>NC_065589.1:114068863-117002196 GCF_024542745.1 Macaca thibetana thibetana
TTAATATCTACTTTTCTTTCCCATATCTTGCTTCTAAACATAGAAAGTCAACAAGGTTTCTCACATGCCACAAAATAAGATCTAATTGCCTTCAAGGTATTCCCAGCTCTGGGCTAGTTTGATTTCAGTAGACATACTTTAGACTTTTTTCCCTACTCCAGAGTTATTAATTAATAATAGTACAGACAATAATAAACATTACCATTTATAAAGTTTTCTTGTGTGCCACATTCAATTTACATTATCCCACTTTTTAAAATAATCTCTCAGAAATAGTATTACTATTTGGGTCATACTATTAAAGGAACCGTGGATTACAAAAGTTCCGTGAAGTTTTTTAGGGTCACACTATAAATAAATGGTTGACTATAAGACACCCTACATGTCTCATTCCACATTGCAAGCTCCTTCCAAAGCAGTAGTGCCTCAATGGAATTGAATAAAGTAGGTTTGACTATTCACAACTATCTCTCCAGATACTACACACTCGACCCTGATCAGAATTTACTACTGGCAACCCTTAGTATTAATTTTGGCAGGAAAATGAAGGTTTAACTACTGAAGAAAGTGAGTGCCACTTTTGTCTTAATAAAGCAAAGTGACTATTCTTTTCCACAAACTCAAAATGAATTAAAATACTTTGAAATGTGGAGACTTGTTTTCCATTTCTGAAAATACCTTAAGAAGTCCTGTAACTTTGGATTTGGTAAATAACCTATGTTTTATAGTCTTCGGTATTAATGCCTAGGTAGGCTTTTGTGAAAAATGCATGATACACAGAAGAAAAAAATTGGTAAATTGTAATTCACTGTGACTATACATTATTGTCCATTATCATTGTCAGTAAAAGGGATGGAGGAATTGGTAAAATTCTCTAGCCGAAGACCTGAGGACAAACACATTCATAGTCAATAAAGGGCAAGTGGAACAGACAATTCTCAAAAGAAGACATACATGCAGCCAACAAACATGGAAAAAAGCTCAACATCACTAATCACTAGAGAAATGCAAATCAAAACCACAGTGAGATACCATCTCACGCCAGTCAGAATGGCTATTAATAAAAAGTAAAAAACCAACAGATGCTGGTGACGTTGTGAACAAAAAGGAACACTTTTACACTATTAGTGGGAGTGTAAATTAATTCATCCATCGTGGAAGGCAATGTGGTGACTCCTCAAAGACCCAGATGCAGAAATACCATTTGACCCAGCAATCTGATTACTAGTTATACAACCAAAGAAATAAAGACATATAAAGACACATGCACATGTATGTTCATTGCAGCAGTAGCACTATTCAAAATAGCAAAGACCTGGAATCAACCTAAATGCCCATGAATCTGGATAAAGAAAATGTGGTACATATACACCAGGGAATACTATGCAGCCATAAAAAGGAACAAGATAATATCTTTTGTAGAGACATGGATGAAGTTGGAAGTCATTATCCACAGAAAACTAATGCAGGAACAGAAAACCAAATACCACATGTCCTCACTTATAAGTGGGAGCTGAACAATGAGAACACATGCACACAGGAATGGGAACAACACACTCTGGTGCCTGTCGAGGGTAGTCAGTGGCAGGAGGGTGAGCAACAAGAACAATGGCTAATAGACTCGGAGCTTAACCCTAAGTGATGGGATGATCTGAGCAACAAACCACCATGGCACACGTTTGCCTATGTAACAAACCTGCACATCCTGCACATGTACCCTTGAACTTAAAAGATGAAGGAAAAAAAGTGAAAAAGAATAGTCTACTGCTACTTACAAGAATATTGACAAACCTCACAGACATAATATTGAGCAGCAGAAGCTAAATATCAAGTAATATACATAGCCTTTTCAATATGTATGAAGTTCAAAAATAGTGAAAAAAATGAAAAGAAAAGAAAAGAGAAGAAAAGAAAAAAGAAACAATGGTGTTAAATGTCAGGATGGTGCTTACATTTTGAGGAAAGACCGGTAGTGATTACAGGGACATTCTTTCCTGTATCTTGCTTTTAAAACTAGAAAATTAGCAAGGTTACAAGCTACAAAATGAAAACCTAATTGCCTTCAAGGTATTCCCAGGTCTAGTTTGATTTCAGTAGACGTACTTCAGAGTTTTAGATCTACTCCAGAGTAATTAATTAGTGATAGTACAGACAATAATAAACAAGAGGGGCTATCTGATTGTATTGGGAACATTAAAATTCTTTAACTAGATAATTGATGCATAGATGTGTTCACATTGGAATAATTCTCTGAGCTATATATATAATTTGTGCAATTTTCTGTGTGTATGTTATGCTTCAATAAAAAGTTTTCTTGTAAAAATAGAAAGGGTAAGTTTTTTTAGCTTATGGCAAAGAGAGAGTATAGAGAGTGGTGCCTTTTGATAAGAGGGAATTTGGAAAGGCTGTTTATGAGATTTGGGCTTGTGCTGACTGATTTTAATGGCTTGAGAAATAATTCACAAACCATAAAATTCACCATTTTAAAGCATATAATTGATTGGGTTTTAATATATTCAAACAGTTGTGTAGCCATCACTACTATCTAATTTTAGATCACTTTCATTACTCCAAAATGAAACAATGTAACTGTTAGCAGTCACTTCCCACTTTCCATACTACCTACTCCTGGGCAACCACAAATTTGCTTCCGTCTCTTTGGATTTGCCTATTATTTTATATAAATGAAATCATACAATAAGTGGATTTTTGTAACTACTCTTGTAAGTTTGAAAGTACATGTATATATCATTGCTTCATTCCATTTTATTGTTAAATAATATTCTATTGAGTGGATATGTGACATTGTGTTTATCTTCTTCTCAATTGATGAAAATTTAGATTGTACCTACTCTTTGTCTACTATCAGTAATGTTGTTATAAACATTCATGCACATATTTTTGTGTGGACATATGTTTTCACTTCTTTTAAATACCTAGAAGTGAAGTTGCCAGACCGTATGATCACTCTATGTTTAAACTTTTGAGGAATTTCCAAATTGTTCTTTACAGTGACTATCCATTTGGCAATCCCATCAGCATTGTATGAGGATTCCGATATCTATACCTACTCAAAAACATCTGTTATTATCTGATTTTTTATTTCAGCCATCCAATTCTGCATGAAATGGTATTTCGACATGGTTTTGATTTAAATTTCCTTATGACTCATGATGTTGAGCAACTTTTAATTTGCATATTATCCATTTGTATATTTTCTTTAGAGAAATGTGTGTTCATATCTGTTGTCCATCTATTATTGATTCTTTATCTTTTATTGTTGGGATTTAAGAGTTCTTTACGTATTCTAAATAGAAGTCTCAACAGATAAATGATTTGCAATATTTTCTCCCATTTTATGGATTGTCTTTTCACTCTTAGTGTCATTCTTTGAAGTATAAATATTTTTAATTTGATAAAGTACAGTTTACCTATTTATTTTTCTTTCGTTGATTGTTCTTTTCGTTGGTGTTATGTCTAACAAACAATTTTCTCATCCAAGGTCATGAAGATTTATTCTTTTTTTTTTCTTATGTCACAATGCTGAACTCATTTGTTAGTTTGAATAGCATGGGTGTGTATGTGTGTATGTGTATGTGTGTGTGTTTGTGCATTTTGTATATACCAGATCATCTTGTTTGAGAATAAAGATATTTCTACTGTTTTGCTTCCAAACTAGATGACTTATTATTATTATTATTATTATTTTGCCTAATTGCCCTGTCTGAAATCTCCAGCATAAGGATGATTAGTTTTTTGAATTATTTTTTTATTTTTTTATTACTAGTTTTTTGAGGTTTTTTTTTAATCAGAAAAGTATATTGGATTTTGTCAGATTATTTTTCTCAGCTTAATGCAATTATCATATGGATTCTGTTATTACATTACTTTAAATTACATTAATTTATTTTTGTTCATTGAACTAATTTTGCATTACTAGGATAAATCCCACTTGGTTATGTCATATAATTATTTTTACATGTTTTTGGATTCAGCTAGGATTTTGTTTAAAAAAGTTTGCATCTATATTTATAAGAGATATTGCTCAGTGTTTTTCTTTACCTCTGATGTTTTTGTCTGGCTTTGGTAACAGGATCATACTGGCCTCGTAGAATAAGTCAGAACATGATTCCTTCTCTTTTAATTTTTGAAGGAGTTTGTGAAAAATTGGTGTTCATTTTGCATTAAATATTTGGTCAAATTCACCTATAAAGTCATCTGGTCCTAGTATTTTCTTTATTTAAAATGTTCTTTTTCTTTTGGTTTCTTTCCTTTTATTTTTGGAGACAGGGTCTCTCTATGTCACCCAGTCTGAAGTGCAGTAGTATAATCACAGCTCACTGCAGCCTCAACCTCCCAGGCTCAAGTGATCCTCCCATCTCTGCCTCTGGAGTAGCTGGGACTACAGGCACTTGCCACCATGCCTGGCTACTTTTTATTTCTTTATTTATTTTGTAGAAACACGGTCTCTCTATGTTGCCCGGTCCAGTCTCAAACTCCTGGGCTCAAGTGATCCTCCCACCTCAGCCTCCCAAAGTGCTGGGATTACAGGCATGAGCCTCTGCACCCAGACAGAATTTTTTAAATTAGAAATTTAATCTATTTATTTGTTAGAAGTTTAGCATATTTAATATTTCTACATGTGATTATTCATACTATTCCCTTATATATATTTTTTCTTTTCATGAGTTCTCACTATTTAGCTCATACTTATAAGTGAGAACACACAGTGTTTTGTTTTCTGTTTCTGCCCTAGTTTGCTAAGGATAATGGTCTCCAGCTCCATACTTGTTCCTGAAAAGACAGGATCTCATTCGTTTTTATGGCTGCTTAGAATTCCATGATGTATATGTACCACATTTTCTACATCCATTGATAGGTATATAGGATGGGCATAAGTTACATTGATGGGTATATAGGTTGGTTTCATGTCTTTGCTATTGTGGATGGTGATGTAATGAATATTTACACGTATGTGTCTTTATGGTAGACTGATTTATATTCCTCGGGTATATACCTGGTAATAGGATTGCTGGGTTGAATGGTAGTTATGTTTTTAGCTCTTGAGGTATTGTCATACTGCTTTCCACACTCACTGAACTGCTTTACAGTTCCATCAACAGTAGATAAGCATTCCTTCCATCAACAGTAGATAAGCATTCCCTTTTCTCTGCAATCTTGCCACATCTGTTATTTTTTGCCTTTTTATGATAGCCATTCTGACTGATGTGATGTAAGATGGCATCTCATTGTGATTTTGATTTACATTTTTCTAATTATTAGCTATTTTGGCCTTTTTTTCATATGCTTGTTGGCTCCATGTATCTCTTCCTGGATAGAAAAGTTTCTGTTACTGTACTTTGCCCACTTTTTAATGTTTTTTTTTCTTGTAAATGTGTTTAAGTTTCTTATAGAAGCTGAATAATAGAACCTTTGTCAGATGCATAGTTTGTAAAAATTTTCTCTCATTCTGTAGGTTGTCTGTTTGCTCTGTTGACAGTTTCTTTGGCTATGCAGAAGCTCTTTAGTAGATACCATTTGCCAATTTTTGCTTTTTTGTGATTGCTAAAAAAGGCCCTGGTCTAGATGAATTCACAGCCAGATTCCACCAGAAGTACAAGAGGAGCTAATATCATTCCTACTGAAACCATTCCAAAAACTTGAGAGGAAGAGAATCCTCCCTAACTCACTCTATGAGGCCCGCATCATCCTGATACCAAAACGTGGCAGAGACACAACATAAACAACAACAACAAAAATGTCAGGCCAATATATTTGATGAGCATTAATGCAAAAATTCTCAACAAAATACTAGCAAACTGAATCCAGTAGCATGTCAAAATGCTAATCCACCATGATCATGTACGCTTTATTCCTGGTATGGAAGGTTGGTTCAACATAGGCAAATCAATAAATGTGATTCATCACGTAAACATAACTAAGGACAAAAACCAAACCACATGATTATCTCAATAGATACAGAAAAAGCTTTTGACAAAATTCAACATCCTTTCATGTTAAAAACTCTCAATAAACTAGGTATTAAAGGAACAGACCTCAAAATAATAAGAGCCCTCTATGACAAACCCAAAGTCAGCATCATACTGAATGAACAAATCACACACCGGGGCCTATCATGGGGAGGGGGGAGGGGGGAGGGGGGAGGGATTGCATTGGGAGTTATACCTGATGTAAATGACGAGTTGATGGGTGCTGACAAGTTGATGGGTGCAGCACAGCAACATGGCACAAGTATACATATGTAACAAACCTGCACGTTATGCACATGTACCCTAGAACTTAAAGTATAATTAAAAAAAAAAAAAAAAAAAAAGTTGGAAGCATTTCCCTTGAAAACCAGCACAAGATAAGTATGCTCTCTCTCACCAATCCTGTTCAACATAGTACAGGAATTCCTGTCCAGAGCTATCAGGCAAGAGAAAGAAATAAAAGGCATTCACATAGGAAGAGAGGAAGTCAAACTATCCCTGTTTGCAAATGACATGATTCTATATAAAGAAACCTCCATTGTTTCAGCCTAAAAGCTCCTTAAGCTTACAAAAAACTTCAGCAAAAATTCAGCATACAAAATCAATGTAAAAAGTCACTAGTATTCCTATACACCAACCACAACCAAGTCAAGAGCCTAATTAGGAATATAATCCCATTCAAAATAGTCACAAAAGAATAAAATACCTGGGAATACAGCTAAGCAGGGAGGTGAAAGATGTCTCCAATGAGAATTACAAAACACTGCTGAATGAAATCAGAGATGACACACATGGAAAACCGTTCCATGCTCATGGTTAGGAATAATAGGAAGACTCAATAGTCATAAAATGGTCATACTGTCCAAAGTAATTAATAGAGAATTTCTTAATGTCCTTGAACCATTACGTTTCCTATTTTTTTAGAGACTCTGTGTGTGTGTGTGTGTGTGTGTGTGTGCGCGCATTCAATATTCTAATAGTTTACAACTCTGCCTTAGACTTTACTTCCTGCTTGTGCAGACCCCCAGTGTTCCCCACAGGTGAGAAATTAAGGCCTTAGCAAATCTTTCCTGGGTATGTCCTCAGCTCTGCACATATGCGTGAACTTCTAATTTCCTAGATATATTTTGGAGTTTTTCAAAACCCCTTAAGGACATCTCATTTCTAGCTTCTCCTTTTAAGTGTTTTGATCTCCTTCTTATGCCTCAGCTCTTGTTGCTGACTCAGACAGCTGTGATGTTAAATAACTGCCACTGATCCTGCTTTTTCTCTTCCTCCTCCTTCTCCTCCTCCTCCTCCTCCTGCTCCTCCTCCCTCTCTCCCTCCTTCTCCTCTTCCTTCACTTTATCTTCCTCTTCTTCCCCTTCCCCTTCCCGCTTCTTCTCCTTCTTCCTCTTGACAAATGCATCAGGAGAATAGTTGTTCACACTGAGCAAGCTCTGAGTCAGGATACATAAAGACAAACATTGTGAGTAGGGGTTTTCAGAGAATTTTTAGTCAGGTCAAATAATGGCAGTTCTCTGGGAACTGGGCTTTTATTGAGCTTGAAACTCATTCTGTTGCATCCACTGGCTGCTGGGCTGTTGGTTTCATAGCTACCATGATTGTGGGACTGTTGGCTTCCAATGCTACCTAAGGACTAGGGAGAAAGAAATGGGAATAAGTTAAAATGCCACAAAAATATTGTGGCAGCTGAAATTCTGCCTTTTTAAAAATTAATTATTTCTTGTAATGCTGCATGCTCTTTGTTAATTCTCAGATTTCTGAAAAAAAATCAATAAGTTTTGACAAGTGTTTCCAGTGTGCTTGTTTCTTTAATGGAGGAGTGTGTTTCAGAGTTCTTTACTTCAGCACTCCAGGAATATTTCTCCCTGCCCAGTAACTTAGGAAACAGAGTCCATTCTTTTGTTGATTGCTGTCAGGAAGCTGAGGTAACTAGGTGACTTGCCATCTTAATAATTATAATTAGAAAACAGAAAGGTGAATACAGGATTAGAATTGCCACTGGTTTTTTTTTTTTTTTTTTTTTTTTTTGAAAAGGTAATTCATATTGGATGTAAAAAAGGAAATAATTTACTTTTTTGTGGTTGCAGGGTGTTCTCCTTTCTGTATTATTTCAGATATAATCATAGAATGGTCCTCTTCTCTCATTAAGTTATGCTTATAGTGCAGCATTTTCTGAGTATTATTTATGTTCTAAGAAAGTTGTTTATATTCATTTGAGTATACTTTGACCTAGCTGTCACAATTTCTGACCCCACAGAAATTCCAAGGCTGTTTACCATCTTATAAGTGAGAATGCCCTTTCTCATTGCATTGATTTGCACACCGGTCCCCATAGCCACTCCTTCCCCAGCTACTTTTGAGTTTCTTCAATGACTTCTTTATATAAGTTAGCAATTGTATTCCATCTATTAGGCTTCAGGGTCTTCCCCTCCACCAGGAAATATAGAGTTTAGATTTTTGGCAATTCTCTTCAGATTGGCTGAAATAGTCTATTATATTATGCTGGTTCAAACTCTGTAGATTTTGTTTATTTTACTAAAGAACTGGAAATAGGAGAACACTTAAGCCTTTCCTTTTTCTCTTTTCCCATATCAACATATCCCCTTCTCTATTCCCCGAATTTTGAAGAAGAAATGTTAAATTTTCTATGGTATTTAAAGAAAAAGAGAAGCTTCCGAAACCGTATGAATTACCTTGATTGATGGAAGAAGTTCATGGCTCTCTACTTTAAAACTGGAGCTTACTTTGTTTATAATGAAGGAAAAATGAACATCTAACATATAAACTTCTTTGGTTGGGAAATTTACCTTGTAATTTAAATTTCTATAAAATACCTTCAGGAAAAGAAAATGTGGCTTACTTATGCCAAACCAGTAATAACTTAATCAACAACTCACTTCAGAAGAAAGAAGTCTGAACAAAGTCTCTCCATATATACATAAATAGCTCTCTCTTTAGGGCTGATTTAGTGTTGGTCCAATCCATGGAGGCAATAATTATAGTATTAATGTTACCTTTCAAAAAGTGAAGTCAGACTTTGGATATGGTTTAAAGGAGAAGACCACATTCATCACAAGCTTACAAGCAATGGAATGGGGGTTTTTCAGAGTATAGTTATGACTTCTCTGTTCTCTAGTGACGAGTGATGCCCAAAGAAATGTTATTGCATCTATAGGAAAAATAGCTTAAAAAAATGAAACCCTGGCTGGACATGGTGGCTCACTCCTGTAATCCCAGCACTTTGGGAGGCCAAGGTGGGTGGATCACAGGGGTTTGAGAGCAGCCTGGCCAAATGGTGAAATCCCATCTCCACTAAAATTACAAAAACTATCTGGGCATGGTGGCAGGTACCTGTAATCCCAGCTACTTAGGAGACTGAGGCAGGAGAATCGCTTGAACCCGGGAGGTGGGGGTTGCAGTGAGCTGAGATCGCACTACTGCACTCCAGCCTGGGCGACAAGGGTGAAACTCCATCTCAGGAAAAAAAAAAAAAAAAAAAAAAAAGCCCCAATTATCTCATGTTTTAAAAATTTCAGAAGATTCAAAGTTGAGAGTTTCTAGATTTGTTCTATTATTTTTTGAGAACATACTATTGGCCAAAAATGTTGGCCAAATGTTGGCCATACTATTGGCCAAAAAAGAACATACTATTGGCACTTTTCATATGTTATCTTATTTAATCACTGCTATAGCCCAATGAAGCAAATTTTGAAATCCCTATTTCATGTGATATAAGTATGAGAGTTTAAGGCACTTGAAGTTTTTGAGCTGGCAGAGCTCTGATGAACACTAAAGTCTTATTTCAAATTCTTTATATCAAAATATCTGGCAATTTCCAACAAAAGCCATAGTCTTCTATGACAACTATAGAAAAAAAACAACAACTCTTGTGGAGGTGCAGAAGCAAGTGAGAGATTCAAACACGCTGGCTAAACTGAAATCTCAATTGTTTCGAACTGGGGAACTAGAAAGAAGCAATGAACAAATGAAGAAAGAGGAAGACTAATGAGCATCAAAATGGAGGAAGCAAATATCTTCCTAGTGGAAGGGGTAATACACATGCTTAGAAGCAATAGATCGGGAAGTGATTAGTCCCAGAGTCGATGAAGCAAGAGAGCAGTGGGTACAAGAAGGATCCAAGTGAGAGAATACAAGGTTAATTAAGGTCCACAAACTTGTCTGCAGAAGCATGCTTTGGATTCGTTGCACAGGTGTTGTGATAATGGATTGATGAATTAAAAAGTACAAGATTTGGGAGAATACAATCCATAACTAATTGGATATTGAGAGAAACACTTTCAGATTCAATTAATTGAATGAGTTTAGGTGATCATATATATATATTTTTTAATTAAAATGCCTTTTTGAAGAACTAGAGAAATAACTATTTCCTAGATTCCTTTTGCAAAGTGGCCATATTTTCTGAACAAAGAAATTGTACCTATTGATAATCCTTAAAAATTTATTAGTTTATTTAAAATATTAACTTTAGTTATAAAATAAATGATTTTCCTGTCATGAAACAAATACAATACCTGACACTGAGTTTCCTGAAAAATTTGTGACATATACCCTTACAAAATTATAGACACAGTATGTTCCTGAAATGTGCAACTATATGCTATCTGCTTGATCAGCAATGAAATGCAATATCTACTCTGATATTAGAAGAACACTTGCAAAAAGTTAGCAGAACTTTTACCTGTGGAAAATACTGAAATATAGAGTGCTTTTCAGCAGTCATCCTGAATAAGTTCAAAATTATTTTTTCAGAAGAAAGCAGGGTATGACCTGAAGGATTTATAAACTTGGTTACAGTGAAATGACTAGAATAGATATTTGGCAACTCACCCCATGCACCCTAAATCATCATTTCTGTTTGGAAGTTAACAACTTATCTTTCCAAATGTCCAGGTTAACACTCAGGCATCTTCACATTAAGAAGAATTGGAAGGTTGGCATGACAACTGAGTGAAATGTATAGGAAGCAAAATTGCCTCAGCAAAAAACAGATCTGAGATTATTCTGACCAGCAGAGGTTACTGAAAATTGTTTCCTATGGCAATTTCTTTCTATACAAAGCTATTTTTAAAACCTGTGGGCAAATATGCATTGTTTTTTATATACATATATGTAAATTTTGTGTTAATTTTGAGAGCATTTCTTGATAATTTTCAGTTATTTTATGTATGAGCAGTACAGATAATGAAAATAAATACTTAAGTACTTAGTAAATGCTTCAAAATTTATTTCTTATAGTGCAAAGTAGTCAAAAACAGTCCATATGAGGTTACATAGATTGGAAAAATAAATTAGAATATAAGATGACTAGAAATGGCTTGCCTATCCTTAGTAAAAGAAGATAGCCACCAGTGTGGAATGACTTAATAGCTGATAAATGGTTTTCTCCAACACTCTTCAGTTCACCAACCTGTCTAAAATTTAAGCACTCATAGAATCATGGACTGATATAATTACCTATGTTCCAAGTGACC
This sequence comes from Macaca thibetana thibetana, assembly GCF_024542745.1. Taxonomy (NCBI): domain Eukaryota; kingdom Metazoa; phylum Chordata; class Mammalia; order Primates; family Cercopithecidae; genus Macaca; species Macaca thibetana. The sequence continues at coordinate 114,080,355 of NC_065589.1, forward strand.
TTAGAAATCGACCTCCTTCATTTTACCATGAGAAAACGGAGCTCTAGAGAATTTAAGTAAATGTTCATAGATCATATAATTTGTAGCACATAACAGTTATTGATTTTTTATTACCAACCACTATTATTATATTCTGTAGGTGTATGGCAACCACAAAGCAGCTATTTGCTAAAATAAGATGTTATATTTATTTTGCCCCCAAATGGCCAATATTACTAACACTAGTCTTACTTCTTTTTGCTGTTCTTCTGTTTAATATAAATTGAATTATATTTAGGTATATTTTACTTATATCTGAAGCTCTAACTCAAATTCAACCTGGTTCATTAGGTATTCTATGTCCGCCCTCTCAAGTACTCTCTTTTATATGAACATCTATATATGTTTGATGATGTCTGTCATTTGTCATTTAGCACACGTTGCCAGATAGCATTTCTTGAACTGCCAGCTTGCAAATTTGTTTAACTGCTCTTATGAATTGGCCTTGTCTTGTCCCTGCAAAATTCTAAGATCTCAAAAATTAGAATCAGTGTTTATGACTTATTTGTGGCCACATACTTAACATGAGAAAAAGGAGGCCTAGAGATATGAAATTACTTGGTGGCAATGCAGAGATTGAATTGGAAAGGAGCAAAAGTTGACATAGGGAAGACCAAATAGAAGACTTAATTTATTTACTTGTCGATACATTTTATATCAACAGGTGATAAATCTAACATAGATCAATAAAGTTCTGGATTGGATAAGAAATTAAATGCTAATGAAATCACAAGAGACTACAAACAAAATTGTACTTAAGCTAGGGAATTGTTGCTAAGTATAAATGCACAGGGATAAAACATAAAGAAAATTCCTGGTAAATGTGAGCACCTTTTAAAAATTTTTGATAAAATGCTTTAATTACCATAAACAACTTAAATGAAAGCAGTTTTTTAAATACGTAAAATTTCAAAATGTTAATATCCTAATTAACAAAATGCCTTAAAAATATACAGTTTTACTTTCAGAAAATGAGAGAAAAGTTTCAAAGAATATGTACAAGAAAATCGTACAATAAGAAATACATGTGGTTAAATAATGTGTGAAAATATTCAGTCTCATGTATTTTAAAAATCACATTAAATACCAACATTTAACTCATAAGGATAAATTTTTACTAATTCCCTGGAAGTTAATATTCAAAAGCATTTAAAATGTGTACACTATGTCATCCAGTAATTATAATTCTATCAATTTCTCTTAAGAAAATAATCAGATATGTGAATAAAGATTTGAGGACAACAATATTCATGTCAGTATTCTTAACCATGTACAAAACTGTAAAAACAAACTAGATACTCATTGGTAGAGATTCATTAAATAAGTCAGCATGGCCATATGAGAACATTTTGGATATCATTATGATCATGTTTTGGAAGAAACATTTAATGATATGAAAAATTAATATAAAGTTGAGTAATAAATACTGATACGCAAAATTACACAGAACATTATTCTGAGCATATAGTTGCATGTCCCCAGTTACTATATTTTTACATTAGTTTGTATACTTTTTCATGTTTTCTAAAGTCATATAAGTTAACATGTTATTTTAACTATGAGGAATAATAATCACAAACATGTTGATTTTATGAATGAAAATCAGTTCTATTGTTGAAAAAACTTGTATTTTAATGAAGTGAAGCATTATGTTGGGTCTAACCTAAATAAATTTTATAGCTAGAGTATTTTAGGGGAAAAAAAGAGACAATTGGACTTTTTAAAAATTATTTAATTTTTTGAATCCAAAATATTTTTTAATAAGAAGGTAGGATCCAGGGTTAGTTTTTGTAGCTGCAGCTGGCCTGTTGACTACTGGGAACTTTGCCACAAGTTTTCTCAGCAACATTTTTTACATATAACGACCTTGATTAGAATTTATATTTACCATGACCTCATCACTTATTCATTTGTAAACCATTTCTTAAATTATTTTATTGGACTATTAATACATCCATATCTTGCTTGCAATTTTGTTAGGTTGCCTCTAAGAAAGCAATTTTTTTCATCACATATCAGAATCAGTTTACACTTAGGTAGTAATCCCTACTCCTCTGCCTAACCTGCTAATTTATTCTCTACCTGGAACAAGTACTGAGTCTCTTGAATATTGTCAAATGGATTAAGTACATGGGTTAAGTACATGGGAATAATCTTTCAGGGTACTAAAGTTGAACCCCACCTATGAAAGGCAATATATATTATATTAGACAAAATATAAAGGCTTCAAGATTTTTTTGTTTTGTTTTTTTCAAGACAGAATCTCGCCCTGTCACCAGGATGGAGTGCAGTGGCACGATCTTGGCTCACAGCAACCTCCATCTCCCAGGTTCAAGCAATTCTTCCACCTCAACTTTCTGAGTAGCTGGGATTACAGGTGCACGCCACCATGCCCAGCTAATTTTTGTATGTTTAGTAGAGATGGGGTTTCACCATGTTGGCCAGGATGGTCTCAATCTCTTGACCTCGTGATCTGCCTGCCTCGGCCTCCCAACAAGTTAAGTATTTTTTCACATGCCATTTAGTAACTATATAACCTTTGGTAATTTAAGCAATCTCTCTGAGTCTCAGTTGCCTCAACCAAGAAGTAAGAACAATAACATCACCTTCACAGGACTATTGTAAAGGTTAAAAGAAAAAAAAACAATGAAGCGTCTTAAGTTTTCTGTGCCATCACAACTTCATTATTTTGAATTCTTAATCTGCTCACACCTGTATAATTAGAGTATCAAAATGGTTAAAATTGGTGTGAATAATTAGAAAATTTATTTTTAGAACATTTAATAACTTGATATTTAGATGACTGGACACCTGTTTAAACTATATTTTAGCTAGAAATTCCTTATTGTTTATATAAAGTTTAATCATTTGCATTTTGAAAGAAAAAAAGTGAGCAATGAAAAATATGTACTAAAGGAAGCGGGTATTAATACGCAGGTCTCTTGAGCAAATTTCACAAAATAGTGTCAGATTCTGACAGGAAAAACATGCTTCCCTGCAGTCTCCATGTGTATGTCAGACAAGCCTAGCTTCTGCCTTAGTATATTTTCTTATCTTTCCATGCCATTTTTAATCATATAAAAACCACTACAATATTGACATATGCTAGATCACAAAGCAAATAATAGAACATATAAAACACAGACAACCCAGAGAAAGCAGAGCCAACGTCTTCCACAGTGAGATTTGTCTTTTCTATAGGTTTCTGGAAAGCATGCTATAAATTTTCTCAGTAACTAGCCACTGGAGTCATATTTCCAAGCAGCATTTACAGAGTGCAAAGCAATGCATGGTAGTTAGAATATGCACGAAGAATAACTAGTCTTTTATCTCCACACAATAGAGTGTTTGCACTATGAGAGCAATCAAAATGATACCACATTTAAGGAGTAATGGCGAGCAAGAGCGTTAGACCATCAGATAGAATACCAGTGATTCCATAATATATTTTACAGTGAGGAAGTGCGGCATGATCATATAGGAAGATAGCTAAATTGCCAAGGCAATAGGAACTGCCTGCCGATGAAGAAATGAGTGGAGGATGACTAAATGTGAAATCAACAAAAGTACTACATTGCATTCCAATGTGATTTTTCCATCCCAAAGAAACTTTATTCCTCCCAAGTGCCACAGGCAAGAGTTACATTTCAGAGCCGGAAAAAAAAAAAAAAAAAGAAAAATCTGACCTGCATAAAACTTTAACCTTTTAGAAAAATAGCAAAATACATATTGCTATAAGAGGAAGTCAGGAGACAGTTCACAGTTTAAAATATGATTAGTGAAAAGATCTACAAAAAAAAATCATCTCTCAAGGCTCTATAATCTATTAAGTAACGATAGTATTGTGTTATAATCAGAACCACATTGACAAGGCCAATTGAGGCAGTAATTGTAATTCTTACAGTGGGTTCTCAGGCAAGGCTCCTGCCTACAATGACAGTTATCTGATTTTACTATGTACCTTGCCATTCGTTTGACTTTTTCCTATACTCTTCTATTACCTGCCAGATGGTAACCATTCTTCAAGACCCAGTCCATGTGTCATATCCTCTGTGAAGACTTCTCTCAAGGCAAGCAGGATGAATTAATCATCCCCACTCCCCTGTTTCTGTAATACCACCTGCCCATGTCTCTCTGCCTCTGTTTGTAATCCCCATGCTTCTGTTACTCGTCAATGAACTTAATAACCATATTCATCAGTGCAATTCCAATGTCAATATGCAATTTGCCAAACACTGTGCTAACAATTAATGGCTATTTGGTAACAAGAATGATTACAAGTTTCAAACGGGCTATCAAATGACTAAATGGGTAAATCTGAAAGATCTTATTTCTCCAAATCCGTTCAGACTCGGCATCACTCTGGCTTCCACCCATTCTGTCTGGCTGCCCAAGGAGGAGATTCAGACTCTGGCCGTTTTGCAGTCCTGCATCAAAGTGAGATGTTATGGGTGAGGTTGAGTGGGTCAGAAGGCACAGAGGACAGCTCAAATGAGTAGCCTGGGAAAAAGAAGTAGGGCAAACAGGTGGAATGAGGAAGGTGAAAGGAAGGACAAGCTTTTTGATGAGAAATAAGTCCAAGAGGGTCTGTAACACTAGTTCAACTCTATTTAAATTAAACACAGTCAATCTCCATTAAAATGTTGGAATATACACTGAAGGAGACAAGCAAAGGCAATGGACATAAATAATTGCTATTTTTTTAATTGGGTGAGGGATATGTATCAGGTCTCTTGTTTCAGGAAAAGACCCCTGGCCTTGCATGTAGTAGCAACTTAATGATTGATGGTTTGCATCCCTTCTTCTGTGGAAAAACCAGAGTGGTGGAAAGTATGTGAGATTACGTGTCAAATAATAATCTGATTTCTAGCTCTAGTAGTAAAATGACTTTAGAGAATTTGCCTATCCTCTTGTATCCACACTTGAAACATTTTCAAATAAACACTAATATTCAGCTCCAGCAGTTGTTGTGAGGATTCAGTGAGATGTAATGTGAAAGTGACTTAGCACAATGCTGGCGTGTATCCTGAGCTCAACACAATCTTGCTTCTTCACTACCCCTTCTGTTCCTTTATTTCATTTGTTGAAATTTGTATTTATTTGTTTGTTTATTTTACTAACTTGATATTTGCACATGCTTCAGGGGAAGAGAATGATTTAACTTGCTGTCTACATAAGTAGATGAGCTTGATCTTAAAGCTTTTCAAAATAAACTTGTTCTTATTATATTATGAAAACAATTTTGGTGATACATGAAGCGAGTTGGGCCTATAGAAGGATTTCAGTAAATATGCATTGATTGATTGGTTGACCTGGCATGGTTTGAGAAAACAGCAGACATACAAGACACATAAAACATGTATCTGGGCCAGGTACAGTGGCTCATGGCTTCAGTCCCAGCAATTTGGGAGGCTGAGGTGGGCGGACCACCTGAGGTCAGGAGTTCGAGACCAGCCTGGCCATCATGGCGAAACCCCATCTCTACTAAAAACACAAAAAATTAGCCTGATGTGGTGGTGGGTGCCTGTAATCCCAGCTTCTTGGAAGGATGAGGCCTGAGAATCGCTTCAACCTGTGAGGCAGAGGTTGCAGTAAGCTGAGACCATGCCATTGTACTTTAGCCTAGGTAACAGAGTGAGACTCTGTCTCAAAAAAAAAAAGTATTTGTCATCACCCACATCATTTCTGTGTTATTGCTCTTGATGCAATCTCTTGAAAGCCACTTTCTTATCTCCATATCTTTCATACATTTTACATGAAAGCCTCAAGTCTTAAGGAAACCTTTTAAACATTTCCTAGAATAAACATATAATCTCCAAGCAGCCTCAATTTTGAAATATTTACAAAAGCATTATAATACAATTGTTTTATTACTCCATGTTTGACTCTATGTCATCATCTTTAGCTCCTTGATCCCTTTTCCCCACTTCTAATATAATTACTCTTTAATCACATTCTCTAATTAGCCTTTTCTTTTCATATCAATCGCCACTATCAGCCTCAGTTCTTATCACCTTCTTTTAAGACTATTTTTAAATTATTTCTTCATTTATATAATTTACCAAATATTTATTGATTTTGTATTACATGCCAGACTCACTTCTGGCTGTTGAGAAAACAACAAAGAATAAACATACTTCCTTTCATCAGAGAATTGTACAAAAATATAAGATTGTAGCAGGATAAAAAGACAGATATATACATATTTATGCTATAAAAACATAAAATACAGAGTAGTAGAGGAGAGGGAGATGGTGGAGCCACTTTAGATAGACTGAACAAGGAGAATTATTTGAGGAGATGAGTTTTGAGCTGAGACATGAAGAGAATGGGCCAGGAGGAAATCATTGGGCTAGATGAGACTGGAGGAAAGGGATTTATCCTTCTGGTTCTCTTTAATTGATATAGCCTCAGGCTGGCTGGAGTTTCTCCCTCCCTTAATCTCTTCGTGGCTAATAGTGACAGTTCTGCTGCTGCTACTAGCTCCAGGTACCTGAACTATCTCTTGTGGCTTCCCCACTCCTCACCCTACCTTTGTAATTAGTCACTTTGTAAATAAAATCTCCTCAAATTTTCCTAATTTGAGTGTGCCATCTGTTTCCTGCTGACTCCCTGATGAACAGAGTAATTTGTACTGGAGTGGCTTCAGGAAAGCGGCCTTCAACATCGGATTCTGGTATGGTGTTAGTCATATATTTGAGTACTGTAGGATAACCTTCTTGCTGGGTGATGGAGGAGATGAATGTGACACAGGTGGGACACAGGTAATCTATGCTGTGTGATGACATCATGGCTACTCAAATTATCACTGGGGGCAGCATGAGATGAAATGTAGACAGAAAGCACAAGGAGATCAAAGATCTGAGTCACTTCATTGTTAACACAATGATAGTGATTATGGAAATCTCCTGGCTTCTCCTACTGTACTTTAACAATGTACATAAGAAAAATATACGAGATTAATACAAATTAAAAGCATATGTGGATAAACATAAGGTCACTATGATTGCAACATTAAATCATGTTTTATAATTGTAAGACAAATATGGCTGAGGTCCAACCCCTGGGTCTGTTTGGAAACTGTTCACAGTTGCAGCATGGCTTCAATACTCTATCATACCTTACTAATATGAGAAGTCACTACTGGTCTTCTCATAGAAGAGAATGTTAATAGACTAGAATGAATGTTAATCTACGCTATAAGATCATTGAGGCATTTATGAACAGTGCTGAAATCTTGCATCTTAAAATATTGTCTCCTTGTGGAGGTAGCCACCCTTTGCATAAAAGCCTTTAAGTGACACATGAGTTACTGTTGATCCTTCTCAGGACTTAGTCCCACTCATCGCCTCCAGACTTACAGGAAACTTAGAGAAAAGTAAGCCTACTTGGGAGCAAATAGTTGATCATTTAAAGTGCTTTAAAAAATATTGCTAATTAGTATTTCTAGTTCTAGATCCTTGAGGAATCACCACACTGTCTTCCACAATGGTTGAACAAATTTGCACTCCCACCAGCAGTGTAAAAGCATTCCTATTACTCCACATCCTCTCTAGCATCTGCTGTTTCCTGACTTTTTAATGATCACCATTTTAACTGGTGTGAGATGGTATCTCATTGTGGTTTTGATTTGCATTTCTCTGATGACCAGTGATGATGAGCATTTTTTCATATGTCTGTTGACTGCATAAGTGTCTTCTTTTAAGAAGTGTCTGTTCATATCCTTTGCCTACTTTTTGATGGCATTGTTTGTTTTTTTTTCTTGTAAATTTGTTTAATTTCTTTGTAGATTCTGGGTATTAGGCCTTTGTCAGATGGGTAGATTGCAAAGATTTTCTCCCATTCTGTAGGTTGCCTGGTCACTCTGATGATAGTTTCTTTTGCTGTGCAGAAGCTCTTTAGTTTATTTAGATTGCACTTGTCTATTTTGACTTTTGTTGCCATTGCTTTTGGTGTTTTAGTCATGAAGTCTTTGTCCATGCCTATGCCCTGAACGCTATTGCATAGGTTTTCCTCTAGGGTTCTTAGGTGGGATTTCAACAGCGAGAACATATGGACACAGGGTGGGGAACATCACACACTGGGGTTTGTTGCGGGGCGGGGGGGGGGGGGGGGTGGGAGTTGGGGGAGGGATAGCATTAGGAGAAATACCTAATGTAAATGACAAGTTGAAGGGTGCAGCAAACCAACATGGCACATGTATACCTATGTAACAAACCTGCACATTGTGCACATGTACCCTAGAACTTAAAGTATAATTTAAAAAAAAGGAATTATATTAAAAAGCTAAAAAATATATATTGCTAATTAGTATTGGCAGGAACCTGGGAAGCATGTGGGAAGAGGATTCTCTGGGTGTCAAACCAAGAGAGAGAAAAGGCTCAGTGCAGCAATATCCACTGATATTATGTGTTTGTATTGATGCTGGTTTAAACAAACCTGCTGTGCTGCCAGTTGTATAAAAATATGGCGCACAAAATTATGTATATTACCTAATCCATAATAATGATAATAAGCAACATCAGGAGCTATTTCAGAAGCAGGCATTGCTATCATAACACATGGCAGCTCCAATAAGCGTTATTGTCCATCAAGACCTTCCAGTGAGAAAAAATGTGGAGGTGGAAGATGGTGACATTGATGGTCCTGACTCTGTGAAGGCCCAGGCTAATATGTGTGTGGGTGTCTGAGTTGTAAACAAAAATTTGAGAAGGTTAAAAAAAATAGAATAAAAGCCTAAAGAATGAGAATATAAGAAAAAATATTTTGTACAATTGTAAACTATGTTTGTGTTTTATAATAGGTATTATCACAAAAGAGTCAAAAGTTTAAAAATGTTTATAAAATAAAAAATATTACAGTAATCTAAGGTTATTATGGGAGAAAAATATTTTTCATAAATTCAGTGTAGCCTAAAGTGTACAGTACTTATGAAGTCTCAGGTAGGGTAATGCCCTAGGCCTTCACATCCACTCACCACTCACTCTCTGACTCACCCAGCACAAACTGCTGTCCTGCAAACTCCACTCATGATAAGTGTTCTATGCAGAAATATCATTTTTTATCTTTTATGTTATATTTTTATTGTATTTTTAAAGTTTAGGTACACAAATACTTACCATTGTGTTCCGATTGCCTACAGTATTCAGTACAGTAACATACTGTGTAGGTTTTGTAGACTAGGAGCAACAGGCCATATTCTGTAGCTTAGCTATATAGTAGGCTATCCCATCTAGGTTTGTGTCAGTACACCCTATGATGTTTGCTGGTTGAGGGGAACACAATATGACATATCCCTGTCATTAAAGGACACATGACTGTATTTGAAAAATAGCTCCTGACTTGCTACTGGCCTGATAGAAACTGAAGAGTGGCAGACTTTGAGATATCAAGTGACTATGGAACTCATATTTAATATCATGAACTGGGTAATATAGAATCTACCAAAGCATATAATCATATATGCACAATAGCATTTCAACATAAAATAGAAGCACTCTCTATGTAAGATAGGCCTGAGCATGTCCAAGAGTCAAAACGTATTGGTAGAGGTGACTCCTTCTGGAAGCTCTGAGAAGAAACTCTCTCATGAGTCTCTCCTAGTTGATTGTGACTTTCAGCAATCCTTGGTATCCTTGGCTTGTGGGTGTCATCCAACTCTCTGCCTTCATCTTCACATCCCATTCTATTTGTCTTGGTGTGTCCTTTTCTGTCTTTTATAAGGATGTTGTTATACTTAGAACCTGCCCTAATTTCAGTATGATCTCCTCTTGTTCCTTTTCTAATTTTACATCTACAAAGACCCTGTTGCCAAGTAAGGTCACATTCCATGTGTACATAAATTGTGAGGGGATGCTATCCAGCCTACTATATCACATATTTAGAGGAAACATATTTAATGCAAATAAAGTGCATCAATGGACCCAATTCTATGGAACACACTTGTTACTAAATACCCCAATATTCGGGACATCTAGCTTGATAAAATGGTGGAATAGTCTCATAGTACTGACTAATGGGCTGGGAGTTCTGCTCTTTTCAAGGGAATGTTTCTGATTTCCAGTAGCTTAACCTGCTCACTTAATAGGAAATCACTGACAACAATCAGGGTATTAATCCTTCTAGTTAAATGTTTGTCTTTAAAATAAATGAAATCAAATAAATGTTTAATTACTACGAAATAGTAATGAGGTCCCTCCAATTGAAAATAAATGGAAATAAGAAAGGTAGAGGATAATAAAGATAACAAATAAGGGCAGATATAGAGGAACTGGACCTGGACTCACAAAGGCAATACAAATAGGCAGGGTAATAAAATGGTGGAATAAAGTATTGGATGTGAATGGGGATTGGGACCACAAAATATGAAAGGTGAGGATTTATTATTATAATTTTTTTGCTCCTGACCCAAAATCCAAGGACTTCTTATATGTTAGTTTGTCACTTGCAAAATAAGAGTAGTGGGAATACTGTGATCGTTCATATATTTATTATTGCCATATTTTTCCTCCTTATCCTAGGGCTTTAGGTTAATTGGCATAGTATGGATACACATGTAAATGTTCTTCACCATAATTATTTAAATAATTATGTCTGTAGTTTTTATACAGAGATTGTATAATAGTAAATAATCTGAAATCCAACAAAAGTAGTTTTGTTCCCAACAATGATAAAAAAAATTTGCTATTCTTCTCTCTTAAAATAAGTTAGATAAAATAATAATACAAATCTGGTTCAAACCACTGGAGAGCTTCCAAGGCAGTGAGACCTCCTGATTTTGATTTTGAGTACCAAATTTCCAGAGAAGTGAGCTAGACATTTGGGGCCACTCATCCCTGAGGGCACTTATCAATTTGAAAGAAGTGACTGGAGGATGGGAAGCTCTGCAGAGCTTTCAGCTAAATAACAGGGCTAGGGGAACAAATGCTGAGTTACAGGGCTGGCTGATGAGGAGTAGCCCTAGTAATCACACAGGATATCAGTGGGGTCCCCAAAGTCTTTATTCCTAACAGCAGGCTGCAGCAGAAATTAGCAAGCCCTCAAATGAACTGAGGCCCAGCTTTTAAACACTTCAATTATTGATTTGATTAATATAATCACAGAACATGATAGAGAACATGGATACAGATCCACATACATATTGATTTATTAAAAAGATTGTACAAAGAGCAGTGGGAAAGGCATGAATTTTTTGATAAATGGTGATGGATTCACTGAATATCCATGTTGGAAAAATTAGTATTGACTCATCCATATTGTACCCCCAAATTAATTTCAGATAGCATTAATTTAAATGTGAAATATGGAACAAGAAAATTTCTAGAAAAAATTTAGAATAATATCTATATAACCTCAAGTTAGGAAAAGATTTCTTAAACAAGACAGAAAAAAGGCACTAACTATAGATGAAAAGATTGATAAATTGGACTGCATTATCATAAAGAAATCCTGTTCATTCATAAACATCATTAAGAGTGAAAAGTAAGGCATAGGGTCGAAGATATTTGTAATACATGAGAAAAATAGTTACTTGTATATTCTGTTAACTACTCCTACAAATTAGCAAGAGCATTTGATCAATAGAAAAAAAGGCAAGAATCATGAACAGGCATTTCTAAATGGTCAATAAACTTAAGATAACAAGTTCAGGCCGGGCGCGGTGGCTCAAGCCTGTAATCCCAGCACTTTGGGAGGCTGAGACGGGCGGATCGCGAGGTCAGGAGATCGAGACCATCCTGGCTAACACGGTGAAACCCCGTCTCTACTGAAAAATACGAAAAACTAGCCGGGCGAGGTGGCGGGCGCCTGTAGTCCCAGCTACTCGGGAGGCTGAGGCAGGAGAATGGCGGAAACCCGGGAGGCGGAGCTTGCAGTGAGCTGAGATCCAGTCACTGCACTCCAGCCTGGGCGGCAGAGCGAGACTCCGTCTCAAAAAAAAAAAAAAAAAAAAAAAAAAAAGATAACAAGTTCAAACTTATTAATAATCAGATAAATGAAAAATTAAACCATACAGAGATACTGCTAATGACCTGCTCATGTGACTAAAATAAAATAAGATTCAGAATTTCACATTAGGAAAAGAGAATTAGAACTCTCACATTCTACTGAGAATAACTTAAGTTGGCATGAACACCTGGTAGTAATTAATAAAGTGAATATATATATATACACACACACACACACACACACACTTTGTTCCAGTGATTTTACTTTTATGTATATATCCAACAGAAATTCATCCATGTGCACACCAAGTGACATGCATGAGACTGTTCATAGAGGTTTTATTTATAATAGCCCTGTTACTAGTGAAATTGTGCTCCCCAAAGAGATATGTGGAAGTGCTAACCCACAGAATATGATCTCATTTGGAAATATAGGATTCTTAAAAATATAATTAATTAAAATGAGCTCTTACTCGGTGGGTTCTTCATTCAATATGGCTGTTGTTCTTAGGAAAATTGGAGACACACAGGGAGAGAAGATGGTTATGGGACTATGGAGGCAAAGATTGGAGTGATCCATTTGCAACGCAAGGAATGTTGGGGATTGCCAGCAAACACCAGAAGTTAGAAGAGGTTAGGAAAGTTTCTCTTCTACTGGTTTCTTAGGAAGCATAGTCCTGTCATTATCTTCATTTCAGACTTCTATTATCCAGAACTTTGGACAATAAATTTCTGTTGTTTTAAGACATAATTTCTAGTTCTTTGTTAAAGGAGTCCTAGGAGTCTAATTTAAACCCCCAAATGAAAACAAACCAAATATCTATCAAGAGTAAGACAGATATATTATGTCATATTAGCAAAATAGAATACTATGCATCAATAAGAACAAATGAAATTCTGCTACATGCAGAACTATAAATTTCACTCTGATGACATTACAAGACGGAAGAAAATATAATGATGAACACAGGGCACCAGGTGACTTCTAGTGTTCCATTTCTTAACCTGGATAAGGATTATATTAATGGGTTCACTTTGTGGTAATTCATTGTATAGCTTTTTACACTTTTGTATATTTATATTATAATTCTATAATAGGTTGGTAAATAATCTCAATGGCATATTTGAAATTTAATTTTTTAAAGTATAGAAATTTTTTTAAAAAACTTGACACAAAGTATGACAAGTGTACTTAATTATGTCTTTCCTGAGAGCCTTCATCTTGTGATGCTGCAACTGACATTTTACAGTCATACTACTGAAGTAATAGAGGATAGTAAGTTTTGGGGTAGAAGTGAAGCATTGAGTCTATGGATTAGTCCATCTTCAGAACATACTGCCCACAATTCTTACTTCTCAGCCTAACTAAAGTCCTCAGTCTTCTACGCAGAAGTTAGGATTCTTTTGAAGAGTGGCTTACCTAATTGAGCCTACATGCTAGACCGTGTCCTTTCAAAGAAAAGCAGAGGCTACCAGAGTTTAAATGGTTATTATTTACATACTGCAGGATTTCATTTATATGACATTCTGAAAACAGCAAAACAACAGAAACAAAACAAATGATTGCTTGCCAGGGCCTGCGGACAGGGAGGAATTGAATATAGGGAGATTTGAGGGAACATGTTAGGGTGATGAAAATGCTTCTTGATTGTGGTGGTGGATATATGACTGAATATGTTTGTCAAAACTCATAGAACTGTACACCTCAGTGAAAAATAGTGTTGATGATAAGAGGGTTGATGATACCAAAGAAGTGCCAGAAGAGGCCACAGAAGAACATATGCTGGAAGCAGGGTTTGCCCAGTTGGAAAGGAGGTGCATTGGTCAAGGCTTTACGGCACTAGTCATGGCTGCTGACATTTTAGTTGCTTTATCCGCCATGGCCACTGATGCCTGTAATCCCCAGCTTTTTAAAAATGTCCCTCAGTTTAAACTATTGAAATTATTTACAAGTTTGGGGGAAATACATCTCTAAATTGCAAGGATTAATAGCTACAATTTAAAGAGTCCTGAAATAATTAAAAGGCCCTCTAAAGGCTGTAAGGAAGTTCTGAGCATGTTGAGGGGATTAGTAATAAGGGTGTTATTAAGAAGAGCAGAGTCTAGAGTCACCTATGTTTGGATTCAGATTCCTCTTCTACTGTTCAATAGTTGGGTAAATTTAGGCAAACTATTTAATATTTGATTGTTTCTAAATATTAAAAAATCCTGCTAGCAAAACTATGAAACATACAATTCTATTTAATATGAAGAAACAGCAACATTTAGGCTAAGACAAAGGAAACACTTTAGGGTAAGGACAAAAGAAGGAAGTTAGGCTAAGACAGACTAAATAAAGAAAATGAGGGCACATAGCAAATTGTGTTGACACAGTTGAGACAGTTGAAATCTGATTTCAGAATAATTTGAACCTGAAATGTGACCCTGCCATATTGTCACGATGGGTGCAACTTACATACTACCTCTTATGATATGCTTTCCCTTGATTACCCAAATTTAAACTCCCCAAATACTATGCACATTTCTACCATAGTTCTCATCACACAATTTTGTTATTTATCTGTAACCATTTATAGATACCACAGATAGACATCAACATCTCTCTGAAAACCCCAAGAAACCAGGAGATTCTCTGGGCTAGAGAGCTTTCATACCTACATTCTGCATCTTCAGCATTGTGCCTGCATAAAATCAACGGTCAAAAGAGATGGGAAAACTGAATATAGTTGGATGATTTATCAGAAGTCTAGAAATCAAAATACACATTCTATGAATTTAAAACATACGCAAGTCTGGTCATTATGCTATGTTTCTAAAAGACCTATGAACTAATCCCTTATATGTGAAAATATTCATCCTGGCAAGAATTTTGATTGTTTGATGCCTTCTGTTTCAGACCAAGTACTCATTGGCACAAGAGATAAGCCAGAATTATTACAAATTCCCAACAAATCCCAAGAAGAAAATAATCTGTGAAACACTATATGATAAACTTGCATATTTTTTAAAAGACTACATTTAAATCATAGGGAAAAGATCAAACATATAACTTTTAGTGGGTTGTAGAAAGGGGTATGGCTTCTAATCTAATCTGTTTATGCAGTAATCAAATATACTTTTGAGGTCTAGTGTGTTGGAACTGTAAAGTCTTTCCAATATGAGAGAAAAGTGTTATATTACAATCAAAAGAAATGAAGGGGCTGATCCTGGAATTCCATATAGTTTTGCATTTTTTGTGGCTCCTAATCAATGGATTCATTTTGTCTTTAAATCTGTAACTTGGTTCTTTTATTACAACTCTAATTTCCACAATGATGAAAACAACTTTGATGATGCTCTCTACCTTACACCTCTCATTATTACAATACAATACAAAGCATTCCTTCAAATTTTCTATAACTGAACAATTATCCAAGTTGATAATTTAGTAGTCAATAGGTAACTAAAACTACCCTAAGTGTTAAAAGAGTACATTAATTCTAGTCTAATATTATTCCAGTCTTTCTGCTCCATTGAGTTCTTGTCTCACAACCAGGAAGAATTAGGTGGGGGGATACCGGAGAGTGAGTGAAGCAGAATTTATTAAGTGAAAGGAAAGCACTCAGCAAAGAGAACGGTCCTGAAAGCAAGTTGCTGGTGACCCCTTCACAGCTGAATACCAGGGCTTGACATGAAAGTTCCTGGCAGCTCCACCCCATCCTTCCAGTGCACATGCAGGCCCTTAGTCTAAACTACTACACATTGATTTCCCTTATTGCACATGTGTTAAGGAATGGTATTTTCCTCTGTGGGCATGTTGAGGCAAGCCCCTTATGCAAGTTCTTTCATCTATGAAAAACCCTTGTGGGTTGGGTCGGAGGTTCTCAGGGGACACTTCCCTTACTATCTGCATAAAGCAAGCTGGCTAACTCCTCTCAATATGAAGTTTCTCCCCCTTAGAGTTATAGTAGATAATAACAGTCATGTGTTGCCTAATGACAGGGGTATGTTCTAAGAAATGTGTCCTTAGGATATTTTATCGTTGTGTGAAAATAAAATTGTACTTACACAAACCTAGATGATAGAACCTACTACGCACCTATACCACATAGTATAGCCTATTGTTCCTGAGCTATAAACCTCTACATCATATTATACTGAATATTGCAGGCAATGGTAAGACAATTGTGCTTGCAAATTTAAACACAGGAAAGATAGAGTGAAAATATGATAGAAAGTATAACAAATGGTACACCTATATAGGGCACTTACAACTAATGGAGCTTGCAGGATTAAATGTTGCTTGAGTGAGTGAGTGAGTGAGTGAGTGAGTGAGTGAGTGAGTGAGTGAGTTAGTGAGTGGTAGTGAGTGAATGTGAAGGCCTAGGACATCATTATACACTACTGTAGACTTTATAAACACTGTACATTTAGCCTACACTAAATTCATTTAAAAATTTTCTTTCTTCAATAATAAATTACATTAACTTACTGTAACTCTTTATAAACTTTCAAATTTAAACAATGTTTTGGCTCTATTGTAATAACATTGCATTTAAATCACAAAATCATTGTACAACTATAAAAATATTTTGTTTCTTTGCATAATTATTCTTAAATTTTATTTATTTAAACTTTTTAAACTTTTAAAAAAACACTAAGACAAAAATACAAGCATTAACCTAGCCCAGCACATGGTCAGGATTTTCAATATCCCTATCTTCAACCTCCACACCTTGGCCCACTGTAGAGACATCAGAGACAATAACACTTATGGAGTTGTCATTTCCTATGGTAATAACACCTTCTGAAATACCTCCTGAAGGACCTGCATGAAGCTATTTTACAGTTAATTTTAAGTAGGAGTACACTCTACTATTTTGAAATATTAATCATACCCACACAAGACAATGATCCATTTCCTTCTCCCATCGTTTCAGCATATGCAATTTGTTAATCATATTTCTCAAGGATTTATTTTAAATAACTCAACAAAATCACTCTAATGATAAAAGATATAGTACAGTAAATAGATAACACATTGACACAGTCATTTACTATCATTATCATGTATTAGGTGCTGTACATATGTACTGTGTTTTTTGTACTATATATGTACTATTGTATGTACTATACTTTTATATGATTGGCAGTGCAGTAGGTTTGTTTACACCAGCATCACCACAAACAGAAGAGAAATGCATTTTGCTATGACATTATGATGGCTGGGATGTCACTAGGCAATAGGAAATTTTTAGCTTCATTATAATCGATGGGACTACTGTTGAATATGCAGCATGTCATTTACTAAAACACTGCTATGTTCTGCATGACTGCAATTAAAATAGTTTCATTTCAGCCTCACACCAGATTTTCAGATTATCCAAAGTGAAAATGATAGGATCATTGATCTAAACACTTCTAAATCTGCCCATTCTTTAAACCATTTTAAAATCACTTTAATCAGTTAGTATCTGAAATCAATTATAAATATTATAAACATGAATATGTCAATAACTTGTTAAGGAAATTTATAGCCATGTACTCAGTTTGTCATATAATTATCAACTAAAATTCATTTATAGAAAAATAAAATTAAATACGATGATGTTAAGATCAACTTAGTTACTAATATAACAGTCAGTAAAGCCCAAACCTCCACTTTTAGCACAGAAGTCTCAGTCTTGGTACAAATTGACTATGTTGTTTAATATTTAATATCTAATAACAATAAAGGGCATAGCAAGTAGGAAACTCATAGCTTTTAGTTTAATTTAGGAAAAGTTGCTAGAGTCACTACTTTAATTAAGAAATCCAGATGGCTCCAGATTTCAGGCATGAAACATGCTGCTACCTTGAGAGGTATTGTCTTGGATAAGCTTCCTCTCTTAAAATCATCACAGATGTTCTCTACTAGAAAAAAACAGCCATAGAACATAACCAATATCTTATGAGAAATTCAGTTTCTGAAGGTAAGTTCTATTAAGTTCCAGAGACAGTCCTGATATTATTAACTTACAGGGCACAATCTTAATATTATCTGGCCTGTGTTTAATTGTTTAAGAATAATGATTTCTATTGCCCCAAATATTTTTATTGGCCTATTTTTTCAAGTGTATTTCAGCACTGCAGAGTCTAGTTCTTTTGAAATAGTGATGATACTCCCACAAGACAACGATCCATTTCCTCCTCCTGGTGTTTTGGCATATGAAATTTGTTGATAATATTTTTCCAAGATTTATATTAGATAACTGCAAAAAAAAAATTATTGTTCAGTCTTTCCCAATTAAATCTGCAGAACGTAGACCCTGTACTGATGCTTAAGATCTGCATACAAAGTTACAAAATACCAGGAGGAACTCAAAATGATCTCTAGGCTACTAGCTGTTGAATTTATTATCGCAGTTGTCATTGTTATTGTGGTTGTGTTAATTTTGTTTTGTCTTTGCTATTTTCATCAGTGATAATTGTGAGTGCCAAAATTATGTTATGAATAAGTTATGAATACGATATTTCAAAAGCAAAACTACTGCCTTGGGTTTTCACTCCATCTACTTTTAAACTTTGGAATCTCTTGGCTTTGTCTTCTCCATCGTTTCTGTATTTGACCCTTGGACATGAAGACAGAGCTCAATTACTCTGGTTGTCTCTCTAGTGTCCCCAGGGACATAATCTGCATTTTCCCAGCATTTCTGTCTACAGAAACATCAGCATCAGCTGCAGAGATCCCACTCCTACATTGGCAATTGTAGCCTGCAATTAACCCCTTCACAGGGGATGAGGAAGTAGGGGCCAGACCTCAGTGGGTGTTCTAATGAACTTTTTATTTTCCTGTCACTTGAGTATGCTTTATTATTTTGTTTTTCCCATTAAGGGAGGAGACCACCCCTCATATTGACTTATGCCCAATTCTGCCTCCAAAGAAAGAAGAAGTAAAAACTAAAAGGCAGAAATGAAATCCACAAGCAGACAGCCTAGCGCCACACCCTGGGCTTGGTAGTTAAAGATTGACCCCTGACCTAATCGATTATTTATATAAGAAAAGCACTGTGAAGATCCCTGTCCTGTTCTGTTCCATTCTAATTACTGGTGCATGCAGCCCCCAGTCACGTACTCCCTGCTTGCTCAATAAATCACGACCCTCTCATGTGGACCCCCTTAGAGTTGTGAGCCCTTAAAAGGGACAGGAATTCTCACTTGGGGAGCTTGGTTGTTGGAGACGTGAGTCTTGCCAAAGCTCCTGGATGAATAAAGCCCTTCCTTCTCTAACTCAGTGTCTGAGGGGTTTTGTCTGCTGCTTGTCCTGCTACATTTCTTGGTTTTCTGACTGGGAAGTGAGGTGATTAACAGACAGTTGAGGCAGCTCCTTAGGCAACTTAGGCCTGCCCTGTGGAGCATCCCTGTGGGGGACTCTGGCCAGTTTGAGTGACGTGGATCTTGAGAGCACTCCCAGGTAGGCAATTGCCCTGGTGGGACTCCTTGTCAGAGCAGTGCATGGCAGGCCCCTGTGGAGGATCAACGCAATGGCTGAACACCAGGAAAGAACAGATTCTTGGATTCCGGACATCTGAAACTTGGTAAGACTAGTCTTTGGAACTTGCCTATTCCATATGAGTGGAAGCGTGGCCTGATCATCCACAGCGTGCCTGTACCGGCACTTTGGTTTTTTGTTTTTCACTTGACTTGGATTGCTTGATACTTTGGTTTTGATTTTGACCTGGCTTGGATTTCTTGATACCTTTTGATTCTGACTCTGGTTTGACGTAAACTGAAAAACTGCGTGTGTGCCCTTTTACCTGTTCTTTGTTTTGTGGTGTGTATGTGGTGTAAGTGTGGTGTTTTGTCTCGAGGAAACATGAGTCAGGCACAAACTAAGCCCACCCCACTAGGAACTCTGTTGAAAAATTTCAAAAGGGGATTTAAAGGAGACTATGGAGTTACTATGACACCAGGAAAATTTAGAACTTTGTGTGAGATAGACTGGCCAGCATTAGAGGTGGGTGGCCATCAGAAGGAAGCCTGGACAAGTCCCTTGTCTCGAATGTATGGCACAGGGTAACCTGTAAGCCAGGGCACCCAGATCAGTTCCTGTATATAGATTCTTGGTTACAGCTAGTTTTGGACCCCCTACAGTGGTTAAGAGGACAGGCAGCAGCAGTACTAGTAACCAAGGGAGAGTTAGTTGAGGAAGGTTCTCGCTCCACCCACTGAGGGAAGTCGGCACCAAAAGTCCTGTCCCACCCAACACGAAAAGAATTGTGGCGGCAATTGGTACCAGCAGTATCCCCTCCTTATCGAGAGGAAGGACTCCCCACTTCTGAGCCCACAGCACCTCCACCTCCACCAGATAGCCACACTCCTAGACCACCCAGAGTAGACAAAAGAGGAAGTGAAGCCACGGGAGAAACTCTTCCCTTGGCAGCTCGCTTACTGCCCAAGACTGGAATCCAAATGCCCCTGTGAGAGCAGCAATATACTGGGGTAGATGAGGATGGACACATGGTGGAAAGGCGTGCCTTTGTATATCAACCTTTCACCTCTGTTGACCTCCTCAACTGGAAAAATAATACTCCATCTTACACTGAAAAGCCTCAAGCTTTAATTGATTTGCTCTGAACAATTTTACAGACTCGTAATCCTCCTTGGGCTGATTGCCACCAGCTGCTCATGTACTTCTTTTATACAGAGAAAAGGCAAAGGATGCTCCAGGAGGCAACTAAGTGGCTAGAGGAGCACATCCCAGCCAATAACCAAAACCCCCAAGAATATCTAAGAATTCAGCTGACAGGAACAGACCCCCAATGGGACCTGAATGAGGGACCAGACATGGAGAGGCTAAGACGGTACTGTGAGGCATTAATAGAAGGTCTAAAGAAACAGGCTTAAAAGGCTACAAATGCAAATAAGGTCTCTGAGGTCATCCAAGGAAAAGAGGAGAGTCCAGCGCAATTCTATGAAAGACTGTGTGAGGCTTACCGCACGTATACTCCTTTTGATCCAGATAGCCCTGAAAATCAGTACATGATTAACATGGCCTTTGTCGGGCCAGGCGCGGTGGCTCAAGCCTGTAATCCCAGCACTTTGGGAGGCCGAGACGGGCGGATCACGAGTTCAGGAGATCGAGACCATCCTGGCTAACACGGTGAAACCCCGTCTCTACTAAAATACAAAAAAAAAAATTAGCTGGGCGAGGTGGCGGGCGCCTGTACTCCCAGCTACTCGGGAGGCTGAGGCAGGAGAATGGCGTGAACCCGGGAGGCGGAGCTTGCAGGGAGCTGAGATCCGGCCACTGCACTCCAGCATGGGCAACAGAGCTAGACTCCATCTCAAAAAAAAAAAAAAAAAAAAAAACATGGCCTTTGTCAAAGTGTGGAAGATAACAGGAGAAAACTGCAGAAACAGGCTGGGGTTGTGGGTATGAATACCTCACAGTTACTGGAAATAGTCATGTGAATGGAGATGCAACAAGCCACAGAGAAAGCTGTAAGGAAGGCGAACGCCAGGCCATGTGAGACGCCGACTTACTGGCCACAGCCATTAGGGTAATTCCCCCGAAAGGAGAGGGAAAGGAGGGTTCCGGGAAGAATACCCAGTCTAATCGTCCACGCTTGCAACGTAACCAATATGCCTATTGTAAGGAAATAAGACATTGGAAAGATAAGTGTCCCCAACTGAAGGAAAAGCAAGGTGATTTGGAACAAAGGACCTCAGATAAAGATGAGGGAGCTTTGTTCAATCTGGCTGAAGGGCTACTGGACTGAAGGGGACCAGACTCAAGCACCCACAAGGAGCCCACGGTCAGGATTACAATTAGGGACAAGGACATTAAGTTTTTGGTCGATACTGGTGCTGAACATTCAGTAGTGACCACCCTGGTCGCCCCCTTATCCAAGAAAACCATTGATATAAATGGAGCAATAGGAGTTTCCACTAAGCAGACTTTCTGTCTACCATGGACCTGGTTGGTGGGAGGACACGAAATAGTTCACCAGTTCTTGTACATGCCTGAGTGCCCCTTGCCCTTGCTGGGAAGAGACTTGCTTAGCAAGCTGAGAGCCACAAAACAGGGCTCTTTACAGCTAAAGCTACCAGGAACAGGAATTATCATGGCCCTTATGGTCCCCCGGGAAGAAGAATGGAGACTTTTTCTAACCAAGCCAGGCCAAGAGATAAAACTAGCTCTAGCTAAGCAATGGCCTCGAGTATGGGCAGAGGATAATCCTCCAGGACTGGCAGTCAACCAAGCCCCCGTACTCATAGAAGTTTAGCCTGGGCCCCAACCAATTAGACAAAAGCAGTATCTGGTTCCCCAGGGAAGCTCTCAAAGGAATCCAGGTTCATCTCAGGTGCTTGAAAACCTATGAAATTATCGTTCCTTGCCAGTCTCCATGGAACACTCCCCTCCTGCCTGTCCCTAAGCCAGGGACCAAGGACTACTGGCCAGTACAGGACTTGCGCTTGGTCGACCAAGCTACGGTGACTCTGCACCCAACAGTTCCTGTCCCTTTCACGTTGTTAGGGCTGCTGCCGGCTGAGGACAGCTGATTTACCTGTCTGGACTTAAAAGATGACTTCTTTAGCATCAGAATAGCTCCTGAGAGCCAGAAGCTGTTTGCCTTTCAGTGGGAAGATCCAGAATCTGGTGTCACTACTCAGTACACTTGGACCCGGCTTCCTGAAGGTTTCAAGAATTCACCTACTATCTTTGGGGAGGACCTGGCTTGAGCCTTGCAAAAGCTTCCTGCTAAAGACCTAGGCTGCATCTTGCTCTTGTACATGGACAACCTTCTGCTGGGACACTCCATGGTAGTTGGCTGCGCAAAAGGGGTGGATGCCCTGCTTCAGCATCTGGAGGACTATGGGTATAAGGTGTCCAAGAAAAAGCTCAGATCTTCAGACAGCAGGTACGCTACCTGGGATTCACTATTTGGAAAGGGGAGCACAGCCTGGGGTCAGAAAGAAAGCAGGTCATCTGCAGCCTACCTGAACCTAAAACCAGAAGGCAACTAAGGGAATTCCTAGGAGCTGTGGGGTTTTGCAGATTATGGATCCCAAACTTTGCAGTGCTCGCCAAACCTCTGTACAGGGTTGCAAAGTGGGACGACCGGGAGCCTTTTGAATGGGGCCTCTACAACAGCAAGTCTTTTGTAAGTTAAAGGAAAAACTTATGTCAGCCCCAGCCCTAAGACTACCAGATTTGACAAAGCCCTTTACACTCAATGTGTCAGAAAGAGAAAACATGGCGGTTGGAGTTTTAACCCAGACTGTGGGGCCCTGGCCAAGGCCAGTGGCTTATCTCTCAAAACAACTAGATGGGGTTTCCAAAGGCTAGCCACCATGTTTAAGGGCCCTGGCAGCAACAGCCCTGTTAGCACAAGAAGCAGATAAACGAACCCTTGGGAAAAACCTGAATACAAAGGCCCCCCATGCTGTGGTAACTTTGATGAATACCAAAGGACATCATTGGCTAACAAATGCTAGATTAACCAAGTACCAAAGTTTGCTCTGTGAAAATCCCCCCATAACCATTGAAGTCTATAACACCCTAAATCCCGCCACCCTGCTCCCAGTATCAGAGAGCCCAGTTGAGCATAACTGTGTAGAGGTGTTGGACTCAGTCTATTCTAGCAGACCTGACCTTCAGGACCAGCCATGGGCATCAGTAGACTGGGGGTTATATGTGGATGGGAGCAGCTTCATCAACCTACAAGGAGAAAGATATGCAGGACACGCGGTGGTAACTTTGGATGCTATCATTGAAGCCAAACTGTTGCCACAGGGCACTTCAGCCTAGAAGGCTGATCTCATTGCTTTAACTCGCGCTCTAGAACTCAGTGAAGGTAAGACTGTAAACATCTACACTGACTCTCCATATGCCTTTCTAACCCTCCAAGTGCATAGAGCATTATATAAGGAAAAGGGTCTGTTAAACTCTGGGAGAAAGGACATAAAATATCAACAAGAATTCTACAATTACTAGAGGCAGTGTGGAAACCTCAGAAGGTGGCAGTCATGCACTGCAGGGGACACCAGCGAGCCTCTACCTCAGTGGCCTTAGGAACCCCTCCAGCTGATTCAGAAGCTTGAAAAGCAGCATCTATCCCTTACTGGGCATCAGTAGCAGCCCCCTTACTCCCTCAAACACCTGACCTGATACCTACCTATTCTAAGGAAGAAAAAGACTTCTTCCACTCAGAAGGGGGGGCATGTAATTAAAGGACGATGGATCAGACTGCCAGATAGGAGAGTAGCTGTGCCACAGTTGCTGGGAGCCACAATTGTATTGGCCATGCACAAAACCACTCATCTAGGTCAAGAGTCACTTGAAAAATTGTTAAGCCGGTACTTCTACATCTCATACTTGCCAGCCCTTGTCAAAGCAGTAGAACAACGGTGTTTTACTTGCCAAAAGCATGACGCGAGGCAAGGCCCCACTATTCCACCTGGCATGCAAGCTTATGGAGCGGCTCCTTTTGAGGATCTTCAGGTGGATTTCACAGAAATGCTGAAATGTGGAGGTAACGTATTATTGGTATTTGCTGGTTCTTGTGCGTACTTACTCTGGGTGGGTGGAGGCTTATCCAACATGAACTTAAAAGGCCTACGAGGTAACTCATGTGCTTCTCTGAGATCTTATTCCTAGGTTTGAGATTTATTATTCCTAGGTTTGCCCTTATGAATCGGTTCAGATAACGGGCTGGTGTTTGTGGCTGACTTGGTACAGAAGACAGCAGAGGCATTAGGAATCACTTGGAAGCTACATGCCATCTGCCAACCTCAGAGCTCCAGAAAGGTGGAGGGAATGAATCGACTCCTTCTAAGAAAACAGGATATTCCCCTTATGAAACACTATATCATCGGCCTCCTCCTATACTACGAGGGCTTCCAGCCACTCTCTGAGAGCTAGGTGAAATTGAATTACAGTGACAGCTACAGGCTTTAGGAAAAATTAGACAAAACAATCTCAACTAAATGAGAGGTGTCCCATGGGCTTATTCTCCCCAGTTGACTCTTTCTCTCCAGGTGATCACGTGTGGATCAAGGACTGGAACGTAGGCCCTTTGTGGTCACGGTGGAAAGGACTTCAGACCGTCATCCTGACAACCCCCATGGCTGTAAAGGTAGAAGGAATCTTAGCCTGGATCCACCACAGCCGTGTGAAATCTGCAGCTGATGAAACCTGGGAGGCAAAACTGAGCCCAGACAACCCCGGCAAAATGACTCTGAGGAGGACGGCAAGCCCTGCTCCAGTCACACCTGGAAGCTGACTGGTCCACACACGGCCGAAGCATGAGGAGGATCATTGTGGGACTCATTTTCCTTATAATTTGGACTTGCAGAGTAAAAACTTCCACTAATTTTCCCCACATGGAGGACTGCTCTCAGTGTATACATCAGTTTACCGAGGTAGGGCAACAAGTTAAAACAATCTTTCTCTTCTATAGTTAATATTAATGCCTAGGAACTTTAAAAAGAACATGTTTATAAAAGGACACTCAGTACAAGGTATGTAGCCCAGGAAATGACCCCTCTGAGCCTCCATGTCCACGGTTTTTGAAATAAGATTGAGGACTGAAGACGGGTGTGGACTCGTAAATGATACAAGTAAAGTATTAGCCAGAACAGAAGAAAAAGGGGTGCACAAATGCATAATCTTGAAATTTGATGCCTGTGCTGTCATTAATAGCAATAAGTTAGGAAGGGGATGTGGCTCTTTTAGTTGGGAAAAAGGTTACATGACTGAAAATATTTGTCATAAATTAGGACTGTGTGGAAATGAATGTGGATACTGGTCTTGTGTCATTTAGGCAACTTGGATAAAAAAATGAAAAGGATCCAGTCCACCTTCAGAAAAGAAAAAATGGTCCTTCCTGTACTGAGGGACAATGTAACCCCTCGGAGTTAGTAATAACCAATCCCCTTGATCCTCGCTGGAAAAAAAGGGGAGCATGTGACCTTAGGAATCAATGGGGCCGGACAGGATCCTCAAGTAAACGTCTTGGTTCGATAAGTTTACAAACGCTCTCCTGAGCGAGTGTTTCAAACTTTCTACAATGAACTAAATGTGCCAGTACCAGAAATTCCAGGAAAAACAAGAAATTTGTTTTTGCAATTAGCCAAGCATGTAGCCCAGTCTCTCAATGTCACTTCATGTTATGTGTGTGGAGGAACTATAATGAAAGATCAATGGTCATGGGAAGTCTGAGAATTAGTACCTACGGACCCAGTTCCTGATTAATTCCTGGCTCAAAAGAATCACCCTGATAATTTCTGGGTCCCAAAAGCCTCAATTATTAGACAATATTGCATAGCTAGAGAAGGAAAATAATTCACTCACCCCATAGGATGACTTAGTTGTCTGGGACAGCAACTATATAATGGTATCACAAAAACAGTCACTTGGTGGAGTTCAAATCACACAGAGAGGAATCCATTTAGTAAATTCGCAAAGTTGCAAACCTTGTAGACCCACCCAGAGTCCCACTGGGACTGGACAGCCCCCACTGGATTATACTGGATATGTGGGCATAGAGCTTACACCAAATTACCCAACCAGTGGGCAGGTAGTTGTGTTATTGGCACTATTAAACCACCTTTCTTCCTACTGCCCATAAAGACAGGCGAACTCCTGGGCTTCCCTGTCTATGTTTCATGCTAAAAGAGAAGCATAGCTATGGGAAACTGGAAAGATGATGAATGGTCCCCTGAGAGAATCATAAAATATTATGGGCCTGCTACTTGGGCACATGGGGATACCGGACCCCCATTTACATGATCAACCGAATCACATGGTTACAACCTGTCTTAGAAATAATCACTAATAAAACCAGCAGAGCCTTGACTATTCTGGCCCAGCAAGAAACTCAGATAAGAAATGCTATCTATCAAAATAGATTGCCTCTTGACTACTTGTTAGCAGCTGAAGGAGGGGTCTGTGGGAAATTTAACCTTACTAATTGCTGCCTACACATAGATGATCAAGGGAAACTAGTCGAAGACATAGTTAGAGATACAACAAAATTGGCACATGTGCCCGTGCAAGTGTGACATGGATTTGATCCTAGGGCCGTGTTTGGAGAATGGTTCCCAGCACTAGGAGGATTTAAAACTCTTATAATAGGAGTTATAGTAGTAATAGGAGACTGCTTAATGCTCCCTTGTTTGCTACCTGTACTTCTTCAAATGATAAAAAGCTTCATCGCTACCTTAGTTCACCAAAACGCCTCAGCACAAGTATACTATATGAATCACTATCAATCTGTCTTGCAAGAAGACATGGCTAGTGAGAATGAAAGTGAGAACTCCCACTGTTGAGTGAGTTTCTCAAAGCGGCGGATAAGGGAAGAGACCACCCCTTATACTGTCTTATGCCCAAGTTCTGCCTCCAAAGAAAGAAGAAGTAAAAACCAAAAGGCAGAAATGAAATCCACAAGCAGACAGCCCGGCGCCACACCTTGGGCCTGGTAGTTAAAGATCGACCCCTGACCTAATCAGTTATTTGTATAAGAAAAGCACTGTGAAGATCCCTGTCCTGTTCTGTTTTGTTCTAATTACCGGTGCATGCAGCCCCCAGTCGCGTACTACCCCTTGCTTTGCTTGCTCAACCAATCGCGACCCTCTCACGTGGACCCCCTTAGAGTTGTGAGCCCTTTAGGGACAGGAATTGCTCACTCAGGGAGCTCGGTTGTTGGAGACTTGAGTTTTGCTGAAGCTCCTGGCTGAATAAAACCCTGCCTTCTTTAACTCGGTGTCTGAGCAGGTTTGTCTGCAGCTTGTCCTGCTACACTATCACAAAATTGAACTGTTTTTCTGATGTATATATAATTTTGTTCATTTCAATTATGATAGCTCATTTAGAAAATGTGACTGTATTCTTAATAGCATCTTTCATAGATTTAAATAATTTAACTTTTAAGATTAAAAGTATCCCTAAAAGAATACTGAAATGAATCAAGCTCTTCACAATGATTTGAGAATAAGTAAAAATATGAACAATAAAAATAGCATGCAGTGAAATGAACACCATCCTGTAGATAGTGAAAGTTTTCATACACTAGATTAGAATGGGGACTAGAACACTTGACTTTCAGTCCTCTGTAATCTAATTCTAGTCTTTCCTCTACTACTAAATAGCATGGAATATTGAGGTAATTATTTTAGCATCTCCAGGCTTTAATTTTTCCCAATTGTCATATGAGAAATTGAAGTAAATTATTTGTAAGTATTTTTTCTCGTTTTAACATTCTATAATTCCAAGATACATTGTCTCATGGTCATAAGTATGTATTAAGGTGGCCCTTATGATAATGGTAATCTAATTGCACTAGTTTCTAATACAGTAAGAAGCATTCACTGTTAACTAATGTTAGGTAAATGAGATTGGTTTCTAAAAATGCAAAAGAACAAATGTAGGAATCAAGCAATAAACATTCCTTGGTAAATCTATTGTATATTAATATATTTACCTACTAACACCAAAAAGTAATTATAGCCACAAGCTCAGGAAAAAATGAATCTAGAGCATAATGAATCATAAAGACTGTAACATTAACTTTAGAGACCCGAGTCCAGTCTTTTTTTTTTCTTCATTCTGTATCTCTTCCTTCCATGTCCCTGAGGCAACCAGGTCTCTGATACATTTAGTAATATTCACACAATTAAACCCTGACTCAGAAAAGACATGATGAAATCAGTTACAGTATACCTCAAACATTATATGCTATCTTAATGTACTTCTGCTTTAAGGGCTTTCTGAATTTTAAAGTTGTCAAATATATAGAGTAATTCTATCCTTAGTTACATACTCTGAAAAAATTCTTAAACATACGCATAGACATCATATATTAAAATTTTCAAGGAGCCATTGTAACAATCAACAATTGTAAGCAATATGTTTGTCAATAAACAGTAGAAAGGCTAAATTGCAACATAGTCATAAAATGGAACACCAAACAGGTGAATGAGAAAAAGCACATATATCAATATAGATGACTCACAAGTATAATACTGAGTAAAATAAAAAAGCAAGTTAAAATACTTTTATAGAACCATATACTATTAAGTAAGGTTTAAAAATATGTACAGTAATATAATATGATAGAAACTACATAGTTTATTATACACATAAATGCAGACTTTAATCCATAAAATGCATATGGGAATATATCTATATAAATATTAAACATGGCCGGGCGCGACAGCTCACACCTGTAATCCCAGAACTTTGGGAGGCTGAGGCGGGCAGATCAGGAGGTCAGGAGTTCGAGATCAGCCTGGCCAATATGGTGAAACCTCTCTACTAAAAATACAAAAGATTAGCTGGGTGTGGTGGTAGGTGCCCTTAATCCCAGCTATTTGGGAGGCTAAGGCAGGAGAATTGCTTGAACCTGGGAGGTAGAGGTTGCAGTGAGTCGAGATTGCACCACAGCACTCCAGCCTGGGCGACAGAGCAAGACTCTGTCTCAAAATAAATAAATAAATAAATAAAATAAATAAATTTTAAACACATACAAAATTATACTGTGTATGTGCATACAGAGCAAGAGATATCTAAGTAGCTATACATATATTTATGTCTGTCTCTTAAAATTATATAATTTCAGTATGAATTGGGGTTATAGAATGTTAAGAGATAGACTAAGATTTCCCATCCTAACAAGCTATAGATAGAAATAGATAGATACGTAGATGACAGACAGACAGATAGACAGATAGATAGATGATAGAAAGAAACATGTCAAACTATGATGAAATGTTTTAAAGTCTCATCTGGTGAAAGGGGAAGGGATAAGGAACCAACACAGTTCTGGTACATAGACATCTTCAAATTTTTTTTTAATGATACATTGTGGTTTACTATATTTTATATCTCTTAATATGCCTGAAATGTCCTCAATATTTATTAATTTTCAGGATCATGCAAAATATTTATATTTTAAGCACTTCCCCTAGAGAAGTCAAGGTGGGGTGGTGGTCCTAATTCATATGCAGTCTGATGAAAAGATTGCCATCTATGAAGACATGGCCAGCTCTGTTACTTGTGTTTTGTGTAATACTGAGTATATGGTGGGTGAAACAAATGTTTACAAATGAATAAAGAATATCATAAAAAACTTTTTTCTAGTTAGACTCTCACTTTAAGACTGATAGGCAAATATACAAACTGATACTCCTCAAGATATGTTGACTAATATTTTTCTATGACACAATATTTTATATTTCCTATAAGATAGTTTTCCTATTTTTATAACAATAAAAATATATGTTACTTTTTTGGCCTGGCACAGTGGCTCACGCCTATAATCCCAGCACTTTGGTAGGCTGAGACAGGTGGATCGCTTTAGCTCAGGAGTTCAAGACTAGCCTGGGCAACAGAGTGAGGTCCCCATCTCTACAAAAAATACAAAAAATTAACCAGGCATGGTGATACACATCTGTGGTCCCAGCTAATTGGGAGGCTGAGCTGGTAGGATGGCTTGAGACTGAAAGTGGGGGGTGGGTTGCAGTGAGCCAAGATCATGTCACTGCACTCCAGCCTTGGCAACAGGGTGAGACTCTGGCTCAAAAAACAAAACAACACAAAACAACAACAACAAACAAACGTACACACACACACACACACACACACACAATGTTTTGCTGCTTAGAAATTTCTTCCACCCGATATCCAAAATCTCAAGTTTAAAGTTCCACAGATCTCTAGAGCAGGGGAAAAATTCCACCAGTGTCTTTGCTAAAGCATAGCAAGTGTGACCTTTGTTCCAGTTTCCTGTAAGTTCCTCATCTCCATCCAATACCTCTTCAGCCTGGACTTCACTGTCCATATCACTATCAGCATTTTTGTCACAACCATTCAACTAGTTTCTAAATATCTTATGTAAAGAATTTATAAGTATTTAACATTACTAGTATGCATACGTATTTTCAATCTTGATTTCTCTCAATTTTTTTCATATCACCAATTTCATAGAAAATAATCCTTCTTAAGGCCGGGCGCGGTGGCTCAAGCCTGTAATCCCAGCACTTTGGGAGGCCGAGGCGGGCGGATCACAAGGTCAGGAGATCGAGACCACAGTGAAACCCCGTCTCTACTAAAAATACAAAAAATTAGCCGGGCGCGGTGGCGGGCACCTGTAGTCCTAGCTACTCAGGAGGCTGAGCCAGGAGAATGGCGTGAACCCAGGAGGCGGAGCTTGCAGTGAGCCGAGATCGCGCCACTGCACTCCAGCCTGGGCAACGGCGTGAGACTCCGTCTCAAAAAAAAAAAAAAAAGAAAAAGAAAATAATCCTTCTTTATATTCAGGGTTTTGAATCCATCCAAAATGAAATAAATTATTATATCCTAAGTTTTGTCTTTGTTATTAAGCTTTGGGATTACCTAGTTCTGAGCATTAGATTTAATATGTTATTATTTTTAACCAAAAGATTTCCTATCCATATCAGTGTATCCATGTAGTCTCAAAGCATAAGTAGAACATGTAGCATGATTCTGCACAAATAATTTTTAAAACATAATCATGAATTGATTATGAATATGTGCTTTATACTCTCATCAAATAACATCTAATGCAATATAAATTATATAACATTCTTTAATATGTAATTTGTGTTAGGATGAAAGAGAACTGTAGTTTAAATAATAGATGTAACTGTCTTCACGTACCAGAAGGAGAAAGTTCTGCAGATTTTATAAAAGAGAAATGATACAAACTTTAAGTCATGAACAGCAGGAACTGGAGCAAGAATAAGTTAAGTTATTTCATTTTGTTGCATTGATAAAAAACAAATACCTTTGGAATGAAATACAAAGAAAGGCTTTTCTTGTTATCCACACCATTCTATTTTCCCTTCCCTTGTTTTCTAGGTATGATCACAAGAATCACAGTATGAATTTCAACAGATATAAAAACAAGGTTAGCTTGTCAAATAATGCTTGAAAGAAACTTGCTTTGGCAACAGATCTTATAAAAAAAGGTTTTGGAATTTTTAATTAACAAGATAAGTCTGAACAAATACGGCTTTTAAGAGGCTAGGGAAATCCTCAGCTGCAATAAGGGAATTTGAGCTCTAGAGCATCCACATTAACTGAAATTTTTCTGTTCATTGCTCAGTGTGTCCACACCCTGTGAGATCTGGCAGTTCCTGTCACTAGAGGCAGTGTATATTTGCCTCATTGATTTTGAGCTTGTTTGGCCAATGAAATTTGGGTGGACATGACAATCAGCTAGTTTAGAACTTAGGCCTGAAGTGGTGTGCTTCTGTTTGCTCCTCTTATTCTTCCACCATTGGTACATGAAGTTGCCACTGATGGAAGGAGAAGACAGCCTGGGGAATCCCACACCAAACCTAGAACTTGGAGCCAAATCTAATAACTCAGGTTAGTCTTCATGTTCATTGACACTAAGATCTCTAAGATCCACTTTTGTCTTCAGTGATGCTTTTTTGGTCAATTCCAAATACACACTTTTACCTGGTCAATATAGTCCTGTTACACATACTAGCGAGTCTAATAGGTTATTTGTGTATTGTCATTTTAAGCAAAGGGCAATTGATTCAATAAAAATGCATCCTCGGCATGTTTATAACAAGGCATTTGACAAGACATATTCAAACCTCTCTCTTGACCCTCACTGTATCTTTGATTTGTTTTCCCAACTAAATTATTGACCTTTATATTGTGTTTCCAGTGCCAATTATATTATTGTCAATTGACTAGTATCAAAAATTATTATAAACTAATATGAATTTAAATTTCAGATTAGATTGATGTAGATGATTAGATTCCAGACATTACTTATTTATTTTTATTATTATTCATATTGACAGACAGTACCTTGCCTAATTGCTATCAACCTGTACTAAATTTTAGGGCTGGCCATAGTGGCTCATGCTCATAATCACAGCACTTTGGGATGCCAGTGAGGGAAGAGCGTTTGAGGCCAGGAGTTTGAGACCAGCCTGGGTTACATAGTGAGACCCTGTCTCTACAAAAACAAATATTAATAATAATAAATAATACAGAGTTGAGTGTTGCAGATGAGGAAATCACTGTATCCCATTAGCAGAAGTTCTACTCTGCTATACAGAAACGCACTGTATCACATAAGCAATTACAAATGGCTTACATGCTTTTAAGGTTCACAACAATATAACAGATACTATTTTCAACATTTTAGAGATGAAGAAGCTGAACCACTTGGGGTTAAAGGATTTGCATAAATTCACATAACTGGTAATAAAAGAACCAAAATTCAAATCCTTCCAGGCTGACACCAGAACCTTGCTCTTAACCAACAAACTCTACTGCTTTCATAATATGATATATGAGACCATATGCTCTTATTTTATTACAATCTCAAGACATCTGCTTTGCCAGCTAACTAGACTTAAATTGAAATTCAAAACTAGCTTTAAAGGATGAGATTCTCAGTATTGGAGCAAAGCTCAGGGATGTACCACTTAAGCATAGGATGAACGTGCTACTGTACCCATTACTTATATTTTCAAAATGATAAATAATAAATTATTTTTCAAAGGTCTTGAAATCAGTGATAATTTCAAAATATTTTCAGTAATTACAAACAATTAAAAAATGTATCCATTTTCAAGGTGTTTTACAAACAAAAAATGTATCCATTTTCAAGATTTTTTTTTCTGGCTGATAACGGGAATTAGTTTGTGTCTATGTAATATATTGAGTTTAATAATGTTATCCCTATGATATTAATTTCCATGAGCTAACCATGCACTGTCACTATGAATCATTTTTAATAAGATAAATACATCTTAATGATAATGATTTTGTTTTTAATGTAATCAATACAACTAAGTGTTTAAGATGCATTATGTTGTAAATTATGTTTTACCTTCATAAAAATCTTATGAGAAAAACAACAGTATTAATCTGTATTATCATTAGGGGAGAGAAACCTAGAGAAGTTAGGTAACTTATCCAAGATTTTTTTAAAAAGCATAAGGCAGTTAGTATTCTAAGCAGAGCTATCTTTCTATTCCCTTAACTAATGCTATACTATCTCTGCTCATAAAATAAATTCCCACAATTTAGAACATTATAGGGAAACAACATTTGTATGAGGTTCTATGTCAATGCCATCTACTCGAGTTGTGCCCAAGAGTGGCCTTCACATAGCACAAAATATGAATGATGCCTCCTCAACTTGTGTTATGTATCAAGGTAGAATAAACTTGGAATTCCCCCCAGATATTCTTATGTATTTAAACGTGACATTCGTTCAATTAATGCCTTTCTAACTCATTCATAAATAAAAATTAGAAATATAGCCTAATAAGCAAATCAAAAAAGTCTTATGGACACAATTTGTTTAGAATCTTTCACAGGTAATTGCAGCCTACTTATATGCCTGCAATTCTTCACCAGAATAAAAAAAGAGACAGAGAGAGAGAGAGAAATAATCACAATAGAAAGGTGTAAACTTTTATTGGATTGTCCCCCTAGGGAGCTGATCTTAAGGCAGGGGCATATGTCAGCTTCACAAGTAGACAGTGCTCAGATCAACTCTGCGGGAGAGCTCCTAGAAAAGCAGGAACCCAGGAGTAAGGCAATTTACTAATCCCTAAGCAGAAGGCACAGGGCTGCTTTTATGAAATTTTATAGAAGAAAGACAAGGCTCACCACGTAAAATCCTGTGGTTTGATCACCAATACAGATATTACAGAATCTTTTTTTTTTTTCTTTTCTCAAAAAAGATTCCAGTGGGACTAGTCTACCTGGAAGCCAGGAGGCAGAGAAGCATATTTTCTGTTCTTCCTTTCTTATCTCCTCCACTCTGTAATCACTGTGTCTCACTAGGGACCTTCATGTTGCCGAGTAAGCAACAATTTTCCAGTCAATTCTCCTCCTTCCTACCTACCTTGAAATCTCTTCTTTGTGAGTCTTTTATCCTTTTTAATTCCCTGACCTTAATATAATATTGTTTAGTTTTCAATAGATGCTCACTCATGATGGAGGTGGGAATACGGGTATCATACCAAATCCTGAGTCAAACTTTAGGACAGTGCACATTTGATGTAAACCATTAAAAGTCAGAGTTGTATAGAAGAAGCCCAAAAATCACTGTGTGCTCAAGCTCATCAAACTTAATAGCAGTTTTCAAACCAACTGTTTAAGAATTTAATCTCTAAATTATGTGAAAACCACCACCAGCTACTCCCACATGAAGAAAGAACATAGTCCCTGACTTGAAGTTTGACTTAAAATTGTTTTGACTTTACAACTGTATAAAAGTTATACAAATACAGTTGAAAGTGCACATCAAATTTTGAATTCTGATCTTTTCCTTGGCTTGCTGTATGTGGTACAATACTCCCACGAGGTGCTGGGCCGGGGCAGGGAATTGCAGCTCCTAGTCAGTCATGTCATCATGAAGGTAAACCCCTGATCCCCTACAGTGGATTGTGCTGTCAGGTGATTTTGCCCAGATATAGGCTAATGTAAGTGTTCTGAGCGTGTTTACGTTAGGCTTAGCTAAGCTAAACTACAGTGTTTAGAAGGTTAGGTTTATCAAATGCCTCTTCCACGTACAATACTGTCAAGCTGAGGAGGATCTTGTAAAAGGATATCTGCTTCAGAAAACAAGTCAGCCTGGATGAACCTTATGTTTTATATCATCTATTTTTATTAAAACAGTTACAATTAAATACACTTAATGAGGAAAGTATATTCGCTTTTTGAAAAATTGCAAAACAAAATAAGTGCTTAAGAATGCTTCAAGAAATGTTTTATTTTGGCTTATTAAAACTTGATTTCTATTTACTAATCAGGCCATCATAATGTATGCAGTCACACAAGAAATATTCCTGGAGGACATGAGTGTAACAGTCAGTCAAGCATGAATGACATGGCTGTGCATGCTGGTGACCTACAGAATATGACACCTTGACCTGAGATGCAAATTTAATGAGAAGAATGGAAGGTTGATACCCCAACATGTGAGTGATAAAGAACAAAAAACCAATAACTTAATTAGAATAGGAAGAAGTAAATGAGCATGAAGGAATGAGGTCCCAAAAACATGAAGCCCTAGAAATCTTTGAAAATATGGCAAAGGCAGTAGTCAGTATGGATTCAGTAAGCTGGGTTCAATGTTTTGGAAGTAGGTTAAAGCAACTATGAATCCAGGCATGGTAGAATTGTCCAGTGCCCGTAAAGTCAACAGAAGTCAGGAACTAGAATGAATGCATGACAAAGTTGTGACCTATGATACTGAATAGGTGGTTAATGTTCCTCGTATGTTGTTTGGAGGTCAATAACGTTGTCACAGGCAGGTAGATGTGTATCCCTGCCTGGGTTGATGATGACTTCTGGAAGTTTTTTATTTAAACATGACCTCAAAGGTATACCTCTTTCTGTCGCACCTTATACCTTGAAGCTTTTTTACTCTCTCTGTTTTAACCAAAGTAAATATTACAGTGAAAGTCCACATGACCATTCCCAAACTGTAGGAAGAATGATAGAGTCACACTCCTCTGCATTACTGTAGATTTGGTTCCAGACCACCGTGACAAAGTGAATATGGTAACAAAGCCAGTCATACAAATTGTTTGTTTTCCCTGTGCATATAAATGTTAGGTTTACACTATACAGTAGTTTATTAAGTGTGCAATAACATTAAATCTAAAAAAAAAAAAAAAAAATCCTGAACCTTCAACAAGTCTGTAGTTCTTCAAACAATTACAACAGTAACTTCAAAGATCACTGATTACTGATCACCATAACAGACATACTAATAATTAAAAATTTGAGATATTGCAAAAATTACCAAAATATGACTCAGAGACAGGAACTGAACATATGTTGTTGGAAAAACGGTGCCAATAGACTTGCTTGATGCAGGGTTGACATAAGCCTTCAATTTGTAAAAGTTGCACTATCTCCAAAGAGCAATAAAGCAAAGCACAATAAAATGACATGTGCCTATATCTATTTCCCCTTCACAGTGTTTTCCAAGCTCTTATACGTTTTGAGGGGGCAGTTAAAAAAAAAAAGGACCACTATTTATTTATGGCATTTTGCTATAAGATGTTAAACATTCTGCCATTGTTTTCCACATTCTCCTTTATTATCTCAGCCCCCCAGTTTGTTCTGGGTCTTCTCCACCTAAACTTAAGTTAACTGGAATAGTAATAAAGTACATATTTTATTTTTTATTTTGCTTTTTCCTCTACCAGTCTATTGCCTGCATTCATGGTGGCTTTAAATGCAAATGCCTGGACCAGCTGGACAGATGCCCTCTCCATATCTAGCAATTTGTACTTCAAGGGAAGCATTTCAGTGGAGCACAGAATCATTTAGGAATGATTACCTATCATCCAATTTGCCCAAAATGAAGAAAACCAAACTTGAACATCACATTTATAAGATGTACTCAGGCAAACATCATATCCTGTAAAAAATACTTGACTGGATATATGCATGAAACAGGCACTTAAGAACATGCAGGTCAAACACAATATGGTAGAAACCTGTTTTGAATCCCTACTCAGTTCTCAGAAGTTAATCTTCGTGTTGCCCCCGGGTGCTGACTCACACAGTCCTGACCAAAACCACTACCTAAAATGAAGGTGGATTAAATGCAAAAGAAAGCACACAGAGCAAGAGACACACACACATACACACACACTCCTACCTTTCTCTAAAAGAGGCGTTCAGCAAAATCTTATTTTCTGGTGCATTCCCCCGAGATTTTCCTGAGAACATTTTAGAACATATTCTGCAGACTTACTAATGATCTGCTAATGAACTGACACAGACTGTACTTATGTAAATTATGAAGTTGCTGAACCTGGAGTTAAAGGTTGGTACATTTCAAGGATATGAAATCAATCTCCCTGATATTAATAACTGTCACCTATATGCCCTTCACATCTGTGTTATTTCATGTCCCTCCACCTGATAAGTGTCATAGGTGACTTTGAAAGCCTGGACATTTATAGACATAACTACCTGATTTTCTCTATGTCCTGGTTTCTTAGTTCAGTTTTCTTTAGGGCAGTTATTTGTAGTTAAAAATGTCCAAATGTGCAGATCATTGCAGTCATGAAGACTGAGATTAGAAGCAGGGAGAAAAAGGAGCTGCTCCCTAACAGGATGGGCTATATAGCCTCTGAAAATGAGGAAGGTAAGTGCAGCCTGCCAGAGAGAAGACACATGATAAATAATTCAAAGGGTAGAGTTGTAAAGAGGGCCTCAAGTTTCAGACATCTTCTCCAACTAGTCAACCTATCAACAAGTATTTCTTGAGAACCCCTACTTGATGGACTTGAGGCTCGGGGCAAATTGTATGGCTCATCTTTACTCACTTGGGTAAACATTAGCTTTTCATGAAGTGTCCTTTTGGAAAATTAAAGCTAGTGTTAACATTAATGTGACACGCCAAATCAATAAATATTTTTATACTCTACGAATATAATATTATATGAATTGTTATATTCTACATACCCTTGTAATTGTAAGAAAAAAAAAAGACTAGAAATGACATAAAACAACATTTCTACCATAAAAGATACAAAAATTAATCAGGCTATTTAAGGGAAAAGTGTTCATATGGTGACATATTTATTTTCCTCAAGGCATGTCTGGAAATGATTCACCAGGGAGCCTCAATTCACTGGAATATACCCCAGATTGAGGTTCTATAACAGTTTGCATTTTTCAATTAGACTGATCCATCCTTCCTTCACCATAGAGGCAACAGCCTATAAAGTCAGTCGGAGACATTCCAGACCTTGTGAAAATCCTACTTAGCTGTCTTAACCTTTCGGTTCTTTGCAGATTCTAACTTTTGCTTTTCTCTCTCCCTCTTTCTCTGTCTCTCTCCCATTTCTCTCTTCCTGCCCTTTCAAAATAGTATTTAAGTACCACTTTTAATTCATTTTTTGACTGAGCAATGGAGGAAGGGCTGATAATTAGAGATTAGGAGAAAAAGTGAGACAATGAAACCTATAAAGAAATACTAAAAATAATACCTTTTAAATTTTCTATTTTCTTACCAATTACCAGTGCAGTTACCTTCTTCATGTCCTTCATGTCCAACCCACCCCCACCCTTCCCTCTACTCATTCCCCATGTCTAAGGACGAGGCTTCACCCTTGCTCCTAGAGTTCATATTCACCAGCTGTCTCTACATATTCTTTCATTCTCTTCATAATGCCTTGACTAGGGAGCCCACTTAGGAACTCCATATGGTACATAGCAAACTGAGAGCAGCCCAACTGCCTATGAAAGTAAAGTAAGGTGCTGGTACAGAGGGCCCAGCTTCCATCACAGGATGCTGTCATGAGAAAGGCAGCATGCTACATGTTCCATATGCATCAAAGCCAGCAAAAGGTACACAGCTACAGATTTCCAGGCCTTGCTACTCTGATTCTTTCCTGGCACACAAGCACATTTAAAAATCAGAAGTGGAAAGTAAAAAGGGAAGGTAATGTTTTTATGTGACAGATGATAGTCAACCTAAGAACCAGTAAGTTGACAGGGTGCTGAGGAAAGCACAAGAAGGCAATATTGCTGCATTCTTAAAGTGCTTATTCTTGCACAATAACACTGTGTTGAGTCCTTGTTCTATTGTTTACCAGCTGTGTAACTTTGGGCAAGTCACTTCATAACTATATACCTCAGTTTCCTAATATGTGAAATAGGACTAACAGTGTCAATTTTATCACTTTTTAATGAAGATTAAACTGTAAAAAGTGCTTAGAATTTGGCATAAACTTAGGTCTGCATCAATGCTGTCTATTATTTTACCATATGAGGCTATTAAACATGAAACTTATTCAAGGTTCTGAGCATGTCATTTTATTTCAGCTCAGTAAAACACTTTATGCTCATAATAAAGATTTGAATATCAAGAGCGTACTGAAGGAGGCATAGTAATACTTTGTTTATCATAGTAAGACAGATTTAATTATTTTAGAAACTACTTTAGAAGTAGTTTTTCAAAAGAGAAACATAAACAAAGAATGCTTTGTTCACTCGTAAGATTGAATTCTTTTGGGGAAAAAATAACATATAGAATAGCTCGCTTCCTGATTTTTCTGGAAAAGCAGTGCTACATATGAAGATATAAATGACAGAGAGGTGAAAATATCATAACTGCCAAAAGGAACATTCACTGAGAAAGTGCCCATATATTTTGACAGAATATATTTCAATAGCTACACAGAATAATGATGCTCCATAGAAATGAGAGTATATTGTGAAATCTCCATTTTTAGGTCTTCAAGAACTTACTTGCAAACCATTAAATACTTACTTGGCACCAACTATGAACTAGACTCTGTGAGGAGTACTAGGGTTACAATGATACACGACACATATATTTTGTATTTAACGAACTATCAATCGGGTAGAAGGGAAAGACATTAAAAAAAAAATAGCCGGGAGTGGTGGCAGGCACCTGTAATTTCAGCTATTTGGGAGGCTGAAGTAGGAAAATTGTTTGAACCTGGGAGGCAGAGGTTGCAGCGAACCAAGACCATGCTATTGCACTCCAGCCTAGGCAATAAGAGTGAAATTTCATTAAAAAAAATAATAAAAAAATAAACCTATGATGCAGTATAATTTTTGCAAAAAGATGGATATAGTAAACCATGCTGGGAGACAAAGGACAGATAAGTAATTTTTTCATGGGAGCAGAAACATGTTCTGTGACTTGATGTGAAAATAGGTTATCTGCAGGTGTAATTAAGATGTAAATTATGATAAGGTCATACTGGATTAGAGTAGGCCATAAATTCAATCACTGGTGTCATTATAAGAATAAATGTTGAGACACAGAGGCACAGATATACAGAGAAAAGAATATGTGAAGATGTGGCTGAGACTGGAGCTATGCCGCTGCAAGCCAGGGAGCTCAGGAAGCCACCAGAAACTGTGAGAAACAGAAAAGGATTCTCTGCTAGAGGCTCTGGAGGGAGCGTAGCCCTGCAAACACCTTGATTTTAGACCTCTGCCTACTTAAATTTCTTTTGTATTAAGTCGCCCAGTTTGTCATAATTTATTACAGCATCCACAGAAAACTAATACTTGCCAGTGCTGAAGGGACTTGAACTGCATTTTGAGGATTTTACATAGAATCTTACCATATGGATGAGGAGAGAAAGGTCATTGCAGGAACAGAAATAGGATGTACAAAACGTGGACGTGAATGTAAAGTGGTCTGGTTTAAGGAACAGCAGTGGCTAGGCAAGGGTCAAAACCAAAGACCCTAGATGTGGAGTAGCAGAGAGATTTGCTTCACATGGCTCTTTACAAGGATCTAGTCTGCAGTGAGATTTACTTCCAGGTGCAGAGAAAAGATCGATAGAGGGAAAGCGTTATCTCCTGTGTCCTTTAATTGTCCAGACAACTTTCTATTTGCCCATGCTAACCGCACTGATGCACTAACACATTTATTTGCTCAACCTCCCCTCCCTCACCCCAGCCACTTCAATAGTTTTGTATCCTAACTCAAGCCTTGAATAACTTTATGTTCCCTTTTCAAGAGATCCTTCTCCAGTTTTTTACACATGTATCCATGCCTGTACTTAAGAGATTTCTGGCTGGGCGTGGTGGCTCACGCCTGTAATCCCAGCACTTTGGGAGGCCGAGGCGGGCAGATCACTTGAGGTCAGGAGTTCAAGACCAGCCAGCCTAACCAACATGGTGAAACCCCATCTCTACAAAAATACAAAAATTTACCAGGCATGATGGTGGGCACCAGCTACTCAGGAGGTTGAGGCAGGAGAATTGCTTGAACTAGAGAGGCAGAGGTTGCAGTGAGCCGAGATCACACCACTGCACTCCAGCCTGGGTGACAGAGTGAAACTCCGCTTAAAAAAAAAAAGAGAGAGAGAGAGAGAGATTTTTATGTCCCATAAATCATGCCAGCTAAGTAAAGTTCAGCCTGGAAGGGTATTCGGCAAGTGGGAAAAAAAAGAGTTGTACCTCACATTCCAAGAGGTCCACAGACAAACATTTTCATCCAGGAAATGGTTTAAACCAATCTAAATGACATATTACATTCTGTAATCTGGCAAGCCACCCTTCAGAAGAACAGGATTCCTCTAGGGGCCGAAACAACAGAAGTAGTGAAGGACAGTTCCATCTTCCCATCTTCAGTTTCCATTCATGTCCTCGTTCCCTTCTTAAATAAGATTTGATAAAAAATAAGCCTTGAGGAATCTTAGAAGTATAAAAAATAAATAATGGTAAGGATTGAGCATTTGGATTTGGTAATTCATAGAGACTTCTTCTCTGTCTATGGTATGGGAAGATGTGGAGGCTCTACAGTTTGTAGCATATAATAGGACTCCATCCAAGGGAGGTTTATACCTCCATGGGGCCAGAGTCTGAGCTTTCCTTACAGAGAGGTCATCCAAAATGTGCTTCCGGCATAGGGGTTTTTATGTAAGTCACAATAAGGTGAGTTCAGGTGAGCCTATTATCTACTGCGTCATTTTAAAGTTCTATATTCAGAAAAACCTGCCCAAAAAAAATTTAGGAGAGGAAAAATAAATACCCGTCGACACAAGTCTCCA
Source organism: Macaca thibetana thibetana (assembly GCF_024542745.1). Classification (NCBI taxonomy): domain Eukaryota; kingdom Metazoa; phylum Chordata; class Mammalia; order Primates; family Cercopithecidae; genus Macaca; species Macaca thibetana. Next base: position 114,122,876 of record NC_065589.1, read on the forward strand.
AAGTCTGCTGTATATATTCTCCTCAAAGACCCACCTGGCATTATTCTGACTTCTTTGAAAGCTTGATGGGGTTTGGCAAGCTTATACCCTCTTCAGGTGCATCTCTCTCTCTATATATATATATATATATATATAGAGAGAGAGAGAGAGAGAGAGTCTTTGGAAGCAAAGGAAACAACAGAATTATTTTTGTGCTCTAAACAAAGTAGAGTAGTTTCTATTGAGATTGAAACTACAGGTGACTGGGAATTATTCTATCATTTGTAAGCTCCAGTGGATACTTAGCCTGTTGCCATTTTAAAAATAAAACAAACCATATCAGTGTATGCCTTGTCAAAAAGTTCCACAGATTTATTTTTTTGTTGTTGTTTTGTTTTACCACTATTTACATACTTGTCAGCAATACATGTTCTCTGTTCTACCCCTGGAGGAATGGCATTTAAGAAATGGATTATAAAAGAAACTTTATTTGAAGGAATACTGCATCTTGCTTTTTAATCATTTAGACTATACCAATTTTAAGAAAAATTAAGCTTCAACTTTTGCTTATATTAATTAATTTGCTACCATTACAGGTAAGTGGGACACAAGTTTGTTCTTTTCCAAAAGAAATATTCTTAGTATCTGGGTGTGTGCTTTGTAGAGGCCAAAGGAAAAGTTCCCCTTCACCCTCTAAGGTTTCTTGAAAATGAACTGACAATAGACATCAAGACAAGACGTACAGATCTACTGAATATGCATAGCATGGGGGAATCGCATGGAAATGATTAACCAATAACCCAGTGAGTTCCAGATTATTACAGATTATTTTGCATTAGGGAAGAGGAGATAGGAGGAAACGTGATAACTTTGTGGGAAGCAAATGATTTTAGAAAGAATGAGTGAGTTCAGTGCTCAGACAATGGTTAATAAGTGATACTTTTTGGGAATCGAGTGGGTCTGCAAGATTGAACAATGGTTCCTGACAAAATCTGTCCAAATGTTACGTTCCTCAGTCAGTAGGTAAGAAGACTTCAGGAAGGAATTGGAAGGCACAGGTGTTGTCTTTGGAAGGTCCAGTCTTTATGAAGTCACAGGAAAAGTCTTTTCCAGTATCTGCTGACTTTCAAGAGTTTTTAATTTAAAATAATTGGCTGGACACAGTGGCTGACGCCCATAATCCCAGCACTTTGGAAGGCTGACATGGGCAGATCACCTGAGGTCAGGAGTTTGAGACAAGCCTGGCCAACGTGGCAAAATACCATCCCAACCAAAAAATACAAAAGTTAGCCAGATGTGGTGGTAGGCACTTGTAATCCCAGCTACTCAGGAGGCTGAGACAGCAGAATAGCTTGAACCCAGGAGCAGTTGGTTGCAGTGAGCCAGGATCGTGCCACTGTACTCCAGCCTGGGTGACAGAGCGAGACTTCATCAAAAAAAAAAAAAAAAAAAAATCAGCATGGCAGGGTGTCACATTATTGGTTGAAAGTCCCGGGACTCCTTCAGCTTTACTCTTCCTCATCTATTTGGAAATAAAATGTTAGATGGCAGTGAAGGGTTGAATCACGATAAAAGACTAGAAGAGCCATACCAAATAATTCAAATTAAACCAATCAAAGAAAAACTAATTTCAAATATTCCGCTCTTTCTTTATAGTGCTGAGGACAGAGGACCAGGAAGACAGATCTTTATAATTCAGCTTGCTCAGACAGTGTTGTACTCTCCCTGCGTTTTCTCCAAGCCTTCACTGAAATAGCCGTGTGCCACAGAGCTTTGTCAGCAGTGCACTGGGCAATGCTAAAGGGTTGGAGATCATACTGGGAGAATTTGGACAGAAAAAAAAATTAACTAACTACTGCAGGAAAGAAGAAAGTATATGAGAACACAGTGGAAGGAGGACCACAGATGGACAGTGGGCAAAGCACATATAGAAATTTATAGACACCTTAAGAAGGCCACCAGATTGAAAGTAGGATGGGAAATGTGTTTTTCATTAAAAATTAAAGTTTTAGGTGATCCCCAAAATATAGAGAACTCATAGACATTGAAGTTACATATGGATAATTTAAAAATACAGATGTATACAGGAAAAAAGTATTAAAAATTTATAAAATTACTGTCTCTGTAAGGAAACACATTTCATTTTTTTTTAATTTTTTATATTTTTCAAAATTTTATGCCATAAGCAGAAATTAATGTATAATAAACAAATATAAAAGAATTCAGTTACATCTTTCATATTCCCTTTACACTGTAATGTGATATTATTACAGTATAATTACCCTTACGCTTTGCAACACAATAAACAAAATACTTTCATTTATATAAATCCACAAATAAATAAAAAAGAAATAGTGCCTGTAAGTCTTACCATCTAAGTGATCACCACACCAAGTCTTTCTCACTTTAGCAGGCCAACCTGAAAAGCTCCATAGTTCCTACACTCTCTAAGTATCTGTTTCCCAGCAGGAAGAACCGGATGTGAGTGAGCAAAGTCCTGTGAGCATCTCTCTCCCAGCCAACTCCTTGGAGGAAACGAACTAATAATATCTAAGCTAAGCATTCTGTCTGTCTGTTGTTTCTCAGGCATTTTGACTTGAAATATCTAAATGCCTGTGTGATATTGAGACCATCTGAAAATCGGAAGGACACGAGAATGAATGAAGGACAACTATAAAGACACAAACAAAAACCCACAAAATCAGTGGAATACAAATGATAAGTGAAGGTGTAGGGGAGTGGAAAATGGCTTTCCTCCACCCTTTTAGGTGCCTTGGGTGGGCTAGGAATTAGATTGACATAGACACTAAAAGAGGAAAAAACATATTTAATTACGTACACATGAGAGTCTCGCAAAGTGTGAGACTAGAGGAAGGGTTAGATGGTTGAAGATTCTATAACATACTGAGCTACAGATAGAAATAGGGGCTTGGAGTTTCTAGTGGGAGGTGGCAATGCAAGGGTGAGGGGAGGAAATATATTATTGCATTAGGCCTCCCTTGCACTGCTATAAAGAAATACCTGAGACTCGATACTTTATACAGAAAAGAGGCTTGATTGGCTCACAGTTCTGCAGGCTGTACAAGCATGGTGCCGGCATCTCCCGGCTTCTGGCGAGGCCTCAGAAAGCTTTTACTCAGGGCGGAAGGCAAAGTGGAAGCTTGGGCATCAGATGGTCAAAGTAGGAAAGAGAGAGAGGGAGGAAGAGGAGGGAGACATTGCACACTGTTAAATAACCAGATCTCACAAGAACTCAGTGCAGGAAGTAACTTGTCACCCAGTGGATAGTCCAAGCCATTTATAAGGGATCCAGCTCCATGATCTAAATACCTCCCACCAGGCCCTATCTCCAACAGTTGGGATTACAATTCAACATATGATTTTGGCAGGACATCCAAACCACATCAATGGTGAACAAAGGGTGTCTTATTATGCAGATAAAAAGTCTCTCAGGTAATAAAAGTTGTCTGGGAACAGTCATCTTCCTGATAAAGATACTTTTACTAAAATAGGTTTCCTTTCTATATGTAAATTTATTTAACAAAAGCATAGCTTTTCAGAACTACTCCTATGTCTGCAGTTTCTCAGAATAACCCAGCTGAAAATACGCCAAAGAAGTATGTTTTAGGGTGGCACACTCTGGTCTCCTATAGGCACATTTTGGGGTGGTGTGTCCGGAGCCCCAAGGCATGTGGGAAATCTGTTAATGAACTAAACACATTTTTTAAAAACTTAATAAGGGAGTGGAAATAAATGTGATTTCAGGGTGTGTTGCTGTATCCTTTTTGTGGAATGAACTCTAATTTTAAAACCCAAACTTGTTCTTATTTTTTCAGAACCTGCAAAGAGGCCTACCCGCCTTTAACTTTCACAGAAGTAAGTTGAGACACCAGGTGTTGCCTCTGTATTCAGCTACAGAAATAATCCCGAGCACTTTTGTAGTCATCACTGCAGGACACCCAGTAGCACTTCCAGATTCTTAGCTCTGCACAGGAATCAAAGTGCATCCTCAGTATTCCCTGCACACAAATGCTGCTTTACTCATTCTTAAAATTCCTGAAACTGGGCCGGGCGCGGTGGCTCACGCCTGTAATCCCAGCACTTTGGGAGGCCAAGGCCGGCGGATCACAAGGTCAGGAGATCGAGACCACGGTGAAACCCCGTCTCTACTAAAAATACAAAAAAAAAAAAAAAAAAATTAGCCAGGCGCGGTGGCAGGCGCCTGTAGTCCCAGCTACTCAGGAGGTTGAGGCAGGAGAATGGCGTGAACCCGGGAGGCGGAGCTTTCAGTGAGCCAAGACTGCCCCACTGCACTCCAGCCTGGGGCACAGAGCGAGACTCCCTCTCAAAAAAAAAAAAAAAATTCCTGAAACTGCCTTCCCGGTCTTTAAAACTTGCCTGACTCTTTCTAAGGTGTTTTCCCATTCCTAAACTTATTGCTGCTGGGGTCTTTTGTACACAACATTCCATCCAGACCTGTTTAGATACTGGCATTCTGCTTTAAGCTACATTTCCAAGTCCATTGCTGCCCTGCTGCTGAATACATCTGAGTAAGTCCTAAAGGCAGAAGCCCTAAAGGAAGGAACAGACACTTGCATTCCTTTGGAAAATTGGTGGAAGAGGGACCAAAGTAGAGTAAAACAAGGCAAAAATAAAATAAAATAAATCAAGTATTCAAAAAACAAGTATGTTTTGGAAGGAAGAACTCTGGCTGGTTTCTTCTTTTTTTCATTAAAAAAATAAATTCTATTGAGAAATGTCTGTTCATATCCTTTGCCCACTTTTTGATGGGGTTGTTTGTTTTTTTCTTGTAAATTTGTTTGAGTTCTTTGTAGGTTCTGGATATTAGCCCTTTGTCAGATGAGTAGATTGCAAAAATTTTCTCCCATTCTGTAGGTTGCCTGTTCACTCTGATGGTAGTTTCTTTTGCTGTGCAGAAGCTCTTTAGTTTAATGAGATCCCATTTGTCAATTTTGGCTTTTGCTGCCGTTGCTTTTGGTGTTTTAGACATGAAGTCTTTGCCCATGCCTATGTCCTGAATGGTACTACCTAGGTTTTCCTCTAGGATTTTTATGGTATTAGGTCTAACATTTAAGTCTCTAATCCATCTTGAATTAATTTTCGTATAAGGAGTAAGGAAAGGATCCAGTTTCAGCTTTCTACTTATGGCTAGCCAATTTTCCCAGCACCATTTATTAAATAGGGAATCCTTTCCCCATTTCTTGTTTCTCTCAGGTTTGTCAAAGATCAGATGGCTGTACATGTGTGGTATTATTTCTGAGGACTCTGTTCTGTTCCATTGGTCTATATCTCTGTTTTGGTACCAGTACCATGCTGTTTTGGTTACTGTAGCCTTGTAGTATAGTTCATACAGCCAACAGACACATGAAAAAATGCTCATCATCACTGGCCATCAGAGAAATGCAAATCAAAACCACAATGAGATACCATCTCACACCAGTTAGAATGGCGATCATTCAAAAGTCAGGAAACAACAGGTGCTGGAGAGGATGTGGAGAAATAGGAACACTTTTACACTGTTGGTGGGATTGTAAACTAGTTCAACCATTATGGAAAACAGTATGGCGATTCCTCAAGGATCTAGAACTAGATGTACCATATGACCCAGCCATCCCATTACTGGGGATATACCCAAAGGATTATAAATTATGCTGCTATAAAGACACATGCACACGTATGTTTATTGCAGCACTATTCACAATAGCAAAGACTTGGAATCAACCCAAATGTCCATCAGTGACAGATTGGATTAAGAAAATGTGGCACATATACACCATGGAATACTATGCAGCCATAAAAAAGGATGAGTTTGTGTCCTTTGTAGGGACATGGATGCAGCTGGAAACCATCATTCTTAGCAAACTATCACAAGAACAGAAAACCAAACACCACATGTTCTCACTCATAGGTGGGAACTGAACAATGGGATCACTTGGACTCAGGAAGGGGAACATCACACACCGGGGCCTATCATGGGGAGGGGGGAGGGGGGAGGGATTGCATTGGGAGTTATACCTGATGTAAATGACGAGTTGATGGGTGCAGCACACCAACATGGCACAAGTATACATATGTAACAAACCTGCACGTTATGCACATGTACCCTACAACTTAAAGTATAATAATAATAAATAAATTTTTAAAAATAAATAAATAAATAAAAAATAATAATAAATAAATTCTAATGCAGTTTCTTTTTTAAAGTATTATATTCTTAAATCTAAAATGTAATCCAATTCGATGAGCCTTCTATGTCCTAAAATTTTACAAAAAGATTTCAAGAAACAAATGCACCTTAATTCTAAATTAGAGGCAGATTTATTCATTCAGATTTATTTGGTTTAGGGGTGATTATATGATTCTAAATTTAACAGGGAAAAAAATCAAATATCCAGGAATTTTGTCCACGTTATTATGAAAGCAATTTAACTACTTATGTTAAGTAAAAATGTTAAAATCTATTAATAAACAGGAACTCTAAAATTGAGGCTATCATGGTAAGAACTATCCAAGCTTTATAAAGGATTTAAATTCCTCATTTTTAAGAAGTTTCATATTTCTCCATTAGTCAAATTCACAAAATATAAAGGGCCTGCTTGCATGTTTTTTGGAAACAGCAGCAAAAGGGTCGTGGGGCAGGAATGGGAGGTGAGGTGAGTAGGGAGTGTGATTTTATATCATTCAGCAGTTTTCTTGGTTTAGCGGAAACCTCAAATGTTAACATAGGTGTTGGGAAGCTAAGAGCCAATGACCAAAGGTAGAGTCGCTATCCTCATTGTAGGAAAGACAGAGGACTGCAAAAGTAATTTAGGTCCAGAATACCCCTGGTTGTAATACAATGCTAGAAAAGATGGAAGACCCTCAGTGCATACTCTATGAAATAATCCTTATTAGCCACTTTGGACAATATTTCCCCAGACCCTTAAGGAATATTTTAAAGTTAAGGAAGATAATCAAAGCTAAATGCTTTTTGATATTGTTCTCCTTCCCTTTATCTCTCTTTCACAAGAGTTGCCTCTCCATCTTTCCCTCTAGCTTAATTCTATCGACCTTAACTTCATGAGACAGAAGAGTAAATTGAATTTTTTAGATTTTCATATCAGTCTCATTTTCTTTATTTCACAAGCGACTTGTATGTGTGTGTGTGCAGACATAATCACTGTGCCATTCATTGAGGAATTGATTGGCACTAAGAATTGACATTTAATTTATATATTCCCATTTAAAAAATACTATGGAAAAAAGAAATGAAGTATCTTTTAAAATGTATTTCTCCTACCAAATAATCCAACTCTTTACTTTTACTGTTCTGTTATTGCCACATAGCTATCATTTTTTCAACCTTTTTTTAAATGGATGTGTGATCTACAAATAATACAAACTGTCTGAAGTTTAAAAATCACATTATTCTGAACACTGTAGAATGATTGCTAGCAAATATTTTTCAGTATGTTGTCACTGAAATATCACATACAAGCTAGATGTTGTGTAATGCATATGCTGGGATAGAACCTTATGTTCACACGTTTTGAAAATATAATTTCTAACTTCAACAAAATAGAAATGAGATATCTATTTTCAGAGCATAAATTTATTCTGAAACACTGACAGAATGACAGGTATTAAAATGAGTCCTGTATTCCAAACTGACAGCCTAGGCTAACATGAAACTTTTAAAGTCAGGACAAATCACTTGAAGATACTGCCAAGATATCTCATCTTTTCCTTTCAATGTGTTTTGCATGAAATTACTTTTCTGCACTTTTGACATGTTCTACACCAAAAGTATAATAAAAATATGCTTCAATTTGTAATTATTATTTTAGAAAAAAATCTATTTTTCTTTCTGTTTTCAAGGAAACAGGTTGTTACAAAGTATTGGTGACATTTATGGCTAGCAACTACTGAGCATTTCTTTCAGTGGTTCTACCACAATGGCATGCATTTTTCCCGGTCTCACAAAATCAATGAAGTAGGCTCTGATTCCACATTTCACAAAGAAGAAGACTGTATTCACAGGCATTATGTGATCTTGGCCATGACCACACAGCTGGAAAATGATGCCAGGAAATGTCCCATCCGAAACTGATACCAAACTATATTTTTTTGCTTCTATTTTCATTGCTGATCTTATCAAATATAAGAACTCAACAATTCATATGCATGTATAAGAATTTTTTAAGCCCGAAATAATACAAACAAATTAGAAAACTCTGCCATTAAACAGTGAAAAGCAGCTCTCTTCTATTTAGTATATTCATGGTATGTTTTAAATTTTTTTAATTTGTTTATTTGAAAATTTCCAAATATTAATTGCCTTTATTTGCCATTATTCTACAACTAGTAACCCACATTTTATCCTACTATTGAAATTAACTTGGATCCTATCAATTCAACACATTGTGAATTTGCATGACCTTTTTTAACATTAGAAATATATGGAGACTCACATTATAAATGAACAAAATTTCTCATTTATTTAGCCTGTATAACTAAAAATTATTCAGAGTTTTGTTGTTGTTTCCCCCCTCCCCCCCACCAGGATATTTCTAGGCAAATGTCTTCCATCACCTTGCTCAGGACTGTGCTAATAATTACTATGATCTCTCTGTAATAACCTAATATCTTTAATTAAAATTTTTAAAAACATGATTTCCAGGCAAGATGAGCACATATTTATAGACATTTGGATGCTGCTCTTCATTTCCTCCAGCACTTTTACTAAAATAACCACCATATATCTTTCTGTGAAAATATATATGGAAATATATATACATTTAAAAGTATACTAAAAAGCTTTTGTACAGCAAAAGAAATAATCAGCAGAGTAAAGAGAGAGCCTACGAAATGGGAGAAAATCTTTGTAAACAATGCATACAACAAAAAATTAATATGGCAAATCTAGAAACATCAAACAATAACCACAACAACAACAAAAATGCACAAACACTTCCATTAAAAATTGGGAAAGGGCACAAGCAGAAATTTTCAAAAGAAGGCATTTAAGTGGCTGACAAACATGAAAACATGCTCAAATTCACTAATTATGAGAGAAATGCAAATTGAAAGCACAATTCAAGACCATCTTATACCAGTAAACAACAGATGTTGGTTAAGATGCAGAGTAAAGGGAATGCTTATACACTGTTGGAGATGTAAATTAGTAGCACCTCTATGGAAAATAGTATAGAGATTTGTCAATGTACTAAAAATGGAACTATCATTTGATCCAGCAATCCTACTACTGTGTATCTACTCAAAGGAAAATAAGTCATTTTTATCAAAAAGACACCTTCACTGGTTTCTTTACTGCAACACCATTCACAATAGCGGAGATATGGAATCAACCAAAATGTCTACCAATGGATAATTAAATTTAAAAAGTCATACACACACACACACACACACACACACAAAATGGAATACTACTCATACAAAATAATAAAATAACAGTTTCTGCCTGAAGAGAAATGGAATTAGAGGTCATAATCTTTACTGAAATGACTCAGAAACAAAGTCAAAAACTGCTCCCATGTTTTCACTTGTAAGTGAGAGTTAAACAATGGGTACACATGGACATAAGGAATGGAATAATAGACACTGGAGATTCCAAAAGAATGAGGGATGAAATACTATATGCTGTGTACAATGTATGCTATCTTGGTGATGGGTGCAATAAAGCTCAGACTTCAACAGTGTGCAGTATATCCATGTAACACAATGGCATCGTATCCCTAAATCTATAAATGTAAAAAATTAAATTTAAAACTTAATACATATTTTTAAACTTGGAGTTGGCAACAAAATCTTCATATAGAAAACACCCGAATAGCAAACCTGGAAGCACTTCTGCTAATGGCATAACATTAGCATCAGATTGATAGAAAAACACTCACAGCATAAACTCTATTGTTGGGCACTTTCTAATATTTCTTTTTTTTTGAGACGGAGTCTCGCTCAGTCGCCCAGGCTGGAGAGCAGTGGCCGGATCTCAGCTCACTGCAAGCTCCGCCTCCTGGGTTTGCGCCATTCTCCTGACTCAGCCTCCCGAGTAGCTGGGACTACAGTTGCCCGCCACCACGCCCGGCTGATTTTTTGCACTGTTTTAGTAGAGACGGGGTTTCGTCGTGTTAGCCAGGATGGTCTTGGTCTCCTGACCCCGTGATCCGCCCGTCTTGGCCTCCCAAAGTACTTTCTAATATTTCTAATCCCTCTCTAGCACAAAAACAACAGATACTAAGAACCTAAATCTGTGACCTCCTGTGAAATTCTTTGGAAAAGATCCAGTGGTCTTTTACAATACCCATGTCCATTGCTAAAGCTTTGTAAATTAGTTCTAAACAAACATCTCCACAGTGAGTATAAATAAACGTGGGAAAATTTCTCAACACGGGGAGAGAACATGTAATCTATGAAGACTCAGAATAATTTCCTATTTAAAAGTATATGTGCATGAAAATTTGAAGAAAACTTTAGAAAATATCTGATTTGTACTCTCAAGGAAAATCACGAGGCTATAGCCTTCGTGAAATTAATTTGAATCAACATGAGAAAAGGAGAATCATAGAAAAGTAAAAAATTTACAGACACAAAAGGCACAAAGCCGATTTTTTTTAAGAGGCACGAGAGACATTCGTGGGGGGGCGGAGCAAGATGGCCGAATAGGAACAGCTCCAGTCTCCAACTCCCAGCGCTAGCGACACAGAAGACCAGTGATTTCTGCATTTTCAACTGAGATACTGGGTTCATCTCACTGGGGAGTGCCGGACGATCGGTGCTGGTCAGCTGCTGAAGCCCAACCAGCGAGAGCTGAAGCAGGGCGAGGCATTGCCTCACCTGGGAAGCGCAAGGGGGAAGGGAATCCCTTTTCCTAGCCAGGGGAACTGAGACACACAACACCTGGAAAATCGGGTAACTCCCACCCCAATACTGCGCTTTAAGCAAACAGGCACACCAGGAGATCATATCCCACACCTGGCCGGGAGGGTCCCACACCCACGGAGCCTCCCTCATTGCTAGCACAGCAGTCTGTGATCTACCGGCAAGGCAGCAGTGAGGCTGGGGGAGGGGCGCCCGCCATTGCTGAGGCTTAAGTAGGTAAACAAAGCTGCTGGGAAGCTCGAGCTGGGTGGAGCTCACAGCAGCTCAAGGAAACCTGCCTGTCTCTGTAGACTCCACCTCTGGGGACAGGGCAATAACAAACACAGCCAAAACCTCTGCAGACGCAAACGACTCTGTCTGACAGCTTTGAAGAGAGCAGTGGATCTCCCAACACGGAGGTTGAGATCTGAGAAGGGACAGACTCCCTGCTCAAGTGGGTCCCTGACACCTGAGTAGTCTAACTGGGAGACATCCCCCACTAGGGGCAGTCTGACACCCCACATCTCACAGGGTGGAGTACACCCCTGAGAGGAAGCTTCCAAAGCAAGAATCAGACAGGTACACTCGCTGTTCAGAAATATTCTATCTTCTGCAGCCTCTGCTGCTGATACCCAGGCAAACAGGATCTGGAGTGGACCTCAAGCAATCTCCAACAGACCTACAGCTGAGGGTCCTGACTGTTAGAAGGAACACTATCAAACAGGAAGGACACCTACACCAAAACCCCATCAGTACATCACCATCATCAAAGACCAGAGGCAGATAAAACCACAAAGATGGGGAAAAAGCAGGGCAGAAAAGCTGGAAATTCCAAAAATAAGAGCACATCTCCCCCGGCAAAGGAGCGCAGCTCATCGCCAGCAATGGATCAAAGCTGGACGGAGAATGACTTTGACGAGATGAGAGAAGAAGGCTTCAGTCCATCAAATTTCTCAGAGCTAAAGGAGGAATTACGTACCCAGCGCAAAGAAACTAAAAATCTTGAAAAAAAAGTGGAAGAATTGATGGCTAGAGTAATTAATGCAGAGAAGGTCATAAACAAAATGAAAGAGATGAAAACTATGACACGAGAAATACGTGACAAATGAACAAGCTTCAGTAACCGACTCGATCAACTGGAAGAAAGAGTATCTGCGATTGAGGATCAAATGAATGAAATGAAGCGAGAAGAGAAACCAAAAGAAAAAAGAAGAAAAAGAAATGAACAAAGCCTGCAAGAAGTATGGGATTATGTAAAAAGACCAAATCTACGTCTGATTGGGGTGCCTGAAAGTGAGGGGGAAAATGGAACCAAGTTGGAAAAACACTCTTCAGGATATCATCCAGGAGAACTTCCCCAACCTAGTAGGGCAGGCCAACATTCAAATCCAGGAAATACAGAGAACGCCACAAAGATACTCCTCGAGAAGAGCAACTCCAAGACACATAATTGCCAGATTCACCAAAGTTGAAATGAAGGAAAAAATCTTAAGGGCAGCCAGAGAGAAAGGTCGGGTTACCCACAAAGGGAAGCCCATCAGACTAACAGCAGATCTCTCGGCAGAAACTCTCCAAGCCAGAAGAGAGTGGGGGCCAATATTCAACATTCTTAAAGAAAAGAATTTTCAACCCAGAATTTCATATCCAGCCAAACTAAGTTTCATAAGTGAAGGAGAAATAAAATCTTTTACAGATAAGCAAATGCTTAGAGATTTTGTCACCACTAGGCCTGCCTTACAAGAGACCCTGAAGGAAGCACTAAACATGGAAAGGAACAACCGGTACCAGCCATTGCAAAAACATGCCAAAATGTAAAGACCATCGAGGCTAGGAAGAAACTGCATCAACTAACGAGCAAAATAACCAGTTAATATCATAATGGCAGGATCAAGTTCACACATAACAATCTTAACCTTAAATGTAAATGGACTAAATGCTCCAATTAAAAGACACAGACTGGCAAACTGGATAAAGAGTCAAGACCCATCTGTCTGCTGTATTCAGGAGACCCATCTCACACGCAGAGACATACATAGGCTCAAAATAAAGGGATGGAGGAAGATTTACCAAGCAAATGGAGAACAAAAAAAAGTGGGGGTTGCAATACTAGTCTCTGATAAAACAGACTTTAAACCATCAAAGATCAAAAGAGATAGAGATGGCCATTACATAATGGTAAAGGGATCAATTCAACAAGAAGAGCTAACTATCCTAAATATATATGCACCCAATACAGGAGCACCCAGATTCATAAAGCAAGTGCTTAGAGACTTACAAAGAGACTTAGACTCCCATACAATAATAATGGGAGACTTCAACACTCCACTGTCAACATTAGACAGATCAACGAGACAGAAAGTTAACAAGGATATCCAGGAATTGAACTCATCTCTGCAGCAAGCAGACCTAATAGACATCTATACAACTCTCCACCCCAAATCAACAGAATATACATTCTTCTCAGCACCACATCATACTTACTCCAAAATCGACCACGTAATTGGAAGTAAAGCACTCCTCAGCAAATGTACAAGAACAGAAATTATAACAAACTGTCTCTCAGACCACAGTGCAATCAAACTAGAACTCAGGACTAAGAAACTCAATCAAAACCGCTCAACTACATGGAAACTGAACAACCTGCTCCTGAATGACTACTGGGTACATAACGAAATGAAGGCAGAAATAAAGATGTTCTTTGAAACCAATGAGAACAAAGATACAACATACCAGAATCTCTGGGACACATTTAAAGCAGTGTGTAGAGGGAAATTTATAGCACTAAATGCCCACAAGAGAAAGCAGGAAAGATCTAAAATTGACACTCTAACATCGCAATTAAAAGAACTAGAGAAGCAAGAGCAAACACATTCGAAAGCTAGCAGAAGGCTAGAAATTACTAAGATCAGAGCAGAACTGAAGGAGATAGAGACACAAAAAACTCTCCAAAAAATCAATGAATCCAGGAGTTGGTTTTTTGAAAAGATCAACAAAATTGACAGACTGCTAGCAAGACTAATAAAGAAGAAAAGAGAGAAGAATCAAATCGACGCAATTAAAAATGATAAAGGGGATATCACCACCGACCCCACAGAAATACAAACTACCATCAGAGAATACTATAAACACCTCTACGCAAATAAACTAGAAAATCTAGAAGAAATGGATAATTTCCTGGACACTTACACTCTTCCAAGACTAAACCAGGAAGAAGTTGAATCCCTGAATAGACCAATAGCAGGCTCTGAAATTGAGGCAATAATTAATAGCCTACCAACCAAAAAAAGTCCAGGACCAGATGGATTCACAGCTGAATTCTACCAGAGATACAAGGAGGAGTTGGTACCATTCCTTCTGAAACTATTCCAATCAATAGAAAAAGAGGGAATCCTCCCTAACTCATTTTATGAGGCCAACATCATCCTGATACCAAAGCCTGGCAGAGACACAACAAAAAAAGAGAATTTTAGACCAATATCCCTGATGAACATTGATGCAAAAATCCTCAATAAAATACTGGCAAACCGGATTCAGCAACACATCAAAAAGCTTATCCACCATGATCAAGTGGGCTTCATCCCTGGGATGCAAGGCTGGTTCAACATTCGCAAATCAATAAACATAATCCAGCATATAAACAGAACCAAAGACAAGAACCACATGATTATCTCAATAGATGCAGAAAAGGCTTTTGACAAAATTCAACAGCCCTTCATGCTAAAAACGCTCTCAATAAATTCGGTATTGATGGAACGTACCTCAAAATAATAAGAGCTATTTATGACAAACCCACAGCCAATATCATACTGAATGGGCAAAAACTGGAAAAATTCCCTTTGAAAACTGGCACAAGACAGGGATGCCCTCTCTCACCACTCCTATTCAACATAGTGTTGGAAGTTCTGGCTAGGGCAATAAGGCAAGAGAAAGAAATCAAGGGTATTCAGTTAGGAAAAGAAGAAGTCAAACTGTCCCTGTTTGCAGATGACATGATTGTATATTTAGAAAACCCCATTGTCTCAGCCCAAAATCTCCTTAAGCTGATAAGCAACTTCAGCAAAGTCTCAGGATACAAAATTAATGTGCAAAAATCACAAGCATTCTTATACACCGGTAACAGACAAACAGAGAGCCAAATCAGGAATGAACTTCCATTCACAATTGCTTCAAAGAGAATCAAATACCTAGGAATCCAACTTACAAGGGATGTAAAGGACCTCTTCAAGGAGAACTACAAACCACTGCTCAGTGAAATAAAAGAGGACACAAACAAATGGAAGAACATACCATGCTCATGGATAGGAAGAATCAATATCGTGAAAATGGCCATACTGCCCAAGGTTATTTATAGATTCAATGCCATCCCCATCAAGCTACCAATGAGTTTCTTCACAGAATTGGAAAAAACTGCTTTAAAGTTCATATGGAAGCAAAAAGAGCCCGCATCTCCAAGACAATCCTAAGTCAAAAGAACAAAGCTGGAGGCATCACGCTACCTGACTTCAAACTCTACTACAAGGCTACAGTAACCAAAACAGCATGGTACTGGTACCAAAACAGAGATATAGACCAATGGAACAGAACAGAGTCCTCAGAAATAATACCACACATCTACAGCCATCTGATCTTTGACAAACCTGAGAGAAACAAGAAATGAGGAAAGGATTCCCTATTTAATAAATGGTGCTGGAAAAATTGGCTAGCCATAAGTAGAAAGCTGAAACTGGATCCTTTCCTTACTCCTTATACGAAAATTAATTCAAGATGGATTAGAGACTTAAATGTTAGACCTAATACCATAAAAATCCTAGAGGAAAACCTAGGTAGTACCATTCAGGACATAGGCATGGGCAAAGACTTCATGTCTAAAACACCAAAAGCAACGGCAGCAAAAGCCAAAATTGACAAATGGGATCTCATTAAACTGAAGAGCTTCTGCACAGCAAAAGAAACTACCATCAGAGTGAACAGGCAACCTACAGAATGGGAGAAAATTTTTGCAATCTACTCATCTGACAAAGGGCTAATATCCAGAACCTACAAAGAACTCAAACAAATTAACAAGAAAAAAAAAAAACAACCCCATCAAAAAGTGGGCAAAGGATATGAACAGACATTTCTCAAAAGAAGACATTCATACAGCCAACAGACACATGAAAAAATGCTCATCATCACTGGCCATCAGAGAAATGCAAATCAAAACCACAATGAGATACCATCTCACACCAGTTAGAATGGCGATCATTCAAAAGTCAGGAAACAACAGGTGCTGGAGAGGATGTGGAGAAATAGGAACACTTTTACACTGTTGGTGGGATTGTAAACTAGTTCAACCATTATGGAAAACAGTATGGCGATTCCTCAAGGATCTAGAACTAGATGTACCATATGACCCAGCCATCCCATTACTGGGTATATACCCAAAGGATTATAAATTATGCTGCTATAAAGACACATGCACACGTATGTTTATTGCAGCACTATTCACAATAGCAAAGACTTGGAATCAACCCAAATGTCCATCAGTGACAGATTGGATTAAGAAAATGTGGCACATATACACCATGGAATACTATGCAGCCATAAAAAAGGATGAGTTTGTGTCCTTTGTAGGGACATGGATGCAGCTGGAAACCATCATTCTTAGCAAACTATCACAAGAACAGAAAACCAAACACCGCATGTTCTCACTCATAGGTGGGAACTGAACAATGAGATCACTTGGACTCAGGAAGGGGAACATCACACACCGGGGCCTATCATGGGGAGGGGGGAGGGGGGAGGGATTGCATTGGGAGTTATACCTGATATAAATGACGAGTTGATGGGTGCAGCACACCACCATGGCACAAGTATACATATGTAACAAACCTGCACGTTATGCACATGTACCCTACAACTTAAAGTATAATAATAAATAAATTTTAAAAAAATAAAAAAAATTAAAAAATAAAAATAAAAAAATAAAGAGGCACGAGAAAGCTCACTGAGTCTTAGACTAAACTAATGGAAAGGATGTTCATCTAGCTATATTAAGGTGGAAATGTAAGATGCTTGGAATGATGATAAATAATGACTCACTAACCTGCTGAAGAAATACGGCACTGGTGTTAATCTTGTCCAATGTAGATTATGAAGGAATATTAACTGTAGAGATCGGAAGGGGAAAAAAGCATAATACATCCTCAGAGTTAAGCACCATGCAAACTTTAGTTATTAGAGAAAAGTAAACAAAAAATTGTTAAATGCAAGTGCTCAAAAATAAATCAATTAAGTACAATCCTTGAATTTTACTCCCGTGTTAAATAAGAGACTAGCAATCAAAAGAGCACTTATTTAAGAGATAATTGGAAAATTTAAAAATAGCTCAAAAACAATGAAATACAAAAGTACTTTTAAAGTTATAGTCTAAATTGTATTTGATTTAGGTCTTCAAATTTCTTTACTATTCAGGAAGACTAAGTTTTTAAAAAAACAGGGAGAGAGAAAAGAAAAGGTCAATGGAATCTGCTTCTAAAAACCATTTAAATTCTTCTGTTGGTGTGGAGGAAATATAATATTAAATTTGAACTCAGTTGAACATGGCCACAAATAATAGTCACCAAGGCCTGGGACAGGTTGTATGAGCCCCTTGAGGCTTTCATCCAGCACTGTTTTGGAGAAATTTCTATTTCAATCTATTCCTATATGTTAGTTATTGAAAAACAATAGACAATCGCAAAAACAAGTTGACCTTTTTGTGTTCCCTGATCCCAGTCATGAAGGGCCCTCGTGAGTGGACCTCATGCCAAACAACTGTTTACAAAAAAAGAACCAGGGTCCCAGACTGCACCAAAGCCTCATGAGACCTGTCCTCCTCTGTGCATGGATGAGTGGCCGACTCTGGAGGCCAGGCCGTTGGTTCCTGGTCTGGTGGTGAATCCTCCATAGTCTGGTGAGTGTAAATATCTTTTCCGTTCTCCCCTTCCCATTGCAATTTGCTTATTATATCAATCTGCTAATATCATTTGCTTATTATCATATCATTTGCATATTATATCTGCATTGCCATTTACATGGGATAAAGGTTGTTTACCCTTAAAAGTATTGCGTGTGTGTCTTTTCTTCTCCCCTCATGCGTTTCCTGCACAGAACATTTTTGGCATCACACACAGGATTCGGAAAGGCAAGTATGCCATTTTTCGGACACAAGGACAGGGCTGGACATCCTATGTCCCGGGATGGCAACTCCCCCAGTTCTCCTCCTTGGCGATTGAATGGTCCAGGGTAACTGGCCTTTGTGAAAATTGGGAATCTAAATTAGTGCATTTTGAACCGTTGGCTGTGCGTAAGGTGCTACAGGGGACCCCAGATGTAAAGGGGATGCTGAGGGAATTTCCCAGCATGGATGGTGCTTGCTTACGCTTATAAGTTAATGTGTCAAGCTAGGGACTGGTTGCTTACAGAAGAAATGTAAGTTGGAAAAGAAAAATGCTAATCTGACTTCCATACTGGCCCTGGCCCAATGCCAGGCCTATGTCTTGACTAATCAGGCTCAAAGCTATCAGCCTGCTGCTGAAAAAAGCAGCTGCCCGAGTGGCCTTGGTCAGGATAAAACTGAAGAACTAGTCAGACGGGGTTTGGAGCAGGTAAAAACCCAGCTCCTATCTCAAGAATGGGAAATTAACCCTAGTAAAATTCAAGGACCTGCACAAACTGTAAAATTCCTTGGCATCCTATGGAAGAAGTGAAATAGTCCATTTTACCAAAGGCTAAAGCTAACATACTGGAATTTGCAACCCCTACCACTAAGAAGGAGGCTCAGAAATGTATTGGCTTGTTTGGATTATGGAGGCATCATATTCCTCACATGGGTAACATTTTACAATGTCTGCATGAAGTCCCTAGAAAATGCTATGACTTTCACTAGGGAGAGAAAGAGAGCATGGCTTTTGAACAAGCTAAACAGCTAGCCCTAAATCTATGACTCATATGGGATGGGTGAGTAAAACTGCAAGTAACTGTCGGAGATCAACATGCTAATTGGAGCCTTTGGCAAAAACAAGATGGGAAGAGGGTATCTTTGTGGCTTTGCACCCAGAAGCTGCCAGAGGCCAGCAAAGCTTATATCCCTTTTGAAAAGCAACTGTCAGCTTGCTGTTGGGCTTTGCTGGAAACAGAGTACCTCTGCCTCAACCATGACGTCTTTATGAGGCCTAAAATTCCCATTATGATTTGGTTCATGAGTTCCCTCAAAACTCACTGGATAGGGCAGACCCAAGAAAGTAGCATCATAAAATGGAAATGGTACATACGAGACCAGGCTAAGCCAAAACCAAAGAGGGTATCACTTTTACATGAGGATGTACAAAACTTGCCAGTCCTGCAGATAGGGAAGGAAGCCTCCCCTGCCCAATGGGGCAAATCCTTTACAAGAACGAAGCCCAGAGGATCAGAACACGCTTGGTTTACTGATGGATCTGCCGGATATATTGGTGGGACCCGATGCTAGAAGTCTGTGGCTTGTAATCCCGTTAAAAACATAAGCATTTCTGATGAAGGAATGAAGGAAGGGGTGGGAGCAGCCAGCTAGCTGAACTAGTAGCCACCCTCCAAGCTATTCAGGAGGAGGTCAGAGGGATTTGTCACTTGAATACCAACTCTTGGTCAGTAGCAAATGGTCTTACTACCTGGTTGCCCCAATGGCTACAAAACAAATGGCTAATTGGGAATAAAGAGGTTTGGGGAAAACAATACTGGGAAGATATCTTAATCCTAGTGCACACTACTATCATCACTGTTTTCTGTGTTGATGCTCAGGCATCTCTGCTTTCCGTTCACAGACTATTTAATCAGCAGGCAGATCAACAGGGCAACATTTCCACCATAACTGCAAATTTAAATGCAGATGAATTGATTACAACATGTTCAAGCCTTGCAATGACAGGCATTATAATGTACGGTGGAATAATTGATAGTAATTACTGGGGAGAGTTAAAAATCATTTTATACAATACCGCTCCAGATTCTTTTGCTATAAAACCACAGATGCAGGTTGCTTGATTGTTAGTGGTACCTTGTCAACAATTAACCCCCAAAGAAACTTCTGCCCCAATAGAAACAACATATAGAACTGGAGAATTCAGGTCCACCAGAGTAGGCAACTTAAATCCTGGTGCCAAAATATGGGTAAACTGTCCATCAGATCCCACCCCTAGGGCTGGTGACCTTGTAGCTATGGGAGCAGAAAATGAAGGCACAATACAATTTCCTAAAAATGAAAAACAATATCGTGTTCCCCTCCATTTTTGTTATTACAGAGAATAACCTATCTGCTAGTAATCAGTACTTGGGTCATCATATCTGAGACTGGGAATGAGTTCATCCACTGGGTAGCCACTGCTGCAACACAAGCCAACCGCAGTCAGTGCCGGCTATGCATTGAGTTGCCAGTTGCAGGGAAGGAATTACCTTGGAAAATCAGCTCTGGCAACATTTCCGAGTGGCTATGTCACTACCAATGGGGTCAGGAGGATAGCCCTTGTAGTACAACCTGGACTTCTTTTAACCAAACCAAACAGTCTATTTTTGCCCTAGCCCAATGAAACACATCTTTGTTACTTAAATAACACATTGCAATGATGCAATTATAGTCAAACCATTGCTGTCCCCTGGGGGCCCTTTGGGTATGTGGGTCCTCTGGATAGCGATACCTACCCCACATTGGACGGGGAGATGCACTTGAGGGTGGCCATTAATTCTATTCATCATCCGGGATGATATTCCCCTCCCCAGTAATCTAAATGCTTACATTTATCACTGGTTATACACGTGCCGGACTCCCTGGTGGTGGTACTCTATCACAGTATTCACCCCTGCCACCGGTATAATCCTGCTTCAGCAGCAAGTTAAAATATTAAGCTTACATGTAGAAAAAGCTCTTAATGGTAGTAGCACTGGACTTACGTTGTTATCAGATGAATTTGCTCAGCTGCATACTGTTGTGTTGGAAAATTGAATGACATTAGATATGCTTACCGCACTCCAAAGAGGGGTCTGTACCTTACTGCATACTGAATGTTATGTGTACATCCCTGACAATTCTCACAATGCTACTCTCCTTGCAAAGCCATGGTGTGTGGTTTTTATTAATTGTGCTTTTAATTCTCCTGGGCTTACCCTGTATCCGTAGTCTATAGCAACTATGCCATCCCTGTGTATCTCTATTTTCCTACAATTGAGTATCAAATTGAGGCCAAGTGCGGAGGAAAAGTTAAAAATTAAATTTGAAGTCAATTGAACATGGACACAAACAATGGTACCAAGTCCTGGAACAGGTTGTATGAGCCCCTTGAGGCTTTCATCCAGCACTGTTTCGCAGAAATCTCTATTTCAATCTGTTTCTATAGGGTAGTTATTAAAAAACAATAGACAATCACAAAAACAAGTTGACCTTTTGGTGTTCCTTGAGCCCAGTCATGAAGGGCCCTTGTGACTGGACCTCCTGCCAAACAACTTGTTACAAAAAGAGCTAGTTTCCCAGACTGTGCTGAAGCTTCCTGAGACCTCTCCTCATATGTGCATGGATAAGTGGCCGAGTCTGGAGCCCAGGCAGTTGCTTCCGGGTCTGGTGGTGAATCCTCCGCAGCCTGGTGAGTATTGGTGTCCAACACTAGAGCCCAGGCTGTTGCTTCTCAGTCTGGTAGTGAATCCATCATAGTCTGGTGAGTGTAAATATCTTTTCCCTTCTTCGATTCCCATTGAAATTTACTTATTACATTCAATCTGCTTATTATATCAATTTGCTTATTATATCATTTGCTTATTATTATATCATTTGCTTATATTATACTGCATTTCCATTTACATGGGATAAAGGTTGTTTTGCCCTTAAAGATACTGTGTGTGTGTCTTTACTTCTCCTCTCATGCGTTTCCCGCACAGAACAAAACAGTTGGTAGTAGGGATGTGGCAAAAAAAGTTAATTAGCTTGATAGTGATAATCATTTCACAATATACAGGTATATCAAAACATCATGTTGTTTGTAAATTCTACTACAATAAATCTTTAAATTTTGTAAAAATATATTAACTAGGAAGCAAATAAGAGAAGTAAAATAAAATCAAATAAATAAGTAATTAAATAAGCTAGGTGCAGTGGCTCATGCCTTTAATCCTAGTAATTTGAGAGGCTGAGCCAGGAGTATAACTTGAGCCCAGGAGTTTGGACCAATATGGGTAATTCAGTGAGACCCTGTGTATTAGTCCATTCTCATACTTCTATAAAGAACTACCTGAGACTGGGCAATTTATGAATAAAAGAGGTTAAATTGATTCACAATTCTGTAGGCTTAACAGGAAGCATGACTGGGAAGCCTCAGGAAACTTACAATCATGGTGGACAGTGAAGGGGAAGCAAGCATGTCTTACCATGGCAGACAGAGAGAGACAGAGAGTGAAGAGGAATGTGCGACATACTTTAAAACCATCATATCTCATGAAAACTCAGTCACTATCACAAGAACAGCAAGGGGGAAATCTGCCGTCATAATCCAATCACCTCCCACAAGGGTACACCTCTTATTTGACATGAGATTTGGGCAGGGACACAAATCCAAATCATATCATTCTTCCCCTGGTCCCTCCCAAACCTCCTGTCCTTCTCAAACTGCAAAATACAATTATCTCTTCTCAATAATCCCCCAGTCTTAATGCATTTCAGCCTTAACTGAAAAGTCCATAGTCCAAAGTCTCATCTGAGACAAGGTAAGTCCCTTCTACATATGAAGTTGTAACACAACAAAAAAGTTAGGTATTTCCAAAATACAATGGGGTTATAGGCATTGGGTAAATGTTCCCATTCCAAATGAGAGAAACAAAGGGGCTAGAGTCTCCACACAATTCCAAAACCAAGCAGGGCAGTCATTTAATCTTAAAGCTCCAAAATAATCACCTTTGACTCAATCTGTCATATCCAGGGCACACTAATGCTAGGGGTGGGTTCTGAAGGCCTTGGGCAGCTCTGCCCCTGTGGCTTTGCAGGGTTCAGCCCCTGTGCTGCTCTCTTGGGATGGCATCAAGTGCCTATGGCTCTTCCAGG
Source organism: Macaca thibetana thibetana (assembly GCF_024542745.1). NCBI lineage: Eukaryota > Metazoa > Chordata > Mammalia > Primates > Cercopithecidae > Macaca > Macaca thibetana. The sequence goes on from NC_065589.1 coordinate 114,145,815, forward strand.
AACATGGTGCAAGCTGTCTGTGGATCTACCATTTTGAGATCTGAAAGAGGGAGGCCCCCTTTTCACAGCTTCATGAGGCAGTGCCCCAATGAAGACTCAGTGTGTGGGCTCCCAACCCACATTTCCCCTTGCACTGACCTGGTAGAGGTTCTCCATGAGGGCTCTGCCCCTGCAGCAGTTTTCTGCCTGGATATCCAGGAAATTTCATATATCCTCTGAAATCTAAGCACAGTTTCCTAAACTTCAACTCTTGCCTTCTGTGCACTTGCAAGCCAAACACTTTGTGGAAGTCACCATGGTTTGGGGTTTGCACCCTCTGAAGCAATGGCCCAAGTTGTACCTTGCCCTCTTTTAGCCATGGCTGGAACTGGAGCCGCTGGGACACAGGGCACCATGTCCCAAGGTTGCACAGAGCAGCAGTGCCCTAGACCTATCCCAAGAAATCATTTTTCCTTCCTAAGCCTCTGGGTCTGTGATGAAAGGGGCTGATGCAAAGGTCTCTGAAATGTGCTGGAGGCATTTTCCCCACTGTCTTGGGTATTAACATTCAGCTCCTCTTTACTTACACAAATTTCTGCAGCCAGCTTGAATTTCTCCCCAGAAAATGGGGCTTTATTTACTACCACGTAGCTGGGTTGCACATTTTCCAAACTTTTATGCTCTACTTCCTTTTTAAATATAAGTTCTCTTCATTTATGCAAATGAGAATAGACTTTTAGGAGAAGCTAAACCACCTCTCCAATGTTTTGCTGCTTAGAAATTTCTTCCACCAGATACCTGAAATCTCAAGTTCAAAGTTCCACAGATCTCTAGAGCAGGGGCAAAATGCCACTAGTGTCTTTGCTATAGTAAGAGTGACCTTTGTTCCAATTCCCAGTAAGTTCCTCATCTCCCTCTGATACCTCTTCAGCCTGGACTTCACTGTCCATATCACTATCAGCATTTTTGTCACAACCATTTAACAAGTTTCCATGAAGTTCCAAACTTTTCCACATCTTCCTGTCTTCTTCTGAGCCCTCCAAACTGTTCCAACCTTTGCCTATTGCCCAGTTCCAAAGTTGCTTCCACATTTTCAGGTATCTTTATAGCAGTGCCCCACTCTTCTGGTACCAATTTTCTGTATTAGACCATTTTCACACCACTATAAAAAAACTACCTGAGACTGTGCAATTTATTAAGGGAAGAGATTTAATTGACTCACAGTTCCTCGGGTATAACAGGAAGCATGTTTGGGAGACCTCAGGAAACTTACGATCATGGTGGATGGTGACGGGCAAGCTAGCACATCTTACCATGGTAGAGCAGGAAAAAGAGAGAATGAAGAAGTAAGTGCCACACACTTTTAAATCATCGGATATCATGAGAACTCACTCACTATCATGAGAACAGCAAGGGGGAAATCTGTCCCCATGATCCAATTACCTCCCACAAGCCCCTCCTCCAATTTGACATGACATGTGGGTGGGGACACAAATCCAAACCATATCACCCTGTCTGTACAAAAAAAAAAAATTTTTTTTAATTAGCTGGGTGTGGTGACATGTGCCTATAGTGTCTGGCTACTTGGGAGGCTGAGGTGGTAGGATTGCCTAAGCCTGGGAGGTTGAGGCTGCAGTGAGCCATGATTGCCCCGCTGCAATCCAGCCTGGGTGGCTGAGCAAGATACTGTCTCTAAATTAATTGATTAATTAATTAAAACTACTTACACAGGCTAAGAATAGCATGAAGGCTTCCAGTTCAAGAAAATGCAAGTACTTTTCCCTTCTTCTTTGTAACATTGCAATAAAATAAAATTAAATGACTACATTTACTTTTCAATAAAAAGATCTGAAGGTTATAGACCACATGAGTACGCAAGACATTTCAATAAACTTGTAGCAAAACAAGATTGTAGAACCCCTGTGAAACACCACAGAAATGTAGCAGTGGTGTGATGGGAATCAGTATTTTCTCCAGAATCCTCAAGGTTTGGGTAGGCCTAGTCAGGAATGGAGTGACATAACAGGGTGGAAGTTCATTCATGGCTGGGCTGTTTCATCACTGTGCTAGTTGTCTCCCTACTCTAAAAACTTCTCTCCTGACTGCTTCCTGGATTCCTAGGTGCATTTTATCTTGGTAAAACCCAGAGGATTCTTTTCCAAAAGAGCAGAAGCACTTAACACTGAAGAAAATTTGATAGTTTATATGTATAAAAATTATCACCAACAGATAAATATAACCAAATTACACATAGGTATAAACACATTTTAAGGTTTTCAAAAGAGTTAAATTTATAGCTCAATTATAAATAATCATAAATACTGTTCAAAAAAGGTTCCAACTTAACATAAAATTAAAGCATAATTTAAAATTTCAAATCAAAGCGACCATGGTTTAAGAAGATGGTTGATAAGCATTGAAACCTTTGAGAGATGTACTTCGTTTTAAGTAATTGTTGTCATAAGGTTATGGAATTAGAGTAGGCTACCTATGTGATCAGGGTGGGGACCCAAATCTTAGTGGCATAATACAAGTTTGCTTCCAGCACACAAACAAGGCAAAGTCAGTGACCTGTGAGCAACATTCTATCTTGTGACTTCTTCATCTCTTAGAGCCTTGAATCTTCTGTAAGGCCATTTGTGTCCTTCTAGACCATGCAAGAAAGACTAAGGTTGACAAAGCTTTTATTGGTTATGCTTGAAATGCATTTATCATATGGACCTGCACTCTATTAGCAATAACTCACACCATTCCACCTCTACTGAAAAATGAAACCTACCTCTATGCATATTAGATAAGAGAAAAAGTTATGTAAAAAAAACCCAGTTTCTGCCAAAATTACAGAAAATTTAAAAACATTATAAATGTCATCAGTAACTATTTATTTTTTAAATTAATAATAATTTGAAGTAAAAAGCTGAGCATAACACTGCAGTATAAGCCAGCACATGTTACTAATAGAAATTAGTAAATTATTATCATTTCTCACATTCTTTACAGGGAGGTTTTAAAATTAGTATCTCCTGTTTTCAACATTGATAATTAGAAGAAATAGACTTAGTTAAGGAATCACAAAACTATAAAATTGTAAAACTATGCATACTTTCCGAGACACTACAGGAAAAAACATGTAAAATAGTACAAATTAGACAATAAAATACAAACAAACATGCAAAAAAACCCCACAGTATACTGAAACCTAAAATGCACAAATCATGAAGTTCAACAAAACAAATAGAAAATTAAAATTTTATCTTTAAAATTAAAAAAAAAAAACCCTGAAACTATGATGGTTGACTATCAAATATAACGCACAAAAAAGCTGGAAAACAAAAACATATCTATTGTCTGCTTCCATTGACATAAAATTCAAAAACAAGCAAAAGATTGTATTAAAAATCGGGATAGTGTTAACATATTTGAAGGCAGTCATTGGAGGTGCCACAGGAGTAGATGCTTCTGTTTTCCTGTGAGTATTCTATTTCTTTGGCTATTTGTTTGCACAGTTAGGTATATTTTATTAATATTCATTGATTCCTATGATTCTTATATTTCTTATAATGACAAATCAGTTTTATCTATGAAATATTTCAATAAAATATTTTTAAAGCAAACATATTTGTTATAGGAACAAATGATTAAAGTATCCATGAATTACCATAAACATCACCAGAATCACTTTGCTCTCTTTAATGCTAAGACCTTCCATGTATAGAGTAAGAATCTACATCTTCCTACACTTGTGAAGACTGATACTGTAGCTGTCACAAATTGTGGGTCTCCAGCTCCAGTCACTGGTAAGTATACATGGCCTGGTGGAGGGGGCATCATGGTTGGGACAGGAATGAAACCACACAGAAAAAAATGTGGAGAAAGGTAGATGACTATGTGACCACCAGGGTGAAACTCTGGGGCCTGAGGAACCACAATAACTCTTCGGACACCATTGTCTACAATAACCTGTGGGAAGTATCCAGGAGGCACACAGATAGGAGGCACATAACTATTTAGGGACATCATTGGAATTTGATCAGGTCTTCAGAAAACAAGAATAAAGAGTGTGGAGGGCCCAGCAAATTCAGATTACAGTCATTCTGCCTTTCTAGGGAAGGTGAGGGGTAAGGACAGAACCACAGAGTGGTTCATGCAGGGAGGGCCAGGGAGATGAGAGAGCTAGGGAAGGAAAGAGGAAAGAGAATGTTACAAAAGGGTGGTGCAAGAGGGGGAATAATAAACACTGGTAAGAAATGTGGGGCGAGAGGAGAGAAAAATGGAGGAAGGGAGGAAATGGGAAAGGCAAGAGGAGAGAAAGGAAGGGGGAAAGAGGAGATGGGTAAGAGAAGAAAAGGAAAGGATAAAAAAGGAAATAGGAGATAGTGTAGAAGAGGAGAGTAAAGAGGAAGCCCCAAACTTTTGAGCCTAGGAATAAAACTACACAGCTTTACTAAAAGATATATGAGGACTTGCACAATTGGGAAGCTGGGTATTACCTGGTCGTGGTGTTTGGATCTGGTTTACCAAATCAGAATGAACGAGTGCTTCCCTTCAACTGTTGTAGGGAGGAGAGCTAATCCTTTCCAGGTGGTATGTGAACAGATGTAAAGGCCTTTTGCCAGCATTAGTGGAAAAGAAACGTGGTCATAATGAAGACAACGGCCAAGAAACAGGTAAGAGCCCAGATCAAATTATGCCAGGCTACCTTACCTTTGTATTATTTGTGCCATATCAATTAATAATCATCCTTATGAAACACTTCTTTTTTTTTTTCAAGATGGAGTTTCATTCTTGTTGCCAAGGCTAGATTGCAATGGCATGATCTTGGCTTATTGCAACCTCCACTCCCAGGTTCAAGTGATTCTCCTACCTCAGCCTCTGGAGTAGCTGGCATTACAGAACCCACCACAATGCCCAGATAATAATAATAATTATTATTATTTTTGTATTTTTAGTAGAGTTGAGAATTCACCATGTTGGCCAGCCTGGTCTTGAACTCCTGATCTCAGGTGATTCACCCGCCTCAGCCTCCCAAAGTGTTGGGATTACAGGTGTGAGCGACTGCGCCCGGCCTTGAAACATATCTAATCTCAGTCTAATAGCTATGGGATACCAATAATTACTGGTATAGTAGATTTATTTCCTTATCCATGATGCCCTCAGGCATTTATATCTTACTGTTACAGTAGCTAGTCAGACAGACATGAGCAGGGCCAGAGAGGCCCCCCTACCACCACCAGGAATGTCAGGTGACCATTAGGTGAGGGGCAGGTAGTTGTTGACTGTCTTTCTAAAACAATTGGTTGCAGCTGACACCAGGGAAGGCAGTCTCCCAGTACATAGAAACGTCTGAAACTGGTGATTAGCAGCTTCCCAATAAAATCTCAGGAGTTTGGTGAGTCTGCTCAAGCATGCACACTAAGAGGCAAAAATGGCTGAGTTTAACTGGTGTATGCCCTTACAAGAACACTTGACTGGTAAGGGAAGAATGCCTCAAGAAAGCATGCATACAACTTCAGTAAACACAATGCACACGTGGCCCCTCCCAGGTGCTGGCAGGTCACTGTGCATATGGACAGCCCACCCCAAGGGAAGATTCAGGGGAGAAGGGATGCAATAACCCAGAAGCCTGCCAACATATAAAACCTCAAGTCAGAGGTCAAACCATACCCTCAACTCTCTCAAGTCGCCAGCTTGGCCCTCGTCCTAGTGTGTTTCTTCCTTTCATTTTTCCCCTAAAACTTTTTAATAAACGTTCACTCTTGCTCTAAAACATGCCTCGGTCTTTCACTCTGCCTAATGCCCCTCAGTCAAATACTTTCTTCTGAGGAGGCAAGAATTGAAGTTGTTGCAGACCAATACGAATTTGCTGCCACTATAATTACCATCCCAGGAGGCCATTTAAACAATATTTTAACCAATAACTGTCTACTCTGATATCTCACTTCTGTTGTAATATCCAGGTTTGAAATTTCTAATAACAAGAGTTCTAGAACCATCCAAAATCTTGAGTTTGCATAATTACAGGGGCTTTCCAGGCTAGGAGCTTCTCAAGCACCAGACCTAGCACAAGTTTTCAAAAATGTTCAGTAATAAGTACAGTAGTTCTCTCTTATTTGAGGAAGATATGTCCTAAGACCCCCAGTGAATGCTTGAAATTGAAGGTAGTACAGAACCCTATACACACTATGATTTTCCTATACATACATACACCTATGATAAAACTTAACTTATAAATTAGGCATAGTAAGAGATTAACAATAACTAATAATCAAATAGCACAATTTTAACAATATGCCAGCATCACTACTTTTGTACTTTGGAACCCTTATAAAGGAAAAAAAAGTTACCTGAACACAAATACTGTGATATCATCATAGCTGATCTGAAAACCTAGAAGGTCACTAAGTAGCAGGGAGCATATACAAAATATATATGTTGGACAAAGGGATAATTCAAGCCCCAGAAAGCGAGACAGCACAAGATTTCATTATACTACTCAAAATGGTGTGTAATTTAAAACTTATGAATTGCTTGTTTCTGGAATTTTCCATTCAATATTTTTGGACAGCAGTTGACTATGGATAACAGAAACTTCACAGAAAGAAACCACAGGTAAGGGGAGACTACTACAATGGATAATAGCACTTAAGATAATGGTGCTTATTTTGAAATATACTTTTCTTGGGCTCCATAATTCTTGGCATCAATTCAAACTACAAAGACAGGCTCAATAGTTTAAGCCAGTTTCTTTGTTTCACATCCTAATAGCTTGGTGTAAGATTCTCTTCTCAGAAAAAAGAATCTCCCTCCGGGCAGCTAAGAAACAATACTTGAAGAATCATGTTTGATCATGAAACAATAGCGTTAAGGTTAAAGCCAGTAATTCTCTGACACCAATATTGAAATGTAGACTGTAAATTGTAGACCACTTTCTTTTTATATGTTTCAATAGAAGTCAGCTTGCAGAATGTTAGAGTATTGAAGTAAAGCTGCAGGGTTTAAAAGGGCACTATATAATCAGTTAAAATAGCAAAAGAAAGTCAATCAACTGGGCGCTGTGACTATTAAAAAAATGGTGAGAATCATTTTTGCTTAATGAATTTAATTCACTGGGTTACAAAAATGTAGCATCTCAGAAGTAGCCCTAGGCTAACTTTTGTAGCTGACAGCCAAAGCTCTTTCATAAGTGGTCAACTAGATTATGTTCAAACACTGAGAAAACATTATCTCTTGAGACCTAGCATTCTGGTTTTCGGCAGATCCAATTATAAGAAAATTACTTGAAATTTATAACAAATGTTTTAAATCCTGGAAGAGTCAAATATTCATCTATTTGAATAACAAAAAAGTAATGTTAATCATGTCTCTGTATGATAGTTTCTAAAGATAATCTGCAAAACAATCCTATAAGAAAAGTGTTATACTTATTTCATATTTAAGTATACTAAGCCTTATAGAATTTAAGAAGTTCATACATCCAGGATGTGTCATGCAAATGCTAGGTCCCAGAACTATCAGAATTGTTAGCTCAGTGTGTTCTAACTCTGCTCCCAAAAGTAATAAGCTTAAACAGCTTTGCTTTCTCTTTGTGACTTTTATCTTGCTTATATTAGGAACATGTATTATTTGCCAGGCATATTTGCAGGAGCAGGAATCCCACGGAGACTAGGATCTGGAGGTAGAGAAGGATATAAAAACAATGGCATCTTTAAATATACAAAGTATTGTGAGAGACATTTAAAAAAAATAAGGAGTTCTGAAGGACATGTAATGGTGACATGACCAATCTAAAGAGCTTGAGCCATGAGGAGTGATGCAAAATTTGTTTAAGGGAAGTTTCTAGTGCTTGGAAATGAGAATTGAAGGCAAAGGGGGGTTCAAACTGGGTGGAAACACTAGCATCTCACAGTGTTGTTAAAGACACTGGTCTTTAGAACAGCAGGAATCCACCAACTTATTTGAATGGGTTAAGTGACATGATCAAATTTACATATTCAAATGATCACCATTTTTGCAGACAATTTCAATATTTTGGTTGTTTTGTTTCATTTTGTTTGGCTTGCAGGTGATTAGAAAACAAAGACAGACAGATTCATAGCTTCTTAAACAAATGAGCAGCACTGCCCTAACTCTAGGCCCCCATTTCCCTTTAGCCCCAGTTGGTGGACACTGTGTGTCCTCTTCCAGACTGGACATGTGCTTGTCATTGGCCTTGGTACTTAGGTGGTCAGTTTTAATCTTCTTCTTTAGCTGCGTGGAGCTTGAAGAATTTGAGTTTCTGATCCCACAATGGAATATAGTAAAATGAATATTTGGACCAGATGCAAGACATTAGATGTGTCATTTATCATCTCTAGAATTTAGTATATTAAACTGGAACCTGGTACCTTTATCTGCAAAATTATTTGGTTGAAATTCATGATCTCCAAAGACCCTGACAGCTCTAAAAATTGAACAGGGTATTTTATTTTTGACAGTCTATTTTAGAATTTTCTACTTTGACCTGATAACCTTTAAAAATTTATTATTTTCTGCTCTAGACCCATTAAGCAAAGAATGAGAGGTACTTTCCTATCTACTACATTTTGGAAATATAGTTAAGAATTGGGAATATAAGATATAAATAAAGGGTCTCAAACTCAAATGCCTGCAGAAGTCAGGTGAAGGGCACAGAAAAGTGAAGCATGACAGTAGAGACACCTTCAAATTAAGTGACTGCATGCCTGGGGTGAATGGGCATTTGCTGCTTAGCTTCAGCTCACAGCTCTTCTATAGGAATACATGCCCAAACTTGTGAAATCTGATTTTTAAAAAGAAGTCAATAATCATGATATGGCCATAAAATCTCCTTATTTTTTAAGTGGTGGCAATGGATTTGTTTTGTTTAAAAATGCCATGTGAGCTAAAAGCCAAACAGATCTGCAGGACGGTCATGAACCATGGGTCTTCAGAATGTGACTTTTCACCTAAGTTCTTCCCGTTCTCTCTTGTCTACTGTTTCTCTCTCTCTCGGGCCTCAACTTTAGCTTTTGTTAACAGTTCTCCCATGTTTCAGAGCCTTTACTGAAGAAAACCTAACTCAGGGCCCATCCCAACACCAGTTGCATCAGTATCACCTGAGAATTTGTTGGAAACACACATTCTCAAGCCCACCTTGGTCCTACTTAATGAGAAACTCTGAGGGTAAGGCTTAATAATCTATGTATTATCAAGCCCTACAGGTGTTTCTGACACCTGCTAACATTTGAAAACTGATGAATGAAGCTTTGATTTAGAAAATGTGGTTATCAATCCTGGCTGCACATTAGAGTCACATAGGATCTTACTAAGTTTGCTTTAAAATAAATTAAACTCATTTAATTGGTCTTGTGTGGTACCTGGGCATCAGTAAATGGTAAAACTGATTCTAAAGTGACAATAAGTTTGGAACCCACTGGAATTTCCCATCAAGGAATTTAACTCTAGTTAACTCTGAGAGAGAATGATTTCCTAAACCTTAGAAGACTAAGAAGTGATAGATTATGCTTCTCTTTTCCACTTAAATTCCTGGGATGTGGCTGGACTTCAGAGAAGAATGTTGATGCCTGCAGATCCATTATATGAGTACTGCAGCCTTTACAGTAGCATAGCAAAAAAATATTCCTAATAACCAATGCAGTAGGGGAAGTAGCACTCTTGAGGTTTTATGAAGTGGCATGCTGGGTTCTGAGTAGGGTGTGAGGATTAGGGAGGGGCAATATCCAACAGCTATCAGTAGCAAAAATCAGTCTAGCCATAAGATGTACCAGAGATAGTTCCTTTCCCTGTTCTTACACCATACTCCAAGGGAAGCCCCAATTACACAGCCCCAAAACCAAAAGTCTAGTTCTCTAGTTTCTCAACTCAGGGTCCAGAAAATCAGTCTAATACAGTCTGCGGTGTATTAGACTCTGTTAGCAAACTCATAGAGAATGAGAACAAGTCCAAAGTGTTGATTAAGAAGTTGTTTTGAATATAGTGTAACAGGATTAAAATATAAATAATTGCTTAATTTTAATATTTTAAAGTTAATACTTAAAGATTATTGGTTTGTTTATGCAAATAATGCAAAAATTAATTTACTGGTATTTTAAAAACAAAACTATCAAAACTATTTTTAGCATCGTAGAAAAAATAACAATAATATTTTACATTTTAACAAAACAATAATAGTATTTACATTTTATTTAAGGCCTATTTTCCTTCCGGGAATGTTCCAAATACTTTAAAGGTGTTATCTCTCATAGCCATTGTACTATTATGATTCTTAAGAAATTAAGATTCCCAAAGAAAAGAGAAGATAAATAACTTGCGTAAGATCCATGGCTCAATCCAACAGTATGAGCACCAAGTTATCACTATTGAGTCATAACACGCTCTTTCAATAGATGACGGATGGATGGATACATAGATAGAAAGGTAGGTGGGTAGATAGACAGATAGATAGATGGAGATAGAAATTATAGGAAATGCATATTAATTCCAACATCAATTAAGGAAGAAATACAAAGTCATGATTCAAAATGCAATATTATTATGAAAATAATCCTCACTTCAATTTTAGTAGAACAATTGTAACACCTAATTCAAAATCCTATTTTAATAAATAAATAAATAATACATTTTAAAGGAGAGTATGTGTACAGGCTTTAGCACTGGCAAAGGCAGAGTATATAGGAATCTAATCCAGTTAAAATTGTAGATCTAAATATTGAAAAAATGTCATTAGATTTTTAAAAGTAATATAAATAATGATTTAGTTGAATTATTTAATATTTTAACATTCAATTATGATATAGTAGCTTGGGTGAGCATGACATCTATAAACTCCACTTTGGAAGTCTGCAATGAAACATAACATATGAGAAAGAAACCTAAAATCACTTAGCCAAGCTCAACTATAGAATCCATATTTCTCCAGTCAAGGAGTAAAACATAAGTGTAAAATGGTGGGGAGAGACTGAAACTGAGATGTCTAGGTCCAGAAGCAGATGACTGATATCAAGACTCTGGCTCCTGCATGGTAATAAGCAGAACATGTTCATTCCCCTAGAACTTGGTCTAGAGGCAAATTTACTGTTTATAGGGCTGAGTGAGTGTCAGCCACTCATGAAAGGGGAAAAATCAAAGAAACATGAATACAAAAATCCTCACTAATAAGCTGCTGCTGCTTGGAGTGTAATTTTATAGAAAACTATGGGGCTATGTAGTCTGGGGATAAACACAGAGTATCACTACCAGATTCTAAGCCAAGCTGCCAATTACTTTCGGTCAGGGTTTGCTCAAGCCCCATATCCTCACATGGCAATAACTGGAATACTTTTACAGAACTATGTTTTAGGTAATTGTAATAGACTTGGATAGAAGAAACAGAAAAATTAAAAATGGAGAAGGGAAGGAGAAAAAGGGGGAGAGAGAGAGAGAGAAAGAGCCATTGAAAGAAAACCTGCAAATCAAAGTGAACAACTGGACAAGAAACCTATAGCACATGAAATTAAATACTAGAATAGCTGATATTATTGAAAATAAATATGTTGAGGATGTTCAAAGAGTTAAATGAAGGCGTCCATTAAAAACAATATAAAAATAATGTAAAACAATAAATTATTTTTTAAATACAGAAATAAGACAAGAACAGGTGATTATAAAATAAATTAGAAATTAAAATGTAAAAGAAGATATAATCTCTAATATATACAACAATAACTATTGTGCAAATATGATACAATGTGAACATTTGCAGGATTTTGAAAAGAAGAAGATAGGAGAAATGGAGGAGAAAAAAATATATCTGAACCAGTGATTGTTAATACATTTCCAGAAAATCAACAAAGAAACACTAAACTTCAACTGGGCTTTTGACCAAATGGACGCAACAGACATTTACAGAACATTCACCCAGCAGCTGCAGAATATGCATTCTTTTCATGAGCGCATGGAGCATTCTTCAAAACAAATGTTAGGCCACAAATAAAGCCTCAGTACATTTTAAAAAATCAAAATTGTATTAAGTATCTTCTCATACCACCCTGGAATAAAACTAGAAATCTATATTGAGAAATGTTGGAAATTAGACTAATACATGGAAATTAAATAACGTGCTCCTGAGCAATCGGCCAATGAAGAAATTAATCAAAATTAGAAAAATCTTTTGAAACAAATGAAAATGAAAACACAACTTACCAAAACTTGTGGGACACATAAAAAGCAGTGCTAAGATAACTGTTTACAGCATTAAAAGCACACATGAAAAAAGTGAAAAAGATCTCAAATTAACAGCTTAATGTCACACCTTAACAAACTAGACAAAGAACAAACAAAACCCATGTTAGAAGAAAAAAGAAATCATAAAGATCAGAGCAGAACTAAATGAAACCGACACAAAAAATACAATCAATGAAATGAAAAGTTGGTTTTTTTTGAAAAGATTAACAAAATTTTTAAACTGCTAGCTAGACTAACCAAAAAAACAAAACAAGATTTAAATAAACAAAATCAGACATGAAATAGGAAACATTACAACTGATATCACAGAAATACAAAAAATAATCAGAGAGTACTAATAACACCTCTGTGCAAAAAAACTAGAAAACCTAGTGGAAATGGATTTTCCGTTTCCATGTGCTTTGTCCTCAAAACACACAACACCCTAAGATTGAGCCATAAAAAAATGGAAATCCTAACAGACCAACAATGAGTAGTGAGATTGAATCAGTAGTGAAATTATCTGTCAACAACAACAGAAAGCCCAGAAGCAAATGAATTTATGTCAGAATTCTATCAAACACATAAAGAGTGAATACCAATACTCCTAAAACTTTTCCAAGAAATTAGGAGGAAGGAGCCCACTCTAACTTATTCTATGAAGCCAGTATCACCCTGACACTAAAATCAGACAAGGTCACAACAAAAAGAAAACTACAGACCACATCCCTGATGAACATAGACGCACAAATCCTTAACAAAATTGTAGCAAACTGAATACTACAGCACATTGAAAAGATAACATACCATGAAAAAGTGGATTTTATATCACAAATGCAAAGATAGTTCAACTTTATAAACACATCATATAAACAGAATAAAGGACAAAAGGCACGTAATCATCCCTATAGATGTATAAAAAACATTTGATAAAATTTAGCATCCCATCATGATAAAAATCCTCAACAAACTAGGCATAGATGGAACATATCTCAAGATAATAAAAACCATATATGACAAACCCGCAGCCAGCATCACACTAAATGAGGAAACATTCAAAGCATTCCCTCTAGGAAATGGAAAAAGACAAGGATGCCCACTTTCACCACTTCTATTCAACATAATAACTAGAAGTCCTAGCCAGAGTTATCAGGCAAGAGAAATAAATAAAAGATATCCATATTAGGTAAGATGAAGTCAAATTATTCCTGTTTATTGATGAAATAGCTTCATATATATATATGTTTTTATATATATATAAAAACAAAAGATTCCACCCAAATCTCTTAGACTCAATGAAAGAATTCAGTAAAGTTTTAGGATCAAAAATTAACATACAAAAGTCAGTCATGTTTCTGTACGCCAACATCGATCAAGCTGAGAACCAAATCAAGAAGGCAATTGCATTTATAATAATTACAAAAAAATATGCTTATGAATATATTTAACCAAAGAGGTACACAATCTCTACAAGAAAAACTACAAAACCCTGATTTTTCCTAGAATTTTTTCCTGCACAAGCAAATGGAAAAATATCCCATGCTCCTGGATGAGAATAATTAATAACATTTAAATGACCATACTGCTCCAAGCAATCTACAGAGTCAATGCAATCCTTATCAAAATACCAATGTCATTTTTCACAGAATCAGGAAAAACAATTCTAAAATTCATGGAACCAAAATAAACCCTGAGTAGACAAAGCAGTCCTAAGCAAAAATTTGTAAACTGGAGTCATCACGTCACCTGACTTCAAATTATACTACAAAGTTATATAAACCCAAACAATATTGGGTTACTACTACTGCTTTTACTGGTATAAAAGCAGATATATAAATTAACGGAATGAAATAGAGAACCCAGAAATAAAGTCACGTATCTACAGCCAACTAATCTTTAACAAAGTTAACAAAAACATACAGTGGGGAAGGTACACCCTATTCAATAAATGATTCCAGGAAAATTGGATTCCCATATGCAAAAGAATGAAACTGGACCACTATATCATCATATACAAAAATCAACTGAAGATGGATTAAAAACTTAAATGTAAGACCTGAAACAATAAAATTACCAGAAGTAATCTCAGGGAAAACTCTTCTGGACATTGGTCTAGGCAAGAAATTCATGACTAAGACCTCAGAAGCACAGGCAACATAAACAAAAAATAAACAAATGCAACTTAATTAAACTAAAAAGCTCTGAACCAAAAAAGAAATAATCAAGAGAGTGAAAACAGGCAACCTACAGAGTGAAAGAAAATATTTGCAAACTATTCATTCCACAGAGATTTTCATATTATTAGTCTATTTTTCACCAATAACACGCTATCTTGATTACTGTAGTTTTAAAGTAAGTCTTGAAGTAGAGTCAGTTCTCCAATTTTATCTTCTCCTTTAATGTTGTGTTAGCTGTTCTGAGTCTCTTGCCTCTCCCTATACATTTTAGAATCAGTTTGTTAATATTCACAAAATATCTTGCTTGGGTTTCTATTGAGATTGCATTGACTCTATATAACAATTTTGGAAGAACTGACATCTTGAAAACATTAATCCATATTCTGTATGAACATGAAGCATTTCTACATTTATTCAGTTTTTCTTTGGTTTCTTTCATCAGATTTTGTAGTGTTTTAAAAAAATAAATTCTGTACATATTTTGTTTAAGTTAAGCTAAGAATTTCATTTTGAGGTCAGCATGAAGCAGCTTATCAACTTCGTATTATACTGTACAAATTACAAAATTTCAAGAATAAAAATATGAGTCAATTAAAAAATCAACCAATGAAAATCCATGAGTCCAAAATTTAGAGAGAGAAATAAATAAATGAAAATCTCACTCTGATATGATCTACATAATCCTAAACTATATAACATAACAGTATTTCAAGGCATAATTAAAAATCCCACAAGTATAGTAGGAGATTTTAATATATGTTTATCATACTTATAGATCAAACAATAACATTTAAAATAAAAATGTGTTGAAAAATGAACAAATATGATCTAAAAGATTAAGTCTACATATAAAAAATAGCTTAAGCATTATCTTGCTACATGTTTTGTACAACATTTCACTAAGAAAAGCATTTGCTAAATGTAAAGGAATTTACTTAAACATAAGGAAATTTCTTGTTTTGTACCATGTTTCCTGTTTTGACTGCATTACACTGTATGAATTAATGCAACTTTATTTTATAATTTGATTTAATATTTAGCTACTAATATGCACTGAAATACAACACAGGCATTTCCTACCTAATATGGGTAATCCGCTCTGTATGAAAATGTGAACCAAGAGCCTATTTGCCATTATTTCAAATGGAGAAACACATAATGCATTAGAATTTAACCCTGTAAACTCTCAACAACTTCTAAAATAACAGTTAAACACACAAAACATACTTGTGTATGTGTGTATAGTTTTTTTTTAAAGCTTGCTTTGCTCTGTCTTATAATTTTAACACATTAGTGAGATTAATTTTAATATTGGGAGACAGCAAAGTCTAAATTTGAAAAGGCACCATGGAAAGGAGATCAGGACAAAGAAAATGACAGAGTATCTCGCACAAAAAAATGATGCCGTGATACGTCCTTTAGTACCATTAACATTCGATTCAAAAACCCATAGATTGGTTCTGATGTTCTTTTTACTTATTTTATTTGGATTATTACTCAAATCTGTATAAGCTCTGTATTCTCTTAAAAATGTTATATTAATAATATGGAACACAAATATACTTTTCTCCTGTATAAAGTGTGTAAGCTCTATAAAATTTGGATATTAAAAGTCAGAAGGTGTTTTATACACAAACATTAAACAGAGATATTTTATGTGATATGCATCTAATGGTATTTACGAATACACTACTGTTTGTATCACACTGTATATAATTTACACAATAATATATATTTCAGTATTAACTGCTGCTACTAATTTGTTTCAGTTTGTGATTGCCTACTTTATTAAGGATTCGGAGGACCACTGTAGCATATCCATATTTTCCACATCTAATGCACATGCAGAATTTATTTCCTATGTGATTCTAACTAGAGAATTGGTTTTCATATCAAGGAAATATCTTTTCCCATAAAACCACTTTCAAATCACGTTTTAGTGGCTGGTGAAAATAATATACCTTTTTTTCAAAAAATTTTGTATAAAATTAATTTACACACCTGAAAAACATTATTTCTTTCAGTCTTTTCTTCTATGATTTAAAACATGTATGTATTCAAAGCATTCTTGTAGCATTTATATATTTACATATTACAGATTAAATATGCATATGTTTCTTCTCTGCATCCTCTCTTATACCAAAAAAAAAAAAAAAAAAAAGAATGGCAGAGGAATCAAATCAACAAGGACAGATAATTGGGGAGAGGAAAGATGGCAGATGAAAAATGTCAAAAAAGATTTGGAAGATGCAAATTGGATGCATAAGTGACAGTGAACTTATATTCCACTTTTCCACTTAGTTAAGCACCTATGGCAGCATTAACAGCTAATCTGTTGTCTTTCCTCCAGCTTTAAGGATGCCTGAGAATTTCACCCTCGAATAAATCCTCCTTGAAAGGCCAGTGTAAGGAAAGCCTTGTATTCTTTCTCCAAGATAAATGAAGGTCCTGCAGAAGTTAGTTTGTACCAAATCAAACTTCCTTGCCTGGTTGTAGGGATTATTTATTAAGTAACCTATTATTGATGAATAACATGAAATTGATAAATAAGTTGTAATTGAAGAGTAACGGCCAATTGATGAGATGCAGTTTCACCAGGGAATGAGAATTAGTCAAATACCCCTTGGACTGCTGCACACAAATGAGGTATAACGAAAAACACCAGTTTATGGCTTTCCTCAGCCTCATCTCACATGATGACTTAGATCCAATCGGAAATGACTGGCACATTTGGAGTCTGCCTCTGGGAATCACGAGGCATCTGCTAGCTGCCTGTGCTAGACTCTTTAAAAAACTAAGTAAACTTGGTACTAGGTGAACTGTATTGTGTTTTATGATTTTAATTGTTAATTTAAACCTAAAACCACCCTGGCTTGTCCAGCAGAGTTAATTACTATCAAAGGCAGAAAGAAGGAAGGGGGAGCAAAGAGGCAAAATTGTGTCACAGACCATCAGAAAATCTCAGGAACTGAAAACACTGTTTGAAGGCAGAGATCTAGGAAATGATTTTGAAATGTACAAGATTTTAGGCTTTCCTAAAAAAAAGTTGAGGAACATATACATGCCCACACTTAATGACTACATCCCTCTATGTCAGGCAACTATTCTTTTCTTACTGCCAGAAAAGGCTAGAAGTTTACTATCTGGACAAGGTATTTTGTTTATATAAAAAGAATCTCCCTTCCTGGGAGCCAAAAAGCAAGCTGAGACAGAAAGGCTCAAGAGACCTGGACTCTGGGACACCAGGAAGAACTGAGGGGGATGAATGAGGTGCGATATTGAAGACAAGGAGATTGTGTACAAACCTACACCCAACTGATTACTCTAATTTCCTCCCTCAGCTTCTGGAAAAGAAGTTGCAAAATTATGCTGGAGGTGGAAGGACAGATAACATATTTGCATTCCTTGTTATTTGGAGTTTCCCCAATTAAACCACCATATCTCACTAGTTCATGTCACTCTGTGGCCCAGTATGATGAGCCCTGGCCATTCTTAGAGTTTGAAATCACTCTAACATTAAAACTGATGACGTTTGTCAGATAGGTGAAGAACGCTTTAATAAGAACAGGAACAAAAACAAACAAACAGAAAGATGCTGTTCAGTGGAATGAAGGAGTAAATTGAAGAGGAGGAAGCCATGGCTGTCAAGGAGACAGGGGTGGTGCTGGCAAAGGAAAAACGGGAAGGCACTCCGGGAACAACGGGGAGGACATCCTGGAATAAACGGTCTGCATCTGACACAGAACATTCAGTTCCCATTAGAAGACGAAGAAAAAGATACCTAGGGGGGATATTTCAAATTTAAAAATGACAGAGGTAATCTACCTGATGTGCTTAGTGCTGCTTAAACGAACATTTCACTTGAGTGTTTGGGGATAAATTAGTGACAGTTAAAATTAAAATTTAAAAAATGAAATTATGTAATTACTATTTTTATTATTATTATTGAGATGGAGTCTCCCTCTATCGCCCAGGTTGGAGTGCAGCGGCTCGATCTTGGCTCATTGCAAACTCTGCCTCCTGGGTTCACCGCATTCTTCTGCCTCAGCCTCCCAAGTAGCTGGGACTAGTGGCACCCGCCACCACGCCCAGCTAATTTTTTTGTATTTTCAGTAGAGAGGGGTTTCACCGTTTTCGCCAGGATGGTCTCGATCTCCTGACCTCGTGATCCCCCCTCCTTGGCCTCCGAAAGTGCTGGGATTACAGGCGTGAGCCACCACATCCGGCCAAGATTATAAATTATGTAATTATTAACTAGTGAAAAACCATACAGTTAATCAAAGTGCATTTCACCTGTAATGTCAATTAATACAGTTATGTGTCCGGAAGCCCTGGACCCTGGCGGTGAGTGTTAGGGTTCTTAAAAACGGTGTGTCCCTGGTTCGTTCCTTCTTTCCGGTGGGTTTCTGGTCTCACTGGCTTCAGGAGTGAAGCTGCCGACCTTCCAGGTGAGTGTTACATGCCATAAAGTCATCTTGAACCCAAAAAGTAAGCAACAGCAAGATTTATTGCAAAGAGCAAAAGAACAAAGCTTCCTTCGTGCAGAAGGGGACCACAGCAAGTTGCCACTGCTGGCTCCTGCAACCTGCTTTTACTCCCCTATCTGACCCCCCCCCATCCTGCTGATTGGTCCATTTTACAGAGAGCTGATTGGTCTATTTTACAGAGAACTGATTGGTCCGTTTTGACAGAGTGCTGATTGGTGCGTTTACAATCCTTGAGCTAGACACAGAGTTAGCTAGATACAGAGTACCAACTGGTGTATTTACAAACCTTGAGCTAGACACAGAGTACTGATTGTGTATTTACAAACACTGAACTAGACACAGAGTGCTGATTGGTGCATTTACAATCCTTGAGCTAGACACAGAGTGCTAGATAGAAAAGTTCTCCAAGTCCCCGCTAGGTAAGCTAGATACAGAGTACCAACTGGTGTATTTACAAACTCTGAGATAGACACAGAGTGCTGATTGGTGCGTTTACCATCCCTTAGCTAGACATAAAAGTTCCCCAAGTCCCCACCAGACTCAGGAGCCCAGCTGGCCTCACCCAATGGATCTGGCGTGGGGCCTGCAGGCAGAGTTGCCTACCAGTACTGCGCCCTGCAGCTGTACTCCTCAGCCCTTGGGTGGTTGATAGGACCAGGCATCCCGGAGCAGGGGACGGCGCCCGTCTGGGAGCCCATGGCGGAGGGGGTAGCTTGGGCATGGCAGGCTGCAGGTCCTGAGCCCTGTCCCACCTGGAGGCAGCTGGGGCCTGGGGAGAATTTGAGTGCAGCGCCGGTAGTCCTGGGGGACAGGGTACAACCTCCGCAGCTGCTGGCCCGGGTGCTAAGCCCCTCACTGCCCTGGGCCAGCAGCACCGGCTGGCCGCTCCAAGTGTGGGGGCCCTCCAAACCCACGCCCGCCGGAACTCAAGCTGGCTTGCCAGTGCTGCCGGCAGCCCCAGTTTCCCACCATGCCTCTCCCTCCACACCTCCCAGCAAGCGGAGGGAGCCAGCTCAGGCCTCTGCCAGCCCAGAGAGAGGCTCCCACAGTGCAATGGCAGGCTGAAGGGCTCCTCAAGTGCCACCAGAGTGGATACCGAGGCTGAGGAGGCACCAAGAGTGAGGGCTGCTAGTACATTGTCATCTCTCAGTTATATGGTGAAGGCAATAATATTAGTTTGCTGCAAGTTATCATGTAGCTTGAGTGGAAAAATAAGGGATGAGTATTTAAGATTTGAGGAAGAGTACATGGGGCTCCACTATTTGGGAAAATGGAAATAAATTAAAAAAAAAAAAAGAGCTAAATCAGTCAAAAATTGTTGCTTCTAGGGAGTAGGGCATAGAGATAGGACCTAGTGAAAAAACAGGTTGTCTTTTTTCATTAGATGCTATATATTTTTTAAAACGTGTATATATGATACAGTAATAATAAAATACAAATGTATAAGAAGTGAATTCTTCCTCTAATCTTTCCTTCAAAGATAGCACCTTTTGCCATTTGGTGTAAATTCCTCACCCTGACTAGAGCTAAGTCCAGGCTATCGCTTAGTGTCCTTGGGCCAGTTTTTGTTTGTGTGTTTTGATTTTGTTTTGTTTTTCTTTTTGTTTGAGATGGAGTTTCTGTCTTGTAGCCGAGGCTGGAGTGCAGTGGTGCAATGTCAGCTTACTGCAACCTCTGAATCCCAAGTTTAAGCGATGCTCCTGCCTCAGCCTCCCAAGTAGCTGGGATTACAGGCACACACCACCACACCTGGCTAATTTTTGTATTATTAAGAGAGACAGGGCTTCACCCTGTTGGCCAGGCTGGTCTTGAACTCCTGACTTCAGGTTATCTGCCAGCCTCGGCCTCCCAGAGTGCTGGGATTACAGTCATGAGCCACCACGGCTAGCCTGGCCAGTTTTTTACACTTGCTGTCTTGGCTTCCTTTTGCGAAGTTAATTGCTAAACCTACTTCATAGGGTTGTTATGAAGATCTAATAAAATCATTCATGTAAAATAGCAGAGTGTCTAGAACGTCTTGATTTATCATTACAAAAATTAGAGGTTTTCAGTGGTTATATAATTTCTAATATGTATTGTTTTGTTTTTATTTTTATTTAAATATATAGGTGCATATTTTCTCTGTCTATATATATATATATAGACCATGTTTATTCAGCCTTGGCACTCCAGGCACTTTAGCTAGGATGGCTCTTTGCTGCTAGGAGCTGTCCTGTGCATTATAGGATGTATAGCAGCATCCCTGAGCTCTGCACACTAGACAGTGGTACTAGGACCTCCATTCTCCCAGCTATGGCAACAGTAATGAGTCTAGACATCACCAAGGCCCTCTGTGGGGGCAAAAATCACTACATCTTATTGAGAAACACGGCTGTATATCAATGTATTTTCCCTAGTGATTACATTTCAAGCTCTCAACATGTATTTAACTACTCCCTAATCAGTGTATACTTGATTAACTTATGACTTTTAATATTATAAGGATGCTGAATGAAGTGCCTGGCTTAAATTTATAATCAAAACTCCATGATGAACATTATATATTAATATTTGTCTGTCTTTCAAAATATCCTAGAAATATAAAAGGCTGTACATAATGAAAACTTTAAAAAATGTAAGATTAAAATTGAAACTCATAGTGACTTTTAAAATAATGTATAAATGTATATAAGTATGTGATAATAGATTATATGTAGATATTTATAATTTTCTCATCCTTAAAATAATGACGATTCTTTGTTATCAAATCTTTTCCAAATAAAAATAAAACCCTTTGCCATTATTGCAGATGTCTCATAAACTTGGGAGCAAGCCCTTTATTTGGGAAGACACTGCAGTTTTCAGGTATCATAACTGAATCATGAAAATGTTCTTGAGAGCATTTTCTTCAAAAGAAAACTTTAGCATATACAAAGAGTAAAAAACTGGAATGCTGGCTAAATGTTTCCCTTTTTAAAGCTAGAACTCTAAGGTACCAATGAAGATATGTTTATTATTTATGAGAGGTTCATCTATCAGTTTTGAAAAGATTGGCATCAGTATTGACATATACTTTCCATAGGCAAATGGTTGTGCTGACTGACTTCATACAGTTAAGTTTTTGAAAGTTCAGATGTTTCCTTCCCATTAACAGAAAGCTGTCCAGATGCAGAAAGTCATAAAAACCAACATAAAGTGTTAATGAGATTGAGGGGGATAGCGAGATGTCTCCATGCTGAATATTTCATGATCTGTCACCATTAAAAGGGTGTCAGGATTTACTTGCGTTGTAGCTCAACCTTAAAATTCATGATAAAAGTGCACAGACAAACCTCCAGCACTTGATGGCGTCCTCAGCAAAATTGTTCCAAGAACCCTCTCTGCTTTAGGGATTCATCAAGAAAACTACTGTTGGTGTCAGCCATAGTTATATTGAGCTGTTTTTGTTGTATTGCCTTGTTTTGCTGTGAATTGATTTTATACGTGCACAAATGGCCCCCTTTCTATTCCCTCAAAATAATCATCATCCAGGTTGCCACAATATCTGCTTAGCCTGACATTCGTCACCACTTTAGATCATAGAAATGGTTTACTTAATAGGCTAACGTAGCATATAGGGGTGATAATATTTTTATTTTTAATAAATAATATCACTTTACAGGAGCAATTTCTGTTTTGCAAAAATTTTGAGACCACAGATCACAAAAATTAAATTAAATTTAAAAACATGTCCAATCTGAGAGAGGATTGCTTGTCTTATCTTTTGATATATCCTCGCAGACACTTGTTCTACTTATATATGAATGTCCATTTATTTTACCAAAATGAAATTATACAGTTGCATAAAATGCCTTCTTCAGTTAATAATCTCCATCTTCCAAAAGAATACATTTTTATCTTATATTACAGTAAGTTGTATGAGCAAATTTCCTCAAATGTCTCCAATATGTCTTTGCAACCAGTTTGGTCTTAAGAGAATCCATTCAAGAGGCACATATTTCATTTGATTTTTACTTTTCCTCAGCTGCTTTTACTTAGCAAACCACTTTTAATGACTCTTGTTTTTTGAGAAGACCTGGGTTGAGGTCCTAGTAAAAGCCAACTTTTCTACATTTGTGGGGTTCCTTTCTTACGGTGTCATTTAAGTTGTTTGTCATTTGTGGATCCTGTAATATGAAAATTAGATGTACTGGCTAAAATGTTTAAGTTAAGCAAGTTTGGTAAAACACATCCTAAGTGGTAATATACACTTTATATTCTATTTTGTCAGACAACACATACCATCTGGTTTGTGTGTCATTAATATTGATGACTCATTGCTTGATTAGGATCATGATAGTCTGACCCCTCACCTGGATATTCACATTTCCCTCGTTGCAACTAGAAGCTAAAATGTGACATAACTTTGATATCACCATACAATTTCCTGTTTGCTCATCAACTATATGACTAATAGTTTTGACATCAATTTATAATCCTTGTCTGAGTTAATATTTTCATTAGAGGGGATTGTGGAATGGTGATTTGTTTGTTCTATCATTTATTAGCTGTTATTCTTATCTAAAATAGAACTTTTCATCATCAGCAGGACTTAGTTGGTTATGCAAATTGCAATTTCTAATTTAAAATTAGAATGTATGCTTTATCTTTTCCTGTTTGTTACCAATTTTCAAAGGAGTAGGTTGGTTTCATTGCTGCTTCAAATGGCAATGTTTTCCTTCCTTCCTTCCTTCCTTCCTTCCTTCCTTCCTTCCTTCCTTCCTTCCTTCCTTCCTTCCCTCCCTTCCCTCCCTCCCTCCCTCCCTCCCTCCTTCCCTCCCTCGCTCCCTCCTTCCTTCCCCTCCCTCCCTCCCTCCCTCCCTCCTCCTTCCTTCCTTCCTTCCTTCCTTCCTTCCTTCCTTCCTTCCTTCCTTCCTTCCTTCCTTCCTTCCTTCTTTCCTTCCTTCCTCTCTCTCTCTCTCTCTGTCTAAATTTTGGACTCATGGATTTTCATTGGTTGATTTTTCAATTGACTAATTTTTTATTCTTGAAATTTTGCAATTTATGCAGTGTAATACCAAGTTGATAAGCTGCTTCATGCTGACCTCAAAATGAAATTCTTAGCGTAACTCAAACAACATATGTACAGGATTAGTTTTTTAAACCACTACAAAATCTGATGAAAGAAACCAAAGAAAAGCTGAATAAATGTAGAGATACTTCATGTTCATGCAGAATATGGATTAATGTTTTCAAGATGTCAGTTCTTCCAAAATTGTTATAGAGTCAATACAATCTAAATAGAAATCCAAGCAAGATATTTTGTGGATATTAACAAACTGATTCCAAAATATAAAGAGAGAGACAAGAGACTCATAACAGCTAACACAACATTGAAGGAGTAGATAAAGTCAGAGAACTGATTCTACTCTACTTCAAGACTTACTATAAAAACTACAGTAATCAAGACAGTGTCTCGTTGGTAAAATAATAGACTAATGAATCAGTGTAACAGAATAGAGAGCAGAAATAAATCCGCCTAAGTATAGTGAACTTATCTTTGACAAAGGAGCAAAAGCAAAATACCAAGGAGTCAAATAGTCTTTTCAACAAATGGGACTAAAATCACTAGACATCCACATGTTAAAAAAAAAAAAAAAAAAAACAGAAAGAAAAAAAAGTGAATTTAGACACGAACTTTACACTCTTCAAAAATATTAACTTAAAATGGGTCACACACCTAAATGTAAAATGTAAAACTATAAAACTCCTAGTGGATAACATGAAAAAAAAATCGAGATTCTTATCACCAATTCATAATAATAAGATTCAATTTTAACACTGCAATGATTTCACTTATTTTTTACTTTATTTTCCATTACATTAAAAAGTATTGAATCTTAACACAATTAATGTAATTACTTCTTTGACTTATAAGATAACATAAAAATAGTTTTCATATAATATAAATATTCCTGAAAAACCTTAATGAAAGTTTAAAATATCTTATTCCTTTTTATTCTTAGAACACTTTTACTAAGGAAAGGAGTCAAACTTCTCTGTTAAAAAGCCACTGAGAGCAATTCTTTCTGTGTGTAGTGATGTTTGCAGTTTGGAGAAGCTGTTACTAGGAGAATGCTGTGGAGTGAGAGGATGGGTTGAGACAGCTTGCGGGAGGAGACCTGTGCTCAGTCTCTAATCATGTTCACCTAGAATTCACAAGCTTCAGGTTGCTGCTTCTATTAAGAGGTGAACTCAAATCTATTTGTTAGATTACTAAATTTGTGGAATTACAGAAGGCCCTGAGTTTATTATACCTAAGGGTGATATCAGAATGCATGAAAAGAGGGAGGACAGGCTGACACATGGTTTGCAACTGCACTACAGATCCCTGGGCACCTGCGCTCTTAGTAAGAGGAGCCAGAATCTTCACAGGCCTATGAAGCATTATCTCTGGGGTGAATAATTAATATGTATCAGTATATTTATGGAGTATTGACTCTTAAACCCTCTTATTTTAAAATTAAGATTTACAATAGGTAGGATATGAAATATGGGAAGCAATTAGTATTAACAACAAACATTTGATTCGGGTTGAGTTTCTCCCAAGTGAGAGAAAAGACTGGCAGGCAATGTGCCCATGACTCTTTTAAGCAAACAGGCTTTATCCATTTTCTTTTATCCTCAGCTTATTTTTTTTTTCTATATAATATCAATAATTGTCATTTGAATAAATTTCTCTCAGAAACAACTTGAGCAAGTTTAAAACCATGTACTATCCTTGTTACTATCACTACTGAGTCTCATATTTTCTTACAGACCAAGACATACTCTTCTTGCTGAACAAGACACGCTCTCTAAATCCTAATTTTTTATATTTATATATTTGCAAAAAGACCCAATAAAATATTTCTATAATTTATAAAAGTTTTAGAAAGTGTACTCCATACATATATTATTTTGATGATCATTTCTCAGTATTTAAATAACATGAAAATTTATCCTAATCGTTACTCCCTTTCAGCTATTATTCTTTTAAAGTTCAATTGTGCATTTCAATATGATTTCCCTCGTAACTACTTTGCCACGTATTTTATCATTTTAAAATATATTTTAATTTTTCAAGCGATAAAGTACAATTTGAGTTTAAAAATTTTTAATTCATGGATTTTTCAAAAAATTGTATTTCCTCTATCACAAATTAATCAAGTACAACTACGTCATACAGTTTTAAATATAATTATTTGCAATAGAAAAGCAAATCACATATAAAGTGTTTGATGTTAGAAAATTATTGGGCCATTTGTCTGAGAGGGCAGAACTGATCCTGTCACTAGAGGATGCTGTGTAACTAAGCAATAGAATATTAACAGTTTGTTACTAAGGTAAATGAGATGAAACAAAGGTATAGATAAATGTTCTCAAATATACCTCCACAAAAAATGGCCAACTTATATTCTCACCAATATTGGATAATTCCCATTTAACAGTAACTGCTATAAATATTGACTATGTTTTATTAGAAATATATTATTAATTTTTTTGATGTTAAAACATGGAATTTTTTAACATTTGGAAAATATAACTAAGCAAAAGTAAATAAAAATGGCTACAATCTCACAAATCAGTCATAAGCACTAACTTTTTTGAGTTAGTGTATGAATGTATAAAATTCTAAAGATAGAGATTTAAGTGTTTTATTTCACCACAATATTATATATAGTTTACCTGTTAGGTTTATTTGCTAAAGTATTTGTAAACCTTATTTTAGTATATTAATAATGTGAGCATAACTTGATTAAATCAACAGTTCCTCTGTTATTGAATAGTTACTTTTTTTTTTTTTTTTACTATCATAAGTACTGTTTTGATAAGTGTATTTGTAAAATAATTTTTTTACATATGCCTAGTGGCTAAGATTGATTCTTACAAGTGGTACTGAGACATTGATTGGTTGGGTATGAACTTTTGAGGCTGTGTCAGAGCCTGCTGATTGTCTACCCAAATTGATTCTCTCTTATAAAAGATTTGTGGCCATTCACATGCCCTTGCCTGCAGAATGTTACGTGACAGAGTTCCATCCAGTGAGATCTAATTCAAGATGGACTTCAGGGAAAGTTCTTTAATGAAAGTCTGACTTTGTTGACATCTTTCTATTGTGCCTGTAGCACTGGAATGTGGAGACAGAAACGTCATCACAGAACTGGAGTTCTAGCAACTGCATCGGGAAAATGAACAATCTAGCAATGGCTGGATGTGCATGCACGTGGAGGGGTGCATGTAGGAGAGAGAGGAGAGAGGATGAGTCTGATGATTTTATGGAGATGGGTACTATCCCTGGACTTTCCATCTCCAGTTTTCCTATTATGTGACAGCATGAAACACCAAAATAGTTTAAATTACGACTCCTTCAACTTTTGCTACAATGTAATTTCTAATTGATATAATAGAGCAATGCCTTCCCAAAAGGTGCATTTTAACCAGTGGCAGATTAGAGAACCTATGTCATAGTGCCCGTACTACTACTGGATATCTGGTGTTTCATCTATCATTTCCTCTAATTTAATAGGTTACAATATTTTTATTTAAATTGGATTTACTTGATTACTACAGTGGTTAAACATTTTTTTACATAGGTATTTACCATTTGCATTTCTTCTTCTTTTGAAAATGATGTATTTTACCCATTTTTCTATTAGGATATTTTCTTTACTTATTAACTTACAAAGGTTATTTCTAAATTGAGGCTACTAATCTTTGATCATGGAGGCTATTAATCTTTGATCTTCCCTATATACTGATCTTCCCTATATAATGATTTTTCTACTTTATTATTTATTACTTATGGATTATGAGAATTTCAAAAATATTTACATTTTTATTTATATGCAAATGTATTATTTTTTTCAATTAGGTTTCTATCAGTGTTCTGATGCACAGGAAATCCCTGAAGTCTTTCTGAATTGCAAAATCAAATTGGACCTTTTTTGATTACATTATAATACTATGATGTTTTATTTAAATCTTTAATTTAGCTAAAATCGGTTTTCATGTAAGGAAAATATCCTACTCAAGTTTTTTATAGTGAACTATTTATCTCCATATCATTTATCAAATAATAATTTATTTTCTCATTTATCTTTAAACATTTCATATACTATATTTTTTCTTAAGCAGTGAACTAACAGTATTGTGGTTGCCTACTGTATGCCAGAGTTATTATCCAGAGAATGATGAAACAAATTTCCTATTTAAATGAAATTAGCATTTGATTTTGGAAATAGACACATAGTTTATTTCAGTAATATGTGCTCAGGACTGACACTAAGGATCATCTCCAGGAATTCTGTCTCTTTTTCTTTTTATTTCTATATGGGGACGCATTTTAAAATAATCTTTCACATACCTCATTGTGTATATTGTTCTAGAAAATGTGTACATATCAACCTAATAGTCACTGGGGCAGGCTATGCTCGGTATGTATGACATTGCTGGTTGAATCAGGATGACAATGCCTTCTACTATGATCTGCCTGCATGAGGACTTACTCCTCTTTTTTTTTAGTGTCACCAGGTCTGCTCATAGTTCCAGAATGCCAGGGTCCCACTGCCTTCTGGATCCCTCAGTAGAATTCATCGATGTCCCACTGGTTTATCTCAGTCACCTACAGAATCATATACAATGCAGAAACACCGATGGTAGGTCAACAGCAGGAACTGCCTTGAAAGGAATGATGTTCCCCAGAGGAAGGGTGTATCTATGCTGTAAAAAGGCTCTACAGGCTCAGATTTTCAAGCAAGATACAGAATCTGTCAAACTGTCAGAAACCCAGCATGAAATGAGTGTGTATGAAACCAAATCACAGTGCCACTGTCATAAGGAAACACTACTGCCCTTATTATTTTACTTGAAAATAAACAAAAATAAAAGTTTTTTATTCTATAGCTTTATTTCCTGATTCCAATAGAAAGTTTCCCTCTTATAATCAAATGAAGTTAAAATGATATTCTAAATGTAATTTCAGTGTTGAGTCTTATCTGACCTCTGGAACCAAGCGGGCAATGACTTTGTGAGCTAAAACTTGAAGATAGTGTAATATCACCATAGTTACTTCCCATAAAAAGTAGCCTCAAGCAGTAATTGTAGGATCAGGTTAAGTTGGAAAAGATTTGCATGTTGAGTCTCAGCAATAAAATCAGAACTAGAGTACACAGTAGTGACAGTAAGTTGTGCATCCAAGGATCTCATGTCTCTGATGAAAAGAGTAACTTCAATAGACCCCTGATCCTCAAATTATCTGCGGAAGGTTTCAGAGGAATCCACAGTCTTCACAGTATACTTCAGTGAAGTTTATCTGGTGTTTGGCCTCAAACTCCTAGAACTTTACTATTCTGACATACCATGTTGAACCACACATAGGCTCAGAGTATTTTCTTCTGCTTTTCAACATTCGAGGCCAACTTCATGATATACCTGGCTGTGCTTCCCTGGCCTAAGCCATGCGCTGATATTGGCCCTCAGAACTTCAATCTGCTCAAAGCTATAGAGAAAACAAATTAAAAAAAAAAAAAAAAGGCAGTGGGAGAATTTGTCAATGATTTTGATCCCTTAACATTCCTGTCACTAAAATGGAAGCTTGGAGTATTTACTAGATGTATCACTTAACAGCTGCAGCAAAGATATACACAGACTTAGATTATGAGAGGCAATCATGGGAGATGTCTCAGGCACCACACCAAGTTAGTGGGCTTCAGACTGACCAGAAAATTAAAAACAGAATCCAGATATTCTGGGTTTAATTTTTCTCCTCCTCTTCTAATAACTCTAGAACTATTTTCGCCTGACCTCCTGAGGGATCCAGATAATGACACTTTAGCCAACTCCCTCAATACCCCACCCCACATTAAGCCAAAGTGATACTTTTTGTTGCATATGCAATCTTACAATCCATCCCTAACAAACTAAGAGACGTACCGGCCCTTGTATTCTCCATTCTCATTCTAGCAGTTATTCCCGTACTTCACACGTCTAAACAACAAAGCATAATATTCCGGCCATTAATTCAATGCCTATACTGAACCTTAGTGGCTGACCTGCTTACATTCACATGAATCGGAGGACAGTCAGTTGAATACCCTTTTATTGCCATTGGACAGACAGCATCTATTAGGTACTTCTCTATCATCCTCACTCTTATATCACTCACTCCCCTAACTGAAAATAAACTACTTAAGTGAAAATGCCCTTGCATTATAATTCAATACCATGGTCTTGTAAACCAGAAATGGAGAATCCCCTTCCCAGGACAACTCGGGGAAAAGCATTCCCGCTTCACCATCAATACCCAAGGCTGAAATTCTAATTAAACTACTCCCTGATTTTTTTCTCAGCACACACTTTGACTATCATGTCAGTACTAATCAAGTAGCACTACTGCATTATGCTCTTATATACTTTGTGCATTACTGCTAGTCTCCATGAATAATACACAGTACTATAATTGCTTACTCGTACATAGTATATTCATATACAAAAATATACTGCAAATCCAGTCCACATGCATATAAGCAAATACTAACAACCCCTTAACTATCGCACATCTATTATCAAATGTACAACAAAACCTAATCCACATGAATATTGACCCGTATCAGGAATGCTTAATATTACATAGTGTATACATTCTTTCATCCAACATAGCACATTTCAGTCAAGAAATCCCTCACAAAACATGGATATCTCCTACTAAATTTTGGTCTCTTAATCTACCAACCTCTGAGAAATCATCATCTCGCTTGGGAGTACTACCTTCCTTGCTCCAGGTCCATAACACTCGGGGGTGACTATTCTGAAACTATACCTGGCATCTGGTTCTTACTTCAGGGTTATAAAGCTAAGATTCCCCACACATTCCACTCAAATAAGACATCTCGATGGACTAGTGACTACCACCCTATTAACTAATCATGGGAGCACTGTCATGGATTTGTTATTTTTACTTTGGGGGATGCTATCACTCACCATTGTGGAAGCCATAGTCCCCTCCTAATCTGCTGTAGACAAACTTGGATTTGATTCCAGCTTATATTGAATATTCCAGGCTGGCATAATAACCATAAGGTGTTAATTAATTCATGCTTGAAAGACATAATCAATAGAGAATGCTCACTTACGCACATAGGTTCACTCAAGTACGCTCAATTTCATGAACTATTTCCGATTAAATCCACACACTCCCTTTCCCCCACCTCTGATTTTATCATCAACCTACGTAAGTGTACCCTTGCCAAACCCCAAAAACAAGAGACCTAGAACCCTGAAAATTAAAAAGACAGAAATTATCCTAGGATTTGAGACCTCATTGAACTGGTTTGAGGGACTTTGAACTCCAAATCTGTATTAAAGTTTTACTTTTTATACAACAGAATTTGAATGAGAAAAGAAATTAAACTTTTTTTTTTTGTGATTGTCAACTTTCTTTGAATAAATTTGGAAAATGACTAATATTTTTATGTAATAATAGACACTTTTATAAAAGTTTCTCTTTTAACTTTTTGGGGGCATATTTTGCCTTTTTATCCTAATGACTAGACCACCAGGGACCAAAAGGTTTCTGAGGCAGACAGAATTTGACATTTTCTAAGTGTGTCTGTGACTATCTACTACCACCTTTGGAAGCTAATAAATATTGCATGATTAATCTAAATTAAAGATGTTACATCTGTCCCTTTATGTCGGCATTATAAAGAGATTTTACTGGTGCTCCTGTGATGAGAAAGTTACTTGTGTTCTGTCTTTGCTTTTATTTTCTTAATTTAATAATTAAAGTCATCCAAATTATTAGCTATTAAGGGACTCTTTTTATGGATGAGAGATTTTAGGACTTCCTATTTATATGACATCATATGTTTACCCGGTAATTAAGCACCGAATCAATATATCTTTTAATGAGAAACAGAAGTTTAAATACTTCTACCAGAATGAGATCAATACTCACTGTTTCCCAGTCTTGGGATATTGCCATTAGCTAGGGCGGTCTCTCTAAGAGTGCTTTCCCATATCCCATAGTTGTGTCATTAATTTGTTCAATAAATTTACAGACTAGAAAGAACTTCCCTCCCAACCTTCCTTCCTCATGCCATATGCATGCATCTCTTTCTCTATTGTCTACATATGCCCTGTCTTAAACATTATGGAGGAGACAGGTACCTTAACCTGAGTTCCAGGGTTTATGAGGACAGTGACTGTGCCAAGAGAAGACACCAGGATGAGGTAGCAGCTGGAATAAGACCTGAGTGTCTCACTAGTAGAGATGAATAGACATTTCCATTCTCTAGCCTCACCTGAAACTGGCTCTGCTCTTTGACACTGAATTGGTTTCAGTAATTCCTTCCCCTGTATTTTCCTAACACTGGAAGGTACCACGATGACCTCAATAGCAGGCTTAACATCCTGTCTCTGACCTTAGTCACAAAGGATATGAAAACTCAGTCATCCAAAGCATTCTGTCTCCGCCACTTGCAAAGCTTCCTGTTACTTGTGTCATTTGGTGTCTGCTTTTGTACCTGGTATGTCCAAGAGAGATACTGAGACTGCCAAGTGGGAGGGGGTCGCTGGAGAAACTCCAACCAGCCCGCCCACTGGGGTGGAGCCTGGAGAAATTCAGGACCTTTGCAGGAGGGAGGAGCCCGGTCCCTCCTCTTCCAGGGTGGAACCTGGGATTGGAACAGTGGGCGGGAAGCACTCTAGCAGTGGACACTGGCCCTGTTTCCCCCCTTTTTTTCCCTTTTCACCCAATAAAACCCTGCTTTACTCACCCTTTAAACCATCTGCGAGCCTGAATTTTTGTGGCTATAGGACAGACAAGAACCTTGTCTGTAGCTGAACTAAGGAAAGTCCTGCAACATTTTTGGTGTGCAACCGTGGGGACTCAAGAAGTGGTGAGTGAAATGGGGACTCTAAATCTCTTTCTTTTGCTCCTAAGCCTTTTCATCCTCAGACATCTGAGGGTGGGGGAAACCATGTTCCCAAACTTGTCATTCCGGGGCCTATTTATGGCCTTTTCCTTTCTTTTTCAGGACTGACTGGAGACCAGCAGCTCCCCACCGGTCTTCCCTCCCTTCCAGAGCTGGGACGCTTGGCCTAAGGTGTGGCAGGCAGCTGGCCAGTGCTGTTCTCCCAGGCGCCCATAGAGTCTCCTCCTCCCCGGGACAGAGAGGCCAGCTGTGACCCACAGCAATTAAATTTGTCTCCCTGGTGGAGGAACTACTTGCATAAGAACAAGAGGTTCTTCCCCAGGCGTTTTTAAACCTTTTTTCTTCCTCTTCTCTACCCCTCGGCATTTAACCTGTCATTGTTTTTTTGCCTTTTAGAAGATATTTTACTAGGCCAGGCCCCCACGACTATCACTGTTTTTCTCTGCAAATTTTGGTTGTGAAATCAAGCCTCCATCTTGTTTTACATCCTGAGGGCATCTTTGTTTAGCAATCCTGCCTGATGGGATGAG
This sequence comes from Macaca thibetana thibetana, assembly GCF_024542745.1. Taxonomy (NCBI): domain Eukaryota; kingdom Metazoa; phylum Chordata; class Mammalia; order Primates; family Cercopithecidae; genus Macaca; species Macaca thibetana. Next base: position 114,179,141 of record NC_065589.1, read on the forward strand.
CCCTCTCAGGTCCTATACCTGCATGTTTTCCTAGCCCTGTCTTTTAAAAGGCCCCACGCAGCGACTGGGTTCTCTTCTGCCTGTCTGTGTGTATGCTGTGTGTGATGTCTGTAAAAAGAGCTCTAATTAATTTGGCCTAAAGAAAGACAAGCCCTTGGATGTAATATTTTTTTAAAAGGAAGTTAAAAGCTATGGAACCTTTTGGTTCACATAACGTTAATTTTTGAGAAATGAAAATAGCCCTAAAGACTATCAGGAAAATGCAGGTATAATTAAAATATAAATAGGTGAACTAAACTATGCAGGTCAGATGCAAGGTTTGCTAAGTGTTTTGAGGTTACAAACTGCTTTTTGGGTTTTGAGACCTATTTGACTTGGCAGCTTCACAGTTTGTAGGGCCTGGGGACATTTGGAACTAACCAAGCCCTCAACTGAGAAGGTAAACCTTGGCTGAAGTTAGCACACAATTAAAGCAACTTAACTAAGTTTTCAAGTTAAAAATTGCTAGGAGTTCATTGAAACTATTAGAAATAGATTTACATGCAAAGTGTGTAAGAATAGTAAAATGTATTTTTTAGTAAAAGGTTATAAGAAGGCATGGAAATGTAAACTTCTGCCTAGGGTTAAAGGATTGTTTTGAGTTAAATTAGGAAAAAGCTGAAGGTTCAAAGAAGTGGTGGAAATTAATCTTGCAGAAGAGGTTCTCTGTGTGAACATATTGACTAAATTCAAAAAATGATATTATGTGGCTTTTCTGTAACTTGAGCACTGAAATAAAAGCATAACAAAGTTTTCCTAAGGTGCTAAACTGTCCTTTGCACAATTTGTAAAGGGATATAAAAGGTTCTTGCTTCTTTAAAATTTCTGAGTCATTATTTAGGCAAAGTAAATAACTTATGGTAATCTGGAATTCTATTTAATAATATCAAGTGTTCTAAACTTCAGACATTTAACAGCCTTCCCAAAATCAAATTCCAGTTTCAAAATTGTCTTCCCTGGCACCTGGCTTTTCAAATACATCACAGGGCCCATGAGGTGTCCAGAAAAGAGAAGCAAACAGGATTATTTGACATGTTTAGGTACGTGGGATAGCCGAAATGATGTTCAATCTTCTTTAGGTCATATTTTTGGTAAATAATGCTAATATATGTTCCAAAATTGTATGGGATTTCTAAAATTCTAATGTCTGAGTATATGCTATCAATCATAATTAAGGTTTTCGTGTTAAGTTATTGTAAACCATGGAAATGCCCAAACTTCTTTGCCAATCATATTTCTAACTGTAACTACCCTGGACATTTTGCCATTCACAGACAATTGTTATCTTGTTTCAATCCTGTTCAAAGACAGTTTATAATGAGCTATAGAACTTTTAACAGGTGCTCTCAAATATAGGCTTCTGATAACTTTAGAGATTGTAGCATTGGAATAAAGGAAAATGTATAGGACTGATAAAGAACTAAAATGTTCATGAATATCAAACAAAACAAGATTTAACTAAATGGACTGAACTCCAGAAACTGAAGCAAATCTGTTTAACCTTTGCTTGGAATATTGCTTATCCATGTTTTGTTTTTCAGAATCCAGGACACTTTGAACTATATACAGTCTTTAATAATTAAGTAAGGTATACTCCTGGGATCAAGATTTGGAGCATGTTTGTTTCACTCTGCCTGGTTCCTCTAAAATTTGGATATTATCTCTGAGTATTCTTATGGCAATGTAATTGTTTGCATCAGTGCAACAAGAATCCAGTTTTCTTTTGCAACAGGACACAACTGGAGAAACTGGTAATTTTACCAAGGCTTTGACTGGAAGGGTATGCTTCCCTTTAAAGAGGCAGTCTCGACTTGCAGAGCCAATAAAAGTCCCACGGGAGACTGGCCTCCTACCCTCATCTACGCAGTCCCTGTTGTGAATAAAGAATGCCAATTTCTAACAGGTCTAGGAGCTCTAAGTTTATCTTAGGACCTTAAGAGGAGAGGATCACCCAACTCTCAGGTATTTGAAGATGCAAACCCATGGATGAGCTTGGCTTTAAAAGGTCTTATCTGAGATTCCTTGGTGAACAAATTTCCATCAAAGTCAATCCAAAAGGCCTTTGTAGAAATAATTATTCATGCTGAACTTTATGCAAATAATCAGGGAAGGTATAAAACTAAAGTCTATTTTGCAAATAACACAGTCCTGTGAGGATTTTTTTAAATAAAAATGAGGACTAGAGAGAGAGAGAAGTTATGCTTCAAAAGTCATCATATATTTGTCATTAAATTCTAAACTCACTAGTTGTTTTTAAGTTTTTGCCTACATTTTAGACTAACCTTGCTTGTTCCTGTGAACCTACCAGCAATCACCAGTTGCAATTGAGAAAGAACAAGAGGGATGGGTAATGGAAAACTCTGGATCAATATTCTAGTTCTGAGCAATTATCCTGCAAATCCTGCCAGGTGATGGGAATAAATAGGATGCCCATCACTAGGAGGTTTCCTTTCTGGGAAAGTAAGACCATGGGTGCTAACCAAAGCCAAGCACCATGCACCCAAATCCTAGCAAGCATAACTATAGCTACCAGTTATCTGGATGTGTTACAAAACATCCTTTTTTCTCCCTTGCTGGAGGAGGATTCAGTTTCACAGTTCCACCTTAGCTTTCGGCTTTATAAAAAGGAGTTCATGCAAACCCCCGAGACATATTTTTTTTCCCAAACTCAATTCCAAGCATTGGGTGAAAGCCCTAGGAAAGAAAAGTGGATCTGAGGGATCCGTAGGCAAATGACAATAGAGGTTAAAAGGCACAGCACAGGTGGGTGTAGTTGATTCCTGCCAATTAAGCCAACCCCAAGCTTCCTGTTTCATGTATAAAGGTCACATTAATATTCATGGGATAAATGAGGTCTAGGGTGCTCCAAAGCTACTGACAGTAGTGGGGATAGAGGTATAGGGGAGAGCAGATAATTCCTATTCTCTAGGCCCTCCTTGCTTCATGGGTGCAGGCTGCTTTGGTATTCATGGTGGGACCTGCCACGGTCCTGGGACTCAAGGATGCAAGGATGAAGAAGGAAAGAGGACACTCTTCTCTCCCTCACATACCCCAGGTATCTGCTAGGAAGAGAAGGGAATCAGAGATGCCTGCCCCCTCTTTCTAGATGGGTAACCATTCATCTTCAGTCTGTACCCCTTTAGAATTCCCCCTAAACCCCTGGGACACCTTTGAAAAAAATCCCTTTTTTTTCCTTTATTCTCCTCTCCTCTCTTCCCTGATAGGTAATTGTGTCTCTTTACTACAAGGAACTCCCCTTGTATGTATCCTCTGAATAAGAACTAGTTAATTTCCGAAACCTTAAACTGGCTGGTTTAGGATTAGGCTCAGAGGAAAGGAACCCAGAAGCCTGACATGCCAGCAAAAGGGTAAAGTTTTTTAACCAGTTGGACTTTTGGTCTCCCTCTCCCTGTGCCAATTGGTAAAGGGCCTTGGAATTTTGAGCTCTCCTTACCCCTCCCCTTGTTTCATTTTGATACATGTTTTCTAATAACCCCATTTGTCTGTTCTTTCCTTCAGGCCATCAGACTCCAAACAGTCATGCAACTGTAGCCTCTGATAATGGCCCCTTCTGCTGGAAACCCTTCAATAGGCCTCTGACGCAGCTCTGACTGCCATTTATCCAAAACGGTGCCCCTGTCAGCAGGAAGTAGTTAAGATTGGTCTTTGTCCTTATTCTTAATCTAACTGCAGTTAGATGTACTTCTTTAGAGAGGGGAATGAGACAGCCAGGTGGGGGGGAATCCCTGGAGAAACTCCAACCAGCCTACCCACTGGGATGGAGCCTCCAGAAGTTCACACCATTTGCAGCAGGGAAGAGTCTGGCCCCTCCTCTTCCTGTGTGGAACCTGGGATTCCAACGGAGGGCAGGAAGCATTCTACCAGGGGACTCTGGCCTTGTGGGAGATCCCTGTTTCCCTATTTTTCCCTTTTTACCCTATAAAACCTGTTTGGGTGAGGGAGAAAGGACAAGATGGAGGAAGGTGAACAAGAAGGCACAATCCATGTTGCCTCCGGGTTCTTCCTCACCAACTTTCCCGTGCGTGGGAAAATGCAGCCTGCCCCCAGGAAAATGCAGATCAACCGAGCATGCGCCAGGTGACGTCAATCCGAAGAGATCGAAACTTACCCAGCCACGCCTATGGAGATGCCCCTATCACGCCCTTATCCCGCCCACTGCCCTCCCGTCTCCAGTACCAATGCATAAAACTCCGCTGCTGGCAGGAGCTGGCGTGACTTCTTCGGCCCCTCCTACTTGTGGACCGGAGAACCTCACCCGAGAGTGCCGGGGCGACTTCCCTGGCCCCATACCTGAGGACCGCAGAACCTCGCCTGAGAGTGTGTGCATATTTGCAATAAAAGACTGCTGCTTTCTTATGTACTTTGGCCTCATGTTTAATTATTTAGCTCTCCTAAATTAAGTATTAAATTAAGTATGAAATTAAGACAATTATTAAATTAAATTAAATTAAGACAAAACCCTGCTTTACTCACCCCTTAAACCGTCTGAGTCTAAATTTTTGTGGCCATGGTACGGACAGGAACCCCATCTTTAGCTGAACTAAGGAAAGTCCGGCAATAATATGACCTCACTCTTGTTCCTCAATCCCATGGGTCCTGACTCTCTGGCAGTCTCTATTTGGAATTTTGCATCATCTCTTTCCTGTCTTGAATGTCAGAAACTTAATCCCCACTGCCACTCACATCATTTGGACTAGATTTTTCAAGTTATTGAATTTTTTTTTTTGCTTGTATAGTTTGATGTTTTTAACTACATTGTCACCAATGATGCTCTTACTCCTTAGGAATCTTTAGTTTCTGTCCCTCCAGTTCCCTCTTGATTCTATTCTGGATTTCAGTCCCAAATTGCTACACAAAACCGGAGAGTTAGGATAAAATATTTTATTCTCCACCTGGGACTAAGTCACTTGCTGCATGTTCTTCTGCAGCTCCACATTGGTCCTCTGTTTTTTCTTGGATTTATTGCCTGGATCTGTTTGAGTTTGGTTTTTGGTAGTTCATTTTTAAAATTTATATCCCAATAATCATCTACTTTTTCCATAAACATCACTATGACTCCCAGTGACCAACTAACAGTTATTTGGTGCTTAGAAACCAGGAGACTTTATGTTGAGCACCTAATATTCATTACCTCACTTAGCCCTTCTAAAATCAATACAAAATAGCTGTCAGTTGCTAATACATAGTAGACTCCTAAATGTTTCTAGAATGAATAATTGAATGGATCTTTATTTTATCATGGAAGAATCTAGGGCTTAGGAAAACTTTGTCCTTTGAACAAGATCCGGAAGCTAATAATAATAACTTCACCTTTATTAGGTGTTTCCTAAGTGGCAAGTGCTATTCTAAGTGCTTTTATGGGCATTAGTTGTTGGGTGTATCTGTGTGTGTGTGTGTTTCTTTTCTCATCATCCAATAGAAGGGAAAACAAAATGCTTCTGTCTTCCTAGAAGAATAAAACAGAAACAAATGGCGGAAATTTCAGAGAGGCTGAATATTCAGTGAAAGCAAAACTCAATATGAACCACTTCTTATCCTAATGATATTCTCCATGAGGAATAGTCAAGCAAAGACTCTGCGGTCATGCCCAAAGGGTGCTATGGGGTGAATTCCAGCATATGAGGAGTTGAAAGAATGGCAAATGTGTTAGCTTTAGTTGTGAAGTGTCTATGACAAGATACCTTCGGTAAGATAAACCTAAATAAAAAGAGAGAGGTGATTGTGCATTTGGCTCTTCCTTGTTAGTTAAGAAGGGATGGAACAGAAAACACTGAAGGGAGAAATTTTGAATGAGTAGAAATTCAAGAACAAGGTAAAGCCTCAATTATTATTTTCATAACTTACTTTTCACTGTTGCCAAATATCTCCCCATCCTAATTGCAGATATGTTCACAGAAAGTATTTTTTTCCAATCAATTTCCTCAAGCATCTTGCATTAGTATAAGCAGAGACCCTGCTTTACTATGTCGATAATTTCCTTAAGCCACACAATTTAATTACTTTAGTGACATACTCATCTTTGAACAGATATCTGTATTTATTACAACTTGCTGTATGTTTTCATACCTTATAATAATTTCCTGAATCAGAAAATATTATTTTTATAGAGTGAATTAGCTGCACCTGGGTTGTAATGGGAAGACAAACTAATATCATTTTAAATATTTTTGCATGAATTCCTTAAAATGTACCAATTTTCACATTTTATTTTGTTTGAGAAACACAAAAGATGATTACATGTAAATACTTCACTATGTCCCCCAAGTGAGTTTCTAGAGATAAGTCTTCCCATCCAGGCCATAATTGCAAAAGGTATTTTATCCTGTCCTCAGCATGCCTGTTCTCTTTTGTCCTTAAGGGTTTGTTGGAAAACCAATAGGAAAAATAAAGTCAAACGACTAAAACCATATTAAGTATCATTAATAGTATGAAGCAAGATAATTAAAGGCACCTGGAAATTGTATTATACACTGCAATTCCAAAATGTAAAAGTAAGGCCGATTTTACATGGATTTGGGTTATGCATTCTAATATGTTACAGGTCAGGTCATAGTCTCTCCAGAGAGATGCTATAATGTAATGTAATGTGTAATTGAAAGAATAGGGCTGTTGGAGTTGGAGAACATACTGTGTTCCAGTTCTTGCCTGCCACTTTCTACCTGAATGACCTTGAGCAACTCAGACTACTTCACTCATCTGCAAAATGAGAAAAATTATAATAATAACTACTTCACAGGGTTATAATATAAATAAATATAATATTTGAAAAGTGCCTTATATTTATTCAAGAAGCATGTACTGAAAATGTATTATGCACCAGTTACCAAAAAAATGCATATAAATAGAGCAGTGGTTTGTAAAATTTAAAACAATACACTCATTATGTAGTTTTATTCAGTGAAAGTTTTAATTAATACCTCAGTGACTAATATATAGTTTAGTCTCAGTAATTGACTCTAGAGTTTCAAATTAGTCTTAAAACATAGTATACTGAGATCACATTTGCCCAGATTTGAAAGGAAAATCAGGCATATAATTTCTGTCCCCACTACTCACTTTCACATTCCTCACCTACTTTTGATATGCAAAGTTCCTTCTTGGTCTTGCTATCCTTATGCTAAAACGCAACTGTTTTGCTTCCCCAAATTATAGGGAGTTGGGATGATGCTGCATTGTTTGCTTAATCTGGAATCAAATTGCACAATGACAAAAAAAGAAACTATCATTGTTTTGAATGTTAGAGAACAATTAGATGCTTGCATATCAACAGAGGAAACATCTCCAATGCTTATGACAAATGTGTAAATCCAGCAATTTAGGAGTCTCCTCTAACAAAACCATCAGGATACATTTGTTGTGAAATTGATTGTCCCTGTGTTTCTAGCTAATGTTGTTCTATGGGTATTCCGAAACGGCTAAGAAATGTCGTCTCAGAATGCTTGCTGTAATAAGCCCAAGGTGTGAATTATTAGGCATCTTTCTTCGCTAATCGTTTTCATATGGCAATTAGAGATGTCAAACTCACACTGTGTTTCTTTTTTCAAATTTAGGGAGCTCTGTATGCCGCATCTCTAGCCATTGTATTACCTAGCCATGACCTTAAAGCGAACTACTATGCAGAGAATATGACCTTAAGGTGCCCTAAGGGTCTCTGAGCAGGTTACAGAATTTGATGAGATATGAGGATTGTAATCATCTTATTTGTGGTGGCAGTGATTTAGCCTGATAGCTTAAAAGCACAGATTTTTATTTCAGAAATATTAGTTTCCACCCAGACTCTGCCACTGGTTTACTATGTGAGCTTTACCAGCTTGTTTAACTTTCTAAGCCTTAGTTTTCTCAATTATTATAATAAAATAATGCTAGTACATATCTTAAGTGGTTGTAATGAATATTCAAAACCTAAAACATTTAATGAAATTATTACCGTCTGTAATACTATATATTTCATAATCCCCAAATTAATGTAAACCATTGTTCTTTATAACAGTCAGTATTAGAAGTATCCTACAGGCTTTGTGACATAAGAACAGCACAGTTATCAGATTTAGGAACACACAGCAGTGTGCAGAAAACCAGAAAAGCAAACAAAAAACAAACCCAGTGATCGAAAGGAGGAGAAAAGGGAAGCAAAACATTTTTAAAGTGCCCAATACTGAGCAGAAGCTTGGTGGACAATATCCCATTGAATTGAATTACAATATATTTTTAAAAGAGTCATTATTACATAATTTACAGTAACAGTCAAGAATCTGAGAAACAAATAAAATGCCCAAGATTACAGAGCTATTAAGTGGTAGTGCCAGAATTTAACCCTGTGTCTGACCTCACATCTTCTTCTTTCTTTTTTTTTTTTTTTCCTCACAAGCTAACATTAAATATCAGGCACACTTAGATTAGCAGTTCTGCAGATAATAAATATCCAAGGCAAATAGCAAAGCATATTGGATCATGGAAGTGACCTGATTGGATGTGAGCCCAGTGATAAGTCTCTGTTACTCCAATACAAACAATTTTTCACAGGAGATCCTTGGGAACCTCCTACCAGGGCAAGAATTAATTTTACAACATGATTGTCTGGGTCTCAGTTTACCAATAGGTGTGTACAAATGACCACGGACATCCAGGTCGGGAATCAGGAGTGGTGATAGCAGAACACAGGAAGTGAATTATCAGTGACATTTGGACTGTCTCAACATCCATGAAAGTGATGAAAAAATAGGCACTACAGGAGTTAATTTTATGTGTCAACTTGACTAGACTAAGGAATTGTCCAGGTTGTTGGTAAAACAGTACTCTGAGGTGTGTCTGGAAGGGCATTTCTGGAAGAGATCAGCATTTGAATCTTTAGATTGAGTAGAGATGATCCATCCTCACATCAAAGCAGGCAGCATAATCCAAATTGTCAAAAACCCAGAAAGAAGGAAAAGGCAGACGAAAGGCAAATCCTCTCTCTCTCTTTTTGAGCTGGAACAACCATCTTCTCTGACTGTGAACCCTCACAACTTCAGGTTCCCAGGCCTTCAGCCTCAGACTGAATTAAACAGCAGAATTTTCTGTTTCACCAGCTTGGAAAGGCAGATTATGGGAGGGACTTCCTGGCTTTCATAATCATATGAGCCAATTGCCATAATTAATCGTTTCTTATCTATCTATCTATAGCCTGTATTTCCTATTATAGTAGATGTCTTCCTCAAACTAATGCTAATTTTTATAGAACTCTAAGAGACTGATATTAGTGTTTCCATTTTATAGCACTAAAACATAAGGCTATAAAGGATACTATAATTTTCCCAAGGTCATACATTAAGTAATGGTAGGGAAATAATTTTATATTAACAATTAAAAAGGGTACTTGGCTATGAGGCAGGCTCATGAATCCTGTTTGTGACTGACATGTGATGAAACTGTTAGGGATTGGAAATATCCAAGTTACCGGCAGCAAATTTGTATGGATCTGCAGTAACCTCAATTCTTGCCTCAGAAGAAAGAATTGACTCAGGGGCATAAGGCAGAAAAAGAGACCAATGTAAGTTTCAGAGCAGGAGTAGAAGTTTATTAAATTGCTTTAGAGCATTAAAGAAAAGGAAGTACACTTGGAAGAGATGCAAATGTAAAGTCTCTTGACTTGGCGGTCAAGTGCCCCATTTCACCTTGAACCTAGGACTTTATATAGTAGCCTACTTTCAGAGTCTTGCCCTGCTTTCCCTTCATTCTTCCTTTAGAGTGAGCTGCCGGATATGGGGTGCCTTTCTTGGTCTTTGGAGGTGAGCATGTGCAGTGTGTTTAAGAAGTTGCATGCACACCCTCCTGAAGCTTTTTTCCCTTTCCAGTAGAATGCCCCCAGAAGGTCATACTCCACCATTTTGTCTCCTCATGTGCATGCATGCGCCTACTCTCCCAATTCCTGAGATTTTTTTTTTTTTAAACGGAGTCTCACCCTGTTGCCCAAGATGGAGTGCAATGGCGTGTTCTCGGCTCACTGCAACCTCTGCCTCCCGGGTTCAAATGATTCTCCTGCCTCAGCCTCTGGAGTAGCTGGGATTACAGATGCTCACCACCATGCCCAGCTAATTTTTATACTTTTAGTAGAGGCGGGGTTTCACCATGTTGGCCAGGCTGGTCTTGAACTCCTGACCTTGGAATCCACCTGCTTCGGCCTCCCAAAGTGCTGAGATTACAGGTGTGAGCCACCATGCCCGGCTTATTCCTGAGATTTTATTGGAAGCTTCTGATTACCAATTTCTATATCTGTTGGGAAACTGCCTCTCCCTGGTGCTGGTTGCGACCAGTTATCATTTTAGAGAGGCAGGTTAGAGAGGCAGCGTAGCCACTACCACACCATCACCTGATGGTTGCTTGACATTCCTAGTGGGTCGGGGGAGCCCTCTTCTGTCCCCTTCATGCCTGACTAGTTACCCACCGTAACAAAACCTCCACTAGATAATTTTACTTTTCAATATACAGCAGCATGATGTAAAGAAGAAACACTGGACACTGAGTCGCAATAGTTTGTCTTTAGTTTTGGCTTTATGTTATAAAGTGTAGCCTTGAACACCTCATTTAATTAAACTATTTGACCCTCAGTACACTCAGTTGTAAAATATGAGTATATTTCCCCTGCCTATTTCACTGGGCAGTAATAGGACGGTAATGAAATCATGAATTGGTACTACATAAATTTAAAGATAATATGCAAATGTGACATTATTTTTGCCTATCTTCCTGGGGTTACATTTTAATAAAATGGGTTAATACCTATGAAAATGCCATTCTATTATAATGAAAAATCAAGAATCATTTATGATAAGTATAACCATTCCTGGGGTCATACAGCTGTTTGAATATTAATATGAAAAGGTGATTGTTGTGTTTTTCTTATTAATGATTCAATAATTAACACATGTAATTATTATGAATTCTGTTTTTATCATAAAGAAAACAAATCTCAGTAATGACAGCTGACTTGTTGAAGGTCATATGGTTAGTTAATGATGCTAGGACAAGAATTCAGGTTCCGTTCTTTAAAACCTTATGCCTTTTCTCTCCTTTTCTTATATAAAAACGTGTAATTTTATATCTCATAGAACAATGCACAAAAATTAATTTCATTTCTTCTTCAGAGTATTTGCATTTTAAAAGTCATCTTTCAACCTAATACTTTACAAAAGACACTAAGCCAGTTTTCTCAGTTCTCTGGTGAGTTATAGAGAAAGGTTTTGTTATTGTTGTTGTTGATGATGTTTTCTGTTTTGGTAGGCCTTATTTCTGCTTCCGGATACTTCTTCCTAAGCCCTGAGATAAGTCCCATGATTGACTTCCCTCCTTTCTTTGATCTTCCAAACATTTTCCAGATCCCAGGGGCCTCTTTCCCTGGTCCTCTGGCTGGTTATCCAGGACATTGTTCTTGCTACTTTGCTGTGTGGTTCCTCAGCTTAGTTAAATTTGGCTTCGTGTTTAAGTGGCAGGAGGATAGAGAGAGGGAAAAAGACAACAGGGATTTCCTTACCTCCAGACTTTCTGGAACTTAAGCCTTTCCTAAAGCTTTTTGCCTATATACTAGTATTTCACTTACGACCATTTACCTTCACAGATGCTAACACTTGTTCAAATTGCAAAATATCAAAATAAAGCTGGACTAGATACTCAAATTCTGTACTGAAAGATTGTAAATATTTTAGAAGAATAATTTTGAACCAGAACTGTGGATGAGAAAGCCTCTATAGATCATAATTATTTTGTTCTCTGGTTGAGGTTGGTTATTGTAGCCTAGAGCACAGAGGATTGTTATTTTGAAATGAATTGAATATTTATGAAAATATATTCCACCCTTTTAACTAGAATAAAGAGTGTTATTGTCAACTATGCCAGTAGCAAAGAGCAAAGCCTTAAGAAGATACATCTCACACACACACACACAGAGGCTGTTTCTAACATACAAAAATTATCATAGAATTATTAGTTTAAAAAACCTTTTTTATAAATACAAGTTAATTAAACACATTGAAATTGAAGATGTCCTACCATTTTGTTTACTTCTTTGGTAAACAGATAAGGATGATTGTTCATGTCCAGTTGAAATCAATTCTCACTTGACAACCATAAAATTGTAACTTCCACTATAAAGGTAAATAATTTGATATCCACATCTCAAAAATAATGGATGTTATACATCTAATCAGCTGACTGGTGGGTCAATCAGATTCTATCCAGTACCTTGAAGAAGATAGCTTCTGACTTGGTGATAAATGGCATCCTTAAAGAAAAAAAAATTCATTCTTAAATGTAGAAACACAACTATTTCTCCCCGACTTATACTTTTTGTGTGGACTTCAACAATGAATAAGTTATTTTATATTTTTAGAAGTACATTAATTAGAGGTAATCAGATAGTTAAAAATAAAGATGATCTGATAGGTAGGTAAGTAGATACAAAGTTCAAGAAATGCCACCCCACAATACAATGCTCTAGTTTGATTACCTGGAACTCAGGGAACTTGGGAAGCAGTGGATACAGGCAGAGGCTTTCTCTGAGCTTGCCTTATCTGCCTACAGAAGGGACTCAATTGTCATGAATCCCTTCCCCAGGAATTTAATGTAATAGGGGGAAATAACCCAGGTCATAGGGGAAACTAGAGGTCAGGATCATAGCCATACAAACTTTGTGACAGGCCACTATCTGTTCTTATGAGGGCCTGTTCATCTTGTCCCAAAATCATTTACTGTTCCCTACTTTGCCTCCATCTCTGCTCTCACTTCCCTGTGAAGATCTTACTAGGGTTTGGAGTATTCATTTTTCTTTCATGTGATGTCCCCATGCAGGTAATAACTTTGCACACCTTAACTCCTGTTAATCTGCCTAGTGTCAGTTTATTTCATAGACTCAATTATTGAACACCGAGAGGGTAGGAAGTTTGCCTTTCCCTAAAGTTAGATAGATAGACACTAGATAGATAGTTTTTTGGTTTTGCTGGTCCTGCTCAGTACTAACTTGGGAAAACTTAGTGCTATAATTGGTGGCTGAAATGGAAATATTCATGGAAGAACCATATCTATCATACAGAGAAAAGAATAAAAGCTCTTAGCAAATTTGAGATCTACATATTTTTTAAAATAATAATTCACTGGACGATATGCTCTCTCTGAATAAAACTGAACTTATGTGTTTGTTTAATCAAAAGTGAAGGGCAATATTATTAACCATTCACATTTTATATGCCTACTAAATGAAGTTCAGAATTGTTAGTTGCTTTTGTCCAAGAGTACACAAAAAGAACCTATGAAGGACAGGATTCTGAAGCTTGTTTAATTGACTCCAAGGCATGATACCCTTTCTATTGAATAGCATGATACAAGATTTAGAAGGGAGATAAATCCTGGAGAGTTGAAAAGTTAAGATAAAAATTAATGTAAGAGCAACAAGCATTCAGACGCATTGAAAACAATGTGGGATTATGGAAAGCACAGTGGAAGATCTAGAAAGATGAGTCTAAGATGACAAAGATGGTCAGAATGTGAGCTTGTCTTTAAAAAGACAGTTACAAGTGCATCCACCTGATTAAAGTTTCAGTGTGACTGATTTATAATTACATCAAAATGTAACACAATTTTGTTATAGGTGATTTTCTAAATAGTTGAGTGGTAGGAGGAAATGATGACATTTATATCTGTCTCTCCACCAAATACACTGGATATGCTTCTCCCTTCATTAGTTACATGATAAGAGAGAGGGTAAAAACATAGGTATTGTTCATATGCTTTAGGTAAAAATGATCAATATAGCAAAAGTCTCTTCCTAAAACATAAACTAATTAATCACATTGTCTCAATTTTCCTGCTATTTTTTCCTTTCTTAAAAAACGCTGAAGGTCATCTCTAAACTGAGTTCTAAATAATCCTTCTGCTTAGCATTTAAAATTCTCAATTTTTCTCCAGCATTTCTTATATCTTGGCTTTAAATAAGCTTTCTAATGTTCCACTCTTTAGCTTCTCCACTCAAAAAAATTAAAAAGGTCCCTGGGCTCTTCATATTATGGTTAATTACAATGTTGCAAGAGATCATTTTTGATCACACATCTTAGTAGCTTACCACCATTTCCTATTACTGACTCATCACATCACCCAGCTAAGGTCCCTAGAAGGCTTTCCAATCTCCAAGCAGCACCATCCAGTGCATTTTGCTTGTCTCTGGTCTTCTAGCAACTCTTTATGTCTCTCAGTTTTGCCCAAGGAAAGTTTGTCTTTGATTTTAACTCCTAAAAACATTTTAGACCTACTGGCATCTAAATTACAGTGACTTATGCTATATCATCTATTTTTTGATTATTTATATTTCTTTGTAGTATTCATATGCATTTAATTGAACTTGCTTTAAATCATGCTTAATTATTTGTGATAAATTTTGGTAATACCACTTTAAAAAATTTAAGTTCAACAATTCTTAATAATTGCATATTGTGTGGAAGGCACAGTCTAAAGCTCCACCCAAATCCTTTATGGCTTTTCCAATCTCTCCTGCACACAATGGCCTTTCCCTTATCTTAATTACCACAGACTGTATTCACATCACATCATATTATCTAAGATATTTTCTATGTATAATGGCTCACAATTATAGCTACAACTATGCTGGGGAAACCTGGCTTTGGTAAAATTAACATCCTATGCTTTAATTCAAAGCATAAAATGTATGTTTTGGTTACTTAGCACTGTAAATGGTTGTCAAATATGAAATATACACATTTTCAAGAAGTATGACTTCTGATTTATATAAAAATTGAATTGAAAACAAAAAAAGCTAAGCTATAAAATATATTTCGTAGGTAAAAATAAGAAATCTGTTTTTCAGGTAGCTTCTTTTAGAGCCTGTAACCACATTTATCTCAACTATCATACCCTGCATGCCCAATACGCTGCACAAATGGACCAATAGCAAGTAAACTATTGACCTTCCCTCATCCCAAAGATTTGGCCCTCATCTTAAAAGCAGCTATAAATCCTTACATTTCTCCACGCTGCTCATCACTAGTTTGCAGAATCAGCATTCTGGCCCATGTCGACTATATTTCCAGAAATAATGCATTCCCAAAGCAATATTCTCAGTTACGCTGAGTCAGCATGCTGAAGGACAAGCAACACAAAGAGATGCCTTTAAGTGTTGTGGGTCTGAGCCAGGGCTTGTCAGTAGAGATGAGTATTCGATATGTATACGAATAACGTACAGTTTGCATGGATCTTTTAACCTAACACTAGTCACACACGTTTAAATGCCTGTAGTTTTTGCTTCATTAGATAACATGTTAGTTTCTGTCTATGAAAGATGAAAAACCTGAAGTCATTTTTATAAATCTCCAAATCTGATGTCTTACTGTGATTGTAAGATTTGACAAGATGATCTATGATGATTTGACATACTTAAATCAACATAACCTGGTGATGCTATCATATTGTTAAAACATATATTCTAATTTACCATGCCTACTTCAGAAATATAGTGGCTATTGATTGATAAGGCCCTCATTGGAACTTTTAAGAGCTGGTAATCCAATCTATGTTTATCTAGAGTCATGGTTATGAAGAAAATAATCTCTAGATGGCTGTAGCTAACAGCTTTGGAATTATCTGTGAGCTCTATCTATTCTAGGTTGCCATCACTATAAAAAAGCAAGTTGAAAAGGCATTATCATCAGATATTCATCTTGTAATCTTGGCTTCACATCTCAGCTCCTTAAATTCATATTGAGTATCTTTGACTCTGCTGCTGTCTCTAGTTCCATCCTCTGAATGAAAAGAAATCATTCCTTCAGAGATAATTTTGATAATCATCCTGTTTCCACATGCATTTATATTTGTTAGAGCACCCACATTTCATCACAACTCTACATTACTTATTTCAGTTGGATCTTTCTTGAAAGAATGAAAAGTGGAACGATCAACAGTGATGGAAAGGAAACACTGCTGTGTTAAAAGTATGTGTCATTATTCATCTGAGAAATGCAAATTAAATCTACAGTAAAGCATCACTACCTACCCATCAAGTTGGCTACAATTAATAAGACTGACATTAGCAAATATGTGGGGCAGTTGGAATTCTCGGTTGGTGAGGGTGTTAAAGGACCCAATCATTTACAAAAATTGTTCAGCAATGTTTACAAAAGGTAAATATATACCTACCCGAAGATCTAGCATTTCTATCTTTAGGTATATGTCTAAGAGGAATAAGTGTATATATTACCAAAAAGCATGCACAAGTATGTTCACGGCAGTTATATTAATAATAACCCAAAAGTAAAAGCAACACAAATATCCATCAATGGAACATGAATACATATATTGTGGTTTATCCTTATAACAGGATACTATAAAGTAATAAAAAGAAAAAAAAGATTTATATATACATCCACATGGATTAATTTTACAGTCATCATATCAGGCAAAAGCTTTATGCCAAAGAATACTTATCGTATAATTCCACTTCTACAAAATGTGAGAGTAGGCAAAACTGATGGTGATAAATAAGAATAGTTAACATGGAGTGGTGAAGGAAACTTTTGGGATCATATACATGCTTTACATTTGGATGTTGGAGGTGGTTATATGCGTATATACATGTGTAAAAATTTATTACTCTGTACACCTAAGAGTTGTGGGCTTGGTGCATCATGCTAAATAATTTTAAGCTACAATTTTAGTCAGTAAACACTAATACAAATATACAGAAAAATTAGAGTAAACTTTTCTCATTTCTGAGACTCAGTTCGTTGGCAATCTACCATGTTGATTAGCCTGGCAGCTAATATGTGTCTGCAAATGTTATTACTTTGAATGATAATAATCATGGTTCCAAATTAACATTTTTCTATGGCATAAGGTAGGATTCAAGGTTGATTTCATTAGCCGAGGTCTGTTTTCTGGCTTCAGTACAGCAGATGGGGGAGTAGGTCTTTCAATTCTTGTCTTAGTCTGTTTTCTGTTGCTTATAACTGACCACCTGAAAGTAGGTAATTTATAAAGGAAAGGAAATCATTTCTTATAGCTATGGAGGCTAGCAAGTTCAAGGTCAAGAGGGCACATCTGGTGAGAGCCTTCTTGCCGATGAGGACTCTATGGCCTTCTGAGGTGGCATTCATCATCACGTGGCCAGGGGCCTGAGCATGCTAACATGCTAGCTGAGGAATCTTTTCTTCTTTTAAAACCACCAGTTCCTCTCTCATGATAAACCATTCATCCATTAACCCATTAATTCATTAATCTGCAAATAGGTTATTCCATTCATGAGGGCAGAGCCCTCTACGACCCAGTTCTCTTTTAAAGTCCCCATCTCTGAATATATGGCCTAATTGGGGATTCAATTTCAATGTAAGTTTTGAGGACGGGGACATTCAAACTATAGCTGTCCTGAGGGGGGATCTGAGCAGCACAGCATCCACGAAAATAGGAGAAAAATAGAACACAATTTTCCTCAAAGTAGCCTACAAACAAGAACTTCAAGCAGTGAAATACAGAATAAATGCAATACAGAAGGTGAAACAGTTTGAGTTACTAAATTGTATTTAGAAGTAGACATATGACTCAATTCCCCTTTCCATTTATAATAATAAAACTTAAACTGGCTACAGGTCCCACCTTATTTATCAAAATAAGCATTTATTGATAGTTTTTAAAAGAAGCCTTAACAGTCAATGTATAAATCCTATATTTACAAAACAAACATTTGTCATTGAATCAAGCAAATTTGATTTATAAATTCAGTTTCTGCAAAGCTTTCTATGAGATTTTTTTAGCCATTTTTGTGTTTTCACTCTGCATAATGAAAACTGCTGTGCTGCAGTGCCAAGAGTGAAAATGCATTGAACGACCATGTAAAATATCTTCAGTTTTTCTGAAAACTATATGTATGCATTGAAATTTCTAAAGAATGGCTTTTATCATAAATAGTCTAAACCTATGCCATTCTTGGTAATAATTCGCCTCTTACGTTTAATCTCGCTTTAAGAAAACTTTGACATTTACAACTATAATTACAATCACACGGCCAGGGCATTAAATTAACCTGATATTAAAGATCAGAATAATCTCTAGAAATCTAAAGGAAATAACTTCAAAAGATATGATGATATGCTTTTAGTGTTTTCAATGTTTAAGATCTGAAAATGATTAAATCCACAATGTTCTATGACATCAAAATAAATAAACAAAAAACATGAACTTATGATCAATGAAACATCATCAAACGTTTGAGAACTGAAAACTAGGCTGGGCCAGAGTAATTATTCTCCCTTTGTGCATCTATGTAGACACCTGTGGTGCCTACGCTCTTCTCAGTGGAAGGACCGAAGATGTTTGAACGTGGAATTTCTAACTTAAAAATAATCACAGGTAGTAAAAATAGAAAAGTAAATTCTAGTAAATTTGAGAATTCTAGTAAAATTTAAGAAGTAACAAGTCACTCTCAGTGAGGCTTTTCCTAACCATGCTATAGAAAATATCAAAACTCCATGCCCCCCGCCATCCTCTGCACCTGGCATGCATGCCCCATAATTTTTAAATATCTTTTGTTTACTTTATCACATATTTATTAATTTTCTCAATTCTAGCTCTTTCCATTAGAATGTAAGCTCCAGGGGCAGGGGCTTTTTCTAGATTTGAATTTTATTCATTTCCACCTTTATTTTTCTTAACAAAAATGCCTGAGATACTGAGCTCTAACAATGCCATTTAAAACAACCCTTGTTTCCCTAAACCCTATAAGGCAGTATTTCTCAACCTCTGCATTATCAACATTTGAGGCTGGATAATTCTTTGTGTGAGGAGCTGTTTTGTGCCTTGTAGGATGTTTCATAGCTTCTATAGCTTCTATCCACCAAATGCCAGTAGCCTCTTCCCTCCGGTGGGGTGACACCCAAAAATGTCTCCAGACATAGCCAAATGTCTTCTTGGGAGCAAAGTCACCCCAGTCATAGACACTGCTATAGGGCATTTGGTAACAACATTTTAGTTAATGATAAGAAAGTTCTCCACATCTGGATTCTGAAGCAGTGAAGAGGAGAAAAAAATAAATTAAAGGGTGAAATCACACAAAGATCAAATATAGAATGCAACTTAGATTGGCAGGCAAGATGCTTATTCTTGGCTCAAGGATTAACCACATTTACCTACCCTGACACAAGCAGTCCTGGTAAGTACAGACTTCTACTCCCTGGGGCAAACCTGCCCTGCTCAGATTACCATATGGATTATTGCAGGCCCAAGAGATAGGTGAGGACACAACAACGCTAAGTAGGTTGGCAGATCCAAGGAGGCATCCAGAAAGGCAGATTCACACAGGCTTAATTGCTTTGGACTCCTGAAGAAATAAGGAATGGGAGAGGTCAAGGTTCCACTCCATGTGCTAATAGTACTTTTATCCCTGCAGTTCTCCTCTCCACTTACTCCAACCTGTCCCGTGTTCCTACAGGCTAACCTCTACAAAACATACCAGCTGAGCTCCCTGGCCCCCTAGATGTCAGTTGAGTTCATCCAGAGGATGGCGCCAGTAGGGGTAGGAGGACAGGAAGAGTATCATGAGAGTATTTGTTCTTATAGCTACTTTTCGGTTGGATTGTATTCCTTTGCATAGGGCCATAGCTCGTTTGGGGCAGCCTTTCCATGTGCCACAGCTGCAGATCCCTCTGGCTTCTTCTAGTAACATTCCTTCCAACTGGATCTTGAGACTTAGAGTGAGGGTTTTTCACTGGTCTTAGCCATGGGGAGCTTCACTATCCTTTGTTGGTTTCATTTAACCATGCCCATCTCTTCCATAAACTCTATTCTTGTACCCACCTCCTTTTAAAACTCTTATTTGGAAAGATTTTCAAAATCATAAAACATTTAAAAATTGATACAGAGATATGCTATTCCTTTATCTTAATTCAACAATTTTAACATTTGATGTATGTTTTCATTATTTTATTTCTCTCTTACTTATCTATGAATACATAATTACGAAATTATATTCTATAAACGGTTTCCCAAAATACTTGAGTGTGTTTTTTATATTAAATAGATTATTTCACATAATAATGATACAGTTATTAAATTCAGGAAAGTTAGTTATTGCTACATTGATCTATAGTCCATATTAAAAAATTTATTTTTCGAATTTTCCAATAATGTCTTTATGGCCTTTTTTTTTTTCCACTCTAGTACAGGTTCTCATCCAAAATTAAGTATGCGATTTAGCTGTCATGTTCCAAACACTACTTTTATACATACTGTTTTCTGATGGAACTATGAGTAACATAGTCTATGTTGAAATATGACAATTGATGAATAAATGACCCCAGTAGTCAGAATTATGAGAATGAAAGTTTTTGATATTTCCTTTTGAGCTGCACATGATTGTCTCAAAAAAGAGTTTCCTATTTATTTACTCTTCATTAAGTTTCTGCTCCATACAGACCCATGTGTGTAATAGGTTCTAAGGATTAGAGTTTGGAAGATGAAGATATCAAAGAAATAGACAAACATAATCGTTTGTCCTAAGAATTCTAAGTTTAGCAGATGTGAGGGATTTTTTTTTCTTTCTTTCCCTCTGACAACAAAGGAGTGATCATAACTAGGACTTACAAATTTAAAATATCATAATGAAAAAGAGATAAAAATACTTTTATAGATTTCTGCTATTTCACAAACCTTGCTGGTGGCAGACATCAGAAATTAATCATGGGATCTTTCTATTAAATCTAGTTGTCGTCTCAGAAACGGAGAAACTCATATCACCATAAACAGAGCAGTCATTATTTACTGATCAAAGCAGACCTCCACATTGGAATTATTTTTCCTATCTCTAATCTAGGAATAAGCAATATGTTTTGAAAATAATTCGAAGGACTCAGATATGAATGAGGGGATGGACACCAGCCAGGTCAGCCTGTAGCCAATGCAAAATGGTCAACCAAAGCAAGAACACAAGAAATTTCAAGAAATATAAGCAGACACCATTCAGTTGCCAGACAGCTTAAGATATTGTGTCTCTCATTTTGAGGAGCACAGTTATCAGAAGCAAAACCAAAAGTAACAGTCTATCAAAAGATTATTTTCACACCCTGGAGTGGTATCTGAACTTGCAGAGTGCATTTGTTAGCCTTGAGAGAACATGATAATGACCTAGTCTGACTTGCCAGACTTAACTACAGAGTAGATAAAAGACAGCCATAGAGAGTTTGCAAAAGACCAACAGAAATTAGAAATGTAGGCTGGGTGTGGTGGCTCACGCCTGTAATCCCAACGCTTTGGGAGGCCAAGATGGGTGGATCATTTGAGGTCAGCAGTTCGAGACCAGCCTGGCCAACATGGTGAAACCTTGCCTCTACTAAAAATACAAAAATTAGACTAGGGTGTGGTGGCGGGCACCTGTAGTACCAGCTACTTGGGAGGCTGAGGCAGGAGAATCGCTTGAACTCGGGAGGCAGAGGTTGCAGCAAGCTAAGATTGCGCTACTGCACTCCAGCCTGGGTGACAGAGTGAGACTCCATCTCAAAAAAAAAAAAAAAAAAAAAAAAAAAAAAAAAATTAGAGATGTAAATAAAACAAGAATTACCATGCTAAGAACACAAAACAATACTCTAAGCCATTTCATTCAGCTGAAACTGGCAAAGACACGAAGGGAGTCCGTAATAATAATTACAGTGATAGCCATGGTGAAGAATCTATAGTACTCCAAACTACTCATAAGTTTAATGTGAAAGCAAATAGTTTGATTTTGTATTTGTTTGTTGGCTGCTTGCTTTTTGTTTTGTTTTGTTTTGCCCCTGTCACCAGATCAAAGGCTGTTTAACATTCTAGAGCTGATAAACAGAGACAAACACAAAGGGATCTGGCATTTTCCCAAGAGGTGGCTTCTATTCCATTAAGGCATACTGTATATGAGTGAACAGAAGGAGAACATTATTATAGGCTTTGCCTCAGGGCACTCAAATGAAAATCACTTTTCACTATTGTGATTGCATTTGCAACACACAAAACAAGGGAAAAGAATGTGACTGGCTGCACATAAAGCAGTTTTGCTACGTGTAATTTTCTTGTCTTCAAGTTAAATCTGACAAAATCATGCAAAGTTCTTACTTCCCACTTAGAAAACAAACATGTGAATTTTATGTTTATATTTACATAAATAGTATGCATATATTATATATTATATGTACAGTATGTATATATTTATATATATTTTATATATATACACAGAGAGAGTATATTCCTGAGTTTAAAATACAAACAACAGAAACAAAAAGGAAAATTTTCTGAGACAAAAGCATAAGCACTTTCACAGTGAAAGACGGTTTAATTCTGATCAGAGAAACAGTAAGTCTTTTGAATCTGAGCATTTACTCCACTATGAAGAAGCACATATAGCAAGATGTAAGCTTACACCTAGCTGGCTGTGGATACTGGCAATGTAGGGGGAGTGGACACAACAAAATTTTAACTTCCTACTTAAGTTGCTTAAGTCCTGACACTTAGTAAAAGAAAAAGAAAATTACAAAAGAAACTTCATAGAAGAAAGTGAGTAAGTAGGTACTGGTGTTCTGAGAAATGAGAAAACGTTAATTATTAGAAGTAAAAAAAGAGGGCAACCAGGTGAAATTTCACCCTCTTCACAACATTATTGACCTTTCTCTCTTGACTCTGTAATGTAATAAAACTAGTTCATTCCTAGGTTTTACACTTTGAATATGGAAATTGACTTGAATCCTGAGTCCTCTTCCTTTCCAAGATCAGCACCATGGGGGAAAAAAAAATGCCTAAGTGAAATTGTCAGAGAAAATGTTTTATTATAGTTTTATAACATTTTTCTCCTATTTTTCTTTCATCTCCTTTTCCTCCTCCTCCTCCTTCTTCGATGAGAATTGATGGGATGTACACATTTCAAAAAAACAATTTGTTTTAGGACTTAGTGAGTCATCTTGGAATAAGAGATACTTCCTAGAGCAGAGGTTGGTCCCTTTTCCCAGAAAGGGCTGGATTGTAAATAATTTAGGCTTTGCTAACCTTAAGGCTTCTGTGGTAACAACTCAACTCTGATGTCGAATTAGAAACAATATGTAAATACATGTATGGCTGTGTTCCAATATATATTTCTTTAATTACATTAAAATTTAATGTGTGATTGTATGATAATATGTCAAAAGATATTAAATAAATAACATTTTGTTTTATTTTCATGGGCACAAATTATTATTGTTGTGACTTTTTAATCACCCATTGAAAAAGTGTAAGAACAATTCTTAGCCCATAGCCTATATAAGAACATTTGGCAGGCCATACTTTGCCCGTAAGCAACAGTTAATCTTATCCTGGTCTGGCCTAGATTAAAATACTGTCTGTACCATCACCTGTCACTTCTATGATCTTCGTCAAGTTAGTTAGCCTTTCAAATTTTCTCATATGCAAGATAGAGTCCATTGTTTTATTGACCCTGGCTAGGTCTTGGGTTGTTTTGAGAATTAAAGTTGTTAATACACCCTGTTGTGGCTCACGCCTGTAATCCCAGCACTTTGGGAGGCCGAGGTGGGAGGATCATGAGGTCAAGATATCGAGACCATCCTGGCCAACATGGTGAAACCCCGTCTCTACTAAAAATACAAAAATTAGCCAGGAGTGATGGTGGGCGCCTGTAGTCCCAGCTACTCTGGAGGCTGAGGCAGGAGAATAGCGTGAACCTGGGAGGCGGAGGTTGCAGTGAGCTGAGATCACACCACTGCACTCCAGCCTGGGTGACAGAGTGAGACTCCCTCTCAAAAAAAACAACAACAACAACAACAAAAGATGGATTATATTCTAATTTGTTTGAGTAATTCAGAATACCATAAAGATGAAAGGAAAAGACGTGAGAGAGCAAGAGAGAGTTATGACTAATTGATAACTAATATTTCTCATGATTGGTGCCAAATACCTTCTATTTTTTTAACTTAATATTTATTATATCTGAGAGAATAAATAACTGGATAAATAGCTAAATTAGTATTTGGCAAATCAAGGCAAAAACTTAGGTGTGTTTGATTCCAGAAGTACAGCTCTTTCAGTCACTACTGTGAGAGTGGATAATACAAATGGGTCATTCTTGTCATGCCCAACTAAAATGGAGTCAAGAGGTCAGAATGAAAAAGCACTTGAGGCACATAACATGGCTCAAAAAATATAATCCTTTGCAAGCCTGGCTGCTGAATCTGCCTGTTGTAACCTGAAACCAGATTTATCTAATGGTTACTGAAACAACCTGCTGCAACTCTAAGACTACTTTTACCTGCCTCTATCAACTCACCACTGAGAGCTTTCTAGCTTGCTAAAACTTTGCTAGTGTCAATGAACTTTCTTGAGGAGCAATACATAATATTTTGCCTTTTTATAAAACCTCTGACGTTTTTGTTCTCTGAACATACCAAAGACCAAGTGATATGCTTGTATGCCTTAAATTGCCTTAAATTGCAATCCTTTCTTCCCAAATAAAATGTTTCGTTTTGTTTTATTTTGTTAAGAGAGCGTCTTGCTCTTTGCCTAGGCTAGACTCAAACTTGTGGACTCAAGTGATCCTCTCACCTCAGTCTCCCTGGTAGTTGAAACTATAGGCAGGCACCACTGTGCCCAACTAGACGTTCTAATTTCAGAGATTTGTCTTTATATTTTATTTGACTTGGACATAGAGGGTGCCAAAAGTGGGGTTCCAAAGCTGACTCACTTCAGAGAAAATCACTGGCCTCAGGAACTATGGTAAGTATGTGGTTACCAAGAAGTATTATAAGCCACCTTCTCCAACTGAAGGGGGAAAAAAATCTCATCACTTATGCCTCAACCCAAAGGAAAAAGTCTCTTCACCAAGACCGCACAGTCAGGGTCTGCCAGGAGGAGAAAGATCCTCATGAATGGAAAATCTGTCAACTGAAGCAGACAGGAAGGAAAAAGACTCGTCCCCACCCAAGTCCCAAATACAAAATTACTCTATCAAAACTTAGAGTTCACTTCAAGGGAGACTCACCAAGGGAAAAAGTGACCCACAAAAGTGAGGGGCACAAATGGTTATAGAGTGCATACCTCACACCATAGTTCCCCAAAGTTTAAAAGCATGCTAAATGGAATCACATTTTCTGGGACTCCAGCTGGTAACATGTTCATACATTATAGGGATCATTATAGGGATCAGTCCATTTTTCTTAATACTAAACTAAAAGAGTGTGGCTCAAAAAATCATACATTCAAAATGAGACATTCATATCTCATTGCTGTCTTGAGGCAAAACAAAGAAACAAATACACAAAAAACATTCAGGACACAAAGACTGTGTTGCTAAAAATATTGCCTCAAAATGAGCTAAAACTCTTTCCAGACCTTTTCCTTTCCCTTCTTGCAGTTCCTCTTCTTTAGTCTTCTCTAAGCTAAACTCTCTTTTTCCAAGATTCCTCAGCTATTCTGGCATACTGAGTATTTAAGTAAAGCACTTGAAAACCAGCAAATATTAAAAAATATCATTTTGATCTTCATGCTGTTTTCTTAAACACAAAGATGAAATTTCCAAGTAGACACTCTCCCTATACTAAAAGGAATGGCAATTTTCTTTTCTTCAAGAACAAATAATTGAGATCAAGAAAATACCATATAGATCTTGTTACAATAACTATGATATTTTTTGGGCCTTCACGCATATTTCAGTCACATTTTCACAGTTAATTATTCATTGACCAATTCAGGATATTAGTAACTGACTCAAACTTGTTTACCCAAAATTTGGTTCACAGTCTTTCCAAGATTGCCTACTAAAAACAATTCTATAAAGTTTAGCCTTGTTCTATTTTGTCAAAGAAATCATTTGAATCAAACAGTTTTTTAAATAAATTGGATCACTTATATCTTGTATTATCTTATGACTAAAAATCTAAAATAACAGGTATAAAATCTTTAAGTATATATGTATTATGCTGCATATTGTTTCTACATAATAAAATTTGGTGTATTAGCCAAAAATCACTAAAAATATTATTCAGATTGGTTAAACAAATGAGTGTTCACATAAAATATATGGTAATTAACCCCAGTTTTTCCTTTGGCTCTTGTGAATTAAGTAAATCTTTGATATATTCATTGGTTTTAAAATTGTTGACAAAGTAAAATTTAAAATGTCTTCAAAATTGTCAGTGTATATTTTTGTCTTGGTTTAATGGTCAATTTTATATTTGCCTCTGATTAATTTTTTAAAATCATGAAGATATAGTCTCAGCCAAAAACTAAATTATCTTTTTTATATTATTATTTAATAAATTAGATTAATATGTTTGATTTAATTAAAAAACAGCTGTATCTTCTGAGTTATCAACAGAATGCCCATGCATTTAATTTTAAGGGTGTTACTTAAACTTCCAATATTAGCAGGATATGAAATTGGTAAGAACTGACTGAAATAATAACTGTCTAATATCTCAATTTTCATAAGTAATATAGGTATAGTTGTTTTAAAAATTAAATTAGGTAATTGTAAAGAAAATAAATGTTCATAGATGAACTTGTCATATAATTTAAAATTTTAAAGTTATGTAGTATTAAATAAAAGATATTCATCAAATTTCTGGGTAATATCCAACTAAGAAGAAAACCTAAAACTAACTGCTGAATTAATATAATTTCATTCTTGGCTTCTTCAATTTTATAAAAAGAGTCACATATTTAGGTTTATTAATCAAAATATAGATTAAAAACTAAGGATGGGATTTAATAAAGGATGAGATATATGAAGGACATTTCATATGTGATTGGGTTGACTGATATGGGAAATAAATTGTTTATGTGTTTTTCTAAAAATAAAACATTGATGTCAGGGACACTGATAGAAAACCAGAGTCTGTTCCCCTATACTTAAAACAACAAAGTTTCCTTAAAGTATGAATTTGCTGTTTATAAAATGAAAGATATTTTGACTTTTAATTATAAAATGTTTCATTAACAGCCATCCTCTTCCTGAAGTCTATTTCATTTTACTAGTTACAGGCTAAAAATGCTATCTTCTTCACTTGAAATTTATTTAATTTTTTGAGATACAGTTTCACCTTTGAAATATTTCAAATTCGTTTTCAGAAGTTCAACTTTTCTGTATCTTGCTGCATATGATTTTCAGGTCATACATGATTACCTTCAGCTTTTTCTCCCCTTGAGAAGGTGAGAATAACTCTCTTGCACTTTTAGTCAGTTCCTATAGCTTGTTTTTACTGGTCCAATTCTGCTGTTATGGTCTGACCCTGAAATGTTTATTTTCAAGGCCTAGCAAGCAATATTTTCTTCCAGTATAATTTAATGTTTCATTCTTGACTTTTCTTGATGTAATCTTAATTGGTATACTCATAACCTTGGGTGCATTATTTCTATGTCTGATTAATTCAAGTTTTCATCAGGTTTGACTTCCAGTGCATCTAAATGAGCTTTCTGTGAGGAGAAACAATCACCAGAAGGTTTTCCTTTACCTTTTCGTAGCTGGTTTAAGAAAAATACTTTATATTTTATCGATATAATTTTTAGTGTTGCCTTTGTTAAGTTTTTTATTACTTAAGAAACTGAGCTTTAACATAATTAAGGTACTACATCTATGTAATTTTCTCTATTGCTTTTGAAATATTTTCATTATCACACTGATGAAGTGACTGGCAATTATCTTAGAGTGACCTGGGATTTTTTTTCTTTTTTTAATTTAAAAGTTTTGAGCCTTTTGGCAACTGTGACAAATGTCCTCAAAATTAAATCCTAAATTAAGTATTTTTGACCTAAAATTTACTTTGGAGTTTTCTCTGGAAAGTTGGGCCTCTGGAAAGTCTCAAAATACGTACCTCTCACCTTGTAAAGATTTAAATAATGAGGCTTAAACCTTTGTAAAGATTTAAATCTAATTTAAATTACTTGATTTAAATAGTATAGGAAACATTAACAAATGATAAGTGGTACCAGGTCTTTCATTTAGTTGTGTTTTGGGGTACGTTGTTAATAAAAATGTTTCAAAAATTATATAATTTATTAAAATACATTACCAGTCATAATTTTGGTTATCTTTAAATACTGTCTATAATAGAAATAACAGAATTTCCTTGTCAAAGGTAAACTTTCATCAGATTATTAATCATGGCTCTTCTAAGTTTTTGTCATCCATAGTTATTGTTTTGAATTCTTTTCTAAAAACAGTCACAATCAGATTCATGGAAACAACTTCCACAAGTACACTTACATACAGGTTTCTAATAACTTGAAGATCAACAGACTAAATAAAAATTTCCAGTACTCTGATAAAAAACTGATAGATTTATAAAACTACTGGCCGGGCGTTGTGGCACAAGCCTGTAATCCCAGCACTTTGGGAGGCCGAGACGGGCAGATCACGAGGGCAGGAGATCAAGACCATTCTGGCTAACACGGTGAAACCCCGTCTCTACTAAAAAATACAAAATATTAGCCGGGCGAGGTGGCGGGCACCTGTAGTCCCAGCTACTCCGGAGGCTGAGGCAGGAGAATGGCGTGAACCCGGAAGGCAGAGCTTGCAGTGTGCTAAGATCCGGCCACTGCACTCCAGCCTGGGCGACAGAGCCAGACTCCATCTCAAAAAAAAAAAAAAAAAAAAAAAAAAAAAAAAAAAAAAAAAAAAATTTATAAAACTACTAATGGAAGTAGAATATGAATTGGTTATATAAGAATAAATAACTGATGATTATGTTTTTGTAACTGTTATTTAAAACATTGTTGGCTCTTTATATAATTTTTTTTAAGATTTAAGGAAATTTTCTCTCTTAAGAAAGCTATAATTTATGATCATTTCATAAAAAATACTTTTGTAAACAGAGATAAATATATTTGTGTGTTTTTTCTCTTCTTGGTTCCTTCACTAATTCAATAATTATTTGAGTATTTTTGTGACAATGTGACTATTTGCATAAGTCCAGTAAAATCTGCTCTCTGCTTATAAAAGAATACAATAGAAAACATTGTCTATATTACTAATGCTTTGACTGAAATGTCATATTTGAAATTATGCATAAAATTTCTGACTGCAAGTGTTCCCAGCCTTACAGTGAATAAATAAAAACTGTCACTGCTTAGCAGACCCAGGAAACACAAAGCTGTAAATAATATCTAAAGTCTGCATTGGTCTGGCTTCCTAATCTCAAGAGGTTTTTAAATCTGATATTCTTATACAATCAACGTGGAGAAAATTTGCATTTCCAAAGAAAAATTAAAATATACCTGCTATTAGACTGTAACTCTGTACATTATTTTTGAGGTTTTTTAAAAATCTATTTATAGACTAGATTAGGTACTAAATTTTGAGGGTTTCTCCAATCCAGCTTTCTTTCATGAAATTACTGAAATAGGAATTTCTCTATTCCTAAACCCTTATAAGCTAAAACTAGACAAATTTTAAGGATCAGGTTTTTTGTTTTTTTGTTTTTTTGCTTGATGTGTGGGCAACACAGAAAGGTTACCAAGCCACTTCACGGTATAACCAGAGTCATTCAAACTGTAAACCAGGATGAGAGGTTGATGTTTTCCATGCTGCAAACAGCTTGAAACTCCTATCCCATGTAGTGCTACCTTTTGCATTTGGCAGAATAGTGCTACAATTAAAATTTTGCAATCAGTAAATTATGTAAGTAACTTGACAAAACTTCACCAAAGAAATATTTTTAGTCCACTTAGTGAGCAAGTTTGACAATATTCCCAGGACAACATTTTATTCAAATTATACTAGTGATACCTTTTGTAAAGTTAGGTTGACTGCTTTAATTCAACCTAGTCATGAAATGTTATTTAGTGGCTCCATCAGGTCTCACTCACTTTCCTCCATGGTCTATTGATTTGATGAGTTTGTTGCCCTTAGGCTTGGACTCTTAGTTCAAAACCATTGTGCAAATGTACATTTATTATATTATTAATCCTTTGTCTCTATTATGATTTTTAAACTTTATTTGTATTTCCTGTCTAGTTTGTAAAGTCAACTCTTCTAACAGGATAATGTTAGCTAAACCCTCAAATGATTGCAGATGCCTATGGATTGATAATATGAAACTCAATGCTAGACTCCAGATAAACATATCCATAGAATATTTTTCCTTCTGGCCTCTTTGTTATTCAAATGTGGCCCAAGTTCCTGACACAGAACCCCGTACCTTCTCCCTGTCATGGGACAAATTCATCTGGGACAGGTCCATCCCAGCACTCGGGGACAATAAAACCCAACTGCAAAATGGTTTATCAGTGATGTTTTCCAAAAAAGATCTTGATGAAAAGGGGAAATGTGGAAGTTGTTTCTAGTAAGTGGGTCAAACTTGTCTTGACCAACTAAAGCAGAGCCAAGAGGTCAGAATGAAGAAGCCTGACCTTGCTCCAAAAATCTAATCCTCTGCAAGCCTGGCTGCTAAAATTGCTTGCTGTAATCTGAAACCAGTTTTATCTAATGGCTACTGAAAAAACCTGCTGCAACTCTAAGACTAGTTTTACTCATTGCTGTCCCTCACTAATCAGAGCTTGCCAGCACAACTTTGCTAGTGTCAGAGAACATTCTTGAAGAACAATATATAACATTTCTCCTTTTCATAAAATTCCTAAGCTGCTCTTAAAAGCTTGTTCTTTGGACATACAGAAGACTAGTGGTCTACATGTATGCCCCAAATTGCTATTCTTTCTTCCATAATAAAATATTTTAATTTTAGAGACCCATCTCTATATTTTACTTGACTTTGACACTACTATGCTATTTGTCTAGAAAAGTTACAACTCCAATCATAAAATTTTATCTACTTACATCTCTCTTATTTTGGAAAGCTCCATACATAAACAAAAGCACAGGAAATAGAATATTGAATTTTGATTAATGCATGCCCTAGATCTAATAACAATCAATTAATGCTCACTCTTGTTATAGCTCTATATTTTGCTTTACACTCCAGATTGGCAAATTATCTTTTAAAATATATAATTCTTATTAACATAACGGTTCAATAAAAATGGAAGTTCAAGAAAAAAGTAAAAACGATTAAAAATAATAATTACAAAAAGTCAAAAAAGTCTTTTTAATATTATCTATCAGGGTGTTATGTACATGAAATCATAATTTTGATTAACATTATGTCATAAAAATTTCTTTATTCACATAGACTTGATAACCTTTGTACGAAACAAATACACAAATATAATTAAAAATTATCCAACTACTAAACGTTGCTTGCTAATTTTTAAAGTCTGTATTTGTTACAAGTAGAAAAAAAGAACTTCATTCTAGAGAAAAGTTTAGAAGTTTCTAGATGTTGTTTTAGAGGAAATGATGCATTGCAAAAGGCTGTAATGTATCATTTGGATGTTTTGCAATGATGCTGAGCATTTCACAAGAACGCAAGGCAGGTTTGAACTCCCAAGCCTCAGGAAGAGTAGGGCCAGGGCAGGGATGCGGACCAAGGTAGCAGAGGTTTAAGGACCTGCTCTATGAGACACCACTTCTCAAGTTTTATGGTGAAAATCAATCCTTCAGCAATCTTGGTAAAAGGCAGATTTCCACACAATATCCTTAGAGTGAAGCCTGACAGACTGTATTTCTAACAAGCTCCTAAGTTACGCCAATATAGCTGGTCCTATGTCCAGTCTTTGCTATCTATCTCTGTAACGTGATTCAGTAACAATTTCCTCAGGTTTTAGTTTACATTTTCATATTTTTAGGTTAGCTGTATGTATACATATGCATCATATGCATATATATATATTTACGAACAGAAGGGGTTTTTTTGTTAATTGTCAAAACTGTTAATTGTTATCCTTTTTTTTTATTATTATAAGTTTTAGAGTACATGTGCACAACGTGCAGGTTTGTTACATATGTATACTTGTGCCATGTTGGTGTGCTGCACCCATCAACTCGTCAGCACCCATCAACTCGTCATTTACATCAGGTATAACTCCCAATGCAATCCCTCCCCCCTCCCCCCTCCCCATAATAGGCCCAGGTGTGTGATGTTCCCCTTTCCGAGTCCAAGTGATCTCATTGTTCAGTTCCCACCTATGAGTGAGAACATGTGGTATTTGGTTTTCTGTTCTTGCGATAGTTTGCTGAGAATAGTGGTTTCCAGCTGCATCCATGTCCCTACAAAGGACACAAACTCATCCTTTTTTATGGCTGCATAGTATTCCATGGTGTATATGTGCCACATTTTCTTAATCCAGTCTGTGACTGATGGACATTTGGGTTGATTCCAAGTCTTTGCTATTGTGAATAGTGCTGCAATAAACATACGTGTGCATGTGTCTTTATAGCAGCATGATTTATAATCCTTTGGGTATGGATGGCTGGGTCATATGGTACATCTAGTTCTAGATCCTTGAGGAATCGCCATATTGTTTTCCATAATGGTTGAACTAGTTTACAATCCCACCAACAGTGTAAAAGTGTTCCTATTTCTCCACATCCTCTCCAGCACCTGTTGTTTCCTGACTTTTTAATGGTTGCTATTCTAACTGTTGTGAGATGGTATCTCATTGTGGTTTTGATTTGCATTTCTCTGATGGCCAGTGATGACGAGCATTTTTTCATGTGTCTGCTGGCTGTATGAATGTCTTCTTTTGAGAAATGTCTGTTCATATCCTTTGCCCACTTTTTGATGGGGTTGTTTGTTTTTTTTCTTGTAAATTTGCTTGAGTTCCTTGTAGGTTCTGGATATTAGCCCTTTGTCAGATAAGTAGATTGCAAAAATGTTCTCCCATTCTGTAGGTTGCCTGTTCACTCTGATGGTAGTTTCTTTTGCTGTGCAGAAGCTTTTTAGTTTAATTAGATCCCATTTGTCAATTTTGGCTTTTGTTGCCATTGCTTTTGGTGTTTTAGACATGAAGTCCTTGCCCATGCCTATGTCCTGAATGGTATTACCTAGGTTTTCTTCTAGGGTTTTTATGGTATTAGGTCTAACATTTAAGTCTCTAATCCATCTTGAATTAATTTTCGTATAAGGAGTAAGGAAAGGATCCAGTTTCAGCTTTCTACTTATGGCTAGTCAATTTTCCCAGCACCATTTATTAAATAGGGAATCCTTTCCCCATTTCTTGTTTTTCTCAGGTTTGTCAATGATCATTGTTATTCTTTTAAATGTTTTTTAGAGAAAAAATTCTAATCATTTGTATGCTTTTAAAAACATCCTATTTCCAAAGTCAAGCAACTGGTGGAATTCGCTTGTGGAAGAAATCTAAAAATTAGTTTCTGATGTTAAAACAAATAAATTTATATGTATAAGGAAGAATTAAGTAAATCAACCAATAAAGATATATATGAATCCCCGACTAATCTCAAGGCTTTATATTAGATGCATTCAGAGTATAAACAGAAGAAACGTCTTTTTTCATCTCATGAAATTCATAAATTTATTTAAAGTCATTTCCTATTTTAAAAATAGGTTCTCTTTCAAGTTTCATTTAGCGACTGGGCATGAAAATCCATATCCATTTCAATAAATGGAAAATCTCATCTAAGTCAAATCAATTTCTTAAGAGTTGCAGTGGCTATGGTTGGAGTTGGCAAGCCTGTTGTATGTCACATTTATGTGCTACATGAGCAGTGCCTTAGATGCCACCAAATGTCTTGTTTTTGAATGTGAAGCTATGCATTCCCATCATGCTTTTGAGTTAATAACATGACACTATCTATTTAATGATAAAAGGTCAGTTCTATCAAAATGTAATTTTTTATTCAAATAGCAAACATCATTGCCTAATTATTAGTATTTAATATTTACTAAAATTGGCACATGATCTTTATTTTTAGTAACTTGTAATTTTCTGTAAATAGGAAATATAAGTTCCACATTTCTTCTTTTGTCTTCAAGAAAACAAAAACTTAAATGACGAAGAAAATATAAGGCCATATTTTCTATAGTTCTCTCTTTTCTATACCCCAACCTACACATGAGGCTGCTTCTATATAATTTTCATAATGATGTATGGCTAATCTTTTATATGGATAAAAAGAATCTACATCAATTTTTAGCTCGTCCATTACCTTTTCTAGAAAGCCACGAGACTTTAAAAAACAATACATTTTCAAGGATACATTTTGATTCTTAAAAGAATAAGATCCTTTTCTTCTCTGAACATTTAATTATAGAGAAGTAATAAATAGAACCAAACTTAAACAATTATATCAACTAAGTTTATCACAGAGTTTAAATATTAACTAGGATGATAGCACATAAGACTTGAACAATTTGCCTTTTACAATCTTAATTGCTCCAGCGAGCCTCATACATCGTGCCAGGCTCTGAACTCATTCCCTAGAAATTAACTTGCAGCACAAGAGCTGCTAACAAATGATCTGGTTCATCATGCCTATTTGGAAGGACATTTGGTGATGGTGGTTATAAGAATCCCGTTACTTTCAGAAATGATACATCATTGTTCACCAGTGGGTGGTCCCGTTCCAGAATTCACTATAACTGTTATTTGTCCTGAGATATAGGTAACTTTAAGTGATTTTTCTTCACATTAAATGGCTAATAACTTAGCACAGTGCTTGGGGTATGTATTTATAGACCAAGGGAAAGGAGTGAATATCTGTCCTATTACCAAATATATCTCCAAATTGTAAAGTACCTTTTAAATCTGAAATGTACTTATTTGAGCAGTATTCATTTTCAAAATTCCCTTCCTGATATAGAAATATCACCAGGAGGTGACATGTTTAAGAAAATGTAACTAATAGCTCAAATCAAAATACATCATAATAGACTGCAGCAAAAGCACAAAACATCAGTCATTCTATATATTTTTGAAGCATTGTATGCCCAATATATAGGTGAATTTATATAGTTTATACTATATAAATATTACATAGTTTATACTATATAAACGTTATGGGTTTCAATCAAAGCAGTCATAATAACAATCTTCTTGCAGTTCCCTAGTCTTCTTACCCTAAAACATAAGATAACTTATTTTAGAGGTAGAACTGCAGGGGCCTTTGAAAACAGTATGCTGAGAATAGATAGGGCTCAAGGACAGTATCTCCAATTGAACTTTTAATGAACTCCCGTAGGCGCCAAGAAGGCGGGCAGATAAGGAAGAGCATAGAAACAAAGAACCGAGTAGAAGGTTACATCTGGGAAAAGAAAGTTTGTTTTGCATTGCATTCTTTCTGCTGACGTGGGGTTTATGGAGTATAAATAAAGTGAGGCGGAGGCTCTGAGCGTGGCCGCCATGTTCTCTGTGTGTCTTTGTCTTTTGTGTGTTCTTTCATTCTCCACCACCCCCGGCACGGACCCCAACATAGAACCAATAGATTTTAGATCCAGAAGAATATGAAGCAAAATGAAAAATAATTTTGAAATGAGTTCTTGGTTCTTGCTAAGCTGCTATTTTCTCACCCATAAAATGAGAATTATAGTATCTCTTTTTTTTTTAATTCTAGGATTAAATGGACAAACACATATAAAGTGACCTCTCTAGTACTTGATATATAGAAGAGGCTAAAGTTAGTGGCTGATATTTTATTATTAAATCATAATCATTATCATTTAATAGTGCAAATGCATACCAAATTGACCTATTGGGTAATTTTCTAAAAGCCATGAATATTTTTACTATTTTTAGAAAGTTTTCATAGGCAGTTAAATTTTCAATTTGTTTACTATTAAGATTTGATTGGTTTTAAACAATGGTGTGCTGATAATCTGGTTCTAAAAAAAAAAAAGAGCCCTTGGCCAGGTGTGGTGACTCATGACTGTAATCTCAGCACTTTGGGAAACCGAGGCAGGTGGCTCACGAGGTCAGGAGTTCAAGACAAGCCTAGCAAGATGGTGAAACCCCATCTCTACTAAAAATATGAAAATTAGCTGGGCATGGTGGTGGGTGCCTGTAATCCCAGCTACTCAGGAGGCTGAGGCAGAGAATTGCTTGAACCTGGGAGGCAGAGGTTGCAGTGAGTTGAGATTGCCCCACTGCACTCCAGCCTGGGCAATAGAGCAAGACTCCTTCTCAAAAAAAAAAAAAAAAAGCCCTTATTTGTAGCATTTGCAAATTTCTGTCATCTAAATACTCCCACCATACACAATTTCAAGCTATCAATTTCATGTCACTGAATCAAAAATTGGGAAAACCTGTGCACAATAGTCTCTTATGAGCTTGTACAAACCAGTTCCAGCACAATCCTAGCTCTAGGTCAATTCAATGTTAGACAACTATTGGAAATGACCAACTCAACAAATGAAAAACAGCAAATGATCAACTCATCAAATGACAAATATGTCAAGTAACCAATTTACAAAATGACAAATTTATCAAAAGCCAATTTTCCAAAAGCTAACTTCCAGAAAAATAATGTGTCATATGATCAATTCCCAAGCGATCTTAGTTCCTAAAACATATCAAATTCCTTAAAGAGGAACTAAGACAATTTCTTTATTCATTGTGTCTCCAGAGGCAGATAAATGTAGGGGCAAAACAAAAGCTTAAAGATATAAAGAAGATAGGCAATTGTACATATAAAAACATTTGAATATAAAATATGCTCACTGGAATATACCACATGCATGACTCTGGCTTTTAGCCCAACTAGACTGAGAATGCTGCAACTAAAATGCAGACAGGCAATGCATAATCAAATTTTGAAAAAAAAAATCCTAATCAGTTTGGCATTTTTAAATTTGCTATCTTAATCAACAGGCAGATTGGTTTTTCAGTGAATCGACTTTACTTAAATTTACTCTTACAATCTTTATGTGCTATGCACTTGAAGATACTGAATCACAGAGACTGTTTATTCATAGCATATGTAGTCGCTGGGGTCTTGATATGAACTTCCAGGCATTTTTGAAGGCCTATGGTCAAATTGTGGACGTTTAATTATTTTAAGATGTAACTCTCCACATTAGAGTTAGGAGATACAGATAAATCATTTGGATATAAATCTAATAGTTTGGCAGTTGCATTTAAATTCATCTAGGTTAATACATGATTTAACTTACGTAACACCTAGGCTAATACAGAATTTAACTTACACAACTCGTCTTGAACAAAATTATTAAATACTCAGTTTGTCTTTATCCTGTGTTTCTTAAACTTCCCTTTCAGTGAACATCTACAGATTTTCTGATTGCCCAGCAAGTAACACAGATATATTCCCTCATCTACTGGCAAGCTTACATATATTCTTCAGTCACTCAATCCCCACAGACTTTTTCTACTTTTACCTCAGCCTAAGTAGCCTCAGGGAATGGTACTTTAGAAAGTATGTTAGAAATAGCATTATTGAGATTTGAAAGAGACCTTGCCTGTTGTTTAAACTTATATTGGATTTTTTAAATTTAATTTATTGGAAGTAAATTCCAAAGAAGTAAAGTGATTTACTGAAAGTCACATGGAAGTAAGTTTACTTACAAGAAGTTAACTTGAGATAGAATATTTATGGCTAGATTTTTTTCATAGATCCTTCTATCAAAGATGCACTCTATTTTTTCATTCATTCGAATTCAGTCTGGCTTTGTGACTTGCTTTGACCAACAGAATTAGGCAGAAGTCATGTTGAGTAAGTTCTAGAGGCTGGACATCAAGGACATTGCAGCTTCTGCCTTTGCCCTCATGGAATGCAGCCCTAAAGCCACAACGTATGGAAGTCAGTCCTACTGGAGTAGGACTGATCAAGTGAAGGAGAACCAGGGCCAGTACCAGCTATTCAAGATGTAAATGGAGCCATCTGGACATTCCAGACCAGACAATCTTCCAGCTGAATGAATGCAGCATGGAATGACCTCAGATAAGAAGCAAAGGAACCATCCAACTAACCAACAGAATTGTGAGAATCAATAGATCATTGTTTTAAGTCATTAAGTTTTGGGGTGGGATGTTACATACATAATTGATTCTTTTTTAAAGGCATGTTAGGAGGCCTACAGAAATACATACATTACAGGTTTTAGAAAATAAAGAAAATAATTTGAGACATCAAGATGAGAGGAAAAGTGAAGGTATTATAAATAAGATCTGTAGAGGTAGAGAAAAAAAATAAATATATCACCCCAAAACAATCAGCTACACCTGATAGGTCCATGCCATGACAAGGAAATATCTCATGAGTTTTGAAATGGGCCTCTCACATTTCTGCATGTTTTACAACAAAGGACACTGAATACCTTTGTTCTTCACTATCTTTTAAAGGATGTGTATACAGTGAAAAGTGTTAGAAAAATAATGTCGTATTAGGAGCAAAGACAGGCATGCTAGCTGTAAGTATAAAATATTCAGTTTTCCTAAACTCATGTTTCCTCCCCTACTGTGTATATATGAGTCATCTGCTCCTCTTCACAGAGCCCAGAAGGAACCGAGGCTAGGAAAAATGGTGCCAAAACATGCTGGTGATCATGCTGATTTGTGTGCTGTGAGTAATAAACTCATTTGTCTCTGACCCAGGAGTTTTGTGTCATCTGCCAGCATCTATGAAAGTTTGCCAGTCTGACTTGTTAGCTTGAGAGAATGAAAAAACATCTCAAACTCTTTAGTTTTAACAATGATGTGTCCTACAACAAACACCAAGTAAAGTTGTTTATCTTAGGAAGTGTGTTTATGTGTCATCCATTAACAAGGCAAGAAGGGGAAAAGAACCAGGTTATTTGACCCCAAAGTCAGTACTCACTTTTATTATACATAGTAGAAAATTGTATAACAAGTCCTCAATAAAGTGTTAATAAATTATAATTGTTTTTTTCCCATTATCTTTTGCTTAGGGAAAAAATGCCTTAATCAAAATTACAAACAGCCAGCGAATAACTGCAGGATTAATCAAATGTATGAGAAAAATGTTTTGTGGCAGAAATTTCCAATTCCCCCAATTTGTATAATTCAGCTAGCTATTTATTCCAGCTGCAATATAGTGTAAAAGTAAGAGCCAGGCTTTGAAATTAGGGAGACCTAGATCCAATCATGGGCTTAGTTGTACAAATTAGAAGAGCTTTAGCTTCTTCTAAGTTGTACACATTTGGGCAAATGATACAGTTTCTTCATTTTTAAATTGGTATAAATTGTTCAAATGTAATGATACCCAACAGGCTGTATTATTTTGAGGATTACAAAAATTGATGTTTTATTCCTACACAAACAACCCAATACTTTAAAAGGAATCTAATCATCTTATTTGGAAAAAGAAAAAAAAAAGCCCTGAATTAAGGAAAAACTAATAAATAATAAGAATCATGAACTGCATCATAAATAAATATCTTATTCATTCTTTAATGCTTGTCTACTCCAAATCTTTTTACAGATGACAAAACAGAGTCCTAGAGAGGCTGTCAGTTTCACAAAGTGACATTCTAGCTCACTAGTCCATATATTGATGACTGAAGAAAGAACTAAAAATAGACTCCACCTGTCAGAAATGCATCACATCCTACCACCTGTGGCCTTCCTGCCTGTCTCTTAATTAGTTAGCATCTATCCAAACCTATTCTGGCCAAAAGCATTTTCCAAAGCTCAGAGTTCCAATGATTTTGGCTTTTAAGTATCAAAGTTAAAAATAACCTTTATAGAAACATCACATAGGGGCAACAAACACTCCACATTTGGCACTTTTCAGGGAATGAAGCTTCTCTTTGAGGAATTGCAGGTTTTCACTGAAGCACAGACATGGCATGCCAGATCAAATCCATCACGATGAATAGTGAGGAAAACAACAAACAAATAAGCCTGGAAATGCTTTCTTTTTCCACATAAAATGAAGAAAAAATAACATCAGCAAGCTCTTCAATGTGTTTAACTTTGACTCAGTTATCAGATGTGAAAAACACAGTCTGAAATCACATTGCCTCAGTTCTCAGATGATTCTGCAAGGTTTGTTGACTAGGTATCTGGCAGATACTCTAGACCATTGCTACTGGCATGCATACCTAACAGATGTTAAAAATGAAAAGCTGACAGTTTTTATGGTATAATTAAATCTCTCCTTATTTCTCAAGTGCTATTTAATTTAATTTTAATCAAAAGTAATAACCATCCATAATGGCTGTAATAAGACATTCATGTTCTATGTAAGGAGTTACCTATTGTGCTTTAAGAAAAAGTCTTGCAATAAGAAAGGCTCCTGCCAAGGTTTATGGAATGCTTCTAAAACATTTGGAAGCAATGAAGTTACTCAAGAAAGACAAAGCTTCAGGTGGTCTCATAAAACGTTAAAAAAGGCCATGCCATCAATGCTGTCATAGGACGTTTTTTGCCAGTTTCCAACCTTTGTTACAGAAATGAGAAGAAACATTTTCTTAGAAGGGCTATCTTATGAATACACACACTAGAAACAGGTTATTTTCATTCATCAAGGCTGATGAAAGTAACTGAACAGATGATCAAGGCACCAAATAAAAGTCCCTGAGTTTAACTCACAAATATGTATTTCATTTGCTTGGTTATAAGTGTGGCTTGGATACATTTCATAATTAGAAGGGACACTAGGTATGAGGTGGTCTGACCTTCAAATTTCATTAAGGAGGAAGGTGAAATCCAAGTATTAGGTGTGATTTACCCAATCATTCATGACTGATGAGTTGAAGAATGTAAACTAGAACCTAGGTGTCTTGACTCCAAATCCAGCAGCTTTTATATCTAAACACATTGCTTTTCTTTTTTTTTTTTTTTTTTTTGAGACAGAGTCTGTCGCCCAGGCTGGAGTGCAGTGGCATGATCTGGGATCTCGACTCACTGCAAGCTCCGCCTCCCGGGTTCACTCCATTCTCCTGCCTCAGCCTGGCCACCATGCCTGGCTAATTTTTTTTTTTTTTTCTTTTTTGTATTTTTAGTAGAGACGGGGTTTCACCGTGTTAGCCAGGATGGTCTCGATTTCCTGACCCCGTGATCCGCCTGCCTCGGCCTCCCAAAGTGCTGGGATTACAGGCGTGAGCCACACTGCCCCCGGCCAACACATTGCTTTTTTATTAATAATGTTCTGCTGAAAATTAGACTTATTAAAGTTATAAAACAGTAGCACAGAACTGTGCTATCCTTTTCTATGTAAATATTCTCTAATCATGATTACATTTTAAGTACAAATATCCCCTACCTTCATCTAAGCAGGTTTTTGAACTGGCTCATTACTTTACTGGGCTAGCACGGAGACTAGCATAGTGTTCATAGTTTGAGTTTAACTTATATATTTTAACATGAAGTTACACAGAACTCTGTGATTTGATGTAATTTAACATACTGTCATGGAAGCTGTTAAACCTGAGACATATGTTGTAGAATGTTTGGCTATAACTATGTTTCATGTAATGAATTGTGGTACAATAGGTAACTTTTTATTGGTTGACTATAATGGAAACCCTATTTAGGATAAATATTGACAGGGCTAAGAAATGTCACATGAATCACTCTTGAGGGACAAAAATGCATATTCAAATAATTCAAATACATATGCAAAGCAGAATGAATTGAAAGTGTTAAACACAATTCTGATCCAACTATTCTTCTAACTCAGTCAATAGGACAAATTACAAAAATAAAATATGCTCTTAATGCAGATATTTTCAAGGTCAGAAATCATTCTGTGTGACAGGTCCTGGCTCTTGAAGTTGAGTGTTACTTTTCATGAGAAATTGTGATTTTGTGGGTTTGGCAGAGACTGAGCGGCACAATAA
This sequence comes from Macaca thibetana thibetana, assembly GCF_024542745.1. Taxonomy (NCBI): domain Eukaryota; kingdom Metazoa; phylum Chordata; class Mammalia; order Primates; family Cercopithecidae; genus Macaca; species Macaca thibetana. Next base: position 114,220,840 of record NC_065589.1, read on the forward strand.
AAATTTGCTGGGTTGTCTATTTCAGGAGAAAATACTGAAAATAAATGTTATTCTCATTTCTGCAAAGTAATCGTCACTTCCAGGTGCAAACTGTGGCTTGATAAAAATGGCACCCCGTTAGTTGCTAGATGTTGGTACCACCTTAGCTCTCTGAAACTAGTTAGTTGTTTCTCAGTTAAACCTTTAACATCTGTTACATTAAGTGTCAGAGGGAGGCATCCAAACAGATAGTATTTAAGGGTTCTCTTCATTTCAATTAATTTTTGAAATTTTATTTTTTCAAATTTCTCATTTAGTGACACTTTCACTTCACTCACCCAAACTTGTTGACTATCTTATTTTCCATTTTTAGATTTTTTAATTGCATTTTCCATTTATTAATCTGAGGAATCTTTCAGGCAATTTTGATGACACTCATATAACTGCAACTTTCAATATCATTCGCCAAGATTCAACTGGAAGTGGTATCCACATGATTTTTTGCCAAAACTCAAAGTTCTAATTGTCATGAAAGTAAATATGTTATTTTCGTAATTGTTGAACCTGAAAAATGTCAGATAATTCATACGAGTGCTTAAGAGAATTAAATAATCTTTTTAATGTGAAACATTCATATTTCAAACAAAAGTCTCGCATTTCCTTAGCATAAATAATTTTTTATTGCTCAATAAAAGAGGTGAAAGACCTAATTTTTGGAAAAGAATATAACAAATAAAAGCATTTGAAAAAAATCTATGCTTACTTTAGTATCTTGGAGCAAATTTTTAAATAAAATATATTTTTTTCTAATAAGCATTGATAAGTTTAAAAAGTTTGTTACCAGATTCATTAACTATTGTGCATAAAAAGGATGATATTTTAATTGTGTTGTAAAGTGAAATATAAGAATATACCATCTGCTAATATTATCTTGATGCCTGTGATAGTCATTAATGCTTTTCAGTAATATTTGCTGCTCTCTAACACCTAGGTTTGTGATGAAATCATACTTCCTGGTCTCCTGCAATTAGATGGGACATGTGAGGCATTCAGGACAATGATCAATGTGCAGAATTGATGAGTGTCACTTCCTGGTGAATATCTGATTGCCAATTGCTAAACTTTTCAGCTCCTTCTTCCTTTCTTGGCTGTGTTCTTGAAGGGGTTCCTCCAAGAACCTAAATCTTAGAGTAAGGAAGGGAATGACGCATGGCAGAGTCCAGCTAACCCCCAAGGAAACATAGCATGACCAGAAAATAAGCATTAGTTGTGTTTTTTCTGTTCTTACTTGTCATCAGAGCATAACTAAATCTGCTTTGACTGATACAATAACTATTAACATCTCCTTTGTTTACAGTCTTAGGCTGGGGATGAAATATTTCCAATCTCCTCCTCACCTTCAACACCACCAGCACCAAGAGAAAAGCCATTTGAAAACAATTAAGGTGCGACCAGATATTGTCAGTAGAATCATAATATTGAATCTTCTTCCACATAATTATTTCAAAATTGTTTGACTGGATTATTCCAATCAGAATTTCAAAGTATGCTGTCATGAGATCTACTTGTGTTGCATTATTTTCTTTGTATCTCTTTCTAATTTGCTCTTAAGACATCATAATGACTCAAATTTTTGAGCATTTACTACGTGCAAGATAAAATTATAAGCCCTTTAATTTTACTAAATATTTGAATGCTAATGAACACCTTATCAAACATGTACAGAGATGGCACATAAAATTCCCAGGGCCACCTAATAAAAGACACAGCTAATATCCAAATCCAGACAGCTTAGCTCCAGAGTGTTCACCCCAGGTCATTAATCAATACTGTACCACAATAGGCTCTAGATGAAGATACAGACAAGACTAGCAGCTATTGACTAGAGACTGAAGAGTATTAATTAAACAATTGACAATTTAAAATCAGTAGCTACTGTATTTACTATATTTTAACATGATCACGTTAAAATCTTTCTCTAAAATCTGAATATTTTGGTATTTATAAGCTTCCTTCAATTTCTAGGAAATATGGTGATAAGAAAACTAAAGACAGAAACAAACTGTTCCAAATTATTGCTCCTCTAAACTAGATTAAAGGTTTAAAATGAAGTCAGCATAGATACTTCCACATACAAGTATGACAAACTAAAATTTGCTGAATGATCCCCAGTCCCAGCACAAAAAAAAAGCTATAAAACCTGTACCTAACACTAAAACAGCTACCTAAAAGAATACTGGCGAGTAAATAACAGTAGGGATGTTGTGGGGATGGATTGCACATACCCCTTGAGGATGGCATACATAGTACAAACCACACAAGTACTTCCTGTCTTCCATTTGACATGGTGCTAACTACCATCTACCCTGAAAGAGCAGTGACTCCAGTAGGCACGCATGGAAACAACCTTTGTATTCTGGCTGGAGAACCAGATTAGGGAAGCTAGAAAACCATGAACACTGAAAGGAGTGGAGAATCACAGAAGGGAATGAGCTAGAGAAAGAACCACCAACTCTTCCTAGTCACATCCCTGACTGATCCCAAAGCAAATATGGCTGAAAAGGATCAAAGTGGTTCATCTAAAGACAAAGATTTGAATTGAGTCTGAGGCTGCTACACTGGAAACAGTGTTTGTTCAGGGCAAAATCAACAACAACAACAAAATCACATACTAACACCAAGAAATAACATTCATTGAAGAAAAAATGAAAGAATACAGAATCTGAACAGCTTCACATTTGTAACACCCACAATACAATGCTTTGAAAACTAAATGTGTTGTCAGAGATAAAGAGAATCACTTCACAATGATAAAAGGTAAATCCATCAAGAAGGCACGCAATTGTAAATGTGTAAATGCCCAGTAACAGAGCTTCAAAAAATATAAAGCAAAAAATGACAGAATATAGTGTGAAATGGGCAATTTTAATAAAATAGTTGTAGATGTTAATACCCTCCATCACCACTTGACACAGGAATTATCAAAAATGCATGAGTGGGAAGTTAATATAATTACTACGCAAGGATAAGGAAGGTATACATGATACAACCAAACACTTTGACCTAATTAATATACGTACATAGAACACTAAGCTGTAAAACAAGACAATATGCATATTCATTTCAAACACACATGGTATTACATGTTTAACAGGATGGAACAGTCTGTGTCATAAGATGTCTCAATAAATATAAATCATTTCAAGCTATCTGAGCATGCTTTCTTACCATGACGAAATTAAAATAAGAAAATCCCCAAATCTCTGAAATATTTGACAATTAAGAACACACTTGTAGATAACCACTGACCCAAAGGAGAAATCACAGACAAATTACAAAATAGTTTGAACTGAGCGATAATGAAAAGGCAACATGTCAATGTTTGTGGAATACAGGGAATGTAGTGCTTAGAGGGATATTTGAAGCTTTCAATGTTTACCTTAAAAGAGAAAGAATAATCTCAAAACAATGTTCTAAACTTCTACTTTAAGAAACAAGAAAAAAGAGAGAAAATTAAATCTATGAAAGCTGAATAAAAGATAAACATAAGTGAAATAAAAAATAGAAAGCAGAAAAAAATTCAAAAATAATAGCAAAACCCAAATCTGTCCTTCTGAAGAGGTGAGCAAATTCAATAAATCTTCAATAAGACTGACCAAGGGAGAAAAAGGTAGACAACACAGGTAACCAATGTTAGAAATGGAAGAAGGGATATCACTTGTGAAAGGAAAATAAAATCTTGAGACTCTAATTCACTATGCCAAAAGGAAAAAATGAAGCTGAAAGCTAAGTCAAGCAAAAAAAAAAAAAAAAAAAGTCCTGCCTTTCCTTTTGTTCCTAAGCAGATAACTATAGATAAAAGTTTAGATATTGCCACAAATAGCTACTCCATGCTCACTTTATCTTATATAAAGTGCTGATTTATTGAACATGAGAATACGTAATTGGTGATTCCCCTACCTGCTCCCTTTCCCTTGCAGTGTATGGATTCAGTAGTATGACCATACCCTCCCAGTCTCCCCTCTAGCCTACTTTTCCAGTTTAAATGTTGAAGTCCTCAAAATCATCATTGGGAAGAGTCATGAACCACAGATTGTTCCTGTGGTGTGGCTTTGTGTTCCTTTTACCTGGACATGTCCTTCACCTTGGCAAGATGAACTTCAAAATTGATTCAGACTGTCTCAGATATTTTGGGAGTCTTGTTCATTTGTTTGTTTTGTTTTGTTTTTATTTATTTCTTTTTTGAGACAGGGTCTCACTCTGTCACACAGACTGGTGTGCACTGGTATGATCTTGGCTCACTGCAACAGCCGCATCCCGAGCTCAAGAGATTATCGTGCCTCAGCCTCCCAAGTAGATGGGATTACAGGCACATGCCACCAAGTTCGGCTAATTTTTTTTTTGTATTTTTAGTGGATATGGGGTTTCACCATGTTGGCCAGTCTGGTCTCAAACTCCTGACTTCAAGTTATCTGCACGCCTCGGCCTCCCAAAGCGCTGGGACTACAGGCTTGAGCCACTGCTCCCAGCCTCAGATACTTTTTGGTTTGCACACTAGAAATGCTATCGACACTGAAAATAAAATTTAGAAATTATAAACAACTTCACTCCAAAACATTTGACAACCTAGCTGAAATAAATTCTTTGAAAGACATAAATTACCAAAACTCAACAAGACATAGAAAATGTAAACTATTCTATATCAATTAAAGAAATTAAATTAGAAATTAAAAATTGCTTCATAAAGAGAACTGGAGGCCAGAAGGGCTTTGTTATTATTTATGCCTGTGCTTCCAGAATGAAGAGAAAATCATCTATAAAAGGACAGAAACATTTTACAATGAGGAGCTGTTTGATGTCTTCATATAATAAATACACTGTCGTATATAATTAGCAAAAGTCATCAAAACCCACAAAGCAATTGGAAAATGTAGCCAGGCACGGTGGCTCATGCCTGTTACCTTAGCATTTTAAGAGACCTAGGTGGAAAAATCACTTGAGGCCGGAAGCTCGAGACCAGCCTGGGCAACATGGCAGGACCTATAAAATAAATAAATAAATAAATGTTATTTTATGTAAATAATATTCAATTAAACGTTAATTAAGAAAATGTTTCATTGCTAAAAAAAAAACCCAGGAAGGTACAGACTTAAAATCTCATGAGTGATTTTTAGTATACTCTGAAATACAAGATCCCTAAGGTTGTACATCCAAGGGATTATTAGAAACAGCATTACAGAAATTACCAAGAAAGGCAAGTCTGTTATAACCAAATGTCATATTTTATTTGAAAATTTTATTAATGCAAATAAAAACAGAAATTACACTCTGCAATGACTTTGGGGGGGAAAAGTACAATTTCAAATGCAGAACTCTACGTGTACAAAAGCATGTGTGACAGAGCCAATGAGTTATTGATCAAAAAACACTCTCTTCCTAAATTATCTTCCAAACAGATAACAGAGAATGACAAAAAACCCAAGACTTATCTTTCACCTAGGCTATTGTGACTGTTACAATTGGTTACTCTTCGGAGAGTGGATTTCTGTTTTACCCATGCTCTAATATCATCAGAAAATGCTAGAGCTCAACAGTCAGTCACAAAGGAGGGTGCCCAAGGAGGAGAGTTTAACATTGCGTAGAGACAAAGAAATAGAAGCAGGTCAATTACTGCTCTGAGGTATACCAATAAAAATTGAGAACAAGCTAAAAACAAAACAAAACCTATTTCAGTTCTATTCCCAGAGTGGCAGGATGTTTCTAACCTTGGGCTTCAGGTTCTTCATTTAAAATGAAATTACTTGGATATGATAATTTATCTGGCTTAAATATTCTGTGGCTATAAGCTATTTAGAATAAACCAGAAATTCATTCTGAGCCTGAGAAGGTAAAATAGCTTTACAGAGTCTCCATAGAAGGCTGTGTCAGAATTTTCCTGACTTTGAATTTCACAAAATAGTAAAATCTCCAAATTACCCTCCCCCAAAAACTTTTAATTAGTGAGGCCTTTTAATTTTGTCAAGTTAGTGGGTTTAATAAAAGTGAAGAATAAAAATAAATAAATAATAGCATATATCATCCCTTAGTGAAAAAATAAAATACTTTAATACCAAAAAGGAAAGACCAGATATTATTAATATAATAAAGAATAAATGTTTAAAATTCACTTTATGACAAACTCACTACATTGACCTTTTTTACATTGCCACACTGTCCAAGAGAAATTTCATTTTGCTTTCCAGAATGTTTGGAACCATTGGTTAATTTTGTTTCATTCTTCCTGTACGCAGTTTTTGGAGAGAAGCTGCTATGTTCACAAATCAAAAAGCCTGCTTCTTCATTACTAAGCTTATATCATCATTTTCTCCTGATGGTCATCTAGTCAATATGAAAAGTATTGTTGGTCTCTGTGAACTACTGAGATTAGTCTCAAGAATACCAAATGTTGACAATGATGTAGAACAACTAGAACTCTCCTGCATCCCTAGAAGGAATATGAAATGGTACAATTCTCTGAAAACCAGTTTTTCAGAAGTTAAACATACATGTATCAAACTACAAAACAATTATTTTCCTAGATACTTGCTTACCCATGAGAAACTAAATTATGTGTATATAAAAAGACCTGTACTCAACTATTTATAGCAATTTACTCACCAGTAGCCAAAATTGCCCCAAACACATTTAAATAACCATCAGCTGGTGAAGAGATAATCAAATTGTTGTATATCTTACAATAGTATAGTATTCAGCAATAAAAAGGCACAAACTAATTTTATTAGTCTGTTTTCATGCTGCTGATAAAGGCATTCCCACGACTGGAAAGGAAAAGAGATTTAATGGACTTACAGGTCCATATGGCTAAGGAGGCCTCACAATCATAGCAGAAGGCAAAGAGGGACAAGTCAGGTTTAGCATGGATGGCAGCAGACAAAAAGATAACTTGTGCAGGGAAACTTCTGTTTTTAAAACCATTGTATCTCTTGAAACTTATTCACTATCACAAGAAAAGCACAGGAAAAACCTAAACCCATGATTCAGCTACTTCCCGCTGGGTCCCTTCCACAAAATCTGGGAATTCAAGATGAGATTTGAGTGGGGACATAGCCAAACCATATCATTCCACTCCTGGCCCCTCCCAAATCTCATGTCCTCACACTTCAAAACCAATCATGCCTTTCTAACAGTCCCCTGAAGTCTTAACTCATTTTGTCATTAACTCAAAAGTCCACAGTCCAACATCTCATCTGAGACAAGATAAGTCCCTTTCACCTGTGAGCCTGTAAAATCAAAAACAAGTTAGTTACTTCCTGTGTATAATGGCAGTACAGGAATGAGGTAAATACAGCCATTCCAAATGGGAGAAATTGGCCAAAACAAAGGGGCTGCAGGCCCCACAAAGTCCAAAATCCAGCATGGCAGACAAATCCTAAAGCTCCAAAGTGATCTCCTTTGACTCCATGTCTCCCATCCAGGTCACACTGATGTAAAAGGTGGGCTCCCATGCCCTTGGGAAGCACTGCCCCTCTAGCTTTGCAGGGTATTGCCTCTCTCCTGTTTGCTTTCATGGGTTGGCTTTGAGTGTATGCAGTTTTTCCAGGGTCACAGTGCAAGCTGTTGGTGGACCTACTGTTCTGGGGTCTGGATGAAGATGATGGCCCTCTTCTCACAACTCCACTAGGCATTGCCCCAGTAGGGACTCTGTGTGGGGGGCTCCAACCCCATATTTCCCTTCTGCACTGCCCTAACAGAAGTTCTCCATGAGACCCCCATCCCTGCAGTAAACTTTTGCCTGAGCAGTCAGATGTTTCCATACATCCTCCGAAATCTACGATAAGGCTCCCAAACTTCAATTCTTGACTTCTCTACACTCACAGGTTCAATACCATGTGAAAGCTGCCAAGACTTGGGACTTGAACCCTCTGAAGCCACGGACTTAGCTATAGCTTGGCACCTTTTAGTCACAGCTAGAGAAGCTGGGACACAGGGCACCAAGTCCCTAAACTGCACACAGCATTGGGACCTGAGCCCAGACCATGAAACCATTTTTTCCTCCTAGGCCTCTGAGCCTGTTATGGGAAGGACTGCTGTGAAGACCTCTTATGTGCCCTGGAAAGATTTTCCTCATTGTCTTAGGGATTAATATTTGACACCTCATTACTCACACAAATTTTTGCAGCCAGCTTGAATTTCTCCTCAGAAAATGGGATTTTTTTTTTCCTATCACATTGTCAGGTTACAAGTATTCTGACCTTTAATGCTCTGCTTCACTTATAAAAGTGAATGCTTTTAAGAGCACCTGAGTCACCTCTTGGATGATTTGCTGCTTAGAAATTTCTTCTGCCAGATACCCTAAATCATCTCTCTCAAGTTCAAAGTTGTACAAATCTCTAGGGCAAGGACAAAATGATGCCAGTTTCTTTAATAAAGCATAGTAAGAGTGACCTTTGCTTCAGTTTCCAACAAGTTCCTCATCTCCATCTGAGACCACTTCAGCTTGGACCTTATTGTTGATATCACTATCAGAATGTTTGTCAAAGCCATTCAACAAGTCTGTAGAAAGTTCCAAACTTTCCCATATTTTCCTGTCTTCTGAGCCCTCCAAACTGTTCCATCTTCTGCCTGTTACCCAGTTCCAAAGTTGCTTCCACATTTTCAGTTATTTTTTTCAGCAATGCCCCACTCTACCAGTACCAATTTACTGTATTACTCCATTTTCACACTGCTGATAAAGATATACCTGAGACTGGGAAGAAAAAAGAGGTTTAATGGATATACAGTTCCATGTGGCTAAGGAGCCTTCACAATCATGGCAGAAGGCAAGGAGGAGCAAGTCACATCTTACACGTATGGTGGCAGACAATAAGAGAGAACTTGTCCAGGGAAACTCCCATTTTTAAAACTTTCAGATCTCATGAGACTTATTCACTATCATGAGAACAGCATGTAAAACACCTGCCCCCATGATTCCAATACCTCCCACTGGGTCCCTCCCACAACATGCAGGAATTCAAGATGAGGTTTGGGTGGGGACACAGTCAAACCATGTCACTACTGATGAATAGAACATTATGAATGGATCATAGAAACATTACACTGAGTGCACTTTGGGAGGCCAAGGCAGGCAGATCACCTGAGGTCAGGAGTTTGAGACCAGCCTGGCCAATATGGTGAAACCCCTTCTCTACTAAAAATACAAAAATTAGCTGGGCATGGTGGCAGGAGCCTGTAATTCCAGCTACTCGGGAGGCTGAGACAGGAGAATCACTTGAACCTAGGAGGCAGAGACTGCAGTGAGCCGAGATTATGCCATTGCGCTCCAGCCTGGGAAACAAGAGCAAGACTTTGTCTCAAAAAAAAAAAAAAAAAAAAAAAAAAGGAACATTACACTGAGCTAAAAAGGCTAAATTTAAAAAAAAATTGTCTTGAATAAAGGCATTTATATAAAGTCATGGAACAAGCAAAAGTAATCTATAATGATGGAAATTGCACCAGTAGTGGCCCTGAGTAGAGTGGTGGTGGTTTCAGTGTCAGTGGTTGATTGCAAAGCGTGGCATATTTGTCTGTCAGACTCATCAAACTGTATATTTGAAATGTGAGCAATTTATTGTAAATTAAAAATAAAATTCTAAGGCCCCCCCACAACCATCTTGTTTTTCCATAGGTTATTGGGGTGCAGGTCGTATTTGGTTACATGAGTTCTTTAGAGGTGATTTATGAGATTTTGGTGTACCCATCATCTGATCTGTATACATTGTACCCTGTTTGTAGTTTTTTATCCCTCTTCCTCCCCCTTACCCCCAAGTTCCCAAAGTCCATTGTATTATTCTTATGCTTTTGTGTCCTCATAGCTTAGCTCCCACATATCAGTGAGAACATACAATGTTTGGTTTTCCATTCCTGAATTACTTCACTTAGAATAATAGTCTCCAATCTCATCTAGATCACTGTAAATGCCATTAATTCATTCATTTTTAGGGCTGAGTAGTATTCCATCATACACACCCACACACACACCCACACACACACACACATACATATACACACATACACACACACACACCACAATTTCTTTATCCACTCATTGATGGGCATTTGGGTTGGTTTCATGATTTTGCATTTGTGAACTATGCTGCTATAAATATGCATGTGCAAGTATCTTTTTCATATAATGACTTATTTTCCTCCAGATAGATGCCCAGTAGTGGAATTGCTGGATCAAATATCAAAATACGCTTTTTTTGAATTTTTGATTACAACCACTCTTGCTGGAGCAAGGTGGTATCGCATTGCAGTTTTGATTTGTATTTCCCTGATCATTAGTGATGTTCAGCACTTTTCCATAGGTTTGTTGGCCATTTGTATTTCTTCTTTTGAGAATTGTCTATTCATGTCCTTACCCCACTTTTTGATGGGATTGTTTTTTTCTGATTTTTTTTTTTTTTTTTTTAGTTAATTGTAGATACTGGATATTAGTCCTTTGTCAGATGTACAGATTGTGAAGATTTTCTCCAACTCTGTGGGTTGTCTTTTTACTCTGCTTACTATTCCTTTGGCTGTGCAAAAGTGCTTTAGTTTAATTGAGTCCCAGCTATTTCTCTGTGTTTTATTGCAATTGCTTTTGGGGGCTTGTTCATGAACTCCTTGCCTAGAAGTTCATGTCTAGAAGGGCTTTTCCAATGTTATCTTCTAAAATTTTTAGTTTCAGGTCGTTTATTTAAGGCTTTAATCCATCTTGAGTTGATTATTATGTAACGTGAGAGATGAGGATCCAGTTTCATTCTCCTACATGTGGCTAGCCAATTATCCCAGCACCATTTGTTGAAAAGGTTGTCCTTTCTCCCACTTTATGTTTTTGTTTGCTTTGGCAAAGATCAGTTGACTATAAGTATTTGGGTTTATTTATGGGTTCTCTATTCTATTCTCTTGGTCTATGTGTCTATTTTTATACCAGAACCATGCTGTTTTGTTGACTACAGCCTTATAGCATAGATTGAAATCAGGTATCGTGATGCCTCTAGATTTGTTCTTTTTGCTTAGTCCTTCTTTGGCTATGCAGGCTCTTTTTTGGTTCCATGTGAATATTAGAATTGTTTTTCCTAATTCTGTGAAGAAGGATGGTGGTATTTTGATGGGGATTCCCTTGAATTTGTAGATTGTTTTTGGCCGTATGGTCATTTTTTCAATATTGATTCTATCCATCTATGATCATGGGATGTGTTTCCATTTGTTTGTGTTGTCTACGATTTCTTTCAGCAGTGTTTTGTAGTTTTTCTTGTAGAGGTATTTTGCCTCCTTGGTTAAGTATATTCCTAAATATTTCTTTTTCTTTGCAGCTATTGTAAAAGGGGTTGAGTTCTTGATTTGATTCTCCTCTTGGTCACTGTTGCTATATAGAAGAGCTACTGATTTTTGTACATTAATCTTGTATCTGGAAACTTTGCTGAATTCTTTCATCAGTTATAGGAGCTTTCTGGAGGAGTCTTTAGGGTTTTCAAGCTAAAGCATCACATCATCAGCAAACAGTGACAGTTTGACTTCCTCTTTACTGATTTGGATGCCCTTTATTTTTTCCTCCTGTCTGATTGCTCTGGCTAGGACTTCCAGTACTATGTTGAAGAGGAGTGGTGAGAGTGGAAGTCCTTGTCTTGTTCCAGGTCTCAGAGGAAATGCTTTCAACTTTTCCCCATTCAGTATTATGTTGGCTGTAGGTTTGTCATAGATGGCTTTCATTACATTGAGATATGTCTCTTGTATGCTTATTTTGCTGAGAGTGTTAATCATAAAGAGAAGTTGTATTTTGTCAAATGCTTTTTTTGCATCTATTAAGATGATCATGTAATTCTTGTTTTTAATTCTGTTTATGTGGGGTATCACATTTATTGAATTGTGTACGTTAAATGATCCCTGCATCCCTGGTATGAAACCCAATTGATCATCATGGATTACCTTTTGATATGTTGTTGGATTTGGTTAGCTAGTATTTTGTTAAGGATTTCAGTGTCTCTGTTAATCAGGGATGGTGGTCTATAGTTTTCTTTTTATGATTATTTCCATTGCTGGTTTTGGTATTAGGGTGATGCTGGCTTCATAGAATAAATTAGGGAGGGTTCTCTCTTTATCTTGTGGAGTAGTGTCAAAAAGATTGGGATCAATTCTTCTTTGAATGTCTGGAAGAATTCTGCTGTGAATCCATCTTGTCCTAGATTTTTTAGTTGTTGTTTTTGTTGGTAATTTTTAAATTACCATTTCAAATCCCTGTACTTGATATTGGTCTGTTCAGGGTATCTAATTGTTACTGATTTAAGCTAGGAGTGTTGTATTTTTCAAGAAATTTATACAACTCTTCTAGTTTTTCTAGATTATGTGCATAAAAGTGTTCTTAGTAGCCTTGATTGATCTTTTGTATTTCAGTGGTGTCAGCTGTAATATTTCCTATTTCATTTCTTAATGAGGTTATTTGGATTTTCTCTCTCTTGGTTAATCTGGTTAATGGTCTATCAATTGTATTTATCTTGTCAAAGAACCAGCTTTTTGTTTCCTTTCCTTTTTAATTTTTTTTAATGTTTTTTCAATTTAATTTAGTTCTGCTCTGATTTTTTTTAAATTATTTTCTTCTTCTGGGTTTGTGTTTGGTTTGTTCTTGTTTCTTTAGTTCCTTGAGGTGTGACTTTAGAATGTCAGTTTGTGCTCTTTCAGTCTTGTTGATGTCGGCATTTAAGGCCATGAATTTTCCTCTTAGCACTGTCTTTGTGACATACCAGAGATTTTGAAAGGTTGTGTCATTATTGTCATTCAGTTCAAAGAATTTTAAAATTTCCATATTGATTTCATTTTTGACCCAATGGTTATTCAGGAGCAGGTTATTAAATTTGTATGTATTTGTATGGTTGTGAAGGTTCCTTTTGTGTTGATTTCCAGTTTTCTTCCACTGTGGTCTAAGAGAGTGCTTGATATAATTTCAATTTTCTTAAATTTATTGAGGCTCATTTTGTGGCCTATCATATGGTCTATCTTGGAGAAAGTTCCACGTGCTGTTGAATAAAATGTGTATTCTGTGGTTGTTGGATGAAATGTTGTGTATATATGTGTTAAGTCCATTTGTTCCAAGATATGACATAAATCCATTGTTTCTCTGTTGATTTTCTGTCTTGGTGTCCTGTCTAGTGCTGTCAGTGGAGTATTGAATTCTCTCACTGTTATTGTGTTGTTGTCTATCTCATTTCTTAGGTCTATTAGTGATTGTTTTATAAACTTGGGATTGCCAGTGTTAGGTGCACATATGTTTAGAACTGTGACATTTTCCTGTTGGACAAGGCCTTTTACCATTATATAATGTCCCTCTTTTAATCACTGCTGCTTTAAAGTTTGTTTTATCTAATACAAGAATAACTATTCCTGCTCGCTTTTGGTGTCCATTTGCATAAAATGCCTTTTACCACACCTTTAAGTTTATGTGAGTCCTTATGTGTTAGATGAGACTCCTGAAGGCAGCAGATAATTGCTTGGTGAGTTTTTATCCATTCTTCAGTTCTGTATTTTTTAAGTACAACATTTAGGCCATTTACATTCAATATTAGTCTTGAGATGTGAGGTACCATTGCATTCATGGTGCTATTTGTTGCCTGTGTACCTTGGTTTTCTTGTTTTTGCTTTTTAAATGATCTTTTTATTTTATAGGTCCTGTTGATATATACTTTAATGTGGTTCTGTTTTGATGTGTTTCCAGAGTTTTAGAGCTCCTTTTTCAAGATTTAGAGCGCCTTTTAGTAATTCTTGCATTGGTAGCTTGGTAGTGGCAAATTCTCTCAGCATTTGTTTGTCTGAAAAAGACTGTATCTTCCCTTCATATATGATGTTTAGTGTCACTGGATACAAAATTCTTGGCTGATAGTTGTTTCATTTGATGAGGCTGAAGATATGGCCCCAATCTCTTCTAGCTTGTAGGGTTTCTGCTGAGAAATCTGCTGTTAATCTGAAGCTTTTCCTTTCTAGGTTACCTGCTGCTTTTGTCTCACAGCTCTTAACATTCTCTCCTTTGTCTTAAATTTAGATAACTTGATGACAATGTGCTATGCTATGATCTTTTTACGATCGATTTCCTAGGTGTTCTTTTTGCTTCTTGTATTTGGACATCTATGTCTCTAGAAAGGCTGGGAAATATTTTTTTTAATTATTTTTCCCCAAATATTTTTTCCAGACTTTTAGAATTTTTTCTTCTTCAAGAACACTATTTATCCTTAGGTTTGGCTGTTTAACATAATCCCAGATTTCTTGGAGGTTTTGTTCATATTTTCTTATTTGTTTTTCTTTGTCTTTGTTGGATTGGATTAATTCAAAGACTTCGTCTTTGAGCTCTGAGTTTCTTTCTTCTACTTGTTCAATTCTATTGCTGAGACTTTCCAGAGAATTTTGCATTCTTATAAGTATGTCCAATGTTTCCTTAAGTTTTTATTGTTTTTTCTTTATGCTACCTATTTCCTTGAATATTCCTCCTTTCACTTCTTGTATCATTTTTTGGATTTCCTCACATTGGGCTTTGCCTTCCTCTTGTGTCTCCCTAATTAGTTTAGTAACTAAACTCCTGAATTCTTTTTGAGGTAAAATAGGGATTTCTTCTTGGTTTGGATCCATTGCTGGTGAGCTAGTATGATTTTTGAAGAGCCTTGTTTCATCATATTACCAGAGTTGGTTTTCTGGTTCCTTCTCATTTGGGTAGTCTAGTATTTGGGATGTCTCCCAGGTCCTACAGGAGCAGTCTGCTTCCTTCAGAGGGTCTGTGGGTCCTCTCAGGATTTCTGGTTTGTTCTGGCAATCATCCTGGAGCTAAAATTCATGACGCAAGCCTCTGCACACTGCTCTGTCTGTCCAAGTCAGAGCTGCAATCTAGTCCTGCTTCCTATCTGCCATGATGATCTAATTAAGTGCCCCCAGCCAAATGAACGGACTTCCTCCTTAGCCAGGGCTCTTTTAAAATTTAACCTGAGATACTATTCACGCCATAACAAGAAGTGGAGTTTGACATGCCTTATTATACCTCTCCTGCTTTAACATCAATAAGACTTTAAGTCTGATAAGACTCATTTTACAACCTATTCTACTCCTGAAGGCTTCTTCTGCAAATAAAAAGTTGGGTCTCCACAATTCTTCATCTTAACCCAGACATTCCTCTCTACTGCTCTCAGGTCTTTAGATAAACTCAATCGTCAATTAAAAAACTTTAAATCTACCTATAAGCTGGAAGCCCCCATTTCATGTTGTCCTGCCTTTCTGGACCAAACCAATGTATTTCTTAAATGTATTTGATTGAAGTCTCGTATATTCCTAAAATGTATAAAACCAAGCTGCTTTGAGCACATGTTCCCAGGCCCTCCTGAGGACTGTGTCATGGGCCGTGGTCGCTCATATTTGGCTCAAAATAAATCTCTTCAAATATTTTACAGAGTTTGATTCAATTTGTTGACATTGTTATATGTTAATTATACTTTAATTATATTAGTTTTCTAAGGTATAGGAAAAATATACGTTCAAAATTTAGACTTTTCTTGCTCAAACCTTGGGTTACCAATTTTTATTCATAGACACAATAATTCAAAATAAAGTCATCTCATGTTTAAAAGCATTAGTGTAAAATGGAAAACTAGTGCAAAATCTATAGTCATAAAGTTCATTAAACACACATAACCATTTCAAAATGATTTGCTTTGAGGCAGAGTGATATGCATGTTCCATTTTTATTTTCTTTTTTTCTAAAAATACATTGTTAGAAAAAGCCAAAATTTGTAAGTATTCTCCTTCAGGCTACTTTCACTATCTCTCATCTGATTGTTGTCATAAACATATATATAATTTACTTAATGTGTTGCTACATGTTATCAAAACAGTCTTGTTATGTGTCAGCTGCCTTCCAAAATCAAAGGAGTGTCACATTACATATCCAGGAATACCTGGTCAATTGCTTTATGTCACTGCATATATCAGAATGCATCAATCTGAATGCACATGAACTGATTCAGAAGCAAAGGGACACAGTATAAAGGGCACCAGGCTAATATTGAAGAAACTTGTGTTCCAACCTTGATTCTGCCTCTATAGAAACTTGGATGAGTGACTTCAGTTCTCTGGACTCCAATTTTCTCGTTCACTGAACAAACGTGTTGAGACCTACTTTGTGTCCAAATGCTGATCTATAAGCTAGGAATAGACACATAGAAGTCATAGTATGTAACATAGTTACAGATAACAGCTGAGTGGAGAAACATAACTATAGGAAGTATAACGCAGTAATATGGCAAATGCCATGGTGAAGAAAAAGAAGGCAGGTATAAGCATAAGCTGCTAGATCATTCCCTGAATCCAGGCTTGGTGAAGCCACAGAATTGAGAGACTGACTGAGTAGCATCTCAGATTTTACCACAAAATCCATTGTACTATTGGAAGACAGAGCATTTTTATGTGTAAGGGAAATTGCAGCCTAGAGTGGATGAATGCCAGATACCACAGATGTGCTACATGCTGGGAGAGAGCAATTCTTACTTTCCTGATAAATCATGGGCTTTCTTATCATCCATGTGAGGTGGGGACACAGCAGTGACAGCCAGAGGCATGTGGTTAGTAACTTCGGGGATACCTACCCTTTCCTAATTGTTTTTCTACACTGTCAAGCCCACCTTTGAGTGTTGTCTTCACTTTAACCATTTTTACATACTCAAAAACTAATGAGCATGCACTTCCCATCCTGTGCCTATAAAGACCCCAGACTCAGTCAGTAGATGGGGAGATGGCCTGAATTTGGGAAAGAGACAACATGACTTAGGGGGAGAAGACCTGTCTTTCTCATCCCGTCTCCAACTCCCTTCTCCACTGAGAGCCGGTTTTATGGCCCAATGAAATTTTCCACCTTCAGTATCCTTCAATTGTCCATGTGGTCTAATTCTTCTTGGACACTGGACAAGAGCTTGGGACCCATTGAGTGCAGGTACTTAGAAAAGGTTGTCACACAGGCCCTTTGCCCTCGCCAGAGGAGAACAGCCACCCTACACAATAAGGCAAGGGGACAGCTGAGCTGCTAACATGCCGTTGTCTTCAGACAACAGATGGCAGAACTAAAAGAGCACTGTAACACCCTGTCTGGGGCCTTGGGGTCAAGGACACCCTCACCTGGGGGCCACCACATTCCCCTCAAGGTGACATGTATGGTCTGGCCGTGGTCCCTGCCTGGAACTTACTCCTATGTTGGTGCCTGGACTGACTGGCAGGTCTCCCCACACTCACTTGCTCATGTGCTCCCTCCTGCAAGGGGCTGAACATAGTGTGTTAAGTAGAGGGGACACTGCTGCTGTGAGTCTGGCAAAGGCGCTGAGAAAAATCCTGCATCATTGGGAGCCTAGAATTAGAGTCTTTTAGAGAAGTTTTGGCTCCTGAGGCCCAGAAAAAGTTCTAAATAATGTCTCTTACATTGCTTAAACATTATTTTTGCCCAGGAAAGATAATGCCCACTGTCTCCAGAGCAACAAACTAGCAAGATATACCACAAATTGAAGAAAATTGGTTCCTATAACAGTAATCAGCAATCTGTGCATCTGTGTTTATTATTTTAACAAAGTCAATGTTTGTTAGTATTTCAGATAACTAAGGATAAGGAAAAGTGTGCTCAGGTAAACAAAAAGAATCAAATTCATGTTCTTAATTCCCATTAACTATAGATACTTGCCTGAACCAAAGATTAGTTATTAGCTTCAGTCTAAGACTATCCAGAAGAATGTAAATACATACACACTTGTGCATGCACGCGTGCGCATGCATACACACACACACATTGGTGCTAAGCTTCTAAGAATTCTATATATAGAATTATTGCTAAAAATAAATAAATAAATACATTTATTTGTGATTCTATTAACTCATTCCTGGTTGTTTTACTGTAAAACATATTGAAAATAGCCACATCACCAAAAGAAATAGATATTATGCTCATGTATATATTGAGATAACATAATCAAAATAGCTACTCACTAGCAACCAAAACACCTTTTCAAGTTCCTTCTATTTGTGCTTTTCTTTTCTGCTTATCACCTTCATTCTTTTCTTCTTCATTATTTTCTTCTCCATCTCCTTCAGTTCTAAATCACGTGTCCTTAGCATTTTTAAATATACATTTTACATTATTTCCACCTAAAATTGCTTATCTCCTTATCCTGAATAGCAAAATCATCAGGTACTCCCACCAAAAATAAGCAGTTACTTGACTCTACCAATTTCACTTTCATCTAATCCATGTTTTTCCAATGAAAGTAGTAATTTTACCTCATGATAATTAAGCACTGATGTTGTTTTATTTGACTGAGGGACCTGCCTATGTAATGATTCCTTTTGTCTCTAAGGCTCAATGGATATTTTTCCTAAGACTATGTATACACAGACACACATACACACGTATGCACACACACCCCCCCACCAAATGGATAATATGAGATATACAAAACTTTGCACTCTCTGTCCACAATCTTCACATATCCCTTCAAAATTCACTTGGAAACGCCTGTAATCCCAGCAATTTGGGAGGCTGAGGCGGGTGGACTCCTCACGAGGTCAGGAGTTCGAGACCATCCTGGCTATGGTGAAATCCCGTCTCTACTAAAAATACAAAAAATTAGCTGGGCGTGCTGGCGGGCGCCTGTAGTATCAGCTAGTCAGTAGGCTGAGGCAGGAGAATGGCATGATCCCGGGAGGCGGAGCTTGCAGTGAGCTGAGATCCTGCCACTGCACTCCAGTCTGGGCAAAAGAGTGAGACTCTGTCTCAAAAAAAAAAAAAAAAATTCATTCGGAAGAAAAATTGTAAAATGAGCCTTCTCTGTCAATGCTTTTGCTATATTATCACTTCATAATTGAATGCAATCTGGAAACTGTATTGCAAAGAATCCATGCTTCACACTGAATTTTTGCATTAGAAACTGTAAGAGTATTTGTATGTGGTGTAGGTTTCTTGCAAAAGACTCAGCAGGAAACCGAGAGAGTGAACTGTGACCACCTCAAAAATAAAATATTTTACTAAGCTTTAAAAAAAGTATGCATAAAATTTTACTTCAGGCCATCATTCTTATAGCATGAAGACTAATTTAAAAACTATAATTGCACAGATAAAATGATAAAGTATGCTATCTCCAATTTATTTATTCCAAGTTTCCCATTAAATAGTACTGATTTGTTCTCAAACAATTACTCATATTTATAGTTTTATAATTGATCTTTTCAAAGAGTGGCTAATATATGTTATATTCCATCTAGTCTTTACTTTATTAAAATAATTTTACACTAATATGACGTCATCTTTGGTCTCTCCTATGTTTTCCATATAATTAATTATTAACTTGTCTAAGGTTTGCTTTCTCAATGTCTTCTATTTATAGTATAATTTTCCTTCAATTCTTTCCTCCCATACATTATTAATCTGTGGAGTTGCCTATTAAAACCACAATGAAATTAATACAATACCACTTCACAGATACATTAAAGGGCTGAAACAAAAACTACTGACAATGCCAAATGTTAGCGATGATATGGAACAACCAGGACTCTTGTACATCACCTACAGCAAGGTGAATAGTACAGCAATTTTGGCAAATGATTTTATGATGTCTTAGGAAGTTAAAACTATGATTACCCTATGATTTAGCAATTCCAGTTCTAAGTGCTTATCTAAGAGAAATGAAAAAATATGTCTATAAAAAGACATGCACAAAAATGTACTGGAAATATACATAAATTCTAAACAAAAGAATGGATAAATAGATTTACATGTATTTATTTAATGGAATAAATGAATAAACTACTTACACATACCAAAACATGGATGCATCTCAGTAATACTTTGAGTGAACATGAAGCAGTACATATTATTTTATTTATATAAATTTCAAAAAAGTGAAACTTTCTTCTGTGTTGAGTGCAAGGCATTCACTGGAAAGGGTCATGGAGGAAACTTCTACGGGGATTATGATGGTATTCAGGTGTATAATTGAACTATGTACCTAACCCTGTTCATTTTGTTGTTTATGAATAATATCACCATAGAATAACTTGAACTATGACATTAGATTCTAAACTTGTCTTCCAATATTCACTAACACCAATATGTTGAAAGGTAAGGTTCCTAGTCCCTTTGGTTTCTAACTAGTAGAACACACAGATGACTACTTGTCAATAGATATCAAAATATTAACTTTATCAATATTTTTACTACTCCCTAATTGCCACTCCCTAATTTAGCCTCAATAAATTCTGACCCTGAGAAAAGCCTGTGGGAGCAGACCCTGAGCTGACTCAGAGTTGGAGGCAAGAGAGCTGCAGACATGGCAAACGTTCTTACCCTCATGGAAGGGTTCTATAACCTAGTGTGGACAGCAAGAAAGCTCAAAGGAAGAGAGTGTTCCCTGGGCCTCGCGAGGGCAAAATATAAAAAGAAGCAATTTCTTCTGAGAGTGATGACTTTTTACCACCACAACCTCACCTAATGAACACAAAGCCCCACAATTAGCCACCGGGAGTCAGAGACCAAGAGTGTTCATACCAATGCTCCTCCTCCATTGAGGGAGAAAAGAAGTTTCCTGCCCTGGCAACAAGAGAGAATGTGGTTTCCACACATATTGACTGGGGGAAGAATTCAGTTAATTAGAATTTGTTTATATACCAAAATAGGCAATCACTAAAAACTATGTTTCTGAAGAACTAATACATTATTAAGGAAGTGCTAATATCATTACTGTTATTTTAAAATAACAATTACAATACTAGTTACAAATATTGCAAAAATGAACATTTCATTAAAAATGATAATGATATATGGATATATACATGTGTGTATATATATACACATATATATGTCATATTGTTTATATTTTATGTACTCATGTGCATTTTAAGAACAGTCATCTTTGGCTATTATGCATTATTTTATTGTATTTTATATTTTTATGTTCTCAATTTGTTATTAGCATCAATTTGCTTCAAATAAATATAAATAAATGAAAGGATCACAAAGCCTAATCATATATTTAAAGTAAGACAAGACAGATTCCTGAGATTCCTGAGAAAAAGCTTACATTTTATAAAATAATCTAACAACACAACCATCAGCATCATCAGAAAGCAGTGACTTTGGCTAGTCACTGAGACCTCAAGGACATCACTGCCCTAGAGAAGTAAATAAAAGTAAGGGGGAAATTACACACATGCAGGAAGATACTTTGTCATACAAGTTACATATTATGCAGGAGCTGTAGAAAATTTAAAAAAAAAATTGGCCAATTGGTTATACGGCAAAAAAATGTTCAAAGAAAACTTTAGTGTTACCTGTGCTTCACAGATTGGTAAAACTCTAGCAGGAAAGAAAAGATTGTATCTTCCAAGCAGGCAAAATGGCGTTTTAGAAACTGTGGGATCTAGCTGCTGATTCCTAGCTAGTGATGTTTTAATATGAACACTGCCTAAGTGCAGAAGTGAAGGAGTAATGCCCATGAGAGGAAGATTAGCCATCTTGGACCATATTTTGCTTTTGGAAATAGATAAGAAGGCTGGTAGCCTCAGAATTATCTTCAACCAAGTAGAAGTCATTACCAATACAACAACCAAAAACACTAAAATGACTCTTGCTTCTGAATAACTTGCTTACATGGCTGTTTTCTAGTGGTTACTTATTATAAAAGGAGGTAGAAGTAATGAGAATATCTAGATTCCTTGATTAAACACCGCCAACGTGGCAAAGCAAAAAGAAGGACTCTATATGTTGGTCTGGAGAGAAAAGGGAGCAAGGGAATAAGAGTATGACTATAGAGTGTCTTAGTCCTTTTGTGCTGTTACAGTGAAAAACACCTGCAACTGGATAATTTATATAGAACAGAAATTCTTTTCTCTCATTTCTGGAAGCTGGAACATCTGCGATCAAAGGGCCAGTTGGTTCGGTTGTCCCGTGAGGGTCGCTGTCTGGCAAGTTGTGGTTGTATCCTCCAGAGGACAGAAATGCTGTGTCCTCACATGGCAGTTGGCAGAAGAGCAAGCAAGTGAAACATTGCATGAGGCCTCTTTTTTAAGAGCCTAATGCCATTGATGAAGGGAAGAGCCCTCACGACCTAATATTCTCTTAAAATTTCCCACTTCTTACACTACCGTCACATTGACCATTAAATTTCAACACCTGGATTTTGGAAGTGAAAGATTCAAATCATAGCATGGGGTAAGGCAAATGTTCCATGATCAGTGCAGAAGTGCATGGCATAAGAATAAGCAAGTCCAGAAAATAGCATTCTTCAGGTTGGAGTTTAACAAAGAGAATGGACAGTTTAAGCAAGTCTAGGAGATTACATTCTGTGGTTTCTAGTTTGGCAAGAAAAAAATGGGTGCTTTATGCTAGGTACTTGCAATTCTTGGTGCACCCTTCACAAAAAAAATTGTAAATGCTTATGATGTTTATTTTGGCAGATGCTATTTAAGGAATTCTTAGCAAGCTGCATTTACTTTGTTTAAAATGCTGCAAATTGTTCCCCTAATCTTTACAACAGTACTGAAGCATAGAGGTCATTTTGTTCATTTTGTAGATGAGAAACCAGTGACTCAAGGAAGATACCTAATTTGTAGGTAGGTATATCATCTTTATTAAAGAAGAAAAAATGTTTCAACATCTCTAAAGGAAATATGTCTATTCCTGTACACTAAATGCAAAGAATGATATTGCCAGGAAAGCTAGAATAATTTTTTATCTACGTTCTCCTTTATTTTCTTTTTGGTTAAATTTTTATGTCTCTTCAGAAATGCTGTACATTTAGATTGTGTGCTGTTAATTTGTACGTTCTCCTCATTAGTTTCCTACAGGCACTTGGCTGTCTGCAGATGTCAGGCCCCCAGGCTATAAAATTCACCAAGCAGATTGCTTTGAAATATTCTCCCTCCAAAGGCCCTTGTTTAGCTTGTGTAAATCTGTTCTGAGTTGCTTTCCTAAGTTGACTTACGTGACTCGTGTGTTTTTGCATGGCAGTTTTGTTCAGTGAGTGAGGAAGAATAGTTTTCTACAGTCCCCAAACTCTCTCTCTCTCCCTGTTCTGCACATGTTCTATCTTGAGCTGCTTTGCAGACATGAATAACCAGCAGTGTTGACAATCTGTGTATCCCCACTTGAGTGCCACCATATTGGCTGCATCACATAGAGAGGCTGTGTTTTTCATGCCAAATGAGAGAATTGTTGAGTAACAGATATTTTATTCACTGCAAGTCTCTCACAGGTTCTGCATATTATTCAAATATGTACATTCACACTATTTCTGTCTTGTTTTTTCCCTGTCTCTTACCCACTGGCATCACTTCTGCCTGTTTTGCATTTTTTAATTTTTTGCCCAAAGACAGAAGCAGGCATTACTGTGAGGATTGAAAAGTTCATTTTCTGTGTACACTATTTTGCTTTTCATTATCCCAATTACGTAATGCATTTCAAGATCCATAACTTTCCTCTCCAAATTCCCCATAGCAATTTTCCTCTGAGCCTTACTCAGTTGAGACATCTGCTCCCTGTTAATACAGTGAGGACATAATCATTAAATAACTTAGATTTGAGCTTTTCCTTGGTAAAACCCATGCCTCCTTTGCATTGTCTTCACAGAATTTAGTACATCCATTCACTCCACAGTCATGTAATGAGCATCTACTATGTGCCACACATTGTAGCAAGTGTCACATAAGCATAAATAAGTGATAGTCTCTATATTCAAGGAGCAAACAGTCTAATGGGGGAGATATGGTCAAGTAGGCAGACAAATTTAAGGCAGTGTGACAAACACTTCAAAGTAGGTAAGTACAAAGGAATGGAGTATCACAAAGCAGGAAGCTCTCAACTATGCGGTGTTTAGAGTTTATCTAGATAGGAATTCTTTCACAAGCTGTGTGTGTGTGTGTGTGTGTGTGTGTGTGTAACAATATAAACATTTTATACTCTTTCATAAACTTACCATAATTGACTGTGTACATGAATTTGCAAACACATTTGCAAACATTGAGTCATCTGACTAAAGGGCAATAGAGGCCGGGCGCGGTGGCTCAAGCCTGTAATCCCAGCACTTTGGGAGGCCGAGACGGGCGGATCACGAGGTCAGGAGATCGAGACCATCCTGGCTAACACGGTGAAACCCCGTCTCTACTAAAAAATACAAAAAACTAGCCGGGCGCGGTGGCGGGCGCCTGTAGTCCCAACTACTCGGGAGGCTGAGGCAGGAGAATGGCGTAAACCCGGGAGGCGGAGCTTGCAGTGAGCTGAGATCCGGCCACTGCACTCCAGCCTGGGCGGCAGAGCGAGACTCCGTCTCAAAAAAACAAAAACAAAAAAAAACAAAAACAAAAAAAAAGGGCAATAGAAATAAGAACTGCCATGTAATGGCACTATACTTTTCTTTGGCTGGGGGATGCTGTTTTCAGTCAAAATAAAAATGAGTTATCACTTAAAGTGAAAACATTTAACATCTAATATATTGTCAGGGTGTCTGATCACTAATAAATTATAATTTTATATATTATTAAATTATGTAAATTATATAATATTTAATTATATAATTTAATAATTTAATCCCAATATCAAAAATACTCAAAAATACCCAATTTCCTTTTGTACACATTGAGTTCTCTTAGCAGTTATATGTATATTTTCCACTAACAGTGTGAAATTGATCTTTTCATAGATTTAATAATTCAGTCTATTTAATAAGTTGAGATGTTTTTGGCATCTTGAAAATACATAATTTTGTGGAATACTATTCTCTGTTGCAGGCTTGTGGCAAAAAGAATCAGAAGCTGACTGGACACCCAACGTGATTATTTGTTATGCTACACAGATGACAGATGCTGCCCATGATGACAAAGGCTTCCTTGCTGTATTAATAGAGACAGTCATCACTGGAATGGAGATCATGGTTAAGGACTGAAGTCATCAAAGGGCCATAGCATAGTGAACTCAGTGGAATCAGAAGAATTTGTATCTTAGCAACAAGTCTCATATTTGTATTCAAGCCTCTTTTTGGTTTCTGACATATGACATCACTGTGATATTAAAGTAAAATAATTAATAGAATTTTCTAGTTTTTACTTGTTAATATTTAAAATGTTGCTGTTATGCTATTTTAACAATTGAATAAGACATGTAAATATTAATGACCTAAACTCATTTTTGTTTATACATATTTAAAGAATATTATAATAGTAAATCAGTGAGGGGTACTTGTGATGATTATTTTTAATTATCCATTGACTCTGGAGTTTGGAAAACTAATAGAAAATGGGGAGCCATTGTTGGCTACTTCACTAGAGAGGCTATCAAAGCATAGTGGAAAACAGCCTTGATTATGATTAGTTCACATCTTTGCTGTCTGAGTTCTTATGTGACTCAGAGTTATTAATTTGCTTCCACATGTTGAAAATGGAGATAATTATATCTCAATTTGGCAAAATTCAGTAAGATTATAATGTATAAAGTATCCCATGCTACTTAAACTTAGTAATGCTAACTTCTCCTTTTATATCCCTGAATTTTCATTTTATTTTCTGTAAAATGAAAACCTTAATATACACCTGACAAAGCTGTTGTAAGTGTGATGAAATACGGTAGAATCATGTTCTTGGTAAGAAGGGATAAAAAATGGCTCCAGCTGCTCCTTTCCCATGAGAAGAGACAAAATAGCGATTTTTCCATTATGGAACGAATATCACTAGAATGGCTTCTTAGTATTATCCCTGTAAGATAAGTAGGCTTGCATTTTCCTAGGGAACAAGTATATAAACAAGAACTTTTTATGAGAGTTTAGGTATCTGCATGGGTGAGACTTTAAAAGGCTCTCCATCCTAACACATGTTGGTAAGCGAGCTTCTGAAAAGGGGTGAACTAATTTTCATAATCATCTCAGCAACCGATTGAAAGGAAAAAAATCTAGACACAAAAACCTTCTTCCAGAGTGTCAAATTTAGGGAAATCAGGTAAAGTGGACAAGGATAGGCTTTGATCAACTCTGATCAAGAAGGATGAAAAAATTATTATGAAGCAAGAAAGATGATTATATTAACAATAGTAGCTACCATTTGGTGAAAAGTTCTATGAGTCAGATATATTTCTACATTCTTTATATTCATTAAATTTATTTATTACCCATAACAGCCTTGTGCTCCATGCATTTTTATGTCTATATGACTATTATAGAGGAGAATATTAAGGCACAAAGAAAGTTAGGTAACTTGTTCAAAGACACACAGCTGATAGTTTGTAGAGATGTTTGAACCCAGACAAACTGGCTTCGGAGTCTATCTTGTTAACCCCTTTGTAGGACTGCCTCTTATCCATGGTGCCACATGGCTAGATTTTTATCTAAGTAGGCAAGGAGATAGTTAGGGTGGTACTTGATCCTGAATGTGATGAATTATGAACGTCTTAATAGTGCAGAAAACATGTGTGGAAACGGGAAACCACATTATTCACCAGAGGACCTTTCCTGTGTTGAAGTCAATTTCTCAGTTCATGAAACAGGCCCTGGACTTGTTTTCAAATTGATGAAGCAGGGGTCAACAGCAATATCTTCCTGGATATCCTACATACCAATAGGCGCACAGAAATTTTTAAACTTACTGGATGGGAGGCAATGTAGTTGAAGAAGGTAGGATGAACCTGTGGTAACTGAAGCATGTGAAGACGTAAGCATGGTAGTTTGGTTATCCAGTGGCACAAGAATATTAGTCCAGGCTGGGCATGGTGGTTCATGTCTGTAATCCCAGCACTTTGGGAGGCTGTGGCGGGTGGATCACGAGGTCAGAAGTTTGGGACCAGCCTGGCCAATATGGTGAAACCCCATCTCTACTAAAAATACAAAAATTAGCTGGGTGTGGTGGCATGCGCCTGTAGTCCCAGCTACTGGGGAGGCTGAGGCAGAAGAATCGCTTGATCCCGGGAGGCAGAAGTTGCAGTGAGCTAAGATTGTGCCACTGCACTCCAGCCTGCGTGACAGAGCAAGGTTCCCTCTCAAAATAAATAAATAAATAAATAAATAAATAAATAAAGTATTAGTCCCACTACAAAAATAAAGTCAAACATCTAATTTATACATATAACATCATTTTGCAAACCACATATCATTATATAAATGTTTGTATTCTTTATCTCCCACTGCCTACATGTATGAAAATGCATGTTTGAAATAAAAATTGAATTTAACATATTATTAGTAAAATGCATGGTTGGTAGTAGGATGAAGGTTAATATAATCAGTCCTGCTATCAGGAAGAGGGAGATCTGATACAATTCTGTTCGATGTGTTGTTTGGACCCTTGCTGATGTCTGTGCCCATCAACCGATTTGGTCACCTGGTGACTTGACCTGTTTTTTCCTGAGTTGTGTGTCTTGAAGTTCCTGTTTTATTTGTAAATTATGCTACACACAACTCTGAAGTCCATATGCTCTGCCATACCCTCTAGTTCTAATGTACATGTTCTGTGTAGCCTTCTTATTCCAACCAGAGGCCTACTATGGAATAATGATGCTCTGGGCCGAGATTTATGTTTGGAAACCTAAAACTCTTTGCTACTATCTGTTTTCTGTGCTGGATTCTGGCTTGCAGGTTTTTTGTTGTTGTTGTTGTTATTTTTGTTTTGTTTTGTTTTGTTTTTTTTAATGCTTCCTTTCTGGCCACCCTCCTCTAACCTTCCCTCAAGTCATTTCAAATCTATGTATCTATGTTTTGGTC
Source organism: Macaca thibetana thibetana (assembly GCF_024542745.1). NCBI lineage: Eukaryota > Metazoa > Chordata > Mammalia > Primates > Cercopithecidae > Macaca > Macaca thibetana. The sequence continues at coordinate 114,248,577 of NC_065589.1, forward strand.
AGCAGCACGTGGTTAGTTCCCACACCATGCTGAATACAAGGTTCCCTCTGAGGATCTTGGGATTTCCCTGAGATGGCCACCGAGAAGCTGGAGAAAGAGGTGCTGTAGGATTCCTTCAGCGCTGTGGCTTTTATCTAACTCACCTCTGGGGATTTTAACCATTAGCATTCAGAAAGCAGTCCTTTCAGGTCTGCCCTTTGCCCTCTAGCTTCCTCTCTTTTTTTGACCTCTACTTTCCCTGGACTTAGAATCTTCCTTTGTCTCTAATCTGATACCTAGCCTTGTCTTAATATTAGAGAGGCTACAGGGCTACATCCCAGTTTCAGAGAAGGGATTGTATGTTGGGAAATATTTTAAAAATTATAGGCACACGATACAAATGTACTTAAATATTGTTAATTTTCCTAAAAGTGTTTATTGCAAGGCTATTTCATATTACATAAAAGCGGAAAGAAAGAGAAAAGTCAGTCACCCAAATGGTTTGTTGACTCTACACAAAATACCTAACCTCTTACGTTAGTAAAATGCAAGGTTGGTTGTAGGATGAAGGTTAATATAATCAATCCTGGTATCAAGAAGAGGGAGGTCTGATATACTTTTGTGTATACACTTATGTGTTTTTGCCTGTAAGTACCAAATGGAACCATCCTAACTTATAAAGTGACAAACAGCAAACTATGCATTTTGCAATCAATTACTTTAGGAATCATTTTGAAAACTTTCATATAAGATCCAACTGACTGAGCACTTACTATTATGGAATACATATGCATATATATATATTCATAATATAAAAATCCTAAGCTCTTCAAAGGGAACCTTGCATTCATCATGGTGCAAGAACTAACCACATGCTACTGACCAAAAGATAGATTTGAAATGACTTGATGGAAGTATAGAGGAGGGTGGACTGAAAGGAAGCATTAAAAAAAATCAATCCTAACCTCTTACGTTCAATCTAAACATATCCCCATTTTCTGCCTGATAGCTCACAGTGGTCACATTGGTGCCATGTAACAATGCCTAGACTGGTGAGAAATGCTAAAATTTCAGTTCTGCCCATGATAATCCTTAACACTAGGACTGGTTTAGTATTTTGATAGCTCAGAACATTCACTAAAGATGAAAGTGGATGTAGTAGAAACTGTCACTATATTCATCTTTATCTTTAGTCAATTCAAATTTTTAATCTGCTAGCATTAGTATGACAGTTAAGGGCAAAGTGAATGGAAATAGCTTGCACTTTTTATTCCGGATTAAAATCCTAGCTTCATTATACATGATTATAGCTATGTTATAGCTGACTATAGCTGAATACATTGAAAGAAATTGTCTCTCCGAATCACAATTTTTTTCATTTGTGTAATAAGGTTAATAACATGCACCTTGTAAGATTGGTATGAAGAGGTTATATGTATATGTATGTATATGTGTGTATATTTATATATTTTATATTATAAATATATATGTATATATATTCCATAATACAGAAAATAGCACTTAATTAGTGGGATCTTATATGAAAGTTTTTAAAATGATTCCTAAAGTAATTGATTGCAAAATGCAGAGTTTTCTACTTGTCATTTTATAAATTAGGATTGTTCCATTTGGTACTTACAGGCATCGTGAAATACTAAAACAAAATTATTCGCATTGTGTTGGTGTAGAATGGAAATGCTAAATGCAATGTAGTTCTCTTATTTTTTCTCTAATATTAAATGAGATGGGAGTGAATAAGTTTCACAGGTAAGTTTTGAAAATCATTGCTTTTCAATCTTCTCTGTTGAATGAGAAATCATTTTGTATAATCAACTAATAAAACTTTGATAGTTGTCAGCTTCAGACTTAGTTGTAGTTATGCTCTTAAAACCCTGTCACATACTTTCAGTGGGACAGAGCCACAGGGCATCTGTTTGCACAGTCCTTTTAAATTCTAATAAGGTTTTCTGAAGCATATTCTAATAAAGTTTTCTAATAAGGTTTTCCGAAGGTACTGTCCCTCCCCACTGCTTCAGCGCTGGCTCAGAGGCAAGTCTCCTCTTTCATCTTCAAACAACTTCAAAGTTTATTTTTGAAATAAGGGTTTCTTTTCCCATGAAATTCAAAGATCTTTGTGGCCTCATGTGAGGGAAGGAGCTCCTGGCTTTCAGAAATGTATTTAAACAGCCGCTGATGTCTTAGTGCCTGGTTAATAGGCCTTGCTGACCTTCAAAAATGTTCAGTTTTCTTTACCTTTGTTTCTTGGTCAGCTTGATTGAAGCTGAAGGAGGACCTTGGGGTCTAAGAGAAGCTGCTGTATCTGAAATAATGAAATGCCTAGAAAATGCCTTTCTCCCCTCTACCTATGGATTGTTGAGAGATTTAAAAAATAACTTTAGGAAGGAAGGAAGGGAGAAAAGGGGAGGGAGGTAGGAAGGAAGGTGGAAAGGAAAGAAGAGAGTGGGTAGAAAAGAGGGAAGGAGGAAGAGAGAGAGGGAAGAAGGGAAGGAAGAAAGGGAGGATGGAAGGAAGAAATTTTCCACTTGTGCATATTCCTTTTGTTTATCCTACACTGATTTTTTTTTTTTTCTTCATTTGGAAGCTGAGCTATTCTCCTCCCACTCCTCCATTTGAAAATGTCAATCCTCCTGGGATGACAGTTTGCTTGCCAGGAGGCTGTCAGGTGCTCTGTCCAGACCACACCCCCACCACTATAATTAATGCAGGTGCTGGGACTAGGAAGACCACAGCAGCCAGTAATCCCTGGCTCTGTCATAGCATCTGCCTCCAGGTAAACCTATCATTTGCTGTGACTCTCTGGCATTGACCTTTTTTAGCATATGGAGAGATGTGATTCATTTTCCGGAGTATCATTGGAGATGATGAAAGAGAAAGGAGGAGAGAGGTCTCTTGGGGATTTTTAAAACCAATGCAGAATATTTCTGTCCCAATAATTCCTGTCAGAGAATTGCTGAAAGCCTTCCTTAGGCACGGAAAAATCAGATCCAAGGTCTTGCCTCTTGCCCCATCCCCCCTCCTCATGTGTCTCCTTTCTGTGTGCTTGTATCGGGATTATTATAACTCCTCATGTGATGTGTATTGTATTGTTTGCTACTTTTCATGAATATATGCTTTCTCTACGAGTGGATCCTCAGCTTGTTCAGGGCAAGATGTCTTTTAATGTCCCTTAGTGTTCCTTACACTTCTCTTTGCAGTGATCTTCCTAGTAAGTGCTTGAAAATAATCAATGACATTTTTTTTCCCCTTCAGTCAAGAAGGATAGTAGATTTATCATGAAATTTTGCTTCTGTAGGAAAAAGGAAGAAATCTGTGAGGGGCAATCAATCTCTTTTTTGTGAGGTGGTAAAACAAACTCTTTAAAATTTTTACTTTTGTTTAGGGTCTATCATTTAGTGTGGGAAAATATGAGAAGTCATTGCAAACTATTTCAAATAATATCAAACATATTATAAAATATAAAGCCTTTATCTTTATCTGTTATGTTTATTAAAAATAGCCCAAACCATGCAATACCTAATATGATAATTTCTGGAATTAATACTGAGTATAGCCTGAAATTTCATTAGTTTTTCTCTGTTCAAATTTGAGATATTAGAAAAATAGACCAATGCTCAATTTTATATAAATGAAAAATTTTAGAACCAAAAATGACAAATCATAACTCAATAAGGGAAATAATAGATAGAGAGAGAGAGAGAGAGAGAGAGAGAGAGAGAAAGAGAAAGAGAGAGAAAAAAAATTTAAATAACAGAATACGCCTTGGATTTGATCATCCTCTTCACAGATCAGACTCCTTTGGCCAACAGCCATAACTTTACTCTTAAGGAGCTGATTTTGCACTTTACTCTCCATGTAAGCTCCCTATATTCTATGGGTGAATACTTATTTGGGCGAGCAAGATGGGCTTTAGGCCAGCTTTTTAAGAAGAATGAAGGCTTTTGAGAAATAATAAATATGCAAGTAGCCTAGTGTTTCCATGAGCTGAACATATATCACAATCCATCCTGATCCAGTGTTTCACCCAAACTAATGATGAAAGTGGATATAGTAGAAACTGTCACTATATTCATCCACAGTCAGATTTTCACTGTCTTGCAGCTTCCATTTGCATGTATGCATTTGTCTTGAGTTGTCCTGCCTTGATGGTTTTGAATCTCCCAAGGGAACTTCAACTCAGCAGCAGCCAAGGGGATAAATGGCCGCCTTGCAGACAATCCGATAACCTTTCGGAAGACAAGCCCCTCTCGAGGCCATATCTGTTAACACATAATATTAACTTTCCCCAGTTTTGGCTCATCTCTCTTTTCCTGTTAACTTGTAACCTGTATTTCAGGGACCTATCATCTGAGAGTCTTACCACATCTTCTGGCATGCCTTGTGAAACTGGAAGATGGTCTGTGTGCACTGGAAGAAGGTGCCCCAAGTCAAGGAATCAGTCCACCTACGTCGCTCCCACCCTCCATCCCAGACTACATCACAGGGATAACAATGTTGAAGACTGAGGAGGAGAGGAGGCAGGCAAGAAAAACAACTTGCCCAGAAGCATAATTCAGAGGATTACAGTCCAGGTGGCAGCATCTCTGACCCAGGGATAGAACCTGCCAGGAAGAAGGCAAAGAAGTTAAGAGTTCCTCTGCAGAAATTAATAAAAAGTGACATCAGACAGGATTTTTCAAAGTGGTCCACATGAGACTCTCAAATTTTATAACTTCATAGTCAAAATCTGAGTATAATGAGACCATTTATATTTCAGATGAAGACACAATTAACTTCATTGTGAGTGAAACCAACCATCATGCATCTCAAAAGAAGCTAGACCTTGGGCTCACTTAAAAAAACTGAAGTAAGTTTGGGGTGCTCTTATTTTAAATGAATGTGTTCTGTGTTAAAGGAAGAGGATGCTTTTGGAAAACTATCCAAATGTACATCATAGGTTAATCACAAATTCATTTAGAAGAGACAGTTCAAAAGTCTTTTCTGACTTTCAATTTGATGGTAATAGCCATCTTGAGGGAATGAAGAAATTTAACAGGAATGATGTCTTTCACTACCAAAATAAGTTAAAAATTCAAATTATATACACTCTAACAAAAGTTGTACACCTTTGACAAGTCCATGAATATTTTGGGTATCAAGGATTTAAATCAATTCCTGCAGAGAAAACCAATTAAGTTTGAGTATAAAATTTGGCAACTGATAACTTAACTTGGCTATTTGGCTTGATTTGAATCCTACCAAGCAAAATCATTACTTTCTATAAACACGGGCTTGAGTTGGGAGGGAGTCTAGGGATGAATACTGCTAATACTCTAGGAACAAGCCTAATACCGCTGTCACTTATGTTTCAATGACTCTTCACCAGCATCAAGCAGCTGACAGCTTTGAAGGAGAAAGGAATCAAGGCAACATGAATGATTCATGAAAATAAGACTGAACAGTGTTTTCTCAAAAACTGCCTCAGAACTCAAAAACTGGAAGAAAACGATGTCTGATTTCCGAACGGACAAACAGAAAGATAGGAGTGTGCTAGTGACATGGCAATGACATCGTTATCATCTGCTCCAAGGTAGTAGGTACTAAGACTTTGGAAAAGGTCATGCACTATTCAACAACAGCCAAAAAGACGTTTAAATCAATCAACAGAAAATTCATGCATTTTCAATGTGTGCTTTGAAAAAGAACACTGGGAATGTGAAATAGATGGATCAGAATATCTCCAAATACATTATTAAAGTTAGAGGTAAGAAGCAGTACTCCAGCTTCATCAGTTACATTGATCTGATCATTAACAATAATATCAGCTGCACAGGATCTAAACCAATGAGTCTGGGTTAGATCTGCTGACTTTCCAAAGATATGTTGCATGTTTTTACTTGCAACACAATGAAGAACCACTAGGACAGGGGAACAGAGGAAAGTACACCCAATTAGGAACAGAGATCAGATATAATATGACATTATACTGGATACTCATTAAGACAAAAAAACACAAAAGAAAACAGCCATGTGTTGTTCTACACCAGGTATGAAAAAAGTCAGCTAGATTTACATGCAAAATGTTTCAGAAACATGTTACACAAAATAGTTTCTGAGATATTGGCAGTATTTGCATTCCATTAATATTATGTTTTATTTTGTTATTCTGTGTTTCCTAGCAAAATACTAATTTCGGTATTCCATTGATATATATGTAGGAACAAGACTAATACCTCTATAACTTATGTTTTAATGACTCTTCACCAGCCTGGGAAACAGAGCAAAGGCTGGAGTATAGTGGTATGATCACAGCTCACAGCAACCTCAAACTTTTGGTCTTAAGTGATCTTCCTGTCTCCGCCTACTGAGGAGCTGAGACTACAGGTGCACACCACCATGCCTGGCTAATTTCAAAAAAAGGTTTTTGTAGAGACCAGGTATTGCTATATTGTCCAGCTTTATTATTATTTTAAAGAGAATATTAGTATTATTTCCCTGAGAAAATAATCAATGCACAATTTTAAAATGGATACATAATAGATGTACATATCTGGGGTTACATATAATTTAATACATTCGTATGATTTGTAAAGATTAAATCAGAGTAATTGGTATATCTATCACTTTAAATATTTGTAATTTTTAATGCTAGAAACATTAAAATTATTCTCTTCTATTTCAAAATAAACAATAGATTATTGTAATTTATAGTTCCCCTACAGATCTATCAAATAGATCTTGTTTATTCTATCAAACTGTATATTTGTACTCAATAATCAACCTCTCTCATCCCTTCTCCATGAATATTTTCACATTTTTGAAAGGCCTCGACTTTCTGATAAAGAACACTAGTAACCTGACTTAAAGGACTTTTGAATAATATATATGCTATATTAGTCAAGATTCTCCAGGGGGACGGAACCAATGGGATGTATGTATACATGTGTGTGTATACATATACATACATATGTATTAGTGTGTGCATACATATACATACATATGTATTAGTGTGTACATACATATACATACATATGTATTAACATGTGTACACATATACATACATGTGTATTAGCCTATATATACACATACATACATGTGTATTAGCGTATATATACACACACATACATATGTATACATATATGTATGTGTATATATATGTATACAAACACACGAAATTAGGAATGTATTAGGGAGACTTGGCTAACACAATTACAAAGCCAAAATTCCACGATAGGCTGTCTGCAGCCTGGGGAATAAGAAAAGCTAGTAGCATGGCTCCCAGGAAAAGTGATGCTGTTGCTCAGTCTAAGTTAGAAAGCCTTAAAACCAGGAAAACTGATGGTGGCCTAAGATACCCTGGGAGGGCACTGGTACAAGTTCCACCAGAGTCCCAAAGGCTGAAGTAGCTGGAATCTGATGTCTACAGGCAGGAGGAGAAAAGGCCTCCTGCTCCTGCTACACAAAGGAGAGAGAGAGAGAGAGAAAGAGAGAGAGAGAGAGAGAAAAGAAAAAGCCATGCAAGCTGAATATCCCCTATCTTCCATCTGCTTTGTTCTAGCAGCATCCACAGCTGACTCAATGGTGCCCTCTCATATTGAGGGCAAGACTTCCTTTCCCAGTCCTTTGACTTGCATGCCCATCTCTTCTGGAAACACCCTCACAGATACACCCAGAAAGAATGCTTCACCAGGCATCGAGGCATCCCTCACTCCTATTAAGTTGACATGTAATATTAACCATCACACACCTTGGAGGTTAGGAGTATTTAAATACTTATCTTCCAAGAACCATTTCCTTACATCCCAGGTGCAATACACCTAACAACCTCGCCCTCTCATTGCAGAGGATGATTTCATAGTAAAAATATATATTGATCCCTCTCTCTGTCTTAGTCTATTTTGTGTTGGTATAAGAGAAAACCTAAGCCTGGGTAATTTGTAAAGAAAAAAAAAGGTTTATTTGTGTCACAATTCTGGAGGACTCAAGTTCGGGCACCTGAATCTCTGGAGGGCCTCAGGTTGCCTCGACTCCTGGAGGAAGGCAAAGTGGAGACAGATGTGCACTACATGGTGAGAAAGGGAGAGAGAGAGAGGGAAGGGAGATGCTAGGCTCCTTTTAACAACCAGTTCTTGCAAGAATGGATACAGTGAGAACTCAAGGACTCTGCCAATCCCCCAGGGAGGGTATTAATCTATTCATAAGAAATCCATCCCCAGGACCCAAACACCTCCCATTTGGACCCATGTCCAACATTAGGAATCAAACTGAAACATGAGATTTGGTGGGGAAAAACAAACCATATCCAAACTATAGCACACCCTCACCCCAGCCACACCATATAAGCTCTGACTTCCACAATTGTGTCTCCTCCTGTCTGCTGTTAAGCCTCATGGCATGCATTTGTAGTGGCAGCCCCTCGTCATGTTACCCCACCTAGAATTGGATCTTGTGGAGCCAGTGCTGTTAAGTTGCTCTGACCCAGAAGTCTGATGATTTTATTTCTACACATATATAATTGTGGCATGCTAACTTGTCAGCTTACAAGTAGGTAACATCTTAGACTTTTCACAATTTTGGACTTCATATTTATTTGAATGGCTCCATGTAGTCACTAGCCTTGCCACTGTACTTTTTTTTAAGTAAAAGTTTTGGTTGACAGTATAATAGAATCTTGTGGAAATCAGAGTATTTATAAATTTTACAGCAAAAGGTACTCTTATTTTGTCCTCTAAATCAACCTTCTCAATTAACAAATAAGGAATGGTGGCCAATAATATTTAAATGACTATTCAGGACAAATAATCTTAGGGTCTAATGAAATCTTCAAGAAAAATAGCTAGAAATCCTCTAGCGAGACCCACTTCCTTCTTTCCTGACTCATACATTCTGGTACATTCTGTAGGTTATTATGTTTTCCAGTCTTTCTCTCAAGGATACATCTCTCAAGGATCTCTCATGGATGTAACTTTCAGTAAGATTTCAACTCCAATTCAGAAATGCATTCATCTAGTTTTGTTGTTTGATTAATGTTTATTTTTCTTTCATTTCTCCCTGCTTATTTTTCCCCCTTCCAGCTGCAGTATTGTCACTGCCTGGGGATCTTACTGCCAGTCCATCTGTGTTCCAGCCACAGTAACTTGGACGATTAATCTTGGCCTCAAAAACATGGGCATCCTGTGATAATATTTGGAGGGTGTCATAGTGGCAATTCTCTGGGGATGAGGCTTTGAAAGAACTCCAATTCCCTTCTCCCCACCGCCACCCCACTTCAGCAGTTTCTAGGATGCTGGTTTTTACTGTGATTGTTTATGTTGCTCTTCAAGGCTATCTTGAAGCTGGAAGGAGAGTATCAAAGGGATAGGGCAAGTTAAAATATCTCAAAGAACACTGCTTTTAATGAGCTTCATTCATTTTTCTAGAATAAATGCTCCCCTGATTGTTTTCCTCTGAAAAAAAGTATCCTGAAGAGTTTGGTTAATTTTCGAAGTTTTGAAAGAGTAGATTTTGACAGTATGTTCCAGTTTTCTCCTTGCTTTTATGGAGGGGAGAGTTTTCAGAAGTCCTTACTCTGTTATTTTGGTTGATGGCCACTTAAAGTTGTTTCAATTTATAGAGGTCTCTGCTCTTAATGTGTGGATATATGTAAGAAATATATATTACATCAAATCTGGAATATACTGTTTATTCATTCTATAAATAGTGATTCAGGATGCTTTTATTTCAAGTTTCTCTATTAGATACTGAGATTTACAAAGCTGACATATGTCCTCTTCACCTAAAAGAGCTTACGATCTTTGATGGATACAGGTAAAAGAGACAATTCCCTTTCAACGTAATCATTAAAAAAAACAAAAACACCAGTATCATGGAAAAGGAAGAATCTTGTGAATTAGGATGGTATGAGATATGTTATCAATGGTATGTGTGTGTGTGTGTAACTGTGAGGGGAGTGGATATTCTAGAAAAAAAATTAGCAGAATCCATCAAGAGGGAATATGTATAATTTTACTATAAGCAGCAGAGAATAATACTTAAAAGCACAAACTCTGGGGATAGACTCCTAGGTTCAAACCCTGGCTTTGCTGTTTCTAAGCCATGAATTTGAGCAAATCACATAATGTCTTTGAACCTTTTCCCTCTTTGGTAGATGCAGTTCCTACAAGTAATTCATAGAGCTGCTGAGGATTAAATAGGTTAATATTCATGGCGTACAACAGTGCCTGATAATGGTGTTATAGAAATAGTTATCATTTACATATGGAAAATACAAAAAAGAAAAATTTACAATATAAACTATAGTGAAGTAAAACTTAACAAAATATTGTCAGTTGGTGAGAGCTCCCAGGAGAAACAATGATTCTCCGTGTTGCAGGGGAGTCAGATACCTCTCAGAATGTATGCAAATCTCTGGTCAAAAGCATAAATCCGTGATCATCTGGAGACCTCAGTGTAAAAAGGTGGAGAAACACAGTCCAAAGGTACATAAATTTTGGCATTTTCAACATACTCTATTAGCCTCCCTAACCTCTGAACAGTCTGTAGAACTATAGTATCTTTTTTTATCCAGATAATCAATATTATGTCAGGAGTCAAACTTTTAACTTTTAACTATACACTTAAGATCCCAATAAGATGAGTTAAGGGTTTGCCCTAGGGAGTCCAGAAAGCCCAAAAAGCTCATTGCTAACATGCATTAAATGACATACTATTCCCCAAATTTACTTTCGGACTAAAACCTCTTCAATCATACAAGGCACAGGGAAAGTATGGCCCCTTCAGTCATGGTGACTCTAAGTTGTTGACTTGGCAAAGAACTTATCTTGGACTGTGGGCAGAGAAATGTTTGACAGGGCAACTGCCTGATGCCATTTCTCTCCCAACATTTTTTTTTTTCTTTTTCAGCTAGGGTTTTGAGACAGCAAGTCACAATATAGGAGAGAGCTGAATTCCTTCATAAAAACAAATAGCAGTACTGAAACCTTAAATTTGGTTTGTATCTTAGGGGAGCCTCAGGCTTCTTTTTTTTCCAGTTAGAAAACAATCTGATGGAGTGAGGTGAAATGCTAGAAATAAAGAGGCAATGCATGATGGGTCTGGATTATGAATAAATATATATTTTCATTTTAGTTCTCTGTGGTGAAAGAATATAGGTCCAGAATATATGGTATCACTTGGGTCAGCTGTAAATGATGTATGAAATGAAAAATTCTCAGGGGCATGGCTCTGCAAACACTGTCATGCTAGGCCATTCACAGCTGTGTTAAGCTTAAAGAGCACAGAAAAAATCTAGGAGTTTTTTCTTTTGGCCAAAAAGGACAGTTTGCAGGTATGCATAGGAAAGTACAAAATACAAATATGCAAACACAAAATAATTCTTGAAGATTAATTTTAAAATTTTCATTCACAATGCAATTATAAGAATATTTTTTCTTCCAGAATGTGTTCTTTTACATATCTTTTATATGCAATTGCCAAGAACATAGAGAAAATGTTTAAAGTATATTTTTAATATATCGGTTGGCAACAGACACCAAAATGTAAGCAAAAATGAAACAAAAAGATGCAATTACATAATTGTTTATCTGGAGTAGTTGTTGAGGACAGAGTGTTAAGGAAGCCAAGCCCAAGGTTTAGCCCCATGCAGTGTTGTTAAGAGCTCTTGGTTTTCTTATCGTATCATACTTGGCCCTGCATATGGGGTTGGTCTCAAAGTACACTGTGGGAGAGCAGGACTAGGTCAACAAAAGGTTGACGGTCTCTGAGCTCTACCCATCCTAACTTGAAGGATAAGTTACAGTAGCTCTTATATCTAGGAGCTGGATTCTCTCAGTGGAGTCTCGGTCTCTGTTCCAGACTGCAATTGGTCAGCACTCTTTGAGGAAAAATTGTGTCATATCTGAAAAAGTGTTATGTCCTTCTCTGATACCTCAGTAGCTATTTTCTTTGTATGTAAAGCCCCTCAAGTCGTATAAGCTGAGTGATTAATTTCATTCTTGGACAATGTCTTATAATTGTGTTAATTATTTTTCCCATTAATTTATGGCTTATTCAAAAAGTCAATGACAGCTAATACTGTCATGTGAATATTCCATGTAATACTCTTCATGTCTCAGTTTCTTTGACAAGTGAAAGGGGGACCTGGGATTGGTTCTGAGCATTGGACTGTGAGCAGAAGCATTTAATAGCTGGCACACTTCCTCTGTGTTCTCTCTTCCCTGGATTCCGACAGTCATGTGTTCCAAATGGCCTAGCTACAGACAATAGGTCCTATACCAACTGTGTGTGTGGAGTAACCGCTACCCCACATTGGTCTTGTAAAATAAATGTAAAATACACTTTATTAAGTTAACTATTGAGACCGGTGGTAAATTTGATAACATCCACCTCCTATTTGACTCTGAATACCAAATTTCAAACACTTTGCAAACAAATACATACATGAATTTGGAGTGTCATTTTGAATGTGGGAAAGTACATCCACCTGTCATTTTTTTCAGATTTGGAGTGTAATTTATGAAAACAAATTGCATATATTTAAGGTGAACAAGGTGATGTTTAAATGTATGTATCTATTTACAATAATCACTACAAATTTCAATTATACAGTACAGTATTGTTAACTATAGCTACATTGCTAAACATTAGATTTTAAGACCTTATTCATCCTGCATAACAGCAATTCTGTACACTTTGACCAACATCTTCTCATTTTCCCCTCCCTTCACACTCTGGCAACTACCATTCAACTCTCTAATTTTATGAACTTGACTGCTTTAGATTTCATATATAAATGAGATCATGCAATAGTGGTCTTTTGTGTCTAGCTTATTTCACATAGCATAATGCCCTTCAGGTTCATCCATGTATCATTAAGGACCAGATTTCCTTCTTTTTTATGACTAAATAATATTCAGCCATATTGTATAATAATGAATAAATCAATGACTAAGGAAAAAGTAGTATGATTAAAGAAAAAAATGGATAAAGGAAATATATAATAAAGAAAAATAGTACATATATACCATTTTGTTATATATATTTTTAAAATGGCATATATATGAAAAAGAATCATATATATGTTATTCAATTATACATACATAAAACTTTGCCCCATATATAAATATATATGCCAATTTTTTAACCCATATTTTGGATATGGACATTTAAGTTGCTTCCGTATCTTGGTTACTGTGAGTAATGCTGCAATAAACGTGGGAGCACAGAAATATCTTTAAGATCCTGATTTTGATTCTTATGGATATAAGCCCAGAAGTGGGATTACTGCATCATGAGATGTATTTGTTTTTAATTTTTTGAGGAACTTCCATACAGTTTTCTGCAATGTCTATACCAATTTTCACTCCCAATGGTGCACAAGGATTCACTTTTCTCCAAATATTTTGCCTGTATTTTATCTTTTATCTGTTTTATAACAGTCATTCTAATACCTATGAGGTTATATCACATTGTGGTTTTGATTTGTATTGTCGTGGTGATTAATAATATTATTAAACACATTTTCCTATACCTGTTGGCCATTTGCATGTCTTTTATAGAGATATGTTTATTCAGCTCATTTGCCCATTTCTAATTGGATTTTTTATTTTTTTACTATTGAGTTGCATAAATTTCTCAAACAATTTGAATATTAATCCGTTATCAGGTATTTGGTTTGCAAATGTTTTCTCCCACTCCATATGCTTTCTTTTTATTCTGCTGGTTGTTACGTTTTGTGCAGAAGTTTTTTAGTTTGATGTAATTCCATGTGTATATTTTAACTTTTTTGCTTGTACTTTTGGTGTCATATCCAAAACATTCATTACCCAGACCAAGTCAACAAACTTTTTCCTATCTTTTCTTCAAGCAGTAATAGTTTTATATTTCTAGGTCTTACATCTATGTCTTAATTGACTTTAATTTAATTTTTATATGGTGTGATATAAAGGTTTAATTTTATTATTTTGCCTGTGGATCTATCATTGTGAGTTATTGGTACCCTTGTTGAAGATCAGTTGACAGTAAATGAATAAATTTACTTCTGGGCCATCTATTCTCTTTTATTGCATTCTATGTCTGTCTTTTACACCAGTACCAAACTATTTTGATTACTGTAGCTTTGTAAAGTATTTTCAAATTAGGAAATGTGATGCATCTAGAATGGGTCTTCTTGCTCAAGATTGTTGTGGTTATTTGGGGTGTTTTATACTTCTATATTAATTTTAGGATTTAATTTTCTTTCTAGTTCTGTAAAGAATACCATTGGAATTTTGATAGAGATTGCATTCAATCTGTAGATCATTTTGGATAGGTAGACATAGAACAATATTAATTCTTCAAATCCATGAACATGGAATGTCTTTCCATTTACCTGTTTTATTTAACTTTCTTCATTAATCTTTTATAATTTGCAGTATGCAACTCTTCCACTTCTTGAGTCATGTCATCTGCAAAGAGTAAATTTTAGATTTTCCTTTCTGGTTTATATGCTTTTATTTTATTTTTTGTAATTTATCTGGTTAGAACTTCTAGTACCATGTTGAACAGAAGTGGTAAGAGTGGGAATTCTTACCTTGTAGAGTATCTTAGAGAAAAAACTTTTAATACTTTCCCTTGATTATGATGGTAGCTATCTTTTCATCTGTGTCCTTTATTGTGTTAAGTTTTTCTCTACCTGTTTTGTGGAGTTTTGAGGTTGGATTTTGTTATGTCTTTTCCTCACCTATTGAGATAATAATGTGGTTTTGTCTTTCATTCTGTTATTGTGATAGAATATGTGTTTATATTTATATATTTTTATATATATTATAGTTCATACTTATATATAAACATATATGCATATATTTAAATATAAACATAAATATGTTTATATGTATATATTTAAATATAAATATATAAATATGTTTATGTTATATATAAGTATATACATATATCACACTCACAGAATGAAATATATATTTATTACATTTAATAATGATATTTAATTAATTTAAATAAAATGAATATTTAAATAATGAATTTAATGAAGAATATATACAGTGTGTGAAAATAAAAATATGTGTGTGTGTGTGTGTGTGTATATATACACACACATTCCAGTAATTTAACTTATAGTTGGAGAATGAAGTAGATCACATTTTTAACTGGGGAATCAAATGGACTGCCTAGGAAGTAAGTGGCCAAAGGTCATTTTTAAGTGATAATCTTTTAATTATACAGAAACTGTAAACCTGACAGAAATAAACTGAATTCAGTTTTTACTGTTGAGATATTTCTGTGTCGTTCCCAATGTACGTCTGCCTTTGATTTCGCTTGGTTTAATAAACTCTGAAGTTTGGATCATATTGACCCAAACCTGAGACTACTTAGGAAAAGGCTGAGAGACTATCAGAACCCAGCACAACTTATCTGTTCTTGTCCCAGAAGTACTCACTTGTGCTATTTTATCAAGTTGGTTAGAGATAACAAATCTCCCACTGTTTAAGTCAAAAGAAACTGAGATGTCAGTGTTTTGTTTTTGTTTTTGTTTTTTTCCTTCCAATCCATATAGCCTGGGAAGTAAACAATGGGCCAAATACAAATATATGACTTGTAATCTTCTTCAATGCAGGCACATAACAGGAAAAGACCCCGCCTTGAAAAGGAGACAATTAAACCTTTCTATGGGTTATAAACTAAAAAGACCTTTCTTTTTTATTGAGTATAGACAAAACCAGCAATTTTGTTTTGCTGTAAATCAATAGTCTCTAACACGTGAATGCAGACTGATAAAGGATAAGTAAAGCACAAGTTTCATTGTTGCCTATGGTCCAATCTAGATTTGATGAGGAAGAAAGTCAATTCTAGTTCAAAGGGTAGTTGAAGTTCTATTATTTCATGAATTCAGAGAGAATACAGCACACTATACTTCTGCTGAAGTATACATAAGATTCAAGATGACAGGGATCTATTTTGTTTGTAATGTAGTCCAAGCATCTTAAGATAGTTTTTAGTGCATTATAGAATATAAATATTTGATGGACGAAAACTAACAGTGTAAAAAGGGCATATGTGCCATTCTAGAAGTCTGTAGATTCTCAGAAAAACCACTGTAGGTGCAGTAGAAATGTCATGGAACAGAGGACAGTGTCCTGGAGTGATAGCCCATGGGCTACCTGAATGTCAATAAATGAAAAACACAGGCTTGCTGGGCGCGGTGGCTCATGCCTGTAATCCCAGCACTTTGGGAGGCCGATACGGGCGGATCACGAGGTCAGGAGATCGAGACCATCCTGGCTAACACGGTGAAACCCCGTCTCTACTAAAAATACAAAATAAATAAATAAATAAATAGCCGGGCTTGGTGGCGGGCACCTGTAGTCCCAGCTACTCGGGAGGCTGAGGCAGGAGAATGGAGTGAACCTGGGAGGCGGAGCTTGCAGGGAACCGAGATCGCGCCACCGCACTCCAGCCTGGGCGACAGAGCAAGACTCCGTCTCAACAACAACAATGAAAGCAAAAAGAAAAGAAAAGAAAAACACAGGCTCAGAGGTCTGACACATAGTTGAAGATAAAAATATAGTAACCTTATTAGCACTTTGACATTATTCGAAAGCCAAGTGCAATGGTCTGTCTCACTGAATGGGATAAGCCTGGGTGCTGTCACATTCATATCATGAGTCATATATAGCTTCAGATCCATGCTGATCATGCATGCACAGTAGTGCTAAATTAAAACATGCGACAGTTTAAGATTAGTTTGCCAAAGTATAAAATTGAATCCATGTAAAAAAACGTAACAGCTATTTATTGAAAAAACTACAGGGGGGTGGTACTAATCTAGGGGATAAGTCATGAAGAAAACTAAGATCAAAAAGTTACATATTATTCCATAGTAATCTACAAAACTCTAGAAACTCCATTGCGCTGTCTCTCTCAAGAGAGAAGTATGTGGGCTATGCATTAATCTTGCTATTCTGTCAAAGAGTTTCCCCAAGGTCGCTTTTGATGTTCTGTTGTTCTCTGTAAACTTTTGTTTGAAGAAGACATGTAGCCATATTTCTTTATTATCCTAGGAAGCTTGTAAGAAACTTTCCCTGAACTGATTTTTTTTTTTTTTTTTTTTTTTTTGGTAACAACTCTATTGAGATATAACTCACACACCATAAATGTCATCCCATAAAGTGAACAATTCAATCATTTCTAGTATATTCACAAGTAATTTAAGAACATTTCATTACCTCAGAAAAATATCCATATCTTTCAGCTACTACCCCAAATTTCCTCATTCTCCCAATCCCTAGGCAATCATTAATAACCTTTCTGTCTTTATATATTTGCCTATGGTGGAAATTTCACGTAAATGAAATCATGTAATACGTGGTATTGCATAGAATGGTTTCTGTCACTTGGCATAATGTTTTCAAGTTTCATCCATGATGCAACATGTATCAGCATTACATTCCTTTTAGTTGAGTGATAGTATTTACACTGCATCTATTGTATGGATGTATCAGACTGTATTTAACCATTACTCACATAATAGCTATTCGGATTGTTTCAACTTTTTGGATATTATTAACAATGCTACTTTGAACATTCAGGTATGAGTTCTTTTTTTGGTAGAGATACGTTTTCATTTTTCTGAGGTATATAGGCAGACTTATAATTGCTTGGTCAAATGGTAATTCTGTGCTTACCTTTTAGAGGAATTTATAAGAACAAGTGGCTCTACCATTTTATGTTCCCACCAAAACGGTGTGAGGATTATGATTTTTTCACATCCTTAACAAACCTTGTTACCTTACTAGTTTTACTAGTAGGTGTTGAGTGGTACTTCATTGTTATTTCGATTTATATTTCCCGATGCTTAAGCATGTCAAGCATCTTTTCAGGTGCATATTGGCTATTTGCATATCTTCTATAGAGAAATGTCTATTCAGTTAATTTGACTATTCTTAAATGGGATCATGTTGATTTGTAAGAATTATTTTTATATTTTAGATATATAGGTTCCTTATAAGATATATAATTTGCAAATATTTTCTCCTATTCAATGTAATGTATTGAGCTGGTACTTAGTAGAGTGGAAGGCAACTGTAGTCTAGTCTTCATAAACCAAATTTAGATTGCTTTACAGACTTCTTGGACTGCTTCTCCTAACAAGGAATCTCAGCTTTGCAAACAGTCTACAGTACGGGGATGAGATCCCCAATATTCTCAATGTGTTGCACCTAAAATACAGCTTCCATTTTATCAGTGGGTCTGAGCAGAGAAGAGAACCCCTCTCTTGGCTATACTTGCTAAGAAGTTAGCCTCTGCAACCGGCAGCTGGGGAAAGGATGAGAAATACTGACATCCCCATTTTATAAAAATATGGTTTCCCTCTGACTAGGATCTGGGGAAGAGGGAGTCCTGTGTTCTCAATCTTTTCTGCTTGGATTGTAGGTGGCAATATTATTCCTATGTCTTCACACGGACTTTCCTTTGCACCTGATTTCTACTGAATTTTAGTAGCTTTTATAGTTATGATTAAAGGTTATTCTTGAAATAAGCTTTCTTGAAGAATAAATGTTCCTTCATTCACTATATTCTCATAGAATTGTTTCCATAGACTTCAGACAAATGTTTGGTTTTGAAAATGATTTTCATCAGTTTTATCAGGGAGAATATCCATGGATCTCTTCACGTTGCCATCTTGAATTGGAACTCCTGAACTCATTCTCTCAAAATCCGTTTCTAAGGAAAAGATAATATATATGTAACTAGAAGTTGATGAAATAGATTGTTGGAGTTAGCTGCTTATGAAGGAATCTGCTATCTGTCCCATCCAGAAAATTGCCTAATTTTGCCATCACAGTATTGTTGCATTTGAATTGGAGTAACTTTTTCATACAAGTGCTTGTCATTGAACTAAAAGAAAATAAGCAGGAATTGCAACTGTACCAAGCTTAAATTAGTTTAGCTCAGTTTATATCAGGAAATCAAAAGAAGTTTATGTATAAGAGGGTTAAATAAGTATATCATGTGATCCCATTCTGCCACACTTACTTTTCCCTCTGGGTAAAAGGGTATGGAAAAATCCACATATAAGTGGGTTCATGCAGTTCAAATCCATGCTGTCAATGATTGATTGATAGATAGATAGACAGACAGACAGATAGATAGATAGATTGGAGAGAGAGAGAATAAAGATCATGATAAATAATGTGCATCCTCTGCATACATTTTCTTCTTATGGTTTCCATTCTCTAAAGTGCATAACTCATTTGTTTCCTTGAATTATTTTTCTGGTCAATTCCCTGAAAGTTATAAATTGTGTTTTATAAATAACTGGTTTCGATTTCATGATTCCACCTGATATAATTAAAGGGGTTTCCCATCATCCCTCACTCTGTTTTCCATCAGACACAAAATTCATATGTTACCCACGTGGAGGGTGACCTCCCTAATACCCCACTTCTACTCCAAACTCTTCTGTGTGCTCCCGTATCACTGTGTTTACTGGCACCATTAGATTTTCCATCCTCTGTTAAAATTTCCCATTTATTTTTTTGAATTACACTCTAACTTTGCTTGAGGGAAGCAGCAATGTCTTATTTATAACTTTAAGCACAGGACCTCATACAATATGTGGCAAATAATAGGTATTCGGCAAATATTCATCATATGGTTTAAATTTGCTCCCAAATTTGTGCGTGCATGCGTGCAAACACACACACACAGTATATATATTCTTCATATATACATACATATATACGTATATATTCTTATGTCTTCTTATATCTTCACATGAACTTTCCTTTGCACCTGATGTCTACTGAGTTTTAGTAGGTTTTATTGTTATAAATCATATTATGAATCATGAAATCGAAGCCTGTTATTTACAAAATACAATTTGTAATTTTCAAGAAATTGTCCAGAAAAATAATTCAAGTTTTATCAGGTTTAAAAATATATATATATATATATATATATATATATATATATATATATATATATATATATAGTTGTTCCTCGGTATATGTGGAAGATTGGTTCCAGGACCCCTGCAGATACCAAAATCTGTGGATAGCCAACTCCCTCAGTCTGCCCTGCAGAACCCGCATATACAAAGTCGGCCATGCATATATGCAGGCTTTGTATCCCATTAATACTCTATTTTTCATCTCCATTTGGTTGGGGAAAATCCACATATAAGTGGGTCCATGCAATTCAAACCCATGCTGCCAATGATAGATAGATAGATGATAGATAGATAGATAGATAGATAGATAGATAGATAGATAGATAAATAGGAGAGAGAGAGAGAGAATAAAGACCATGATAAATAATAAGCATCCTCTGCATCCATTTTTTTCTTATGGTTTCCATTCTCTAATGTGCATAACTCACTTGTTTTCTTCAATTAGTTTTCTGGCCAATTTCTTGAAAGTTATACATTGTGTTTTGTAAATAAATGGCTTCGATTTCATGATTCCACCCGATATAATTAAATTGGAAAGGCTTCACTTCGGTGACACTAATTTGCTGGTTCTGCTTTGACCATGGATAAGAATCAGTTCAAGATATACCCCCACATTGCTACAGGAAGCAGTAATTTGCCACATTCATCATTTTCCATCTCCTGTGGAGCCAGGGTTTCTAAATTAATATGATGGAATTGAAGGTAACTGTAATTACAATATTCTTATCTCTTCCTCCATCATTCTTCATCCATATTGTTCCATTGAACTATATGAGAAAAGGAAAGAATACTTTCTTGTGTTATTATTTGCTATCAAACTGATTCATTATGCTCCTCTTTTGTTCCTAATTGTAGTTATCCACCGTCCCCATCTCCAAAAGTAGAAACAATATGTCTTTGGCTCTTTGACATCTTTTATCTCCACATAATGTAAAGCTGTTTATAACATGTAGATTATAAATCAACAGATAATGAGAGAGAACCTATCATATGCAAAATATGGTGGAGAATTTGATAGCTATAAAATGACACACCTGATATCAGGGAGGTTAAAATCCAGTTGGAATGAGGCATACATTAATAGCCAAAGAGATAAATATAGATATAGAAGGGTGGTGGTAATACAATCTTAAGGTTAAAGTTTTAAGTAAGACTCTTTTTTAAGAGGCCAAGGAGATTTCATGGGAAAAGAAAAGTATCAGATGGGGAGTTTATGAATAGGTACTTACGATAAATAGAGAGGATGGATAGTAGGTAGAAAGAATATTATGAGGAAAAAGAAAAAGTCAGAAATGAGTAAGTCATGTTATGGAGATGGTGCTCTTAAATAGAGGGTTTGTGAAGGTGTAAAATAAGATATGGAGTTATACACATTTGACTTGAGGACAATTGCAGAGGGTGTGGTGAGACTGAAGACATTGATGATGTCTTTTGAACAGAAACCTCACTTGTGGCCTGGAAAGTTTAAAGGAAATTGTGATTTCTTCCTGAACTCACTTATTTTTCTAACGTTCTCTTCTATTTTATCAACATCACTGTGGTATAATTTATATAAAATGAACTGCACCCATTTTAAGTGTATACTTCGTGAGTTTTGACAAATATATACACTGTACTCACACAACAATCAAGACACATACTATTTTAATCACCTCCAAATTTTCTCCATGCCCTGCTGTAATCAACTTTCTCTTCTTACCACTATAGATTAATACACATTTTCTATTTTGAAAGTTTTTTACTTGGAATTTTCCTTGTATAAGTCCCAAGAAACATTTGATCATTTTTACTGTTAACCAAAACAAAAAACAAATATATTTTCAATGTCCTAGTAGGACAGGATGGTACAATATGTATGTGGAGTGCGACTGCTGACTTACTGTAATTTGAGAGATCATATTGAATAATCTTCCATAAAATAAAATCCTGTTTATGTCTTTATTTTACTTGGATATTAACAAAAAAGTAACAATGTCAAGAATGTGACTAGATACATGAACGAGAGGTGTGGACATCGATAATTTATATCTTTTGTAGGCATTTAATTAAAAATTCATTTCTAATTGTTAGGGTTTTCTTCATATTTTTGTACCAAAGTATCTCTTTTCAGTTTCATATATTTTTGTAAGTCATTTAAAAGCTTATAGTTTATATGCTGAACATATGAAATTTTCTAGCATCCTTGAAGTTTCCAGCTATATAAAAACAAATATTTAGTACATAATTAATCTAATTATCCTTAATCTGGATGACTTCCTTTATATATATATATAAAAATATATATATAAATATATATATTTATATATATTTATATGTGTGTGTGTATATATATGTATATATAGCAAGACTTTCTCTTAAGATTTGTGTACGTCCATTTTGGGACAACAAGTTTTCTTTTATTTTTTTCTTTGAGACTGAGTCTCGCTCTGTCACCCAGGCTGGAGTGCAGTGGCATGATCTTGGCTCATTGCAACCTCTGCCTACCAGGTTCAATCGATTTTCTTGCCTCAGACTCCGGAGTAGCTGGATTACAGGTGCCCACCACCACACCTGGATAATTTTTGTATTTTTAGTAGAGATTGGGTTTCATCATGTTGGCCATGCTGGTCTCAATCTCCTGACCTCAAGTGAACCATCTGCCTTGGCCTCCCAAAGTGCTGGGATTACAGGTGTGAGTTACCATGTCTGCTAGCAACAACTTTCCTTTCTTTATTTTATTTTTGTTTTGTTTTGTATAGAGCATTAGAAAAAATAGAGTACCACTTTGTATACTTCAATGAAATTCCTATCATTAAGTTATTTGTTAGTGACTGGAGACAAAAGTAGAGTAAGATCAGGCCGCACGATGGAAGCCATCTCAATCAAATGATTTTTTTTTTTTTTTTTACAACTTTGTTTTTTCTAAATTTAATAGTAGAATGAGACTTGGAAGATAATTTAACACATAATAAGATAAATTAACACATAAATTTTACGAAGCAAAAAGGAAATGTAAAAACAAAAAATCATCTACATTTGTTTGTCAATTTATTCAAAAACCCTGTATTAACTGTCTACAAAAGGCCAGGCAATAATGTGTAGCACAGTATAGAATACAAAATAAAGTAGACCTGCATCCTTGCCCTCATGAAAGATACATTCTTGTGGGGAACAGCAAATAAAAATTTTTGATGATAAAAAAAAATAGTGAATTCATGCTATAGCCACTGATAAGAAGCAAGCAGGTACAAGAGAGAGAAAAGTGCTAAGATGTGAATTTTTAAAAGATTAGTCATAGAAGGACTCATTGTGGTAATAATATTTAGGCAAAGGCCTGAAGAAGGTAAATGAAGCTAATATTTTGGGGGAAATAATTCCAAAGGTCAATGCCCTGAGTGAGAAGTTGCCTAGCTTGCCCACAAATGACTGACAATGCCAGTGAACTCCAGTGACTAGCATTATACATCAAATATATATGTTTGATCTATACCTAAATATATACTTCATATGCATCAAAATGAGGTATATATATTATACTTTGGATACACTGCTTTTACTCATTTCTCCCATTTATAGCTTGTGTATTTTTGTTTTTACCAACCATATAATTTTTGCCAATATCATTAAAAACAGGCTTAAAAAACAGTTTTCAAAAACATTTTTGAAATGCAAAACACACCATAATGGACATACCATTATTTACTTAAACATTACTGGCCGGGCGCGGTGGCTCAAGCCTGTAATCCCAGCACTTTGGGAGGCCGAGGCGGGCGGATCACAAGGTCAGGAGATCGAGACCACAGTGAAACCCCGTCTCTACTAAAAATACAAAAAATTAGCCGGGCGCGGTGGCGGGCGCCTGTAGTCCCAGCTACTCAGGAGGCTGAGGCAGGAGAATGGCGGGAACCCGGGAGGCGGAGCTTGCAGTGAGCCGAGATCGCGCCACTTCACTCCAGCCTGGGCAACAGCGTGAGACTCCGTCTCAAAAAAAAAAACAAAAACAAACAAAAAAAAAACATTACTTCTGCTATATATTTTATTTATTATTGAAAATCATTATAAGAATTATTGCAATGAACAACCTTACATAGAGATATTTGCCCATATTTCTGACTATTTATTTAGCCACAGTGAGCAGAGTGGTGGGTAACTTTGGAACGTAGAATGATGTCCCATGGAGTAAATATCCCATTTCACATCCTCAGCATGTAGTAACAGTTCTCTCTGGGGATTCTATTATGTGCATAAGAAAGAGAGTAAGAGGAGATACCCTTAAGTCAGGAAAATTAACTGGATTATCTTAGATTCCTCAAAGGAGAGAAAAATAGCTCATTCTGTTATTAATTTATGCAAACTGGCATTTAAGGAATCAGAGTTTTTGGGTTTTGGAGGAAATGTTCTCTTAGATTATAGAAGCAAAGTAAAAAATTGCCACTAACGCAAATTACAAACAAACCAAATATATTAATGAGTTGTTTGTTACCTGGTCAATAAGTTGTGAGACGAGAACAAATAAATATCTAATTTGTGGGATATAAATTTAAATTTTCCCCTGTGTGTTCTTCTTTCTAGAAGGGAAGGAAGGAAAGAGGGGAGAAGAAATGAGGAAAAGAAGGAAAGAAGAAAGGAGGGAATGAGGGATAGAGGAAGGGAGGGAAGGAAGGAAGGAAGGAGAAAGAGAGAAAGAGAGAGAGAAAGAAAGAGAAAGAAAAGAAAGGCAATGAAAAGAGCAGAGCAAAAGAAAGAGAGAAGCAAAAGAGAGGAAGAAAAAGAAAAGAGGAAGGAAAAAGAAAGGATAAAAGGACAGAAGGAAGCAGAGAAGGAAGCAGAGAAGGAAGGAAGGAAGGAAATAAGGAAGGAAGGAAGCAAGGAGAGATATCTAATTTAAAGGCCAATTTTAGGGAATGAGTGTCTAAAATTAGACTTGTTCACCTTCACAATAGCCCAGATATCCTTAAACTCCCACCATTTCTTTGTTGGTAAGAAATAAGGAAAATATAAAGTAAAAACTCATGATCACTGGAGACCAGTAGATATGGGAAGACTGACAATAAACTATGAATAAAATAACACGTTTCTGGGCCTTGGACAGAGATGACCCATAGCTCAGCTCTCTCCACCTTGGAGAATACAGTCATACAGAATTACACAAGAGAGTTCAAGGCTTGCCTAGACACCTGGCTCTCCAACCTGCAGTAAAGGATTGTGTTGTTTGGTGAACACCAAAAATTACAGAATTACAGTACCACCTTTCTCAGATTGTCTCCCAGAATGCTGTGAAGTTCAGCTGGTGGTAGTGGTGATCATTGTAAGATATTAACTCACACCTTTGGACAGCCTCCTGACAGCCTGAGTTTCTCCTAGTTTTTATAAAGTAGCGATTATAGTGGCCACAACAAAAGATCCTAACATTTCTTGAACTGCCAGTTAGGCCTGAAACCAAAAAACTTTTATTTTTCACTTTTATAATAAAAGTATAGTTGTTAGCCTTTCATTTCACTGGTTTCAATTAAATGGACAGCTTCATTTTCTCTTTCAAAATGTTGTATGGAAATCATGACCCAAACTCAAAAATGCCGTAAGGGATACAGAGAGAAAGAGTTAAACATAAAAGTAACAGTGGTCTAAATAGCAAGGTTTTATTGAATTATAAGGAGAGCAACAGATAATATGGTTCATTGGCATGTAGCCTACATCAATCCTTCTGACGTATTAGTGTAAAACCTTCTTAATTAAGAAATGATACTTTTCCCTAAATGGCTCATGGAAAATGGATCAAGGTCTTAGATAGCATCTGGTGACTGAGCTGCTCAGAATTACTGAAGACAGTTTTCTTTATTTTCAATCACAGCCTGGACGTGATACAAAAATCACTGAGGAAACATTCCTAAAATATTCACTTTTAAATATTAGTGAATAAAACCTTAGTTTGGTAGAGTTGAGTGTTAGAATAATCAGAACATGAATTACAGTTCTGGGTTTTCCTATGAATAACACTCTACACCAAAATGTTTAATTTCAGGTGTCTCCATCTTTAATATTGAATTTTTGACATCTACTAGGTAAAGTTGTTGGATTATATAGAGATTCACAAGAAAAAAATTTCATCATTCAATGAAGGTACCTAATAGACTCATAATAAATGCTATATATTTCTTTTTTTTCTTCTACCCCAATCCAGAAACAATGTAATGCTTCAGAATTTTTCTGTAAAGTTTTCCACCATAGCATACTTTCTCAAATTTTTCTGGGATTTTATACAAAATCACCTGAAAAACATTCTTGACATTTATAGATAGTGACACGAGGCAGCCAAATGCCTAGGCAGATAGAGCAAGTACACAATGAAACCCCACCTCCAAGCTGAAGACTAGTTTAAAGCCCCAAAACCAAGCTACGAGTTAAATCCTTGGACCAGATTGAGAACTTGTCTTTCTGTTTGGTGCACATTCCTCTGATTGATCCCCACCTTTCACCTATTTAAATATACCTACCCTTTCCTAGTTGCTTTTCTACACTATCTTATCCACCTTTGAGTGATGTCTTCGCTTTAACCTTTTTTCATATTCACCAACCAATCACACGCACTCCCCATCCTGTGTCTACAAAGACCCCAGTCAGAGTCAGTCAGTAGAGGAGGTGATGGCCTGACTTCAGGCAAGAGACAGGAGACAACATGACATAGGGGAAGACAACCTGTCCTTTCTGTTCCCTCCCTAGCTCCCCTCTCTGCTGACAGCCATTTTCACTGCTCAATAAAATTCTCTGCCTTCACCAACATTCAACTGTCCATGTGACCTCATTTCTTTAGGATGATGGAAAAGAGCTCAAGACCCACCAAGTCACAGTACCCAGAAAAGGTTGCCACACTGATCCTTGCCCTTCCTGGTGGAGGACAGCTGCCCCATGCAACAAGACAAGGAGCCAGCTGAGCTGCTAACATGTCACCATCCATCACACTGGGGATGGTGGAAGTAAAGGAGCACTGTAACACACTCTCTGGGGCTTCAGGGTCGCAGCCATCCTCGCACCTGGTCTGGTCATGGGCCTTGCATGGAGCTTGCTCCTCTGTCAGTGCCCAGAGCTGCTGGCTGGATACTTTACTCACTTGCTCACGTGTTCCCTCCCACAACGGACTGAGTGCAAGTGTGGCAGGCCAAGTAGAGGGGGCTCCCCTGCCGTGAGTTAGGTGAAGGTGATGAGGAAAATCCTGCATCAGTACCTTTCCCAAATTGTGCTTAGAGATTTTGATTCAGGCAATTTTGAGTGTAGCAAGAATCTACATTTTACCAAATTCTCCCTGTGACTCTAATGGTACCTTAAAGACATTAACATTTTGCTACCCTTGGTCTATTTACAGGGAATTTCCTTTGTATTACCAAAAAATTGCATTGTCACCAATTACTGAAAATTCTTTTGTGAATTCATAGATGTGTTTCTTTTAATACATTTATTTATGTATTTATTAATAACTTTAGCACCAGCTCTTGAGTTGTGATTATAATTGTCAGAATCATTCCTGAACTGTTAACTTCTGATATTTTATACTGAACTGGAAAGAGTATTTACGCCTTTATTTCTCAACTAAAGAAAACAGAAATTAAGAGCAAATCTTTAGTTAGAAGAAGACCTGTAACTGCAATATAGCAGTGTGTTAGTTCATTTCTATACTTCCATGAAGAAATAACCAAGACTGGGTAATTTTTAAAGAAAAATGGGTTTAATGTACTCACTGTTCCACGTGGCTGTGGAGGCCTCACAACCATGGCAGAAGAAGGAGGAGGAGCAAAGGCAGGTTTTACATGGCCACAGGCAAGAGAGCCTGTGCATGGGAATTGACCTTTATAAAATCATCAGGTCCCATGAGACTTACTATCATGAGAACAGCACAGGAAAAACCTGCCCCCATGATTCAATTACATCCCACCAGATCCCTCACACACCATGTGGGAATTATAGGGGCTAAAATTCGAGATGAAATTTGAGTAGGGATATAGTCAAACCATATCAACAGGACACTCCTTAAACATTCAAACTTACAACAAAAATATTTTAAATGAGACATCTACAAGATGATTCCTAAAAACGTATGTTTGGGCTTAAGTGGTCTTGGGCATTCAAAATAGCTTAGAAAAAGTACAAACATGTAGGACATGTTTTTTATGAATTTGGAACCAATCTCAAAGAACAGTAGCAAAAATAAAGATAAACAAATCACAGGCAACACAAGAAAACAAGGAGTAGCCAAACTCTGATGTTTTTCCTTGGAAAGAGATTGCTCAATGTTTTCTATTAGATTGAATTGATAAATTGTAGTAAGAAGCAAACGCTGACTGCAACACATAAATTCAACTAATATAGAGTTGGTGATAACTTCATTCATTCAAAAATTTTGAGCCATAATTAGTATGATTTTAAACTTCATCTTTATAGGATTATGGTACAGTTGACACCACTTAGTAATAGATCCTTTTACTACGTATGTGCATGAAAATGTTAAATTACATTGAAATTGACATTTCTATTTGAATTTTTCTTTAAATAATCAGATTATTTTCACTATTGAGTCAGTCTGACCACATTCTAACTGGATAATTCCCTATTTTTTTCCTCTTTTTCTTTTCTGTCCTTATTCTCCTCTTTCTCTTCTTTCCTCTTTCTCCTCTCTCTCTTCCTACCCCTAGCCCTTTTTTCTTCCTCCCCCCCAGTCAGAATTAAAGAATTCATGGAGTGTATGGTAAGCTACAAATCATGAATTCATAATTATAAAAAATATCAATAAAACATTCATTTTCTTTTTTTGAGACAGAGTCTCACTTTGTTGCCCAGCTCTGTCTCCCTGGTTGGAGTGCAACAGTGCGATCTCGGCTCACTGTAACCTCTGCCTCCCACCTCAGCCTCCCAAGTAGCTGGGATTACAGGTGTGAGCCACCATGCCTGGCTAATTTTTGTATTTTTAGTAGAGACCACATTTCACCATGTTGGCTGGCTGGTCTCAAACTTCTTACCTCAAGGGATGCACCTGCCTTGGCCTCTCAATGTGCTGGTATTACAGGCATCAAGCACTGTATCTGGCCAATAAAACAGTCTTTGTAAGAAGTTTTTGTGTGCACCTTTATTGATTCAATTGAGATCTGGCTAAATAATAGTCTCTCTTAAGTAAATGATAGTTTTATTTTTTTATATAAAGAGGTCAAGATCAAGAATAAAAATAGCCACTGCAGTGTGTTTCTTATTCAAAAATTAATGTAAGAACATTTAAATTAATGTTCTAACACATGATTATAGCAATTGATTGAAAGTACAGTCTAATTTTATGATGCATTGTTGTCCTCAAAACAAACTCTCTCTTTGTCTCACACTAATCTTTTGGAGTTATTTTCAAAATTTAGAGAAATGAGATTTCCTAGGTTTTAGGACCTCAAAACTGCAAATTGAAAATATTCATTTAGATATAAAAATCAAACTGTGATTTAAAAGTATTTAAAATTCATTATCCCAATTAGTGACATACAGAAGAAAGCTTATCTTTTAACCCTCTCCAATCTTACTCATGAAATATATTTGTTTCATGAATGTGTGACTAAACAAATGATATAAAAACACACAAATGAATAATCTACAGTTCTTAAGGGCACATTTGGCTCTGATTTTATTTTTTCTTATTTGCATAATTTATTAGATTATGAATATGTTAGGAGTCATTTCAAAGCTGTGAGGCCTCCTTCCTTGCTAGTACATGTTTCAGTATCAACCTATTGCCCATTTCTCCATCCTCACAAAAAGGAGAAATGAGTTGCTCTGACAACAGAAATGAGTCAAAATAGCTTTAGTTTGGTAGTTTAGTTACATTCTATGCTTGCTTTATTTATGCATATAGGTATCCACAATTGAGAAGTATTCCTGACTTTGTAGTTCTTAAACTTCAAATTAGAAATGAATATTAATGTTCTTTCTGAGAATTCTTGATGTTTAATTCTATGCAAGTTAATTTAAATATTATATCTCTAAGTTAGATGATTGTAATAAAAAGGAACTTTAGGATAAACCAAAATGGTTATCATAAAATTCTGCATCCGCACCTTCCTATACCTTAACAATGAGAGATTGGTGAAAATTTGTGAGATATCTGAACATTTGTACTTTTGTGAGACTGAGAGCATCACATTAATAAAAGTGATACACTCCTAGTAAATTTGATCAAGGAGATAACAAGAATATTAATTCCTAATACCAAAAATGCAGAGGCAAACACTACTAAAATTTCTACAGACTCTAAAATCATAAGATGATATTATGAATAACTTACTGCCAATATGTTTAACAACCCAGATGAAATGAAAAAGTTTCTTCAGAACACACTTGTCTGCTGAAAATGGTACAAAAATGTGGAAAATTGAATAATCCATCTATTGAAGAAATTCAAACAATAATTTAAAATGTTCTCTCAAAGAAAACTTTGGGCACAGATGAATACACAGTTTAATTTATGTTAGAATAATACCAATCCTCACGAAATTTTTCAGAAAGCAGAAAAGAAAGAAATATTTTCAACTTATTTTATGAGGCAAGTATCGTCCTGACACGAAGGCCTGAGAATAATATTATAAGAAAAACAGACTGGGCACAGTGGTGGCTCATGTTGGAAGTCTAAGGCAGGAGGAAGTCTTGAGTCTAGGAGTTTGAGAGTAGTCTGAGAAGTAACATAGTGAGACCTTGTCTCTACAAAAATGTTTTCAAAAAATTAGCAGGGTGTCTTTGTGCATGCCTGTAGTCCCAGCTATACTGGAGGCTGGGGCAGGAGGATTGCTTGAGCTAAGGAGATGGAGGCTGCAATGGACTCATGATCACGCCACGGCACTACAGCTTGGGTGACAGAGTGAGATCCTGTCTCAAAAAAATAAAAAAGGAAGGAGGGAGGGAGGAAGGGAGGGAGAGAGAGAGAAGGAGAGAGAGAAAGAGAGAGAGAGAGAGAGAGAAGAAAAGGCAAATTATAAGCTCCTATCACTGTGAATTTAGATGCAAAAATCCTAAAACAAAATAAAATAAAACTGAATCCAGTTATTTTTAAAAAGGATAATCCATCTGACAAAGTAAGATTTATTTCACACACAAGGTAAGACTAATATTTGAAAATCAGAGTATAATTCACTACATATATGTGTGTGAGTGTGTCTGTGTATGTACATATTTACATACTCATTTGGATGGATTCAGAAGAGGAATATAACACTTTTGCACTCATGTATTATAAAAACTCTCACACATAATTTGATAAAGGGTATCTAAAATATAGAAAAACTAAAACTAACATCCTTCTTAATGTTAAAATGTTAAAAACTTTCCTCAATATGAGGATATCTATTGTGATAACTTCTTTTTTGCCTTACACTCGTAATGTTACCTATATCATAAGGCAAGAAAAAGAAATGTTAAGTACAAAGAAAGAGAAAGGAGTAAACTTTTTTTTTTTTTGCAAGTGACATAATTTTATGCTCAGAGTACTCAAAACTAACAAATATCAAGCTATTCTAAATAACTGGTGGATTTAACATAATCACTTGAATGAAGGTCAATATGCAAAAATCAATTGCATTTCAAGATATTACCAAAAAGCTATTCAAAAGTAGAGTTAACATAAAAATATCATATTAAAAAAATCAACATTATTGTGTCTGTATATAAATCTAATAAAACATGTGAATTACTACAAACTGGACACTTCAAATCAGTATTGAAAGAAACTAAAGCAGGATATAATAATTAATGATATATACTTTAATCATATTTAGAAAGATCCATTATTGTTAAGAAATAAATTATTTTCAAATTCAACTATAGATTCAATACAATTCCAAGCAACAAACCAGCAAGCTTTTTTGGTATGTGGAAACATAAAATACTTTAAAAGTCATATAGAAAATTGAAGGACTTGCCATATCCAAGATAAACTTCTAGAAAAGGAAAAGTCACAGATACTATCCAATTGTGGCTCATTATAGAATTAAAATAATTAGGATAATAGGATATTTGTGCAATGATATGAATAATACTGGAACAAAAGTCCAAAAATAGACTCTCAAATAAAATGTCCTTTAACTTGTAACAAAAACATCACAGTAATTTTTCAAGAAACGATGCTGTGGCAATTGAATATTAATTTTAAAAATGAACCTTGCCTGTGTATTATAACACTCATCTAATTAATTTCAGTTGGAGCACAGGCCCGAATACAAAAGGTAAAGCAACTAGTATTCTAGAAGAAAACATAGAAACATATCTTCATGACTTAGTGTAGAAAAAATTGTACTAAATTTGACACAAAACATTAATTATTGAATAATTTATAAATTGAATTTTAATGGGATTAAAACTTTTAAATCAAATGTATAATTAAAGGAGTGAAAGACAACTCACACATTGAGAAAAGGCTTTCATAATATATAATGTCTGATAAGAACTTGTAGACATCTAATTCAATAAATATGAATATATGTATTTCATATATATGAAAGATAAGACGAGAGCAGATATTTTATAAAAGTAGATATCCAAATAAGCATATGGAAAAATGCTGCATATTGCCAAGAAAATGCAAATAAAAGCTCCCAGTGAGATAGCACTGAACACCCAAAAGAATAGCTATATATGAAAAGTCTGACTACATTAAGTGTTGTCATTTCAGAACAACTGAAACAGAAATTCCATTTCTAATTATATTCTCAATTTAAATGAAATATATGAATATTTTAAACGAAAATATATGATCATAGGAAGATTTGTATAAAATCTTCATAACACCCTGTTCTCAATAGTCCCGAGTGGTAAACAATCCAAATATTTATCAAAAGGAAAATGAATAAATATGTGATATTTTCAAACCATGAATTACCAAACAGCAGTAAAAGTAATGCACTCTACATTCAACCACATAGACTATGTATCAACATTTTGTTGAGCTTAAGAAGCTGCGCAAAGAGTACTTACTGCATCATTAAATTTGTACAAAAGCCAAGAACTTGCCCAACTAATTGACAGTAAAAGAAAGTCACAACCAAAATACACCACTTAACTTTAATAGAATACCACTGATTGGGAAAGAATGCTAGGTAACTTTATGGGTTTCAGGAAGTGTTATATACCTTGCTCTTGTTCATGTTTACATTAGTGTATAAATATGTAAAATTTACTGACATGTAGACTTACACTAGTGTATTTTGTACACTATATTGTTTAGAGTATATCTCAATACCGATGAACAAATGTTTTTTAAAAGGTTGAAAAAACTAACACATATCAGCAACAAAACATGATAGAAATGTCTCTCATTATTGGCATCTCCTGAACAAATCTCAAGACGACTGATTCACTTTGTGACCCATCGTAGGATTTATTGAAATTTCTTTCCTTACTTATTCCACTTGCAATATCTCATACCTCACAGTTCATCAGAACTTCTCTCTAACCCTCCCTTACTTCGATTCCTACAAAGAAGTTGGGTTAACTCCTGATTTGTTTTATCACCACCCATATTTCTACTTATATTTCTATGGATATGTTATTTTCTTATATCATTTATTTTGTTTTACACCCAGTTCTACTTGATCATAAAAATTTCTATCTTCTTAACGGTCTTTGTTCAGTACTGATTTATCATCACACCTTTATATTATGGTCTTCAAAAATTTCTTCCCAAAATAGAGCGGAAGTAGGTTGAAAGGAGTTTTTCACATGCAAGAGAATTAAGATCAGTTGTTCGTCTGTCAGAAATGTTCTTTAAAAGAAACAGGCCTTAAATAAGACAGGTGTAAACTCCATTTCAAAACAAACTTCCTCTTCTAAGTGTTCCAGGTAAGGATGGGTGAGATAATCCAACTAAGATATATAGTTTAAAACCGGATTAAAAAAAAAAAATCTTGCCCACATCAGTTCATTGATGTAAATTATTAAAACACTTTTGTTGAATTTCTGATGTCACTAGAGCCTAAAGATAAAAAAGATGCTCTTAGGAAAGAAATTGGGGTGATATTTATCATTTTATGTTATAAACCTTCATTCCCTAGAGCTAGAGGGTATCTGGTTATTTGTTATAATAGTTTCTCCAACCCTAAGTTCAGAAGACATAATCAATTATTTAGGAATTCATGCTACAGACTCTATATCCTAACAGTTTGGCAGCATGAACTATCCTCCTTATATCTCTAGGTTAATTCCATGGCAGTGTCATTCAAGAACCCTTGGATCAAGAAGACCTCGTGCAAAGTTAGACAAAAAGACAAATACTGGTGAGTCCTCTTCTTTCTACTCAGTGAGTAAATTTGGAGACTGCAAACCCAAACGTGATTTTGTGATTTAAATTACATTTGTATGTAATTTTAATATTAAGTACTGAATACAATAGATAAATTTGAAGACTTGGGTCTTTCTTACCTTTGGTTTCATATGAACCATATAAACAAAAATGATAAAATTAATAATATCAATTCTGCTGTTTCCCAGCTTAATTTAACCCCACCCTTTGATTCTTCTAACAAATGTTACCATTTGACTCTCAGTCTGATGCTCATACTTCATGCAAATCTAATTTAGAATCATTATAGATGAAATCTAAGTATTAGCAATTTTAAAGTTTTCATAGGTGATTCTCAATGCTGTTATACTGGTGCCTGAGCCCCACCCCTGGCATCTGTGATGCAATTCGTCTGAGATAGAGCAGGGCATGACCATTTTTAAAAGCTCCCTAGGTGCTTTTAACGTGAAGCCATGTTGAGAGCCACAAGGCTAATGGTGTTATAATCTTAGTGATGGATTTACTAGAATTGATATCTGTGACAATTCTACCCTATCTGGCCTTAGAATATGCCTGATTACTTTGAATTTTAAAGGATGGAAGTTCAAAATATTAGAAGTTCCCAAAAAATCAAATTATGACAAAATTACCAGAAATAAAATAAAAACCATTATGGAATGAATCTTTGTGTCCCCGCATCCCCCAAATTCATGTATTACAGCCCTAACTTTCAAGGTGATAGTATTTGGAGATGGGGCCTTTGGGAAGTGATTAGGTTTAGATGAAGTCATGAGGTTGGGGCCTCATTATGGGATGAGTGTACTTATAAGATGAAGAGATTAGAGCTCTCTAGAACCACCATGTGAGGATATAACAACTACAACAACGACACAGTTATTTGCAAACCAGGAAGAAGAACTTCGTCAGAACCTGACTATCCTGCCACCCTGATCTTGGACTTCCCAGTCTCTAGAACTGTGAGAAATATGTGTCTGTTGCTTAAGCCAATAGTCTATGGCATTTTGTGATAACGGCTAGAGCTGACTAATACAAAGAGCATCTGCTACAAAAGGAGAAAGGAGGAAACACAATATTCTTAATGGAGTATCTAGGTTAATTTGAATCCCACATGTAAACACACACACACACACACACACACACACAAACAGAAAAAGAACCCAAAATTTTAAAGTATAATTGTATATGAGAACATAGAAGAAGACAATTATTAGTGCCACTACACAGAACTTTCTGAAGGGATTGAAAATTGAATAGATAAAAATGTGTTTAAAAGATTAAAGAAAGGGCATGAAGTCAGGGAGAGTCTTAAAAATATTTTCAATGAGGCTTTCAAAAATGTCAAATGATCAAATACTTTGCTTGTTATTCACAGAGTTAGGGGAAGTAGATAATTCCTCTACAGATATAAATAAATTACAGAGAAAATTGGGCCCCCTCAATTCCAGTTTGTTTCTTTATAATGAACAATAATATTAAGAACAAAATGTCTGCAACTAACATTGCTATAAGGAAACTGAAGTCCAAGATATGTTAGGAGATTGTATGACAGCTCTTAGCCAGTCTAAATGATTTTAGGAACTGATGAGGCCAGAGAAATTCTAGGTTTTAAGAGACTGTGCAAGTAAGATTGATGCATTTCTGAAATAAAAGCATTCATTCTCCAACTCTTAAAACTATAGATGTTAATTTAGAAGGAAACAAATCAGTCAATTCATATTAGTATCTTCATTTTGCCTCTGGTCAAGATTCTAACGGACATTATATTTTTAACACCAAAGTATGCATGCACATAGTTTAAGTAGTCTAACTTGTAACCAAAAAAATGTTCTTCTCCTTATTCTCCCCTTCCCCATTTTCCTCTTTCTGGAGGCAAACAATCTCAACTTTTAATTTATACTTGAAGCATTACCATTATATTTACAAATGACACACTTAAATTGCTACTTTTAGATTTTGCCTATTTCAAGCATTATTAACTCACTCCACCACCACATTACCTCCATCTAACTCATAAGTCAGTTTAATTGTCCTACACTTTTGATGTTTTCACATGGTAATTTTGTTAGAGTACTATTAGATGTTTACATGTTATGTCAACACCCTTCAAAATGCAGTCATATTGTATGCACGATTACTTTTTCTTTTCTGCATTTTGTCTTCCTTCCCAACTAGTAATAGTTTCATTATATTTGCTTAGTTTCCTGTATACATATTACTAATTCAACTCCAAACTGCCTAAATATTCACTAAGAATATCCAAATATGTCAGATAATCTATTTCATCTTCTGAGTTGCTGCAATCTGAGCTGCTTGCCTTTTTTTTTTTTTTTTTCAACCTAGTTCATAGTTGTCATTGTAATGTAGTATTTAACTTCTATCCTGGAGATTTTTCTTAAATTTCTGCTATTTTGAAACCCTCTTTTCTAATGTATCATACTCTCTCTTTCTTAGATTACTCCCTCATATTTGTGGAACATATCTCTACATGACTCCCAGAGAAATAGTCCATGGGAGATGCATTTCTTGAGAATTCAGATGATAATAAAATGTCTGAATAAACCCAGACTCACAGTGGCCAGCATCCAACCCCAAGCCAACACCACCGCCAGTACAACTGTTCACACAGTCTCCGGAAGGGGCCTTCTGGTGCTACCTCAGCTGTTTTGTCTCCTCCAGTGTAGTGAATGCATGCAGGGAGGCAGGCACCCCTGTATCCTCAGGCACTCTGCTGCAGCTGCCACACATGGGCTCCCCAAGGACAGTTGACTCCAAACTTCAAGCAGCCAGAAAATAAAGGTGGGGCCCAATACAATGTCACATTATTTTTATCAGAGTTTGTTAGAGTATAGAAGTATAGATTGGAAATCACTTTCAGTTAAAATTTTGAAATCACTGCAATGCTATCTGGCTATTATTGAACAGATTGAAGCCATTTTGTTTTCTAGTCCTTAGTTTGTGTGTGGTTCCTGTTTCATTTACTTACCTACTTTATTTATTTATTTATTTATTTATTTATTTATTTATTTATTTATTCATTTGATACAAGGTCTTGCTCTGTCCCTCAGGCTGGAGCACAGTAACACAGTCACAGTTCACTGCAGCCTCAACCTCTCATGCTCAAGCAATCCTCCCACCTCAGCCTCCCAAGTAGCTGGGACTACACATGCATGCCACCCAACCTGGTGAATTTTTGAATTTTCTGCAGAGACAGTGTTTCACCATGTTGTCCTGACTGCTCTTGAATTCCTGGGCTCAAGTGATCTGCCACCTCAGCCTCCCAATGTGTTGGGATTATAGGTGTGAGCCACTGTGCCCAGCCTGGACACCATTTCTTGAAAAGAAAATCATAGCTTTCTGATCTTATTTTATGAATGCAATAAATTGCATTTTCTATTTAAGAACATCAATGGATTTGGGGGGATTTTGTTTTCTAAGTTCCTCAAAATCTCTGTTTCTTCCATATTTGGTTGCTGGTGTTCGGTTGATTTTCTTTCAGTTTTCGCCTCTGTCTTTTTTGGGAAGGTCTCTCAAAGTTGTGGGATTATAGGTATGAGCCATCACACACAGCCCATTCTTGATTTTTTTTTAATTTAAAAATCTAAATACATCTAAAGATATGAAATGTGCAGGACTGGAAGATTCAGTATTAAGATGTAAATTATTTGCAAATTGATCTAAGAGTTTAATGTAATCCCAATAAAAATTTTTACAAACTTTTTTCTCTGCATCATGACAAGTATTCTAAAAATTTTATATAAATTAAGAATAACTGAAACAGCTCTTGAAAGTGAAGAACATAAGGGAAAGATGGCTGATTAGATGCAGATAAGTGGAACAAACAGCTTCCAGAAGGGACTGGGACGACTTCCATGCTTTTAACAGATCTTCAGAGGGAAGACACCTAGAGTGGACAGAAGGAAGACACAGAAGCTGGGCAGAAAGAGGAGAAAGCTAGGAACCCTGCATGGGCTACTGAACTGGGACTCATTTAGAAAATACATCCACTCCAGGGGAACGGGTGAGTTAAACTGGCAGGGAGCAACCCACTCTCAACAAAACCCTCTGGAATCCTGGTAGTAGGGGACCTCTCAACTATCATGGACACTTGGAGTGGCAAGGAGAGCTACTTAGAGAAGTGGTGCTTACAGGGCTTACAGAGCACTCCTGGGTACCCTGGGGTCCCATACCACAGCTTCTGTGCTGGTGGACCATACCTGACTGATAGACAGCTCCAGTGAGGTAGCTCCTAGAGCCAAACAGCAGCCTGGATGCTCCCTCCCCATACTATTGCTTCCTCTCTGCCCACAGCAACTCCCGACATTACGTTGCTGGCACTTTTCTGCACAGGTGGGTTTTGCTTTACTGGCCCTGCCAGCAATCCATAATGCAACCTGCCCATCCTCCTTTTGCTGACTGCCATTTTAGATAGAATATTGGAGGTCACAAAGCCAGCAAACCCTGCCCCTGCTGGTGCCCCACCTTTGCACTAACACTGCACAGAGAACAACTGATCCTCCCACACCCTAATTGATCACTCCTGCTTTGGGATCATAGAGAAGGCACCCAGACTCACACTGGCCAGCATTCAACCCCAAACCAACACCACCACCAGCACAACTGGGTACACAGTCTCCAGAAGGGGAATTCTGGTGCTATCTCAGCCACTTTGTCTCCTCCAGTTTAGCGAATGCCTGCAGGGAGGCAGGCACTCCTGTATCTATGGACACTCTGCTGCAGCTGCCACACATTGGCTTCCCCAGGACAGTGGACTCCAAACCTCAAGGAGCCAGAAAACAAAGACGGGGCCCAATACAAGTCTCCCAGAGTTAGAGTACACAGTCCAGCAGCTGGGAGCTGAGTGTTGGCTCCCTAAAATTTCCCAGGAATGCAGCAAGTTGGTTAAATCCACCTTATACCACAATCAAAGCCTCAAGGTCATCAAATAGGATAAAAGATAAAGCAACAATCCAAAGGTCAGCACCCTCAAAGATTAAAGGTAGATAAGCCCACAAAGATGAAAAAGAGACTGTGCAAGAATGCGGAAAACTCAACAAGCCAGCGTGCCTTCTTTCCTCCAAACAAACACATCACCATTCCAGCAAGGGTTTGGAACTGGGCTAAGATGGCTGAGATGACAGAAATAAAATTCAGAAAATGGATAGTAATGAAGTTCATTGAGCATTTAAAGACCTACAAAGAGACTTAGACTCCCACACAATAACAGTGGTCTACTTAAACAACCCACTGACAGTATTAGACAGATCATCAAGACAGAAAATCAACAAAGATATACAGGACCTAAACTCAGGACTGGGTTAAATGGACTTGATATCTATAGAACGCTCCACCCAAAAACAACAAAATATACATTCTTCTTATCACCACATGACACATATTCTATAACTGATCACATAATCAGAAGTAAAAACTCCTCAGCAAATGCAAAATAACTAAAATCATACAATTTATTTAACCAGAACACAATCAAATTAGAACTCAAGACAAGAAATTCACTAAAAACCATACAATTACATGAAAATTGAATAACCTGCTCCTAAATGACTTTTGAGTAAACAGTGAAATTAAGGCAGAAATTAACAAGATATTGGAAACTAATGAGAATAAAGATACAACATGCCAGAATCTCCGGAACACAGCTAAGGCAGTGTTAAGGGGAAATTTATACCACATTTAGCGCCCACATCAAAAAGTTAGAAAGATCTCAAGTTAACAAACATCCTAACATCACAACTAGGAGAACTAGAGAACCAAAAGCAAGCAAATCTTAAAGCTGGCAGAAGACAAGAATAACCAAAATCAGAGCTGAACTGAAGGAGGTTGAGTCCCCAAAACAAAACAAAACAAAACAAAACAAAAATTCAAATAGCAAATAATCCAGGAGTTGTGGGGACTTTTTTGAAAAAATAAAAAATAAAATATATAGACCTCTAGCTAGACTAATAAGAGGGAAGATTTTAATAAACACAATCAGAAGCAACAAGGAGTACATTACCACTGACCCCACAGAAATACAACCAACGATCAGAGAATATTATGAACACCTCTTCCCACATAAATCAGAAAATCTAGAAAATGGATAAATTCCTGGACACGTATACCATCCCATGACCGAACCAGGAAGAAATTAAATCTCTGAACAGACCAATAATGAGCTCTGAAATTGAGGCAGTAATAAATAGCCTACTACCAAAAAAAGCCCAGGATCAGAGGCATTCATAGTTGAATTCTACCAGATGTAAAAAGAAAAGCTGGTACCATTCCTACTGAAACTATTCCAAAATTGAGGAGGACGGACTCCTCCCTAGCTCATTCTATGAGGTCAGCATCATCCTGATACCCAAACCTGGCAGAGATACAACAAATCAAGAAAACTGCAGGCCAATATCCTTGTTGAAGATGGATGCAAAAATCCCTAATAAAATACTGGCAAACTGAATCCAGCAACACATCAAAAATCTTGTCCACCACAATCAAGTAGGCTTTATCCCTAGGATGCAAAGTTGGTGCAACATAAGCAAATCAATAAATGTGATTTTTATCTCAATAGATACAGGAAAGGTTTTGATAACACTTAACACCCCTTTGTGTTAAAAACTCTCAATTAAGTAGGCATTGAAGGAACATATCTAAAAATAATGAGTCATCAATGGCAAACCCAGAGCCAACATCACATTAGATGGGCAAAAACTGGAAACATTCATCTTAAAAACTAGCACAAGACAGCTATTCCCTCTCTCACCATTCCTCTTCAATATAGTATTGAAGTCTTGGACATGGCAATCAGGCAAGAGAAAGAAATAAAGTGCATCCAAGTAGGAAGAGAGGATGTTAACCCATCCCTGTTTGCAGGCAACATAATTCTTTATCTAGAAAACCCCATAGTGACTTCCGAAAAGATTCTGAAGATGATAAACGACAACTTTAGCAAAGTCTCAGGATACACAATCAATGTGCAAAATTCACTAACATTCCTACACATCAACAACAGTCAAGTCAAGAGCCAAATCACACATGAACTCCCATTCACAATTGCCTCAAAAAGAATATGATTCCTAGGAATACAGTTAACTAGTGAGGTGAAAGATCTCTGCAAGGAGAACTACAAATCACTGCACAAGGAAATCAGAGATGACACAAACAAATGGAAAAACATTCCATGCTCATGGATAGGAAAAATTGATATCATTAAAATGGTCATACAATTTATAGGTTCAATGTTATTTCTGTTAAACTCCCAATGACATCCTTCAAATAACTAGAGAAAACTATTTTAAAATTCACACGGAACCCCAAGAGAGCCCAAATAGTCAAGGAATCCTAAGCAAAAAGAACAAAGCTGGAGGCATCATTCTCCCTGACTTCAAAGTACCCTACAGGGCTACAGTAACTAAAACAGCATGGCACTGGTACAAAAACAGGCACATAGATCAATGAAACAGAATACAGAACCTAGGAATAAGGCTGCACACCCACAACTATCTGGTCTTCAACAAACCTTACAGAAACAAGATATGGGGAAAAGATTCCCTGTTCAGTCAATGATTGTGAGATAACTGACTAGCCATGTACAGAATACTGAACCTGGATCCCTTTCTTACATCACATGCAAA
This sequence comes from Macaca thibetana thibetana, assembly GCF_024542745.1. Taxonomy (NCBI): domain Eukaryota; kingdom Metazoa; phylum Chordata; class Mammalia; order Primates; family Cercopithecidae; genus Macaca; species Macaca thibetana. The sequence continues at coordinate 114,290,416 of NC_065589.1, forward strand.
AATTAACTTAAGATGTATTAAAGACTTAAATGTAAAACCCACAACTATAAAATTCTGGAATACAACCTAGGCAATACCATTCAGGAGACAGGCACAGACAAAGATTTCATAATGATGACACCAGAGGCAATTACAAAAACTGACAAATGAGATCTAATTAAACTAAAGAGCTTCTGCACAGCAAAAGAAACTATCAACGGAGTAAACAGACAACCTACAGAATGTGAGGAAATTTTTGCAAACTATGCATCCAACAAAAGTCTAATATCCAGCATCTACAGGAAACAAACAAATTTATAAGAGAAAAACAACCCATTTTAAAAAGTGGGCAAAGTACATGAACAGACACTTTTCAAAAGAAGACATACATGTGGCTGACAATCACATGGAAGAAAGCTCAACATCATTGATTATTAGAGAAATATAAATCAAAACCACAATGAGACACCATCTCACACAAGTGAAAATGGCTGTTTAAAAAAAAAGGCTGGGTGTAGTGGCTCATGCCTGTAATCCCAGCACTTTGGGAGGCTGAGGCAGGTGGATCACAGGGTCAGGAGATCGAGACCATCCTGGTTAACATGGTGAAACCCCGTCTCTACTAAAAATACAAAAAATTAGCTGAGTGTGGTGCCACATGCCTTTCATCCCAGCTACTCAGGAGGCTGAGGCAAGAGAATCACTTGAACTACAGAGTTGGAGGTTGCAGTGAGCTGAGATTGTGTCACTGCACTCCAGTCTGGTGAAAGAGTGAGACTCCATCTAAGAAAAAAACAAAAAAACAAAAAATAACAGATGCTGGTGAAGTTAAGGAGAAAAAGGAGTGCTAATACACTGTTGGTGGAGTGTAAATTGGTTTAAACATTGTGGAAGACAATGTGGTGATTTCTCAAAGACCTAAAGATAGAAATACCATTTGACCCAGCAATTCCATTACTGGGTATATACCCAAAGAAATATAAATAATTCTATTATAAAAACACATGCATGCATACGTTCATTGCAGGACTAGTCACAAAGACATGGAATCAACCTAAATTCCCATCAATTACACATTGGATAAAGAAAATGTGGTATATACACACCATGGAACACTATGCAGCCTTGAAAAAGAATGAGATCATGTCCTTTACATATACATGGATGAAGCTGGAGGCCATTATCCTTAGCAAACCAAGGCAGGAACAGAAAACCAAATACTGCATGTTCTCACATATAAGTGGGAGCTAAATTACGAGAACACAAAGACACACAGAGGGGAACATAGATACTGGGGCCAATAGGAGGAGGGTTGGAGGACAGAGAAGATTGAGAAAACCAGTTAATGAGTACAAAACTTAATACCTGGGTGATGAAATAATCTGTACAACAAACACCCATGATACACAGTTACCTACGTAACAAGCCTGCACATGTACCCATGAACTTAAAAGTTAAAAAAAAAAAAAAAAAAAAAAAAAAAGGAAATGAAGAACAAAGTTGAAGAAAGTATCTGATTCTAATGCTTACTCTGTACTTCCAGTATTCAAGATAGTGTAAGACAAAGCAGATCAAGTGAAATAATGGTGTCCAGACATAGATTCACACATAACAAATGAAATTAGTTTTTATTATGAGATCAAATCAATTTAATGGAGAAAATAAACAGTCTTCAACGAATAGTGCTTGAGCAACTGGAAATCTGTATTGTAAAAAATGACCTTCAGTTCTTCATACCCTATATAAAATTTAATTTGAGATGAAAAATAGACCTAAATGCAAATGTTAGTGCTATAAAGCTCATAGAAGAAAACATTAAAGAATGCCTTCATGACCTTGGGAGAGGCAAATGTTTTTAAAGGCAGGCATTGAAAGCACTAACCATAGGAATAAAATGATAAACTAACTTCATAAAATTAAAAATGTCAGCCTATCAAATGGTACCATTAAAAAATAAATAGGCAAGTCAAGACTGAGAAAAATATCTAAATTACATATATTTGATAAAATTTTTTATTTGGAATATATAAAGAATTTCTGCAACTGAGTAATATAAAGACAATCCAATAATACAGACCAAAGGCTTCAACAGACATTTCACAAGAGAAGATATCTAAATGGCCAATAAGCAATCCTAGCCATTAGGGAGATGGAATTAAAATTACCATGATATACTACTATATACCTACTAGGATTGCTAAAACAAAACCTAGACAGCATTAAATGTTGGCAAGGACATGCTGTAACTGGAACTGCCAGACATTGTTTTTGAGAGTGTAAAAATGTATATTTGTAAATTGTTTGGCATGTTATTAAAAATGTAAACACACATCTACTCAATGTCCTAGAAACTTTTATGTATTTTTTTTTAGACAGAGTGAAAACACGTTCCACTAAAAGCCTTGCATGCCTATGCTAATAGCAGTTTTACTCATAACAGGCAAACTGGAAACAGCCCAGATGGCTATTAAGAACAATGAATAAACTATAATACTTTCATGCCATGAAATAATACTCAGCATTAAAATGAATGAACTACTGGGATAGTGAACATGGGTTATTCTCAAAAATATGCTGAGTGAACAAAGCTAGGCAATACAGAAAACATCTTTTATCATTTCATTTCTATGAAGTTTTAAAACAGGCAAAATCAATCTATTGTGATGGGAATCATATCATTGGTCACTTTGAGGGAGTAATTCAATGGGCAATGGTATAAAGGAACTTCTGGGGTGATAAAATGTTCTTAGTAAGAGTCAAGTTAAATATACATATATATACACACACACATATGTATGTCAAAATTGGTGTATGTATGTCAAAATTGATCAAAAGATATACTTAAGACTTACAAATTTCATTCTGGGTAAACTATACCTCATTAAACTTAACACATGGGGATGAAAGAAGTTAAGAAATAAATCACAACAATTTTGGGACTGGGTGCCTTAACAGTAATATCTAAAAATAATCATATTTATTATCATTAACTTAGCCTATTACACTTTAAGTATGATAATGTATCTACTTATATTTTTCAAATCCACCAATAGATTATCAAATAATTAGTCTTTGTAAGCATTATATATAATACATTACATATTCATAATATGTGGCATATAGTATTTATATTCCCATTCTTAAAATTAAGTAAATCATTAGAGGAAAAAGTAAAGAAAGAATTTGAAAGAAACATAACAGCATAAGAAAAGGTATGGTATTACCAAGCATACATGGACTCCTTTATTCATTCAGCACTGACCTAATCTAGTATGGTTAAACATATCATTACCTATGGAGAGTTTATTATAACAACAATAAAAGACATGAAGTAAAAAATTCTTCCTAACCTAACTTAATTTAGGAGTAAATTTCACACATACAATTCAGTATGTAATTATTTGTCAAAATTAGTGGATGTGACAAATATGTAGAGAAAGAACGAAAAGTAATATTCACATTAGTGTTTTTGTTTCTATAAATATATATGTATATATACACATATATACATATATGAGTATTACATATATATTTTTATATATATAAATTTTTGTTTGAAGACTTAAACTAAACTCTCAAGCAGGGGATACTATAGTGAAATTTTTTTTCCTCCGGTCTCATGAAGCTACCTTCGTCAGTTAATGGGAACAAGACCCCTGAGAAGAGGGTTGGGAGCTTAGTGTACTGGTCCCTGGATTAATGTGTCCAAAAGAGATGTATTCAGATTGTCGATACAGATTATTTGTCAAGAGTGTTCAAGGTTATCATTTGGCAACTAATACCACCAAAGAAGGTAAAGTGCAAGAAAAACTATTTGACCTTAAATTGTTGATTTTTTAAAATGGGAACAATTGGTTATCAAACATCAGGATGCTTCAAAAATGACGGACATGAATGAGATAACAATCTTGAGTAGACACACTGACGAACAGGAATTCTAGTCACTGCCAATCCCCACAAACACACTGTTGTGCAAAGAAAAGAAGAATTTCATCTTTCTTCTCTTTGAATATCACACTGTTGTTTCATCTGTATTAAAATAAATTAGGTAATTTGCTCTGTTGCCCTTCCTCATTTTCTTGAGTATTTCATTTCTTAAAACAAATGAAAATATGCTGTGATCATATTGCATGACAACTTAGAAAATAGAGACTAAGCATTTAAAATGCTTTCATATTTCATTTATGAGAAAACTTTTTTTATACTGTGTATGTGTTTCTGTGGTACCTGAAAAAATGGCATCTTTCATCAATATTTAATTGTCATCTCCAGGATTCCTAGATTTTGGGAGCTAATAATGAAATATATTCCTTTATATCCTACAAAAGAGACAGCAAAGTTAGTTTGCTTCCACTAACATTTTAAATAAATTTAGTTGATTCACTAACTTATTTTTCTCACCTACAAAGAGAAAGCAAATAATTTTAACCATATCAATAATTCTGTTTAATTTTGTTTTTTAAATGCTTGAACATAAGCCCATCAAACTGACTGAAGTAACAAATGAAAGGCTCATTATTAGTATAAAGTGGTTTTATAGTACCAACAAAAAAGCAACGAACCACAAGCAAATGCATGAGAAGTGCATGCATTTGCACTTAGGATACTTATGTCCCTTTCTGCATCTCTCTCTTCTCTGCTTCTCTCCAGGCACCTACTCAAATTTCCTCCCATTGTGGGCAAGTTTCCTTTGCTTTCTCAGTTTACACATGACACAACATGCCCATCAGATTCAACTTTATGTGGGGACATTTTGGCTTTAAGCCAACATCACTAATGACTTGGTTCAGATGTCCTTTCTTTAAGGGCCACTAAAATGCCCCTTGCTTCCAGGGAGCATGTATACAGAAATGGATATCAGGACATCAAGTAAGGCCCTGTAGGCCTTGTAGAGCCTGCCTGGGTCTCTAATCCATTTCTGCACACATGGACAAATCCAAGCAACTCTTAGAATCACTTAAGTGTGAGCTATTTGGACTGACGATAACGACCTTGTTCATGAATCACAGCTTAGAAGAAACCCTGCAAGAATATGTTCTATTCCAGGGGTTAGTGGAAAGTTTTTAGACAGTAGGAGAAATTTTGCATAAAAAGAGAAATTTCATAAGAAAAAGATGTCACTTTTAAAATCTAATCATCAACTTTAGGTTAGGATGAGCAATCACTGATGATAATTCTTGGTAGTAGACAGCCTATTTAAATAGTTTATTAGATGTTTTGAACCAAATTTATCAGTAGTAACTTTAGAATTTGGTAAAGGCAGATAGGATTATTTTGGACCCTGAATCTATACTAAAATAAACCGGCTTCATCATTCTAACTGTGGCTATTTACCTGAAGATTGTGTGGCCTATGTCAGTGAAAATTCTCAAAGATATTGAAATTAACTGGAATAATTCCAGTATATAATGGGTGTATCATAAGCTGTATTCCATTACCAGCTAAACAAAATGCAGAGATGTTTCCCAATCCTTGTACTAATATATGACCCCTGTACTAATATATGGCATTGCCTTCATAGATTTGCGATAATTTACATAGCAGGATGCATTAGTTGGAGATAATTAAATATATTTTATCTTTTATACCTACATGCTGAAATTATTTTATTTGCTTACTTGTATGTGTGCTTATCCAAGGCAATAGCATCTGCTTGTACTCATTTCCCCATTGCATTTCTTGTATGCACCAAAGATGGATTATCCAATTCAAGACTGACATGGTTTTGAAGGGAATGCATTTACAGCTCATAGAATAATGCCCTCGGCTATTTACAGAAAAAGGGAGCTTCTAGTGAAAGAATATCACTCATATCTTTTAAACAAATATTACTATCAGTTTACCCTATCAGGGTCTACAAATGGCTTTCTGAGGCATACCTTGCACTTATTTATATCCTTAAAGAGAGCAAGAGAAAAAACGACCCAATCAAGCAATAAATACATTACAATTAAATATACATTTCATCAACATTTTCTCTTTCCTGAGTTAAAGAATATGACCTGTGAAGTGGTGCACAGATCAACTTAATACGTGGGATTTTTTACAATTTGGATTCCATGAGTTAAATATTGCTCTTGAACTATTGATGATGAAAAACTTTAAAGAGCAAAGGTATTGAAAGTTCTATGAATTATTTTTATGTGTGTTCAGCATCTAGGAGTAGTTGACATTTAATAATTATGTCTTAATTTATTGAATGACTGAAGGCAAGGGGAAATGAAAAGGACATTTACTTTATAGAATTGTTTTCAATTTCTGCATCACAAGTACAACAGAAATACCTATATTAAAAAGGCAGCCTCTGAGCACTCAGTATCCTTATTATAAATGTCCTTTATCTAAGTGCTGCATATATTCTATTCCTGTTTTCTTACTCAAATTAAGGATAGGTGTTACTCATTTCCTTAATCTCCACTTACAGCTTCCAAAATTGTGGTGAATGTGGACCTACACTTTATCCCACAAGCAATCACCTGTCTCTCTACCTCTTTGAGACTCACAAATTCTCTAAATCAAATTGGGAAAAGGGTAGAAATTCATAGAAGTAACTACCTTCTATGAATCTCCACATTCTTGGTTCTGTGTTTGGCTTTTTTTTATTCTGCTAAGAAAATCTTTGCAAATCTGTGTTTTGTCTTTATCGAGAAACGTACTTGTTCTCTTGGGCTTCCCTGAAATCATAAACTTTAAGTAGAGCTTGTACATTGAATAACACCAGTCAAGGCTGTTAATTAACTCCAAGATATTCAGGTCTTTCTATCAGACTTAAAGTTAGTTTACTTTAGATGCCTTTAAAATGTGTTGTTAAAATATATTTGGTTTAGTATCACCAAAGGCACAAGGGAACATTTTTTAAAAAATACATTTGAGACAGTGAAATAGAAAATAAAAAAACTAAGTCCCTGTTTATTAGAAATATTTTTAAAACATAAGTTTAATCTTAATTATATTCTATTTTGAGCATAAATTAGTTATGTTTATCATTTTATTTTTCATATTTTTTATCTCTGAATTAGCATGCAGTTTACAGTCATTTTCAACTAAGTGGATTTGTGAAATAGTTGGCATTTTCTGAACAAGAAATGCACCATAAAATTTGCACAGTGCATATTAAACATTTGGAAGAAAACATAGAGAAATCTCGGGTTATAATTTTAGGAAATGCTTCTCCACCAGTGCTCTTGATGGAGCAAACACAGGACCATACTCTGGGAAAACATGGAGACCAACAATTCATAATAGAAAAGTATTCAGAAGAGTTGGGCTTTGGTGAGAAGTTCTATTAAAAAAAAACAAAAACAAAAACAAAAAAAGCTTACACATGTCTTGCATGTATTTTGCAAAAAAGCCTTCATTTTATATTTCTACACTTATAGCTTTTTACTATTTCTTGAATTGGCTTCATTTATGTCCAAAATAACCACCATACTCAGTACGGCAGCCTACTATGTGCTGGGTACATGGGCAGGTACTTTATATACATTTCTATTTTGTTATAATAATATAATTTAGATATCATTTGACACATAGAGATATCGTTAGACAACTAAGCTTAGAGAATATAAATAAATTGCCAAAGCTAATAGTGAATGGTGATTCTGGAATGTAGGGCTCAGTTTTCGAAAGCTCCATTGCTTATATTATGCTGACTTTCACATGCTAAAATTATTACAGGAGGAACTAACCATTCATTAACCTTCTAGTAATTATTAATTCTTTGGTGGCATCCTCAAATTTAATCAAACAAATGTCTACTAAGCAACTATTGTGTTCATTTCTTAAGCAGTTAATGATTTTTTTAGATTGAGTAGCTACTATCTGCCAGACATAGTTCTAGAAGCTGGGTATACAGCAATAAACAAAAGAGAACACAAGTCACGCTCCATAAGAGCATGTAAGAAATACTTACTATATAGCATGTTTGCCAATGTAACAAATGCACTTACTTACTAGTAATAAGTAATAGAAATACTTACTTTTCTAGTAAGAAAGGGTCAAAGTATGAATAAAACATACTTGGATAAAGACAGAGTCTACAGAGAAAAATAAAATAATGAAGAGGGATAGGCAATCTGAGCTGGGGAGGGTCTTACAATATTATAAAAGGTAATGAGGTAGGGTATCATAGAGAATGTGGCATTTGAATAAAGACTTAATGGAGGCAAGAAGAAACTGTTGGATTTATCTGTGGAAAAGATGGGTGAGCATCAAGAGTAAGGTTTTAACATTTAAGTGGCTGACACATTTGAAGAACAAGACAGCAGTCTGGCTAGAGCTAGAGTGAGTTAAAACTAGTTATACTGAATGAGGTTGGAACAGTAATAGAAGGAAGGGGGCTACTGGGTAGGTCCTTAAGAACTTTCTCTGGCGATTACTCTGTGTAAGATGAAAAACTATTGGAAGATTTTAAATAGATGTGTATCACAAGGTGCCTTAGATTTTAAAAAATATGACAGTGTCTGCTACTGTGTTGAGAATAGATTGAGAAGAGCAAAGACAGAATTAGGAAGACAAACTAGATTATTGGCAACAAACCAGGCGAGGGATTGATAGTGGGCTTGGAGAAGTGATAGCAAGTGAAAATGATAACAAGTAATTGGATTCTGGATATACTTTGAGGATAGAGCCTAAATTATTTGCTAGTTGATTGAATGTGGGATGTGAGCAACATAGAGTAGTAAAAAAGAAAACACCCTAAAATTCTTGGGTTGTAGAAGTGGAAAGTTATAGATGATATTTGCTGAGATAAAGGCAACTGCAAGAGCAGCAGATTTGGGGACAGGGTAATCAGAAGCTTAGATTTCAGCATGTTAAATCCCTATTCAATATTCAATAGAGATATAAAGTAGTCAGTAGGGAAAAAAGACTCTGGACTTCATGGAAAGTATGTAGGCAGAGATAAATTTGGGAGTCATCAGATGGCTTGTAAAGACATAAGACTAGAGGAGATCTTCAAGGAAGCAATTTGCAATGAAATGAGGTTCCCTCCCCTCACCCCTACCTCCAGCAAGCCCTGGTGTGTGTTTTTCCCCTCTTTGTGTCCATGTGTTCTCATTGCTCAACTCCCGCTTATGAGTGAAAACATGTGGTGTTTGGTTTTCTGCTCCTGTGTTAGTTTGCTAAGGATGATGATTTCCAGCTTTCATCTATGTCCCTGCAAAGGACATGAGCTCTAGCTGAGGCCAGAGGACACTCGATATTTAACGGTTAAGGAGAAGTAGGAGTATGCAAAGGAGACTACAAAGGAAAAGACAGAGAAATGTCCAATGAATATGGTACTGTTGGAGCCAGCTGACAACTGTGGCTCCAAGTAGAAGAGAATGAACTATGATATATGTAGCTATAAGAGGAAGATGTAGGATTCATTTTGGAACTTAGCAATGTAGAAATTGTCCATCTTGATAAGTGAAGCTGGCAGAATGGTAGGGGCCAAAACCTGATGAAAGTTGGTCCAATGGAGAACAGGAGAGGATCTGGACGTAGTATGTACTGAAAACTCTGAAGAATTTTGTTATAAAAAACAAGAGAATGAAGTGGTGGGTGGAAGTAAAAATGGGATGATGAGATGACCAGAAATTGTGTTAGGCTCAGGCAATATAAAGATGTATAAAGTACAGGCCTATTCTTGGTGAATATAGGTCTTTATTGTTTTTTTTAATTTCTTCTTAAAGTATGGATACATAGGCAGAACATGCACTTGTTACATAGGTAAACGTGTGCCATGGTGGTTTGCTGTACCTACTGACCTGTCCTTTAAGTTCCCTCCCATCACCCCTACTCCCAGCAGGCCCTGTTGTGTATTTTTCCCCTGTGTCCATGTGTTCTCACTTATGAGTGAAAACGTGGTGTTTGGTTTTCTGTATTCTGTGTTAGTTTGCTGAGGATGATGGTTTCTAGCTTTCATCCATGTCCCTGCAAAGGACATGAGCTCATTCATTTTTATGGCTGCATAGTGTACATGTACCACATTTTCTTTATCCAGTCTATCATTGATGGGCATGTGGGTTGGTTCCATGTATTTGCTATTGTATATAGTGCTGCAATAAACATATGTGTGCATGTCTTTATAGAAGAATGATCTATATTCCTTTGGTTATATACCCAAGTAATGGGGTTGCTCGGTTAAATAATATTTCTAGTTCCAGATTATTGAGGAAAAGCCACACTGTTTTTCACAATGGTTTAACTAATTTACATTCCCACCAGCAGTGTAAAAGTATTCCTATTTCTCCAAAGCCTCGCCAGTATCTATTGTTTCTTGACTTTTTAATAATCATCATTCTAACTGGCATGAGATGGTATCTCATTGTGGTTTTGATTTGCATTTCTCTGATTATCAGTGAAGTTGAGCTTTTTTTCATATCTTTGGTGGACATGTAAATGTCTTCTTTTAAGAAGTGTCTGTTCATATCCTTTGCCCACTTTTTGAGGGAGTTGTTTAGTTTTATTGTAATTTAAATTCCTTGTAAATTCTGCATAATATTAGACCTTTGTCAGATGGGTAGATTGTAAAATTTTTTTCTGATTCTTTAGATTGCCTGTTCACTCTGAAGATAGCTTCTTTTGCTGTGCAGAAGTGCTTTAGTTTAATTAAATCCCATTTGTCAATTTTGCCTTTTGTTGCAATTGCTTTTGGCATTTTTGTCATGAAGTCTTTGCCCATGCCTATGCCCTAAATGGTATTTCCTAGGTTTTCTTCTAGGGTTTTTATGGTTCGGGGTTTTACATTTTTTAATCCATCTTGAGATAATTTCTGTGTAAGGTGTAAGGAAGGGATCCAGTTTCTGTTTTCTGCATATGGCTAGCCAGTTTTCCCAGCACCATTTATGGAATAGAAGATCCTTTCCCCATTGCTTGTTTTTGTCAGGTTTGTCGAAGATCAGATGGCTGTAGATGTGTGGCATTATTTCTGAGGCCTCTGATCTGTTCCATTGGTCTATGTGTCTGTTTTGATATCAGTACTATGCTGTTTTAGTTACTGTAGCCATGTAGTATAGTTTGAAGTCATGTAGTGATTCCTCACCAGCTTTGTTATCTTTTTTTAGAATTGTCTTGGCTATACGAGGTCTTCTTTGATTCCATATTAAATTTGAAGTACTTTTTTGTAATTGTGTGAAGAATGTCAATGGTAGTTTTATGGGAATAGCATTGAATCTATAAATTACTTTCAGCAGTATGTCCATTTTCAAGCATGGAATGTTTTTCCATTTGTTTGTGTCCTCCCTTACTTCCTTGAGCAGTTGTTTTTAGTTCTTTTTGAAGAGGCCCTTCACATCACTTATTAGCTGTATTCCTAGATACTTTATTTTTTTTTTTTTTGTAGTGATTGTGAATAGGAGTTCATTCATGGTTTGGCTCTCTGCTTGTCTTTTGTTGGTGTAAAGCAATGCTTGTGATTTTCGCACACTGATTTCATATCCTGAGACTTTGCTGAAGATGCTTATCAGTTTAAGGAGATTTGGGGCTGAGATGATGTGGTTTTCTAAATATAAAATCATGTCTTCTGCAAACATAGACAATTTGACTTCCTCTCTTCCTATTTGAATACCCTTTATTTCTTTCTCTTGCCTGATTGCCCTGGACAGAACTTCCAATTCTATGTTGACTAGGAGTAGTGAGAGAGGGCATCCTTGTTTTGTACTCATGTACTCGTGTTCAAAGGGAATGCTTCCAGCTTTTACACGTTCAATATTACATTGGCTGAGGGTTTGTCAAAAATAGCTCTTATTATTTTGAGATATGTTCCCTCAATACCTAGTTTATTGAGAGTTTTTAACATGAAGGGATGTTGAATTTTATCAAAGGTCTTTCTACATCTATTGAGATAATCATGTGGTTTATGTTTTTGGTTCTGTTTATGTGATGGATTACATTTATTAATCTGCATATGTTGAACCAGTCTTGCATCCCAGGGATGAAGCCAAGTGACCATGGTGGATAAGGTTTTTGATGTGCTGCTGAATTTGCTTTGCCAGTATTTTATTGAGGATATTTGCATCACTGTTCATCAGAGATATTGGCCTGAAGTTTTCTTTTTTTGTTGTGTCTCTGCCAAGTTTTGGTATGAGGATGATGGTATGAGGATGATGCTGGCTTCATAAAATGAGTTAGGGAGGAGACCTTGTTTTTTTTTGGGTTAGTAGGCTATTAATTACTACTCGAATTTCAGAACTAGTTATTGGTCTAATTCAGGGATTCGACTTCTTTCTGAATTAGTCTTGGGAGAGTGTATGTGTCCAGGAATTTATTCATTTCTTCTCAATTTTCTAGCTTATTTGCATAGAGGTGTTTATAGTATTCTCTGATGGTAGCTTGTATTTCTGTAGGATCAGTGGTGATATCCCCTTTATAATTTTTTATTATGTCTATTTGATTTTTCTCTCATTTCTTCTTTATTAGTCTAGCTAGCAGTCTATTTTTGTTAATTTTTTTCAAAAAAGGAGGTTCTGGATTCACTGATTTTTTTGGAATGTGCTTTCTTCCTCAGTCTCCTTCAGTTCAGCTCTGATTTTGGTTATTTCTTGTCTTTTGTTAGCTTTTGGATTAGTTTGCTCTTGACTTTCTATCTCTTTTTATTGTGATATTTGGGTTTCAGTTCGAGATCTTTCTGATGTGCTATAAATTTCCCTCTTAACACTGCTTTAGCTGTGTCCCAGAGATTCTGGTACATTGGTCTCTTTGTTCTCATTGGTTTGAAAGAACTTCTTGAATTTTGCCTCAATTTCATTATTTACCCAGAAGTTATTCAGGAGCAAGCTGTTCAATTTCCATGTAATTGCGTGTTTTTGAGTGAGTTTCTTAATCCTGAGTTCTAATCTGATTGCACTGTGATCTGAGAGACTGTTTTATATGATTTCAGTTCTTCTGTATTTGCTGAGGAAGTGTACTACTTCCAATTATGTGGTCAATTTTAGAATAAGTGCCATGTGGCACTAAGAAGAACATATATTCTGTTGATTTGGACTGGAGAGTTCTGTAGATGTCTATTAGATCTACTTGATCCAGAGATGAGTTCAAGTCCTGAATATCCTTGTTAATTTCCTGTCTCATTGATCTAATATTGGCAGTTGGGTGTTAAAGTCTCCCACTATTATTGTGTGGGAGCCTAAGTCTCCTTGTAGGTCTCTAAGAACTTGTTTTATAAATCTGGGCACTCCCGGGTGCATATATATTTAGAATAGTTAGCTCTTCTGGTTGAATTCTTCCCTTTATCATTATTTAATGCTCTTGTATTTTTGGTGTTTGTTGGTTTAAAGTCTGTTTTGTCAGAGACTAGGATTGCAACCCCTGCTTTTGTGTTGCCTTCCATTTGCTTGGTAAATTTTCCTCCATCCCTTTATTTTGAGCCTATGTGTGTCTTTGCACATGAGATGGGTCTCCTGAATACAGCACACTGATGGGTCTTGACTCTTTAACAAATTTGCCAGTCTGTCTTTTAATTGGAGCATTTAGCTCATTCACATTTAAGTTTAGTATTGTTATGTGTGAATTTGATCCTGTTATCATAATGCTATTTGTTTATTTTACACACCAATTGATACAGTTTCTTCACAATGTCCTTGGTCTTTATATTTTGGTGTGTTTTTAAAGTGGCTGGTACTGGTTTTTTCTTTCTATCTTTAGTGCTTCTTTAAGGAGCTCGTGCAAGGTGGGCCTGGTGGAAACAAACCCCCTCAGCATTTGATTGTCTGGAAAAGGTTTTTGTTTGTTTGTTTGTTTTCCATCGCTTATAAGGCTTAGTTTGGCTAGATGTGAAATTCTGGGCTGAAAATTCTTTTCTTTAAGAATGTTGAATATTGGCCCCCAATCTCTTTTGGCTTATAGATTCTTCTGCTGAGAAGTCCACTGTTAGTCTGATGGGCTTCCTTTTGCAGGTGTCCTGGCCTTTGTCTCTGGTTGCCCTTAACATTTTTTCCTTCATTTTGACCTTGGAGAATCTGATGCTTGTGTGTCTTGGGGTTGATCATCTCATGGAGTATCTTAGCAATGTTCTCTGTATTTCTTGAATTTGAATGTTGGTCTGTCTTGCTAGGTTGGGGAAGCTGTCCTGGATAATATCCTGAAGTGTGTTTTCCAACTTGTTTCCATTCTCCCTGTCTCCTTCAGGTACTCCAATCAATTGTGGGTTCAGTATTTTTATGAAGTCCCATATTTCTTGGTGGCTTTGCTCATTCCTTTTCATTCTTTTTTCTCTAGTCTTGTCTGCATGCCTTATTTCAGTAAGGTGGTCTCCAAACTCTGATATTCTTTCTTCTACTTAGTTGATTCAGCTATTGAATCTTGTGTATGCTTCACAAAGTTCTCATGCTGTGTTTTTCAGCTCCATCAGGTCATTAATGCTCTTCTCTAAACTGATTATTCTAGTTAGTGGCTCCTCTAACGTTTTATGAAGGTTCTTTGCTTATTTGCATTGGGTTAGAACATGCTCCTTTAGTTCAGCATAGTTTTTTATTACCCATTTTCTGAAGCTTAGTTCTGTTATTTTGTCCATCTCATCCTCTGTCCAGTTGTGCATCCTTGCTGGAGAGACGTTGTGATCATTTGGAGAAGAGGTTCTCTGGCCTTTTGGGTTTTAGTGTGTTTTTGTTGACTCCTTCTCATCTTCATGAGTTTGTCTAGTTTTGATCTTTGAGGCCGTTGACCCTTGGATGGGGTTTTTGTAGGGGCTTTTTGTGGTTGTTGTTGATGCTGTTGTTGTCACTTTCTGTTTGTTTTTCTTTCAATGGTCAGGTCCCCCTTCTGTATGGCTGCTGTGGTTAGCTGGGGGTTCACTTTAGGCCCTGTTCATCTGGTTTCCTCCCATGCCTAGAGATATCATTCAAGCAGGCTAGACGACAGCAAAGTTGGGTGCCTGCTCTTTATTCTGGGATCTCTGACCTCAAGGGGCACCAACCTGATGCCAGTAGGATTGCTCCTGTGTAGGCTGTCTTGACAACCCCTGTTGGAGGGTCTCACCCAGTTGGGGGGCACAGAGAACAAGACCCATTTAATGAAGCACTTTGTCCCTTGGTGGAGTGGGTGTGCTTTGCTGGGAGTAAACCTACTCATCTGGGCTACCCAGATTCCTCAGAACTACCAGGAGGAAAAGCTAAGTCTGCTGGTCTACAGAGACTATGGCCACCCTTCCCCCTAGGGGTTCAGGCCAAGGGAGATCCAGGTTCTGTCCCTGAGCCTTTGGCTAGAGTTATTGGAGTTCCTGCAGGGAAGCCCAACCCAGTGAAGAAGGGTGCGTCAGGGTGAGGCCTGAAGAGGCACTCTGGCAGCAGTCTGCCACAACCATTGTGTTGAGTTGTGGGAGACACATCTTGGGACCAAGATGTGCACCCTCCCTGGCTCCGGCAGTGGAAAAGTAAAGCCTAGAGCTATAGAGATGAATGCTATCCCTCGCCCAGGGAGCTTAGCGTGTTAGGCAGTTTTGAGTTCTAGGGCTGGCTGCTGCCCCTCCCACAAGGAGCACAAATGGCTTAGACAGCAGGCGGCCACAGCTGTGGGGCTGGCTGCCCCTCTGCCTGGGAGCTCGGTGGGCTTAAGTCACTCATCATCGCCTCCCTAGCTGGGGCAAGAAGACTCCCCTTCCCCACGTGGTTCTCAGGTGGGCCACTGCACCACCCTGTTCTTTTTTCCTCTCCGAGGATTATGCCAGTCTCCTAGTCAGTTCTGATGAGAGAATCTGAATGCCTTAGTTGCTGGTGAAGGATTCACATGCTTGTTATCATTCACATGCATATTGTTATCATTCACATGCTTATTATGATGGTTCTTTTCAATGGCAGCCTGCAAACACTGCTCTTTCTAGATGGCTATCTTGGCCCCACTCCACCAAACATAGGTCTTTAATACCTAATTAAGGTCCAGGAGAAAATCATTATCTCCTTGGGTAAATAATAATATAGTCTATTTTAAAATGAAATAAAAATATTCAGTGTGCCCAGAGTGAATGGAACAATTGCTATGGGAAACTGGATAAGGGTGAGTCAGGTCAGTTCCAAAGTCTTCATTGAAGAAGTACAGCAGTAACTGAGCACTGGCATCTCAGCCTTCCTGAGCACATGGAAGGAAATAGCTGTACTGCTAGGTTTGTTCAAAAATTATTATAAGACATTGAAATTAGTATCTCCTGTTTTGACAAATTCTAAAAGACAGCAACCATTTCTCTTGCTCTCAACATTTTCTGTAAGTTGTCCAATGTGATTCACCCGAGGCCCAGCATATGTCATTCCACCAGACAGATTGCAGATGCGGCGGCCACAGGCACTGGGCATTGAGGCACCAAGTCAGTTCCATATGAGAAAATGCCAGCTCTCTTCCCAATGAGCCAGTCCTGGAATCAGAGGCTGAAACTACAGTTTGAAGTTAATCTTGGAGTCATTAAACCTTCTACTCACACTGGGGGAGTTAAAGGATTTCTATTAAACTGATTTTACAGACATTTTATTAAATCATTTGACCAGTTTAAGAAGTATGTTCTGCATTACACAATTCCTACTCTAGTGGAAAAGTTGCCTTCAAAAGACTGACAAAGGAAATTAACCCCTTGTCACAAGACATGTCACCAATTGAAAACATATTGCTGCTGGGATTTGCTGGCTGTTGGGATAGTTTAATGTGGCATAAAATGAGATTAAGATATGAATTTCACATATGACAATAATAAAGCTTACCAGTTGGCTTTGAGTGAATAGAATAAGTGCCTGTCTGTTTTGCATGATATGAATTGTACTTGTTAACTTACTTTTCCAAATCCTCATTACCCCTTCCCCAATGGTATTGTCTGAAAGCCTAAAATGATCATCATGCACATTGTTGTTTAATAGTTTCATAATTTACTGGATATCTTACTATTCATGGCATATCTTTGCCATAATTCAGCATGAACAGACTACCTACATTAGCATGAAAATCAAAAAGGACCCAAAGGCAGTGGCATTTATTCAACAGTGTGTGATCTACATAAAAGATAAGAATTTGTAGGGTGGAGTTAGTCCTCTCAGTTAGTAATGCAGTTGGAAGAAGCACTCATATAAAAATGGTACACAACACAGAAGTACATAAGGCTATAGTCATTTGCACATATATTTCTATAATCCATGACTTAACTCAACTGGAACCACCAGTGGAAACAACTGGAATGATCTCGGTTGCCAAACTGGTAATGAGAGACCAAGTTAATTATAAGGGGACCGACTACTGGAGAGATAACTCCCTTTATGCAAACTATTTATGAAGATGAATGTTTAGAAGAGTGATATTCGCTTTATGAATGAATTTTGTTACCTACCTCCTTTGCAAAATTTTTTTTTATAAAAATGATAGCAGAGCAAAACAAATAAGAATTTAAGGACTATACTTCTGAGGGAAAGCAAGGTCAAAATTTCTTTATTGTACCTCAGTACTCAGGTTGAATTACCTCTTTTGAATAAAGACCTTCTGAAGCTACTTTCACTATTCTAGTCTTTCTGGGGCAGCTGTCAAATACTTGTTCAGGTTATTTTGGGTCTCACAAAGCCTGAATTGATGTGCCATAGATACCTTCCAGAATAGATTGCCAGCGGTCATCTGCAAAGAGGGCTTTCATAGCCTTTCAGGTATTCACATGAGACAAATAAAACAACCAGGATGTGTGAATTCTCAGTGGGACTTAGTGTTCCTTTTCATTACTGATTAGAGAGACACTGAGAGTAATGTTATTACTTAAAATTAAGACGGCTTAATTTCTGGTTATAGTTGTGATGTAATTACTTCCCTTCACAAAACAATGAATTTGGTATTATTAGCCTCATTTTATGAAAGGAAAGACTACAGCTGAGTGATTAAGAAATATTTCTGATGCCTGGAGAATGAATTGACTTCAAAGTAACAATTTTTGATTTTGCTTTAATTTCGGTATTGGATGAACAAGAGAAATAAAACAACTATTAAAGAATGTTTGGTACCCTGGGGACCTTCTGTTCTCCTTATGTCCCATGTGATCAATACCCTGCAAACTTTTTATTTATTTATTTTTTTATAATACTGAATGCTTCAGAGAATTATCTATAGTGAGGCAATCTCATGGCTGCCACAATATTTAAGCAATATTTATGGCTTATTTCTTAAATGGAGGTTCTTTTGTCAGGGTAGAGAAAACAAGAGTTATGTCAAGGTATAAACAGAAATATATGGATGTTGCCTATAAACAACAAATTATTATTCTCTAGTATCTTTTCTTGTCATGTAATTTGCATGAAGAAAACGCTCTTCTCTTTTTGACCACATCTTGGGGCCTGTTTTTCTAACATTGCTTCTACACATACACAAAGTGGTAAGGGTTTTGTCTGATAACCTTAAAAAATTAAGGAAATATGGTTTCTGTATACCAAGCATATGTAATCTGAACGGCACTGTAGTCTAAACCACAGTGTGAAGAAAGGGAGACAGAGAGACAGAGAAAGAAAAGAGAAATGAGAGAATGAAAAAGGAAAGAAAGAAAAAAGAAAAGAAAACCAGAAGAAAAGAAGAAAAAAAGAATATAACTAAGAGAAAGGATATGAGTAAGTATCATCAAGTTCTTAAGATAAGGAAAGGCCAAAGCCTGACAGATTTGACCTATAAAGATAAGAGCCACTTTCAGTTGTGAACATTTTGTTATTTACACAATGGGGAAAAAAACACACAGAAAAAAAGTACTCCCCATGGTCCTTGTCCTACACACCAAAAAGGATTCTGTAATACAAAAGATTACTGCCCCGTGAATTATAGGATACCCCCATTAATTGTGGAGCCAAATCTAGACAGTGGCTAAATGGTTCTAATTCTGCAGCTCTATTCTAAGGGGAATTAAGCAGAAAGAACCAACACTATCTCATGATATTCCCCAAGGGAAGAGAAGAAAGCAAGTGGGAGATGCCCTTTGCGGTTCTTCGCAGGCCACCCATCCTCTCGTGTCCATGGAGTATCACAAAACAAGCTGCTTGGACTCACAAAAGCTGTGGTTCCACTCTTTGCCTATGTGGGGACATAGCCAAAGTCTCTAGGATACCATGGCAGGGCAACTGGTTCCCTGACAAGAATTGGGGATGTGATAAAACTTACTTTAGCAATTAAGAGCTTATAAAGTGAAAATGATCATCTATTACTTCCTTTGTATATATCAGATTTTGTTCATTTAATAAATACCCTTATTGAACAATATATTGAGCACATACCTTGGGGCCAGACACTGTGCTTCATATTGGCAGAACAAAGATAAGCGAGACATTAAAGTGATGTGGAAGAAGGTTTGGAAACTCTAATAGTGCCATGACATGATTTTATACGGGAGCAAAGGGCCACAAAGCAAGTGCATTCCTTCATGGAGGAAGGGTGCATAGTCAAGGCTGCATAGACTGTTTGAATCTTGAAAGATGCAATATTATTCTCTTGTTTGAAAAGAGAACTTGGAAAAAATGTCAGACAAGATTTACAAGTGGAAAAAAGATACATTGGCATATATCAAATACCTTCAAGTAGTTCAATAGGACTGAAATTCAGGATGTTTGATGGGGAGGAACAGGGTAGACAGAGATAAGAGCTGGTAAGAGGACATCAAGTTGGTGCTCCGTCCTGGTGGTCCTTGCATGCCCTCAATGTTATTGTGAAAGCTTTAAATAGTTCTGAGAGATACTGAATAGGGGGTGGCAGTGACATATTCTGCACATCCCTGGTCAGGATGAGGAAAATACTAAAACTTCAGAAAAGGTTACCTGGAGGTCCAAAGATAAATTAGAAAATTTTTAGTGACGACAAAATGGAAATTACGAAAAATCTAGTTTTCAAAGGGAGGGATTACGGATGAAGTGTAAACCTCGAAGAGGCAGGTTGGAAAATATTATAATTCACATGGAGAAAAACACTCTTCTCTTTTTGACTCCTACAGATTGAGACTTGATTTTCTAATATTGCCAGTGAAATTAACAGTTTAATTCACTTTTCCATTTATGAGACGAATGCTCATGTAATATAGTAGCATAGTGACACTTGTTTGCCTTTGGATTTAATTTACATTGACGGCCTATTTGCCTGTTTTTACAAAAATTGAATTAGGTTGTCCGTGTATAACACGCTGTAAGTTTAATGAGGTTCAGACCTGTCTCCCAAAGCTACCACTATGTAAAAAGTATTTCACTTGGGAAATTAGAATCTCTGTTGCTACCTTCATTAATCTGCAAGGGAAATGTGCTCTCCTTTGCATTACACATCTATAAGTGCAAACAGAATGATGAATAGTGATCTATCAGTTCCCAAAACAATTTACATTAAATCATTTATGATTGCTTCCCACTTCTAGTTAGTTCACACAGAAGTACTGAGCAAATTCCCATACAAATTAGAGCCCTCGGGGTCCTCTTCACAAATACAAAGGCTTTTTCATAACTATTTCACATAAACAGATGTAGAAGGATAGATCATGGAAAGGCAAGGAAAATAATCCTGGATGATTAATTACTAGGGAAAGAAAAAGCAAAAACATGACTGGCACATCTAGTAAGGAAAGAACTCTTTAATCATGCTCCCTATCCTTATATCAGTTTATACATTTTAAGTTACTCTTAAAATATATATGAAATTCTCATAAAGTTCCCGTAGGATAGCTCAGCCTAGCAGCTATGAGAGATTAAGAAATTTGCCTAAGCACAGTGCCTAAAGGAATGTACTTCTTTACAGACTCTCAATATTTATGTGTAATTAAAGCAACTGCACAGTGAAAGAGGCATAAGTGGCTATGCTTTTACACATAAGTAAAATTCTAATTATAAAGAATTATACTCTCAGGCCGGGCGCGGTGGATCAAGCCTGTAATCCCAGCACTTTGGGAGGCCGAGACGGGCGGATCACCAGGTCAGGAGATCAAGACCATCCTGGCTGACACGGCGAAACCCCGTCTCTCCTAAAAAATACAAAAAGCTAGCCGGGCGAGGTGGCGGGTGCCTGTAGTCCCAGCTTACTCGGGAGGCTGAGGCAGGAGAATGGCGTGAACCCGGGAGGCGGAGCTTGCAGTGAGCTGAGATCCGGCCACTGCACTCCAGCCTGAGCGACAGAGCGAGACTCCGTCTCAAAAAAAAAAAAAAAAAAAAAAAAAAAAGAAAAAAAAAGAAAAAAAAAAAGAATTATACTCTACTAAAAAAGAAAAAAGAATTACATGGCACCCAGGTATAAGAAATGGTAAGCTATTCTCTGAACCCAGGCATATCTCACTGCCAAACTCTCTTACCCATGTAAGCCAGCAATAGATAGGTAATTAATCATATTTGGGTTGGCCTGTCTGGAAAAGGCCTAGAAGACAACTGAGAAAGCTGGAAGCAAAAGGCTGCAGGCAACTGGTGAAATCAGATGTGTTTGCATTTCTCTCTGTAACCCCATCTGCCTGCCTCACTGGAGGTAAACAAGGGAAAGTATCGTTTTCGGCTAAAGCCTGTCCTTTTATAGCTTTTTCAAAGCAGAACCAGGCTCTGAGCCATTTCAGCAAAATGCTGGTTAAAATTAGAATGATTCAATCACACATGCCCAATATTTATGAAACACAGTTCCAAGTATCTTGTTTTTCATTATCTAATTTAGGATTTTTTCTGAAATACATTTTATGTCCCTATTTTTAGGTAAAAAATGGAGATTCAACCAGTGTCCAAATTCACATGGTATGAGCTGAAGTGGAAAAACTGCGATGTGACCTCATATATTGAGCCTTCAAGTCAGGTTAATTTTTCTGGAATACGTGTCTCTCACTCCCAATTAAAATCAAGAACATGGACATGTGTGTTATGGTGAAATGTAAAGACTGTGATACAGGACTAGTGTTAGCAGACAAGCTACTACTACTGAGTCTAAAATATTTGTATAGATTTGGCTGAAAAGCCTAAAATGAGTGCTGGGACCTCACAGAGTGTTGGTGTACTCCTCCTGTTTCAAGCTGGGGCACTTTCACTAGCATTTCACGTTAAGAAGGAGGAATTTATGAACCACTAGAAACCACATGTGTTTCTTTTGACAGTGCATATGAGCTTGGATGTTTACCTCTTTGTGCCGAATGGTCACTCGTCTTAATGAAAACAAAAAAATAGGCCAGGCGCGGTGGCTCAAGCCTGTAATCCCAGCACTTTGGGAGGCTGAGACGGGAGGATCACGAGGTCAGGAGATCGAGACCATCCTGGCTAACATGGTGAAACCCCGTCTCTACCAAAAAATACAAAAAACTAGCCGGGTGCAGTGGCGGGCGCCTGTAGTCCCAGCTACTCGGGAGGCTGAGGCAGGAGAATGGCGTAAACCCAGGAGGCGGAGCTTGCAGTGAGCTGAGATCCCGCCACTGCACTCCAGCCTGGGCGACAGAGCAAGACTCCGTCTCAAAAAAAAAAAAAAAAAAAAAAAAAAATTGGTACCAAAAATCTGCAAAGTCCAAACATCTAACCTCAATTTAGACCTTGTGTCATCCTTTTCTTCTTCCTCTGAAACCTTGGGTAGCTGCATCATCTTTTCTCCTCCACTTGGCAAAGCCCGTAGCTATTGGCTAACTCAGTCATGATGACATTTGTTTATTATGCATTGCTGATCTCATTAACATATGATTTCCCTATGACGGGGGAGTGGCAAAGTCAAAGCTAACATTGCAAACTTTTACTCCAATCTTGCACCAGGTCACTACAATTGAGCTGGGACTTTCAGTTGCCTATAATTATCTAAAATGACACATAATAAGTCCTACTGCTATTTTCCCTGAGTCTGTAATTTCTCATTGAAGTGCTTTGGAGTTCCGAAAAGATTTGTACATAACTTATACAGTATAATTGGGAGACTGTACAAGTTTTTTTTTTAACTAACCTTTTCAGTCATTATTCTTGTTTTTCCTGCAATGACCTTTCCAGCCTGAGCTCAATGCATTTCTTTTCAATTTGTTGCTAGTGATACCATTCCTTACATTCACAGTCTTGTCTTTGAAAGCATTGTCTGTTCTTAGTGGTTAGTTTTATGGATACAGGTGATACCAGCAATTCACAAGTAGATCACGTAATGCTTTGCTTCAATACACTTGCAAAGTGTAAATTCTACCATTATCCTGAGGAATTTCCTAGGTATTTGGAAATGGTTCATTCTCCACACACATACCCTGCGGACTTGCCTTGTGTATTAGTCAAGATTCTCCAGAGAAACAGAACAAACAGGATATATAGATATGTAAGAGATTTATTATGGCACTGGCTCTCATGATTATACAGGCAGAAAAGTTCTATGATTTGCCATCCATAAGCCGGAGAACAAGAAGAGCTGGTGGAGTAGAGTAATTCAGTCTGATTCCAAAGGCCTGACATAAATTCTGAAGACAAAGGCCCAAGAACCAGGAGCTCCAATGTCCAGAAGCAGAGAAAATGGATGTTCTAGGACAAGCAGAGAGAAAGAATTCCCCTTCCTTCACCTTTTTGTTCTAGTCAGGCCGTCAGGGGATTAGACGATGCCTGCCTGTGTTGGTGAGGGTGGGTGGATCTTTCTTCCTCAGTGCATTGACTCAAATGATAATCTCCTCTAGAAACACCTTAACAGACACACTCAGAACTAACGTTTTACCAGCTATCTGGGTATCCCTTAGTTCAGTCAAGTTGGCATAACACCTTGCTTCTAGTTGTATCTTGGTGTCTTTTGGGAGCCCTGATGGGGCTCAAATTTAAATGTCCGCCCAGCACTCTCTCCCCTGCTGATGTGACATGCTGTCTGTGCTGAATGCTGCCTGGCCATGGTGATATAACGGGCTATCACATTTTAGCTGTGGTGAATGACGGCTTCAGGATTCATTAGGTGCTCTCGGAACACTGGCTTGGGGTCTATGCTATTAACATTCTCTTCTGCCCTTGCCAGAATTAAGATGCCACTGCCAGCAACTTCATTGTCAAAGCATGCGTCTTTTCAGCCAAATTCTTCCTGTAGATCAAGCCAAGAGAAAATCCTGCTTCTGTTTAATTTTTGCTCAGCTTGTTTTTTTTTTTTTTTTTTTTTTTCTGCAGTGCTGGGAGAAAGGAAGCCACAGGCTTTCAAAACACATCAGATATATGCAGTTACCCATCTCTGACATGCAAAACTGTTAAAACCTCAGCTCTTACAACCTGGGGGAGTACTGTTAGATTGGAAGGCACAAATTCATTGAGAATTCACAATTCATTTCTTCAAAATGTAAAGAACAGTCATTTGTTTATTTATTTTTTGCTGAGGCTTCTTGACTCAGCAGCTACAGCCACTTTTCCCTTTAACTAGGGCTGCAGAACTTCCTGCACCACTGTCTTGATATTATCCCTTCATTTGCCTGCCTGCCTGTAGCATCATTTGAATGCCTTGTTTCAATTCCACCTGTACCTGCTCAACCTGTCAACATACCTTAACAGGTAGAACAGTGGGAGACCCTTCTTCCTAGTTTGTCCACTACAGGGGTAAGAGCATTTATTATTATTCTCTTTTTCAAGAAAGTTATGTATCCTTTGCATCCCCTCTTTGCCTCCAAAATCTGTGAAAGGTCTGGAGCTTTTAGTTTATCTGCAAGCAACCAACTTATCATGCCAGAATTACGTGGATGTTAGCAGACTCTTAAGTCAGAGATAAAAGCCTTTATCACTCATGATACAGAAAGTAGAATGGGTGTCATGGTCATGACTCTTCCCTCTGACCCCACTTTGTGCCACATGACACGAAGCATACCAGGTCGATTCTGTTCATACAGTGAGTTTGCTTCACAGCTGAGGATCTCTAAACTTAGATTTCCAATTATTTATAAGAGGCTGCTGGCAAACTCATCCCACTTTTTCCGAAGAGACAGGCATTACCTATAGCATACTGAACAACAAATGAGTCTGCCTTTTGCTCCGGAAAGAGACACTCTTTCTGTATCCAAAAAGTCAGTTTGCTATACAAACATGCCTGAAGAGATGCTTCAGAACAAAGACCACCAGAACCTCTGCTTCCAAGCCCACACGTGGAAATGTGAAAGAGCCAAGGATGACTGTCCTAACCGCCATCAATAGATATACATGCTGTCCTAAATCTTAGAAACACCCAGACCAAGATGTGACAAAGTATTCAAATAAATCTGGTCATTTTGCAGACTTTTTTTTTCTGGTGAAATACACCCTCCCTATCACGAAATAAATTAATATGCCTTGTATATTATGTTCAAATGGCAACCACATTTTGCTATTAGCTAACATGAGTGTATTAGTGTTATTTTTCTTAAAGATGAAACATCCGCTCAGAAAAAAAAAAAAAAAAAATCTAGGAGATGGCCATAGATCAAAGTACTAATATTAACCTAAACTCAACATTTTAAAATTAGATAATAAATTTTTCCTCTAAAATAGTGTACGGTTCCTATCTACTAAATTATTTTGGTTTCTTCTTCCTTATTTTCTCCTTGTAATCTTAATTGTTACCGAGCACTGAAAATCTTCATTAATAAAATGTTTTCTTTCTGTAATTATCAGACCAATCTTCTTCTAATTATCTTCTGTCTGGAATACTGTAATTGCTACCTAACTGATCTTTCTCCAATTTTCCTAGGCCACCAGTCCTGAAAATATGTGAATAGTCTATCACTACAATCATGCCATATACACACTATACTATAAGTTACTTTCTATTTTGTAGGGTTAATGTCAAAACTTAATTTAACATTTTTTTACGTTCCCAACTGTCACTTCTTTTTTAATAGAAAAATTTAAAGTTGTCTATCTACTACTAATCCCTGTACATATTTGAATGTTTACATTACTTTTCTCCTCTCTTTTTAACTTCTTCCCTTCCAGAATTATGTCACTTTCCTCTATCTCCTTTAACTTATAAAACATTTAAAAAATGAAGGCCAAGTTAAGACTACAATGTGAAATCACTATATCCTCACAATAGAGAGCAAATAATAAATAAAATGAATACACCATGTGTTAGCTAGAATACCATGCAAATCAAACCTTTAAACATTACTGGCAGATGTAAAGTCATAAAACCTCTTTAGAAATATGGCGTTTCTAATTCTGCAAAGAAAATCAATGGTAGCTTGATGAGAATAGCACTGAATCCATAAATTACTTTGGGCAGTATCGTCATTTTCACGATATTGATTCCTCCTATCCATGAGCATGGAATGTTTTTCCATTTGTTTGTGTCCTCTCTGATTTCCTTGAGCAGTGGTTTGTAGTTCTCTTTGAAGAGGTCCTTCACATCCCTTGTAAGTTGAATTTCTAGGTATTTTATTCTCTTTGTAGCAATTGTGAATGGGAGTTCATTCATGATTTGGCTCTCTGCTTGTCTGTCATTTGTGTATAGGAACGCATGGAACCAAAAAAGAGCCTGTATAGAAAAGATAATCCTAAGCAAAGAGGACAAAGCTGTAGGCATACCACTACCTGACTTCAAACTATACTACAAGGCTACAGTAACCAAAACAGCATGGTACAGGCACCAAAACAGATATATATATATATATATATATATATATATATATATATATATATATATATATATATATATATATCAGTGGAAAATAACAGAGACCTCAGAAATAACACCATTCATGTACAACCATCTGATCTTTGACACACCTGACAAAAACAAGAAATGGGGAAAGGATTCCCTATTTAATAAATGATGCTGGGAAAACTGGCTAGCCATATGCAGAAAACAGAAACTGGACCCGTTCCTTATACCATATGCAAAAATTAACTCAGGATGGATTAAAGATTTAAATGTAAAACCCAAAACCATAAAAACCCTAGAAGAAAACCTAGGCAATACCACTCAGGACTTAGGCATGGGCAAAGACTTCGTGACTAAAACACGAAAAGCAATTGCAACAAAAGCCAAAACTGACAAATGGGATCTAATTAAACTAAATAGCTTCTGCACAGCAAAAGAAACTAGCAACAGAGTGAGCAGGCAACCTACAGAATGGGAGGAAATTTTTGCAATCTATCCATTTGACAAAGTTCTAATATCTAGAATCTACAAGGAACTTAAACAAATATACCAAAAAAAAAAAACCCCACAAATAACCCCACCAAAAAGTGGGCAAAGTATATGAACAGACACTTCTCAAAAAAGACATTTATGTGGCCAAAAAACATATGAAAAAAAGCTCATCATCATTGGTCATTAGAGAAATGCAAATCAAAACTACAATGAGCTACCATCTCATGCCAGTCAGAATGGTGATTATTAAAAAGCCAGGAAACAAGAGATGCTGGCAAGGCTGTGAAGAGATATGTAAGCTTTTACACTCTTGGTGGGAGTATAAATTAGTTTGACCACTGTGGAAGACAGCATGGCGATTCCTCAAGGATTCCTCAAGGATCCAGAACCAGAAATACCATTTGACTCGGCAATCCCATTACTGGGTATATACCCAAAGGAATATAAATCATTCTGCTATAAAGACACAAGCACATGTATGTTTACTGCAGCACTATTTACAATAGCAAAGACTTGGAACCAACCCACATGCCCATCAATGATAGACTGGATAAAGAAAATGTGGCACATATACACCATGGAATATTATGCAGCCACAAAAAAGAATGAGTTCATGTCCTTTGCATGGATGTGGATGAAACTGGAAGACATCATCCTCAGCAAACCAACACTGGAACAGAAAACTAAACAACATATGTTCTCACTCGTAAGTGGGAGTTGAAGAGTTAGAATACATGGACACAAGGAGAGGAAGAAGACACACTGGGGTCTGTCAGGGACTAGGAGGCAAGGGGAGGGAGAGCATTAGGACAAATACTTAATGCATGTGGGACTTAAAAGCTTGATGATGGGTTGATAGTTGCAGCAAACCACCGTAACACCTGTGTACTTATGTATCAAACCTGCACATTCTGCACATGTATCCCAGAACTTAAATTTTTTTTAAAAAATAGGACATTTCTTTGAAAATTAAATGTACATCTACCTTAAAACCAGCCATTTCATCTCTAGGTATTTACCTAGGAGAAATGAAAATATATGCCTAGCAAAGACTCATACATGAACATTTATACCTGCTTTAATTTTAATAGTTAAAAATTGGAAACAACCCAAATGTTCATCAATAGACAAAAGGATAAACATATACTGGTATATCCATGGTGGTATGGAATACTATTCAGAAATAAAAAGGAATTAACTAAGATACACGCAATACATGAAAAAAATCTCAAAATAATTGTGTCACATGGTAGAAGATCCCTGCCAAAAAAGTATATATGCTTCCATTTATGTAAATTACTAAAATAATTAAAACAAATCTATAGCAAAAACACTTCAGATCAGTGTTACCTGGAGGTGGAGAATAGAGTGAATGGAAAAGTATTCCAGGAGGAGTTTGCAAAAGTACATCAGAAAACTTTGGGGTAAACATATATATATATTTAAAAATAAAAAAATATATATATATAAAAAAATAAAAAATATATATATCCCCCCAAATACAGTGTGTGTGTGTGTGTGTGTGTATTTATTATGTTTGTTATCTTTATTGCAATTATGGATTTATGGGCATTTATATATGTCAATAATCATTAAAATGTATACTTTAAATCCATGGAATTTATTACACCTCAACAAAGCTGAAGAAATTAGATAATAAATAGGCCAGAGAACCAGGCTGGAAAGTCTTGATCATATGGAGTTGTAGGCAACTGTGAGGTATCCTATGGGGGCTTCCGTCTAGCCACTTTACAAATTCACTTGTCCAACTCCTACCCACTCTTAAATCTGCTTTAGCTTTCCCAGATTAATCTTCCAAGACATTTTCTGTATATTCTTGAATGCTGTTTGAGTTGATTAACCTCAATCAGAACTCTCAAAAATGATTTCCCCCCTTAACTTCCCCAAAGCATATTATGTGCATAATCCATGTGTTACTTCACCATATATGCATTACAGCACTCTTAAGATAGGGAAACTTTTTTTCTTCACAATGAGGCATACAGACTAAATGCTTGACAAAAGCGGGAATTAGAACCTTATAGAATATTTATCAGCAAACACATATTAGAGTGGATTCTCTACATTGCATTTGTGTTATCTTGTGTGATTTTCTGTACTCCTAGCATGACCAAACAAAGCAAAACAAAACAAAACATGACCCAGAAATCTGTTTAACATTTAAGTCAATAATTTCTTTGAATATTTTTTTCAGCATTGGTGTGGCTGAAGTAGGCAAAAAACCCTCAAGATACTAGTGAGAGGAAAAAAAGGGATAGGAAAATACATAGAAAACAAACATTAATGGCCTGAGACAAACCCTTGCCAGGTTATTAAACGGATTAATAATAATAAAAGGGCTTCACTTTAGTGCTTACTATGTGGCCTTTAAACACATAATTTTTGTTTTCAAACATGTAACTTATGTAATCATCACAACAGCCCAATGAGAAAGGTGCAATTATTTTTATCATTCTACAGGTAAGAAAACGAAAGCACAGAGAAGTTAAAAGTATTTTGGTCAAGGTGACACTGATGAAACTAGAATTTTGAGTCTAAGCTGTCCAGTTCCAATTCTACACTCTTGATCACTACTCTACATTTGAAAGATATAATGTTCTTAGTTTTGCTGAATTACTATCTCTCCTAATTAAAACAATAACAACAAAAAAAAAAAAGGGAAGAGAAAAAAAGGGACAGCAGAGGAAATAGAAAGTTAGACTCTAGTCTTGATTACTGTAAATTTAGTCACATATGACTTTTCAAGGTCTCTTTGTTCTTCCAAAATTCTTATTTAGATCTTTTTAAATTTCACTTTTAATTCACAAATTATTATTGTATTATTACACATTTGTGGGGCACAATGTGATATCTGGTACGTGTTTTACATTGTGGAATAATTAAATCAAACTAACAAATTTATCAACTCATATACTCATCATTTTTTGTGGTGTAAACATTTAAAATCCACTCTTTTGGCAATTTTGGAACATATGATGTATTTTTATTTATTATGGTCACCATTCTATGCAATAGAGCATTAAAGCTTATTCTTCTTGTCTATTTGAAATTGTACAGTTTTTATACGTAACCTCCCCTTTTCCCATTGACTTCACTCCCCTAGCATCTGCAAACCACCATTCTACTCCCTACTTCTGTTTTTAGATTTCACATATATGTGAGATTTTGTTATTTTTCTTTCTGTGCCTATCTTATTTCACTTAGCCTAACATCGTCTGGGTTCATCCATGTTGTTGCAAATGACAGGATTTTATTCTTTGTTAAGGTTGAATAGTATTTCATCACATGTCTATACCACATTTTTTATCCGTTCATCTAGTGATGGACACCTAAGTTATTTCTATATGTTAGTTGTTGTGAATAATGATGCAATAAGCATGGGAGTGCAGATATCTCTTCGGCATACTGATTTCAATCTCTTTGGATATATACCCAGAAATGGGATTGCTGAATCATATGGTACTTCTATTTTTAGGTTGCTGTGGAGCCTTCATACTGTTTTCCATAATGTCTGTATTAATTTACATCCCCGCTAACAGTGCACGGGTTCCCTTCTCTCCACACCTTTGCCAACACGTGTTATCTTTCATCTTTTGGATAATAGCCATTCGAACAGGTGTAAGATGATATTTCATTGTGGTGTGAGTTTGCATTTTCCTAATAATTCGTGATGATATCTGTTAGCCATTTGTATGACTTATGCTGATAAATGTCTATTTAGGTCCTTTGCCTATTTTTAATTGGGTTCTTTGTTTTCTTGATATCAAGTTGAGTTGCTCATATATTTTGGATTGGCCTCACATCAGATTTGTGGTTTGAAAATATTTTCTCCCATTCCATAGGATTTCCAATTGTCCTCTTTGCTGTGCAGAAGCTTTTTAGTTTGATTTAATCCCATTTATTGAGTTTTGGTTTTGTTGGGTGTGCTTTCAGGGTCATATCAAAGAAATCTTTGCTCAGACCAATATTGTGGAGCATTTCACCTAGGTTTTTTTCTAGATGTTTTACAGTTTCAGGGTTTATGCTTGTGTTGTTTATCCAGTTTTTAGAGAAATTGTGAATACGGTGTAAGACACGGACACAGTTTCATCAATCAGCATATGGATATATGCTGATTTATTCAACACCATTTATTGAAGAAAATACATATTTCTGGCACATTTGTGAGAGAGTAATTGATCATATATACATGGGTTTATTTCTGTGTGTTTTGTCCTCTTTCATTTTTCAATGTGTCTATTTTTATGCCAGTACCATGCTGTTTTGATTACCATAACTTTATATTTTAAAATCAGGGAGTGTGAGACTTCCAGCTTTATTTGTTTGTTTGTTTTTGCTCAAAATTGCTGTGGTTCTTTGAGGTCTTTTGTGTTTCCATGTAGATATTAAGCTTTGTTTCTACCTCAGTGAAAAAATGACACTAAAATTTTGATAGAGATTGCATGAAATTTGTAGTTCACTTTGAGCAGAATGGATATCTAAAAATTTTTTCTTCTAATCCATGAATATATTCTCCCTTTATGTTGTCTACTATTTTTCATAATTGTTTTATAGATTTCAGTATATAGGTATTTCATTTCTTTGGTTAAATTTACTCCTATGTATTTTTAAGCTATTATAAATGACATTGATTTCTTATTTGAATAGCTTTAGTTGTGTAAAGAAACACTAATTTTTGTGTGTTGATTTTGTATCCTGCAAAATTACTAAAGTTATCAATACCAGCAGTTTTTTTGGTGGAGTTTCTAGGATTTTCCACATGATCATCTCATCAAACAGTGACAATTTCACTTCTCCCTCTATTTGGCTACCTTTTATGTCTTTTTCTTGCCTAGTTTCTATGGCTAGGATTTCCACTGTTATGCTGAACAGAATTGATGAGAGTGAGCATCCTTTTCTTATTCCTCATCATAGAGAAAAAGCTTGCAACTTTTCACCATTGAGTATGTTAGCTATAGAATTTCCATATATGGCCTTTATTATGTTGAGGTACATTCCTTTTATACCTAATTCGTTCAAAGTTCTTTTTTTCAATCATAAAGAGATGTTGAATTCTGACAAATTCTTTTTCTGCCCCTATTGAGATAATTAGATATTTATATGATTTTGTTACTCATGCTAGGCCCAGATCCTATCAATTACATCATGATTTCAGTGACTTTATAGAATGACTTTGACTACCACTTTTACCTAAACAATTGATTTTGAATCTAGCGCCTGTTGCTAGATCTTATTGTAAATTTATATTATATAATAGCTATATCATTCAATGAAAGAATGGGACATAAAAAGTAGGATGAGACAGCCATGAAAATGAAAAGGCACGGAGAATCAGATTGTTGCTGTTGTTTCCTCTGTTATTTATTAATAGGAATGGGAGGCGAAAGGATATAAGACAATTTATTCCTACCAGAAATCAGATTATAATAAATGGATTCCCTTTACAAAGGAAATTTCTATAAATAGAAGTTATGAGGTTTTGTCCTAAAATATCCAAAGGCTTTGGAAACCCAGTAAACCGGTTATACAGAGCTGTCCACCAAAGCAGCAGTACAGTCCTTGAAAATGTCAAATTTACTCTATGTCAGCATTTCCTAGAGTAGCTGCAAGGAGAATAACTTTCAGAGAGTAAAATAAGAAAGACAAATATTTTGCATGCCTAGCTGCTTGTGAAATTGTCTGTACGATTCTGCTCAAGTTACTGAGTACTCTATAAACATTATTCTAATGCATTTTTACAGAATGATTTAGAAGCCTTCTACAGTAAGAATCACTGGCCTGGATTTTAAAGCAACTAGCCATAGAAGTCGTCTTGCACAAAGTACATAACCACTTAATTAAAGAACTGTTCAACATGTCTAAGGTTTCCTGGGCCCTAAACAGTTCTATTCTGCAAATCATTTTTTTCCCTTATTTAAGTCACAACATGGAGAATGTTCAGGAAAACTGTAAAGGTTATAAACTGAGGCTGATCTGGGTTGAAATTCAGTCTTCACCTCACGCAAATTGTGTGATCTTAGGCCATTTATTTTTTTCTTATTTTAGCTCCCTCTTTAGCAAAATTGTGTGTGTGTGTGTGTGTGTGTGTGTGTGTGTGACTGGTCTTGCAGAAAAAGCTTTTCTAGATATATTACGCTCGTGTAATATTAGCCTAGAATATCTGTTGTGTCCTTAAGAAGGCTTTGTCTAATATCATAATGTCTTGAGTCATTTGGTTGGTTCATATAACCAACCCCTATTCCAAAAATATTTGAAGCAGCTTCATAATATGTAACAGCATAAAATACCACCAAATAAAGTCAAGTATGTGAAAATTAGAATAAAGACAAAATAAGCACAGTTATTCTACGAAACCAGGGTTAAGTTTAACAAATTAAATACACATTCACATACATACACACACACATGCACGCACACACACACACATGCACAGAAACAAACATATTTATGTTAAGTTTCAACATTTTCTAAAGGAAAACCATCAATTCAAACTTTGGATCCTAGCAATCAGAGCAAAGTGGAAAACTTTATTATTGTACGATTCATATTCACAACATAAAAAATAATCAACTAATGTTTATAAGTACAGATACTACAAGGGCTGGGATTTGGAAAGATTTCTCTGTAGAGCAGAGGATGAAAATAGGCTGGCTCTCTCAGATGGATCTGTTTCGTTTGGTTTTACTACCCAGTATTTTTTCAAACTTTTGAATGAATTATCAATATGTAAACATCAAGAAGTTTAAACACCACATTCTGATTTCCAAATTTATCTTCACAAATAAAAGCAGCTGAACACATTATGCCTATATGCCTGCATGGAGCTGAGTAGCCATGCCTTTGGACAGGATAGGTGATTTTTGTTTGACCATGGCTCCTATCAATTCCTGGTGTCAGATGTCATTCATCATCATGCTTGCACTGGTTCCATTATTTTATATTTAGTGATTTTCTGCCATTTTCCCCAGCCCAATTACCTCATTTCTGTTTCCAGCTGGTCCCTGCAGGCATCTGAGTTTGCACCCCTAGAGGAGTAGATCAAATGTATATTCAATTCCTCTCCATTCAAGCCTTCAGAAATTTCTCAAAGGCACGATAAACTAGAATATAGTCTACGTTTGATTTCCTATGCTAAACCTAGGAGGGAAGCACAGAAAATCCCGAGAAGGTAATACTCTGAAGTTCATTTATATTTGTGTTGGCATATATTACTTGAATGTTTTCTGAAAATGTGATCTATGCCTTCCAAATTATTTTCTGTTTTTGTTAATCATGAAATTCAAATGCAAACATCAAAACAATGCAGAGGCAAAGAAAAATGGCCTGCAGAGATATCCATCTGGAATTATTTTTTCCAAGATGAATGAAAAATTGTACAAATGCTCATGTGGATAACTAAAATCTGATTATATTTTATAAAGTGCTCCAAATACTACTACTTTAGATTAATGGGAATTATGTAATTGAGTTTTTCTATGTATTTTAAATATTTTATTTGAAGTATAACATATAAAGTATGTAAATCATAAGCATACAGTTCAATGAATATTTACAAGTAAATATATTGATGTAATCTCCATCACTGAGACTCAAAATAGATTAACACTCCTCCCTCATTTCCTCTATTGGTTATCAGTTCAACCCTGTCCTAGCCCTTTCACCAAAAATTACTTCTCTTCACTTTGTTTTTTAAATATTTTTAATTTATGTATAATAAATATACACATTTATGGGGCACCATGTAAAATATAGATATAGATACATTTATACAATGCATAATGATCAAATCAGAGTAATTAACATATCCATCACCTTAAACATTAATCATTTCTTTGTGCCTGGACATTCAAAATCTCTCTTCTAGCTTTTTGAGCTTTTTTTAAAATATAGAATACATTATTTTTAACTATAGAAACCTTACAACGCTATAGAACACTAGAACTTATTCCCAATGACTAGTTGTAATTTTGTATCTGTTAACCAATCTCTTTTTATCCCCTTTCCCTGCTACCCTTCCCAGCTTCTACTTACCACTATTCTACTATCTAGTTTAAGAGATCAACTTACTTAAGTGCTTTATGCATTTAAGAAACTTCTGCCTGGCTTCCAGTTCATAAAGATGATCTCTTATATCTACTTCTAAGGGTTTTAAAGTTTTCATTTTTAAATTTAAGTTTATTATCCATTTTGAGTTAATTTTATATGTGGTGTAAGAGATAAATTACGCTTCAAAGCCCAGTGGCAGATTAAGGTGGCAGATAGAAAGCAGGACTAGCTAGGAGCAGCTTTCACCTGGACAGACAGAGCAGCATGTAGAGACTCACATCGTGAATTTTTGTTCCAAGAACTACTGTAGGAATATACTACGAAAGTTAAGAGAATCCACAGACCCTTTAAAGAAACTGGATTGCCACTGGAGGATCTCAGAGACTGCAAAAAACTGTAAATCTGCTTGCTTTCTCAGTGGGAAGGCTCATGGTCTGGGACAACTTCTCAGCCCTGGTCACTGACTGCCTGGAAATTGGCACTTATCTTTAAAAGGGAAACAGAAAATAAAAGTTTGGAAAATTTAGAGGAACCAACAGTCTCACAAAGTCTTAACACATTCCAGCATTAACTCAAAAGTCCAAGTCAAAAGTCTCATCTGAGCCAAGGAAAATCCCTTCCATCTATGAGTCTGTAAAATCAAAAACAAATTAGTAACTTCCAAGATCCAACTGGGGTACAGGCATTGGGTAAATCTTTCCATTGCAAATGAAAGAAGTTGACCAAAACAAAGGGGCTACAAGTCCCATGCAAATCCAAAACCTAGTTGGGTGGTAATTAAATTTTAAAGCTCCAAAATTTCCTTTGACTCCATGTCTCACATCAGGGCAAACTGATGCAAGAGGTAGGCTCCCATGGTCTTGGGTAGCTCTAACTCTTTTGTTCTGCAGAGTACAGTTCCCACAGCTGCTTTTATGAGCTAGCATTGAGTACCTGAGACTTTTCCACGTGCGGGCTCCAAGCAGTCAGTGGATGTACAATTCTGGGGTCTAGAGGATGGTGACCCTCTTTTCAAAGCTCCACTAGGCAGTGCCCCAGTGAGGACCCTGTGTGGGAGTTCCAACCCCACATTTGCCCTCTGCATTGCCCTAGTAGAGGGTCTCCATGAGGGCCCTTGCTCTGCAGCAAACTTCTGCCTAGATATCCAGGCATTTCCATACATCCTCTGAAATCTAGGTGGAGGTTCCTAAAGCACAATTCTTGTCTTCTGTGCATCCACAGGCCCAAAACAACATGGAAGCTGCCAAGTCTTGGGGCTTGCATCCTCTGATGCAATGGTCTAAGCTGTACCTTGGCCTCCTTTAGCCACAGCTGGAGCTAGAGTGGCTGGGATGCAGGGCCCCAAGTCCTGAGGCTGCACAGAGCAGTGGGGCCCAGAGCCTGGGCCATGAAACCATTTTACCCTTTAAGGCATCTGGGCCTGTAATGGGAAGGGCTGCAACAAAGATCTCTGAAATGCCCTGGAGATGTCTCCCCATTATCTCGACTATTAACATTTGTCTCCTTGTTACTTAGCCAAATTTCTGTAACCTGCTTGAATTTTTCCACAGAATTCTTTTCTTTAATACCTCATTGTCAGACTTGAAATTTTCCGAACGTTTATGCTCTGCTTCCCCTTTAAACATAGGTTCCAATTTCAAACCATCTCTTAGTGAACACATATAACTACTTTCAGGAAAAGCTGAGTCACCTCTTGAATATTTTTCTGCTTAGAAATTTCTTCTGCTAGATACCCTAAATAATCTTTCTTAAGTTCAAACGTCCACAGATCTTTAGGGTAGGGGCAAAATATCACCAGTTTCTTTGCTAAAGCATAGCAAGAGTGACCTTTGCTTTGGTTTCCAGTAAGTTTCTAATATCCAGCTGAGACCACCTTAGCCTGGAGTTCATTGTCTATATCACTAACAGCATTTTTGACACTACCATTCAACAAGTCTCTAGGAAGTTCTAAATATTCACACATCTTTCTGTCTTCTTCTGAGCCCTCCAAACTGTTCCAACTTCTGCCTGTTACCCAGTTCCAAAGTTACTTCCACATTTTCAGGTTAACATTATAGTTGCACCCCACTCCTGATATCAATTGTATTAGTTTGCTCTCACACTGCTATAAAGATACTACCTGAGACTGGGTAATTTATAAATACAGGAGGTTTAATTGACTCACAGTTCTGCATGACTCGGGAGTCCTCAGGAAACTTACAACAATGGCAGAAGGGGAAGGGGAAGTAAGGCACATCTTACATGGTGACGGGAGAGAGAGAAAGAAAGAGCACAGGGGGATCTGCCACTTTAAAAATAAACAGGTCTCATGAGAGCTCCTTCAATATTACAAGAACAGCATGGGAGAAACCACCATCATGACCCAATCACCTCCCACCAGGTCCCTCCCTCAACACTTGGGGATTACAATTTGAGATGAGATTTGGATGGGGACACACAGCCAAACCATATAATATGGCAATATGTAAGTTGGTCAATGTCTTGACTTTATTTTGTTCCATTGATCTACTCTTATCCAAATATTATATTATCTTAATTACTGTAGCTTTATTTTATATGTTAAAATCAGATGGTGCAAATATTCCTATTTTACTTTTTATTGATACATATAATGGTACCTGTTTTTGAGGTACATGTGATATTTTGATACATGCATACATGCAGATAAAACCAGTGCAATTGGAACATACATCAACTCAAATATTCCCTCTTATGTTGGAAATATTTAAATTTCTCTTATCCAGCTATTTTGAACTGTACAAAAAATGATTGTTAATAGTTTCCCTACTGCACTATCAAATGCTGGATATTATTATTTCTATATATTTTTGTACCCATTATCCAACCTGTCTTCATCCTCCTATACCTCTGATTCTTCTCAGTCTCTAATAACCACCAGTCGACTCTTCTATCTCCATGAAATCCACTTTTGTAGCTTCCACATATAAGTAAAAACATGTGATATTTATCTTTCTGTGCCTGGCTTATTTCACTTAACATAATGACCTCCAGTTCCATCCACGTTACTACAAATGGCAGGATTTTATTCTTTTTTGTGGCTGAACAATATTCCATTGTGAATATGTGCCACATTTTCTTTATCCATTCATTCATTAATTGACACTTAGATTGATTTATTATCTTAGCTATTGAAAATAGTGCTGTAATAAACATGGGAGTGCAAATATCTCTTTGATATACTAATTTACTTTCTTTTGGGTATTTATCTAGTAGTGGAATCGCTAGAGTATATGGTAGTTTATTTTTGTTTCTTGACAAACCTCCATAATGTTTTCCACAGTGGATGTACTAATTTACACTCCCACCAATAGTGTTACAAAATTCCCCTTTCTCCACATCCTTGCCAGCTTCTATTATTCCCTGTCTTTTTGGTAACGGTCATTTTAACTAGATGGAGATGTTATCTTCTTGTGACTTGAATTTACATTTTCCTGACGATTACTGATATTGAGCAGTTTTTCATATACCTGTTGGTCATCTGCATTTCTTTTGAGAAATGTCTGTTCAGATATTTGGCCATTAAAATCAGACTTTTTTTAAATTTCTGCTTTTGAGTTCCTTATATATTCTGATTATCAATCCTTTGTTGGATGAATAATTTGCAAATATTTTCTTAACTTCTGCAGGTTGTCTTTTCACTTAAATATTTGTTGGGCAGAAGCTTTTTAGTTTAATATAGTCCCATTTATCTATTATTGCCTTTGCTGTCTGTGCTTCTGAAGTCCTATCTAAAAAAAAAATCTTTACTTAGACCAATGTTCTGAATCATTACCCCAATGTTTCTCTCTCTAGGTTTCACGGTGGTAGATCATACATTTAAACTTTTATTCCATTTTGATTTCATTTGACTGGTAATATGGTGAGATATAGAGATCTAGCTTAAATCTTCTGTATATGATTACCCTCTTTTCCCAGCACCTTTTATATGTCTTTAGCCCACTTTTTGATGGGACTGTTCTTTTCTTGTTAATTTGTTTGAGTTTATTGTAGATTCTGGATCTTAGTCCTTTGTCAAGTGTATATTGTGAAGTGAGTTTTTATCATAAAGAGATGATAAATTATGTTGAATATTTTTCCAGCATCTATCAAAATGATCATGCAGCTTTTGTTCTCGATCCTGTTAATGTGATGTTGCATGTTTATC
This sequence comes from Macaca thibetana thibetana, assembly GCF_024542745.1. Lineage (NCBI taxonomy): Eukaryota > Metazoa > Chordata > Mammalia > Primates > Cercopithecidae > Macaca > Macaca thibetana. The sequence goes on from NC_065589.1 coordinate 114,329,579, forward strand.
AACTAGAATATGATGAACCATGCTTGCATCTCTGCGATGAATTTCACTTTATCATGGTGAATAACTTTTTAATGTGTTATTAAATTTGGTTTGATAGTATGTTGTCAAGAGTTTTTACATCTAACTTCCTCGGGGGTTTGGCCTGTAGTTGTTGTTGTTTCCTTGTCTGGTTTTCATATCAGCATAATACTAGCCATGCAGAATAAGTTTGAAAATATTCCTCCTCCTCCTCCTCCTCCTCCTCCTCCTCCTTCTTCCTTCTTCTTCTTTTCTTCTTTCCTCTTCTTCACGTTTTTGGAATAGCTTGAGTAGAATTGGCATTAGCTTTTAATCTTTGGTAAAATTAGGCAGTGAAAGCATCATGCCCTGGGCTTTTCTTTGATGGAGGACATTGGGTTACTGCTTTGATCCTATTACTCATTGTTGGTTGCTCTAGTTTTCTATTTTGTTATGAGTCAATCTTGGTAGATTGAGTATGTCCATGAATTTATTTGTTTCTTCTAGGTTTTCTAATTTGTTCATAGGTGTTTATAATGGTCTCTAGTAACTCTTTGTATTTCTGTGTTATTAGTTGTTATATATTCCTTTTTATTTTGGAATTTATTTACTTGGGGCTGCTCTCTTTTTTCTTAAAACATGTTTATCTTTCATAAAATAATTTTTTTCATTGCCCCTTTGTATTTGTTAGTCTCAATTCTGTTCATTTCTGCTCTTATCTTATTGCTTATTTCCTTCCATTAATTTTGGCTTTGGTTTCTTCTTGCTTTTTAGTTCCTTGAGGTGCATCATTAACTTGTTTATTTGAAGACTTCCTACTTTTTTGATGTAATTCAATTTATTGTTGTACACTTTCCTTTTAGCACTGCTTTTGTTGCATCCCATAGAATTTGGTATGTTGTATCTTCATTTTCATTTTGTCCAAGAAATTCTAAAATTTTCTTTAACAGTAAGCCATGGCTAATGTGATTCTCTCACCTCACTCCCCGAGTAGCTGGGGACTACATATATGTGCCAACACACCTGGTTAATTATTTTTCATAGAGATCGTGTCTCACTATGTTGCCCAGGCTAGTCTCAAACTCCTAGGCTCAAGCAGTCCTCCCACCTCAGCCTCCCAAAGTGCTGGTATTGCAGGTATGAGCCACCACACCTCACCATTATTTCTGTATTGATCCAGTGATTCATTAAGAGCATGTTATTTAATTTTATGTGTTTGTAGTTTCCAAAGTTCCTCTTGTTAATTGTTTTCCAGTTTTATTCCATTCCATTGTGGTTAGAAAATATACTAGATATAATTTTAACTTTTCTTAACTTGTTGAGACTTATCTTGTATATTTACATATGGTCTATCCTGAAGATTCTATCATGTACTGACGAGAAGAATGTATACTCTTGCAGCAGTTGGATAAAATTTTCTGTCAATATCAGTTAGGACCTGTAAAGCGTCTATAGTGTAGTGTAATTCTGATATTTCTTTGCTAACTTTCTGTCTCAATGATCTATCTAATGCAAAGAATGGGATGTTCAGGTTCTCAAACATTATTGTATTGGAGTCTATCCCTTCTTTTATATCTAAAAGTATTTGCTTTATATATCTAGGTGCTCTAGTGTTGAATACAGATACATTTAGACTTGTTATATCCTCTTGCTGAATTTAACACATTATGTAATGACATTCTTTGTTTCTTTTTAATGTCTTTTACTTAAAATCTGTTTATCTCATATAGGTGTAGCTACTCCTAATCTTGTGTGTTGCCATTTGCATAGAATATCTTTTTCCATCCCTTTACTCTTAGTCTAGGTGTGGTTTTTATAGGTAAAGTGAATTTCCTGCAGGTAGCATATAAATTGTTTTTGTTTTTGTTGCTGTTGTTATTTGACCACTCTATGTCATTTAATTGGAGAATTCAGTGTATTTACTTTCAGTGTTATTGTTGAGAGATAAGGCTGTACTATTGTCATATTGTTACTTGTTTTTTGGTTGATTTGTAATTTCTCATCTCCTTTTTTCCACCTTACTGTCTTCCTTTGTGGTTATGTAATTTTCTCTGATAATATTTTTAAATTTGTTGCATTTTATTTATGGTGTATCTATGGTAGTGTTTTGCTTTGTGGTTACCATGAGGCTTACAAAGGTATCTTAAAGATATAAATAGTTATTGTAAACAGATAACTTTGACAATTAAGAAGAAAAAAGAAACCAAAAAAACAAGAACTGAAATACTCCACACTGTAACTCTATCTCCCAACATTTTGATTTCTTTTGTCTGAATTTACATTTTTTATACTGCCTATCACTTAACAGGCTTCTGTAAATGTTATTCGTTTTGATAGATTTGTCTTTTAGTCTTCAGACTAGAGATATAAGTGGATTACACACAATTACAGTATTACAGTGTTCTGATTTTTTTTATGTACTTACTTTTATCAGTGAGTTTTACATCTTCAAATGTTTTCTTTTTCGACGTTAGTGTTCTTTTGATTCAGGTTGAAGAACTTCCTTTAGTATTTCTGTAAGACAGATCTAGTGATGATTTGTTCCCCCAGTTTTTGATTCTCTAGGAAAAAAAATTCTCTCTCCATAATGTTTGAAGAAAACCCTTGCTGGTCATAGAGTTCTCAGTTGACAGATTTTTCTTCAGCACTTTCAATATGTCTTCTCACTCCCTCCTTGCCTATATGGATTCCTCTGGGAAGTATGTGGCCAAAGAAAGCTGATCTCCTTTTATGTGTTATTTGTTTTATTTACTTTGCTGTCTTAGGAACCTCTCTTTCTTCTTGACCTTTGAGCATTTGATTATTATATACTTTGGATAGTCTACTTCTGTTGAATCTGTTTGGTGACGTCTAACCTTGCTGCGCCTAGATTTTTATATATTTTTCTAGGTTTGGAATATTTTATATTATCATATTTTGAATACGTTTTCTGCCTCTTGCTTTTTCTCACCTCCCTCTTGAACACTAATGACAGAGATTTACACTTTGATATTATTTTCTATACCTTGCCAGATTTTTTTTATTATTTTTCCCTGGCTGTATCTTTTCAAACAGCCTGTCTTTGAACTCACTGGTTCTTTCTTCTGCTTGAATCCATTCTCCTATTGAGAGCCTCTAATGCATTTTTTATTCAGCAAATGTATTACTTAGTTCCAAGACTTCTGTTTGATTTGTATAAATTATTTTAATAGCTTTGTTAAATTTCCTCAATAAATTTTTCCATTGCATTTTGTGTTATATTGAAGTTTGCTGACTTTCCTTAGAATTGCTATTTTGATTTTTTGATCTTGATGCTCACAAATCACAATCTCCTTAGGGTTCATCATTGCCTCCTCATTTTGTCCATTGGGGTGATCATGGGTTTCTGTTTGCTGTTATGTATATCTATTGCTTCACATTGAATAATTAGTTATTCCAGCCTTTGCTGTCTGGCTTGTTTTGGTGTTTCTAGGGCATAGTTGCTTAGAGGTCTTTGCAGTTGCCTTTTGGGTCCCCTTAATCCTAGATCACTGCTTCTTTTCAGCACTAGCTGGTGCCTTAAGCCCAAATTTGCCTCAGCTCTCATAAACATTCAGAGCACTCCCCATCCTTAATTGGAGCAGGGGTGGGCAAAGGGGATAGCCCAGGTGTGTAAGATGGCTGGCTAGGGGTTCATGCATAGAAGACTCATGAGTGTGCCTCCTACAGCATGGTGCTGCTTAATATGTATTTTGATTTTCCATCTCCTTTGACTGAAATAAACAGCACAGCTTGTCAGAGGCTGAGTTTCTAGTCCTACCTCCCCTCTTTGCCTAGAAATGCTCTCAGGACTTTTTCTTTCTAAAGGCGCCTGCAATGCTTTTCATGCATTAAGGCAGGTTCCTGCATGTGAACCCAAGATAGTATGAAAGCTAGATGTCTGCCTCAATCTCACTTTTTCCAGTAAAACAATTCTGAGTCCAGTGGGAATTTCCTGCATGTGGTGCTTGGCAGATTGGGGAAGGCTTTACTTGGATAGAGAAGGTCATTTGTTTTACCATCTTCTCAGAGTCTTTCAATTTTTAGTGTGCTTAGGGATTGTCTGAGTGTTTCATCTGAGTTTTGGATATTGCTGGGTGATAAGCTTGGTACCATGTTTTTTCATTTTGTTTTGTTTTCTGTAAGGACCATGAACTCAGATTGATTCTACTATGCCATTCTGCGGACATCACTTTCACTCTTGACTTTCATCATAATGGGTTAATTCTGCCTATTTGTTAACTTTATGTAAATAAAATCATATAATGTGTAACACTATTTAACAACTCATTATTTCAACATTATGTTTAGAGGGTTAATTAATGTTTTCATATTACTATTAGTTTGCATTTTTGTTGCTGTTTAGTATTCCATGGTATAAACTGAAATGTATTTATTTTACTATAGGTGGAAATTTGAATTGTTTCTAATTATGATTAATTGTGCTTTTGTGAATATGTTTGTGTGTGGCCTTTGTTGTACACATTTACATATTTCTGTTATGTGGGAAGAAATACTGGGTAATAGGGTTTGTTTATACTCTGGTGTAAGTAGCTACTGCCACACAATTTTCCAAAATGGTTGAATCAACTTAAAATCCCATCAGCAATGTAGGATAGTTCTAGTTATTACACATCCTAAATCAATACTTACTATTACTGCTCCCAAATAAAAAAAAAAGAGAATTTCATATCTTCTTTTCAATGCTTAATAGGAGTGATAATATTGGGCCTCTCTGTGTGTTTCTTGATTACAGAGGTAAAACTGCCAACATTAACCTTTAGGAATGATGTTTTCCCCAAGTTTGTTATAGATAATCTTTGCCAGAATAAGGCAATTATGTTTTATTAATAGACATCAATAACTTTTATTGTGGTGAATATTATGATTTGTATATATTTTTCTATCTGGACATAATTATTTTTAATTTCTTTTTTCAACTAATATAATAAAATGCCTTTAATTCTTAATCTACTCTTACACTATGATTTCCCATTGTATTTTCTTTTATAGCAATACACATAGTGTTAAATATTCTAAGGCCATGCTATGATGTACACATAAATTTGTCATAGCTATATTATTTTCATTCATGCCCTTGAGCTAAAATCCATTTGTAATCATTTTAATTTCTTGGTAATAGATTGTTACATCATGTTTATTCTGAGAGAGAATCTCACTCTGTCGCCAGGCTGGAGTGCAGTGGGGCATGATCTCGGCTCACCACAACTTCCACCTCCTGGGTTCAAGCGATTCTCGTGCCTCAGCCTCCCGAGCAGCTGGGATTACAGGTGTGTACCACCACACCCAGTTAATTTTTGTATTATTAGTAGAGACAGGATTTCACCATGTTGGCGAGGATGGTCTCGATCTGCTGACCTCATGATTCACCTGCCTCAGCCTCCCAAAGGGCTGGGATTACAGGCATGAGCCACCGCACCCAGCCATCATGTTTATTCTTATACTTCCAAACTTCATGGGTTCTTACCTACTTTTCTTAGATTTAATAATTTAACTATGAGGTGCTTACATGTGGCTTTTATTACGTTTATTTGACTTTTGTGTTGTAAAATGCTTTGAATTTGTGTATTTATGTCTATTGTTCATTTTTAAAACTTCTCAGTCACTATATCTTTACCTAATGGTTTGGCCCTATTATCTCTTACCTCTCTTTCAGGGATTCTAATTATATATAAGTAAATTATCTTATCATTTTCCATATGTCTCTCATGCTCTTCTCCTCCTTCCTTGTTTCCTCTTTCCTCCTCTTCCTCCTTTCTTCAGTTGCTTGTACTCCAGCCAGGATAGTTTCTACTAAAGTTTCTTAATCCTTTCTTTAGTTGTTGCTCATTTGCTGTAAACCCAGATATTGAGTTATGGATTTCTGTTATTTTTTTAATTCCAAAGTTCTCTTTATTTTATAGGTTACACTTTATACATCAGTTATCCTAGTTGTCACTTATTTACTTGTATATAATAATCAAAATTATAATGGTTTTTATATGTATTGCTTTCTTATATTTTTGAACCATTCTATGTAGTCATAAGTGATATGCAATACTGTAAATATTAAAGGCATAAAATTTGATTAAAGGATACAAAAATATACAATTTGACATGCACATGTATCTGTGAAAATACCCCAATTAAGAAAATCAGCATATTAATAATTCCTAAGTTTCTGAAGCCACCACTGACATGCTTTTTGACACTATAGATTTGCTTGCATATTCTAAAAATTTTATAAAAATGGAATTGTGAATAGTATACTGTTTTGTTATTTTTGACTAATATTTCGTTGTATGAATATACTAAAACATGCTTATCCATTTACCATACGGTGATCATTTGGGTTGTATAGACATTTGCACACAAGTTTTGCTTTTGTGTTTATAATGAGCATTTGCCTTCTTTCCTCTTGGGCAAATATCTAGGATTGAAATTGTTTAATCATACAGTAGATAACATAGTTTGGATATTTGTCCCCTCCAAATCTCATGTTGAAATATGGACCCCAGGCCGGGCGCGGTGGCTCAAGCCTGTAATCCCAGCACTTTGGGAGGCCGAGACGGGCGGATCACGAGGTCAGGAGATCGAGACCATCCTGGCTAACACGGTGAAACCCCGTCTCTGAGGTGGCGGGCGCCTGTAGTCCCAGCTACTCGGGAGGCTGAGCCAGGAGAATGGCGTAAACCCAGGAGGCGGAGCTTGCAGTGAGCAGAGATCTGGCCACCGCACTCCAGCCTGGGTGACAGAGCAAGACTCCGTCTCAAAAAAAAAAAAAAAAAAAAAAAAAAATATGGACCCCAATGTTAGAGGTGGGCTAGGGTCGGAGGTGTTTGGGTTATGGAGGCAGATCTCTCAATAGAACAGCTTGCTATCGTCACAGTGTTGAGTGGCTTCTTCCTCTATTTGTTCACATGCAAGCTGTCTGTTTTGAACAGTGTGGCATCCTTCCCCCATCTCTCTCTCTCACCTTTCCTTCCTCTTATCATGTGATCCCTGATCCTCTTCACCTTCCACCATGATCAAAAGTTTCTTGAAGCTCTCATCAGAAGCAGATACTGGCACCATGCCTATTTTACCATCTATAGGATTATAAGCTAAATAAACTTCCACTCTTGGTAAATTACCCAGTCTCATGTATTTCTTTACAGCAACAAAAATGGACTAAGACAGTAGATAAATATATAATATTTTAAGAAGATGCTAAATTATTTTTCGAAGTAATGGTAACATTCCCACTACATTCTCAACAGCAGTATATGAGCACTCCAGTTGCTCCACAGTCTTGCTCACTCTTTTTAATTTTAGCCAATCTAATAGCTATTTCCTTTTAACTTGCCATTGTCTAAGTACTAATAACTTTCAGCATCTTCTCATGTCCTTGCTTATTTGCCATCTATGTATCTTCTTTGGCGAAGTGCTTGTTCCAGTATTTTCCCCATTTTCTATTTGAAAAACTATTAGAACTAAAATGAGTGACTTTTGAAAACTTACGTAATACAAGATCAATATACAACTTTCATTTTTATCTCTACATATTAGCAGTATGCAATCAAATTTGAAATTTCAAAATCACATGATATCATAAAATACTCAATAATGATAAATCTGACAAAATATGTGCAAGATTCATACACTGAATAAAAAAATTACCATAAAGTTAAAAAAATAAAAAGATATACCATGCTTGTGATTTGAAAGACTCAATATTTTCAATATATTGATTCCTTTCCAAACAGACATATAGATTAATATAATCCCAACCAAATGCAAGCAAGCTTTTTTTTTTCTCAGAAATTAGCTGATTCTAAACTTCATCTAAAACTAAAAAGGGCTGAGAATACCTAGAATAACTTTGAAAAAGAGCAAATTGGGAAAACTAACACTAATGGATTTCAAGACTTATAAAGATACAATAGTTAATAGTATGGTTTTTTTATATATATATAAGTCAATGGAACAGAATAGAGAGCACAGAAAAGATCTCCACATGTATGAACAACTGATTTTTCTCAGCAGCAGAAAGACACTTAATGGAGAAAGAGTGGTTTTTTCTTCAAGTGGTGCTCAAATATATGATGAGCTTTGATTTATATTGCATATCACATACAAAAATTATGCAAAATAGATTACAGATTTAAAATTCATACCTAAAACTATATAATCTCTGAAAGTTATTATAGGAAAAAATTATAATCTAGAATTAAGCAAAGATTCCTTAAATAATACACAAATAAAGCCAATAAAAATAAAATTGATACGCTGAACTTCATTCTTATATTTTATTCTTTAAAAGTTACTGTTATGTGAATAAAAGATAAGCCATTGATTAGTAGAAAATACTTCCAAATCATGTCTCTAATAAAAGATCTCTACGTAGAATATATAAAGCCCTTATCTTGCTATAATTCTACTATCTGGATCATCTGTAGGTTCCATTTCAGTGTCTATCTCTTGGTTTAAGGTCATCTGGTCTTGCCTACTGGCATATTTGGCAATTTTCATGGAATTCAATTATTGTATTTATAAACTTGCAGTAATTCTGTACTTTATTCTCTTCCTCCAGATAAAATTCACTTTTGTTTGGCAGGTAGTTACAGTAGAAACAATCAACACAATGCTAATTAAGAAATGAAATTGTCTGAGGGAAGATTTAAGCATAGTTTGACTGCTTTTTTAAACTTTTGATTTGTTCTCTTTCCTAGGGTGTGGACTTCATCGCAGCTCAAAGTCTGGAATGTTAATCAAGTCTCCTCATTCCTAGTAGCCCTGAATCCTAATTATTTTTTCTATCCAGTGACGTAATACTATAAAAAGTCTTACTCATATTTTTAGCTTTGAATTTGCCAGTTGGCTATCACCATTCGCAGGTTAAAAATCAACAAATATCTCAAATGCAAAAAGTGGCAGAGGATTCTGGACTCACCTAAATATGTTATTTTACCATTGAGATATTGGTTCTTCAAATTCTGATTTTTTTTTTTTTTTTTTTTTTTTTGGCTCCTCAAATGATGGTATCAAAGAGTTACTTTGTAAGATTAATTTTCTATAGCTTTCATAGTTGTTGACAACAAGGATATTGGTCTGATAGAAGCTACTCCGTCATTGATAGAAGTGGACTTATCTCTCCCAGGTAATTTAATAAAATAAAGTCATTAAATATAAGACAGAAAAATGCCATATAATTTTCTCCAAGGGTTCTGAGCCATTCATAGAGTCCATATCATCAATCTTTACCGTAACCTTGTCAACACTGGTAACTAATTAACTCTCCAAAGGTCACTCAACAAACCCACGAGAGGACTAGAAATAAAAGCTGAATGCTCAGCTTAATCCCCAGAGCCACATAGACCATGGATGCCTGGTATGAAAATTAATCTTGATTTAGGAAGTACTAAGTAATTCTATCAGTGAGCTATCTGTCATTTTCTCAGGCTCATATCCTCTACAGAAAAAAGAAAAGGAGGAATTGAGATAATTTTGGTCTCAGTCTTTCAGTAAGATTAGTGATGTGTTATTTTAAAAATATTCTTATTTTTTCTGTTTATGATAGTAAAATTCAAAGGGTAAAAAATAATCTAATTTCTGATTATCCTTACCAGAAACTTGGATAAAATGACAACGTGATCCTATAGTTGGTAGATCCTGTGTTAAAATGAGGTAGGAACCAATACACGATTTCAACCCTCCCACAAGAAGTAACCATTCAGTTATTTATTCAATAATTATTTATTCAATATAGACCACACAAATGACATTATTTGTGCTAGTTGCATAGCAGTATACAAAACACAGATGTCCCCAAACACATAAAACATACATTCTCGTAGAGAAGAGAGATAATAAATCAACATATAATGTACATGTCAAGAACTAATAAATATTATAAAAAAGTAGTGCCAATATAGAAAGGAGCAGGAATGCTATTTTAAACAGGGTGACCAGGGAAGACCTTTCTGAGAAAGTAACTTTTGAACAGAGGCTTTCATGAAATTGGGATTAGAAAACAACCTTGTAAATTCTGTGGAAGTACATTCCAGGCAGATGGAAGAGAAAGTGGAAGGACCGTAAAACAGAAACGTTTTTTGAATACTTGAGGAAGAACAAACAAGGCAACTATTGGAGTGTTGAGGGAAGATAAGGGGTTTGGAAATGAGACAGGATGGAGAAAACATAGCAAAACCAGGTATGAACTAAGGACCTGAGTGAGAACAAAAGTAGAGGAATAAGAGAAACACAGACACTAGTTAGGAAGCAGTAATCAAGGTGAGATAGTGGTGGTGTGAACTAAGATAGGGAGAGAGGAAGAGCTGAGAAGTGGAGGGACTTGGAGTAGATTTTCTTTGTAAAAATGTCAGGATTTTCTGATGAATTAGATGTAGAAAAAAGTGAGAAGCCAAAGTTTTTGCAAATGAAAATGGTAGAGTTGTGGTACATATTATAGAGAAAAATAACACTGGAAGAAAGGTAGATCTGGGGAGAAAATCACCATCTTTTTATCCCAGATCCTTCACTGGCTTCAAAGTCATTAATAAAAAATGCGACAGCTAAAAATTCTTATCACCTATTAATTTGCTTCTCTGTCTCGTACCCTTTCATCTCTAAGAACACGAGTAATCTTCGAGACCAATTAGAGATTTAAAGGATACATTAAGTCATAAAAAAGTGGAAAAGGCAGGCCCTTGGATGAGGAAGCTAAGGATGTCTTGAACGAAAGGACAAATTTAAGCTCAATTGAAATCAAAGGTGCACTTTCCAGGTTGATGTGATGTATTGCAAGATGAATATTTCAAATCCATTGCTCAATCAGTGTTCAGTTTTTCTTCTGCAGGCTCAAGATCTGCTTTTGAATAAGTACAAATAATGTCTTCATTCATTTTTATCCTCATATACTTTTCTTAACATCGTCACATCTCCAAAGCCTATAGGGCTAGGTGCTGAGAAAAGGAAACAGGATAAATGTAAGGATACTATTTTATTTCCACCTCTTAATTCTTTTGAGACGTGACACCAAATGTTAGAATGTCCCCTATGTAGATGATCATGAAAATTTTCCTACTTATGTATTTGTTATTCCCACTTATTGTCTCTCCATCATCTGCCATTATCGTAAGATTGGTTGGCCAGCGGCAAGCCAGAAAGGATGCCAAGTCTCTAAGGGGTTGTAACAAATCCTACAAGAGTCTATTCAATGGCAATATTGTCTCACTGTGCTTCTGTTTTCTTTGGCAACTCTATCAGGCAACATAACTCGGGAGATCTCCATGAAAAAAAACGGTATTGAAAAAGTGTCCCTGTGACCACAGTTGCCATGATGCATCTTCATAAAATGCACTACTTATTCATATCTCTGGTAGTTAATTCTGACAAAGCTCTCTAAATATACTGAAGCTGGTGTGCAGCACATAGGCTAAGATATTAAAATTTTAATAGCCTTCCATGCATTCTAATATGGGCATGCTATATACTTTGATTTCCTTTGTAAGAGTAGCAATCTCTGAGCAATAATCTGCCATCTAATTTACATTGTGATAATGTGTCACAGATAAGAAAATATTCTCCCTCAAGTCTATGTATCTTTCTCTTCTGAATTGTTTTTTGAACTGTGTAAGGAGCTACGGATTTTATAAAATAATTGGGGCCAAAGAGAAGAACCTACACTATTTCTACACAATACCTAATTTTGCCACTAAAGAATTGTGAGGCATACTGCCATGACAGAATTCCCTATACTGGATCAGAAATATTCCTTAACTTTGCTCATTTATTCTACTAACCTGATTAATATGGAAGTCTTTTTAAATGTATAAATTTACATTGGCCACATTTTTCATTTATGCACTGTTCTTTTGAAAGTCCTAAATATGCTATCATAATATCTCTTAAAATGAAACCACCAATCTCCATTTGCCCTTAAAAATTGACAGGCTTTTCCACTTCCCATTTTCACTAAATACTTGTAATACCTTTGAATAGTGCATCTGGAATATAAACTACATCTCAAAACTGTACTATAGTTTAAATGTAAAAGTAAGGTGAAGTTGAAGTGATAATTCCAGTTAATATATAGATGTTTGCAGAAGAGTTAAATAGTCCTAGAAAACAACGTGGTCATTAACAGAGTGATGAGAGATAAATCTCAAAACATAGAATAAGGCTGGATTATGTAAGGTCCTAATCAATGTTGATGAAACTGTCAAGTTACTTTACATAGCACAAAGCCAGAAAGTCAGAAGAGATTAAGTTAATACGACATGTATTTCCTGGGGACAGCAGCGGACTTCTGCCTCAGTAGGCCAGGTTTTGACCATTTTTACCTGGTTGGTGAGGTATCCTTTCTCTGTAAATAAGTATCTGTAAGAGTCAATAGGAAAGCGTGGTACAGCAAAAAGAGAGAAATTATGATATGTTCAATATATTACATATATATGTAATTGGGGGAAGGTTATGAAAAAATATTCATGCTATGTTGTGATGGTTGTGTTAGAGAATTATGAGTGCCCTAAGTAAAAAATAAAAAGTTACATCATCTTGTTCCTTGAAAGCATATGTAGTATACAGTCATTCACTTAGACCTGGTGATAGGCCAATTATTTTCTCTGCTCCTAAGAAACAGGTAGCTGCTAAGTCTGCTCAGACATTTGAAACATTTAAAAAAGAGACTCTACTAAGAGTAGTATTAAGTGTAGACAATATCTAATTACAATTTAATGAACAGGAAATCAAGAGATATGTTTGAAATCCTCTTCCAACTGATATCAGCTTAGCATTTTTTCATCTTTCATTTATTGCTTTGTATGAATAGAACGTAATAATCAATGTAATGCTCCTGAAGCTAAAGGAAGTCTCTCCTGATTATTGACCAAAAATTTTTCTAAAGGTAATGTGTCACTGCCTTTGTGATGTTGTTTTGTTTTACTATTACAAACAATCTTATTATTAGCCCACCTGAGAAAGACATCAGGATGGTATAAGAGCCAGAGCTATGAATTTACACATACAGATAAATTAAGAAGTATAAATTCAAATTTGGAGGCTATGCTAGAAACTTTACTCCCTGGGATTTTCTATCAAATATTTCAGCTCTAGCAGAAATACATACCATTTTAAAACTAATTAAGAAAATAGTATGGAGAATATAGCTGCCAATTCACCATAGGTTTATCATGTTCATTTTCTTTTATTTTCTAGAATCTAGGCATTGACAAGCTAGGTTGCATAGTATAATTGTATGTAGACATATTTTTATTACAAAATTCTCAGTGCTATGATCGGGTCATTGGTAAAATTTAGGTATTCTTAGTTTAGTCAGTAACTTGTTAATTGTACTGAAATAGATAAAATATAATAATCAGCACAAATAAGAACCCATAAAAGTACCACAATGACCATAAGAATATTGAGAATGAAATTATTGAATCATATTTAATGCTTTGAGGGATGCAGCTCATGTAATATCCAGATTCTTGTTGGTAGGTACACAAGAAATGAGGGACTAGCTTTGATAGAACACTCATGGTTTTGAGGCTTGACTCTTAAAAAAACCAACTGCCACTTTATAACATGTACAGAAAGTCAACTCTTTACGCCTCCCTTCCTATATCTGAAGGGAATGTGAGTGGGACTAGCCTTCTTCCCATTTGGAATTTACCACCAAACTTTCTGCCTTCCAATGACTTCATCCCACATTAAAAGTTGCCCTGGTGATTCATTTTCATCTAAATTCAGTGCTCTTAAAGATGGGCCCCTCCAAGAATGTGAAGACGTGGATCCATAAGATTCAAGCACGGCTGAAGCTCTGCTCTCCGATCATTCTCACGCAGGGCCTATTTGTCCTTTCATTTCTGAAATAGGAAGCGAAGATCAGAAGACACACAAGCTTGTTCTCCCAGGAAGAGAGTTGGCACCCCCTCTCGCTTCCAGTGCTTACAGGACCCCTTCTCCAAACAGTGGTGATTTATTTGTCTTCTGCTGAAATAGGATGCATTTGCAGTGGCATAAATTAATCTCCTGGAGACTGAATGTTCTCCTCTTGCTTGATGGCATTGCTTCCTCTATTTGACAGTTATACTGTTCACAAACAGTTTAGGTGGTCTTCAATTTTATCAGTTTACCTTATTTTCCGTTTTCTCTCTCTACTTCAGTTACGGGAAGTCATCATTCTAGATATTTCACTATATTGCGTTTCTACTGCCACTTATAAAATCCTCTCTTTCTTTGGAAGGAGTAGAGGATGAAGGGAAGGTAAAGAAAGTATGAAAGGTTTCATTCAATTATGAATTATCTATCTGTACAAACGGAAGTTTCTGTTCTTACTTTACAAAGTGTGACTATTAACCTTGCCAGAGACATTACATGGCTTGCTCAAAGAGTTATAAAAGAATGAGGAGGTGGCTGAACCACTGTTTAAAGCCGAGTTTGATTCTTAAGTCCATGGTCTATTACATTCTCTTGTGATTTTGTGTTCTCTATGGACTCTAGAATATCATCTCACTAAAGGCTGGCAATTGGGACAGAGAACAAAAGTAACAAGTTTTATCATGTCCCAGTTCTGAACAACACTGGTTCCACACTTAACCATATCAGCCTACAAACTCTGATTTGAGAGTTATCAAAGGCATCCTTGAGGTGTCTTTGTGTCTTTTCTCTCCTATACCTCTTCTTATTTACACAAAGACATATGACTCCCATCCCCTATACGTGTGGTCTGTAATCCAGGCTGATAATATTCCATCTCCCTAACCATGATAATTGGTCCCCAGTGGGCTCTTGAGTCAAGCTAAGGTAATTAGAATACTATTCCAAGGTAATTAGAATACATTTTTACTGGAATGGCAGGGAAGGAAATACCTCATTTAGATCATAGAATTCCAAATGCCACATTCCCAGTCTATGGCAACTGTCAGCTTTGATGGCAATGTTTAACATTTTAAAAACAATAAAGGCAGCATGAAGGAGAATATACTTTCCAGTTCACCATGGGAATACAGCACAGATGAGGAAGCAGGAGAGAGGAAGCCAGGAAGAGAACAATAGAAGGATAGGGAGAAAGAGATAAAATGAGCTAACAGCTGTGATTTCCTGCATTTAGTTATCCCTGAAACTCCATATCTGTCCTGTTTTTGTTATATGAGCCAAAAAAAAAAAAAAAAAAACATTTTTTCCCCAAAAGTAGTTTAATTGGGTTTCTGGTATGCTATCTTTTTGCACCAAAGATTTCTAATATACATAGCAATCCAAATTACTATATGCCATCTTCACCACTATATGATTCATCCATGTAACCACAGACCACTCATACCCCTGAAACTATTTAAATAAAAAACAAAGCAAAATAGAAAAACAAACAAACAAACAAAACTATATGCCATGATGGGACTTATATTCTTATCACTAGTCTCCTCTCTGGTTAAGGGACTGGAGGCTAAGGTGAAATGTAAATATGTCCTGCATCACCTTTTAAAAGGGTCATATATGGAAGGAGGAGCAAGATGGCCGAACAGGAACAGCTCCAGTCTCCAACTCCCAGCGCGAGCGACACAGAAGACCGGTGATTTCTGCATTTTCAACTGAGGTACTGGGTTCATCTCACTAGGGAGTGCCAGACAATCGGTGCTGGTCAGCTGCTGCAGCCCGACCAGCGAGAGCTGAAGCAGGGTGAGGCACCGCTTCACCTGGGAAGCACAAGGGGAAAAGGAATCCCTTTTCCTAGCCAGGGGAACTGACACACACAACACCTGGAAAATCGGGTAACTCCCACCCCAATACTGCACTTTAAGCAAACAGGCACACCAGGAGATTATATCCCACACCTGGCCAGGAGGGTCCCACGCCCACGGAGCTTCCCTCATTGCTAGCACAGCAGTCTGTGTGCGATCTCGCGGAAAGGCAGCAGCGAGGCTGGGGGAGGGGCGCCCGCCATTGCTGAGGCTTAAGTAGGTAAACAAAGCCGCTGGGAAGCTGGAACTGGGTGGAGCTCACAGCAGCTCAAGGAAACTTGCCTGTCTCTGTAGACTCCACCTCTGGGGACAGGGCACAGTAAACAACAAAAGCAGCAGAAACCTCTGCAGACGCAAACGACTCTGTCTGACAGCTTTGAAGAGTGCAGTGGATCTCCCAACACGGAGGCTGAGATCTGAGAAGGGACAGACTGCCTGCTCAAGTGGGTCCCTGACCCCTGAGTAGCCTAACTGGGAGACATCCCCCACTAGGGGCAGTCTGACACCCCACACCTCACAGGGTGGAGTACACCCCTGAGAGGAAGCCTCCAAAGCAAGAATCAGACAGGTACAATTGCTGTTCAGAAATATTCTATCTTCTGCAGCCTCTGCTGCTGACACCCAGGCAAACAGGGTCTGGAGTGGACCTCAAGCAATCTCCAACAGACCTACAGCTGAGGGTCCTGACTCTTAGAAGGAAAACTATCAAACAGGAAGGACACCTACACCAAAACCCCATCAGTAGGTCACCATCATTATCAAAGACCAGAGGCAGATAAAACTACAAAGATGGGGAAAAAGCAGGGCAGAAAAGCTGGAAATTCAAAAAATAAGAGTGCATCTCCCCCGGCAAAGAAGCGCAGCTCATCACCAGCAACGGATCAAAGCTTGACGGAGAATGACTTTGATGAGATGAGAGAAGAAGGCTTTAGTCCATCAAACTTCTCAGAGCTAAAGGAGGAATTACGTACCCAGCACAAAGAAAGTAAAAATCTTGAAAAAAAAGTGGAAGAATTGATGGCTAGAGTAATTAATGCAGAGAAGGTCATAAACAAAATGAAAGAGATGAAAACCATAACACGAGAAATACATGACAAATGCACAAGCTTCAGTAACCGACTCGATCAACTGGAAGAAAGAGTATCAGCGATTGAGGATCAAATGAATGAAATGAAGCGAGAAGAGAAACCAAAAGAAAAAAGAAGAAACAGAAATGAACAAAGCCTGCAAGAAGTATGGGATTATGTAAAAAGACCAAATCTACGTCTGATTCGGGTACCTGAAAGTGAGGGGGAAAATGGAACCAAGTTGGAAAACACTCTTCAGGATATCATCCAGGAGAACTTCCCCAACCTAGTAGGGCAGGCCAAAATTCAAATCCAGGAAATACAGAGAACGCCACAAAGATACTCCTCGAGAAGAGCAACTCCAAGACACATAATTGCCAGATTCACCAAAGTTGAAATGAAGGAAAAAATCTTAAGGGCAGCCAGAGAGAAAGGTCGGGTTACCCACAAAGGGAAGCCCATCAGACTAACAGCAGATCTCTCGGCAGAAACTCTACAAGCCAGAAGAGAGTGGGGGCCAATATTCAACATTCTTAAAGAAAAGAATTTTCAACCCAGAATTTCATATCCAGCCAAACTAAGTTTCATAAGTGAAGGAGAAATAAAATCCTTTACAGATAAGCAAATGCTTAGAGATTTTGTCACCACTAGGCCTGCCTTATAAGAGACCCTGAATGAAGCACTCAACATAGAAAGGAACAACCGGTACCAGCCATTCCAAAAACATGCCAAAATGTAAAGACCATTTAGGCTAGGAAGAAACTGCATCAACTAACGAACAAAATAACCAGTTAATATCATAATGGCAGGCTCAAGTTCACACATAACAATCTTAACCTTAAATGTAAATGGACTAAATGCTCCAATTAAAAGACACAGACTGGCAAACTGGATAAAGAGTCAAGACCCATCAGTCTGCTGTATTCAGGAGACCCATCTCACACGCAGAGACATACATAGGCTCAAAATAAAGGGATGGAGGAAGATTTACCAAGCAAATGGAGAACAAAAAAAAAAGCAGGGGTTGCAATACTAGTCTCTGATAAAACAGACTTTAAACCATCAAAGATCAAAAGAGACAAAGAAGGCCATTACATAATGGTAAAGGGATCAATTCAACAGGAAGAGCTAACTATCCTAAATATATATGCACCTAATACAGGAGCACCCAGATTCATAAAGCAAGTCCTTAGAGACTTACAAAGAGACTTAGACTCCCATACAATAATAATGGGAGACTTCAACACTCCACTGTCAACATTAGACAGATCAACGAGACAGAAAGTTAACAAGGATATCCAGGAATTGAACTCATCTCTGCAGCAAGCAGACCTAATAGACATCTAAAGAACTCTCCACCCCAAATCAACAGAATATACATTCTTCTCAGCACCACATCGCACTTACTCCAAAATTGACCACATAATTGGAAGTAAAGCACTCCTCAGCAAATGTACAAGAACAGAAATTATAACAAACTGTTTCTCAGACCACAGTGCAATCAAACTAGAACTCAGGACTAAGAAACTCAATCAAAACCGCTCAACTACATGGAAACTGAACAACCTGCTCCTGAATGACTACTGGGTACATAACGAAATGAAAGCAGAAATAAAGATGTTCTTTGAAACCAATGAGAACAAAGACACAACATACCAGAATCTCTGGGACACATTTAAAGCAGTGTGTAGAGGGAAATTTATAGCACTAAATGCCCACAAGAGAAAGCAGGAAAGATCTAAAATTGACACTCTAACATCACAATTAAAAGAACTAGAGAAGCAAGAGCAAACACATTCAAAACCTAGCAGAAGGCAAGAAATAACTAAAATCAGAGCAGAACTGAAGGAGATACAGACACAAAAAACCCTCCAAAAAATCAATGAATCCAGGAGTTGGTTTCTTGAAAAGATCAACAAAATTGACAGACCACTAGCCAGACTAATAAAGAAGAAAAGAGAGAAGAATCAAATAGATGCAATAAAAAATGATAAAGGAGATATCACCACCGACCCCACAGAAATACAAACTACCATCAGAGAATACTATAAACACCTCTATGCAAATAAACTAGAAAATCTAGAAGAAATGGGTAATTTCCTGGACACTTACAATCTTCCAAGACTAAACCAGGAAGAAGTTGAATCCCTGAATAGACCAATGGCAGGCTCTGAAATTGAGGCAATAATTAATAGCCTACCAACCAAAAAAAGTCCAGGACCAGATGGATTCACAGCTGAATTCTACCAGAGGTACAAGGAGGAGCTGGTACCATTCCTTCTGAAACTATTCCAATCAATAGAAAAAGAGGGAATCCTCCCTAACTCATTTTATGAGGCCAACATCATCCTGATACCAAAGCCTGGCAGAGACACAACAAAAAAAGAGAATTTTAGACCAATATCCCTGATGAACATCGATGCAAAAATCCTCAATAAAATACTGGCAAACCGGATTCAGCAACACATCAAAAAGCTTACCCACCATGATCAAGTGGGCTTCATCCCTGGGATGCAAGGCTGGTTCAACATTCGCAAATCAATAAACATAATCCAGCATATAAACAGAACCAAAGACAAGAACCACATGATTATCTCAATAGATGCAGAAAAGGCTTTTGACAAAATTCAACAGCCCTTCATGCTAAAAACGCTCAATAAATTCAGTATTGATGGAACGTATCTCAAAATAATAAGAGCTATTTATGACAAACTCACAGCCAATATCATACTGAATGGGCAAAAATTGGAAAAATTCCCTTTGAAAACTGGCACAAGACAGGGATGCCCTCTCTCACCACTCCTATTCAACATAGTGTTGGAAGTTCTGGCTAGGGCAATCAGGCAAGAGAAAGATATCAAGGGTATTCAGTTAGGAAAAGAAGTCAAATTGTCCCTCTTTGCAGATGACATGATTGTATGTTTAGAAAATCCCATTGTCTCAGCCCAAAATCTCCTTAAGCTGATAAGCAACTTCAGCAAAGTCTCAGGATACAAAATTAATGTGCAAAAATCACAAGCATTCTTATACACCAGTAACAGACAGAGAGCCAAATCATGAATGAACTTCCATTCACAATTGCTTCCAAGAGAATAAAATACCTAGGAATCCAACTTACAAGGGATGTTCAGGACCTCTTCAAGGAGAACTACAAACCACTGCTCAGTGAAATCAAAGAGGACACAAACAAATGGAAGAACATACCATGCTCATGGATAGGAAGAATCAATATTGTGAAAATGGCCATACCCCCCAAGGTTATTTATAGATTCAATGCCATCCCCATCAAGCTACCAATGAGTTTCTTCACAGAATTGGAAAAAACTGCTTTAAAGTTCATATGGAACCATAAAGGAGCCCGCATCTCTAAGACAATCCTAAGTCAAAAGAACAAAGCTGGAGGCATCACGCTACCTGACTTCAAACTATACTACAAGGCTACAGTAACCAAATCAGCATGGTACTGGTACCAAAATATAGATATAGACCAATGGAAGAGAACAGAGTCCTCAGAAATAATACCACACATCTACAGCCATCTGATCTTTGACAAACCTCAGAGAAACAAGAAATGGGGAAAGGACTCCCTATTTAATAAATGGTGCTGGGAAAATTGGCTAGCCATAAGTAGAAAGCTGAAACTGGATCCTTTCCTTACTCCTTATATGAAAATTAATTCAAGATGGATTAGAGACTTAAATGTTAGACCTAATACCATAAAAACCCTAGAGGAAAACCTAGGTAGTACCATTCAGGACATAGGCATGGGCAAAGACTTCATGTCTAAAACACCAAAAGCAACGGCAGCAAAAGTCAAAATTGACAAATGGGATCTAATTAAACTAAAGAGATTCTGCACAGCAAAAGAAACTACCATCAGAGTGAACAGGCAACCTACAGAATGGGAGAAAATTTTTGCACTCTACTCATCTGACAAAGGGCTAATATCCAGAACCTACAAAGAACTCAAACAAATTTACAAGAAAAAAACAAACAGCCCCATCAAAAAGTGGGCAAAGGATATGAACAGACATTTCTCAAAAGAAGACATGCATACAGCCAACAGACACATGAAAAAATCCTCATCATCACTGGCCATCAGAGAAATGCAAATCAAAACCACAATGAGATACCATCTCACACCAGTTAGAATGGCGATCATTCAAAAGTCAGGAAACAACAGGTGCGGGAGAGGATGTGGAGAAATAGGAACACTTTTACACTGTTGGTGGGATTGTAAACTAGTTCAACCATTATGGAAAACAGTATGGCGATTCCTCAAGGATCTAGAACTAGATGTACCATATGACCCAGCCATCCCATTACTGGGTATATACCCAAAGAATTATAAATCATGCTGCTATAAAGACACATGCACACATATGTTTACTGCGGCACTATTCCAAATAGCAAAGACTTGGAATCAACCCAAATGTCCATCAGTGACAGACTGGATTAAGAAAATGTGGCACATATACACCATGGAATACTATGCAGCCATGAAACAGGATGAGTTTGTGTCCTTTGTAGGGACATGGATGCAGCTGGAAACCATCATTCTTAGCAAACTATCACGAGAACAGAAAACCAAACACCGCATGTTCTCACTCATAGGTGGGAATTGAACAATGAGATCACTTGGACTCGGGAAGGGGAACATCACACACTGGGGCCTATCATGGGGAGGGGGGAGGGGGGAGGGGGGAGAGATTGCATTGGGAGTTATACCTGATGTAAATGACGAGTTGATGGGTGCTGACGAGTTGATGGGTGCAGCACAGCAACATGGCACAAGTATACATATGTAACAAACCTGCATGTTATGCACATGTACCCTAGAACTTAAAGTATAATAAAAAAATAAAAAATAAAAAATAAAAGGGTCAAATATGAATGGAATGGTGGCCTTTTAGCACACTAGACAAAACACTTGTTTTAGCATATGGCACATAGGCAATGATACAAACTCTGCTGGCAATCATCTATGTTACTTTGGGCATCCAACATCTGTGCTTCAGTTTCCCCATACATAAAATGAGGAGAATTGTCTTAAATCAACTTTAGCAACTCTTCCAACTCTAATATTCTATTATTCTAAAACATGGAAGCCTTCTCAGATAAGCTTCAGTCATTTACCCATGGTTCAGGAGTATTCGGAAACACGTGGCATGAGCAATAAAAGACAGGCTACAGAGATTGGACCAAGCCTTATGTTGGTACCAGCCTCATGAGCACAGAGTCCAGCTGCAGGGAGGATAGCACTGGGGACCACAGAAAGAGGGCTGAGAAGAGGAGATGGAGGAGCTCCTGGGGATAAGCTGTGTGCTATAGATTCTCTGTTGTGCGATATTGTTAGTTCTCTGGCGTTGTGGAGTGGAGGATAACTATAAGGTTTTGTTTTGTTCATATGCTTTGGCTTGCTTAGGTGAGGTCAATAATACATTATAATTTTCATCAAAACTTATCTATGAAGGGAATTGGATTCCCTCAGTAACCAAAAATTGTATTTTCTCAAATACAAAAACTAATGCAGGTATAGCATAATTCTGCTTTGCATAATAAATGCATGAAAATATATTCTTGTCCCCTTGGGCTATTCGTATTTTAAGAAAATAATATACACACTTCAATGTGATATGGTTTCAACAATACAGTATATTGTAGAACGTATTTTCATTCTCACAACAGCATACTCTAAATCAGGTTGGACCATGATGACACCCAGCTGAGTGGAGGGTTTTCAGTGAAGTGAAAGACAATGTTATTGACCTTTGGAGTCAGATAAATTTGATTGCCAGCTCTACCACCTATTATCTTATAAACTCGGGCCTATTGTCTTATAAACTAAGGTCTTAGTAGCTCTGCATCTATTTTCTTATATGTGGTATGTGCATTATAATTCCTACCATATGGGGTGCTTTGAGAATGAGCTCAGAGGACTTATGTAAAGCACCTGGCACACAATAGGTGCTTATGTATGTTAATTTTCTTCCAAATAGTCAAACCTGGCTTACTGCATAAGGCATGTTATGGGGTTATTTTTCTTGCTTTTATTATGATGATTCCATTTTTTAAATGTTTCCTTAATTCAGCTCAGAAAGATCTTGATTAAGTCATTTCTGTCTTCACTGAATTAGGTCAATCATTAAGCTGTTCTCTAGATTTTAGGAGCAGCGTTAACAGCCAAGCTATTGCAAGCTCCCAAATCAGACATTTAGATGGGTTTCTTTTGATCTACTTTTAATTGAAATACTCCCTAGTCTTCTAGGAAACTCAGAGATAAAAAGGTTCAGGATGATTCTGCTTTTCTCTATATTGCTCAGATTCTAACCATTAGGATGCACTAAGATTGGATCTTGGCTCTTTAGGAAGGAAACAGGTAATCACACCATGAAACCATTACCTTGATGTATTAAGATGGAGAACGGGTGGAAGTTTAAAAAAGTTGGACTGATTACTCTTTAAAAGAGATAATTAGTGTACTTCCAAAACAATCTTTGAAGGATGTAGTAGTGTAATTTAACTTTACTATTAATCAGTTATTTTTCCCTTTTTAACAAAGCACAGAAACAGGGAACAACTGTCATTATATGAAAGAAAATTTGAAGCTTGATAATTACAAATACTTATGATATCAAGGTCAATTAGTTCTGAATGAAATAATCACAGCAATCATAGAACTTCATATTTTAGCAGTGGCATTACAAAATATTATATTTGTGTTTCTGTTTTCAGAACACTTTCATATTAATCCTTATATAATTATAACAACAAACCTTTAAAATGGGTGTTATTTTCCCCATCATAAATGGTAGAAACCAAGGCTTGACAGAGATTTGAATTCAGATTAGAATTCTGGATACAAATCTGTTAGGAATTTGGGGGACTTTGGAAGAATGGCCATCTGAACATACTTTAGCTGCCCTTTGTTTCAATTCGAACCCATCTGAGCTAACCAGTTATTTAGCACCTGGGGCTTGCAGAATGGATGCCCTGGTCACTTGCTCCATAGCAAGTAGGTCAGCTGCAAAGTCTTGACACAGCAGCTTGTGACAAATGCAGAATCCCAATGCAATCTATGAATCGTAACTTGCATTATAGCAAGATCCTTCACTAGACTTGCTTGCAAATTAATGTTTTAGAAGCTTGCCTTAGAAAGTAAAACTGAGGACATAAGTATTGGAGGACCTGAGGACAGTATCAGAATGTCCCAGGATGAGGAATAGAAACTTGCTTATTTTGAAAAGTGCTTGACCTTGGAGATTCTTAAGATCTGTGGGAGCTTCGCTCCCAGGGCGCTGAGGAGAAACTGAAAAAGCTAAATTCCTCTCTCCCTCGAGTTTTAAGAGCTTGTAATAACATGAATGCAGAAGATGAACTCCTGGTATTTTTGACAGAGTCTTCACATCCTGGCTGCTGCCATTCTGCTACCTCACAGAGGAGGAAAGCACGGTCCCTTCCACCATTTGTGGAACCGCCTCCGCTTGCAATACTGAAATAGCTAGACATGAGCCCCTGTGTGCAGCCAAACAAAATGGTATCCCTAGGACACTTTCTGGCCCTCCACTTAAGGGAACCCTGTAGCCAGATACACTTAAAACAGGCCTCCAATGAAACAGCATGGTGTCCAGAAAGCACACTAGGTGTATTAGGAAAAAAAGAGCAAGATGGATAGAAAATATGAAAATAGCCTATTAGTGCTTTCAAAAACACATCAGCATTACGTCATACCTAAATGCAAAATATAAACATTTTGAACATATAGTATTAATAACCCATGAATGGAATTTTACAGAACCTAGTGGTGAGAGCCAAAAATCTGACACCTCCTTCACTGTAAATTGATAAGCTCCTCTTACTACTTTGTCTCATATCCTAGTGATTTTATGGCAAAATTATCACTTTCAGTAATGTCATTACTTTTGTAAATGAATTTCTGAATATCCCTATTGTAGAATTTGCCATTTGTTTACTGTTGGAACCGAACTGTCGATTCCTTCCTGGGCAGGGGTCGCCGCGAAGGATCACCGACACGAGATTCACAGCAGAGAGTTATTTATTACTAGCGCGCTAGGGTCCCAAGTTCTAAGTTGGCCCTGGGACCCCGACTGCTTGTTACAGGCTGTTTATATAGGCAAATACAAGTTCAAACACAGCTTAGGGCGCGAAATTCAAACAAAGCTTTAGGCGCGTGGTAATTGGGTCTGTCTATGGCCTGAGCAAGGTGTCTTATGCTAATTGGTTAGAGCAGGACCTTATGAGGTTTTTTCTTGGAGTTGCTGATTCCGGGAACTTCGAGGCAGGGTGGGACCCCATGAGGTTGTTTCCTGGAATTGGCAGGGTGGGACCCTATCAGGGTGGGACCTTATTGAGGCAGGGTGGGACCCTATCCAGAGCCACCTGGTGTTAATTTTTTCTATATGAGGCCTATTTTCTAAATTTTATGAGGCCTAGTTTCATTTACTATACAATTACTCCAACTCCAAATTTGTGTTGCTATCTAATGATGTTATTCCACTTTGACATATGTCAATTGCATTAAGGATATGATTCCAAATCACGTGACATTTTCTTTAATTCTCTTATTCTTCCTTGTATCTGTTATTGTCTGGGTCTCCTTTCCTTCCAGGATTAGAGTAGCATCCCAGTCTCCAAAGTTTGCCTAAAAAATGCACTTGATTTATCTCTATTTGATCTCTGTTAAAGATAAAAACTGTTCGTCATCGTATTTGAAACAAATCAATGAACAATCCTGACCTAATGTGTTCTCCTTTCCTTGAAACACACGCATTTTAACAGATTTTAGTGATTTAACCTAAATCCATTCTTGAGAATTCAACACCGTTTCGGATTAGTCTAAGGAATCTTCAGGATTATTGGATTTTGTATCTCTCCTCCCATTATCCCATTGTATGTGTGGGTGATTTCCCTTTGCACGTACGGCCAACTCTGACAATTCAAGCTCCCTAATTTATTATTATTATTATTTTGAGACAGGGTCTCACTCTGTTGCCAAAGCTAGAGTGTACTGGCATAAAACAAGGTTTACTGCAGTCTCAAACTTCTGGGCTCAAGTGATCCTCTCACCTCAGCCTCTCAGTAGCTGAGATCACACACATGTGCCACCACACCTGACTAATTTGTAAAGTTTTTTTTTGTAGAGACAAGGCCTTAATATATTGCCCAAACTGGTCTTAAGCAATCCTTCCATCTTGGCCTCCCAAAGTGCTGGGATTACAGGCAGAATGCACCACACCTAAACTGCAAGCTCTTTTGACTTGCTATTTTATTATAACTTAGATCCAACTGAGTGACTTTGTCTTTAATACTTGTTACTTTATTTTTTGTTTTTGAGTCCGCATCATGTTCACGTTGTATTAACTGAGAAAAATACACAAATGAGAGACTTTATTATATTTGTTTTATAATGTTTTATAAAGTTTTGTGATTTCAGCTAACAATGTGTTAATTTTAGAGAAAATCAGAGTTAAGTATACCTTCTGGAATTATATAGTTTAAGCCAATATTTTTAAAAAATGGACAAAGAATGCATCAATATTTTTATAAAAGAGATAATCTCATGTTATAATCCTTGTATCATTATCCTCATGTTATAATTTAACATTCTAAAGTTTGTATGAATATGCAAATCTCTCTCTCTTGCTAGTTATAATACCCACATTTCTCTTTATGTTGTTATTTTGGATAAAAACATCAAAATAATTTTTAATTTATGCTTTTTGTCCTATCACTTTACTTCAATGGTTTCTAAAGCATGAGTTGCTGTCTATAACCGCAAGATTATTGGTATTAACCCTTTGGCCTTTAAAACCATGGAAAATCATAGAATTGAATCCATTTTCAATGCAATCTGTCTTCCTAAACATTTTTCTCTATGATATCCACAATATTCCATCTTCCCATATTACACAGAAAGGGAGGAACTTTAGGAACGGTGAATGATGTCTCCTGAATGCCAATCACTTGGAGATAGAATTTTATCTTTGCAGATACCACCAGCCCAGTAAAGTGAGGGAAAGGTTCAATGCCCAATCATGCTCTGACTCAATTCCTACAACCTGTTTATGAAAGTAGAAAGAACAGTGAGAGAGCGTAAAACCACAAGAAGGTCAAAGTACAAAAGTAGAACTCAAATAAATTATACTGAGAAGTTTTATTCTGGGTATTACATGAATACTGGAATACTTTTTCATGTAAAGAATATTTGGACTGTGAGAGAAGTAAGAGTAAAAACTCTCTACCAGAAAAAGAGTTAGAATAAATGCATTATTTTATCTTATACTTTTAAATCTGCTTTATATATATGCAAACTTCCTTCTCTCTGGGAGGTAACTTTTAGAAAGATTCTTACAGGATTGTCAGGAATTCATGCAACAAACAGTAATTTAAGTATTCAAATCTGTTGAATGCCTGTAATTTCTGTAGTTGACAGTATTTATGAAAGGATAAGATCGCTAAATGTGTAGTTGTTTTAAAATTATTAGTATAGTTTTAATATAAACTTACACTTCTTTATGTACCCCTCTCAACCCTGGGTCCTTGAGAAGAAGCAAGCCAAATGAGAATAAAAATGCAATACGAATTTGCTACTGTGAAGCTGGGTTAGAGAAGGCGTTAGAGGCTTTTTCATTTCTCCCTGATCCTGAACCTCCAAATCCATTCCTCATGCATGTCCTGTATTTAACCCTCCAGATGGAGGACTGGAAGTGAGAGGATGCTGAGCTGCTGAAGACAACGCCATAGTAGTATGTCTGCTGTCGGGATGAAGAGGGGGCTGTGTGCCTGGCACACCTGGGGACACACAGATTCAGGGATTACAACACTAGGAAAAAAGAGTCTGTAAGAGGCACCAGAAAATATGCACTCAATTTTCTAAGTATAATTATTTCAGCTGAAGGAAACCCAAAGCCAGGATGTCCAGTTGTTGTAAATTGGCATCTATCCAAACTTGATCAAGGATCAAAATTACCTGGAGGCATAGCTAAAGTACAGCTTACAGTCTTCTCCCTATACATTTTGCCTGAGTAGATTTGGGTTGAGAGTTGGGAATTTTAAAATTTGCACTTTTTCCCTAATGTTCCAGCTACTTCTTAAGACCAGGTGAGTGTCTGAGTCATTGCTACACTGACAAGAGGTAAAGCCTTACCAGTGGCAATAGATTAGGACATCTATTAGTTTTACTTTGTGCAAGATTGGCCAAAGGTCTTTATTTTATTAAATTATCATCTTCATGTTGCAAATGAGGAGACTGAGGCATAGAGAAATTAAATTCACCCAAGGTGTCATAACAAGGAATTAGCATCATCAAAACTAAAATTCACTCTTGCCCACTTTATTCTGTCTCCTAGATGTGCTTTTGATTGTGCCATCAATGCTTGCATTTATGAAATTAGAAAATACGGATACTGTTTGAAATAAATAATATTCTTTTTAGTTTGGCAATTTTTAATGTTTTTGCTTCATAAACACATCTAGATTCTAAAATTGAAAGCTCCTGTAGTTTTAGAGTGAAACTCAGTAATTCTGAGTCTAAGAGGAAAGGTCTCATCATTGTGTATATTGAAAATCCTATCATCTGTTTCCATGCCGAGCTGAAACAGAGTGATTATCTGGCTGGCAGGCCATTTATCACTTCCCACCAGCCATCAATAATTGATTAAGGAGATTGGATTCTGCACAATGCAAATCAGCTCATTTTTTCAACACAGAATACAGTTTGTGTCAACATGTGGTAGCCCTTGAATCTCTCTGCTTACTCATCTTTGATAGAATGCTGGAGTTTTCACTTACTCTTTTTTATCAGAAGATAAAAGAAGAACTGGGCAGGAAGGAAAATAACCATCTAGTTCTGTTTATGCTGATGCCTCTAAATGATGTGCACCTCACAATCTGTGTTTTACCTTCTCACCTAAAAACAAAGAGCAAAAGGATGCTTTAGGTCAAGAAGCCAACCCCAGGATCTTTTTAAGGCAAAGCCTCCAGGCCATCTCTTACATTCTCAGGAATGGAGTGAAGATTTGCAGACTGGTAACTTTTCGCTTAAGGAACTACCACTGTCATTTCTATCCCCTAACTTTCCATTTCCACAAAACCGTGCTTGGTTGCAGAGTAGCACACAGTCTCTACAGCTTCTGTACTAAAGCTAAGTACACAGGTCATTTGGTTTATAGGTCCACTGATCATCATGGCAGAGAAACAGGAAATAAAAGTAATAAACATGAGCAAGCTACAATGATTATGGACTCTTAACAACTTCATTTTGTGATGCTTCAGAGTTTTTTGGTCCCGATTTTTTTTTTTTTTTTTTTTAAATAAAGGCAGGGAAGTGTTGTCTGCTGCTTTTTAGTTCTGCAGGCAGGGCTTAGCGAAGTCATTTCCTTTTCTGGATCTGCACTGAGAGAAAGTCCTTCCCCTTTTTATGGTGCCTCTGGACCAAATGCCTGAAGATTCAATTAACACAGAACAATCGGGACCTCCCTTTAGTCTCAAAGCTGTCAGTTTGCTAATTGGAGGCATCCCCATCAGAAGGACAAGCTGGAGAAGGAATGAGAACAGCTAGCACTGAGAGTCTGACATGTGCCTGACTAGTCCAAGTGTTTTAAATGGAATAACTGATTAATTCCTTATAGCTGCTCTAGGAGGCAGGTATCTTCTCCAAGTGAGAGATGATGCAAATGAAGTAAGAGAGGTTTTATACCTCAGTCATATCCAGTGTGTGAACAAAGTTGGTGCGCACTCTCCTGGAGCTTGCACTCTCCTACCACCGGATGTATCTCTATTGCTTCACTGACCACAGACTTCACCCACTCTAGTGGTCCTGTTCTAAATATTGGGAGATCATCTTTTGACGTTTTTTTCTCACTTGGGCAATTTTCCTATGATTGTATTGAGAGAAGTCCTCAACATTTATCATGAATTAATATATTTTCTATTTCCCCCAAAGACTTAAGTTCCTCCAATATGTTTGCGTATGTGATGCTGAGAATTAGTTGGTGTGAGGCTGGGGTTAATGGCTTCTGGAAAACAAGATTTACAGGGATTTTTTTTTTCTGTCCTCCTCCTTTATCCCTCCCTCTAGCTTTTTCTCTTTTTATGACAAGAGTGCCTGGAAGGAGCTAATGCAATCACTACCAGCACCAACATCAGCCGGGTCAGATCAAGACCAGCTGCAGTCTTTAGTAATATCATTTTCTTACAATCTCAGCAAAAAATGATCTCTGTGTATAAATAATATAAAAAGAGAGACTTAGCTTCTTTCGGAATATGCACCTTTAGAGAAATGAAAAAAAACTCTTGAGCTGAAAGATTGCCTGAGGCTTTTAAAATAATTTCTTTCACTCACCTAGGAAGAAAAGAGACATTATATTATTACTTCCCTTTTTGTTCAGTTTTGATTTTACAATATGACCAAGGGCCTATCTTCCCTCTTGATGCCCTCCTGTAACTGCCAATAACGTTAAAAGGACACATAAATACTTTTCAAAGAGGTAAGGATGCTGCCCACCGCTGAACAGTTGTGCAGGTGTACATCTTCCTGACCTTCCTAACTTCCAGCTCCTCTTTGTGTGTGTGTGTGAATTTATACACACACACATACACACATAACAAAGCTAATAACTGACACTACACTTTGATGGAGTCAGACCTGTCTCCTGACCTTTCTCTAGCAGAAAACTCAAGAAATGTCTGTTTCCTGTACTTTTAAGAAAAAGGGAAAACATTCAGTGTCACAAAAAACAACTCTGGGCGTCTGAAAATGTAAACAGCAAAAGAGAAATTAACTATGGTTGTGTTGTTTTGATTTATACAGTTGAGATGTTTATAGACACTCATATAAAATATAGAGTGAGATGAGTCAGAATTGACTATATAACCCATATATAACCCATAACTAACAGTTATGGGTTAACTTATGAGCAAAATATAAATATCAAATACATTATACCTATAACAAATACAATGATATCAGAAAAATTCAATTGGAATGTAGAGGAAGCTTAGGTATGGTATAATGGAAAAAATTATGATTGAACACTAAGCAAATGAATTTCCACTATCTACTGAAGCCAGTACTAAAAACTAAGGTAACAGAAATGAAAGGTACAACACTTGCCCTGAAAGTGTACATAAACTTGTCAGAGAGGAAGACAAGAATATGAAAAATTGCAATGGCACGTGATGAATGAGATACACGTACACGTAACAGTCTCTAATTTAGGCCAAGAAGAAGAGGGAAAGATTTTTAGGAGAAGGAGACACTTGAGAAGATGTCTGGAAGAAAGAAGTGGACAAATACAAAGGAAAGAGGGCGGAGCATTCCAGGCAAAAGAAAAGCACTTGCGTAAGTCCAGAGGCATTTCAGAGTAAAGTGCATTTGAAGAAAGCTTCAAATGACTGCCTGTAGTTAAAAATAGGCTTATTGTATGATTCAATTACACTCTTAGCTATTTATCAAACTGAGTTGAAAACATGCACACAGACATTTATAAGAGCTTTAGTCATAATTACCAAAAACTAGAACTAACTGAGATATCTCCTAATATATCGATTGGTGAGTAGACTGTGGTCTATCCATACAGTGGGATTTCTATTCAGTGATAAAAAGAAACAAACTATTTATTAATTCATACAAAAATAGGGATGAATGAAAGAAAGCAGACCCAAAAGACCACATATTGTATGATTCAACTCATGTAACATTCTGTAAAAGGCAAGGTTACCAAGATAGAAACATATCAGTAGTTGGTAAAGTTTGGGAAGGAGATCTCATTCAACTAGAGAAGTTTAAGGTGATGAAAAAATGTGCATGGTACTACAGTGATGAGACAATATGCATTTTTCAAAACCAATAGGACTTTATGGCATAAAGAATGAAACCTTAGTATATGCCACAACAACAAAAAATCAGCCAATAGTTAAGGAATCCCAGGATGAAATGCACTATAACAAAAATGGTAAAAACCCAAATTTAATTTCACTAAAGAAGTTTCCAACAAAAGTAACTTTGGAGAACAGTTCTTTGACTGGAAACTGAAAGCTAAAGAGACAATGATGGATGTGCACATGAACTCTATACTCTAGTAGATCAAGTTATGTCTCTCAGGTGTATGAGTTAAAAATGCTGAAACTGCTTTACAAATATACTGGGGTTGAACAAATAAGTAAAGGAATGGTTGATGGTGGGAGTGACATTTCTTTCTGCTGGAGATGGAAGTTACAGATAAGCAAGGGAAAAATGGCTAGGAATCATCAGGTATAGGATTAGACTCTGTGACATAGTATGGACTCATGCTTAGATATTTAATATAGATATAAAAGGATATGAAAATAATTATATATATATATGTGTGTGTGTGTGTGTGTACATGCAGATTTGTATACGTTCATATATTTCATAGCTGTCCACTGAGAGAGTTTAGAAGCAATGGAAGGTAGTAAGAGCATATACATGACCAGATCTGGATTTCTGATGCCATTCTTTAATTAAAAAAAAAAAACTAGAGTTCTTTGGGTTCTAGGGAAGAGATGAGAATATACAAGAACCTCATGGAGCAACTTGTAGTGCCAGAAAGTTAAAGAAGTGCTCAGAAATAAAGGGTCAAAGAGACTAACCTGTAAGAGTTCCCAGTGGTCCAAGCTGACACAATTTGAGAATCAAAATAATGTAGCACTGGGTTATAACCCAACACCTTAAATTAATATCTATTAATGATTATATAAATTGTTGAATGAATGAAATAAATGAATGGAGGTAGAAGACATAGCACACAAACAGAAGATTCCAAATAATTTTTGTAGATTCTCCCTCTCCAAGATGTGGGGCTTAACATTCTCTTTCCTACCCTCATTGAGTGTGGGCTGCTCTTTCAGAAAATAGTGTTTAGAAAGGTAGGCAGGTGGGGTTACTTTGTAGTGAAGAGAACTGGTAACACTGTTTCAGCCAGATTATTCAGTTTTACATGACTTTAAGCCACATTGATAGTGTGTGCCCTTGATATGATGCAATGAGAATGACATTTGACCTCTATGGTCTTCCTCCCCCAAATCCACAACCTAAGTCTATCCATGTGGAGGGGCATTCTGGAAAATAAGCACTACTCAAAACTGTCAAGGTCATTAAAAACAAGAAATGCCTGAGAAACTACCACTGTCCAAAGGAGGCCAAGGAGACATGACAACTGAATGTAATATGGTGTTCTAGATGGGATCCTGGAACAGGATCAAAGGACATTAGGTAAAAACTAGCAATTTCCAAATAAATTTGGACTTAACTTAGTTAATAGAAATATAACTGGAATGTAATAGTCTTGTTTCCTTAGTTGTGATAATTGTTCTGTAATAATGTAAGATGTTAAAAATAGGGGCAACTAGGTAAGGACTATACAAAAACTGTACAATTTTTGCGACATTCTGGAAGTCTGAAGTTATTCTAAAATTAAAAATTAAAGAAACATTACTCATGGTAACATAAAAGTTACCCACACTTTGATGAAATAATGTGAAGAATGAGAACATGGAGAAGGCAGTAGGCAGAGGTCCCTGTAGGGTTGTGAATGCCATCTGAGTGTGGAATTTATTATGGCTTTGTAAAAGATTGATGTGAGAGGGCAGATGCTTGTAGGGACCTGTCACTCATGTAGTCATCCAAATGAGAATTCCTTATCCAAATCCACATTTGTAGAGTGAGATGAACAGAAGAGACAACCTGGTGACCAACTGGTTAAAGCAGAGAAGGGAAAGGAAACTTCTCAGAAGGATCCAAGATTTCTCTTTGAGTGATTGAGCAGGAAGTGGTGTTCTTCCCGAGCCAGAGGCCACAGGGGAGCCAATATAAAAATTCAATGTCAAAATACCTCTTTAGAACTGGGGATGAGAAAGCTAAGAGGACATTTTCAGTTCTCAGAAGGCAACCAGAAGTAAAAATACGCTTTCATGCTTCTTGCCTATACGCCTCCATTGCGTTCATGCACCCACAGTCCACGTCTACCCAGTCTCCGTCTCCTCTCTTTTGAAGTGTGCCCTCAGCTATATATTGTTTGAAAATCTTGATAAATTATTTCATGTTAAGGGAGGAAATGGTGCAATGTGTTAATAGTATTGTTTGAAACATATTCAACTTTAAACAAAATAGGCAGATAGGAATAAGGAAGAAGCTGGGAGTGGATGGGGATGAAACCCCTAGGTTGGTGCTGATTAGCAGGAGAGCTGTGTACTTCCTACCTGAGGCTGTGATGAAGAGGTCCCCTTAGGGCAGAAATTTCACCACCAAAGTAGCAGTCCAAATGGGAAAGGATCCAACTGCTCCTCAGAAACAGGAAAATCAGTCAGCTGGAGTAGTAGAATGAGCAAAAGAAAAAGGCCTTAAATAGGTCTGATGAAAGTCCCATTGGGGAAAAAAAAAAAAAAAGAAAAGCTAAATGTAATTAGATTAAAAATATATTTGGCATGCATTCATCTCACAAATATTTGTTGTGCACCCTGTACATATGTCATGCTCCATTTTAGGATGCTTGGTAGGACAGTGAGTTGAACAGATACAGTTCCTTCTGTGATAGAGCTTAAATTCCAGTGGCATGACAGAGATAATATACAAGTAAATAAAAATAATAAGTTCTGGTTTTGAAAGTGCTCTGAAGAAATTATCAGGGTGATTATCTGGGCTGAAACCCGATAGATAAGAACAAAGCAGCTCTTCAAACAAAAGGGGCAAAAAGCATACAGTCTTTTCATTCAATACTTCAGCCAGAGACAGAATGACCTTATTTAAGCCTCATAACTTACATTATTACATGAAATGAACCCAAAATGTCAATGTTGTGGCTACCTCCATTTTATGCTTTTGAAAATGGGAATTAAACATTAAGTAACTTGCACACTACTTGCTCTGAGCTGAAGTCCTAACCCCAGTGCCTCAGAATGTGGCTGCATTTGGAGACAGGATCTTTTGGAAGGTGATTAAGTTAAAATGAGTTCATTAAGATGGGCCCGAATCTAATCTGACTGGTCTGCTGGTAAGAAGAGGGAATTTGAAATACAGAGTCTAACCACAAAGAAGCATGAGGGATATGCACGCATGGAGAGAAGACCAAGTGGGGACACAGTGAAACAGTGGCCATCTGCAAGCCAAGAAGAGAGGCCTCAGGAGAAACTCGTCCTACCTAATCCTTGCTCTTGGATTTCCAGCCTCTATACCTGTGAGAAGATACATTTCAGTTGTTTAAGCGACCCAGTTGGTGGTGTTTTGTTATATGGCAGTCCTAGTAAACTGATATACTACTTAATATGGTGACGTGTGAACTAAAATCAGGCATATTTACTATGATTAGAATTACTATCACTTATAGGACCTCCAAAGGAGCCTTTTTTCTTTTTTTTTTCTTTTTTGACACGGAGTTTCGCTCTTGTTTCTCAGGCTGGAGGGCAATGGCACAGTCTCAGCTCACTGCGACCTCCACCTCCCGGGTTCAAGCAATTCTCCTGCCTCAGCCTACCAAGTAGCTGGGATTACAGGCATGTGCCACCACGCCTGGTCAATTTTTGTACTTTTAATAGATACGGGGTTTCACCATGTTGGCCAGACTGGTCTCAAACTCCTTATCTCGAGTGATCTGCCCACCTCAGCCTCCCAATGTGCTGGGATTACAGGTGTGAGCCATCGCGCCTGGCCACAGGAGCCATTTTTATTTATTTTTATTTTTTAAAGAAATCCCAAGGGGAATGCATGTTCTCACAGGATCATTCCAAATACAATGTACAGCAGACATAGGGGAAGACATATTCAGGAAATAAAGCCATAATGGTGGAACATCAGACACATCTGTATGATGCCATCTCTATAACAGGTCTGGTGGTAGTGGTGGGAGACTCAGTGTGAGTCAGGAACAAGTATATTAGTTGGGGTGGGGTGGGGGTGAGCTCTGGAGTCGGATTTCTTGGAGTCAAATCCAGGTTCTCCTACTTACTAGCTGTATTATCACGGAAATTTGTTTCTAAATTTCCTTAATCTCTCATCTGCAAACCAGCTCACGGAGTGGGCATGACATTTATGAAGAGGTGTAAAACACATTCACAATATCTGATTAACTGTAAAGACTCAATACATGTTATGTGATGACATTTATGAAGCAACTACCTGTACCTATTCCTGGAGACCAGGGATGGGGATGGGGATGGGGGTTGTCTTGTTTTGTTCACTTCTGTATCTTCAGGACCTAGTAGGTCATGAAGAAATAACTGTTGAATTATTCCTATATAAACTCCGTTGAGAGACCACTCAGAAAATATATTTTTTAAAATGGGGCCTAAAAATTAGGAGGGTCTGGGAAAGACGACAGGCGGTGGTTCAGTAGTCCCCAACCTCTTGTTACTGTGGTATCTCTTTTCCCTTGGTCTACAATCCCACCTGGAGCCAGTCATTGTGGGGCTCCGGCTATGGTTGCTGGTGGTGCCCTGGTTAAATAGAGAAGGCTGTGTGGAGAGTGATCTGAACATGTGTCATCAACATGTGTCCCAGGCAACAGACTTTTCTCTTGTGATCTGTCTTTCTTGGGAAATGAGAAAGAAACAAAGCAGTGAAGACTGTAAGGCCATAAGGACGCTATCAACTTTCCAATATTATCCCTTCAGGCAGAGAACACTATTCTTTCCAGCAAAGACAGTTTCTGCAGTTTCACAAAGCTTTACGACCACAGACTGAGCATCCTTTGAGGGTAGATATAACACTATCTTTTAGACCATGGAGCCATCTGAAGAGACAAAAAAAAAATCTTCAGACCAAAGGCACATGCTAGCTAATTGCTGAAAGCCTGGGAGAGCCAGCGAGGGGATTCACAGACTCAGGTCTGACAAGTGTTTCATAAGAGTTGGTGCTGGGGGTAAAGAAATCGTGATCACCTTGAGAAAGTGCTGCTGCCAAAGATGTTCTGGTTCTCTGATGATTAACAGGGTTATTATGTATCCCTTTTGTGATTACCCTTGAATATATGACAAGGATCCTTTGTCATCCATAGAAACACTGTTTTTACATTCCAGTGAGAACAGAAGAAAGGTTTAATTACCATCCATGGCATCTGCTTATTTGAGTCGTCTTATGAGTAATCACATAGACCAACATATCCAGATGGCCAGGCTCTCTTCCTTTCCCTGCCTTCCTCTTCCTTTCTCACCATGAAAGGCATTCTGTTGTATATCCAGAAAAGTCACTTACTGAAAGATGACTGAGATGTGACTCCAAATGCCTGGTATAATATGGAAAAATAAATCCCAGTAACAGGAGAACACGCAATACTTATGCAGATCAATTGGTGGACATTTGCCTTATGAATAATTAAGCAGTTTTTTGACTTGGGGCAAAATCATCCCTCTTCCACAAAGTAAATACTTGGTTTACCCATGTGCACATCAGAGGTAGGAGGGGGTCTGATTTAGTTATTGAAAAATTACATCTGATATAAAGTAATTTTGCAGATAGCTCCTCCTTTAGGACCCAAATTACCACAATAGGTACAAAACTTTTAATAATTTATATTAATACAGAAGAACATATCTTGAGCTGTTATCTAAATAGCACACAGGTCAAAACATGTTATTTGATGCCCTTCTCACAAGGTGAAGGGGTTTTCCACGATTAAATATATTTAGTAAACACTGCATACTACATATTTCCTACAGATGCACAGTAAGACCCAGACATTTTAGAGTAATTGGTTTAAACCTTCTCAATATATGTCCACAAACTTTTTGACCTTGGAACAATTTTTATTGTTTTTATGAAAGTCCTGCAAAACGCTGGCTTTGTGGAGATCATTCAGGGAAGACTGCCTTGCTCACTTAAGCTTACTTCTATAGACCCCCAGGATGTACTTTTCTTTATCATGGCGCATTTCAAACCTGATTATTTAGAAATACACCTTCCTCCTTTCCATCAACATTCTGCATCCCAAACTAGTCACAGGGCTGAGGGCATCAATGTATCTACCCAAATGGTCTAGAGGAATTAGCCTCCCTTCTAGCCAGAGAGGTATTTTATGGCTTCCAAAGTAATAAAGTGGCCTATTCTCAATGCAGCACCAATAACAGCAGTTGCTTCCCACATAGACTAAAGATTAACAACAGGACTTGGGTGGATTTATAGGGCAGGTTATTACACCCTGAAAATAAGAAGGTGTTACTAATTCTCTTTCCCTTGATTTAATAGACTGACAGCTCCTGGGCTCCAGGGAGCTTCATGAGACAAATAACTCTCCAAATAAACCACCTGGGAGTGGGAGAGCTCAGAGGTGACTCTGCTCTCTCTGTGACCTATGACTGCTCACCGATGCAAAAGGA
The DNA here is from genome assembly GCF_024542745.1 of Macaca thibetana thibetana. Taxonomy (NCBI): domain Eukaryota; kingdom Metazoa; phylum Chordata; class Mammalia; order Primates; family Cercopithecidae; genus Macaca; species Macaca thibetana. Next base: position 114,367,713 of record NC_065589.1, read on the forward strand.
CAGCAGCCAAAACACCTGCTATCTCTAAGTATGTGCAATAAACATCAGCCATCAACCCCAGAGGATTTGTGGATGGACACCTGGACTGTTCACCCCTCAGGCACACCCCTACACTCATGACACTCTCCTGGGACTAATTATAGTCACTGACAATCTGTCTCCATCCCAAGACCAGTCCATAATGTCAGAAACTACTTGCACCCTTAACCTCTCCCTTCTCACCTTTAGGTGGGACCACAGTGATGTACAAGTCTCAAGACATGAGAAATGACCTGAGTTCTACAGTTTGGGGTTGAAGACCCTACTTCACCCTGTCTCTCTCTATTGTGTCAGCATTGAAATTTCAGTTCAGATTTTAGGGTTCCAATTTTCCACTTGTCCAAGAGAGGAGTTAATCATCTGAGTAGGAAACTGCCTGCATGATACATGTTGAAAAAATTCTGAAGGGGTCTCTGCCGCCCAAATAATTACGTTATGCCCCTGAGCAACCTAAAGTATCTCAGTTGGATATTAATCCTAAAGACATCAGATTAAGGTGGTAACAGACTTTTCTGAAGTAACTTCTAGAAGATATTCTCATAACAGCGTAATTCTTGGGTATCTGGTAATGGTTATAATGGTTGTTATAACCTAGGATTGGATTTCCAGAGTTACAGAAGATGCAGAGCATTATATTGATCAAGTTCAGGTTTCCAAATAGATTCTTGGGGAAAACATACATTGTGCTGTTAAAACTAGCTCCTCCTTGGGCGGTAACTATTACATCCTCTTCATCCTGCCCTGGGGTCATGATCATGCAGTAATGTATAAATCAGGGCATTTTATCTATCCAGATGTATTTGAGAGGCAGGAGAGTATACTGTAGTAGTTAGAAAAAGACGACAGGGAGACTAGCTGAACTTAATTCTGATTCTGACACTTGCAAAAATGAGAATCACTTATGTTCTCAACCTTTCTATGTCTCAGTTCCCTCATCTGTTACATTCATTAAAATTAAAAAGAAAAACATGTAAAGAACAATAATGCATCCTATTTTATGTTTTCTAATAGAATTTGATAAACTACTATAAAGTGCATGGAACAGTGTCTAAAATATACTAAACCATCAATAAATGCTAATTTCCTGGTGTTTAGGCCTAATTTAACCCTTTTTTCCTCTTCAAATTTTAAGTTCTGGGGTACAAGTGCAGGATGTGCAGGTCTGGTACATAGGTAAATGTGGGCCCTGGGGGTTTTCTGCAGATATCAACCCATCACCTAGATATTAAGCCCAGCATCCATTAGCTATTCTTCCTCATGGTCTTCCTCCCGCCACCTCCCAACAGGCCCCAGTATGTGTTGTTCTCCCAGTGTGTCCATGTGTTCTCATTGTTCAGCTCCCACTTATAAGTGAGAACATGTGATATTTGTTTTTCTGTTTCTGCATTAGTTTGCTGAAGAAAATCGCTTCCAGCTCCATCCATGTCACTGCAAAAGTCATGATCTAATTCTTTTTATGTCTGCATAGTATTCCATGGTGTTTATGTACCACATTTACTTTATGCAGTCTATCACTGATAGGCATTTGGGCTGATTCCATGTTTTTGCTATTGTGAATAGTGCTGCAATGAACATACGCATGATTACTAGGTATATACCTTTGGGTATATACCCAGTAATGAGATTGTTGGGTCAAATGGTATTTCTGTTTCTAGATCTTTGAGGAATCACCACACTGTCTTCCACAATGGTTGAACTAATTTACCATCCCACCAACAGCCAGAATCTGTAACAGTAACCAAAACAGAATGGTACAGGTACGATAAGAGACACATAGATCAACGGAACAGATCAGGGAACTCAGAGATAAGATTGCACACCTAAAACCATCTGATCTTTGGCTAACCTGACAAAAACAAACAATTGGAAGAGGATTCCCTAGGTAATAAATGGTGCTAGGAGAACTGACTGGCCATATGCAGAAAATTGAAACTGGACCCCTTTCTTACACCTTATACAAAAATTAACTCAAGGTGGATTAAAGACTTAAATGTGAAACCTAAAACTATAAAAACTCTAGAAAAAAACCTAGGCAATACCATTCAGGAAATAGGCAAGGGCAAAGATTTCATGATGAAAACACCAAAGGCAATAGGAACAAAAGCAAAAACTGACAAATAGGATCTAATTAAACTAAAGAGCTTCTGCATAGCAAATGAAACAATCATCAGAGCGAACAGATAACCTATAGAATGGGAGAAAATTTTTGTAATCTATCCATCTGACAAAGGTTTAATATCCAGAGTCTATGAGGAATGTAAACAAATTTACCAGAAAAAAAAAAAAAAAAAAAACCATTAAAAAGTAGGCAAAGGACATGAACAAACACTTCTCAAAAGAAGACATTCATGCGGCCAACGAACATATGAAAAGAAAGCTTGACACTACTGATCATTAGAGAAATGTAAATCAAAACCACAATGAGATGCCATCTCTTGCCAGTCGTTATGGTGATTATTAAAAAGCCTAATTTAACTCTTTAAAAGTCCCATTGAAGTAGGTATCATGATGTCCAAACTATAAAGATTTAGAAACTTAGGCACGTCGTCACTGTTTCAAGGTTACACAGCCAAATAGTAGAGCTAAGCTTCAAATCTAGTTCCTGTAACTCTGAAAACTCCCGCTTTTATCCACCACACTAAACTGTATCCTTTCAAATCCTACTACTTGATGGCTGCAATACATTGTATTTCTAATTCTCCTCTAATTTTTCAACAACTTCGTTAATTAATTTATGGTTACACAGATTCTACAAACCATATATATATACTTAGTGATACTGTATTATTAATTAGAGGAGTGAGTTAGGAGCTAAGAAGTTTGCCTGTGCCTATCAAAGATTCTATCATGGTAAATGCAGATTCCTTTCTTCTTTCTTACCTACCTATGTGGTCACATGACAGTGCTTTTTTCAGATCTTGTATTGCTGGGTGACAGCTTCTGTACTTTGAAATCCATTGCTGCATTTGTACCAAGGCTGTTTGCTCTTCCTGTTCCTAAGATGCATAGGATTCTTTTCATGGTTTTGGCTCAGGAACATCCACCCCAGTGGCCTTGTCTAACCTTCATCAGAACTGCACAGCTCTCCCAGCACCCTTCCCATTTTCTTTCACCAGCACTTTTTTTTCCTAATTCATTTCTTGACTGTTTAATTCCATTTCAGTATCTGCTTTTTTTGGCAACCTGGATGAATACACAGTTGAATTCTATAATAAATTGCAAGGCACCTTTCATTCTACTTTAATTCTCATCTTAGTATTCCAGATGTCCATTAGTCTTTCAAGATAGTCCTGTGAACACTATATTGTCCTCTGGAGATAACTACCACAGCCTCTTCATTCTCCCAGTCATGATCGTGCATTAATAGAGAAATCATGGCATTTTATCTGCCAGAATATATTTAAGAGGGGCCTCCACTGCCCAAACTAAAAATCAACTGTATATACATTTTAGATGTCAATAAAACCATGTAGCATTGAAGTAACTGTTTTCTAAAGAAAGGAAGAAAAGTGAGGAAGGGAAGAAAAAACATATAATTTTTCAGTATCTACTATGTACCAGGCATGGTGCTGTGACAGGTCATCTTTATTTCAGTTTCAAATAATCTTATGATTCAGATTTATATATGAGGGTCAAAAAGGTGGTTAAGCATAATGTGATAAACCTAAGGATCACAGACAGAGGTTGAAGAACCCAAATTTCAATTCTCGTTACTCAAGTCTTAGGCTCTTTTTTGTACATCATACAGACTCTCAGAAAGATAGTAATCTTCACTGCGTTTTAGAGATATTTTCAAGATACATATAAACATATTTATTTGAATGCACACACACATTGAGACACACCTATATGTGCATACATTGAAACCCACCTGTACAGGTACATACAAGCACACAGACATATAAAGTAAAATATATACATAAGCATATGCATATATGTATATAAATACCTAGTAGATATAGACATAGGTATAGAAACACACATACAGATTCTGCATGATTTTCTGGCATAAAGAACTTAATTTATTCAAAACCATAACACATTATCATCAGGTGTTTTTGTTACAATGAAATTATCTGTTCCTCCCACATAAAGATTTTAACATGTGGATGAATGAAGATGTCAATGAAGACAAAGCATCAATAGTGCCTAGTAGGATTCTGATCTATATTTGAGCTCCATTTAATTCTCCTAGTGCCCTTATATGTATGAGTTAAGAGTGGATCAGTTGCCTGTAAATAGCACAGGAAACAAATAGCTCATCATAGAAAATTGACATTCTACTGTTTAGTCTTGCCAAACCTGTTCTGGTCTCTGATAATGCAAGTAGGCTTATTAGCAGTAAGCAGATGGGATGTCCAATAATTTTAGAAGGGAAAATCAAAAGATATTTTTTGTCATAAATGTCTCCATTTGTGAAATTCTCTATGCACAATTATAACGAAGGTAGAACTGGTTCTAATAACAATAGCTTGCACTAATAAGTGTCCACTACATGCCTGAAATAATACTGAGTGCTTTGCATATGCTATTTTTTATTTCATCACAATATGTCCAAAGTTTCATTGCTAATAAGTGGTTGATCTTAGGTCTGTCTGTCCAAAAGCACATACAGGTCACAAACTTGCCTCCGAGGCACTGCCACCTCTTACTGCTCTGTTTTCAACAACCCACTTTCGACATCATCTCCAGTTTCTTAATTAACATTGGTGACTCCCCACGAGCCTACAAACATACATGTGCACACACACACACATACTATCAGTCTCATTATTTTTGTATTATTCTTAGTATGCATGAATGTCCCAAATTTCCAAGAGGAGCATCCATCTTCCTCTATGAATAAACAACCAGACTAATTGCCCCTTCTATTTCCTACAGGGCAACATCCATCACACAATAATGGCAACAGACCAGCTGGAGAGGCTGCCTTGGTGGATGCCCGCTCCCTAGAAAAGTAACTCACAGGCTATGTGTGAGTGCCCTCCATCACTGAGTGAGCTCGCCTTCCCAGCATGCTTGGAAATAGGCCAACATTTGGTTTTTTCACTAGGGATCTCCAGCTGTGGGTGTGATCAAGCCACTGGAACTTGGATTAAAACATTAGTTTCACCCAGGTAAGACACTTTTGAAATAACAAAAATGCCAAACTATTCATTTTCACAATCAACTATGAAATGAATGTCCCAAATTTCCAAGAGGATCACCCGTATTCCTCTATGAATAAATAACCAGAATCATTGCACCTTCTATTTCCTACAAGGCAGCACCCATGACACCTAGTGATCCCAGCGGAAGGATCAGCACAGGAAAAGATGCTGGCTGTGGAAATCACAGAAGACTACTGAAGAAGAGCCCTGGGATGAAGGAGAAATTTCACTGGCTTAAGGAGGACATTCACTGGCAAAATAAATTGTATTGTAATCTAAAGGTGATGGAAACCCATTGGAAGTTTTCACAAAGAGAGAATGGTGAGATTTGACCAGGATATATTAAAATCACTTCAGCAATTACATGGGAATGGATTGTAGGAGACTAGCCTATTTATACATAATGAAATGTGTACAGAAACCAAGTGGCATTTTGAAAGTCACACAGATTTTAAAAAGTAGACGTGGGATTTAAATCTAGGAATTTCTTGACTCTATAAGCAAAGGAGATATGTCGTTTGAGGTTGTTTCCAGTGTACCAAATTGCAACCTTGAACTATCAATCCAATGTGATGAACTGATTTCTTTGCCTATTGAAGGCATTGGTCAAAGTTTATGAAAGTTTGGTTTTGTTTATTTGGTGGAGGGCATTGGGCACTGTGGAACTGCAGTCAACACCCTCAACTTACTGCAAGACATTTCTTTTCAATGCTATTTAGCTACTAATACCTGTTAGATCCCACTATTAGATTCCATTGTTAGATTTTGCACACAACCAATCTCTCCGCTTTTATCTTAACACCTTTATTGTATAGCTTAGATATGGGAATGAAATCAGGCATGTAGATCTGGTCATGCACATGATCTGAAAAAATTGGATTTTTGTGAGTTGTCTCTAGGTGAAAGTATTTTTAATCTTTTGAAGAGACTGTATGTTAATGGAAATTTTTAAATAAGTAGCATAGAGCAACTTTTTAACAGATTAGCTTATAGAAAACCAGTCTTCTCCTAAGAAAAAGGGTAAATACTAGGTAAAATGCAAAGCACATCTGTTGGAAAGCATCATAGAGCTACTAAGAGAGCTGGAGCTTGAGATACCCGTATCCCAGAGGAAAAGCACAGAAATGTGATCCAAACTGTCAGAGTCAGTCTTTCCTTCCAGGCATTTGAAGAAACAGCATCAATCTAAACTGACTTCTCTAGAGAAGAAAAAAAGAGGAAACATTTTTCAACTCATTTTCTAAAGTCCAAATAGTCTTAGTATCAGGATCTCACAAGGTTATTACAAGGAAAAAGTTTCAAAACAATGTATCTAGTGAACATATGAATAAAAGCACTAAACAAAATATTATAAAATCATACCAGTAATGAACAAAAAATATAACACATATAAAAACAAAACATATAACAACTTTTGTAGCTAAAGTTTATTACTAGAAAGTGAGTTTGAACTTGAAAATTAATTCCGTTTTCTTCATTGTCCCTAAATAAATGAGAAAATCAGGTGATTATTTCAATAAAAGAGAAAAGTGATACCTCAGTTCATGCCGTTAACAAAGTCAATTACAAACGAAGTGCAGGTTTAAATGTCAATGATAATATAATAAAAGTTCTAGAAGATAGTATAAAATGATGTTTTCATGATCATGGAGCAGATCCACAATAAGCAATAATCATAAAGAAAATAATGTTAAGTCTGGGTGTGGTGGCTCACGCCTGTAATCCGAGCACTTTGGGAGGCCAAGGTGGGCAGATCACGAGGTCAGGAGATCGAGACCACGGTGAAACTCCGTCTCTGCTAAAAATACAAAAAATTATCCAGGCGCGGTGGTGGGTGCCTGTAGTCCCAGCTACTCGGGAGGCTGAGGCAGGAGAATGGCGTGAACCTGGGAGGCGGAGCTTGCAGTGAGCTGAGGTCCGGCCACTGCACTCCAGCTGGCGGGACAGAGCGAGACCCCATCTCAAAAAAAAAAAAAAAAGAAAAAAGAAAATAATGTTAAGTTAGATTGCTTACAATTAAGAAATGGTATCAAGAGAATGGAAAGGCAAGGCAAGCTATAGCGCAAAGGACGACATGAGGACCACATATTTTGGACAAAGAAGTTAGCTCCATAATAAATAATGAGCTCTTACAGATCAATAAGAAAAGGCAATATGGAACATCCAAATAAAATATGAAGAAAAGACTGGAACAGACACTTCACAAAGGAGGTTACCGAATGGCTAATCAGCATATTAAAATGTGAGCAAACTCATTAGTCACCAGGACAAACAAGTAACAGCCACAATAAGATATCACCACATAATCCTTCCAGTGGTAAAGTGACAAACAATATGTGTCAGGTCATTCTTGCATTGCTAGAAAAAATACCTGAGTTTTGTATAAAGGTAAAGAAAAGGTTTAATTGGCTCATGGGTCTGCAGGCTGTAAAAGCATGGGACTCACATTTCTCAGCTTCTGGGGAGGCCTTCGGAAGCTTACAATCATGGCAGAATATGAAGAGGGAGCAGGCATGTCACATGGAACAAGAGAAAAAGAGGAGGTGGGAGGTGCCACACACTTTTAAATGACCAGATCTCACGAGAACTCACTCATCATCACAAAGTCAGCACCAAGCTATGAGGGATCTGCCCCCTTAATCCAAACTCCTCCCACCAGACCCCACCTCCAGCACTGGAGATTACAATTCAACATTGGAGATTTCGGTGATGACAAATATCCAAACTATATCCCAATAGATAAGTATTGGCAAGAATTTGAAGCAGAAAAAGCTCTCATCCTTCGCTTTATGAGGTATACATTAGTATAGTTACTTTGGAACCTGATGACAGCATCAATTAATGCAGAACATATGTACAACAGAGGACTCAGCATGGCCATTCCTAAGGATGTACCTAGTTGAAATGTGTACATATGTGTAACCAAGGATATCTACAATGATGTTACAGTGGCACTATTGTATTAGCCCCAAATTGCTGCAACTCCAATTTCAACAAAAGTAGAATGGGTATAAAATGATGCTATATTCAGACAATGGAGAATTACACAGCAATGATAGTGAATTTACTACTACCCACAACAACACGGACAAACATCAAAATGATATTACTGAATGAAGAAAGACCCAAACAACTACCTACAGCAAAAATTAATGTGTGAAAAGAGAATTCAGAAAAGTGTTTTCTCTGGAGACAAGGAGTGACTGGAAAGAGCCATGAGGAGAGTTTCAGCAGAGTTACTAATACTCTTTCCTGCTCCTTGTGGTCCTCGTATCTGTGTATTCCTTTAATAAAAACCCAACAAGCTGTTCACTAATGATTACTGTGCATGTTGCAAATCTGCTGTGGATTAGCCGCAACTAGCTTTGATGTCCTCTTTAATCAGGGAACAAGGCTGAAGGAGGAGCTCCTCTGCCCATCTTGTAGCAGAGGAAAAGAGAACAGAAGCACATAATGCATCTTGAGGCTGCTGCTCAGGAGAGAAACAGGCCACATCCACATACAGGTCAGACCAAAACGAGTTACATGGCCAACCCTAATGTCAATGGCACAGCAAGAATAATTGTTCCACTGGGATGGGACTATGCTGAACAAGAAGAAGTATTTTGAACAAATACTATAATTTTCCTTCCATAATTCTCCTTTTGGTAGAGTAATTTCACATACTTATACAGCAAACAGTTTGTTTCTTGATAAATTTAAAGCTTTCAATTGTAACAGTCAAAATTTTTTTAAGAACTTCCTAAGATTTTCAAAGAAGTAATACGTAATTGATTCCAAATAAAAGTACTTCTAAGTCTGCTCAGTAAGATTTTTCTTCAACAAGGAACTTCTAAAAGCTTTACAAAAGCTCAAACAATGAATGTCTCTCATCTATCTACAAAAGCTGAGCTACTAATCATACTAAATTACAACTTTGGAGCTATTTTGGAATCTATTTTTATTCTAACCCTAAAGGTGTTATTTGGAAAAGTACTGTAGAAATTTTTATTGGGTCATTAAACCATCTCCTGCTAAAAAAGAAAAAAGATTCTGACAGTATATGTCCATTTTAAATGCAAATGGTTCAGATTATATTATTTATAGAAAAATCCTTACAAATCATGTGTATTTAAAAAACAATTGTAATATTTTTCCTAAATGAATGAGATTCACTTTTTTATCCAGTGAATATAATTAAAAATCCTTTGCATTGTTGCTATGAGAAGACAGTTCTTTGAAATTGTGTGTGTGTGAATTTGTCTGCCAGACTGTGGGGGCTCGAAGTTCTAATGCTCACAGGAGACCTGCTCTGTGTCAGGCAGCCTGGTAGGCTCTCCACACGCTTTCTCACTCTTCTCATAACTAGTAGAGTTAGAGTTTCCTTTCACGTAGGTAACACTATTTGCATTACCTCAAATCCCTCCAACAGTCCTACCATGTAGTTACCATTATTCTTATATTATAGTTAAAAGCAGAGGCCCAGAGTAAATAATAACTTAGCCAAGTCCACACAGCTACGAACCCAAAGGCCACACTCTTTCTGACAAATATTCCTTCTTTCATCCATTCTTTACTAGTATTAGGAAATTCCAAAGTATCATGTTAGTGGCAATAAATTGTAACATTCCAAACAGATTATATTACTTCCTCTATATTAACTGACATTCCTGTTTTAATTAGAGCATACCTTGCTTTGTCTTTATTTCTTTCTGGACAATGGAAGGAAACTTGTAAGTAAACAGTTATGGAAGCAGTTCATTGGTACCTTACGACTTATATATACTTTCTGTAGGTTTATTGATATGAAAAGCTTCTTCACCGACCCTTTCCAAAGCTTACAAAATAAATGTTAGGATAATCACAACAGTGAAAACAATGTGGGTGCTGGTGTGTGTGTGTGTGTGTGCGCGTGTACATGCTCTGTATGTGTGGACAGCTACAGATGAATTTTGGATAAAGACTTTGGTATGAACAGTTAGGGGGACCAGTAGAAAAGCAGCTAGCATATTAACGCATTTCTTCAAAAGCGTAATAACATTTGTTATTTATTTACTGTAATTTGAAACAGAGGTAGAATGGAGGGATGGAGTCAGAACAGCCCAGAGAGTCATTTACTTGCACCTGAACTAGCAGAGTTTAAAAAGTAAAAGATATGCCATAAGCATTTACTTCTGACTTCATGGCCTGGTCTGTGTTCCTTAATGGATGATTATTGAACACTCGGTTTTAACATGCTTTCTGATAACATACGGGTCACATTTGGCAGTTTACTTTAAATGTAAAAAGGCTTTTAAATTAACCATCTTGGGGAGATCTTGTGATTCATGGTGGCATCCTCTTCTGAGTGAAGAATCATAGGCCAGGCGCAACATCTCACGCCTGTAATCCCAACACTTTGGGAGGCTGAGGTGGGCAGATCACCTGAGGTCAGGGGTGCGAGACCAGCCTGACCAACATGGAGAAACCCCATCTCTACTAAAAATACAACATTAACAGGGCATAATGGTACATGCCTGTAATCCCAGCTACTCAGGAGGCTGAAGCAGGAGAATTGTTTGAACCCAGGATGCAAAGGTTGCAGTGAGTTCAAATGGCGCCATTGCATGCCAGCCAGGGTAACAAGAGCGAAACTTTGTTTCAAAAAAAAAAAAAGGAATCTTATGAGTTGCTGAAATTATTTATGCACTTATTAATTCATAACCTACTGACACTAAAAAGGATGCTGATTTATTTCTGAATCATAACGTTTATGATGGTTTTATATTACAGATATTTTAGCCTGCATGTTGCCAATGATTGTAACTTCTATATTGTACCTTCCAAATCAAAAGGACAACTCTGGCATCAGGGACCACTGACCTTCTGACCTTTTCTCCTAAACTTTTCTATAAAAGTCTTTCAACTTGTACCAAACTCCAGCACACTCCGAAACTTTCTTGGTGTTTGTTCTCTGGGCAATCCTCCCATTTGGCTTCTAATAAACTTTTATTATATTATTTCTGCCTCAACACACTCAATTTCAGTAGATATTTCAAGTGATTTCTAGCATGTTGTCAGAAAGAAGAAGGAAGAGGATGAAGAGGGAGAGGAAGAATAGGAAGAGGGGAAGGAGGGAGAGGAGGGGATGCAGGGGAGTAAGAAGGAGGAGGAGGAGGAAAGTGAACTGGTAATAATGATTACTTACAAGCAAAATTCCAGCAGTGGTTGGCTCATAACTTATTTAAATCTTTGTGTTTGATCCCTACCATTGCATATGCCATTCTGTCTGTTTCTACACAGACTCATTAGCATATTGCTGCTCTTTTATTATTAGAGGAAATTGTGCAGTATCTATGATTATGATTCCAGTATTTCTATTCAATCTGAGAACAATATAAAAGTTCAGAGACAAGGGATCAAACATGTCTTTTAGTTATTTGTTTTTGCCATGGGAGGACACAGAACTTAGATGTCTGGATAACAATTTAAAATATGTTGATGTTGCGCAATAGTCAACCTTCACTCACAAGTAAATGTAACTATTTAACCAGGATAATGGCTTTTGCTTTCCCAGAAGAGCCTTATTTTTCAAATAGGTCTTTTCAATTTAATTCAGGAAAAGACTGTTCCCATTGGAGAGTCTTCTTCCAGTCTCATGGCTGTGCCCAGTGCTTCCGAATATGTTTGCACCCAGAGAGGTACAGGCAATTCTAACTGAATTGTACTGTTTCTTGACATTTCTATAGCCTGATACACCTGTCTTTTGAAATAATTCTATATTGATAGGTATAGATATAGCTTATGTCTATATATACATATCTATACATATGATTATTTTATTTTATATGTCAGTATGAATAAAAAATACTGTATTGTTTTATGGGAAAAGGCAACAAAATATCACTGAAACGTACAGCTTCCTTTTACTTTTAGATCTGTGTTTAAATTAACAATAGCCAGTCACCACTTACTTTTATTTACTGAGTGCCAGTTACAATGTTAAGTGCTTTATGTGGATTGTCTTATTTAATCCTCACAGTCTCTCTGGAGGTAGGTGTTAGTATATGACAGCAAGACCAACTACGCCATATTGCAGCAAGTAGAGTTCAAAAAATAAACATCATATAAAATGTGCCATGTTATTAGCAGCTTAATGGAATCACCAGTGTGAGTCACGTGGTTAATGTGATGTCTGCGGTGGTGGTAAAAATGAGAGATGGTACTAGTCCAGGGCAATCCTAGCCTCTATGAGTGCTGCCTAGAGTTTGCCACCACCTACCTGTGCATGGTTGATAGATCCCTATGTATTATACCTAGGACAGTTTAAATCATTCTAGGAATTTTAAAAAATATTTTTGCCCAGAGGCAGTGGCTCACATCTGTAATCCCAGCACTTGGGGAGGCCGAGGCGGGTGGATCATCTGAGGTTAGGATTTCGAGACCAGCCTGGCCAACATGGCAAAACTCCGTCTCTACTTAAAAAAAAAAAAATTTAGCCAGTCATGGTATCGTAAGCCTATAGTCCCAGCTACTTGGGAGACTGAGGCATGAGAATCACTTGAACCTGGGAGGCAGAGATTACAGAGAGCCGAGACCACGCCATTGCACTCCAGCCTGGGTGACAGAGTGAGACTCCATCTCAAAAAAAATTTTTTTTTTATTGATACATAGTAATTGTTTATATTTACAAGGTGCATTCCATATTTTGTTACACATATAGAATATGTGATGATCAAGTTAGGATATCCATCACCTCATGTATTTATCACTTCTATATTTGGAACATTTCACATCCTCTCTTTAAGCTATTTTGAAATATACAATATATTGTTAATGATAGTCACCCTATTCTACAGTCAAATATTAGGCTTATTCTTTCTATCTAACTGTATGTTTTTACCCATTAACCAACCTCTCTTCATCACCTCACCATGGCAAACACCCTTTCTAGCTTCTGATACACATCATTCATCTCTGACTCCATGAGATTAACTCTTTTAACTTTCATACATCAGTGAGAATATGCATATTGTTTGTCTCTCTGTGTCTGGCTTATTTCATTCACTTCACAAAATGAACTCCAATTTTATCTATGTTGTTGCAAATAATAGAATTTGATTCTTTTTTATGGCTAAATAGTATTTCTCTCTGTATATATACCACATTTTCTTTATCTACTCATCCTTTTATGGACAACTAGGTTGATTCCATGTCTTTGCTATTGTGAATAGCGATGCAATAAAAATAAGGTGCAGATATTTATCTCTTTGAAATACTAAAAAAAAGAACAAACTTGAAGTTATCACTCTACCTGACTTCAAAATATCTTACAAACATATAGTAACTGAAACAGCATGGTACTGATATAAAAATACACACATAGACTAATGGAACAGTATAGAGAACCTAGAAATAAATCTACATATTTACAACCCACTGATTTTCAACAAAGGTCCCAAGAACATACGTTGAGAAAAGGACACCCTGTTTATTAAATGGTGCTGGGAAAACTGGATACTCATATGCAAAATAATGAAATGAAACTTCTGTCTCTCACTATATACAAAAATCAACTACAAATGGATTAAAGACTTAAACAAAAGACCTGAAACTCTAAAACTACTCGAGAAAAACAGAGTGGAAACACTCCAGGATATTGGCCTAGGCAAAGATTTTATAGCTAAGACCTCAAAAAGACAGGTAACAAAAAGAAAAAGTAGACAAATGGTTCTATGTTAAACTGAAAAGCTTCTGTACAGCAAAAGGAACATTCTAGGAATCTTTAGTGAGTTTGTGCTCATTTTACTGGTCCTATTTAGGAATATTAAGATTTAGTCACTTTCTTTCCCAACCACCTCTGAAAATGGGAATTTTAGGCCATCCCTGCTGTAGAAGGGGATAGAGAGGGAACTTGGTCCAATCCCCCCGAATGTGAGCTCAGATCATGGTATTACTGAGTTTTATTGCATTTGAATTTTAAGGAGTAACTTTCCTAAATTTATTAAGCAATTAAGAGGTGGAGAGGGCTGGATGCGGTGGCTCGTGCCTGTAATCCCAGCACTTTGGGAGGCTGAGGCAGATGGATCACCTGAGGTCAGAAGTTCAAGACCAACCTGGTCAACATGGTGAAATCCTGTCTCTACTCAACATACAAAAATTAGCTGGACATGGTGGCAGGTGCCTGTAATCCCAGCTACTCGGGAGGCTGAGGCAGAAGAATCCCTTGAATCTGGGAGGCAGAGGCTTCAGTGAGCCGAGATAGTGCCATTGTACTCCAGCCTGGGCTACAAGAGCAAAAGTTCATCTCAAAAAACAAAAAAAGAGCTGAAGAGCATGGTTGTATGCACCTCTAGTCACAGCTACTTGGGAGTCTGAGGTGAGAGGATCACTCAAGTCCAACAGTTCAAGGTCATCGTGACCTGTATGGTCATGCCACTGCACTCCAGCCTGGGCAACAGAGCAAGACCAGTTATCAAAAATAAATACATAAATAAACAAAAATAAAAATAAAATGTAAAAAAGAAGTATATCTGGAACAGGAGCCCAGGCTGTAGAACATGGTTGTAAAGTATGTAGGACATTTGTCCAAGGTCACATAGCCATCAATGCTACAGCCTAGCTTTGAACGAAAGCTGGCTTGCCTACCAGGTCTATACTAAACTATCCAAGAGTGAGATAAAAAATAAATTTAGAAATAATTAACATTAAATGCTAATAATTCATATGCCACAGTCATTTGGGAATTTTTTATTGCAGAAAAAGTAGCTGTCATTTGTGGCTTACTGTTGTTTAGGGCCTGTTGTGAAATTTTGCAGACATAAAACATAAAAAAAGTATGTAATCTAATGCCACGCAAATTTCACATAGTATCCTCTCTACATTTGAACACACAGTATCCTCTCTACAAATAGACATTTATTTTTGTCCCTGCAGTCATCTCTGCATTTTTAAATTGTTTCAGTGAACAACGATTTTCATGAACGAAATTTCAGCATCCTCCACTCTTACAGTTGAATAATCTGACTTTTGGAGAATTAACTAATTTCCTCCAGCTTACAGTTACTATGTTCTATAGCAAGAACAAGGGCTTGAATATAAGTCTGTTTGGCTCTGAAGCCTACAGGTTTTCCCTATGAGAATCCTGCCTCTTCCCTTTATGGTACTATTATAATTCAGAAACTCACTTCAAGATATTGCAATGTCCGCTTTTAAGTCTTTAATATTCCATTTCAAAAGCAGACAAGAACATAGGTAAACTGGCAACTATTTCTCAGCATAGTCAGATGGAAGAAAAATACTCTGATCCCATCCCACAGGAACCTACATAAGAACACATCACCATCTATTCTGTTTCACATGAATCATTAAGTGTGGCTGAAGCAGCCTTATTTTCTTTTCTCTTAGAATGAAGAGAATAATTCAGTTACAAGAGGATAAATGTCTGTGTATTGAACTTTTAGGAGCAATAATGAACTGATAGGTCCACAAATGTCTTTCGAAGACCACAGATACAAACACTACTCTATGTGGCAAAGCTGCAAGAGGATAAACCAGAAATACACAAAAAGAAAGGCATCAACAAAGGGAAAGGTTTCTAGCCCTTTCCCTTTTCTTGTTCAGCGTGTAATGTTATTTTGGATTTGGTTAATCACACAAGTCATAGATTTAAAAAGATATTAAACCAGAGAAACAGAAATCCTCTAAATACCATCAAGCTCTATAGAAGAGCCCGGATAGGTCTTAAGACTTCAAAGCCATTCTGTAGCCTATTCAAACCTGAAGGGTTAGTGTCATCTTAAAGACAAATTCCTAAAGGTATCTCACTGAGAAGGAAAACAAATACATTTTGAAATCATTGCCAAGCAATTTTATTCAAAGAGTTTTTAAATTAATTAAGGTTGACTTTTACATAATGAAATTCTCAAATGAAAAGGCCACCATAGCAAATATCTTCAACTTTGATTTCCATGGCTTCATAGGCAGATTCATTTATTCTTGGCTAGAATCACTCAACATTTAGTGAGCATCTATTTTGTTCTAGGATGCTAGGCACAGGGAAATATAGCACTGAGAAAAACATGGTTTCATGATTTGCAATTAATCACAGCTTATTAGGAAACTTAGACAAGGAAACTAACAAGTTTAAGAGAATAGATTCAGCTCTATAAAATATTATGAATATGATGCTATAGAATCCTACAGAAGAGGGATCGAAATCAAATTAAGGTGTGTGTGGGGGGGTGTGTGAGTGTGGGTATGGGTTTAGAAGGGAATTATCAAAGAATTAAACACTGAAAAATGAGTAGGAGAGAGCTATATACATTGTTGCTCTTGGGAACTGTGGAGGACATAGTCAGCAAAGATGACAGCTGATACAAAAGCATGGAAGTGCGATGTTTGCAAACTCATAAATAAGTTGGTCAGCTTGATCTGCCAAAGGGTATTAAGATTCACATTTCCAGTTAGGTAAGATCATACATTTCATTAATTTTACAGCCTTACTTCTCTTTTTGTATTTTCCATAGCTTGATTGATTTTTATCTGTTTCTTTTTAAGATAAAAGCTGATTAACCTTTGAAAAAGAGAAAGGAATATTTATGTGCATTGACAATCGACCTGTTTCAAAGTCAAAGCTGCACAGAGGTTAACTTACAGAGTTTCACAAATGTTGTTAGTCCATTGTTTACTATGGTAACATTTCTACTTTGCCTGAAGCATTTTTACATTGCCTGACCTTTATACAACACTCTAATATTCATATTTGGCTGCCAAAATACCACAACTCTGTACAGTTTCAAAGCTGCTAATCTGATCATTTCTCTCTGTTCCTCTCACCTTTCCCATTTTAGTCTCTCTACTGACAGCAAAAGAAGAAAAAGATTTGATTTAATTTACATTTTGTATCATTCAGAACTGATGACCCAAGGGAATATTCAGGGCAGGACATGACTTCCTTTCAGCAAGAATATTGTAGGTGAAACAAACCTGCACGTTGTGCACATGTACCCTAGAACTTAAAGTATAATAAAAAAAAAAAGAAATTCAAATGAATAGAGAAATTCATAGTATGAACTCAATTACATCAATCGACAATTATTTACATACTTTTGATTCTATACCATGCAATGTACTGGGTGCTGAGGCAAATAAAGTCATGCGATTTCATCCTGAATTACCCTCAAACTAATTAAAAGTACAAAACATATAATTTAATTTACTAGAGTTTAATTATATAATGTAAATTATAAAAATGTTATAATATATAAGATTATATATTATAACCCTGTGTTATATAGTAGAGATATGATAGTGAACAGGACAGAGACATTACGTTCAAGGAGCTAGTGTTTAAATCAAGGTTGCTGACAAGTAAAAAAAAAAAAAATTGCAATATGGTGTGATGACTACTAATGTGAAAATAAACACAGGGTCACCAAAACCAAACTTGAAAGCTTGGGGGAAAGTTCTCTGTCCTCTTAACGGATATTTCAGAAATAAAGCGAAACTCCCTAGTCTAAGGAAAAAGAAAAGAGTGTGCTAGGAATTGGAAATAGCAGGTTCAGAAGCCCAGGGACAAGATACGGCTTAGCATGATGCCAGAATTGAGAGTAGGGATTGTAACTACACATACTGAAATCTCCTAAGGTACTTATACTAAACACATGCGTACGCACACACACCCCCCACACATACACATATATGTATATAAAAGACCAAATCAGTAAGGAACTCTAGTTGTTTGATTAGAGATGAAATCAGTTGGATAGAAAGAATGCTGGCAAACATGGGATCAGCAGTAGCTGCTATAGAAGAAGAGAAAGGGGGCAGAATGTGGACACTGGAGGCAATAACATCAATGACCAGGTGCTGGAAAGCAGAGAGGTGGCAGATCGTAAAACAAAGAGCTGCTAGAAAGTTGAGATGAAAGACATTTTTTTTCTTAAAACTGATGGATTCTAGTAGCACTGGTGACAGTCCTAAGTACCTAGCTATAGCAGGAAAATTAAAAAAATAAAAATCCAAGTATTTGTGGGCCCAGAGCTCTATGAATGTGTGGAGGAAATGATATTGTTTCAGACTTTCCTGTAATCCCTTCCCTAATTTTCTGTAACCTTTTCATATTAGCATACCTTAGGGTTCCATTCTTGATTCTCTTGTCTTTACTTTCCACATTCACACCCTTGATAACATCTTTAAATAAGACCCACATGCTGCTAACTCGCAGAAAAGTAACTCAAACCTAAACATTTCTTCCTAACTCCAGATCCACCTAAACAACTACACATCTGATAGCTCCACCTAGCTGTTTTAGGGGAGAAAAAGTAGGATCTTTTCCTCACCCATCATGAGGTCCACGACTGACACTCCCATAAGAAAAGACAGATTAACAAGAGAAAAGCATCACAAATTTATTTAACGAAGTTTTATGTGACATGAGAGGCTTCAGAAATTAAGATTCAAAGACCCAAGGAACAGTGTGTATTTTTATCCTAAGTCTGAGGAAAGAAGTGGAGAGGTGTGCAGAAATATAACTGGACAAAAATGGAGTATGACCTAATGGTAACAAACTGGGAGATATTTGGCAAGGCCTGTTCAGATTCTTTTTGGCCTCTCTGTGTAGCATTTCTTTCCTCTGGGTAGAAGGAAGGACACTTGTCACAGGAGGGTCTTATGATCTACTTTCACGGGAGGTAGGCCAAAGAGTGAACTTTCTAGGTTTTATAACTTGTTTTTGGGAAAAAATAGGGGTTAGAAACAGAAGAAAGGAGAAAGTCAGAGATAGGCCCTGTTGCTTTTCTGGGGTCCTCCTGTCCTTTTCAGCTCAGAAGTGCTCAGCGTGCCACGGGGGACCATACTTTGGGGCATCGTGTTCTGAACCCAAACAATGTGTAAGAGGCATCTCATATTTAACACATCCCCAACTGTATTAGTCCATTCTCACACTGCTATAAAAAATGACCTGAGACTGGCTAATTTATAAGAAGAGGCTTAACTGATTCCCAGTTCCACAGACTGTACAGGAAGCAAGGCTGGGGAGGCCTTAGGAAACTTACAATCATGGTAGAAGGCAAAGGGGAAGCAAGCATATCTACATGGTGAGAGCAGGAGGAAGGAGTGGGAGGTACTACACACCTTTAAGCAAGCAGCACTAAACCATGTGATACCACTCCCATGATCTAATCACCTCCCACCAGGCCCCTCCTCCAACACAATTCAACATGAAATTTGGGTGGGGATTACAATTCAACATGAAATTTGGGTGGGGACACGGATGAAATCGTGTCACCAACTTAATATTTGATTTCTACCACATCCCCCAAATCCTACTGCATCCCCAGTCAGCCCCATACCCATTGATGACAATTCTTTACTTCTAGAAATTAAATAAAACATCTTAGGGTTGTTCTTGACTTTTACTTTTCTCTCACACCCCAAATGCAGGACATTGGTGTGTTTTATTGCCTCCACCTTTGTGCTACGCCCATAATCCAAGCACTTTTCTCAGTAGCTCCACTCCTACTCCTGCAATCTGAGCTAGCACCATCCCTCACTAGATTACTTCATTTGCTCCTGATGGGCCTCCCTCTGTTTTCCCCTGCCCTCTCTGTGCCTATTCTCAGTACAGCAGCCAGAATCATCCCTTGAAAAGTTAAATCAGGATTTCTAAACTCCTGCAATATTGACACCTTGGACCAGATGATACTCTGTTGTGGGCATGTCCTGTGTATTATAAAATGTGTATTCAGCAGCATCCCCGACCTCTACCCCTAGGTGCCAGTAGCATCTCCTCCTCATAGTTGTGACAACCAAAGATATCTACAGACGTTACCAAATGTTTCTTTGGAGACAAAATCATCCTTAATTTTGAACTACTGAGATAGATCATAAGATTTCTTCTTAATCAGAATAAAAGCCCAAGTCCTTATAAGGGACTATACTTTCTGCCACATTCCCAGTCCTTTCCCCTTCCTCACTCATTCTTACTACTCTCACTTACACCCTGGGCTTCAGGCCCACTGGACCACTGCTGTTCCATGGATGTCAGGCCAGTTCTGCCTTTCCCAGGCATGGCTCACTCCTTCTTTCAAGTCTTTGTGCAACTGTCACTTTCCAAATGAGGCTTACCTGATAACCCAATTGTAAATCACAACCTGCCACTACCACCTCTGTATCACTGATAGCAACTGTGTTCTCCTAAGTTTGCTATCACTTATCACCTTCTAACACGTAAAATTTGCTGATTCATTCAGCAGCTATTTATTGAAGACCCACTCTCTAATAGACATCATTCTATATTCCTTGGCTTTAGGAATAAATAAAACAGATTCTAGTTGCAGGAAAAATATATTAATCAAATCAACAAATAAAAGATATGTCAGTTGTTGACAAGTGCTTAAAAAAAAGGAGATTGGGGTGCTAATGAGGAATTACAATTTTAAGTAGGACAATTTGTTGAGATTGTAAGTTTGAAAGATTATCAATCTTTCTGTTTCTTTGTGTTGTCTATCCTCTTCCATAAGGCTATAAGCTCTATGACACTAGTGATTTATTTTTTTTCTAATTTTTACCCATGAGACAACTCTACTAACTTGAACAGACTCTGACACTTAGTAGTTTTCAATATTTTTTTCTTAAGGAAAAAAACTCCTCTTGAATCAAATAAAATGATTTAGACAATGGAATCCTTACAGTTTTGTACTTACAGTATGAGTGGGAGGTTCATTCTGGAAACATGGCACACTTATTTCCTGCATGACTCGGAATGAATTTATCACAGACCACTGACCTGCAGATTACCTATCGTATCTACATGGAAAGAGAACAACAACATAATGTAATAAGCATTATATAAATGGTGCATGCTGTGTTTTCAAGGTACAGATATGGGACAGTCCATTTCAGGTGGCCAGAAAAGGTATTTAAAATGTGCCTTTAAGGATAGAATTTCAGTAGAGTGAAAAAAGGAAAAAGATCACCCAAAAGATAAACAAAACAGGGAGCTAAATATCATGAATCTTGCTCTGAAATTGTGCCAAGGCCAGTAACTCATCTCTTGCCTTATTAACTTATGACTAATGTGAATATGGGGATCATGAATGTTGTTGCTAAGCCCAAGATACATTTTCAACTAAAAGTAATGTTGTTAAAACTTTCACCAAGAAAATGGATATTATTTGGAACTGTTATAGGTAGACCTCATATATGTTATTACAAACTTTGCCTTGTACCTTCTTCTAGTATTATGTTTCTTCTCTTGCATGGCCTCCATCATGCATGTGTCCCTGTGCTGGTTTATAGTCCAGTGGCAGAGAGATGGGGTTCTGAATCTCCCCAGTTCCCACTCCCCACCATTCCAAATGACTGAAATCTTTTACCTATGCTTGAGCCCTTCTATTTTCTACTGAGGCTCCCTCCTTGTGAATGCCATTATCCTAGGTTATCCTTTTTTTAATTTGGGGCTTTTAAATAACAATAACTGTGAATTTGATTCTGTTTCGCTTCCTATTTGACTTGCCTCACTTCCATCCCAGTTCCAATTATAACCCTATAGGTGTTCAAAGAGAAGAGGGCATTTCCTTCCATAATTATTAGCAGAGGCTTCAAATGAGAGCTGAAGAATAGAAACTCAATGCATAATATGTAAAAATTAATGAACACATATTAATGAAGGTAGTTGGTGGTAGTGAAATGATGTCAGCCAATGTGTTGAACAAAACATTTTCAGACACTTACGAAGAACTATGCAGAATTTAATTAGGGTGGTTTAAAAAAAGCAATCAAGATGCAATTATGTGTCATGCTGAAGAACTTCTTTAATGTCAACCCATGAAAATAGACTTTATTTTGAAACTTGTGTAATTGTCCTGTAGAACTGATGTTTATGGCTTCTTTTGAATAAACTTATAAACTAATCATCTGAGTCTTGAAACTTGAGACACTTACATTTGTCTTATCTGAGTTCCTTTCTCACAAAACTAACTATCAGGACTCCCAGATGGGATCAAAGAATTGAAACTTACCAGGTCACTGCATCTGAACAATGAGATACCAGACTCCTCAATCATCATGATTGCCTAACCAATCCCCTGCTTCCTGCACCAACTCTTCTTCCTTACCCCTCCCCCTAATTCCTGTTTTCCCACACATGGTTATATTTCTCCCTCACTAAATAAATCTTTAATTTTAGTTGATCAGGGAGATGGAATCAAAACTGATCTCCCACCTCCTCGACTGTGGCATGAGATTAAAGCCTTCTTCCCTGACAATACTTGTTGTCTCAGTGATTGGCTTTCTGGGTGATGAGCAGCAGGACCTAGACTGAACTTCTAAGCCTTTTGGTGACAATTTGAAAACAACATGAAACTACCTCTCTCTCTCTCTCTCTTTTTTTTTTTTTCTGAGTATGTGTCTCTAAGCAAAACTTTTGACTGAAAGGGATTAAATGACTCCTCACAATACTCATAAGCATTTTGAGGAGGTGGGAGTAGCTAGAGTCTGAATTCTAGACACCAACTAATTAGCAAATAAGTGAGGGCTTAAAAGACAGGAGTGCTAACTGTGGTGCTGCTATTGCTGCTGCTAAAATATATCCATGTTCCAGGTAGTATATGACAAGTGCTAAACAGGTGTTCTTTCATGCTAACAATAGTTCCTTCAAGTAGATATTTGATTTTTCCAATTTTACAGGTAAGAAAATAATGGTTTTGGATGTTTACACAGTTTACACAGTTCAAAAGTGGCAGGATCAGGATTTGATCCAATGATAAAAGCCTGACCTGTAAAACTTACTTCTTAACCATTTTCTTAATACTAACTCTCCACAGAGAAGAAACTAGTAGGAGTAAACCATTAGGAAATGAATGTGTGTCTTTCCTGGAAGTGTAAATCAGAAAGTCAAAAAGCAAAGCTAATTGAAAAGGTGGAAATTGTCATTTATCACTTACAAGTGTTGGAGCAAAGATACAACTCAGGAATGGGGAAAGTTATGTGGAAGCAAAGAGAAGTTAATTAAGGAGTAGAGGGAAAAACATAAAGCTGAGACTGTTCAATTGACCTTGGCCCTTTAATGGGCCCATGCTTGTCCCTGCCAAGTCTTGTGCTAAAATGTCTCTAGTCCTTCTTTTCCTATACTTCCTCATGTTCCTCTCTGCCTTTATTCCACCAGGAGTCACATCTATAGCCAAACACCATTGCAATTTGGACAATCCTCTAGCTTGTGGATATTTACCCACTTCTGTTACCTAGTCTGTTGAACTGTTTCATACCCTGCCACAGTTCATTTTCCCAATCTTCACCCTCACACAGATCCTCAGGCCACTCTTACTGCAGGAGCCTCCTGATTTCTGTTTATGAGGGAATAAATGAGTTTGGGTAAAGTACTATATATGAAAATTTCAATCTCAGTATAGTAGTAAAAGTCAGAGTTACCTTCAGCAAAAGGGGAATTGGAGATAGTGGTTGAGATAGATATGACTGGTATATGCAAAAGACTTAGGATGACCAGTTCAATAAATGCAAGCAATTGTAGAGGAGGGAAAAAATAATAATAATAATAAACTTTCTCCTATTGGCTTAGATTCAGTGTCTGCTGCAAATGAAACTATTGAAAGACAGATTAACTGGAGAAGATATTTATTTTATATGCACATGGGGGACCTCACCGATATGAAGTCAAAATCCCCCAAAACTGGTTAGATCTGAAGACTTTTATACAGTTTTAACAAAGTATGGTAAAGTGTAGAAAAAAGAAAAGACAAAGGGGGCTTTGGGCTTCTTCAGGAGGGACCGATAAATTGTGAGAAGGTGACAAGATGTGTATGGTATATTAGTTCATTCTTGCACTACTATAAAGAAATAACTGAGACTAGATAATTCATTAAGAAAAGAGGTTTAATTGGTCCACAGTTCTGCAGGTTGTACAGGAAGTATGGCTGAGAGGCCTCAGGAAACTTACAAACATGGCAGAAGGCAAACAGGATGCAGGAACATCTTGACATGGCCAGAGCAGGAGGAAGACAGAGAGAGCATGGATGTGCTACACACTGTTAAACAAGATCTTTAGGGGGATGGTGCTATACCATTGGAAACTGTCCCCATGATCCAATCACCTTCCACCAAACCTCACCGCCAACTCTAACAATGGGGATTACAATTTGACATGAGATTTGGTGATGACACAGAGCCAAATCATATCATATGATAAATAAGGATTATTTAGTAAGCCTTGTTACGTAGTCTACAGTAATTCTCCTCTTCCTAGTGCAAGACAGGAGCATACCTTTACAAATGATAATTTCCTTTAAGATAGAAAAGCTATTCCATTCCTTACAGAAAGGAAATACATGCTGGGGTTTTAGGCAGGACGGCGGAACACAGAGTTTCTTCCAATGTTTGCTGTTTCTGAATTGTCTTCAGCTCAAAATACTTTGTATGCCAAAGTGGCAATTTTTGGTAAGAGCATATAATGATCCCCTTCACAAGTGCAATGTTTGCTAAACAATGGTGAGAATCCAATTTAAAAGATGCAATAGATACGTTTCCCACAAAAAGGCAGAAGAGCAAGAGGAAAGAATCTCGGGTTTAAGCCAAAGTGATTTCAGTCTTATAAGCAAAGCTTTTTTATAACAAAATTAAGATGTGAATCTTCAGGGGCCACAGTCTGCTGACTCCCTAGTATGACTCTTAGCAACTCGGCACTTACTCTAGTTTGCAGTGGCAGCAGGAGAAAACTGTGAGTACCAGAGATTTCTGGAGTGAATTCTAGGTCCAGGCTTTTCAGAATGCCCAAGTCAACAGCTACTGCTTTTCAGGAATCTGGAAGATAGCTCCAACTTTCTTCTAAATGCATTGTTTCCTGTCTTTCTGACTTTATTTTTGGTGTCTTTTGTGTCTGAAACCTTCTCCCCAACTGCCTATATCATAAATATTCAAGATGAAACTGAAATGTCATTTTCTCACTGGAGCCTTTCTTAATCTCTCCTGGTGAGTTCTTCTCATGGTACCCCCACAACATTTTGTATGCTCTCTATTCTGACACCGGCACCCACTTCAAAGGGATATTGATGTGAATTTGCACCTTGTACCAACTTCCATGAAAAGTCTGATTATTTCCAGCAATTTATCCTACTTATTTCCCTTCTTGTCTCCCACCCTATGCCTATCCTCTAGCCTGAAGGACAATTTCTATTCTTATTTTATTATTTTGATCCTTATGATATATAACATTCTGAAGACAAGTAGGGATTAATGTGGTGACTGTTTTGTCCATAACTTTGCCTTCTGACCTCAGGCCAGCTCTCCACGTTCCCCTGCAACATTTATTAAGAATAAAGCCCTGCCACTCCTCCAAGTAGCAAAACAAGACAA
The DNA here is from genome assembly GCF_024542745.1 of Macaca thibetana thibetana. Lineage (NCBI taxonomy): Eukaryota > Metazoa > Chordata > Mammalia > Primates > Cercopithecidae > Macaca > Macaca thibetana. The sequence continues at coordinate 114,393,230 of NC_065589.1, forward strand.
CTCCATTTTTCCTCTATGGGTTGCTAAAAAGGGAAAAACAGAATCTTAGCCAGATGTTAAGAAAAATAGAGCCAGGAACAAGAGAAACTTCTTCCACAGGGATGTGGAATTAGGAAGCAGAAACATTTTGTTTTCTAAATTTCAAGATAAAGGCACAAAACTGTGAGAGTTTAGAAAATGAAATAAAATTATACTTAACTACAGCCTACACAAATAGCTTTTGAAGAGATTCAGTATATTCATATAAAAGTTTTCAGGCCTGAACTGCCTTCCAGAGTGTGGGCCTGGTGAAAATAGTGCTTCTAATGTGTGTTTAGATATGTTGATTGAAGTTACCCACAATACCTTACTGCAAACTGAATGAGCTCACTAGTTAAATATGTCATCTTCTTCAAACGGGTGTTTTTATTTGCTTTGTTCTATTTCAAATGATCACAGTAAAAATTATCTCAACCCATAGAGATTTCTATTGTGTGATCTTTAGTAATAACAACCAGATATTGTGAATTTCTTCAAACTCTGTTTTGTAATGGTGTGTTACAAGTTCTCATAGGAGAATTCTAGTGCATGAACAAGTTCTGTGATGAAATCACCATGACGTTTTCTAAATAATCCAAAAAAGAATTCTTGGAAATATTTTGCCCTTTCTTTTTCCAAAGGAGAAATAACTTCAAGTGCTGTTAGTGATATCATTAACTTCACATAAAACAATTCTTAATGGAAAACACTGAAATAGTTACAAAAGCATATTTGGAGCATTTTTCAGTGCTGAATTATGTCTATATAAGGCTGCGTATTCATATAGCCACTTTAGAGTTTACAGGGATTATGTTGAAGACTTCAATACCTTTATTTACAAATAGTGTACTACGCCTTGTTTTGTGACTCTCTCTTGCTCATTAAATTCTGTTAAAAGAAAAATTGTAGTGAAATTAAACAGTTTAATTCAGCAAAGAATGATTTGTGGATTGTGTAGCCTCCAGAACCAGAATAGATTCAGAGCGACTCCTGGACTGCCCCATGGTCTGATAGCATCTAAGGACAGAAGAAGGAAAGTGACATACAGAAAATAAAAGTGAGGTACAGAAAGAGCTAGACTGGTTATAGCTGGATGTTTGCCTTATTTGAACCTGATTTGAACAGTTGGCTATCTGTGGTTGAAATTCAGTCACTGTGGTTGGCTGAGACTTGGCTACTTCATACAAGAGTAGGTTACAGTCCATCCACACATCAAATTAAATATACTATGTATGAAGAAACCTTTAGGATAAACCTAATTTAACAATTCTACGTAATCTGAGGACAAAGGGAATATCTAAAATTCCTCTCTTGCTTAGTACCATGCTATGTGCAGAGCTGTAGCTTAAAACATATTAGTATTGAAAAAATAAGTAAACAATTATTGCATAGTTTGTTAAGTACAGATTGGTAAACATAATGTAAGAAACATAGGAAGAAGCATCGTGTGGGGAGGGAGAGGAGATAGGATTCGTTAGGAAAGGGAATCAAATCTTTTTTTTAGCAGAATATTGAAGGTAGAACACAATCTTCCAGGACACAGAGAAAAGAATATTCTTGAATACCTGAATAACACCCACAAAGTTGTGGAGATGTGAAAATATTTGATAAGTTAAGAATCAAAAATTAATGGGAAAATAGTCGGAGAGTGAGAGATGAATAGAAATATGGGGTTGGACAAAGTTGTAAAGCTTTTCTGAATAAGCTAAGGAGATTGTTGTTCACCTGCAGCAGAAGACTTGGAATTAGCACAGGGTCCATAGCCTCTGGCTTGCGTTAAATGTTAACTAGCCCACTTTATACAAAATCCCAGGGTGGATAAAGGGTTTATTTCAATGGTAGAATAGGAAGTAAAAGCCAAAATTGTCGGCCTTCATTGCTGCTGTTCTTTTCATTGTTTGTTTTGTTTTGCATTGTAGATCTTCAAATAGTTTTAGTGTTTTCTTCCTTTTTTAAAGTTAATGAATAATAACCAAAGCTGCACTCTCTTTTGTGAATCAGCCAGAATATAATGGATTCAGCTTAGAAAAGGCAATTAGTAATTACATTAACAAAGCAAAACCAAAATCCCTGAGGTTAGATAGTTCTAGTAGCACTGAGTATTCGTCCAGTGCCTGTGGAGTGGCTCACACTTTTTTTTTTCTTTTTTAGTAGTTAGTTAGCTGTCAGGTCAAATGCTGCCCAGTGTTACCACAAAAGCTCTCACCAAACAACAAACCCAAGAAACCTACGTCGGTCCTTGGAAACTGCCCAACTGTGAACTGGGCCAGGCCATCTAGGATACTGCAGCAGGGAGCACCACCCTGTCAGTTTGTTGCCTCTTAAGTAAAGAGCTGTTTGCCCATCCTGCTACACGTAGCCAGGATACACAAATGGGGGAACACAGATGTGCAATGGAAGCAAACCAGTGATCAGCCCTACAATGCTGAGATTCTATTTACACGCTTTTTGTGTCATGTTTATTATATGCAATACTTCAAAACTTCACATTGCTGCTATATTTTTTACTATGATTCGTTAGCTTGAACATTCCAACAACCCATACAGCTCCCTGATGTGTTTGTAACTCTCTTGGCTTTCAATTTCACAGTATTCCCTGAAGTTAATTGTGATGCTATTTTATGTTTCTAAAGACAGCATATTTCTCCCTAGGTATACTAATACTGAACAACTGAGATACATTCTAATTTCATGGGGTAAAACAAGCTATTCTCATGTCCTAGGCTGTTCAGCACAACAGTTTCCAAGTGTCCACACCTTTTATTTTCTACATCTATTATTATAATTATCTTCGGACAATCTCAAACAACTGAAATTATGAAAACTTGAAAATGTCTGACAAAAGCTTATATCCCTACACTTCTACAAAAGTACTGAAGAGGGTTTGTACACGGATTCCACACAGACTTAAGGAGAAATAATAAGGTAAATCGAAAAGAAGAAAGCTCTTACAAGCAGACCAATGCATCATTCTATCATCACCACCATCATCATTGTCATTATTATTATCATCATCTTCACTATGAATATATTTAACCATACTAATACTCAAAAAGTTTCACATTAAAATAAGATACCACTTTTGACTCAACAAATATTTAAGTAAGAATATGGCCATGGATTTAGAAAATATGAATTCCTGTTCTGCTGAAGAAAGCGTAAACTTGAGAATCGTAGAGGAAACCAGTTAGAATGTAATACAAATGATAATTATTATTAAAATAATACAGTTTAATATAATTAGTAAGCATAATTTTAAAATTATTTAACATAAATGATAACCACAAAGGTAAAGATTATAAGAAGTATTTGTTACAAATATAGAATGATCATTCCTGCATTACTATGGGGAAAATTGACATAATCCAAGTTTTTAACAATAAAGGATTGGTTAAATAATTATTTAACCATAAGATGTGTACTTATTAATATGATAAAAGTTTCATCATAATGACACATGTAAAAGGATGTAGTATTGTACATACACAATTATAACTTTAAAATGTGCATGTTTTGTGCAAGAGGATATATATGAAAAATACTATACTGCTATATTGGCTGTGGCTATCTTTTGGGTATAAATAGTTGGATTACGGATAATCTTTTTCTTTCTACTTAAATCATTTTATATTGCTTTTTCACCCTAAAATCAATAACAAAAAGATAGTAAAGATTTTTAAAGAACACTGAAGGATATTTTTATAGATATCTAAACCAGTTGCTAGCTAGCTATTGTCTAAATACTAATGCCTGGCTTGGTCAACACAGGGAAATTCACTCACGTGTGAGTAATGTTCTAACAAAGCTTATATGAGTCAGTATCTTACATTGGCTTGTGACATTAACTGTGTAGCATGAAAAGGCAAGTATCTAATAATAGAGGCATTGTGGAATGTCCTTGAAGTTCTTAGGCTTCAAGAATCTTACTTTTCTGATGCTCTGAAAATACTGATGCCATGCTTACTCCCCAAAGAGGTAGTGAGTTTCAAGTGGGGACTAAGAGTAGGTAATTTTTAAAGTTCCCAGATGTGTTTAACGTGCAACCAGAGTTAATAATTTGGGGAATAGCCAAGAGCTGCTCAAAGTGCAGTGTTGGCCTCAAACTGTTCTTTACAGTCCACAGTGAGATTAACTCAGAAATTAGAAGTGAGATGAGTTCTCTATTGAGAGTGACCATTTAAAAATGTTTATATAGAAATTTGACTTTGCCATGACATCCAAACAAGTGACTAGTAAACAACTCTCATTAAACCATTTATAGACTAGCCTGGGTGTTTTAGAGCTCACTTGATGAACCACATATAAATACCTCCTATCAGTCCGTGATGAAGTGAAAGAAAAACTAAAAAGCCGATCCTTCAGGACACAGGTTTATGTGCCTACCTTCACAGCTACATTGTCTGTTATTGAGTATCACCCATAGAGCTTAGCACAAACTATACCTACAGCAGGTACTCCAAATGCTTCCTGAATTGTAATGAATGATTTCATTTTTTTTTCCATTTAAGAAGATAACTGACTTTTAGCAAGAGCCATTCGTATTGTGATGTCTTTACAATAAAATAATTTATTTAGAACAGTGGAGGTTTCTGACATTATAGTTAAACTGACCTGTGATGTTCTGCAGCAGAACAAGCTTCTTCATGCCCCTTAAGTGGTCTTATGTCTCTTCTCTTACTTCGTTGACGTATTTGTAATATATCATCCCTTACTGGCACAGGTCCAGTGACTCGGTTGCAGCAAGAATGGGGGGATTCTGACAAGTGCCATCAATGGCAGCCTTAGGCCATGGTTCACTTCTTTCAACTTTGTAAGGATCATACATAGACCTGCACTGGCTCTGCCTAATCAACACTTGCCTCCCCACTCTCACTTTTGGACATTTGAGGTTGGAAGACATTTACCAAGCACTAAAAATGTGAGTGTCAAAACTGCAGATTTTGCTGAACAAATGCCCTCTGTTCTACACTTCACAAGTTTGTTCAGATCCAAGATAACATTGTCCTACAAATCCAAGTCTGAGTCTTCATGAACTGATGTGTGATTTATCAAGGCTCAATTGTCTTCTAGCATCAGCTTTAGTAATGCACAATAATTGGCTTCCGTGATTGTGACCTAATAGATGTGTGCCATGGATAGTTGCCTTTGTTGACAAAGATGGCAAAGATTGGTTTTATGGAATATTTTGGGAAAGTCAAAGAAATGAACTTGTTATATTTGCATGTGCATCTTTTTGAATACTGTGTATAGATAAACAGGTGAAGAAAGAATGTTGCAATATATGTCAAGACTATTGCAATAGGGGAGAGGAAAAGGGCTCAACTCAGAATATAGCATGGCTAACTGGAGACTCATAATGAATAGGCAGAGTTGGTGGGAGTTAGTGGATGAAAATTTACATAGAAGAGACATCAAGAGGAGGGAGATTCTTGCTTAACGTAGCAAGGGTGAACAGATATCAAGGGTGAGGGGATTCTCCCTACACTGACTTAGCAGGATTCTTCCTAAAACTGGGCTAGGAAGGTCCAGGATGAGGCCTAGTCAAAAGACGGCTCTGAGGACCCTGTCTAAAGTTTGGTCAAGAGTTCCATAAAATGTGCATATATGCTTGTATGTGTATGTTTGCATATATAATAAACTCTCTAAAATAAACATACTTATTATTGAAAAGTGTAGGAAATACAGAATACTTAAAGTGAAATATGTATCATTCCAGCACCCAAGGGAAACTTTTCTTATCCATTATGCTTCCTTTATTTTAATCCACAAATAGAGATTTAAAAGCATAATAATAGGAAACAAAATCAAATATCCAAAAAAAGATAATTTCAAAAAAAGACTAAAACTGTTCTTAGCTCTACAACGGGTTCTGAGGATAGGATTCACAACCTACACCATCCCTGACAGCATCTGGCGGATGAAAATGTTGATTTAAGGGCAACTGTCTCCCATGAATTTTACCAATGTGTGACAATGACCCAAGTTCCTGAGAAGCCCTGCTATGAAATTTGTAGTGCTCAGTAGTCCTCAAAATTTTTCATTTGTTACCCAGAGTGAGATGGAGAGGTAGCCTTTGCGGGTGGTAGGCTGGCGATTGGGTACAGAAAGGAGAACAGGATGATTTTGCACACCAGTTTGAAACTTGCAAAACAGAAGGGTATCAGTTTAAGTTTTTAGCTGAAATAAACCAGCATTCTGATGTGTGTGTTTGCATGGTTGCTGTACTGAGTATTTAACTCGGGATCTGTTGCAACTGCTTCCTTGGCTATCAGGTGAAGATAATAATACCTGCTTTCCTAATTCATGGATGTTTTATAATGATAACATAATTTACAGAACTGAAAATGTTTAAAGTATTAAATACAGTGAGATACCATTCATGTAATTTATAGGAGATTAGATAGTAAATATTTTAGGTTATGCAGGTCATGCTGTTTCCTTCACAGCCCTTCCACCCGGCCTTTCGGGTGTGAAAGAAGCCATAGACTATAAGTGACCAAAAGAGCATGCCTGGCTCCAATAAAACTTTACTTATGGACACCGAATATAAATTTTACTTTCACATTCACTTCATGCGTCATTATTTGCTCGGCATGATTTATTTCCTCAGCCACATTTTAAGCTACTAGAGGGTAAAGCCTAACTCATCCTGTTGTGCTAGGCAGATATTAGATAAACAATAGATAGACAGTGCTAGGCTATGTTTTGGTTAAAGAACCATGGAAAAGAAAAGGTGTCTTGTAGAAGTCTTGCTTCTTCTTTGATGTAAGAAATTCACAGTAAGTCATGGGTGAGGGATTGGAATGCCAACAGCCACACTACATTTTTTTAAACACAGAAACAATCCCTCTTAAGATCACAGTGATAACCTCTTTAACCCGTATGCTTTGGAGAACAGAGTGACCAGAAGAAATGACTTAAGTCTCCAGGAGAGCAAGCAATCAATGTCAAGAAAAATGGTTTTATTATAAACTGAGCTGCTGAGAAATTTCAATTCCCTGTTGCTCCCTGAGGCCAACCATAGGGACTCAGGTCTCTACAAGTTCACGTTGGGGCCTGCACGATGCAACACTTCCTAGGAAGTAACAAGCCTCTTCAGGGAATGAAGGCAGAAAATCTCTATTTAAGGGAATCATGAAGTAATCTCTCTCCAAAGAGTTGAGAGACATATGCCTTACTTGACTGGTAATTGTGAGCAAATAAAAACAATATGTGAGTGAGAATCATTGTTTACCACTTCCACTTCCAGTCAGGAGGCTGGGTAGATGGCTTACCATGATGCCAATGAATAATATTTGACCTCCACACTGCGTCTTCTGTCTTTTTAGGAGCATCATAGGCCAATGAGTAGAATGTCAGGCCAGGGGAAGCAGCTGGAGCTATAACAGCCTCCTATTTCTTCCTTGGGTGGGGGGCATTACCCTATATGCAGAGGAAAGAAGATTCCTGTTTGGTGACACAGTGAACTGCAACTACTTCTCCAACTCTTCTACCAGGGATAATAATGAAGCAGACATGATTCAGGAATGTTGTTCCTTAAGGATGCTCAGGAAAAAATTCATTATCATTGCAACTCTCTATGTGGAGGTACAGAGCTAAGAAGACTGCTCTTGCTCCCATAGACCTATGCTCTGTCTTTGAAATAATATTCTTGATATTCTGACCTTAATGAAAGGTAGCAGAATATGCTACCCAAAATATGCCATTTTGCAATGAAGGATTATTTGACCTAAATTCAACTGAGAAGAAGCAGATATAAGAAACGCTTTCTGCCCTCCCCTTATTTGCCCAAAAGAAGAATATAAATTTGTGAAGTTCTCCTCCCACCTCCTTATAAGGAAAGATAGAAGTTAACCACTAGCAACAACTTATCAGCCCTAAATTGGCACCGGAGGAATTGACATAAACTTTTAACCAGTATGGGAGACCAGAATATGTCTTCCCAAAAGATGACGGATTGTTAAGCAGAAAACAGTTAAGCAGATACAGTTAAGCCTTTCCTCTATTTGCCAAAGAGCAAGACACATATTGGCAAAGACAGAAGATATCTCACCTCCCCTCTTTACCAAGGAACAAAAGATTAACCACTGAAGACAACTTTGGACATTTATCTGCCTGGAGATGGTACTGGAAGAATTTACATTAGCAAGCTTTACTAACTATATCCTTTATTGAAGATGCTATATATAATGGATTTGAAGCCACCTTTCAGAGTACAGTTCATTCCCTGAGTGTCTCCAATATATGTATGAAATATACATGTTAATAAACTTCTATTCACTTTTCTCATGTTGATATTTTGTTACAAAGGTCAGTACTTTCTAAGAGCTTAGGGGGTGACCCTTCCTCTACACCAGTTTTTATCTACCATTGCTTCCCCATACATTTGCCTTCCCACCATGTTTTTACCCTAGAAACAAAGTCTTTTTCCTTTGTCTTGTAATTTCTCTAAAAATGTATCATTTTAAGATTTTATATAAACCCAAGTTCTAACCATGCCTTTCAGTTATTCATTACTGTGTACTCCGACATGTGTATTTGATGAACATGTTAATGAACTTTTGTTTTTCTCTTGTTAATCTGTCTTTGATCAGTTTAATTTTATGGAGCTCCAACCAGAGAACTTAGGTGGGTAGAAGAAAAACATCTGTATTGAAGGGTGGAAGAGACACACAAGAAATTAAGCCAAACACCTAAAAATGACTTCATGACAAAGACGGTCTGGAGCATAACTCTTGCATTCTCAATTAAAATATCTAATGGTTTAAAAGCATTTGTTTTTAGATCTAAGTTAGATCTCTAAAAGAATCTTCATCAGATACTTCACAATTTGTCCCCACTCCTAGTTTTCTCTCTAGTTAAAAAAGCCCTTCACAATCTATGGTATAAACACATCACACTTGACATGTTCTTGTTCTGGAATAAATTCTAGTACAGTATACATGCTGTATTGACTTTGCTCCAGTAGTCATAGCACACCTACACCCATGCCCTTCAATGATTCCTTTGATCAAAGAATCTAAAATCCTACCACGTATCTGACTGCATTTCAAACACAGGAGGTACTATCTAGAAGTGTCTCAGCTTCTAAGTTACCTGTCTCAGGGGTTACATATAAAATTCTAATGTTTTGTATCCACATAGGATTATATGAACACCATCGAATCACCCCAACAACTTCCCCCAATCCTCTCTTACCTTTCTTATCATTGTATTCAAGATATATGTCTCCTAAGGTATCATATGGTCAAATTTGATATTCTACTATCTACTTTAAAGCATGAGACTCAGATCATCTGAATTATTATGGTATAACTATCAGGCCTTATATCTGAAAATACCTAGGTCAAATGGATTTTCTAATTGCTCCAGAGAATTCTGACCTGAAAAGATGAGGCTATAAACCGATAAATATTTTGCTACCTTCAGGAAACTTCATCAAACAAATGTATCTGTACAAACAATTTAGTTATCTGGATAAATAGTTCTTCTATCAGAACAGATTTTTTCATCTGCTTGCTTATCAAAGAAGAGTTAATTTATCAAGAGTGGTTAATTTATCAAGTGTGGTTTACAACCCTTGCTCTATCAATTATAAGTTATTATACCACGAACTTTACCTACCTACAATCAATTTTATACCTTGAAAAGCTCACCTTAAACTATTTGACACCAGAGTACCTAACCTTAAAACTATCCTCTCCTGATCCCCTGTTATGAGACACTAGATTCTACCAAGGTGATATTTTTCCTTTTATAAACAGGTACAATAAAGTTAGCTTTGCTTGATCAAGAAATAACTCTGGTGGTCTTTTGGGAAATTCAGCATTTGATAAACATATGGAACTAAGAAACCTTATACATCTCCTTTCATTTTTTCTTTTCCTAACTCTACTGTATACTTGAGCTTTACTCAATGTATAGCCTAATAATAATTGTATATAGCTAATAGCATTAATTATCTTAATTCTTACAACCACTCAGTGAAATAGCAACTATTATTGTTCTAGTTTTAGAAATAAGAAAACATATCCTTTGCCCACTTTTTGATGGGGTTGTTTTTTTCTTGTAAATTTGTTTGAGTTCTTTGTAGGTTCTGGATATTAGCCCTTTGTCAGATGAGTAGATTGCAAAAATTTTCTCCCATTCTATAGGTTGCCTGTCCACTCTGATGGTAGTTTCTTTTGCTGTGCAGAAGCTCTTTAGTTTAATGAGATCCCATTTGTCAATTTTGCCTTTTGTTGCCATTGCTTTTGGTGTTTTAGTCATGAAGTCTTTGCCCATGCCTATGTCCTGAATGGCATTGCCTAGGTTTTCTTCTAGGGTCTTTATGGTTTTAGGTCTAACATTTAAGTCTCTAATCCATCTTGAATTAATTTTCATATAAGGAGTAAGGAAAGGATCCAGTTTCAGCTTTCTACTTATGGCTAGCCAATTTTCCCAGCACATTTATTAAATAGGGAATCCTTTCCCCATTTCTTGTTTTTCTCAGGTTTGTCAAAGATCAGATGGCTGTAGAGATGTGGTGTAATTTCTGAGGGCTCTGTTCTGTTCCATTTGTCTATATCTCTATTTTTGTACCAGTACCATGCTGTTTTTGTTACTGTAGCCTTGTAGTACAGTTTGAAGTAAAGTAGCATGATGCCTCCAGCTTTGTTCTTTTGACTTAGGATTGTCTTAGCAATGTGGGGTCTTTTTGGTTCCACATGAACTTTAAAGCAGTTTTTTCCAATTCTGTGAAGAAAGTCATGGGTAGCTTGATGGGAATGGCATTGAATCTATAAATTACCTTGGGCAGTATGGCCATTTTCACAATATTGATTCTTCCTATCCATGAGCATGGTATGTTCTTCCAAAAGTGGGCAAAGGATATGAACAGACATTTCTCAAAAGAAGACATGCATACAGCCAACAGGCACATGAAAAAATGCTCATCATTACTGGCCATCAGAAAAATGCAAATCAAAACCACAATGAGATACCATCTCACACCAGTTAGAATGGCAATCATTAAAAAATTGGGAAACAACAGGTGCTGGAGAAAATGTGGAGAAATAGGAACACTTTTACACTGTTGGTGGGATTGTAAACTGGTTCAACCATTGTGGAAAACAGTATGGCGATTCCTCAAGGATCTAGAACTAGAAGTACCATATGACCCAGCCATCCCATTACTGGGTATATACCCAAAGGATTATAAATCATGCTGCTATAAAGACACATGCACATGTATGTTTATTGTGGCACTATTCACAATAGCAAAGACTTGGAATCAACCCAAATGTCCATCGGCGACAGACTGGATTAAGAAAATATGGCACATATACACCATGGAATACTATGCAGCCATAAAAAAGGATGAGTTCGTGTCCTTTGCAGGGACATGGATGAAGCTGGAAACTATCATTCTGAGCAAACTATCACAAGGACAGAAAACCAAACACTGCATGTTCTCATTCATAGGTGGGAATTGAACAATGAGATCACTTGGACTCTGGAAGGGGAACATCACACACCGGGGCCTATAGCGGGGAGGGATGGCATTGGGAGTTATACCTGATGTAAATGATTAGTTGATGGGTGCTGACGAGTTGATGGGCGCAGCACACCAACATAGCACAAGTATACATATGTAACAAACCTGCACGTTGTACACATGTACCCTAGAACTTAAAGTATAATTTAAAAAATAAGAAAACAGAAGCATAAAAATTTTAATAATTTGTCAAAGGTTATGCAACTAATAAATGGTGAGGCTGGGATTTGAACTCAGGAAAAATGGGTTCAGAGTTTTGTTTTTTAGCCACCATTCCATTTTTCCAGGGAGCATTATTATTATTGAACTTGACACTTCAAATTTCTATTGATTCTTCTATCAGTTATTATAAGGCCACCAGGTTTGTGCCCATTGCATGGTAACATACTAATACCCTGAAGCAGCAGGAATAGCAGCAGAGAAAGAGTTTAATGATTGAATGGTAACACAGTGAAGAGATAGGAGGGAACCTAAAATCTGCCTCCCCAAGGAGTCTTGGACTGAGATTTTTAAGGGAATTTTGGCAGGTATGGGGCTGAGGAGTTGGGGGCCACTGATTGGCTAGGGTGTGGGGGATGAAATAACAAAGGTATAGAAACTGCATTCTTACATTAAATCAGTTCCTCAGAGGCAGTTTTCAGACAAGCTGGCACCAGTGAACCCATTGGAATGCAGAATCTGGAAAATATCTCAAATGGAAACCTTGGAGTTTCTTAGCATTAAAGATGTTATCTATAAAAGGACCTAGTGAGAGGAGTTATGTAACTTTTTGTAGTAAGCAGCTATAGGGATGTAGGCTATAGGGAAAGCTGGTCATGCTTATCTATGCTTTCACTAAAGTTTAGTTTTTGTTAAAAAGCTAGCAGTTTAGTTTTACTAATTTTATTAAAATGGTTTCATAGCTACTCTCAGAACGTTGTACTCATGTCTATTGGCATTAAAACTCTAACCATAAAAATTATATGGAGTCTAAAGCCCCTCCAAACTCTTGAGTTAAATCAGAAATGGTAAGAAACCACAATGCATTTAATCAACAACGCATTAAAATGCATGTTCTACTTCCTCTGCGAGCTTATCTTTTAATCTCCACATATTACAAATAACACTATCACACCTCTTTATCAATTCATGATTTGGTCTAAACCATATCACTTAATCATTAATGAACATCTAGTATATTGATTCTAACAATTAATACTAAAGTAAGAATGATGGTTTCTAGCTGCATCCATGTCCCTACAAAGGCCATGAACTCTTCCTTTTTTATGGCTGCATAGTATTCCAGTGTATATGTGCCACATTTTCTTAATTATTCTCAGCAAACTATCACAAGAACAGAAAACCAAACACCACATGTTCTCACTCATAGGTTGGAATTGAACAATGAGAACACTTGGACACAGGAAGGGGAACATCACACATCAGTGCTGGTTGTGGGGTGGGGGGAGAGGGGAGGAATAGCATTAGGAGATGTATCTAATGTAAATGATGAGTTACGGGTGCAGCACACCAACATGGCACATGTATACATATGTAACAAACTTGCTCATTGTGGTCATGTACCCTAGAACATAAAGTATAATTAAAAAAACTAATAAAATAAAAGATTCTAGCTTCAAATTCAATAACACTTACAATGACTCCTCCTCCTCAAAAAATAAAATCAACTCTTTGATTCTTTTCCAACAAATTTGCATTTAGGCAGTTTACCTGAAAGCTTTAATATTTCAACTACATTGACATTTCACTGCACATCAATTGTCTTATCTACATTAATGAAAGTGTCAGTAGCATGACAATCCATATAGTGGATAATTCTAAAATCCTTGCGTTTGGCGTTGAGATGCAGTATCGTACGTGGAAATGGCCTCAGTTACCTCCCTAATACTACATGTTTCAGTCAAATACACAGTCACTGACAGAAGATCGGTAGAGATTGAGATGGGAAATGAACATTTATTACAAAAAAAATTCCCCATAGAGGATCATTCTCAGCCAGAAAATAGAAAAGAAGTCACTAGGAAGGATGAGTTTTGTCTCCTAAGCAGCTTATCTTTCAGATCTGAGGCCATAGAATTAATGGCTGTGCAAGAGAATTCTGGCTGCTTTGACTATGGAGAAACTCATTCACATGGTATTTTGCTGAAAGAAGGTTTGTTGGAATTAAAAGCTGTTGTTTGCTTTAAAAAAATTCATGAGAAGTTTTTATGTGTCAATGAATTGGCTGAAACAAGGGAACACTCTGAGGGCAATATTAAATTCAACCTGAGGTACTCTGAAGGTTTTCCTTGTTTTATTGATCGCAGGAAGACAGCAGGTTATTGAGGTTGAGATGAGGTTCATACCATATTGTCTTTTCTAACTACTTTACAGAGGGCAGTGAAAGTCATGGCCCTGGCATTCCCGGCCACCGCCGCCTTGCTCCAACTCTTGGGCATTTATTCCTTGGAATAAGATAATTGAGATCTTTATGGAGTTTTTAGAAAACACTTGTCATGAAACCTGTAAAAATGTATTGAAAAATATACTTATTGAAGTATTTAGTTTTTTAATGTCAAGAAAAGCTGAAAATTCAGTTTATTTTACAAATATGAAGTTTCTAGATAAAAAAAAGAAGAAGAAGAAGAAGAAGAAGAAGAAGAAGACGACGACGACGACGACGACATCGTCCTAGAGCAAGCATGAAGAATTCAATCCAAGCAGCTACCTCTCACATGTTCCTCTGCGCACTAACCAACTTCCTTGTAGGAATTAAGCTAATCTACTCTTTAATAAATATTATCAGTGAGTCTGGTGTAACACATGTGCCTATGTGTTTAGCCAAATGTATGTTTTGTTGAAAAGGTTTTTTGTCTCTGTCTTAAAATTTTATTTTAGGTTCAGGGGTACATGTGCAGATTCATTATGTGGGTAAATTGCATGATGTGTGGGTTTGGTGCACAGATTATTTCATCACCCAGGTGATAAGCATAGTACCCAATAGGTAGTTTTCCGATCCTCACACTCTATCCTCAAGTAGACCCTGGTGTTTATTGTTTCCTTTCTTGGGTCCACATGTATTCAATGTTCAGCTCCCACTTACAAGTGACAACATGTGGTATTTGACTTTCTGTTCTTGTGTTAGTTCACTTAGGATAATGGCCATGAGTTTCATCCATGTTGCTGAAAAAGACATAATCTTGTTCGTGTTTACAGCTGCATCCTAATCCATGGTGTACATGTATCCCATTTTCCTTATCTAGTCCACTGTAGAAAGGCATCTTGGTCGATTCCAAGTCTTCGCTATTGTGAATAGTGCTGTGATAAACATACATGTGTGTGGTTCTTTATGGTAGAATAATTTATATTCCTCTGGATATCTACCCAACAATGGATCAGCGCATCAAATCGTAGTTCTGTTTTAAGTTCTTTGAGAAATCTCCAGACTGCTTTCCACGTTGTCTGAACTAATTTACATTCCCAACAGCAGTGTATAAGCATTCCAGGTTCTCTGCACTCTCACCAGCATTTGTTACTTTTTGACTTTTGTTTGTTTGCTTTTTCAGACTTTTTAATAGAAAATCTTTAGGTATTAATTACTGCAAAAAGGCACAGAGAATGTTTTGGGAAGATGAAATGTTCTAGATCTTGATTTGGGTGATGGTTATATCGATGTGTGTATCTGTCAAAATTGATTGACTCATACACTTAAAACATATAAACATTTTGACTTTTTTATAATAGCCACTGTGATTAGTACGAGATGCTATCTCATTGCAGTTTGGAATTTCATTTATTATTAATAATGTTGAGCATTTTTTGTATTCTTGTTGTGAGCATACATATATTCTTTTGAAAAGTCTGTTCTTATAATTTGCCCACTTTTTAATGGGATTGTTTATTTTTTTGTTTGGTCAATTAAGTTCCTTACAGATTCTGGATACTAGACCTTTGCTGGATGCATAGTTTGCAAATATTTTCTGCAATTCTGTGGGTTGTTTACTCTGTCGATAGTTTCTTTCACTGTGCAGAAGCTCTTCAGTTTGTCAATTTTTGTTTTCGTTGCAAATGGTTTTGACATCTTTGTCATGAAATCTTTCCCAGGGCCTATGTCCAGAATGGTATTTGCTAGGTTTTCTTCCAGTGTTTTTATAATTTTAAGTTTTACACTTAAGTCTAATTCATCTTTAGCTGATTGTTGTATATGGTGGAAAAAAGGGGGTCTAGTTTCAATCTTTTGCATATGGTTAGCTGGTCATCCTAGTACCATTTATTGAATAGGTTTTCTTTTCCCTTTGTTTTTATCAGCGTTGTTGAAGATCAGATGGTGGTAGATATGTGGCTTTACTTCTGGCTCTCTATTCTGTTGTATCAATATCATGCTGTTTTGCTTACAAGGCTACTACTTGGAACCAAAGTAGTAACTTTGTAGTTTGAAATAGGAAAATGTGATGCCTCTCGCTTTGTTCTTTTTGCTTAGCATTGTTTGGCTATTCAGGCACTTTTTTGGTTCCACGTGAATTATAGAATAGTTTGTTTGTTTTTTTTTTCTAATTCTGTGAAAAATGTCATTGTTAGTTTGACAGGAGTAGCACTGAATCTGTAAATCGTTTTGGGCAGTATGGTCATTTTAACAATACTGATTCTTCCTATTCATAGAATGTTTTCTCATTTGTTTGTGTTAACTAGGATTTCTTTCAGCTCTGTTTTGTAATTATTGTTGTAGAAATGCTTTAACTCTCTGGTTAGCTGTGTTCCTACGTATTTTAATTGTGTGTGTGTGGCCATTGTGAATGGAATAGAGTTCTCGATTTGGCTGTCAGCTTGGATGATGTTGGTACATAAGAATACTAGTGGTTTTCTACATTGATTTTGTATCCTGAAACTTAACTGAAGTTGATTATCCGATCAAGCAGCTTTGAGGCAAGGAATCTGGGGGGTTCTAGGTGGGGAATCATATTATCTGTAAACAGATAATTTGCCTTCCTCTCTTCCTATTTGGATGCCTTTTATTAATTTCCGTTGCTTGATTGCTACTTCATCATGGTGGATTAGCATTTTGATGTGCTGCTGAATTTGTGTTGCTAGTATTTCATTGAGGATTTTTGCACAGATGATCATCAAGGATATTGTTTTGGGGTGGAGAGTTATGCAGATGTCTGTTAGGTCTATTTGATCAAATGTCAAGTTGTTCCTCTGTCTACTTGCAGTACCTTCCCTCCGAAGATTTGCTCTGAGTGTGTCAGTCTTTCTGATGGCCTGGTCTATTGGTTTGAAGTATTTAAAAACTTGCTCTAAAAGGATTTTTTCCTGGTAGTAATAGTATCTTTTTTAAATCAGTTTTTAAAAAAATCTCTTTTAAGTAGGAAATCTTGGTTGACAACAGAGTTTAAAATGAAGGTTGCTAGAGGGTATGTCAAATTTTAAGGACAGCAAGTGGTATTTAATTATCTGGAATAGCTAGCAGCCAATTAACAACAGAAGGTGCTGCATGTTTCAGGATTTTGAAGAGGCTGAATCCCATTTCAAAGAAGAAAATGATTCACTTCTTAAATCATGTGCATTCTTATTTCTAACAAAGACACATCATTTATTTTAGCACTTCTCTGCCTGCACTACTGGTTTGTTTTCTTAGGCTTGCTCCTTAAATGTGTGTCACTCATTCTTGCTGTTTTCTCTTCTCATTCTATGAACAATTTCCAAGTCAAGATATCAAGCGTTTTTCCTAAGAGAAATCAGGGATGACTTCCCCACAGATGTGATGCTGAGCTGTAGGCATGCATAATACACTGTATAATTCCATCATTTCTAGTGAGATGAATATAGCTTCAGCATCTCACACTCACTGTGCCCATACCAGTGGTATTTCACCATAATACCATTCCCAGTCATTTCTTTGAGTTCTTTTTTGATTAACAACACCACAGAGCATACAGTTGTCCTCATTTGATATCCCAAGTCATCACTGACTTCACTCGATGTATGCAGTTATTTCTGCTCTTTCTGCATTCTAAACACCTCTTGAGTCCATGCCTTGCCCCTGTATCTACTACTATTCCCTTTGTTTACAACACTCACTTGTCTCATGTACACTGTTATAATGATTTCCCAACAGATATTTTTGCTTATAGAACTGACTTCTCACTTATAGTCTAGCTTCAGAATTAGCAATCAATTGATCTTTCTAAAGAAAAACTTGAGTGCCTCATGTACATGCTTCAAAACCTTCACTGGCTCATTGTTGTGTAAAATACTAAGTTCAAATGCCTTCTGTAGACATGTGAGGACCATATGGTTCCGACATGGGTGTGACTTCATTGTAAGTGAAATCCTACCAGAAAACTTCATCTCACTTTGCACCGCTGCTTTGTTTTTTTCTTGGTATGTATCATGAGTATTTGCACCTATCACACTTGTAATGTTTTCATGCATGTTATTTCCTCCTGTATGTAAATTTTCAAGAACAGGAAATGTCTTAATTGTCTTTGCATTTTCAGAATTTAGCAGAATCTTGCCCATAGTTACCACTCATTTTTTAAATAAATGAATATATGCAATTATCTTTTCCTTTTATGCTTTCTTATTTGAAAATAAATAAAAATTTAAATATTAGAGGCACAAAAATATATTGATATATTTTAATTATGTATTAAATACATTTTATTTAATATATATTTATATTTTAATTCCCAGTAAAGAGATTGGAAAAAGAGGAGCAATCATTCTTTCATCTGTGAAATCAGTACTATGCCTTACATATTTTATACGGGTATTGTATTACTAATTATAGTTTGGTCAGAACACTGTTATTATGCCTCCTATAATGTTGTTTACAAATATGCTTTATGTTTCTTAATTTGTAATTAAATCTAAAATGATAAAAAGTTACCACACATCCCCAGTTTTATGATTTTACTAGAATATATAAGTATGTGTGTGTATATATAATATATATAACATAATATATATTATATATATAAATATGTGTATATATAAAGGATAAACAGGTATTATGAAATAACATGTGGTCATTTAAAAATTAAATAGAACACAAAGGTTTGAAAATGCTATTATGCCGGGCATGGTGGCTCAAGCCTGTAATCCCAGCACTTTGGGAGGCAGAGGCGGGCAGATCACGAGGTCAGGAGATCGAGACCATCCTGGCTAACACGGTGAAACCCCGTCTCTACTAAAAAATACAAAAAACTAGCCGGGCGCGGTGGCCGGCACCTGTAGTCCCAGCTACTCGGGAGGCTGAGGCAGGAGAATGGCATAAACCCGGCAGGCGGAGCTTGCAGTGAGCCGAGATCCCGCCACCGCACTCCAGCCTGGGCGACAGAGAGAGACTCCGTCTCAAAAAAAAAAGAAAAGAAAAAAAAAGAAAATGCTATTATTAAATGCCAAAAGCCCTGGGCATACATTGTGTATAAGATGATCCTGTTTATTGTGAATAAATTATTTACCACATGTTATTTCATCGTACCTGTTTAAATATCCTTTATAATTACTCATTTTCTAATTCAGCAGAATAACAAAAGGGGTCCCAAAAGTGATTTATTTAGTAATCCTCTACCAATGAATTCACCACTTGTTTCCAATTTTTTTGTCACTATGAAAAACTATTGTAATGAGCATTATGGTATACAAACCTTTGTAAATCTTTGTAAATATATCTTTGTGGTCAATATCTTGTAGTGGGAAGGGTAAACAAAAGGGGCATACCCTTCAATGCGTTGTACATGTTGACAAATTGCATTCTAAATTTGCACACATTTACCCTTCCCAATGAGAATGTCTGTCCCCTTATCTTCAATATCACCAGCAATGTCTAAGGGCATAGTTTCTGAGATGAAGTAAACAAAGAAGATAACATTTGAACTCGGCCCTGTTTTCCAAATCTGTACTATTTCTAATACACAATACAGTCTCTGAGTGGCTAAAGAAAGTCTAGATAATGCTTATATTTTATAGACATTTTTAGTATATTTAATGCTATCAGATATGTGTTCTCATTTCATGTCTAACACCAATAAAAAGCAGCTTCAAGGTGGCTAATTGACTTGCCTAAGGACGTGTAACTACCCATTCTCCTGCACTCTGCTACTTTCTCATTCAGAGCTTATCCTGTAACAATCCACATGATCTTAGGCACACAACAACATTTTTACCCCAAATTTCCGATTACTAAAATGAAAAAAAAAAAGTAAAGTGATCCAGCTAGATGGTATCTATGGTAACTCGAAGTTTCATGTTTTTTAAAAAATCGTATCCCCTTAGAGCAGGGATTAAAAAGTGGAATCCAATCTACTTCTTATATACTACCAGAAAAAAACATTATTTTTGTGTGTGGGGGGGTGTTTCTGTGTGTCTGTAAGGACAAGGAGAGGGTGTGATGAAGAGAAAATGCTCTTATAAGTGTTTTAAAAGAATTATAACTTTCCAGGTATTACATTTGGTTGCAGTGTATGAAGTTATAACCAACTGACACTTTGCTAGTATCATGAATTTCTGTTAACTGCATTCCAGTTGCAAGATTTTGAGTCTCAATATTCAACCACAAGTTTTAACAAGTTCTATTATGAACCCAAAAGCTTCCTTCAATGATGTAGAAGTAAACAACATTCCCCATCAGATCACATGTTGACTAGGCAGAAAACATCAAAAATACGAATAGCCAAAGATGAGATAGAGTTATCAATTTGTACCCAGGGTATTTTTATTTCTTGAAATTTTACTCTGTATCTTTAGCTTGACTGATGCTAAAATTAGATATGTTTTTTTTTTCCAAGTTCTTTCATGTCTGAAAAAAGAAATTGAGGCCACAATTTTACTAGACCATATTCTCAACTGAATCATTAGATCATGAGGTGGCCTTCAGTAGGTCACTTGAATACTTGTGTGTAAACTGAGGATAATTAACACTGTAAATATCACAACTGTATTGTACTCTCTTTGTAGACAAAAATGACCAAATGAGAGTATTAGTACTAAATACACCACTCTTGCTATTCATTACTGTCTGCCAAGCAATTTACCCTTATAGAATTTAGGTTATAATCAAGCACAAAAAAAAACCTGGATTTGGAATAGTACAAATTATATTCTTAAATCCAAAGCAAATGCTATGCTTATTAATTCTTATTTTGGATTTGAAAGCAAATCAGAGCACATATTCAACAGCAAGAGTCTAATATCCTTCTTGATGTTCATTCTTATTTTCACTAAATAAACTCAACAAATATTTATGAAATGCCTAGACTTTGTGGTAATCTGCTGGGTACTATGAGATCTTTAGCCAATGTATTTTTAAAATTATAGTCTTACATTTACATTCCTTCTTTGCCTTCTTATTTTGTTTTCCTTCCTTCAGTGGTTTCTTAAGAGAGTGTGTCTTTCTACTCTACCAATTCTTGTCCAGGCCTTCACCATGGTATCCACGGTGTAAATCATCTCCTCTTTCACTAAAGCAAGAGGTAATTTGAAGAAATATGCATTTGAGAAACACTGGGAATAATGGCAGATAGGAGACAGTACTAATGTGCAGTTCCTGCAGGGACAGACAGAATACATTGTAGAGACTCACACTGTGAACTTTTGCTCCAAGAACCACCACAGGAACATACCACAAAAGCAAAATGAATTCACAGACCCTTTGAAAAAAAGCAGCTTACTGCTGAAAACTGTGAGAGAGCTAAAAACTGAGTTTCCAAAGTGTGAGGTGGGGAAAAGGTTGCCTCTGAACACACATCCCCACTGGGGAACCTGAAAAGACAGATCACAGAAGGATTTAGCCTTACCTAGAGTTGAAATGGGTTTAGGGAGCTGAGCAAAACATAAAAGCTGAAGCAGCAGCAGAAAGAGCCCTGTACATACTCCTGGTCACCAGTGCAAGTCCAGGGAAGACATTTCTGGCCTTAATTCACAATGATCCTTGGGAAGGGAAGGCAACCAGTAGAACTGGGGAGAGACCACAGGGTGAAGGACGTTCCTAGCTAAACTTTGTAATAATTTTGACTGAGCACAAATTTTCCTGAGCAGAATCCCGGAATGTGAACAGGAAGTGAAGATATGAGTGCAGAACCCATAGTGGAAGGTGCAGGCAGGTGGGAACGGGTGAGGTGGGAACGGGTGAGGTCTGAGAGCCCTGCTTGCTTTCTCAGCATGGAGGCTTGTAGCCAGGGCAAGATTTCAGTGCTGTTCTGCAGTTGTCTGTACATAAACTCAGTGCTGTTGGGAGTAAGACTGGCCTTGCAGGCAGTGTGGGAGCTGGGTGAAGCCTGTCACTGCTGGCTTTCCCCACTTCCCTGGTGACCTGTATGATACAGGAGAGGCAGCAATAATCCCCCTGAGAACATAACTCCATTTGCCTGAGAATCACCCCTCATCCCACACAATGACTGCAGCAAGCCCTGCCCAAAGTGTGAGCTCAGACATTACTAATCCTGCTCCCACCTGATGGTTTTTCTCTACCCAACTTGATAGCCAAAGATAAAAGTCATAAACTCTTGGGAGTTTTATGGCTCTGCCCATCACCTGAGAAACCTGAGTACTTATCCTAGCTAACATACGGCATGATTATATCCTCTTTCTACCATTGCAGCTTGTGCTGTCTTGCAAGTGTCACCTTCTTGCTGGAATCCAACCAACCAAGTCATTACAGCAACTCATAACAGGAACAACTCTATTCCAAAGGAGAAAACAACAGCTAATTCCACTACCTGCAACACCCTGGCTAACCAGAGATCCTAAGTCTGTCCACATGACAACTCCACTGCTAGCATAGCCAGCATTTGAGGAAATCCAGCACACTAAATAAAATTACAACCAAAGACTCCCACAGAGTCCATGTCACTTCGCTGCCACCTTCACCAGAGCAAGTGCTGGTATCCATGGCTGGAAGACCTGAAGACAGATCACACCACAGGATTTTTTGCACACACTCCCCAGCACCATCCTGGGTCCTAGTAGTCCCTCTGGATGGCTAGACCCAGAAGGGCAATAACAATCACTGCAGTCTGGCTCTCAGGAAGCCCCATCCTTAGGGGAGGGAGCAGAGCACCACACCAAGAGATCACCCTATGGGACAAAAGAATCTGAACAGAAGCCCTTGTGTTCCAGATCTTTCCACTGAAATAGTCTACCCAAATTAGAAGGAACTAGAAAAGTAATTCTGGTACTATAATAAAAGGCTCTATAATACCCCCAATAGCTCACACAAAGGCTCTATAATACCCCTAATAGATCACACTAACTCTCCAGCAATGGAGACACACCAAGAATAAACCTCTAAATAAACAAAGAATTCAGATCACTGATTATTAAGCTACTCAAAAAGGCACAAGAAAAAGTTAAAAACTGACTTAAAGAAATTTAAAAAACAGTATAGAATATGGATGAAAAAGCCTCCAGAGAAATAGATGTCATAAAGAAAAAACAGTCACAACTTCTGGAAATGAAAGACACATTTAGAAAAATGTAAAATACGCTGGAAAGTTTCAGCAATAGAATAAAAAGAAATACAAGAAAGAAATCCATAGCTCAAAGACAAGGCTTTTGAATTAACACAATTTGACAAAGACAAAGAAAAAAGAACTAAAATATAAACAAAGCCTTCAAGAAATTTGGGATTATGTTAAACAACCAAACATAAGAATAATTGGTATTCCTGAGAAATCTAAAAGTTTGGAAAACTTATTTGAGGGAATAATCAAGGAAACCCTAACATCTAGACATTCAAATACAGGAAGCTCAAAAAACACACAGGAAATTCATTGCAAAAAGGTCATCATCTAAGCCCACAAAATAAAATAAAACATAGTCATCAGGTTAAAGTCAAGACGAAGGAATAAGAGCTGTGAGGAAAAAGTATCAGATAATCTACAAAGAAAAACCTATCAGATTAACAGCAGAATTTTCAGCAGAAACCATGAAAGCCAGAAAGGATTAGAGTCCTATCTTTAACCTCCTTAAACAAAATAATTATTTGTCAAGAATTTTGTACCCAGTGAAACTAAGATTCACAAATGAAGGAGAGAGAAAGTCTTCTCCAGATGAAGGCTGAGAGAATTCACCACTACCAAGCCAGCACTACAAGAAATGCTAAAAGGAGCTGTAAATCTTGAAACAAATTCTCCTCAGAATACTCCAAAATAAAACCTCTTAAAGCATAAATGTCACAGGGTCTATAAAATAATAACACAATTTTAAAAAATAACACAATAACACAATGAAAAAAATAAAAACAAAACAACGTATGCAAGAAAACAAAACAACTAGCATGATGAATACACAGCGTGCCTATCTCGATAGTAAGGTTGAATGTAAATTGCCTACATGCTCCACTTGGAAGATACAGAGTGGTAGAATGAATAAAATAAAAATCCACCAACCAAATATTTGCTGTCTTCAAGAAACACACCTAATATACAAGGACTCACATAAGTTTAAGGTAATGAGAGGAAAAAGATATTTCATGCCAATGAAAACCAAAAGTGACCAGGAGTAGCTATTCTTATATCAAACAAAATAAACTTTAAAGGAACAATAGATAAAAAAGACAAAGAGGGACATTATATAATAAGAAAAGGATTAGTCCAAACAGAAAATATCACAGTCATATATATATATGTTTTTTATATATATATATGACACTGAAAGTCCCACATTTATGAAACAATATTCGACCTAAGAAATGAGATAGATTAAAACAATAATAGTAGGGCACTTCAATACTCCACTGATAGCACACACAGGTCATCAATACAGAGAGTCAATGAAGAAACAATGGACTTAAACTGTACCCTAGCACAAATGGACTTAACAGATATCTATAGAACATTCTACTAAAAACTGCAGAATATACATTCTTTTCATCAGCACATGGAACATTCTCAAAGATAGACCATATGATAGGGCATGAAAAAAATCTCAGTAAATTTAAGAAAATAAAAATTATATGAAGTACTCTCTCAGGCCACAGTGGAATAAAATTGGAAATTAACTCCAAAAGGAACACTTAAAACTATACAAATACATGGAAATTAAATAACCTGCTCCTGAATAATCTCTGGATCAACAATGAAATCAAGATGGAAATTAATAAATTATTTGAACTGAATAATATAGTGATACAACCTATCAAAACCTCTGGCATACAGCAAAAGCAGTACTAAGAGAAAAGTTCATAGCCTTAAATACTTACATCAAGAAGTCTGAAAGAACACAAATAAATAATATAGGTCACACTTCAAGGAACTAGAAAAACAAGAACAAACCAAACACAAACCCAGCAGAAGTAAAGAAATCACAAAGATCAGAGCAGAACTAAAGGAATTGAAACAAAAAAATACAAAAGATAAATGAAGCAATAAGGCTGGTTATTTGAGGAAAAACAAAAATCTATGAACCATTAGTGATATTAACCAAGAAAAGGAGAGAGAAGATCCAAATAAGCTCAACTAGATAGAAAATAGGAGATATTACAACTGATACCACAGAAATACAAAAGAGAATTTAAGGTTACTATGAACACCTTTGCACACATAAACTAGAAAACCTAGAAGAGACAGATAAATTCCTGGAAATATACAACCCTCCCAGATTAAACCAGGAAGAAATAGAAACTCTGAAAAGACCAATAACAAGTAGTAAGATTGAAACAGCAATAAGAAAATTTCGGCAAAAAACCCAAATCAAGGATCAAATGGATTCACAGTTGAACTCTATCATTCAAAGAATAATTAGTACAAATCCTACTGAAACTATTTCAAAAGACAGAGAAAAAGGGAATCCTCCCTAAATCATTCTATGAAGCCAGTATTAACCTAATGCCAAAACCAGGAAAAGACATAACAACAACAATAGAGACCAATATCCCTGATGAACATAGATGCAAAAATCCTCAGCAAAATACTAACTAACTAAATCCAACAGACAGACTGCCTCCTCAAGTGGGTCCCTGACCCCCATGTAGCATAACTGGGAGATACCTCCCAGTAGGGGCCGACTGATACCTCATGAAGCCGGGTGCCCTACTGAGATTAAGCTTCCAGAGGAAATATCAGGTAGCAACATTTGCTGTTCTGCAATATTTGCTGTTCTGCAGCCTCCGCTCGTGATACCCAGGAAAACAGGGTCTGGAGTAGACCTCCAGCAAACTCCAACAGATCTGCAACTGAGGGTCCTGAACGTTAGAAGGAAAACCAACAAACAGAAAGAAATAGCATCAACATCAACAAAAAGGATATCCACACCAAAACCCCATCTGTAGGTCACCATCATCAAAGACCAAAGGTAGATGAAACCATAAATATGGGGACAAACCAGAGCAGAAAAGCTGAAAATTCTAAAATCTAGAGTGCCTCTTCTCCTCCAAAGGATTGCAGCTCCTCACTAGCAATGGAACAAAGCTGGACAGAGAATGAGTTTGACGAGCTCACAGAAGTAGGCTTCAGAAGGTTGGTAATAACAAACTTCTCTGAGCTAAAGAAGGATGTTCGAACCCATCACAAGGAAGCTAAAAACCTTGAAAAAAGATTAGATGAATGACTAACTAGAATAAACAGTGTAGAGAAGACTTAAATGACCTGATGGAGCTAAAAACCATGGCACGAGAACCACGTGACACATGCACAAGCTTCATAGTCGATTCGATCAAGTGGAAGAAAGGATATCAGTGATTGAAGATCAAATAAATGAAATGAAGCAAGAAGAGAAGTTTAGAGAACAAAGAGTAAAAAGAAACGAATAAAGCCTCCAAGAAATATGGGACTATGTGAAAACACCAAATCTACCTTTGATTGGTGTACCTGAAAGTGACAGAGAGATTAGAACCAAGCTGGAAAACGCTCTTCAGAATATTATCCAGAACTGCCCCAACCTAGCAAGGCAGGCCAACATTCAAATTCAGGAAATACAGAGAATGCCACAAAGATACTCCTTGAGAAGAGCAACCCCAAGACACATAATTGTCAGATTCACCAAGCTTGAAATGAAGGAAAAAATGTTAACGGTAGCCAGAGAGAAAGGTCGGGTTACCCACAAAGGGAAGCCCCTCAGACTAACACCAGATCTCTTGGCAAAAACTCTACAAGCCAGAAGAGAGTGGGGCCAATATTCAACATTCTTAAAGAAAAGAATTTTCAACCGAGAACTTCATATCCAGCCAAACTAATTTTCGTAAGTGAAGGAGAAATAAAATCCTTTACAGACAAGCAAATGCTGAGAGATTTTGTCACCACCAGGCCTGCCTTACAACAGCTCTGGAAGGAAGCACCAAACATGGAAAGGAACAAACGGTACCCGCAACTGCAAAAACGTTCCAAACTGTAAAGACCATCAATGCTAGGAAGAAACTACATCAACTAACGGGCAAAATAACCAGCTAACATCATAATGACGGGATCAAATTCATGCACAACATTAATCTTAAATGTAAATGTGCTAAACGGCCCAATTAAAAGACACAGACTGGCAAATTGGATAAAGAGTCATGACCCATCAGTGTGCTATATTTAGGAAACCCATCTCACATGCAGAGATACACATAGGCTCAAAATAAAGGGATGGAGGAAGCTCTACCAAGCATATGGAAAGCAAAAAAAAAAAAAGCAGGGGTTGCAATCGTAGTCTCTGATAAAACAGACTTTAAACCAACAAAGATCAAAAGAGACAAAGAAGGCCATTACATAATGGTAAAGAGATCAATTTAACAAGAAGAGCCAACTGTCCTGAATATATATGCACCCAATACAGGAGCACCCAGCTTCATAGAGTGAGTCCTTAGAGACCTACAAAGAGACTTAGACTCCAATGCAATAATAATGGGAGACTTTAACACCCCACTGTCAATAGTAGATCAACAAGACAGAAGATTAAGAAGAATATCCAGGACTTGAAGTCAGCAGTGCACTCAGCAGACCCAATAGACATCTACAGAACTCTCCACCCCAAATCAACAGAATATACATTCTTCTCAGCGTCACGTCACATTTATTCCAAAATTGACCACATTGTTGGAAGTAAAGCACTCCTCAGCAAATGTACAAGAACAGAAATTATAACAAACTGTCTCTCAGACCACAATGCAATCAAATTAGAACTCAGGTTTAAGAAACTCATTCAAAACTGCACAACTACAAGGAAACTGAACAACCTGCTCCTGAATGACTACTGCGTAAATAACGAAATGAAAGCAGAAAAAAAGATGTTATTTGAAACC
Organism: Macaca thibetana thibetana; assembly: GCF_024542745.1. Lineage (NCBI taxonomy): Eukaryota > Metazoa > Chordata > Mammalia > Primates > Cercopithecidae > Macaca > Macaca thibetana. Next base: position 114,420,982 of record NC_065589.1, read on the forward strand.
AATGAGAACAAAGAAACAACATATAAGAATCTCTGGGACACATTTAAAGCAGTGTGCAGAGGGAAATTTATAGCACTAAATGCCCACAAGAGAAAGCAGGAAAGACCTAAAATTGACACTATAACATCACAATTAAAAGAACTAGAGAAGCAAGAGCAAACATATTCAAATGCTAGCAGAAGGTAAGAAATAACTAAGAACAGAGCAGAACTGAAGGAGATAGAAACACAGAAAACCCTTCAGAAAAATCAATGAATCCAGGAGCTGGTTTTTTGAAAAGATCAACAAAATTGACAGACTGCTAGCAAGACTAATAAAGAAGAAAAGAGAGAAGAATCAAATAGACACAATAAAAACATGATAAAGGGGATATCACCACCGATCCCACAGAAATACAAACTACCATCAGAGAATACTATAAACACCTCTATGCAAATAAGCTAGAAAATCTAGAAGAAATGGATAAATTCCTGGACACATACACCCTCCCAAGACTAAACCAGGAAGAGGTTGAATCCCTGAATAGACCAATAACAGGCTCTGAAATTGAGGCAATAATTAATAGCCTACCAACCAAGAAAAAGTCCAGGACCAGGCGGATTCACAGCCGAATTCTTCCAGAGGTACAGAGCTAGTACCATTCCTTTTGAAACTATTCCAATCAATAGAAAATGAGGGAGTCCTCCCTAACTCATTTTATGAGGCCAGCATCATTCTGATACCAAAGCCTGGCAGAGACAAAAAAAGACAATTGTGTAGACCAATATCCCTGATGAACATTGATGCAAAATCCTCAATAAAATACTGGCAAACTGAATCCAGCAGCACATCAAAAATTTATCCACCAAGATCAAGTTGGTTTCATCCCTGGAATGCAAGCCTGGTTCAACATGCACAAATCAATAAACGTAATCCATCACATAAACAGAACCAATGACAAAAACCACATGATTATCTCAATAGATGCTGAAAAGGCCTTTGACAAAATTCACCCCTTCATGCTAAAAACTGTCAATATACTAGGTATTCATGGAACATCTCAAAATAATAAGAACTATTTATGATAAACCCACGGCCAATATCATACTGAATGGGAAAAACTGGAAGCACTCCCTTTGAAAACTGGCACAAGACAGGGATGCCCTCTCTCACCACTCCTATTCAACATAGTGTTGGAAGTTCTGGCCAGGGCAATCAGACAGGACAAAGAAGTAAAGGGCATTCAATTAGGAAAAGAGGAAGTCATATTGTCCCTGTTTGCAGATGACATAATTGTATATTTAGAAAACCCCATCATATCAGCCCAAAATCTCCTTAAGCTGATAAGCAATTTCAGCAAAGTCTCAGAGTACAAAATCAATGTGCAAAAATCACAAGCTTTCCTGTACACCAATAACAGACAAACAGAGAGCCAAATCATAAGTGAACTCCCATTCACAATTTCTAAAAGAGAATAACATACCTTGGAATTCAACTTACAAGGGATGTGAAGGACCTCTTCAAGGAGAACTACAAACCACTGCTCAACAAAATAAAAGGGGATACAAACAAATGGAAGAATATTCCATGCTCACAGATAGGAAGAATCAATATCGTGGAAATTGCCATACTGCCCAAGGTAATTTATAGATTCAATACCATCCACATCAAGTTACCAAGGACTTTCTTCACAGAATTGGAAAAAAAATACTTTAAAGTTCATACGGACCCAAAAGGGAGCCCACATTGCCAAGACAATCCTAAGCAAAAAGAACAAAGATGGAGGCATCACACTACCTGACTTCAAACTATACTACAAGGCTACAGTAACCAAAACAGCATGGTACTGGTATCAAAACAGAGATATAGACAAATGGAACAGAACAGAGGCCTCAGAAATAACACCACACATCTACAACCATCTGATCTTTGACAAACCTGACAAAAACAAGAAATGGAGAAAGGATTCCCTATTTAATAAATGGTGCTGGGAAAACTGGCTAACCATATGTAGAAAGCTGAAACTGGATCCCTTCCTTACACCTTTTACAAAAATTAACTCAACATGGATTAAAGACTTAAATGTTAGACCTAAAACCTTAAAAACTCTAGAAGAAAACCTGGGCAGTACAATTCAGGACATAGGCATGGGCAAGGACTTCATGACTAAAACACCAAAAGCAATGGCAACAAAAGCCAAAATTGACAAATAGGATGTAATTAAACTAAAGAGCTTCTGCACAGCCAAAGAAACTACCATCAGAGTGAACAGGCAACCTACAGAATGGGAGAAAAATTTTGCAATCTACCCATCTGACAAAGGGCTAATATCCAGAATCTACAAAGAACTTAAATTTACAAGAAAAAAATCAAACAACCCCATCAATAAGTAGGCAAAGGTTATGAACAGACACTTTTCCAAAGAAGACATTTATGTAGCCAACAGACACCTGAAAAAATGCTCATCATTGCTGGTCATCAGAGAAATGCAAATCAAAACCACAGTGAGATACTATCTCACACCAGTTAGAATCGTGATCATTCAAAAGTCAGGAAACAACATACTGGAGAGGATGTGGAGAAATAGGAATGCTTTTACACTGTTGGTGGGAGAATAAACCAGTTGAACCATGGTGGACAACAATGTGGCAGTTCCTCAAGAATCCAGAACTAGAAGTACCATTTGACCCAGTGATTCCATTACTGGGTATATACCCAAAGGATTATAAATCATGTTACTATAGAGACACATGCACACGTATGTTCATTGTGGCACTATTCACAATAGCAAAGACTTGGAACCAACCCAAATGTCCATCAATGATAGACTGGATTAAGAAAATGTGGAACATATACACCATGGAATACCTTGCAGCCATAAAAAACGATTTCATGTGTAGGGACACGGATGAAGCTGTAAACCATCATTCTGAGCAAACTATTGCAAGGACAGAAAACCAAACATCACATGTTCTCATTCATAGGTGAGAATTGAACAATGAGAACACTTGGACAGAGAGTGGGGAACAACACACACTGAGGCCTGAGGTGGGGTGGGGGAATAGGAGAGGGATAGTATTAGGAGGAATACCTAATGCAAATGATGAGTTAATGGGTGCAGGACACCAACATGGCACATATATACATATGTAACAAACCTGCACGTTGTGTAGAACTAGAACTACATATGTATCCTAGAACTTAAATTCTTATAAATAAAATTTTAAAAAGTCAAATACTTACAACCAACTGATCTTTAACAAAGCAAACAAAAACAAAGTGGGGATAGTGTACCCTATTCAACAAATGGTGCTGGGATAATTGACAAGCCACATGTAGAAGAATAAAAGTGGATCTTCATCTCTTCCCTTATGCAAAAATCAATTCAAATAGATCAAAAACTTAAATCTAAGACCTGAAACCATAAAAATTCTAGAAGGTATCATTGGGAAAAAACTCTTCTAGACATTGGCTTAGAAAAGAATTTCATGACCAAAAACCCAAAAGCAAATGCAAAACAAACAAATAAACAACAAATAGATGAAATAGATGGGACTAAATTAAACTAAAACTTCTTTTCAGCAAAAGAAAGAATTAGCAGAGTAAACACACTACCCACAAAGTGGGAGAAAATTTTTGCCACCTATGCATTTGACAAAGCACTAGTATCCAGAATCTACAAGGAATGTAAACAAATCAGCAAAAGGAAAACAATCCCATCAAAAAGTGAGCTAAGGACATGAATAGACAATTCTCAAAAGACAATATGCAAATGGCCAATGCAGACATGAAAAAATGCTCAATATCACTAATCATCTGAGAAATACAAATCAAAAACAGAATGCGATACCACCTTACTCCTGCAAGAATGGCCATAATTTAAAAAACAAACAAAACAGACATCGTTGTGGATGTGGTGAAAGGGAACGATGGTGGGAATGTAAACTAGTAAAACCGCTGTGCAAACAGTATAGACATTCCTTAAAGAACTAAAAGTAGAACTACAATTTGATTCAGCAATCTCACTGCCTGGTATATACCCAGAAGAAAAGAAGTCCTTATATGAAAAGGACACCTGCACACGCACGTTTATAGCAGCATAATTTGCAATTGAAAAATATGCAACCAGTCTAAATGTTTATCAACCAATGAATGAATAAAATGTTATATATGCTATATATGTATATGCTATATATATGTATATGCTATATATATGTATATGCTATATATATGTACGTATGTATATACATCATGGAAAAATACTCAGACATAACAACGAATGAAATAATGGCATCTGCAGCAATCTACACAGAGTTGGATACCATTATTCTAAATGAAGTAACGCAGGAATGGAAAACCAAACATTGTATGTTCTCTCTTACATGTGGGAGTTAAGCTATGAGGACACAAAGGCATAAGAATGATATAATGGACTCTGAGGACTTGGGGGAAAGGGTGGAAGTCGGTTGACAGATAAAAGACTACAAATTGGGTACAGTGTGCACTGCTTGGATGACTGGTGCACCAAAATCTCAGAAACCACCACTAAAGAACTTATTCGTGTAACCAAACACCACCTGTTACCCCAAAACTATTGCAATAATGATAAAAAAGAAAAAAAAGGTCAAAATTTAGAAACTATTATTTGGAGATGGTTATAAAAAGGAATATGCATCTAATATTGTCATTCTCACTCTTTTTTCCTTGTTCCATACAAGCTTTAGACGCAAGGGGGAAAGAAATTCTAGGCAGACAGGGGTGGGTCCCCAGTGAAACCCCATCTTAAGACTGAAAATCCTGAAACTCATGGCCCAAAGTGGGAACTTCTATTCTTGTTTGCCTACACTCTTTCAACTGGTTCTTTATGAATAAGGTATTTTTATAATCATGTGTTGCCTTTTCCGAAACTACCTACGGCCCTCACTGCCCCCTATCCTGTGCCTATAAAGACCCCAGACTCAGTCTAGAGAGGGGAGAGAAGTGACTTGACTGGAGGGAGACAACCTGACTTGCGGGTTGGCTGGACTTCAAAGGAGAGACAGCGTAACTTCTGAGAGACTGACTTCAGGGAAGAGCTGGTTACACTTTGAGGGACGATAACCTGCCAGTCCCTTCCATCTCCACTGAGAGCCATTTCTATTGCTAAATAAAATTCTTCAGCTCCCCCATTCTTCAAGTGTCTGTGTGATCTCATTCTTCTTGAATGCCAGACAACAGCTCTGGACCCACCAAGTGCAGGTACCCAAAACAGGCTGTCACACTGGCTCTTTGCCCTCAGTGGCAGAGGGCAGCTACCCCACTTGATGAGGCAAGGGGCCCACTGAGCTGACAACACACCACTGTCCACAGACAACATTCCTAACAAGCATTGTAACTTGCTCTCTGGGGCTTTGGGGGTTGCAAGCACCCCTACTGGGGTGCCACCGTGGCATCTGCATAGAGCTTGCTCCTGCTGGTACCCAAAATGGCTGGCTGGATCTCACACTTGCTCACTCATGTGCTTCCTCCTACAAGGGGTTGAGTGCCACAGATGGAGTAAACAAGGCACCCGCATCACAAGTCCAAAAAGGGGTTGAGAAAAATCCTGCATCACAAAATCTTGATTATAACTATCAAAATTCCTCAAATTCTCACTCCAAATTGACTTTCAGATCAAAGTTATTTCTCAAAGTCAAAACCATCAGTAAATTTTTTGATACTATGTATTTATTATAAATAGAAAGGAGATGAAAAAACACTCAAAAAAACTTAAGAAAAAAACCTCTTTATCATCAAAGATTCAACTTTCTTTCAAGCTAAAGTGTATTAACATACCTACTTCTCCCTCTACCCCTGCCATTTGGAAGACTGTATTTTATTCATGTCTAATCTGTATCAGCAAGGAAAGTAAACTTGTACTACTTAGTGGATCCCTTCAACCATTCATTCTAGCTGGCCAAGAAGGACTTATTTTCTTTGCAAAATGGTATGATCACACTTATATACCCATTCATTAAACGGTTGTTTTCTAATCTGTTAGGGAACCTGCCTACCCTCAGTAATAACATACTCTTCACTTCTTCAACTAGTAGTTATTTCAAAAGCAATTCATCACTTTAAATAATGAGTTAACTCTTAGTGAGAATCACAAAAGCAATTCTTGCCAGCTGGCATTTGTCAGTAAGTAATAGATCACCAAAGGGATTGGATGCTCCTGGTGGGTGAGGCTAATACAACATCCATATGAAATGCTGGGATGATATGTTGAAGAAGATGAAGATCAGGATGTCCAAGAAAGGGACTGCATGGTTTCCTTTTTTAGATGGAGAAAAAAGGAAAAGGAGAAAGAAAAAAACATGTAGTTTAGAAAAGTAACAAAGCACCCTGAGGATCTTTAAATTACAGCTGTGTCATTGGTAAATTTTTAATAAGATTGGCTAAAGAAGTAAGGCAATTTTTCTTTTAAAAAGAATAAAATAATTATCTTCCCAACTGTATAGTATTATGAAGTACATTTTCTTAATAAGCCAGCTGTCTGTTAAGCATTACTTCCTGCAAAGTCACCAAGCAATATGGAGTCTTGCATTCATGCTATTAAGCATATAAAACTGTGGAGGTGCAGTTTCATAAACAGGGTACTCCTTTATATGAGGCTGAGTTGTTTCACCTCTGCGAGGGTAGATTGTGAGGGTTCACTCTAACAGACCAAGTGTGTTCCTAACTTAATAACACATAAGGTCTTTTGTTGTCATGGCAATCATAAGACTACAGTTTCTCCCCATATGGAAGGTAATAAATCTAACTTTTACAAGAACAGCATTTTAGGATAACATGAAAAATTAATATATTATAAAAGCACATTTTCAAAACCTCAGATCTACACAAAATGTGCACACATGCTTGTACTCAAATTAACCATCTCCCCAACCCATGCACAGCGTACATCTAAACCACTTTAATCTGAAAGTGTCTTGAGCTCTTGAAAGTACCCTAAAGCCCCCTTTCTTCGCTGACATGTAGCTTAGATTTTAAGTGTCCCATGGAATCACACTACTCCTAGACATACACCCTACAAATATCAACAGCCTCAGATAGCAGCCTGCTTCTACACAGGGAACTAATAAGACCTCAAGTAAAATGAGTCGTATTTCTGATGTTTTAGGTTTTTAGTGCTTGTAAGCTGCAAGTGTTACACTTGATCATTAAAATGTTTGGAGGTACAGTTTTGATGGGATGAGAGAAAGTAATTGGTCATATGAAATTCAGGATACCATTCTGAAGGATGAAAACCAGAAAGGTGGGGAAACTAGTGTAAAAAACTGACCAAGCCCTCAATGATGACCCAATAATATAATGGTGAGTTTCAAAAACAGGCAATTGTTTTTTATAAGTGTGAATTTAGGCTTTGGATATTAGAAAGGTCACAAATGGAAAATATGAAAATAAATTTGGAAAATTAAAAGATAATTTGTTCAGTTCCCACCTATGAGTGAGAACATGCGGTGTTTGGTTTTCTGTTCTTGTGATAGTTTGCTAAGAATGATGGTTATGAGATCACTTGGACTTGGGAAGGGGAACATCACACACCGGGGCCTATCATGGGGAGGGGGGAGGGGGGAGGGATTGCATTGGGAGTTATACCTGATGTAAATGACGAGTTGATGGGTGCTGATGAGTTGATGGGTACAGCACAACAACATGGCACAAGTATACATATGTAACACACCTGCACGTTATGCACACGTACCCTAGAACTTAAAGTATAATAATAAATAAATAAATAATAAAAATAAATAAAAATTTTAAAAAAAGATAATTTGTTTTCCTTTACTGCATATTTTGTTTTTATTTTCTTGAGGGTTCAATTTTAACCTGAATGCAAATATTCATTGAGCAGTATTGTTTATATGAATTGGTGCTGTGAATAAGACATCTGCCTTTCCATTAAGGAGTTTACAACTGAGTGGGAAGTGGGTAAGGGGAGCAGAAAGGAGAAATTTATAAGTTTTTTATAATTTATAATTGTCTTCAAGAAATTTTTTAAAAATTTATAAACAATTTATTTAAAAATTAGAAATTTTGAAATTAGTGGAAGGGCGGAGCAAGATGGCCGAATAGGAGCAGCTCCAGTCTCCAACTCCCAGCGCGAGCGACACAGAAGACCGGTGATTTCTGCATTTTCAACTGAGGTACTGGGTTCATCTCACTGGGGAGTGCCGGACGATCGGAGCTGGTCAGCTGCTGCAGCCCGACCAGCGAGAGCTGAAGCAGGGCGAGGCATTGCCTCACCTGGGAAGCGCAAGGGGGAAGGGAGTCCCTTTTCCTAGCCAGGGGAACTGAGACACACAACACCTGGAAAATCGGGAAACTCCCACCCCAATACTGCGCTTTAGGAAACAGGCACACCAGGAGATCATATCCCACACCTGGCCGGGAGGGTCCCACACCCACGGAGCCTCCCTCCTTGCTAGCGCAGCAGTCTGTGATCTACCGGCAAGGCAGCAGCGAGGCTGGGGGAGGGGCGCCCGCCATTGCTGAGGCTTAAGTAGGTAAACAAAGCTGCTGGGAAGCTCGAACTGGGTGGAGCTCACAGCAGCTCAAGGAAACCTGCCTGTCTCTGTAGACTCCACCTCTGGGGACAGGGCACAGTAAACTAAGACACACAGACACCTCTGCACAGACGCAAACGACTCTGTCTGACAGTTTTGAAGAGAGCAGTGGATCTCCCAACACGGAGGTTGAGATCTGAGAAGGGACAGACTCCCTGCTCAAGCGGGTCCCTGACCCCTGAGTAGCCTAACTGGGAGACATCCCCCACTAGGGGCAGTCTGACACCCCACACCTCACAGGGAGGAGTACACCCCTGAGAGGAAGCTTCCAAAGCAAGAATCAGACAGGTACACTCGCTGTTCAGAAATATTCTATCTTCTGCAGCCTCTGCTGCTGATACCCAGGCAAACAGGGTCTGGAGTGGACCTCAAGCAATCTCCAACAGACCTACAGCTGAGGGTCCTGACTGTTAGAAGGAAAACTATCAAACAGGAAGGACACCTACACCAAAACCCCATCACTACATCACCATCATCAAAGACCAGAGGCAGATAAAACCACAAAGATGGGGAAAAAGCAGGGCAGAAAAGCTGGAAATTCAAAAAATAAGAGCGCATCTCCCCCGGCAAAGGAGCACAGCTCATCGCCAGCAACGGATCAAAGCTGGGCGGAGAATGACTTTGACGAGATGAGAGAAGAAGGCTTCAGTCCATCAAATTTCTCAGAGCTAAAGGAGGAATTACGTACCCAGCGCAAAGAAACTAAAAATCTTGAGAAAAAAGTGGAAGAATTGATGGCTAGAGTAATTAATGCAGAGAAGGTCCTAAACGAAATGAAAGAGATGAAAACCATGACACGAGAAATACGTGACAAATGCACAAGCTTCAGTAACCGACTCGATCAACTGGAAGAAAGAGTATCAGCGATTGAGGATCAAATGAATGAAATGAAGCGAGAAGAGAAACCAAAAGAAAAAAAAGAAGAAAAAGAAACGAACAAAGCCTGCAAGAAGTATGGGATTATGTAAAAAGACCAAATCTACGTCTGATTGGGGTGCCTGAAAGTGAGGGGGAAAATGGAACCAAGTTGGAAAACACTCTTCAGGATATCATCCAGGAGAACTTCCCCAACCTAGGAGGGCAGGCCAACATTCAAATCCAGGAAATACAGAGAACGCCACAAAGATACTCCTCGAGAAGAGCAACTCCAAGACACATAATTGCCAGATTCACCAAAGTTGAAATGAAGGAAATAATCTTAAGGGCAGCCAGAGAGAAAGGTCGGGTTACCCACAAAGGGAAGCCCATCAGACTAACAGCAGATCTCTCAGCAGAAACTCTACAAGCCAGAAGAGAGTGGGGGCCAATATTCAACATTCTTAAAGAAAAGAATTTTAAACCCAGAATTTCATATCCAGCCAAACTAAGTTTCATAAGTGAAGGAGAAATAAAATCCTTTACAGATAAGCAAATGCTTAGAGATTTTGTCACCACTAGGCCTGCCTTACAAGAGATCCTGAAGGAAGCACTAAACATGGAAAGGAACAACCGGTACCAGCCATTGCAAAAACATGCCAAAATGTAAAGACCATTGAGGCTAGGAAGAAACTGCATCAACTAATGAGCAAAATAACCAGTTAATATCATAATGGCAGGATCAAGTTCACACATAACAATATTAACCTTAAATGTAAATGGACTAAATGCTCCAATTAAAAGACACAGACTGGCAAACTGGATAGAGTCAAGACCCATCAGTCTGCTGTATACAGGAGACCCATCTCACACGCAGAGACATACATAGGCTCAAAATAAAGGGATGGAGGAAGATTTACCAAGCAAATGGAGAACAAAAAAAAGCAGGGGTTGCAATACTAGTCTCTGATAAAACAGACTTTAAACCATCAAAGATCAAAAGAGACAAAGAAGGCCATTACATAATGGTAAAGGGATCAATTCAACAGGAAGAGCTAACTATCCTAAATATATATGCACCCAATACAGGAGCACCCAGATTCATCAAGCAAGTCCTTAGAGACTTACAAAGAGACTTAGACTCCCATACAATAATAATGGGAGACTTCAACACTCCACTGTCAACATTAGACAGATCAACGAGACAGAAAGTTAACAAGGATATCCAGGAATTGAACTCATCTCTGCAGCAAGCAGACCTAATAGACATCTATAGAACTCTCCACCCCAAATCAACAGAATATACATTCTTCTCAGCACCACATCATACTTACTCCAAAATTGACCACGTAATTGGAAGTAAAGCACTCCTCAGCAAATGTACAAGAACAGAAATTATAACAAACTGTCTCTCAGACCACAGTGCAATCAAACTAGAACTCAGGACTAAGAAACTCACTCAAAACCGCTCAACTACATGAAAACTGAACAACCTGCTCCTGAATGACTACTGGGTACATAACGAAATGAAGGCAGAAATAAAGATGTTCTTTGAAACCAATGAGAACAAAGATACAACATACCGGAATCTCTGGGACACATTTAAAGCAGTGTGTAGAGGGAAATTTATAGCACTGAATGCCCACAAGAGAAAGCAGGAAAGATGTAAAATTGACACTCTAACATCGCAATTAAAAGAACTAGAGAAGCAAGAGCAAACACATTCGAAAGCTAGCAGAAGGCAAGAAATAACTAAGATCAGAGCAGAACTGAAGGAGATAGAGACACAAAAAACCCTCCAAAAAATCAATGAATCCAGGAGTTGGTTTTTTGAAAAGATCAACAAAATTGACAGACCACTAGCCAGACTAATAAAGAAGAAAAGAGAGAAGAATCAAATCGACGCAATTAAAAATGATCAAGGGGATATCACCACCGACCCCACAGAAATACAAACTACCATCAGAGAATACTATAAACACCTCTACGCAAATAAACTGGAAAATCTAGAAGAAATGGATAATTTCCTGGACACTTACACTCTTCCAAGACTAAACCAGGAAGAAGTTGAATCCCTGAATAGACCAATAGCAGGCTCTGAAATTGAGGCAACAATTAATAGCCTACCAACCAAAAAAAGTCCAGGACCAGATGGATTCACAGCTGAATTCTACCAGAGGTACAAAGAGGAGTTGGTACCATTCCTTCTGAAACTATTCCAATCAATAGAAAAAGAGGGAATCCTCCCTAACTCATTTTATGAGGCCAACATCATCCTGATACCAAAGCCTGGCAGAGACACAACAAAAAAAAGAAAATTTTAGACCAATATCCCTGATGAACATCGATGCAAAAATCCTCAATAAATTACTGGCAAACCGGATTCAGCAACACATCAAAAAGCTTATCCACCATGATCAAGTGGGCTTCATCCCTGGGATGCAAGGCTGGTTCAACATTCGCAAATCAATAAACATAATCCAGCATATAAACAGAACCAAAGACAAGAACCACATGATTATCTCAATTGATGCAGAAAAGGCTTTTGACAAAATTCAACAGCCCTTCATGCTAAAAACGCTCAATAAATTCGGTATTGATGGAACGTACCTCAAAATCATAAGAGCTATTTATGACAAACCCACAGCCAATATCATACTGAATGGGCAAAAACTGGAAAAATTCCCTTTGAAAACTGGCACAAGACAGGGATGCCCTCTCTCACCACTCCTATTCAACATAGTGTTGGAAGTTCTGGCTAGGGCAATCAGGCAAGAGAAAGAAATCAAGGGTATTCAGTTAGGAAAAGAAGAAGTCAAATTGTCCCTGTTTGCAGATGACATGATTGTATATTTAGAAAATCCCATTGTCTCAGCCCAAAATCTCCTTAAGCTGATAAGCAACTTCAGCAAAGTCTCAGGATACAAAATTAATGTGCAAAAATCACAAGCATTCTTATACACCAGTAACAGACAAACAGAGAGCCAAATCAGGAATGAACTTCCATTCACAATTGCTTCAAAGAGAATAAAATACCTAGGAATCCAACTTACAAGGGATGTAAAGGACCTCTTCAAGGAGAACTACAAACCACTGCTCAGTGAAATCAAAGAGGACACAAACAAATGGAAGAACATACCATGCTCATGGATAGGAAGAATCAACATTGTGAAAATGGCCATACTGCCCAAGGTAATTTATAGATTCAATGCCATCCCCATCAAGCTACCAATGAGTTTCTTCACAGAATTGGAAAAAACGGCTTTAAAGTTCATATGGAACCAAAAAAGAGCCCGCATCTCCAAGACAATCCTAAGTCAAAAGAACAAAGCTGGAGGCATCACGCTACCTGACTTCAAACTATACTACAAGGCTACAGTAACCAAAACAGCATGGTACTGGTACCAAAACAGAGATATAGACCAATGGAACAGAACAGAGTCCTCAGAAATAATACCACACATCTACAGCCATCTGATCTTTGACAAACCTGAGAGAAACAAGAAATGGGGAAAGGATTCCCTATTTAATAAATGGTGCTGGGAAAATTGGCTAGCCATAAGTAGAAAGCTGAAACTGGATCCTTTCCTTACTCCTTATACGAAAATTAATTCAAGATGGATTAGAGACTTAAATGTTAGACCTAATACCATAAAAATCCTAGAGGAAAACCTAGGTAGTACCATTCAGGACATAGGCATGGGCAAAGATTTCATGTCTAAAACACCAAAAGCAATGGCAGCAAAAGCCAAAATTGACAAATGGGATCTCATTAAACTAAAGAGCTTCTGCACAGCAAAAGACACTACCATCAGAGTGAACAGGCAACCTACAGAATGGGAGAAAATTTTTGCAATCTACTCATCTGACAAAGGGCTAATATCCAGAACCTACAAAGAACTCAAACAAATTTACAAGAAAAAAACAAACAACCCCATCAAAAAGTGGGCAAAGGACATGAACAGACATTTCTCAAAAGAAGACATTCATACAGCCAACAGACACATGAAAAAATGCTCATCATCACTGGCCATCAGAGAAATGCAAATCAAAACCACAATGAGATACCATCTCACACCAGTTAGAATGGCAATCATTAAAAAGTCAGGAAACAACAGGTGCTGGAGAGGATGTGGAGAAATAGGAACACTTTTACACTGTTGGTGGGATTGTAAACTAGTTCAACCATTATGGAAAACAGTATGGCGATTCCTCAAGGATCTAGAACTAGATGTACCATATGACCCAGCCATCCCATTACTGGGGATATACCCAAAGGATTATAAATTATGCTGCTATAAAGACACATGCACACGTATGTTTATTGCAGCACTATTCACAATAGCAAAGACTTGGAATCAACCCAAATGTCCATCAGTGACAGATTGGATTAAGAAAATGTGGCACATATACACCATGGAATACTATGCAGCCATAAAAAAGGATGAGTTTGAGTCCTTTGTAGGGACTTGGATGCAGCTGGAATCCATCATTCTTAGCAAACTATCACAAGAACAGAAAACCAAACACCGCATGTTCTCACTCATAGGTGGGAACTGAACAATGAGATCACTCGGACTCAGGAAGGGGAACATCACACACCGGGGCCTATCATGGGGAGGGGGGAGGGGGGAGGGATTGCACTGGGAGTTATACCTGATGTAAATGACGAGTTGATGGGTGCAGCACAGCAACATGGCACAAGTATACATATGTAACAAACCTGCACGTTATGCACATGTACCCTACAACTTAAAGTATAATAATAATAAATAAATTAAAAAAAAAAAATTAGAAATTTATAAAAGTCAGCAAAAAAGGGGGCTTTAGGGTACTTTCAAGAGCTCAAGACACTTTCAGATTAAAGTGGTCTAGACGTGCTCTGTGCATGGGTTGGGGAGGTGGTTAATTTGAGTACAAGCATGTGTGCACATTTTGTGTAGATCTGAGGTTTTGAAAATGTGCTTTTATAAAATACTAAAAGTGAGATAAACAAAGGGGGTTGCCTAGTGAATGCAGCAAAACTTTCATCTAGAAAGTGATTAGAATTTTCTTTCTGCTTAAACATGAGGAAAGATGTCTTCAGAATGAAAAGATTGAGCAATCCAGTAATACATGATTAGTAAACTATTTTGAATAGAAAATTAAGGGGGTTTGTTGGCAACCCCTTTAAAATGACATCTTATCTTGGACTTCTGAAATTTTCATTTATGGTTTTCAAAAAAAAAGTACCCAATAGTTTGGAGGCTTAAAAGAGAGAAGATATCCTCAATCTTAAATTTCCCTTATATAAGATGCCATAAAAACATTGGATTGGGAAGTGGTGTATGGAGAGAGTCCAGCTAGAGAAGAGTAATAGCTGAGCTGTGGATGCAGGGCATGAGGCTTGTGCTGAGAAAACAGGAAGCATACAGTGCAGCTGAGTTTGGCCAATGTTTGATCCTCAAATGTTAATGTGCGTAACCAACGCTAGGTATCTTGCTGAAAAGTAAAATTGATTTTTTATTTTTATTTTTTTAGAGATGGGGTCTTATGTTTTCCAGGCTGGTCTCAAAATCCTGGGCTCAAGAGATCCTCCTAAAGTACTGAGACGACAGGCGTGAGCCACCACATCTGGCCCTGAAAATTAAAATGTCTAAGCCTCACATAAGAGATTTTATGTAGCAGGTCTGGGTGGAACTCAGGCAACAGCACTTTTAAGTAGTCCAAGAGATTTTGAAACATTTTGAGAACTTTACTTTCAAATTTTAATGCAGTTTTCTTTTAAATACTGATTTTTATTAGGCACAATGTATGTAAGACAGCAGGCCTCAACGTCACCTGTATACATGTGTCCAACAGGTAATGTTCACATGTGAAGCATGCTGGGGTATGACAGCAGGGTGTGGTAAGGACAGGGCCAAGTTGAAAGCCTCAGGTTCTGGATAAGGAAGCAGCTGTTACATAGTTCTAGCCAACTGTTGGCGTGGTTATGATTAATTTCCTCATTTCAAAGACTGTGTGTAAGCCAAACTGATATGTCTGTGGGCTGGAGATGGCCCCTGGAGGGCTAGTTTTCAACATTTAGAATTTGAGTTTAAGTAGATTTGGAGGAGAGAGAGGAGAGAAACCTGCAGAAAATGACTGAAGGCCTCAATGTTACTCCCTTAATAAGTAGGCATTGAAGAGCCATTGAATACTTGTGAACTGAAGAATGACATGTCTAGTAGTAGTATCTAACTTGGCAATTGGGTTTCCAATTAAGGAAGCAATTTGTTGTAATGGAATGAGCCCTGGGCTTAGTGACAAACCCATTGGTGTCCCAGTCATACATACCACTTTTATCTTGATTTAATCAAGGGATTCCACTTAATTTCTGTAAGCTTGATTTTCCTTCTCTGTAAAATGACCACAATAAATTTATTGTGAACACTGAAAAATGTAAGGAAAGGGCTATATATCTAGTAAAGTGATGTTCAAATGTATCTAGAGTTTTAGGACAAAGGGAAGACAAAATGAATTATCAGAAATGCATTGGGAGCCTACTCTAATTTCTCAAGGAAGAGAGGGTAGAACTAATATTTGCATAATGATCAGGCTGATGGCATAATTTAGGAGGCTAAGAAGGATGAACAAACTCCCCTAAGGACCTTTTTGCCATACTTTATGCAGGTGACAGAGAAGAATAAACAGCCAACAACCTAGAATGACAGAGGAGCATTTACTCTACCATCTGGGAGGTGCTTCCATCAGTTCTATGGAGGAATTCCGTGGTGACTGGAAGTACAAAATCACTAAAGCTTATCTTGAGGCTACTGTGAGCCTTTCAGCAAACACAGCCTCTCTTGTGATATTGCTTAGAAGTTCACATCTTGAACTATGGATTCATTCAATGAAAGGCACACCAAAAAAATGGAGACAGTTCAAGAGACAATCTTCTTTAAAGGATTAAACTAGATATAATTAGTATGCATCCCCACCACCACATCCTAAGGTTTTGATATGTCCATCCAAATTAGGCAAGGAACTTCTTCTGCCCACTGCTGCCATATCCTCTCTTGCTTTCTATCCTGTGATGGTAGGAATGTACTCACTGTGAAGGGGAGATGGACAGCCCAGTGCCCACCTGGCAGGATAGCTGGCCAAGGAACATAATATAGAAGGGAGAAGGGTAAAGGTAATGGATGCATTCCTGGTGCAGTAGACCACAAATCACCAATAAGAAAATGGCAGTAATGACAAGGAGTATTTATTCACATCCTGGCACAAGATGCTATCTTGATTTCTAAAAGCCTGCAAATGACTGGATAAGTAGTGGAAGAGAGCTGTGTGAAAGGATATCCACATTGTACTGCTCCAGACACCTTCCCACAGCCTGGCTTTTATGTTGCAAAACAGACATCTGAGAATAGATGAATCCCTGCAGAAGATGGCTATACTTTGGCATTTAGCCAACTTACCGGTGAGTGGCAAGAACCTGGTTACAACAACTTGTTTTTGAGTCGGCCATTTCAGCACCCACTTGTCCTCAGCTTCTGTGAGGCATAGCCACTAGATGCTTGCTGGTGAACTTTGTGACCAAGGATTAGAGCTCTTTCATTTTGAGATTGGATGATGTTTAGAAATGCCAATAAGAAGAGCTGTCTTACAAATCTAAGAATTGTAGAGACAGAAGGGAGTGTCTACAGTTAGTAACCAGTATTCCCCTCTCAGAGTTGGGGTTATCAGATGACTCATGTCTCAAGAGACAGTTGGATAGTATTAACCTAGGACCACTCTATTAGACTAAATTGTATACTATTCTAATCTCAAAATCATGGTGTACAAGTTTAGTGTCCCATTTATCTCTCTCTTCCAGATGGTCCAAGCCTCCCTGTGATGGTTAATTTTACGCATCAACTTGACAGGATTAAGAGACATATGGATAGCTGTTAAAGAATTTTCTCTGGGTATATCTGTGAGAGTGTTTCTGGAAGAAACTGGTATTTGAATCAGTGAAGTGAATAAGGAAGATTCACTCTCAATGTGGGCAGTCAGTCCAATCAGTTGAGGGACCAGTTAGAAGAAAACAGCAATAGAAGTGTGAATTTCCTCTCTCTTCTCTTTCAAAACTAAGGTACTCTTATCCTACTTTTAGACATCAGAACTCCATGTCCTCAGGCCTTCAACCTCAGACCACCAGCTCCCCCGATTCTGAGCCCTTCAGGATTGGACTGACTCCCTGGTTCTCTAGCTTGCAGATGGCATATTGAGAGAATTCTCAGCTTCCATAATCACATGTGCCAATTCCCCTAATAAATCCACTCTCACTTATCTATATCTATGTCTATATCTCCTATTGGTTCTGTCTTTTTGGAGAACCATAATAGGTTTTCCTTAACATTCCTTCTATATTTAGTTGTCACTTTGTAGAGAGAGTCTTTCACAACATAGAATTTTTCAGAGTTGTATGAATCAATTTCTTATATTCAATACACCAATCTAAAAACGATAACAGTATTTTGAGAGGAGGAATATCTGGGGAGACCCTCTGTAATGATATGAAAAAAATTTTGATTTTCCTTCTCTATTCTCACAATATAGTCAGCATAGGACACTTCACCTCTGGCCACGAAAATATGTGGGGATTTCTCCGCAACAACAACCAACTCTGTGGTAAAAATCAGTGTGGTACTCTGGTAATAATTCATTTCAATTCTGACACTCTCTACCTGGACATAGATATCACACGTTGATGGCTCAGTCCCAGAAGACAGCTCCCACTTTAGATGCCAGTTGCAGGTACTAAATTGCCACCTACACTTCTGATCAACTAGCTATCAATCAGAGGTTCCCATGACCCGCCTCCTCAAGTTCAATTAATTTGCTTGAGCAACTCACAGAACTCAGGGAAACACCAGTTTATTATGAAGGATACTACGAAGGCTACAGATGAAAAGACAGATGGAAGAGATGCACAAGTCATGGTATTTCCATGCCTTCTTTCTGCATGTCACTGTCCAGAAACCTCCGTATGTTCATCTACACATGAAGCTCCCTGAATCCAGTCCTTTTGGGTGTTCATGGAGGCTTTATTACATCATCAGCCATTAATATCAACTCAACTTTCAGCCTCTCTCCCCTCCCCAGATGTGGGGGACTGGTGGTAGGATTAAAATTTTCAACCTTCAAATCACCAGGTTGGTTCCCCTGGCAACCACGCCTCCTCCTGAAGCTATCTAGGAGCCCTCAGCAATCAGTCAACTCATTAGCATACAAAAGGACATATCACTTTGGGGATTCCAAGTTGTTGTGTGCCAGAAACTGGGATGAAGACCAAACATGTATATTTTATTATAATATCATGCCTTTTTAATGCTTCTGTTGTTTTCATGGTCTCCTTTATAGACCTTCAATGGGGAGGTGAAGAGTGGGGAGATATAGGTCTAAGTGCTTAGACTTCCCTCTTCCTTGCATCCTTTTACTAGTGTCCAGTGCAATAACAATACTTGACTGTTCTAATAGTAGAAGAGAGATCAGGAAAGTAGTGCATTTGTTTGACTCTGCTTGGATAAGTTTATCCAACATTATTTGAATAAGAGGTATGTTATCATGGATTACATGCCACCCACTACAGTTTTGTAGTTGCAAGTTTTGCAAGGATATTGGTTCAGCCTTTTTGTCAATGGAGTCAATCTTCTCAGACAACTCCCTTCAATACTGTCACTAAGGATCATGAGATACTATCTTAGAAGATCCACAAGACTTCAGAGAGGTAATTCCCAGGACCTGTGATGAGTTACTATGCTGATGTTTGAACATGACTAGTCAAGATGCCACAAGCAGATATTTTCTAGTCCAAGGATGTGTCTTTTATCTCCAGAACATCAGTTCTGCTTTCAGAAGGTCTTGCTGGTGACTAGACCTGCTATTCTACCAATTTTCTAACAAACAGGAGCCAACCTTTACAACATACACACCATACAGTTTACACGTAAACTGCATTGAAATTCCCATACCTGACAATTCCACACCTGTTTTATGTTACTTCCCAGAACTTACTACTGTATAGCCTATTACATAATTTGCTTAAGTATCTTATTTACTAAGCGTCTTCCTTAGAGGAATATAAGCCACATAGTGAACTGTATCTCCATATCTAGAACAATGCCAGGCACATAATAGGCACTCAATAAATATTGTTCCCTTTGTGAAGGATTGATGCCGATGAATCTTTGACTCTTGCCAAGCCCTGGTAGTAAGCTCCATGCCTTGTATTCCAATTTCTAGTAGAAATAAATCCATTGTCTTTACTTGCTCTATATTTCACCTGAGCACTTACCAGTCTCTGATGTTATATAGCAGATACATATTTATGTGCTGTCCTCCTCCTCACCATTCCCCCAAGTAATATACCAGTGCTCTGAAAGCTGTCATTTCCTCTGTTTTGTTCACTGCTCTTTTCCCAATTCTTAGAAACGTACTGACACATAGTAGCATGAGTTCAAAAGGAAGGAAACTCCTGTGATTTGATTTTTAGCCCTTCCCATCTATGCCCTTTCATTCTTGTCCAAACTGTAAACATGACTTCCTTCACTTGCTCTTTCCTTCAGAATCTGAGGCTTTTTGGTTGTTTAGTGTTTTGTAGGGGTGGGGAATCTTCAGCCTTTCATATTTGGAATTTTTTAATATAACAGCAAATATCATTTAGAGATAAAATGTTCAACATAATATTTTCCCAAATATGATAATAGCAATTTGGGCAAATGGAAGATACAAGTGTAATGTAGCAGTACTAATTTTCTTTCTTTTTTTTTTTTTTTTTTTTAGCACTAATATTCTTAGGTGTAACTGACTCTTAATATTGGGAAGAAAGGCAACCCTTTTTTGGGTGCCTGCTGAGTCAGTCACATAGCATAATTGAATTGTTAATCTTTTTAACAAAACATTGAGCTAAATTCTACTACAACCATTTTATATTCAAGAAACTGAGGCTCAAAGAAGTGAAGTTTCTGCTCCAAAATCATACAACTGATGGCTGCCAGAGCTGTGTTCTGCTGAGGGCTTTCTTGCTGACATCCTTTCTATCATCCTAATTTCCAAATCAATGTTCTGAAAATATTTCAAATCCAATGAGTGTGTTCAAAAAAAAAAAAAGAGAGGCTTACTCTTTCATAGAGTCTCCTTTGACTATGTTGTGTGGCTTTTAGGAAACAAAGTTAGAGTGCAAAAATTAAAGAGGAGGAAAAAAGAATAATTTTAACAAAATATATATTCACAAGAAGTAACATCCATTTCAACGGCTCTGCTACCTAAAAAGTTATCCATATGTCTGCTATTAGAAGCCATAAGAGAGAAAAACCACAGCTCTGTATTTTAGATCAGTATTTCTCACACATCAATAATGTATAACCTCTAGTGTTTATTGAATTTTCTTTATTGCAGTATTACCTAATTACACTTAGAGTTTCATGCTTATTGATCCTTTACAACCAAGATAATTTAAAAGGTTGAAAACCACAAAACTATAAAAACAAAATTCCATCTCAACAATATTTATTTAATGTGGTACATGATATTGTTTGAGGACAATGAATGGTTATTTTCAATTTGAATATAGTTCTGAAGCACATAGCATAGGAATTTTTAAAATTTGTCTAGAACTTGTACCCATTACAATACAATCACTTAATTCCTCCTCAAGTTTTCTCTTTGAAACTACTACATAAATTTTGCATAGTGGTTGATTTTGATTAGGAAAACATACAACATTCCCCTACCAAACCCCCTTCTGCTTTTATTGATGTTTCTTACTTGATTTCTTTAGTCTGAGACAATTAAAATAGTTCTAACTAGCACTTATTCTGGCATAAATACATTTCAAAACAAGCAGTGACTATGCCAGCTCTGGGTCATAAGAAAATCATGTAGACAATCTTAAATATTCTCATATGTATTTTAAAATATAATAAAATAAAAACATCAATTTTTACAATTTTGTATAAAGTTTCCTCGTGAATATGAGTGCCTGTCACCAATTTTCTCACAGGATGTCAAGCCAAATTACAAAACACTGCTATGAGCCATTTGTAGTTGAGTCTCCTATGCACTAAAAGCTTCTGTCATACCAGAGATTCTGGCTCATTGACTAGGAGAATGAGTTCGTCTGAACACAGCTAGAACACATTCTGAACATTCTGCTGCCTCAATTCCAATGCCATTTGAGCAGGAAAGCACCCCAAAATGTGAACATTGACATTCACACAGATGCCTCCAATCCACATTTATGTCTTTGAATTGTGTGGAAAACCATTTCCCAGTAATATTAATAAAACATCAATCAATAAAATGGGACCCTTATAATTGCAGTGACCAGGACATATTGATTGCCTGTCCATAAAGCAGACTCAGACACTAGCTGGCTGTACTCACCAGAATCACAGGAAAGAAAAGGATCTTCCAAAGGCTGCTTGCCCCTTTCCTTATGAGCAATGGACAGTGTTCTAGTAAGTTCTGTGAGCAATGGCTTTTAAAACTGTACAGGGAATGTTCCCTTATAAACATCCTCAATTGTGTTCAGTCCAAAACTCCAGAAAGATGGAATGCAGATAGCAGTTTTCTCCATGGCCTATAATGTGCACAAATAGGAAGAAGAAGGCAGGATATAAAAGATAAGAAGAAGAGAATGTGTAAACAGGCAGGACAAAAGGCACTGACACGAAATAAAAAGTTGCTTATATCCATAAGCCACCAAGATGAAGGTCTTGTCCCTCATATGTATAAGTTAAGAGAAGGAGATTCGTTTTGTGGTTAAAAGCTCAAGTTGCAAAGGTGCAGGGAATTGGATAAAAATCAAAATCTCTTCCAGGTACTAGCTACATGACTTTGGAAAATGTGCTTAATCTAAAAAATGCAGTAAGAATAATATCCTTTTCATATGGTTTTATCAGGCAACTGTCCATTCCTGGGTTACTTCCAAAAAGAAACAAAATACTTGTAGACCTAGGTAATGCTTCTATGCATAAGAGATAAAAGCCAGTAATAAAAAATGTAGTAGAGGTGACAAAACTAGAGAGTGTGTTTCTAAAATCATTCCTCTTTTTCTTTCTCTACTTTCCTGAAGGAAGATAATTTAAAAAAAAAAAAAAAAAGAATGCTGTGTGAGGAAGTTTTTAGACACTAAGGCCCTATCCCTCCCAGTGGGTTAAACGAGCTGGAAGGGAGAGCATGAAGGCTGAAAATGGGTGCAGGAAACAAGGCTGAGAGACCAAATGGAGAAAAAAGGGTGGAGGGGGCAAAAGTAATAATTCTCCTTCCTTGACTTTAAAACAGTCACAGGTCACCCTCTATTTTTCAATGATCAAGACTTCATTTCCGTCTCTATATAATTTGAATAAAAGGAGTGTAAATATCTAAGTTCTGGAAACACAAGGAAGCTATTTTTGGTAATTTGTCAGATAATTCTGACACTGTCAATGTCCCTGCTTAATTGCCCCCAAAGCTGACCCTGATACGGGGATTGAAATACAAGTAATTTATATAAAAACTGAAGAAAAACCCAGTAGTTCAATGGGGAAGTTCAGCAGAGAAAGGCAAGAAGATGGTCAGAAAACTGTTATAATCCAGTGATGACTGTGGAAGACAAGAGGCTACAGCCCTAAGGAAACTGAACCAGTGTAGGACTGTTATCAGGTTTCTACCAACTAAGGCACAAAGGAGCCTTGGTTACTTATCCACCAACCCCCGTCCATCATTTGGTGAGAAAAGCTCTTAAGGAAGGGGCACACTGGTGTTTCTAACCTGCTGCAAAAGCAGATCAAGTGGGCTTCAGAAACGAGTATCAGACATTAGGGAAAGAAAGGCAGGTGCTGGTAGTAGCAACTTGGTCTGGTATGCAATGAATTTGTTGGGGTGAGGAAACATGAGTGGGCTACAAAAATACCTGCTACAGTACAGTCAGAGCCACTTGAGCCCCATGCTAAATTCACCTTGTCCTATCATTGATTCTTTTTTTTTTTTTTTTTTGAGACAGAGTCTCGCTCTGTCGCCCAGGCTGAAGTGCAGTGGCCCGATCTCATCTCACTGCGAGTTCCGCCTCCCGGGTTTATGCCATTCTCCTGTCTCAGCCTCCTGAGTAGCTGGGACTACAGGCGCCCACCACCACGCCCAGCTAATTTTTTGTATTTTTAGTAGACACGGGGTTTCACCGTGTTAGCCAGGATGGTCTCGATCTCCTGACCTCATGATCCGCCCGTCTTGGCCTCCCAAAGTGCTGGGATTACAGGCTTGAGCCACCGCGCCCAACCCTATCGTTGATTCTTTAAGGTAATTGCCATTTGAATTTCTTAAAAGAATAAAAAAACCTATAAATCCAAAGAAGAAATGGAAAAGTTTTATTTCATTTTGCTGGAAAATTGATATTCATCATCTCCTTTCTCTACCACCCATTCTGTGTTTTCCTTATGGTTAGTCTACTTGCCCTCAGGGTAGTACAGATATGTAAATAGCTGAGAGGACTTGCCTTGTGGTACTGTTAGTAGACAACAGTTGCCAAAAATTTCCATTTACAGGTACTCATTAGGATGGAAGCACCAAGAAGCATTGGTCTACTCCACTGGGATTCCTCTGCATTGCAGACATGCACCTTTTTGCCCACATTATGTAGCAGCATGATAACCAGAATCAATTTCCCCTCCCAATATAATCACTCTCCTCTCGTCAGGCTGATCTACTGACAAAAGACTCTTGGTCAGTATTCACAACCTTAGATATGACGGAAATATTACTATGCTCCAATAGAAGTGCCCCCTCCCTGATAATTCAGCATTAGCATGTCTCTATTACAACAAAATCTAAAATTGTATCAGGAAAGCACAGTCCCACCGGAATCATTACAAATTAGGAGGTAAGAGGCACTATTTCTTCTCCTTAGTTCACAGGCCTATGCCTCCCACTTTTTAGGTACACAGTACCACTTAATGGTCATTGATTCAAAATATAGTTATCATTTTGAAAGAAAATCACCATCCTTGCAGGGTCATTCCCATCTCAGAAGCCTTAGATAAACCTTAAGAGGCTATTTGATGTTTAATTAATCTGACAACCATTGGGTGATTTGGTATTTGATGGAACCAAACCAATGAACCCCATGCCATTTGTTCATTGCTCTCAATCTTTTATATAAACTGAACACACTGGTGTATAGCAATGTTGTGCAACATTCTAGCTTTAATAAAGAAGCCATTTCAGCAGCAAATAAGATCCAGTTCAAAGTGCCCTTGCCAAATATTAAATATTGAATAATAAGGGAGCAGCCTCATATCAATAAACTCTCATATGTAATTACGTAGCCTACTACTCCTTATCCAATGACCAGAATTTTCATGGACAAGCTGGTAAGCATTGAGGCTCACTTAAATTATTTTAAAAATATATGTTTATTTAAAAATAAGCAAAAATCTGCACAAACATTGTGTCTATGGTCTCACAGTTTTCCAATGGGCTTACATTTATGTGCATGATTTCTAGTAGGTGAGAGATAACTTGGAATTTTCAGTCCTTTCCAAATGCATTACTGTCTTTGTTTATTTCAATGCCCTTCAAAGTTTATCAGCATTTAACTGAAATCTACTAACTGTAGAAAAATAGAAACATAGTTTGAAAATAGTCAGATCTCAAGTACAGTTATATATTTACACAATTTGATGCTTGCATTTTCAAAATATTTAATGAGTTTTAAAGTCAGATTCATTATTTAAACAACTCATAGGACAAATATTGAAAAAGAAGTAACTTTATTTAGCACAATTCCAGAAGTATGATAGAAAATCTTTTTTAAATCTGATACAAGGGTTTCATTTGTTGGTATGTATCTGGGTATTAGGAAGAGATAAAGAGCAGATGACAGAGAAGGGTGTATAATTAAAATGGAGGATGGTGGCTTATCTGAAATACAGACCACAGAATTTTAATTTTCTTCTGACATATTGAAAAATTTTGCTGAACTTAAACCTGCTTATTGTTGAGCCTCTACTATCTGTAAATTGATAAAACCTTCTCTTCATGAAGATTTTCTTGACTCTAAATAGAGATATTGTTTGTGCACTGGAAGGTTTCTACTATGCCCATAACTGCTTGTGGTCCATTTTCCTATCTGCCTGTAGAAAACCAAACCCTTTTCTTACAGCTTTCCAATAGTCTTAATGACCTTTATAAGTGTGTTGGCATTATCCTTCATAAATATACTCTAAAACCCTAGATTGACCTAAGAACTTATTTCATACAGTAATTGCTGACCAGAAAAGTTTAACCGCTTTCCAAAACAGTAATGCAAATGATTCAGTAAGGATCCTTCCTAATTACAGTCTGGCAATTTGTGTTTTCCAATATTCACTAATTCACATAACCCGTATTACTATGTTACATTATAGATACGTATCTCTTGGCTACCCTAGTATCATGTAATTTAGTCTTATGAGTTTTATAAAGAAGAATTGACAATGAAACAGGTAACCATTTTTCTTGTTAACACCTTGACAATTGGTTATTACCTTATTTCATCTAATCTAAGACATGATAGATTTTCAGAATAACCATTATTTCATGTATACTATCAAGAAAGAAAATCTACAGCTAAAATGGACATTCTTTTATAATATCCACCTAAATTTCAGAGACTGTTAAAATGTATTTTGATAATTTTCATTTTAGCATCATAAAATATGGTAAATAAAATGTATTCTCCATCCATCAAAAATAGAACTCAGTATTTAACAGTATTTATGAAATTCTGTAGAATATACTCCTTTAAATGTCAGATAGACCTACAGTAAAAAGCATTCAGATGTGCATAAAAATGTAACTTATCAAAGACCTATTCTAATTTAATGAGTCAAACAGTAAGAGAAATGTGTCAGGTATTTTTCTGCCCTCTTCAACTTCCAGTGAAATCCTGCATTGAAACACTGGCTTATATAAACCCTAAGGCAAATCTACCAGGCTTTCTACAAATGAGTATTGCCAGAAAATTAGGCAGTTCTTCTAAGATGTTTTCCTAGAGATTAAAGTTTACAAAAGAGAATATCTCTTTGTAAGCAGTATTATTACAAAATCTGCTCAACTTTCTTCAAGTTGAAATAATAGCAAACAATTACTCTCTACAAATGGCATGGGAACAAATGGACACCCACATGCAAAAAAAATTGAGCCTAGACACATACCTTCCATCTTTCACAAAAATTAGCTCAAAAGTAATTGTAGACGTAACTGTAAAATGCAAAACTATGAAATACCTAGAAGATAACATAGGAGAAAATCTAGATGACCTTGGGATTGGTAATGACTTTTTAGATACCACACCAAGGGCATATCCATGAAAGAAAGGATGAATAAACTTTGTCAAAATAAAAATGGTCTGTTCTGCAAAAGACCCTGTTAAGATAATGAAAAGGAAGGTCATAGACAAAAAATATATACAAAATACAAAAAAAAATTTAAAAAGAGAAAAGAAAAGTCACAGACAAAGTGTTTCCAAAAGGCATATCTGATAAGCACTGTTATCAAAAATATACAAAAACTCTTACAACTCAACAATAAGAAAACCAACAATCCAATTTAAAAATGGAATCAACCTAAGTGTCCACCAATGGATGATGGAATTTAAAAATGTATACCATGGAAAGCTAGTCAGTCATAAAGAAGAATGAAATTGTTTTTTGCATCAACATGGACAGAACTGGAGGCCATTACCCTAAGTGAAATTACTCAGAAACAGAAAGTCAGGTATCACATGTTTTCAGTTGAAAGTAGGAGCTAAACAATGGGTAAACATGGACATACAGAGTGGAAAAATAAACATTGAAGACTCAAGAAGATGGGAGGCTCAGAGAGGGAAGACGGTTGAAAAATTATCTATTGGATACAATTTTCACTATTTGAATGATGAGCACATTCAATGATTCGGCTTCCAGGATGGCCAAATAGGAACAGCTCCAGTCTACAGCTCTCAGTGTGAGCGACACAGAAGACAGGTGATTTATGCATTTCCAACTAAGGTACTGGGGTCATTTCACTGGGACTTGCTGGACAGTGGGTGCAGCCCATGGAGTGTGAGCTGAAGCAGGGCGGGGCATCACCTCACCCAGGAAGTGCAAGGGGTCGGGGAATTCCCTTTCTTAGTCAAGGATTAGAAAGGACTACCTTTGCTATGACAGATGACCTGGAAAATCAGGACGCTCCCACCCTAATACTGCACTTTTCCAATAGTCTTAGCAAACAGCACACCAGGAGATTATATCCTGCCCCTGGCTCTGAGGGTCCCACACCCATGGAGCCTTCCTTACTGCTAGCACAGCAGTCCGAGATTGAACTGCAAGGCGGCAGCAAGGCTGGGGGAGGGGCATCTGCCATTGCTGAGGCTTGAGTAGTAAACAAAGTGACTGGGTAGCTCGAACTGGGTGAAGCCCACTGCAGCTGAACAAGGCCTGCCTGCCTCTGTAGACTCCACCTCTGAGGGCAGGGCATAGCTAAACAAAAGGCAGCAGAAACTTCTGCAGACTTAAACATCCCTGTCAGACAGCTTTGAAGACAGTAGTGGTTCTCCCAGCACGGAGTTTGAGATCTAAGAACGGACAGACTGCCTCCTTAAGTGGGTCCCTGACCCCTGAGTAACCTAACTGAGAGACAAGTAGGGGCTGACTGGCACCTCATACACCTGGGTGCCCCTCTGAGATGAAGCTTCTAGAGTAAGGATCAGACAGCAACATTTGCTGTTCTGCAATGTTTGCTGTTCTGCAGCCTCCGCTCGTGATACCCAGGAAAACAGGGTCTGGAATGGACCTCCAGCAAACTCCAACAGACCTGCAGCTAAGGGTCCTGACTGTTAGGAGGAAACTAACAAACAAAATGAATAGCATCAACATCAACAAAAAGGACATCCACACCAAAACCCCATCTGTAGGTCACCATCATCAAAGACCAAAGGTAGATAAAACCACAAAGATGGGGAGAAACCACAGCAGAAAAGCTGAAAATTCTAAAAATCAGAGTGGCTTTTCTCCTCCAAAGGAACACAGCTCCTTGTCAGCAACGGAACACAGCTGGATGCAGAATGACTTTGACACATTGTCAGAAACAGGCTTCAAAAGATCAGTAATAACAAACTTCTGTGAGCTAAAGGAGGATGTTCCAACTCATTGCAAAGAAGCTAAAAACCTTGAAAAAAGATTAGATGAATGACTAAGCAGAATAAACAGCATAGAGAAGACCTTAATGACCTGATAGAGCTGAAAACCATGGCATGAGAACTATGTGACACATGCACAAGCTTCAATAGCTGATTCGAACACGTGGAAGACACAGTATCAATGATTGAAGATCAAATGAATGAAATGAAGTGAGAAGAGAAGTTTAGAGAAAAAAGTGTTAAAATAAACAAACAAATCCTCCAAGAAATATGCAACTATGTGAAAAGACCAAATCTATGTCTGATTGGTGTACCTGAAAGTGATGGAGAGAATGGAACCAGGCTGGAAAACACTCTTCAGGATATTATCCAGGAGAACTTCCCCAGCCTAGCAAGGAAGGTCAAAATTCAAATTCAGGAAATACAGAGAACACCACAAAGATATTCCTAGAGAAGAGCAACCCAAGACACATAATTGTCAGATTCACCAAGGCTGAAATGAAGGAAAAAATCTTAAGGGCAGCCGGAGGGAAAAGTCAGGTTACCCACAAAGGGAAGCCCATCAGACTAACAGCAGATCTTTCAGCAGAAATTCTACAAGCCAGAAGAGAGTGGGGGCCAATATTCAAAATTCTTAAAGAATTGTCAACCCAGAACTTCATATCAAGCCAAACTAAGCTTCATAAGTAAAGGAGAAATAAAATCCTTTACAGACAAGCAAATGCTGAGAGATTTTGTCACCACCAGGCCTGCCTTACAACAGCTCCTGAAGGAAGCACTAAACATGGAAAGGAAAAACTGGTACCAGCCACCGCAAAAACATGCCAAATTGTAAAGACCATCGATGCTAGGAAGAAACTGCATCAACTAATGAGCAAAATAACCAGTTGACATCATAATGACAGGATCAAATTCACACATAACAATATTTACCTTAAACGTAAATGGGCTAAATGCCCCAATTAAAAGACACAGACTGGCAAATTGGATAGAGTCAAGACCCATCAGTGTGCTGTATTCAGGAGATCCATCTTACATTCAGAGACACACATAGGCTGAAAATAAAGGGATGGAAGAAAATCTACAAAGCAAATGGAAAGCAAAAAAAAAAAGCAGGGGTTGCAATCCTAGTCTCTGATAAAACAGACTTTAAACCAACAAACATCAAATGAGACAAAGAAGGCCATTATATAATCATAAAGGGATCACTTCAACAAGAAGAGCTAACTATCCTAAATATAAATGCACCCAATACCGGAGCACACAGCTTCATAGAGCAAGTCCTTAGAGACCTACAAAGAGACTTAGACTCCCACACAATAACAATTGGAGACTTTAACACCCCACTGTCAACATTAGACAGATAAATGAGACAGAAAGCAAGGATAAGAAGGACGTGAACTCAGCTCTGCACCAGGCACACTTAATAAACTTCTGCAGAACTCTCCAACCCAAATCAACAGAATATACGTTCTTCTCAGCACCACATTGCACTTATTCCAAAATTGACCACATAGTTGGAAGTAAAGCATTCCTCAGCAAATGTAAAAGAACAAAAATTATAACAAACTGTCTCTCAGACCACAGTGCAATCAAACTAGAACTCAGGATTAAGAAACTGAATCAAAACTGCTCAATTAGATGGAAACTGAACAACCTGCTCCTGAATGACTACTGGGTACATAACGAAATGAAAGCAGAAATAAAGATGTTCTTTGAAACCAATGAGAACAAACACACAATGTAGCAGAATCTCTGGGACACATTTACTGCAGTGTGTAGAGGGAAATTTATAACACTAAATGCCCACAAGAGAAAGCAGGAAAGATCTAAAATTGACACCCTAACATCACAATTAAAAGAACTAGAGAAGCAAGAGCAAACACATTCAAAAGCTAGCAGAAGGCAAGAAATAACTAAGATCAGAGCAGAACTGAAGGAGACAGAGACACAAAAAACCCTTCAAAAAATCAATGAATCCAGGAGTTGGTTTTTTGAAAACATTAACAAAATTGACAGACTGCTAGCAAGACTAATAAAGAAGAAAAGAGAGAACAATCAAGTAGATTCAATTAAAAATGATAAAGGAGATATCATGACTGATCCCACAGAAATACTAACTACCATCAGAGAATACTATAAACACCTCTATGCAAATAAAACAGAAACTCTAGAAGAAATGGATAAATTCCTGGACACGTGCACCCTCCCAATACTAAACCAGGAAGAAGTTGAATCGCTAAATAGACCAATAACAGGATCTGAAATTGAGGCAATAATTAATAGCCTACCAACCAAAAAAAGCACAGGACCAGATGGATTCGCAGCCAAATAATACCAGAGGTACAAAGAGGAGCTGGTACCATTTCTTCTGAAACTATTCCAATCAATAGAAAACTAGGGAATCCTCCCTAACTCATTTTATGAGGCCAGCATCATCCTGATACCAAAGCCTGGCAGAGACACAAAAAAAGACAATTTTATAGACCAATACCCCTGATGAATATTGATGAAATAAAAAAACTCAATAAAATACTGGCAAACCGAATGCAGCAGGACATTGAAAAGCTTATCCACCATGACCAAGTAGGCTTCATCCCTGGGATGCAGGACTGGTTCAACATAAGCAAACCAATAAATGTAATAAATCACATAAACACAACCAAAGACAAATTGTCTCAATAGACGTCCTTTGACAAAATTCAACAGCCGTTCATGCTAAAAACTCTCAATAAACTAGGTATTGATTGGGTGTATCTCAAAATAATAAGATTTATGACAAACCCACAGCCAATATCACACTGAATGGGCAAAAACTGGAAGCATTCCCTTTGAAAACTGGCACAAGACACGGATGCCCTCTCTCACCACTCCTATTCAACATAGTGTTGGAAGCTCTGGCCAGGGCAATCAGGCAGGAGAAAGAAACGGTATTCGGTGAGGAAAAGAGGAAGTCAAATTGTCCCTGTTTGCAGATGACATGACTGTATATTTAAAAAACCCCATCATCTCAGGCCTAAATCTCCTTAAGTTGATAAGAAATTTCAGCAAAGTCTCAGGGTACAAAATCAATGTGCAAAATCATAAGCATTCCTATACACCAATAACAAACAAACAGAGAGCCAAAACATGAGTGAACTCCCATTCACAATTGTTACAAAGAGAATAACATACCTAGGAATTCAACTTACAAGGGATGTGAAGGACCTCTTAAAGGAGAACTATAAACCACTGCTCAATGAAATAAAGGGGGATACAAACAAATGGAAGAACATTCCATGCTCATGGATAGAATCAATATCGTGAAAATGGCAATACTGCCCAAGGTAACTTGTAGATTCAATGCCATCCCCATCAAGCTACCAATGAGTTTCTTCACAAAATTGGAAAAAAATACATTAAAGTTCATATGGAACCAAAAAAGAGCCCTCATAGCCAAGAAAATCCTAAGCAAAAAGAACAAAGCTGGAGGCATCATGCTACCTGACTTCAAACTATACTACAAGGCTACAGTAAGCAAAACAGCATGGTACTGGTATCAAAACAGAGATATAGACAAATGGAACAGAACAGAGGCCTCAGAAATAACACCACACATCTACAACCATCTGATCTTTGACAAACCTGACAAAAACAAGAAATGGGGAAAGGATTCCCTATTTAATAAATGGTGCTCAGAAAACTGGCTAGCTATATGTAGAAAGCTGAAACTGGATCCCTTCCTTACACCTTACAAAAAATTAATTTAAGATGGATTAAAGACTTAAATGTTAGACCAAAAACCATAAAAACCCTAGAAGAAAACCTAGGCAACAGCATTCAGGACATAGGCATGGGCAAGGAGTTCATGACTAAAACACCAAAAGCAATAGCAACAAAAGCCAAAATTGACGAATGGGATCTAATTAAACTGAAGAGGTTCTGCACAGCAAAAGAAACTACCATTAGAGTGAAGAGGCAACCTATAGAATGGGAGAAAATTTTTACAATCTACCCATCTGACGAAGGGCCAATATCCAGAATCTGCAAAGAACTTAAACAAATTTACAAGAAAAAAACAAACAACCCCATCAAAAAGTGGGCAAAGGATATGAACAGACACTTCTCAAAAGAAGACATTCATACAGCCAACAGACACATGAAAAATGTTCATCATCACTGGTCATCAGAGAAATGCAAATCAAAACCACAATGAGATACCATCTCACACCAGTTAGAATGGCAACCATTCAAAAGTCAGGAAACAACAGGTGCTAGAGAGGATGTGGAGAAATAGGAACACTTTTACACTGTTGGTGGGACTGTAAACTAGTTCAACCATTGTGGAAGACAGTGTGACAATTCTTCAAGGATCAAGAACTAGAAATACCATTTGACCTAGCAATCCCATTACTGGGTATATACCCAAAGGATTATAAATCATGCTGCTATAAAGACACATGCGCACATATGTTTATTGTGGCACAATTCACAATAGCAAAGACTTGAAACCAACCCAAATGTCCATCATTGATAGAGTAGATTAAGAAAATGTGGCACATATACACCATGGAATACTACGTATCCATAAAAATGGATGAGTTTGTGTCCTTTGCAGGGATATGGATGAAACTGGAAACCATCATTCTGAGCAAACTATCACAAGGACAGAAAACCAAACACCACATGTTCTCACTCATAGGTAGGAATTGAACAATGAGAACACTTGGACACAAGGTGGGAACAACACACACTGGGGCCTGATGTGGGGTGGTGGGAGTGGGGAGGGATAGCATTAGAAGAAATACCTAATGTAAATGATGAGTTAATGGGTGCAGCACACCAACGTGGCACATATGTACATATGTAACACATATGTACATCTGGTCAGACAATGGAATATTATTTAGCGCTGAAAATAAATGAGCTATCAAGTCAAAAAACGATGTAAGGAAACTTAAGTGCATATTATTAAGTGAAAGAAAGCAATCTGAAATAGCCATATACTTTATGAATCCAACTATATGACATTCTGAAAATGTCAAAATTATGGAGACAGAAAGATCATCCTTTGACAGGGGGTGAAAGGGAGGAAGGGATAAATGGGTGGCACACAGAATATTTGTAGAGCATTGAAACCACTCTGGATCATACAATTGTGGATACATGCCATTATACATTTGTCCAAAACCATAAAATGTATAATACCAAGTAACCCCTAATGTAAACTGGGGTCTTTCAGTGATAAACATGTATCAGTGCAAGTTCATCAATTGCAACAACACACCATTCTTTGTAGTAACGAAGGAACCTGTGTATGCATAGGGGAAAAGACATGGGGAATCACTATACTTTCTCAATTTTTCTGTGAACCTAAAATTGCTCTAAAAAATAAAGTCTATTTAAAAATATAAATAAACCACCACTAGGGTAACACATTTTGTCTTGTATTCGACAGTCAACCATGATAACCTCCGGAGCATGATAATCTCGGGACCATGGTAAAAAGCTGTGTTCTAAGAGGATTGAATAAAGACAGACACCAGAGAACAATGTGTTCATAGTTTCACAAACAAAAATCTTTATTGAATTTCACACAGCATAGAGGAGTATTTCTTTATCCTAAGTAATTCAAAATAAATATTTGACAAGTATTTCTGCACTAATCAGTTACTGAACTTCTAGTTATATTTCATGCAACCATTGTTTCCAAACCTTAAAAAGTGTTAGCCAAAGAAGGAACAAATGAGAAAGATGAATTCCAACCATATTTAAGTGGATCTCCAAAGTTAATTAAGGTAAAACACCTTATTAAAGAATTCCCTGGGTGCCAAGCTGTATAACTATTCTTTGGTAAATCAAAAAGTTAGTTTTTCTGTTGATTGCATTTTTAATGTATATGCTTTATGAAAACATATTCTTTCTGACTCTTTATTTCTTCAACCACTACTGGTACCAAGCATCCTCAATTTTATTTTTCATGGTTTTGCTGTCATGTTATGGTGTTATTCACTCATGGATGCTTTTTGATGTGATATATCTTTTTTAGCTTTATAAATATCAAGGTTTTTCTAGTCTAACATTCACCTATGCTGTTGCACGTAACTGTAGCTCATTCATATTCCCTAATTTATACAATTCCACTGTTTGAATCTCCCCATATTTACTTATCCCATTTACCTGAATGAAATTTGTTTTGTGTTCAGGGGATCAATGTTGGTTTGTTTTTTTTCATTGTGAACAAGACATGCTGTACATTCACGTGCAGGCCTCCTGCAAACCAGTAAGTTTCTTAAGTGAACACACACACATGTACACACAAACACAAAGAAATGGATGAGTTGTGTTTTATAATGTGCCCACCTTTATGAGTTAATGCTTTTTAAAGGTGAATTATTTATACATCTACCAGAAGTAGAAAAGTACATTCAGTCCTTCATATTTTTTGCCAACATTTATTATAGCCAGGATTCTTGACTTGTGTATGTGTTGCTTATTAACCAATCGTGGTATAAAATGCTATCTTATTGTGGGATTAATTTCCATTTTTCCGATCAGTAATGTAATTATGCATTTTTTAAATGTCATTCACATTGTTTTTTTCTCTTTTGTAAAATATCTCCTAATGCATTATGCTTACATCAAGGTTGAATCGTTGATTATATATGGGTTTGGAGGCATGGTTTCTTTCTCTCAACGAATTGTTTTGAGATTCATAAATTCTGTGGGTGCTGGCAGTTCATTCTTTTTTATTATTGAGTAGCCTTTGGCTGTATACACACATAAAGCACTTTATCAATTTTTCTATTGACAGTTTTTGACTATTATGAATAAAGAGGATTTAAATAGTTGCTTATAAACAGTCATTACTTGAACATAGATTTTTTTTTCTTTAATTTCCCTTGGGCAAATGAAAGTGAAGTTGTAAGGTCATATGAAAGTATGTTTAACGCTTACGCAAGCTGTTAGTTTTTCAATGTCTATATGCAATTTTACATTCTCACTAGAAATGGATGAGTGTTACAGTTTTGCTAATCCCTACCACCAATTGATATTGTCAGTCTTCTTGATTATAACCATTCCAGTGGATGTGCAGAATTTCATAATGGTTTTGAGTTGCATTTTAGTGCAACTAATGATGTTTCACATTTTTTCATTTGGTTATCGGTCATTATTGTATCTTCCATGTGAAATATTCCATTGTTTTTGCCTATTTGGGGAGCCCAGTATCTTTTCATAATTTAATTGTGAATATTTATATATTCTAAATAAAAGCTGTTTTTCAGATATACGTATCATATATCACGGTGGGTTTTTTTTTCCACTTTGTTGCTTATATTTTCTTAATATTTTTAAACAGCATAAGATCTTGCTTCAGTAAAACACAATTTATTATTTTTTCTTATATGGCTCATGCTTTTTGTGTTTTTACTAAAAATATTTGTCTATCCCCAACTTGCAAAAATTTTCCCCCATGTTTTCTTCAAGAAATATTATAACTTTAGTTTTTTTAGATTTACATTTATATGCCACATTTTAAGTTGATATTGTTGTACATAAGATAAAGGTTAAAGTACATGTTTGCTAAGTTTTGTCCTGTTGCTCTGCATCTTTTTTGGTATTGAAAAAATACTAAGTATACTTTTTCCCATTGACATATCATGGTAGTATTCATAAGAATGTCAGTAGACCATATACATTGTGGGTCCATTTCTAGATTCTCTTCTGTTTTCATTGACCTATGCAAATTTCCCTATAGTCAGTCTTGGAATCAAATAGTTCAAGTATTCAAGTTTTGTTATTCTTTAGTTAAACCTTTTCGGCCGTTTTAATTCCTCTTCTTGTCAATATAACATATTTAATTATAGTGATAATTTTATGCTAAAGTCAATTG
The DNA here is from genome assembly GCF_024542745.1 of Macaca thibetana thibetana. Lineage (NCBI taxonomy): Eukaryota > Metazoa > Chordata > Mammalia > Primates > Cercopithecidae > Macaca > Macaca thibetana. The sequence continues at coordinate 114,457,418 of NC_065589.1, forward strand.
GCATTGTGATTTGAATTTCACTGAAGCTGTATATCAATTTGATGAGAACAGGTACCATAGCATTACTGATTCTTCTGATTCCTAAACACGGCATATCTCCATTAATAGACATATTTAATTTCTCTCAGGAGTGCAATTATAACATTCGTTATTGCTTTTAAACTTTCAATTTCCAATTGTCCATTGCAAAAATATAGAAATATAATTGAGTTTGTGTGTATTAACCATGTATTCTGTGATCTTGCTAAACTCACATATTACGTGTAGTGGTATTTTTGTAGATTGCTTTGCATTTCCTATATATGCAATTATGGCATCTGACAACAAAGACAATATCCTTATTTATATATCTGTATGCTTTATAGTTGCTATTATTTATTTTCCTTTCCTTAATTCACTGGTGAGGAATTCTAGTCGAAGTGGTAAAGTGGCCATTATTGGTTTGTTCTTGATATTAGGAAGAAAATATTCTTTTTCATTATTAAATGTGATGTTAGTATAGGTTTTTGGTATATATCCTTTCTTAGATTGAGAAAATAGGTATTGTCAATGAAAAATAGTCAAACTTTGTAAAATATTTTATAAGGTCTATTCTAAGCCAAATATGAGTGGCCAAGGCCCAAGACACAGTCTCAAGAGGTCTGAGAACACTTGTCCAGCGTGGTTGGGTTACGGCTTGTTTTTACACTTTTAGGGATCAAAAGGTATTTACTACCTCTAAAGAGCAGTAAATACACGTAAGGTATACATTCATTTGGTCTGGAAAGGCAGGGCATCTTGGAGCAGGGGCTTCCAGGTCATAGGTATATTTAAAGATTTTCTGACTGGAAATTGGTGTAAGACTTAAGTTACTATCTAAAGACCTGGAATGAATAAAAAGGAATGTTTGGGTTAAGGTAAGGGACTGCAGAAGCCAAGATTCTTATTACGCAGATGAAATCTTCAGGTAGTAGGTTTCAGAGAAAATAGCTAGTAAATGTCTCTTATCAGACCTAAAAAGGTATCAGACTCTTAAGTTTCTCCTGGATTAAGAAAAGACCGGGAAAGGGGAAAAGACTTTCTATTCGAATGTAGATTTTTCCCCACAAGAGACAGCTTTGCAGGGCCATTTCGAAACATGTCCAGCAAATATATTTTGAGGTAAAATGTTTTGATTTCTTTCAGGACCTACTATCTGTCATGCAAGACTATACTAGCGTCAGGTTGAAATTTGGTATTTTATTGCTACAAACAGTCTGTTTTGGCATTCTTAGGATCTCGTTTTAATGTCAGTGCTGGTCAGTCGTGCCTGAATTCCAAAGGGAGGATAGTATAATGAGGCATGTCTGACCCCTCCTTCCTTCCCATGATGGCCTGGAGTAGGTTTTCAGGTTTACTTTGGAATCCCCTTGGCCAAAAGGTGGGTACGTTCAATCAGTTGGGGGTGTTTGGAATTTTATTTTTATTTACACTATTTATTATTAATGTAATTATTAATAAAAATAGGTTGGTGTCTATGATCTGAAAATATGTATTAAAATTGTCTCATCTTTTCTTTAGTGGGTCTATTTCTTCTTTTTTCCTTAATTTATTTTCAGTTTATGAGATATATTTCTAATTACATTTTATGTCCTCTGCTGGCTTATTATTTATGCCTTTTTATTTTATTTCCTAGTGATTATTCCTGAGCTTATAATATTTTAACTTACAACAGTCTATCAACTAATTTATTATTTTACATATAATTTATTAAGAGTACAAAAGTACAACTCCATTTCACCTCTTTCATCCTAGTTGCAATTTTGACAATAGTATTTAATTTCACAGATTTTACAAACCTCTTAAGACGTTATTATTTTTTGCTTAAAACAGTTGACTATCAGTTAAAGAGGTTTGTTTCAAGTACTTTATATACATATTTGCACTTCTGGTGTGCTTTACTACTTTGTGCAGATCAAAATTTTTATCTGGCATAAAATTTCTTCTGTTTGAAGTTTCTCTAAAACTTTTTGTTGGGTTGTTACACTAGAAACAAGTTACCCCAGTCTTTGAAAAAGCATATATTTTCTCTTCACTTATAAAAGATATTTTATATTTGACTGATAATTTTATTGTCTCAATATTTTAAAATATCATTCCATTGTCTCTTGGAACATATAGTTTATGATGAGAAGTATATGGTACTCTATTAGTTCCTTTTTTGTAGAAGACAGCAAACTTTCTCTGCAAAAACCTAAATTATAAATATTTTAGAAAATAAATATTTTAGGCTTTGTCTCTGATAAAAGGTCTATCAGACAAAAGATCTCTGTCTCATATCCTTTTTTCTGTTTTTTATTGTTTCTAAACTTGTAAAAAATGAGAAACTCATTCATAGTTTGAGAACTGTACAAAAACAGGCCATTAACTAAATTTGACCTATGGGCTGTAGTTTGCTGGCCTTTTCTCTATAGTAATTACATGTCCTTTTAATTTTTATTATTGTAATATTTTTATCTTGTTGTTTAGAAATTTGTGGTTGTCTTTGTTGTTCCTTAGTTAACATATATATGACATATATAATTCCCAAGATTAGTTATAACATACTTAGTTATTAATATTTTAATAGCTTTATTGATGGATAATTTTCATGACAAAGTCTACCTGTTTTAAGTGTACAAGTTAATGACTTTTAGTAGATTTTCAGTGTTAATTCTTTCATCATCACAATTAAGTTTTAATACATTTTCTTCGTCTCAAATAAATCGTTTATTCCCTTTGGTAGTCAGCCCTCTATTCCATCTCAAGCACAGGAAACTTCTAATCTATGTTCTGTCTCTGTAGATTTTCCTTGTCTGAACATTTCCTACAAATACAGTCAGATAGTTGGTCTTTTGCTTATTGTAGTGACTCTCATCTAGGAGTAGTTTTGCACCCAGGGAATATTTTACAATGTCTACCGACATGTCTAGATGTCACAAGTGGGATGGGTGCTATTAGCATCTAGTAGATGGATGTCAGGGATGTTATTAGACACTCGACAAAGTACAGACAGCCTCTGCATGACAAATAATTATTTATCCTCAAAATTCAATACTACTAACATTCAGAAACTCAGACTTAGTATAATGTTTTGGAGATTTATCCATATCATAATTTTTATTCATTGTTCAGTCCCTTGTATTGCTAAATGATTTTTAGTATATGGATATACAACATTTTGTTCATTCATTTAACAGAGGACACACATTTACATTGCTTACATTTGGGGCATCTTTTGCATTGCTGCCATGAACAGTTGTTTGTAAGAAGTTTTATATATATTTTCATTTCTCTTGGGTAAATGCTTAAGAGTGGAATTGTCAGAGCATATAATTATTTCTCTGTTTATTAGTCATTTACGTATCTTTGAAAGTATGTAAATATATATATATATATTTGGGCCATCATATATCTTTATTTTGAGGCTTAGTAATTCTATTAAACTGTATTGCTTATTTTTCATTGGTTTAGATATCTCATTATTGAGTTTTAATGTTCTTTATATGTTTTAGAAATGAGCACTTTATCCTACATATGCTTTGGAAATATTTTCTCTCTGTCTGTGGCTTGTCCTTTCATTTTCTTAAATCTTTTTGTCTCATATGTACATACACCCCTCACACATACCTCTAAAGAGTAGTAAATATATTGATATGACTGAAAAAAATCAGAAAATATACGAAATAAACATGAGCGAGAGGTTATCTGAAATGCTTCAATGCATTGTTCTGTATTTTCGATTTGGAAAGATCGAATTTACTCCTTTATATTTTTAAGCAAGCCTGAAGTTAAAGCATTTGTAAAGCCTTTTTTTTTTTTAATGTGTTTACATATTTTATAGAGAATGAACTTATCTCCTTTGCTTGGTCTCTTTCTCTTTGTAAGTTATTGCCAGAAGTCTCAGGGAGCTCTGCATTCATAATTGAAGTCAATCTTCTCACGTTCTATCTTCTAGAGATAGAAACACTATGTTCATATCCTTTACAAAATAAACCTATCTTTAATGCTAATTATTCAGTCACCTCACAATCCTTTCCTCCCTAAGGTAAACACTACACTTTTTTTATCCTAGACATAGTGTTTATAGTTTTCATCCTTGAGCAGTTGGAGGCTTGTTAAAACACTCTTTAGTTTCTCCACATACTTTTTTAAATTAATAAATATTTCAGATAAAGAATAGTTATATTTGCATTTTTAAAACATGAGCATCATTAAACTTTTAATAGAAACACACAGTTAATATATGCATATATATGATTTTGAATTTATGTTCATTTTTATGAATTTTGCACTGTTGATATTCATGTGTGCCTAGTGGGTCATTCGTTATCATGCCAAAAATTATCATTTACTGTAGTATTACAGACACTCTTCATGAATAAATAATCTTTGTTGATATTCCTTTCAAAAGTCTTATACAAAGTCTCCGTCTAACATACAGTACTGAATAATAATCATTTTACTGTCAAACTTTTGAGTAATCCTAGAAAAATAAAAAAAGAGCCAAAAGAATACACACTAATGATTAATTGATTAAGAATAATATATCATCTAAAATCGTGTTTGGAAAGATATGAAAAATGACAAAAGTCAGCATACTTTAATAAGCAATGTAGCAATGGAAAGACATTGAAGAAAGTGTGAGTTAGTGATTGCGTCATTTGGTTGCCAAGAATTTGAGACTATTTTCCTGTAAATGTTCACCATGGTGGATATTAATATTAAAAAACAGTTTAAGGGAAGAGAGATAATGCTTAAGGAGCAATCAATAAATGGTTGTATAATATTAATTGAAAACCAATTATGTGCTAGGCTAGTGTTAATTCATTCACAAAACAATAGTAAACAGGACACAAAGTTATGAGAATTAAAATCTAATCAGAACAAACTCATTCATACAAAAAAATTTATTTTCAGGTAATCCTTACAAGAACTTTATGAGATGTATATAATTATTCCCATCATATGATTTAGCAAACGGAGGCTTAGAAGGATGCTGTTTTATGCCCAAAGACAGGCATACATCAGAGATATTGCAGGTTCAATCTCAGACCACCACAATAAAGTGAATATTGCAATAGGGCAAGTGACACAATATTTTTTGGTTTCCAGTGCATATACAAGTTATGTTAATACTAGGCTCTATTAAATGGTATGCAATAGCATTATGTCTAAAATAACAATGTACACACCTTAATTAAAACTATTTTATGACTAAACAATGCTGACACCAAGATGTGAAATGAGCACAAACTATAGGACAGGGCTGATAGATTCGCTTGCCACAGGCCTTAAATTTGTAAAACCTGTGATCTCTGTGAAGCACAGTGTAAAGAGGTATGCCCTATATCTGAACATGGAAAGAAGAGCTTTGTTCTAATCAGTGTTTTCAAACTAAAATATCAATTTATCTCCAATCTACCCCATATATTAGCCAATATGTTCAAAAGAAAGACTCATGCAAAGCTTGCATATTTAAATGAATAGCTACATAGCAATCAAAATTAGAGTTTTGTTTCTCATATTTTCCTTATTCAACATGCATCCCAAGTAGAAATGTGCTTATAAGGACATTTGCCCATGATACTGTAAAATATCAAAGAGGTATTCCCAATTATATAAGTACTCACAATGATTTCTCAATTAGATATTAATATCTAGCTTGGAATACTGCTGGTCATCTGTTGAGCTAGATTACATGAAGTACTTTATTCCTAGATTACTCACGCAACTCTATATTTAAAAATGAGGCTTCTGTGACAATAACTTGTTTTTACCTATTCAATTTTAGTTTTGTTTGAGTAATCAAAAACAAATATCTTCAGAACTAATCACTGATAAATTATTTCTATACAGGACTAGCCTATAGTCAAGAGGCAGAAATCTAGCCCCCATTGTTTGATGTCCAACATGTAACTGTGAAAATATTTTTCAACATTAAAGTATCAATAAAACAATAAAGGAATCACACAAAGAAAAAAAAAATTCTGGAACTAAGTCAATCCAAAACCCATATATACTCTGGTAAATATATGAAAACCCTTCTGTGTCAATAAAGTGACTACAAAATAGCAGATAAGATATATATGATTTATAAAAGATAAAAAAATCAGAATTAAGGTGAAGGGTTACAAAAACCGCAGTGTAAAAGTGTAAATAAAAAAGATTTACATTTAATAAAATACAAAGTTTTAGTTTCGTTTAAATTTTTAAAAATTATATAATCTTATTCTTTAAAAGGTAAAATTTTTCTGTATGACTATTGGTGTTTTTACAGCTATGACAGTGCTTTTGCCCACCAGCAATTCTCATATCCAAATTTAAAGCTCAGATATTTGATTTCTGTTAGTACTATTTGCTAAAAAGAAGCTGAGATACTTGGGGGTTGTGGATTCCGCATCCTGGTGAAAAATAATAGAGGCTAAAAATAGACTTAGAACATATTTATCCCACAATAAAGCAAAACATAGTTTCAAGGATGTAATTCATTACTCTAAAATCAAGGAAAGAAACCATCTTTTCCTCATATATGTTTGAAAGGCTATACATATTAGATGATGCATTGGTTAGTCCTGCCACATATCAAACAACTCTGAAATCTTGATGACTTAGAATAACATTCAATCCTCATCCATGTTTTATACATGCACACATGCTGCTGCAGCTCTGTTCAGCATGACTTTATGTGTCTTTTTCAGGGACCCAGGCTAAAAGGATATTCTCAGTGTGAGACATGCACTTTCTTGGGACAGAGGAGAGGACCAAGAGAGATCAGTCCGCACCACAAAATCTTAAGTCTTCTGCTTAGATATAGGCTATGTTAGATCCATTCACATCCCCTTAGGCAATGCAAGTTGCACGGCTAAGTCCAACATTGTTGAGGGAAGAAAAGATATACCTCTTATGGGAGGAGAGAGAGAGTAAATATTTGCATACAATAATATATGCTATCACAGCATTCCAAATAAGACATAAAATGTAGACGTATATACAGTAGAACATGTTGAATTTTTAATTAAATATTTAAACTGAAGTGCTAGCAAGCATAAGTATTTTCTTTAAATATAAGCCAGTTCATGAACTATAGATATATGTTATGTTTTCTTTCAATTTATTTTGAAGTGTGGTGATGGGTGTGGAAATACTGGTTAATTTCAATGGTTATTAATAATGAAAAGAAAAAAAGTGATGCGACATTTATTCACTATAGGTGGTCATACTCTATGATGAAGCAGAAAGAAGTCTGAACTCTGATTCAGTTGACAAATTAGCTAGCATCCTAAGTAAAGAGCTAATTGTGCTGGTTAGGTTTTTTTATTCCTCGGGATTTACATCTTCTATTAATTACAATAAGATACAATTAAGGCTTATGTGTATTATCACGTAAGTTACCCATATCAGATTGATATATAAGGATGCCAGGATAATGGGTCATCTAGCACTGAACAAATATAAAGAACATGTCCTTCTATGGAACAACAATTTAAACAAAGGATAAAAGTAAAACAAATAGAATGAAAGTGGTTTCAAAAAATCATGGTGAGGGCTTTTCTTATAGTACTATTATTGCTTATCCGTACATAGTACATATATTCATAACAACACATTATGAATGCAGTCCACATGTATATAAGCAAGTATTAATGTCTTAATCAACTGCTACACATTTACTATTACTGGCTGTACAATCAAATCTGATCCCCACAGATATTGATCCCTACTATATATCCTTGATATTACATTCATCGAACACAGCAAATTTTAGTCCGGACATCCCTTGTCCATGTTAATATCAATTTTTGGTCTACCAATGTTTGGTCTACCTACCAATTTTTGGTCTCTTAGTCAACCAACCTCCCAGAAATCATCACCCCACTCGGGAGTGCTACCCTCCTTGCTCCAGGCCCACAACATTTGGGGGTGACTATACTGAAACTATACCTGACATCTGCTTCTTACTTCAGGGCCATAATACCAAGATCGCCCACACTTTCCCCTTAAATAGGTCATCTCAGTGGACTAGTGACTGCCACCCTATTAACCAGTCACGGGAAGACTGCCATGAATTTGGTATTTTTAACTTTGGGGGATGCTATTACTCACCATCGCGGAAGCCCTGGTCCCTGCCAAATCCACTGAAGATGAACTCAGATTTGATTCCTAACAAACTAATTGTAGAAGCTGAACTTCCATGAAACATTCCAGGCTGACATAATAACCTTAAGGTTATTATGGTTATTATAATATAATAACCATAATTCTTGAAAGATGTAACAATTAGTCAATAGACACTCATGCATGCTCACGCACATACCCTCACGCACTATCCTCACGTACTTTCAAGAACTATTTTTGATTAAATCCGCAACCCTCCTCCTCCTGTGACTTTACCATCGACCTAAGTAAACTGTATACTTGCCAAACCCCAAAAACAAGAGACTGAAATGCAACCTAGTCTTTTAACCACAAACACTCCAACAGCTACCCCTCGATTTATGTAATTTTTCTAAAAATCTTAAGACCCTCCTACCAAAGTAATCCTCCACTTTGTATAATAAACATAATAACTAAATTTCCATCCTAATACTAATACACCTTGAGCATATCACTCTGAAAGCCCTGCCCCATTATATCACACACTAAATTAACCATACTCTAATTATGACCAATCCTCCCAGCCAAACCTCTGCCAATTCAACTTTAAAGACCTCGAATTTCCGGAACTGTAAACAAATATTTACACTTCTTTCTTTCTCATATTTTAACTTTTCCACTAAGTATTTATAAAATTAATGGAGCTTAATTATTCAAAGCAAGACACTGAAAATATCTCGATGTGTCCACACAGCCACATGAACAGATAGGTTTTGTCCTGGCCTTTTTATTAGCTCTCAGTAAGATTACACCTGCGAGCATCCCCACCCTGGTTAAAATCCCCTCTAGATCACCAGATCAAAAGACGCAGGTATCAAGCACGCACGAATGCAGTTCAAAACACTTCGCTTAACCACACCCCTACCGGAAAGAGCACTGATAAATCTTTAGTTATAAATCAAAGTTTGACTAAGTGATACTAACGTTAAGGGTGGATTCATTTCATGCCAGCCACCACAGCCATACGATTAACCCGAGCTAATAGAACTCGGCATAAAGAGTGTTTAAGGTCTACCTTCAATAAAGCTAAACCTCATATAAGTTATAAAAAACTCCAGCTGAAATAAAATATACTACGAAAGTGGCTTTAATATCCTGAAGATATAATAGCAAAGACACAAACTGGGATTAGATACCCCACTATGCTTAGCCCTAAACTCTAATAGTTACATTAACAAAACCATTTGCCAGAGTACTACAGCAGCTTAAAACTCAAAGAACTTGGCGGTGCTTTATATCCCTCTAGAGGAGCCTGTTCTATAATTGATAAACCCCAATACACCTCACCACCTGTTGCCCCCAGCCTTATACCGCTATCTCAGCGAACCCTTAAAAGGCTATAGAGTAAGCACAAGTACACACATAAAAACCATAGGTCAAAGTGTAGCCCATGAGGTGGCAAAAAATGGGCTACATTTTCTATGTCCAGAAAATCTCATGACAACCCTTATGAAATCTAAGGGCTCAAGGAGGATTTAGCCATAAACCAAAAGCAGAGCACTTGGATAAATAAGGCTGTGAAGCACGCACACACCTCCCATCACCCTCCTCAAATATTACTCTAGAAATCATTATTACTAATAACTTTCTACATGCATACAGAAGAGGTAAGTTGTAACGTGGTAAGCATACTGGAAAGTGCAATTGGACAAACCAAAATGTAGCTTAACCCAAAGCATCCGGCTTACACCTGGAATATTTCAACATGACCTGATCAATTTGAACCAACTCTAGTCCCAAACCCTGCTAAAAATATTATCAAAATATCTTAAACCATTTACCTTAGACAAAAGTATAGGTGATATAAATTTTTATCCTCGCGCAGTAGACATAGTACCGTAAGGGAAAGATGAAAGAACTGTATCAAGCACTAAAAAGCAAAGACAAGCCCTATACCTTCTGCATAATGTATTAAACAGAAATAACTTTACACAGAACTATGGACAAGTCCCCTGCAACCAGACGAGCTACCCAAGAAGAGCTGAAAGAGTACACTCACTTATGTGACAAAATAGTGGGAAGATTCATGAGTAGCAGGGACAAGCCTACTGAGCCTGGTGATAGCTGGTTATCCAAGATAGAATATTAGTTCAACTTTAAACTTACCCACAGAATTACTTAATCTCCTTGTAAGTGTAACTGTTACTCTAAAGAGGGACAGCTCTTGAGACACTAGGAAACAACCTTCCTACAGAGAGTAAAAAATATTACCACCATAGTTGGCCCAAAAGCCACCACTAAATAAGAAAGAGTTCAAGCTCAACATCCAACTTAAATTCTAATCGCTCTACTGAACTCCTAACATCACATTGGACTAATCTATTACTTAACAGAAGCAATAATGTTAGTATAAGTAACATGAAGACATTCTCCATTGCATAAGCTCACAGCAGACTGGAATAACCTACTGACAGTTAACAGCCTAATATTAATAAATGATATAATAAGCACCCTATTATTTACACTATTAACCCAACACAGGTATGCTCTAAGGAAATATTACAAAAAGTAAAAGGAATTTGGCAAATCATACCCCGCCTGTTTACCAAAAACATCACCTCTAGCATTACCAGTATTAGAGGCACTGCCTACCCAGTGACTTATGTTCAATGGCCACAGTATCCTGAGAGTGAAAAGGTAGCATAATCACTTGTTCTCTAAATAGGGACTTGTATGAATGGCTACACGAGGGTTCAGCTGTCTTACTTTTAATCAGTGAAACTGACCTATCCGTGAAGAGGCAGCTATAAACAAATAAAAGGAGAAGACCCTATGGAGCTTTAATTCATTAATGCAAATAAAAACTCAAACAAGCCTACAGGCCCTAGACTACCATTCTTGCATTACAAATTTTGGTTGGGGTGACCTCGGAGCATAATTCAACCTCCAAACAACCTAAACTAAGACTGCACTAGCCTAAGCGAGTTAAAACACACTGACCCAATGATTCGATCAACAGAATAAGTTACTCTAGGGATAACAGCACAATCCTATTCTAGAGTTCATATCGACAATAGGGTTTACGATCTCGATGTTGGATCAGGACATCCAAACGGTGTAGCCACTATTAAGGGTTTGTTTGTTCAACAATTAAAGTCCTACGTGATCTGAGTTCAGACCAGAGTAATCCAGGCCAGTTTCTATCTATTTAACATTTCTCTTAGTACGAAAGGACAAAAGACATAGGCCCACTTCATAAAGTGCCCTCACTCCATAGATGATGCCATCTCATTCTAACAAATCATCACACACACTATTCAAGAACAGGGTTTGTTAAGATGGCAGAGCCCCACAATTGCATAAATCTTAAAACTTTATAATCAGAGGTTCGACTCCTCTTCTTAACAACAGGCCTATAATTAACCTTCTCCTACTCATTATCCCCACTCTTCTCGCTATAGCATTCTTTACACTCACCGAATGCAAAATTTTAGGCTATGTACAACTACGCAAAGGCTGAACGTTGTAGATCCCTATGGGATGCTTCAACCATTCGGTGATGCAATAAAACTTTTCACCAAAGAACCCTTACAGCCCTCAACAAGTACTATTACCATTATATTACTGCTCCAATCCTTTCCCTTTCTATCACTCTCCTCTTAGGAACTCCCCTCTCTATACCAGATCCTCTAGTTAATTTTAATATAAGCTTCCTTTTTATACTAGCCACATTAAGCCTGACCATCTATTCTGTAATCAAGATGAGCATCTAATTCAAAACATGCACTAATCAGTCCATTATAAGCTATGACCCAGACAACTTCATATGAGGTCACCGTAACCATTATCCTGCCATCAGTCCTACTGAGAAGTGGCTCATTTAACTTACCATACACTCATCATAACGCAAGAATTCCTGTGACTGCTCCTACCATGATGGCCCCTAGCCATAATATGATTTATCTCCACACTAGCAGAAACTAACCGAGCCCCTTTTGATCTAGCAGAAGGATAGTCAGAGTTAGTCTCAGGCTTCAACATCGAATATGCTGCAGGCTCATTCGCCCTCTTCTTTATAACAGAATACATGAATATTATCATAATAAATGCCCTAACCTCTATTGTTTTCCTAGGAACATTACACACCAGAACTCTATACCACAAATTTCATTACCAAAACCCTTCTTTTAACCACCCTATTTTTATAAATTTGCATGACATACCCTCGATTCTGCTACAACCAACTCATACACCTTCTATGAAAAAACTTCCTACCACTTACACTAGCATTCTGCATATATCTCAATGCCTGTCCTAATTTCCAGCACCCCAACCCATATTTCCCAAAAATAAGAAATATGTCTGACAAAAGAATTACTGTGATAGAGTAAATAATAGAGGTTAAAATCCTCTTATTTCTAGAACTAAAGGAATTGAACTTAACCCTAAGAATCCAAAATTCTCCATGCTACCTATTACACCACCTCCTAGAGTAAGGTCACCTAAATAAGCTATCAGGCCCATACCCCAAAAATGTTGGTTACACCCTTCCCATACTAATTCATCCCTTAGCTCAACTTATTATCACCCTTACTATTTTCACAGGAACTCTTATCATAATGCTAGGCTCACACTGATTTCTCATCTGAACAGGCCTAGAAATAAACAGACTAGCCCTTATCCCAATCTTAATTTAAAAAATAAATCCCTGCTCTGCAGAAGTAACCACTAAATATTTCCTTACACAAGCAACCGCATCCATAATTCTGATGATATCCTTTCCAAAAGCCTGTCCTCCAGACAATGAATAAACACCATTAATCAATTTTCATCCTTAATAATAATCGTAGCCCTAATAATAAAACTAGGAAGAGCCCCCTCTCACTTCTGAGTCCCAGAGGTAACCCAAGGAATCTCTCTAACATCTGGTATACTTCTTCTCACATGACAAAAACTAGCCCCTATCTCAATTATGTTTCAAATTTTCCCATCAACACAAACATACTCCTATTTACCACAATCCTATCCATTATAGTGGGCATTTGAGGAGGACTTAACCAAATAGAATTGTGTAAAATCCTAGCCTACTCCTCAATCACTCACACAGGTTGAATAATAGCAGTACTAATCTATATCCCAAACATTACCATTCTAAACCTGATTATTTACCTCATCTTAACAACAACTGCATTTCTAGCACTCAACCTGAGCATAAGCACTACAACCCTGTCACTATCTCATGCCTGAAATAAATTAGAATGGTTGACACCTATAATTGCACTAATTCTACTATCCCTAGGAGTTTTACCCCCATTAACAGGGTTCCTGCCTAAATGAATCATCATCCAAGAATTTACAAAAAACAATAGCCTTATTACGCCAACCATTGTAGCTATCATAACCCTACTCAACTTGTACTTTTACATAACCCTAATGTATTCCATCTCAGGCACACTATTCCCCACATCTAATAATATGAAAATAAAATGACAATTCGAAAACACAAAACCTATACTACTCTTCCCCCGACTTGTCATCTCTTCTACCCTCCTCTTACCCATCTCTCCATTAATACTAACCATTACTTAGAAATTTAGGTTAAATAAGACCAAGGACCTTCAAAGCCCTTAGTAAGTAAGTGACACTTAATTTCTGTAGCAGATCTAAGGACTGCAAGACTCTATTCTGCATCAATTGAATGCAAATCAACCATTTTAATTAAGCTAAGCCCTTGCTAGATTGGTGGAATTCAAACCCACGAAAATTTAGTTAACAGCTAAACACCCTAATCAACTGGCTTCAACCTATTTCTCCTGCTGTTGGGGGAGAAAGGCAGGAGAAGCCCCAGCAGGATTGAAGCTGCTCCTTTAAATTTGCAACTCAACCTGAGAAATCACCTCAGGGCTGGTAAAAACAGGCCTTGACCTCTGTCTTCAGATTTACAGTCTAATGCTTACTCAGCCATTTTACCTTTTTGTCCCCACTTATGTTCATCAATCGTTAATTGTTTTCAACTAACCACAAAGATATAGGAACACTACACCTGCTATTCAGTGCATGAGCGGGGTTAATAGGCACCACCTTAAGCCTTCTAATTCAAGCAGAATTAGGCCAACCAGGAACTCTGCTAGACGATGATCAGATCTACAATGTTATTGTTACCACCCATGCATTCGTTATAATTTTCTTTACGGTAATATCAATCGTGATTGGGGGTTTCGGCAACTGACGAGTCCCTCTGATAATTGGTGCACCTGATATGGCATTCCCCCGGATAAATAATATGAGCCTTCTGACTTCTTCCCCCATCTTTTCTACTCCTACTTGCATCCTCAAAAGAAGCCGGCGCTGGAACCAGCTGAACAGTTTATCCCCCTTTAGCAGAAAACCTAGCACGTGGAGGAGCCTCTGTGGACCTGACCATCTTCTCGCTCCACTTAGCAGGTGTTTCTTCTATTTTAGGGGCCATTAATTTTAGTATCACAATTATTAACATAAAACCTCCAGCCATATTTTTATTCTTCTCTTTTTCTTTATCTTTTTAGTCTTTTCCCTGTTCCTCCTGCTTATTACAGGAAAAAAAAAAAAAAAAAAAGACTCAGAAAGTAAAGAAAGGACACAAACTGGGGACTTTGGCACCCAAGCTATGACCCAGTGAGGAATTCTGAGTTTACTTTTGGCTCATGTAGTTCAGAGTTGGTATCAGGAACTTGGAAATGCCAAAAGGTACAGACAAGAAAAAAAAAAAAAGTCTTCTCTCTCTAGCCAAAGGACCTGAAACCTGTCAGCCTAGCAAGACAGAAAAATTTTAGACCATAACTGTCTACTCCAGCCAAATGTGAGAGGAAAAATCAGACAAAAATAAACAAGCAAACTGTATCCACGCCCCCACCCATGCCAACAAAGCTGCCTGGAGAGTCTACATTTCCACCTTTATCAGGTGTCCCCACTCCTCCCACCCAGGGTGGTGTCAGAGAAGGCCATATAGGGAGCTGGAATGTTATTCCTGCCAGTTAGTAACAAAGTCCCCTTCCTCTTTCCTGAATGTGTCAGTGGAGAACACAGAAAACCTGAACTTCCACCCCTACCTGGCCATAATAAGATGTCCCTCCACCATCTCCACTGGCTGATATCAGAGGAGGTCTAATTGAGTGGTAGAATTTTGCTACAGTCCAGCAGTAGCAAAGCTACTCCCTCTACCCATGGTGCCAGTGGAAAGCAGGATGGGAAGAGTAATGACATATTCCGATTTCTCCCAGCCAGGAGGTATCAGTGGAGGCCTGGTGTGGAGCTGAAACTCCTACACACACAGTAGTAACAAGGAGCTCTCTTCCCTTTGATGCCGTGCGGGTCAAGTAGAGAATCGGTTTTAATTGCACCTGGGAGGCATGAGGCGAAGACACCCTCCCCTTTTCTGCCAGAGTAGTATTGGAATAAGTCAGTTAAAAGAGAAGGTTTACATAAGATTCTTAGAGTCCTAAAATAACGAAAATGATGAAAATTGACAGTCATTTCAAAAAACAGGAAGATCTCAAACTGAATGGAAAAAGACAATTAGATGACAATACTAAGATGATAGAAAGGTTAGAGTTATCTGACATATTTTAAAGCAGCCATTATTATAAAAATACATCAGTAAGAATTATAAACATGCTCAATGATATGGTTTGGATACCTGTCCTCATCCAAATCTCATGTACTGTAATCCCCAGTGTTGGAGATGGCGCCTGGTGGGAGGTGATCAGATCATGTGGGTGAATTTCCCATGAATAGTTTAGCACCATTTTCTTGGTACTGTCCTCATGATAGTGAGTGAGTGCTTGTAAAATCTGGTCGTTTAAAGTAGTAATTCCACCTCCCTCACCTCACTCCTGCATTAGCAACATGACCTGCCTGCTCCTCCTCAGCTTCTGCCATGATTGTACATTTCCAGAGGCTTTCCCAAAAGCTGAGTAGATGTCAGCATCATACTTCCTATAAAGCTTGCAGAACCGTGAGCCAATTAAATCTCTTTCCTTCGTAAATTACCCAGTCTCGGGTATTTCTTTATAACAAGAATGACCTAATACATTTGGAATAAAAAGAAAAGATATAAATGAAGTAGATAAATGAAAAAAAAAAGTTTCAGCAAGGTATAGAAGATATAAAGAAGAATCAAATGGAAATTTTGAAACTGAAAAATACAATGACTAGGTTTTTGGCCAAGATGACTGATTAAAAACAGTTACAACC
Organism: Macaca thibetana thibetana; assembly: GCF_024542745.1. Taxonomy (NCBI): domain Eukaryota; kingdom Metazoa; phylum Chordata; class Mammalia; order Primates; family Cercopithecidae; genus Macaca; species Macaca thibetana. The sequence goes on from NC_065589.1 coordinate 114,473,744, forward strand.
AGGCGCCGTGGCTCAGGCCTGTAATCCCAGCACTTTGGGAGGCCAAGGCGGGCGCATCACGTGGTCAGGAGATCGCGCCATCCTGGCTATCACGGTGAAACCTTGTATCTACTAAAAATACAAAAAATTAGCTGGGCTTGGTGGCGGGTGCCTGTAGCCCCAGCTACTTGGGAGGTTGAGGCAGGAGAATGGCTTAGAACACAGGAGGCAGAGGTTGCAGTGAGCCGAGATCCGCCACTGCACTCCAGCCTAGGCAACAGGGTGAGACTCGGTTGCAAAAAAAAAAAAAAAAAAAAAAAAAAAAAAAAAGAGAAAGAGAGGAAGGGAGGGAGGAAGGAAGGGAGGAAAGAAGGAAAGAAAGAAACAGCTACAATGCATGGCACTAACAGAGAGAAACAAAGGGGGTGAGTAAATACAGCACCTTTAACTGAAATATCCAGGTAGTCGCATTGGGACTGCTCAGGGAAACAGCTGGACCCACGGAGAATGAAGAAAAGCATGGCAGGGTCACAGCTCACCTGGGAGGACATGAAGCCAAGGGATCCCCCACCCTCAGCCAAGTGAAGCCGTGAATGAATGTGCGACCCTAAGAAACCAGCCTTCTTCCAGGGATCTTTGAAGCCCTCTGATTTAGGAGAAACCCTTGTGAACCCACTCCACACTGGCTTTGGGTCTGACACACACAGCTCTGTGGAGTCTCAGCAGAGCAGGTCCTCAGGCACCCAGAGACCCAGGAGCTTTCCATACTCTGGCCTGGGGATACCGAGCAAAAGTGACTGCAACTCAGGCAAGGCAGGTCTGCACACACCCCTAGAAAGCGCGCTGAATCCAGGCAGCCGAGCAGTGCTGGTCTGCGGGCCCCACTTCCATGGCACCTCACAAGATAAAACTGACTGACTTGGAATACCAGCCAGCCGCCGGCCACAGTGTGTGCCTACCTGAGAGGAGATGGAGCTTCTGGAGACAGAGGCTGGCTTGCCATCTTTGCTGTTCAGATGACTCAGCCGTTCCAGCGTGCAGGCTTTGCAGAGTTCAAATGGACTGGATAAGGAAGGCATCCCCCAGCACACCACAGCTCCTTTATCAAAACATGGCCAGACGGCTTTAAGTGGGACCGGGATCCATTTTTCTCACCCAGCGGAACCTCCCAGGGAGGGCCTCCAGCCACCCGCACCGGCGTTCTGTGGACAGAGTTCTGATTTCTCCTTGAGACAAACTGCCCGAGAGGAGGGCTGGGCCTCAACCTTTGCTATTTGGGTTACTCAGCTGTTCCGGTCTTGGCTTTGGGGAGTCTAAGCAGACTGAGGCCGAAGGCAGTACCCTAGCACCTTGCCGCCCCTTTGCCGAGGCGTGGCCAGACTGCTTCTTTATAAGGGACACCTGGATCCATTCCTCTTCACTGGGAGGGATTCAGCTGGGGCCTCTGGCCACCCCTGCTCATGTTCTACAGCTGACAGAGTTCTAATTTCTCCCTGGGACAGAGTGCCTTGGTGGTGAGCGAGCTGCCACCTGTGCTGTTTGAGTGTCTTAGCCATTCCAGCCTGAGCTGCTTTGGAGAGGCAGGGACTGAAGGGATCTCCCGACAAGCACAGCTGCTCTACCAAAATCAGCCAGACTGCTTTTCTAAGCCGGTCCCTGATCCTGTTCCTGCTGTCTGGGTGAGACCTCCCAACCGGGGTCTCCAGCCACCTCCTCTAGGTGTGTTTGGGTGGCCACAGGTCTGTGCCTGCCTGGGACACAGCTCCCAGAGAAAGCTGCCATCTGGGCTGTTTTGCAGCCTTCACTGGTGATACTTCCAGGTACTGAAAAACCTGAGGTGAGGGGTCTGGATTGGACCCCCAGCAAACCAAAAGCAAGCCCTACAGAAAAGTGGCCATCCTGTTGAAAGAAAAACAAACAAGCAAACAAAAAGAAATAAAACCCCATCCAAACATCAGTAACCTCAAAGACTGAAAGTAGATAAGTCCACAAAGATGAGAAAAAGAGCAAAAACACTGAAAACTCGAAAAGCCAGAGTGCCTTCTTTCCTCCAAATGACCACAACACCTCGTCAGCAAGGGATCGAAACGGGCTGAGGCTGAGATGGCTGAAATGACAGAATTAGGTTTCAGAATGTGGATAAAAATGAACTTTGCTTAGCTAAAGGAACACATTATAACCCAATGTAAGGAAGCTAAAAATCATGATAAAACAATGAGAGAGCTGACAGTCAAAAGAGCCAGTGTAGAGAAGAACATAACCAACCCGATAGAGCTGAGAGAAACACTACAAGAACTTCACAATACAATCACAAGTATTAATAGCAGAATAGACCAAGCAGAGAAAAGAATCTCAGAACTTGAAGACTGTCTTTCTGAAATAAGACAGGCAGACAAGAATAGAGGAAAAAAAAAAAGGAAATAACAGAAGCTCACAGAAATATAGGATTATGTAAACAGACCGAATCTATGACTTATTGGTTGCCCAAAAGAAATGGGGAGAATAAAACCAATTTGGAAAACATATTTCAGGATATCATATAGAACTTTTGCAACTTAGCTAGAGAGGCCAAGATTCACATTCAGGAAATGCAGATAACCCCAGTAAGATACTCCATGAGAAGATCAACCCAAAGACACATAATAATCAGATTCTCCAAGATCAAAACAAAAAAAATATTAAAGGCAGCCAGAGAGAAAGGCCAGATCACCCACAAAGGGCAGTATATCAGACTAACAGCAGACCTCTCAGCAGAAACTCTGTAAGCCAGAATAGATTTGGAGCCAATATTCAACATTTTTAAAGAAAAGAAATTCCAAGCCAAGTTTCATAAACAAAGCTTCATAAGTGAAGAAGAAATAAGATCCTTTTCAGACAAGCAAATGCTGAGGAATTCATTACCACTAGACATGCCCTTACAACAGCTTCTGAAAGAAGCACTAAATATAGAAAGTAAAAACCATTACCAGCCACTACAAAAACACACTGAAGTACACAAACCAGTGACACTATGAAGCAACCACATAAACAAGCCTGCACAATAACCAGCTAGCATCATGATGACAGGATCAAATATACACATAACAACAGTATATTAGTCCTTTTTGATGCTGCTGATAAAGACATACGCAAGACTGGGAAGAAAAAGAGGTTTAATTGAACTTACAGTTCCACAAAGACTAGGGAAGCCTCAGAATAATAGTAGGAGGCAAAAGGCACTTATTACATGGTGATACCAAGAGAAAATGAGGAAGATGAAAAAGCAGAAATCCCTGAAAAAAACATCAACTCTCATGAGGCTTGTTCACTACCATGAGAACAGTATGGGGGAAACTGCCACCATGATTCAAATTATTTCCCACTGGGTCCCTCCCACAACACATGAGAATTATGGGAATACAATTCAAGTTGAAATTTGGGTGGGGACACAGAGCCAAACCATATCATTCCACCCCGGCCCCTCACAAATCTCATGTCCTCACATTTCAAAACCAATCATGCCTTCCCAACAGACCCCCAAAGTCTTAACTCATTTCAGCATTTACCCAAAAGTCCACAGTCTGAAGTCTTATCTGAGACAAGGCAAGTCCCTTCTGCCTACGAGCCTGTAAAATGAAAAGCAAGCTAGTTATTTCCTAGATACAATGGATGTGCAGGTACTGTGTAAATGTAACCTTTTCAAATGGGAGAAATTGGCCCAAACAAAGGGCTTACAGGGTCCATGCAAGTCCAAAACCCAGCAGGGCAGTCAAATTTTAAAGCTCCAAAATGATCTCCTTTGACTCCATGTCTCACATCCAAGTCACACTGATAACAAGAACTAGGTTCCCATAGTCTTGGTCAGCTCTGTCCCTGTGACTTTGCAGAGTATAGCACCCCTTGTGGCTGCTTTCACAGGCTGGCGTTGAGTGTCTGAGACTTTTCCAGGCACATGGTATAAGCTTTTAGTGGCTCTACCATTCTGGAGTCTGGAGGACAGGGGCCCGCTTCTCACAGCTCCACTAGGCAGTGCCCCAGAAAGGACTCTGCGTGGGGGCTCCAACCCCACATTTCCCTTCCACACTGCTTAGCAGAAGTTCTCCATGAGAAGTTCCCCATGAGGGCCCCACCCCTGCAACAAACTTTTGCCTGAGCATCTAGGCATTCCCATACATCTTCTGGAATCTAGGTGCCTCAGTTCTTGACTTCTGTGCACTGGCAGGCTCAACACCACATGGAAATTGCCAAGGTTTGGGGTTTGCACACTCTGAAACCATGGACCAAGCTGTACCTTGGCCCCTTTTAGCAATGGCTGGAATGTCTGGGATGCAGGGCACCAAGTCCCTAGGCTGCACCCAGCATGGGGACCCTGAGCCTGGCCCACAAAACCATTTTTTCCTCTTAGGTTTCCAGGTCTGTAATGGGAGGGTCTGCCATGAAGACCTATGACATGCCCTGGAGACATTTTCTCCATTAACTTGGGGATTAACATTTGACTCCTTGTTACTAATGCAAATTTCTGAGGCCAGCTTGAATTTCTCCTCAAAAAAATGGGTTTTTCTTTTCTACTGCATTGTCAGGCTGCAAATTTTCCAAACGTTTATGCTGTTTCCCTTTTAACATGGAATACTTTTAACAGCACCGAAGTCATCTCTTGAATGCTTTTCTGCTTAGAGATTTCTTCTTCCAGATACCCTAAATCATCTCTCTCAAGTTCAAATTTCCATAAATCTCTAGGGCAGGGGCAAAATGCCACCAGTCTCTCTGCTAAAACATAACAAGAGTCACCTTTGCTCCAGTTCCCAGCAAGTTATTCATCTCCATCTGAAACCACTTCAGCCTGGATTTAATTGTCCATACCATTATCAGTATTTTTGACAAAGCCATTCAACAAGCCTCTACGAAGTTCCAAAGTTTCCCACATTTTGCTGTCTTCTGAGTCCTCCAAACTGTTCCAACCTCCGCCTGTTATCCAGTTCCAAAGTCGCTTTCATATTTTCGGGTATTTCTTCAGCAATGCTCCACTCTACTGATACCAATTTACTGTATTAGTCCATTTACATGCTGTTGATAAAGACACACCCAAGACTGGGAAGAAAAAGAGGTTTAATTGGACTTGTCTTTCTCAACAGCAGCACATCACAAAGCTTATCCATCATGATCAAGTAGGCTACATCCCTGGGATGCAAGGTTGGTTCAACATACTCAAATCATTAAATGTGATTCATCACATAAACAGAACTAAAGACAAACTCCACATGATTATCTCAATATTGTAAAAATGGCCATACTTCCCAAAGCAATTCATAGATTTAATGCTATTCCCATTAAACTATCATTGACACTCTTCGCAGAACTAGAATTTTAAAATTCATATGGAACCAAAAAAGAGCCCGCATTGCCAAGACAAACCTAAACAAAAAGGAAGCATCACACTACCTGCCTTCAAACTGCACTAAAAGGCCACAGTAGCCAAAACACCATGGTACTAGTAAAGGCACAGACACATAGACCAAAGGAACAGAATAAAGAACCCAGAAATAAGACAGTACACCTACAACCATCTGATCTATAGAAAACCTGGCTAAAACAAGCAATGGGGAAAGGATTCCCTGTTCAATAAATGATGCTGAGAGAACTCGCTAGCAATATGCAGAAAATTGAAACTGGACCCCTTCCTTACACCACATACTAAAAGAACTCAAGATGGATTAAAGATTTAAATGTAAAACCCAAAACTATAAAACATCCTGGATACAACCTAGGCAACACATTTCAGGACACAGGCATAGGCAAACTTTTTTTTTAATGAAGACCCCAAAAGAAATTGCAACAAAAGCAAAAATTGACAAGTGGAACCTAATTAAACTAAAGAGTTTCTGCACAGCAAAAGAAATTATCAGAGTAAACAGACAGCCTATGGTATGAGAGAAAATTTTTGCAATCTATGCATTAGACTAAGGTCTGATATCCAGTATCTATAAGCAACATTTACAAGCAAAAAACAAACAACCCCCTTAAAAAGGGGGCAAAGACATGAACAGACACTTCTCAAAAGAAGACACATGCCCTCAACAATCATGAAAAAAAGTTCAACATCACTTGTCATTAGAGAAATGCAAATCAAACTACAATGAGGCTGGGCACGGTGGATCACACCTGAAATTCCAGCACTTTGGGAGGCCAAGGTGGGTGGATCACCTGAGGTCAGGAGTTTGAGACCAGTCTGGCCAACATGGTGAAACCCCATCTCTACAAAAAATACAAAAATTAGCCGGATTTGGTGGCAGGCACCTGTAATCCCAGCTACTCGAGAGGCTGAGGCAGAATTGCTTGAACCTGGGAGGCAGAGGTTGCAGTGAGCTGAGATCATGCCACTGCACTCCAGCCTGGGTGACAAGAGTGTGACTCTGTCAAAAACAAAAAACCAACAAACAAAAAAACCCGCAATGATATACTATCTCACACCAGTCAGAACAGCTATTATTAAAAAGTCAAAAAAAAAATAGATGCTTGTGAAGTGGTGGAGAAAATTGAAAACTTTTACATGGTTGGTGGGAGTGCAAATTAGTTCAGCCATTGCAGAAGACAGTGTGGCCGTTCCTCAAAACCTAGAGACAGAAATACCATTTGATGCAGCAATACCATTACTGAGTATTTACCCAGAGGAAAATAAATCGTTCTGTTATAAAGACATAGGCTGGGCACAGTAGCTCATGCCTGTAATCTCAGCACTTTGAGAGACCAAGGTGAGTGGATCACTTGAGGTCAGGAGTCTGAGATCAGCCTGGCCAACATGTTGAAACCCTGTCTCTACTAAAAATACAAAAATTAGCCAGACATGGTGGCAGGTGCCTTTAATCCCAGGTACTCAGGAGTCTGAGGCAGGAGAATCTCTTAAACCCAGGAGGTGGAGGTTGCAGTGAGCTGAGATTGTGCCACTGCACCCCAGCTTAGGTAGCAGAATGAGACTTTGTCTCAAAAAAAAAAAAAAAAATACATGTACACAACACGTTCACTGCAGCACTATTCACAATAACAAAGGTATGGAATCAACCCAAATGCTTGTTTTTGTCAGGTTTTTCATAGACCAGATGGTTGTAGATGTGCAGTCTTATATCTGGGTGCTCTATTCTGTTCCATTGGTCCATGGGTCTGTTCTTAAACCAGTACCATGCTGTTTTGGTTACTGTAGCTTTATAGTGTAGTTTGAAGGCAGGTAGTGTGATGCCTCCTTTTTGCTTAGGATAGTCTTGGCTATTCTGGCTTATTTACTTTGGTTCCACTACATCAGCCAATGATAGGTTGCTTAAAGAGAATATAGTACATATGCGCTGTAGAATACTATGCAGCCATAAAAAGCAATGAGATTATGTTCTTTGCAGGGACATGGATGAAGCTGGAGGCCATCATTCTTAGGAAACTAATGCAGGAACAGAAAACCAAATACCACATATTCTCACTTATAAGTCGGAGCTAAATGATGAGAACACATACAAACATACAGAGGAACAATGCACACTGGGGCCTATCAGATGGTGGACAGTGGGAGGAGGAAGAACATCAGGAAAAATAACTAATGGATACCAAGCTTAATACCTGGGTAATGAAAAAATCTGCACAACAAGTGCCCATGACACACATTTACCTATGTAACAAACCTACCCATCCTGCACAAGTACCCCTGAACTTAAAATAAAAGTTAAAAGAAAGACACATTCAATCTATAAGAAAACTGTTAGAACTAATAAGTGAGTTGAGTAAGATAACATGATAAAAGATAAACATTAGAAATGTTTTATTTCTATATACTAACAATGAACCAAAAATATTAAAAATGCAATAAAATCATTCAAAACCCAGGAAATACTTAGATGTAAATCCATTAATACATGTACAGGATGCTGAAAGCTACAAAACACAGATGAAATAAGCCAAAGAAGACATTGATTTATTGAAAGTGTATTGCATTTGAAGACTAAGATGCTATTTACCCCTACTTGATACATAGGTTTGACATGATGTCTGTCAAAATTCCAGCAAAAATTTTTGGTAATGTAAAATTTAAACAGAAAGGAAAAGGAACTAAAATAGCAATAACAATTTTGTATGAGAAAAGTGAAGTGGGAAAAAAGTGTAACTGATTTTAAAACTCATTGTGTAACTATAGTAATCAAAGTTGTGTGGTATTGATAGAGGGATAGACAAACAGATTAATGTAAGATAAAAAATTCAGAAATAGACCTATTCATATATACCCAACTGATTTTTGACAAGAGTTTAAAATTAATACAAGGAAGAAAAGATAGACTTTTCAACAAATGGTTCTAGAGCAACTGAACATTTGTAGGCAAAAAATAAGCTTCGACCTAAGCTTCCTTCCTTTTACAAATATTAACTCAAAATGGATCACATTTAAGTATAAACATACAAATCTATAAAACTTTCAGTGAAGAAGCACAGAGGAAAAATCTTTAGAATCTCAGGGTAGGCAAAAATTTCTTAGACTTGTCACCAAAAGCATAATTCATAAACAGAGGAAATGATTAATTAGAATTCATCATAAAACAAAATAAAACAGAAAGCATTTGCTCAACAAAACACCCAGTTAAAAAGATGAAAAGACAAGTTATATACTGGGAGAAAATAATTGCAAATCACACATCTATTAGAATACATAAAGAACTGTGAAAACTCAACTGCAAAAACAAAATAGCAATTCAATGAGAACATTGACAGAAGATGTTTAGTAGCATTTCATTGAAGAGAATATGTCGATAACAAATAAGCGTATGAAATAGATTCAAAGCCATTTGCCATTGGGCAAGCACAAATTAAATACACAATAAGATATCACCACACACTTGTCAAGTTGGCTAAAATTTAAAAAGATGTGACAGCACAAAATACTGTTCAGGATGCAAACTCTATCATGTGCACATACTCTTGGGAAGGTACAGCACCTCTAGTAAACAGGTAGCCTCTTCAAAACTTAAGAGGCAACTACCACATAACCCAGCAATCACACTCCAGAGCACTTATCCCAGAGAAGCGAAGACTTAGGTGTGTAGAAAAACTCATACACAAATGTTCACAGCAGCTGTATTCATTAGACATGATTCCCCCAAACTAGGAACAACCCAGAGGTCTTTCAACAGAAGAAGGAGTAAACTGACATATTCATATGATGGAAGAGAACTCAGCAATAAAAAGGAGTGAGCTGTTACTACATTAAACACTCTGGGTGAATCTGAAGGGCATTATTGTGAGTACAGAAAAGGCAATTTCAAAAGATTATATTTTATACTATTCTATTTGCACAACATTTTGAAATGAGAAAATTACAGAAATGCAAAACAGATTAGTATTTGCCAAGGGTTATGTAGAGAGCATTGGTGGGGGGAAGTGGAAGTGGTTGTAAAAGGCAACACAACAGATCTTTGTGCTGATAGAAATGTTCTGTATCTGTCAATATCTTGATTGTGACATTGTACTTTAGTTTTTTCAAGATATTACCCTGGGAAAAACTGGTAAAAAGCATAAGGGATTTCTCTCTACTGTTTTCTAAACTTACATGTAAATCTATAATTATCTCAAAATAGAAAGTTTAGTTACAAGAAAAAGTAATGGTGAACAAATAGAGTTTAGTGAGAAAAAGGGTGCTGTGCTTCTGAATCATCACAAGAGAAATTTTCATAACTTAAGTTTAAGTTAAGAAGAATCTATAGGTTTATAACTCAGATCTTGTAACTTTAGCTGATTGAGAAGGTATGAAAATAAGTATAGATAGGTAACTCAAATAAGATGTGAGTAAAAGCAAGAATAAGAAAAAAATTTTTAAAAAACGTGAAAAAATTACACAACAGATATCTTAATCATGTAAATGTTTTATACAATCTTAGCAAAAAATTATAATAACTATTTTCTATATTTTTGAGGAAAAAGAATATATTTGGTTTGTGATTAAAATGGAATACTTAAATATGTAAATTTGATTTATAAGTTCATAAACAATGCTTACATGTCTAGGAATGTTTATTATATTAAATTCATAAGTATTGAATTGGCTGCCTAAATATTTAGAAGAATTGGGCTGGCTCTAGCTCAGGCGTTCCTTCGACAGTGCTTTCTAAATACTTAGGAGAATAATATTTAACAGATATGTGTTGTTAATAAATTGAGTATTAAACAACAAAGTTTAATAGTAGTTGGCATGTTTTCCTACACTCTCAAGCTCTTTACCATTATAAACTGCCATTAACACGCAGAATTTTCTAAATTTGTAGAACAATTAAAATTATTCAGTCCCTCAGTTCTTGCAGCATTCATCTTTTCTTTGGTTTCTTGGTCTGTCTTCCTTTCTTTTTCTACCTCCTTTTTATTGTCGGTCGGTGTATTTTCTCGTTAATGCTAACGAAATTTCACATAGTGCTTGAGAAAACACAAATAATTGAAATGACAAATCAGACTGTCACATGTTGGAGAAATAGCCCACTACCAAACTTTATTTAAACTTTTAAACATACAAATAATCATAAGACACAGACAATGCAGGTAGACATCTGGGAACACAGCTCCCAGGTCCTTTCTTGTGGCATTGGTGGTACTTGGCTCAGATGAACATATGAGACCTGTAAGAGATGTTTCTGGCTACATTTTCTACACAAAAAAGGAACCATGTTACTCATAACACATTTTCATTTTATCCTCAGTTACTAGTTTTTGTGTCATTTTCCATGGGGACCATGTCCTATAAACATCAATTCTGAGCATGTTTATCATGAGCACTGACATCCTGAAACATTCTGATAAAAATGTTTCCCTGAAAAGGACTCTCCCATTAGAAATACTCAGTGCGTGTGTGTGTGCGTGTGTGTGTGTGTGGTGTGTTTGTTCGGGAAATATCCCACCAGCAGGTTTAGAAGGATGTTTGATTGGGTAATCTTTCCTTCCCTTGAAAAAGAGAGAATATTTTACACACCTGCTGCTTAACCATTTACTGTCTAGTACCCAGCAAATTATTACCCATACAGTAGCTTCTACACGAAGTGCCTGTTTATATTCTTCTGGATCCTTCTGTCTCAGTTAGCTAATGTTGAGTTAGTTCTTAACGCCACAAAGCAACACCAGTTAGAGGTTGGCTTCAGATGTCCTTGGTTTCCACCCAAGCAGCTGAACGACTGTCTCTTGGAATATTGGGTTCCACAATTGCAAAACAAGAGGGTAAGAAAAAATCATTTCTAAAGAGCCATTGATCTATTTTATGCACTCAATACATTATTCTTTCATGGCAAGCAAATCTCTGCTACTTTAGGTCACTTTCCAATGGTTATCTCCCACTCAACTCCTCAATAGACTGCTCCTAACTTACAAGCATCAAATTTAAAAAGCATCGATCCTAGCTACACCTCATTTCATTCTAATGATTCATTGGAGAGTCTACTTTGATGTTCTAGGTTTGAGCAACTGATCAAATAATCAGTTACTATTTTTTTCACTATTGCCTCTGTATCATGTGAGTTTCTTAGGCAGTTTCCTTTATTTCCCTTGCAGCTGATACATCCTTGATGGGACATAATTAAATAGACAAATAAACTCTGAAATCCCAGATTTCAGAATTAATAATTGCTTTATCATGTGTCACAGGATTGATTTTATTTAGTAGTATTCTCACCTGTGTAGTCCTGAAAGCACAAAAGTTAGGAAAAAAATGAAGTAAAAGTTATTCTGCCCTAAAGAGTCTCCTACTTGTCCTCACTGGAAAAAAAAGTGTTCTAATTGTATGTGGTTGTTGCTATATTCCATAAGCTTATATCTTAGTATCTTCTGTATTATCAGTAACTAGTTCTCTAATCTTAATGTGTATAACTATCTTCATGTACAGTTTGTGGTGATGGTCAGATAAGATACACGTGGATTAAAAATGTAACAAATGTGGCTCTCCAGATGACATTCCTAATTACTGTTGGAGTAGGCTGATTACATCCCTCCCAGACATATTTAAAAGCTCAAATCTAAAAATGCATTTTGTTTGAATAGCTAATAAATAACAGTGACAGATGGGGCAGCCTGCTGGGTGGCAATTGAGAAAGCAAGAGGATGAGAAGAGCATAAAATCCATCAGAAACAAAAAGCTGGGTGATTTAGCGATTTCAAACTTATACCTGTTCCACCTGAGGCTTCTGCATTTTACTTCATGGCCACTCTACTTTTCCTTTTGCTCAAATCAGAAACCTTGAACTTTTTTTTTTTTTTTTTTTTTCACATCCCAGATGCAATCCATTGGGGAATCTTATCAACTCTACCATCAAAACCTATAAAATATGTTAACCCTTCTCACCATCTCCACTGCTACCATCTTGTCTGAGCCACTGCTCACCTGAATTACTGTAAGAGCCTTGGAATAGCAGTCACTTCTTCTTGGCCCACCCCACTTCCCACAGAATTCAGATGGAAATGTAAAATGTCACTCCACTGTCAACTGCCCTCATTATGCTTTGATTCAAAAACCATCCCAGACACCAAAGAGGCCCTGGGTGACCTGTTCCTGTGGCCTCCCCAGCTATTCTTGCTCTCTCCACTCCAAGGACACAGCCTCCTTGCTCCTTTGCAAGCACAGCAAGCCACTTCCATCCCAGCGCCTTGCTCCCTCCCTTTCTTCTGGTCCAGATTACATCTCACCTTGACAATATGTTCCACCTTGAACATCTTTTTCTGTGGTGCAATCTATTGCAGTCCCCAGCCCAGCATTGCTTGTCTTAACACTGTTCTCCTTCTGTCTTTCTTTCCACAGTTGTAACCACCTTTTAAGATACTATATAATTTATCCATGTTTATATTTATTAATCATTACCTATCTCCCCCTTGTTAAAATGCAAGCACCACAGGACAGGAATCTGTTTCTTTTGTTTTCCGATGTAGGTTAAATGTTTTGAACAATGTCTGGGTTTCTATCAATATGTGTTCACTAAATAAATTAATGCAATTTATTTTCTTTCAAACAACTGCATGAGATAAAAAACATATATAATAGATCTGGTTCATATCTAGGTACTAAGGAAAAAAGGATAGATAATAGATAGTCCCTGAGCTGAAAGACATCACTATTTAGTGGAGATGACAAATTCTAAATGAATTATGATAATACTATGCTAACTGGATATGGGATGCATATACCAAGAACCCATGTTACATGGTAGAGGTCCACATTCCTCTTCCCTCTTATTCTCGAGATGTATTTTTGTAGCCTTCCTTTATCCTGCATTACCTTTTTTTTTCTTTCTAAGGTCCTTGTGATGATTAGCATATATTTAGGTGGAGTGGAGTATTAGGATTCCAATGCTATCAGGGATCACCTAATGTGAAGTATTAAGGAAGCACTACCCTTGGTGCAAAAATGTGTAGGAACATTGAAAACATCTCCATGATAACAGATAGGTAGTCTATGTAATAATATCATGCCCAGAGGCAAAAAGAAGAAAATAAGATCATGCAATGGCAGCACATGGAATGACAGCCTCTGCAATTGACATGTGCTTTCTCTTTCTCCTCTGTTGCTACTATCATTTCCAACAATGGTGAAAAGTTGAGAGATTTTCTCTAAGGTCAGGAACAAGACAAGGATAGCCACTTTCACTACTTCTATTCTTCATAGTACTGGAAGTTTTAGCCCGAGCAATTAGATAAGATTATAAAAGGCATTTGAACCAGAATGAAAGAAGTAAAGTTGTCCCTGTTTGTAGTTGACACAAATGTATATATAGAAAACCTTTAAGATCTTAACAAAAATTATAAAAACTTATAAACAAATTTAGTAAAGTGGAAGGATACAAAGTCAACATACAAGAGTCAGTGGTGTTTCTATATAATAACAATGAACTATTTGAAAATGGAATTAAGAAAACAATCTAATTTACTATACTACAGTAAAATAAAAATACCTCAGAACAAATTTAACCAAGGATGGGAAAGATCTGTACACTGCAAACTATGAAACATAGATGCAAATAATTGAAGAAGACACAAATACGTAGAAAGATATCCTATATTCATGGATTGGAAGAATTAATACTGTTAAAATGTCATAACTATGCAAAGTGATCTGCAGACTCAGTAAAATTCTTGTCAAAATTCCAATGGTATTCTTTATAGAAATTGACAAAACAATGTAAAATCCATATGGGCCCAAATAACCTGAAACAACAGTTTTCAAGACAGTAATCTTCAACAGGAAGTAAAATAGAGTTTTATTTGTAATAGCCTCAAGTTGGAAAGAAGTAAAATGTCCATTAACAGATAAATTAATATACAATTGATATCACATTCATAAATGGAATATAACTCAGAAACTATATATATGTATGTGTGTGTATACATATATTATATATATAAAATATATACTTTTGATAAACCCAACAGTATGGAAGATTCTCAAATAATTATGCTAAGTAAAAGTCACCATACAAAATAAAATATTTACCATATAATTGCAATTACATAAAACTATAGAAAACGCAAACCCATCTATAGTGAGAGAAAGCTGATCAATGGTTGCCTAGGGACCTGCGGGTGGGGGAAGATGGAGAAACAGGCTACCAAGGGAAGTGAGGAAACTTTTATGGATGAAGAAAATGTTCATTATCTTGATTGTGGTAATTGTTTCTTGGATATATGCATATGTCAACAGATTAAATTCCACACTTAAAATTTGTGTCATTTATTTTAGTTTAGTTATACATTGATGAAATTTAGTAAAATGAAAGTAAAATGTGCTTCGATTTGTCCAGAGTTTATTTATTAATTAGTTATTTCCAAGGCCAAAATAATTGCAAACACACAAAGCATGAGACCTTTAATTCAGACCCTCTTTTCCGCTTTTGCCTGAACCTGGTCTTTCTTTCTCAGGAAGAAAAAAACTAAATTCTTAAGGAGGACTGGCAGAAAATTATTAATAAAGCTTTAGGCAATGAAAGAAGAATCCAAATCAAAGCACCTGAATTCAGGCTTCTTGCTCAAGGCCAAAGTGTTTCATCTATGCTTCAAACATACTTGAATTTCATTAAGACCAAAATTTGCTCAGGAGTTCCATACAAACAAATTATTTGCATGTTTATGAGATGTGGGGACTGCTGTTCCCTGAACCCTTAAGATAAGTGGCCCTGGCCTTCAGTGAATGACTCTGAGATGCTTCTTCTCTGGACAGTACCAGATTTCAGAGACTCAGCAAGACTCTCTATCTCACACGAGGTCACTGGCTCCCAAATATCACAGCTTTGTTCTGCTTAAGCCTCATTTCCAACCTCCCAAATTCTAAAGGCCGTTTTCATAAAAAGCAGACACAGTGTCAAGTCAAGGACAACTATCAATACAGAAAGTTAATTTCTCAACCATATGTACTATGGACTTCTGAAGGAGGAAATCATTGATCTATCTGTGCAGTGAAGGAAAATGTATTTAAAGAAATAATATGTGATAATCAAGGGTGGTAACCAATGTTGTTGAGGGGGAAAATGGGCTTTCAAAGGCTTTGCAGATATTCCACAAAACGGGAAAGGAGAATGACAATTGTTTCAGTGAAATACACATATGATGAGAAAACGAAATCCCTTTGTTCATGCAGTTTAATTTTTAAGAAAAATGTCTGGAGGGAAGAGCTTCTGTAATTTTAATTTTCATCAAGAAGCAGAGAAATATTCTAAGATTTTTTAAAATGACACCCAACTTATAACAAATAAAAGAACACATTTCTTAACTTACATTAAAAAAAGAGTTTTGTCCTTCAGAGTCTGACCTTTTCTCATACATATGAAATTGTTAACGCCAAATGATGTTTTTTTTTTCTTTCTCCAAATTGAAGAAAAGGTACTGTTCCCCTAAGACGTGGCAACACAATTTCCTTTTCTTCCATTTTGAGTTATTTGATATTTTAGCATGGAATTTGATATTTCTTTTTACAAGTATTAGGATCAGAGACATAACTCAAACCTCTTGTATCTACAGTAGAAAATACAGTAGCATATTTTCTACAGCTACAGACAACACAACCATAAATACATAAAGAAAGAAACATTTATAGAAATCCTAACATATGGAAGAGAGTTTCAAACTCATTAATTATGATTTTGGGAAAAACACATAGTCTTTGGTGTTAAAAAAAACCTTGAGTTCAGGATCTAGAACTAGAAATACCATTTGACCCAACCATCTCATTACTGGGTATATACCCAAAGGATTATAAATCATGCTGCTATCAAGACACATGCACACGTATGTTTACCGCGACACTATTCACAATAGCAAAGACTTGGAACCAACCCAAATGTCCACCAATGACAGACTGGATTAAGAAAATGTAGCACACATACACCATGGAATACTATGCAGCCATAAAAAAGGATTAGTTCATGTCCTTTGTGGGGACATGGATGAAGCTGGAAACCATCATTCTGAGCAAACTATTGCAAGAACAGAAAACCAAACACCGCATGTTCTCACTCATAGGTGGGAATTGAACAATGAGAACACTTGGACACAGGAAGGGGAACATCACACACCGGGGCCTGTTGCAGAGTGGGGGGGAGTGGGGAAGGATAGCATTAGGAGGTATACCTAATGTAAATGAGGAGTTAACAGGTGCAGCACAGCAACATGGCACATGTATACACATGTAACAAACCTGCATGTTGTGCACATGTACCCTAGAACTTAAAGTATAATTTAAAAAAAAAGCTTGAGTTCAAGCTTATCTTCACCTCTAATAAGAGGTGAACAGTAGAGTGTTAAAAATTTTTACTGAGATTCTAATGTGGTAGATACTAAATAACAAAGTAAATTGTGAAACAGGTCACCCATGTTAGATGACTCTCCGCCATGCCCAGAGTATTAAAAGGTCAGAAGAAGAGCAGATTGGTGAAGTAGAGAAGAGTGAATTTGCCTGGAGAAGTCTTTGCTGTGGTTTCCATGCTCCCACATAATGGAAGTGTGGGAGGCACAGGTTCCTCCTCTAAATCCTGGTAAGAAGGTCCTCAAAAACATTGAGCCATCAGTGTGATAAGTTATGTCTACTCTTCAGTTGAGAGAGAGAATGGGTTTGATCCCAACCAAAAAAGTAAAAAATATAATAAAGCTAACGGATATAGGATTATTTCAGTATCCATCCTGTGGTGCTTCCAAGGGAAAAGGAAGCCCCACAGAAAGAAGTAAAGGCAGGCAACTGAATTCTTAGTCAATGCAGACATCTTTGCAAGCCACTTGCCAAACTGTGGCATGTGGCCTGTGATTTGCTGCTGTGAAAAAACTTCGGGAGAGATCTCCAACAATGGGGATTGGAGGGGGTTCAGAAGACTCATATCCCAGTGTTCAAAGGAACCAGGAGGGGAAGAGGCAGATGTAAATATCTGCCAGTAGAGAGAGCAAAGCTGTGATTAGCCTGGCTGGACATAGAAGGCCACGCCTATAATCCCAGGATTTGGAAGGCCAAGTCAGGAGGATCTCTTGAAACCATGAGTTTAAGACCAGCCTGGGCAACATACCAAGACCCCATATCTACCCCTACAAAGTAAAAAAAAATTAGCCAGCCATGGTGCTGCATACATGTAGTCCTAGCTACTTGGAAGACCTAGATTGGAGGATAGCTTGAGCCCAGGAGTTGGAGGTTACAGTGAGCTATAGTCACGCCACTCCGTTCTAGCCTGGGAGACAGAGAGAGATCGTGTCTCTAAGATATGAGTCAAGGAGGACCGGAACTATAAGAAAGAATAGTTGGTTTTTTTCTTTCTGGAGGCTCATTTCTCATCTGCCTGAGGTCCTACCTGGGGAGGGGAATATTGATGATTATATGGGATGGGACATTTCAATTTCTAATCTGAAACTGTGTTTTATAATTTAAAATGACCCTAGGATTTCATATTCTCTAAAAGTAACCAAAACACTTATGAGATGCTTAAATATTCACTTAACAGAGTAGGGGCACCGTTAGCCCTCTTGTGCTGTTTGAAAGCACAAGAGGGCAGCAAAAATTATTTTCTGTTTACGTTTTCTTGTTTAATATATGGGCTACTTAGACAATGTTAGAAAGTTATTTAGCTTCACTAAACATGTTTTTCACTATTATTGAGATGATTAAATAAGATAATATATGTAAATGATTGAATACAATTTAAAATAAACTCATCTAGCACTCTTGTGAATAGCGCCCTTAAGTCCTTCCCTACAATTGCTAGCTTCCTGTAGCCCTTCACTTCCCCTTTCCTTGACTTCTTCCCTTCCTGCAATTCTTCTTTCTTCCTTCTGAGCCAGAATTGATGTCACAGAACTCTTGCACTTTTGATTGTGAAAAGTAACAGGAAACATGAAAGACTATATCAAAAAACATTAGGTTGACATCAAAGAATATCTTTAAAAAATGAGAACAGAAATACCAGAGATATACAAACAACTTATACCAGATAAAAGAATTTGAAAAGTAAAAACAAAAAATAGGATCTTTTCTGGAAGAATCGACCAGCTTATTCAGCTAGCTATTACCTAGATATTAAAAATGAAAAATTCTAATGAAGCCTTCGAATTGTTGAAATAAAAATGAATTCTGTTTATAGATTATATTTAATAAGGCAATGACAGAGGAACTTAAAATAGCTTGTTATCAAATATCACATTAATAGGTAATGTTAGTGATCAGTGAGTTGAAAGATGTATAATTCAATAGTTTCAATATTTATTCATAAAAATAAACACCTCAGTAAATAAATTAGTGCTAGTAGAATCACTCAAAAATAGTGTTTTTAATGGTTGACTACTTATGGCCAATAGTATATTCAGTGATAGAATAATAAAGCATTCTTATAAAACCTAGAAATAAAAGAAAATGGTTAGGATTATTATTATTATTTCATATTGGTACAAAAACGATAGTCAATGAAATAAAACATCAAAAAGAAATAATTCAGATACTTTCTTGAAAATTATGAAAGAAATTTTTGCTCTTAGAAGTAAACAATCCAAGATTATCACCTTATGAATTGTAATTAATAATCAATCTCTGTTGTGAATTATTTTCAATGAACATAGCAGTCAATAATTTTCATATACATGGCAATAACTAATTTGAAGATGTAAAAAACAATTCTCAGGATGATTTTTAAATTGGAATACCCTATATAACAAGGTAACAGGTGGGGCCCAGGGGTGAGGGATATAAATATGGAACACAAGCTAAACAGGGAAAGTTGAATAAATGGAGAATCATACAGTGCTTCTTGAGAAGAACGAGGTTATAATTGTGACAAATCACCAGAAGTTCATTTATATTTTTTAATTAATCTCAATAAAATATTACAAGAAAACTACTCTCATTCTCACATGGAAGATTAAAGAGATTAAAACAGTTCAATAGCTAAAATAATATTTTTAAGCAATGTTGATATCATGGGGCTTGAATTTTTAGTCCGAGTTATAAATGATTTTAAAGCATGCAATAAAGCTGCAATCATTTAAAATATAGAAAAATGATGACACAAGAAAAGAGAAAGTAACATGAACTAAAATAGGGTTTTAAAAATTTTCCAAGAATAGATATCAAATATAATGTGATATTTTAAATGAAGTATCATAGATTTCAGGGAAGAAGAAAAATTATTTAACAAGTGCTACTGTAACTATTAAGTCAATTATAAAAATAATAATTTACACTATCTTCACATAATATTCTAAAGCAAATTCTAGAAGATTATACCTTAAAAATAATAAAATAAGCCACAAAGGTGAAAACCCAACAGCTTTGATTCAAAATATTTAATAAGCCTATGCTTCAAAAGGTATTATAAACCCACTTAAAAGCTAATCAACAAACAGAAAACCTATATTTAAAAATATATATGCCAAAAACAAGGTTAATTGCTATATTCTCTAAAGAGCTTACAAAATTGAAATTAAATGAAGTTCTCAGTAGTTAAAAGATAATTCACAAAAGAGAATATACAAATATCTAATAATCATATGGCAGACTTTCAACTTAAGTAATCAAAGAAATTCAAATTAAAACAATGGGATATCATCTTCACCTTTAAAATGAGCAATTATGTTTCTGTAAGACTGATGAAATGCAAATTGTCACATAATTACTGGTCTGCAGGTTTTTTACTCATTCATCATTTTATGTATCCATTAAGCAAATAATTGTTCAACACTTACTATGATTACGGTCCATGACATTAAATTAATAGCTGTACCTTTCACCTCCAGCCTTCCTGGTTCTCTTGGCTCACAATAGGGTGTGCCATCTTCTTTTAGATTAATTCCTCTATTCACCTTCTATTACATTCCTATGCACATGATGTCTTTCTATCAAGCACAGAAGAATGTTTCTTGCTTTATTGGAGGAGTGAAGATACTATATTAGTTTCCTATTGCTGGTCCAACCAATTACCATAAACCTAGTGACTTCAAACAACACAACTTTCATCTTACAGTTGCGGTAGTCAGAAGTCTGAAGAGGATCTCACTGAGCTAAAATCAAGGTGTCGGCAGGGCTGCGTTTCTTCCTGGAGGCTTTAAGACAAAATCCATTTTCTTGCCTTTTCCAGCTGCAGAGGCTGCCCACATTTCTGAGCTCATGGTCCTTTGCCATATTCAAAGTCAATGATGATTGTCTGAGTCTTTCTCATGACATCATCTCTCTGCTTTTGATTCTTCTGCTTCCCTCTTTTTCATTTATGAACCCTTGCGATTTCATTGGGACCACCCAGATAATCTCTTCATTTTAAGGCCAGATGGTTAGCAATCTTAGTTTCATCTTCCTTGTCATGTAATACATTTATAGGTTCCAGATACTAGGACATAAACATTTTTGGCAAGAGTCAGGGGGTGGAAGAACAAGGTGGTGGCTGGGGGGATTACTAAGTCTACCACAGTAGACTAGAAGAAAACATAGATTTTTAGTCATGGTTTTCTGGTTTTGGATTTTCACTTCTGTCACTTGTATTGTATATTTGTGACATTGTACAAAATGTATAACTTCTTAGGCTATGGGTCTTCATTTGTACAATTAGAAAAACAATCAAACAAGCTATTATAAAAATTAAGGATATCACTAGTGCACAGCAAACATTTAATAAATGGTAGCTATTGTCATTATTCAAAAAATTTACCAACATTTTAGCCTCAACCCAGGTCATACTTCCACAGCAGCCATTAACATAAGTCCAATGCGGCCAATATTTGTCCCTGTGGCTTCCATCTGAACATACAGCAAAACAATCAAACAGCAATTGCATGACAACCACTGTGCTCACACCACCAAAATTCATTTCACAAATACAAATAGTACATCTATTGTAGACTTCAAAGATCCAACAAATGGGTTATTTTGAAAACACTGAAAGTATTAGATATCATTTGGTTGTATTGGTGATTTAAATGTAAAAGGATTTCATTGTGAAACCAGAGAAATTACTAAAGCAATCAGCGGAAGTAGAGGAATGATTTTACAAGGCTATTATGAGGGAAGAGGGAATGCTATGTTTATTACAGATATGTAAGTAGATGAAGTGGAATAAAGAGAGATATTTTGGGAATTCTTTGTAATCACAGATTAAGTATGTATTTCCTGATCATTATTACCTATTGATTTGTAGGGATTTGCATATTATTGCTCCCACTAGCCATTCTGGGTTAATGGAAAAATTTTGTACCGAGGGAATATTAATTAATGCTTTACTGGTACTCAGAACTTAGCATTACAGCTATGTTTCATGGTAAATAAAAACAACAAAAAAACCCAAAATCAATTACAAAATAAACTATTGACATGATAGAAAATAATTTTAGTGAAAGTCACATATCCCGTGAGATGTGAAGCATAATACATCTGATGGCTGTTAATGTGACTCAAGCAGATAACAAATGACTGTGCCTTGAAATGGTTCTCTCTCAACTCTCTCTACCTGACAAAATCCTACCTGTTCTTAGCTCAATTTACCCATTATTAGACTTTTCTTATTTTATATGTTCATAGCCTTTATCAAACCATATTATAACACAGTATTTAGATTCACCTTTAATTACATCTTATAACCTTGATTTATGGAGCTATGTCTTGATTACAGGATTATCCATCCCCCAGCATGGGAGCTTGCATTATTCCCCGAACATATTCGTACTCAGTAAATTCCAGCTGAATCAAAGTAGATCACTGAAGCATACAAAGATCAAAGATCTGCAATAACGGAGCTATGAGACCTACATATTAATAAAAAATAAAACAGGAGATAACTCAAAAGCCTTGACATTTCATTTTATTTGGTTTTAGAACATGGCTTTGTGAAATGTGTTAGCACTGGAAATCCCCTAATCCTCGAGCAGCCACCTACACTTAGGTGCTCAGGAGGCATATCAAATAATGCCCTAGGCCCATCAGTATACAGTACTAGGTAGCCAGGTCTTTGACCCCAAGCCGTATATGGAGGGGTGGGTGGAAACATTGCGGTCTTTTCTGTGAGGACTGCCTTTGTTCCTCCAGCTTCAACCTCGAGCAGATGCATACTGTAGCTTTCTCAATACATTTGCTGAGCCCCTGAAGATTTCCCTCTGGGAAACAAGTTTTCCTCTGGCCAGAGGTTAAACACCCAAGGTTGCACACCTGAGGTGTTAAAGCCTACTTGCATGATCTGGGCAGAGATAAACTTCATAGTGTCATCATTAAAATAAATACATAAATAAAATAAATAAATAAATAAGAAAAAAGAATCAGAATGCATCTAGGCAGAGCATTCGCTTTCATGTAGGTCAGGCATTATGGTTCTCACTGCTACTGCCCACATTCGTAGTAGCTCTCTGGCTCTGGATTTGGGTAATGCAAGGTTTGTCTTCCAGGTCTGTGAAATGTCCTCTTCTTTCCCTCGGAGTAGCGGAGGGGACTGTAAAAGTTACTGTCAATATTCAATGGAATTCAGATATCTATTTCAAACCAAACAACTGCTCTGCAAAGACTCCATCCAGAAATTCTTTAAAGTTTATCAATAGAGTTTTTCTCAGTTCATTTGCACTCTCTTTTGCCCACATCCGGGAAGAAGTTAACAGATTTTGTGTGTGTGTGTGTGTGTGTGTGTGTGTGTGTGTAGGGGGATGAGAAATTAGTAATAAGTATCTTGAATTTTTTTAAAAAATGATTTTCTTTCGAACAAGATTATCCTGAGGGAATGATCACGACAATAGCTACTTACTGTAGATTATTAAGCATCCACTCAGGCAGTTTTTGTAAGCCATCTCATTTGGCCACACACAGAACTACTTGAGGAAAACATCTTTAGCTCCATATCGAAGATTAATTCAACAAATCCATTCAATGATTTATTGTTTACTATCTGCCTGACACTATTCTATGTGCTGAATTGTACAGATAATGAGACAGATAAAAATCTCTGGGTCAGAAACTTACATTCTAATTGGGTGAGCACAGCACAAATAAATAAGTAAAACACGTAGTACATTACTTTTTCCAGATGGTGATAATTGTCATGAATTAAAATCAAGCAGAAGAAAAAGGTGGTAATGTCCGAGTCAGGGTAGGGGGTCTGTAATCCTAAACAGGTTTCTTTAGGACCTCATCGAGAAAGTGATATCTTAGCTAAAACCTAGGGGAAATAAAATTATGAACAATAGTGAAATGCTGGAATGAAAAACATTACTAACCTCTATACATGATAATAACAATGAGTGATGTAATAATAATAAAGTAATAGATTTCTTACAGAACCTAAGATTATGTCAATCTAGAGCTTGCTCTCTGAACTACTATTTTTGTTGTGTTTGTTTGTTGTTTTGTTTTTCTTTTGAGACAGAGTTTTGCTCTTGTTGCCCAGGCTGGAGTGCAATGGCGCAATCTCGGCTAACTGCAACCACTGCCTCTCAGGTTCAAGCGATTTTCCTCCCTCAGCCTCCCTAGTACCTGGAATTACAGGCGCCCACCACCACGCCCAGATAATTTTTTTTTTTTTTTTGTAGTAGAGACTGGGTTTTACCATGTTGGCCAGGCTGGTCTCGAACTCCTGACCTCAGGTGATCCAACTGCCTTGGCCCCCCAAAGTGCTGGGATTATGGACATGAGCCACCATGCCCGGCCTGAACCAATGTGTCATTAATATCAGTGTGCATAATTCTCTGGTAATTAATAATTAATTAAAATTTAACAAAGTCATGAATTTTAAAAAATTACGGAACTTACTCCAGTGTCAGTGGTTGTTCTGAATGCACATTAGTAATCTGTAATTAAAAGACTTAGATTTTCGATTCCAGTACTTAACGCCATGACAAAAGCTTCTTTTTTTTTTTTTTTAAATACTTTAAGTTCTAGGATATAGGTGCAGAATGTGCAGGTTTGTTATGTAGGTATACATGTGCCATGGTGGTTTGCTGCACTCATCAACCCATCTGTTTTGATTTCTAACCAAACAGATGTGTCTGCATTTTACCTAATGGACCAGCAGGTAGAAGTCAGAGTTTAAAATTATGGTGAGGATTGCACGGAAGCTGTTCTTTTGATGTTCCAAATGTGCTTTCTATGCAGCCCCATCTGCATTTACCAAAAAAGAGATAAAATCCATTTAAATTGTATATAAATTCTCTAACGACAAAATCACAGGATATCAGTTCTCTAGTGTTGCCGTGACTTTTGTAACTGTCTTCAAGACATTATGCTTTGGTATTGGAATATAACAAAATTAAAGTTCCGAAAAGTATTAAAGTCTTTTCTACCCCTTGATCATTTTCAGGGCTATGAAATCTCCAGTATCAGTTACTCTTAACATAACATAAACAATCCATCATCAGTCACTAAATCTTTAGTAGGTAACGTAAGAGGAAAATGGGAAACTCAACATTTATTGAGCCCATATTTGAAGACAAGTCTTTTTTATTGTTTTACTTTATTCTAATATTTTATTGATATGGAGAATCCTTCATAACTATGAGACCAAAAAGACATCTGAGCTATGTATTATTTTCTCGAATTCATTACTTAGAAAACTGAGGTTCAAAAAAAATTAAGTCACTTGCGTAAATTCACAGAGTAATTACTATGTAGCTAAGAACACTGCTTGGGATTTCAAGTAGTGTCCAGAGTTCTCAGCTAGTAAGTGACAGATCTACACAGTGAAACAGGAAAAGTCACCTTGTCCCCCTTGCAGGGTGTGCGATGGGGGTGTGGCTTGTTTCTTCAGTGCCTGGCTGCTCAGACCTCTAGGGGAGCATACAGACAGTCAGGCTGTGGGGCTGCGACCCCAAGGCAGCATCTAGGGGTGAACGTTTACAGCTCCTAAGGCCCCTTGGGCGTGTGTTACAGTGTGCTTTTTCAGTTTTGCCATCCTCAGGCTGCTTGTATTAACCAGCTCAGTTAGACCCTCTGCCTTATGGCAAGGACAGAGGGCTTTCTGTATCCCAGGTTCTTACCTTAGTGTGCCAGAGAAATCGGATCACACGTGGGCTTAGAGAATGAACGCAAGGTTTTTTATTGAGTGGTGGTGCCTGGGGAGGTCAGAAGGAGGTGGTTTTCCCCTGGAGTCTGGTGGCCCAGCAGCCAGGAGGCCCAGCAGCCAGGCTCTCCTCCCATCGACCCGGTCAAACTCCAAGTCATTCCGCCGGTCGGTCGATGGCCTCCCAGAGTCTGCCGATGCCTGTTGGTATGCTTTTCCACCGATGTGTTCCTCTCGAAGTCCAGCCACTTGTGTGTTCTGCTGGTGTGTTTCTCGTGACCCTCAGCTGCTTGTGTCTCTGTTCACTAGGGTTTGGGGGATTTTATAGGTACAAGGTCGGGGAGATCGCGGGCCAAGGTGGTCTTGGAAAATGCAGCATTTGGGAGGGTTAACAGGCGTGCCTGTCCTCACCTAGGCCCGTGGGCACAGGCCGGAGGGTGGAGACATAGCCAGAGATCCATTTTTCTTTATCTAGCACTTCCCTGCTCCCCTCCGTGTCAATAGTATTGAGCCCCAATTGATACGTGTTTTCCCAGAAAATCAAGCTGCCTCTAATACATCCAGAAGAACTAGGGAAGAGATTGTATCAATAATGATTCAAAGAGAAGTTCTCAGGCATATAAAGCTATGTAGACAGACTAGAGTCTGAAAGGCATCTACAGAGTCCACCAGGAGGCAACGTGCAGGAAGCATCCACGTGAGTGGCAGGCAGTGTTGCTACATAGAGCAGAAGTCGGATTACTGAGAGATGGGACACACAGAGGTCTGTTGGTAGAAGTGTAGTTTAATAGAGCCTGGAAGCATGAGGAGGAATTTAATAATAAAGAAGGTTTGGGAACCAGAAAAAAAAAAAAAAAAAAAAAAAAAAACCGAGGCAATGTCCGTGAGGCAAAGGTTGGTACATAATGGTTGTCACAGAGCAATGGAGGGCCCTGAAAGATGAGTGCGTCTGCCTTACACTTTTGCCCAGTGCCAGCCCTGCTTAACATTGATAGAATAATTATTAGCGCCCAATTATACAATAAGCTGCAGTGATTTATGATGCTCTACAACCAGCACTGAATCAACCTGTCTCACTAGCCATAAGTCTGCATAAAGTTTTAATTACGAACATCATAAGTTGGTCAGAGCATATGGAGAAAAATGGATTATGAATTTATGATGCAGTGAATTTTCCTGCTGAGTGGCTGTCCTCCAGATCAGGGCCTGGAGACAGGATGACAAAGGCATATAGGAGAAGCTAGATTCTTGGCAAATGACTCGCTCTCTTTTAAAAGGGACACTGGAGACTGGAGCAATGAGCGCGTGCCAGAAGGGATGTCAAGGGACATCAGCTGGCTTGGTGACATTCTCATCCTGGCCTCAGGTGAAGTGCAGCTGCCAGAGCTGTGACAGTGTCATGTTAACCCAGACTGGCATATGACAGGATAGAACTAAGCCCAGGGATAATCTTGGCTTGCTTAACAGCTCTTTCAACATTGCTGATATAAGAGGATTTCCCAAAGAGGTGAACTATATTTTCTCTTTAAGATTTTATGGTTCAATAAGCATTTATTGAGAGATGATGACGTGCCAGAAATGCAGTGACTGGTTGTTGTGATGTTTATTGCTATGGTTTCCTTCCTTCCTTCCTTCCTTCCTTCCTTCCTTCCTTCCTTCCCCTCTCCCTCCCTCCTTCCCTTCTTTCTCTCTCTCTCTCTCTTTCTCTCTTTCTCTCTTTCTTTCTCTTTCTCTTTCTCTTTCTGTCTCTCTCTTTCTTTCTTTCTTTCTTTCTTTCTTTCTTTCTTTCTTTCTTTCTTTCTTTCTTTCTTTCTTTCTTTCTTTCTTTCTTTCTTTCCTTCCTTTGATGTAGTCTAGCTCTGTCACCCATGCTGGACTGCAGTGGCACAATCTCAGCTCACTGCAACCTCTGCCTCCCAGGTTCAAGTGATTCTCTCACCTCTGCCTCCCAAGTAGCTGGGACTACAGGCATGTACCACCACACCCGGCTATTTTTTGTACTTTTAGTAGAGATGGGGATTCACCATGTTGCCCAGGCTGGTCTTGAACCCCTGACCTCAAGTGCTCCACCCACCTAGGCATCCCAAAGTGTTGGGACTACAGGCGTGAGCCACTGTTCCTGGCCTGTTATGGTTTCTTTCTAATTTTGTCTTGAGGTCACTCTCTTGAAAGTAGCCAGAAGCCAGCTGGGCACAGTGGCTCACTCCTTTAATCCCAGCACTTTGGGAGGCCAAGGCAGGTGGATCACCTGAGGTCAGGAGTTCAAGACCAGCCTGGTCAACATGGGGAAACCTCATCTCTACTAAATATATAAAAATTAGCGGGGTATGGTGCTGTGCGCCTGTAATACCAGCTACTCAGGAGGCTGAGGCAGGAGAATAGCTTGAACCATGGAGGCAGAGGTTTCAGTGAGCCGAGATGGTGCCACTGCACTCCAGCCTGGACAACAAGAGTGAAACTCTCAAAAAAAAAAAATAGTAGCCAGAAGCCAAGACAGCCACTCTTTTGGGGAGCTGGGGAGCCCTGACTGGGGAAAGAGTTAGGTTCGAGTGTGTTGGTCAAGTGAGAGACAATGCGAAAGTGAAACCAAATGCTTGTAACAGAGGAAATTTATGCTTCATGGGCCACAGAGAAGTTAGGGGTGCTGATGGGAGGCCGACAAGAAGCCTGGAGGTGACAGGGAGCAAACCCAGAAGATGGGGAGCAGGCGAGAGAGGACCTGTGCAACTCTGCCTTTAATAAGGTCCAGGCTGTTAATTAACCCTCTGCCTTCTGGCAGGAATTGGTCATATTGGGGGTGGGGGACTTATTTCCATGACTCTAGTGTTTACCAGAAGGCTTCATTGTGGTCAGTGGCCATGAGATGTGTTGGATTTGGGTTCAGTGGGACGAGGAACAAGCAGGCTATATTTTAACCAAATAGGGAGAGGATGTTTTAACGAAGCCAAACGTGACAGGATACAAC
Source organism: Macaca thibetana thibetana (assembly GCF_024542745.1). Classification (NCBI taxonomy): domain Eukaryota; kingdom Metazoa; phylum Chordata; class Mammalia; order Primates; family Cercopithecidae; genus Macaca; species Macaca thibetana. The sequence continues at coordinate 114,502,133 of NC_065589.1, forward strand.
CAGATTTCAAAAAAACTGATATAAGACTTAAAAATGGATGCCAACACAGCAACTGTATTAAATAGATGTATGATACTGTTCTCTCTCTCTCTGTGTGTGTGTGTGTGTGTGTGTGTGTGTGTGTGTGTGTGTGTGTAGAGGCCTGGATGTCTGGCCTAACTGCAGACAACTTTGCAGGGTTAGTATAGATGCAGAACTTCCTTAGGGAGGGACCAAGTCTTTGTAACTGCAACTACTTCTCCCTTTGCCCCTTCCCTCTTTCTTCACTTCCCCTAGAAGTGTTGATCCAGAGAACACTCCTATAAAAACTTTCTGTATTCATCCCCATCTCAGAATCAGCTTCACAGGGAGCCTGACCTCCAAAGCTGCATATTATTTGTAGAAACTTGTTTCCTGGGTAAGCACCCAGAGCTTTACATAAGTGAAAACATGTATTAATATGCTCTTGTATCTATTCTTCATTTATTTACTCAAACATGTTTCATTAGTGCTTACTGCGCAGCAAGCACTCCATTAGCCATTAGGGATAGAGAGGTGAAAGAAAGCTCCGCACTGAAATTGTTCACAGCCCAGTCAAGAAGACAAACAAACTAACAATAACCATTTAGTGTGGTAAACAGTGTGATCAAGGACAAAGGAGCTGTGGCAACATCGAGGAGGGATACCTACCTCAATACGATTATTGGAAAAGGGTCAAGCAAGTCTCTGGAAATGGTGGCAGTTGAACCAAGTAGAAGCATAGGCCATATGTCGCTTCTGGCTGAACACACGACTGGGGAGGTAATCAGCAAGGAGGGAGGGCAGGCTCTGCCAGCTGGTACTGAATCTGAGCCGGTGCTCCTACACACACAGTCAGACAGAGGGCCCTGCACCAACATTCCAGGAAAATTCTGCCCGTTTCCGTAGGCTGTCCATCTGTGAATCACCTTCAGTCTCATTTCCTGGTTTCTCCTGGATTACAATCACAATTACACTGTGAAATTGGCAACCCCACACCGCTGGGCTTTGCAGAGGGATTGTCTTGTTCATACATAATAAACAGAAGCTGACAACCTCTGCAGCAAGGCCCCTAAAAACATGTGGTTGAATAGTTCAAATGTAGGCTATTGATGTGAATTTCTGACTACAGGGCTCCGCAGGTGTGATTAGCATAACTTTTTATGTTACTGAAGTCAATATTCTGAGGCAGCTACTTCTGTACATTCTAAATTTAAGCTGCTAATGAATTAGTAAATGGGACTTAGGCTGAAACTGATGCACAGAGTTTCCCCACTCCCTGCTTGACTCTAGTAGCTTGAAAGATACAAAATACTCCTTTAACTAATTGTGTAATGTTTAAAATGTGTTAATAATATAGCCACTCTGATTCTATCTCTCTGTGAATCCATAAATAGATGATTGATAGATATTATTAAATGGTAGAGCTATAAATAGATGAGATAGATGATAGACAGATGATAGATAGATAGATAGACGATAGAGAGTTAGGTAATAGATAGATAACAGAAAGATGGAAACAGAATGATTAAGAAAGCAATCATACCCCAGCTCAATTGTAGCTTATTAGAGGAAAAGAAAGAAGAATTAAAAGGCTAAAAAGCACAAACAACCTACTGATCCACATGATGTTTTCAAAATATACTGGCCTGGAAATCTGAAGACCAACTGTTTTAGCTTGGTTTAAAACAAACAAACACATAAAGGAACCCAGGTGTTCGCACTGTCAGAGAACAAATAACGTGGTTACATTTTACTGTATATTTAAGCAATGACATTTCAGATCTGAAATTTATGTCTTGAATAGGTAGATATAATATTTGATGTGGCGGCAGGTGTTTATGATGCGTGAAATAAATATAAGACAGAATACCAATAGCTAATAAATAAAATAAAAATGTTAAACATCACTGGTAAATTAAAAGTAAGAAATGCAAACTATTAAACTGGCAGAGATTGCGCCCAGTATCATTGACTGTGAAGAGACTATGGTCTTCTCGTGCACTGCAAATGTTTGTGTAAACTGATAACACCATCCCAAGAAACAATTTTGCCTGTGTGAAGAGCCCTGAAAAACATATGTGCTTTTACCCACCAACTAGCCTTCTAATAGTTTGTATTAGGAAAAAACCACAGGCACCACCACCATCATTGCTATCGCTGATGGTGGCCCAAGACAAAACTTTAAATTAGAGATTGTTTGCTGTAAAATTTTTATAATGCCAAAGTATTATTGCAAATGTCTCATATCTGGTCAAAGGATACACAAATAGACAATTCACAGAAGAGTAAATCCAAATAGCTGGCAAACATATGAAAAATTGCTTAAACTCAAGAGTAGTCAGCAATCTGAAAAATATATAATATATCAAATTTTGTTATCAGAATTGCAACTATTTAAAAGACTGATAAGGTCTATTGCTGTTGGAGGTATTACTGAAATTCACATTCAAACATTGTTAGTTAAAATGTGCATGTGTATAGTCATTTTTGAAAAGAAATCTGATGATGCTATTAACATTAAAATACATATATTCTTTGACTCTGCTCATCTGCTTCAATAAATGTATCCCGTGGTTTCCACAGAAATGATATTTAAGGTTGGGCACAGTGGCTTATGCCTGTAATCCAGCACTTTGGGAGGCTGAGGTAGTTGGATCGCTTAAACTCAAGAGTTGGAGACCAGCCTGAGCAACATGATGAAACTCCGTCTCTACAAAAAAATACAAAAAATTAGTTGGGCATGGTGGCGCATGCGTATAGTCCCAGTTACTCTGCGGTGCTGAGGGAGGAGGATCACTTGAGCCCAGGAGATGTAGGTTGCAGTGAACCGAGATTGCACCACTGCACTCCACCAGCCTGGATGAGTAACAGACTCCATCAAAAAAAAAAAAAAAAAAAGGTATTTAAGATATCTACGCTTCTTGCAGTATTGTATAGAATAGACAAAAATAAGGTAAATACATATCATAGGGAAATAGTTGAATGAATTATTGTATATCCACATGAAATATTTTGGAACTATGTAAAATAAATTACAATTATATCAGTTAACTTAGAGATTTCAACAAAGTATTGTTAGATGAGGAAAGAAAATTGTAGAAAAATGTTCATATGATCTAATTTTTAAAAATTAGGACTACACGATGTGTATCACACAGAGTATTAAAACCATTTTTAGCATATTTGTGTCTATGTGGGTGTGTGTATACACAAGAGTGATGAAAAATATGGAGAATGTATCCAAGATGATTGATATAACTTATCTAAATGAGGGTGGGGTAGGGAGACAAGCACAAAAAAACCAAAATATTGTATGTAAATACCAAAGACAGCATATTTGATATAATTTCATTCATGTATTTATGTAAAATTGCATGTGTATATACATCAAAATGTGTTTTTCTAAAGCAAAAATTAATTCTCGCAAGACTCACTTAGGGAACTTTAGTAAAAGTGCATCTTCCTGACTTTTTTTTCTCAGCCATGTTTGGAATGGGGACCTGGGGAGCTGTGGTTCAGAAAGAACCCCAGGTCGTTCCGTTGCAGCTTGTCCATACACAACATGTAAACACGCACTGCTGTGAAAAAACAGTGATGATGAGGAAACATTTACAATTTTGTCTTTCGTGACTTCAAACAGAATGAGGTGTCCGTCTCTTCATCTTCAAAGCCCGACATCTCCTAAAGAGTGTCCCTGAGGTATGGTTATGCTTGGGAAAGCACCCGATTAAGGATTTGCTTCCGGAGCTGGGATTAAGCAGCCTAACCTTATCAATGAGGATGTTTCCTCTATCCAGGTCCTCAATTTCACTCAGCTGTGAAGAATTCTCTAACTCCTACTTCAACCCACATAGCTGGAGTGTCTAGCAAAAGGTTACCTAGCAATATTGTGCTTTATCACAATGCTCTAATCTTATTAGAAAATGAGAGATGATCTTGCAGATTATACACTTCATAAATAGTTGTAAAACTTAATTAAATCCAGTCCCTTGCACTGCATTTGGTATACAGCAGACACTCATTACATCAAAACTAAAGAAATGCTTTTGCAAAGCTCAGCGAACATAGGCAGCCATAAGTGCAGCTCCTGCTTCTGTCCACTCCCAGCTTCACTATTCGGATCCCAGCAAATCTGCCCTCACGGGCCTCAGAAGAGCAGGGGGAAGTCGCCATGCTGTGGGATCAGAGCATCTTGCTTTCGCTACGGATGCATCCAGAAGAATGGATGGGCCTCCAATCAGGCTTAAGGAAACTAGAAACATTTGCTATGGAAATTCATTTGCTTTGAAAACAGTTATTCTATCCAAGAAAAAAACCTGTAATTGGAAAACTAGTGACCTAATCACTAAGTTTTCTCTATATCCAGTCACGATCATTTAGAAAAGACCCTTCCTTCACAAGAGTGCCATTTAGATAATTATGTTCATTTAATAATTTGTCACCGTGACTCCATAGTTATAGTATACATTGGGGCCCCGTGTGCACATATTTTTTAGTAGTCACTTTCCCTGTGAGAGATCAGCAGGTAGCAACATTCTTCTCCCCATCTGTGTGCCTCTGTTACATCTATTTTAAATGTCAGTTCGTTGGTTTAAGGAACAATACACTACGCTAAGTCTTAGAACCTTGCAGTCTTTGATAGATGATGATTATAGTTCATAACAAAATCACGTATTAGCAAAAAATGTATCTATGCTTTTGTGCAAATTAACATTGGAGTTACTTTTACAGTTTAATGTGAAACAGTGATTGTATGACTGTCAAAAGCAAATAGGACTCCTTTCTGTAAAATTCAGAGCCGTTTTTACAACCGGAAACTGACTTGCTTAAAGGCATGATAACATATATAGAGGAAATGCTACAGTTAGCAGTTACTGAATAGTCTCTCCCCAGTAAAGTGACAGTCTAGTGGGGTAGTGAGGACAGAACTTTCACAAGCAGGACCATACCAAATGTATTTAATACCTAAAGTAGATACGTCTTTAGCATTTTCCTCCTCTCTATACCCAAGTTATTTTAGGATTAATCATACAAATAAACAATAATAACATCAGAAAAGCTTTTCTTAAATTGCCCCAGTTTATAGCCATGTCAGTAAATAATAATTATCATTTAAAAATAATAGATTAAGGCTGGGCATGGTGGCTCATGCCTGTAATCCCAGCACTTTGGGAGACCAAGGCAGGCGGATCACCTGAGGTCAGGAATTCGAGACCAACCTGGGCAACATGGTGAAACCCCATCTCTGCTAAAAACACAAAAATCAGCCGGGTGCAGTGGTGCGCACCTGTAATCCCAGCTACTAAGGAGGCTGAGGCAGGAGAACCACTTGAACTCAGGAAGTAGAGGTTGCACTGAGCCGATATTTTGCCGCTGTACTCCAGCCTAAGTGGCAGAGAGAGACCCCGTCTCCAAAAAAAAAAAAAAAAAAAAAAAAGATTAAAAATTTTAATTGGCAGGGTGCGGTGGCTCACACCTGTAATTCCAGCACTTTGGGAGGCCGAAGCGGGCGGATCACGAAGTCAGGAGATCAAGACCAGCCTGGCTAACACGATGAAACCCCGTCTCTACTAAAAAAGTACAAAAAATTAGCCGGGTGTGGTGGTGGGCACCTGTAGTCCCAGCTACTGGGAAGGCTGAGGCAGGAGAATGGCGTGAACCCGGGAGTCGGAGATTGCAGTGAGCTGAGATCGTGCCACTGCACTCCAGCCTGGGTGACAGAGCAAGACTCCGTCTCAAAAAAAAAAAAAATTTAATTATGTTTTATTCAAAGAGGGAAGAGGTATAAAGCATCCTTTCAAAAGAGTAAATTTCTCTAAGTTCACAGAATTATTTACAGTTAGAATGACAGAATCGAAGCAACTGAAGTTCCATTTCTTTATCTTTACAATCACTGTGTTATCATTGTTTATTTCAAATTTGCTGCCTCAATACAGAAATATGTACAACAGTGGTGGGAGAGAGGGCTGCACCTAGGAAAAGCCTGCATGAGCCTGAGCTATTTAATGAGTTGATATGACAGTTCTCTATGGAAATTAGTGTGCTAGCTGGGTGTTTCCTGAATTAACTCTGATATATATTTAAAAATAGGTTATTTGGGGGCTTAGGTATAGATTATTAAAACCTGCACAGTAACCATAGCACTTGTGTAACATTTAGACCAGCCAACTATTCTTTCAGAGATTTTTCACTGGCATTGTTTAAAGTTGCTGGAACATAGTGATGATAAAAACCAGACCACATTTTAGATCACTTTATTTTATTATTTTTTAGTATGAAGAATTTTATTATGTGGATTATTTTATGATATTTAATTGTTGTACAGACAATGCATTCTGTGATCACCTGGCTCTGTGAGACTGCTCCTCATACCCCATGTTCGTACACTCACCCTTGGAACCCCAATGAAGGGCTGAATTGGATTCCAGAGGATAGCCAATGTAGTTGAATAGAGGACATCACTTCAGACCTTTTTCAAACTGTATAATTTTAAGAAGCATTGTCTTCCATCACCCACCGTATACAAAGAGCCATAGGCAAGTTCAAAGATGGAGAATATTTAGTCCTCATGTCCTCTTCCTTCACTCATCACAGACATTCTTAATCCTTCACAGGACTTCTTTCCCAGTGAACGGATCTTCTTTTCCAAAAACATATCTTTGGAAGCCTTACAAAAATATAGTCTAGGAAATACATTCAATTGTTCAGTGTTGGCCTGAAAGTTGAAAACTCTTTGCCATCCCTGGCTTAAATCTTTAACCTGGAACACAAAAGAAGTTTACTGTTTATTGAAGAGGGCCTGGTCCCCCTTGGCCCCTCAGGCTGTAATGCTCAGGAAGGATGTGTGTTCCTTGTACTTGCACGTGGAAGGCAGGGTGCAGTCTTTACTTCTACTAGAGCCTGGAAAAAATCATAAGTCCCTGGGAGGCCAAGAAGGTGGATCATTTGAGGTCAGGAGTTCGAGACCAGCCTGACCAACATGGTGAAATCCTGTCTCTACTGAAAGTACAAAAAATTAGCTGGGCAAGCTAAGATCGTGCTACTGCATTCCAGCCTGATTCGAAAACAAAAACAAAAAAAAAAACAAACAAACAAACAAACAAAAAAAAACAAAATAAAACAAAAACCCATAAGCCCCTAGTATTCATAAATGAAAAGAACAAATATTTATTGAAAATTTATTGTACCATAATTACTCAACCAAAATTACTCTATTTGTATAGATAACAATATGCTAACTGCTTTATATTAATGCTAATAAGCTTTGTGACATTACTAAACACTAAAGATGACCCATTTTGCAAAAGAATCTAAACTGAGGGAATTTAAGTGACTTTCCCAGTGAATCACGAAGCTGTCATTTGAACCCAAGTCTGCGTAATTTCAGAGCTCAGTTTTCATCACTGGTAAGTGTTCCTCTGCAGGTTCAGCTTGCTAATTAAGGTTCAGCCTTCTCCAACCGTTCTCTCTTCAACTAATGCTCCCAGGCTATCACTCATATGGGATGCTTTTGCTTGCCCAAAGATGGAACTCTTCACATATGAGTCAGACTTTCATTTTCAAAAATGGAAACAGCAGGGAAGAAAGGGAAAATCCTAATTGCAAGATATCATATGTGGCTATTGACTGAAAGTCAAGAGAACGTGACACAAGGCCAGAGTGAATTTATTAAATAAAAGTTTGTCAATCACATACTCACTGCCAGGTCCTGGGCTGGGTGTTGGGAACTGAGACAGAGGGGATAACATCATACACTTTTCCTTAGACTACGTTTCAAGTTTCTAGTATGCAAATAATTCAGAAAGTGCTCTTCTAAGGAATTAGAGTATTTCATTTAAAACATTTTTGTTGCTGCTAAAGACATAAGAAGTGCTTTCTATATGGTATATTCATGCTTTATGCATCATCAGAGGCATGCCAATTTTCTCTAATGTTTGTGGGAAATGAAGTGTCTCTTGATTCACTAGCAGTGCTGTCTCATACAATCAAGCATGTTGAGATTCTAAGGGCTTCCTACCTACACTCTGCCTTCCTTACCTCCAGCAGCCATTTCTAACTAATACAGCCTGATGTGATCCTCATAAGAATGGGCAGGTGCTTGGAGAAGTTCGGAGCTTGGTGAATTTATTCTTGTTGCTCTCTTTTCTTCAAGTTCCTGTGATATTAATGTTACCTGAGACTCATCTGGCCTCAACTAGACGATGAATGAGTAGTGGACCTCTCCACTGGCTATAGAGATGGGATTTGAAGCCAGACTTTATTACAACTTCCTGTTCTGCTGTTTGAGATCTGTTTGGCCTTTGGCATTTTTAAGCCTAAACATGAAAAGTCTAATAGACATATATATTTTAAATTCCCTCATTTGAGTTACCCGTATTTCTAAACCAGTGGTTTTCAAATGGGGATGATTTTGCCCTCCAGGGGACATTTGGCCAGGTCTGGAGATGTATTTGGTTATTACAATTGGGAGGGACAGAGAGTTGTGCTACTGGCATCTGGCAGGTAGAGGCAAGGGATGCTGCTAAACATCTTAAAATGTGTTAGCCCAGAATCACAACAAATAATTCTTCAGCCCCAAGTTTCAGTAGCACTAAGGTAAGAAGACGCTGCCCTGTTCTCTCTCTCACATAACAACTGTTTCTATTAATGCCTGACCATGAAGAAGGTGGGCATAATACAAGAGCTACATAATCCATAATAAAGCAGAGCCCAGCCCTTGCAGCCTGTGTGTACTAAGGAATATCTCAAACTCAGACAAAAGAGAAGTGAAAGGCTGTGTCTTCTTCAGGCTTAAGTTGATGATAAGGAAGGAAGGGAAATAGGAGAGGAGAAAGTAGACACAGTCCAACATATGCCTCAGTCTTTCTCTCTTTGGGCAGTTATTGGCAAAGTAGAATGTACACTTGAAAAATTAAGATGAACCTTAATGTCAGAGAGGTTGCTATGCAAATCAGGATATTCTGCAGTATTAGCAAGGGCTTAGGCAACACTGAGTTCAGAGTGCAGATGACCAGGAAAAAGAAGAGAGAAAAGGAATAGAAGGGGAGAGGAAAGAAACAGAAGGGGGAAGAAAAAAGAGAAGAAAGAAGAGAGTGGAGAGAGAAGAAGAGGAAGGAGTGGGGAATAGGCATTACAATGAGCTAGAGGCTTCAGCAGCATTTACTAAGGAGCAACTGGGTACCTAGCACATTTAACTGCAAGTTACACCCATACTCTATACCATCAGTTGACATCATGGAAAGAAGAAGAGAGGAAAAGAACTCTAAAATGTACACTTAATTAAAAAATATTTTTGTAAGTAAATAGAATATCTGAATTATTGGTTAATATCAAGTTTACTGAATGGAATGAAAATAATTTAGTTGTATAGGAAGATTATTTCAAATCAATAAAAGTGACATTTCTTCTATATGTCTGAAGATGCCATATAAATATTTTACTTCATATAGGTTAGCACTGACTTCATAGGCTTGCTGGAAAGAGTAAATAATATGTAAAAAGCATATAACAAAGTGTCAGGCAGGGGATAAGAACTCAGTAATCCAGACGGAAATTTGTATTCTGTTTTAATATGTGTGGCAGACAGACTTTCTGAAATGATGTCCCAAAGATAGCCCCTCTAGTCCCCAAAACCTGTAAATATAATGAGATATTACTCCTATAATTACTGTATGTTATATGAGACAGTTGACTTGAACATATGGAGATCACCTGAGTATTCCTTATCTAATCACACAAGCATGCAAAAGTGGAGAGTTCTCTCTGGCTGCTGGCAGAAAAAGCAGAAAGGTAAGTCAGAGATGTTTGAAGAACAAGAAGAACTCTACATTTCATTGTTTTGACGTTGGAGAGGGTCACAGGAAAAGGAATGCAGGAGGCTTCAAGGAGCAAAAGTTAGACCTGGGACTGCAAGCTAGCAAGGAAACAGGAACGACACACCTACAGCGATAAGGAGCTGTCTCCTTTCAACAACCTGAATGCACAGGGAAATGGATTCTCCCCCAGACCCTCCAGATAAGAACCCAGTTGGCCAATTCCTTGATTTGGGCCTTTTGAGATGGTAATCAAAAATCCTAGCAGAACTATGCGGAACATCTGTTGCACAGAATTGTAAAATAAAAAAATACATGTTGTTTTAAGCTACTAAGTTTGCGGTGAGTTGCTTTGCAGCAATAGAAAACAGATACATAATGTAACATTATCTAATTCTGTGAGATAACAGATAAAATTTATACTGCCTCTACTTAGTACAAACTCTTAAAACTTTAGACACATTTAACAGAGTTCATCTGAGCAAAGCACAATTATTGAATCAGGCAGCACTCAGAACCAGAAGAGGTTCAGAGAACTCCGCCCAGCAGTATGAGCAACCAGCTTTTATAGGCCAAACACAGAAGCAAAATCGAGAAGTCACCTGATTTGTGGCAATGAGGCATCTTCCTTTTTGAGCATGTTCTGGTCAGTTGTCGGCCTGTGACTGGCTGAAGCTCAGTTGCTTGTGATTGACTAAAACCTGGCTATTTGTTACAAAAAGTATATTCCTAAGTTTAGTTTAAGTTTGTTTACTTACTAAGTTGAGGTTTGTTACATAGAAACACAAAGTGTGGAGATAGTTTCAGGCTGATGCCCTCCTGCCTATTTAATTTAACAAAACCCTTACTTTGTTTCTATATCTTTACACTCTTAGTGTATCAGGAGCTGAGGTACTTGGATATCCTCCTACCAGTGGCAGGATTTCCATGACACTAGTGGGACCTAACTGCTCTTCATTTGTAGGAGGCTTGTCCCCAAGGTTCTGGAAGGCACTCAAGTAATACAATCATATGTTTATTTGAGAATTGGCAAAATATATTTCAACTGCAACTGGTTAAAACTTCTGGCTCTTTCCACTGCATCCTGTACCCACTTACAGGTGGCACTGGTATAACTATGGACAATTTTAGCATCTGGCCAAGATGACATGAAATTCAGAAAATATTCAATTTGAGTTCAGTGGGATATTTTTAGGTGATTTACAGCTACTTCCCTATGTCGTTTATTGCTAGCCATCACTGCATAGGAATATCTTGTAAGAATATTCCAATTGTCTATCGTGTCATGACCTAGTGTACAAGGGAAGAGATAGATCAACATATTGATATATCTTACAGTGTCGGGCACCAGAAGTTTGTGAATAGCATAAGATATACAAGGTTTTAAATGTACAGAGCTAGAACTGCAGAAACTTATTCTAATCATTAGCTGCATAAACTTTCATTTATACATGCCTAAAAAATACTTTTTTCCTAAAAGTACAGAATAAGGTTGATAGTGCCATATAAATAGTTATTTATATAATATATACTTCTCTTATTGGATAGAAATCATGTGAAATAGAATATACCAGAATTTCTCAGTTTGCAGGGCTTAAACGTGTAAGAGTACCAAGAACACTGAGAACATCTATGCAATCCATTTTGTGTTCATTGCATCCCTATGTATTAGACCACATCTTGGTGTGTCAGTGCATATTGTCCTGTTCAAATCTCAAGGTGTTCATTGGAATTGTGCACTAAATTGCCTTAATGGCTTGAAGAAATGAGTGTTTCTGTGACAAAATTTCAGTATCTATTCATCAAGTCAGGTATCATTAGATGACTAATTTGATTATTAAAATGTATAGCTTAAGATAATGTATTTACATGTTTAAAGCAAAAATTTTACATAATTATATATTTAACCTGTGTGAAAATGTCAGATTTTACAAATTTAAAATAAAAATATATGCGATTTAAATTTCAGATTAATTGTTGTTTCTTTCCGGATTGTTGACTGTATCAAAATTCTAATATAACAAGAAGGAATAGCTTAGTGAACGCCAAGAAAAGTAAACAAATAAAGAGTAATGAACGAAAGCTCAAAATGTTTAAACTATTATACTAAAATCAAGAAGAAATTAATTACCAACAACTAGTTCTCAATTTGAAAGATATTATCAAAAAATTGAAAAAATAATAAATTAATAATAAATCATCATCATCATCATAAAACGTGGACCCATCATACTAAAAAAAAGTATCTTTTTCTTCATTCTAAAATATTACAAATTTATTGTATTTTGACATAAGGAAGTAAACAGAATTATCTATCAAACATAAAAATTTAGGATAGAGATTTAAAATAATGTTAATTCATAAAAAATACATGGTTATTCTTCCAGAATTTTTAAATTAGGGGATATTATCAGCTTTTGTATATTTGTAATTTAGTAATTTTTTTCTTTTCTTTTTTTTAGAAACAGGGTCTAATTCTGTCACCCAGGCTGAAGTGCAGAGGTGTGGTCATAGTCCTCTGTAGCCTCAAACTCCTGGGCTCAGGTGCTTCTCCCGCCTTAGCCTCCTGTACAGCTGGAACAAGAGGTATAGGCCACCATGCCTGGCTAATTTTTTTAATATTTTGTAGAGACAGGGTCTTTCTACACTGCTCAAACTTTAATTAATTTATTTATTCTAAATAAATATAATCTTTTCGACTTAATTTTGTATTGGTATAACGTATTTTTTTTTCTTAAAGAACAACTCCCCCATCTGGAAGAATGTCATGTCCCACTTCTATTTTCCACTGCCCTAGCGGTGAGCTCAGCCCAATCCAAGACCCTCAGTCCATCCAAGCCAGGGCAGACCACACAACCAGGTTCGCCTGCTCGCTCCTATGATTGTTAAAATAAGGTGGTTCCCCATTTCTCCTCCAAGAGGCTAACTCCGGGCTTCAGCGGGCCAAAAGTAACTTCTGGGTGTTCATGCAGTCCCTTAAATTAAAGGGTCAGCTGACTTCCGTCGGCCACTTTTTAGGAGCGGGCTTAGCCTCAGCTCGGTGAGATCATCCTACAGATCAGGCCTAGGGCCCTGGGGATGAGCTGTATTTTGAACCATCTGTGGTTAGAAGCTCTCTGAGCTTTGTGACTAAAACTTACTCACTGCATTCACGTAAGACCCACGTGTGCTCCTGGATAAATTTTCCCCAGCTGTCAGTCTTGCTATAGAAAACTGTTCCACTTCTCCAGGCTTCTTTGTGCCCCACCCCACAAGAGGACAGCATGTTCCTCTTCTCCTTGCTTCTTTGTCCCCCTTGGGAAGAGCTGAGAGCAGCAGGCTGAGTAAATTAGGCACCCTTGTTGTGAGTCCTGCGAAGGGGTCAGGGAAATATCCTGCTACACTATAATTCCTTATTTATTTATCAGCATTCGCCAATCTAAATAAACTCCAGGAAGGCAGAAGGATGTTCATATTGATTCTTCAGTATCTACTGTATTACCAACGTGCAGTAGTTGCTCAAAAATATCAGTTAAATGAATAATTTAGTTCTGTTTCTAGTGAGCAGTAAATCCTTCACTTGTTAAGTAAAATGTACTTTTCTGATTACAAAAGTAAAAAATGCTAAATACAGAAGAGTATAGAGAAAAAAATTGACTCATATGATTCAGGAATATGATTTTTGTAACTTCCTGATAAATATATATGTTCAGGCATCTACTGATCATTTATCTATGCTTTTATTTTATAAGCGACATTACCATATTTACATTTCTTTGAATTTTTATCATTTAATGAGCATTATATTATTTAAATATTATTCAAAAATATGATATAAAATTTTTCTGCTAAATTCCATTATACGGATGTGTCATAATTTATTTAACCAATCTAATCTTAAAAAATATTTAAGTTATTTCTAGATTTTGTATTCACTAATAGCCCTGTATTGAGCACCGTTGTATATGTGTGTGTTTGTGTGTGCATTTACTGAGTCAATGGGTCAGTCATCATACTCACTGACTCAGTAACACACGGTATACAAGGGTGCTCAATACACTGAATCAACATAAACCTTTAATCAGATTTGGCATGAAGAAATATTATTATAAGAAAGACTTAACTTAATTGGGCATAGAAATGATCTGTAGCACAGGATTTCATTAGTTTGAATCTAGAGTCAAATGTTCGTACTAATGAAAAAAATTAGAACAAATGATCATAATCTAAATAATTAAAAAAGCAAGGCTTTTAAATTTTTCTGATAATTTGAATCCTTGCTGCCTTCCTCAGGGTTAACTAATTCCTAGAAATGGCAAACAACTCACCTAGGAGTGTGTCTTTTATATACGAATCAGTCAATCCAGAGCCAATATCTCCAGTTGATTCCTTATGGGGTTCTTATACTCAAGGCCCTATAGCCCTGCCCGAATCACTCCAGGGTCGGATACCAGACAACTGGAGACAGGGAGACAGCCCCTATTCCCCAGAGCCCACTGAAATTATTCAAACTAGTCAATCCAAAACATACTCTGCCTCTCTCATTTCTTCCTGTGGAAACCATAATAGGGGCTCTTACCTAGGTTTTCCCTCACTCCCTCTGTCTCCTGACTGATGCTGGCATTTCCCCACGTGATCCTGTGGGGTGCTTCCTTGTTTTCAGGAATCAGTAAATGTAAAATGTTTTCTTGCTTCATGACAATAATTTGCCTGTTTGCATGTCTTACCATACCTGATTAGAAAAAGATCCCAAGGACCCTTAAAACAAAGGGTCATGCCCATACTCCTTTGTCACAAAAATAGAAAAGGAACAGAAATAATGACCAGAAAACTAAGCCTGCTCACACACCAATGTATGTCACATTGAAATAAGCGTATGCATGGGGCCTGGAAACAACTCTGAACTTCCTGCTGCTTTAGATGGCAGTTTTACCCCACACATTGAACTGACAGAAGTTTCTGTCCCTTTTAAGGGTAACTTAAAGGCACCAAAATAAGACATGCCCAAAGAAGATTCAATTTCTATTATTCTCTAATGGCTCCTAGTGTCTTGCACACAGGTGACGCTCAATAAACACATTGAATGAATCAATGATAATGGATCTAGGCAGTGTGGGATGCCTAGATACCTGACTATAATTCAGTATGGGAAGGGATATGATAGAATTAGAACTAAGTATAGTGGAATCACAGAAGGGAGAAAAATTGATTTAACTAATACTTAGCTTCATCCCCAAGCTTCCCTTTTGCTTATCTTCTGGTGCTGCCTCTGTGCATTTCACCCGGGAGTTCCTTCAGTCCCGGTGTGTCCAGAGCTAGAGAGAAGGGATCAGACTGGAGCCTGCAGCCCCTCCTGTCTGCCCACTGTGGGGCTCAGCACAGAAGCTTTATTAAAGGACTTGAAAGTAATCATTAAAACGAGTCTTAGGGATTACCCTCGGATTTCTTTTATCCCTGCTTGCTCCTTTCCCCATAGGCAAGAATAATGAGTTGCTTGCATTTTTATTCTCAGAAAGTCAATGAAATTTTGAACTCCAGGAAAAGTATATTCCGTTAGAATTAGAGGAATATATCAGATAAATTGTCCAAAGAAGAATCTGCCCAAATTTAAATTTTTGAGGCAAGCTTGATTTATATTAATACAATAGGATATTATAGTTGCATAAAATATTCATATGATTAAGGAGAAAACTGTCTTGAACTTGGAGCAGTTTAGACTCTGAGGAGAAAGTCTTGAAAAATTACATTATGACAATGTTTCTCTCTTAGGAATTTGAAATCTATATAAAAATTTAAAAAGAGATCCACTTTTAAACTTTTCAGAGAACATTTTTTATTACATAGACTTTTTTAAAAACCACAAGTGATTGAAGTAGCTAGACATAGGCCCATTTTTTTTATTAAAGGCTAACCACCAACATTATGATTACTATAATGTTTTAATATAAAATTAATACTGAGAAGTTGTTTTCCACAGACGCTTCATAGATGAATTCATATAACAATACCTCTCTAAAAAGTATGTGACTAAATTGCAGCTATGAATCACCTTTATATTTCTCAAGAAAAGATCATGAAAAAGAGCACTTTCCCATAAGATCTACTTAATTCAATGCACCTGGAACCAAGTAGGTGTTCAATAACACTATTGAATGAATGAATGAATGAATGAATGAATGGGTCTGTTTGCAGGACGTCTGTGTAATACCCTAGACATTTCTTAGAAAGATCTATAATGTTAACAAGTTATGATGTTTAGAGGATTCTAGTTACCAAAAATTAAGCAACATTTATTATTCTTACATTATGTCATGTATTTATCACACATTATAAATTCCTGACATTTCTCTGATCTTTTTTCGTAGGTAAGGTCATTTTTAGGGGTTCATTTAGTACTTCATTAATAGGACAAATTTTAAAATAAATCAGTCTCAGGTGACAAATACTTCTCTAAGTTAAAGAGGGACATGATGATGATGTTGATTTGTGATGTGCACAGTGTTCAGGGGAAATAGAGAAGCAGGAAGATGAATGAATGTGGTCTAAATATTTACCATCCAGTGTCTAAGTGATTAAGAAAGGATGTCCCTTCTATATGTTGCATTGTTTCTTTTCTTTCTTTCTTTTTTTTTTGAGATGGAGTTTCACTCTTGTTGCCCAAGCTGGAGTGCAATGGCGTGATCTCGGCTCACTGTAACCTCTGCCTCCTCGGTTCAAGCAATTCTCCTGCCTCAGTCTCCCGAGTAGCTGGGATTACAAGTGCTCGTCACCATGCCCAGCTAATTTTTGTGTTTTTAGTAGAGATGGGGTTTCACCATGTTGGCCAGGATGGTCTCGATCTCCTGACCTCATGATCCACCCACCTCTGCCTCCCAAAGTGCTGGGATTACAGGCGTGAGCCACTGAGCCCAGCTGTATTTTTTCTAACTATTAAGTCGATGTTATATTTTTACACAAAAGGATAATGTCCATTAATTTTAATAGCAAAAGCAAATAAAGACAAATAAAGACAAAATAGCAAGAGTGTCTCCCTGAGGTTGCTATGGGGACAGAATCAAGAGGGAGTCAATTTTTGTGACATTTACATGAGACTTTAAGACTGCAGTTGTCATCACTATCCTACACTATGCTATCCTATCCTATACTATCCTAAGCTATCCTGTCCTATCCTGTCCCTTCCCTTCCCCTCCCTTCCCTTCCCTTCCCTTCCCTTCCCTTCCCTTCCCTTCCCTTCCCATCTCATCGCATCCCATCCCATCCCATCCCATCCCATCCCATCCCATCCCATCCCATCCCATCCCATCCCATGCTATTCTATCCTATCCTACCTTGTCTATCCTATCCTATCCTATCCTACCCTACTCTATCCTGTGCTATCCCATCCCATCCCACCCCATCCCATTTCATCCTATCCTATCCTACCCTATCCTATCTTTCCCATCCCATCCCATCCCATCCCATCCCATCCCATCCTCTCCTCTCCTATCCCAACCCAACCCATCCCACCCCATGCTATCCTATCCTATCCTATCCTATCCTATCCTATCCTATCCTATCCTATCCCATGCTATCCTCTCCTATCCCATACTATACCATCCCACCCCATGCTATCCTATTTCTATCCTATCCTATCCTATCCTATCCTATCCTATCCTATCTTATCCTATCCTATCCCAACCCATCCCATCCCATCCTATCCTATCCTCTCCTATCCCAACCCACCCCATCCCACCCCATGCTATCCTCTCCTGTCCTATCCTATCTTATCCCATGCTATCCTCTCCTATCCCATAACATTCCATCCCACCCCATGCTATCCTATTTCTATCCTATCCTATCCTATCCTATCCTATCCTATCCTATCTCATCCCATCCCATCCCATCCTATTCTATCCTCTCCTATCCCAACCCAACCCATCCCACCCCATGCTATCCTATTTCTATCCTATCCTATCCTATCCTATCCTATCCTATCCTATCCTATCCTATCCTATCCTATCTTATCCTATCCTATCCCAACCCATCCCATCCCATCCTATCCTATCCTCTCCTATCCCAACCCACCCCATCCCACCCCATGCTATCCTCTCCTGTCCTATCCTATCTTATCCCATGCTATCCTCTCCTATCCCATAACATTCCATCCCACCCCATGCTATCCTATTTCTATCCTATCCTATCCTATCCTATCCTATCCTATCCTATCCTATCTCATCCCATCCCATCCCATCCTATTCTATCCTCTCCTATCCCAACCCAACCCATCCCACCCCATGCTATCCCACTCTATCCCATCCTATCCTGTCACATCCCATTGCATTCCACCCCATCCCATGCTTTATTTTCCTTTCCTTTCCTATCCTATCTTATGCTAGCTTTTCCCATTCTGTCCTATCCTATTCTTTCTTTTCCTATCCCATCCCATCCCATCCCATCCCATCCCATCCCATCCCATCCCATCCTATCCTATCCTATCCTATCCTATCCTATCCTATCCTATCCTATCCTATCCTATCTTATCCTATCCCATCCCATTCCATCTCAACCCATACCATCTTATCCTATCCTATCCTATCCTATCCTATCCTATCCTATCCCCTCAGCTCTCTGTTCCCAGGATGAGCCCAAATTTTCTCCTATGCCATGTAGAGGGATAAGAAAGAGATAAAAAGAAACTAATGATACTAGGGACAGTAAAGTGAACGCATACTCTGTGAAGAAGTTAAATAACCAATTGAAGAAAAACAACTAAAATGTGTAAAAAAGAAGTTTCAGCAGTGATGTTGCCACAGCTTCCCCTCTCCAAAAAAGACACTTAGTTGTCTGGAAATAGCAACATGCCAGTCATAAAGCTCAGAGCCCAGTTTCTTATTCCCATCAGTGAGAAATCATCAGTTTTATGGCTTTGATATCTACCTTTGCATGTCAGTAAAGTAGTAGCCAAACTATGTGAACCATGATTCAGACACACATCTGCACTATTGATTTCTTCATCATCCTGTGTTTAATTACTTTATTTAATGAATTGAGTATCTATTAGATACATAATTGCTAATTAACCTTTTGCACTAGTGTGCAAATGTATCATGCATACATATATACACATATTCTATATGTATATATTTATTTTTCCATTGTATATGTACTTAACTCCTATTTTTCTATCACATTGACTAATCCAGTACTCAGCACCAAATGTGTACTTTAGGACATACATTTTAATATATAACAATATCTTTTTTTTTTTTTTTTTTTTTTTTTTTTTTTTTTTTTTTTTTTGAGACGGAGTCTCGCTCTGTCGCCCAGGCTGGAGTGCAGTGGCGTGATCTCGGCTCACTGCAAGCTCCGCCTCCCGGGTTCACGCCATTCTCCTGCCTCAGCCTCCCGAGTAGCTGGGACTACAGGCGCCCACAACCGCGCCCGGCTAATTTTTTATAACAATATCTTACATTTGCAGAATATTTTTTAGAGAACTCCTGGCAGAATTGAATGAGATGATGAGCTATTTATAATTTCTCTCCCAAAGAGCAAACAAATCTCCTTCAAATCTTTCAAAACCTAAATTGCATTCTGGTTCCTCACAAACCTAACATAATAAACTCTCATTCCCTTCCCATCTCCTGGTGTCCCTTCTTCAGAGTTCTTTATTCCTCTGTTAGCAGGAGTCTGTATTTCTGCTTTCAATAATGCTTTGCTGCATTTTTCTGTTGATTGAAATACTCTTTGGAGACTTTCTTTGAACTCCCCCTTTTATTTTCCCTTTTGACTTCTTGATGCCATTTCCTCTGAGATCAGATTCTCTGCTATTTCCTCCTGGGCCTCCTTACTGCAGCTCTCCTGGGGAACCCTCTATTCTGGGGATGGGAGGTGGTAGCCCCTTTCTTTCTGATCCATCTTTCCTCGTGTTGCCTCTGTTTCCTCCCTTTCATCACCTGTGGCTCTCACACAATTCATTTTTTAAATAAAATAGCCCTTATTTGTCTCTTTCCTCAACAGGAGCCAGCTTCCCACCTCCTCTGCCCCTAATTTGTCTTGCTCTATGTATTCTTCACCTCAGCTTCTTTATTTTGCCATTGCGGAATCCATTCCATCAACAACCTGAAATTCACCTTTCTAATTTTCCTTGCCATATCTTCTTGGCAATGACTTTCTAAAGCTTCACTCTTCTCCCACAGCTACATTACCTTGGGCAGGGGTGACTCTTTCATTCTCGGCCTGTGAAGCTGGCCCCATGGGGCCGTTTTCTTCTCCTACTGACACGCTTTCATGGTCTGCATAGCTACGACCTTTCTCATTACGAAAGTTACACACCATTCCAGTTCCACAGAAGGCTCAGAAATGTCCTTGTTCTCCACACCTGGAGCACATTTTCTGACTGCCTGGTATATTCAGATGCTCTCTTGAGCCCACTTAGGATGGGCTTTTAGCTCTTTTCTGTGAAAGTTATATCATTAGTTACCCCAGAAAAAGTCACAAATGGCACATAGTTAATCCTGTCCTCCTTGATTTCAAACTTGTAGAGTCCGTTGACCCAGCCATCCCACTACTTGGTATATACCCAAAGGATTATAAATCATGCTGCTATAAAGACACATGCACACGTATGTTTATTGTGGCACTATTCACAATAGCAAAGACTTGGAACCAACTCCAATGTCCATCGATGATAGACTGGATTAAGAAAATGTGGCACATATATGTATGGAATTCTATGCAGCCATGAAAAAGGATAAGTTCATGTCCTTTGTAGGGACATGGAAGAAGCTAGAAACCATCATTCTGAGCAAACTATTGCAAGGACAGAAAACCAAACACTGCTTGTTCTTACTCATAGGTGGGAATTGAACAATGAGAACACTTGGACACAGGAAGGGGAACATCACACACTGGGGCCTGTCATGGGGTGGGAGGAGTGGGGGAGGGATAGCATTAGGAGATATACCTAATGTAACTGATGAGTTAACGGGTGCAGCACACCAACATGGCACATGTATACATATGTAACAAACCTGCACTTTGTGCACATGTACCCTAGAACTTGAAGTATAATTAAAAAAATGAATAAAATTTATTTATCAAACAAATAAACAAAAAAAGAAATCCTAAACCTCTAGGTTGTTTTCATAAGAATCCATAGGGAGGGGTTAGCTTGCCCCCTGTAAGAAACATGATTCCACAAATTCACAGCAATTTTTCTAAGTTAGATCGGGGGACAGCTTTTAGAAACCTTTACTTGAACTTCTAAAATAAATGAGACAGAATATCACCTGGAATTGGAAGTGTTTCTCAAATCCACCCTACCTACCCAGCTCTACCTCTGTGCAAACTTCCTGCCTGACTTTAGTCCTTTTTGTTAGGGGCTACACTCTCTTTTTCTCTACCAGAGATAAGAGTATAGTGCAGGAGTCAGCAAACTATCACCCACAGGCCAAATCAGACCCATCACTTGTTTTTGTAAAGAAAGATTTTCTGGAACAGTCATGCTCATTTGTTACATATTGCCTATGGCTGCTTTTGCACTAAGAGGGCAAAGTAGAGTAGTTCAACAGAGATCAAATGGCCTGCAAAGTTAAAACTATTTCCTCTCTGGTCTTTTATAGAAAAAATAAATGGCCAACTCCTGATGTAGTGCCAAGACGGTATTCCTCTATTTCCTTGCCATTAATTTTCTTTTTAACCTCTCATTTCAACTTTACTTCTTCCTTTCTTCTGGTTAGTCTCAACAGTTTATACATTTCAATTCTTTTGACCCTGTACATTATTATGTATCTTTATCATGATGCATTCACTAGAATCATTTATAAGGTGCTCTATGTAGTCTTCGTACTTTTTCTCCTAATACGAAGTTTCCAAAATCAATCTAGTTTCTCTGTGAAGCTAAAGATCCACATCAAAATTCTTAATTCTTGGGACTGTAGTTAAAGAAGATAATATTCATTGAGTATTCATCATATTTGTTCAAGATTTATTCACTCCTGTGCTGGCAGTGGTTTCCAATCCTTGTCAAGGTGATTCTCCTGCTGCACTAATTGAAATTCTATGTAATTTTTTTTGAGACACGGTCTCACTCTGTCACTCAGGCTGGAGTGCAGTGGCATGATCTAAGCTCACTGCAGCCTTGACCTCCTAGGCTCAAGACATGCTCCCACCTCAGCCTCCGGAGTAGTTGGGACTACAGGCACATACCACTATACCCGTCTAATTTTTTGTATTTTTGATGGAGTTGGGGTTTTGCCATGTTGCTTAGGCTGGTCTCAAACCCCTGAACTCAAGTGATCCAACTGCCTCGACCTCTCAAAGTGCTGGGATTACAGGCATGAGCCACTGTGCCCAGTCTGAAATTCCATAATTCTTAATATGTGTTTCTCGTGTATTTCTTTCATCTCTGTCAACTGCTGTGAAATCTATGGGAGATGCAAACCAAAATTATTTTTATTTCTTTTCCCTTTGCCTCTACCTTTCTATTTTTGCATTCCCTCATCTACCTTAATCTACTCTATCATACTTTTACCTTTTTTTTTGGTCATCCTTGCCACTGACCAATGTCTTGGTGTATTAGTTCGTTTTCACACTGTTATAAAAAATACACAAGACTGGGTAATTTATAAAAGAAAGAGGTTTAATTGACTCACAGTTTCACATGGTTGGGGAGGCCTCAGGAAACTTACAGTCATGGCTCAAGGCTAACAGGAAGCAAGCTCGGACCTTCTTGCATGGTAGCAGAAAGGGACAAAGGGGAAAGAGCCCCTTGTAAAACTATCAGATCGTGTGAGAACACACTCACTATTACAAGAACAGTATGGGGGAAACTGCTCCCATGATCCAGTCACCTCCCACCAGGTCTCTCCCTAGACATTTGGAGATTATGAGGATTACAATTCAAGATGAGATTTGGGTTGGTATACAAAGCCTAACCATATTGCTTGGCTAATGCTGGGAACAGAAAAGTATCTGCCAAATGAGTTTTTTTCCCCCATTGCTCCTGTTATTTCTTTTTACCTCTGTTGTCTATGGGACTTGTGCGTCCTCTTCACCGTTCTCCTCTCACCCATCTTCTGCCCCATGTGCTGCCACTTCCTGTTTTTCTTATCCTTGGTGTCCATACTGGCTTCTTTTCAGCATGTGCCACTCATTGCTAAGTGAACCACAGCTGCTATCTACAACAATGACAAGAAGTATTATGTCCCTACTTTACTGATGCTGAAAAACTAGAGGATAATTGAATTACACAAGCTAAATACTGAGATTTGTTTTTGTGTAAATTCCACTAGGAAGTATCCTCTAGAAATACAAGAAGGGAGGAGGGAATAAGATATGCTGACTCTCTGATATTCCAAGCCATTCCAGTCAATTACATAAACATTATTGAATTTATTTCCCACTGCAATCCTATCAGACCAATATTATTATTTCTACTAAGGACTTACACAAATAGATAACTTGTCTCAGTCCACATAATAAGACCACATTAAAGAAATTTGACCATACAAAAGTTTAACTCTATACTCCATGATTTTAAAACAGCTTTATTAAGGGATGATTAATGTATAAACACTGTACAAACTTAATGGATACAATTTTTGAGTTTTGGCATATGCATATACTTATGAAACTATCACCATAGTCAAGGAGAGAAACATATCCATTACTCCCAAAAGCTTCTAATGCCCCCTTTATTTATGTTTGTTTTTGTGGTGAGAACACTTAATATGAAATACACTCTCTTAACAAAATGTTTAAGGCACAATACAATATTGTTAACTATAGACACTGTTTGTAGAGAAGATCTCTAGAACTTATCTTGCATATTTGAAACTTTATGCTCACTGAATAACAACTCTGCATTTTCCCCTCTCTTTAGTTGGCATTTTATTCTGGCAACCAGCATTTTATTCTGTGCTTCTATGAGTTCATTTTTTTTTTCAATACCTCATATAAATGGGTCAGTGCAGTATTTCTCCTTCTGTGATAGGCTTATTTTATTTATTATGATTTCCTTCAGGTTCATCCATGTTACAATTGGTGAGAAAGTAAAAATGGTGTAGCTGCTATGAAAAACAGAGTGGATCTTCTTCAAAAAAATTAAAATAGAGCTACCATATGACCCAGCATTCCCTCTTCTAGATATATATCCAAGAGACTTGAAATCAATATTGCAAGGGGATAGCTGCACTCTCATGTTCATTGCAGCATGATTCACAATAGCCAAGAATTGGAAACAACCTAAATGATCATCAACTGATGAATGGACAAAAAATGTGGAACACACATGCAAAAAACATTATTCACAATTTTTTAAATGAGGCATCCTGCCAATGCCCATGATCATTTGTACCGTAGCACCTATTTTTGTACTGCTACTTGCCTTTTTATTTAATCTGTGTGTCTTGTTTCCTGAAGAGGACAGACACAAGGTCCATTTTGTTAGTGACCACAGAATTAAGGGAATAGTCTTGTACGTGAATATTACACATAAAGCATTGGTTGATTGGTTGCCTTACTGCTGAAACAAGCTAGGTGCTTGCATTGCCACAATGCATCACTTCAAGTTAAAAACGAACACAACAATTAACATCAATATTTTTAAAATGCTGAAAAGCAACAATACCATTTTAGTCTAGATACTAGCTAGGAAGCCATAGCATATTCAAACCGGGTATTTGGCAAGAGTTTAATGAAGAAACGTTTAATAGAATTTAGAAAAGCTGAGAGACACAAAGAAAAGATGGTGAAACTATACTTATATTAATCAGAGATCACATAAAGATGCAGGCACTGAGGAGGTATGGGAAAGCAAAGTGATCCTCGGTATCAACTCTGTTGTCTTAGATCCTTACCTGGTCCAGGTTGAAAGATGATGTTTTTAAGTAAAGTACCTCCTCAAACAGCATGGAACATCTAAACATCTTTACTTTCTGCACAGATAATTACATAATTTATATTATTTTTCAAGGGAACTATGTCCCTGGACAGCAAATCTGTAGATTATTGGTTTCTTCACCTAAAGTAATCCGAAATACTCATACTTAAAACACTCCACACCCTCAGTCTAGTTGCCAGAAGGTTGATTATCATGTTTACCTGCGGAATAGACCGGGTCTCCTGCCTTTATTATTTTTTCCAAGGAACACTTTATCATGAAAGGAAAGGAAGCGGGTTAGAAGCCAGCTGCCTAATTCCTTTCTTTCCCTAAATCAGCAGACTAATAGCACTGCGGGGCACTCACTCCCTAGGGCAACAGAGGATGGAGAGAGACCTTGAAGGAGCTGTAGCCTTCAGGAAAGGGAAACAGCTCACCTTGCAGGAGGAAGCTGTGGGGAACAGCTGTGCATTATTTTCTCCTACCCTTAAACCTCCAGCAAGTGCCTCCCATTAGCTCACATCAGCCAAACATCAGAAGGCAAAGAGGCTCATTGTTACAGACCACAGACTTCAAGACATGAAACAGGGTGGAGATGACCAACTAAGAAATAGTAATCTCTTACTAAACTGTAGTCAACCAAAAAATTTAGCTGAGGACATTTTTTAGCTATTGTTCCCAAACAATTCAAAAAAGATATACTTCTCATCTTCATCTTCTTTTAGGGGAATTTTACTACTTTTCATTGTATTTCAACCCAGAGTTTGAGATTTCTTAGCTAGATCTTATTAATCCATCCTGTTGCCACTTGAGTACTTTAATTATTAAAGACGTAGAACAGGCCGGGCACGGTGACTCAGCCTGTAATCCCAGTACTTTGGGAGGCCGAGGCAGGCGGATTACAAGGTCAGGAGATCGAGACCATCCTGGCTAATATGGTGAAATCCCGTCTCTACTAAAAAAATACAAAAAATTAGCCAGGCGTGGTGGCGGGTGCCTGTAGCCACAGCTACTTGGGAGGCTGAGGTAGGAGAACGGCATGAACCTGGGGGGCGTAGCTTGCAGTGAGCCGAAATCATGCCACTGCACTCAGGCCTGGGCGACAATGCTAGACTCCGTCTCAAAAAAAAAAAATGTAGAACAGGTAGTCTCCATTTTTTTATAATAGCAAAACACCATTAATATGTAACACATTTCCTATTCACTTATCTACTGACACAATAAGCAGCATAGTTTCCTCACATATATCATTTAACCTACCACATTTACCATTGATCCTATATTTCAATGATTTACAATCAATTAGCAAGTATTTATTCAATAAATATTACATACCCAAGACTATCCTAGATAAAATGGGTTTACGGATGGGAGGGAAAACTTCCATTTTCAGAGTTTTCAAAAATCTCTGTATTAGTTCATTTTTGCACTGCTATAAAGAACTTCCCTGAGACTGGGCAATTTATAAAGGAAAGAGGTCTAATCGATTCACAGTTCTGCGAGGCTGGGGAAGCCTCAGGATACTTACAATTGTGGTGAAAGCGGAAGCAGGCATGTTCTTCACAAGGTGGCAATAGAGAAAGAGAGAGAGTGTGAAGGAGGAGCTGTCAAACACTTACAAAGCCGTCAGGTCTCATGAGAATTCACTCAGTATCACTAGAACAGCATGGGTGAAATCAACCCGTGATCCAATCATCTCCAGCCAGTTTCCTTCCTGGACCCATGGGGATTATGGGGATCACAATTTTAGATGAGATTTGGGTAGGAACACTGAGCCAAACCATATCAATCTCCAAATCTATTTATTAAAATAGTTCAAAGTAGTTCTATTCGATAAATTATTATAGGTTCAATGTTAAAAGACATTTAAACACTTTAAATAAATGTATGGCAAATAACTTGCCCTGTTCTTCAAATTGTGTTCATTGAGAGCTAGCAATGATGTTCACATTGTATACATTTTCATTAGAAATACAGGATATATTTTTATCCTTCTTTTTCAAGCTTAGATGCTGTTTCTGGTACAGGTGTTTTTTCCTTACTGTTCATTTTCCTTTTGCAAAGTTAATGAGAAAATGACGAGTCATAGAAGAGATTGGAGAAGATTCATCAGACAATTCAAATTCGTTGAAAATCTATAAAACAAGGCGCTTTTCTAGGCACCATGTGACAAAGAAAATTGATTTCAAAGTCAGATAACATCAGTTCAAATCCTAGCTTTCCCCTTATTAATGCTGAGATTTTACTCTTGCTATTTAACTTTTAAGTCCTCATGACTTCATTGCTAAAAAGAAGTAATTTTCATTTCTACTCTATATGAATAGGAAAATGTACCATGAATTAAGGTGTTGTACAAAGGTAGTTTTTGGCATTAAGAACATGGAAAAGTATGATCTCTCCATCTCACGGAAATTCAAATGCTGCACAACCACTCCACTTGGAGCTGGCTTGCTTTTATTCTGACCTTGATGGTCCTGGCAGAGTGGATGGGAGAAGTCAGTGAGCCCCGGGTGAGGTCATCATACTTTTAAAACAGGCTTCTGTGAAACGTCCCTTGAATCAAGATGCACCACCTCCTACGCATCCCTGCAGACCTGCTGGCGTGATAATGAAGGAACCTAGCTGCTCTCAAGGTTCAATCAAAACCCTTTACACTTCCTCCATAAAAGATCGGGGTGTGAATGCCTGAACTAAACTTTTCCTTGGGGAGTGAGCTCTGCATAGATCAGAAAAAAAAAAAAAAAAAACCTAGAAAAAACATAAAGTAAAAGTTAAAAAGCTATTTTTACCGGAAATAAATCAGTTTTTGCACTTTCCTGGGTGACGGATCATCAGAAAGGATTGTTCATCTACAATTGTATCTCCCAGGTGTCCATCCTTTCATCCCCTCAAAGTCTGGATGCTTTTTTCATGTTCCTCTATCATTAACCCAACAAAGTCACAGCTGCCACCCCAAGACCTTTGCTTAATGAGAAAATAAACTGAAGGCATTTGGGGAAAGAATTTTAAATGGAATCTCATTAATTTGTTGTTTCAGAAAGCAGTCACCATTAGCAATCATTCCATTGCTTCAAAAGGAGAAGATATTTTATGCAATGCAGTATATTATGTCCCCTCTCTGCGGGAAGGGGCCAGGGCTAATCTCGGAGCTTGCCTTGTCACTGTGACTGTGCTGCAGCATTTCCTGGAAAACTGGAGGCATTTATATTCTTTCATTTTCTAATCTACTTAGAGGTTACTTCATGTTTTATTTAAGCTGGAAAGTCATCTTTAATCTAACACAAGAGGAATAGCTGCCTCACTGGGATTCTTCCAGTGACTTGATCCTTCCTCACAGCGTTCATGTCACTTAAGACCTGTAGATAAGTCCAATCATTAAGTGCTAATATTATATTCCTGGTTTTGACTCACTGCTCCCAGGACCACCTAACTTACAGATCCTGTAAGCGTATATTTTAATTTCATTCCCCTGAAGCAAGAATTTTCCTGTTGGTAGCTTATTTGGTGATTTTAGGATGCATACGTGAGGGATGGGAGAAAGTTAGAAAGAGAAAGGAGAAAGTCCAATAAATATCTCGTTATTTCGTTTTCTCTGTGGGCTACTGGAATTCAAGAGCAAAGGATACCCTGAGAAACTCACCACTGAAATAAGGAAGGCTGAGTTCATATTTGGTAGAGGGACATCCCTCATCATGCTGACTCCCCAACCCTCCTGGGCTGTGACAGAGCAGGAGCACCGTCATCTCGGACAAACACCACCACTTTAGGTTCCAGTTCCCTTTCCACCCTCATGCATTTCAAGGAGATCATTTCTATTCTAACTACAAGCAGACAGAAAGAGCAGACAGTAAAACAAAGATAAGACGGTTCAGGCACAGAGGGAAGCAGGGGGGAAGTCTCTTGGGTAACTGCCAAACTTCACCCTCATACAATGGGCCCCAGTAAAACAGTGGGCTTTAATAAGCACATTCCTTTCTTTTCAGGTGCACTAAGATACGGAAGCTAAAAGCAGACTTGGGGGATATGCCTGCAGCTGCAGAAAGATTTATGGGAACAGACACACAACTTTCCCTCCCAGATAAGCACAACAAAGAGACACAGAAGCAGTCCAAGCCTCTGAAAACTCTCCCACCCTAAATCCGTAAAAACTCTTAGTCTGTAAGCGACTGTGGCTCTGACCCAACTTAGCCAGCAGCCCCTCTCAGGTTTATTTAAAATAAACCTGTCCCTGTTGACTGAAAAGCCACCCTTCATGTTTCTCTCCTCTTTCTTGAATTCTTACAGACTGTACTGCGTTCAGGCAGATGTGCCTCCCGTGGCTTCTGAGAAAGCAGAGAGAACATAGCAGTGTGAAGAGAATTGCCCATTCCAGCTATGTTGAAATCAGAGACAAGGGACCTCTGCTCCAGGGCAGAGCTTCAGTTCTAAGAGGTGTGGGTGGCTGCTTAGGCAGTGGAAAGCTGCATTTTATTTATCTTATGTTTCTTTTTGCCTCTTTTCAGCCAATGGAATTGCATGTTACAAGACTCAAAGCCATAGGCTTCACAACATTATACTGTGCACTAGACAAAGCAACACTGTTTCCGTTCCAGTTGTAAGTCCACCTAGTAATGTAACATCATTCATGGGAAGGCCTCAGATTTTTTTCAAGAGTACTATAAAAATTATGACTTTACATGGACTAAATGTGAAGGGGAAAAATTCACCTTGATACCACTGGCCTCTCTCTCTTTAATGTTTTTCATTACTATTTCTTCCTCTCATTTTATTTTAGTTACGGGATTATTGTTTCAGAGACAGGATCTCACTCTGTTGCCCAGTCTGGAGTGCAGTGGCAACATCATAGCTCACTGTAACCTCGAGCTTCTGGGCTCAAGAGATTCTCTCATCTCACCCTCCTGAACAGCTGGGACAAAAGGTTCATGCCACCATGCCTGGCTAATTTTTTTAGAGACATAGTCTTGCTATGTTACCCAGGATTCTTGAACCCTGACCTCAAGTGATCCTCCAACCTTAGTCCCTGGAGTCACTGGGATTTCAGATGTGAGTCACCATGCCCAGCTGTTCCCTTTCATTCGAGAAGTCCCATTGTCTCAAGTTATTCTTTCTCTTTCTCCTTTCAACACCTTTCATTAGTAATAGATTAGACTTATTTTACTGGGTTTAGGAGTTGTTTGGGAAGTATTTGCATTTAGTTAGGAGGTAAGAAGCCTCAGTACAAATGAGTTGAATTCTGTTTGCAAAATTTCAGCATTTAGATGACTTGAGGGAGATATAATAGGAGGATAATAGCAAAGGTAAGTTGCCTACTGATGGGGAACATAATGGCATCATCTGGGGTGAGATTAGAACTCAAGGAATTGATATTCCTTCATGTTATATATAGTTCTAAGTGACTTCATTTTGGATAATACTTCTAAGTTACTCATTTTAAAAACATGTACAGATATAAAGTCTTGGGAAACGCGTTCTTTCTCTGATGACTATTTGGATACTGTCTTTGCTTATGTGCATTGTATGTTTCTTTGAAGAAATACAAGGTTTTCATGCTCTTCCTCAGTTATAGCACTTGATTTTATTTTTGTCTTGATGGCTATAGAGTTTTATTTTTATACTTTATGAAAATAATTTTATTTTGAGATGCCCTTGTATTTTTCAAACTCTATTACTATTATTATTATTATTTTCCTAACATAAATACAGTTTGCTCTTTCAATCTGTAAGTTCAGGCCTTCATTAACTTCTAGAAAGCACTTCTCATATATGTCTCTAAACATTTTCTCTATCTTATTGTTGTGTTCTCTTTTTTAGGAGTACCAATTAGGCTCTCTCCTGGTCCCTCTACTCCATCAGTCTTTAATATCTATTTCATTTGTTCATTTGCACAAGTCCGTCCTCCATTTCTTTGATCATGTCTACAGACATGTTTCTGAAATAATATTATATTTTATTTGCATTTTTTCCTAATCTCATCCAGTTTACTCTTCCTTTTCCACCAATATTGTAATTTCTCCTTTGAGACATAGCACCTCTTCTTTGAATTCCTAAGTTAAAGAGATCAATTTTTCTCTATCTTTTCATTTTGTGAAAATCTCTCTTTTTTTTTTTTTAAGATGAAGTCTCGCTCTGTCACCCAGGCCGGAGTGCAGTGGCGCTATCTTGACTCACAGCAAGTGACGTGATCTTGACTCACAGCAAGCTCCGCCTCCCAGGTTCACGCCATTCTCCTGCCTCAGCCTCCCGAGTAACTGAGACTACAGGCGCCTGCCACCACGCCCAGCTAATTTTTTGTATTTTTAGTAGAGATTGGGTTTCACCGTGTTAGCCAGGATGGTCTCAATCTCCTGACCTCGTGTTCCGCCCTCCTGGGCCTCCCCAAGTGCTGGGATTACAGGGGTGAGCCACCGTGACAGGCCAAAAATCTTTATATAATTTTAATTGATCATTGGAAAAACAAAACCTTAATACAAACATTATAAAGCTTATTTACTTTTCTTCATGTACATCTTCTGATATGTATTCTGTATCTGGCTCTGATATTTCAGGTAGCTTTTTTCTTATCAGTGTGTTGTTTATAAACTGTTAAACATTTTGACTTCTTTCTTTAATACTTTAATGTAAATGCAAATGTATACTGTACAAATTAAAGATCTTAAGAGTTATATAAATGTTATAATGTGATTAATCTTGATAAATGCATGCATCCATGAACTAAGCTCCTATCAAGGTGCAAAACATTTCCATCATCTCAGAAATTTCTATCTTGTCCTTTCATAGTCAATGTCCAGCTTCTTCCTAGAGGAAACCACTGTTTTAATTTAGTATACCATAGATTAGTTTAACTTGTTCTTGAACTTCATAAGAATGGAATTATAAATTCCATTTATGGAATTTATATATGGAATAAATTATGGAATAATTTAATGGAATAAATTGTATTCTTGTGCGAGTCTGGTTTAATTCATCTTTGTTGCATGCCTTGGTAGTTCATTCATTTTTGTTGATGAATTGTGTTTTATTGCATGGATACACAAAAATTTGTTTATCCATTGTGTTGTCAATAGGCATCTGGGTTGTTTAGTTTTTGGTTATCATTAAAAATTGCTATGATCTTTTTTTTATTATTATTCATTAACTGGAGGTATTTTCTACTGCTTGATAGTTAAGAACATAGTGTTGAGTAAATTATTGGTCACAGGAGCTTAAGTGTTGGTCTATTGATTGTTGATTTTCACATCATCACTTGACCTGGTAGGTGTGACTGTACTCTGGGCTAGCAGGAAGTCTCCAACATTCAAAGTGAAGACTCCTTCCACCCCTATTCTTTTTCTTTAGTCAAAGTACTTTATGTGGTGATTTATTCTTTATGATTCTGCTCATCAAGAACAGCAAGGAAATGTTCCTTCTGCTTTGTCAAACCAGCAGGTTGCATCTTACAGAGATGATGTGCCTGCAGCTTTCCTCATCCTGCTCTGTCTTGCTTAACGCTGTCTGACATTTAACAGTGCTCAGACACTTCCTAATGGCTGCCTTCCTCTCACCAAGCTTTTTATTCTCAACTAGAGCTATTGGTTTGCTCCTCAAATTATGAGTTCCTTGGAAAACTTATGCTTCATCTTCTTTACAGGAGAGAAGAAAACACATTAGTAACTTTTGTGCCTGACTATGTGGCAGACGCTGTTCCATGCAACCTGCATGTAAGGACTCATTCTTCACAACCCCTCATGAGATGCCCTGAGTATTTTTACTCAGTTACATGTGAGAAAACTGAGGCACAGAAAATAACTAACTTGCCCACAATTATGGCTATTAAATGATAAAACAGGGTTTTGAGCCCCTCTGAATCACACACTGCCACTCTGAAGAAGTTTGTGATGTGATTTGTATAATGTTTGGAATATCTTTTTATTGACTAGATTCCTGAGGTATGGCTATGTACACTTTTCTTTAAAGATAAAGTTTCTTTTTTCCTGCTCGTCTTCATTTTTTTTTTTGGTATTATACAATGTCGAGAAAAAAAAGGGAGAGGAAACTTTTGTCTGCCATTGTTAACAGAAAGTTCAGAATTTATTTTAAATGGCACCTTGAGTCCAATGAAAGTATGTTTCTAATCACTCAGAATGGGCATTTTGTTAACCCTCTAATTGAGGTCTATGTATTACGAGTATAGATATTGACAAGGTAAAGTTTCTAGCAGAAAGGGAAGTACACGGCTGCTATCTTAGTTTGTGGATCTTATGCTCGTTTTTTCTATTCTTTTCTTTCCTTCCTTCCTTCCTTCCTTCCTTCCTTCCTTCCTTCCTTCCTTCCTTCCTTCCTTCCTTCCTTCCTTCCTTCCTTCCTTTCTTTCTTTCTTTCTTTCTTTCTTTCTTTCTTTCTTTCTTTCTTTCTTTCTTTTTCTTTCTTTTTACACAGTTTCTCTCTTGTTGCCCAAGCTTGAGTGCAATGGCCCAATCTCCACTCACTGCATTCTCCACCCCCCAGGTTCAAGCTATTCTCCTGCCTCAGCCTCCCAGGTAGCTGGGATTACAGGCATGCACCACCACACTTAGCTAATTTTGTATCTTTAGTAGAGATGGGGTTTCACCATGTTAGTCAGACTGGTCTCGAACTCCTGACCTCAGGTGACCCGCCCACCTCAGCCTCCAAAAGTGCTGGGATTACAGGCCTGAGTCACCACGCCTGGCCTTATGCTTGTTTTTAACACAGCAGAGGCCACAATGCAGTGGGAAAAAGTCAATCCATCAAATATAGTTTATATCCCTCCTGGCTGAATATTTTCTCCAAAACTGGTGCACCACTAGCTGGGCTCATTGCTTATTGGAGAATGTGAGCAGAGAGCAAGGAGGAAAGGATTTGAATGCTCTCACTGAAGAGTAAATGAAAGAGGAATTTCAACACATCAGCAAAATAGGCAAAGCAAAAAGAACACTTGAGAATGGAAATAACCCAAATGCCAGAGTTAAGATTCTGGATTCTAGTCCTGAATAAACTCATCTTACATTGTAGAGTTTGTCTCTGCTTTCCATAATATCAGATTAATATCATTTGTCCTACCTAGTTCACAGAAAACATGAAGGTTAAATATGATATCAGATAGAAAAAAGCCTTCAAAAAATAATAGTTACCATATTTTTTAAAGGTCCTTTAATTTGCAAAACACTTTCAGATACATTACCTTATTAAGGCCCTGCAAAACATCCTATGAATTAGGAAGTAAAGAAATTCCTGATTTATGGGCACCATTGAGATGAAAATGTTGCAATGAATAATTAACTGAATAGGACTTATTTACATTCTGTGACCTGCACTGTAGATAAAATCCTTCTAATCTGAGAGTCTAAAATGTGTCCAACACTCCTGGTATATTACGTGAGTAACTCTCATAACTGTGTGAAAAGGCAGGTATTGTTTGCTCCATTTTACTGCTGAAGAAACTGATGCTTCAGAAGGTGAAGCCATTTAGAAATACATCAAATCAGTAAGTTGTATGGAGAGCCAGGATGTAAACTTGATTCTCTTTGACTAAAAAGTTAGCCATATGTTCATACTTCGGATTTACGATTTTTTTCCTTCTAATAATAGAATTTCCATTTGGTAAAGTCTCCTGATCTTCAGACATCGGAAAAATGATCGTTTCCTTCTAAGATCATCAGTGAATTTCATTTTTAGTGTCTCTGTCATTGAAATATTTCCAGAGAAAATGAATGAAGTAAAACTTCATCCTTATTTTTGCAAAAGGAAAATCAGAATCAAAAGAATTTGATAAAAAGACAAATCATCTCTCCCAAAAGTTTAATATGGTCCTTTTTTGGTTAATTGATGGGTGTAGTGTTACTTTAAATGGCAAGCTCATCTCAGACAAGGCAGGAAATGCCCAAGGCTTCTCTATATCATAATGGAAGGATTTTTTTTTCTATTGTAAAATGTATTGATGCTAAAACACTTTTAATGTGATAAACATAATTTTCCTGACATGTGCTTAGATTCTAATGTCCCTTAGAAAAACAAATGCTTTTTTTCACGACGTATGTTTACTTAACAAGAAATACAGGAAAGAGAATCATACAAGCTATACTTCTTGTTATTACATAAATTGGATAGAATTGAGTAGCTGAGATCCCCCTGCTTCATGGATCCAGGACTCATGGCCTACTGAAGCTACAAGGACAAAGGGGAACAGAGCCTCAGAGAATGCCAAGCTGAAGACCAGTGTTGCTACAAAGTGACACCAACTTCTGTTTAGAAAGAAAATCTCTCAAAAATGTAGAGGATTGTTAGCCTGAAAAATTTGGATAGAAGACCACCTGAAGGCAGGGGAGGCCTAAGAAGGGAGTGGCGCATAATTACTAAATACCCTCTGTGGAATAAACATACGGATGGGACCATGTTGCACCCAGTTCATACTTTGTACGTGAAGATTTTAGCAAATTTTACAATCGAAAAAGCACATTGTAAACACTTAATATTTAAGATTGTATTAGGTCGGTGCAAAAGTAGTCACGGTTTTTGCCATTACTTTCAATGGCAAAAACCACGATAACCTTTGCACCAACCTAATACAAGCTTTGCTGAAGAGATTCATAAGAAAAATAGTAGTTGTTCCCAAACTAAGGCAGAGCTATGGTACCACTCAAAGCATTACATTTTTCCATCTTCCATTCAAGTCTTGACCACAAGCATGCAGAATAATTCTCTTCTTAGTAACCTTTTCATTTACTGCATAAAGTACAGCACAATGCTGCCATTTTCAAAACTGAACCTGTTCAAGAAATCATTAGTATTCAACAAAAAATATCCTGTTTGCCAAACTATGTATTTGCAGATTCAAAAAACATGGTCTAAGCTAACTCAAATAAGTAGTAAAAATTTAATCATGTATTTGTACATGCTTTTACTTACTATATTCTAATTATTTATTTCAAAGATTTTGGTTACTTAGGCTTTATATTTTATTTTTCTTAGGCTTTATATTGTAATATGCTAAGAAGCATGGCTATATCATACAGGTTAGCCGTTTGTTATTGGAAACAGTGGTTGTCAGCTAAAACATTTTAAATTCATGATGCATCATAGCCAATTTATGAAAAGTAACAATTTTCAAAATTTTCGGATAGAGCAACTCAAGCCATTTTCTAATAAATAGGTTGGGGACATTTGTCAGTATATATCCTTGATATGGACCCACTAACAATCCCAAGATGAAGAGAATGTTTATCATTAAAATACACTTAAGCAGTAGAATGGTACAGCAGCAGAATCTTCCCAGAGTTTATCACCAAGACCTGACTCTAGTCTGCTCACAGCACTTACTAACCCTTTGCCTTAGAGAAAGTCACTATTTTTCCAAAGCTTCAGTTTCCATGCCCCAAAAAGTAAATTGTTTCTGACCCTTGTTGGTCACAGGCATTTTACATGGCCCAATAACTAAACTTAACTCTACATATTATTATAGTATTAGAAATAGGTTCAAGTTAAGAAACGATATCCTTAAATCTCCAAACTAACTCTTATTATGCACGTTTCATAATACTATATTTTATTCTATGCCATTACAGGGCAAACACTTATTGACAAAGAATCGCACTTCTGCGCTTAGGGCCTTGCACCCGCAAGCATGAAAAATAGAACCATGCTGCTATGCAGGTGCAAAGAACCAAAAGCCACTGGATACAGGACAAGGTTGGTGATGGAATAGGCATTAATCAACTAACTTATCTGAAGAAAGTATTATAAAAATGGGCATCTAAAGTGTGTTCTGGAGGAAAAAATAACATTCTCAATTAATACACAATAGTATAGTCAGTATACAGACTGGTGCTTCTTGAGAAGATGTTGTATAAAGACAGTGAAAATGTAAAGCAATAAATTTTAGGATTTCTTCATTTTAAACATATTTAGTGAAAACTTGAATTAGTGACAGTGAGACAAGATCATTACTTTAATGACTATCAGCAATAGAAACTGATAGGAGTGCTTATAGTTAAAATTTTTATCAAAGTATAATCAAGCCTCTGAAGGATTAAAATTAAAAACAAAAGCCAAAATGATTATCAAAATAAGAGTTGACATTTACTGAGCTCTTTCTCTGTGACAAAGAAACAAGGGCTTCACATAAATTATCTGTTCTACTTGTGACCACATTTCAATGAATTCTGTATTACTACTACTCCATTTTATAGACAAAGGCACTTTTCTTAATCCTAGAGAGTTTGGCTAAGGTCAAACAATTAGTAAACAAGAGAGGCAAGATTTGACTCTTAGCTGAATCAAAGGTTCATGTTCTGAATATTATATTATCTATGTCTTTCATGCTCTGAAATAATGATATTTCTAGTTGATCTCAAGGTGATCATAAAGCGAAACAGAAGGTTGACATTTCCCATAAAATTATGGAAATGGGAACACATTTTTCAATACTTGGTTACTTAAACTACTCATGATTCAAAGACAACTAGAGTAGAGGAGTGGATTTAGGTACAATGAGAATATAAAAGAAAACATATTCCACGGTTTGCCAGATGAGTGACTGTCTTCATGAAAAATACATAAATAAATAAAAATCCTAATTTGGAATCACTTGAAACCAAGGCCAGAGTTCTTTAACACCAGAAGTATTCAGCAAGGTCCTGGATCTATGGCAAACCAGAAACGGCAGTGTGGCTTTGTAGTGGAAATGAGAGGACAGCAGAGTGGGAGACAAGAACACCTGAAGCAAGACAGATGAAGGTCTCTGTGCATGAGTTCTGAGGGCTTGTTTAGTGTCCCCTGGCACATGCAGTTGGGCTGGGAATGGAAAATTAAATGAGACAAATGACCTCAAGCATTTCTAGCTTTCAGAAATCATCAGGAAGTGAAGACAAATACGAGCCAATTGATAACCCTCTGAGGCACACACATGTGGCTACAAGGTTTGTAGGGCTTCAGCCTCCCACACCATCCACTTCATTTGCTTGAGTGAGAATGGAAACACAGAATCTACAGACTACAGATCTAGAATCTGCCTATTTTCTGATCTCCAAAAAGCCCATCATTAGCTTTCATTATTCCCTTAACTGCACATAAGCCAGTGTTTTAATTAAGCACATAGATTTGTTACATAGCAACGTCAGATTTCTATGACATGGCTGTAGTGTAGTGTAAATATAGCCACATGGATTCTACATACAAACACATATGATGCCATTTAAAGGTAGTTGGAATAACACCCTTTAGTTACTCAGTTTTTCAACTGTTGTTATGTATTTCAGAGTTATCCAGCCCTATAT
Source organism: Macaca thibetana thibetana (assembly GCF_024542745.1). NCBI lineage: Eukaryota > Metazoa > Chordata > Mammalia > Primates > Cercopithecidae > Macaca > Macaca thibetana. The sequence continues at coordinate 114,540,052 of NC_065589.1, forward strand.
GGGTGACTTCAGAGGGGAAAAAAAAGTCTCACCAGAAATGTGCTAGGACAATAATTTGTTTTATTCCTCTGAAATGTTTTTAGCTCTGCACATATATTGCCCTAAGAAAAAAGCTCTTTTTCTGGGTCAGTAAAGAAAAAAATTAATTTTAACTTCTAAAATTAAATTCTGGGATCAAAATATCAAAATGAAATCATACTTTCATGGTGTTCATGTCAAATATCCTGTGTTTTTTTTTTCTTTTTCATTAAGACTAGAGATCATTTATAGCAAAATTACTTGAATGACATATCTGGAGTCTTTGGTCCGTTCATTGTGTACAAATCTGGACATGCATTGTACTGAGTTTTAGGATATCATAGAAATAATGCGTACTTTTTTTCTATGATTTGTCTTGACTGTAAAATTATAGTGTTGATGATTAATGCTATTGTAACTACTATCTATTGGGTGTATCCTATGGACTGGATCCTTAACACATACTTTTACTCCTCATCTGAATCCAGTACATGTGATTAGGGCCATCACCTTCATTTCACAGATGAGGAAAGAGATATAGACACTAAAATTTCTCAAGCTGAGAAATGGCAGGTCAAGGCCAAGATTCGAATGCCGACAGGACGAGCCCCACACCCCGTCCTTTTGCATGATTTTATGCAGTGTAATACAGTTGTGGAATTTCTTTGAATGTGATGAATAGCATGATGCAAGAGAAATAACAAGTACAATAACTATAAATGCAATACAATATAATCTCATAGCAACATTCAAACACTACTACTTGCTAGGATCAGCAACTTTAAAAATATATATTTAAGAAGAACTGGGATACTTGTCTACAGAAAAAGAATGAAATTATCTGTCTGCCTGTTTAGCCAAATAGTAGATATGTTAGTATTTCTTTGGTATCATTTGTATTATTTGAGTTTATTTTGTTTTTCACATATGTTCTCAGAGTGCAATATCATTCAAGTGCAAAATAAAGACAGATTGGTGTAGGTCATTCATTAATTTTCACAGCAGTTGGTTCTCTGCTGGTTTTTAAAATTAACATAAGAAAAATTTTAAAAATTAGCTTTTTTTCAAATCACATATAGCACTATGATTTTCCAAAAATCCTGCAAACAGATTCAATTGCATTTGTCCAAGATAATCACCCAGCAAAAGAGAGAAATATGAAACACTACATATCCCACCTGATTTCAAAGGCTTTGCCTTTTAGTATTTAAATGTTACGTGGTAACAAAGATAACACTCCAGTTAATGCCACGTGATACCAAAAAAATCAGAACAGCGATGATAAATAAATAATGTCTCATAGTGTGGAATCATTCCTTGAACTAGTTTTGCTAATAAAACATAAGTTACAACTGTATTTTAAAAGGAGTCTTGGAAAGTTTACAAGCTGTGATGAAATTACTATCTTAAAAAAATAAGGAATGGAGAATATTCTTGCTCTACGATCAGGTCAGAAGGGCATAGTGGGTGAAGGCATTGTTATGAAAGTATACTTGTAGGAAACATATTTTATTTGTGAACAAACTTATAGAGCCTCTTTAATTTTGTTTAGGTTTTTCTACTAGTCAGAATCACTGACAGCCCTTTCACCTTGTAGGATAAATCAAAATAAATAGATCGTTTTCTTCCGACCAATTCAAATCCATGGACAATGCAAAATGGATTTATTTAACAGAACACGTGGACATCAAAAGAACGCTGAACTTAATCATTGCCCCAAAGGCTATAAAATATTTTAATATTGTTATTTCACTGATACATTCTATCAGAAACACCAAAGCCCCAGCTAATTAAAATGCTTCCGATTTTCACACTGGTGACAAGCTTTTGATAGCTTCCCACAAAATATTTATGCCACCTTCATGCCATTTACAACTTTTTTACCCAATGCCTAATTTCAACTTTATATTCTGTCTTTTAAATGTATGGCTCCACTCTTCTTTTTATCTTTGATTTTCAATTAAGTTTCTCTAGCTATGAAGGTGTTACAGAGAGTGAAGACTGCAATCAAAATTTAGTATAATTCTGCATAAACACTGAATATCGATAAACATTTATATTAAGAACCATAGAGCATTTTTTAGCAATTCTTTTACTCAGGTGCTCACATTTAAATAAAATATTACTGATTTAAAAAAATATATTAATGATTTTAAAATACAACCACAGTTTTGCATATTCAATCTCTATTTGTAAAGGCCCAGGGAAGTGAAGAGTGGAGACAATTATCCGGATTACTCAAAGCCAAATTTTTGCTAGAATGTGAAATCTTCTAAGAGCTTCCAAATAAGGTAAATACGTTTATTATGCTACCAGGGTCAGAAGTTTAATTGCCCATTTATCAGCTAAAGTTGATTCTTTAAAACCTTCCGTCAAATTCCAGGATTAATTGGTGAGCTCTGACCTGGAGGGAAACTGAAGACTTGGACTGGAGTGAAAAATTGCACCAATGCTTGTAACTCCATACCCCAAGGAAAGCCAGCACGGCGATTTTGTACTTGGATTACATGGTGTGTCAAGGCCCGTGGAATCCATGACTCCAGATGTTCTTTGAGCCTGCCTGAAAGTTCTTGCCACCCTTTTCTCTGAGTATATTTGGTGAGTCGGGCTGCATTGATTAATTTTTTTGTGTCATCTTGGCTAGGTTTTGGTGCCCAGCTGTTTGGTCAAACAGCAGTCCACATGTTTCTGTGAAGGTGTTTTTTAGATGTGAGTAACACTGAAATCAGTAGACTGAGTTAAAACAGATTTCCTTTTATAACGTGCTTGGGCTTCATTCAATCAGTTGTAGTCCATAAGAGAATAAAAAGACTGAGCTCCCCCAAGAAAGAAGATATTCTGCCTTGGGATAGCACTGCAGATTTTAGACTTTCCAACCGCCACAATCATGTGAGCCAATTGCTTAACAATCTCCCTCTCCCTCTTTCTCTCTCTCTAAATATAAATTTTTATATATTACATATATGTTTATATATTTTATATATACTAATATATAATGTAAAATATTTATAAATATATAATATAATATGTATTTATAAATATTTTATTTTATATATAATTCTATATAATGTAATATTTATACATTATATATTTATAAATTGTATATATTATATACAATATATACATGGATATATATACGTATACATAAATTTATACGTAAATACATACTTATATAGTTGTGTATATAAATGTAGATCAATCATAGATTAGATATGAAAATAGATACACAGAGATATGCAGATGTCTTTTTCTTTTCTATAAAGAACACCAACTAATACACAGATATTCCACCTCTACACTGGCCCAGCTTACATGCTTCCCACTCTATTAGGCATCCCTTGAGCATTTAGGTATCCATATAGCATTTCTGAGTCCTGATTTCATATAGCTATCAGGTTCTCTAATCTTTCGTTTATTCTACCATCCTCCAACAGCCCAATATCCAGAGGATCCTCTGACCCTAGGGCTGAGTATGCCTAATCTGAAATGAATGGAAGCAGAACTGTTTCGGATTTCAGTTATTTTGGGATTTTAGAGTATTTGCATATGAATAATAAGAAATATTGGGGATTGGATCCAAGTGTAAACATAAAATTTATGTTGCATATATATCTTTTACACATATTCTGAAAATAATTTTTTACAATAGTCTTAATAATTTGGGCATGAAACACAGTTTGACTGCGTTTTGACTGTGACCTGTCACGTGAAGTCAGATATGGATTTTTCCACTTGTGGCGTCATGTCAACTTTCAAAAATTTTTGAATTTTGGAGCATTTTGGACTTCAAAATTGTGAATTTTGTCCTCACTTTCTTGGTCAATCTGCATGTTTTACCCTCAGTGACCAAAAAGTAGTTCTTATCCCACAACTCTGCCCACTGGTCAAGAGAAGATTTGCTGCCTCTCTGAACATTACCTCCTTCCAGCCCAAATCCCTCTACAATGATCGTCCCAATGGGACTTTGAAAATTGTAGCCGAGGAAGCCTACGTACCTAGGATAATACTGGAACTCCCAAACAAGTGTGTATATTAAAACCAAATCAGACCTTGCCTTATAATTTTATTATAATCAACATTTCTTTGAACAGAGGTACTAGGACATATCTACTAATTAGATATATTAATGTAGACATAATAGTATACAAGTTAGAGTTTTCTTAAAAAAGACTGTTAACCCTTAAATTAGAAAGTGCTATAGAGGTTAGCTTTATAAATGCTACAGACAAAATTTTTTCATCTTTGCTTTATAATCTGTTTGAAAGTCAAAAGCTTTAGAGCAATAATCTATGACACAAATATCTAGGTATAATTTCAAAAAAATTCAATCTATAGAAAATCATTTAATTTCTATATTGCTTTCAAGCAAGTATGTTCATATTTGAAGAGGCTGTAGTATGAAAGACACTTCGATAACTTGAGTTTGTTTTCTATTAATATTAACTGAAAACTAATGTTAATGATAAAGGCTATTTATGCTTATTTTTATTTGTTTCTTAAGTTTTGAGGGATGTGGAAGGTAGGGAAAATTATCCAATAGACCAACATCTGACAAAACCACAGAAATGGATAACAATAACAACAAGGACATATCATAGTCCAGACTTTTAAAAACTTCTAATGGCCAGACCTCACCCCCAAATTGTTAAAGTCTTCACATTAATCTTGACTGGGAGGGTTTAAGAAATGACTTACAAGTTCTCTGGATCTCTGGTATGGCACAGATCTGACAGCATACAAGCCTTCAACTGTCAGAAGGAAGCCCACCAAAGCAAGTGTGTAGGGGCTAGCAATGATGGCCACAGTCTGTGAAAACCCAAGTGAGGGATGACAAACAAAGGCTCATTCCAAAGTGATAGCCACTCCAGAGGCAGCGTTCTGTCCCAGTCTCATTGAGGAGCAGCCATACGTCATCCAAAACACTCTGGGCTACCTCTCAGAAGAGTGATGGAAGTCACAAAATTCTGGATAAGATGCACACAAACTGGAAAAGCTGGGCACCAATTATAGGGCATTCAGGATGAAAGTGTGATCATGAATTACATGAGAATCATTTCTAAAAAAAGAAATTGAAAAACATTAACGGCATCTTGATGGTATCTATTATAGAGCAAAAAGAATAGAAAACTTTTAAAATCATTTCTTCCGTTTCTTTGGTATTGCTGTTTTGCCCTTTTTTGGACTTATACTAGTAATAAAAGAAATTTATATTTATAGATGCTATAGACGTCAATTAAAGGTCACTGCTCTTGAGTGAAATTTCTCAGTGAACAAGTATTCTCAGCAGAATAAGTGTTTATATCTCTTAAAAGTCATGATATTTTAATTCCAAAAGAACAATTGTAGTAAGTTAGCACCCATCTGTTTTATTTCAAAAACTTTAACTGGCTTGGATATGAACTTCAAAAGTCATAAAAGATTATCATCATAAAACAGAACATATGGATGTCCAAAGACTGACATCAATGCCCACAAATAACATTCAAACAGTGTGATTCTATGCAATTTGCAAACAAATAAGTACATATATTTAAATCCATTTTGTATAATATTCAATTTAGCAGCACACGTATACATAGCCTCATTCTAATATTTTTAAATTTTAATTAATTGGAATTAGATTTTCGAGTTAAGTTTTAATGCAAAATAATTTTGTGTAATTCTATTATTTGTCAACATCTAATATTGAGGTAATGTTTCCACTAGCTTTTGCAGAATATAAATATGAAAGAGAAAAAGGTCCAGAGTGCAGGGAACTTATAATCTAATTTGGGAATATATTAATTACAGATTAGAGATACAAGCTCCAAATTACAAAAGACATCATTAAGAAAAGATCAAAAACAGCAAAAAATTAGTGCTGATAGTGAGAGGCAAGTTTCTGAGCTACCATAAAACAAAAATTTAAAAAATAGAAAATAAAGAAAATGATTACAAAAAGCCTTTATCAGCATTGAATTTACAAAGTGAAAATATATAATGGAGGGGAAATAGGCATTAATGAGGTAAAGGAAATTGGACTTCATTGATTAACTAACTAAATAGGTAACTAGCCATCCATATATATGTTTGGAATCTAGAACCTACTTGAATCAGTAGTCATCAATAACATATATTTATTTAATACAATGAAAGGCATGTTCTAACTAATAAAAGATTTGGGCTGATAAAAATGTGCGATTTATGCTTTACATGATCAACAACTTTCAAGGAATCATATAACCACAAATAATATTTAACAAAAAAAATCTGAGCATATTTTTATAATCTTTGAATCGACTCGATTCCTTAAAGTCATTGTTACATACACCAGCAGTCTCAGTCTTCCTCAACGCTTTCATATGAACAGTTTTTCACTGTAGCATACATTCATGAAGATGTGGATTAGAAAAATAATAAGGAATGTTGCATAACAGATAATTTTACGTGGTACTGTTATATATTTTTTTCCTATTCCACTTTTCTTTTATGATTTGGAAAGCGTTTTTTAACTTTTATTTTAGGTTTGGGGATACATGCGCAGGTTTGTGGATACATGTGCAAGTTTGTTTTACAGGGAAGCTGGTGTCTTCGGATTTTGTTGCACAGATTATTTTGTTACTTAGATATTAAGCCTAGTACTGCCCAATAGTTACTTTTTCTGTGCAACTCCTTCCTCTAACCCTCAAGGAAGCCCCAGTGTCTGTTGCTACTTTCTCAGTGTTCATAGGTGCTCATCACTTAGCTTCCTCTTATAAGTGAGAACATGCAGTATTTGATTCTCTGTTCCTGTGTTAGTTTGCTAAGGATAATGGCCTCCAGATCCATTTATGTTCCCACAAAAGACATAATCTCATTCTTTTTTATGGCTGTAAAGTATTCCATGGTATCTATATACCACCTTTTCTTTATCCAGTCTGTCATCGATGGGCATTTAGGTTGATTCTATGTCATTGCTATTTTGAATAGTGTTGCAATGAACATTCCTGTGCATGTATCTCTATGGAAGAACTACTTATTGTCCTCTGGGTATAAACTCAGTAATGGGATTGCTGAGTCAAATGGTAGTTCTGCTTTTAGTTCTTTAAAGAAAAGTCATACTGCTTTCCACAATGGTTGAATTAATTTACACTTCCAAAAACAGTGTGTAAGTGCTCCCTTTTCTCCACAACCTCACCAGCATCTGGTATTTTTTAACTTTTTAATACTAGTCATTCTGACAGGTGTGAGATGGTACCTCATTACAGTTCTGATTTGCATTTCTCTAATTATCAGTGATATTGAGATTTGTAAAATATGCTTGTTGGCCACATGTATGTCTTCTTTGAAAAGTGTCTGTGCATGTTCTTTGCATGTTCTGGGTGATAGAGTCTTGCTCTGTCACCCAGGCTGGAGTGCAGAGGTACAGTCTAGACTCACTGCAGCCTCCCAGGCTCAAGCGATCCTCCCACCTCAGCCTCCTGAGTATAGTTGGGACTACAGGTGTGCACCACCATACCTTGCTAAGTTTTTGTATTTTTGGTAGAGTTGCGATTTTACCATGTTGCTGAGGTTGGTCGTGAACTTCTGAGCTCAAGCAATCTGCCTGCCTCAGTCTACCAAAGTGTTGGGACTACAGGCATGAGACACTGTGCCTAATCCTTTGCTCACTTTTTAATAGGATTGTCTGGATTTTTAATTTTTGTAAATTTATTTAAGTTCACTATGGATGCTAGATATTAGACCTTTGTTAGATGCAGTTTGCTAAGTTTTTCTTTTATTCTGTTGTCTGTATACTCTGTTGACATTTTCTTTTGCTGTACAGAATCTGTTAACCAGATCCCATTTGTCAGTTTTTGCTCTTGTTGTGGTTGTTTTCAGTGTCTATGCCATGAAGTCATTGCCCATTCCCAAATCCAGACTGGTATTGCCTAGGTTGTCTTTTAGGGTTTTTATAGTTTTAGGTTTTACATTTAAGTCTTTAATCAATCTTGAGTTAATTTTTGTATATGGTGTCAGAAAGAGGTCCAGTTTCAATGTTCTGGATATGGCTAGCCAGTTATCCCAGCACCGTTTGTTGAATAGCAACTCATTTCCCCATTGCTTGTTTTTGTCAGCTTTATTAAAGATCAGATGGTGGTAGGTGTGTGGCCTTATTTCTAGACTCTCTGCTGTTCCATTGGTGTATGTGTCTGTTTTGGTATCAGTATCATGCTGTCTTGGTTACTGTTTAGTACAAGCGTGATGCCTACAGCTTTCTTCTTTTTGCTTAGAACAGCTTTGGCTATTCAGTTTCTTTTTTGGTTCCATATGAGTATTAAAATAGTTTTTTTTCTAGTTCTGTGAAGGATGTCATTGGTAGTTTGATAGGAATAGCATTGAATCTATAAATAGCTTTGAGTAGAAGAGCAATTTTAATGATATTGATGTTTTTTCTATTCATGAGCATAGGATGTTTTTACATTTGTTTGTGTTGTCTCTGATTTCTTTGAACAGTGTTTTGTAATTCTCATTGTACAGACTTTTGATCTCCCAAGTTAGCTGGATTCCTAGATATTTTATTCTTTTTGTGGCAATTGTGAATGAGACTGTGTTCTTGATTTGCTCCGGGCTTGTCTATTGTAGGTGTATAGGAATGTTAGTGACTTTTGCACGTTGATTGTGTATCCTGAGACTTTGCTGAAGTTTTTTATGAGCTGAAGAAACTTTTCAGCTGTTTGGAGTTTTCTAGATATAACATCATGTCATCTGTAAATAGGGACAGTTTGGCTTCTTCTCTTTCTATTTGGATGCACTGTATTTCTTTCTCATGTCCAATTGCCTTGGCCAGGACTTCCTGTTCTATGTTGAATAAGAGTGCTGAGAGAGGGCATCCTTATTTTGTGTTGGCTTTCCAGGGGAATGCTTTCAGCTATGCCTATTCAGTGTGATATTTATTGTGGATTTGCATAGATGGCTCTTATTATTTTGAGGTACGTTCCTTCAATACTTAGTTTATTGAGAGTTTTTAACATAAAAAGATATGAAATTGTATCAAAAGCCTTTTCTGTATCTATTGAGATAATATGTGATTTTTGTCTTTAGCTCTGTTTATATGAAGAATCACATTATTGATTCAAGTATGTCAAGGTTAAGGCCTACTTGATCATGGTTCGTAAGCCTCTTGAGGTGCTGCTACACTTGGTTTGCCAGTATTTCTATTGAGGATTTTCCCACGAATGTTCATCAAGGATATTGACCTGAAGTTTTTCTTTTTTTGTTGCATCTCTACCAGGTTTTCGTATCAGCATGATGCTGGCCTCTGGAATGAACTGGGAAGGAGTCCCTCTTTTTCGTGTCTTTGGAATAGTTTCAGCAGAAATACTACCAGCTCTTCTTTGTGTATCTGGTAGAATTCAGCTATGAAATCACCTGGTGTTGGGTTGTGTCATTGTTGTTATTGTCGTTGTTAGGCTATTTATTACTGCATCAATTTCAGAGATTGTTATTTGTCTGTTCAGGGATATGATTTCTTTCTGATTTAATATTGGGAGAGTGTATGTGTTCAGTTATTCATTTTTTTGAATTTTCTAGTTTATGTGCATAGAGGTATTAATAATATCCCCTGATCGTTGCTTGTATTTCTGTGGGGTCAGTGGTAATATTCCCCCTTGTCATTTCTGATTTTGTTTATTTGAATCTTCTCTGTTTTCTTCTTGATTAGTGTATCTGGGGTCTAACTATTTGCTTACTTTTTTTTCAAAAACCAGCTACCGGATTTGTTGATGTTTTGAACGATTTTTGGTGTCTCTATCTTCTTCTGTTCAGCTCTAATTTTGGTTACTTCTTGTCTTCTCCTAGCTTTGGAACTGGTTTGCTCTTGGTTCTCTAGTTCTTCTAGCCGTGATATTAGGTTGTCAACTTGAGATCTTTCTAACTTTTCTTTCTTTTTTTTTTTTTTTTTGTGGCTTAACCAACAGATATTTATTTTCTCATCGTTCTAGAGACTGTGAATCCAAGGTCAGAGTGCTCCTCTGAGGACCATGATGGAACGATTTGTTTTAGGCCTCTCTTCTTGGCTTGTGGATGGTCGCCTTCTCACAGCTTTGTCTTTTTTTTATTTTTATTTTTATTTTTTTATTATTATACTTTGAGTTGTAGGGTACATGTGCATAACGTGCAGGTTTGTTACATATGTATACTTGTGCCATGTTGGTGTGCTGCAGCCATCAACTCGTCAGCACCCATTAACTCGTCAGCACCCATCAACTCGTCATTTACATCAGGTATAACTCCCAATGCAATCCCTCTCCCCTTCCCCCTCCCCATGATAGGCCCCGGTGTGTGATGTTCCCCTTCCCGAGTCCAAGTGATCTCATTGTTCAGTTCCCACCAATGAGTGAGAACATGCGGTGTTTGGTTTTCTGTTCTCGTGATAGTTTGCTAAGAATGATGGTTTCTAGCTGCATCCATGTCCCTACAAAGGACACAAACTCATCCTTTTTTATGGCTGCATAGTATTCCATGGTGTATATGTGCCACATTTTCTTAATCCAGTCTGTCACTGATGGACATTTGGGTTGATTCCAAGTCTTTGCTATTGTGAATAGTGCCGCAATAAACATACGTGTGCATGTGTCTTTATAGCAGCATGATTTATAATCCTTTGGGTATATCCCCAGTAATGGGATGGCTGGGTCATATGGTACATCTAGTTCTAGATCCTTGAGGAATCGCCATACTGTTTTCCATAATGGTTGAACTAGTTTACAATCCCACCAACAGTGTAAAAGTGTTCCTATTTCTCCACATCCTCTCCAGCACCTGTTGTTTCCTGACTTTTGAATGATCGCCATTCTAACTGCTATGAGATGGTATCTCATTGTGGTTTTGATTTGCATTTCTCTGATGGCCAGTGATGATGAGCATTTTTTCATGTGTCTGCTGGCTGTATGTATGTCTTCTTTTGAGAAATGTCTGTTCATATCCTTTGCCCACTTTTTGATGGGGCTGTTTGTTTTTTTCTTGTAAATTTGTTTGAGTTCCTTGTAGGTTCTGGATAATAGCCCTTTGTCAGATGAGTAGATTGCAAAAATTTTCTCCCATTCTGTAGGTTGCCTGTTCACTCTGATGGTAGTTTCTTTTGCTGTGCAGAAGCTCTTTAGTTTAATTAGATCCCATTTGTCAATTTTGGCTTTTGCTGCCGTTGCTTTTGGTGTTTTAGACATGAAGTCTTTGCCCATGCCTATGTCCTGAATGGTACTACCTAGGTTTTCCTCTAGGGTTTTTATGGTATTAGGTCTAACATTTAAGTCTCTAATCCATCTTGAATTAATTTTCGTATAAGGAGTAAGGAAAGGATCCAGTTTCAGCTTTCTACTTATGGCTAGCCAATTTTCCCAGCACCATTTATTAAATAGGGAATCCTTTCCCCATTTCTTGTTTCTCTCAGGTTTGTCAAAGATCAGATGGCTGTAGATGTGTGGTATTATTTCTGAGGACTCTGTTCTGTTCCATTGGTCTATATCTCTGTTTTGGTACCAGTACCATGCTGTTTTGGTTACTGTAGCCTTGTAGTATAGTTTGAAGTCAGGTAGCGTGATGCCTCCAGCTTTGTTCTTTTGACTTAGGATTGTCTTGGAGATGCGGGCTCTTTTTTGGTTCCATATGAACTTTAAAGCAGTTTTTTCCAATTCTGTGAAGAAACTCATTGGTAGCTTGATGGGGATGGCATTGAATCTATAAATAACCTTGGGCAGTATGGCCATTTTCACGATATTGATTCTTCCTATCCATGAGCATGGTATGTTCTTCCATTTGTTTGTGTCCTCTTTTATTTCACCGAGCAGTGGTTTGTAGTTCTCCTTGAAGAGGTCCTTCTCATCCCTTGTAAGTTGGATTCCTAGGTATTTTATTCTCTTTGAAGCAATCATGAATAGGAGTTCACTCATGATTTGGCTCTCTGTTTTTCTGTTATTGGTGTATAAGAATGCTAGTGATTTTTGCACATTGATTTTGTATCCTGAGACTTTGATGAAGTTTCTTATCAGCTTAAGGAGTTTTTGAGCTGAGATGATGGGGTTTTCTAAATATACAATCATGTCATCTGCAAAGAGGGACAATTTGACTTCTTCTTTTCCTAACTGATTACCCTTTATTTCTTTCTCTTGCCTGATTGCTCCGGTCAGAACTTCCAACACTATGTTGAATAGGAGTGGTGAGAGAGGGCATCCCTGTCTTGTGCCAGTTTTCAAGGGGAATGCTTCCAGTTTTTGCCCATTCAGTATGATATTGGCTATGGGTTTGTCATAAATAGCTCTTATTATTTTAAGATACATTCCATCGATACCGAATTTGTTGAGAGTTTTTAGCATGAAGGACTGTTGAATTTTGTCAAATGCCTTTTCTGCATCTACTGAGATAATTACATGGTTTTTGTCTTTGGTTCTGTTTATATGCTGGATTATGTTTATCGATTTGCGTATGTTGAACCAACCTTGCATCCCAGGGATGAAGCCCACTTGATCATGGTGGATAAGCTTTTTGATGTGCTGCTGGATTTGGTTTGCTATTATTTTACTGAGGATTTTTTGCATCAATGTTCATCAAGGATATTGTTCTAAAATTCTCTTTTTCCATTGTGTCTCTGCCAGGCTTTGGTATCAGGATGATGTTGGCCTCATAAAATGAGTAAAGGAGGAATCCCTCTTTTTCTATTGATTGGAATAGTTTCAGAAAGAATTGTACCAGCTCCTCCTTGTACCTCTGGTAGAATTCAACTGTGAATCTGTCTGGTCCTGGACTTTTTTTGATTAGTAGGTTATTAATTATTGCCTAAATTTCAGAGCCTGTTATTTGTCTATTCAGGGATTCAACTTCTTTCTGGTTTAGTCTTGGGAGAGTGTATGTGTCAAGGAATTTAGCCATTTCTTCTAGGTTTTCTAGTTTTTTTGCATGGAGGTGTTTATAGTATTCTCTGATGGTAGTTTGCATTCCTGTGGGGTAGGTGGTGATATCCCCTTTATCATTTTTTATTGCGTCTATTTGATTCTTCTCTCTTTTCTTTTTTATTAGTCTTGCTAGCCAGCTATCTATTTTATTGACCTTTTCAAACAACCGGCTTCTGGATTCATTGATTTTTGAAGGGCTTTTTTTGTGTCTCTCTCTCTTTCAGTTCTGCTCTGATCTTAGTTATTTCTTGCCTTCTGCTAGCTTTTGAATGTGTTTGCTCTTGCTTCTCTAGTTCTTTTAATTGTGATGTTAGAGTGTCAATTTTAGATCTTTCCAGCTTTCTCTTGTGGGCATTTAGTGCTATAAATTTCCCTCTACCCACTGCTTTAAATGTGTCCCAGAGATTCTGGTATGTTGTATCTTTGGTCTCATTTGTTTCAAAGAACATCTTTATTTCTGCCTTCATTTTGTTATGTACCCAGTAGTCATTCCAGAGCAGGTTGTTCAGTTTCCGTGTAGTTGAGTGGTTTTGATCGAGTTTCTTAATCCTGAGTTTTAGTTTGATTGCACTGTGGTCTGAGAGACAGTTTGTTATAATTTCTGTTCTTTTACATTTGGTGAAGAGTGCTTTACTTCCAACTATGTGGTCAGTTTTGGAATAAGTGCAATGTGGTGCTGAGAAGAATGTATATTCTGTTGATTTTGTGTGGAGAGTTCTGTAGATGTCTGTTAGGTCTGCTTGGTGCAGAGTTAAATTCGATTTATGGATATCCTTGTTAACTTTCTGTCTTGTTCCATCATGAAAGACCAAAGGTAGATAAAAGAACAAAGATGGGGAAAAAGCAGTGCAGAAAAGCTGTAAATTCTAAAAATCAGAACACCTCTCCCCCTCCAAAGGAAGGCAGCTCTTCGCCAGCAACGGAACAAAGCTGGACTGAGAATGACTTTGCAAGTTCAGAGAAGAAGGCTTCAGACAATCAAACTTCTCTGAGCTAAAGGAGGAATTATGAACCCAGTGCAAAATTTTGTGTATTTTCTAAGGAGAGTGTTTTACTTTAGATTATGTTATCAATTTTAGAGTATAGGCAATATAAAAATGAAAACAGTGTATATTCTGTTGGTTTGGGGTGAAGAGGTCTGTAGATGTCTATCAGGTTCATTTAATGCAATGCTGAGTTCAGATCTTGAATATCTTTGTCAATTTTCTGCCTTGACTATCTGTTTAATATTGTCAATGAGGTGTTAAAATATCCCACTAGTATTGTTTGGGTATCTAAGAACTTGCTTTATGAATCTGAATGTTTCTGTTTTGGGTGCATATATATTTAGGATAGTTGGATCTTCTTGTTGGATTGAATCTTTTACCATTATGTACTGCCCTCTTTGTCTTTTAGGATCTTTGTTGGTTTAAAGTCTGTTTTGTCAGAAATCAGGATTGTGACTCCTGCTTTTTCTATGTGCTTGGTAGAATTTCTCCATCCCTTTATTTTGAACCCATGTGTGTCATTGTATGTGAGATGGGTCTTTTGAAGACAGCATACCAATGGGTCTTGGTTCTTTATTCAGCTTGCCACTCTGTCTTTTGGTTGGAGCATTTAGCCATTTTACATTTAAGGTTAGTATTAATATATGTGGATTTGATCCTGTCATCATGATGTTAGCTAGTTATTATACAGAGTTGTTAATGTGGTCACTTCATAGTGTCACTGGTCTGTGTATTTCGGTGTGTTTTTGTAGTGACTGATAATGGTATTTCCTTTCCATATTTAGTGGTTCCTCTGGTGCTCTTGCAAGACAGGCCTGGCAGTAACAAATTTCTCAGCATTTGGTTGTCTAAAAAGGATCTTATTTCTTCTTTGCTCTTGAAGCTTAGCTTGGGCAAATCTAAAACTCTGGCTTGGAATGCATTTTCTTTAAGAATGATGGCCTCCAATCTTCTGGCCTGTAGGGTTTTGGCTGGGAGGTTTACTGTTAGTCTGATGGGTTTCCTTTTGTAGGTGAACCTGAACTCTCTATCTGCTTTTAATGTTGTTCTATTTTAACCTTAAAGAATTTGCTGATTCTGTTATTTGAAGATCATCTTGAGGATGATCTTCTTGTAAAGTATCTTCCTGGGGTCTCTGTATTTCCTAAGTTTGGCATTTGCTCTCTCTAGTTAGATTGGGGAAGTTCTCATGGATGATATTGATAGTGACAGGGGGCAGAGAAATTCCAGGCATGATAGGGTGGGTCCCTGATAAAACCCCACCCTCAAGCTGAAAAGCCTGAAGTCCTCAACCCAAAGTGACAACTTCTATTCTTATTTTTCTACTCAAATATTGCTTTTTTCCTGAACTACTCATGGCCTGCCCCACCCCCATTCTGTGCTTATAAAGACCCCAGACTCAGCCAGTAGAGAGAAGCAGTTGGATATTGGGAACAATGGCTGAACATTGGAGAGAAGGGGCTTGACTTCAGAGGGAGAGCTTGATGGGGTAACTTGGGAGAAGAATCCAGCTGAAGATAGCTGGACCTCAGGGTAATATTACCTACCAACTCTGTCCCCTTTTCAGTTTCCCTTCCCACCAAGAGTCACTTTCATCAGCATGAAAATCCCCTGCATTTACCATCCTTCAATTAATTTATGTAACCTTATTTTTCCTGGACACTGGACAAGAGCTTCGGAGCCACAAGTGTGGATAAAAAATGCTGTCACACTCACCCTTTGCCTTTGCTGGCAAAGGGCCATCGCCTCACACAAAAAGGCAGAGGGCCCACTAAGTTATCAACATTTAAGCCATCTGCAGATAGCAGAGTTAAAAGAGCTCTGTAACATGACTTCTGGGGCACCAGGACTGAATGCTACTACATGGCCTGCACAGTTTGCTTCTGCCAGCACCCAAAAGCATGCACTCTGGCTCCTGCACTCACTCACCTGTGCACTCCCTCCCCTGAAGGGTGGAACACAACAGGTCCCAGTGAGCAGAGTTTGATCCTGTTGGCACCAAAAGGGTTCCAGCACTCATGCACTCCAGATCCTGCCTTGTTTGCTTGCACTCCTTCCTGCAAGGAGTTGAGAGTGATGGGTTAAGTAAACAAGCCACCCTTGTCATGAGTCCCACAAAGGGGTCAGGGAAATATCCTACTTCAATACCCTGAAATATGTTTTCCAAATTGGTTGCATTCTCCTCATCTCTTTCAGGGACACTAATGAGTCATAGATCGGGTCTTTTTACATAATCTCATATTCCTCAGAGGTTTTGTTCATTCTTTTTCATTATTTTCTCATATTCTTGTCTTACTGTCTTATTTCAGAAAGCCAATCTTCAAGCTCTGGGATTCTTTTCTTCACTTGGTCTATTTTGCTATTAATACTTGTGATTGCATTATGAAATTCTTGTAGTGTTTTTTAGCTCTATCAGGTTGGTTAAATTATTTTCTATAATGACTATTTTGTCTGTCAGCTCCTGAATTGTTTTATCATGATTTTTAGCTTCCTTGGATTGGGTTTCAATGTACTCTTGTAGCTACGTGATTTTTTTCTATCCATATTCTGAATTATATTGCTGTCATTTCAGCCATCTCAGCCAGGTTCAGTACCCTTGCTGGAGAGGTGATGCAGTCATTTGGAAGAAAGAAGTAACTCTGGCTTTTTGAGTTTTCAGAGTTCTTGCTCTGATTCTTTTGAATCTTTGTGGGCTGATCTACCTTCAATCTTTGAGATTGCTAACCTTTGGATGGGTTTTTTTTTTCTTTTATCATATTTGATGGCCTTGAGAGTTTGATTAAAGGATAAGGTGGATTCAGCTGACTGGTTTCATTTCTGGAAGATTTTAGGGGGCCAATGCTCAGTTTTCATCTCCTGTACTGTGTGCTCTAACTCTGCGAGACTTGTATTGGGTTCTGCCTTTTTTCTCTGGTTCCTCGAGGTTAAGAATCTACTGTGCTGTGGGGATCGAGGTGCTACTGGACCAATGGTCACCGAATTCTGATGGGTGATGTCAGCGAAAGTGTTTCAGAATGTCAGGACAGCAGGTTCCATCTTCCTCCCCACGTGCCAGCAGCAGTGGTAGTGGTAGCTGCAGTAGAGTGCTAGCGGCTGCAGAGGGAGGTTGCCTCCCTGCGGGCATTCACTACAGTGATGGAGACAATGTAGCTTGGGGAAGGTCAGGGGCCCTGCTGGTGACTGTGTGCACTATGGCCCTTTAGATCGTGTTGGCTCAGGGGCAGAATACTGTCAGGCACAAGTCTGGGTGCCTTCTCTGTGCCACACATGAAGGAATAATCACCCAGGACAGGGAAGGATCCACTGTTCTCTGTGCAGTGTTAGCACAAAGGTGGTGAAAGACAGGACTGACTGGATTTCCCAGGCCAACTAAGAATCCCTAAGCCTAGCTGGGAAGATGACTGCATCCACCTTTAAACATGGGGCTTGTAACTTAGCTCACACCTGACCAACCAGATAGTAAAAAGAGCTCACTAAAATGCAAATTAGGCAAAAACAGGAGGTAAAGAAATAGCCAATCATCTATTGCCTGAGAGCACAATGGGAGGGACAATGATCAGGATATAAACCCAGGCACTCGAGCCAGCAACGGCTACCATCTTTGGGTCCCCTCCCTTTGTATGGGAGCTCTGTTTCCACTCTATTACACCTTGCAACTGCACTCTCTTCTGGTCCATGTTTGTTATGGCTCGAGCTGAGTTTTCACTCGCCATCCAACACTGCTGTTTGCCACTGTGGCAGACCCACAGCTGATTTCCATCCGTCTGGATACGGCAGAGTGTCCGCTGTGCTTCTGGTCCAGCAAGGCGCCCATTGCTGCTCCTGATCAGGCGAAAGGATTGTGATTGTTCCTGCATGGCTAAGTGACTGGGTTCGTCCTAATCGAGCTGAACACTTGTCACTGGATTCCACGGTTCTCTTCCATGACCCACAGCTTCTAACAGAGCTATAACACTCACTGCATGGCCCAAGATTCCATTCCTTGGAATCTGTGAGGCCAAGAACCCCAGGTCAGAGAACATGAGGCTTGCCACCATCTTGGAAGCGGCCCGCCACCATCTTGGGAGCTCTGGGAGCAAGGATCCCCCTCATAACAGTGGGGTGCTGATGGGAGTGGAGCCAGCTGGTTCTGTGCTTGCCAAGGCTATGTCCGCAATGTTGATCAGTAGGGGCAGGGGATTGGACTACACTCCTGTGTGCTGGCAGGGCATGAAAAGCAAAAACTGCCCATGTAGACACACACCAGTAAAGTGATATTGGGAGTTATTGTGGGTCCAGGGGAAGCTGAAGTATGTGGAGGTAGAGTGCAGGCTGGGACTTGGCCATAGGGGTCAAGCTGAAGCTCTCTGCTACTCAAGAATGGTCCTCCAGCACAGAAGCTATAGTGTGGGCCCCCAGGAAACCAGAGACTGCCCTTCAAGCAGGTGTAGCCAGGCTGGGGTCCCAGGAAAGGCCAGCCAACCAAGGGGTGTTCAGGTAGGACTGGCCCCACCTGACAGGTAAGATCTCCCTGCAGAGGTCTGGTCCAACAGTTTTCCTAGGGCTGAAATCTCCTATGAGAGCAATTTGAGCCTGGGGGAGGACTGTCCCTAACTGTGCTCCACCACAGAAGCTCTCGCATCAAACTCTCTGGGCTCTACATCAATTGTCTTGCTGCCTCTCCCACTTCTCTAAACCACTCTCTTTGCCAACTCATGTGTCCCTGTGGCGGTCAAGGGGTTTCTCATGCCCATGTGCCTGAGGCCAGTGGCAAGAGCAGGTTGCTTCTTGCCAGTTCAACTCACCAGTTCCCCTGGAGCCATCATGAGTTAGGAATGAGTCTTGGTGTGTGGTAGCCCCAAGCAGGATTCCCAGCTTTCTCCCCCTTCAGCCAAGCTTCTATCTTCCCTCAGTTGACTCTTGGTAGCTTCCCTCTGAAGAACTGTTAGGAGGACTCCAGTCATCTTGGTCCCTCAGTGGGAGCTGTTACACCTGGCTGTGTCTAATTGGCCATCTTGCCCTCCCCCGTATCTTTTTATTCTGTCTAACTGAAACAAAATTAATAGCTTGCAAAAAGTTATATAAATAAATGAGATTTTTTTTGTGATTAACGTAACTCAAGTTTTTCAAATTAAATGTATTTTAGAGTAGTTTTATGGAAAAAATATAAACAAAATAGACAGTTATCATATATCCCATACCCAGTTTCTCCTGTCATTCACATCTTGCATTAGTATAGTACATTTGTTACAATTAGTGAACCATACTGACCATTTTTATTAACTAAAGTCCATAACTTTACTCATATTTCCTTAGTTTTCATGTAATGTCTTTTTTTTCTGTTCTAGGATCCCATGCAGGACCCCATATTATATTTACTCATCATGTCTCCATAGGCTGTGACAGTTGCTTAGAATTGATTAGTTTTTGATGGCCTTGATGGTTTTGAGTATTTCTAGTCAGGTATTTTGTAGAGTGATCCTAAATTGGAATTTGTTTGATGTTTTTCTCATGATTTGAATAGGATTATGGATTTTGAAGAGAAAGACCACAAAGTTAAAGTCATACTTCTATTTCTTCAAATCTTATCAAGGGAACGCGATATGAATTTGAGCACCTGGCTCGGGCATTTTTTGTGACATTTTTCAATACAAAGTTAAACCACCCTTTCACACCATATGCAGAAACTCACTATGTGCAGCCCATACTTAAGGAATGAAGAATTGTGCCTCACAGGCTTGAAGTTTGGTTATCTACACAAATTGTTTCGAATTCTTCTCTATGGGAGATTTGTCTCTTCTCCCCATTTATTTATTCATTCAATCTTTCACAGACAGATTCATGGGCATTTATTTTATATTTTGGGTTATCATCCAATACTACATTATTCATTTTGTTGTTCTAATTGTTCCAGTTTAAACGGGACATTTTAAGTTAGACAATTAAGTTGAAAGAAAATAAAAGAAGTAAAAATGAAACCAAGACATAGGTCAGCAAATAAAATAGATTTTACTTTCAATAATACTTTATTCTTACAATTCATTTTATGCATCCATTTCATGATTGATGACCTGAGTGTACATAGAAAATCTACTACACTAAGAAACCTAAAATGCATTTTATTTCTTTCTTCACTCTAAAGTTATGCATACTTATTTAACAAATTCAACAAATGTAGTAAAATAGAAGAAAACAAATAATCACTCATAATCTAACTGCCCAGAGTCAACCACTATTATAATTTTGCTGTATTATCTGCCATTTTTCTAGTCATAGGTTTTATTTCTGTTCTGACATGTTCTGAATATTTTAATTATTCAAAATTATATTTGATAATTTTCATAATTTTGTAAAGATGTTTTAGCAAAAGTTAACAAATTCAATAATTTGTATCACAATAAATTTATGACACACTAAAAAATAAGCATTTGCCATGGAATATCCCAGTGAATGAAAGCTACGTGGTATAATGGTGGTATATAATTAGTGCATATCCCAGTGAATGAAAGCTACGTGGTATAATGGTGGTATATAATTAGTGCATATCCCAGTGAATGAAAGCTACGTGGTATAATGGTGGTATATAATTAGTGCATATCCCAGTGAATGAAAGCTACGTGGTATAATGGTGGTATATAATTAGTGCATATCCCAGTGAATGAAAGCTACGTGGTATAATGGTGGTATATAATTAGTGCATATCCCAGTGAATGAAAGCTACGTGGTATAATGGTGGTATATAATTAGTGCATATCCCAGTGAATGAAAGCTACGTGGTATAATGGTGGTATGTAATTAGTGCATATCCCAGTGAATGAAAGCTACGTGGTATAATGGTGGTATGTAATTAGTGCATATCCCAGTGAATGAAAGCTACGTGGTATAATTAGCCATGGCCCTGCTTTGGATATTTTTTTTTTTTGCTATTCTCCATAACCTCACACAATAGACAGTAAAACTCAAGTAGGATTTCTGCCAGAAATATTACTTTCATCCCTTCCATTTAACATTGCAAAATGGAGCAACGTCAGAAAACGTCAACTAAACAGAGGTCTAAAAAAACCGAGAGTTTCATAATATTTGGGGAAGATATGTAAATTTCACTCAAAACAAAATGATCTCAAACTCATAAACGAGACAAACAATAGATACCAACCCGCAGCTGACAGACGTGTTAGAATTCTCTAACACACATTTTAGAGACCACATCATAAAATTTCTTCAAAAACCAGTCAAAAACATTCTAGAAACAAATGACAAATTCGTTTAAGATTGTAGCAAAGAAGAAAGTCTTAGCAGATAAACTATACAAAAAAGAATCAAATGAAAAGTTTTGAAAGCATAATAACACAATTTTACATAATCCAGAAATCACAAAGAAAATCTTAATAAACACCAATAAATACGGAACAGAATAAAAATAAAACTATAATGAATCAAAATTTGTGAGACATAGCTAAAGCAGTGCTGAGAGGGAAATGTATAGCTCTAGATGCATACACTAGAAAAGAAGCAAAGTCTTAAATCAGTAATGTATGCTTGCAATTTCAAAGACCTAAATGGAAGAAAAAAATGATCCATATTAAACAAGAGGAAGAAAATAACAAAGGAAAACAAATTAATGCAATTAAAAACTGAAAGTAATAGTGAAAATCAGTGAAACAAAGAGCTGGTTCTTTGAAAATATCAATAAAATCAACAAACCTGTAAAAAATTGACAAAGAAAAAATATAAAAGACATAAATTACCAATAATATCTGGTAGGAAAGAGAAGTCATCATTACAAACCTATGGACATGAAAAGTGGTATTGTATGAACAACTTTACACACTTAAATTTGGCTACTTAGTGGAAATGGACCATTTTTTTCTTCAAAAACACAAACTATCATGGCTCACTCAATGTGAAATAGATAATTTAAATAGTCTTATAATTATTAGTATTGAATTTGTAATTTTATAAACTCCTTCAAAAGAAATCTATAACATCAGATATTTCCACCAGAGAATCCTGTCATATGATTAAGGAAGAATCAACACAATTCTACACAATTGCTCCCATAAACTACAATAGATAGCTCTTCTTGATTAATTATTATTACCCTGATAACAAAACCATACAAAGAAATACAAAAAAAACAAAAAAAAACACCGATATTCCTCATGAATACATACATAAAAATTCTTATGAAACTATGGCAAATAGAGATCTGCAACATATAAAAAGAATTATACATCATGACCACTTGGAGTTTAGCCCATCTATGCACTACAGGTTCAATATTCAAACATCAAGCCATGTGATTCACCATAAAATAAGAGTGTAAAAATGAAAACATATGATTACTATCAATTGATGCAGAAAAATCATTTGACAATCAACAAGCTGCTGAAGTTCTAGCCAAAGTGATGAGGCAAGAAAAGAAACTAAGAGGCACAGAATTCAATAGAAAGAAATGAAAGTATTATTTGCAGTGGACTTTAATGTCTATATAAAAATGAAGAGCATATTGATGGTTGCCATGAGTTAAGAAGGCTGTGGCAGGGGTAGGATGTAGCTATCAAAGAGTAATATGAGAGATTCTTGTGGAGATGAAGTGTTCTGTATTTTGACTATATCAGTATCAGTGTCCTTATTGTGATATTGTACTAAAGTTTTGCAAGATGTTACCACTGAAAAAATGAATAAAGGTTACATGGGATTTCTTTATATTATTTCTTGCAACTGTATGCAGATCTACCATTATCTCAAAATTAAAGGTTTAATTTTAAAATCACTCTTATTAGTCCTTAGTTCTATAAGTCTTTACAAATGCATACAGTTCTGTAACCACCATGAGAAACAGGATATACACTACTCCTCTCACTCCCAAAATTTCTTCATGCCACTTTGCTACCAATTCCTCCCTTTATTTGCAGTCCTTGGCACCACTGTTTTCTGTTTCTATACTTTTGCGCATTTCAAAATATTCTATAAACTGAATTACATAGTATGTTGCATTTTAATTATGACTTTTTAAACTTAGTATCTCTTCCTCTCTCACTTTCTGTTCCCATTCACCTTCTCAGCTTGCAGCCCCATTCAGATATGTAATTGATCCTTCCCTTATTCAGATCCTATACAGTTAATGGCCTAATAGGTTTTTTTGAGGCCTCTATACAGCACACTTTGATTTGAAAAAGTGAATGAGCACATTTGCAAAGTTCACTAAAGTAATGCTGAGATATACCTTGCTGTATATTGTTCAGATGATAATGAATTGGACTTCAATAATTTGTGTTCTTTAAGAATCCCCAAAATACTTACTATGATTTACCATCATGCTAAATATACTGCTGACTTCATTTCATGAAAATTCATCCATGAGACAACGTTTGCCTTTTATGAGTAAAAAACAGTATTTTATATTAAACAGATCTATATCATACTCGATAGGAGTTAGATTTCTTAGAAATGATCCTTCTTGCCTACGTTTTTGAGAACACATTGTACTTCTTTATACACCAGGTGTGTTTTTCTACTTCATGTATCCAGTCTGTTGAACAATGTGGAACTTCACAGTCTAAGTTCTTAGTCAGAATGTTCCAAAAATCTATTTTCAAATATATGATTTTAATCAAGAGCAGAGTATGTATTGATCTACAAGTACATCTAATGAACTTATCAAAATTTCATGAGATTTAGTTTCTAACTTAGTATTTTGAGCATTCAGCACTACCTTCAACAAAATGCTAGGGCTTATTCACTAGCAGATGAAGCTTTCTGCACTTTGATGTATAAAATATTCTTGTTTGTCATTGATCTAAATGTCCTTTTAAGTCATCTTCTGAATACTCAAATGTATTCAATTTACCTTGTAGGTATTTATTAAACATCAAAATCATTGCTAAATATGAAGAAGGCCTGGAGAAATGGAAATAAAAGACTCAGTGTCTCTCTTCAAGGAAGTCAGCCCAGTAGAGAAGATAAACAATTAAATAAATGATTTACTATATTTTGAGTGGCAGATGTTTCCAAGGGGCTCTCCAATAGCACAAAGGAGGGATATGTTAGATATTCTAGCTGCCAGATATTTTAGATCTGATACCCTTGCATGGGGATGTAAATAATAATAAATACCAAGAAAAATTACTTCATGCAATAAAGGAGAACGTGAGCAAAAGTCTGGGATTTTAAAAGCTGGAAAATAATGTTGAGAGGACAGAGGGAACTTGATAAACAGGAGAGATGCTACTTGAGAGACAGATAGGATTTGAAAGGTACATTGAGGTCCTGGGTGAATTTGATGAATATGATTTTGATTTGACTACAAATTTCATAGCAGTGTGAAATTTCTGCATCAGATTTAAGCACCTAGAGGAAAGACGGTTAGAAAGAAATGATTGAATTTGTATGTTAATTATTGGCTAGCTGGCCAGTTATCTAATTAGAAAGAAAAGTTGTAAGTCCCACTGCGTGCAGTCAGTCTCAGAAGGTTGAAAACAACCAGATTTGTTTTATTTCATGCTTTGTCTTTCTAATAAAATTTTTCTTGTGAGACTGTCAATTCTATTTTTAAGAAAAAGTCTGTCCATACTATTTATATAACTAATGATAATGCACAGATCTCTGGTTAAATGTAGAAAAAGTCAACTTCCATCCAATTTCTGGATATCATCACAACTCTCAATAACCTGGACCACAAGTGTTTGAAATAAAGTAGAACTAATTTAGTCTTCCCCTTGGGAACTAAAAGTGGACAAGAGAAAAAGGCAGAAGCAGAGTGTAGAAAGCTGAAAACCTAAACTCAGTAATAGGAAAAATAAATGGAAAAATGAATGACATAGGAAAGAGATTTCTATCTACTGCAAATGTCATAGTTGACTATAGAGAACATCCTATTTGAAAACTTGATTGAAAATATTCTTTGATATGGTTTACATATATGGTTTGGTTTTGTGCTATTTTTCTGGAATCCACAGAAGCAAAATATATGATTAGTAAAGAAAATATGGAGGATTAGAATTCTGCATACCAACATATGACAGAACTGAGCATACATTAGTGCCACCTGTGGTCAACAAAAACAAAATTCTACTCTTGCTGAATGAGTTGGATATGGAGAATACAAATGTAAATGGAATTTAAAGACTGGTGGATAGTTTTTGGTAGATGGTCATTAGTTTATAAATCCTTACCTAATGTGAGAAACTGCAAACATTTTGGCTCCCAGTGTAATTAGAATACTCCTTTCTCCTTAATAGACTGGTCGGATGTACTGAATAGGTAATTTTAATTTTCAGACTATCACAATATAACAAAAATGCTAATAAAAATAACCCAGTGCTCAATGATTCAAAAGATACTCCCATCTTAGATGTTTCAAGTTCATTATCAGTGATATCAGTTAATATTATACTGGAAAACCGCAGAAGAATTAACCCATAGAGGGTTAATTGAGAAGATATCAGTTAAAAACCTTTTTATTACAAAATGTGTTAGTTGGCATGTTGAAGGTATAAAGCAACTTCAAGAATTAAATCATATACATCCCTGCCATGAACACTGAAATCACTGCAAGCTCCAATATACAATATAATACATACATGCTCCAAATGATTAAAAGCAACTTGGTCTCCTCATCTTGGTGCTAGACTTCTTATGCTCCTTATTTATCCTTATAACCCTAGTGCATGACACTGAACTTCAAATGTAAGTTCTTAATTAGTCTGTTGTCTAAACTAACAAAAATCAAAGAAACAAAGTATGTGCTCTTGAAAATGATATTGTCCTATCAAATGGAAATTGTTGACTAGGTCATACAGTAATACAAAATGTCCTATAAATTTTTGTCCTCGGTGATATTATTAAAAAACAAAAGTCAGCATGGAACAAGGCTGATGTTACTTTTTATGCAGCTGACAGGTAGTATATTGAGAATCTAAACCACAAAATACTGATTAACCCTGTGTCTAGTCTGGGACTCAAGGTAAGTAAAACCTTTGGGTTTGCATTCTATATATGAGTGCTACTGTGCTACTGGCAAAACCTCCATCTGGGAAGCCTGTGGTAAAATACTCAATCAAAAAACATAATGAAATCTAAAGGTATCTATGAGTTTTCTATTCCTAATGCCTCTACAGTTTTACTTTAAATTCATATGCTTTGATGTTTCCCAGGAAATCCAATTAAAACATAAAGAGAAAAATAAAATTGAAATGTTTTCAAAGAAACATTTGTTCTTAAAACATGCAAACTCCATAGAATAACGTAGGTATATGTAAAGTATCATTAGAGAAGGGCAAAGGTTCTCAGAATTTATTGAACATGGGTGGGAAGGGGCTTTTCATTAATTTGCAGCAGTATAGTGGGTTTCAAATTCAGGTCTAAATATATTTTAATAATTAGTAATTTAGCAAAAACTGAGGAAGGCAAATGAAAAGATAACTACTATTATGATTGCAGAAAAATGTGGGAGTCTAATTTTGAACAATATACATTTTGGAGCCATTCATTTATGTTAATAATAATTACAATTATGACAACAATTGTAAGAATTTTATAGCTTGGAAAACTAACGGCTCTACAGTGCTGAAAAACCCATCTCATTTAATTTTTTAAAAAAAATTTGTGAGTACAGAGTAGATGTATATATTTATGAGGTACATGAGATATTTGGATACAGGCATACAATGCATAACAATTTCATTAGGGTAAATGGGATATCCATCCCCTCAGGCATTTGTTTTCTTTGTGTTACAAACAATCCAGTTGTTTACTTTAATTATTTTTAAATGTACAATAAATTATCATTTACTGTAATCACCCTGTTGTGCTATCAAAGCCTAGATCTTATTCATTCTATCCAATGATAGTTTTATATCCATTAACCATCCCTTTTCTACCCAGCCTCTGGTAACCATCATTCTACTCTCTATGTCCATGAGTTCAGTTGTTTTAATTTTTAGCTCCCACAATAAGTGAGAACATACAAACTTTGTTTTTCTATGTGTGCTTATTTCACTTAACGTAATAATCTCCAGTTCCACCCATGTTGTTGCAAATGACAGGATCTTATTCTTTTTGATGGCTGAATAGTACTTCATTGTGTATCTGCACCACATTATCTTTATCTGTTCTTCTGCTGATGGACACTTAGGTTGCTTCCAGGTTTTGACTATTGTGAATAATGGTTGCTACAGTAAACACGGGAGAGCAGTTATCTCCTCTGTATACTGAGTTTCTTCCTTTTGGATATACACCCAGCAGTAGGATTTCTGGATGATATAGTAGGTCCAGTTTTACTTTGTTGAGGATTCTCCAAACTGTAATCCACATTGGTTATGCTAATTTATATTCCCACCAACAGTATACAAGGGTTCCCTTTTCTCTACGTTCTCACCAGCATTTGTTATTGCCTGTCTTGAATAAAATCCCTTTTAGGTAAGGTAAGATAATAACTCATGGTAGTTTTGATTTGCACTTATCTGATTATCAATGATGTTGATCATCTTTTTATATACTTGTTTGCCATTCGTATGTCTGCTTTTCAGAAATGTCTATTCAGCTCTTCTGCTCATTTTAAAATGAATTATTAGATTATTTTCTTGTTGAGTTGTTTGAGTTCCTTATGTATTCTGGTTATTAATCCCTTGTCAGAAGAAAGGTTTGAAAACTTTCCCCCATTCTGTGAATTGTCTCTCCACTTTGTTGATAGTATTCTTTGCTCTGCAGAAGATTTTTAACTTGATGTGATCTCTTTTGTCCATTTTTGTTTTGATTGTTCTATGCTTGTGGGGTATTACTCAAGAAGTCTTTGCCCCCAGACCAACGTCCTGGAGAGTTTCCCCAATGTTGTTTTTAGTAGTTTCACAGTTTGACATCTTAGATGTAAATCTTTAATCCATTTTGATTTGATTTTTTATATGGTGAGAGATAGGGGTCTAGTTTCACTCTTCTGCATATGGATATCCAGTTTTCCTAGCACTATTTATTGAAGGGACTGTTATTCCCTCAATGTACATTCTTGACACCTTTGTTGACAATGATTTCACTGTAGATGTATGGATTTGTTTCTGGGTTCTCCATTCTGTTCCATTGGTCTAGGTGTCTGTTTTTATGGCACTACCAAACTGTTTTGGTTAATTGGCTTCGTAGTATAATTTGAAGTTAGGTAATGTGATTCCGCAGGTTCCGTTCTTTTTGCTCAGGATACCTTTGTCTATTCTGCATCTTTTGTGGTTCCATATAAATTTTAGAATTGCTTTTTTCTATTTCTGTGAAGAATGTCATTGATATTTTGATAAGGACTATATTGACGTTGTAGATTGCTTTTGGATGTTTTAACAATACTGATACTTCTAATCCATGAACATGGAATAACTCATTTTTTGGGTATCCTCTTCAAATTATTTTATCATTGCTTTATAGTTTTTATTGTAGAGATCTTTCACTACTTTAGTTAATTCCTGGATATTTAATTTTATTTGTAGCTATCGTAAATGGGATTATTTTCATTATCCCTTTTTCAGATTGTTTGCTATTGGCATGCAGAAATGCTACTGATTTTTATATGTTGATTTTGTATTCTACAACTTTACTGAATTTGTTTATATGCTCTAATCATTTTTGGTGGAGTCTTTAGGTTTTTCCAAATGTAAGATCCTATCATCATCTGCAAATAAGGACAATTTGACTTCTTCCTTTCCAATGTAGATTCAATTTGTTTCTCCCTCTTATCTAATTGCTCTAACTAGGACTACCAAAATATATCTCATTTGATTCTCTGAATGTACTCATGTAGTAAGCTAATAAAACCTTACACTTAATATTTTACACAAGTTGGAAAGAGAGGTGTAGAGGTTGCAGAGCTAGAGCCGCGCAATGAAAGATCAATTTGTTAACAATTGCCTGGAAAAATCCTTCTAGACCTCTATATTCTCAAGGTAGAAAGGCAAAATATTAATATTGCATCTTCACTTATAAGAAGGAGAAAACATTTTTTTAGTTGGTTTTTATCTCTATATTGAAAAGCCTCTGGATCCACTGCTTTTTCCCCACAACTTTTTTATAGATCTTTGTGTTTTCTTTCTTCTTCTTCCTTCTACCAGGTTTTCATTCCTTCCTTATTAATTAAAAAATATTCTTGAGTACCTAGTATGGACTAGGTGCAAGTCTAGAAGTCAACGTAATATTATTGGAGTTTCTATTTTAATAAAATTATAGTTCACATTAAAAATTTATATTTTCTTTGCCCTCTGCATCAACCCCAAACATATTATATTTTTATACCAAATATGAAAACATATTATATTTATACTTTTATATAAAATATGCTTTAAATGCTAGTTTTAACTTTGTGTGTCCATGTATTTCAGCATGCTTACACATGGAAATTAATAACAATATTTTGGGCATTACTTTTCTTCAATTAGCTAAAAATAATGTTTTCCAATAAGAAAATAAAATATGTAACATTTTCTCTACAATTTTCATTAGCAATAATGTTATTATTAACAATATTTAGTATTAACAATTACATCTATTGTATCTTATTATTAACAAAAATAAAGATATACAAATTATACCTTTAAAAATATACATCACCTGTGTTTGATGGCTCAGGTCTGTATCCTTAGCCTTTGGGAGGGTAACATGGAGAATCACTTGAGGCCAAGAATTCACAATCAACCTGAGCAACATAGCAAAATCCCGTCTTTACATGAAAAATAATTTAAAGATTAGCGGGGTGAGGTGGCTCTCACCTGTAGTCCTAGTCACTCAGGAAGCTGCGGCCAGAGGATTGCTGAGGCCTAGGAGTTTGAGGTTATAGTGAGCAACTATTGCTCCTCTGCACTCCAGCCTGGGTGACAGAGTGACACTCTGTCTCTAAAAAAAAAAATAATAATAAATTAAAATGGATGTCATACATTCAACAAGAAAACATAGGAAATGAAGAGATATAATAAATCATTCTAGAAGGAGAAAAGTGTGTTCTATGAAACTTTACTCTCTCTCGCTCTGTGTATCTCTGTCTCTCTCTGTATGCCTGCATGTGTTTGCATTACAGATTGAGATGTGTGCATGAATTTGTATTTATACATACACACATACATATATACATGTGTATACATATATATAATACATATACCTATACAATATATAATATATATCGTCTGCATTATACACACACAAATATATACATATTCTATATAGAACATTAAATGACTAGAGGACTTTCTATTTCTATATCAGCACAGCTAACTCAACTATCCAGAGGCTGGATATTTTATTTTGGGGTTCGTTTTTTTCTCATCCTTTTTCTTATTATTGTCGGGCTTTGTGTTTCTCCTCCAATCAGTAACATTTGCACAGAGCAAAGAAAGAGAAAGAAAAAGGTGACTTTAAGATACATCTATTTTTCTACTTCTGACTAAAGTTTTACGAGCAGAAAAGTTGAAAAGTGGAGACTAGCGTTGAGGTTTTATCTGTGGTTGGCTTTTATCTGTGGTTGGCTTTTATCTGCTGTCTAGTAGCTCCTCCCTTCTATAGATTATAAAAAGGAAGCCTCTATGCAGAGTTTTGGGTACCGCTCATCTTACCACTTCATTCATTGGTCTAAAACTTCAGCTTCAGGAACTTGGAAGTACGTTTTAAGATTATCCAATAATAGCTCAAGATATAGGACCACTTTTTTGTTTATCAGATTAAAGAAGTTACAAGAAACATATCTAGCCCTCAGTGGTGGGTTATATGTAAAGTGGGTGGTGGTGATTATCTAAATTCATTGCTATGAAACTCCTGAAGACATAATCTTTTCCTAGGGAATAACAAATTTAAAATTTTTATAAACATCACTACCCTATTGTGAGAGATTTGGTTACAAGTTTCTTTTTTCTTTTTTAGAATTTTAACTCTTCAGAGAATAATTAGGTCTTTAGTAATGTGTTTTTGTATGCAGGAACTCACAATCCTATGACTTTTCTAAATTTATCTCCATATTGACACTCAAAGAGGTTTTATGAAAGGTCCAGTAGTTACTACCGGAATACGAATCTCTCTAGCTGAAACTCTTTGAGTGGGCTTTATCATTTTCTAGAAAATAACAAGATATTAAATTGGATTTAATTGGATCAAGTAAGGTATTAAAAGAATTGTCACATGTACACATTATTTTTTATTTTTAAACATTATTTATTTATGTATTTCTATTGATTTGTTTGAATCAGCATCCAAACAAGGTCTACACATGACCTCAGTCAACCTATTTTTTACACTTCTTTTCATCTTTTGTTTTCTTGTAATTTACTTTTAGAGGCAAATGGGCAGTTTGCTGCTCAGGGTTTCCCATGGTCTAGATTCACTGATTGCCTACATTTAAGGGGGAAAATATAGAACATATTTCTCTAACCTGTGTATTTACTGTCCATTAGTAATTAGAACTAGATGCTTGATTTAATTCAAGTTTATTTTATTTTATTTTATTTTATTTACCTTTTTGGCAGCACTCCTTCAGAGGTAAAGGTATACACTAATCTCAGGAGGCATTGAATGTCTGACTGTCTCTTATTTTACATTATCATCATTGGTCATTATCATCATTGCTTGAATTGATTATTTCGTTATGGGTTTTTAAAATACAAATATTTTGTGATTTTTAATCAATAACATTTCTCAATGGTGTATGTAGTAGGACCGTGCATGAAGCATCTGCTAAATTTAATTATATAGGAAGAAAATTTAAATCATTTCATGCCACAAACTATTTGATCACTGGAATGCTGTGAAAAAGTATCTTTGGACTTGTACAGAAATAGGCCAGCTTAAATGATGTTTCAGTGAAAGACAACTCTGTAATATGGGTAGAAAGATCTTGACTTGCAGTTTTTATATGGAAAAATGACATAATGCACAATCAGCATTTTTCTAGACTTTCCGAGTGCCCAAATTATATGAGGTTATTCATCTATCAAATCAGTAAATATTTAGAACTACTCTAAGCCAAATATTGAAGCTACAACAATGATCTGATCAAGATAGATAAATCCCCTGCCCTCATAAAGCTTATTTACATTTGACAGAAGAGAATGATACAATTTCATAATTTATGTAGTGACAAGCATAGTAAAGTATAATAAAATTGAGAAGAAAAAATGTTACTTTAGGTCAGGATGTGAGGGGAGAAGTCTCTGAGAAGATAATGTTTAACAACCAAACCAAATTATGTAAAAAAATAATAATATCTGGGGAAAAAGTGTAAGAGGTGAAATCAAATATAAAATCTCCAAAGCAGGAAGAAACTTGTCCTATCCTTGGACTTGTTTGGAACCTGAGAAAACAGATCATTGATAATGTCATTTGAGATAGTAAAAATTGCAGGAACAACATGATTGAAAATCGGGGAGGGAGTCCTAGAGTTCAATTTGGGAAACGCTGAGTTTGAGATACCTCTTAGACACTCAAGTAGAAATGTCAAGTTGGTAACTGATATATGACCAATGCAGGAAGATATACAGTTAGGGCAAAGAAGAAGAGACTGAAGAACTGTTAGTCAAAAAATCACTGTCAAATTTCAGAGATGAGGAAGGAAGACAGAATGTCTGTATCTATAAAACTAATTACATTTTATAAGTTGGACCAAGTATAATACTGCCAAACATTCCTTTTTTTTTTTTTTGAGTCGGAGTCTCGCTCTGTCGCCCAGGCTAGAGTGCAGTGGCCGGATCTCAGCTCACTGCAAGCTCCGCCTCCCGGGTTTACGCCATTCTCCTGCCTCAGCCTCCCGAGTAGCTGGGACTACAGGCGCCCGCCACCTCGCCCGGCTAGTGTTTTGTATTTTTTTTGGTAGAGACGGGGTTTCACCGTGTTAGCCAGGCTGGTCTCGATCTCCTGACCTCGTGATCTGCCCGTCTCGGCCTCCCAAAGTGCTGGGATTACAGGCTTGAGCCACCGCGCCCGGCCCAAACATTTCTAATAAAAAGTGCACTTATTCTTATTTCTTTCCTTAAGTATCACTTGTTTCTGTATTTCCTTGTGCAGAACTCTACTCCCTGGTGGGGCACCCTGTTATATTTTGAATTATTTTCTTGTCAAATGATATTCTAGATTTCTCTGCTGTCAGCAGCTAATTTATGGCTGTGTCACTTAAAGTGTGTCCTGTGGAACAACAATTTCTTCCAGGAAATTAGAGCTTCTGTGGTTAAATTTGCTCAGAAACACTATTTATATTACCAGCATTTGGAGCATCCCAGCATCTAATAGAATATTAATAAAGGACATCTCAGAAGCCCATTGAATTTTGTCCACAAAATTATGTTTACAGAAAACACCTATTAACCTCCAATGGAACTGGTACCTAAAAAGCAGGAAATGTCATGGATGGATCGATGACTCTAACAGCCAAATGTCTCAATCACAAGTTCTATGAGCCGGTCCCTCTCATTCTGATGTTTTAATTGACTGATGCCCATTGATTTGAGGAGATATAAGAATATTGCTAACAGAAGAACTAAAATGCTGAAAGCATTTGCATCAGTCACATCTGCTCCATGAAGCCTTCTCTGAGTACTCTGTCCTCATTAGATTTTGTTGTTTCTAAACTCCCATAATATTCATAGCTCCCATAATACTCAAATATCAAATCGTTCACTATTCAATATTTAATTGTACACAGGCTTGTATTTCTGGCTCATTGCGTCTATCCTCACAGCTAATTGTTCTTCACTTCTACATGCATGCTCCGAATGTCTCAGTCAAAACAAACTCTGAGTCCTCAAGCCTGCCTGGTGTTTTATGCTTTTGAAAAAGTTGTTTGGGATCTTCTATCCTCTTCCCATCTTGGCCAATTATTATTGGTCTTCAAAGTCTTGGTCAAATGTAACTTCTGCTGCAAAACTTCCCCTGTCCTTTAGGTTTTCATGATGTTTTGTATAAGTAGCTACACTGTCACACTTCACACACTATTCTTTGCTATTACTGTTAGCTTCTGAGACTATGTCTCACTAATTGCTAGGAAGGGCTGAAGTGTGTCTTATTCAATTGTGTATCTATTTTGAGAGACTTCCTGGGACACTTGATTCCCCAGGAAAAGTAGAGAGAGAGAAAAGGAAAGCACATTTTTTTAATACTTTTATCTGTGGATGACACTTAGGTTGTTTCTGTTTATTGGTTAATATGAGTAACACCGCAATATGCATGGAAGTGTGGGAATGTCTTCAAGATTCTATTTTTATTTCTTTTGGATATATGCCCAGCAGTGGGATTGCTGGATCATATGGCAACATTTTTGTTTTTGAGAAACATCCATATTATTTTCCACAATGGCTGGACAAATTTACATTCCCACCAACTATATACAAGTGTTTTCCTTTTTCCACACCCTCCCCAACACTTGCTATTTCTTGTCTGTTTGATAATAGCCATTCTAAAAGGCATGAAGTGATCTCTCATTGTGGTTTTGATTTGCATTTCCCTGATTTGGATGCTCCCTGTTTGCAAAACCAAAAAACAAACACAAGGGGTGGCAGGATATTGACTTTATTTAACAAAAATAGCAGTGGGAAAATGTAACGACCCAGTGGTTTCACCTTGCCTGCCACCTAGACAGAGCCAATTTATCAAGACAGGGGACTTGCAATAGAGAAACAGTAATTCACACAGAGCTGGCTGTGCAGGAGATTGGAGTTTTATTATTACTCAAATCAGTCTCCTGAGCATTCGGGGATCAGAGTTTTTAAGGCTGTTTTGGTGGTGGGGGGGCAGAGGGGAAGGCCAGTGAGTCCAGAGTGATGATTAGTTGGGTCAGAGATGAAATGTGGGAAGTTGAAGCTGTTCTCTTGTGCCGAGTCAGTTTCTGGATGGGCGTCACAAGATCGGATGAGCCAGTTGATCAATCTGTGTGGTGCCAGCTGAACCATCAAGTGTAGGGTCTGCAAAATAGCTCAAGCCCTGAGCTTAGGAGCAGTTTAAGGAGGATTAGGATCTTGTAGCCTCCAGCTGCATGACTCCTAAACCATAATTTCTAAGCTTTTGGCTAATTTGTTAGTCCTACAAAGGCAGTCCAGTCCCCAGACAAGAAGGACGTTTGTTTTGGGAAAGGACTGCTATGGTCTTTCTTTTAAACTATAAACCAGGTTTCTTCCAAAGTTAGTCAGCCTATGCCCAGAAAGGAACGAGGACAGCTTAAAAGTTAAAAGCAAGATGGAGTTGGTTAAGTTAGACCTCTTTTACTGTCTCAGTCATAATTTTGCAAAGGCGGTTTCAAAAATGATCTAGACTTGCTTCCTTAGAAAAACCATTTCAAATTTTTGGGCAGAATGTGATGACTTTTAGAGGGAGGTTTGGTATTTTGAGCATGCAGGAAAGGCACTGAAGCTTTGTCTTGAGTTATTGTCTCATCTGGTGCATGAGTTGGCACCATTTTAAGCATATCTAGATTATACTTTAACTGTAGCCTCAAGATAATCTCCCAGTGGCTGAAAATTCCATGGGCACCTGGATTGTCTCAAGATTCAGTCTCTGAAACTTGTAAGCAAATATATAATTAGATAAAGCTACTAGTGCAAGGGAGTGCCTGGTGGAGAGGAGAGCAAAAGTCACTATTTTACTATTAACAAGAAAAAGGCATCAACAAAGGGAGGAAAGGAAAAAAGAACTAAGAAAAACTCCTTAAAAATAGAGTACTCAGTTACAGGATCAAGGGAAAATAAGAGATATTGGACAAAGGCATAAAATTTCAATTATAAGATTAATAAGATCTTGGGATCTAATGTACACATGCTGATGATAGTTAATACTACTCTATTATTTAATGTGAAATTTGATGAGAGCACATTTTCAGCGTCCTTATCACACACACACAATGATAGCTATGTGTGCTGATGGATGTTTTATGTAATTTGATTATAGTAACTATTACACAATGTATACATATATCAAATCATCATGTTGTACACTTTGAATATATGCTATTTTATTTGTCAATTAAATATTTTAGAACAAACAAAAAAGAGAAACAATTGTCTGGGAAAAAGGAAGCAGAACCTATCAATACTTGATGATTTTGAGTAACAAATTCATATTTTTAACTAAAAAAATGTGTGGGAGAGGGGCTTCAGTTTATTAATTTTAGCTCAAAATGCTGCTTTAACATACAAGAAAAAATAATTTCTTTATTCTTGATTAAACTGAATTTGATATTGTACATAAGCCTTCCTACCCCAATTAGCAGAAAAAAAGAGACCAATGTGTAATATGGATTCCTTTTAGTTCAGTTTAATAACTTAGTTTATTTAATGGGAGTTTTCAGTCTCTTTCAGTGCCTAGCCTCTGAAATAGCCTTCTGTGTCTCCTGGACTCCTTTCTCTGAAATGTAAATGAACAGTAAAGTAGGCTCCACATGCGTCAGGATGTGGAAAGCAGGGGTTCCCTGAACTTGTAGTAATCCTTGGATTTCCAGAATAATGTGTCTTTCATATCACTATAGTTACAGCATGCCTTACTGACATAGGCAGAGAAATCTGCAGCCAGCTTGACTCATAAACTGGTCTTGCTAGGCTTTGGTAATAGTTTTTGGTTGCAGCCTTGTTGACTTCACCTCAACTCAGCTTCAAGAGGTGCTTGCTCCTGGACCACCCTCTATCTTGTCCTCTGGCATGGCTGTCTGCCCACAGCCTCTGATGAGAGGTCATCTTACTCTTCTACCTTTATTCCTTTGCAGGAGACCAACTAGCTCTCAAATAAGCATGTATGCTATGTGGAACTAAGAGTGGCCAGAAACACTAAGTTGTTGCAGCTTTCTCTGCTTGATCACACTCCCCAACATTATTGATAGGAGAGGACTGATTATGAGATGATCTTCTTCATGGCACAGTACTGGGGCACAGAAAATGATTTCTAAAATATGACACTTCAGCATGCTGAGTGCTTTGAAAATTAAAAGGACTTGAAGCCATGTTTGCAAAATTACGGTTGCAAGAGAAATATGACATAGTTGACTTCATCTTGCTTCTAACCTCCAAGTTGTCCTTGGCCATTCCTGGGTACAGGCCAAGCTAACTTTGGAAAGAAGTTAGTTTACAGCTTAACCTTAAAGCAAGGATTATAATGGCCCGTCCCCAAACTAAACTCTCCATGTAAAGCTAATAAGGGGCCACCAGGTTGAGATTAGAAAGAGGCCTGAATTCTAAGATGTAAGCATAGTTAAATAATAACCCCCTTTATTCTGGAGATCACAAGATTTGTAACTTCCCTAATTACTCCTGTAGATAACGCCACTACTGTATAACCTAAGATTGGTCTTTTGAGATATTTTTCAGACTTTTGCATTCTGGCAAGTGACTGACCCCAGCCAGACACATGACTCATGATTCAACTAGTTCTGTGTGCCCCCACCTAGAGGTGGACTCAAGCAAATGAAAACTGTTTTCATTCATGATTGCATCTTCAACCAATCAGCAGCACCTATTCTCTAGTTCTTTGCCTATCCACTGTCCTTGAAAAACCTTAAGCTCCAAGCCTTCAGAAAGAACCCCCTCACCTTCACAAAGAGACGCATTACAAGTTGATCTCTGTCTAGAAGGTACATTAATTTCCCCTGAAAATTATTTACTCCTGCATACTCCTGCAATTCCCCACTCCCCTTTTCCTCTCCTCAGTGAAGAAATATTTAAGTACTGACCTCATCTGGCCTCTTTTTTTCTTTTCCTATTTATTCCCAATTGTCAGGCCTCTGAGCCCAAGCCTGCACATATACATCCAGATGACCTGAAGCAACTGAAGAATCAAAGAAATGAAAATGGCCAGATCTTGCTGTAACTGATGACATTACCTTGTGAAAGTCCTTCTCCTGGCTCAGAGGCTCCCCCACTGAGTACCTTGTGACCCCTGCCCCTGCCCGCCAGAGAACAACCCCATTTGTCTGTAATTTTTGACTACCTACCCAAATCCTATACAATGGCTTCACCCCTATCTCCCTTTGCTGACTCTCTTTTCGGACTCGGTCCACCTGTACCCAGGTGATAAAAAAGCTTTATTGCTCACACAAAGCCTGTTTGGTGGTCTCTTCACATGGATGAGCATGACATTTGGTGCTGAAGACCTGGGACAGGAGGACTCCTTTGAGAGACCGGTCCCCTGTCCTCGCCCTCACTCCATGAGGAGATCCCCACCTACGACTTCGGGTCCTCAGACCAACCAGCCCAAGGAACATCTCACCAATTTCAAATCAGGTAAGCAGTCTTTTCACTCTCTTCTACAGCCTCTCTTGCTACCCTTCAATCTCCCTGTCCTTCCAATTCCAGTTCCTTTTCCTGTCTAGTAGAGACAAAGGAGACACATTTTATCTGTGGACCCAAAATTCCAGGGGTGGTCACAGACTCAGGAAGACAGTCTTCCCTTGGTGTTTAATCACTGCAGGGACGCCTGCCTGATTATTCACCCACATTTCACTGGTGTCTAATCACCACTGGATGCCTGCCTTAGTCATTCACCCACATCATTTTGGTGCCAAGTCAATTGCAGGGACGCCTGCTTTGGCTGCTCACCCACATTGCAGCCCAGGGCTTTTCACCACCCCCTTCTCCGTGTTTCTACCTTTCTCTTTAAATTTACCTCCTTCACTATGGGCAATCTTCCACCCTCCGTTACCCCTTCTTCTCCCTTAGCCTGTGTTCTCAAGAACTTCAAACCTCTTCAACTCACTCCTGACCTAAAACCTAAACACCTTATTTTCTTCTGCAATACCTCTTGGTCCCAACACAAACTCAACAGTAATTCCAAGTGGCCAGAGAATGGCACTTCAATTTCTCCATCCTACAGGATCTGGATAATTTTTGTCAAAAAAATAGGCAAATGGTCTGAGGTGCCTGATGTCCAGGCAATCTTTTACACATTGGTCCCTCCCTAGTCTCTGCTCCCAAAGCAACTCATCCCAAATCTTTCTTCTTTCTCTTCTGTCTGTTCCTTCAGTCTCTACCCCAAGCTTTGAGTCCTTTGAATCCCCCTTTTCTACTGACCCATCTAACCTCTCCCCTCCTCTCCAGGCTGCTCCTTGCCAGGGTGAGCCATTCTTCTTCAGCTTCTGCTCCCCCACCCTATAATCCTTCTATCACCTCCCCTCCTCACACCTGGTCAGGCTTACAGTTTTGTTCCAGGACTAGCCCTCCCCCATCTGCCCAACAATTTCCTCTTAGAAAGGTGGATGGAGCTGAAGACATAGTCAAGGCTAATGCTCTTTTTTCTTTATACTACCTTTCCCAAATCTGTTAGCGTTTAGGCTATTTTTCATCAAATATAGAAAACCAGCCCAGTTCATGGCCTGTTTGGCAACAACCCTTAGACACTTTAACACCCTAGACCCAGAAGGGCCAGAAGGCCATCTTATTCTCAATATGCATTTTATTACCCAATCCGCTCCCAACATTAAAAAAACAAAACTCCAAAAATTAGATTCCAGCCCTCAAACCCCACAACAGGACTTAATTAACCGCATCTTCATACAATAATAAAGAGAGGCAGCCAAGTGGCAACCTATTTCTGAGTTGCAATTGCTTGCCTCCTCTGTAACAAAAACCCCAGCCACATCTCCAGCACACAAGAACTTCAAAACACCTAAACTGTGCAGCCAGGCATTCCTCCAGGACCTCCTGCCCCAGGATCTTGCTTCAAGTGCTGGAAATCTGGCCACTGGGCTAAGGAATGCCTGCAGCCCAGGATTCTTCCTAAGCTGTGTTGCATCTGTGTGGGACCCCCTGGAAATCAGACTGTCCAACTTACTGGCAGCCACTCCCAGATCCCCTGGAACTCTGGCCCAAGGCTCTCTGACTGACTCCTTCTCAGATCTTCTCGGCTTAGGAGCTGAAGACTGACGCTGCCTAATTGCCTCAGAAGCCTCCTGAACGGTCACAGACACTTTGAGTAACTCTTATAGTGGAGGGAAAGTCCATCCCCTTCTTAATACAGAGGCTACCCATCCACATTACCTTCTTTTCAATGGCCTGTTTCCCTTGACCCCACAACTGTTGTGGATATTGACAGCCAGGCTTCTAAACCCCTTAAAACTCTTCAACTCTGGTGTCAACTTGGACAACATTCTTTTGTGCACTCCTTTTTAGTTATCCCCACCTGCCCAGCTCCCTTATTAGGTCAAGACATTTTGACCAAATTATCTGCTTCCCTGACATCCTAGGCCATAGCCACACCTCATTGCCACTGCTTTAGTACTTTTAGAGACCCTCAAAATCACAAGCTATGCTCTGCTTACTCTCTACAGTTCCCATAACTTTCAAAATCAATTTTTCCTCCTCACACTTGATGCATATGCTTTCTGTCCCTCATCTCCTTCAGCTGTACTCACTCTTTGTTGAGTCTCCCACAATTACCATTGTTCCTGGCCCAGACTTCAATCTGGCCTCCCACGTTATTACTGATACCACACCTGACCCCCATGACTGTATCTCTCTGATCCACCTGGCATTCACTCCATTTCCCCGTATTTCCTTCTTTCATGTTCCTCACCCTGACCACACTTGGTTTATTGATAGCCATTCCACCAGGCTTAATCACCTCACCACTCACCAGCAAA
Organism: Macaca thibetana thibetana; assembly: GCF_024542745.1. NCBI lineage: Eukaryota > Metazoa > Chordata > Mammalia > Primates > Cercopithecidae > Macaca > Macaca thibetana. The sequence goes on from NC_065589.1 coordinate 114,580,482, forward strand.
GGCAGGCTATGCTATAGTATCTTCCACATCTATCCTTGAGGCTACTGCTCTGCCCCAGTCCACTACCTCTCGGCAAGCTGAACCTATTGGTGTAACTAGAGCCCTCATTCCTGCAAAGGGACTAGGCATCAATATTCCTACTGACTCTAAATACACCTTCCATATCCTGCACCACCATGCTGTTATATGGGCAGAAAAAAATTTCCTCACTACACAAGGGTCCTCCATCATTAATACCGCTTTAATAAAAACTCTTCCTAAAGCCATTTTACTTCCAAAAAAGCTGGAGTCATTCACTGCAAAGGCCATCAAGGGGCCTCAGACCCCATGGCTCAAGGCAACAATTATGCTGATAAGACAGCTGAAAAAGCAGCCAGTATTCCTACTTCTGTCCTTCATGGCCAGTTTTTCTTCTTCTCATCTTTTCACTTTACATTTCCAGTTTTGCCTTACAAAAGGTCTCTTCTTCCTCTGTGGCTCCTCCATCTACCTGTGTCTACTTGCTAATTGGACAGGCACATGCACAATAGTTTTCCTTACTCCCAAAATTCAATTTGCAAATAGGGCAGAACAGCTTTCTGTTCCCCCATGACCCCAACACTTCACCACTATTTTATTTTATTTTTCTTATTAATATAAGAAGACAGGAATAGGCCTCGACTTACTCAGTGCTGACAAAGGAGGACTCTGTATATTTTCTAATGAAGAGTGGTGTTTTTATCTATATCAATCTGGCCTGGTATATGAAAACATAAAAAAAAAAAACCCTCAAGGATAGAGCCCAAAAACACACCAACCAAGCAAATACTCACACTCAACCCCCTTGGGCACTCTCTAATAGGATGTCCTGGGTCCTCCCAATTCTAAGTCCTTTAACACCTGTTTTTCTCCTCTTATTCAGACCTTGTGTCTTCCATTTAGTTCCTCGATTTGTACAAAACCACATCCAGGCCATCACCAATCATTCTATATGACAAACGCTTCTTCTAACAACCACACAATATTGCCGCTTACCACAAAATCTTCCTTCAACTTTACCTCTCCTACTTGAGGTTTCCATGCCACTCCAACCTGCCTCTGCTGACTTTTTTCAGACTCAGCCCACCTGCACCCAGGTGATGAAAAAGCTTTATTGTTCACACAAAGCCTGTTTGGTGGCCTATTCACATGGGCACACATGACACCAATGAGTTACAGAAGCTCGTATACCATTTCAAGGTCACAGAAATAATGGGGGCTTGGATTCTGCTAAAACAGGTTATGGGAACGGGAAAAAGAGAAATTCTATTGAGGGGCAATAAATGATTGCTAGGGAGAATGATTGAATCCTGGAACAGAGATTAACCTGTAAATAGTTTCTTAGAAATTTAAATGTTCCTTGGAGATGTCAATGAAAAGAGTTGAACTCTAAAATATGTGAAGAGATTTATTCTGAGCCAAATATGAGTGACCATGGCCTGTGATACAGCCCTCAGGAAGTCCTGAGAACATGTGCCCAAGGTGGTCGGGGCACAGGTTAGTTTTATACATTTTAGAGAGGCATGAGACATCAATCAAATATATTTAAGAAATACATTGATTAAGAAATACATCAATCAAATACATTTAAGAAATACATTGATTTAGAAGGGCAGAACAACTCAAACTGGAGGGACTTTCAGGCTACAGGTGAATTTAAATATTTTCTGGTTGAAAATTGGTTGATTTTGTCTAAAGACCTGGGATCAATAGAACGGGAATGTTCAGGTTAAGGTAAAGATTGTAGAGACACGGTTCTTTTGAAGTCTTATAGTGGCTGCCCTTAGAGCAGATAAGTGACAAATGTCTCCTATTCAGATTTTACCTCTTTAGGATTGGGAGGGTCTGGAAGAAAAAGATCTAGTTATGTTAATGGAGATTCTTTACAGATGTAAATTTTCCCCCTACAAAGAACAGTTTTGCAGGACCATTTCAAAATATGGCAAATAAAGATGTTTGGGGGTAAAATATTTTTATTTTCTTCTTTGTCTCATAAATGTTATGCCAGAGTCAGGCTGGAAAGTATATCATGATATATAGGGTTAAATAAAACTCATCTGATGAGCATTTATGATTTGTAGGTCCCCAGACCCCTTAGGAATTTGGGCAAGATGAAAAAATCAAAGTTTAGTCCTCAGAGAGAGTCATTATAACTCCTAAAAATGTCTGCTTAGGTGTGGTCACATCTTGATCTTTTTTACTGCAATATTTAATGAGATAACAGTTAGGTAAAGAAACAACAATTTTTCTTTATGGTGGGTTTGTATCTTAGGCAGATAAAGGGAATTCAACCTCTTTGAGATGGTGTGGATGTAGGGGAAGGTCAGAGAGACCTTGAGGCTTCTTCTGTTCACCATGTCAAAACCGCATATTTTCAGTATTGATTTCTGAGCGGTGGCACTCATTTATACCTGATTACAATTATATTTATTTATTTTATTTATTTATTTTTTATGTGACAGAGTCTCACTCTGTCACGCAGGCTGGAGTGCAGTGGTGATATCTTGGCTCACTACAACTTCCGCTTCTCAGGTTCAAGCAGTTCTCCTGCCTCAACCTCCTGAGTAGCTGGGATTACAGGCATGTGCCACCACCCCTGGCTAATTTTTGTATTTTTAGAAGAGATGGTGTTTCACCATGTTGGTCAGGCTGGTCTCGAACTCCTCACCTCATGGTCCACCCGCGTCAGCCTCCCAAAGTGCTGGGATTATAGGTGTGAGCCACTGTGCCTGGCTAAGATGATATTTAAATGAGACTTTGGACTTTAGACTTTTGAGTGTATGCAAGAGTGAATTAGCATTGTTGGCACCATTGAGATGGAATAAATGTTGTTCGCAGGCAAGAAGTGAGAGGTGAAGTTCGCTGGGATTCTGGGTCGGGTGGGGACTTGGAGAACTTTTCTGTCTAGCTAAAGGATTGTAAATGCACCAATCAGTGCTCTGGGTCTAGCTAAAGGTTTGTAAACACACCAATCAGCACTCTGTAAAATGGGCCAATCAGTACTCTGTAAAATGGACCAATCAGCAGGATGTGGGTGGGGCCAAATAAGGGAATCAAAGCTGGCCACCCTGAGCCAGCAGCAGAAACCCTCCGGGATCCCCTTTCATGCTGTGGAAGCTTTGTTCTTTCACTCTTTGCAATAAATCTTGCTGCTATTCACTCTTTGGGTCTGTACTACCTTTCTGAGCTGTAAGGTCTGCAGCTTCACTCCTGAAGTCAGTGAGACCACGAACTCACCAGGAGGAATAAACAACTCCAGAGAGGCCACTTTTAAGAGCTGCAACACTCACTGGGAAGGTCTGCAGCTTCACTCCTGAAGTCAGCAACACCACAAACCCACCAGAAGGAAGAAACTCCAGACACATCTGAACATCTGAAGGAACAAACTCCGGACACACCATGTTTAAGAACTGTAACACTCACCACGAGGGTCCCGGCTTCATTCTTGAAGTCAATGAGACCAAGAACCCACCAGAAGGAACCAATTCCGGACACAGAAGGACATGAATTTGGTGGGATCAGGGGGTAGAATGCCATGGTCTGAATGTCTGAACATCTCTATCCTCTTCAAATTTATGTGTTGCAATCCTAACCACCAACTTGATGGTATTCAGTGGTAGAACCTTTGGGAGGTGACTAATTCATGAGGCTGGAGCTGTCATGAATGGGATGACTCATGACTCTCCTTATAAAAGAGGCCACTAGAGACCTTCTTGGCTCCTTTCAATATTTGAGGACACATAGTGAAAGCACCATATATGATCCAAAAAGTTGCCCTCGCCAGACACCAAATTTGCTGATGCCTTGATCTTGGATTCCTCAGCCTACAGATTGTGAGAAATAAATTTCTATTATTAACAAGACACCCAATTATGGTTATTATGTTATAACAGCCAGAACATACTAAGACATTTATTCAATATGTTTTACTAAGTACCTCATGTGTATTTGAACTATGTTAGGTTTCACTTTAGGGACATCCACCCTACATGATTTATGCTAAATACAGGCACATTTCTTCCCTCTCACTTTTTAATCTTTAGGTAGGATTCCAACAAGGGAATAGGCAGCATAGACTCAATATAATATACATTCTATCAACAGGTTTTACTTATAATAGATATTAAAGGATTTTTTTTTTTTTCAGATGGGGTCTCGCTCTGTCACCCAGGCTGGAGTGCAGTGGCATGATCTTGGCTCACTGCAAGCTCTGCCTCCTGGATTAATGCCATTCTCCTGCCTCAGCCTTAGTAGAGATGGGGTTTCACCATGTTAGTCAGGATGGTCTCAATCTCCTGACCTCGTGATTCTCCCACCTCAGCCTCCAAAAGTGCTGGGATTATAGGCATGAGCCACCACGCCTGGCCCCTAAAGGAATATTTTAAAAAATAAAATAAAAAAGACAGTTACCATGTTTTCTAAATTAAATAGTAACTTAATTCCATCAATGCTTGTATTTATTATTTTTTGTTTGTTTGTTTGTTTTTCGTAGTTTAAACTTCTAAATCCTAAATTTCTGTGTTGTTTGGGCTGTGGCATCACACGATCCCATATTAAAGCGAAGTCACTCTTGCTTTCTTTTTTTTTTTTTTCTCATTGCACTTAAGTGTTTGCTTATTGAATCACAGAACATAACTTGACAGAACCTTAAAGTATTGCACAAAACTATCAGGGAGAACTAGACTGTCATTAAGTTTACAAAGAAGTTTTTATAGACTAAGCACTATGCTTCTGAGGAAAACTATAATAGCTTTCATACTTCAGCAAGCACTTGTTTCTGTGTGATTTACAGATTTTTGCATATATACACCTAAATTTATTTTTGCAATATAATCCAGTTCTAGAATTGATAAAGAAAACCATTAACTCTCCATTTCTCTGGTTAGAATGGGAGTTTATATACAACAAAGACACTGTTCAGAAATGTGTTAGGAACTGATGTATCTAAAAAGCACATGAGAGAGTGCTGAAAAATAAATCACGTCTACGCAGAACTTCCTCATTTCCATTTGATTTGTAAGCCTTCCAAAATTCCATCATTTTTTTTTTAAATACATTATCGTCAAGCAATTAGAAGTGTGTATTTGCAGGTTTGGAAGAAAGCCATTATTACACAAATTCAGTGGATGATAGTGATTATTGTTAAACTAAGTTACAGGGCATAGGAGTTCACTCATAAAGCAACAGCATCTTATCACCTTGATAAGCCTCCTGTAAGGCTAGAGGCAGGTAAAATAAAGTCTGCTGAAGAAGCCCCGTGCCAGGTCAGGGGAATGTAGAAATTACCACGACCCCAAGGAGACTTCTTTATAATTTTTTTTTAAACTCTGGTTCCTGGGATATAATTACTCTCCATCTTTCGCCCCACCTGCCTAAATCATCACATTCCTACTCAGCACAGTCCCGCTAACTCTACTTCCTCCCAGGTAAGATTTTCTTTCAGATCTTTTAACCATGCTCAAATCTGTCTTACATTTTCACCATTTGAGAGGAGAAAATTGTTGAAGTAAGAAAGGAGGAAACTCTTGACATTGTTCAAGTTAGGGAGTTTTAGAATGAGCCAAGGACGACACTCTTGCTGCTTGCGATATTACATCCTGTGGCCATCTCTACCCATATGCAACACAAACCTTGATGACCAACGGAGTTCAAATAACCATTCTTTTATTATTATTATTATTATTTTTTCTTTCTTTAAAAAATTTTATTTTTAGGGCCTTTCTGACAAAACCAGAAAGCCTGCTAGACAATTCTAAAAGAGCTATAACACTTCAAATAACTATTCTTAAAGAGCTGTACTAAAAGTCTCTGTCCTCAAAATTAGAAGTGATCTTTTAGACCAAATCTACTGAAAATGTAGTCTGTGACCTTGTGCCATCCTCTGAAACGTTTACTTCCAGACTGTGTTAAGTATGGAAATAGAGAGTGTTTAGAAACTTTCATAGCTATTTGATAAAATCTAGTGATTCTTAGAGTGAAAATTAACATTGATCTTACATTTTCTGGTCTTTTTTAATACTTCGTTTTTCTAGTAATTTATTTTACTGTATTTTTTAAAAGCATTGGTTAGTGACAGATTTTACAATAAAACTATCCTTCAGGCCAGGCTGTAGGATACTATCCTACAGGCTTACACCTGTAATCTCAGCATTCTGGGAGGCCAAGGCAGGAAGATTGCTTCAGGCCAGGAGTTCAAGACGAGCCTGGTCAATGCTGTGAGACCTCACCTCTACTAAAAATGTAAAAATAATAGCCAGGTGTGGTGGCGCATGCCTATAGTCCCAGCTACTGGTGAAGCTGAGAGGGGAGGATTCCTTGATTCCCGGAGGTCAAGGCTGCAGTGAGCCATGATAATGCCTCTGCATTTCAGCCTGGGTTACAGAGTAAGATTGTATCTCTAATATATATATATATACACACACACATACACACACACACATTACCACTTTTAGTATAACAAACAATGTTTGAGATCCTTGTATTGTAAAGAAGCATTGGAAGTTTAGAGTATAACATTGATAATATTTTAACTCCTTTTATTGATTTACTTCAGATAAAATAGATTATAGCTACATAAGAGGGGCCCATCTCTTCAATCTCAGAGAAACATAGGACAGTATCAAGCTTGGCCTATGAGTATGGATCTGTCATTTGATATTCAGAGAAATGGATGAAAGGGGTGGAAGGGAGTAAAGGTAATTTACTAATACTAATCTATTTCAATATGTGTGACTTTCATTTTTCTTTACTGAGACGCATCCATCCCCCCAATTTTTTTTTTGTATTAGACAATCACATTAGCTTCAGTTTTGGTATTAAAATAAAAGTAAAGAAAGAAAAATATTATAAAATTAAAATTCATAAAGAAGGAAAACAGAATAATGAGAAAATGTACACTGGAGAAAGTTACTAATATGGATAAATTTTATAAATTAAGACAAAAGAAAACAATATCTTTGGAAGCAATAGATGTAAGTTATTAAGTCCATCAATATACCATGCAAATTGTGATCCAATATAACTTAATTGCTCTCTGGACAGCTAGAAATGGTAGAAATATGCAAGAAAATCAGACATCATGGTTTAATTCAAAAAGCTTCTACCTGTGTTTATTTTCTGTTGCTTGGAAATTTGTCTTTAGTATGTATTTTAAATGTAGACATTAAACATAAACATAAACAGGACTATAGCAGGAGGAAAGGTGAAGTGAAAGAGAGAGAGAGAGAGATGCTTTAGGGATGCACTGGAGTGCAGTGGCATGATCACGGCTCACTGCAGCCTTGACCTCCTGGGCTCAAGTGATCCTCTCACCTCATCTTCCCAGGGACCCGGGACCACAGGCATGTGCCAGCATGCCTGGCTAATTTTTTTGGCATTTTTTTTGTAGGGACAGGGTTTCAGGATGTTGCCCAGGCTGGTCTCAAACTCCTGAACTCAAGTTATCTACCTGCCTAGGTCTCCGAAAATGGGATTACAGGTGCAAGTCAACCATGCCTGGCCTGGAAGAGAAAAGTTGATGATAAAAGGAAAGTTCTGTTTTTGTTACCTCCTTTTATGTAACAATTTACCCAAAATCTTACTAGATTAAAATAATATCTGTTTATTATCTCAGAGTTTCCATGGGTCAGAAATCCAGGTAAAGCTAAGCTGGGACCTCTGCGTCACAGTTTCTTATTAGGCTGCAATTAAGGTATTGGCACAGGATGGACATTTTGTTCAAAACCATACAGTTTTTAAAATTTTTATGGATACATGCTACTTGCACATATTTATGAGGTACATGTAATATTTTGGTATAAGTGTACAATGTGCAGTAATCAAATCCGGGTAATTGGGATACCCATCCTCTTAAACATTTATCGTTTCTTTGTGTTAGGAACATTCCAATTCCGTTCCTTTTGTTCTTTTGAAATATACAATAAATTATTGCTAATCATAGTCACTCTTTTGTGCTACTGAATGCTAGATCTTATTCCTCTTATCTAAATGTATATTTTTTTACCCATTAACCCCTCTCTATTCCCACCACCCCCGCCCACACCCCCTGCACTCTGCACTACCCTTTCCAGCCTCTAGTAACTGTTACTCTACTCTCTATCTCCATGAGATCAATTTTCTATTAACTTCCACTTGTGAGTGAGAACATGCACTATTTGTCTTTCTGTACCCGGCTTATTTCATTTAACATAATGTCCTCCAGTTTCTTTTTTTTTTTTTTTTTTTAAATGGAGTCTTGCTCTGTCACCCAGGCTGGAGTGCAGTGGCGCAATCTCGGCTCACTGGAAGCTCTGCTTCCCAGGTTCACACAGTTCTCCTGCCTCAGCCTTCCGAGTGGCTGGGACTACAGGCGCCCGCCACCATGCCCGGCTAATTTTTTTTGTATTTTTAGTAGAGAGGGAGTTTCACCGTGTTCGCCAAGATGGTCTCGATATCCTGACCTTGTGATCCGCCCACGTTGGCCTCCCAAAATGCTGGGATTACTGGCTTAAGCTACCATGCCTGGCCTCCAGTTTCATCCATGATTTTACAAATGACAGGACTTTGTTCTCTTTAATGACTAAAAAATATTCCACTGTGCACATGTACTAAATTTTATTTATTCATTCATCCATTGGTGAACACTTTGGGTGATTTCCATAGTTTGTCTATTGTAAACGGTGCTGTCATAAACATGGGTGTGTAAATAGCTCTTTGATATACTGATTTTCTTTTATAATTAACCAGCAGCAGTTCTATATTTAATTTTTGAGGAAATTCCATACTTTTTTTCACAGTGTACTAATTTACATTCCCCCACACAGTGTATGAGCATTTTTTCTCTGCATCTTCTCCAACATCCAGTATTTTTCATCTTTTTGATAACACTCATTTTAACTGGAGTGAGACGGTATCTCATTGCATTCAAATAGATTTGATTTTCACGTTACCTCGTGATGTTGAGTCTTTTTCATGTGTCTGTTGGTCATTTGTATATATTCTTTGAGAAATGGCTATTCAGATCTTTCGTTTGTTTTTAACTGAATTTTTTGTTTTTGTTTTTGCTATTCAGTTGTTTGAGTTTCCTATATTAACTAGTTATCAAAACCAGGCATTTCAGATACTATAGCAACTCAACTCTCATTTCCCCCTTAAGATGTGTATGCTTTTGCTGTTGTTGTTTATATGCTTGTTTTTTTAATGACTTCCCTGGATTTCAGTTCTCATGATGTATGGCCACAGATGTGTGTGTTCAGCTTATCTTGCCCTCATTTTTATTTTTTAACCTGGCTACCCTAGGGGTCACTCTGTGTCTTTCATGGCTCTGTGATCAGTCAATGATTTGGGCAGTTGTGCTCGAACACGTTGATTCCATAAGGTTTCCACCTTTTGCTGAAAGGCTTTCTCTGAGGAACACATTCAAAATTCAGCCAGTTCTCAAATACACCCTATCTTCTCCTTTCTGCTGGGCCCAAGTTGGCTTTCCTTGCATGTATGTTTATTTATCCAGTCTCTCAGGGAGGTATTAAGAGCTTATCAGATCCTTCTATGTCTCTCATTTCTAGGTTCTCTCCACTCACTCTATGGGTTATTCACAGCTCTGTAACCATAAGTTAACAGAGGCACAAGCTTCCCTGTTCATTTCCTCCCAAAATTGCTACTTTAATAATGTGAATATGGTTTTATATCTCCTGTTCAAAAATGTCAGCCCACTCTGGCAACATGCCTACTGGTTTTGAGTTGTCACTTCACCTGAAATAGGCAAGGAGGAGGAAAGCATTCCCAGGAAGGAAGGCTACAGATCCCACTGCCCTTATTAGGCTTCCAGTGGGTTTCTTATGAATAAATGCTTCTCCATTAGTTGTTTCTGTTTGCTTGATTTCCAGAGGCCTGAAATGGTTATTTTTGACATGTTTCCTACTTTTATGTGACTAAGTTAATTTGATCATAGGAGGAGAGTGGCTTTCATCGTTCTTATTTGATTCTACAAGGAATACATAATCACAGATATTTAAAATTACATAGCATTTACATGCATCCTGAGTAACACTGAAGTATTTAATAAATAGCTGCTGATGAGGGTGGGGCTGAGAGAGTTATGGCTAACCTACAGGTGAGCATGTACACATCAGAGAAAATAATCAGGGCATGATTCAAAGAACAGGGACTCTGAAAGGGATCTCAAACAACCTAGCACTTTTGGTTACTATTCTTTGGTAAACTTCATATTTTAATTCCAGGTGGCCATCTCCTAACCCTGCCTAATTCCAGGATACAGGGCTAAAGTCTCTGTAGCTAATGAAAGTGCTTTTCAAATACACCTACATACAAAGCCTCTACTCTATTGGATTAACTTTCAGCCAGACTGTAAAGTTCAAATGTTGAAACACCAGTAAAAGAGGCATAAAATGAATCTGATGAGAAGGTGCTTGGTTGATGGGGAAAGGTAGAAAAAAGATACATCACAGTTTGGAGGTCTAAGATGAAGTGGTTAAGACAATGGACTTGAGCCTTAAAGGACCTATGCTTAAATTCACCACTTGGAAGCCGCATAATATTGAGACATGTAGTTAACTTCCCTGAGTCTCTTTTTTTTTTTTTTTTCATAGAAACTTGGAATAATAGTATGTATTTTATAGGGTCTTTGTAAAGATTAAATGAGTAAGTTTTTGTAAGGTACTCACCTGTACCATGTTAAGACGTCAATGTGTAAGAACTATTATTCATAAGGTTTATTTAGTGGTCTATGCCTCGTTCTTTATTAGGCTGTTACAGTCTTGGTGAGGAAGGACTGTGTCATTCAGGAAATTCTGTAGCATTGACCAACACTTGAGGCATGGAGAAAGCTCAGATAGTAGACAGAATGCCTGAATTCTTGACTGAAACATTTCCCTCTAGAAATTCACATGCTGAAATAACACCCATAACCTTTAGTATTTATCCAAATCCTCCAAGAGGATGAAAATGTTTTAGTATAGTGGAATCTTGAGACCTCTTTGTCAAAGTACATCATTGAGATGTAAAGAATTGAATAAACTAGCTTCTTGCTGTGGGTAGTAATAGAGGATATAGAAAGAGGGAAAGATGAGAACCACAAGTAATATAGCTCTTATTCTGGCCAATTATTACAATTTTTTTTTTTTATATATAAATACATGTCTGGAGTATGTATCTGTGTGTGTGTGTGTGTGTGTGTGTCTGTGTCTGTGTGTGTGTCTGTGTTTCTTGAAGTGTTTCTGCTGAAAAGTGTCATGGATTTTTTCTTACTTCATCCCCACAACATGAATAATTTAATTTGGGTGCTTTGTAGTAATTTTTACTGCCTCTGAAATACAGCTATAATTCTAAAAAAAAATATTATTATGATATATGAAGCCTGTGGTTTTCCTTCTTCACTTCCTCACTAACACTTCTGTACTCTTATGTAACGTGCAAGCCGATGGATATTAAAACTGCTATCTTTCAAATATAAAATAATATTTGCATCCAGTCATCCCTCTGTGTTTGTCAGGGATTGATCCCAGGATCCCTGCAGATAACAAAATTTGGTTACTTTCAAGTTCCTTAAATAAGATGGCATAGTATTTGCATATAACTTTTGCACATCTTCACATATACCTGAAACCATTTCTAGATTACTTATAATACCTAGTACAATGTATATGATATGTAAATAGTTGTCAGACTACATTATTTTTTATTTGTATTATTTTTATATTGTTATTTTTATTGTTTTTCATAGAGTTTTGACCCACATTTGGTTGAATCCATGGATGTTGAACCAGTGGATGTGGAGGGCCAACTGTATTTAGTTCTTGGCTTTCATTTTTGATAGAGCTTTAGAATCACAAATGTTATTGATGTTGGCTTATCTTCTCTCTGCTTTAAGCTAATTGCTTAGAATTAATCTTCTTTCTCATAGTGTCAATGAACAGTCTTCTAAGGCACATTTAAAGTAATCATTGACTTAAGCTTATGTTTTACTTTGCTTCCTACTTTCATCAATATTCAGCAAAAGAGTTGTAGTGAAATATGTATTATTTTATCAAATACCCAACATTCCTTCTTATTTTACAGAAAGTCCCCATTGTTTGTAGTATTAGTGGGATATATTGTCTTACCTCCCACAATAGAAATCGAAGATGGGTATTTCTGATCTCTCCACTGCCAGACAAAGAAGCATTTGATCCTTGCTTAACCAGCCGACTAGACATTTGCTTCAAGGCCTTTGAATCGAGAGCACGCACCACAGAGGTGAGTTGATGGCTGAAATGTATTTTCTACTGCTGCGGAGTCAGACACGGAAGCAGCAGTGAAATCCTGGCTCAACTGCTCTTGTTGCCAAGCTCTAGAATCCCTAGATCCTTATTTTCCAAGCCTCCCACCAATATTAGCTTCTTACGATAAATCTCCTTTTTATCTTACATAGCCAGAGCCCGATTCTGTTGGAAAAAAAAAAAAAAGCAAAAATCCTGAATAACAAAAGTGTTCTCAAAACTATTATCCTGTGTTCAATAAAAACATTGTCTCATTCATAATACTGCTGTGTAGCTTCATACATGCATTCACACATGCATCTTTACAATTTGATTCTTTCATTTATTATCACTATGATTTGGTATAAAGTACATAGATTTTGCTATCAGGCCAACCTGGGTTCAAATTTCGACTTCAACATTTGGTGTGTAATCTTGAGTAATATGTGATATAAACAAAAAATCCAGTTTAAAACTCAGTGCATAGAAGACAGATCAATTAATTCAATATCAGAAAATGCATTATTAGCTTTGCCTCTAAGCAACTGTGTAATCTTGGGTAAATAACAAGCTCTAATCTTATTGACCTAATCTAAAAAGAAAATGTTGTTCAGGATTGTTTTAAGACCCTTTCTAGTTCTAAGATTCTATAATTCACACAAAATTCAGTTTCACGTTTCAAAACTGATCGCATTTTGCAATCTCTCCCTGTGTGTGTTTGTGTGTTTGCAGACACTAGGTATTATATAAAATTAGCCCTTTCCTTTTTAAACAAAATACATATATTATTTTTTGTTATATATTGATAAATTGTGGTTGTATATATTAATGGGGTAGAAAACGTTGTTATAATTTTTTTTTTTTTTGAGATGGGGTCTCGCTCTGTCCCCCCAGCTGGAGTGCAGTGGCCGGATCTCAGCTCACTGCAAGCTCCGCCTCCTGGGTTTACGCCATTCTCCTGCCTCAGCCTCCCGAGTAGCTGGGACTACAGGCGCCCGCCACCTCGCCCAGCTAGTTTTTTGTATTTTTTAGTAGAGACAGGGTTTCACCGTGTTAGCCAGGATGGTCTCGATCTCCTGACCTCGTGATCCGCCCGTCTCGGCCTCCCAAAGTGCTGGGATTATAGTGTGATCATTTTTAATACAAAGTGGAATTATTAAATTAAGCTATGAAGACACCCGTCACTTCAAATATTTAACACTTTTCGTGATAAGAACATTTGAAGTGTACTCTCTGTGGTATTGAACTGCACAGTACTCAATTATTAGTTATATTTTATGCCAGTCTGTTGGTCTTAGACAAGTGTCACTATCATGGCATTTTATGTAAGAAATAATCAGCTTAGCTGGTCCACAGACCTTGTGTGTTGGCTGGGTGTGCCAACCACACCTGACAAAGCTATCCCACATGCTGCTCTTCTGCCTAGACCTCTCTACATTCCTTTCACTTTGTCCTGACTTAACTTGTCTTTAATTGAGTCTGTAATATTGTCAGTTTCCGTTTTTATTTCCTTTGGTAAACTTTCCTAAACCTCTCTCACCTTCTACCCCAGCCTTGATTGGTTTTCTCACGACAGGCATTTACCACATGCTCTACTTCTGTGTAGCATTCTACAATTGTAACTTAAGAATGATTATTATTATTTAATTAAGCTTCATGATAGCAGAATCTTGGTTTTAATTATCTCCCTAGTACCTCGCATTGTGCAAAGCCCACAGTGGGTACACAATAGATAATTGTTGAATTTGAGGAATGAAAGTTACTACCAAAATACAAGCCTGCGTGTTTGATTCTAACTTCTGGCTCTCTCTACTCAACTATGCTGACCAGATAAAAGGGCTTAAGCTTCAGAACTGTATCATGTGCAATAAAGCCTTTAGAAGATTTGCCATGGATCACAGTGTCTTTCTTTTCCTAATGTCCTGGGAGTCACATGTTTTATTGGTCAGCCTCTCAACCTGTAGCTGACTTCACTGTTCATTCAGGGTCCAGCTCATCCATCTTTTGGTGATTTTCATAGGCTATAATGGCTTTGTTTTGGATAATTAGTGAAAAGATAACATTTAAGGACATCCTAGGGTTATAAGCCAACACATGGGAGCGATTCCAGAGTCTATCACTCTAATTAAAGGAATATTTCTCTAAGGGTACTATTTACAATTTCCAGCCACTGATGGGTAACATTGGCACTCAAACTAGAGTTTGTGAATAATGTAAAAATGAAAGCCAGTATAAATCATCCCTCTATGAGACAATAAATAGCATTGTCAGGCAAATAAAGGGTGCATTTGTAAGTGATTTAAAGTGCCAAATAATTTGTAAGGTTCTCAACTCTTCATAAACAACTGGAGGGCCTAATACTTTGCAGGTACTTAGTCAATGCTACTGAATTGTAGATTGACTGAAATAGTTATTCTTAAGAGAGCCATTTATCTGCTGTATAGCTATTATTGATACTCAAGGCTTATAGAAAGAGCATGAATTTAATTCAAAATATTGAAAGAGAAGAAGTATACATGTGATTATCAAAGAAACAGAGTTCAAGATACACAAAAAAGTGGTGATTAAAGAGTATTAAACAATTCTAACCTCCATGGATACAATGCAGTACATTCAGGTGACTGAGACAGAGATAGTGAGGTGCCTGACACACATTGTATCTGTGCTGCTTCATTCATTAAAATGCGACGAATGAAGGTTCACTTATACTTGGGATGGCTGGAAGGTTAACTGTCATTGTTCCATATTTCTCTCCACCAAATATAAACAATGACAGTCAAAATGGAAAAAAAAATAGTAATAAAAACACAGTCACACCCAAACACAAGATGAATCTTGGTGATGCATAAATGCAGAGCTGAAGGGGGCAACCTGCTTGTCTGCAGGCCTGAAACTTGCAAAGACAGCTAGGGTTAGACCATGCTCGGTATTGGGAGTAAAGATATTCACTTCGGAGGAGAAGATACGTCAAGTCTCACTATGTTTATGGCTAGAGCTGGATTAAGTCAAGAGAAGAATTTGAGTTAGGTCACCAAATGTGATAGTGCCAATATTCCACCTTCTGGCTCTTTGTGGATGTCTCTCTGACACCTATTTGTTGTTATATTCTTACCCTTTTCTCTCTCTGTCACAATTCTTTCTCTTACTGTGCCAGTCTTTTCCCCATATCTATCTCCCTTTTTCTCTTTCTCACAAAATTTCTCACATTTGCTCAAAGAAACACTAAGAAAACATTGTTAAGAAAATATTTGCTAGAGAAAAACACTATTACCTGACCAAGGAAAACTGAAATGACGACAAAAGAATACATTAGGATTGATGAATTGAAACAATTGATTTTGGTCAAAAAACTGATTAATAAATTAAATTTTAATTAGCAATGTAATTGAGAAAGTAATAGTACTAATAGGAAAATCAGCAAAATAAAAATAAACTGACATATTTTCACTGTGGTATACAGAAATTCAATCAATGAAATAAAATGGACTAAAGAAATCTTTTGTTAAAAAAAAAAAAAAACTCTAGATGACATTTATTTGCATTTACATTATTTGGAATTTTTTTTTTTCTTTTTTCTTTTTTTGAGACAGAGTCTCACTCTGTCACCTAGACATCTAGAATGCAGTGGTGTGATCTCAGCTCACTGCAACCTCTGCCTCCTGGGTTCAAGGGATCCTGCCACCTCAGCCCCCAGAATAGCTGGGACTGTGGAACTACAGGCACATGCCAACATGCCTGGCTAATTTTTGTACTTTTAGTAAAAACAGGGTTTCACCATGTTGTCCAGGCTGGTCTTGAACTCCTGGTCTCAAGTGATCAGCCTGCCTCAGCCTCCCAAAGTGCTGGGATTACAGGTGTGAGCCACTGTGCCTGGTCTTATGTTATTTGAAATGTTTTGTTCTAACTAGTCTCTGAGTTAAAACATTTCCAGCATCAAATTCGTCAACATTATTCAAAACTTATTATAGAAGTCACTTTAATGATCTCTGAAATGTTTTTATTTCCAACGCCTTGAGTTTTTCTATTTCTCACTAGTCCAATAAAAAGCTTCTCATAAGATATAAAGGAAACACTCCTTGGTAGATCAGTACATTTTATAAGCTAAGACATTTTTAAACTTTCACAGCTCAGTGGTGGGGGACTTGAACACAGCCTGATCTTCAAGGAAATCAGGAAGATATGGGATTTTACAGTGAGGTTTGCAAACTTAGGTTGCCATAGATTCAACAAAAAACTGTCTATAAAAGAGAAAGTAGCTCATTATAGAAAAAAAAAAAAAAAGGTTAGCTAACTTCATCCCTATTTGGAACACTGATATATATATATTTTTTTATCAGATCACAGTTGTCTCTTATTTTGTCTGAAAATGTTCACCCCCAGTAGAGTAAATGAGGGTGTTTCAGCCTTGTAAAGATGCACAGGTGTTCATGCCAGCATTAGTTTTCGCTGCTGGGGAGATCCAAGGTGCATGATTCAGTCAAACCATCACCAAGGCCCAGCTGTGATTATGTAGAAGAAACATGCCTGGGAGGTCTGGGTTCCTCTCATGTATTTACAGAAAGCAAAAAGTGTTTCTTTCAACTGAGGAACAAAATTTCCAACTATTTACCCAGGAAGTAACTGAGTAGACGTTGTGCTGTTTCTTGGGAAAAACAGAAATAGACTTACCTGGAAAGAAATGCCAGTCATTTTTTGCACTCCATGCCAAAAGTTCATGTATTAGTCAGGGTTCTCTAGAGGGACGGAATGAATAGGATAGATGTATAGATAAAGGGGAGTTTATTAAGTAGTATTAACTCACATGGTCACAGGGTAAGGTCCCGCAATAGCCCATCTGCAAGATGAGGGGAAAGGAAGCCAGTCTGAGTCTCAAAGCTGAAGACCATGGAGTTCGATGTTCGAGGGCTGGAAGCATCCAGCATGGGAGAAAGATGTAGGCTTGGAGCCTAGGCCATTCTAGTGTTTTCTTGTTCTTCTGCCTGCTTTTATTGTGGCCATACTAGCAGCTGATTAGATTGTGCCCACACAGATTGAGGGTGGGTCTGCCTTTCCCAGTCCACTGACAAAAATGTTAATCTCCTTTGGCAACACCCTCACAGACACACACAGGAACAATACTTTGCATACTTCAGTCCAATCAAGTTAATACTCAATATTAACCATCAAAGTTAATATACAGGCAGAACCAGCTCAAAACATCTTCTTTTATTTCTTTTTTTTTTTTTTTTTTTGACAGAGTCTCACTCTTGTCATCCAGGCTGGAGTGCAGTGGTATGATCTCGGCTTAAACCTCTGCCTTCTGGGTTTAAGCAATTCTCCTGCCTCAGCCTCCTGAGTAGCTGGGACTACAGGCACCCGCCACCGTGCCTGGCTAATTTTTGTACTTTTAGTAGAGACAGGATTTTGCCATGTTGGCCAGGCTAGTCTCGAACACCTGATCTCAGGTGACCTGCCCACCTCGGCCTCCCAAAGTGTGGGATTACAGGTGTGAGCCACTGTGCCCAGCCCCAAAACATCTTCTTTTATACTTTACTTGAGACAAAAAAAAATATATATATATATATATATAGCATTGCTGAAAGTGAGTATGTTCTAAGGCGTTACTCCTTTGGAATGTCTGTCTAGTCTTGCTAACTCACCCCTCTTCATGGGGAGTCTCTTTTCACCCTTTTTTCCTCCTATATCCAACTGGTATCAATATATGTAATTGAATCCTTGTTTTTATGCACACATAGAAGGAAACTTCTGGATAAACATACCTTGTGCAAGGTTGTTACTATTGAAGTTGTTATTTAGGCAAGGATTGTATTTATACTAGGGTTATGCTTGTAAGCAAGGTCATTACACACTCATGATGGGCCAGAACATCTCGATACGGTGAGATATTTTCATACGGTGAAGCATTATTATAAAGAATATTAAATCAACTGTGATAGTAGGTGTATAGATGAATATGAATGAACCTTCCAGAAAGGATTAGTGGATGTCTTCATGTATTTGGATAACTAGCTCGTCAACATAAATAAGTATTTACTTTAAAAGCAAAAGTTTGTTATCATTGGACATACTTTAAAAAGAAACACAGATCATATCCTTGTTATGTTCGCATCTTCTGTAAATAGAAATTATTTTGACTCCAAGCACATTAGTATTCTCAGTATTTGTTATATGGCTAGAAGATTTATCAACCATGACGACATCTGGTTTCAAGAAACAGAAAACCTGAAAAACTACGCCCTAAACAAGTAGCAGGTTTGTTTTATTCCTCCCAAAGAAAAAAGTCCAGAAAGAGGTGGTCCAGGGCTGATTTCCCGGTTCCCTGGTTCCATGACAGGACCTAAACATCTTCTGTTGTATTTTGCTGCCACACCGGCCTTAGTAGGAGCTTTCAGCTTTATGCTTGCATCAACCAAAATTAAGGCTGTTGAGGCAGAAATAGTTAGAGAAAAGTTTATTGGAAGCCAAATGTGAGACTTGACCCTGGAAAACACACTATCGGGAGAACCTGCTGCCGATGTTTAATGTGGGTTCTTTTCTATTTCCTAAGTGTCTGGGCTGCCATTGAGAAATAAAAGGAAAGAGCACGAGAGAGAAATTTAAAGCTGGGTGTCCGGGGGAGACATCGCATGTCGGCAGGATCCGTGATGTTCCCCCAGCCGTAAAACCAGCAAGTTTTTATTAGTGATTTTCAAAAGGGGAGGGAGTGCACGAATAGGGTGTGGGTCACAGAGATCAGATACTTCACAAGGTAATAAAATATCACAAAGCAAATGGAGGCAGGACGAGATCACAGGACCACCAGATGAGGCGAAATTAAAATTGCTAATGAAGTTTCCACAGGCATTATCGTTGATAACATCTTATCAGGAAACAGGGTTTGAGAGCAGAGAACCTGTCTGACCACAATTTATCAGGTGGGAATTTTCCTCCTCCTAATAAGCCTGGGAGGGCTACAGGAGACTAGGGCTTATTTCATCCCTTAGACTTTGACCATAAAAGACAGCACACGCTTCCCAAGGGGCTGTTTATAGGCCTGCCTTCAGGGTGTATTCTCTTTCTCAGGGATGTTCCTTGCTGAGAAAAAGAATTCAGCGATATTTCTGCTATTTGCTTATGAAAGAGGAGGAATAGAGCTCTGTTCCCTCCGGCTCACCGGCGGCCAGTTCAGTTACCTCTCTTGTTCCCTGAACATCCCTGTTATCCTGTTCTTTTTAAAAGATGCCCAGATTTCATATTGTTCAAACACACATTCTCTACAAACAATTTGTGCAGTTGATACAATCACAGGGTCCTGAGGCGACATTCATTCTCCTCAGTTTACGAAGAAGATGACAGGATTAAGATATTAAAGACAGGTATAGGAAAACACACGGGTATTGACTGGGGAAGTGATAAGTGTCCATGAAATCTTCACAATTTATGTTCAGAGATTACAGTAAAGACAGGTGTAAGAAATTATAAAAAGACAGGTGTAAGAAATTATCAGTTTGGAGAACTAATAAATGTCCATGAAATCTTCACAATTGATGTTCTTCTGCCGCAACTTTAGCCGGTCCCTCCGTTTGGGGTCCCTGACTTCCCACCACAACACACCAACAAAATTGAGTGTGTTCCAGAGTCTGTTACAAGTTGGAAGGCTTTTATGAAAAAGTTTAGAGAAAAGGAAGTGGATTCCTCATGCTGGAGTTGTCCCTTTCATTGGAGAGTATAATACAGAGGTTACAATCCTAGGCTACAGATTACAACAAACAGGCTAAAATGTTTTACATGCAAAACAATCAGGA
Source organism: Macaca thibetana thibetana (assembly GCF_024542745.1). NCBI lineage: Eukaryota > Metazoa > Chordata > Mammalia > Primates > Cercopithecidae > Macaca > Macaca thibetana. Next base: position 114,600,517 of record NC_065589.1, read on the forward strand.
AAACTTCATGAATCAGAAAAACTTCATGATTCAGAAATAAGTCAATCTCCTTTTCTTTTCTTTCTTTCTTTCTTTCTTTTTTTTTGTATTTTGTTTTTGAGATGGAGTCTCACTTTGTCACCCAGGTGGAGTGCTGTGGCATGATCTCAGCTCACTGCAACCTCCACCTGCCAGGTACAAGCAATTCTGCCTCAGCCTCCCAAGTAGCTGCGACTAGAAGTGTGCACCCCCATGCCCACCTAATTTTTGCATTTTTAGTAGAGACGGGGTTCCACCATGTTGGTCAGGCTGGTCTCAAACTCCTGACCTTGTGATCCACCTGCCTCGGCCTCCCAAAGTACTGGGATTACAGGCGTGAGCCACTGTGCTCAGCCTGTCAATCTCCTTTTCAATGTCAGTAAGTTATGTCTTAATCAGTATGTCAGGTTTGAGGAACTCATGATAATATTTGAGGAATTCATGTTATGATCTTTACTCAGGAATAGGATGTGAGCCAGGAATCATAAAAGCTCCCCTGGTCAAGTCACATTCATATATAGATGACTAGTGGGTGGGTGGCAGGCTGGAGAAGCACACTCTTACCCTGGGCAAGTGGATTTGGAAGTCTGCCAAATGTGACCTGTAGATTATCACTTGCAGAATGGCAGCCACGACTGTAAGTCTCATTATCATGTTCCAGGCAGGAGGAAGGCTAAAAGAAAATGGTAAGGAGAAATGAGGTATATGCCAGGTGATTTCTCGTCTTTTTCTGGAATGCAATAGCTTTCCCAAAGGCTCTAACCACTCCTTCCATTTATATTTCACCTTCCAGAATGGAATCTCATGGCCAACCCTTGCTGTAGGATAGTGTCTAGAAAAATCATGATTGTATTCATACACATTACCTTTTCCCATATGAAAGAAGCGTAGAATGGCTATAGGGAAGGCAATTATTGGTAACCTTTGGAGAGAGAAGGAACTTTCCATATATACATGACTAGTGGGTGGATGGCAGGCTGGAGAAACACACTTTTACGCTGCAGAGAAGGCTGTTCATTGTCTGGTCTTAGGAGCTTAAATTTACCCACCTCTCACAAAAGAGGCCACTTTGTGTGACTGCTGTCACAAGTACTTCTCTGTACCTATTTCTCATTGATCACCTAGAAAATTATTTGTCATCAAGACTCAGATGAGATGTCATCACATCCACATGGAAGTCTTATGCTGCTCCACCAGAAAAAAAAAAAATTGTTGAATGTCTACTAGAAATTGAGCTCACTGCAGGCAATAGCTCCACCTTCTTTGTATTTTCAACCCTTAGGCTAATGCCTTCGTGGCTTACTTAATTTATATACCATGTGTGCAGTGCAGATACTACACATTTCCAGTTAAGGTGCATGAATGATTGGTTGTCTCACATAATTTCTTAGGGATAACTATAAAAAGGATCCAAATATTTTTTGCTAGTTTTGGAACAGTTCAAATACACGGAAGAGTGAGAACCTGTGCTTTGGTGTTGTAAACCAGAAAGCACAATACGCAAAATCAAATGTCCTTTTGTAGAATGAAACCCAATCAAATGTACAGAGAGACTGAGTCCTAGCAATAGGTTAACCAGTGGGTACGTGTCACTCCTAAGGACATTCCAATGTGAGAATATTTAACTATTTTGCTGGCCAAAGAAGACTCATTTTTGCTTGAATTTGATCAATGGCCCAATGGTTTAAACATTTGGCAAAGGACAATACCTTAAAAAATATTGGTCAAAAATTATAAAATATTTTAACAATATTTATGTATTTCTAATTGATAAATAATATTTGCATATATATTATGAGGTACAATGTGATGTTTTGATCTCTGTGTGAAAGAGTACATTAAGCTAATTAACATATCCATCACTTCATCTAGTTATCCTTTTCTTTTTTTTCTTGTATGTGGTAGAATATAAAAAATCAATTCTGTCAGCAATTTTGAAACGCACACTAAATTATAATTAACTGTGGTCACCATACAGTGCAATAGATACTAAAACATTTCTCCTGTCTAACTGAAGCTGATCAATATCTCCTTTTTCACCCATGCATCCCCAAAACCCTCAGCCTCTGGTAAAATCCTTTCTATTCTCTCTTTCTATGAGATTTACTTTTTAGATTCCACATATGAGATTTTATAGTACTTGTTGATATGGTTTAGCTGTGTCCCCACCCAAATCTCATTTTGAATTGTAGCTCCCACAATCCCTGCATGTTGTGGGAGGTAACCTGGGAGGTAATTGAATCATGGGGATGGGTTTTTCCCATGCTGTTTTTGTGATAGTGAATAAATCTCAGGAGAACTGATGGTTTTATAAAGCGTGGTTCCCTTGCACATGCTCTTCTTGCCTACCACCATGTAAAGGGTGCCTTTGCTCCTCCTTTGCCTCTCACCATGATTGTGAGGTCTCATGTGGAACTGTGAATCCATTAGAACTATTTTTATTTATAAATTGCCCAGTCTCAGGTATTTCCTCATAGCAGTATGAAAATGGACTAATATGTTTGTCTTTCTGCACCTGGCTTATTTAAGTTAGCATAATGTCCTCCAGGTTCATCCATGTTGTTGCAAATAACAGCACTTTTTGCCTTTTTATGGCTTCATTGTGTGGTACACGCATTTTCTGCCTTTTTATGGCTTCATTGTGTGGAACACACATTTTCTTTATATATCCATTTCTTTGTTTTTTGAGATAGAGTTTCACTTGTGTTACCCAGGCTGGAGTTTAGTGGCATGATCTTGGCTCACTGCAACCTCCGCCTCCTGGGTTCAAGCGATTCTCCAGCCTCAGCCTCCTGAGTAGCTGGGATTACAGGCATGCACCACCAGGTCCATCTAATTTTATATTTTTGGTAAAGAGAGGCTGGTCTCGAACTCCCAATCTCAGGTGATCCACCCATCTTGGCCTCCCAAAGTGCTGGGATTACAGGCATGAGACTCTGTGCCTGGCCTATATATCCATTTATTGATGAATAATTAGGTTGTTTCCATATCTTGGCCATCGTCAATAAAGGCACAATGAACATAGGAGTGCAAACATTTCTTTAACAAACATATTTTGCTTCCTTTGAATATATAATCAGAAATGCGATTTCTGGATTATATAGAAAATTTTACTTTCAGTTTTTTGAAAAAACTTCACTCTATTTTGCAAAATGGCTGTATAATTTACACCTTTACCAACAATGCACCAAGGTTTCCTTTTTTCCACATCTTCACCAATGCTTTCTAGTTTTGTCTTTTTGAATATAGCCCTTCTAGTATGTGTGAGGTGATATGTAATTATGGTTTTAATTTGTATTTCTCTGATGATTAACAATGTAGAACATTAAAAAATATATATTCTTGGCCATTTTATTATATGTCTTCTTTTAAGAAATGTCTTTTTGGGTCCTTTGTCAATTTTCTAATCAGCTATTTTCCTGCTATTGAGTTATTTGATTTCCTTGTACCTTTTTGGACATTACCTTTTTATGAGTTGTATGATTTGCAAATATTCTCTCTCTCAGTCTATGGGTTGTCCCTTCACTGTGTTGCTTCCTTTGCCATGCATAAGCTTTTTAATTTGCTATAATTCCATTTATGTATTTTTGCCATTGGTGTCTGTGCTTCTGGAGGCCTTTCCAATAAATTATTGCCCAGACCAATGTCATGTAGTGCTTCCGCTATGTTTTCTTTTAGCAGCTTTATAGTTGCAGGTTTTATGTTTAAATTTTAAACATAAATTTAATTTTTTTGTTTATCTTCACATATAATGTGAGATAAGAGTCCAGTTTCATTCTTCTGAATATGAATATTCATTTGTCCTGACACCATATATTGAAGAGACTGTCCTTTTCCCATTGTGTGTTGCCAGCACCTTTGTCAAAAATCAATTTGTTGAAAATATCTAGATTTATTTCTGGGTTTCTATTCTGTTCCATTTGTCAATATTTCCGTTTTTATGCCAGTGCCATGCTGTTTTGATTACAATGACTTTAATATATATTTTTGGATAAGGTGGTATGATGCTTCCAGCTCTGTTCTTTTTGCTCAAGATTGCTTTAGCTACTTGAGGTCTATTTTGGTTTCATACAAATTTTAGCATTTTCTTTTCTATTTCTGTGAAAAATGACACTGGAATTTTGATAGGGGTTACATTCAATCTGCACATTGCTTTGGGTTTTGTACATTTTAATAATATTAATTATTCTAATCCTTGACCACAAAATATCTTTCTACTTATTTGTGTCTTTAATTGTTTTTTCATCAATGTTTTGCAGTTTTCAGTCTACAGATCTTTCATCTCCTTGGTTACATTTACTCCTAAGTAATGTTTTTGGTGCTATTTTAAAATGAGATTGTTTCTTTAATTTATTTTGTAGATAGTTTGTTGTTAGTGTATAGAAATTCTACTAATTTTTGTATGTTGATTTTGTAACCTGTCTCTTTACTGAATTTGTTTAACAGCTTTGGCAGGATTTTGGATGAGTCCTTATGGCTTTCTCTATATAAAATCATGTGATCAGCAAAGATAGACAATTTGACTTCTTTGTTTTCCGTTGGAGTGTCTTGTGTTTTTCTTGCCCAATTTAGCTAGCTGAAACTTACAGTACTATGTTGAAGACTAGTGATTAGAGTGGGCATCCTTTTCTTATTTCTGATCTTGGATGAAAAGCTTTCAACTTTTCACCATTGAGTATAATGTTAATTGTGAACTTGTCATTTATGGTCTTTATTATGTTGAGGTACATTTCTTCTGTATCTGTTTTGTTGAGAAGTTGTATCAAGAATGAATGTTAAATTTTCCAAATGACTTTATTGCATATATTGAGATGCCCATACAGTTTTTGTCTTTTATTTTGCTAATGTGTTGTATCAAGTATATGAATTATATGTGTTGAATCATCCTTGCATCTCTGGGATATACTTCACTTGATCATGGTGAATGATCACTTTAATGTGCTGTTGAATTCAGTTTGATAGTATTTCATTGGAGATTTTTATAATATGCTCATCAGAAACATTGGCCAGTAATTTTCTTTTCTTGTAATGTTCTTCTCTGGCTTTAGTATCAGGGCACTGCTGGCCTCATATAATTAGTTTGAAAGTATTCTCTCCTTTTTAATATATTTAGGATGAAGTCTTACCAGTCTCATCTACAACATTGATCGACAATCTCATAAGTCATCTATAAAAATATTTATTTTTACTTAATGTAGAATCCTGGTGAAATCTCTAAAAGCAATCATTTGTTTGCAAATCAAATATCTGTGTCAGTGAATTAGCTTATCCACTATAGAGAATTGTTGTATATAAGACAATTAAATTTTGGAGAACATTTGCCAAATAACATGGCATATGATAGAGGTTTAAAAATAATTTCATAGAATGCATAACTAAATGAAATAATGACTGTGATGTTTTTAAAAGCAAGGTCAGTCATCCACTAACTTTACAGAGCATATGATTTCAAGAGTACTTGTGTGTTTATTTACTATATTAATGAGTAAATAAATGCATTTTAAAAGATTTAACCCTATGATTGGTTATATACTAACTAACCTCACATAAATTCATGATACTTGTGATAGTTTAAACTGTAGCTTCACTTATTTATGTCCCTGGGCAACTATACTCTGTCATGCCTCACTGTGGGTGACTATGCTGTCCTGATCTCTTGACTTTGGCCTCAGCTTTTTTAAAAATCTGCTTTGGTCAGTGGCACGAAGGCAGAAGTGACAATGTTCCAGTTCTGAGTCTATACCATAAAAGCTTGGTATGTTTCCCCTATATTTTCTGTACTTCTGATACTTTCATAAAAGAAAAACATACAAGAAAGCTTAACTAATATATAGAGATTTGGTCAATTTAAGATAAGCATGTCTTTTAAAAAAAATTAGATTTTAATAAAACTCTAGTAACATTAAAAAAAAAATCCAAATATAAAGATTGAAACTCTAGCTCCATTAAAGTGCTAATAAAACTTTTAATAATTTTGTTTCCTATTGAAATTTTTTTTGTGAGGCTTTTTATATGAATCTTATTATTTTACAACCAAGATATTGTGAAAAAAATAATTTTAGAGCATACATAAAAAAATAATGAATTTAATTTATCTTACATTTTTTCATGCTAAAAATATCAAAGTCCTCTAAATATTCTAAATTCTTGCAAGGGAAGGACACTCATTCCTCTAACAAAAAAGAATATTTTTCCATTGACCACTTTTAATCAAAAACAATTTAACTCTCTTGCTCCTGTTTGGGCCATATGAAGTGCTGGCTTCCCCTTCAACTTTCACCACAATTGTAAGTCTCCTGAGGCCTTCTCAGAAGCTGAACAAATGCGTCATGCTTCCTGTACAGCCTGCAAAACCATGAGTCAATTAAACCTCCTTTCTTTATAAATTACCCAGTTTCAGGTATTTCTTCACAGTGATATAAGAACAGACTAATACAGAAAGTTGGTACTGAGGAATGGAGCTTTGTTATAAAGGTACTTGCAAATGTGGAAGTGACTTTGGACCTGGATAACAGACAGAGAGTGGAATAATTTGGATGGCTCAGAAGAAGACAGGAAGATTAGGGAAGGTTTGGAACTTCCTAATGACTTGTTGAGTGGTTGTGACCAAAATACTGATAGTAGTCTGGACAATGAAGTCCAGGTTGAGGATGTCTTAAATGGAAATGAAGAACTTATTGGGAACTGGAGCAAAGGTAACTTTTGTTGTGCCTTAGTGAATAACCTGGCTGCATTTTGCCTTTGCCCTAGGGAATCTGTGGAACTTTGAATTTGAGAATGATTATTTATAGTATTTGGCAGAAGAAATTTCTAAGCAGGAAAGTATTCAGCACTTGGCCTACCTGCTTCTAAAAGGTTATGTTCATATGCATGAGCAAAAAAACCCATAAAACTGAAACTTCCATTTAAAGGGTAAGCAAAGTATAAAAGTTTGGAAAATTTGCAGCCCAGGCATGTGGTAGAAAAAAAATGCCCATTTTCAGGGGAAGAATTTAAGCAGATTGCAGAAATTTGTATAAGTAAAGAGGAGCCAAGTGCTAATAGCCAACACAAGGCAGAAAAGGCCTCAAAGGCATTTCAGAAACATTCAAGGAGATCCTCTCATCACAGGCTTGAAGGCCTAGGAGAAAGAATGATTTCATGGGCCAGATCCAGGTCCTTACTGCTCTCCGCAACCTCTGAACACTGCTCCCTGCATCCTGGCCACCCCAACTACAGCCATGGCTAAAAGGCACCCAGGTACAATTTGATCCACTGCTTCAGAGTGTTCAAGACATAAGCCTTGGCATCTTCCATGTGGTATTTATCCTACAGGTGCACAGAGTGCAAGAGTTGAAGCTTGGGAACCTCTGTCTAGATTTGAGAGGATGTATGGAAAAGACTATATGTCCTGGCAGAAGCCAGTTGCAGGGGTGGAGCCCTCATGGAGAACCTGTACTAGGGCAGTGCAAAGGGGAAATGTTGAGCTGGAGTCTCCACACACAGTTTCCACTGGGACACTGCCTAGTGGAGTTGTGAGAAAAGGGCCACCATCCTTCAGACCCCAGAATGAGGTGGATTCATTGGCAGCTTGCATCCTGTGGCTGGAAAAGCTATAGGTACTCAGTGCCAGCCCATGAGAGGAGACACAGGAACTGAACCCTGTATAGCCACAGGACTGGAGCTGCTGAAGGCTTTGAGAGCCCACCCATTGCATCAGCGTACCTTGTATGTGGGACATGGAGTGAAAGGAGATTATTCTGGAGCTTTCATATTTAATGACTGCCCTGCTGGGTTTTAGACTTGCATGGGGTCTGCAGTTCAGTTCCTTTCTTTCGGCCAATTGCTTTATTTTGGATTAGGAGTATTTATCCAATGCCTATACTCCCATTGTATCTTGGAAGTAACTAACTTTTTTTTTTTTTATTTTTTGTAGGTTTATAGGTGGGAGGCACTTGCCTTGTCTCAGATGAGACTTTGGACTTTTGAGTTAATGATGGAATGAGTTAAGACTTTAGGAGACTGTTGGGAAGGAATGATTGTATTGTGAAAAGTGAGAAGGGCATGAGATTTGGGAGGGTTCAGGGCAGAATGATCTGCATTCCTCCTCAAAATCTCATGTTGAATTGTAATTCCCAATGTTGAAGGTTGGGCCTGTAGGAGGTGATTGGATCATGGAGGTGGTCCTTTATAAATGGTTTAGCACCATCTTCTTGGTGCTATTCTTGTGATAGAGTTTTCATAAGATCTGCTTGTTTAAAAGTGGGTAGCACCTTTCCCTCTCTGTCTTCCTCCTGCTCTGGCTATGTGAATTTCTGGCTCCCTGTTTACTTTCTGTCATGATTGTAAGTTTTCTGAGACTTCTTCAGAAGCCAAGCAGATGCCAGCATAGTGTGTCTGTATACCCTGTGGAACCATGAGCCAATTAAGCCTCTTTTCTTTATTGAAAAATACACACACACACACACACGTACACACACACACACACACACACACATATATATATAAAATATCTTTTGAGATGGAGTCTTGCTGTGTCACCCTGGCTGGAGTGCAATGACATGATCCCACTCACTGCATGCAACCTCTGCCTCCTGGGTTCAAGCAATTCTCCTGCTTCAGGGTCCTGAGTAGCTGGGGTTACAGGCACCTGCCAGCACGCCCAGCTACTATTTGTATTTTTTAGTAGAGATGGGGTTTCACCATGTTGGTCAGGCTGGTCTCTAACTCCTGACCTCAGGTGATCCACCCACCTCGGCCTCCCAAATTGCTGGGATTACAGGTGTGAGCACTGCGCCCAGCCAAAAAAATAATAATTTAAAAGGGAAATGGAATTAGCATTCCAAGAGACAAATGTAATACATACATTGTTCATACTTATAAATTAGGAATAAAAGGATAATTAAATGCTAAAATAATTTTAAACATACCAGAAAGTATGTAGTCTCTGTCATGAAGATGTTAGAAAGAGAAAGGGGTTAAGAATAAACAATTCTGGTTAAGAATAAACAATTCTTGGAATTGTCAACCTGTGTTTAGAAGATGGAACATGAAGAAGGTATTAATATTTTGGTACTGGCCTAGGATAAGAAAATCTCTAGTCCAAGAAGTTTACGATGGTATGGCATATGTTCTACATCCCCAGATGTTGACAGGGATAAACTTTCAGCTGTTATGCCATGTCCCATTGTGTAGAGACAAGATGATTCCAGGTGACGCAAAGATGTAGCCTTAAAGAATGTTGAACTACATAATTGAAGAAGTTATGCTCTCATACTTTTTTTGAAATATAATACCCTGAAAAGAAAATGGAAAAATTCTAGGATTACAACTCTGAATACTTACAGAGTTGTAATCATTGACAATGATAATCGACAAAATCGAGAGCAGTAATGTCGTCACCTCCTGGTAAGCTTCAGTTTGTTTCTCCTCTCCATCTTTAATTTTTTTTTTCTGCTTTTCAAAGTTAACCATTCACTTCACTTCTAAAACCACAAATTCACATTTCCTGTTTTTGAATTTCCTATAGATTCAACTATAAAGTATGCATTTGTGTCTGGCTTCTTTCACACCACATCATGTAGGTCCCTTCAATTATCTTCTGGCCCAGTCCTCAGACTCTTGCCTGAGATCAAGAGTATTCAGTGAAGAATAATAAAACATTTTTAAAGAAACTGTTTCACAAAGAATTTGTCCAGAATCTTCTGCAGGGATGACTGATCAGCAGTGTTGAAGGAGGTGTGCTTGTGGCACACGTCTGCACATTTGATATAAAAAATGCAGAGCTTTGCTCCAGAAGTGGGTGAGCACCAGAAGCAGTGAGGGTGGTACTAGGACAGGCAAAACAAGAATATTTGCAACTTTGGAGGTATTAACTCTATAACTGGTGACTTAGGAGAGGTCATCACAGTGAGCCAAAGCCAGAGATGGGAAAGCAGTGTATGCCATGAATGGGTAAGATGGTTGACCTCTTGGGAGTTCTAAGAACTCTCTGGAGGAATTTGAAGGAAATGGAGTTTCTTTAGATCTGAGCCACAGAAACATAATATTATTTATTGTTTTTATATTATATATAAATATGTTACATATATTTTACACACATGCATGCACACACACACACACACAAGGCTGGAACTGCTTTGGAAATAGTTATGTATGCTTTTGAGATTCGGAGATCTAGGGTAAGGGTCTAGCAGTTGAAAACAATAAATATAAATGCTTTCTCAAAAAAAAAGTGTTTTTTTTAATCTCACAAACGTATGCTTCTGTATTGGTATGCTAATGATGCAAAAAAATGAAATTTTTGTTTAATATATATCATACTGATTTTCATGTACATGCTACCAATATTTTGATAATAAATTTTTAAAGTCACTCCTGTATTTGCTTTATACCCGGGTTATTTAAAACAAAGGTTAAAAGTGGATAAAAGGCCAGACACGGTGGCACACACCTGTAACCTCAGCACTTTGGGAGGCTGAGGTCAGGAGTTCGAGACCAGCCTGGCCAACATGGTGAAACCCTGTCTCTACTAAAAATACAAAAATTAGCCCTGCGTGGTGGTACATGCCTGTAGTCCCAGCGACTTGGGAGGCAGAGGTGAGAGAATCGCTTGAACCTGGGAGGCAGAAGTTGCAGTGAGCTAAGATCGCCCCACTGCACTCCAGCCTGGATGACAGAGTGAAACTCAGTCTCAGAAAAAAAAAAAAAAAAGAAAAAAGAAAAGAAAAAAAGTGATTAAAAGTATCACAAACTGAACAGATGTCTTTCTATTGTTTCTCACAATATCTTAGCAACTAAGATCACTGAAACTTATTTTTCTATTGCAAATTTTCTAGCATTGAAAATGTGTTTTATATGTAAAGAGAAATATAAGAAAAGAAGTAAAACAGCTTACCATAAGAAAGGGTTTCTTTTAGCCCAGATTTTGCATTTCCTTGTATCTTTCAAGCTACATAAACTGATCATTACTAAGACAATTCATTTAGAGACTAGATGTTAATAACAAGAGCATTTGCTTAATATTCTTGGTGATTAAGTTTCACATCCTTAAGTCTTTATGGAAAAATACCTTTATTCCCTTAATTTCTCTAAGAACAAAACTAATATGATCACAAAATGTAAAATGAAAATTGTGATGGGCTGTTCAAAAAATTGATAAGATGTCAAACTCACTTCAGAAAAAGAAAGCACAGCAGCAGCAGAACCATTACAAACACTATTCAATTTTAAATTTGATTTTCAAGATAATACAAGTCAAACCATTTGCCCAAATATGTAACAACCACACACAATAAAACTTATACAGTTATCCTATAGTACCCACATCAGTCCCTTCCACAGACATGCTCCCCAGGTTGCTATAAAAGACCCAAAATAGTTTAAGAAGGGAAAAATTTCAGAGAGATATTTGAAAAACAGCATAGCAATAGATTTTGCTTTTGATTTGCTGACTTGAAATTAGAGATACGATTTCAAATTATGGAAACTCCATCAAATTGTACCAGAACGGGCAAATGTGTATATACTGAGAAATCTGTATATAGCCTTTGTTGCTCTGGAGGGAAGCTCAAGGAATCCTTACTTTTATGATGGCAAAGAAGCTAAAAATCTTGACCCACAGTCACTTTAACACACAATAGAAGTGTTTGCTGTGGCATGCTCTAAGCTGCACCCTTTGTCCCAGCATACTTTTGGCAGATCATTGCATTCTCAAAAAGTGGCTAGAAAGTATTAAGTTAAATTAATAGGATTAAGCTTTGTCTCATATAATTCTCCAACTGTTTCACATCTGTTAATCAGGTCTATCCCTATAGGATTAAATATTCTTGGAAAACAAGACCTACATTTTTTTGTTGTTTGTTTCTTAGATGGAGTCTGGCTCTGTTGCCCAGGTTGGAGAGCAGCGGCACAATCTCGGCTCATGCAACCTCCATGTCCCAGATTCAAGCCATTCTCATGCCTCAGCCTCCCAAGTAGCTGGAATTACAGGTGCCCATCACCAGGCCTGGCTAATTTTTGTAGTTTTCATAGAGATGAGGTTTTGCCATGTTGGCCAGGCTGGTTTTGATCTCCTGACCTCAGAAGATCTGCCTGTCTCAGCCTCCTAAAGTGCTGGGATTACAGGCATGAGCCACCATGCCTGGACAACAAGACCTAAATTTTTAATATTTCTAATTACCTTTGATGAGATACATAGAACATACCTAATCTCTCTCTTCTCCTTTGACAATTTTTCATAATCTGATTACAATATTAGTATTGGTAATTATAGAAAATGAAGAAAGTATAGAACAACAGGAGAAAAAAATATATATATTGCCTGTAATTTCACTATCCAGAGAAAGCCCCTGTTAACATATTGGGGCAATTTATCCCACTTCCACCCCTACATCTTTGGCACTTCTAAATAAAGCATAGGCTTAAAAATTCTATTTGTTTGTTGTTTCTGTATAATTGGAATCATTCTAACTTTTTCACACATCATTAAATGTTCTTTGTTACCATGATAGTATGGCTACATAATTATCCATTTGTGGCAGAATTAGCTAGCTCTTTATTAAAGATTGACACTACTCTTGCATGGCATACAAACTCAAAAACAACCACATTTTTCAGCCCTTTTAAAATCTAAATTATGTCATGTGATTGCACTTTGACTAACAAAGTATGTACAAAAATGTTAAGTCCATTTATAGTTTAAGTACATAAGAACTTCTTTCATAAATTTCTACTTTTTCTTATTTCCTTATCTGCCAAATTGACATCAATGCCAAGAGATACATGGGAAACCACATGTTATGAATGCCAGGGCTCTCATCTGGCTAGATCCCTGAATGACTGCATGGAGTAGATTCCTTTACTCCTGCCTCACTTGCTGTTTATATACTATGTAAGAAAAAAAAATGCTTTCCACTCTGTTAAACCAGTAAAATTTAAGGTTTATTGTTAGCGTAGCAAACATAACCTTAAACAAAACCCTGTAATCTATAAATAAGTCATAACTATTGTTGAATGGTTTTCAAAATTTTATACAGTAATTATGATATTTGGAAATAAATCTTTGTACATACACTACATCTTCAGGACAAATTCATAGAAACTATATTGTTGGGTTTCAGTGAAGCAACACTATGACTCCTGGTACAGACAGCCCCTGAACTAAATATAAAAGTTAAAAAACAAAAGATTTGAAACAATGTATGCTTCAAAAAATTGTGTATAAGAATTCCTGGTTCCTTGGATTCTCAACCTTCCCCAATCTCCTTCCATTATCATAGGTGAAAAACATTGTTTTTATTTCTTGAATTATACCAGTGGTTATATATTTTTTTCTTTTTGTTCTTTCTTTTCATTGTAACTGTGTATGTTTCCCATTTATATTTAGTTACAAGACTAATATCTTTACCATTCATGCCCTGATTCAAACTAGACCAAGACTGCCAGTAGATAAATATAATCACTCATGAGCTTGTGTGTTAGAGTTGCTTTTGTTGCTATAGAAGATTTAGCATGCCATTAGGAACCTTAGCACCGCTTTTTTTTTTTTTTTTTTTTTTTTTTTTATATGGCCTGTTCTTACCATTTCTGGGGTCTACCCATTAGTCTAGACTTGAGTCAAAGTGCTTGATCTCTACCTAGCTCATCTATTGGGATTGAAGTCCTCATCTGAACAGGCCTCTGAGATGATGTTCTGACAATTTGACTGGTACTTCTAGCCCATCTTTCTAGTAACCTTTTTTAGATACTATGGCATGCACTCCTGGTAATTTACTTTGTTTTCAGTGACTCCTGCATCATTGCAAGTCTAGTCACTACTTGGAGACATCTGGTGTTTTTATATTCATTAATTTATTCATTTATTCTCAAAGTAAATGTTTATGGGGTGCCTCCTATAGTCAGACTTGTAAGAAACATTAGTGTTACTTTGGTAAATAAAAACGCATGGTTCCTCCCCTCATAAAGCCTAGAGTCTAGTATATGTGAAAAGGAGCAAATAGATAGTGACAGGAACATATGAATAAGAAAACACGTCAGTAAATGTATAATTGTTGAAAACAAAAACTAGATAAGTTAAGAGGTTGATTTTATCCAGGCTATTAAATTAGAGTGCCCCCAGATTCAAAGATCAGAGTGTTTCACCAAGGTGGTTTTGCCTTAGATTTTTATCAGGAGAGAGAGATAACTTGCAGTCAGGGTGGTTTAAAGTCCAGGTTGTTTTGTAGGCAGGGGAAGCTGAAGTTAGTTATTTGAACAGGACATGTTTTTCTTTGCGGATGGCTAGTTTTAAGACAATTAGTTTAGAATAAACGTTTCTAATCTTAGCAATCAATCATGACCAACAGTTCTGATTTTAGCTAAGCAATCATGAGACAAAAAACAGGAAGTTGACTGACTGAGGGTTCTCTGTCTGGCTTATCCACAGAAAAACATGGAATAGTTAAGAAACTGTCAAGGCCACTACAGGTGAAATAAGTACAAGGAAGAGAGACAAGAGAAGTCAGGAAAAGGTAGTGAGGTGTTTTTTTTTAATTAATTTTTTTTGTTTGTTTTTGAGACGGAATTGCGCTCTGCCGCCCAGGCTGGAGTGCAGTAGCGCAATCTCGGCTCACTGCAAGCTCCGCCTCCCGGGTTCACGCCATTCTCCTGCCTCAGCCTCCCGAGTAGCTGGGACTACAGGCGCCCGCCACCACGCCTGCCTAATTTTTTGTATTTGTAGTAGAGACGGGATTTCACCGTGTTAACCAGCATTGTCTCGATCTCCTGACCTCGTGATCCGCCCGCCTCAGCCTCCCAAAGCGCTGGGATTACAGACGTGAGCCAGTGCACCTGGCCCCGTGAGTTTTCACGTTATAGTGAGGGCAGTGAGGAGTCACAGAACTATGTTGATGAAAGACGTAGTATGGTCTCAGTGATGTTTAGAAAGAACACTATAAGCGCTATTTGGAAAATTAATCAGGTCAGCAGGGGGTACAAAAATAAGAAAAGAGATTGGTGATAAAACTATTACAGTAATCCAGAAAAAGAAAGATAATAGCCTGTATTAGGATGCTATCCATCCATCGGCTAATCAGATACCTTGCATTTTATTTTCATAGCTGTATTGCTATATTTTTACACCTCTTTGGAGAAGAGAATTTAGAATTTTGTTCATCATCTTTGTGTACTACACACCTATGAGGCCAGTCTTTAAGGTAAAGCTCCACTGGGCCTCAACTTCTTCCCTTTCACATCAATTATTATGGTCGCACTGTAGCTTGTAGTCACACTGGATATGGTTCCTACAGTCATCTTTCTGTACCATGTCCCACATCACTCTGCACCTGGATTTTTTTTTTTTTTTTTTTGTAGTAAATAAACTTTATTTATCTCTTTCTCAGTGATGACACTGCCAACAGTCACGGCCTGGCACAAGATAGAGTTATGCATTGGCTATTTACAGTTTATGATAGTGTTTTTTCCTCCAAAAAATATAAGTACAAAAGCTAAGTAAACAATGAAGTACTGTCATTTGAAATTTATTACATGTCTTAGTTTAAAAAACTGGTCTTCAACAAATATTGAACAAATAAACCTGAATAAAATAGTCAATTAAATGCTTTAATTTATCAGAAAAAAAATCACTAAATTTCACCTCAAAATGTATTGCACAAGTCTTTTTTAAAAAAACACCCTAAAACATGGCCGGGCACAGTGGCTCACACCTGTAATCCCAGCAATTTGGGAGGCTGAGACAGGTGGATCACCTGAGGTCAGGAGTTCGAGACCAGCCTGACTGACATGGTGAAAACCCATCTCTACTAAAAATACAAAAATTAGCTGGGCATGGTGGCACACACCTGTAGTCCCAGCTACTTAGGAGACTGAGGCAGGAGAATCACTTGAACTCAGGAGGCGGAGGTTGCAGTGAGCCAAGATTTTGCCACTGCACTGCAGTCTGGGCAACAGAGTGAGACTCGGTCTCAAAAAAAAAAAAAAAAAAAAAAAAAAAAAAAAAAAAAAAAAAATTACCCTAAAATAAATAGGAAAGGTAAGCAGTTCTTGAAAAAGAATGGAAGAAAAGCATATTATGTAAGCCTATAAAGAAGGTTAAGGCATTCAAAATATCTTTTAAACAACATACAATTCTTCTAAACAGAAAACTGCAGGAAAAAACTATCCCCATTTCTCCACTGATAAAATCTATTTTAAAAGGAGTCTGCAGTGGGCCAGATTTTTCTTGGTCTTTTGGCTACATGAAGGACCCTGAATGATAACTTCATTCTCAAAGAGCAGCAAGTGTGGACCGTTTTCCCAGCAGCAGTCATCCAATGTCACTCTTCTCTAAGATGAAGATCGGAGCCATGACACATGCTAACAAAGCACTGGCTGATGGTTGACTCAGAAGATACCACTATGAGGTGAAGTAAACATTAGCTGAGTATCTTCTCTTTCCAAAATTTTCTGAGTCTGATCATCAGGGAACTTCAATATAGTGGTTATAACTTTTGCCATGGTTTTAGTCTCCCTATCCATTATGTACTCATAAAGCACTTTTTGCAAATACTGAAACCTGGTGGATTCTCCAAAGAGTGAGACATCAGTATGGTAGAAATTGCCACCTTTGTAAGGTGTCCCCACAGTTGTTGCATCCACATTCTTTCATATTTCTTCTAACAGTCTTCTAAATAGTAAACCTGTTCTCTGAACTCTTGGTCTTTCAGTTTTGAGTCACTGATTAAAGTCATCTTCTTACACCTGGTTTATTGTGCTGGTCTTCATTAAGTCTTACACACTGTTCCTGAAATTGTTGCTATGTAAAAGGGCTCTTTCCATACCACTGTTCTTGACCCAAATAGCTTCACTATCCCCCTACTGGCTATACAGTCAAATCCAAAGTCCTTAAAAACCCCTTCAAAAGACCCAATGTAACTTTTTATCAGTTATCTTTAAAAAAAAAACTCTGGATATACATGATTAATTTACTCACTCATATCTAAATATTTCCACTTCAAGTTATATGCATATATACACATATGTGTATATCAGTGTATATATAATATATACATATAAATATATATACTTTATATATATAAATATACATAGATTACGATATATACCTTAATTTTTCTACTACCAAAATTCCTTCTCCTCAGTTAACAAGATTAAATTTTCACTTTCTCCATGGGAAGCACCAGTTTATTCTAAAAGTATTCTCCTCTAAATTACTTATTATTTTAATCTTATCAATCAAAAGGCATAGTTACCATTTATTTAGTGATTACTATGTCACGAATCTATAATAACTTCCCATAACTCTGTCTATAGAGAGTTACATAAATAAATCCAACTTATCTTTATATAAGTAACTTAGGTTAATTTAGGTCAGTTTATATAAACTTAAGATGGGTTTATTTATATAACTCTCTATATACAGTTATGGGAAGTTATTATAGATTCCGTGACATAGCAATCACTAAATAAATGGTAACTACTGTTTTTAATGATAAGATTAAAATAAACAATTGATTAAATAATGACTTTGATAATCTTATTTATTTAATAATTGATAAGATTAAAATAATTGATAAGATTAAAATTTATATAAATTTACTTAGGTTAATTTAACCCATTATTAAGTTATTTATATAGCTACAGTTATATAAATAAGCCCAACTTAGTTTTATATAATTGTATATAACTACAGTTATATATAAATGTATATAACTACAGTTATATATAAATGTATATAACTACAGTTATATATAAATGTATATAACTACAGTTATATATAAATTTATATAACTACAGTTATATATAAATGTATATAACTACAGTTATATATAAATTTATATAACTGCAGTTATAAAGTTTTATATCTAGTTATATAAATTATATGTATGTAACCTGTCATTTATATAATTGTGTTTTTTTTTTTTTTTTTTTTTTTTTTTTGAGACGGAGTCTCGCTCTGTCGCCCAGGCTGGAGTGCAGTGGCATGATCTCCGCTCACTGCAAGCTCCGCCTCCCGGGTTCACGCCGTTCTCCTGCCTCAGCCTCCTGAGTAGCTGGGACTACAGGTGCCCGCCACCTCACCCGGCTAATTTTTTTGTATTTTTAGTAGAGACGGGGTTTCACCATGTTCGCCAGGATGGTCTCGATCTCCTGACCTTGTGATCCGCCCGCCTCGGCCTCCCAAAGTGCTGGGATTATAACAATAAGAGAGTACCACAACCAATGTCTGCAGCAACCTCAGGCAACAGATGCTAGCTGTAGTCCCATTTTACAGATGAGAAAACTAATGTTTAGAGAGAGATAAAATAAATTAGCCAAAGCTTTTCAGTCAGTAAGTGTCTGAGCAGACGTCTGAACCTAGGTATTCTGACTGTGGAGTCCATGCTGTTATTTGCTAATATCACTTCAAAACCAAAGGACTCTGATTTTTTTTTGTAATTTTTATATATTAATAACAATATTTTCAGACATTGTCTCAGTTTAATATTGCATAACTTAGTAAAATTAACTATTTCAAAATTTCTAATGTGATCATGATTATCCAGGCATAATCAAGTTTGAACTTAGTCGCAGGAAGATAGACAATATCTTGTAGTTTTTTTAGCTTGCTGTAATTTTCACATTGCTTAATGTGAAATAGTGTGCTTGGTAGTGAGACAAAAGTATTTGTTCAATCATTTATGTAAAATAACATATTTGAAAGATAAAATTGCTGTCACATGGATTGGCACATTTGCTAGTTTAGCTTGACTTGAATTGAGTGCAGATTAACTCATTAAGCAATTCTGAACCAGAAACTCTGCTTTCACTAGCACAGAAAAACAAAATCTTACTGTTGAAAAGTTCACACTCCGTTTGGAGGAAAATAGACAAAGGGTATGTGATAAATGCTGGGATCAAGGATCAAGATTCATGCACTATGCTGAGTGCAGAGACAGAAGAAACAGAAAACTGTTCATAATTTTATTAAACTCTGGCTCAGTGAGTTTTAAAACAATGATTTCCCCAAACAGTCACAAGAAACATGGAACACTGTGATGAAGGACACTTGCTAAATGCTGTGGGGAACACCAAGTAGTATTAGCCAGGGTCCTGCCCCCAAAAAGCTTGAACTCTAGTGGGAGAGAGAATGATGAAAAGTGTAAGATCTTAAAGTGAGAACCCAGAGGACAAACAGATCTCTCTAAATTGAAGTGATCAGTAAAGTGCTTTAAAAACATAACAGATTCTTTGCTGTCACAAAGCACGTGGAGAATTTAAGAAAGCATTTCTTTCAGAAGATTTGAGTGCTAGATCGAAGAAAGAAATAAAACCATGGCAGCATCTTCAGTGGAGGTGGGATGAGTATAACTGGAGCACGGGACACTGAAGGGCCATGTCAGGAAATGGGGTTTTAAAAATGGCTTCTGGCCATGTTGTGGGAGGCACAAAGGACCACCATGGGTCTGTGAACTGACAAACAAATGGACACAGACTGGAAGGCCAAGGTTCTTCCCTGTGGGAATTCAAGTCAGAATTCTGACCACCAGACCTAGATATTTTCCTTGAAAGCTATTCAAATTTAATTCCTAGGGGCATTGTGATCCATCCATCATTGCTGAGGACCTCTGCGGGTCAAAGCCTTCTGAGTACACCCCTACCTCTGCTGTTCATTAGAGTAAACATGCCACTTGCCTCTGGAAATTGAGTGCTGCCACTTTCCTTCTGCTGTCTTGAGATCAGATTTTCCCCTTTGACATCAGCAAGTCCGTTTCATAGTAGCATTTCCAACAGTCACAGCTGGTCTACAGGGAAACTGGTCTACCAGAAAAGCCTGCGGGGCCTTTCAAGAAAACGTGCTCCTCTCACTGAAGTACTGCTATAGCCTTAGTGAAGGGGGTGCCTCTGAACTCTCTCAGGTAGTGCGTATGAAAACTGATACATCTCAAAAATGTCTATCCCTTAAGCCTTTAGATCGCTTTCCTTACTAAATTGCTGGAAAGTTCTGGGATTTCAGGTTCATTAAGTGTAGGCCACTACTGAATCCAAGTTTTAGTCAGCTATTGACAGACTATTAAGCTCTTCCAGCTGCATAAGTTACATATTAAATGAAAAATATGTTAAATACACTCATGAATATATTTAGCAGAGACACTGTATTATCTCCTTTCTCTAACTCTCTTTGATGCCATTTACACATATATTTCCAGATTTATGTTGATACAAATTGGAAAACTCTGGCCATTATTTTAGAGTATAAATGATTTTTTCTTAGAATTTTTTTTTTTTTTTTTTTTAGATGGAGTCTTGCTCTGTTTCCTGGGCTGGAGTGCAGTGGCGTGATCTCGGCTCATTGCAACCTCTGCCTTCCAGGTTCAAGTGATTCTCCTGCCTCAGCCTTCCGAGTAGCTAGGACTAGGTGCATGCCACCACACTTAGCTAATTTTTGTATTTTCAGTACAGATGGGGTTTCACCAGGCTGGTCTTGAACTCCTAACCTCAGGTGATCCACCCGCCTCGGCCTCCCAAGGTGTTGGCATTGCAGGCATGAGCCACTGTAATCTTAGTCCGATTTTGAACTTTTCCTCTAGGTTCAGGCTAAAATATAATCTAGTTATGAAAGTGTCAACTAAGGGTAGTTGAAGTGTCCTCAGATAAATAAGTATCCCTTGAATGCAATTGTCAGTAGAAGTTTGCCGCAGGGACCTCAAACTAGGAAAGAAAAGCACCTTCCAATACAGAAAGGCAGGCTGCTTCCACTGACAAAGGATACTGACGTAATTTAAGGGTTGAGGATTCTCTGTTTCATTCGCTCCTAGTCTCAGGATCCTGCTTCTTCCTAATTCACACTCTTCTGTTTTTCTTGAGCGATGCTGAAAAGCTAGGAATTAACTCACACTATAATTATGCAGTCTACACAATTAACATTTATGCTCATTTTTTGAGACTGACCCTTTAGCTATAAGATATTCTATAGGGATACTATAAAAGCTCTTTGATTCTCTGTATATTGATATGAATTTTTTTTAAACCTATTAGTCATTCTCTTTTTGTAAGCACCCCAATGCACTCAGTTACAAGCATTCCACCTCACAGATCTTGTGGCCTTTGAAATAATGTCCAAATGCCATTATTAAAAGAATTGCAGGGCCGGGCACGGTGGCTCACACCTGTAATCCCAGCACTTTGGGAGGCTGAGGCAGATGGATCACCTGAGGTCAGGATTTCGAGACCAGATGGCCAACATGGTGAAACCCTGTCTCTACTAAAAATACAAAAATTAGCTGAGTATGGTGGCAAGTGCCTGTAATACCTGCTACTCAGGAGGCTTAGGCAGGAGAATCTTCTGAACCTGGGAGGCAGAGGTTGCAGTGAGCCGAGAGCACGCCACTGCACTCCAGCCTTGGTGACAGAAGGAGACAATCTAAACAAAAACAAAAACAAACAAACAAGCAAAACAATAACAACAACAACAAAAAAGAAGAATTGCATGTTTTCCAATTCGTATCAACATAAATCATGCACTTGTCCTCCAAGGCACTGACTTTAGCAGGCATTTCATTACAACTAACCATATATCTGATTTGGATTAATTTGATTAATTATGATGCTACTGCATTTCATAGATTCTACTATTCCAACACTTGATAAAACTATAGAATGGCCTACTGAAGACTTAGTTATAATGCCAGTAGGGAAACAAAAAGATGGAGTTCAACATACAGGATGCAAAAATAAGTGTGAATCAAAAACCAGTAGATAGTATTTGTTTAGCAGCCAGAATACATGGGTCAAGAAATCAAATGGCAATGGCAGAAGTGCCTTCTTTCACTGTTACACTGTCTAATTTATGAAAATTTTGCTTCTTGCTCTTAGAATATTAAGCTTTGTTGATTTGGAGGTCTTGGTTCTCTAGGAAGACAGAGTACCACCAAGGGACACAGCAATTCCACTGAATTGAAAGTTGAGATTGCCACTTGGCCATTATTACCACATTGCGACACTATCTATAGGCAAAGCTGACTGGGATGACTGATTCAAATTACGGTTACACAAAGAGGCAGGAACTCAGGTGATTCTCTGTGATAATACTTGGTGCTTTCATATCCTATGGTAAAAGTGAGTTAAAAACTATAGCAACAACGAAAAACAAAGGCAGAACTACTGAGTCATCCACTGCAGAAATAAAGATTTAGGTCACCCCACAAACAGAAGATCTCAACTATCTGAAATACTGACCAAGGTCAAAGGAAACATGGAATGGTTAGTGAGAGAAAGAAGTTATAAATATCAGCTATGACCTCATGACCATTACAAAAGCAGAAACCGTAGAAGAAATGAATACATTTGTGTGTATGAAATAATTTATTCCCATTTTTCTCCTTACTGTTAATATTTTATATAAAACTTATGGTTGCTATTAATTTAAAATTGAGTTATTAGGCAACAAAATATTCAAATGGAACTGTGGCTAACATCCAGAGATGAATACAAATGTTGATACTTTGTATCTCCTCATTTTAAGGAGAAACTTAGAGATTTGTTTATAACAAAGAAGTTGCATCTTGTTAGGTGGAAATAGAAAGTCATTTTTGTTGTATGGAAGCTCAAATGTGTAGAAGGATCTGAATGAATGCCAAGCAGTTGAAGAGGTGGAATGTGATTTTGTTTCTCAGCTTCAAACTCATGTTTCTATAGTTGGCTTTGTGATGCTGCAAACTTCATTTCTGCTTTGTCTTCTGGGGCTTGTTATACTATGTAAATAGGGGCTCTTGAGGTTGACTGGAAGGCTGAAGGAGGGAGAAAAATGTTGCATCTTTCTGACTGCTCTATATGCCTGCCTATCTCATTGCAACAATCACCCTTCACTCTGGCAATGCGTAGTAGTAGTGGGTTCTTATTTGCAATTTTTTCCATTCCTCAAAAGCAGCTTTACAATTCCTAAGGGGTACCAGCCCTTCATACCTGGCACCCACTCCTCAGGGTCTGGACCCCAGTTCTGCAGGGCCCCTCCTCCTAGATGCTATGCTCCATGGTTGTTTCCTGCAGTTACTTTCTCTGTGATACCATCATGTCCCCATTGAGTATTTTTAGTTGTCTAATAATTGGTTGAAAATGTATGTACAATCATCTCTGTTAAAATAACTGGTGCCATTTCTTTCTTAACTCAACACTGAAAAGGTATAGTAAGGTTGTTCTGCAGTAGGAAGTTACTCAAATTTTAATCCTGTCCCTTGAAACTGAGCCTTAGAATTAGCCTAGGGATTTAACGAACGAGACTAAGTAATGGCCCAATATCACCCCCATATCACCATCTTAAGCAACTTTACTGCTTTTTATTATTAGGCAATTCATGAAATCCTTAGTGTATGTGTTTGGGAGGGTGAGGCAGTGATCATATCTCTTAGAAATGTACCTGGACCATAAGAAGTACTTTTTTAAAGTATAAAAGAATACTTTTTAAAAAGTACTACATATTACTAGTAATACTAGTCATACTAAGTATGACTAGACATACCAAGTATGACTTGTATTACCTACTAGTTGGTGAGCTTGGACCAGTTAACAGTCAATACATCACAGATGATGAGTGCTTAGTTTCAAACCCAGACTACCTGGGTTTGAACCATACTTCCTCCACTTCCCAATTCTGTAACTACGGGTGACTTCACCTCTCTACACCTTGTCTGTGAGATGAAGGTAATTACTGTAGCTAATGCATGAGGTTGTAGCAAGGATTAGAGGAAGTAATTTATTAAAAACCTTTAGAAATGTACCTGGACCATAAGAAGTACTCAGTACATTTTGTTTCTCTTATTGTTGGTTAGCCATGAGAATCTGTGAATCTGGAAACTCACAATACTGTACTGCTAACACATATTGGTGAAGTTGTGTGCATTTCCCATTACAGTTTGATTGAGTTCATCTAACCTGTTAGCTGCAATCTGGCAAATCATCTTTCTTCATGGAACCAAATCCACGTGTGTTTAGGATAAAGCATGTGCTGTGAACCTTAATTAGTGTCAGTAGTTCACTCTTGGTCTGCAGAAAAGGCAGTTCTTTCATTTGGGGGACATGAACTTACTGTTTTGATTTATTCTGCATATGAAGCGTTAGTAAATCAGTAGGGAAAGCATATGAAATTCAGGAAGTAATTTGATTTCTTTGAAGTATTACATCTGGATGCGCGACATGAAATTCATAACATGACCCTGGTCTATTGCTGTCAAATTCCTTGCCAAAAATAAAGTCTAGAATGGCTGACCAATCTGGGATCAGAGGGCAAGGCCAAAAGTGTGGGCCAGGGTGCAAATTTGTCTAATGTTGCCAGCAGGGCCATCCTTGGGAAGGTCATGAAAGAAAATATTCCCCAGGGCTATCCCAAGAACATCTCTTTCCTCTGCTTCTCCACTCTTTGTAACCTACCTGCCCCATTTCCACTTTTCATCTCACAAAACTCAAGGAGCAAGTGTGTCTCTCTCTTAGAAAATTGTCCTCTAAACATGATGACTTGCTGATCACTCTGATATTGTGAACACCTCTATGTGACCTCACTGTGAACATTCTTATCAGAAACTTCAGATTTTTGGAAATACAAATTTAAAAAATTGAGATGGCATTTTTCAACCGTCAAATGTACAAACAATTGAAAAGATTTGTAACAACTAGAATCAGCAACCATGTGGGAAAATGGGCTGTCTTATACATTGCTGACGGGTATGTAGAGCAGCATGAATTTTTCAAAGGTAATATGTCAATAAACAAAAATATTTAAACGTGCACAGTCTTACACTCAACATTTGCACTTCTAAAATTTGTACTAAAACAAACAAATGAAAAAGAACCAGTACTTAAGAGATTAAATCCAAGAATATTTGTTTTAAAACTTTTTGTGGCAGCAAAAATTGGGAAAATCTAATTTTCTGTAAATAAGAAGTATGCAAATATATTCTAGCCATGGGGATTTTGCAGTATTTTAGAGCTATTAAAACAGAAGGGTTCCTGAGAGGGATATGAAAGGTAAGTGAAGAAAGTGAGCTGAAAACAAGAGCATATAGCGTGCTACAATTTTATTTAAGGAGAAGGAGTATAAGAAAATAGCTGCATATGCTTTATTCCTTCGTGTATTTAAGTTTAGAAGCACAAAAAAGGTTATATCCATGTGTCTTTAGTTTGGGGCCCAGATGGAAAGAGCTTTTGGAGTGATTATCAAATTTTTTATGAATTATTATGGTGTTAAGATTTATTACAATGGCCATGCTTTTATCTATAATTTTTAAATCCCACAAAATAAATAAATAATTTATCATAACAGATAGAAGAAATTAGGCTACAAACTTTTTAAATGTCCACATCTAATCAGGAGATAATTAATGTGGAATTTGAACCCAGGGCTATGTGGTCCCAAAACTATCCTAGTTGTTTCCCACACATTTCCTTGGGCCTTGTGAAATACACATTCAAGTGAACAGGTGGAATCAGCAATTTTTGGCTGAGAAAGCGTTCCCAGTTTCCTTGGAAATTAAACCCCACAGGAAGCAGTTTGTTTCATGCGAGGTTTATCATACCCATTGATAAGAAAATATGCAGAACACACTAAACCTGGTCCTGGCTCTTCTGCAACATTTAACCACAATTAGAAACTTACAACAGTGTCCAAGAATATTGGCACAATACAATGGTATCATTTGGAGCAGCTAAAGGAAAACACTGCCCAGCACTAAGGAGATAAGAGGAAAAGGTACTGCTTTCTCACACTTCATTTCATTTTACAGGATCTTTTTCTTTTACTTTTTTTTCTTTTTTGGCTTCATTTTGAGGAAAGAAAGAATGGTGCATTTGCAAGGCAGCTCAGCAGGTTGAGTCATGAGCTCTGGTAGGTGCAATACGTAAACTGCATCTAAATGCACATCTGTCCACCTTCTACATGTGGCGGTTAAAAGGAATGATAACCGGTGAAGTACTGTTTAGCTAGTGGTTTGTTTTTTAATGCAAATGCTGTCCCGTGGAAAAAGAGGAGCCCATGCAGAATTCATAGGCAGCCTGAGAAGTTGGTGAGAAAAGCAATAAACCTTGTGAAAAGTCCTGCAAGACAGCATACCCCTGGGGACCTCGTCTTTGGAGCATTACTATGCTTTGTGAATTAAATCCTCTGCACAGAGCAGCCGCCTGGTGCTTCAGAGATGATTTCCATCATTCCTAGAGGCTGAGGCTTTCTGCATTATCAACCTAGCATCATGGGATCAACCTGTGGAAACCATGAGGCCTTTCTGAGCTCAGGGCCAGAAGAAGTAGGCATGCCCTTTGGGTGAGGGGTGAATGCTGGCATACCAAGGTATTCTCTACTTATGACGGTCATGGGCTAAATTACGCTTACATTGATTTGTATGGTCCAGAAAGCACACAGGGCTGGGAAGACATGAAGAAAAGGGGTTGTCACATTAATTATTCTAAAACCATGGTAACTAAATATCAAAGCACTAAATCAAGGGCAGCAGACATCCATAATGAAGTGTTCATGGAACCAGAGTCCAAAAATACAGAGAGGACTATGCAATCCATTGTGGAAACTGCTATACTGTGAATTCAGAATAAGAAAATGAAAGAGGCAAAATAAATCCATCAGGACTGAAGGCCCTCTGGCCCAAATGTAAAATATAAGAGATAGAATTTCATTTTCTCTGTTCCTTTAATCAAGCCAATTCACTTCCTTTTGAATCGTCATTTTATAAATTCATGTAGATATGGGATCAAAAGAAAACTGCAAAAGAAGAAAAGTCCCATTCCATAAAAATAAGCTATTGCAGTTTACTTTTTCCTTAAATAATCCAGATATAGTTTATGTTGTTAGTGAGGAAATGAAATTGTTAAAGCATTAGAAAGCACAGAAAAATATCAAACCCGGCCAAATATTTGCTTCACTTAATGACATTTTTTTTAGACGATGTCTAAATGTCTTTGTTCTTGTCTTTAAGATAAAACTCTAAATGTCAACAAACATGTGTTACAGTCAGGACTTCAATAATTAAGTAACTTTTGGCCCAGTGTCAAACATCATCTGTGTCCACAGTCACGTGTAATTAGATATAATTTTCATGGTTTTTCTTCCATCAAGCAACTCCTGCCCTTAAAATTATAACACATTCACACATCTCATTTTGTGTTTTAGATTAGTTTTGATTTGATTGAAAGTTCCTCATCCAACCTTTCCAACAGGGAGAATAGCTGGTGTGTCTCCTCTCCCCTCCCCTCCCCTTCCTTTCCCTTCCCACCTCACACAGGTACATGCACACAATACAAAAAAGAAACCAGATCGTGAATACCCACTAGTGAACTGGTATTTGGGCAATGAAAGGAAACACATCCTAGAGCAGGTTTGCTCTTGAATGTATTCATCTTGCAGTCCATGGAGACAATAGGGAGGAAGCTGCTTCTAAGGGTGGCGGAAGGGCAACCCAGGGAAAGAGGCTCAAAGTGCTCTCAGGATAGCAGGTCGCACAAAGCTCCTTGTTGTCCCCCTTTGCTTGAGCTGCAAAATGATCAGCAGGATTATCTGTCTGTGTTCAGAGAACACCGCCATCCTCAGGGTTCAGACCTGAAGGTCTAATAACACTGAAGCGACCCTTCAAACTGGCTGCTTCCATGCAGAAAAGCACAGAGAAAGGCTAATAGGCCCAGGCACGTGGCAGAGATGCTCATTACGACACTAGCCAGAAAGCTGCCTTTATTTCAAAAGTTCTCTTTATCTCAGGGTCAAAACTCCCAGGGTATAAATGAAAAAAATATTCTTTTAAACATTGTTGCCTTTGTCTACGTAAGTGAATCACGACTTTTTCAAGTACAAAATTTTTAAATTAAAAAGAAAATCATGAATTCTTCTATGATACTAGCTATATTCTACATTGATTCATTGAGAGTATAATGGCCAAATAACTACATACATCCAATAATATTTTAAAATAAGTGTTGTTAAAATTTATCACAAGAACATCTACATATATTTAATAAACTGGACAATGTCATGATCTACTGTGTTTAGTCAGAGTACATATAATGTTCTGGTCTGTTTCAAGTGAAAATAATGAAATAGAAAAGCATATGTAGTAGATGAAATTCTGAACTTTTCTTCATGTTTTTTCCTTTACTGTATTCCTTAACTCCCTAGTCCTTGCTGTCATAGAGTGCCAGCCGTCATCTTGAGGGAGAGAATGTTGGTGGGATGGAGACCGCTGTGAAATTCTTGGGTTCTACAATTTAGTGTTTGACCTTTTCACTATAGAAATACTTCAATACTTACAAAAAGTAGAGCATACGAAAATGACCCTCCTGGAGCCACCACCCAGATCTGGCAACTAGATACACTTACCAGTCTTGTATCTTTCATCCAACACTTTTTTTCATCTCATTATTTTAAAGCAAATTCAAGATATATATTTCTTCTGGAAATATTTTTGTGGAATGTTTTTATTGTTGTTTTGTTGGTTGGTTGGTCATATAAATACAATATTGTTATTGCACCTAACCAAGTTAACAATACTTTCTTAATATTTTCTAACACTCAATCTATATCCAGCTTGCCTAATATTGTCTCAAAATGTTTTTTATGCTGGTTTGTTTAATTCCGGGTCTAAACAAAACCCACATAGTGCATTTAGTGACCTCTTAAGTCTCTTTTAATTTCCAACTATCTTCCTCTTTTAATATATATATCTTCCTCTTTATATATATATATATATATATATATAAACTGGGCCATTTGACTTGGAGCATTAGTTGCATTTTGGATGTGGCTGATTGCTTCTCTGAGGTATCTTTAACTGGTTCCTCTTTTCCCCGTAACTTCTGTAAACTGGTAGTTAGATTTAGAGACTCGAATAAGTTGAGCTATTCTTTGCAAGCACAGTTGTACTTCTACTTACAACATACCAGATATCATGTATAAGTAATGAATCCTTTTTTATCATGCTAAGATTGATTTTTACATATCTGGAAGCAATAAGACAAGAATGCTTGAATAAAATGCATCAGAAAGGATAGTGTATTTGTTGTCCTCTTTGTTTGAATTGAGAAGGAGAGATATTAACAGAGGAAGCTAGAGTTTGCTGGACTGGCATAAAGCTGATTGAATCTTGCCCTCTTCCTAAGGCTGAAGTTACAACAGCCTCAAACATAAAAGCTCACATCAATTCAGATTCTGAGGGTAAAGGTGGTGTACACACTGCTTTCCACATTGAATTCTGAGAAGGCACATCATCCCAGACACAACTATGATTACAAGACAAGTGACCTTCCCTGACTCAGCAGCAAAAAATTCTGGAAGCCAGCCTAAAGTTCACCCAACTGGAGTGGGGAAGTTAGCAAAGAAAATCCAAACACTGCAGAGAGTATCTAGAAGTCTTCTGATAAGCAGTCTAGAACAAGTGCTTAGAGGACAGAGGGTAGTGATCTCAGCAGATGTTCATATGGAAGAGTGATATCAGCCGAGAACCACGACTCTCTAATTTTACTTCCCAGCAGGTATTCAGTGCATACTAGTTCCTACTTAGAAGGATCATATTTGCCCAAACAAGGTGATACCCATCACGAGGTAAGTTTCCTGCTTTCTCAGTGAGGTATTTTGTTGTTGTTGTTTTTGGTTTTGGTCTTTTTGTTTGTTTTTGAGACAGGGTCTGGCTCTGTCACCCAGGCTGGAGTGCAGTGGCACGATCTTGGCTCATTGCAGCCACAACCTCCTAGGCTCAAGGGATCTTCCCACCTCAGCCCCCATGGTAGCTGGGACTACAGTCCCGCACCATCAGGCCCAGCTAATTTTTGTATTTTTTGTAGAGATGGGGTTTCAACATGTGTTGAACTCTTGAGTTCAAATGATCCATCTGCCTCAGCCTCCCAAAGTTCTGGGATTACAGGCCTAAGCCACAGTGCCCAGTGAGATCATTTTTTTAAAAATGCATTCTGGTCAGTTTGAACATATAAATATAAATTTTTATGGATATAGAGAAAAGAACTACCAAATACTCACTTATAATAAAGATTAATTCATGAATTATACATGCACATGTATAATTACATGTCATAATTTTCCATTCTCATATTTCACTAAACCATATATTCAATTCTTTATACACTGCCCTGGATGACCATCTGTGGAAGTCCTACTAGGTGCTGTCTGCTCTGCACGTGATTTCTCATTTACCCTACAGAAGAGTTTTCCAAGAAAGGCATCATGAGCTCCCTTTCACAGTTGACCAAGGGTAGGCTGACAAAGGCTGAAAAGGGATTCCAATGTCACATGAAATAAGGGGTAGGAATGAGATTCCAGTTCTGACTCTCATCACAATATGCCATTTAATCTCAGTAGGAACAAGGTTACCCACAAGGGGCTAAAAATTGTTTTAGGATAGCAGAGGAGGAGGAGTAGACATCATAATAGTTTGTGGCCCTGCAAAGATTCACAATACATAAACAAATAGACAGTATATTTGTGGTATTAAAATGTCAAATTCTGGGCAGAAAGAGATTAGTAAGGAAAAATGTCTGAAAAGCCTCTTTAGAGGACCAATAAGGAAAGAAGACTGAGAAACATTGCACATGCCCAGAGACTTATCTGCTGACAACGCCCCATCGAGTAATGAACTCTGGTGGCACATTACCGTTTCTGAGGTCTAATATTGTGTTCCACCTCAAATCACTGTCACTTCCATCTAAGGTCCTTGAAATGTGCATATTTTGAATCTTGTGCAACAGGATATAGCAAGCTCCAAGTGGCACTGGAGCTTGTATCTCAAGTCCCTTCTGTAAAACTTTAAAATAGTTGTTTTTTTTCCTACTCTGCAATGAGTGTACATTTTTGGTCTCTTCGGCATAACCACTTACGCATTTTCATTTTAAAGATTTTTTTAAAGCTTACTTACTATAAGCATTAACTCACAGTCATGAGGTAATATCCCCAGGAAACTAAGATAAATCTGTGTTAAATGTATTTGAATATTTTTTTAATCAACTCTGTCAGGCAACCTCCGTAAACATCCTGATTGTTACTTTCAGGCTTATGTGTCTCTTCAAAATTAGTAATAGAAGAGCAGGGAGAGAGAGAGAGAGGGAGAGAGAGACACAGAGAGAGAGAACAAGGGGATGAGAGAGGGAGACAGTGAAGAGAGACACCCTCCGTAATATGAAGGAATTTGTGAGGAATGCAAAGTAGGATAAGTCCCATTTTTTCTGAGCATAAGTGTAAAGAAAAAAAATCTGCCTTGTATTTGGGCACATATAATGATGTCTTCTATCCACCAGTCATGTATAAAAATGGGCAAAGGAACGAAGAAAAGATAAAATATTAAATTTGAGCCATTTTTAAAGTCTGAACTGAAGAAGAATCACTAATTTTTCTCAGAAGTCACTAAATTAAGTATTTTGCTATTAGACAAAGTAGAGGCTTCATATATAAATTATGATACTATGGAAAAATGTTACATTTTTCACAAATGAGTATATGGTTGTAAAATCTGTCACTATATATAGTGGAGTGATTATAATAAAGAAATTAATAATATTTGATTTTGTACCATAAAGGTAGATTGAGTTTTCCTTAAGCTCCAGACACTAGGCTAGGCACTAAGCATGGAAATATAGCAAGACAGACCTGTCCCTGGCAAAACTCCTCACATTAAGGTTTTCGTTTTGTTGTTGTTGTTGTTGTTTTTAAGTTCTGAGGTATATGTCCAGGATGTGCAGGTTTGTTACAAATGTAAATGTGTGCCATGGTGTTTGCTGTACCTGTCAACCCACCACCTAGGTATTAAGCCTAGCATGAATTGCATCTTGTCTTCCCTGACACCATCTTAATACCAGATCCTGATTCTAGATTTATGCACTTGACTGCCTTCAGTAATATTTTCAGAAGTCTCAGTGTCCCAACTGCTCTTTCGTCTCATCCGAGTCTTATTCATTGTAGCCATGGCTGATTGGGGGGAGGTAGCAATGAATTACGGTAAGACTTCAATTAACACAATAAGTTAAATCATTCACTCTTTTTTTTTTTTTTTTTGACATGGAGTCTCACACTGTCGCCCAGGTTGGAGTGCAGTGGCGCGATCTCGGCTCACTGCAAGCTCCACTTCCTGGGTTTATGCTATTCTCCTGCCTCAGTCTCCCAAGTAGCTGGGACTACAGGCACCTGCCACTGCACCTGGCTAATTTTTTGTATTTTAATTTTTTCTGAGCCTATCTTTTCTTTATTCTCTTGTAGTGTCATTGTTTCATACATCAAATATCCACATATATGAGGTTTTCCCTCTGAACTCCATTCCATTCAATTTCTGCCTATATTTCTTTGCAACAAACCATGGCATTTAAATTATTATCTCTATATAATAAAACTTTCTATCCAGTAAAGTCCTCAAATCTATTCTTCTTCAAGATGATTTGGGATCTATTTGATGCACTGCAGTTTCATAGAAAATGTTAAAAGCAGTCTATCAACCTTTTACGAAAACATTCAACACAGTTGTTAAAACTATAGATATAATTACATACAGTAAAATGCACAGATCTTAAGTGTACATTTCAGTGAGTTTTGACAAATTTATTCACCCTGGTTATTATCATAAACAACACTCCAAATCTCCTTTTCACCTTAGAGACTTTCCTCATGGCCCTTTTTGGTTGTGTTTCTGGAAATTGCTGCTGCTTCAATTATAGGTTAATTGTTGAATGTCTCTGGAAATGTCAGGTTTCCACATTTTAAGATAGAAAGGAGACATATTGCTTGTGCTCCTTGGTATGTTAAAGGTTTGATTTTCAACAGCTGTTATACTCTCCATTCTCTTGCAGCCTTCAGAGGATTTATGACTTACTGGTAGAATGGCTGGGAAAGCACTTTATGCTTAGACCATATCTTTCTTCACCAAAGCTCAAAGGGTTGCCTTTCTGTAGTACTTTCCTTCTTCAAAGACTCCACAACCCGTTATTCTTCCCTTTCCCACCCCTGGGGCTGGCCATGATACCTCTTCTTGAAGGAGAGTCTTTTTGTGAAACTCTGGTTGGTCCTGAATAGCATATGTCTAAAATCCCTGCTGTCTGCACCCTCATTGTTCCACTTTGTGTAATTGAAAGAGGCTCTCAGTAAAATTCTCGGACATCTTTTGGCTCTTATTATACTTTTTATCTTTGCTGATAGCTAATTTTCTTTTTTTCTGCAAGACCCCCACAAGTGGTGAGATGAACATGTTTTGAGTTCCAGAATAATTATTTGGGGTTTCAGTGTAGTAGATACAGATATTAATATGTGTATCAGGTTCATTTACATTTCTCTAGTTATGGTCCTATAAAAGCATTTTCCATTGAGCAACAGGGCATATACATATGTAAAATATTTCTATTTATATATATGAATATAACATATATAATATACATATATAACTGTTCCTTGGTATATTAAGGATTTAATTTTCAACAGCTGTTATACTGTCCATTCTCTTGCTACTGTTTATATATATGTATATTACAGTTATATATATATACTGGGGAGAAAAATAAGCTAGTAAGTAACAACAAAACTGTGTGTGTATGTGTGTGTGTATATATATATATAAAACTGTGC
This sequence comes from Macaca thibetana thibetana, assembly GCF_024542745.1. NCBI lineage: Eukaryota > Metazoa > Chordata > Mammalia > Primates > Cercopithecidae > Macaca > Macaca thibetana. The sequence continues at coordinate 114,634,085 of NC_065589.1, forward strand.
ATGTGTATATATATACACATATACAGCATAGATATAAAAACAGTATATAGTTTTTTATATAGAGTTATCTATCTATCTATCTATCTATCTATCTATCTATCTATCTATTTCTCTATCTATGTATATATACAGACACCCACACCCACACACAGTTTTTCTTCCAGCTCAATTTTTAAAGACGAGAAGGCTATGATATTCTTAAGGGAATGATTACAAATATATAGAGTGAATAAGGATGAGTGACATAAACTCTAATGTTCACTTCCAGAGTGCCTATTTGCCTGACATGAGTGCAAATTTTAACACCTGAACTGGTATCTGAAAACACTTGTCCCAAGATGCACGTGTGCCTCCTCATAATGGATACCTCAAACAGAACAAATAAAACATCTTCTGGTGCAGAAAGGATACTTATTATGCTGCAAGTAGAGACCAACTGTTATTATTGCTATTAGGGGAAGAAAAAAAACGTGGCATTTAAAGCCTGGAATGTGCTACAGAGTATGGTGGTGGAAACTCTCTAAGATTTTCATCAACTAGGAGAAATGGGTATTTATCCTCTTTAGTATATAGCAGGGATAGGACTAGATTAGTATTAATTTTAAGTCAGAGGATCACAAAAGTAGAGAAGAAGATATTTTAATGTAGTGTATATAGCACAGAACTCGGGAATTTACTCAACAAAATTTGAAGGTAAATCTCATACAGGTAGTCAAGAGCCATACATTGATAAATAGATTGGTTACATCTCTGTGTGTCAGCGGGGGGAATGATGGAAGGGCTGTGTGGGAGGACTGTGTTCAGATGTTAAAGGGACTGATGATAGGCCTCTTTCTTTTAAGGATTACAAGCAAAACACACAAAACACACAGAGCTAGAGTGGGAGTGACAGCATGTCAGAGAGAGAGAATGAGAGAGAGTAAAAAGAGAGAAAAAAAGAGAAAGAGAGAAAAGAGAAAGAGAGAGAGAAAGAGAAAGAGAAAGAGAGAAAGTCTGCCTTCTATTCCTATAATCAATCATTTTCCAGGATAATCTTCCTAAAGCCCACACTCAGATACCTGTGATAGCTGCTGATTGAGAATGATGAGAGTAGTAATTCCTCATCATCTAAGCCATTCCTGTATTCTCCTGTCCTGTTTTGCTAAAATAATTTTTTGATATTGGAGAAAAAAATCAGATCTATAATGTATATTGAATCCTATGAAAAGATGTCACCAATGACTTTAAACTGTGTCACCCTCATATTTCTTTTATTTCCATGTCAAATACACTTATATTTCAAACAGGGAACTTAAAAGAAGTAATCTACTGCCTGTAACACTGCACCAATTTTTAGCAACTGGAAAATATTCTTCCTCTTCTCTTAGCCTGGATCCATTACTCACAGAATAAGTTGCCTATCTTAAAGCTGTCTTTTGCTGTAGAATAAAGCCACTTGTAGAAGAAAGCATTAATTTTCTTTTTTGCTGTTGCTTAATGTGCTATTCTAGAATGTTGCTTTCCCTTAATATATCAGAATGATTATCACATCTCTTAATGTAAGTAGTTGAAGATACAGTGGAACCCAAATAGTCACTTGTCTAGTATCACCCTATTACCCCCCCTCAGAGAAAAAGAAAAATAACTTATTGGAGTAAATGCAGAAATGAAAAATATGCATACGATTTGAATGATTCTATTCACCTAAGTTAAATTAATTTACTCTCTCATTTTAATAAAGGAAAGTCGGGGAGAAAAATAAATTACTAACAACACAAATGAGTGAGACATCTCCTTTAAGAATTGTGTCTTCTTGCCACCTTGATGACATCACATCTAAGAATGAAGAAGCCCAGGCCACTCAGAAAGTGACTATGATTAGGTGGTCCAAGCTATGTGAAAAACTCCAGCTTAGAAAGAAATATGCTAATAGACAGGTAAAAACGGAAAACAAGTTTAAAATGTTTAGTCCACCCAAACCACTCCTGTCTAGCAGAGATTCTCAAGGTTCAGTGTGTGGAACATTTTAAGAACTCAAATCAAAGCTTCTGTAACCTACTCATCATCCACTCAACCTACAGTGCATGTGAAATCAGAAAGTCACAGGAGTCAGGAAGAACTGAGCAAAATGTATCCAGTTGGTTACAAGTTTGGGCTGTAAATGAGGTTTTACAGAAAATTGAAAATTCATATGTGATTCAATGAGCAGTGAACATATGATACACACAGTATGCTTATCTATGGGGGACCAAGAGCAAATTGGGTACAATGAACATGGTCTTGTTAAGTAGAAGTACAGTTTGTCCACCACCGAAAATAACTGCAAACTGCTCACTTGTTCCTAGGGTGTTTCTATTTACGCTTTTGTTTAGTGAATTGTAATTTTGCCAGCAACCATCTTCCCATTTGGGGATTATTGGCTGAGCTACAGAATAGCCTTTTAGGTTGGATTTTCCAACCAAGGAGAGGCTTTGTAAGACATATCCACTGAAGCTCCTTTGCGAAGTCCTTGTGCCCCAACAAATTTTCCCTGTTGACTCCGGTCCCCTCAGATGCGTCGTGAGAGATGGAAACACAGCCAAGGTCACATCAAATTAGCCTTTGCAGTTGATATTATGGAGAACAATTCTGTCCTAATGGTAAGTAACTAAGTTGAAACTGTTCCTACAGAAGTGATTACGACTCAGAAAAATTATTTCCTGTATATTTTAATCAAATACTGTTGAAAATAATTGAACTTCTAGAATGTGTCAAGGACTATAAGGATTTAAAAGAGCAATAAAATATGTCTCTTGACTTCACAGGTCTTAAAATACAACAGAAAAAATGCAAAGTGTGAATTCTAAGGTACTGTGGACTTTAAGGTAGCTGAGAGGTTATTGTAATAGAGATGGTTACATAGATCCTGATGATGAAAAAGTAAGCGGGAATAGAAGCAGGGTAGATTTAGGGTCAATTTTAAGGAAGAGTTGAAACAGCATTTTAAAAGGCTGTAAATAATGTTAGTGTATGGATATAAATTGAAGAAAAGCAAACATTTTGGGAAGAGAAACAAAGATGAAAATGAGTATATTGGTTTTAGGGAGAATGGCTGTGGGTTTGAGATGACCAACATTTAGTGTTGTGTAAACAGTTGCATATGTGGAGATGTATACTTGAGATGTGGAGATATAAAATAATGTCAATCTGTGGAATGGCTTAAATATCATGCTAATGAGTCCAGATCTGCAGGTGTTTTGAGCAAACCAGTATTAGGAGGCAACTCTGGGGCAGAGTTATCCCTACAGATGGTAGAATCAGAGGGCAGAGTTGGGAGGTATGAAAGTATTCAGGCAGAGATTCTCTGAGGGCCATCCAATAGTGGAACAATTGCAAGAATAATATTAGAATAGATAGATTTTGAAAATATTATGGATAAGAAATAAGAAGGACTTCATAACTAAGTGGTTGTAACAAAATGGAAGAAAAAAAAAATCATTCATTGGAATTCCAGGAATCTAGAGAGCACACTCTGACCTGGTGGAGCTACTCATCATGCACAAGAAGCAAGAGTGGGATGTAGATGCTGAATGTGGAGATGTTGCCAAGCCCAGGACATGGGCTGTCAAAGGGGCCTGATTGGAGGTGAGAGTGACAACAGGGTATGGAACCTGGTTGGTGCTGAATATGGTCTCTTTAATGTGATATTCCCAAATCCTCAGGAAAGTTACTATATTCACAGATTGTTGAAGTGAGTGGATATTTTTAGGTGGGTGATGGGGGACCAGTGGAGAATGAAACTAAGATAATATATGCAGAAGAAAAAAGAACATTGGAAAGGCCTGTGGAAGTATTCTCCAAAATTAGAACAAAGAGTTGGGAGATATTTAACTATGTGAGTTGGTAAGAAAGAGTTCAGATTAATTCAAGTCCATATGCTAGAGGTGAGGAAGTCCGATTTGACTTCTGAGTCATTTGGTGTGCGGGATAAGGAGCAAAAAGGCTATGAAGATAACTCAGGTTTTGAGATTAAGTTCCTGGGGCAAAGGTAGTTCATATGTTAATAAATTAGGAAAAAAAGAGAAAAAGGTGTTGGAGTAAGAAGAGGAATATATTCAATTTGAAGCACTGGCAAAACATTAAAAGATGTCCAGGAATTCCCATGTGGAACCCCTGTTAGGGGCTGGAAATAAAAACATGTACTTGGAAGTCATTAGCATGGCGGTGCCAAGTAACACTGAGTGAATGAAAGAAGAGCAGATGGCGAAGGACAGAATGCTGGAAGTCACCCAACAAATATTTATCGAACGAGTGACGTATATCAGGGACTCATCCCAGTGCCAAAAATACAGCAGTGAACAACACAGATGAAGTACCCCTTTTTTGTGGGGAATATGGCTGGTATGAAAGTGAGGTGAAGAAGATAACTTGATAAGAGAGAGTGAGAGAAGAGAGGAAGTAGAAATTCTTCATAAGAAGACATGGGTACAAAAAAGAGACAGAGGGAAATAGGGCAAGGCTTGGAGTCAAGCAGAACAGAGTTAAATTACATCTTCCTCACTTTGTAGAAACTCTGATCTGGATCAAGTTACTGAACTTCAGTTTTCTCATGTATATAAGGGGAATTATGATTATTTATTGTGAGGATTGAATAAATAAAATATGTTGAGTGCCTCACTCATTGTAAATAGTTTATTCATATTAGTCTTTTTTTTTTTTTTTAAATAGCTTCTTCCCATCCTCATTGCTGAGAAACTTAAGAGAAAACAAACACCTATACATCTCTACAATGATAGGCATTGTGCTAGGGGTTTTTGAGGACACGTACCTTGCCTTTAAAAAGGCAGCTGTCTAGTAGGGAAGTCAGTACATGTAAACAAATGTTTGCAAAAAGGTATTCTAAAACAGGTAGCTGACAAAGTATGTTTGTTTTATAACACGATGCAGGAAACACAATGGCTTCCTACTACTCACAGTATAAATTCTGAACTTCCTATTGTGGCTTATGAGAATGCAAAGTGATCTCATCTGCACCATTTCCCACCTTCCTGTGCCTCTCTCTGTGTGTGCTCTAGTGATACTGGTCTTCATATGGTGACTTCAACACGTGACACTCCCTGTTGAAATGCTCTGTATCCTCCCCAGCTCACCATTCATTGCCTGATTAATTCAGATTTCAGATTCACTTTCTCAGCAAGTCATAACTTCCTGAACCAGATGAGACTATACAGTTGTATTCTCTTAGAACCTAATTCTTCTTTGTAATACCTTTTACAGTTGTAGGTAAATCATTAATTGTATGATCAGGAGATAAACGTCTACATCCTATGCGTAATCAGCAGATGAATGTCTGAACGTAGGATATATGTTCAGGAACTGTCTGTGCTCCAATTAGCTTGATGCATGTCCTAAAAGTAGATGCTCAGTCTGCACCTGTTGCATCTGTGAATGCACCAGGTAGATGCTCAATAAATGATCATTGAACAAGTGAATGAAAACATAGGAGTAATACATTAGGATAATGCCACTGTAGACACAGTCTAGATTCTATCTCTAGTCCAAACCAGAAGGGCACATTAGAAAAATAAACATCCTTCCTTCACAATATTAACTCCCAAGGTCTAGGGTCATGCCACACAGGTGATCTTTTTGTAATAGTTTTGTATGTGTGTATCACCCGTGAACTTTCCTACACATTAAAAATGCTTCATTATGTATTTAGATTGTGCTAACTCATAGACAGATGTTATTATAGAAGTGTACTTCCGTGTGGAAGGGGAACATCACACACCGGGGCCTATTATGGGGGGGGGGGAAGGATTGCATTGGGAGTTATACCTGATACAAATGACGAGTTGATGGGTGCTGATGAGTTGATGGGTGCAGCACACCAACATGGCACAAGTATACATATGTAACAAACCTGCACGTTATGCACATGTACCCTAGAACTTAAAGTATAATAAAAAAAAAATTAAAAAATAAAAGAAATGTACTTCCGCGTTACTGACTTAATAGTTACTTTATTTGCAACAAAAAACTTATTCCCTAAAACTTTAAAGTTTCCTTCTTCTTGTATTGCAATTCAGAATTTCCAGTCTTAGCTTGCAGCCCAATCAGCTTTTGCTTTTCTGGATGGAAGAGACTGACCTTTGCCCTAGTGTCTTGCATGGGGTAAGTTTTTAGATTGAAGGCTTTTATATTTGAACTTGGCTGATTGGCTTACCTTTTCTTTGGGCTTTGCTCTTCCTTCTGCGTATTTGTGATGTCTTCTCAGAGTTAAAAATGCAATGAAACACGGTGTGTTTCTTGGTATTCACAGTGTCTGAGGGAAGGAGATTGATTTTACCTTAAACTAAAGTCTTCTTTAATGAGACCCTGGATTGGACCAATGTTCCGCGCCTGATTATTGGAAATGGTTATTATACAGGTCACACTAAATAATTTTAAAGCACAAAATAAATAAGTGATTTTAAAATAGCTCATTAGAAAAAAATGTGCTACAAAGTTAAGTAATTGAATTTTTATAATCACTCCATAATGGAAAAACAATGTTTCCTAGAGGCAAATAGATGTGGGTCAGAAACTCAGAGTCCACCATACGTTAGTTATATGACTTAGGTTAAGGCACTTACATTTCCTGGGCTTCATTTTCTCCAAAAGTGGCCCACATATAGTCTGTGCCATTGCTGTGGGGATTAAGTGATGAATGAAGACAACAGAAGTGGGGACAATGTTTTAGAAAATAGTACTTCACGATTTTTCTCCTCTTTCAAACGAGAGTATTGTCTGTTTCAAGATATTCTTTCGGTCCATCTGTTTTGTTCTTTCCTCTCTTCCTTGCTATTTTATTTCCACATTAGTTTGTAAAACCTTGTAAAGCTATCATAATTTGAAAAATACGGACTTTTACAAATTATCTTTGCAAAATATAAGTAACTATGTGGCTTTATCTTCTAGAACAGTAATGTTTTTATACAACCTGCAGAGATGACTTCATGCCATAATAAGTTACACAAAAATCAAGTTTTTGATAATAAATTTCTGTTGAATCATAGAATTAGGAATGCCGAACAGAGGAGCTGGGCCATGGAAAAACAGGGTGAAATCAAAGTTCTGAAAGCATGTGAAAAAGAATGTTTTTATTTCTGTTGCCTTGGGACAAGTTGGGGATGATGGGTGTGATCTGAAGTTGAAAACAGGAATATCATTCATTTATCATAAATAATACCATTAATGGAAAAATATATTGAGCAAACAGTTTATCAGAGTTACTCAAGGATCGGCTTTCTTCCTCCTTGACCTTTGTCCTCCTAGTGCGCAGGGCAGTGTCTGGCATTTACTAAGTACTCTACAAGTTGATAAACTTGACTGAAATTTATGATATTTCTCTATTGTAAATCCTTTTTTATATGGCTTTTTAAAGTTTTTAAAGTTAATTCGGCTGTTTTATTGAAAAAATTAGAATTATCAGAAGCTGAGGTTAGTTATATGTTTACGTAATCTTCCCAACTCATTACCAATTCCACAAGTGTTTAAGAATGAAAACATGAAGTTCACATCTGTGGAGTAAACATACTGTTAGTTCCACTTCCTTTGAGCACAGAGGAAATGCTTTCATTAATTAAGCTTCCAAACATCCTCCTCATTTTAAGCAAGGATAGATTTGGTACACTGATGGTTGATTTGGCATACTGAAATTAGGTGTTTTCATGAACGGATCCAAATGACAGGGAGGAACACAGTAGCTCCAAGTATGAGCATGCACCCAGGATCCCAGATTCACAGAAACCTCTGTGGACGACAGGACGATGGCAACCTGAGCAACAGCAGTCACAACACTAGCAACCATCTGCTACTCTAGATAACAATTACAGGCTCCTGCCTATAATTCCAGCAACTTGAGAAGAAAATTACTTGGAGCAAGGAATTCAAGACCAGCCTGAGCAACACAGAGAGACCCTATCTGTACAAAAATTTAAAAACTTAGCTGGATGTGGTGGTGCGCCTGCAGTCGCAGTTACTCATGTGGCTGAGGCAAGATGATTGATTGAGCCCAGGAGTTTGAGGCTGCAGTAAGCTAGGATCACACCACTGCATTCCAGCCTGGGTTACAGCAATACCTTGACTTTAAAAGAAAAATATAATAATTTCAGTTAACTAAATATCTACATAAAAAAGAATGAATTTTTAATTTCACCTCACATTATATTCAAAAATACATTGTTGCTGTATTGAAGAATTAAATGTGAAAAGGAAAATAATAGAAAGTTTGAAAAATAATACTTAGAAAACATTTAAAATTTCATGGTTTGCAAAGATTTCCTTGTTAGAAAAGAAAATATTATGAAAATAATGAGCTAAAAATGTCCAAATTAAGAAGTGAGGATAAGCTGAAGAATAAATCCAAAAATACCAAGAGGAAGAAAACATGTAAGAATTGAAATTAATGACTGAAAAATACCACGGAGAGTATCGGTAAGTCAAAAATTGGATTATTTTAAAAATCAAAACTGATAAACTACTAGCAGGAATGATAAAGACAACCATAAATAAGAAAGACTAAGAGGCATTTTCAAAAGAATGTTAGAAGAAAGCTATAGATACAGATGAAGCAGAGATTAAAAAGATAAATGGGGATATACTGTAAGCAATATTTTTTCAACAAATGCTAGACTTTGATGAAATAAACTATTTCCATAAAACATGAATAACCAATTGTGACACAGGGAAAAATTAGGCCAAGATAGTTTTCTTGATGAGTTCTGCCACACATTCAAGAATCTTATGAATACTGTCTCATAATCAAGAAATAGATTATTCAAAAATTGGATAAGCTTTATTGTAAAAGTAGTAAGAGATATAGTAATTCTCAGATAATGCTGTGCATCTAATTTATCCTTGGTAACAAAATCAAAGATAAAATGACAAAGGCATATAATTATCCAAGCTTACTTCTGAATATAATCACAAAAATTCCAAAGAAAATGTTAGAAAATAAAATGCAGAGACACTCTTATGTTCTTAAGAAGTTAAATACAACATGCCTAAGTAGGTTTATTTCATAAATATAAAATCAATTTCACTATAATACAGTGTTTTAATTTTTCAAATTAATATTTCAAAAAAGGAAAATGATGTGATTATCTAAATAGATGCAAAAGGCAAACTAAGAATAGAAGGTAATTTCCTTAAAGTACCATGACAGAAATAGCTAGGACGTTTTGGTATCCTTATTCTCCTCTTATCCCAGCATAGAATTAGATGACCTCTGGAGCCTCTTTTGCAGCTAGATGTGACCACATGGCAGAATTCTGGCCATTCTAGTGAAAGAGGAAAAGATGTGCATTTTTCCAGGCTCTGACCATGAAAATCTCCATCAGGATTTATGCAATCTCCTCTCTGTCTGCCTACTAAATTGACAGGACTCTGAGGATTAAGAGCCACAAGATGGAAATTACTGAATAAGTGTGTGCAGCAAAATATTCACTACCATAGCTAGCAACAAGTACTGTCTGTGACAAGAACAAGAAATACATTTTGAAGGGGTTTGTTTTAGTAGCTAAAGTTATCCTGACTGATACATTTGATAAAGGATATTTACCAACAGTTCACAATGAACATACTACTACATGTATATATTAAAGATCATAGTCTGCACAATAAAAAGAAGAAAATAAATAAAAAGGTATAGGGATTAGAAAAGAAGACACAGTATTAGTTCTAGTCACAGAATATGATTCTCCAAATAGTAAATCCTATTGTCTTCATCAATAAGTAACCAGAATACCAAAGAAGACATACAAATGGCCAACAGGTATATAAAAACATGCTCAACATCACTAATTATCAGAGAAATGTAAATCAAAACCACAATGAGATATTAAGTCATACCTGAAGGATCACTATTATCAAAACTACAAAAGACAGTAATTGTTGGCAAGGATGTAGAGAAATTGGAACTTTTGTACACTATTGGCGAGACTGCAAAATGGTGCAGTCACTATTGAAACAGCATGGAGGTTTCTGAAAACATTAAAAACAGAACTACCATATGATCTGCAACCACTTCTGGGTATTTATCCAAAAGAATTACAATCAGGGTCTAAAGTGATATTAGCACTCCCATGTTCATTGCAACATTATTCACTATAACTAAGAGATGGAATCAACTCTTGAACTAGAGAATCAAGAGCAAACAAACCCAAAGCTAGCAGAAGGCAAGGAATAACCAAGATCATAATGGTACTGAAGAAGATAGACATGAAAAGTCTTCCAAAAAAATCAAAGAATACAGGAGATAGTTTTTTGAAAAAAAAAAAAAAAAGCCACTGGCCATACTAATAAAGAAGAAAAGAGAGAAGAATCAAATAGACACAATTCGAAATGATAAAGGGGATATCACCACTGACCCCACAGAAATACCAACAACCATCAGAGAATACTATAAACACATCTATGCAAATGCACTAGGAAATCTAGAAGAAATGGATAAATTTCTGAGCACATGCTCCCTCCCAAGACTGAACCAGGAAGAAATGGAATCCCTTAGTAGACCAATAACAAGTTCTGAAATTGAGGCAGTATTAAATAGCCTAAAAAAAAAAAACCAAACAAACAAACAAACAAAAAAAACCCAAGACCAGAGAGATTTACAGCTGAATTCTACCAGAGGTACAAACAGGAACTGATACCCTTTCTTCTGAAACTATTCCAACCAATGGGAAAGAAAGGATTCTTCCTTAACTCATTCTATGACGCTAGCATCATCCTAATGCTGAAACCTGGCAGAGATACAACAACAAAAAAGAAACTTCATGCCAATATCCCTGATGAACATCAATGCAGAAACTTTCAATAAAATACTGGCAAACCAAATCTAGCAGCACATCAAAAAGGTTTCCACCACAATCATGTTGGCTTCATCCTTGGGATGCAAGGTTGGTTCAACATACGCAAGTCAGTAAGTGTAATTTATCACATAAACAGAACTAAAGAATAAAACCACATGATTATCTCAACAGATGCAGAAAAGACCTTTGATAAAATTCAGCATCTCTTTATGTTTAAAACTCTCAATAAACTAGGTATTGAAGGAACCTACCTCAAAATAATAAGAGCCATTTATGACAAACTCACAGCCAATATCATACTGAATGGGCAAAAGCTGGACGCATTCCCCTTGAAAACTGGCACAAGATAAGGATGTCCTCTCTCACTATTCCTATTCAAAATCGTATTGGAAGTTCTGGCTAGGGCAGTCAGGGAAGGGAAAGAAATAAAGGGTATTCAAATACCCAAGAGAGGAGGTCAAATTGTCTTTGTGTGCAGATGACATGATCCTATATCTAGAAAATCCCACTGTCTCAGCCAAAAAGCTTCTTAAGCTGACAAGCAAGTTCAGCAGTATCAGGATACAAAATCAATGTGCAAAAATCGCAAACATCCCGTACAACAACAACAGACAAGCAGAGAGCCAAATCACAAATTAACTCCCATTCACAATTGCTACAAAGAGAATAAAATATGTAGGAACGCAACTGACAAAGGAAGTGAAGGACCTCTTCAAGGAGAACTACAAACCACTGCTTAAGGAAGTTAGACAGGACACAAACAAATAGAAAAATATTCCAAGCTCATGGATAGGAAAAATTAATGTCATGAAAACGGCATTACTATCCAAAGTAATTTATAGATTCAGTCCTATTCTCATTGAATTACCATTGACATTCTTCATAGAATTACAAAAAACCTATTTTAAAATTCACATGGAACCAAAAAAGAGCCCCATATAGCCAAGACAATTCTAAGCAAAAAGAACAAAGCTGTAGGCATGCAACGCACTACCCAACTTCAAACTGTACTACAAGGCTACAGTAACCAAAACAGCATGGTATGGGTACAAAAACAGATACACAGATCAATGGAACAGAATAGAGAACTCAGTAATTTTCTCTATCTATGTATCTCTTGATGAACACTTGAGTGTTAATGGAATTTGAAGAGCCAAATTCTATCGTCTAAAATCTAAATATATATATAGAAAATAAAAAGGGCTCAAACAGCTGATACACTCCCTGAAAGAGTAACCGGGCATGAAAATTGCTTACAACACTATCCCTTCACTGTATTAATTGACAAAGTGTGGAAGTTGCATGGAGACAGACTGATAAATCAGTGAAATGGATTAGACTCCAGAAACAGAGTAACACATATATGTAAATAGAGTCAAAATGGGAGACCATTAGCTATAGTGTAGAAATAACTGAATATCCACGTTAAAAATATGTTTTGAAAGGGTCCTTTATATCACACACATGTACATACACATGCATCCTAAATATAAGAAAGACTTTACATTGAAAGAAAAAAATATGAAAGCTAAAAAGTTCTAGGAGGAAATCTAAAACAGTTTGGAGTCTGGACTTAAAAAGCACAAATCATGAAGGAAGAAGAGCTTGATACCTTCAACTCTATAAAATATAAAAAATTCTGTTTATTGAAAGACTCCAAAAAGTGAATGTGTAAAGGAGCCACAGCTGAGAAAAGAAACTTTCAAAACATATGACTGGAAAAGGATGTGTGCTAAGGCCTTTAAAATATCCTATCAATCTGTAGAGAGTCAGCCTAATTAAAAATGGACAGAAGATACAAGCTATTTTCAGAGAAGAGAAAATATGAGAAGAGAAAACATGAATAAGAATATAAATGTAAATGTCCACTTACTATTCATCAGGGAGATTTTAATTTAAAAAGCAATAATTTTACATTTATCCAATTTGGCAAAAAATTTAAAGGACTGCCAAAGGATGTGAAGAAAGGGAACTGTCACTTCTGGAAAAAATAAAAATGTGTGTAGAAAATGATTTTAAAAACAATTTAATATTACATAATCAAGCTAAACATACACATAACCTATAACTTAGCAAGGCATACTCAGAGCTCATGAAAGCATGTAATAAAACACATGCACACGCACATACACACAAAATTGGAAACAGGCCAATATTCATGAATGGTAGCTGGACAAATAAATTGGGATTATTCATGCAGTGAAATACCCTACAGCTATGAAAATGAGTGGCTTGCAGCTATGAATGTCTACATAGCCAATTCACCACATTACAGTAAGCAAAAGGTGCAAGGAACTGAACACACAAAGCATATTCTATTGATTACATTTCAAAAAGCCAGAACTAGAAAATATATCATTTATAAATATACATGCGGTAAAAGGATAATGGAAATGAATGACATGATTAAAACTACAGAGGCAGTGAGGGAGGACAGGACTGCAGGAACGTTAGCTGGATTCCTAAACGACACAGGTAATGATCTAAAGCTGGATAATGGGCTCATAGGGTTTATAGTATTAATATTCTTTAAATTATACCTAGTTCCTGTTTGTGCTTTTCATATGATATATTTTAATATTTAGAATATTAATGCAAATAAAAGCCCAAAGTGTGTGGAACAAAAGCTATTTCTCTATTGATATCTTCAGGAATTTTGGATTTTTAAACTAAACAAAATTCAAAAAATCTTCTGGACTAGATTTCATTTTATTTTACTTAAACTTTTATTTGGTTGATGTAACTTGACATGGAAAAAATAGTTACAAAATATGCTTGAGGCTCAAATTCACATTCAATAAGGCATACTTCTTGAATTCTTCCATAACCTCTGTTTTTAAAACCTCTGTTTTAAACCTCTGTTTTTGACAGATATTGTATAAAATATTATTGATTTTTTACATTATTCTTGAGCAACCTGTAATTTTTGTGCATTCAAATTTTCCCACTCTGCTTAAAATATTCCTACAAACCCTCACCTTTCCAAGATACATTAAATAAGGCCAGTCTCTCACTGTGGCCCAGCAGGGCAGAATTACTGGGGTTTGTGCAATTCTTTTCACATTGCATATATTTGAAATGCTACAGTAACCACTACAGCACCGGATGCCAGAGCTGTGCCAGTCCCACAGCTTATTGACTTACTTAATTTCTTTTATGTCCAAAGGCCCCTGTCTCATTCCTAGCTCTTCATTTTCTCCAGAAACACTGTTATTCCCCATGCATTCCACTGCCCCTTTGTGCCTGCTATTTTGTTTCTTGGTTTCTTGGAATTCCCTGGCTTGGCGTTTTGTCTGGTTAACTCATTCATTATTTCAAAGTTGCTTGGATATCACCTCCTTTGTACCTATAACTCACAGGGGAGTCTCTGTACCTGCAGCAGCGGCGTGCTCTGGAGATTTGCTCAGAATGCAAACTCTTGGGCCCAACCCCAGACCTACAGAGTCAGGTACTCCTGGGGCGGGTCCAGCGACCTGCTCTTTTCATCCCTTTGAGTGACTCTGACCCACACCAATATTTGAGAATGTCTAGAGTAGGGAAAGCATCTCTTCTGTGTTTCCATGTGACCAGCCTCTACTCACTGTGCCACTGTATCCTCACCATATTATGTTAAAACTCCATGTTTGCCTGTCTCTCTGTATGAGGCACAGACTCCTATTTACCTCTGTATTCACAGCTCCTGACTGTGGGAGTCACTCAGGAGATGTTTAGAAAACTGTAAGTTCTAAAATATTTTAAAGATGTTCGTCAGAGGCACAAACGAGACAGACCGGTATTTCAGAGCCCTGCAACCCATCTTCCTACCAGAGATTTATCCCACAGCCCCGCTGAGAAGTGTAAGTCATCTTAGAAAAACCTTATTTGACAAGGAAAAAATAAGTCAATGTGTGTGTGAGCATGGGTTCTAAAACATAGCCTGCTGATTTTCTGGCCGTAAATGTAGCAAGAGACCGATAATTCTGAATTCAAGAGAAACTCATTCTAGTTAAAGGCCTTGGTGGTGACTGAGGGTATGGCAATCCTAATCCCGTTTTTCTCTTCTACCGGTTCCCACGTCATAAGGATCTCTGGATCACAAATATACATCAAGGAAACCTCTGCACTAGAATCCAGAAGAGCAGGTGAAGTGGTCATTTTCTAGATCTGGAGGTTGCTTGAATCATAGTAGATAATGGTTGAAACTAGATCACTAACCTGGAATCAGGAGGGTGGAGATGTAGAAATTCTGACAAGGCAATGAGTCAAAGTCTGGACATGTCAGCACAAATCACGACTATTTATTTATTTGCTTGTTTGTTTATTTATTTATTTACTTATCTTGAAACAGAGACTCTGTTGCCCAGGCTGGAGTGCAGTGGCACGATCTCAGCTCACTGCAACCTCTACCTCCTGGGTTCAAGCGATTCTTGTGCCCCAGTCTCCTGGGCAACTGGGACTACAGGCACACATCACCACACCTGGCTAATTTTTGTAGTTTCAGTAGGACAGGGTTTCACCTTGTTGACCAGGCTGGTCTCAAACTGTTGGCCTCAAGCAATCTGCCCAAAGTGCTGGGATAACAGGCGTGAGCCACTGCATTCAGCCATAAATGATGAACATTTTAGAAACCAACTGTTACAGGTAGCTAGCAGGCATGAGGGGGCAGGAGAGGGCTCTCCTCCACCCACTAGACATATCAGTTAATGATTTGGCAATGATCACATTGACTGTCTAAAAGTTATACATTGGCAACCGGTGCCAGGGAAAGGCCATATCCTGATGGTCCACACCTGTTGCACTAAAGTGCTAATTGAATGCAGATACCAGGCAAAAGCAAATTCCCAGGTATGTGCATTAAGAGACAAAATGGCTGAGTATGAGCTTCCAGGGACACACCCCTGAAAAAGAGAAAGAAGTCTCAGATGGGCTTGTGTGTAACTTCTTTTTTTTTTTTTTTTTTTTTTTGAGACGGAGTCTCACTCTGTCGCCCAGGCTGGAGTGCAGTGGCCGGATCTCAGCTCACTGCAAGCTCCGCCTCTCAGGTTTATGCCATTCTCCTGCCTCAGCCTCCCGAGTAGCTGGGACTACAGGTGCTGCCACCACACGTGGCTAGTTTTTTTTTTTTTTTTTTTGTATATTTTTTTTTTAGTAGAGACGAGGTTTCACCGTGTTAGCCAGGATGGTCTCGATCTCCTGACCTCGTGATCCGCCCATCTTGGCCTCCCAAAGTGCTGGGATTACAGGCTTGAGCCACCGTGCCCGGCCGTGTGTAACTTCTTAAACACACTGTGTGTGCTCACTTCCTAGGGTTAAGGAGGGCACTGTGCATGTGGGTGGCCCACCCTAAGGGAAGAATCATGGGAAAGGGGCCAGCATATAAAGTCCTAGGATCAAGGTTCAACACCACACTGGACCTTCAGGTGCCCTCTTCGGTCTCTTCCAAGCATACTTTCCCTTGTTTTCTGTTCAAAACCCTTTAAAATACACTTTCACTCCTGTTCTGAAACTTGCCTCAGCCTCTTTTTCTGCCTTATGCTTCTCAGGCGAATTATTTCTTCTGAGGAGGCAAGAATTGAGTTTGCTGCAGACCCATATGGATTCACCACCAGTAACTCAGATACCGTCCACTGGTGACACAGCAAGGACTATGGAATTCAGCAGCAGGTGTGTGAAGATTCTTGCTTTTGGCCCATTCATGAGTTTTAAAATAAATTTCTTTGACAGCAGAAAACTTGCCTATGTTAAAGGTTTCGCAGGCAGGAAGTAAGAAGAGATGAGAATGTACATCAGATGGAAGTTTGGGTGAAGGGCAGGAAGAAGGTCAGGTCAGAGGGAGAGAGAATGGTTAAAGAAAAAATAAAGGGCTAAGGATGAATACTAACAGCTTTGAGTGTTAACCCCATACTATGATGCAAATCTAGTGTGTCTTGCAATATTAAAAATGTTGTCTTCTCAACAAGTGTGTTGAGATGGGCAGACTCTAAAATCAGATTGCAATGCTACCTATTAAACCATAAGCTCATTAAAGACTATGATTGGTTTTCATGTCTAATATTGAAATATATATGCTCCTCATCTTCTTTGCTCTATACATATTTTATGAACACCTACTATGTACCAGGTACTAGGCACTAACATCCCCAAAGAGGTAGGCTGGATATAGCCGCTGTCCTGAAGTAGATCACAGACAAGTAGACAGGAGGATGAGTCCAGGCTTAGTTCAACCTCACATGTACTCACTCCTCACCTCACAACAGTGTCAAGGTCATGCAGATTTGAGCCTCCCATTCTCCTGCCTAGGCCACTGTTCCTCAAACCTGGTTAGATTGCAGTGAATCTAGGATTCACAATATTTTAGACAAAATACCACATATTGTTGTCTTTTTCTTAAAAGCAATGTTTTACACTAATTCAAATAACACCTCATATTAGCACCTTGTGTTTGCTCATCATTTATTCATTCAACTAAAATTTATTGATAGCTTATTATGTTATTATTCCTGTGCCGAGCACCAAAGATATGATGACAAACAAGATGGGCACAGTTCCTGCACTGAGTCTCATGAGACTCCAGAGGGCAGGTCGTGAACAAACCAAAAGTACAGAGAAAAGAGGAAGAATACCTGTTTTATATATGAAAAGGATGGGTGAGTCAGAAAAGCTTCAGCAAAGAGATGATAGCTGAGTGGAGTCATGAAGAATGAGTTTCTGTTTAGCAGTAGACAATGGGGACAGGGAGGAGCAGGGGGAATTAATCTCGAGCTTGGAGGAAAGCAGTCCATCAGAGAGAAGAGTACCTCCAGAAAGGGCTGGTGGTTATGGCTGGAAGATATGGTGCTTGACAGACAACAATAGTAGGTGAGAGACAAAAACAGAGGCCAGCTGAAAACGTCCTTGTACCCCCTGCCAGGAGCTTGACTTATATCCTCAGGGCAAGCAAGCAAGAGTCATGGAAGGACCAAACAGAATATGACTGACTTAGTTAGGATTTTGGACACATCAAGGTGTGTTGTGTGATGGAGTTCTGAAGGCAGGTACTAGCCAGATACTGGAAGGTGATGTAGGGCAAAGCAAGAAGTTATTGGAGCTTTTCTGAGATTCTTGATGGCACAACATGGCTCCAACCTTACTTTTCTCTGGCTTCTCAGGGAAGGAAGGATAACCACTCAGAAGTGGGCACACTCCTAAGTGTTGATTGGCTTCTTGATAAAACCCTGATAAACCAAGACTGAACCACAGCCTAGGAAAGGAATAAACAGGGCAGGCTGACCAGTGTGGTGCTGCTTTGGACAGTGGAGAGGGCAGATGTGTCTCTCTGCACATCATTTGTATCTCCCTCTGTAATCACTTCATTCTCTTGTCTGTTTATCAGTTGCCCACATTTCATACACGTTGACAGCACATCTTATTTAGCTTGTATCTATGATTTCCTCCACCTGACTGACAAGCACAGGTCCCATAGGTTCTCTCTGTTTTCAATGCCAGTGGGTAGCCAATCAGTCTTTCAATTTATATGTGGAAGCTGCAAAATCCTGAGAATGAACATGCACTATCAACCTTTCAAAACCAGCTTTACCACTCCCAAAAGATATAGTAATTAAAAAAGAAAACAACTTTGCAAAAGATACAACAAAGAAATAGGATTTCTTCTTTATATTCTCTTCTAAGAGAATTTTAAAATCTTTTCTTTTATAAGAAAAAACTACATTTCTGACAAGAAGGGAAGGGGAGAAGAAAGAGAAAGAAGGAAGAAAAAGAGAGAAAAGAAGACATTCTCTCCTTAGAGAGAAAGAAATCATGTTTGCTAACTCACCTATTCTTTCTCTAGTAAATATAGTGTAGTGAATATTTGAAATCATGAATTCAGTTTTCTGAGTTCTAAATACCCATTTCGAGTATTAATGAGAAGTTATTATGATACTTTCAAATTACTGAGTATAAAATTAGGGGAGAAGCCTGAGCTTTCAAAAGACTGTAAAGGAACCCAGAAGACTAATGAATGATTAATAAAAAGACAAATAAACAGGAAAAATAAATAAATGAGCCTCAGTTGATCCTGAAACTGTATTTTTATAAACCAAGCCACAGTATCCAAATGGAAGTCAGCTAGTTTCTCTCTCTCTCTTTTTTTTTTTTTGTTTTTGTGTTTGTGTATCAGCAATATTGTTAAGGATATGTCTTTTGTAGCTTATTTCATTTGTCCCTGAATTGGAGACAGTAAGTTGGGAAGTAACAGAGGATTGTAGTAATGGGTCTAAGTGCAAAAGTGTTGTGGTTCTTGTTTTAAATAGTAACTGCTTAAGAGGGAGGAGGCTAGTAAAGACCTAACAGAATTATATTATATAAGATTATATATATACATGTATTTAAATAAATTCCATTGTGTATATTTAAGGAATACAACATGATGTTATGAGATAATATATAAATCTTTTTCTTTTTGTTTTGTGGCGGAAGCAACTAAAATCCGCTCATTTAGCACAAATCCCGATCCAATACGGTTTTATTGCCTGTGACCCTCACATTGTCTATTAGATCTCTAGACTTGTGTATCCTGCATATCCGCTATTCCAGGCCCCAGGCTGCTCTGTTGTCATTTCTTTATTTTATTTTTCTTTTCTTTTTTCCTTTTTTTTTTTTTTTTTTTTTTTGAGACAGAGTCTCGCTCTTGTCCCCCAGGCTGGAGTGCAGTAGCGCGATCACGGCTCAGTGCAACTTTCGCCTCCCGGGTTCAAGCAGTTCTCCTGCCTCGGCCTCTGAGTAGCTGGGACTACAGGCGCCCGCCACCCACGCCCAGTTAATTTTTGTACTTTTAGTGGACACGGGGTTTTGCCATTTTAGCCAAGCTGATCTCGAGCTACTGGCCTCAGGTACCCACCCGCCTCGACTTCCCAAAGTGCTGGGATTACAGGCGTTAGTCACCGTGCCCGGCCGTCATTTCTTAGCAATATTTCTTTTTTATGTTTGCCTTTAAAGTTCATTTTAACTTTATTGTTCTCCATAAATATGTTCAGAAATGGAAAGTTGATTTTCTGAAGCTCCACACTTCTCTAGAGATAAGGGAATTATTTTAACTGGCCGTTCTGTATCAGGTACCATAGAAATCAGATACGTCCAGGATGTCACTTTTGTTAGGAGCTTTCCATGTCGCAAAGAACAAAGTATAACTATTACATCAACGTTTTTACCCAACAACTACCCCTGGTGAAAGTCCTGGGTTCCTCTTCTGTAGATTGCTGTTCTGGGGGGATGAATATGATACAACACTGCAGAAGAGGTGGTTTCCAGCCTTTCCCCAGTCTCTGATGGTATAACGCAGCAGCTATCCACACACTCGCTCTTATTATGCTTAAGGATATTTGGAATTACATATATCTCTTTGAATTTCTTTTCCGCAATACACACACTTAAAAATGTTCTCTATTTTATCTTAACCCTTTTCTTTTCAGTGAGTCTAAGAACACACAATGTCTCCACCATTCTCATTTGCCAAAATATAAGCACATTAAGGATGGTGAACTACCAACTATCAGGCACTGTTTAGAAGAAAGAAATGCTTTGGGGAAATTATTCTCTAGGTTTATCTACACAAAAACACTTAGAATAGTTTTACTATCAGTTTGAAATAACTTCGTGATATACAAAGCCGTTACCCAAAGAATGATGCTATCATTAAGTCAAGAATTAGTAGTTAATTACAGCAAGTTACCAGAATGTATAAGTAATACTTGGAATTTAAAAATGTGTGGTCTTATTTGAACCCTAGTACTTAAGTATCTCAATCCTAGATTAATAAGAATCAGGCAAATGAAACACTTTCATTCACAGGCAAAGACAAAATATTGAATATAATTTACTGGGTCTGGTCTAGTCAAGCAAGACTAGATAATATATCGTTCTAATAATACGTTTTCTAGCATTGAAACTTTTCAAGATGAATTACATAATAATTACAGAGTCCAGGATTTCTAATATATGGTACAATTCCTAAGGTATAATCTGTTCTAATTGGACATTAAGGCAGAATTTTTAACATATAAAAAGCAGAAAATATGAAATAACGAATTTAAAACCACCACATTACACTTTCAGAGTTCTAAAATATATCTGAGTTTTGCCTTTTCTGAAATAGGTAATTGTATTACTTTTGTCTCCTCTGAAGACATAACGTGTCAAAGAAAATACACTTCAAAGACGAAACTTATTTTGTTGAGGATTTTGGGGGGGGGGGTAAAATTTCCTATTTCAATTTTCATGATTTTCCCAAATGAAAGTAAACCTCCCTTTCTTCTCTTTAAGGACCCTGGCCGAGATAAGTTTTTTAAAAACTACAGAGTAGTGGTTGTGAAAAAAATGTTGAAAGTAAGTCAGATCATATAAACCACACAGCAGTTCTTACATGGCTTTTTGCAAATTCTAACTCAATTTATAACTGCTAATATTTGCCTCTCAGACTTTTATTAGGTTTAAATAAAAGAATAGATATTATAGTGCTCAGAAAACGTACAACGTATTACACACGTTTTATCAGTATCATTTCATCAGCAATATTTACTATAAAGTTGATGGTAATATACAAACAGTTCACTGGAGGGAGGAGGATGAGGGGAAAGGGGAAAACGGAATTCTCCATAAACTACTGAAAGCTGCAGGTCAGTCACTGGTCAATGAACTTTCTGAGAAACAGACATAAAATGAAAGCAATATTCTGCCTGTAGTCCCAGCTACACGGGAGGCTGAGGCAGGAGAATGGCGTGAACCCGCAAGGCGGAGCTTGCAGTGAGTGGAGATCACGCCACTGCCCTCCAGCCTGGGCGACAGAGCGAGACTCCGTCTCAAAAAAAAAAAAAAAAAAAAAAAAAAAAATTGATAGCAATATTCTGCAACCTTGTTCTTGGTGGTAGCACAGCCGGTCAAAAATAACTTATTTGCCAGGTTTTTAACCTTTGCAGAAACTGAAGAATGTTCATTTAGCACTAAGGGCTCTAGAGCTCTAAAGACAAAAATCTGACCGTTTTATGCAATGGCATAAATGCACGTAGCTAATCTCAGTCATCCAATGAGATTTACTGTTGAGCACTTGGGGTCGATGGAGAGGAAACAGGAAGGGATTAAACACAGAACCTCTGTCTATACGCATATACCTAATTTGTAATGAGAGCTGTTTAGTCAAAATGTCTTAAAAAGGGTAGAGAAAATAAAGCAAACTTTTTTGTTGAGTTTGTTTGTTTTACCTCTCAATATTGATTCAGCAGAATCATCTCTTCCCCATAGCGCATGAATACAGATGAGACTAGCTCAACTCAACTCCTGGAGGAGAGCATGTCATTAAGGCTTACACCAAAGTGTTTTTTTTCTTTTTTTTTTTTTTTTTTTTTTTTTTTTTTTTGAGACGGAGTCTCGGTCTTGTCCCCCAGGCTGGAGTGCAGTGGCGCAATCTCGGCTCACTGCAAGCTCCGCCTCCCGGGTTCAGGCCACTCCCAAGTAGCTGGTATTACAGGCGCGTACCACCACGCCCGGCTAATAGAGACGGGGTTTTACCATGTTAACCAGGATGGTCTCGATTTCCTGACCTCGTGATCCACCCGCCTCGGCCTCTCAAAGTGTTGGGATTACTGGTGTGAGCCACCGCGCCCAGCCCCAGTGTTTTGTTTTAATCCAAGGTAACTGATTGGATTAGTGATAGACTTGTTTCCCAATAAAACCATAAAATGCAATGAAAGGTTAGCTGAAAATTCTAGGAAAGGGTAACTTAACCTGCTAGTATTTTGTCTGGAGTTAAGAAGCATCTAGCTTCCAAAAGGGGAAATTTTTTCTGAATGACAGTAGATGACAGTAGAGCAAAGTTAGCAGGATGGAAGGCAGGAGAAAGAGAAGACGAACTGAATTCTGCAACAAACTGTTCCCGAGACCTGCCCTTACTCCTAGAATTTTCAGGTAAGGTCCCCTTTTGCTTAAGCTAGTTTGCATTGAGTTTTCTTTTACTTTGAATTGAAATAGGTTTAAATCATTGGAAAATGAAAAACTAGATGTTGAAAACCAGAAAGTTATGAATAAACTAAATTCACAGATTTAAAAGAAATAAAAAATTAATTAGTTTCCATCAAAATCCACTCACTTGCACTCAGGCAAAATTAAGTGGCCTCAAATTAGGCCAACTATGGTAAGTTAGAAAACTAATAAAATAAATAATATATCAGGAATCTGGATACACAGATGCCCAGGAAACAAGCAACAAGCAGATGAAACCCAGATAGATGTAGGTACCAATGAGCAAGGCCAATCCAGAGTAGTATATCCACAAATACTTACTTAATAAATTGCAACTAAGGGTTAAACAAGTGATCAAGAATCAATTTATTTGCATGAATCAAAAAAGGGAATAATGTAAAAATTTAAAAATTATAGCATCAAAAACAAGAATAAAGGCTGCCATTAATTGCTTACTACACCAGTATCATCCTCTGTGGTTTACATACTGTATCTCATTTTATTTTTACTGTTCTTTTTTAAAATTTTATTTTACTTTAAGTTGCAGAACAAAGAGGTTTGTTACATAGGTAAACACGTTTCAGGGTGGTTTACTGCACCTATCCACCCATCACCTAGGTATTAACCACTGTATGTATTAGCTATTTGTCCTGATGCTCTCCATCCCCTCGCCCCATCAACAGGCCCGGATGTGTGTTGTTCCCCGCTCGGTGTCCACGTGCTCTCATTGTTCAGCTCCCACTTATGCATGAGAACATGCAGTGTTTGGTTTTCTGTTCCTGCATTAGTTTGCTGTGGATGAAGGCTTCTAGCTTCAGCCATGTTTCTGCAAAGTACACATCATTCCTTTTAACCACTGAATAGTATTCCATGGTATATATGTACCACATTTTGTTTATCCAGCCTATCACTGATGGGCATTTGGGTAGATTCCATGTCTTTGGTATTGTGACTAGTGCTGCAATAAACATACATGTGCATGTATCTTTACAATAGAATTATTTATATTCCTTTGGGTATATACCCAGAAATGGGATTGGTGGATCAAACGGTATTTCTGGTTCTAGATCCTTGAAAAGTCACCACACTGTCTTCCACAATGGTTGACCTAATTTACATTCCCACAAACAGTGAAAAATTGTTTCCATTTGGCTACAGCCTCGCCAGCATCGGCTGTTTCTTGACTTTTTAATGATCGCCATTCAGACTGATGGAAGATGATATCTCATTGTGGTTTTTATTTGCATTTCTCTAATGATCAGTGATGTTGAGCTTTTTTCATATTTGTGGCCACATAAATGTCTTCTTTTGAGAAGTGTCTGTTCATGTCCTTTGCCCACTTTTTGAATTTTTTTTTTTTTTTTTTGTCTTATAAATTAGTTTAAGTTCCATGTAGATCCTGGATATTAGACCTTTGGCAGATGGGTAGATTGTAAAATTTTTCTCCCATTCTGTAGATTGCCTGTTCACTCTGATGATAATGTCTTTTCCTGTGCAGAAGTTCTTTAGTTTAATTAGATACAATTTGTCAATTTTAGCTTTTGTTGTAATTTCTTTTGGTGATTTCATCATAAAATCTTTGTCCATGCCTGTGCCCTGAATATTACTTTATCTCATTTTATTTTCACTATATCTCAGTGAGAAAAATGTTGTCATCTACATTTTTTTCTTAAATTTTTAAAATTTTTATTTGTTATTTCCATTGATTTTGGGGGGAACAGGCAATGTTTTGCTACATGAATGAATTCTTTAATGGCGATTTATGAGATTTTGATGCACCTATCACCTAAGCAGTTTACACTGTACCCAATTTGTAGTCTTTTATTCCTCACCCACCTCCCACTCTTTCCCCCAAGTCCCCAAAGTTCAATGTATCATTCTGTGTCTTCACATTCTCATAGCTTAACTTCCACTTCTGAGTGAGAAAATATTATGTTTAGTTTTCTATTCCTGAGTTACTTCACTTAGAATAATGGTGTCCAATTCCATCCAGGTTTCTGTGAATGCCATTATTTTGTTCCTTTTTATGGCTGAGTAGTATCCCATTTCTTTAGAAAATTCACAATTTCTTTATCCACTCATTAATTGAAGGGTGTTTGGGCTGGTTCTAGATTTTTGCAATTGTTAATTGTGCTGCCATAAATATGCATGTACAAGTATCTTTTTCATATAATTATTTCTTTTCCTCTGGGTAGATAACCTATAGTGGGATTCCTGGATCAAATGATAGTTCTACTTTTAGTTTAGTTTTTTTTTTTTTTGAGACGGAGTCTTGCTCTGTCACCCAGGCTGGAGTGCAGCAGCGCGATCTCGGCTCACGGCAAGCTCCGCCGCCCAGGTTCACACCATTCTCCTGCCTCAGCCTCCCCAGTAGCTAGGACTACAGGTGCCCGCCACCACACCTGGCTAATTTTTTGTATATTTAGTAGAGATGGGGTTTCACCATTTTAGCCAGGATGGTCTCGATCTCCTGACCTCGTGATCTGCCCGCCTTGGCCTCCCTAAGTGCTGGGATTACAGGTGTGAGCCACCGCGTCCAGCCCTACTTTTAGTTTTTTAAGGAACCTCCACACCATTTTCCATATAGGTTGTAGTAGTTTACATTCCCACCCACAGTATAAAAGTGTTCCCTTTTCTCCACATCCCCACCAACATCTATTACTTTTTTATTTATTGATTATGGCTATTGTTGCAGGAGTAAAGTGGTATCACATTGTGGTTTTGATTTGCAATTCCCTGATTATTAGTGACGTTGAGCATTTTTTAATATGTTTGTTGTCCATTTGTATATCTTCTTTTGAAAATTGTCTGTTCATGTACCTAGCCTATTTTTTGATGGGATTGTTTTTTTCTTGCTAATTTGTTTGAGTTCCTTGTAGATTCTGGATATTAGTCCTATGTTTTAAATACATAGAGCCATGCTATAAGAGTATAGGGTTTGAAGTCCATGCTTCATTTGCAGAAATAGTTTCCATGTTATTCTCACCTCTTTTAACTCCTTTGCTATATCAGAATTACAAATATAAGCCTTCAGCATACGAATTTGCAGTGCCTCTAATATGAATAGAGAATATGCTCCTATTACCCTCATGGCAATTGGCTTTGGCCAAGTGAATGTGGGTAGAAGTGATGGTGGGCCAGTTATAGACACAGGATCTATGAGCCATCACGTCACTGCTTTCTCTCTTGCACTCCTGAGACTTACCATGAGAAAAACATGTCTTAGGTAGTAGAGACAAAGACCTGAAGTCAACCAGAAGGCTGGAGTTCAGCCCAGCCCAGACTAGCCCTGCCTAGATCAACCAAACTACATGTACAGCATAATAAAATAAATGTTTATAAGCCATTGATATTTTGCGATTATTTTTATTACAGAAAAAAGGACATTTATTCTGAAGGACATCAAATCATACCTACTAACGCAAGAAAGTGTCTTGATGTGGAGACTGCTAATCCAGAGCACAGCCAAGTTTGACTGGCAGGTGGAATATAGAAAGTCTTTGCCCTTGTCTGAGAAGAGTGTTGGTCCTGACTGTATTACAGTGATTTGGGTTCCCATTGAGAGTCTTTTCAGCAAGAGTGTAGGCAAGTTATTGACAAGTCGGGTTCAGTGTGAAATCCAGACTCTGCTACTTGCTAGTCATACTAATCCTTCGAAATCTTTTCTTTTCCACAAAATATGACAAATAACGCATAATTCACTGGGTCCCTGTGAGGGGTCTGTCTATGTACTGTTTATTAAATGCCTAGTACAATGCCTAGCTCAAAGCTAGCACATAGCAAGCTGTCGCTATGCCTGGGATAGTTGTGTCTATCAATATCATTTCCTAAAATTATTCCCAAATAATTATTCTGACAAGGGAACTCTCCAGTTTAGTGAAGTATAAAAAAAAACAATCACAGCATACTTGTATTTGAGCTGGAAAACACATTTGGCAAACCTAAATTAATTCTAAGTTTTGGCTATTAGGCTAAAAAAGTGTATTTCTTCCATTTCTTTTATCACTCCTTTATATTTTGGCATCCCTACCAAGTCCCATTTCCACCATTTCCCACAAATATAACATGATTTCAAATGTTAAGAAAGAATTGAGAGTTTTTAATTTTAGCTGAGAATACTTTTATTCTTTACCTGTGGGGATATGTGAACTGGTGACTAGGAGTGTGCTTCCCTTAGAAAGAAAGATATAAAATAGGAGCAGTAGTTACTCATCTGGCAATGACAGTAAATATCCTCCTACCAGAAACTCAAGTTTCTCCTTGAAGATGTCAACTTCAAATGAATTTCAAAGATTTATTTTCTTATAGTTTTATCGATTCCTTGATTTGGTTTTGACACTAAAAAGCAAACAAGGTCAGAGGCTGTATCTTCTTTGATTTTAATAAATGGCTTAGTAAAATGAGATGGTACATCACACAGATGAAATATCTGACAGCAGTCTTACAATAACAAAATACTACTTTATGGGCCCAGGACAGCAGGTGGTTATCCCATCCTGGAAGAGCAGAGGAGGGGAGGTAGCACCATTTCTATCTCCCCCTCAGAGGGTTCAGCGTTGGGTCTGTTGTTCTTGAAGTAAAGATGCAAATTTAAGGGGTGGCAAGAACAACAGCAGTAGCATAACTTTGTGACAGCATGTTCCTTTGATGGGCATCTTGATAAACTCTTTAATCATGAATCATTTAGTATATACGACTGGCCTATAAATTCAGTTGTAATCAATATAATTACATTGCCACTTGATCCCACATACATCTTACAACAAAGACTCTGTTTTTAAACACTTTAACATCTCTCCTTTTATTCAATTATTCTTTCAACTTTTTTCTTTCCAATCTAGCTTATTTAAAAATATTTAATTGACAAAGATTAAAGACATTTAAGGTGTCTGCAGTGGTGACTTGTAATAATTACACACTGTGTAATGATTGTCACAATTAATTTACATATCAATCACTACCCATACATTAGATCCCGAGAATGGGCTCACTTTATAACTGGAAATTTGTATCCTTTGACCAATATCTCTCCATTTCCCCACCTGCTCAGCTCCTGGCAACCACTGTTCTACATCCTGCTCTTATGATTTCAGCTTTTTAAGATGCTACATACAAGTGAGAACTTACAGTATTTACTTTTCTGTTTCTAGTTTGTTTCACTTAGCATAGTGTCCTCCAGGTTCATCCATATTGTTGCAAATGTCAATGATATTCCATTGTATAAATGTTCCACAATATTTTGTATCCATTCATTCATTGATGGATGGCATAGGTTGTTTACCTATCTTGGTTATTGTGAGTAATGCTGCAATCAATATGGGGCTTAGAAATCTCAAGAAACTGGTTTATGTCCTTTTAATATGTACTGAAGTGGGGTTGCTGGATCAAATGGTAGTTCTACTTTTAATTTTCTGATGAACTTCCGTATCATTTTCAACAATGGCTACACGACTTTACAGTCCTACCAACTGGGTACAAGGGTTCTCTTTTCTCTACACCCTTGCCAATACTTGTTATCTCTTGTTTTTTTCAATAGTAGCCATTAGAAAATGTGTGAGGTGGTATCTCATTGCGTTTTTGATTTGCATTTCTCTGAAATGCTCAAGCATCCTTTCTAGATCTGTCAGCCATGTGCATGTCTTCTTTGAATGAAATGTCTATTCGATCATTTGTCCATTTTTAAAATATTGAGTTCTGTGAGTTCCTTATAGATTTTAGATACAAACCCTTTACCAGATATATGGTTTGCAAATATTTTCTCTTATTCTGTAGGTTGCTTTTACATTTTGTTGGTTGTTTTCTTTGCTGTGTAGACACTTTTAAATGTGAGGTCTAAAAGCATAAAACTTGTAGAAAAATACATAGGGGTAAGGCTCCTTGACATTCATCTTGGCAATGATTTTTTGATATGACACAAAAGCACGGGTAACAAAAGCAAAAATAAACAAGTGGGACTACATCAACATATATTCGTTAAGCTTCTTCTACGTGCTAAGCAAAAGTCCTTGCTGTCATTAAATTTGCATTCTAAGAGGCATGGGGGAGACAGACAATAAATGAATAAACAATAAATATATTCAGATAAGAAATGCTATTGTGGGCCAGGTGCAGTGGCTCACATCTGTAATCCCAGCACTTTGGGGGGCCTAGGCAGGTGGATCACTTGAGGTCAGGAGTTTGGGACCAGCCTGGCCAACATGGTGAAACCCCGTCTCTACTAAAAACACAAATATTAGCTAGGTGTGGTGGCGTGCACCTGTAATTCCAGCTACTAAGGAGGCTGAGGCACGGGGATCGCTGGAACCCGGGAGGTGGAGGTTGCAGTGAGCCGAGATTGCACCACTGCACTCCAGCTTGGATGAGAGAGCAAGACTTCGTCTCAAAAAGAAAAAAAAGAGAGAGAGAGAGAATTGCTGTTGGGGAAAATAAAGCAAAGTAAGAAGGAACAAGGAATGTAGCAGAGGGGTGATGCTCTTTTAAGGGGCAGTCATCTTGGTGAAGATTTTGTGGGTGACAATTGAGGAGCATCTAGGGAAAATGTTGTCACCAGCCATATAGCACAAGATCATCCCAGAGAAAATTGCATGTGGAAAGGACCTAAGGCAGGATCATCTATGGCATGTTCAAGAAACAGTGGGGAATCTAAAGTGAGCAAGAGTCATGGGAGCCAAGGTTAGAAAAGTGGTGGGAGGCAGATCACATAGCCATTACTAGGGTTGAATGGTGTGAGAGATCCTAGCATGCCTGTGGAAAAGCCATGCCATGATCTGACTTGCATCCCAAAGGTTCAACCTGGCCTCTCTGCCAAAGACAGTGGGTACGTGTTGAAGAAAGGAAATTCATCAGGAGGCTATTGGAATAATCTAGGGGAAAAGGGGAATTGTGACTGCTTTTATCACTGAAATTGCAAAAACTGCAGAATTTACTGATGGATTTCACATGGGGCCTGATAATAGGAGAGTATTCAAAGATTGCTCTAAGTTGTGGGGCTTAAGCAACTGAAATGACTAAGTTAAATATGAAGCAGTATGTGTGTAGTATCAAGAGAGGGACTAAAAGCAAAAATGCCTAGACAGCAAGGATGGAGAAGGTATGGATGAAGGGATAAGGAGATGCAGAGCAGGACGCAGAGAGAGAAGAGACAGGCCCTGAAACCATGACTTATGAGTTTGAAGATAAGGTGGTAATAGTATGTGAGGCAATCTGTAAAAGTTCTGGATAAACCCTATTTATTTGGAACTCTGTGAATCCAAATAAAAAGCAACTTTAGAGATAGATATAAACCAGATGGTATTATTCTATTCCAAAGATCAATATAATAGAGTAGAAGTGAAGATTCCCGTTTATATTTTGCCATTCTCAAAAGTCCACAAAAGCCGGTGGTGGGCATGGTATGCATCTGCTTCGGGAATACCTGGTCCCACAGATGCTTGGCAGGGTGAAGGATGGGCATAGGTTAACATTAGGTTAACATGTACCTTTAGGGCTCACAAGCATTTAGAACGACATTTTATTATAAACCATCACTGATCAAAATTCTTTGTTCTCCTCTGTGGATACATATTTGATTTTTATAAATATGAAGTTGTTTGGAAGCCACTCTCCTGACAAGGCCATTTAAATCATGATGAGGAATGAGGGTCAGAAATTGAGATGCAGTCATAAAATAACAGAACTGCTTTCTTTGTGTGGCTCTGAAAGTACGTCCAAACATATCTTCAGCAACAAAATAACCAGAAATGTAGCCAGTTTCCCAAAATGATTTCTTTAAAAGATAACTCTATTATGGATACATTCATCAATGTGTTATTAAAGAAGCCTTACATCTTAGTCACAAGTTTAATAAGGTATTGCAGCAGAAGGGGAATATATTAATTAGTACAAGCTCCTCTTGATTTTATGTCTCAATTTATTTTGATAGTTCCTCGGGTGGTGTTTTTTAACTGAATAGAAGGGGTACTGATGAGTCTGTTGGCAACCAGGAAATGACTGAGGATTCAGGTACCATGTAGGGTTCTTACCCTAAAAAGACTTAGAGAATAAAGAAGATGAAAACAGAAAAGATACAGTTCCAGTCAAACTAAGAATTTGCTTTTCACTCTTTATAAAAAGAATGTTTTCCTCGTGTATTTTATTTCCTTTTTATTTTCCTGGGAGAAAAGAGTATGAGAAAAACATATTACCCAAAATGAGCCTGAGAAGGAAAGAAAATAATAAAAACAACTGATAGGTTACAAATGAGAAGAGTCCAGCAAATGAAATATGTATTAACAATGAAGATAAAGAGAATGTGTAGGAGCAGACAAAAAGGAA
Source organism: Macaca thibetana thibetana (assembly GCF_024542745.1). Lineage (NCBI taxonomy): Eukaryota > Metazoa > Chordata > Mammalia > Primates > Cercopithecidae > Macaca > Macaca thibetana. The sequence goes on from NC_065589.1 coordinate 114,665,179, forward strand.
AGGTAGTAGAAGAAAGACGTATAGACTCAATCACAGACAGGGTCTGAAAATTAAATGCCCTAACAAAAATGGGCTTGCAGACAGATAAAAAAGAGAATGGGAAGAGCAGATAGGAAGGGATAAGTAATGCAGCTTGTTCCTTCTCAGACTACAATCTGGCTTTAGAGAGAAAAAGTCATTAATATAGCTTATTCACTCACACATTTTCAAGAAGAATCAACCAAAGAGGGCCCTTTGGTTAAATTTAGAGCAAAGCTGCTATTTGCACCATTGGCTGTGAACCTCATTATAAAGCCAACATGTGGAATAATCTCTGGGTTGAGAAACAGGAGACCCAGAATCTAATTCCAGATCTGTTGTGACTCACTAATGCCCATTAGGAAGCCTCTGGGCCTCACCCTCAGCATCTATAGAATGGAAGAATCAGGCTAAATGTCTTCTAAGTTCCCTCTGGATCCATTGTTTAATGACTTATACAAGTCTTCCATCAAATGTCTAGTATTTGACTCAAAAATGATAGAAGGATAAATTAGTCAACTTCAGACTTCTTGATTATCCTTTTTGATTTGTCTTCACTTTTATTCCTAGGGAACAGCCTTGACAAGTTTTTAAAACATATGCTTGTTACATTATTAATTTATCTACCTTTCAAATCTCACAATTTATTAAATCCAATCAGTCTGGCCATACCAATGAAGAAACTGTGACAATTTTTCCTTCTAGTTATCTAAAATAGCATCACAAGATGTACAGAATTAGCACTTACTAAAGCATTTTCTATGTGATATCAGAGTCCTCTATAACTAGCTTCTTTATTTTGAAGAATGCTGGTAATGGAATAGATCTGAGAAATTATCTAATGATTACATCATGAAAGAATTATCAAATAACGTTTAAAATTTTTTATAGTGTTTTAAAAAATTTCAACAGCTTTGGGGGAGCAAGTGGCTTCTGTTTACATGGATAAACTCTATAGTGGTGAATTCTGAGATTTTAGTGCATCTGTCCCCTGAGCAGTGTACACAATATCCAATATGTAGTCTTTTATCCTTCACTCCCTCTTGCCTTTGCCAAATCCCCAAAGTCTATTATAACCCTCTGTATTTCTTTGCGTCTTCATAGCTTAACTCCCATTCATAAGAGAGAACATAAAATATTTGGTTTTCCATTCCTGAGTTACTTCACTTAGAATAATGGCCTTCAACCCCATCCAAGTTGCTGGAAAAGACATTATTCTGTTCCTTTTTATGGCTGAATAGTATGCCATGGTGTATATATACCACATTTTCTTTATCCATTTATTTGTTGATGGGCACCAATCAGAGATTGGTTGTACTGCTATAAACATGCATGTGCATATGCCTTTTTTGTAGAATGACTTCTTTTCCTTTGGGTAAGTTCCCAATAGTGGGAATGCTGAGTCAAATGATAGATCTACTTTTAGTTCTTTAAGGAATCTCCTTAATGTTTTTCACAGAGGTTGCACTAATTTACATTCCCATCAGCAGTGCAAAAGTATTTCTTTTTCACCACATTCACGCCAACATCTATTGATTTTTGACTTTTTAATTATGGCTATCTTTGCAGAAACGACATAGCATCTCATCATGGTTTTAACTGCCTGATAATTAGTGATGCTTACATTTTTTCATATGCTTCTTGGCCATTTATGTATTTTCCTTTGAGAAATATCTATTTATATCCCTTGTCCCCTTTTTGATGGAATCATTTTGGGGGGCAAAAGGGGGAGGCTGTGATTTGTTTGAGTTCCTTGTAGATTCTGGATACTAGTTATTTGTTGGACGCATAGATTGCAAATATTTTCTTCCATTCTGTGGGTTGCCTGTTTACTCTGCTGCTTATTTATTTTGCTGTGCTCAGAAGCTTTTTAGTTTAATTAGGTATCCTTTATTTCTTTCTGTTTTGTTGTATTTCCTTTTGGGGTCTTAGTGATTAATTCTTTGCTTAGGCTGATGTCTAGAAGACTTTTTCCAACATTATCTTCTAGAATTTTTATGGTTTCAGGTCTTATATTTAAGTATTTCATCATGTTGATTTTTGTATAAGGTGAGAGAGGGACCAGTTTCATTGCTCTACATGTGGCTTGCCAGTTTTCCCAGCACAATTTCTTGAATAGAGTATCCTTTCTCAATTTATGTTTTTGTATGCTTTGTCAAAGATGAGTTGGTTTTAAGTATTCAGCTTTATTTCTGAAATTTTTATTCTATTCCGTTGGTCTAAGTACCTATTTTAAAATCAGTACCATGCTGTTTTGTTAACTATAGCCTTGTGTTATAATTGAAGTATGGCAATGTGATGCCTCCAGATTTGATTCTCTTTTATTAGAATTGCTTTAGCTGTTTGGGCTCTTTTTCAGTTCCACAAGAATTTTAGGATTTTTTTTTCTAGCTCTGTGAAAAATGATACTGCTATTTTTATGGAAATTGCATTGAATCTGTAGATTTCTTTGGGCAATATGGTCATTTTTACATTATTAATTCTCCCCATCCATGATCATGAGACACATTTCTATTTGTTTGTGTCATCTATGAATTCTCTCAGCAGAATTTTTTAGTGTTCCTTGCAGAGATCTTTCACCTCCTTGGTTAAGTATATTCCTATATATTGTACTTTTTTGCAGCTGTTGTATAATTTAAGTTATTGATTTGATTCTCAGATTGTCATTGATTGGTCATCATAGCATAGCAGTGCTACTGATTTTTGTACATTGCTTTTGGAACCTGAGACTTTACTGAATTTGTTTATCAGATCTAGGAATCTTTTGGATGAGTCTTTAGGGTTCTCTAAGTATATGATCATATCACTGGTGAAGAGCAAGTTTGACTTCCTTTTTTCCAATTTGGATGGCTTTTATTTCTTTCTCTTGCCTAATTGCTCTGGCTAGGACTTCCAGTACTATATTGAATAAGAGTGGTGAAAGTGAGTATTCTGGTCTTGTTCCAGTTCTCAGGGGGAATGCTTTCAACTTTTCTTCATTCAGTATGATCTTGGCTGTGGGTTTGTCACATATAGCTTTTATTATTTTGTGGTAAAACCCTTCTATACCTAGTTTATTGAAGGCTTTTATTATAAAGGGATGCTGGATTTTATTGGATGGTTTTTCTGCATCTATTGAGATGATCATGTAGTTTTTGTTTTTAATTCTGTTTATAAGATGCATTATATTTATTGATTTGCATATGTTAAACCATCCCTGAGATGAAGCCAACTTGATCAAGATGTATTATCTTTCTGATGTGCTGTTGGATTTGATTAGCTAGTATTATTTTTTTTTTTTTTTGAGAATTTTTGCATCTATGTTCATCAGGAATATTGGTCTGTAGTTTTCTTTTTTTTGTTATGTCCTTTCCTGCTTTTGGTATTAAGGTGATACTGCCTTCATACAATGATTTAGAGAGGATTTCCTCTTTCTCAATGTTTTGGAATAATTTCGGTAGGATTGGTACCAATTATTCTTTGACTGTCTGATAGAATTTAGCTGTGAATCTATCTGGTCCTCGTTTTTTTTTATTGGCAATTTTAAAATTAATGATTCAATCTTCCTGCTTATTATCAGTTTGTTCAGGATTTCTATTTCTTCCTTATTCATGCTAGGAGGTTTCATGTTTCAAGAAATTTATCCATTGCTTCTAGATTTTTTATGTTGTTCACATAAAGGTATTCAGAGTAGTTTTGAATTATTGTATTTCTGTGGTGTCAGTTGTAATGTCTCTAGTTCTATTTCTAATTGATATTATTTGGATCTTCTCTCTTGTTTTTTTGGTTAATCTCACTAATGGTCTAACAATTTTTTAATATCTTCAAAGAATCAGCTTTTCATTTCATTTATATTTTCTATGTTTTTGTTTCAATTTTAATATTTATTTAATATTGAAGTTTATTTATTTTCTTTTGCTGACTTTGTATTTAGTTCCTGTTTCTCTAATTCCTTGAGGTATGACATTAGATTGTCAATTTGGGTTACTTCAGACTTTCTGATGTAGGCATTTAACTCTATGAACTTTCCTATTTGCACTGCTTCTGCTGTATCCCAGAGGATTTAATAATTTGTGTCACTATTATTACTCATTTCAAAGATTTCTAAATTTTCATCTTGATTTCATTGTTAACCAAAAATCATTCAGGAGCATATCATTTAATTTCCATGTATTTATATAATTTTGAAAGTTCCATTTGAAGTTGATTTCAAATTTTATTCCACTGTGGTTTGAGAAGGGACTTGATATGATTTCGATTTTCTTAAATTTATTAAGACTTGTTTTGTGGCCTATCATGGGTCTATCTTGGACAGTGTTTCATTTGCTGATGAAAAGAATGTATATTCTGCAGTTGTTGGGTAGAATATTCTGTATATATCTGTTACATTTGTTTAGAGTGTAATTTAAGTCCATTGTTTCTCTGCTGAGTTTCTGTCTCAATGATCTTTATAGTGCTGTCAGTGGAGTATCGAAGCCCACCATTATTACTGTGCTGTTGTCTGTCTCATTTCTTAGACCTATCGGTAATTGTTCTATAAATCTTGGAGTTGCAGTGGTAGGTGCATATACATTTAGGATTATAATATGTTCTTGTTAGACTGATCCTTTCATCATTGTATAGTGATCTTCTTTGTCTTTTTTTTTTTTTTTTTACTTTTGTTACTTTTAAGTCTGTTTTGTCTGATACAAGAATAGCTATACCTGCTCATTTTTTATTTCCATTTACCTGGAATCACATTTTCCACTCCTATACCATGCATTTATATGAATCCTTCCATGTTTGGCAAGTATCTTGAAAACAGTAGATATTTGGGTTGTGACTTTTTTTTTTATGCTTTAAGTTCTAGGGTACATGTGCACAACGTGTGGGTTTGTTACATATGTATATATGTGCCATGTTGGTTTGCTGCACCCATTAACTCATCATTTACATTAGGTATTTCTCCTAATGCTATCCCTCCCTCATCCCCCCACCTCATGACAGACCCCAGTGTATGATGTTCCCTGCCCTGTGTCCAAGTGTTCTTCTCATTGTTCAATTTCCAACTATGAGTGAGAACATATAATGTTTGGTTTTCTGTTCCTGTGATAGTTTGCTCAGAATGATGGTTTCCAGCTTCATCCATGTCCCTACAAAGGACGGGAACTTATCCTTTTTTATGGCTGCATAACATTACATGGTGTATATGTGCCATATTTTCTTAATCCCGTCTATCACTGATGGACATTTGGGTTGGTTCCAAGTCTTTGCTCTTGTGAATGGTGCGGCAGTAAACATATGTGTGCACATATCTTTATAGTAGCATGGTTTATAATCCTTTGGGTATGCACCAAATGTATATACCCAAACGGTATATACAATGTGTCAAATGGTATTTCTAGTTCTAGATCCTTGAGGAATCGTCACACTGTCTTCCACAATGGATTTGGAATAGTTTACATGCTTTTTATGCTCCCACCAACAGTGTAAAAGCGTTCCTATTTCTCCACATCTCCTCTCCAGCACCTGTTGTTTCCTGACTTTTTAATGATCGCCATTCTAACTGGTGTGAGATGATATCCCATTGTGGTTTTGATTTGCATTTCTCTGATGACCAGTGATGGTGAGCATTTTTACATGTGTCTGTTGGCTGTGTAAATGTCTTCTTTTAATAAGTGTCTGTTCATATTCTTTGCCCACTTTTTGATGGGGTTGTTTGATTTTTTTCTTGTAAATTTAAGTTCTTTGCAGATTCTGGATATTAGCCCTTTGTCAGATGGGTAGATTGCAAAAATTGTCTCCCATTCTGTAGGTTGCCTGTTCATTCTGATGGTAGTTTCTTTTGCCATGCAGAAGCTCTTTAGTTTAATTAGATACCATTTGTCTATTTTGGCTTTTGTTGCCATTGCTTTTGGTGATTTAGTTATGAAGTCCTTGCCCATGCCTATGTCCTGAATGGTATTGCCTAGGTTTTCTTCTAGGGTTTTTAGGGTTTTAGGTCTAACATTTAAGTCCTTAATCCATCTTGAATTAAGTTTTGTATAAGGTGTAAGGAAGGGATCCAGTTCCAGCTTTTTACGTTTTCCCATCACCATTTATTAAATAGGGAATCCTTTCCCCATTTTTTATTTTTATCAGGTTTGTCAAAGATCAGATGGTTGTAGATGTGTGGTGTTATTTCTGAGGTCTCTGTTCTGTTCCATTGGTACTGGTATCTGTTTTGATACCAGTACCATGCCATTTTGGTTACTGTAGCCTTGTAGTATAGTTTGAAGTCAAGTAGCGTGATGCCTCCAGCATTGTTCTTTTTGCTGAGGATTGTCTTGGCAATGCGGACTCTCTTTTGGTTCCATATGAACTTTAAAGTAATTTTTTCCAATTCTGTGAAGAAAGTCATTGGTAGCTTGATGCGGATGGCATTGAATCTATCAATTGCCTTGGGCCATATGGCCATTTTCACGATATTGATTCTTCCTAGCCATGAGCATGGAATGTGATTTTTAAATCCATTCTGCCATTATGTATCTAAGTGGAAAATTTATTCATTTTGGTGTAAATCAAGCTTTTGTTTCAAGATTTAGTCCTCCTTTTGGCATTTCTTATAGTGCTGGTTTGGTAGTGGCAAATTCTCTCAGCATTTTTTTGTCTGAAAAATGGTTTTATTTCTCCTTCATTTATGAAACTTAGTTTTTTTGGATACAAAATTCCTGACTGACAATTATTCTGTTTAAGGAAGCTGAAGATAGGACTTCAATCCCTTCTAGTTTATATGGTTTCTACTGAGAAGTCTGCTGTTAGTCTGATAGATTTTCCTTTACAAGTTATCTAATGCATCTGTCTCACAGCTCTTAGAATTATTTCCTTCATGTTGACTTTAGGTAGCCTGATGACTATGTGCCTTGAGAGTATCCTTTTGCAATGAATTTCCCAAGAGTTCCTTGAGCTTCCTGTATGCAGATATCTAAATCCTTAGCAAAGCCAAGGAAGTTTTCCTAAATTAATCTCTCAAATATGTTTTTCAAAATGTTAGCCTTCTCTTAACATTTTACATAATCTCATATTTTTTGGAGACTGTTCGTTTCTGTTGATTTTTCTTCATCTTTGTCTGATTGGGTTAATTCAAAACCTTTGTCTTCAAGTTCTGAAATTCTTTCTTCTACTTCCTATAGTCTACTATTGAAGCTTTCTACTGCATTTTGTAATTTTCTAAGTGCATTTGTCATTTCCAGAAGCTCTGATTGGGTTTTCTTTATGATATATATCTCTCTAGAAAATTTTTCATTCATATCCTGATTTTTTTTTTAATTTCTTTATGTTGGTTTTCACTTTCCTCTGGTATCTCCTTGAATAGCTTAATCATCAGCCTTCTGAATTATTTATCTAGTATTTCAAATATTTTATATTGGCTTGAATCAATCACTGGGGAGCTAGCATGATCTTTTGGGGGCGTCATAGGATCTTTTTTATTATATTACCAGAAGTTACTTCTCTGGTTCCTTCTCATTTGGGTAGACTATTGTAATCGTTCTTGACTTTATGTTTTAACATTACATTTCCCCCTTAAGGATGTGACTTTAATGTTTAATGTTTATTATAACTTCATTTTGTTCTTCATCCTCTTTAAGGGTGAAGATTCTGTATGAGTTCCTTGGTTATAGAGACTATTTGTATGATGGTTTTCTCAGGTGCTCATTGTAGTACCAATGTATGCAGCGTGTGGGCAAGTTCCTTGTCTCTTATGAGGTTGAAATGGCATAGGTCTCTTGAAGCTTATCTCATTTTCCCCGGGTGTGTACTATTTTATTTATTTATTCTTCCACAGTATTTTATTAACTGAGTTGATGGTTCTGGCTTCAGGTCAGTCGTTGAGGTGTCCTTGGGTAAGCACCGGTTTTAGCTAAAGCAGGTGGGTAAATGCAATATCCAATGGTGAGCAGAGCTCTCACCCTTGACAAAAATGGCTGTGGGAGCTCTCAGTGAAATGCCCTGAGGTTTTATCAGTTGGGAAGGGTAGGAGTCACTTCAGCTCCCCTGCCAGGACACCAGGAAAGCTATCCACCTCTTAGACTCATTTCTTCCCCAGTGTTCTGGCTATTCAGATTAGACAAGCACCTCTTTTCATCTGTAGAAATGTTGATATTCCAAGTAAAGAGGAATTGTGACTCAGCCTCTCATGAAAGCCTGAACCTGGGGTGTACGCCTCCTGTGAGGATGCGGTCACCCTGAAGTATTTCAGGAAAGGTGTCTATAGGTGCAGCTATGCCAAGCTCCCATGGGAGAAGCCCCAGCTATGTCTGTAGTGGTGTACAAGAGGGGAAAGAAGCCCACTTCTCCAACGTTGTTCACAAATACCAAAGCTACCTGGGTTTTGGAGAAGAGCTACTGACTTTCCCTGCTAAGCCTAGCACTGCAATTATGCCTTTGCTGAAAGAAACTTCCTACTAGTGGAAAGATCTAGGATTCAAGGCCTCCCATCTGGATTATTTTGTCCTGTGGGATATTCCCTTGATATGATGCTCTCCCCCTTCTCCTAAAAGTAGGAGTTCTTGACGGTCAAATTATAAGGATAATATTGGTCTTTTAGGCCTAGCCACCAGTTGGGCTGCCACATTCCAGGCTGGTACTGGGGAATGTCTGCAAAGGATCTGGTGATATGACCTGTCCTAAAATCTCCCAGCCCAGCACCAGCTCTGATGCGGGTGGCAGGAGAGTGATGTAGACTCTGTGAGATTCCTTGGTTACAGACAGCCTTAGTGTTCTTGAATGCTGGCTTTCTCAAATGCTGGTCTTCATAGTAGCGAACTGGTCATGTTGACAGACTAAGGACTTCCTGGTTAGCCAGCGTGTTGCAGGCAATGGTGATAGATGACATCATGCACCAGTTTTCTCCTTTATGGGCGCAGTGTTATTCTACCTAGAGGTGCTGTAATGAACTGTATTAGTTGGCTTCCAACCAGGAAGTGGCATTTGCAAAAGAGCACCAGCTGCAGTGGTAAAAGTGGGATTTGAGCTTGTTCTATGTTGCCCAGGGGAAGTATTCTGGTTTCTCAGGTGAAGGGTGGGGCCATAAATCTCCCAAAAGTTTCTGTCCTTTGTGTTAAGCTGCCAGGGCAGGTGGAGGGGAACAGACAAGTAGGGGCTGGGTCAGACAGGTCTGTGCTCTGACACTCCATGTGCGGGCAAGCTGCGGCCCCTGTGGGGATCAGTGGTTCTCAGGCTACTGGAGTAAGGTTCCAGTGGGGAGTGTAACTGCCTCTGCTGCCCAGAAGGCTTTGCACAGGGAGTGGAGAGTAGTGGGTGGCAGTAAGTCTCACCTAGATTCTACACAATTGGCAAGGCAGATCTCACTCCTGCATTACCCCATTAAAAGCACCCAGCTAAGTTCTAAGCAGCTGAGTTAAGAACTCCACCTGTCTCAGACCATAAGTTTTCCCTGTGGCAATAGCAATTGTACCGTTCAGGGCATGCCCCTTTCCATCTGCATGCAAGGCCAGGTGCCCAGTTCCTGCGCTGGTGGCTGCAGCACACTTCTGGCTCATCCCCCAGGTTCTGGCCAAAGGAGTTTGTCTCCACTTGATGTTATATTGCAAAATTCAACTGGAAGCTTCTTTTAACCTGTAACCTCTGCCTGAGCTAGTTGGCTGACTTCCCCAGGGTCTCTTGTGACATACAATAAGGAATGGCTTTTCTAGGTCGGCATTAAAGACTGGGAATGCCTGCCAGGCAATTTCCACTGCCACTTCTTCTGTTACATTTCTCATCACTCCCTAAATCCGTTCCAGTTCTGGGTAGGGTTAAGGCCTTCTCAGATAGCCTGGATTTTCAGGTTCCCTTGTGGGGATGTGTATCCTGGAGGCAGTGTCTCCCACTCTCATACTCTGGGGGTTTACAATTTTTCACCTGTCTCATGGTGAAGGCTCAAGCCTGACACTTCTTTCAAAGGGTCTGTAGATTCTTTCCATTTTTCTGTTAAGTTCGTGTGTTGCTTCTTGGAAAAAATATACGGTGTGAACCTCTACACATTATTCTTTCCTTCCAAGTACCCATCAGGCTATTGATGAATTTCTTGGCAAAAACCTTATAAGCCAGAAGAGACTAGGGGCCTATTTTCATCATTCTTAAATAAAAGAAATTCTGGGGATGAAGCCAACTTTATTGCTTCATCCCTGGGAAGCAAGCTGGTTCAACATACACAAACCAATAAATGTAATGCATCACGTAAACAGAACCAATGACAAAAACCACATGATTAACTCAATAGATGCAGAAAAGGCCTTCGACAAAATTCAACACCCCTTCATGATAAAAACTCTCAATTAAGTAGGTATTGATAGAGTGTATCTTAAAATAATAAGAGCAGGTTATGACAAACCCTCAGCCAATATCATTCTAAATGGGAAAAAACTGGAAGCATTCCCTCTGAAAACTGGCACAAGACAAGGACGCCCTCTCTCAACACTCTTATTAAACACAGTATTGGAAGTTCTGGCCAGGGCAGTCAGGCAAGAGAAAGAAATAAAGGGTATTCAATTAGGAAAAAGGGAAGTCAAATTGTCTCTGTTTCCAGATTACATGATTGTATATTTAGAAAACCCCATCATCTCAGCTCAAAATATCCTTAAGCTGATAGCAACTTCAGCAAAGTCTCAGGATACAAAATTAACGTGCAAAAATCACAAGCATTTTTATATACCAATAACAGACACAGAGCCAAATCATGAGTGAACTCTCATTCACAGTTGCTACAAAGAGAATAAAATACCTAGAAATAAAACTTACAAGGGACGTGAATGACCTCTTCAAGGAGAACTACAAACCACTGCTCAAGGAAATAAGAGAGGACACAAACAAATGGAAAAACATTCCATGCTCATGGATAAGAAGAATCAATATTGTGAAAATGGCCATTCTGCCCAAAGTAGTTTATAGATTCAATGCTATCCTCATCAAGCTATCTTTGACTTTCTTCACAGAATTGAAAAAACTACTTTAAATTTCATATAGAACCAAAAAAGAGCCCACATAGTCAAAACTATCCTAAGCAAAAGAACAATGCTGGAGGCATTACGCTACCTGACTTCAAACTACACTACAATGCTGCAGTAACCAAAACAGTATGGTACTGGTACCAAAACAGATATATAGACCAATGAAACAGAACAGAGACCTCAGAAATAATGCCACACATCTACAATCATCTGATCTTTGACAAACCTGACAAAAACAAGCAATGAGGAAAGGATTCTCTATTTAATAAATGGTGTTGGGAAAACTGGCTAGCCATATGAAGAAAGCTGAAACTAGATCCCTTCCTTATACCTTATACAAAAATTAACTCAAGATGGACTAAAGACTCAAAAGTAAGACCTAAAATCATAAAAACCCTAGGAGAAAACCTAGGCAATACCATTCAGGACATAGGCATGGGCAAAGACTTCATGACTAAAACACCAAAAGCAATGGCAGCAAAAGCCAAAATCGACGAATGGGATCTAAATAAACTAAAGAGCTTCTTCACAGCAAAAAAACAAAACAAAACAAAACAAAAAACATCATCAGAGTGTACAGGCAACCTACAGAATGGGAGAAAATTTTTGCAATCTATCCATCTGTCAAAGAGCTGGTATCCAGAATCTAAAAAAACCTAAACAAATTTACAAGAAAGAAACAAACAACCCCATCAAAACGTGGGTGAAGGATATGAACAGACACTTCTCAAAAGAAGACATTTATGTGGCCAACAATCATATGAAAAAAAACTCATCATCACTGGTCATCAGAGAAATGCAAATCAAAACCACAATGAGATACCATCTCACACCAGTTAGAGTGGCAATCATTAAAAAGTCAGGAAGCAACAGATGTTGGAGAGGATGCGGAGAAATAGGATTGCTTTTACCCTGTTGGTAGGAGTGTAAATTAGTTCAACCATTGTGGAAGAAAATGTGGCTATCCCTCAAGGATCTAGAGCTAGAAATACCATTTGACCCAGCAATTCTGTTACTGGGTATATCCCCAAAGGATTATAAATCATTCTACTATAAAGACACATGCACACGTATATTTATTGTGGCACTGTTTACAATAGCAAAGACTTAGAACCAACCCAAATGTCCATCAATGATAGACTGGATAAAGAAAGTGTGGCACATATACACCATGGAATACTATGCAGCCATAAAAAAAATAGGACATGAGTCCATGTCCTTTGCAGGGACATGGATGAAGCTGGAAACCATCATTCTCAGCAAACTAACACAACAACAGAAAACCAAACACCGCATGTTCTCACTCATAAGTGAGAGTTGAACAATGAGAACACATGGACACAGGTAGGGGAACATCGCTGACTGGGGTCTGTCAGGGGGTGGGGGACTGGGGAGGGATAGCATTAGGAGAAATACATAATGTAGATGATGGGTTGATGAGTGGAGCAAACCACCATGGCACATGTATACCTATGTAACAACCTGCATGTTCTGCACATGCACCCCAGAACTTAAAGCATAATAATAATAATAATAATAATAATAATAATAATAAAAGAAATTCCAACCAAGAATCTTATGTCCTGTCAAACTAAGGTTCATAAGTAAAAGAGAAATAAAATATTTTCCAGACAATCAATCACTAAGGGAATTTATTACCACTAGACCGGCCTTATAAGATATTCTCAAGGGCATTCTAAGCACGGAAATGAAAGAACAATACTTGCTAACACACACACACACACACACACACACACACACACACACAACACTGCATTGAAATACATAGTCCAGAGGTCCTATAAAACAACTAAACAATAGAAACTACAAAGCAACCAGCAAATGACTTCACAATAGGATCAAAACTTCACATATCAATATTAACCTAGAATGTAAATTGTCTAAACACCCCACTTTAAAGACACCCCACTTTAAAGACACCCCACTTTAAAGACACTCCACTTTAAAGACACCCCACTTTAAAGACACCCCACTTTAAAGACAGAGTTGCAAGTTGGATAAAAAAAATAAGACCATTTGTCTGGTGTATTTAAGAGACCTATCTCATATGTAACAGCACCCATAAACTCAAAGTAAAAGGTTGGAGAAAGATCTATCTTGCAAACAGAAAACAAAAAACAGCAGGGGTTGCTACTCTTATATAAGATAAAATAGACTCTAATCCAACAACAGTAAAAAAGACAAAGAAGGCAATTACATAATGATAAATGGCTCAATTCAACAAGACATAAACAGGGCAACAAGGAAGAAGTGCTTCTAGACCTGCAAAAAAATCTAGACAGCCATACAATAATAGTGAAGGGCTTCAATGCCCCATTCACAGTGTTAGATAATCAAGGCAGAACACTAATAGAAGTTTTGGACTTAAACTTAACACTTGATCAATTTCATCTAATGGACATCTACAGACCACTCCACCCATCAACCTCAGATTATGCATTCTTCTCATCTGAACACAGAACATATCATGAGATTGACCACATGCTCAACTATAAATCAAGTCTCAATAAATTCAAAAAAATTGAAATCATACCAACCATACTCTTGGACCACAGTGAATAAACATAGAAAGCAATGCTAAGATGATCTCTCCAAACTAAACGATTATATGGAAATTAAACAACTTGCTCTTAATGCCTTTTGAGTAAAGAAAATTATGGTATAATAAAATTTAAAAACTCCTTGAAATGATTAAAGACAGAGACACAACATATCAAAATCTCTAGAATGAATCCAAAGCAGTGTTAAAAGGAGAGTTTATAGAGCTAAATGCCTACATTAAGCAGTTAGAAAGATCTAGAATTAATCTAACATTATACCTAGAGGAACTAGAGAAAACAAGAACAAACTAACCCCAAATCCAGCAAGAAAAAAAGTGGCTAAAATTAGAGCATAACTGAATAAAATTGTGAATCAAAAATTCATAGAAAAAATCAAGGAAACCAAATGTAAACCAAATGTTGGCTTTTTGAAAGAATAAACAAAATCAATTCAAACGCTAGTTAAATTAACAAAGAAAAAAAGAGAGGAGATCCAAAAAAGCACAACCAGAAACGGCAAAGGAGATTACAACTGATTGTATAGAAATACAAAAGATCCTCAGAAACTATTGTAAACACCTCTATGCACACAAATGAGAAAATTTGGAGAAAATGGATAAATTCTCGGACACAACCTCCGAATAATGAATTAGGAAGAAACTGAAAACTTGAACAAACCAATATTAAGCTCTGGATTTGAATCAATAATTAAAAACATAACAATCAAAAAAAAAAAAAAAAAAAAAGAGAGAGAGAGATAGACCAGATGATTTCACAGCCAAATTTGGTTACACAACCAAATTCAAATGTACAGAGAAGTGCTGGTACCAATAATAATGAAACTACTCTAAAAAATTGAGGAAAAGAGACTGATCCTTAACTCATTCTTGGAAACCAACATCACCTTGATATCTGAACCTGGTAAAGAAACATCAAAAAAGAAAACTACAGGCCAATATCCTTGATGAGCACAGACACAAATGTTCTCAACAAAATACCAGTAAATCAAATCCAGCAATCACATCAAAAAATTCATTTACCATGATTGGGTGGGCTTTATCCCTGGGATGCAAGGTTGTTACAATATAGGTATATCCATAAATGTAATTCATCACATAAACAAAACTAAAAACAGAAACTATATGATCATTTCAATAGATGCAGAGGCTTTTGATAAAATCCATCATCGCTTCATAATAACCCTCCCCCACCTAAGAAACTAGGCATTAACAGAACATACCTCAAAATATTAAGAGCTATCGATGACAAACCCACAACCATCATTCTGAATGGGCTAAAGCTGGAAGTGTTCCTCTTAAGAACAGGAGAAACACAGTAGTGCACACTCCAACCATGCCTACTCAACATGGTATTGGAAGTACTGGCCAAAGCCATCAGGCAAAAGAAAAAAAAGGCATTCAAATTAAAAAAAATACAAAGTCAAAGTATCTATCTTCACTGATGACACGATGCCTAGGAAACTTTAAAGACAGTGCCAAAAGGCTCCCAGACCTGATAAACAGCTTCGGTAAAGTTTCACAATACAAAATTAGTGTACAAAAATCAGTATCATTTCTATACACCAATAATGTTCAAGCTGAGAGCCAAATCAGAGTGCAATCCCATTTACAATAAGTTGTTTAAAAAAGAAAAAAAAGAGAAAGAAAAAAAAAAGGAATACATTTAACCTAGGAGGTGAAAGATCTCTACAAGGAGAACTATAAAACACTGCTGAAAGTAATCAGAGATGACACAAACAAATGAAAAATCATTCCATGCTTACAGACTGGAAGAATTATATCATTAAAATGGCCATACTGTTCAAAGAAATCTACAGATTCAATGCTATTCCTATCAAACTACCAATATCATTTTTTCAAAAAATTGGAAAAACTATTTTGATTTATATGGAACCAAAAAGGAGCCATATTAGCTAAAGCATTTATAAGCAAAAAGAACAGAGCAAGAAGCATCACAAGACCCAGCTTCAAAATATTCTTAAAGCTACAGTAATCAAAACAACATGGTACTAGCACAAATATAGACACAAATACTGTCCAATGGAACAGAATAGAGAACACAGAAACTAAGCAATATACCTACAACTATCTGATCTTCAACAAAGTCAACAAAAATAAGCAATGTGAAAAGAACTCCCTGTTCAATAAATGGTACTTGGGTAATTAGCTAGCCATATGCAGAAGAATGAAAGCAGACCCCTGACTTTTACTATCTACAAAAATTAATGTGAAAAGAACTCCCTGTTCAATAAATGGTACTTGGGTAATTAGCTAGCCATATGCAGAAGAATGAAAGCAGACCCCTGACTTTTACTATCTACAAAAATTAACTCGAAATGTATTAAAGATTTAAATTTAAGGCCCCAAACCATAAACATCTTAGAAGAAAACCCAGGAATTACCTTTCTGGACATCAGCCCTGGCAAAGAATTTATGACTAAGTCCTCAAAAACAATTTCAACTAAAACAAAAATTGACACGTCGTACCTAGTGAAACTAAAGAGCTTTTGCACAGCAAAGGAAACTATCAGCAGACTAAAACGGCAACCTACAGAATGGGAAGAAATATTTGCAAACTATTCATTGGACAAAGTTCAAATATGCAGAATTTATGAGGAACTTAAACACATCAACAAGCAAAAAGCATATAACCTCGTTAAAAAGTGAGCAAAGAACATGAACAGACACTTCTCAAAAAAGGATATACTAGCAGCCAATAAGCATATGAAAAAAATGTTCCATACTAATTATTAAAAATATGAAAATCAAAACCACGAGATACCACCTCACACCAGTCAGAATAGCTATTATTAAAAAGACCAAAAAAAAAAAAAAAAAAAAAAAAAAAAAAAAAAACAGATGCTATCCATTCTGCAGAGAAAAGGGAATGCTTATACACTGTTTGTGGGAATGTAAATAGGTTCAGCCACTGTGGAAAGCAGTTTGAAAATTTATCAGAGAACTTATATCAGAACTACCATTTGATCTACCAATCCCATTTCTGGGTATATACTCAAAGGGAAATACATTTTTTTTTAACCAAAAAGACACATGTACTAACATGTTAATAACAGCACTATTCACGGTAGCAAAGACATTAAATCAACCTACATACCTATCAATGGTGGACTGGATAAATAAAATTTGGTAAATATATATCATGGAATGCCAGCCATAAAAAAAATCAAAATTATGTATTTTTTTTTTTTACAATAACATGAGTACAGGTGGCGGCCATATCCTAAGTGAATTAACTTAGGAACAGATAATCAAATACCACATATTCTCACCTATATGTGGAGTTAAACTTTGGGTTCATAAATATACAAGAGGGGAACTATAGTCCTGGGGATTACTAGAGGAAGGGAGGGAGAGGCAAGCAGGTGCCGAAAAGCTGCCTATGGGGTGTTATGCTGAGTACCTGGGTGATGGGATCATTCAAACCCCCAATGTCAGCATAATAAAATATAATCATGTTACAAACCTGCATACATTCCCTCAAATCTAAAATAAAATTTGAAACTATTAAAACATACAAAATAAAAGATAAAAATATGATAAAGGAAAGTTTTTTGAAATTAAAACAATTGTGGTACAATTTAGAAATTATTTTTTAAATGTCCTATCTAGACTTTTATCTGCTATAATAAAGGTATGAATTATTCCTCAAATACTTTTTTTTTTTTTTTTTTTTTTTGAGACGGGGTCTCGCTCTGTCACCCAGGCTGCAGTGGCCGGATCTCAGCTCACTGCAAGCTCCGCCTCCCGGGTTCACGCCATTCTCCTGCCTCAGCCTCCCGAGTAGCTGGGACTACAGGCGCCCGCCACCTCGCCCGGCTAGTTTTTTTTGTGTTTTTTAGTAGAGACGGGGTTTCACCGGGTTAGCCAGGATGGTCTCAATCTCCTGACCTTGTGATCCACCCGTCTCGGCCTCCCAAAGTGCTGGGATTACAGGCTTGAGCCACCGCGCCCGGCCCTCAAATACTTATACAATTAAGTTCTAGATGAAACTTTACATTTTTGAAGTGAAGAGGAAACAAGGCAACATGTATGCACGCTTGATTTGCAGACAAAATAAATGTACCCTTTAGAGTGTTATTGAGAAAAAAAAAAAGACAAAACAAACAAGAAAACCTACCTTGTTTTATGTAACAAGTAGTCTATTAATTTTTAAAATAGCCAAAACACATTGGACCTCTTTGTACTTTCTGCTTAATTTTGCTGTGGACTTAAAACTTGTGTAAAAAAAAATAAGTCAATAACAACAATATTGGGCCAAAATGTCAGCCTTTATAAAAAATTATTTTTCAGGACTAAATTTTCTTCTTGTTGAAAAGTATAAAAGTTAAAGAATGTAACTATTGGCAAAACCTTTGTTTCTTCCCTATTTAAATGAGGGTTAAGTTGCCTGCTTGAAGATTCCTCTTTTGTAGATCTCAGTCATATTATTCATTTGGTCTTTCTGTTCCCCTAGACAGGTCAAGGAGCTCGAATATATTACGTGGATACAACAGAAGTACTACTTTCTGTTCTAACTTCAATATTTTTAATCTTCCTATAGAAAAAAAGGTCAACTTTAAATACAGATGCAATTGAGGTCAAACACCTCTCGCTTGATCAGTCCACTTTTTCCCAAACTGTCCATTAATTTTAAATATTTAAAACCTCAAGAATGAACTTCATTCAATGAAACTAAAATAAGGGCAGCCATTCAGGCCCAGTGCCAACCAGTTTGGGGGAGATTATTACATAGGTCAGGAAAAGGCATGACAGTGGAACACTTCAGTGTATCAATAGTCATAAGGATGTATAAGATTTAGAGCCATTTGCATAGCTAGCTCGACTTCCTCACCACCAGTATTTCTGAACAGGGGATATCAAAATGTAAGTAATGTGGGAAAAGCATAAAAGAGTAACATAATATATATTTTTTGAAGTGACATATGTGGAAATAAGAATGCTGTTTCCATTGGTGCCCATGTCACTTAGGTACCATTGGACTTTAATTTTTCCAAGTCACAGTTTCTTTAACCCTTCAAAGGAAATAATAATTCCATCTTCAAGATTATAGTGAACCACAAAAGAGCTGTGATACTATAGTACTTAGCAAAGCATAGAAAAGAGCAAGTACTCATAAATGTTAGGGAAAGATAGCAGTACTTGGAATGACGATGTTAAAAGGAATGTTGGTAATCTTGGTATGGGCATTGTTTCTTTCTGTCATGGCAGTAATAGTAGCAGTGGAGGCTACAGGCACAGCAGCAGAAGTAGCCATAGTGGGAATATGTTCAGCAGTACTTATATGCTGATGGCACTGAAATTCCTGAAAAGCAAGGAAGGACCTAATTCCATCATGCTTTCTATCAGGGGTCAGCAAACTGCAGCTTGCTTCCCCGTTTTGTATGGCCTGAATGCTAAGAATATTTTTTTTTGTATACGTCAATGGTTACATTTTAAGTAGTTATGTAGGTACTTGCATAATATGTTCAATTTTGCTGCTTGACCAAAAAATATTTACCACCTAACCCTTTAGAGAAAATGTTTGCTGATCCCTGCCCTATATCCTTGATTATTGCAAGACATTCAGGATGTCTCTTATCTCTTGTACAAATGCTTTTCAGATCTCCTGATCTGATCTAAGTTAACAGTCTCTTTGTAATACCCATATTCTCAGCAAAATCTCCTAAATTCTCCATGCATTCTTTGTTTCTAATCTCCTGAAGACATAGATTTCTCTGTTTTCTCTCCCACATAGCTGGTAACTTTAAGCCTGAAGTGAGGAATACAATCTTCTCTGTTTTTCATAACACTTTTTTACTATTCTCCTTCTGCCTAAAAATCCCAAGTTTGTTTGAAGTTCATACTATCAAATTAAGTATATTAATTATGGCCTTTAATTTGGATTTATTAGCAATCAATTCAGTATCTTACTGACTTAAAATAACAAAAATATTATTTCTCATTCACCTAACCTGTCCATGTCTGCTCAGTGGAAAACTCTACTCCATGTCACCATCATTTTGAGACCAGGTGGATAGAACCTGCATCTTGCCATTCAGTGTGGTGCAGAGAAATAGACATGGAGAATTGTATCTTGGCTCTTGAAAATGACTTTCCAAGAGGTGACATCTCATGCTCACATTAATGGACCAAAGCCACTCAAATGAACAGGCATAACTCCTTGGGGGCATTTCCTACCAAATGACCTGAAAATGGAAAATTGAAACTACTTCAGAACTTCATGAATTACTCTCATTCTTTACCACCTACTACGTCTCTTTAGTTTGCAGTCCGCTGTGGATCTTGGGGCTATTGTCCCTAATTCCTCTAAATGTTAGCACATGAATCATGTCTCTCTCCCACGATTTTTGTCTCAAGACTCAGTGATGTTAATCTCCACATAGATTATCTTTCCAGCATCTGTCACTGAGTTATTTGTGTCATCATTTCACCTCAGTTACCTATTCCCATGGTCATAACCTAGACCTTGGAATTACTATACCTGCAACCCACCCATAGTCTCAAGCAGCCATTCTCCTATTAACACCTCCCATTTTTTCATCCCAGACCTACTTATTTTTGAACTCTAACTTTCACCCAGCCACTGGGACTTCCAATCCATTAACATTACCAAATTTTCACTATTGATTTCCATCCCCTTGTGCTTTTATTTCTTCCTCTATTGTTCTCATATTTCATAGCCCATCATTATAGTCACTCCTTTGCATGGTGTTTCAGCTCCTTTGTCCCTCTCTCCCCCCTTTTTACATATTTAGCAAAATGCAACTGGGATTAAATATTGGTCTCTGCCTACTCGACATCTGGACCCAAATTTCCAAATGGCCTTAGAAAAACACACAACCTTGCTGACTAGTATCACTTAAAATTCATGATCATACATTTCAAGTGGATTATTGGAATTTCCCAGAGATACAAAAATATTCCGCTAGTCAACACACTGTGCCACTTTCTCCTAGGTCCTTGCTACTCAATGTGTGGTCTAAGGGCCAGCAATAGAGGAATTGCTTTGAGCTTGTTATAAAAGCAGAATCACAAACTTCTCTCTGACTCAAAGTGTAAGAATCTGCATTTTAACAAGACACTCAGATAATTCTCATGTATATTAAAATCCTGGAATCTTTATTCTAAAAGAACTATCTCACATTGGCTGAAAGTGCTCAGTCTCCTTTGCAATTTCTGTTTACCTTCCTAACTTCTAACATTAGGATGTTTTAGGGCTCAGTCATCAGACCTGTTCTTCATTGACACTTAACACGTCATTTTAGATCATCCAGTCCCCTCCCTTTAAATACTTTCTAGAACTGCAATGGCCAAGTTTATAATTCCAGTCAAGTCTTCTCCCATATACTTATATTTTTGCATCCAGTTCTCATCTACTGTGTTTCTCCACGGGCACGTGTAATAGGTACCTCAAATTCAACATATCCACATATCCAAAACAAAATTATTCTTTTCTTGGTCCATCCCTCCTCAACCACCAATCTGCTTCTCCCAAAGACTACTCTATCTCAGTAAAGACAACTTCATTTTTAATGTTTGTCAAACCAAAATCTTGGCACAATCCTGATTTTTCTCTCTTTTGTGCCTTACCTCCTGTCCGTCAAAAAGTCTAACTGGATGCATTTTCAACTATATTCAAAATCTGACCATGCCACACTTATCCATTGCTACTACCCCAGCTGTAACCATCATTATCCTTCACGTGACATATTAAAAGCCTCCTAACTGGTCTTCCTTCTTTCACCTTGCCCCTTGTCCACCTGGGTTCTCCATCTATGGATCCAACAAACCAAGTACTGACATGTGATGGAGAACCTGTGGATATGAGGGGCCAACTTTTATATTGAGGGTTTCACAGGCCACCTGTGGGATTTGAACACCTGTGAGTTTTGGTATCTGCAAGGGTCCTGGAACCAATTCCCCATTGAATACAGAGAGATGACTGTACATATAAAAATCCAATTCTGTGTACGGACGCACAAATATATTTATAGTAAAATGGAAGATAATAAAACCACCAAAATGCTAATCATCATGTTCTATAAATGATAGACTTAGTACAATATTCTATCCTGATTTTCCACCTTGCATTTTATCATAAGAATTTAATATAAAATAAACAGTCATATAATGATTAAAATCATTAGAATCGACATTATTAGCACCATAATTTAGCCATTTGCTTACTAATAGAGCTATTCAAGCTACTATTTCTAAATTTTCTCTATTTTAAAAATAGGGAAACCTCCTTGTACATAAGTCTTTACTTATATTTCTAATTATTTTAAAAGACAGATTCCAACAGGTTGAATTACTGGGTCAAGGAGAATATTCAAAAGACTCTTGATGAATATAATCAAATTAACCTTCATCAAATATGTAGTAATTAACATTCCTGTAAGCAGAATCTGAGAATTTAGATGCTATCACACCCTTGATAGTCCAAAATTCTTCATTCATTAAAACACTGCCAGTAATATAGATAAAAATATTTCATTTTTCATGAGAATATCTGTATTAGTAATGGATGTGATCAGTTTTCCATGTATTTGGAGACTAATTCTTAATGCTCACGTCTGCTCAGTACTCCTGACTCTCAGGAATTGGCCAGGGAGGCATGATTCCTGCCTCTGCAGTTAAAAAAAAAAAAAAAAAAAAAATTACTTCAAGTTTACTCATTAGAATTAGCCTCTTGCCAAGCAACCTTTCATTATTCTTTTTCTAACGTTGACCTGACCCAGTGCCGCCTTGCAATTGATCGAGCCAACATCTAATTAATGGGGTTTGTATTGATGGTAAATAAGCCACACTGTAATTTATAATGACTTTATTTCAGGATTATTTACCTATGGGAAAATGAGATTTTTTTCCTCTGTGAATTCAAAAGGTGTCTCAATCAGAATCTCCAAATAAACTCAAATAGATTTAGCACAGGAATGTTATATCTCAAGACTTCCCAAGACAATAGACCAAACCCACAATTTATACATAGAAATAATAAACGGTTACTTGTTTCAATGTGATTTTCATGTCACTGTTAAATCTTTCTTAACCAAAATAATTTATTGAACTTGCCTTACACAGTACCTTAAGTTTTACCATGATAGTGACCTTTTCGCTAATGAATTTCATTGCTTTCAGATGTGCATCTCTGTACCAGGAATCAGCATTCACACATGAGGCTCATTTAACTCATTGTCAGTCTTGGTCATTTTGATACATCTTTGATGAAAACTTACATCTGAAAAAAGTGTAGATTGTAAGGAAGGATATTTCAGAATATAAAGCATTATTCTAGTAGGTTTTAGTGAGATTCCAAAGTTGGGGATGGTAAGATGGAAGTATACCCTGGGGTTAATAATGCATTGGGAAATAAATTGGCAGTGCCTGCCTAAAGAGCTCAATTAAGGCCGGGCGCGGTGGCTCACGCCTGTAATCCCAGCACTTTGGGAGGCCGAGGCAGGCGGATCACAAGGTCAGGAGATCGAGACCATCCTGGCTAACACGGTGAAACCCCGTCTCTACTAAAAATACAAAAAATTAGCTGGGCGTGGCGGTGGGCGCCTGTCGTCCCAGCTACTCGGGAGGCTGAGGCAGGAGAATGGCGTGAACCCGGGAGGCGGAGCTTGCAGTGAGCCGAGATCGCACCACCGCACTCCAGCCTGGGTGACAGAGCGAGACTGCGTCTCAAAAAAAAAAAAAAAAAAAAAAAGAGCTCAATTTAAAAATATTCTGGGACTAGACACAGCTCTTGTGGGAAATAACATAGTCAAGAAATGGTAACTTCTAGCACCAGCAGAGGAGGAAGGAGTAATATTACAGGTGCTATATATTTGACTACACTGCATATTTGACTACAGTTCTCAAACACGAACTTGCATTAGTATGCCCTAGAGGGTTTATAAAAACACAGATTGCTGGACCCCAACACCAGAGCTTCTGACTAGGTAGATCTCGGTGAGGCTTAATCTTGACTATCTGCAAGTGGTGCTGACGCTGCCGGTCAGGGGCGGCACTTAAAGAACCATTGGTCTAGAGTGTTAGATGCCATCCCCCTACTGTTGAAGGCTGAAGGAATGTGGAGTTGAGAAATCAATTACCTTGATCTCTCTGCTGAAGATTGAACACATTTAACCTGTTTTTGAACCTATAAAACAGAAATATCTGCATAATATAATTCTGTTACAGCATAGGCAGCTCTTAGAATAATTCTTATGGAACTTATCAGACTAGGGTTGCCAGATTTAGCAAAAGAAAAGAAAAAAATGCAACAAAATATTTTTATTCTAAATATGCCCCATGTCATATTTATGTGAAATTCAAAGTTAACCAAGAATTCTATATTTTACCTGGTAATGCTATATCTAACTAAACAGTGTGGAAACGCTTATAGAAAAGAAGAGTATAACAAATGCACGTCCTAAACCAGAGATACAAAAGACTTAAACAAAGATTGTGGAAACACCATAGGACTAAATATGAGTACTTCGAATCCTCCTCCTCAAAACAGATGGTGCTCTGTAATACTAAGACTATGAAGGATAAATGTCCAAAACGGAGTAGAAAGAAACCAAATAAATGAAGTGCGTAGAACTACATCTGTGTCACACCTCTTTCACTCTCTCAACATGTGAACTTGTCCTATAATAGTCTTAAGCAATTCAAGCAGCAGAACAAGGAAACAGATGGAAGCTGATAACATTTCCTACATCAGGCTGCATTAACTTATATGCAATAAGGAAAACTGGGTATCTTTAAAAATTGAATTTAATGCAGAGATTTGCTTTTAAGCCAATCTCTTAAGAAGAGATAAAAGGGGAAGGTAAATTTTTCCTGAAGTTTGTAACTAAAAGCGGTTTCTGCCCCCCATAGAACTGAAGAAGCAGAGGAGCGTTACACCCCAAGCCCAGGATCACTGTCCCATTGGAAATGCTGTTGTTGGATCTGAGCTACTTTATCTGGAACCAAGACACACAAAATGATAGTAGCTATTGCTACTGTTTCTACTGGTGATACCACTGACATTTTGTAAAGCACCTACAAAAGCAAGAAAAAAAAAATACATCTTTTCTCCTTCTTCTAACTTCACTTCCGTATTTCCCATTGGCTGAAAGTGATGGAAAGCCAGCTGAAAAAGGAATGTTGAGAACGTAACTTAGAAGGCTTCCAGTCCTTGTTTCAAGGAAAGCATATTAAAGGTTGAACATGAAGCTGAAAGACTATAGACACCATTTGGGAGAGCCCATTCCAGATGACTGGTTTTCATACTCATCATTCTTCCCATAGTTAAACTCCCAAAAAACAACTTTAACAATGTCAGGTTTCCTCACAACTAAAAGAAACAGATGGCTTTCATAAATACTAAGATAGACATTATTTCCTCTGAAAAGGGCACATATTAAGTCAAATAAGTGACTAGATAATATTAATTCCACTTCTAGTTTTGTTAAAAGCCCACCTAGACATATTATTAGCTAAAAAGACTTTTGTACCTCCTCTTACACAATATAGTAGAAAAAATGGAAAGGAAAATATAAATCCTACCTAACATATGTACATAACAAACAATGGGAAAATGTGAGCAGTCACCACAGTCTTCATTTCTGTAACTATCCAGGAGAACATAGTTGATGTTATAACTTCCTTAGTCTGTGATCTATCCAATGTTCCCCATGCCCCTGCAAACATGTCAGCTGATTAGTGTTCTTTACCTAATTATTTATTCCTGAATTTCTGATTACTTGTTTGTCCTACTATTATTGGATTTCTGTCATCTTCCACTAATGTTTACTTCTGTGCAGAGAAGTACTAATACTACTAAGAGACAACCCAGAGAATCCCCCAGGTCTCTTAGTTTCTCCTGCCTCTATGGGAAACAGCATCCTATTTTCACTTTAATAAAAATAAATAAACCCCAGCCTGTACAGTAACCCCATATTTGACTCTTGACTTGATGGCATGAGGAACTCAAATAAGCAAGTAGCAGCCTCAACCTTAATTTTATGGAAAACAATGTTGTGATGCTTAAATGTTTTCCTCCTGGGCTCTAAAACTCCTAAATCAAAAAAACTCAAGATTCTGGAAATGGGAAGCAAACGTTTGTGAGTGGGTTGTTAGAGACATTAGTGACAGGAATCGCTTGCTTCCACTCTTTACTTCTAAACTGCTGTATCTTGCTGTGAGGGAAACAGCATGATCCATTCAACAAAGGTTCTAAGCATGTATCACACTCTGTGGGAAAACAGCCCAAACTCACAAGGTGTTGTCTTTCAACTGATAGCAAGTGAATCATCAAACTGACTCTATCATTCTATGAGGTCAGATGCTTTAGAATAATATGCTACATCCTATAACCAAGAGCTGTATACAGCATGATTGCTGCCCCATGTGACCTACTTTTCCATGCAATTTTATCTGTGTTGAAGATCTTACTGAGCTCAATATCATATATGGTACTAAAATGCCAAAGTGCTGGTGCTACAATCAATTCTCTTACTATTGCCGACTGGCAACACCTTCTTATTCCCTTATCCCACCTTCTGATCTCCAGTAATTCCCCAGTGGAAGAACCTAACAGATATCTGCCAAGGAAAAGAGTATGAAATGTAATAAGCAAATTTCTAGCCCCATTGATAAAGAAACGTCTATAAGAGGGCCAAGTGTCAAGCTGAGAAATCAGCAAACACCATTCAACACAAAAAGGGTCCTCAGAGAATATTAGGATGGAAAATCGTAGTAATCATCACTCACCCCTTCTCCCAATGTCAAAGCTACTATTCACTATTTAAACTAATTCTTTCCTGGTCTAAAGCCCCAGCCCTTACTAAGAAGGAAATTTCTAATTTATTGTTTGATGGGCAGGATACTAAAAGAAAAATAATAATAGACAAAATACTACTATCATTAATCTAACAATTACTGAGCCTTTAATATGAGTCAGATTTCTTTTCTAATCATTTTCTCTATATTGTTTCATTGTACTCTCAATCTGATGAATAATCACTATTAGGATCCTCATCTCAAAGACGCAGAAAAAGGCAGAAAGAAGTTGGTTTGCCCAAGGCTACCCAGCTAGCAAATGCTGCAGCAGAGATGCAAACCCAATTTCTCTAGCTCCATAGTTCATGCTCTCGATGCTGTGATTATTCTTTCTTTCTGGCCTAATCTCGCTTTCACACCCAAGGCCTCTTATACTCTAATTGACATATTTTTTAAGAAGTAGGCCGGGCGCGGTGGCTCATGCCTGTAATCCCAGCACTTTGGGAGGCCGAGGCGGACGGATCACGAGGTCAGGAGATCGAGACCATCCTGGCTAACACGGTGAAACCCCGTCTCTACTAAAAAATACAAAAAAATTATCCAGGCCTGGTGGTGGGCACTTGTAATCCCAGTAACTCGTGAGGCTGAGGCAGGAGAATGGCGTGAACCCGGGAGGTGGAGCTTGCAGTGAGCCGAAATCGCGCCACTGCACTCCAGCCTGGGCGACAGAGCGAGACTCCGTCTCAAAAAAAAAAAAAAAAAAAAAATTGCCAGGCATGGTGACGCATGCCTATAATTCCAGCTACTCAGGAGGCAGAGGCAGGAGAATCACTTGAATTCAGGAGGCAGAGATAGCAGTGAGCCGAGATCTTGCCACTGCACTCCAGCAGTGACAGAGCGAGACTCCATTCCCCGTCCACCCCCAACCCCACAAAAAAAAGCTTCTTTAAATGTGGTATTAGGCATCTGTAAATTACTTTAACTTCATCTTTCATTGTGTCTCAAATCGCAGTCTAACATCTATATGTCAGAAGAGAGAAAGGCAAAACTTACCACTACTTCTCGGGGAACTAGACAAGCTTAAGGTTATAAGGCTACAAAACCCAAAAGACATTATACGGATATTTTCTGAGGTCTGACACCACGGAAGCAATATATCAGGGAGTCCTAAGTAAGGATTTGACTCCTGATGCCCTCTCTAAAGTCTTGAACACAGTTTAATTAATCTTGGAGTTATGAATAATATTGAAGCCAATTAGAATAAGGTTATAGTTTCAAGGGCAGACCGGTAAAAATGAGTCTCTGGTTTTCACAGCAAACACCAGGAGAGCCTTTAGACATGAGAATTCCTGGTCGTCCTGGCTGTGTATATAATCACAAGTCTTGATTCTCAATGTCCTTAGCTAATAGAAATGGATATTGTAATGTGGACATTATTATCCTCTCATGAAAAAATTAACAATACATGTCCTGATTGTCCTTTATCCTAGTAATATGTCTGGCCCAAAATAAAAGATAAATGAGTCCCCTGATGAAATCAATAAAATGGAAACAATGACCCAAAGGATCGTTTCTCCAAGTGATGTTATTCCAACTTGTCATTCTTTTCCCTTTATGCACTTATCCCCATGCACAGCAGGGCTTCTTTACGCCTGCTATCAGGAAGAAGTTATTGAGTGTACTCCCTCTACTGTCACTTTGGTCCATTTCTCTACTACGCTTCATCAAATTCTTTCATGAATGGCTCCACCTTTCCTCGCCCCAAACCCTAACTTAGACAGTTGATTTCTATGACATTATCTTGCAAAATGACTTTTAATGGGTCATCAAACCCTTAATTCACTCTTCTTTTTCTGGTTCTTACAATATAAAAAGGTCAGACTGAGAGAGGGTTCAGTCAGTCATTCATCTGCAAAATAAACTTCTACTTCTTGACCGGTTACCCAGGTGCTCATCTTCTTCTGTTCCATTCCCTAATGTGAGTACATATTTTGATTTTTTAATGAAATCTTAAGGTGCACACTTCATACCTAACTGCATCCCCACAGCAGGTATCTCCTTAGTGTGACAGGCAAGAGCATTATGCTAAGTAGATAATCACAACAATTAACTGAAAAGGTTATAATTTCATCCTGTTTGGTACTGTTGGCCTGTCAAAAATAATTAGGTTAAAATAGATCTCAAGACTCCCTCTGCAAATTTAGGGGAGAAAATAGAAGAAGAAAGAAAGAAAAAGGTGACAGCTAAGAATTTTTACTTGGCCAAATTAAATGTTCTGAAATTTCACTGCTGGCTGAAACACTAGAGAGCTATTTAATAGAAGAGTCCTTTCAACTCAGTTGGAGGTATTTGGTTTCTGTTTCAACGCTTCTCAATACAAATATTGAAAACGTATAAGGCAAAATTTCAAGGCACAGGTTCTGGCCAAAAAGATAATCTCTCACCATTTACAAGGAAATGAGAAAAAATATATAGAAACAGCTTTCTTAACAGTTTTGACTTTTTTTTTTTTTTATACTTTATGTTCTAGGGAACATGTGCACAATGTGCAAGTTTGTTACATATGTATACATGTGCCATGTTGGTGTGCTGCACCTATTAACTCGTCATTTACATTAGGTATATCTCCTAATGCTATCCCTCCCCCTCCCCCCACCCCACAACAGGCCCCGGTGTGTGATGTTCCCCTTCCTGTGTCCAAGTGATCTCATTATTCAATTCCCATCTTTGAGTGAGAACACATGGTGTTTGGTTTGACTTCTACCTTCAATTTTGCTAGCACTCGTGCTTGTATTTGTGTTCTAGGTATTTGTGTTCTAGCATCTTGTCTCCACTCATGGCCTAATTAGCTGTGGGATTTCGAGAAACTCATTTATGTCTTTAGCCACCACTTCATTACTAAAAATTAAAAGCTCCAACTAAGATGGTAAAGTATTACCCAGATTTAACATTGTTTAATTATATTAAATGTCTCCATACCAAAGATGAACAGACTTCAGTGACAAAAGTTTGCTTCAGTCACAGCACTATCACTGCCATGAAAAGGGACATTTTCTGTTTGATGTCATTGCTTTTATTCCCTTCTGTTCCTACTGTATGTCTTGGAGGTGGGATGAAATGATTATTATCATCTAATGCTTGCCCTCAAAAGACTTTCAGTCCATCTGGTGAAGCTGAACCTGAACTAATGACATAATTAGAAAAACAATATAATAGACAGAAGACGTGGGCTCAAAGGCCAATATAACGTATTGTGGCTAGTCTAGGAAATATAAAATCACTGTGGTTTATATCATAGACTGCTTGGAAATTTCTTGTAATATTTTTGCAGACTCTAAAACAAACTATATGTATGTATTATATTCAAATAAAATTGGACCTTTCTATAGTGTGGAAGACCACAAAAATACAGGATGAACAGCATAGATGCAAACTGTATCAACAGCATCTCTTTTCAGGAATAATTCTTGTTATTTTTATTTATTTATTTTATTTATTTATTTTTATTTTTATTTTTTTGAGACGGAGTCTCGCTCTGTCGCCCAGGCTGGAGCACATGGCACGATCTCGGCTCACTGCAAGCTCCGCCTTCTGGGTTCACGCCATTCTCCTGCCTCAGCCTCCCGAGAAGCTGAGACTACAGGCGCCCGCCACCTCGCCTGGCTCATTTTTTGTGTTTTAGTAGAGACGGGGTTTCACTGTGTTAGCCAGGATGGTCTCGATCTCCTGACCTCGTGATCCGCCTGCCTGGGCCTCCTAAAGTGCTGGGATTACAGGCGTGAGCCACCGCGCCCGGGCTCTTGTTATTTTTATACTGTCATAATTTTATTTTTTTCTGGAAAAAATTTTGAGGATGTCCTTTCTGCCTTTTAAATTTGCTTCTCCTCAAAAATTTTTCTACAAAAAATGTAAAATAAATTTCTTATTTTTAATTTCACTATATTTGTATGTTTGACCTGCTTTTGTTAGCCTATTTCTCATGCTTGCTACCAAAGCTTTGTTTAACACTGTTACATTCCAGTGCACCGAATTGTTCCACAATGTATCATTTATTCATATGCTCTCTCCTGGAAACTGGGAACTCCATGGGCACAAAGATTTCCACAATACTTGTCTTAAAACCCCCACTCCTTTACAGTGTTTGTCACATAGTAAATATTAATAGCAGATATTATTGGTTTCCTACTTAGTAACTATCCTTCCCCCTTTGCTTTTTCTATTGGAACCCAGATTTCATTCAAGCACCCACCATTTTCCACATAGCCATATGCTGCAGAAGAGGTGAGCCCTCACCCCAGTCGCCGAGAGCGAATCACATTCTAAAAGAAGAAATGGTCTCATTCTTTCTGCCAGTGATTGAGGTCAAGTGATGATACTTGGAAAGGAAAATTTGTTCACACAATACAAATTCCCATAGTTTGGTATTTCTAAGGTTGTTCCATGCAATGATGCCATTATGGGCTCAGGTTCATTTTATCTTTCTTCTCTGCCACTTTCAACAGGTTGACTTTATCCCCTGCCTGGATCTGCTTCTTTTTAAGATGGCAAACTGCTAGTTCCTAGATGTCACCTTCAGATAAAAAAATGCAGAGCAGAAATTTTTGCTAAGTTGTTAGGAAAAAGTTTTTTTAGTGTTATTGTAAATGATTTATCTTGCCAATAGAAATAGACATCATGCCAATAAAAATAGATTTTAAAAAACTGTCTCCTCTGCAGCATTACCCTATTCTTTATATGTGACATCAGGAACACTGGCTGCCGTGTGAGAGGCCTACGTAGACCCAGCTTGAGGACAAAGTCAGCATGTTGGGGAGGACAGAATAGAGCCATAGAACAATCCCTGTTTCATTAACCAGTCTTGGCACCTGCTCTACCACACAACTTATAGAAACTAAATTTTCCTTTTTCTGTTTCATTGTCTAAAATTTTGTCCTACTAAATGTTGAAGTCCCACAAGAAATATAATAATAATCTCTCAATAATAAATGAATTATTTCAATCCTGAAAGAACTACTGGACCTTAGAAAGGAGCCAAAACATTTTGTCTAAACCAGGGTTTCTCAAATTCTGGCACTATTGACATTTTTAACCCAGATAATCCTTTGTCATAAGTGGGTGGTACTGTGCATTGTACAATGTTTACCAGCATCCCTGGCCTCTACGCACGAGATGCCAGTGGCACTCTACCACTCAAATACGGCAATCAAAAATGTCTCCAGAAATTGCCAAGCATCCTCTGGAAGGTCAGCTTGCCTCAGATGAAAACTACTGGTCCAAACCTATCATTGTCTAGATAAATAAACTTAGGTTCAAAGAATAAAGTGACTTTCTCAACATCACACAGCTATAAAGTAGTAGAAGGGAATGAAAATCCACGTGATGGCCGGGCGCGGTGGCTCAAGCCTGTAATCCCAGTATTTTGGGAGGCTGAGACGGGCGGATCACGAGGTCAGGAGATTGAGACCATCCTGGCTAACACGGTGAGACCCCGTCTCTACTAAAAAATACAAAAAACTAGCCGGGCGAGGTGGCAGGCACCTGTAGTGCCAGCTACTCGGGCAGGAGAATGGCGTAAACCCGGGAGGCGAAGCTTGCAGTGAGCTGAGATCTGGCCACTGCACTCCAGCCCAGGCGACAGAGCGAGACTCTGTCTCAAAAAAAAAAAAAAAAGAAAATCCACGTGTATGAATTTTCAACACGTGTTCATCATGAAACTACTCCTCATCTGTAGGCCACTGTGTTTGATTAATTAATAGATCAAGCAACAATATATAAATGAAATAATGGAAATGTATTAGTACTAGGCTTGGCTGTGAGTAATCAAAATTAAAAATAAGAGTGTCTCAAACAAGATGCTTCTTTCTCGCATAAACCCAGGCTTTGTAGGAAGCCTCTATGAACACCATCCTGACTTCTCATAACTCCTTATTTACCAACCTAAAAATACAGCTTCTGCTTCAAAGTCTAAAATAGTCCATTTAGTTCTGGCCATCATATCCTCATTTGAGTCAGGAGGAAGAAGGAAAAGAAGCCAGAAAAGTGTTTGTGACATCCCACCTCTAAGGACGTATCACATTTACCATGTCATTTCCACCTCCTCCACGAATCAGAATCTAGCTCCAGGTAATGACAGGGACAGTAGATTTTATTTGGGGCAGCTATCTTTCCAGCTAACAGCAATGGTTCTATAATTGCTGAATAAAGGGAGATAATATATTAGGAGACAATGAGCGTCTCAACTAGAGGAAAAATGCGGAAGATAGAAAAACAGAGAACAGAGCAGAAGAAAGCAAAGAGGAAAAGAAATAAAAAACAAATATAAATGTTAACCATCTGGCACTTAGTAGGTCCTGAATAAAGATGAGTTATCTTTCCTCTTTCAATCCTCCTACTTCTCCTGAAGAAGTCGTTATTTAAGCACTAACACTAGCTGTTCTGTCCATGAGACAAGTTAACTATTTAAAACTTATAGCGAAACCTAAATTCAACGAAATACATTAAAATTCAATGCAATGTTTCTGGTGTTTTTACTCAAACAGAGGAGTAGGGGTTCCATTCCCTCATCTTAATTCTGGAAAGACTTCCGTGTGAAACTTGATTATTATTAGTATTATTATTTTTATTCTGAAGCTGTATCCTACTGTTTTCTGACATTAATTCATCATGTCAGCTGGGCTTACAGACTTTACTTCTAAGCTAGTTACCCTGGAAAGCTTCAGGAACACAACATATTATCATTGTTTTTGTCTCATGCTCATTGCACAGCAGATGGAGTAAGAAATATGTTGCCTGACAGATGGTTATTAAAGAAGTTCGTTGGTCAATCACAACCAATCAGCTTTTTGTTTACAAGGCTGAACATGCACTAGAAGTTTACATTCAAGGAGTTCCCTTAACAGTTTACATTATCTTCAACTAAAACTCGAGGCTGAATTACTTTTTAACTTCAAATTTTAAAACAAATAATCCCATTTAAATTCCTGAAAACTATATGTCAAGAAAAAATGATTTGTTCTTTTTTCTATTTATTCAAAAAGCTTTCAGAGAGTATCAGGCATTGTTCTAAATGCTCAGGGGTATTGTGTGTTATTGAATATTGGTAGAATATTATATTCTATCAAATGAAAGGTAGAGGTAAGACTTTCAGATCTACTTCATCTACTGTAGAATGTGCTGCTTGACATGCCAGTCTGAGGTCTTCATATTCCCTCTGCACTCCTGGAGCAATCTTCCATATGATTGTACATCTTCCCATAAAGAATACAATTGCTGGTTCCCTTGACTATACTCCCCTTAGTTTGCAAACTCTTTGAATAGGAAGGGTCATCTTAGTCATCTTTCAATACTCTGTACCTAGCACTCAACAAAGTCAGTTTTACAAATAAACAAAAAATTATAAACAATTTTGTCTTTTATTTAATTCAACAAAAATGTAAGCAATTGGAACATACATTAAAGTTATTCAAAATATAGAAATGATAATGTAGTTTAGAAAAGCCATGGAAAGATTCAAGAAAAAAAAAAGCATTGAGAATATTTTTCCAAAAAGCCATTAACTCTGTCTCACCAGAAACTATTCTTACTACTCTAATTAGCTGCAACTAGTGTGGTAATGTCAAATATCAAAGGCGGAGGAAACTCTAAGATAGTTAATTTCACCTCCACCTAGCGACATTATATTACATTTGCAACTTTTAAGGGTTGATTCTTGAAAAGTTACCATTTCTAAAGAAATGCCTATGTAAGAAATATCTGCTTGAGTGGCTAATGCTTTCTCTTTACTCTCTGGATAGCTGTCCTGGGATGGATGAATACACAGTGACTGACAGGCTGGCAGTTCTACAGCTGCAGATGTCACTGTGAGCTAGAGTTGATCAGCTGAGACTTTGCTGTGACCGGGTAAGATATAAATTCGAAAAGCTGAGAGCCAAGTC
The DNA here is from genome assembly GCF_024542745.1 of Macaca thibetana thibetana. NCBI lineage: Eukaryota > Metazoa > Chordata > Mammalia > Primates > Cercopithecidae > Macaca > Macaca thibetana. Next base: position 114,699,441 of record NC_065589.1, read on the forward strand.
AGGAACAAATTCCCCTTCACAATTGCCACAAGAAGAATAAAATACCTAGGAATACAGCTAACTAAGGAGGTGAAGGATCTCTATAAGGAGAACTACAAAACATTGCTCATGGATAGAAAGAATCAATATTATTAAAATTGCCATACTGCTCAAAGCAATTTATAGCTTCAATACTACCATTGAGATTCTTCACAGAACTAGCAAAACTATTTTAAAATTCATATGGAATCAAAAAGAGCCCAAACAGCCAATAGTCAGAATGGCTATTATTAAAATATCAAAAAATAACTGGTGCCGGTGAGGTTTTGGAGAAAAAAGTACACTTATACACTGAGGGTGGGAGTGTAAATTTGTTCAATCGTTGTGGAAGACAGTATGGCAATTCCTCAAAGACCTGAATAGAGAAATACCATTCAACCCAGGAATCTATTACTAGGTATATACCCAAAATAATATAAATCATTCTATTATAAAGAGGCATGCATATGTTCATTGTGGCACTATTCACAATACAAAGGCATGGAATCAACCTAAATGCCCATCAATGATGGATTGGATAAGGAAAATGTGGTACATATACACCATGGAACACTATGCAGCCATAAAAAGAATGAGATCATGTTCTTTGCAGGGACATGGATGGAGCTGGAGGCTGTTATTCTTCCCAAGCTAATGCAGAAAGAGAAAACAAAATATGGCATGTTCTCACTTCTAAGTGGAAGCTCAATGGTAAGAACATATAGACATGTAGAGGGGAGCAACACGCACTAGGGCTTATTGGAAGGTGGAGGGTGGGAGGAGGGAGAGGATCAGGAAAAATAACTAATGTGTACTAGGCTTAATAAGTGATGGGTGATGAAGTAACCTGTACAACAAACCCCCCATAACACAAATTTACCTACGTAACAAACCTGCACATATACCCCTGAACTCTAAAAAAAAAAAAAAGTTGTATAGCTATCCTTTTTCTCTTGAATCCTAGATTGTGATTTATTCTATTTCTCACAAAATATTATTTAAAATGCCCAAATTGAGGAAACTGTATTGTACAATGCGATTACACTAATGGATTTTAGAGGGCTTCATAGGCAAGCGATAGACCATTAGAACAAGCCAATACAAATGTGTGCCTCCTTTATATATACATACAGAGAACATTCTCTCTGTAATATTCTCTGCTACTTTACTTGTAACTGGCTAGTAAGATATACTTCATACTTTTGCCTGTTTAACCTTAAGTAAACTTCTGAAGACAGTTATTTTGGCACTATTCTGTGAAATATTGTCTACCCAAATAACAAACATACACTTTTATTCATTGATTTAGTCTTTCCATTTTCTTTTCTACCTGTCATCCTTCTATTCAATGGCATTTGTGACACCTACTCTATGCACATCCCTGTCCTTGGTCATGGGAAAAGCAAAGCAAATATATATTCTTTGTGGGTCAATGTTATCAGTATGCTAACTAAAATATTTCCTGTTGCCCCAAAATTGGTGATTAGAAACTAATAGTAAAGACAAAGAGACATAAGTACTCGCTATTCTAAAGAGAAACCCAAACAACCACTGGGGGATCCCATCTTTAGAACATTTTGAAATGTCATTAAATAAGCTCTGCTAGTCCATCTCAGTTACTGCCTGTATCATAGGTCATTTTTTTTAATTGAAAAACTAGGAGATCCAGACAGATGATAAAATCACTGTGGTTATGAGTTATTGGCTGTCTGGATCAGCTGGATCTTCACCCTGTCCTTTCCAAAGGAGTAATGAAAGGGAACTTCCTTACCACCAAGGGACATAAGGAAAGTTTCAAGAAATTTCATTTGTAGACATTGGTGCTGCCTTCAAGGAGGATAACTGGCATCTAATTTCCTGATTTAATATTTGTTTGTGCAGCGGACTTGCCAACTTGCCTTCAATGCCTCTGGAAGCAGCAGAGGAGGAAAAACAGAAAGAAGCTGGCAGGGCAGAGATAAGATTGGTCCCTTTGGTCTAGCAAATATGTGTGTGTTTCCAACATGACAAGAAGACATTGTGTGGGATAGTACAGAGTGAATTGTGTGGCAAGTATCATACCTAAGAGGAAGGGCACAGGGCCCTCACGATCAAGAGGCTGTGAGGTATTCTCCAGGAGTAGAGCACGTTTAGAAATGTCAAGTCAGAGTCTCACATGCCAGAGAATGGTGGAGGGAAGAGGGCTCCTCACAGGGTTCCCTGAAGAACAGGGTTCCCTGAAGGTGGTGCAAAAGGAATCGCAGTTTTGGACCATGAATTTTAATCATGATAACAAGGCTCAAACTCGTCTTTATTAATCAAAATAGGAACCATTCCAACCCATATTTTTGCCAACAAGAAATAAGTTTGTTTATTCCTGCAGCATACAGATCTGTGCTTCGGAGTTTGACCAACTTTCAGCATCCTGCTGCTTGTGGAAGATTTTTTCCCAGCAAAAAGTTGTTGAGATGCTTGAAGATGTGGTAGTCATTTGGTGAGAGGTCAGGTCAAGCGAATATAGCAAATGAAGCAAAACTTCCTAACCCAATTCGTTCATCTTTCGATGTGCAGTTGGATGTTCTCATGGAGAAGAACTGGGCCCTTTTTGTTGCCCAATGCGGGCTGCAGGCATTGCAGTTTTCAGTGCATGTCATTGATTTGCTGAGCATATTTCTCAGATGTGATGTTTTTGCTGGAATTCAGAAAGCTGTAATTGATCAGAACAGCAGCAGACCAAACAGTGACCATGAACTTTTTTTGGTGCAAGTTTGGTTTCAGGAAGTGCTTTGGAGACTCCTCAGTCCAACCACTGCACTGGTGGTCGTATAAAATCCACTTTTCGTCTCATGTAACAATCCGATAGAGAAATGGTTTGTTGTTGTTGCATAGAATAAGAAAAGATGACACTAAAATCTGATTTTTTAATTTTTTGCTCAGCTCATGACTCATGAGGCACCCACCTATCAAGCTTTTTCTCCTTTTCAATGTGCTTCAAATGCCAAATAACCGTAGAATGTTTAATGTTGGGTTGTTCAGCAACTTCTGGTGTAGTCATAAGAGGATCAGCTTCCATGATTGCTCTCAATTGGCCATGGTCAACCTTTGATGGCCATCCACTAGGCTCCTCATCTTCAAGGCTCTAGTCTTCTTTGCAAAACTCCTTGAACCACCACTGCACTCTGGGCCAAATGCATTGTTGATGTTATGAGTTGTCTCCGTAACATCATTTTGAACTTGAATAAAAAAAAAAATCACTCAAATTTCCTTCTTGTCTAACATCTTTTCTCTAAGTCTAAAATAAACAGCAATTAATAAGTCATTGGCAAAAATAAAGCAAGAATCCTCCATTGAAATAATGTTTAAGGTAACCACATTCATTTAAGAATGTATTGCAATATCAAACAGCAAATTCCAACTATGCAGAAACCTCAATTACCTTGGCACCAATGTAATATATGCCCCACAGGTGAGCTAACATTAGGATATCTGCCACAAAAGGAGCATTTCTGGCAAATTAGGTTTAGCCAGAAACAGTAGCCTCTAAAAGACCAAACAGATGGCCAGTCACCTAACAAGCACTGCTGTTTCTTCTATTCCTTCTTCCAGATCACTAATTGCAGAGGAGTGAAGCATAGGTGAAAATAAAGAAATAATGAAAGCAGGAAAGGACTCCCTACATTTTAAAGGGTAAACTGGGAAAACTAGTGTATAAGCAAATCATACCTCATTCCCACTGAGGCCTCTCAGTCTACAAGGCATTCTGCAGTGAATTCCACTGCAGACAGGAGGAAAGGAAGACTGCAATTTTAGATATCTGGACTAGATTTTAATTTTATAATACTAAGCCATTTTAAAAAATTATTTATTTTTTACTTTAAATCAATAGTCTGTTCATATGTTGGAAAAATCCAAACAATGACAAGATATCCTATTTCATTTCTTTGATTTCCCTATAGGTAATAACACTTGTTAAATTCTTGTGGAGTTATTTCTTATATAAAAGTAAAAGATTATTGTGTCTTTTATAAGATATTTCTGTGTCTATTCTTTCTTATACGAAAGTCATATTTAATATGACATCCACCGCTCTTAATCTTGCTTTTTTCCTTAGCATTTTGAATGCAGATCTTTCTATGTCTATACATCTTTAAAATGAATTTTCATTCATTTTAACTTTTATATAATGGTACATGGGGCGGATTATGAAATTTATTAACCACACATGAACTTTTTAAGACCTGTAAATTATTTTAAAAGTATAGGATCTACCCAATATTATTTCATATTTAACAAAGCATGATTGTAGATCATAATTTGAAAAAAATCAAGTTTATATCCTACCAAATTCTGGTTGTTTAAGAAAGAGTTTCTCTACTAAACTGTGTATGTTCAGCCCCAAACGTTGTGCTGAGCTTCATATATACAAAAGGTCATTTAGCTATCTCACAAGAGTCTCCAACTGAGCAAATTAAAAATTGAACTAATTATCTTTTCACAATAACATGTGCATATTTATTGTACAATTCCTCTTCAAAATAGAACAGGGTCACTGCTGATGCCTACTGAAGCAGAATATCATAGTTCCCTCCAGTTCCCCCCATAAAGCTAAAGAACAGTGCAGATAGGCTGGCTGACTTTAAGGCAAGTTAGAGGGCCCCAGTACTAGCAATGTGTTTTGTATCTCTCTTAAAATTCTTCTCTGTGAAGGGGTGAGTCATCTCTGACATGGAACCCAGAAATCTAAGTCTTCAATCTACCTAGCCCGACCTACCGCAATTCCCCTGGGCAGGTTCCTAAAAGATAACTACACAAAGGAGGAGCCAACCAAGTTAAAAAAAAAAAAAAACTTTTAAATACTTGGAGATATTTCCTACAAAACTAGTGTTGGCAACTAGTAACATAGGCTGAACAATGTAGAGAAATGCTTTTGCCTAGGTCCTGGGAAGATTTCATTAATCCACAGTTACAGCAGCCCATGAGCCTCCCACTTCCATTTTCCCAGGACCTGTTCCTCCCTTGGACTCTGAGGATGAAAAATGTCCATTCAGGGAAGGCCATGCTGAGATAGTTCAAGCCAGTCAAAGAAATCAATATCTGTTTTAATGCTTAGAATACGGCAGAGCAATTTTCCAGCAGAAGTAGCACTGACCCCTCCCATAACTTGCAAAGAGGACAGAAAAATTTCTGAGGAACCAGTCTTATTTTACTCTTAACTGTATTCACATGTCAAAGCACCAAGACTTTATGTTATATGTGGGTTTTCTACAACTGCCAGAAACTACTTTGTGTTGTCAGTGTTAAAATAGATGTTGGAGGAAAGATGAGGAGTATTAATGTAGAGAGAGTTTGTGTAATAAAAATGACCTCTGAGACAAAGTAAATGGGTTTTAATTAAGTGAAACAAGTCACAGCTGAAGTATAACTTTGGAATATCCTAAAACTGAGAATGGCACACCATCACTTCCGTGTTGTTCTTGCCAAAAATTCACAACCTGATTCTAATCATGGGAAAACATTAGACAAACCCAAATTGAGAGACATTCTTCAAAATAACTGAGCAATACTTTTTTAAAATGGCAATGTCATGAAAGACCAGAAAAGACTGAAGAACTCAGATTAGCAGGGACTAACCACTAAATGCAATGAAATGTAGTTTAGGATCCTGGATTGCATCCTAGAACTGAAAACATTAGTGAGAAAAGTGGGAAAGTTTTAATATAAAATGTAATTTGGTTCATAAAATTGTACAAATGTTAATTTTCTGATTTTGATTGTTGCATTGTTGTTATGTAAAGCATTGACATTAGGGGAATTTGGGTAAGTGGTATAAATGACTCTCTTAATTTTCATCTCTTCTATAAATCTAAAATTATTAAAATAAAAACATTTAAGAGTAATACAATGAGATACATCTTATATATATTACATATGTACATACATATTCTCTCTCTACATATACATACTCTTTCTTTCTCGCTCTCATGTACACTTACACACATGACATAGTGAAAACCCTTCTGCTACAAATCACATTAAAAAAGCAGAAAATAACAGTATCTCCACAAAGAGGAAGCTAACGAAGGTACAGTAAGTATGATAAGCATGAACGGTACTGTTGTCATAACTTTTCCGAGAGAATTTACTGATATCCATCACTGAGAGTAGTAGTTCTCAAGCCTCAGTGTGCATCAGAACTTGGAGACCTTGTTAAAACACACATGGCTAGACTCCACTGTCAGAATTTATAACCCAGTAGGTTTGGGTTAGGGTCCAGAAAGTTACATTTCTAGCAAGTTCTCTGATGATGTAGATGCTGCTGGTCCAGAGAAACCACATTGAGAACCAGTGAGAACTGGTGGACTAGCGGATAAAGCTGAGGCCATCTAGTATCTCACACCCACTACTACACCAGCACAAATCTCGTAAAGGTTGTGATTTTACTTGAGCTATCAGTAGCCTTTCCCACATATGATTGCTTTGTCTTGAAATATTTGCTGAGATTCTAGAAAACCCCTCTCCTGAGTTTTATTTTTTTCTAATTTCACTGACCATGACTCTTCACTGTCCTTTGTTTGTTCCTCCTCATATTGCAAGCACTAAATGCTAAAATTAGTCAAGGCTCAGTCTTTGAATCATTGCTCTGCCTGCACTCATTCTTTGTGTGCTCCAAGCCAATTTCAAGGCCAAATAACATCATATGCTAAAACTCATACATTTATACCTCCAAATCAGACTTTTCCCATGAACTTCCCTACTCATATATACATCTGCCTCCCTCATTATTACCACTTAAATCTCTAAAACTTAAATGCACTTCTTGTTCTTCTCCCCATAACATGCTTATTTTGCAATCCTCCCTATTTCAGAAAGCAACAGTTCATTTCTTTTTAGTTTTTCAGAAAAAAAAAAAATGGTTCTAGTTGCTCTTCTTTGACTGCATTCTGCGACTACCTGATCTGCCAGATACAGTAATTGCTCTTCTCCACCTAGCATGAAATGATCCTTTTATATAGTAGGTAGGATTATGTCACATCTTAGCCCAAATCCTACCAAAGCCAATATTCTTTCAACATTTAAAAGAATCTCCCAGATCTGCCCCATGCCTCAGTAACACAAGTTACCACTCTCTCTCCAATTCCATTTTACCCTTCTTAGTTTTCCTCAAACATTATCCAACATGCTCCTCCTTTTCCTATCTTGCCTGAAACATTCTTCCCCAATTTCCTTAATCTTTCAGGACTCTGTTCAAATATTACTCTAATAGGCTTTTTATGCCTTAATGTTTAATATTCCTTGTCTCTCTTACCTGGTTTTGTTTTTCTCCGCATCATTTCCTGAAAACTCACATACTATGCAATTAAATGTACACTGTATTTTTTTCTCTACAGACAAATGGACAAGTAGAATGTAAGCACATAATGGAAGGTATTTTGTCTATGCCATTCACTATTTTATTCCTTTACCTTAAACATTAGTTCACAGCATATAGTAGCTGACCAATAAATATTTGTTGAATTAATGATATTACTCAGAATGAAACTCAGAGATTAAAAAAATTCTCAAAGATAGGCTAATAAATGTAGAATATAAAATGAGTAGGTCTAATATTTATCTAATTGAAGTTCTTAAAAAAAACAGAATAAGCAGAGTAAGAGAAGAGCAGTATTTAGGCAAAAAATGGTTGAAAATTTTACAGAATTTCTGTAGGGCATGAATCTTCAGAATTAAGGTGTATAATGAATAGCAAACATGACAGATAGAATGAAATCTACACTTTAAAAGATTGTAATGAAACCAGACAGCACTAAAGACAAAGAAAAGATCTTCAAGGCAGCTAGAGAAAAAAGTCAGAATAACTACAGGAGAAAGAGAGACCACCGTAAATCTTTTGACATGAAAATGGAGGCCAGAAAACAGTGACATATTAAAATGAAAGCATTGAGAAAAAACAGTGGTAATCCTGGAGTTGTATACCACAGTCTTTCAAAAACAATTGATACATGAAAATATTTTCTGACAAAAAATATATATTACCCATTTACTCTCACCAAAGGATAAGCTTCAGAAGGAAGAAAAAATAGATGGAAGAAGAAACAATGAGCAAAAAAATAGGTACATATATTGGCGACAAAAATGTATAAAATAATAATAATAATGTCTAACAAGATAGAACGATGTAGAAATTAATTACTAAAAACATGACACATAAGAATAAACAGCTAAAGTAAACCAATGTTGTATGGTTCACAATGATGCTTGTAAACAATCATCTGAATGATTCTGTCTGCTGGTATTATATTAATAATGTAATAGTTATTTTTGAAAACCCTACACTTAAGAGATCTCATAAAGGAAACTAGTATTTAGAGAAAATATTATAAAAGTAATAAATTAAAAACTATTAATAGAAACAAGCTCTTAGGGTTTTGGCTAAATTTTATGTTTTACCTTTTATTTTATTGTTTTATTATTAACTATAGTCTTCATGCTGTACACCAAATCTCTAAGTTATACATAACTGCAGTTTTGCATCTTTTGATCTGTATCTTTCCACATCCCTCAGTGCCCTCCATAACCACTGTTTTACTCTCTGTTTCTATGAATTTGATATTTTTTTAGATTCCACCTATAAGTGAGACCATGCAATATGTATACTTTTCTGTATCTGCTATATTCTATGCAATCCATGTAGCCTTGCATTTGAAGAAGCAAGCACCTTTTTCAGTCCATACAGACTGGTTTGGGCATGTTAAAGACTTCTCCTGTTAAAATCAGCCAAGTGTGGTAGTGCACACCTGTAATCCCAGCTACTCAGGAAGCTGAGGCAGGAAAATTACTTGAGCCTGGGAGGCAGAGGTTGCAGTGAGCTGAGATCGTGCCACTGCCCTCCAGCCTAGGTGACAGAGTGAGATTCCATGTCAAAAAAAAAAAAAAAAAAGTTAGATTTCCAGGGTGATGGGATTGTCTCTAGGGTCACAGTTGAATGAGACTGAAAATGGACTATGTGACTGCTGCAATGGGGCCCATGGCTGATGAGCCTATGACCAGGGGCTTCAGTGGGCATGAATTCTGTCTGCACCCTTAGCAAACCAGACTGTCTCCAGGACCTTGGTCTATAGGCGAGTGCTGGGATGCACATCTACTTAAGCATTTCTAGATTGAAAGTCCATTATTAGGTGCATAGATGGGTGTGGAAACTGGGTGGCTCCCTGAGCAGGTAGTACTGCCCGGGTTCATAGCTAAGAGGGACTGGAACTGAGTTGCAGGGCCACTGCAGAGTCCACAGCGAGAGCTGAATAGACAAAGTCTATTTTGTCTGAGGTAAGTATAACCATCCCTGCTGTCTTTTGTTTACCATTTGCATAGAGTATCTTTTCCATCCCTTCACTTTCAGTACACATGTGTCCTAATATTTAAGGGGAGCCTCCTGTTGAGAGTATATAGTTGAATCTTACTATCTGTTCAACCATGTAATGTCTTTTGACTGGTGAGTTTAATTTATTTAAATTTAAAGTAATTACTGATAGGAAAGCATTTACTATTTCCATTTTGTTAATTACTTTCTATCTTTCTAAATAGTTTTTTTCTGCTTCTCCTTTTCTCTCTTACTGTCCTCCTGGACTGGAAATTTCAAATGACCTATCTTCAAGTTTATTGATTCCTTTTTCTGCTTGATCAACTCTGCCTTTGAAGCTCTCTATTGAATTTTTCCATTCAATTATGGTACTCTTCTGCTCTAGAATTTGTTTGTTTTATGTAATAGTTTCTATACCTTTGTTGATATTCTTATTTTCATTATGTATTGTTTTCCTTATATCACTTAATTTTCTAACTGTGTTCTTATGCAGCTTTGTAAGCTTTATGATTATTTTTAATTATTGCTTAGGCAACTTATAGATCTATATTTTTTGTCCAAGTCAGTTAATGAAGACTTTTTTTTTCCCTTTTGGTGTAATATAGTTTCCCAATTCTTCACATTTCTAATAGCTCTGTGTTGATGTTGGCACATTTGAAGAAGCAACCACTTCTTCCAGTCTTAATGGACTGTTTTCAGTAGAAAAAAAAAAAAAAAAGACTATCACCAGTCAGCCCAGCTAGAGAGTCTGGGAATCTCTGAAGTGTTTTCAGTGGATGTGCATGGGATGCTCCACTCCTCCCCTAACGAAGGTTGTGTGCATTCTCCCAATCTCAGAGAGAAATGCAAGTCTCTGTAAACCTCCGATCCCCTTTCTCTATGGCAGTGAACTATGTTAGATGTAGGGTGCAATCTCTACTTCTATCCCATCTTTCTAAAGGAAAAGATTCTAAGTTGTTTGCCTTCTTCTATCCTATGAGGCTGTGACGGCTGGTGAGAGCTACCTATCCTTTTTCCCTTGGGCAGTACACTGAAATGCCAGAACATCTGGCGAAATCATCACTTCTCCCCTTGTCTCCATAAAGAGATGTCTCATGATCGTGTACCCTCAATCTCAGTCCCAAAGAATCATGCTGGCTGCTGAGAGCTGACTGCCCCCTTTCCCTAGGAGAGTGCACTGGGATACTGGGGGACTGGGTGCAAGTTCCACTTCTCTCCCTTTCTCCTGAAGAAGTCTCAAGATTGGGCACCTCCTCTCAGTCCCACAACACCTGCAAGCTGCTTGACCATGTGTTTTAAGTATAATCCCAGCTGGTACAACAGAAATTCCCAGGAAAAACACATGACCTTTTCAGTCTTTGTAGAAATCACATTAATGACTCACCTGGGCATACAGCATTTCAGTAATTACAACAACCTAATAGAATTTTGCAGCATTGCTAACTGGTTGGCATATCGAAAATGACAAATTTCAGGCTCAACAGTCTTTTCATGTAATTCTTATGAAAGCTATGGAGAAAGGAGAATGAAAAGCATCTAATACAAAGCTTTTCTTCTCTTTCATGTCTTCCTCTTTTTACTTACCTCTCATACTAGCTAAGAGTAACTAGGAAGTAACTAGGAAGAGTAACTTAGGAACTTACAGCTGCAGCGGTTCAAAACCAACGGCACTCTATTTAAAGCAGACGTGAGTCCAAGTGCCACGCTCCACACACCCAGGCGTGACAGCAGGATAGTTGTTCATCAATCTCATGCTGGTCTAAGGAAGCAAGACTCTGGTGCATGATAGATGTGTATCAAGTCTCTCATGAACCTATTTCTGGAGATATCTATCTACTTACAAGAGCAAGAGGCCCACAGTCATGTGTTCCAGCACTCATTCATGCATTCAATAAGCTTATTTAGTGCCATCAGTATGCAAGTCACCTTGTATAACGTGGATGATTTAGAACATTAACTTATTAAGAGCTGCTCCTTAGATCAATTCTATGTGTAGAAAAAGGCAATAATAATTAACATATCATGATTTAAAGAATGCTACAAGGCCTTATCTATTCAAAACTATACCTTCTCGTGGCTTTCTTTACTCCTCTTTTCTTTTTTTTAATCTCATGTTCTTGTGTTAGAAATATTTTCTTTGCTTAGGCAACCAAAAACAAAAAGATTTATTTCATTATTCAATAAGAATTATTATTATATGTATACAGTCGACCTCCTGTATTCAGGGTTTCCTTATCCATAGGTTCGACCGACTACAGACTGAAAAGATTATTAAAAAATAAAAATAATTTCAAATTGCAAAAATGCAAATTAAAAACAATACAGCATAATAAGATTCTAAATAGGTCGGGCGTGGTAGCTCATGCCTGTAATCCCAGGACTTTGGGAGGCCAAGGCGGGGGTGGATTACGAGGTCAGGAGATGGAGATCATCCTGGATAGCATGGTGAAACCCTGTATCTACTGAAAATACAAAAAAAAATTAGGTGGGCATGGTGGCGGGCGCCTGTAGTCCCAGCTACTGGGGAGGCTGAGGCAGGAGAATAGCGTGAACCCGGGAGATGGAGCTTGCAGTGAGCCGAGATTGCGCCACTGCACTCCAGCCTGGGCGACAGAGTGATACTCCATCTAAAAAAGAAAAAAGAAAAAAGAAAAAAAACAAGATTCTAAATAGCATTTACATTTACATTGTATTAGGTATTATCAGTAATCTAAGGATGATTTAAAGTATGTGAGAGAATGTACACATGATATATGCAAATGCTGTGCCATTTTATATAAAGAACTTGAGCATCCACAAATTTTTGTTTCCTGAAACCAAGCCCCCATGGATACTGAGGAATGACTGTAATAATAACAACCTTATGGCATCTACCCTATCGTAGCTCTGTGACTCCATGTTTGGATCCTTTATATGCCCATATATCTTTTTAACTTTTTTTCAGTTTTGCAAAAAATTGCAGTGCAACAAAACAGCCCTAACAGATACAAGCGATCATCAGTTTATCAGATCAGTTCATTATTTTCTAAGACCGTGCAGATGCCAGAAGTATCAGACACAAGGCAGCTCATTTTACAGCATGGCCACCGTAGAAAATTATTTTGGTGAGGGGAAGATTTAGAATGGAGTGGCCGCCATAAGGAAAAATAGACAAGATCAGGAATTGACTACATTTTGGGATTCACTCATTCAACCAATATTTATTTAGCACTACTCTATGCCAGGCCTATGATAAAGGTGCTAGGGATACATCAATAAAGATAACAGACATGGCCACTGATCTCATCTTTGTGAGATAGACCTAATGAAGATCAAGCAAACACATAAATAATAAAATCAATATTGTAATTACTGCTGTGAAAGAAACAAAGCAGATGCAATACTACTAAGATACATTAATAGTTATCTAGCTAGAGAGTGACATTGAACAAGAATATGTTTTACTAATTCATAAAAAGCGAGACAATACAATAATAGGTCATAGCATTGAGGGAAGAGGAGGTAAGGAAGACAAGAAATGAAGGAAGCAAAGTTACTTGATGCCACTTAAAAGTGACTTTGGTCCTCAAAAGTATAGCCCCTAGCTCTATGGGCTAGGACTCAAAGAAATCTTATGGACACAGTGGTTGGGCATCTATAAGACTGCATCTCTGAGAATTATCCCAATAGCCCAGTAAGGGCTGGGAATAAAAACATGAAGAATTGCATGATGGATGGGGAAGGCCAACAACAACCTCATAAACTGTGGACAGTGAGCTGAATTAAATCTGTAAGTACATCTCCATGCTCTGATGCCACAAATGCTGAAAGATGAATGAAATCAGGTTATAGCATTCATTACTGCCAAACAATTATCTATTCCAGAATATGTTTACTTGGTAATTTATACAGCCTAAGAAGATTCTGGATTGTTAAACGTTTAGAGTGTGAAGAGATTGTGTGTTGCAATTTTAAAGATTACTAGGTTAAGAAAGTAGCATTTTCACATAGTTAGGATCTGTTACAAACTGTAAGAATATCATCCTTGCACCCTGCTCCCCATACTGCCACTCCCTGTCAAGGAGAGGATCGTAGTAAAATAAAGTTAGGCTCACTGTCCTAAAGGATCAAGTTGCCCAATGATGTAGCAAGAAACTACCTTAGCAATAACCAAGTCACATAATGATCATGCAGTCAAAAATTATGACACTAAATTTGGATATGAGGTTTGAGTGACACAGGCTTATTTCTATGCTACCCCCAAACCTGAAAAAGAACAAAATTCTGGAAATTCTCACTCTGAGACTTTCTGACCAAGACATTCTTATCTCTGCGTAAGGTTGAGGTTCCTGTGCTTTATCAGCATCTCTCTTAAAATATCAGGGAGATATTGGAAGACTACCAGGCATTAATAGATTGCATGTGTATTCTCTTGCATTGCTTATTTGTTGACTGAATCACCAAGCACTTGAAAATAAGTTTAGTTAAGACACTGTCATCACTCTCTCAAGACAGTGAAATAGGGCAAGTGTATTCCAGTTCAGCTCAGTATAGTAAATATGAAATTTCATTTTAGAAGACTGCTCCCTTAATCAGAGTCTGGTGCTTAGATTCTTTTCAAGAAGCCATGGAGCATAAACCTTGCCCAGGATGTCCTTAAATGTTTTGTCTCCAAAGAAGCACCATTATGGAAAATCCAAATCATCAAAAGATAGACAACTTTGTCATTCAGAGAGAAACAGTGAGGTCCACAGGGGATGTAAAAAAAAAAAATGTTCAAGATATTTGATGTATGACAGTATGTCAATTAAAGGTAGGAATGGACTCTACCCCCAAACCTCAGGCAGATATTTCCAGGGCTTTATTGCATGAGATATCAATTCCTGAGGCTTAAATAATCTCATCTTGGTGGAATTCCACACTAGAAAGAACAGCTCTATGATCTGGTAGATCACAGGTTAACTCTTAGTAATATGTATGTCTTACTTATTTTCTCATTCATTCCACAGATATTTACTAGAGTCATCATGGATGTGCTAGTGACACAGTTAAACAAGACAGACACAGCCCCTACCTTAATAGACCTCTGTCTAGTTAAGAGGGGTGGTGGCTGTTTTTAAATAAGAAAGAAGTATGTAAATACAAACAGTTGTAAAACACAATGAAGAAAATACATGGTGATCTATGAGCATTAACGAGCATCTGATTTAGCCTGGGGGTCAGTGAGGCTTCCTCTGAGATTGGGAGGATGAGGAGTTAAATAAGCAATTCTGGGAATCTGAGAGAGGAGAGAACCATCTTTACAAAAAAAAAAGCTGCATATTTTTCATATCATTGACAAATATCACAGTTTAGTAAGCATATGGAGACAAAATTCTCTTTTATATTGCTGACGTGTGTAAATCGGGAAATGCTCATAAAAATTTTATCTATTATTTTATTATTATAAAAAATGATTTTATTATTGGAAAAATAAAATAATTACAAACCCACATAGTTTTTGATCTATTAATTTAGCATCTATGACTGCAACCTTTTAATGCATTCATGTAATATGGCAAAACGTAGTTATAACAAAATTTGGGTGGTGATAATGCAAAAAGATTAGAAACATTTAATCTTTATCAATGGCGGAGGCTAGATCATGAACGCATACAAAGAAATCAATAACACAAAGCATCATGTGGTCATAAAAAGAAAGATTAAGTGCTATATGAACCAATATGTCATTTTCTCTTGTATAGACACTGTAGGGTCCTGCCCAGAACCTCTTCACTGGGCTAGTAAGCATAATCCCGAGCTATGATGAGTGTCATCTGCTAACTAGGTTTGCACCCTTCCCGTGAGAATTACCCTCAAACGAGCACTTCCACCTCAATGAGAGATGTCTGTGATATTACACAATCTCTAACGGTTTAAAGGATGGTCTGCAGGCAATATCTGACTAATTTCAGCTAATAAAAGCCAGATCCCTTGCCCAAAGGCAGGACAGTCTGTGATGCGATTATTCTTCAGAGCATTGTGTGGAAACAGGCTGGATGAAGCTTAACTGAAGCCAGACTTGCACCAGCCCCTGTCTTCTACTCCTTCTCTATCTTCCATCCCTCACTCTCTTATGGGTTTTCCACCTGAGAGCACTCACTTGAACACAAACCCCCATCTTGGGATCTGCTTCTAAAGAACCTGACCTAGGAGGTTTGTATTTTTTATTTATTTTTTACAATCTCTCAGTCCATGAAATATACAGAACCAAATTTTGTCAGAAGAACAAAAGTAATTGAGGAATAGGAAAAAACTATGAGCTGTAGACAGAAAGATCCATCTGCTTTTTCAAAAGAGTTTCAAAAAACACCCTGTTTGAAAGCTGAACAATCAGTCCTAATCCTTAAATGTCCACATCAAAAAAAAAAAAAAAAAGAAAAAGAAAAAAATCCCTACTATCTCAAAACTCTCACCAATTTTCTGCAGCAGTTCTTGGCAAGTTGATCCTTGCCCTTAGGGAAAGTAGATTCTTAAAACCTCTCACAGCAGAAAGCTATGGCCACACACAGACTCTATAAGACGAAACACAACTGGAATAGGTGGGAAAAACAACCCAAACTGAAACAAAACAAAAGCAAATAGAAAACCTGGTCCTGGGAACAATATCCATAGAAAATACTCAAAATCAAATGGTCAGAGACACAATGCATACTTGTTTCCATCAATTCTGTTCTCATTACCATCCCATTGTTGAGTCCTCTTCTATCTACCCTTGTAAGCCTGCAAGTTATATTTTTGGAATGGTTATTTCAAACTTTGCATAAACATTCATGATATATTTTTGCCCATTGGAAACCTATGACAAATGATCATTTCAACAGTGCTGAGCTGCCTTTCAGTTTGCATTAAACCAGTAGGGTTGAGCCACCATACGTATAGTTCATATTTTTTGTTGGAAATATTAAAATTATAAACTGTACCTAAGGGTATTCAGCGGTCTGCTCCCTTATCTGTGGTTGAGAAGCCTATTTTGTGAAAGTCCAGAAATATCCTCTCATAGCCATTTAATGTTGTGGGTCTCTGAACAATGGTGATTGATTTTGTTTGGTCTGGCAAACACAAATTATCCCATAATCATTTTAGCCTGCCAGCCATGCTTACATTGACTTGTTTGTGTTTCAGAGAAGAAAATGCAGTAACTGTCATGAAAAATGGAAAGGGTTAGAGGCAAATAAAAGATTTATCTGTGCTGAGGAAAAATGCAGCTACTTTAATTTTCTACACCAAATGAGTTTCATTTGATATCAAAGAGAAGTGAATTTGAAAATAGAAGCGAGCACTTCAGTTTCGAGTAAACCGATCCTTTAGGCATCCATTATGAGTTTTGAGTCACTGGCTTGCTCTATGCCAAAAAAAAAAAATAGCAAATCCTAAATGGGATGAAAGTTTCTGCAGTTTTTGTCCTAAAAACACTGCTCCTTGTAATGATATCACAGAAATCTAGTAATGAGTTTCACACACACGTACAAACACACGTGCGTGCGCGCACACACACACACACATCCTCATAAACTCCTTGAAAACTAACAAGTAAAATGGACATTAAATAAATATTTGAAAAAGGGGAAAAAAGAAAGAAAAAAGGAAAGAGGGCAAAGAAAAAGGAAATAAGGAAAGGGAAAGTGGAGAAAGTAATGTTTTTCATTTAAATATCTGATGCCTCTCTCATTCTATATCATATTTCCAATACAGTATAGTGGAAAACCAGAGCTTTCTTCTGCTAGTATCCTTTTCTAGGCATCCATATTCTTAACTGAAAATGAGCAGGCAGGACTACTTCTTCTCTTAGAACACCCCTGGTGTTGACTTCCTATGATTCTGAAGTAATTTCTACAACAGCAGGCATTTGATAAATGCCCTACAGTACCAGCTAGAAGGTTGATCAAATCAATAGGGTACAAAGTTCCCAGGGAACTGTGCATAGTCTGAAAAGTAATAGTCATTGAAATGTTCCAACAAAAAAGAGAAAAGTGTCAAGTCAGCAATTTGGAAATACCCTTTTGGGTAAAATAAGAAACAATTATATTCTATCAGGCATTTCTGAGCAGTTCACCTTGACAGCCTTTGCCATTTCAGCTTTGTCTCTCAAGCATACACCGCCCACATTAGCCCTAATTGCTCTTCCCTTTGGATACTCTAAGTTCTTCTGACTTGACTGAGAAAGTTTCATTGCAAAGTGTCATGTACTTTCACAATATTTTTCTTTGCTTGACTCATCCTTCATTTAGTAATTGATAACAATAATATAGACAGATGCACAATGTTCTTATTAATGACTACTTTACACAAAAACAAAATAAAAATAATAATACATGCCTACTTCTTTTGTTATACGGTGTTGTTGAGGGTGTTTCAGGAACCAAATATGAGTAGGTACCTGCGTTTCCAGTGTTTTTATCGCTATGGGAAATTTATGTTAAGTATTAGTTTCAGGATAATTATCATAATAACATCTAGGACAGTAAACACTATTTGATTTTCATTCAGGCCTATGAATACATTCAAATTAATTCAACATCTATTAAGTACTTTATATTATTAGGCCACTCATCAAAATTCTGGAATTTTATGGAAGGGCTGTGGAGGATAACAAAATGAATGCATAGTGTTCAAATTTTAAAGATACAATGTTCCATATTTAACTTCTCAAAGATAAGTCATATTCAGCATCTACTTTAGTCCTTTTAGCAACCTTCTGTGGTAAGCAGTGCATGCATTTTTTTCTTTTAATAAACATAGAAAAAACTAGATAAATCATGACTTTTCCAAGTTGCTGAAAATCTGTGGAATCATCAGTATTAAAACACTATGCTTCTTATTAAAAGCGAAAGCTTCTCATACACTAGATTAAATCAATTTGCTACCAGGCTTGGGTTCAAGGAGGCAAGCACAACACAAAAGTATTAAGGAGAATAAAATACTTCATATATGTGTCAGATGAAACATCTGATTTAATGATTCACCAAACAGTCATTGGGAAAATAATATGTCAAGCACTATGTTAGGCATTGGAAATAAGTAATTAACAAGATGTAATCTCTATCCTACAGAATCTTGCAGGTTGTTTCTAGTATGAAGGGCAGAATAAACCACAAATCATAAAATAAGACAAAAATTGTTGTAGTAATATTTCAAAAATAAAGTTATTTCCAGCCTTATTGAAGTCACTAGTACTGGATTTGCCCTCTATCATATAAAACAGGGCAAAATGCATGAAACAACTGTTTTTAAAAACATCATACATCAGCGCTATAGAGCTGCAATCCCTGAGACGAAGGACACAAATGAGATGAACCCTGTGGCTTCAGCTTTCTGACAAGGAGGCACCTTCTAGTGCAGCAATGTGGAACCTACGCAGATATTGGAAGTCACACTGAGTTGAAAAAACAGATGTTGGAATTCAGGGTGGTGAATACAGCTAATAACTGTGAGGCAGAATACTGGAAAACAGAATGTGCATGTAGAGTAAAAATTTTATCTTAAATCTTTGCCTAAACATCAAGCTGCACATACCTAAATAAAACTCCACAAGTCTGAGAATGGATTAACTGTAAGAGGGTTACAAACTAAACAATTCCCAGAGATCACACATTGCTAGAAGAAATGTGAGTTCTTACTTGCCAGAGTACAGAGGTCTCAGTGAAGACCCAGGACATTCAGTAGGAACCCTAGTAACCCTAGTATGTGTCACACCTTATTAGTAAGATTAAACAAGCTCTAAAGTCTGCTCCAGACCTTACCTAACAGTTTTAAAATATATGAAGGGATCTAACTGATATACAAAGAACTTAACTGTTTGCCAACATAACATTTAACAATATTTAAAGAAATATGACAAAATTTAGACATTCAACATTGTAATATTCACAATATTCAGCACCCAAACAAAAAAATTTAGGTATACAAGAAACCATGAAAATTTGGCCCATAATCAGAGGAAAAAGAAAGTCAATCAGGGAAAAAAATGTCAATGGAAACAGAACTATAAAGAATAAAGATAATGGAATTACTAATTACTAGACAATGACTTTATTATTATTATTATTATTATTATTATGTTGAGATGGAATCTCGCTCTTTCACCCAGCCTGGAGTGTAGTGGTGTGATCTCGGCTAACTGCAGCCTCCACCTCCCAGGTTCAAGCCATCCTCTCACCTCAGCCTCCTGAGTAACTGAGACTACAAGTGCACCACCATGCTGGCCTACTTTTTGTATTTTTAGTGGAGATGGGTTTCCATCATGTTGGACAGTCCAGTCTCAAACTCCTGACCTCAGGTGATCTGCCAACCTTGGCCTCCCAAAGTGCTGGTATTACAGGTGTCAGTCACCATACCCAGCCTAAACAAGAACTTTAAAAAAGATTTTATAAATACATACAAAAATTTAAAGGAAAATAGAAACATAATAAATATTTTCTTCTGTTATGTGTGTTGTCTTTTATACTCTCTTGATAATACGCTTTGATGCATAAAAGTTTTTATTTTTCATGAGGTTCAATTTACATATTTTTTTCTTCCATTGCTCATGTGTTTGGCATCATATCTAGGAATTCATTGTCAACCCAAGGTCATGAAGATTTATTCCTATGTTTTCTTGTAATGGTTTTATAATTGTAGCTTAACATTTAGGTCACTGATCCATTTTCAGTTATTTTTTGTGTATGATTTAAGGGTAGAGGCCCAGCTCCATTCTGTTGCTTGTGGAAATCCAGTTGTCCCAGAACTAACTGTTGAAGTGACTATTTTTTTCTCCATTTAATGGACTTGGCACCTATGTCAAGAATCAACTGACCATAGATTTATTGGTTTAGTTTTGTCATCTCAATTCTATTCAATTGGTCACATATCTATTCTTATGAAAGTGCCACATTGCTTGAATTACTGTAGCTTTATAGTAAGTTTTGAATCAGGAACTTTGAGTCTTTCAGCTTTATTCTAGTTTTTCAAGACTGTTTTGGCAATTCAGGGGCATTTGCAATTTCATATGAATTTGAAGATCAGCTTTTCTAATTCTGGAAAAAATACCATTGAAATTTTGGTAGACATTCCATTGAATCTGTATCTTTCTTTGAAGAGTATTGACATTTTAACAATATTTAAACTTCCTATCCATAAACATGGTATGCCATTCCATCTGTTTAGGTCTTCAACTTCTGTCAGCAATGTTTCTTAGTTTTCAAGAAATAAGATTTTCACCTTCTTGGTTTATTGTTTTAGATGCTATTGTAAGGGGAATTTCTTTATAAATTTTCATGTCATCTGTTAATGTTGATAGGTTTACTTCTTTCTTTTCAACATAGATGCTGTTTATTTATTTTTCTCATCTAACTTTTCTGACAAAAAATTCAGTACAATGCTGAATAGCAGCAGTAAAAACAGGCCTCTTAGTTTCTGTTCCTGATCTTAAATAAAAAATATTCAGTCTTTCACTATTGAATATGATGTTAGCTTTGGGTTATTCAGATGTGCTCTTTATCATATTGAGGGAGTGCCCTTCTATTTTTAATTGTTATTATGAAAGGGTATTGAATTTTGTCAAATGCCTTTTCCGCATCAATTGAGATAACTGAGTACTCTTTCCTTCTTTATTGTTATTAGTGTTATTGCATTTACTGTTATTAATGTGACGTATTATTTTAACTAGCTTTCTTATGTTGGGCTAGCTTGCATTCCTTCATGAGCTAAATCCCATAAGATAATCATGTATAATACTTTTATTAAATGTTTGATTTGGTTTGCTAGCATTTTGTTGGTGAGTTTTGTGTCTATGTTCATAAAAGATATTGATTTGTAATTTTCTTGCCATTTCTTTTTGTGGTTGTGGTATTAGTATAATTCTGACCTCATTGAATGAGTTAGAAAGTGTATCCTCCTCTAAAAAAAAGAAAGAAAGAAAGAGTTTCCTCCTTTTATTTTTTAAAAGAATTTGAGAAGGATTGATGTAAATTCTTATTTCATTATGTGGTAGACTTCATTAGTGACCCTTGTTTTGAAATCTCTTTCTAGCGATTTTTTAAATTATTGATTTAATTTCTTTGCTTGTTATAGACCCATTGAAACTTTCTATTTCTTACATCTTCCTTTCTATTTCTTCTTGAGTCTGTTTAGGCAATTGGTGTGTTTTTAGGAATCTGTTTCATATAAGTTATCTAACTCATTGGTGTCCAATTGTTTTAGTATTATCTTATAATCCTTTTTATTTCTACAAGGTCATTAGGAATGCATTCACTCTCTTCTCTGATTTTAGTTATTTGCAACAACTCTTTCGTGCTCTCTCTGTTTTTTTATTAGTCAGTCTAGCTAAAAGTTTATCAATTTTGTGGATCTTTTAAAAGAATGATGTTATGATTTTATTGATTTTCTCTATTGTTTTTCTATTCTGTATTTTATTTATCACTTCCCTGCCCTTCATTCTGCTAGACTTAGGTTTACTTTGCTCTTCTTTCTCTAGCTCCTCAAAATGTAAAGTAAGTTACTGATTTGAGATCCTTCTTTTTTAGAGAATAATTCTAATCCTAATTTAGAGATAAATTGTGACTAAAAGCATGATACTGTTAATTAATGTGTCTGCTCAATCCAACTTTCTAATGGAGTCAGGCATTTTATTCATTATTTTTTAATAAACCTTCAAATTTACTCAGGAGGAGTAAGTGAAGTGGCTGAACCCTCTACTTTCATTTAATGTATTCTATACCTAGCTTTCATCCCTGTGGGATAATTTATCTGTGTTATTCCGAAGATAATATAATCTATAAAATAATCTCTAACAAGATCACTGTGCATCTATAATTGTGAACCAAAAAAAAACATGTCAAATATATCTTTTATATCTTTGACATTCAAGATGTTTACATGTTTTACATATATCCATTTTCCTAATCAGTCTATTTCCTTTGTGAAAAATAGTCCAGTCAAATGCTTCCCTCATATGGAATGTGACACCACTGACATTATTTTTGCCCTCTGCTATATCAATGCTAAATAAAATATAACCATGAATTTTGGAAACAGTGTGGTTTGTTTAATTGAAGGGGCAATTATGAGATTCTGAATCTTATCTAAAAAATACAGCACTCATGAGCATACAATTGATAACCATTTCTGAAGTTATTTTAAATTCAAATGTTTGTTTACTGATTATTAAAAATGTGAATTTGATATTTTATCAGATTTGAGATAAAAAGTGTTATTGAAGAAAGTGTTTGGAAACAGGATATAGTTTTAATTTGTGAATTTCATATTTTATCAGGTTCAAGATCTAAAAATGTTATTGAAGAAAGTAGAAAACTGAATATAGTTTTAATTTAATCACTTAAGATTTAAAATTCAAATGTGATTTTTTAGAAGCTGCCATATAAAGTTTGAGTATCTGTTGACTACAAATGATGTGTGAAATACAAACCATTGTCTTTTTATATTGCTTTTTATAATAAAATACAATAACCTTCTTTTTAGACATCTGAGACAATTTCCTGATCCTACTCATTTCAGAATAAAATGTTTTCATTCATTGACTTACTCTGCAAGCACTTTTTTTTTTTTTCCATTGACTTTGTACTAGACAATTTGCTAAATGCTTGGGAAGCAAATATATGTAAGATACATTTCAGCTAGAAGTCATTAGAATGATAGATACAAAACAAAGGTCTAGGCACCCGCAGAAACAGAATAACCAATACTAAATATCAGCATACTAAGTGAAAGTCAGATTTTGATACTTCAAAGCTCTAGCTGCTGAAAAGAGACTTGGAAACTAGAATGAAAGGACACTGCAGTCTTTTACAAAGCATTGCTTCTGGGGAAGAATTGTGTAACTAGATAGGGGTGGTACCCCTTAAAGACATAGAAGTGAAGAGAAAGTAGAAAGAAAGAGAAAAAGACTACAAAACTGAAGTTGTATAGCGAAGAAAGTAAAACAAATAAGACGAACAATCCCGTCTACTCTCTACCATAACCAAATTTATGTTATCTATTAAATTAAATACTACAAATTTAACAAATAGTATCCCACCTAAAATGATAGAGGAGGGCATATTTGATTTAAAACCCTATTAATAAAATGCCTAGGAATAAAAAATACCTAAACAAACTCAATGCAAGTAAACTGTAAAAAAATTAAGCTATAACATATTTGGTGGATATTATTTCCTAAAAATACAACTATGAAGCAGAAAAAAATTATAGCATGGAACTCAAAACTGAACTAAATATTAATTATATTAATATATTCCCAAATATTCCTCAAATTTTTGGGAATATATTTTACAAAATAAAGAAAAAGAAAACTAGCATCAGAAAATCTTAAACCAAAAAAAAAAAAGTTACATACAAAAAGAAGTAAATTTCATGAGATTGTTGAAACTCTAAAGAGAAATTAGGAAAAAAAGACAAAATCATAAGAAGAAAGACTAATAAAAATAGATGTGAATAATGATTTAATAAGGTGAATTGAAGTAAAACAGAAACACACAAGACAATGAGAAAGAAGAGAGTAAACAAATATAGAGGATCACAAAAAAGTTGTTAAAATTGAAAGCAAACAGAAAAGATTACACATACATATATTTACTCTTCTTAAAAGTGTACCAGGAGCAAAGAAAAAAATTAAAACATAATTCAGGGAGACTTTCCAGAAATAAGAATAAATGTAAATTATTCTATCAAAATGTCCTACCATTTACCTGTCAATTTTGACCTGAAAAAATTAACTCTTAGATATTCAAGTCAAATTAAAAAGTTAACAGGACAACCAGAAAAAATGATCTAATTACTCATAATAGTAATAGAAGAAGGCTATTACTTCACTTCAAAAGAGCGATAATTAAAAGCAATTTTCAAAAAACTCAAAAGAGAAAGCATAAGACAAAAGATTTTATATCTAGCCAAGCCATTTTTTAAATATAAAAATTATATTAAATACTTTCGATTTTGAAAAAATATCACATTTCTGAGGAACGTATAAGAGGATAAATTTTAGTTTTTCAAAAGATAATGGGAAATTTCAGGAAACAAATAGATGTTGAGAATTTAATATACTTAATTTTAGATCTAAGTCTGAAACAAAGATGAAGACATGGGAAGAAAGAATAGTATGTAAAGGCTGTATTTTGAAATAGTAAAAAGAATGGTTGTAAAATACAGAAGAAGTAAGAAGAAAGAAAAAGTAGAATAAGTCAGTTTATTGTTATAAAGGAAATAGGTGGAAGCAAAGGATACTATTTAAAACTGACATGCTAGGTAATAAAATATAAAGTAAAATTATAAAAATTGAGAGCATTATAAAAAAAGTATTTGTTAAGCAAAAATAGAAGCTTTCAACTTAAATAGTTGCATACAAAAGGTCCATTGAATAGAAAAATAAATCTAGTAAATTCATTGTAATTAATATATTAATTATAAAGTAAAATAACTGACAAAGAAATCTGAGGAAATTCATCATCACTGGGGCTATTTCATAAGAAATTCTAAAGGGAGTTCTTCAATCTGAAAGAAAAGAACACCAGTGTGAAAAAAGAAAACATTCAAAGATATAAAACTAACTCAAAAAAGTAGATTCACAGATAAATTTGGAATACTCTAATACTAATTGTGGCATGTAATCCACTGATATCTTTAGTATGAAGACTAAAAGGCAAATCTATACAAAAGAATAATAACTATAGCAACCTCTTAAGACAGGGAATATAAAAAGCTGTAAATTGAGACAACAGAAAGTCAAAATGTTGAGAGGATGAGGTTAAAGTGTAGAGAATTTTAGTTTTTCCTTTGTTTCTTTCTTTTTTGTGTGATCAAAATTATCATATATTTAAAGTAACTTATAATTTCTATAAAACGTTTCTGTAAGCCTCGTAGCAGCCACAAAACAACAACCTGTAACAGATACGCTAAACACAAAAAGCAACAAATTAAAACATAATACCAGAAAAAATAAATCACATAACCACAAATGAAGACAGTAAGGAAAAACAAAAGAGAAGAAGCAGAAGCAGAAGCAGAAGCAGAAGCAGAAGCAGAAGCAGAAGAAGAAGAAGAAGAAGAAGAAGAAGAAGAAGGAGAAGAAGAAACAAGAGAAGAGTTACAAAACAACTCAAAAAATAAAAATAAAAAAACAGCAATAGTAAGCCCTACCTGCTAATAACATTAAATGTAAATGGCCAAAATTCACTACTTGAAAGATATAGAGTTACTGAATAAATTAAGAAAAGAAAACAAGGCCCAACTATTATACACTGCCTACAAGTAACTCACTTTTCTTATAAAGACAGAAACTGAAAGTGAAGAGATGAAAAAAAGTATTCCGTAAAAATAGAGACCCCAAAAGAGAAGGAATAGCAGTGCTTATGCCAAATAAAATAGACTTCAAGTACTATAAAGAAAGACAAAAAAGTCACTATATAATGATAAAGGGGTCAGTTCTGGAGGATATAACAACTGTAAATATATGTGCACCCAAAAACAAAGCACCCAAAATTTGAGGAAACATTCATAGATCTAAAGACTGAGATAGACTGCATTATAATAATAGTTGGGGACTTCAACACCCCCTTACAGTAATAAACAAATCATCCAGAGATATAAAAACAAATAAACATAGGAGTTAAATGATACTCTAGATCAAATGAATCTAGCTGACTTTTACAGAACATTTCATCTAACTGCCTCAGAATACACACTCTTCTCATGAGCACATAAAACATTTACCAGAATACTGTATTTGTTAAGACACAAAAATGTCTGAACACATTTTTAAGAAGTTGAAATAATTAAAGTATTTTTTTCTGACCACAATGGCAAATTAAAACTCAACAACAAGAGGAACTTAGGACACTAGACAAATACAAGGAAATTAAGCAACATGCTTCTGAATGATCAATGGATGAAACAAAAAATTGAGTTGGAAATTTTAAAACGTTTTGAAACAAATACAAACAGAAGCAACACTCCAAAACGCATGGAATACAGCCAATGCAGTACTAAAATGTAATTTTATAGTAATAAGTGCATAAAGAAGACAAGTAGAAAGATTTCAAATAAAAAAAAAAAACCTAACGGTGCACATAACCTAACCACGCACCTCAAGGAAGAAGAAAAGCAAGAAGAAACCAAATCCAAAATAAGTGGAAGGAAATAAGCAATAAAGATCAGAGCTGGAATAAATAAAACTGAGACTAAAAGATATGACAAAAATCAACAAAATTAAAAGTTCTGTTTTTGAAAAGGTAAAAATAATTGACAATCCTTTCTAAACTAAGAAAAAGAGAGGGAAGACCAAAATGAATAAAATCAGAAATTAAAAAGAATATGTAACGACAGATACCACAGAAATATAAGACTACTAGAGACTATTAAAAACAACTCTATGTCAACAAATTGGAAAACCTCTAGGTTGAATAAATTCCTGGACACATACAACCTACGAAGACTGAACCAGGAAGAAATAAAAAACATAAGTAAGTAACAAGACCAAAACTGTAATAAAAAGTCTGTCCAAAAAGAAAAGCCCAAGACCTAATGGCTTCACAAACAAATCCTACAAACATTTCAATAAGAATTAATACAAATTTTATTCAAACTATTCCAAAAAAAATGAAGAGGGGACAGTATTTCAACATGTATTGTACAAGACCAACCTTATTCTGATATCAAAATAGAACTTAAGAAAAAAAAAAAAAAAGGCCAGGCATGGTAGCTCACACCTGTAATCCCAACACTTTGGGAGGCCAAGGTGGGAGGATCACCTGAGGTCAGCAGTTTGAGACCAGCCTGGCCAACATGGTGAAATCTCGTCCCTACTAGAAAAATACAAAAATTAGCTGGGCGTAGTGGCAGGCACCTGTAGTCCCAGCTACTCAGGAGGCTGAAGCAGGAGAATCGCTTGAACCCAGGAGGTGGAGGTTGCAGTGAGACGAGATTGCACCACTATACTCCAGCCTGGGCAACAGAGTGAGGCTCCATCAAAAAAAAGAAAAAGAAAAAGAAAAGAAAAAGAAAACTACAGGCCTATATTCCTGATGGACATAGATGTAAAAATCTTCAACAAAATAATAGCAAGTCAATCACAAAAACATATTAAAAAGATCAATCACCATGATCAAGTAGAGAGTCAAGGATAATTCAACATGTGTAAATCCATAAACATGATACATCACATTAACAGAATCAAGGACAAGAACCATGTAATCGTTTCAATAGATGCTGAAAAATCATTCAACAAAATTCAACATTTTTATGATAAAAAGTTTCAATGAACTGAGTATGAAAGAAACATAACTCAATATAATAAAGGCTATATAGGATAAACTTACAGCTTACATCACACTGAACAGGAAAAAAAATGAAAGCTGTTTCCCTAAGATTTGGAACAAGACAAAGATGCCCACTTTCATCATTTTTATTCAATACACTGGAAGTCCTAGCCAAAGCAATTAGGCAAGAGACAGAAATAAAGGATATCCAAACTGGAAAAGGAAAAAATCAAATTATCCTTGTTTGCAGACAAGATAATTTTACAATTAGAAAAACCTGAAGAGTACACCCATGCCAGGTGCGGTGGCTCACACCTGTAATCCCAACACTTTGGGAGGCCAACGCAGGTGGATAACGAGGTCAAGAGATTGAGACCATCCTGGCTAACAGGATGAAACACCATCTCTACTAAAAGTACCAAAAAAAATAGCCGGGCATGGTGGCGGCCACCTGTAGTCCCAGCTACTCAGGAGGCTGAGGCAGAATGGTGTGAACCTGGGAGGCGGAGCTTGCTGTAGAACACAAAATCAACATACAAGAATCAGTAGCATTTTTGTACTCCAATAGCAAACAATCTGAAAAGGAAATTAAGAAAGCAATCTCATTTAAAATAGCTACAAGAAATATAATATATCTAAGAATAAATTTAGCCAAAGATGTGAAAGATCTACAGAGAGAAAACTATAAAAAGTTGGTTTAAAAAATTGAAGAGGACCCCAAAAAATGAAAAGATAGTCCATGTTCATAGATTCAGATAATATTGTTAAAATGTTTATACTACCAAAATGATCTCCAAATTCAATGGAATTCCTATCAAAATACAAATGATGTACCTCACAGAAATAGAAAAAATAATTTCTAAAATTTTTATGGAACAACAAAAAATCCTGAATAGACAAAGTGCTCCTGAGCAAAAGGAACAAAGCTGAAAACATCATACTAT
Organism: Macaca thibetana thibetana; assembly: GCF_024542745.1. Taxonomy (NCBI): domain Eukaryota; kingdom Metazoa; phylum Chordata; class Mammalia; order Primates; family Cercopithecidae; genus Macaca; species Macaca thibetana. The sequence continues at coordinate 114,728,003 of NC_065589.1, forward strand.
CTGACTTCAAAATACATTACAACACCATAGTAAACAAAAGAGCATGGTACTGGCATAAAAATAGACACGCAGACCAATGGAACAGAATCGGGAACATAGGTACAGGTCCACATATCTACAGCTACCTTATTTTCAACAAAACTGCTATGTTAGTTCATTCTTGCATTGCTATAAAGAAATACCTGAGGCTGGTTAATTTATAAAGAAAAAAGGTTTATTTTGGTTCGCACTTCCACAGGCTGTATGAGAATATGGTGCTGGTATCTGTTCTTGCTGATGCCTCAGGAAGCTTGCAATTATGGCAGAAAGTGAAATGAAGCCAGACTATCACATGCTGAGAAAAGCAACATGAGAAAGAGAAGGGAGAGGTTCTAGACTCCTTTAAACAACTAGATCTTGTGATTATTGATGACTCACTCATTAACAAGAGGATGCCACTAAGCCACTCCTTATGGATCCACCTCCATGATCCAATACCTCCCACTAGGCTCCACCTCCAATATTGAAGATCACATTTCAACATGATATTTGGAGGGACACACATCTAAACCATATCACACACTAAGAACATACATTTGGGGAAACAGCAGTCTCATCAATAAATGTTGCTGAGAAAACTGATTAACCATAAGCAGAAGAATCATGCAAGACCCATTTTCTCCCTTTAAACAAATGCCGAATCCAAATGGATTAAAGTCTTAAATGTAAGCTGTAAAACTATGAAACTACTAGAAAAAAAAAAATGAGAAAATGCTTCAGGACATTGATCTTGGCAAAATATTTTTGAGCAAAACCTCAAAAGTACAGGTAACCGAAGCCAAAACAGACAAACAGGATTATATCAAACTAAAAAGTTTCTGCACAGCAAATGAAACAATTAAGAAAGTGAAGAGAAAGTCTACAAAATGGGAGAAAAATATTTACAAACTTTTCATCTGATGAGGTATTAATAACCAGAATATATAAGTCACTCAAGCAACTCAAGAGCAAAAATAACAAATACAGTTGACCCTTGAAAAACACAGGTTTGAACTGCATGGATCCCCTTATACTGGAATTTTTAAAAATAAATATATTGAAAAATACTGTGGAGATTTGTGACAATTTGAGAGAAACTCATACTCAACCGTATAGAAATACCAAAAATATTTTTAAAGGTATTTCATGAATGCAAAACATATGCATAGATACTAGTCTATTTGATTCAGTGAGACACGAGTAATCTCTGCATGAGTAATTTGTCTCTCCAGGAAATTGTGTATCACAGTAAAAAGTAATCTCCCATGGTTCTTGTTTATTTTTCATTGTGTTTAGTGCAATACCTCAAACCTTGCATAACACCATGGGACCTATATAAAGTGCCACTAGTGATCCTGGAAGTGCTCCCAAGAAGCAGAGAAAAGTCATGATTTTAAAAGAAAAAGTTGAATTGTGTGATATGTACCATAGATTTAGATTTGCAGCTGTGGTTGCTTGTCATTTCAAAGCATTCATATTTTAAGCAGACAACATAAACTTACAGTATCAATAAATACAGTGTATTACTATAAATGTATTTTCCTTTTCTTATGATTTTCTTGATAACATATTATTTTCTCTAGCTCACCTTATTGAAAGAATATAGTATATAATACATATAACAGACAAAATATGTTAACTGTTTATATTACCACTAAAGCTTCTGGTCAACTGTAGGCTATTAGTAGTTATGTTTCTGGGAAGCCAAAATTTATACACAGATTTTTGACTACACAGGGGTCAGTGCTTCTAACCCTCATGTTGTTCAATGATCAATTGTAATCTGATGAGCAAAAGATCTGAATAAACATTTATCAAAAGGAGAGATGCAGATGACCATTAAGTTTATGAAAAAAACTCTCAACATCATTAACCATGAGGGAAATGAAAATAAAAAACACAACTGAGATATTATCTCAACTCAGTTAAAATGGCTTTTATAAAAAATACAAAAAATAATGGATGCTGGTGAGGATGTGAAAAAAGAGAAATACTCATACACTGTTAGTGGGAATGTAAATTAGTACACACACTATGGAAAACAGTATAAAATGTCCTCAAAAACTGAAAATAAAAAGACCATATAATTCAGCAATCCCACTGCTGGGCATATATCAAAAAGAAAATAAATCAGTATAGGAAAAGATATCTGCACTCCCATATTTATTACAGCACTGCTCACAATAGCAAAGATGTAGAAGCAGCCTGTGTCCATCAAAAGATAAATGGATGAATAAAGTGTGATGACATATACATAATGTATTATTATTCAGCCATAAAATGGAATGGCATCCTGTCATTTGCAACTACAAGGATGAAACTGGAAGCTGTTATGTTAAGTGAAATGTTCAGTGCAGAAAGACAAATATCATGGGTTCTATCCACATGTGAGAGATGAGAAAAAGTGAATCTCATGAAAGTTGACAGTTGATTGGTGGTCACCAGAGGTTGAGAAGTATGAGGTGGGGTGAAGAAAAGAAATGAGTTGATGGGTACAAAAATGCAATTAGATAGAAGGAATAAGATCTAATGTTTGATAGTAAAGCAGAGCAACTACAGTTAACAATAATTTGTTGTGTAGATCAAAATTATTAGAGAAAATAAACTGTAATGATTTCACTATAAAGAAGGGGTGAATGTTTGGAGTGAAGACTGTCCCAGTTGCCCAGGTTTCATCATTATATATTGTATGCCTGTATCAAAATCTTACCAAATACCCCCCAAATATATATATCCGTTATACATCAATAACAAATAAATAAAATAGAGTTGACATCAAATATATCAGTCATATAAATAAATATGACTACACTTAACCAACCGATTAAAACGATTTTCAAATTGACTTTCTAAAGAAAACCTACCTGCCAATTACAACAAACATACTTTAAATAGTGATGTAGTAAAAGTCTTCAAAACATGGAAAAAAGATGGCTCATGATAAGTGAAACAAAAATGCTGGAATTGCTCTGACATACTCTGATAAAAAGGGAATAAAAGTTTCAGATAGGTGAACATGTTGAAATGCATGTATTATGTATGGTTAGGAAGATCCACCAGGTGATTATGTTATTGGGAAGAACTAAGTACATTTATTTACCAAGACCATAAATAATGCACTGGTGAGAGGAAGTTGGAGTCACATAAGAATCTGAAATTATATGTGTAAATCTCTAATTATATTTTCATTTATTTCATGTCTTGCTTTTTCAGAAACCAGACATATCCCGGAAAGTGATGGTACAGGATGACACCTTCAATCAAGCAGTGGTTCTAATTATTGTGATCGCCATGTTAGATGTAGTAACTTTGCAACAGCAGATTAACACAGCCTAATATACATGGTGTAAAGACATTATTTGGGGAATAAATTCTTTTCTATGTCAATCGGGAAAGGGAAATCAAAGGCAATGTGTATTATTTTACAACAGAAAATAATGTGTATTTTTTATTTTCTCTGCTAGGGCTATTCTACCTGTAATATGGTCCAAACAAATCTGGGTCATCTGGACATCCCATACAACATCACATTGATAATTTTACGTTGATCAAGCTAGATAGCATGAAGTTGCTAGCATGCCGAAGGCCTTTGTAAAACACGTGAGCTCCAGGGCCTGGGAAATAAATCCTATGAAAATTAAGGGATTTATGGAGAGTCTTTGGTCCTGGAGGCAGTAGAGTTCGCACTTGGTAATACTGCTCTAGCTCATGTGTTTATTGACAAAATTTTTCAGCTTTGACTGGGGACTAGAGCACAAACTGGCTCTGGAGACTGTCTGAAATAGCATGCATACTTGTAGAATGGGACATACAGTACAGCAGACCATGTGGTGTAGGATGTATCACTGCTAAGAAAAGATGTAGTTTGAAGTTTGTGGCAAGGCACAGTAAGAGAATCATAATACCTCTGTTCTTTTAATGCAAATACATCGCATCTTTAGAAGACAAACACATTTTGAACAACAATCTATGGCATAATATTAGGTCCTTACAGAAACATAATGCCTGATCATGGTTCATACAGCACTATTTCTTGAAAGCAACCACCCACTTGGCAGCAAGCTAACTATGCCAGATTCTCTTGATCCTGGAAAGGACAGCAATTTTTCCTCATGGATATAGGTACCAGTTCTGGGTACATTTTTGTTTTTCTTTTCCAAATAGCTTCAGCCAGCACCATTTTCCAAATGATTATATAATTTTTTATCTACCAGCATGAAATTTAATGTAATATCACAACAGTCCAGGGGATCCTCTTTATAACAGAGGAAGGATAAGAGTAAGACCGTAACCATGGGGTCCCCTGGTCATATTACGTACCTGAACCATCTAAATTTGCTGATCTGATAAAGCATTAGAGGGTGAGCTGAAAGCATAGCTGAAATACCTACATAGCTTGAAGGGAATGCATGAAAAAAATGGTGCCTTCTACCAGGATGCAGTATAGGTGTTAATTTAAACATATCAATATAGCACTGTGTCCTCAATAGGAAGAGTACATGGAGTTCAAAAAACAAACAGTAGGAAAAAGAATGAGCCCAATAACACACATTTATATTCTCAATAACACACTGAGACATTGTGCACGTCTTGTTTCAAAACATTCAGAACCCCTTGCTTCTGAAACTAGAGGCAAAAGGAGGAATCACTATTTTACAAACAGAAAGTGGCTTGGATTATCAGGAGGAGCTGGGGGCTGCTAATACACCACAAAAGTCAGGTGAAAAATGGATAAAATCCAGGTGATCTACTTGGGTAACTTCTGGTACTGTTTGACTCAATTGTGATGGCAAATGGCAGGCATAGCACTCTTGGTCTTATATGGGAGCTCAGGTGGGCCTGTCTATTGAGACAGGGTTTCAGATCCCTCACATGTGAGTCTGTGGGTCAAAATATCAAGAAACCATAGAAGCCAGAAGTTCTAGCTGAGGGTGAAGAGAATCTAGACTAGGTTGTGAAGAAAGAAAACAGTGGCTATTAACTGTAGACCTGAGACTCTCTCGTATGTTTCCCATCAGAAAGAGAAGTTCACTAGTCTCCTAACGAAACAGGTCCCTGGATGTATATGAAGATGTGGAGCTAAACTACACAAGAGATGGCATGTAGTAGACAAAAAGATGTGTCTCCCAGACCCGCCTTTAAGGAAAGAGGGGCTGCTTAACTGAAGGAAATGCCGTTGGCAGTCTCCAGCTCCTTGCTCCTTCAGGGTCTGCTTTAGATGCAGAGTGCTACCTCACCAAGGTCACAGAGTCCCCAGAGTAGCCCAGATGTAGTAACTGGACAAGGTGGGGGTATAAAAGCTTAGCCATATTTGCCTGTCATAGGACAAACAAACTTTGTCTCACTCTCTTCTGAGAACCAAGCCTGTGACACTTGAGTATTTCCAAAAGCAAACAACAGAATATTTACTAACCAATGCCTTTCTTCTCTAACACCAATGCTCATGGAGGAAGCCTAGAGATATTCTCATACGTTGGCCTTATCCCACTGAAATTTTACGAAGTATAGCACTTTCATGTGAGGAGAAATGTTACAAATTAAATTAATGGGACTCTATGGTACATATAAGGCTTTATTTTAATGAGTTGAATTATAATGGAGTTGATTTTTATTATCTCCCAGGGTGATTTTATAATTGATACAATCACCTTTCTCCAAAAACTTCCTCTCTTAGCTACTGAATTCCATCTTCCTTGTCTTCTTTCTTAGTTTCCCTATGCCATTATAATAGGGGGCTAATAAGTGCCCCCTATTATGATAATGAGAAACAGTGTCTTCCCATATAAAAGAAATGCTTTAACAGATTTCTTTCCTGCAAATGAGTTAAGAGAACCCTTCCTTCACCAAGTCAACCTAAGGACACCTATTCATGCCAGTATTTTCAGAGAGAACTCTGAGCTGGACATAAGGATCCCCATGTTCTTGTTCTGGTTATGTGTGGTCTCCAATTAAGTTAGTCTGTCTGACCCATAGTAGTCATATTTTTTCCATGGAGATAGTCTCTGTCCTATATCATCATGTTATTGTTGTAGAATCTGAAAAGTTCTTATGAGAAAGTACATTGAAAAGTTAATAATACCTTACATTGTAGAATGATTTTATTACCCAAGACATATCTTTGAAATTGTCTGAGATATTAAACTCATTCTTTAAATTTAGCTAAAATAATGTTTTGAATTCATTTGATTCTAATCAATAGAACTATTGATAAAGCTGCAAATAGGGACAAATTAAACATGTAATAATGAGTTATAAAAGAGTGAAGCAATATTGTGGGAATCAGCTCATATTCATACTAAAATGTTTTGGATTGTTTAAAAACAGCAAAATAGAATAGTGAAAATAAAGCCTTGTCCGAAATAAAATAATATCCAAAAAAATCACCGTCTGATAAATCCAAAGTTAGCCTGAACTGCTCCATTGCATTATAATGAAAAAAATACATAAACCAACAAGCTTTGAAAAGACAGAGAAATCATTAGATATAAATAACACAGGATTACTTCAAACAAATTATATTCAACAAACTTTATGGCTGTGCAACACTCATTTCTGAAATAATAAAGAAAATGCATCATGAACTGCATATTGGGATCTTACTAAAGTACTTGATTGCCATGGCTCATAAAATTTTACTGGTAAAAAATTAGTAAAATTAGTTTTATATGAGCAGAGGAATTTGGCCTGAAACCTTAGAACAAAATTAAGGAAGTCAGAGTGGAGGATAAATTGGGATGTGCTCAGTGACTCCCAGCTTCTGGTCTGTAGAGTGGCTTCATAAAGTCTCCTGGGCTTTCATTAATGGATGGGACATACATACACAAATATGCCTAGGGCCTGCCTCAGGCCTCCTAATAGAGAATCTTAGTAGTAGAACTGGAGAATCTATATTTTGAACAAGATATCTCAGGTGACACTGATTTGCCGCCATGTTTGTGGATTACTAGCATGACCAAGTATATTGAAAAGGGAATACCTTAGCTCAACCAATAGCCAGAATGCCAAGTTCATTTAGAATGTATATGCAAGAGTGTTATCTGGGAGAAAGAGGTAATATAATTATTCTGAGACACTAAGCAAGATTGCATTGCCAAACCAAATCCAGAGAACATTGGACCCAACTGCATTCTCTGCCTGCCAATAAACACATCCTCTGCAGATTCATACTGCATGTAAGCCTCTAGGTGTGCCAGTTCCGTCACAAGAATGCATTCTCTCTACACTTATTCCATCAGAATTATGATTCTAATCTGGCACTTACAAAAATTTTATTAGAGAAAATAAGTGTTACATGGCTAAAAATGTTGGATGACTTAAGTGAATGTGGGGAACTTGGGTTAACAAAGTTAAATGGGTTTCTTTACTGTAGGGCTTTTAAAAAGCTGTGTATATTAATATGTGCTATGGACTTCAAATATAAGCTATGAAACACAGTGCTTCAACACACTTTTATAAAACTGTTTCACTCTTGTATATCTCATGATCACGTCCATGAAACACATTTAAACTGCACAGGATATATCTCTTGGGTCTAGTAATCTGTGGAACACACTTTTGGAATCACTTTTTTGTGCACTTAAAATCCCAGTTTCTTTTTGTTTGTTTGTTTTAAATTTACTTACTTTTTATTTCAATACATTTTAGGAGAACAGGTGAGGTTTGGTTACATGAATAAGTTCTTTAGTGGTGAGCACTCGCAGTACTTGGTTTTAATTTCATATTGCTAAAAGACACTAAATAGGTAGGAAAAACAGTCTCACCACCACAATCCCTTCCCGACTCCCTGGCGGCAGCAGCAGTAGCATGGGGCAGAGAGCACTTCTGTGTGCTGGGGAGGGGGAGAGCCAGCAATTGTGAAAGATTGAATTCAGTACTGCCCTTGTTAGAGCAGAAAGCAAAACCAGAACAAACTCTGCTGACACCTGCCTATGGAGGATGCATTTAAATCAGCTGTAGCCAGAGGGTAATCACTGATCCCAATGAAGCAGAAATTCTGAAGTTGAAAAGTGCAATTGGCATACTAAAGAATGCAACAGAGTCTTTTAATATCACAATTGATCAAACAGAAGAAAGAATTAGCTTGAATACAAGCTATTTGAAAATACATAGAGTAGACAAAAGAAAAAAGAACAAATAACAAGGAAGCACACTTACAGGATCTAGAGAATAGCCTAAAAAGGGAAGATATATGAGTTATGGGCCTTATAAGGGAGGTAGAGAGATAGGGGTAGAAAGCTTACTCAGGGAAATAGTAAGAGAGAGTTTCCCACACCTAGTAAAAGATATGAATATCCAAGTACTAGAAGGATATAGAACACAAAACAAAGAAAACTACTTCAAGGCATTTAATAATAAAACTCCCAAAAGTCAAGGGTCAAGAAAGGATCCTAAAAGGAGCAAGGAAAAAGAAACAAATAATATAAAATGGAGCTACAATACATCTGACTGCAAACTTTTCAGTGGAAACGTTATAGGCCAGGAGAGGATGTCATGACATGCTAAAAGTCCTGAATAAAAAAATCTTTTATCCTAGAGTAGTATATCTGGTAAAATTATTCTTCAAACATAAAGAAGAAATACTTTGCCAGACAAACAAAAGGTGAGGGATTTCATCAACACCAGATCTGTCCAACAAAGAATGCTAAAGGGAGTATTTCAATCAGTAAGAAAAGGATGTTGATGAGCAATAAGTAATCATCTGAAGGCACAAAACTCGCTGTTAACAGTAAGTACACAGAAAAACACAGAATATTGTAACACTGCAACTGTGGTGTGTAAACTACTATTATCTTATGTAGAAAGACTTTAAAATAAACTAATAAAAATGATAACTACAACTTTTCAAGACACAGACAATACAATAAGATAAATAGTAACAACAAAAAGTTAAAAAGTGGAGGAATGAAGTTAAGGCATAGGGTATTACTTTTCTTTGGTTGTTTGTTTTGTTTATGTAAACAGTGTCCAATTGTTATCAGCTTAAAATAACGTATCATATGATAGTATTTGCAAGCCTCATGGTAACCTAAAAAAAAAAAAAAATACCATGGATACACAAAAAGTAACAAAGGAAGGAACTAAATCACATCACCAGAGAAAATCACCTTCACTAAAAGGAAAAGATAAAAGAAATAAAGAAAGAAGAAAAGACCACAAAATGACCAGAAAAGAAATAATAAAATAGCAAAAGCAATCCTTACTTATCAACAGTAACATTGAACGTAAACTCACTAAACTCGCTAATCAAAAGACATAAGGTGATTGAATGAATATAAAAAACAATATGCATTGATCCGTTGCCTACAAGAAACACACTTCACCTATAAAGACAAACATAAACTGAAAATGAAGGGATGGCAAAAGGTATTCCATGCTAATGGAATCTACAAAAGAACAGGAGTTGCTATATTTGTATCACAAAAAATAGATTTAAAGACAAAACTATAAGAGACAAAAAAAGGTCACCATATAATAATGAAGTGGTCAATTCAGCAAGATGACATAATGATAGTAAATATATATATGCACCCAACACTGGATCACCCAGATATATAAAACAAATACTAGTAGATCTAAAGAGAGACATAAACTTCAATACAATAATATATAGAGACTTAAACACCCCACTTTCAGCATTGGATAGGTCATTCAGACAAAAAAAAATCAACAAAGAAACATCAGACTTAATCTGCACTATAGACCAAATAAATCTAATAGATGTTCACAGAAGATTGTATCCTACAGCTTAACAATACACATACTGTTCCTCAGTACATGGATACTTCTTAAGTGTAGACCATATGTCAAGTCACAAAACAAGTCTTAAGGCATTAAAAAAAAAAGAAATAATATAAAGCTTATTCTCTGATCACAATAGAATAAAACTAGAAATTAATAACAAGAGGAATTTTGGAAACTATACAAATACATGGAAATTAAACAATATACTCCTGAATAACCGGTGGGTCAATAAAACAAATTAAGAAGCAATTTAAAATTTCTTGAAACAAAAGATAATAAAAACATGATATGAATTAACCAAAAACATAAAAAAATCTTCACAATGAAAAACATAAAACACTGATGAAATAAAGAGGACACCAAAAAATGAAAGTATATTCCATGTTCATGAATCGAAGGAATCAATATAATTAAAATGTCCATACTACCCAAAGCAATCTACAGATGCAATGCAATGCCTATCAGAATATCAGTAACATTCTTCACAAAAATAAAAATAAAAATTCTAAAATGTATATGGTACTACAAAAGACCCAGAATAGCCAAAGTTATCCAAAGCAACAAGAACAAAATGGAAGGGATCACATTACCTGACTTCAAATTATACTACAGAGTTACAGTAACCAAAACAACATGAAACTGGCATAAAAACAGATACATATACCAATGGAACAGAATAGAGAACAGGGAAACGAATCCACACACCTACAGTAAACTCATTTTTAACAAAGTTGCCAATAATATATACTGGGACAAAGACAGTCTTTTCAATAAATGATGCTAGGAAAGCTGAATATCCACATGAAGAAAGATAAAATTAGACTCTATCTCTTGCCATTTACAAAAATCAAATCAAAATTGATTAAGGACTTAAATCTAATACCTCAAGCTATGAAACTACTACAATAAAACATTGAGAAAATGCACCAAGACATCAGCCTCACCAGATTTCTTGTGTAATACCCCACAAGCACAGGAAATCAAAGAAAAAATGGACAAATGGGATCACTTCAAGTTAAAAATCTTCTGCACGGCAGAGGAAACAATGGACAAAGTACATAGATAGGTCATAGAATGGGAGAAAATATCTGCAAACTATCCATCTGACAAGGAATTAATAAACAAAATACATAAGGAGCTTGAGCAACTGAATAGGAAAATATCTAATAATCTGATTTAAGAATGGGCAAAATGTTTGAATAGACATTTTTCAAAAGGAGACATACAAATGGCAAATGAACATATGAAAAGGTGCTCAACATCATTGAGAAATGCAAATCAAAACCGCAATGAGATATCATCTCACCCAGTTAAAATGGCTTTTATTCAAAAGACAGGCAATAATAAATGCTGGTGAGGATGTGGAGAAAAATGAACCCCCATACACTGTTTGGAATGTAAATTAGTACAACCACTGTGGATAACAGTTTGAAGTTTCCTCAGAAAACTAAAAATAGAGCTCTATACAATTCAGCAATTCCACTTCTGGCTATATACCCAAAAGAAAAGAATCAATATATCAAAGCAATATCTGCACTCTCATATTTGTTGCAGCTCTATTCACAATAGCCAAGATTTGGAAGCAACCTAAGTGTACATCAGCAGATGAATGGATAAAGAAAATGTGGTATTTCCGCATATTCTCACTCATAGGTGGGAACTGAACAATGAGATCACTTGGACACAGGAAGGGGAACATCACACACCGGGTCCTATTGTGGGGAGGGGGGAGGGGGGAGGGATAGCATTAGGAGATATACCTAATGTAAATGACAAGTTAATGGGTGCAGCACACCAACATGGCACATGTATACATAGGTAACAAACCTGCACGTTGTGCACATGTACCCGACCAACTTAAAGTATAATAAAAAACGAAAAGATAAGATAACCCCCCCCTCAAAAAAAGAAGAAAATGTGGTATTTATACACAGTGGAGTACTATTCAGCCATAAAAGCAGAATGGAATTCAGTCATTTGCAACAACATGTATGGAACTGCAGGTCATTATATTAAGTGAAATAATCCAGGCACAGAAAAACAAACATCACATGTTCTCACGTATTTGTGAGATCTAAAAATAATAATAATTGAACCCATGGAGAGAGAGTAGAAGTATGGTTACCAGATGCTGGGAAGGGTAGGGGAGGTAGTGGTGGGGAGGTTGGAATGGTTAAGGGGTACAAAAAATAGAATGAATGAATAAGGCTTAGTATTTGATAACATAACAGGGTGGCTACAGTCAATACAGATTTAATTGTACATTTCAAAATAATGAAAAAATATAATTGTATTGTTTGTAACACAAAGAATAAATGCTTGAGAGATGGATATCCCATCTTCCATAATGTGATTATTATGTATTGCATACCTGTATCAAAACATTTCATGTCCTCCATAAATATATACATCTACTATGCACTCACAAAATTAAATAGAATTTTTTTTAATTTAAAAAATTCTTGACTGACAGTTATTCTCTTTAAGGAGGCTAAAGATAGGATCCTATTCCTTTCTGGCTTTGAAGGTTTCTGCTGAGAAGTCCGCTGTTAGTTCAATAGACTTTCCTTTTTAGGTTACCTGATGCTTTGTTCTCACAGCTCTTAGAATTCTTCCCTTCACATTGACTTTAGATTGTCCAATGAACATACGCCTAGGTGATACCCTTTTTGCACTGAATCTCCCAGGAGCTCTTTGAGCTTATTGTATTTGGATGTCTAAATCTCTAGCTAGGTCAGGGACGTTTTCCTCAATTGTTCTCTCAAATAAGTTTTCCAGGGTTGGAATTGGTGGTTCATGCCTGCAATCCCAGCACTTTGGGAGGCTGAGGCAGGTGGACCACGTGAGCCCAGGAGTTCAAGACCACCCTGGGCAACATGGTGAAACCCTATCTCTACAAAAAATTACAAAAAATTAGCAAGGTGTGATGGCATGTGTCGGTAGTTACCGCTACTCCGCAGACTGAGATGGGAGGATCACTGGAGCCCTGGAGGTCAAGGATGCGGTGAGCTGTGATTGCGCTATTGCACTCCAGCCTAGGTAACAGACTGAGACTGTCTCAAGAAAAATAAGTTTTCCACACTTTGTGCTGCTTCTTCTCTCTTAGGAATGCCAGTGATTCTTGAGTTTGGCCATTTTGCATAATCCCAAATTTCTTGGAGACTTTATATATTTCTTTTATTTTTTTCTGTATGTTTGTATGATTGCATTAATTCAAAAGCTTTGTCTTCAAGGTATGAAATTCTGTCTTCTATTTGGTCTATTCTATTTTTAAAAGTTCCAACTGCATTTTGTAATTTCCTAAATATATCTTTCTTTTCCATAAGTTCTAGTTGTTTTGTCTTTAAAAATGTCTATCTCTTTAAAAAAATTTTCATGTATGTCCTGAATTGTTGCTTTTAAATTTCTTTATGCTGATTTTCACCTTTCCATTGTATCTACGTGAGTAACTTAATAATAAAACTTTTGCTTTCTTTATCTGATATTTCAAAGATTTCATCCTGGTTTAGATTCATTTCTGGAGAGCTAGTGTGATTTTTTGGTGTGTTATGGAACCTCTATTTATATTGCCAGAATTATTTTTCTTGTTCCTTTTCATTTGGGTAGACTGAGTCTTCTAATTATTTTTGAGTTTATTTTTGATTTGACTTTAAAAAAAAATTCCACCTGTAGGATGTGACTTTAATTATTTCAGTTCATTGTAATTAAATTTGGCTCTGACTTCTTTAGGGTGTGAAGACTTTGTATGAGTTTCTTTGTTATAAAGAGACGTTGTATGATGGCTTCTCAGATTATGGTTGTAGTAGCAAAATGGTAGGTGTGCAAGCATTTTCACTGTCTTTTATGGGGTGAAATGGAAGAGGTCCCTTGAACATTATCTCATTCCCCAGTGGTGTGCACTTTTTATTTTACCTTTTCCTCTAGTATTTTATTTATTGGGTGGGATAGTTCACATTTCAGGCCAGTAAGAAAGGTGCCCATGGGAAAAAACTGGCTGTGTCTAAAGCAGGTGGGTAAATGAAATATCCGATGGTGGACAGAGATCCTAGCCTTGACAGAGGTGGCTGGGGAGCTCTTAGTGAAGTGCACTGAGGTCTTTTCATGGGGAAGAGAAGGAGCCACATCAACTCCCCTCCTAGGGCAGGAGGAAAGTGATCCACCTCCCAGTCACATTCCCGACCCAGTGTTCCAGCCATTCAGATCAGACAGGCTCCTCCTTTCGTCTGCAGGAATGTAGACGTTCCATGTAGAGAGAGAATTTGATTCTACCTTTTGTGCAAGTGCAAAACTGGAGTGCACTCCTCCTGTGCAGATGCCATCACCCTGAAGTATTCCAGAAAAGCTGCCTACAGGTGTACCCATGCCAAGGACCCATGGAGGAAGCCCCAGCTGTGTCTGCAGTGGTCGATGAGGAGAAAAGAAATCTCTTTCTCTAAGACTCTTCTCGAGCACCAGGGTTGCCTGACTGTTGAGTAGAACTCCCAACTTTCCCCCATTGAGCCCAGGACTGTACCTATGCCTCTACTGAAAGAAACTTCTCACAAGCAGAAAGTTTTGAGACTCAAGGCCACCATCTGGATTCTTTTGTCCCATAGGGTGATTCTTTAATGGGATGTACCTCCCCACCTGTACCCCAGGAGTAGGAGTCCCTGAGAGATTACTGTGAATACTGCTGCTTCTCTGGGTCTAGCCACCCAACTGGACTGCCTACGCTGGTGCTGGGAAATGTCTGCATGGGATCCAGTGATGTGACCTACTCTCAAGACTTCCAGCAGTGGGTACCAGCATCAGTTCTGATAGGGGTAGCAGAGGAGTGAGGTAGACTCTGTGAGATTCCTTGATTACAAATTAGGTTTAATGTGTTCTTCTTCTCAAATGCCAGTTGTAGTAGTAATGAACTGGTCATGTGGACACACTCAGGACCAACTGGTTAGCCAGGGTGATGTGGGCAATGGTGATAGATAAGGTCACACAAGTTATCTCCTTCCTGGGCACTGTGTTATTCAGCCTGCAGATGCTGTCATGGATTGTCAGTTGGCCTCCAGCCAGGAGGTGGCGCTTGCAAAATAGCACTGGCTGCAGTAGTAGCAATGGGATTTGTGTTTGCCTTATGTTGCCCAGGGGAGGTACTCCGGTGTCTCAGGCAGTGAGCAGGGACATAGACCTCCCAAAAGCTTCTCTCCTTTGTGTTAAGCTACCAGGGTGGGTGCAGGGGCAAAGCCAGGTGGAGGCTGGGTCTGGAAAGTCCGTGCTCTGGCTCTCCACATGAAAGTGCAAGCAGCAGCCCCAGTGAGGAGCAGAAGACAGTTCTCTGGCCACTGGGGTAATGTTCCAGGGAGGCACACAGCTGCTGCTGCTGCACAGAACAGTCCACAAGGGAGTGGGGATTAGCGGGAGCAATAAGCCCCACCCAGCTCCCATACACTTGGTAAGCCAGGTCTCCCACTTGCAGTGTTCCACTAGCAGAAGCTAGCTAGGTTCCAGTCAGTCTGTGCTCAGAACTCAAAACAGTCCTAGGCTGTAAGTCTTCTCCACAGAGACAGAAACCACTGAGGCTTTCAGGCCCCTCCCCTCCCAGGCTGCCCATGAAGCAGGGTCGCCCAGCTCCTCACTTAAAATTATATCTCAAATCTCACCTGGGGCATTCTCGCAATCTGTGACCACCCTGAGTTAGCTGGCAGAGTTTCACAAGGCTCCTTGTTAGGTAGCATTAGCGATGGCTTCCCTCCTTCCCTGCTGGAGACTGGGAATGCACACACAGCAGGTCCTGATGCTGCTCCTTTTCATATACTCCCAACCATGCACTAAATCAGATCCAGAGCTGGGTAAGGTTAAGACCTTCCTCACTGGCCTGGATTGCCAGGTTCCCTGGTGGAAATTATATCCCCACAGGTAGCTTATCTACCTCTCAAACAGTTTGATAGTTTCTTAAAAAGCTAGACATACACCAACCATATATATCACTCATTCCATTTCTGAGTTTTCACCCAAGCAGGTAGGAATGAGAAGTAGGAATTGCAAAAGGCACAAGGAAACTTCTGTGAGTAAATTACGTTCATCATCATTATTGTTTTAATGGCTTCCTGTGTGTACATATGTCAAAACTTGTGCCATTATACAATTTAAACATGTAGTTTTTTGTATATTGATTATACCTCAGTAAAGCTCTTTAGGAAAAGGAGAGTATGTTTATCTTATATTGAACTCAGGAGGGGAAATAAGTCTCCTCTGAGAATTAGTAATTATAGCTTGTCCTCATGTAGATTTGACTTGCAAAATTGCACTAACTAATGCCTCTGGAGGCCCCAAGATGAGAAATGAGTATAAATTTACCCCGCTAGAAATCCTGTTAAGAGCTAAAACAAATTTATCTTAAGGGAGACACTCTGAATTTTAACCTTGTTGTATTCCTACCATAAAGTCATGAAATTTAAATTTAAGTTTGTAATACAGTATTCCCAAATATTCAAGAAAGTAGAAAGCCATGGGTGAAAGCTGGAATTCTCCACAGGAACCCCCACAGGACATAAGTACTGATTTATCATATATAAAATATAAATTTCATTAAAATACTTAAAGACATTAAAATACAGAATTTGAAAACTAAGGTAAATTTCAATGAGAAACAAATTCCACATTTAAAAATAAAGATCATATTCACTGAAGTTACACAAGAAATAAACAGTGAATAAGATTAAGTTAAAAAGAAAATCAGTGATCTGAAACGTAGATCTACAGAAATTACATGAAATATGTCACAAAGAGCTAGACATTTAATGATAAAAGAGATTTGGAAGATATAATAAGTTCCAATATGCTTCTAATCACAGTTTTAATAAGCAATACTCATGAGACAGTGAGAGAGAAATTATGCAAATAAAAATTGCTGAAAGTTTTCTATAACTGGTAAAAATCAAGAGTGTTTGGATTCAGAAGTTCATCAGTTCCTAAGGAGAATAAATAAATCCAAGAAATGCTGATGAATCAGGTAGTTGTAGAGCATAGACAATAATTTTAATAAAAATTTTCAGTATTTTATGTTTAAATTTTTACGTACCATTTTCAGGGGATTTTTTTCTCTATGCATTAACCCACTGAACACTTCTATAAGAAAATTTATTGCCACTTAAAACACTTAAGAATTTATTTTAAAATGCTCAGAAATGTGATATGGCAAAAATAAAAACAAAGCCATATTCAGGAAACTTCGGGTTCAAAAGCTCAGCTGTGCCACTTGTCAGCAATATGCCGTTGTTCCCTATGTAAGCAAGAAGCAAACATTGTCTGGAAGCAAGAGATATCGATTTTTGTTTCAATTCTACCTGTAATTTATAATTCCATTATTACTAAACTAACCATCATTCCATACTTAATTATCCTTTTGAAAAAATGCACTTAAATTACTTCGCCTGTCATCCAGGGGTGTTAAAAGGCAAAATAATAATGGAAGATAAATGTTAAAATGGTTTGGAAAAATATGACACAAAATTGACACTTATTATTTAAGGCTATTTTTGAGTTGAGTGTTCTGTTTTAACTAGTTATCACCCTTAGAGTCAGAACTTTATGTCTTTGCTGCTGTTTCATAAGTACAAAGCATGCCATAGTAGATAAGGATTCAAGAGACTGCTTAGAGGGCAAACTTTGTAGCTTACTAGAAGAATGCCCTGAGTCAAGTCAGAGAATCTCCAAAAACAAAGGGATGATAAATGTCATATGTAGGCTTCCATGCGTATTTATTAATAAGCAATTGAATCTCCTTTACCACAGCCTTGTCAATGGATGGTTAAACTTATGATTGAATATGTCTTGTGATGACAAATGGAGTACTGCCTAAGAAAGTCAATTCTGAGTGTCAAAAAGTTATTCCTTATCCTGGCACACTCAACCTTAATGACACTTATTTTCCCCCAAAAGAGAGTGGAGTGATAATAATAGCAACCATTTATTAACTACCTACTATATGTCAAGCATGGAATTAGGCACTTTCCATAGTTAAATTCTAATCATCACAAATTCCTGCAAGATAAGTGTAACTATCCTCCTTTGACATTATAAGGAAACTGAGATTCGAATTTAAGTGTCTTTGCCTAAGGCCACACACTAATCATTAGAAAAATCTAACTCTGGCTTCCAGTCTGCTAAGATTGCTGTAAAAAAAAAAAAAAAAAAAAAAAAAAAAAAAAATTAAATTAAATCTTACAAGAAAAAGAGATTTGTAAATTGAATTTTAAAAAAATAAAAGCCGCTCTTATAATTACTGTAAATGTTTACCTGGTAGGACCGGTGTTCAATTTCATAAAGCCTAGCCCACTTATTAGCATGACAGAGATGCTCAATAACAGTTCATTTACTTATCTTAAATACAGAATGGTGCACTGTTAGACATATTCAATAATGCTGAGGTCTACCAAATCTTAATTCCAATGAAGAAATTAAGAAACAAGAAAGGCAGTATTTCTATAAAAATAAGACAGTTTAATTGAATCCAAATGTTCTTTCAGAATAATTCTGATTATACTGATTTTGGTTGTATTTTTGAGGATTTATGTTATATTTTCTATTCTTATTGGAAATTGTTAAAAGTTTAGGAAAGATGATTTACACCTGTTGTCCCAGCTACTCAGGAAACTGAGACAGGAGAATTACCTGAGCCCAGGAGTTTGAGACCAAAAGTTAAGAAAAGAGTTCAGAAAAATTTCCAACCTTACCGGAATGGCACACAATCATGGAAGACTGTCATAATTCTGAGGCTTTAGGCTTTTAAAATATGAGAAAGTGTCAGGAAGGCAGTTTTTCAAGATTTCAACTTAAAAATATCCTTACCATAATCTTACCTATGTGCTATAGGGTTGACTTAATGTCTCTTCCAAGAAAGTCATGAAATTGTAAAAAACAAAGGCATAAAATTTAAAGTTTCTCAGAGAAAACACCAAGAAGAGGATAAAATAAAGAATTATCATTGTGCCTTTATCTTTCCCCTGGAACCCACATGCACCTCCAAACGCGAAGGTGGGATGGGGGCTTCCTAAAGCCAGCAGGGGTTCCCACAAAGTGCCCTCAGGTCCTCCCCTCCATGGGTACCCAGGCACTGACCTCAGGGGGGCCTCCATCTTGCATTCACTTCTTAGACTTCTTTGTCCATAACTTCCTCCTTGATTCTCACAAACCTGATTCCAGCTTCCTTTGCTAAATTCACACTCTGTGTCTGTCTGGATTCAGCGGTCAATTTTTAAAATTAACTTAAAATTAAATTAACTTAATTTTTAAGTTCCAGGGTACATGTGCAGGTTGTTACATAGTTAAATGTGCGCCATGGTTGTTTGCTGCGCCTATCAACCCACCACCTAGGAGTCAAGCCTGGCATACGTTAGCTATTTTTCCTGATGCTCTCCCCATACCCTGTCCTGCCACAACACCCCCCCCCCAATGTGTGTTGTTCCCCTCCCTGTGTCTACGTGTTCTCATTGTTCAGCTCCCACTTATAAGTGAGAACCTGTGGTGACATGAATAGAGCTGGAAGCCAACGCAGGAACAGAAAATCATCAGTTCATTTCAACGAATATTTGTTTAAGCTCTACTATTCCCCAGACTCTGCTAGACCATGATAAAATGGTGACAAAACACACAAGCTCTTGCCTCTCAGAGTTCCCAGTCTGGTGGGAAATGATCGTATCAATGAAAGAAAGGTAGAAGTCGAATAAGCATTTCAAAAGAGAAAGTCATGGTACCAGAAGTGCCTAAAACAGAGAATTGACCAGTCACAGAGGCCAGGAAAAGTTTTCCTGGAGAAACGACACATGTGTTGAGATCTGAAGTAAAGTTAGGAGTTATGTCAAAGAAAATCCAAATCTGTAACAATTGAAAAAATACCAGAAAAATTTGTTTATGCTTCTGTTGAGTTTCCTGTTTATATGCTTTATTAGTGTAATCGTTCCCTGCTACATCTGTAACAAGTTACCATACACTTACTGGTTTACAGCATCACTGATTTAATCTCTTACAATTCTGGAGGCCAGATTTCTGAAATGGCTTCCACCGGACTGAAATCAAGGGGTCAGCAGGGCCTGCCTTCTCTGGAGAACCTAGAGGACAATCCTTTTCCTTTCTTTTCCCGGCATCTGGAGGCTGCCGTCATCCTTGGCTCATGCTGAGAGGAGCCGGGCACATTCCTCAGCCCCGGGCTCAAAACAAACAAGCCCAATACAAACACATCCCATCCTCCCATCCCACCACATATCACCATATATCTCTCAAACTTCCTGAGCCCAGTACAAACACATCCCATCCTCCCATCCCACCACATATCGCCATATGTCTCTCAAACTTCCTGAGCCCAGTACAAACACCACCTGGAAAAGTCTCCGATAAGGAGGCAGCTGTTCAAAGTTTTACTGAAAGCGCGGGAACCAAAAGAATTCCTTTGTTCCCCTGTAACTTTCGGGCTATAAAAAGCAAACACTCGCATTGTTCGAGGCCCTCTTGTATGCTGTGTAATGGAGGGACCAAGTTCGAACTTGTCATAAAGATCCTTGCCGCTTGGCTTTGACTCTGGACTCTGGTGGTCTTCTTTGGGGAATAGAGGGTCTGGGCATAACAATGCCTTACATCACATTGTCATTTCTTGCCCTGCTTCCATTGTTACAATGCCTCCTGCCTCTCCTGGATTAAAATCTCCCTGTCTCCCCCTTATAAGGTACTTACTATGCCATTCAGGGCCAACACAGATAACCCAGGATCATCTGTCCATCTCAAGATCCTTAACTGTATCGTATGTGCAATATCCTTTTTGCTATCTAGAGTCACAGTCACAGATTCCAGGGATTGGAATGAGGATATCTTGGGACGGGGGAGGGATTATCCAGCCCACCACAATCAATAATTCTATCTTCCCACAGTTTTAAAAAACAAAACAAAACAAGCTTCAGCATAAACTCACTGCCTAAGTGAATACACTGCTGCATTCCCTAGGAACCCTTCAGGACAGAGGCACTCCATCTTAATAAAGAATTTGGCCCAACTTCCTCTTGGCCCAAAGCAGCTGCTGTTGCCTAGATTACACTTGGCATCACCACCACCAGCACCACTGCAGGGGACAGATCACACTCAATGACTGCTCCGTGCAGTATAGCGACGCCTCCCCCCACCTCCATTCAGGACAAGTTGGAAAGGCCATCCCTGTACCCCTGCTCCCCAGGGGCCTCTGCTGGGTCTGTTCAGCTTCCGCCTCTATCCAGTCCTGCCTTCTTTGCTCCCTCACAGGTGCTGCTCCTAAGACCTCTTCCAAATAAACCCCCTGCATGTACATTTTTGCCTCAGAGTCTGTTCCCAAAACCTGATTATTGGCAGGAATCATACAGAATTTTAGTTTCGGATGTTTACCAAAGATTATTTTTGATTTTTTTTCCCTTGATTTAAAAATACAAAATGAAAACATTAACTTGACAGAGATATCTGATCATTCTTTCTTCTCTGGTCCTGTCCTCTTAGAATTATTTTTCTTTTTATTGACATACTTCAAAAGTGTTTTAAATTTTTTTTAATGCCAGATCTGAGCTTTATATGGCAGAGAATGTTTTAACAGACCCTTACACTAAAATAATAGTTTGGCTGGATATGAGACCTAAGCTCAAAGTGCATTGCTTAACCACTTTGAAAATATTATTCCATTATCTCCTTGCATAGTGATTGAAGTCTGATGTCTAAATGATGTTCATCTTTTATAGTTAACCTATTCTTTCTCTTTAAAGCTTTTGTAATTCTCTGTTATCTTCGGTGTTCATAAACTAGAATACATCTGAGTGTAGTTCTTTCCTTATCTCTCTTTGCTTTGTTTTGTGCACTGTGAGCCCTTTCACCAAGAGCCAATCATCACCTTCTTCTAGAAAAGATATTATTTTTGAACTCTGTCCTTCCCTTTTCATTTATTTTGTCCCTCTCATTCTGGGCATCCTGCCACCCACAGATTATACATCTTCCACCTTACATGTCCCTCTAAATTTTACATTATATTTCATCTACTATATTCTTATTCTGCTGCCTACAAGAAGACTGACTCAACTAAAAATCTTCCAAAACACTGGTTTATTCTTTAGCTGACTTGATTCTTTCATTTATCCAATAATGTATTTTCTATCACTGTTGCTTTATATTTCATATCCAATGTTTCCAACTGATATATATAATATATATATATATATATATAATTTTTGTTTTTATTTCAATAGCTTTTGGTGTACAGTTGGTTTTTGGTTACATGGATAAGTTCTTTAGCTGTTATTTCTGAGATTTTAATGCACCCGTCACCAGAGCAGTGTACACTATATTCAAAATGTAGTCTTTAATCCCTCACCCCTCTCCCAAAAATCCCCCTGCGAGTCTCCAAGGACCATCATTCTTATGCCTTTGCATCCTCATAGCTTAGCTCCCACTAAGTGAGAACATACAATATTTGGTTTTTCATTCCTGAGTTACTGCACTTAAAATAATGGCCTCCAGTTCTATCTAAGTTGCTGCAAAATAAATTATTTTGTTTCTTTTTATGGCTGAGTAGTATGCCATGCTGTATATATACCACATTTTCTTTGTCCACTCATTGATTGATAGACACTTATGTTGGTTCCATATGTTTGTAATTGCAAATTGTGCTACTATAAACATGTGTGTAAACGTGTCTTTTTCATATAACAACTTATTTTCCTTTGGGTAGATACTCAGTAGTGGGATTGCTGGGTTGAATGGTAATTCTACTTTTAGTTCTCTAAGGAATCTCCAAACTGTTTTCCATAGTGGTGGTACTAATTTACATTCCCACCAACCAAACTGATAGGCTTTTAAAAAGTTCTTCATTTTGCTTCATAGTACCAATATGTTCTTTTGAAGATAGTGTGTTTATTTCATATTATTAATCTATATAGGTGATTTACCTTTCTTCATCTGGCATATGTTATTTATTATTCTTTTCTTTCTTTTACAGTGATTGTACTTCTCAGATATTAATTTAATTCTGCTTGATAACTTATGCAGCCCTGGGACTATTGGCTACCTTTTTAAGGTACAGTGTATTTAGACATGTCTGAAAGCCCAGGCCCTAGTCTGCATTTCTCCTTTGAGTTTAAAAAGATAGAAGAAAATCTGCCCCAGGCAAGAATGCTAATTACGCACATTTGTTTGCTGCCATTACACCAAACAATTCACCTTCTTAAGCTCTTTCAAAGAAGGAGCACTGGCAGAATGTCACCTCCTTAGAGTACAATCCTCTAGTCTTGATTGTGAAGAAAAGAGAGAAGGAGTCAAGGCTCATGGCCTACCAGTCCGGAACTCACCTCATGTACTCAGCTCTTCATCTCAACCTGATTTGTGTACTATCCTGAGAGTCACAATAGACACTGCATTGTCTGGTCACCAGAAAGGGAACAAAGGACAAGGCCAGGTATATTTGGATTGGCAGCAACCCCAGATGATATACAGTACTTAACATTCATACAATTAGAACAAAATATGTTCTGTCTAGTGAAAAGAAGAAAAGAATTAAAAAGTACTGAAAATAAAAAATACAAAATAAGATAGCAAATGTAACACATAATATTTAGGAAATCAGAAAAAAAAAAATAGGGTAAATTGCCCATCAAAAGACATCAATTCCCAGAGGGCATTAAACAAACAATCAAAAAAAGAACCAAAAATATGTCTTCTGAAATATGTCAAAAGAATGGAAGGTGAATGAGAAAATGGAAAATAATGAAAAAATATATCTGAAAATTATGTTTAAAAAACTAATTTTAGTATCTGACAATAAATAATTCAAAACAAAAAAAAAGTTACAAGGCTGAACAGGTACATTATATATAAATAAGGAATGATTATTCTTGAAATAAAATTCATTATGAATATGATACATTGAACAATATAGTCTCAAATCACATCAAGCAATAACTGAAAAATTCAGAAGAAACTAAATCAATAAAAATATTATTGTAACACATTCTCCTTGGAACATAATAGGTGAAGCAGGCAAAAATAGCAAAAAGGCAGACAATCTGGATACCAGAATATTCATACTTAGAATAATTTGAATACTATTTTTTATAATTTATTGACTTCTCAAAGAAATTACTCATCCACTAGGTAACAAAAGGAACTCTTAATAAATTTCAAAGAATAAACACCATATCTACTATATCCTCTGTTCCTATATTATTAACATAAAAATTAATAGTGGTGAAAAAGAAAAAAGATAAAAGATAAAAATTCTCAATGTCTCAAAACTAAATAAAATATTGTTTAATAATATGGGCTTCAACAATAAATTACAAAACACTTAAAAGTAATCACTAAAAGACGGCCGGGCGCGGTGGCTCAAGCCTGTAATCCCAGCACTTTGGGAGGCCGAGACGGGCGGATCACGAGGTCAGGAGATCGAGACCATCCTGGCTAACACGGTGAAACCCCGTCTCTACTAAAAAATACAAAAAACTAGCCGGGCGAGGTGGCGGGTGCCTGTAGTCCCAGCTACTCGGGAGGCTGAGGCAGGAGAATGGCGTAAACCCGGGAGGCGGAGCTTGCAGTGAGCTGAGATCCGGCCACTGCACTCCAGCCTGGGCGACAGAGCGAGACTCCGTCTCAAAAAAAAAAAAAAAAAAAAAGTAATCACTAAAAGAACACTAAGTCAAAATGTATATAACTCAACTAAAGCAGTATTTGGAAGAAAGTTTATAGTTTTCAGTATATTTACTGGGAAATGGAAATGATTGGAAACAAATGGGCTTAGTATTAACAGTTTAAAGCAGGAAAAATGAACAAAAATATACCCAAAATTAAAGTAGGAAATTATCGGGGGAACCCTCCCCCAGTATCTCAACATAGGTTTTTTCTATTTTCCATAAGTGTCAGCCAACTGAGAAATAAAGAGAAAGAGTACAAAGAGAGGAATTTTACAGCTAGGCCACTAGGGGTGACATCACATATCGGTAGGATCGTGATGCCCACCCAAGCCTCAAAACCAGCAGTTTTTTATTAAGGGTATCAAAAGGGGAGAGGGTGTATGAACAGGGAGTAGGTTACAAAGATCACATGCTTCAAAGGGCAAAAAGTGGAACAAAGATCACATGCTTCTGAGGAAACAGGACAAAGGGCAAATGGCAGAATTCCTGATTAGGGTCTATGTTCAGCAGTGCACATATTGTCTTGATAAACATCTTAACAGAAAACAGGGTTCAAGAGCAGGTCTGACCAAAACTTTACCAGGATGGAGTTTCCCAATCCTAGTAAACCTGAGGGTACTGCAGGAGACCAGGGCATATCGCAGTCCTTATCTCAACCGCATAGGGCAGACATTTCCAGAGTGGCCATTTATAGACCTCCCCCCAGGAATGAATTCCTTTCCCAGAGTATTAATATCAATATTCCTTGCTAGGAAAAGAATTTAGTGATATCTTCCCTACTTGCACATCCGTTTATAGGCTCTCTGCAAGAAGAAAAATATGACTCTTTTTGCCTGACCCCACAAGCAGTCAGACCTTATGGTTATCTTCCCTTGTTCCCTAAAAATCGCTGTTATTCTGTTCTTTTTCAAGGTGCACTTATTTCATATTGTTCAAACACACATGTTTTACAATCAATTTGTTCAGTTAACACAATTATCACAGTGGTCCTGAGGTGACGTACGTCCTCAGCTTACGAAGATAACAGGATTAAGAGATTAAAGACAGACATAAGAAATTATAAAAGTATTATCTGGGAACTGATAAATATCCATATTAAAACAAAATCTTCACAGTTTATGTTCCTCTGCCACGGCTCCAGCTGGTCCCTCCATTCAGGGTCCCTGACTTCCCGCAACAAGAAATAAATAACGGAAAAGATAGAAATCAATGACTAAGAGAACAGAAGATGCATGAGATCAACAAAACTAAAGTGATTTATTTGAAGGGATTAATAGCATCTGGAAGACCTCTGAAAAGAGAATTCAAGAAAAAAAAAGTGAATATGTAAACAAAAAATGAAAACAGAAAGATAAAAAAATTACTTCATAAAGATTAGTTTCAAAAATGAAACACTGTTGTATGCAGCTGCGTGCTAAAAATATGGAAACATATGAACACTAATTCTAAACTAATTTATGTGCATAGACCCCTGAATCATGAAATTGCTTACTGATACTAATTATTAGCTAGTTAAAGCTAAAACTGGTTAAAAATTAATACATCAGGATCAAATAGAATGCATTTCAGGAATGCAAAAGTGCTTTGACATTAGAAAATCTATCAATGTGAATAAGATCATTAATTCAACATATACAGTGATAGTATTTGATGAAATTTCAATACTTTAAAAGTTCAAAGCAAGTTGGGAATACAACAGGTGTTCTTTAACTTAAAAAGATCATATAACAAAAAATTTACATCAAATATTATACTTAAAGGTGAACTTTAGATGGGTTTTTATTTATATTAAAAAAAAAAAAAAAAAAAACAAGGATAGCTCCTATCTAGCTAATGCTCCAGATGGTTCTATAAATGTAGTAATTGCAATTAGACAAGCAAAAGAAAGTAATACTCATAAGAATAGAATAGGAAAAAATAAAATATCCATTTTTTTGTAGAAAATCTGATTATCTGCACAAATAAATCAACAGAATCAGTAAAACATTAGAACTCACAGAAGGGTTTGGTAATGTTTTCAGACTTAAAGTATGAAAATCACTGTTTTTTCTGCACTATTTTTAATCAACTAGAAAATAAGATAATATTCATAATCACCAACAACGATAAATTATCTAGAAATAAACTCAATAAAAATACATTAGGTTCATATGGAAATCTTCTCTGACTACCAAATATATGAGGGGGTCTCATACATGAGTGAAATTTTATTCTCCTGTATGGAACAACTTAAAATCATGAAGATGACAATTCTCTTCAAATTTATCTAAAATTCAATGTGCTCCTAAGAAAAATTTCTATTTTCTATGAACTTGACAACATATTCTAAAAGTAACATAGGAAAATAAAAGTTAATGAAATCTAAGTTGACCAAGAGAAAA
The DNA here is from genome assembly GCF_024542745.1 of Macaca thibetana thibetana. NCBI lineage: Eukaryota > Metazoa > Chordata > Mammalia > Primates > Cercopithecidae > Macaca > Macaca thibetana. Next base: position 114,754,806 of record NC_065589.1, read on the forward strand.
CAGAGAGGGAATGTGTCCCATCTGATGGTTAAATGAGACTATAAAGCAAAGTAATAAAAAGCACATCGTAGTTGCAAGAAAAAAAAAAAAAAAAAAAAGACAAACATAGTCCCATTGAAAAGAAGGCCTCAGAAACAAATCCTTGTATATATGGGAACATGACTCAATGTAAAGATTATTTCCTCAAAAGAAAACTGACTCATTGTATGGAGAAAAATAAAAACAGATTCTTACTTCACACCAATGATGGAATGTGGAAAATTAGAGATAGGAGAATAGCTTGAGCCCAGGAGTTTGAGACCAGCCTGGATGACATAATGAGACCCCATTCTCTACTAAAAAAAAAAAAAAAGGAATTTTTTTCATTTTACTTTTGAAACAATGAAGTAGCAATATTTAAGAACATTTTAAAATGGCAAAATGAGTATAATGCCACCACACTAACAAAATCACATTCACTTTAGTGTATTCTTCTCTAGCGCAAGTCCTTTTATCAATATCATCTGTCTCACTGACATCATCACCTATGGATCTTATTGTAAACTGTCATGAACAACATTATGTGATGTTTCTGTCCATATAAATTTTCTAAAGCAGATTCTCTTTATCTGGCATAGTAACTGTTAGAGAGAAGGTCACTTTATACATGGACTAGAGAATCTAGAGAGACCTAGCCTGCCTTTGCTGTGACACAGCATCTGAAATCTCTGTTCTACCACTGAAATACTCTTCCCAAAGGGCAGTTGCTTTCAATTCCAACCAATCCCTCCACCAGTTTTATTCTAGTCCCTTTTGGTTCCTCAAGGTCAAAAATATACTTTTCAGAAATTCCAAAGGAAAATGACCATTTGGTACAGTAGGAAGAGATAAAAGGGAGAGAGGAGAGAGGAAAAAAGTGAATAAAGTAAGAGAATAAAGCTAAATCTGTACAGTCCTCAGTGGCTAAGTCAGAATTATTGGTCAGAAGTTCAAAAGTATTATCATGAATAAGCTAGATGTTTGGTGACTTCGTGATTTTCTGAAGGCTACCTGTGCAAATGGCAGCAGGTTCTATTGCCAGGAAAGGATGTGTATTTGCTAAAAATGAAACAAAAATAAAAATAATTTCTAGGACTAAGATCACATCTATGGAGAGAACAAATTTTCTATAGAGAGATTCAGCAAATCTGCCCCAGCGCATCTGAGATCACACTGAAAAACAAATGAGCAATGCCTCCCCTTGTGTTCTACTGACATCCTAATCAGACCTCCCCAAAGGCAGCTTATCACAACAGCTCCTAGTGCTTGCACCTACCTCCCCCATCCCCACCAGAGAGCAGACTCTTTTCCATCCTAAAGGAGTTGGGAAGAACTCCAAGCTCTTTACAGAGTTTGGATGCAGCCAGTAGTTCTCTACCCTGGTTGCACATCGCTGTCACTGGGAGGCTGGAGGGAAGGGAGTAGGTCTGTAAAAATTAATTAGGCTTGGGCCATGCATCATGAGTTAAATCACAAGGACTAAAGATGGGGCTCAGACATCTAGACTTAAAAAGTTCTCCAGGTAATCCTAATGTGCAGCCAGGTTTGAGAATCACTGAGTTACGCTGAAGGCAATGAAACTGCTCAACAGACAGGAGTGGGAAGAAGGATCCCTCAGGCTGGTGAAAAGTGGCAGCCTGTACCACAGCCACACACCTAATTTCATAAGGCTTGTATCATTCTCTTCTTGTGCAGATTGTCTTCAACAAGATCAGATTTTCCAAAATCAGCCTTTTTGGTAATTCACTCTCTCCATTGATTAAACTCCCATTCTGCCTTCTGGCAAAACTCCTGATCTAATCAATGATTTTCTGGAGGCTACCTGTGAAAACAGAAGGCAGGTTCTATGGCCAGGAGAGGATATGTATTTGCTAAAAATGAAACAAAAATAAAAAGAAATTCTAGGACTAAGATTTCATCTATGGAGAGAGAATAAATTTGCTATAGACAGATTTAGCAAACCTGCTTAGATTTTGTCACTTTAAGGAATTCTCACTCATTTCAAGTCATGTGTAAGTCCGTTCAGGTTACTTGCCCTCTTTGCTCTCCCTAGGTGAGGTTTATGTCTGGGGAAAAGAGGAGCTAGAGAAGTGAGAAAATAGGCACCAGGATCTATGCCCTACTGTGCTGGGGTTCTTCAAGAGGCAAAATTGTACTATTTTATATTTCAGTTAAAAAGTCTCTCTCCCACTGAAATGTTGTGTACTGTTGGCCTACAGTCCCATGTCTCTCCAAGACTACATCCTCTGGCATAATAGTGAGCGTCCCTTCCTCTCCTCTCTCCTCTGCTCCCCAGTTCTTCTCCCCATCTCTCTTCCTCCCCTCTTCTTCCTCCTTTTCTTGTTCCTCTTCCTCTTTCTTTCTTTATCCTCCTTCTTCTCCTCCTTTCTCTTCTTTCTCTCTCTGTCACTCTCTCTCCTCCACGCCTCCGTCCCCTTTTATGAGTGCTAGGAAACCTAGGAAAATTCCACCTGTTGTCTTGAATGAACAGAAACTTCTGCCCCAAATTATCTCCCCCCATCATTCACACCTTTACTTTGCTGTCTGTAGCAAATATGCAAGATGACCTCCTTCTAGAATTTTAGATAGTAATAGGACCAGACCGTCATTCTATTGCACTCCATTTTGGCATAGAGGAGTTTATCATGAAATTGCTATCCCACTTGACTTCAATGTAAAGGGTGAGGCACAGGCCTTCTCTACACTTGAGTTCTACACTTAAAAAGCATGCTCTAGAATCTCCCCCAGAACTTGGCCCAGAGTTACAAGGATGGAAAGAAGAGCTCCTAACTTTTTATTTCACTCTCTTGTTTCTCCTCTGACATCTCCTACTCTCCATAATTTAAATGATTCTGTCTAGTGGGGTGGGAAAGTAGAAGAACTTCCCTTGAAATTGCTTCACCCAAAACATTCCTGGGTATAACTGAGATTAACCCTTTGAATGTAAAAAACAAGAATGTGGTAAATGAAATAGAGATGGATGGAGAATCTCATACATTAATGTCAAAATCGCATTCTGCTACACACTTAATACTTGAATTAACGTTTTTACAAATCTTACAAATAGGTATCTTTATCCTAGATAAGAAAATTAAGGTCAATATCTAATATGTAGAATGTTTTCATCAGGAGGTGATAAATACCAAGTTTTGTTTAGTGCCTTTTTCTCATAAAATTCAATGTTGTCTCCTCATTCCCTCGAAACAAGCTCTGTGGGCCTCCCGAAGAACTGCCAAATTGGATTTTCCGGGAAGCAATAAAAAGGGCTTTAACAAATACATTAGGCAATTTTGTTGCACACTAAACTGTGAGAACCACTGCCAAGTAATCTATTACTTGAGGGTTGTTCATATTTTTCTAGCTAGCAGTCAGCTTGAATCCATTCTCAGTAGCAGTTGAAAGGAGATGGCCTCTTTTCTGAAGAACTGGTGATAATGTAGTAAATAGAAAGTTAAGATGCTTTTTTCATTTATGTTTTGCATGAAAACTCAGTGTTTATATCTAAGATATTATTCACAGTTAAAAGTAATGGAAGTGACTAATAGGACACTAAAAAATTAAGCTATTAAATCGCTGATTGGCACTAGGACTATGCTAAGAATTATATTAGGTATGACTTCTCACAAGAACCCTGTGGCATATATAGTATTAATTGTCTTATAGATGAGAAAGGTAATGTTTATATAGAATATAGCCTAATATCATATCATGCATTTATTTATTTATTTATTTATTTATTTATTTATTTTTTGTTTTGAGACGGAGTCTCGCTCTGTCGCCCAGGCTGGAGTGCAGTGGCCGGATCTCTGCTCACTGCAAGCTCCGCCTCCCGGGTTCACACCATTCTCCTGCCTCAGCCTCCTGGATAGCTGGGACTACAGGCGCCCACCACCACGCCCAGCTAGTTTTTTTGTGTGTGTGTATTTTTTTTTTCAGTAGAGACGGGGTTTCACCGTGTTAGCCAGGATGGTCTCAATCTCCTCACCTCGTGATCCGCCCGTCTCGGCCTCCCAAAGTGCTGGGATTACAGGCTTGAGCCAACGTGCCTGGCCGTTTTTTGTATTTTTTTAGTAGAGATGGGGTTTCACCGTGTTAGCCAGGATGGTCTCGATCTCCTGACCTTGTGATCTGCCCCTCTCGGCCTCCCAAAGTGCTGGGATTAGAGGCTTGAGCCACTGCGCCCGGCCATATCATGCATTTAATAATTGAACAGTTATTAAAATTCAGTTCCAACATCTTTATACATTTTCTGGTTACATTTTCTTGAGAGTCAGACTTCCTTTTTCTGAGATCAGTCTCAGATATTAAAAAAAAAAGAAAAAGAAATAAAGAAGGAAGGAAGGAAAGAAGGAAGGCAGAGAGGAAGGGAGAAAGAAAGGAAAATCTTTAACAGTTGTATAGAATGTATGTGTATTAAGTACCAGAGTACAGTGCAATTTAAAATCTTTCCAGAAGCTGAATGTTCTTCCCTTGATGCCCATCTCCTCCTACAGCATGACTTCATTTGCTTGTTATATTCACAAATGTCCATTTTGTATTTATAAATTCTTTTTGATTACGATGAAGACTCCCTGGAAAAAAAGGTTAAAAAATATACAGCTTCTCAAACTGTGGACCACATGGCCCAAGAATGAGAATTGGCATGTTGGGTTCAAACACTGAATTTCAGTGTGACAGGCTAGGATTTTCTCTCAGTTTGTTTGTTTTCATGAAGAAGGGAAATAAAGAATATTTACCCAGTATGCAGCATGTGTGAAAAGTCTGTTTCTGTTACAAAGCGGAATAATTTAAAAGTGCATGCTCTTTTCTGCGAAGTCCAGCCTATATATAAATCAATAGAGCAGAAATGTAGTAAGAGAGGTAAATTAGATTTTGTAAAAAGGTCAAGCTCCATTGGTCTGACCAGAAATATTATATCAGCATCTATGAATGCCATTGTTTGGGGGCTTGGTTTGCTCAGATATTGTTGAAATTCAATAATACATTGTTTTTATCTGTCCCAAAGATAAATTCTATATTGGCCCTTCATTGACATCACCCAGAAGTCATTGCACCAATCAACCATTTCGGCAGCTTCATCCTACATTCTCTTCAGATTTGATCCAGCCAGGGTCTATGGATATCAATCAATGCTTCCTGTATAGACACTATAGACCACAGTTCTATGATACTGAGTCTTCTCCCTAATCATTATTTTATTAAGAATAATGAAAGTGTATAAGGTAATCAGATAAAATGACTGATTTTTTTCTTCATTCCAAAAGGTATCAGAATTCATACATCCACATTAAAGATTCCCTTTCCGAGCAGGGAATAAATAATATTATCGATCCACAAAATGTTGTAGAAGTCTCTTTTGGAAATGGATTTAGAACTATTTCTAAACCACACATGGAACTTATCTTAATGTTGTATAGTCACACCATTTAGATCCAAATTTGTTTATTCACCTTGTACTACCTCTGAAATCACAAAGAATGACTGCCAATGTGGTTACTCCAGTGGAACTCTGAGGACAATTCCAGAATCAGAGCTCCTCTCCTCTAAATGCTGGGAGCAACTGGTCATAAGCACATGGCTAGGAAGCTAAAGTTTGGAAATGAACAGTGTTCATCTGGAAGTAGTATTTCTTTTAATCCCCATTTACAAAAAATAAAAAATAAAAATGAAGAGCCCAGTTTGGCTTTAAAGGCGAATTAGCTCCAGACTAGCTAGAATGATTCCCAAATAAAATCTAGAAATAAGACATTTTTATGAAATACAAACTGCAACCAGAATGGAAAATGAGAAGGGCATTGGTTCACAATTTATTTTCGAACCCTTTTTATCTATGTACGAGGTGCATGGAAGGCACACACTAAATATACAGAAAATCAGTGAGAAAACAGGGGCAGGGAAATGAGTTTCCATGAGTCAATGTTCAAGGCAAGTTCAATTTATGTTGTTAAATGAATGAATAAATGTATGAATGATATTTTTATTTTTCAAATACATTGAATGCATTAAAACTTACACTTCCAGAATGTGAGATGAAAGAATTGAGCCAGTTTTGCTTTTATCAGTCAAAAAGAAGCAAGAATACAAATGCTTATGGTAAGAGGGACACCTGACTGAGGTATGGGGACTGTAAGTGCCCTTTGTAGGCCTCCAGGGCATCCTTACAATAGGACAAATATGGGTTCTGGTTCCAGCAGACTTGGATCTTGCCTCAGTTCTGCCACTCACTGACTGCGAAGTCCTTTAACCTCTATAGGCTTTAGTTTCCTCACCTGTAGTATAGACAGAATGAAGCTTCTCCTGTAAGGCTGTTGAAAACATTTTAAAAGGTAATGTAATGGGCAATAATGTATTACATACTGGCACTGCCATGTAATACATGTCCCAACAGATTATTTCACCCAACAGACAGGAGGAACGTGGGCCCTAAATCCCAAACAGGAAGCTTCAGACATATCTAGTCTTGTTCTATCAATGCTGAGAGTGAGAGGAAATATGGTTTAAAATTCGAAAAAAACTATTTAAGGTAATGAATAGAAAAACACATGGATTTGTTCATTATAGTTCTGCACACTGTACCTCAGCATTCATACCATTATAGTCTTAAAAGATGCAATTAGGACAAATTAATGAAAGAAAACTTAGAAAAGTGTCCTTGAGGAAGATTCATGTAATTCCCTCCTTTGCATTCTACACCTTTGTGTTCAAACATCCCCCACCATGAAATCTTAAAAATCCTGTCTAAAATAGCTCCCTTCTGCCTCCTAAACCTGCCTTCATTTTCTTCATAGCTCCTATCTCTACGTGACCGTATTTTCTACTTTTGTTTGTTTTGTCTGTCTCCCACTCCAGAATATAAGCTTCTGAGGACATATAGTAGTCACTCAATTATTTGCTGAATAAATGTTAATAAGCCAAAAAGTAAATTCCAAAGAATTATGAATGATTATTAAAGGAATATGGATAGTTTTTGAAATATATCTCTAAGTTTCAAAGTGAAGCCACGTAAATAGGTTTAAAAGACCCATAGGCTGAGAGAGAGGAAACTCAAATGAGCTCAAGTCCTATCACTAGCTTAACTGAATGGTTTGGAAAAACGTTCCTTTTGAGCTTCATTTTATAACCCACAAAATGAAGATATTTCACTAAATAATTCTTTAGGAGTCTCTTACTGCTGTTGTTTTCTTATGTGGAAATTCCATGACTGGCAGAAGGAAGGGATGGCAGGGATGTGCAGACTGCAGACAGGAGCAAGTATGTTTGCCAAACAGGACACTACATTGAAGCTCACAGCTGGCTTTTTCCTGAGTGGCTCGGCTTTTAGGCACTGCCTTCCATAGACAGAAAATGCTTCTGGGCATCAGGATCCCCATACAAGCCCAGCTGTAGTTTGAAATAGTCATGTTGGCCACATCACCTAATTACCTTCTATTCTTACTATTTCTTCTATCTTTTCTGTAAGGCATAGCTTCTTGCATATGAAGTCAAAGCTCTGTCTGCAGAGACCATGCTATATCTGCCTATATATAGCAACCAACAAATGGATATTAAATGTACAATGCATGTAACCTAGATTTCAGTTTTCTCTGGTGTCTCGTGTATTTTATGATCAGCATACTTATTAAGCACTCTCAAACAACTTTATTAGTTCTCTCTCACCTTTCAGAAGCTTCTCATTGCCTTTCCTTAGCAAATTTATTTTCCTGTCTGCGTCCAGGACTCTGCAATTGGATCCAAATGTGTTTCATTTGTTTCTAACTAAAATGCCATGCATTTTCACATGACTTTTGCCACCTCTTAATATCAGCTCGTTTCTTTCCTCCGTCACCTTCCTCTTTCAATATGCACTTTCTTCCACTTTAATTTCTCTCCCACGGAACTCACTGATTAGCTGATGAGGCTTCAGGTTTCACTGGCTGTGTGTAACTTGTTCATTCCACAGCCGCTTGGCATGGAATTACTCTCGATCAGAGCAGTTGTGCACTCAACGAGCCACAGACAGCGAAGACTTCAGCAGGCAGTCAACAGATCGTGCATGCTGTCAAATTAATGTGCTTGAACAAGTGCTGAGAGCCACGTATTTCCTCGCGTGGTGTTCTTCCAGTATGTATGTAGCATGCCTTACGTATCCTTCTTTTTTCTCTCTTGGATATTTGAAGAGCTTATGGTAGAATTTCTTAGCACTACTTGTATGTAGTTTCACTGTCAGTCTTCCTATAGTTGCTAATCTTTGTCTCTAAAAAATCAAGGCCCTTATAAGATACACATAAAACAGAGCCTGGAGTCAGAGGATAGACAGATAAACAAGAAGTGACCTGAGGAGTTTTCTAGCTCAGATACCTGGTTTGTCAGCTAAGGAAACCAAGCACAGCAAGGAAGCAGAGGTACAGCTATTTAGCCAAGGTAACTCTCGAATCAGTACCTTAATTATTCCCAGTAGTAGCTACATCAAAAATTCAATCAAAGAGATATTGGATAGTTGAGCTGAGAGAACTCAGTAAGCTTTTGACAAAACAAGGGTTCAAATTTATATGAAGCTGGCAGATTTGTAGGCTACTAGTGCATCAAAGGCAAAATAACCCTGTGTGTGAAAGGTAAAAGAATGAAGATAGATGTGCAGTATTCATGCTGATGATTATAAAGGAAGAGATTTGCATGAGATCTGCTGTTAGCATCTCAACTGGACCTGGGTTGGGTTCAGGTTGGAACCAATCTGCCAGCAGTGCTGTTAATGGTCATTGCTGAGGTTTCTGAGAAACACTTGGTTCAGAGAGTTCTCATCGTTGAGCTTAATTTCCTTCCTTTTCCAAAAAGGTTTTATTATATAAAATATGTAAATATTGCACATTTGCATATCTGTGTTGATTTTACACACTGGGAATGTGGAATTCTCTTCTGCAGCTTGGCTTTTTTCACTCAGCAAATATCCACCTGCTATCTTGCCAGATCATGATGTACATCTAGCTCTCCTTTATTCTTTGTAATGGCCACATAGTATTCCAGGGTTTATATAACCATAATCAATATAGTCACTTTCTAAACAGTCTTCTCTAATAATATAAATAACACATGCTCTTATTAACAAAAATAATTTGAATAAAGAAACAGAAGTGACAGAATCTTCCTTTCTCTCAACCATGTTCATACTCCTTTCTCTCAACCATGCTCATATCTCATACTGAGATAACTATGCCAAGACAGTTTTCAGTTGTTCTAATCTTCATGTTTATGACTTTAGATAAAATACTTATCTTAGCCATCTATTTGTATTTACCAACTTCAGAGTATCCAATTACCTTCTATTCTTATAATTTTGTCTATCTTTTCTGTAAGGCATAACTTCTTGCATATATAAGCCATGTTCTGTTATCAAGAATTAGGAATTTAGTCTAGGTAATCTTCCTTTGCTTCCCTTCTCATGCTCAATGCACTCCTTATTTTCTGTGTTAGTATATTTATATTTTCAATGTTCATAATGTTTAAATTTTAATGTGTCTGTAACTTAATCTCATACTTTAGGATGTGGTGAAAACTCATTTAGAAGATCAACATTTTTATTACTATGACTTTGAAATTTTATGCCATAACAATTTACTGAAGAAAATGTTTTTAAGTAATTTTATTCAAACTATATAAAATTTTCTTTCTCATTTATATTACTTCCTTTGGGACATAGTCAACTGCCACTGCTCCTTGTATCTAATGTCATCCGTTCCCCAGAATTAATTTTTCTTTCTTTTTTTCCTGAAGCTCTAAAGTACACATTTTCATATAAAATGTCTAGCAGAAAATTTTTTTATATTCTTATATGTTCAGCATCGTTTTTATACTTTGCTCTTAAGTTTGTTTGAGGACATTCATAGAAATAGAATTCTAGGTCCAAATGTTTTCTATTCAATTTTAAAGATATTGAAATATTGTATTCTTATATTCAACCTGTTATCAGTCTGATTCTTAATGCATTGTAAATAACATGGTCTTCTTTATTCTTTACTTTCTGAAATGATGAGTAGTCAAAATTTGTATACTTGTTTTGTCATAGTTAGATTCCGGTTAAAGGACATATTCTGTTCTCTAACAGCCTTTAATCTTTGATGGCCTGTGCCTGAAGTAATTTTCACATTGGAGAGATTACAAAGTAGCAATTTTCTAAATTGTTCATTCCTTCCATTTAAAGAAGCTATTTTTTTCTTCTCTCTCTCTCTCTCCGTCTCTCTCTCACACACACACACAATATATATCGATATCTAAGATATGCACATACATATATATGTATATCTTAACTATCAACAAGTGCTCATGAAATTATTTTTATTCAATATGTTACCATCTGATTTCTGATTCCAGTACTGGGGAAGTAATTTGTTTTGGAATAACCCTTTTACAGATAACAATTAAGAACAAGGGGAGAAATATGATAATAACCATTTGGAATCTCTGCAGGCAGAAATTACAGATCTGATCCTTGATAGCTAAGAACCACAATGAATGAGACCCAAATTCATTCAGCTTTTCCCCAGATGGCATCCCTAGACACAGGGCATTGAAAACCTAAACTTCAAGAAAAGGGCCCCAGTGTTGTTGGTCTGAAGAATGCAAGAAAGTATTTAAGATGACCAGAGTTGCACAAAATTGAGCAGAAAATCCCCAAAACAGGGAAATCTCAAAGACCCCAAAGTCTCCATATAAACTCTCCTCAAATCTTTGGCTGTGTTTTAAAGAAACCAGAGACACCAAAGAAAAAATGAGTGAAAGTCTGAGACAGCTGAGTAGAGGTTCCAACAGATGGACACACAATTTGGAGTTTAAGTCTTATCAGATTAGAGGGGCTTGACAAATACTTTGAGCTTTTCATTGAAACTTTTTAAGGTCCATATCTTAGAATTAAAGATTACATAAAAGGAAGTACACTGAGAGGTATTTAGGTAAATACTTTAAAAACCATTTTTATGTTCTTAATTCTTTAAAAACAAATTGACTCATGACAGCAAAAATAACAACATATTTTGGAGTTATAATATGTAGAAGTAAACTTTATGATAACAATAGCACAAAAGATAAGAGAAGATGCAAACTGAGTTATTTGGTTGTAAATGAGCCTTAATTATAAATGGCATAATATTATATTACTATTTTAAAAAATATTTTCCCATTGCAATTCAAAATTAAAATCAATTTGGTATGTAGTTTTATTTTTTCTGTTACTTCCTGAGATTTTAATATCAATGTTGTACTTTCCTTGTGTAAATACTCTTTTATACTCTGGAAATGTCTATTTAGCATTGAGATTACCTAGTCTGAAATTTTGGTAAAATTTTCCTATGAAACTATCTGGGCCTGAAGCTGTTTTGGAGGGTAGATTTTATTGTTGCTGTTGTTTGCTTTTTCTTTTTGTTTTCATGGAAATTTGTATATTTAAGACTTTAATCCATACTGGGGTCAATTTTTAAAACTCGTATATATGTAACAAAATCTTTTACATGACACACAATTTTAATTTCCTCTTTTCCTTCTTAAGTTATATTCTGTTTATATGTGCATTTTCCTTTTATTCAACATGACATTAGTTTTTGGGTTATCTATTTTTTTTAATTTTTTTTCCAAAGAACCAATATTTTGACTAGTTCTTCTATTAGTTTTATTATTTCTTCGTGTACATTAGCTTATTTTCTTTTACAAGTTTTTGAATGGAACATAGTTTTTTATTCATTATATGAGTGAAATTTATTATTAACATAAGTATAAAAAGCTATGAAATTTTATCTGATAATTGATTCAATGGCATCCTATAAATTTTAACATACTATGCCTTTATTTTCATTTTTTATTGCAGATATGTCTTATATTTTCTCTGTTATCCAAGTATGCTTTGATAGGGGGTAATTTTGTTTTATAATTTATTTTGTTTTCTTTTTTCCAGTTTGTCTTGTGTCTAGTATATTACGTTTTACAAAATATTTTATGTGTACTTAAAAAGACGGGGTGTTTTCTATCCAAGAGTATACATTTGGTATATGTCCAAATGAATTCTGGTAAACTGGCCCCTAGGAAAAAAGAAAAGAAACGCCCTAATTATAGCATTTTGCCAATTTCTGTTGGACACTATGGCCAGTTTCAAATGACTACCATGTGCTGTCAACTGAATATGGAATTGGGAAAAGATGTGTAGAATCAGTTTTCACCAGCCATACTGTATGGGCCAGTTCAAACACAGCAGACATAACTCATTGACCTTGTGTTTAGGCTTTCAATAGGCTTACTTCTTTTTTATTTTACCTGATCTGTCTTGAACTTAGAATTAGTTCTTAAAATTTCCTATTATTATTTTTATTTGTTTTAGTCAATTTCTGCTTATATAGCTCCTGTAGTTTCTGCTTTATGAAGGCAAATGCCATATTAAATGATGCATCGTCTTCATAGCTGTTCTAGCATTATTTTGAATTGTTATCTTAAGCAGTATAACTATGCTCTTCTTTATCTCTTATACTGCTTTTGGGCCTGAATTTTATATTGTCTGATATCAGGATTGCAATCCCGATTTCTTTATTGTTTCCATTTACATGATACACATTTAGCCATGCCTTTATTTTCTCACATTTCTGAATCACTTTGTTTTAGGCATGCCTTTTGTTTATAGCATAGAGCTGAAGTTTTTCGTTGTTGTTGTTGTTGTTTCTTTTTTTGTTTATTTTTTGCTAAGCCAATTTGAAAATTGTTTCCTTTAAGTAGTTAAAGCATTTGTATTTATATTATTATGTGACTAAAAAGTTTGGTCTCAACCTGGATGGTATTAAGTTATATTTACAGTGGGTATTAGGTTACATTAACTACTTTTTTATATGCTTTTAGTGAGGAAAACCTAAGTTTTACTTCTTGGTTTATCAGCTTTAAGTAATATCCTTTCACTTCTGCTTATAATTATCATTCATTGTAGCAATCACTAAGAGATGATCCTATGTGCCCTTTTCTTCCTTCCATTCTGATTTTTAAATTGAATTATTTCTGTTTTATTTTCTGAATACATGACATTTACTTCCTCTTCTTCCACTCATGTATCTGCTTTTGAATTAACCTTACACGTATATTAAATATATCTAATGCTCATTACCATTCCTTTTGATGAGACTGTCCTAGTTATCTCTTGGTTTGATGAAGTTTGACCTGTAGTATATTCTTCAAAAATAAATCTGGAGTGAAGTATTTCCTGGGTTCCTCCAGGTTAAGACAGTTTTTCTATAGCCCTGATTCTTAAGCAACAGAGAATTCTCTCTGGAGCAGAGTGGCTGTGGTTTTTGGGGACTTGTGCTTCCTCAGAACCTCACACGGTGCCCGACACAAAGTAGGCAATCAACAACTATGAGTTAAATTAAAGAACAATGTTGTCTATAAGTTTAATCAATGGTAAGATCCACTCTGCAATGTATGTTGTCATCCATATAAAGGATCCTGGAAAATATAAGGCTGTACATGACATTTTTAGTTTAATCATATTGTGATTAGAGCATGTGTCCTCAGCCATCCAGGCAATTAAACAATTGTGTAATTGTCACTTAGAATCACAATGCAACAGTTATACTTTGTCCTTGAAAAGGGTCTAAATACGTATGTGTCCTTGATCAATTCATAGTATACCTTCCACCTAAAAGAAGGATTTTTCTCTACAGTGTATCCCCTCCGTTAAAGTAAAGATAAAACATCACTGAATATATCTACGGGAGAGATTTTCAGCTCATGACAATTGGATCTTCATTTCTCACCAGTCAGGGACTAAGATCTGTGCTCAGCTTCCAGCTACACTGCTTTGGAGACTATTTTCAAGGGAACATGTATTACTCAAAAAGAACAAAAAAATTTGAGAGCAAGTGCTGTAAAATAAACATAGTGGGTCAGAAGCGTATCCAGGATGGAGAGAGCACAGCACATAAGGATCTGACTTTTCAATTAACTGTAAATTGGAGAGAAATCTACAGCAATGTAACAAGAAAAGAAACAAATACCTAACTTACTCAGATGACTGGCACAAAAATCAGACGAGGGTAGTTCTAGCAGGAGACATTTCGTAAATTCCAGCCTCCAGCTTGGCTGATTGAGGAAATAAAACCCCTGGCACACAATCTCCTCTGTGAAAGGCAAAAGGGAGAGAACGTAATATTTATTAAGCATCAATGGTATACCAGGTACTGCATTGGAACATTTGTACACATTTTATTTCTTAATGCTCATGACAACCTTGTGAAGTAAGTGGTACCATGAGTCCCTTTTTAAAATAAAGAAGCCCGAAGTAACCAAACATTAATTTACTTTCCCAAGGTCACAGACCTAACAATTGTTGGCAAAGCTGAGACTTACATTCAGCTCTGAAAAAAAGCCCTTACTTTTGTCTGGCTTACATTTCCACATTTTTACTTTTTTTTCTTACTCCTTCACTGCTTCTTAATTTCAGAAAGACCAGGAAGACCAATAAAATTAGGCGGTTAAAGATGAGGATGAAGACTGTTAACATAGATATTCATGGGCTAGAGAAGCTCTGATTGCTCCAGAGGAAGGAGACTGGACCACCTCCTTCTGAGTCACCAGATGGTCATCACACCAAAGCCAGAGCGGAGTCTTCTTTAGGTGCAGGATTGATAGTGGTCTCTTTTCCATAATGAGCCAGCACATTTTAAATTATGGAAATGTAGAGATTTTTATGTCTCTATACTTTTCAACATTTTACCAGCAAGACACTTTGTTCAAGGTAAAGATTACAAGGAAAAATATTCAGTACAGCATAGGACTTGAGATCAGAGGCCCTGGAACCATATCCTACCACTTACTAGCTAGGTTACCTTGAGCAAGTTAGTTAACCTACCTCTATCCTGCTTTCCTTGTCTGCAAATTGCAGAAAATCATACTACGTAGTTGTAGAGTTGTGAAGATTAAATTAAACTAAATCAGTTAATACCTATGAAGTAGGCAGGGCAGAGCTTGACGCATACTAAGGCATTCATTGGTTGAAGGAAAGTTGGCTATGCTTGGAATCCTGAATGATGACAATTCCTTTACAGAATCCTTTAAGACTCCACAAAGCACAATCGTAAAGCATTGTTTTCAACTCTCTCACTTACAGCTGAAGTAATTGGAGTTAAGGAGATAAAAGTTACTTAGCCATGGCCATATAGCTAATTACTAACTAGCTACAATATGAACCAGATCAGCTTACTTCATATAAAGAGTTCCCCTCTACTTTTTTTTTTTTTTTTTTTTTTTTTGAGACAGGGTCTCACTCTGTTACCCAGACTGGACTGCAGTGGCAAAAAAAAAAAAAAAAAAAAAAAAAAAACCAGCTTACTGCAACCCCAACCTCCTTCACTCAAGTGATCCTCCTGTCTCAGCCTCCCATGTAGCTGGGACCACAGGCACATGCCACTATGCTTGGCTAATTTTTTTATTTTGTATTTTTGGTAGAGATAGGTCTCACTTTATTTTCCAGGCTAGTCTCAAACTCCTGAGCTCAAGCAATCCTCCTGCCTTGACCTCCCAAAGTGCTGGGATTGCAGGTGTGAGCCACTGCACTCAGCCCACATTTTATTTATCTGCATACTATTGTTTTGTCTTCCAGGATACATTTTCTAAATAAATATGGTATGTGTATATCATATATATGTGTGTGTGTATATATATGCATTTAGTATATACATATCCCATACAGAGAAGGCTTATACTATTTTACTTATTAATTCCATATGTTAATAATTTATAAAAATAGAATTCCAATAAATACGTGGCTGGTAAGCCAGAAAAGCCTAATAAGTTATTGCTGTAAATATGCTGTAAACCTACTTGACCCCTCATTCCTGCCAGGGTATTTATCCCCTTTTATTGCATATATCAAACTCTGGCACCTGAATCAGTTTCCTTAAGTGGTCAGACATAACACAGAAACAGAATAATGAACTCTTTATCCATCTTCATGCATCCAAAACCAAAAGAAGAGCTTTCTAACACATTTAGTAAAGTTCAGGGGCACTAGGACCAGGCAGTTTTACAGGTGAAGTTTATCAGGCTATAAAACAATAAAATAATCTCTCCTGTATTAAAAACCATTGCAGAAACTACAAAAATATAAGATGTATTAAAAATGAGATGAAAGTAAAGAAAATGTGTTAACTAATTTCAATTATTATACTTATTACTTATTACATCTTGTAAATATTATTATTTATAATCTTAAATTTTATTATATACTCAAGTAATCTTTGATGTCCTTTAAAAACGTTTTGTATTTTTCTCATAGATGTCCTGCATAAATTTGTAATATTTATTCTGAGAAACGGTGTATTTTGTTGCAATGTTTAATGAGACTGTTAAAAATGAAAATTCTAACATAAAGTACTCTTACGTATAATTCACCATAGAAAAAGTAAAATTCATGTTCCAACATCAGAAAATTTATTGGCATCATATTAAGAGAGTAAAAAGGAAACATCATATCTTCTCAATGCACACAGGAAAAAGTATTCAATAAAATGCAACAGCCATTTATAATAAAACTCTAAACTCTGAGTAAATTAAGAATGGCAAAGCAGTGTTTTCACCTGATAAAGGACATCAAAAGTCTTTACTTGATATTTGTATAACAGTGAAACTTCAAAATGTTCCCATTAAGATTAGGAAATAAAGATGCCCCCTACCCTTTCTATTCTGTATTCCATTTTAGAATCAATATTACACCAATGATTCTGACCAATGCCATAAGTCAAAAGAAAGCAAAATAACGATGTCAAGATTTAAAAATTAGGACAAAAATATCAATTTGTACAAATTTATGATTATTACTAGAACAAATTCAAGAGAATATATACAGATAAACTGTTGACATTAACATTTAACAAGATTGCTACAAACCAATAATATCCTTATACATTAATAGTGGTAAAATATAACCAATTACATAAAATTGATAATAACCAAGTGTCAAAAACATAACATTAAACAAAAACCCTAGGTTATAGAGTAACACATGTAATAATCTATAATTTTTAAAAGGTTTATATTATTTGGGGGCATATAGATAAGTAGATAAAAGTATAAAAGTGGCTGGGTGCAGTGGCTCACACCTGTAATCCCAGCACTTTGGGAGGCTGGGGTAGGTGGACCATCTGAGGTCTGGAGTTTGAGACCAGCCTGGCCAACATGATAAAACCCTGCCTCTACTAAAAATACAAAAAATTAGCTGGACGTGATGGCAGGTGCCTGTAATCCCAGCTACTCCAGAGGCTGAGGCAGGAGAATCACTTGAACCCAGGAGGCAGAGGTTTCAGTGAGTCGAGATCGCATCACTGCACTCCAGCCTGGGCAACAAGAACGAAACTCCATCTTAAAAAAAAAAAAAAAAAAAAAAGTGTAAAAGCGTGCATGAATACCATACCCAAAAAATCAGTCAAGGATCATCTGTAGGAAAGGAGAATGGGAAGGAAATGGGTGCAGAGAGAGAAACACAGGAGGAAACTGTTTTAGTAAAACGTTCTTTAAAAAGATTGGATAAAGTTAAGTGGGGTAAACTGAGTGATTATGTTTGTCTCTATACTTCTCATATATCCATAATATTTTAGATTCTTTTACTGCTGAAGAAAAAAGTAAAGAAGTGCTATAAGGGAAAATGTATGTTAAAAATTTTAAGTGGTATTAGCCTTTCAACACAGGTGTACATACAGATTACAAGTTCCTGCTGGAGTGGGGGAAACTTTATCTTACCCTCCTCAGGCGAGAACAATCTGCAGCTTTAGAAAATGGCATAAGACATCCTTGAAAAAGAAGACGATCATGTCCTTTGCAGGAACACAGATGGAGGTGGAGGTCATTATCCTTAACAACACTATCCTTATCCCAGTGTAGGGATAGAAAACCAGATACTGCATGTTCTCACTTCTAAGTGGAAGCTAAATGATAAGAGTACATGGACACAAACAGGGGAACACCAGACACAGGGGCTTACTTGAAATTGGAGAGTAGGGAGAGGGAAAGGATCAGAAAAAATAACTTTCAGGTAGTAGGGTTAGTGCCAGGATGATGAAATAATCTATACACCAAACCCCCGTGACATGAGTTTACCTAGATAACAAACCTGCACATCTACCCCTGAACCTTAAAAAAAAAAAAAGTTAAAGAAAAGAAAATGGCATAAAGTACAGAGGTGTCCACACCTTTGCCCGTAATTCGTCTTTCAAAGCTGCCAGAGAAACCCACAGGCCAGCACACCCGCCAGAGCAGGTGAGATCTGTGTGTCCGGGGCCCCTTTCCCCTCTGACCATGGATTATTGCTTTTCTTCCTTCCCCAGAGGAAACCAGCAGATCAATGGATACACTGCTGGATGGAGACAAATGACTTCATTGCTTAGAAAATAAATGACTTTCACTAAATGTTCTTTGCTTCTCTGGTTTCGCGTTGTTGTCATTCCTCCTGTCCTCAGAATTTGTCGGTGTCATTAAACACTGTAAGTTTCTGAATATTTAGAGAAGATGGAGTACATGCCCACTATCTCCCACTGTTTAATAGAAATACTGCAGACAAATCCATTTAGTCTGTACTGTGATCCATCATGGAGACACAGAGTTATCTTTCCACAGTCTTTCCTATGTGACCTTATACACAAAATATCTCTGCCCTTGGGGTATAGGACAGCCCAGACAAGGTCCCTCGAGACAGACAGAATGTAATATGTGGCATTATACTCAACAGTATTCAGAAAGCATCCACTGGATAAAACACGCTAGACAAGCAGGATCAGAGAAGTACATCTGAGCAACCTAATGCTGAGACGCAAGATTTCAAGACTCTATCAGCAAGACCCACATCAGGATGATTAAGTGGTGATCAATGGATACAGTTCTTTTGCCACTCACATTGCAGTGGTTTCTAAACTTGCCCTACAGTATCGTTCAAATCAATCATTTGTTGACACCTCCAGTCAAAGTTGAAAAAAAATCAATTTCTGCCATGTTGGTTAAGTTCTATCTCACCTCTTGGCACCTATAGATACTCAGGCACTTAGGTGGAATGGGGAGGGCTCTCGTTTAGTCTTGGCTGTTGGCATCACCAGTGCTCCTGCTGCCACTGAGGATCCTGCTCCCGGCATATTCTATTAGCTGTTGGGCCCTGATGCTCTGGGCTGACTCGGGGATGGCTTCACTGTGGTCTTTCTTGCTGATTACAGACTAGGCAACCCTGAAGCCATCCTTTTATTTCATATCCCATTGCACTATGCAGCCATCCAATTTTCCATTAGATTTCCCAGGAAATGTCCCTCTTTCCTTCTTGGATTTAGCCACTTCTAGCCCCTGATTTTCTTTCTTCCTCACCATGGGTCTCCACTGCCCAAATGAAAGAAGTGTTAATGAAGAGGAAGGGTGCTTAATAGGTGCCTAGAACATTCTGTTGTTCATCCTGAAACACATAAGCATATGGAAATTGAGCATCTGTATATTTCAGGTGCCTACTTCACATGATGGGAGGTTTTAATTAAATCTATGGTTAATAAATCACTGTTTTTGGAACACTTAGAACAACCTTTCAGCATAATCCTTTGGACAGCCTTGCAGCTGCCTCAGA
The DNA here is from genome assembly GCF_024542745.1 of Macaca thibetana thibetana. Classification (NCBI taxonomy): domain Eukaryota; kingdom Metazoa; phylum Chordata; class Mammalia; order Primates; family Cercopithecidae; genus Macaca; species Macaca thibetana. Next base: position 114,774,412 of record NC_065589.1, read on the forward strand.
AGTCAAGGCATAGCCAAGTGGGCTCTTACTTCCCACGTTCTCCCTTTGAACCAGAGAAGTTTTTCTTAGTTTCCATAATTGATATAAATTTCAGTTAATGAAAAGAATATATTTTGTTTCCCTCTGTTGAATAGATGTGCAGATTTGCAGACTACTCTCGATGAACTGATCTCCATGCGTTCATAACTGATTTCCATGGACGTCCAAGGAGGTGTGTGTTGTTAAAACATCAGCCAGGCACTATAACATCTATAAATCTGTGTAAGGTTTGACTCCTAGCCTTTACCACACCTGCAAGTTTCTGTGCTAGTACTGACTGTAGGGCATATTTTCAACTATAGCATTTTCTCTTTAGAGACACTGCCAAATTTACTTGAATAGAAATTGAGTCATGGTTGCAAAAATTTTCTCCCATTCTGTAGGTTGCCTGTTCACTCTGATGGTAGTTTCTTTGGCTGTGCAGAAGCTCTTTAGTTTAATGAGATCCCATTTGTCAATTTTGGCTTTTGCTGCCGTTGCTTTTGGTGTTTTAGACATGAAGTCTTTGCCCATGCCTATGTCCTGAATGGTACTACCTAGGTTTTCCTCTAGGATTTTTATGGTATTAGGTCTAACATTTAAGTCTCGAATCCATCTTGAATTAATTTTCGTATAAGGAGTAAGGAAAGCATCCAGTTTCAGCTTTCTACTTATGGCTAGCCAATTTTCCCAGCACCATTTATTAAATAGGGAATCCTTTCCCCATTTCTTGTTTCTCTCAGGTTTGTCAAAGATCAGATGGCTGTAGATGTGTGGTATTATTTCTGGGGACTCTGTTCTGTTCCATTGGTCTATATCTCTGTTTTGGTACCAGTACCATGCTGTTTTGGTTACTGTAGCCTTGTAGTATAGTTTGAAGTCAGGTAGCGTGATGCCTCCAGCTTTGTTCTTTTGACTTAGGATTGTCTTGGAGATGTGGGCTCTTATCCAGAACCTACAAAGAACTCAAACAAATTTACAAGAAAAAAATGAACAACCCCATCGTAAAGTGGGCAAAGGATATGAACAGACATTTCTCAAAAGAAGACATTCATACAGCCAACAGACACATGAAAAAATGCTCATCATCACTGGCCATCAGAGAAATGCAAATCAAAACCACAATGAGATACCATCTCACACCAGTTAGAATGGCGATCATTAAAAATTCAGGAAACAACAGGTGCTGGAGAGGATGTGGAGAAATAGGAACACTTTTACACTGTTGGTGGGATTGTAAACTAGTTCAACCATTATGGAAAACAGTATGGCGATTCCTCAAGGATCTAGAACTAGATGTACCATATGACCCAGCCATCCCATTACTGGGGATATACCCAAAGGATTATAAATCATGCTGCTATAAAGACACATGCACACGTATGTTTATTGCGGCACTATTCACAATAGCAAAGGCTTGGAATCAACCCAGATGTCCATCAGTGACAGATTGGATTAAGAAAATGTGGCACATATACACCATGGAATACTATGCAGCCATCAAAAAGGATGAGTTTGTGTCCTTTGTAGGGACATGGATGCAGCTGGAAACCATCATTCTTAGCAAACTATCACAAGAACAGAAAACCAAACACCGCATGTTCTCACTTATAGGTGGGAACTGAACAATGAGATCACTTGGACACAGGAAGGGGAACATCACACACCAGGGCCTATCATGGGGAGGGGGGAGGGGGAAGGGATTGCATTGGGAGTTATACCTGATGTAAATGATGAGTTGATGGGTGCAGCACACCAACATGGCACAAGTATACATATGTAACAAACCTGCACGTTATGCACATGTACCCTACAACTTAAAGTATAATAATAATAAATAAATTAAAAAAAAAAAAGAAAAAAAAAAAAAAGAAATTGAGTCATGGAAGACTATCCAATGCACCTTTTTAAAGTAGTGAATTGAGGGTTCTTTTTTAAGGGTAAATATAGCCCTACTTTCACATACACTGTAATCAGAAACCAAACACTACTGGGAGAAAATGTAAAAACATAAGAGACTGTGACATCACATGTACCTCCACATAGCTGTCTCAGGTAAAGTCATAAGAGCAAAGATTTGCTGAAGGTCTGTTGCAGCCAACTGCATTACCATCTTCTTCTGTTAAATTTGGTCTGCTTTTACCTGATCCCTGACTTGATACCTATTTTCTATGAAACATTGTGAAGAAGAAAAAATTCCCAGCAGCAAATCCAGCCAGTTTCACTGGCTCGTAAAGAAATTCCCGTTTCTATAGCTGCGTTTTATGAGTGAAAGCACTTTCTCTCTGAGAATTCTAATTCTCTCCTTTGTCAGAGATATTGGAAGTTGATTTTCATAGATTTGCAGTAGACAGTGATTTGTAGGTTGCTCTACAGAAAAGTCCTTTGGGGGTTTCCTAATAAAGGTAGTACAACAAATGCTGAAACCATGCCAGAAGATCAGGCATAACAATTTACTATCATCCATGCGCCCTTAGAGAAGACCTAAAGAGATTAGAAGACATCTGGAAAGGGAGCCCCAAGGATGCTAGATATTACAGCTTCTGGACATCTGAAAATTAGAATATAACCATGTTCATTTTTGTATTGTGCTGATAACGTTATCTGATTTATATGGATATCTGGTTTATCTGCCTCTGGAAAGAGAGCAGCTGTCTAGCCTGTGGCTCCAAAGCGGACATGCTCCAAGTACTGAGTAATGAAGGAAGATCAGTCAATTTGTAATGTCTCTGAAATGGTGCCTCAAGGCCATTTCCGTTTTCTGCCTTTAAAGACATAACTAATTGGTGAGATCCAACAAATAAGAGAGTGGTTATGCGGGCACCTTAAGACCTGCTAAATGAGGAGACCCTACTCCTCTCCTTGAAGGAAATCTTATTTAATTTGTAAAATAAAATTCTAAGGCCCTCCAAGCATATGAATGGACTTTCTTCTCTGCCAGGTAATTTTTAACATTTAACTTGAAAGGCTGTTTCAGGCCATGACAGGAAGTGGGTGTCGGACATGTCTCGTTATTCCTCTCCAGAGTTAACATCAACAAAGACCTTTAAGTCTGATAAGAAGCATTTATAATCTATTCTCTTTGAAGCCTGCTAATCTGCATGATTAAACTTTGGTCTCTAAAACCTCTTATCGTGTACCCAGACATTTTCTTTCTATTAATTCCAGGTATTTAGATAAACTCAACCAATTGTCAACCAGAAAACTTTAAATCTACCTGTAACCTGAAAGCCCCCACATCGAGTTGCCCTGCCTTTCTGGACCGAACCAATGTATTTCTTAAATGCATTTGATTGATGTCTCATGTCTCCCTAAAATTTATAAAATCAAACTGTATCCTGACCACCTTGGCCACATGTTCTCAGGATCTCGTGTGGGCTGTGTCAAGGACCATGGTCACTCATATTTGGGTCAGAAGAAATCCCTTCAAATATTTACAGAGTTTTACCCTTTTCATAGACAAAATCCTTTTAATTGGAACCTCTGAATATTTCCAAATATCATGAGAAAAATACTAGTTGAAACATGTTGTGTGTTGTTTTGTTTTGTTTTTCATAGTCCTATCATTCCCTGAAAATTACATTGCTTAGCAGTATTTGAAGTTTTATCATGTATAAGAAAGGTATTTGTTTGTATATCCAAAATTCATTCTGTCACTTAGAGTTATATCCACCTGCATCTGAGAGAAACCTCACAGCACTAACTACATTGAATAGGGGTTTCTGTTTCTAATGTGACAAGTAGTTGGGACATAAGCAGGTTACACAGGTGCAGTGGTTTCACAAGGCTACCAGGAACTCGTGTTCTTCTATCTTTCTTTTCTACCATCGTGTTAGGATGCCTCTCATCCTGTAGTGACGAGACAGTTAATCCACTTGCATTTGTGTTCCAGGAAGGAAATTAGAGACATGTGTGAAAGGTGAAATGTATGTGACAGCCAGGTCATTATTTTACTCAGGAAAACAGTAGCTCTTATGGAATTTCCACTCAGCCAATACGTCTTAGGTGACAATATTAGGATGCAGCACCATCCCCAGTTGCAAGGAATTCTGAAGAGGAAAGTTTTTGGTTTTAAACTGGACATATTGCCATCCTCACAATATCATAAAATTTGGGGTAAGAAATAAGATTCTAAATGTTGGGTAAGAAAGTAGCAGTATCTAATACAGTCTACCCCTTGAGCTACATACATGCCCTTTCAAAGGAGACAGTCTCAAAATCTCATCCAGTTTCTTAATCCTGTTCAAAGTCCAGATTTCTGGGTGATGTAAACTCCTCTCTGCCTGGATAAAATGAAGTTCCTATGGTATCTTGATGTTTAAGATTGACAAGTTATCACCTTATATCTGATATGCAATGGTGGAAAAGGAGACATATAGCAATAAAATGTATTTCCATTTGGAGAAAGGGATGATGGGAAACAAATATTCCTGTTGCACAGAAATACTGAGCACTCTAAGATGTGCTTAGGTTTTTTTTTTTTTTTTTTTTTTTTTTTTTTTTTTTGACGGAGTCTTGCTCTGTTGCCCAGGTTGGAGTATAGTGGCGTGATCTCGGCTCACGGCAAGCTCTGCCTCCCGGGTTCACGCCATTCTCCTGCCTCAGCCTCCCAAGTAGCTGGGACGACAGGCGCCCGCCACCACACCCAGCTAATTTTGGTATTTTTTGTAGAGACGGGGTTTCACCGTGTTAGCCAGGATGGTCTGGATCTCCTGACCTCGTGATCTGCCTGCCTTGACCTCCCAAAGAGCTAGGATTACAGGCCTGAGCCACCGCACCTGGCGGATGGGCTTAGGTATTCTAACAGGATTCCAATCTGCTGTTTGGAATCTCATTCATTCATTGTCTAACACTGTCTTGGTTCTGGCCTCTAGGAAGGATACTTTTAGTCTGTTAAACTCCAAGGCAACATTTAAAATAGGAATTAGAGAATCCCAACCCCTTAACCCCAGGGATTTCAATGCTTTTGTGACTTTATTGCAGACTGAATTTAGAGGTCTAGGTATAATTACAAGGGTTGAACATAGGCAAGCCTGGAATTTTATGTGGTTTTACCAAAAACTTAATAAATTGCATGTTATGTGCAGGTAAAATCTTGCACAAACCCTCTCTTTTAACCCAAACACTCCTGTCTTTTGTCAACTAACTTGTGAATTCTGCCTGTCCCCCTAGCCCTTCGCTTGGTAACCAGTACTTACCATGAGGCAGTGCAAAATATGCTCCATTCAGAAAGCATCCTCTTTGCCTGTCAGCTTATGTCCTGGCAGAAAATCCTTAATTAAAGATGTTTGTGGCTGGAGCCACAACCTAATTTCTCGCCAAGGCCCACTAGCTCATAACAGTGCTTATAATGGCTTATGTTTAATGTACAGGCTTAATATTATGGAGCTCTTAGTCAGTTTATGCTTCAAGCCACAAGCAGAAATCACCTCACTTAGCAAGGCTGTGTTTTCTTCCTATCTGAAACCTCTTCATGGAAAAGGTTACCAGTGTCCAATATCTGGATGGTCATCACCCATAGCCTACCTCCTACACTCAGCTGTATGTTCTACAACTACCTGACCCCTATCTAACATCAAATTCTGTATTAGTTAAAATTGCATATAACAGAAACTTGACAACAGTAATTTAACCAAATTGTCTCTCAGGATACAAGAGTTTGAAATGGTATGCATGATCATGATGTCATCAGAAAAATCAAGCTTCTGCTACTGTTCTGTTCAGCCATCTTCAGCAGGTGGCTTTCATCCTCCTGATACAAAGTAGTTTGTTTTATAGAACTGAGCCATAAAGGAGTTCGAGAGGTATTTTCAACTTTGTATATTGTCACTTCTAAATCATGTTGGTTCTTTTAGTAGGGAAAAAGGGACAATGGGCATTTATCATCCAGCCAACAGTGTTTTCCACTGTTTCTGAACCCACAGCTGGCACAACACATTTGGTGAAGTGGATGGAGAGAGTTTGTCTTGTGAACTCTGGCCAAGTTCCATGTGGTCATTTGAGTTCAAGTCAAGCGTGCTAGGAAGAGGTTGTCTAATTCGCTGTACTACATATTCTGGGTGTGGGGGTGAAGATTATGGAACCATGATGACATTCAATTTACTCTCTTAATATTCTCATGAAGTCAGCGATTGACAGATGAATGCTGTATAACAAAACTCCACGGCATAAAACTACCATCATTTACCCTAATCCTATGATTGTAGATTGTCTGAGATTTGCATGATCTAGCTTGGACTCAGCCAGTCTTGGCTCCATGCTGAAAGGTCCATGTCTATTCCACGTGCCTGTCATCCTGCTTGGACCAGTGAACTAGCCAATACCTGTCCTCAGCAAAGAGACAGAAACACAAAAGGGCACACCCATCCATCCAAGAATATTTTGAGCCTCTACCAGTATCACATCTACTAAACTTCTATTAGTTAAAAGAAGTCACATGGCCAAGCCCAAATTTACTTTGCTTCCTTAGGGTAATACTGCAAAGACACATAGCAAAGAGTGTAAATACAGAGAAGGTAAATAAGTGAGGCCAATAATTGAATTTACCATAAGAAAGCTTGATGATAAAATCTAATCACAGCACTTATTCCCCATTTGAAGTAGGAGGAACAATTTTCATATATTCTATAATAGAACACAACTTCTAGGCAAAAAGATTTATTTGTAAGGATGCATGATTTCTTTCTTCTATCTTTGTAAAAGAAGTTGCTGGTCACAACTGGTTAAATTTATGTGCTTCTGACAAGAAAAAACTTACTTCATGGTGGTTTATGTCAGGAAACTTCAGACTAATAGAGGAATCTAATCAGAGCTTCTGGTCATTTTGTAAATACTTTTGAAAAACTGTGGTTTATATTTTTGTATTATTATTATTAATTTATATATTTTATATTATTATTTATATTTTATATTATATGCAATTATATATTTATATTTTATATTTTTAGATTTATTTTTATAGTTTTATTATATGTTTTTATATTTTAAAAATAAATTTAGGGATAACATTTATTTATGTCACAGAATGCTAATACTGGAAGTATTAAGGTTGGTGAAAAAGTAATTGCGGTTTTTGTCATTAAAAGCAATGGCTGGCCAGGTACTTTGAAAGGCTGAGGTGGGCGGATCACTGGGTCAGGAGTTCGAGACCAGCCTGACCAAAATGATGAAACCCCGTCTCTACTAAAAATACAAAAAAAAAAAAAAAAAAGCGTGGCGTGGTGGCGCATGCCTCTAATCACAGCTACTCAGGAGGCTGAGGCAAGAGAATGACTTGAACCCTAGAGACAGAGGTTGCAGTGAGCCCAGATGGTGCCACTGCACTCCAGCCTGAGTGAGCAAGACTCCATCTCAAAAAAAAAAAAAAAGACCAAATGGCAATTGCTTTTGCACCAACATAATATTCATACTCAGTGAGCTCATTTATTCCATATTCCAATCAAGGCTAGAAATTATTTTTCTGTCATATCCCTTATAGATGGACTGTCCGTGTGACTTCCAGTGTGGGACAGTCACAGCTTCAGTACGCAGCTTATTCCATTGTCCCATGAGTCTTGTTGAAAAAGTTAACTTAGGGTCGTCCTCCCTTTGCCCTTAATTTTAGAGACCTAGAAAATGCTCTGCCAATTCTGTTTTAAAAGTATCTGTATATTAACTTCCAAAAGTTTCCATGACAAGTTACCACAAACAGAGTGGTTTAAAACAATGGAAACTTATCGCTCAGACTTGGATGAGAGATTTACGAATTTTAAAGGCTAGAACCTGAAATCAAGGTTTCAGCAGAGCCGTGCATCCTCTGAAGGCTCTAGGGAAGGAAACTTCATGCTTCTTTGGAGCTTCCGTTGGATCACTGCAATCCTTGGTATTCCTTGCTTAGAGCTTCATCTTTTCAATCTCTGCTTCTGTCTTCAAATGGGCTTCCTCCCTCCGTGTGCCTCTAGGTGTCTTCCCCTTTTCTTATAAGGATAACAGTTGTTGGATTTAGTGCCTACCCTCATCCAGTATGACCTCATCTTAACTAATTACGTCTTCAAAGACTATTTCCAAATATAATCACATTTTGAGGTTCCAGATGTACATGAATTTAGGGGGAACACTGTTCAACATACTAAAAAGACCATTTCAAATATTTGAAGAGCGGTACCATGCTCCTGCCTTGGTCTCTTTTTTAGGTCTAATACCCTGAGTACCCTCAAATCTTTTTAAATTATATTACTCCCAGGCCCTCACCACCTAGGTCAACTTCCTTCAGTTTTATTTAAAAGTATCCATAAACTGACATTGTGAATCAGAAATGGGTAATTTTATTTATTTTGAACATAACTACTACTAAAATAAACTTACAAAAAAGTTTATTTGTAAACTTCCATACCCAAGAATCAGAATGTGATTTTGTCCAAATAATAATTTAGCCTGCTGAGCAAAATGCCTGCCCCCTGGATCTTGTACCTGGTGATCCAAGATGTGAAAGATATTACATTAGAAATCATCTGCACTGTCCTGATGCTGACTTTTATACTCCATTGGGTGCTTTTTAGATTGTATTTTACTACCTATGTCAAAGACCAATACTGGTCAAGACTTATTACCCACCAATGAGCTGTAAAGAGACTGCTGAAAAGGGCATTGGAGGCCAGTGAAAGTATAGATCACAGTCTGCTAAGGCAAAAACACCCCTGGCCCAGGACTTTATTAACGTTAGACTTTCATCACTGCCCTTTCAGCTGTGCTTCAGAGCCTCCCATTGCAGCCGAGGCTTTGGAGTGTCAAGGGCTGCAGAAGAATGAGAATATTGAAAATATGCCTCCTTCTATCCTAAAACACCAAAGCAGGGACCACATCTCAATTAATTCAATCCAAAGATTATATATCTGGGCATGGGGCCCTGTTCTAAACACTGTAGAAGAATTAATCAATCACAATATTTATTTAACTTCTCCCATATATTAGACAAGGTATTGTCTCTGGGTTGACAGCCTAAAGGTGGATGAAACAAAAAGTGATAATGTAAGTAAGATGTGGTGTAAATACAGCTTAGTACATGACTGCTCAGCCTCTGGAGCTATACAGACCTGGATTCAAATCTTGGGCCTGTTTCTGATTAAATAAATGTGACCTTGGTCAAGTTACCATTCTCTCAAAGCCTTAAATTTTTCATTTGGAAAATGAAAATAATAAATCTATGTGATTTTTGATAAAAAAATATTTGTACATATTTGGGGAGTATATGTGATATTTTATTACATACATAACCATTTGACCCAGCAATCCAGTAATGACTGGGCATATACCCAAAGGATTATAAATCGTTCTACTATAAAGACACATGCACACATATGATTATTGCAGCACTGTTCACAAAGCAAAGACTTGGAACCAACCCAAATGCTCATAAGTGATAGACTGAATAAAGAAAATGTAGCACATATACACCATGGAATACAGCCATAAAAAAGGATGAGTTCATGTCCTTTGCAGGGACATGGATGAAGCTGGAAATCATCATTGTCAGCAAACTAACACAAGAACAGGAAAATAAACACCGCATGTTCTCATTCACAAGTAGGAGTTGAACAATAAGAATACATGGACACAGGGAGGAAAACGTCACACACCAAGCCCTGTCAGGGGACTGGGGGCTAGGGGAGAGATAGCATTAGGAGAAATACCTAATGTAGATGACGGGTTGATGGGTGCAGCAAACCACCATGGCACATGTATACCTATGTAACAAACCTGCATGTTCTGCACATGTATCCTAGAACTTAAAGTATAGTAAAAGAAAAAAAATTAAAAAGATAAATATACACTTACCATGTGACCCAGCAATCCCACATCTAGGTATCTGTCCTAGAGAAATAAAAATGTATGTATACACACACACGCGCGCACACACACACACACACGACAGTATAATGATTAAGTCCGGGTATTTTGGGTATCCATCACTGTAAATAGTTATGATTTCTGTATGTTGAGAACATTTCAAGTCCTCTGTTCTAGCTATTTTATTTATGTATTTATTTATTTACTTTTCGAAACAGGGTCTCCAGACTGGAGTGCAGTGGCATGATCTTGGCTCACTGCAACTTCCGCCTTCCTAGCTCAAGCGATCCTCCTGCCTCAACCTTCTGAGAAGCTAGGACTACAGCTGCACACTATCACACCCAGCTAATTTTGTTCTATTTTAAAATATGCAATACATTGTTGTTAACTATAGTTGCCGTACTCTGCTATCAAATATTATAACTTATTCTTTCTATCTGTGTTTTATATTGTTGTTGTGAGGACTAAATGAAAAAATACATGCGATGTATTTAGCAGAATATCTGACACACAAGTTTTGTTTTTTATTGTAATAGTGAAAAACAAAGCTAAACAGTTTTTTAAAGGAAAAGAAAGCTGAAGGATGCACACTACCTGATTGCAACAGTTACTATGATGGTGCATTAACCAGAACAGCATGGAATTGGCATGGGATATATATTGATATGGTTTGGCTCTGTGTCCTCACCCAAATCTCATGTTGAATTGAAGTTGCAGCCAATTGGATTTGCAACCACAGTGTTAGGGGTGCAGCCTGGTGGGAGACGATTGGATCATGGGGGTGGTTTCTAATGGCTTAGTACCATCCCTTCAGTGCTCTCTCATGATAGAGTTCTCAAGAGATCTGGCTGTTTAAAAATGTGTGTACCCTTCCTCTTCAGTCTCTATTCCTCCTGCTCCAGCTTTGTAAGACATGCCCTTTGCCTTCTGCCATGATTGTAAGTTTTGTGAGGCCTCCCCAACCATGCTTCCTGTACAGCCTGAAGAACTGTGAGTCAATTAAACCTCTTTTCTTTACAAGTTACTCAGTCTCAGGTAGTTCTTCATTAAAAAAATGCAAGAATGGACTAAGACATATACAAAGGATACGAAGGCTGGTGGTATAGAATAGATAGACTAGATACCCAAATGTAGACATAAACAGAAGTTCAACTGATTTTTGACAAAGGTTCTAAAGTAATCCAATGGGAAAAGATTAGTATTTTCATTTAGTGGTGCTAGACAGGTGGACATATATAAGAAAAAACAGAGCAAAACAAACCACCTCCTCAAAAAGCATTTTATGCCACATACAAAAATTAATTCAAAATATACCATAGACCTAAAGTTAAGAGCTGAAACTTTAAAAATCAAAAAAGAAACCACAGGAGAAAAATCTTGTGACCCTGCATTGCACAAAAATTCCTTATCACAGGAAGGAGCAACCCATAAAAAGACAACCGATAAATCAAACTTTCATTACAATGGTGAACGTTTCTCTTCAAAAAAGACTGCCAAAAATGTGAAACTTTTACAAGTTGGGAAAATATATTTACATAACATATGTCTGATAAAAATTTGTATCTAGCATATGTAAAGATATTTTAAAACTAAATAAGAAGAAATATAATTTGATTTAAAACTAATGAGCAAAATATTTCATAGATATTTCAACAAAAATGTCAAAGGAACGGCAAGTTAACACATTGAAAAGTAACTTGTGTGGGCCAGGTGCAGTGCTCACACCTGTAATCCTGGCACTTTGATAGGCAAAGCTGGGATAATCACTTGAGCCCCTAGTTCAAGACTATCCTGGCAACAGAGTGGGATCCTGTCTCTACAAAACAATTTAAAAATTAGCTGGGCATGATGGCACAAACCTGTTATTCCAGCTAATCTAGAGGCTGAGGTGGGAGGATGGCTTGAGCTCAGGAGGTGGAGGCTGCGGTGAGTCATGATCATATCATTGCACTCCAGCTTGCATGACAGAGTGAGACTCTGCTGAAACAATAATAATGATAATCTGCATGCTTGGTCATTAGGGAAAAATTTATCAAAGCCACAATAAAATCCTACTGCACATGCATTAGAATTACTGAAATTCAAGACTAAAAGTACAAAGCATTGACAATAATGTGGAGTAACTCTTAACAGTCACATATTACTGGGAAGGTAAAATGGTATAGCCACTTTAGAAAATAGTTTGTCTTTTTCTTATAAAAAGTTAAACACATACTCATCATATAGCCCAGTATTCCGCTTTTAGGTATTTACTCAAAAGAGATGAAAACACAAATGTTTACACAAAAACCTGCACATGAATGCTCATTGTTTCTTTATTTATACTCACTGAAAACTGCAACAACTCAAATGTCCATCATGTTGTGAATGAATGAAGGATTGTAGTGGATCCATGTAATGCATTAGCAGTCAGTAACAAACAGAAACAAACTACTAATTCATGTAAGAATATGGATGAATCTCTTTTTTATTTTTATTTTTATTTTTATTCATTTATTTTTTTTTTTGAGACGGAGTCTCACTCTGTCACCCAGGCTGGAGTGCAGTGGCGCGATCTCGGCTCACTGCAAGCTCCGCCTCCCGGGTTCACGCCATTCTCCCGCCTCAGCCTCCGAGTAGCTGGGACTACAGGCGCCCGCCACCGCGCCCGGCTAGTTTTTTGTATTTTTAGTAGAGACAGGGTTTCACCATGTTAGCCAGGATGGTCTCGATCTCCTGACCTCGTGATCCACCCGCCTCGGCCTCCCAAAGTGCTGGGATTACAGGCTTGAGCCACCGCGCCCGGCCCATATCGATGAATCTCAAAAGCATTGTGCTAAGTGCAAGAAGTCAGACAAAGAACACCACATATTATGTAATTTCATTTTATGACATTCTACAAAAGGAAAATCTATAGAGACAGAAAATAAATCAGTGGTTGCTAGGCGCTGCTGTTGTAGGAAAGAAATTGACTGCAAGGGACTTGGGAGATAGTTTAAGGGGACTGGAATGTTCTATATCTTGCTTGTGATGTTGGTTACATGACTACCTACTTTTATTGTCTGTAAAGTATAACTGAATATAGTTTATCACAGTAACACAAAGCACATTATAAAGTCATGCTTTATTTATCATCAAAAGAAGCAGGAAAATAAAGATTCACACAATAATCAGAATATTAAAATAAATCTTATCTAAGGGTAAAGTAGACCTCAACCTTCTTTTAAAGAGGAAGACAATCAAGTCCAGAAAATAATACTGATTACTAATGGGTTACATACAATTTGACCTTTATTGTCCAGGAGGGCTTTTAAACCTAGCATAGTTGTCATAGAAATGTAGCACGAACCTCAAGCAATTGAATAAAACACACAGCATTCCTATCACTCCCCCATACAATGATGCATTTTTTGTAGATTAGCAACTGGAAAAGAAATGTAGGAGACATGTACCAAACGCACTGGAAGAGGAATTCCTAACTTAGTCCCAAGAGACTTCCTTTAAGGAGTGATTCCAGGAGCTACTGTGCAAAGTGACAGCATGGCAACATGGGAAATCAATTCTGCAAATCTAGATGGCTTGGAGAACACAGCAGAATGGATCAATTATACGAGAAATAAAGATACTTGATTGGGTAGCATGATGTGAGTAGAAAAACACATATGGTATCATATAAATATGACTTTGAAGATAAAGGTGTGGACATTGGTCCTGTTCTGTATCCATAAGGGGATATTTTTGTCAACTTACAGACTCCTTCTTTTAAGAGACCTCAAAACTGTCACTTGGCTAGCCTAATAGTAGGGAGCCACTTGGTGTGTTTTTCTTAATTGAGAAAGTGAAATAAATTGTTTGAGATGTGTGAGTATTTACTTACCCTTTTTTAAGTGGGGTTGCTGAGGATAAAGTAGGCATCAAAGGGTTGAAATCTAGACTTGGCTCTACCAGCTTTATCTGTAAGAACTTCTGAGCCTCATCTTTATTCTTTTGGTTAAAAAAAAAAAGGTAATTCTGTGTGTGGAATGGTGGTACTAAAGACACATATAATGATTAACTGCTTATTTGGTCTTATATAAATGATAAATTGAGATGCTGATGAAGAGCTGTCTCTCTCTATATAAATACTTATAACCTATTCTCTTTGAGAAAGATAGGAGATATCCCAGAGAGTTCATATTTGAATTGATCTCTGGTTTAGTACAAATGAGGAATGACTCCAAATAGGCTATCAAAAATTAATATTTGTGTCCAGGGAATTCTCCAGTGAGCACTGAGGTTAAAAGGTAATGGATGTACAAAAGGAGGAAATACAGTCCTGTAACTAAAGATCAATATGAGATGGTGGCTTACATCTATAAATACCATGTCCAAGGGGGTAATTCCAAACTGAGCGTATAAGGTTAAAGACAATCAAATGTCTTTTTAGTCACATTCATACAATAAAATGACCAAAGAAATCAGAGATAAGCTCTGTGGAGCCTTTGCTGTAATGCCGATGGATGGCATAGACAAAATCAAACTGCTCACTCTCAAATGGCTTCTGTTCTTCCATCAAAGGAAAAAAAGAAGATAGAATGAAGATTCATAAGGAAGACAGGATTTCAAGATGGTGAAGGGTTCTTTTCATCTGGCAGGCACAACCCTTTAAAAGTGTAGAAAGTAGGTTGGTGCTGTGGCTCACATCACCTCAATTCAAGGTAACTCAGTACATCGAAACCAGAAATCTCTCATCTACGTTTCCAAATTCTGAAATTCTGAATTTGATTTCCTTATCTCAGGTCCAGTGTCCAACCTGGGACAAACCACCGTAATTAAAAAGGGACCCACAGGGAATTAAGAGGGCTGTTGTGAGAGAGCAGGAGGAGCACTTTTTTGTGGGTAGATGGGTATAATTGTCAAGGAGAGTCTTTGTGTCTTCAAAAGTGTAGCAAAACATCCTGTACATTGGTGCTTCCCAAGCTTTAATATTTCCATGAATCTTCTGGGAGGCTTATACTGATTGGAATTCAGTAGGTGGTGTGAGACCTGAGAATTTCCATTTCTAGCAAGCCCCCAAATGATGTCGACATTGCAGATCTACAGATTACACTAACCCCTTCCCAAAATTGTTTCCCTTCCTGTTTACACATCTCAATGATTATTATCCTGGGCACAGTGATGCACAACTCAGGGCTTCCTTCAAGATGAAACTTGTCATGAGAAATGAAACTAGCCGACAGCCTCCAGCCATGAGTGCTTTTGGGATGTGCTTTAGCTTTCAAACGAAGACTATGTATTGCCTAAGCAGCTCCTAGCCACTGAGTGAGCATGGTGATGGTACACAGCTTGTCATTTCTGGCCAGCACATGATCCTTGTATTACACAAGGGACTTGAGTGATGATGATGTGCATAAAGGTAAGCCTCCTGAGAAAAGGAGGAGGATAGAGAGGGAAAAATAAAAATAAAGAAAGGTTTAGCATTGGGAATAAAGAATAACCAGCTCATCAGATAAAATGCTAAGTTGAAGGTATGAAACAGAGAACAGTAGCACTGCAAAATGGAAAGAATGGTCGCAAAGAGGGATGTCTTTCCTAAAGAAGGAAAGAATCAAAACATGAAGTTGATATCTGTGTTCAAAGATTTCAGAATTGCCTCAAGGAAGATGGCTTTCAGTTTTCTGTACTGCTTTAGAGAACAAGACCATGTTTCTGCTGGAAAATAAATTCCATTTCAATATAAGAAAAAGATTTTAACAATGGAGCTACCCCCATCATTATATGATTTATGCAAGAGTAAGTTCTCCATTGCCAAAAGTATCCAAGCAGGGACTGTTGGAATGGGAACGTGGTTAAGGGCATGACCAGAGTAATGATAGCTCACTGGCACCAGGAGACCAGAAAGGCCTTAAGGCAACATATAGGCTACTCAGGTGAGGTCCAAGCTCCTGACATTAGGAGGAGTTTGGTAAGTCATTATTTTATTTCCAAGGTCTACCTGTGCTGTTTGCCTCCTATCATGACAGATGTTGGGGTCATCATGTGAGTAAAACTCACAAGGATTCCTGCCTTCAGGAAGTGTAAATATTAGTAGAGGAAGATAGACAATAAAATAATTATGAAATGAGTGTATACTTATAAACCAAGATACAGACTATAAAGAAAAGAAAGTGATTTCTTTAAGTGTTCTGGGCTAAAAATGATCAATTTCCTGAGAATGTGACACCTGAGCTAAAATGTCAGTATGTGAGGGAGTAGAATTAGAGAGAGAGAGAGAGAGAGTGTGTGTGTGTGTGTGTGTGTGTGTGTGTGTGTGTGTTTGACTCAAAAAAATGTATCCCACAGGCCGAGCATGGTGGCTCATGCCTGTAATCCCAGCAGTTTGGGAGGCTGAGGTGGGCGGATCAGTTGAGGTCAGGAGTTCAAGACCAGCCTGGCCAACATGGTGAAACCCTGTCTCTACTAAAAAATACAAAAATTAGCCAGGCGTGGTGGTGGACACCTGTAATCCCAGCTACTTGGGAGGCTGAGGTGGGAGACCTGCTTGACCCCTGGAGGTGGAGGTTGCAGTGAGATCAGATTGTACCATTGCACCCCAGCCTGGGCAACAAAAGGAGACTCCATCACAAAAAAAAAAAAATATATATATATATATAGACAGATAGATAGATAGATGGGTATAGATATAGATATAGATATAATATATTTTTTAGAAAACTAATGTAAAAGAGTTTACTGAAGGGACTACTTCAGAAGTGTGGCCAGGCATACCAACAAGGAATGAATTAGCAGCAGTGGGAGCCTTAAGGACCAACATAAAGAGCTCTTCCTGGATCCCAGGGAGAGATGCAGAAGAAGCGGGAGAAGGCTTGACTGATGGGAACTGTTGCCGTAAGAAGGGAACACAGCACTCAAACCCTAAGTGAGCCCAAGTGATGTCACCTGCAGAAGTCAGCATACCAGAGCCCAGAACAGAGGTGATACAGTTAGAGAGAAGATTTTGATAATAACCAGCATGAGGGGAATAGTTGTGCAGATAAGGGTGAAGGGTAGGCTGGAGTCAAAATGTGAAGGAATTTTAAACTATGTTATGGAATCTGGACTTTATCAAGAACAACAGAAACCAGAATGTCAGGGCTAACCAGCACTTCAGGAAAGTGCTTGGGATCAGGAGGTCTCAGCTAGTTGTCAGGATCCCTGCTTTAGAAATTGGGGACTTTAGTCCTATGATTCCTGTAGGGGTAGGAGATTAGACTGTAATGAATTGGTAAAGAACTTTCACTTTTGATCGATAGTGCCTGCCTGGAATGCTTTGTTGAGAAAGATCTCAAGTACTATCCAATTTTAGCAGGACAGTACTGCAATTGATTAGAGATGGGCAATCTCATCAGTAGGTCTTTAAAAAGAGTGGGTAGATTATCTGTTTCATATCCTTAGACACATAAAGAGTGCAAAATCTGATAAATTAAAGATCATAAATTTCAAACTTTTTTTTATCATCGTGGCCTGATAATTTTGGAATTAAATGCACTCTAGAAATTCTGAGACTTCTAACAATTTAAAAGATGAGGCTTTTGTGCTGAAAACTTCGTTGATTTAAGAGGCTCTTCAAAATTGAACATACCAAGGAAACAAGAGTTGGAAACGTGAAAAAATTCGTCCTCTGTATTTAAGAAGATTTAAAAATCATGTTTTGATATGAAACTCTTTCTGGTTTGCACTTTTTTCTATCTTGCTTATGGGAAAATAAAAATAACTTTACTGAATAAGTTGATAATCAGCTGTGAAAATTAGAAAAGAAGCAAAAACTTCCTATGAAGCCCATTTGTTTGTTATACGTAACATGAATAAGAAAGAATATGGCATTTCATGGGGTTTGCTTTGCACACAGAAGATCCTTTCCGATTTGAGGAGAGGAAATAAGGTATAAATAGTTTTCCTTTGAGTGTGAAGTTAATAAATTTGTTTACATTTTTAACGCAACTATTAGTACTATTAATTAGCATTTATTGAGCATTTACTACATTCTATTAACTCTGCCAAGCATTTACATACATTTTCTCATTGACTTCTCATACTTAGTGGCATGCTGATGAACCAGCTCTTCAAAATAAAATATATGTAAATATATTTATTTGTATTATAAATATAGATTATTATAAATATTTTACTTATAAAATAAAATAAATCTCTAAGTTATAGCACTTTTTCTGATTTTTATTATTTAAATACTCCCATGAACAGTTTAGCAGCCATCTAAAACAATTCTTGAATATCAAGTAATTGTCTCTCATAAGTCAGTATAAACTTGCTCCAGGACAACACTGCTTAGAAAACTGTATTTGTTAGAAACTACTGTTATAGGGGGTGGAGCAAGATGGATGAATAGGAACAGCTCCAGTCTCCAGCTCCCAGCACCAGGGACACAGAAGACAGGTGATTTCTGCATTATCAACTGAGGTACTGGGTTCATCTCACTGCGGAGTGTCGGACAATCCGTGCTGGTCAGCTGTTGCAGCCCGACCAGCAAGAGCTGAAGCAGGGCGAGGAATCGCCTCACCTGGGAAGCACAAGGGGGAAGAGAATCCCTTTTCCTAGCCAGGAGAACAGAGACACACAACACCTGGAAAATCGGGTAACTCCCACCCTAATACTGCGCTTTAAGCAAACGGGCACACCAGGAGATTATATCCCACACCTGGCCGGGAGGCTCCCATGTCCACGGAGCCTTCCTCATTGCTAGCACAGCAGTCTGGATCTAACCACAAGGCAGCAGCGAGGCTGGGGGAGGGGCGCCCACCATTGCTGAGGCTTAAGTAGGTAAACAAAGCCCTGGGAAGATCAAACTAGGTGGAGCTCACAGCAGCTCAAGGAGGCCTGCCAGTCTCTGTAGACTCCACCTCTGGGGACAGTGCACAGCTCAACAACAAGAACAACAACAACAAAGCAGCAAAAACCTCTGCAGACGCAAGCAACTCTGTCTGACAGCTTTGAAGAGAGCGGTGTATCTCCCAACACGGAGGTTGAGATCTGAGAACGGACAGACTGCCTGCTCAAGTGGGTCCCTGACCCCTGAGTAGCCCAACTGGGAGACATCCCCCACTAGGGGCAGTCTGACACCCCACACCTCACAGGGTGGAGTACACCCCTGAGAGGAAGCTTCCAAAGCAAGAATCAGACAGGTACACTCGCTGTTCAGCGGTATTCTATCTTCTGCAGCCTATGCTGCTGACACCCAGGCAAACAGGGTCTGGAGTGGATCTCAAGCAATCTCCAACAGACCTACAGCTGAGGGTCCTGACTGTTAGAAGGAAAACTAACAAACAGGAAGGACACCCACACCAAAACCCCATCAGTACGTCACCATCATCAAAGACCAGAGGCAGATAAAACCACAAACATGGGGAAAAAGCAGGGCAGAAAAGCTGGAAATTCAAAAAATAAGAGCGCATCTCCCCCTCCAAAGGAACGCAGCACATCGCCAGCAACGGATCAAAGCTGGACGGAGAATGACTTTGACGAGATGAGAGAAGAAGGCTCCAGTCCATCAAACTTCTCAGAGCTAAAGGAGGAATTACGTACCCAGTGCAAAGAAACTAAAAATCTTGAAAAAAAAGTGGAAGAATTGATAACTAGAATAATTAATGCAGAGAAGGCCATAAACGAACGGACAGAGATGAAAACCATGACACGAGAAATATGTGACAAATGCACAAGCTTCAGTAACTGACTGGATCAACTGGAAGAAAGAGTATCAGCGATTGAGGATCAAATGAATGAAATGAAGCGAGAAGAGAAATCTAAAGAAAAAAGAAGAAAAAGAAATGAACAAAGCCTGCAAGAAGTATGGGATTATGTAAAAAGACCAAATCTACGTCTCATTGGGGTGCCTGAAAGTGAGGGGGAAAATGGAACCAAGTTGGAAAACGCTCTTCAGGATATCATCCAGGAGAACTTCCCCAACCTAGTAGGGCAGGCCAACATTCAAATCCAGGAAATACAGAGAACGCCACAAAGATACTCCTCGAGAAGAGCAACTCCAAGACACATAATTGCCAGATTCACCAAAGTTGAAATGAAGGAAAAAATCTTAAGGGCAGCCAGAGAGAAAGGTTGGGTTACCCACAAAGGGAAGCCCATCAGACTAACAGCAGATCTCTTGGCAGAAACTCTACAAGTCAGAAGAGAGTGGGGGCCAATATTCAACATTCTTAAAGAAAAGAATTTTCAACCCAGAATTTCATATCCAACCAAACTAAGTTTCATAAGTGAAGGAGAAATAAAATCCTTTACAGATAAGCAAATGCTTAGAGATCTTGTCACCACCAGGCCTGCCTTACAAGAGACCCTGAAGGAAGCACTAAACATGGAAAGGAACAACCGGTACCAGCCATTGCAAAAACATGCCAAAATGGAAAGACCATCGAGGCTAGGAAAAAACTGCATCAACTAACGAGCAAAATAACCAGTGAATATCATAATGGCAGGATCAAGTTCACACATAACAATAATAACCTTAAATGTAAATGGACTAAATGCTCCAATTAAAAGATACAGACTGGTAAACTGGATAAAGAGTCAAGACCTATCAGTCTGCTGTATTCAGGAGACCCATCTCACATGCAGAGACATACATAGGCTCAAAATAAAGGGATGGAGGAAGATCTACCAAGCAAATGGAAAAAAAAAAAAAAAAAAAAAAAAGCAGGGGTTACAATCCTAGTCTCTGATAAAACAGACTTTAAACCATCAAAGATCAAAAGAGACAAAGGCCATTACATAATGGTAAAGGGATCAATTCAACAGGAAGAGCTAACTATCCTAAATACATATGCACCCAATACAGGAGCACCCAGATTCATAAAGCAAGTCCTTACAGACGTACAAAGAGACTTAGACTCCCATACAATAATAATGGGAGACTTCAACACTCCACTGTCAACATTAGACAGATCAACGAGACAGAAAGTTAACAAGGATATCCAGGAATTGAACTCATCTCTGCAGCAAGCAGACCTAATAGACATCTACAGAACTCTCCACCCCAAATCAACAGAACATACATTCTTCTCAGCACCACATCACACTTATTTCAAAATTGACCACATAATTGGAAGTAAAGCACTCCTCAGCAAATGTACAAGAACACAAATTATAACAAACTGTCTCTCAGACCACAGTGCAATCAAACTAGAACTCAGGACTAAGAAACTCAATCAAAACTGCTCAACTACATGGAAACTGAATAACCTGCTCCTGAATGACTACTGGGTACACAATGAAATGAAGGCAGAAATAAAGACGTTCTTTGAAACCAATGAGAACAAAGACACAACATACCAGAATCTCTGGGACACATTTAAAGCAGTGTGTAGAGGGAAACTTATAGCACTAAATGCCCACAAGAGAAAGCTGGAAAGATCTAAAATTGACACCCTAACATCACAATTAAAAGAACTAGAGAAGCAAGAGCAAACACATTCAAAAGCTAGCAGAAGGCAAGAAATAACGAAGATCAGAGCAGAAATGAAGGAGATAGAGACACAAAAAACTCTCCAAAAAATCAATGAATCCAGGAGTTGGTTTTTTGAAAAGATCAACAAAATTGATAGACTGCTAGCAAGACTAATAAAGAAGAAAAGAGAGAAGAATCAAATTGACACAATTAAAAATGATAAAGGGGATATCACCACCGACCCCACAGAAATACAAACTACCATCAGAGAATACTATAAACACCTCTACGCAAATAAACTAGAAAATCTAGAAGAAATGGATAATTTCCTGGACACTTACACTCTCCCAAGACTAAACCAGGAAGAAGCTGAATCCCTGAATAAACCAATAGCAGGCTCTGAAATTGAGGCAATAATTAATAGCCTACCAACCAAAAAAATTCCAGGACCAGATGGATTCACAGCTGAATTCTACCAGAGGTACAAGGAGGAGTTGGTACCATTCCTTCTGAAACTATTCCAATCAATAGAAAAAGAGGGAATCCTCCCTAACTCATTTTATGAGGCCAACATCATCCTGATACCAAAGCCTGGCAGAGATACAACAAAAAAAGAGAATTTTAGACCAATATCCCTGATGAACATCGATGCAAAAATCCTCAATAAAATACTGGCAAACCGGATCCAGCAGCACATCAAAAAGCTTATCCACCATGATCAAGTGGGCTTCATCCCTGGGATGCAAGGCTGGTTCAACATTCAGAAATCAATAAACGTAATCCAGCATATAAACAGAACCAAAGAGAAAAACCACATGATTATCTCAATAGATGCAGAGAAGGCCTTCGACAAAATTCAACAGCCCTTCATGCTAAAAATGCTCAATAAATTCGGTATTGATGGAACGTATCTCAAAATCATAAGAGCTATTTATGACAAACCCACAGCCAATATCATACTGAATGGGCAAAAACTGGAAAAATTCCCTTTGAAAACTGGCACAAGACAGGGATGCCCTCTCTCACCACTCCTATTCAACATAGTGTTGGAAGTTCTGGCTAGGGTAATCAGGCAAGAGAAAGAAATAAAGGGTATTTAGTTAGGAAAAGAAGAAGTCAAACTGTCCCTGTTTGCAGATGACATGATTGTATATTTAGAAAACCCCATTGTCGCAGCCCAAAATTTTCTTAAGCTGATAAGAAACTTCAGCAAAGTCTCAGGATACAAAATTAATGTGCAAAAATCACAAGCATTCTTATACACCAGTAACAGACAAACAGAGAGCCAAATCAGGAATGAACTTCCATTCACAATTGCTTCAAAGAGAATAAAATACCTAGGAATCCAACTGACAAGGGATGTAAAGGACCTCTTCAAGGAGAACTACAAACCACTGCTCAGTGAAATCAAAGAGGACATAAACAAATGGAAGAACATACCATACTCATGGATAGGAAGAATCAATATTGTGAATATGGCCATACTGCCCAAGGTAATTTATAGATTCAATGCCATCCCCATCAAGCTACCAATGAGTTTCTTCACAGAATTGGAAAAAACTGCTTTAAAGTTCATATGGAACCAAAAAAGAGCCCGCATCTCCAAGACAATCCTATGTCAAAAGAACAAAGCTGGAGGCATCACACTACCTGACTTCAAACTATACTACAAGGCTACAGTAACCAAAACAGCATGGTACTGGTACCAAAACAGATATAGACCAATGGAACAGAACAGAGTCCTCAGAAATAATACCACACATCTACAGCCATCTGATCTTTGATAAACCTGAGAAAATCAAGAAATGAGGAAAGGATTCCCTAATTAATAAATGGTTCTGTGATAATTGACTAGCCATAAGTAGAAAGCTGAAACTGGATCCTTTCCTTACTCCTTATACGAAAATTAATTCAAGATGGATTAGAGACTTAAATGTTAGACCTAATACCATAAAAACCCTAGAAGAAAACTTAGGTAATACCATTCAAGACATAGGCATGGGCAAGGACTTCATGTCTAAAATACCAAAAGCAATGGCAACAAAAGCCAAAATTGACAAATGGGATCTAATTAAACTAAAGAGCTTCTGCACAGCAAAAGAAACTACCATCAGAATGAACAGGAAACCTACAGAATGAGAGAAAATTTTTGCAAACTACTCATCTGACAAAGGGCTAATATCCAGAACCTGCAAAGAACTCAAACAAATTTACAAGAAAAAAACAAACAACCCCATCAAAAAGTGGGCAAAGGATATGAATAGACATTTCTCAAAAGAGGACATTCATACAGCCAACAGACATATGAAAAAATGCTCATCATCACTGGCCATCAGAGAAATGCAAATCAAAACCACAATGAGATACCATCTCACACCAGTTAGAATGGCAATCATTCAAAAGTCAGGAAACAACAGGTGCTGGAGAGGATGTGGAGAAATAGGAACACTTTTACACTGTGGGTGGGATTGTAAACTAGTTCAACCATTATGGAAAACAGTATGGCGATTCCTCAAGGATCTAGAACTAGAAGTACCATATGACCCAGCCATCCCATTACTGGGTATATACCCAAAGGATTATAAATCATGCTGCTATAAAGACACATGCACACGGATGTTTATTGCGGCACTATTCACAATAGCAAAGATTTGGAATCAACCCAAATGTCCATCAGTGACAGACTGGATTAAGAAAATGTGGCACATATACACCATGGAATACTATGCAGCCATCAAAAAGGATGAGTTTGTGTCCTTTGTAGGGACATGGATGCAGCTGGAAACCATCGTTCTTAGCAAACTATCACAAGAACAGAAAACCAAACACCGCATGTTCTCACTCATAGGTGGGAACTGAACAATGAGATCACTTGGACTCCGGAAGGGGAACATTACACACCGGGGCCTATCACGGGGAGTGGGTAGGGGGGAGGGATTGCATTGGGAGTTATACCTGATGTAAATGACGAGTTGATGGGTGCTGACGAGTTGATGGGTGCAGCACACACCACATGGCACATGATGGGTGCAGCACACCCACATGTTACATATGTAACAAATCTGCATGTTAAGCACATGTACCCTAGAACTTAAAGTATAATAAAAATATATATATAAATAAATAAAAAGAAACTGCTTTTATAAAGACAGCTAAAGTACAGTGGCTCACACGAGTTTATTTCTCTCCACACAATCATCTGAGTCTGGGTAGGGAGTCTCTACTTCTTACAGTTATCCCTAAACTCAGGCTGGGGGGTTGGTTCTGCCATCCTTAATGCATGGCTTTACACCAGCTCTAACAGCAGACTTTCCAGACAGTGGAAGACAGAGGATGGAGAAAGGACAGGATAATCATCCTTTAGGAGATGGTCAGAGCTGCCCATATCCTTTCTACTCACTTTTCTAACTTAATCACATGGCTACGTCTATCAGCAAGAGAGGCTAGAAAATGTTGCTTGTAGCAGCCACTTGCCCAGCTTAAACTTGGTACCTGGATTATGACACAGGGTGCTAGTGGTTAATGCGTTGGGAAGGGAAAACTTTGTCTACAATAACAAAGCCCCCTACTCAAATCTGTGTCTGAGAAAGAGACCATTTTCCC
This sequence comes from Macaca thibetana thibetana, assembly GCF_024542745.1. NCBI lineage: Eukaryota > Metazoa > Chordata > Mammalia > Primates > Cercopithecidae > Macaca > Macaca thibetana. The sequence continues at coordinate 114,799,268 of NC_065589.1, forward strand.
CCTGGGATTCAATGAGAAGTTTCACATTCTATCCACATTTCACGTATCTCAGTGCCTATATATTTCTGCCTAACTATCTCAAGTTCTGTGCAGCTTTTCCCACATCATGGCAAACTTTACTTCTAACTTCTCCTATTCATTCATCTCTTGAAGTCTGTTTTTTTAAGACTGTCATTTCACTACCAGTTAACCCCCAAGCAAACAAGTCAAATGCAACACTTGCCCGGGGTGCCTATATTTCTTTAGGGCAGACTTGTTGTTAGGGCAGCTGTTGTATTTACAACAGCTGTGTTGTTGCACTAAGAATTAGACCACACGCCACTTGTGTCATATGTGCAGTTAGCAACCAATGCCTTTGGATATATTATTCTTTTATCCTGCGTCTTTATATTTTTATTGATCACTAAGCACATCGTATCTGTAATTTTTATGTTGGTTTTTGGGTAACGTTGCCTTTATAACTATTATTTTTAATAGAAAAACAAACAGCACAATGCACCGCCATGTGTCCTTTCTTCAGTTTTAGCAATTTTCAACATTCTGTTGTGCTGTTATTAATTGTTGAATGTTTATCTTGTTTTTAATGTCTTATAATTACAAATGTGTTGTGACAAATGGCATTTAAAACATATTCTGTATTTAGATCATCTCCTTGGCACAGATAGTTAGAAGCAGAATTTCTGAGAGTAGTCCATCCCACCTTTATGTACTCCATCTATCATTGAGTTAAGCAAGGATCTATTGGTTCCATTTACACTCATACTTTTACCTACTAGGGACAAGCTTTACTCTGCTTTGTTGCTTTACGGATAAGGAATGACCCAGGTGGGCTCCAAAGCTCAGGGTTAAGGTCGGCTTTCTACTGTGAACAATTCTTTTGGGACCAACTTCTGAATGTCACAGGGACCATTGCTGTGATTGTAGAGAAACATGAGGAACATTGATCAGAGCCATGGTCAAAGTTGCAAATAAGTTGTTTGTGCATTTTAACCAAAGAGCAGTTTGAACACAGGCATTTTTTTTTCTTCCTCCCCCAAGCCCTTCTTGACAACACAACAAATGATAATCTGAAATCAAACATGACACTCTACCTGCAGGACCCAACTCTAACAGATGGAGCTGCGTTCAAATAGCTTCATGATGCCAGTTCCAATAAAGGAAAAGTACACAAAAGCACAAGTCTAACGGGAAAAGGAAAAGTGCTCTGAATTTGAAAAGGAGTCAGGTAAGCATAACAGTGACGAAAATTATCAGACCCCTCAGCAGCACAGAGCAACATTCCCTGGGAGATGGGCTGGAAAAGCCATTGCTGTGGCTGCTAGCCAACTCAACATGGATGGGTGGCATAAAGTTTGGGGATGCTAAGGAGCTTTCATTTAGCTGAGACGGGGCTTGAAGGAAACCTGCCAGACTTTTGATCTGTGTTGTGCTGGTGGGTGAGCAACAGCTGCTTTTGTTATCTGAGAACGAAGCATCCTGGGGCTGTGGGACTGCTCTAGGCTTAATGATTTGGGGGTTTTATTAAATAAAAGCACTCAGATGACATTCTAGTGGAGGATGAGGCATCAAAAGGCTCAAGAAATAAAACAACCTTTACCTTGAATATTTTCAGTTCAGTTTCAATGGGGTTGCAGTTGTATCAAGTAAAAAGACTTACAAAATACCTCACAAAAATTTTTTGGGGAAAAGCCTTTTGTCCTTAGCCTGATTTGAATTGGTTCCAACACCATCTGGAAAGAGTGTTAAATTTGGTCTCTTGGATCATATATGGCAAAAAAAAAAAACCCACCTTGCTTTAGTGTTTGTAGCCTTTTTAACCCTCATCTTTTAGGAAATGATCATAACTATTCCACGTCACCATGGCCATCTGGAACTCTAACAGGGATACCCTGGGTGTTTCATTAGTTTACAGTTGGCTTTATCCAAATATAGCTTTGGTTGTACTACAGAGTCCTCCCATAGCTTTGTCACAGTCTTCAAACCCATTGACACATTGAATTCACCAGCATTCATAGGTGAATATTATTGCCCAGCTCTGTGGGAATTTCTTGGGTTGCAAAGATAAATAAGACAGTCATTAAACTCAAAGAGCTCATAGGAAGTACAAAAGACAGACGTTAAACAAATCAGAACACAACAATGTGCAAAGAAAGGCAAGTTGCATAACCATCAGGAGAGGCATGAAGGTGCAATCCATCTGGGGTTACTGGTGAAAGCTGCACAAGAGGTTCTGAAGAGAGTCACCAAATGGTCTTTAAAAGAAAGGAAGTCAATAAACAGCTAGTATTTATGGAGCTCACAAAATGTGCCAGCTATTAAACCAGGCAGTTTAATTTACTTTATTTAAGTTAATACAACTCTGTCATGTATTCACTATTATAAATCTCAATGTACAGACAAGAAAACTAACAGAAAGGTAATAAACTGAAGGTCACACAGCTAGAAAGGATCAGATCACAGACATGATTTTAAGTTTGTCTGACTTCAAAACCCATTCTTCTTCTTAGACACCACACTGATTTTGAACAAAGGAAGGCTCCAGAGGTGTGTACCCAGACAGAGGAGTACAGTCAGCACTATCAACTTTTCCCATCTGTTCCTTCACCTCTGCCTCCCAGGCCAGGCAGTATCCTGACATTTTTTTCTGTCTTCTCAGTCATTCATAGCAAACTAATGATGTTCCCTTCCTCCACCTTTCCAAACTCATTTTTCTTGGAAGAGATCCTAACACAAATCACAAAAACACTGATTCCTATTAAAACAAATCCAAAAAGTAAACCACAACAACCACCCTCCAAAAACATCTGAAGGATTCCTAGTTTCCTCTAGCATTGAGAGGGCTTTGCTACATCCATGATCAGGGCAGCTTGGGACCAGAGCGTGGCTTGTGACTTTTTGAAGAGCCCATTGCTGGTTTGGATTAGTTAAAAGAACACCTGTACTAGTCTGGTCACATTTAGGTACATGAACCTTTTCTGAAGAATAGAATGAGCTTAGATGTTAGCAATCTGTAGTAGATACATTAAATACAACATCCACCTCCCCACCAGCCAGAAGCCAAGAGGATAGAAATTTTGACTAGATACCAGGTTTCCAACCCTGAGGCCACAGCTATTGACTAGCTATTGATCAGCTAAAGTAAGCCCATCTATATTTCAGCATTTCTTATGCGACTTTCTTTATTTTGAAGGGATTATCAAAAGAATTTTATTTGACCATAACACATAAAAATGCACCTTGGTTTGGTTGCCGTTCAAGCCTGATAACTTGAACTAAAGGAGCCCTGTAGGTTTGTTTGTTCACTTTCCAAATTCTCGTTGTGGTGAAATACTCATAACATACAATTTACTATTTAACTGTTTTTCAGTGTATAGTACAGTGGTATTAAAAACATTTTCATAATGATTTACAACCATCACCACTATCAATCTCTATAATGCTTTTCATCTTGTAAAAATGAAGCTCTATACTCATTAACAAATAACTTCCCATTGCCCCCACCCCCATCCTCTGGCAACCACCATTCTATTCTGTTTTTATAAGTTTAAGCACTCTAAATATCTCAATAAATAGAATCATACAGCATTTGTCTTTCTGTGACTCGCTTATTTTACTTAGCCTAATGTCTTCAAGGTTCATCCATGTTATAACCTATTGCAGAACTTTCTTTTGAAGGATGAATAATATTCCATTGTATGGATATTCCACATTTTGTTTATCCATTCATCCATAGATGGACACTTGGATAGCTTCTACATTTTAGCTATTGTGAATGATGCTGAACACAGGTATATGAATATCTCTTCAAGACCCTACTTTCAATTCTTTTGGGTGTATACCCAAAAGTAAAATTGCTGAATCATATGGTAATTCTATTTTGAATTTTTCAGGAACCACCAAACTACTTTCTACTCTGTTTGTACCCCTAACATTTACATTCCACTAACAGTGCTTAACATTTCCAATTTCTCCACATCTTGGGCAACACTTGTTATTTCATATATATGTATATATATGTGAAATTTGGCAATTTTTAAATTACTGATTCAATCTTGTTATTTGTTATTGGTGTGTTCACCAATAACATTTATATATATATATATATATATATATATAGATGGCTATATATATATATAGCCATCTTAATGGATGTGAGGTGGTATCTCATTATAGTTTTGCTTTCCCTAAGGATTAGTAATGTTGAGCATCTTTTCATCAGCTTATTGGCCATGTGCTTATCTAATTTGGAGAAATGTCTATTGAAGTATTTTACCCATTTATGGATAGAGTTACTTGTTTGTTGTTGTTGTTGTTGTCTTAGGAGTACTCAGTATATTCTGGTTATTAATCCCTTATTAGATATATGACTTGGAAATATTTCATCCCACTCTATGATTCACCATTTTACTCTGTCAATAGTGTCTTTTGATGCACAAAACTTTTACATTTTTGTGAAGTCCAATTTGTCTATTTTTTCTTTTGTTGCCTGTGCCTTTAGTGTGATATCTAAGAAACTGTCAAATCCAATGTCATGAAATATTTGCTCTTTTTACTTCAAAGAGTTTTATTGTTTTAGATCTTACATGTAGGTCTTGGTGATTTTGAGTTAATTTTTGAATACGCTATTAAGGGGCCCAATTTAATAATTATTTTGCATGTGGATATCCAGTTTCCTCAGCATCATTTTGTGAAAAGACTGTTCTTTCCCCATTAAATTGTGTTAGCACCCTTGCCACAAATTATTTGACCATACATGTTAGGGTTAATTTCTAGGCTCTCTATTTGATTTCATTGGTTAATTTGTCTACCTTTATGACAGTACCATGTTTTTCTGATTACTGTAGCTTTGTAGTAAGTCTTAAAATCAGGAAGTATGAGTCTTTCAGCTTTGTTCTTTATCAAAATTGTTTCAGCTATTCAGAAACTGATATAGTTTGGATATTTGTTCCCCACAATGTCGTGCTGAAGTGTAATCCCCAGTATTAGAGATGAGGCCTGGTGGGAAGTCTGGGTCATGGGGGCAGATCCCTCACGGCTTGGTGCTGTCCTTACCAGAGTGAGTGAGGTCTCACAAGATCTGATCATTTAAATGTGTGTGACACCCCCTGTCTCTCTCTCTTTCTCCTGCTCTGCCATATGAAATACTTGCTCCTGCTTCACCTTCTGATAAGAGTAAAATTTCCTCAAGCCTTCCCCAAAAGACAAGCAGATGCTGGTCCTATGCTTTCTATATGGTCTGCAGATGGTATGCCAATTAACCTTCTTTTCTTTATAAATTACCCAGTCTCATGTATTTCCTTATAGCAACGCAAGAACTATCTAATACAGGGTTCCTTGAGATTTCATATTAATTTTGGAATAGATTTTTCCAGTTCTGCCCCCCAAAAATTGGGAGTGCAATAGGTATTGTATTATATTTTCTCTTCTGTCTATTGTCCATTCCTATGTTTTACCATTTTCTTTTCTTTCTTCTTTTTTTCTTATTGTAGCTCAACTATTTTGCTTAATACCTTTTGTTACATATATTACAAATATTATTCACATTCTGATGTTTGACTTTTGACTTTGTTTATGACTGTCATTGGAATACAAAGATTTTAAATTTCAATGCAGTCAAATGTATTGATCATTTTACTTTGGCTTTTTGGGTCCTTTTGAAAGAAAGGTTATGAAAAAAATGACAATTGGTTGAAAAATAGATATTTTAGCAGTCTAGAACAAATTAGAAATACGAAGTGATAAAATAGGAAGAATGAAAGTAAACACACTCATATCATGAAAGTAATGAACTAGCATACCTGAATCACCAACATGCTCTAGGGCTAAATGAAATTCCATCAAAAAAATATACAAAAGATCAATGAAACAAGAAGCTGCTTCTTTGAAAAAATAAACAAAATAGATAGACCATTAGATAGATTAACCAAGAAAAGAAGAGAGAAGATTCAAATAAGCTCAATTACAAATGAAACTGGAGACATTTCAACTGACACTATAGAAATGTAAACATCATTCAAGACTACTATGAATACCTTTATGCATGCAAACTAGAAAACCTACAGGAAACTGATAAATTCCTGGGACCATACAAATATCCTAGATTAAATCAGGAAGAAATAGAAACTCTGAACACACCAATAACAAATAACAAGATTGAATCAGTAATTTAAAAATTGCCAAAAACAACAAAAAAGCCCAGGACCAGATGAATTCACAGCTGAATTCTACTAGACATTCAAAGAATTGCTATCAATCCTATTGCAACTATTCCAAAAGACTGAGAAAAAGGGAATCTTCCTTAAATCATTCTATGAACCAAGTATCACCCTGATACCAAAACCCAGAAAGGACGCAACAATAACAAAAAAAGAAAACTACAGGCCAACATCCCTGATGAAAATAGATGCAATTATCTGCAACAAAATACAAGCTAACAGAATTCAACAACACATCAAAAAGATAATACATCTTTATGAAGTGGGTTTCATCTCAGGGATGCAGGGATAATTTAGTATATGAAAGTAAATAAATGTGATACATTCCATAAATAGAATTAAAAACAAAAATGGTGTAATCATCTCAAAAGACGCAGAAAAAGCATTTGAAAAAAATCCAACATCCTTTATGATAAAAACTCTCAACAAACTAGGCATAGAGAGGACTTGTCTCAAAATAATAAAAGCCATTTATGACAAACCCACAGACAACATCATATTGAATAGAAAAAAGGTGAAATCATCTTCCTTGGAACGGGAACAAGACAAGGATGTCGTCTTTCACCATTTCTAGTCCAATATATTTGTGGATATTCTAGCCAGAAAAATTAGGCAAGAGAAGGAAATAAAAGGCATCCAAACTGGAAAAGAGGAAGTCAAACTATTGCTATTTGCAGATGATATGATCATATATATAGAAAATCTTAAAGATTGCTCCAAATGACTCCCAGATTTGATAAACAAACTCAGTAAAGTTTCAAGATACAAAATCAAATCAGTACCAATGCTGTATACCAATGATTGCCAAGCTGAGAATTGATTGAAAAACTTAATCCCTTTCACAACAGATACAAAAATAAAATAAAATACCTAGGAATATACATAAACAGGGAGGTGAATGATCTCTACTAGGAGAACTACAAAATATTTCTGAAAGAAATAATAGACAACAGAAGCAAATGGAAATACACCCCATGCTCATGGATAGGAAGAATCAATATTGTGCAAACGGCTATATTGCCTAAAGCCATCTCTAGATTCAATGCAATTCTCATCAAAATGCCATATCACTTTTCACAGAATTAGACAAAAAATCCTAAAATTTATATGAAATCAAAAAGAGCCTAAATAGCTAAAGCAATCATAAGCAAAAAGAACAAATCAGGAGGTATCACATTACCAGACTTCAAATTATGCTACAGGGCTATACTTGCCAAAACAGCAGGTACTGTTATAAAAAATAGACATATAGACCAATGGAACACAATAGAGAAACCAGAATAAAAGCCAAATATACTGCAGTTAACTTATTTTCAACAAAGCATACAAAAGCTTAAATTAGGGAATGGGCACCCTGTGTAATAAATGGTGCTGGGAAAGCTGGCAAGCTACAAGTAGAAGATCCTCATATCTCATACAAAAATAGATTCAACATGGATCAAACACTTAAATATAAGACCCAAAAGCTTGAAAATTCTAGAAGTCTGTATTAGTCTGTTCTCATGCTGTTGATAAAAACATACCCAAGACTCTTACAAAAGAAAGAGGTTTAATGGATTTACAGTTCCACATGGCTGGAGAGGCCTCACAAACATGGCAGAAGGCAAAGAGGAGCAAGTCATGTCTTACATGAATGGCAACTGGCAAAGGGAGAGCTTGTGCAGGAAAATTCCCGTTTTTTAAAACCATCAGATATCATGAGACTCATTCACTACCATGAGAACAGCATGGGAAAGACCCATCCACATAATTCAATCACCTCCCACCAGGTTCCTCACATGACATGCAGGAATTGTAGGAGTTACAATTCAAGATGAGATTTGGGTGGGAACATGACCAAACCATGTAATTCTGCCCCAGCCCCTCCCAAATCTCATGTCCACACATTTCAAAACCAATTGTGCCTTCCCAATAGTTCCCCAAAGTCTTAACTCATTTCAGCATTAACTCAAAAGTCCACAGTCCAAAGTTTCATCTGAGACAAGGCAAGTTCCTTCTGCCCATGAGCCTGTAAAATCAAAAACAAGTTTGTTACTTCCTAGATCCAATGGGGATACAAGCATTGGATAAATACAGCCATTCTAAATGGGAGAACTTGTCCAAAAAAGGGGCTACAGGCTCCATGCAAGTCTGAAATCCAGGAGGACACTCAAACCTTAAAGCTCCGAAATGATCTCTTTTGACTCCATCTCTCACATCCGGATCACGCTGATGCAAGAGGTGGATTCCCATGGTCTTGGGCAGCTTCAACCTGGTGGCTCTGCAAGGTACAGCCTCTCACCTGGCTGCTTTCATGGGCTGGTGTTGTATCTGCAGCTTTTCTGGCACAAAGAGGAAGCCATCAGTGGGTCATTCCTTTCCGGGATCTGGAGGATGGTGGCCATCTTCTCACAGCTCCACTAGGTGGTACCCCAGGAGGGACTCTGTGTGGGGGCTCTGATCCCACATTTCCCTTCTGCACTGCCCTAGCAGAGGTTCTCCATGGCAGCCCCACCCTGCAGCAAACTTCTGCCTGGACATCCAGGCATTTCCATACATCCTCTGAAATCTAGGCAGAAGTTCCCAAACCTCAATTCTTGACTTCTGTGTACCCACAGGTTCAACACCACATGGAAGGATTGGGGCTTGCACCCTCTAAAGCCATGGCCTGAGCTGTATCTTGCCCCTTTTTAGTCAAGCTGGAATGGCTGGAATTCAGGGCACCAAGTCCCTAGACTGCACACAGCATGGGGACCCTGGACCTGGCCCATGAAACCATATTTTCCTCCTAGGCCTCTGGACCTGTCTTGGTAGGAGCTGCCATGAAGATCTTTGATATGTCCTGGAGGCATTTTTACTATTGTCTTGGGGATTAACTTTTGACTCCTCATTAGTTATGCAGATTTCTGCAGCTTGCTTGAATTTCTCTGAGAATGGGATTCTTTTGTTTTCTATCGCATTGTCAGGCTGCAAATTTTCCAAATTGTCATGCTCTGCTTCCCTTATAAAACGGAATGCCTTTAACAGCACCCAAGTCACATATTGAATGCTTTGCTTCTTGGAGATTTCCTCTGCTGGATACCCTCAATAATCTCTCTCAAGTTCAAGGTTCCACAGATCTCTAGGGCGGTGCAAAATGCCAACAGTCTCTTTGCTAAAACATAACAAGAGTCACCTTTTCTCCAGTTCCCAACAAGTTCCTCATCTCTATCTGAGATCATCTCAGCCTGGACCTTATTGTCCATATCACTACCAGCATTTTTGTCAAAGCTACTAAACAAGTCTCTAGGGAGTTCCAAACTTTCCCACATTTTCCTGTCTTTTCTGAGCCCTCCAACCTGTTCCAACCTCTGCCTATTACCCAGTTCCAATGTTGCTTCCACACTTTGGGGTACTTTTCTGCAGTGCCCACTCTACTGATACCAATTTACTGTATTAGTCTGTCCTCATACTGCTAATAAAGACATACCTGAGACTGGACAATTTGCAAAAGAAAGAGGTTTAATGGACTTACAGTTCCACATGGCTGGGGAGGCCTCACAGTCATGGCAGAAGGCAAGGAAGAGCAAGTCATGTCTTACATTGATGGCAGCAGGCAAAGAGAGAGCTTGTGCAGGGAAACTCACTTTTAACACCATCAGATCTCATGAGACTCACTCACTATCATAAGAACAGTGCAGGAAAGACCCACCCCTATAATTCAAGCACCTCCCACTGGGTTCCTCCCAAGACATGTGGGAACTTAGGGAGTTACAATTCAAGATGAGATTTGGGTGGGGACACAGCCAAACTATATCAAAGACAAGGTTGAAAAAACTCTTCTGGGTATCAGCCTAGACAAAGAATTTGTGACTAAAATCCCAATAGCAAATGTGGCAAAAATAACTAAATAAATGAGACCTAATTAAACTAAAAAGCTTCTGCACAGCAAAAGAAATAATTATCAGAGTAAACAGAAAACACAGAGAATGATAGAAAATATTTGCAAACAACACATCCAACTAAGGACTAGTATCCATAATATATAAGAAACTCAAACAAATCAACAAGAAAACAACAGATAATCCCATTAAAAAGTGGGCAAAGTACATGAATAGATATTTCTCCAAGGAAGATATACAAATGACCAAAAATCATATGAAGAAATGCTCATCACCACTAATCATTAGGAGAATACAAATGAAAACTACAATGAGATATCATCTTACTTCTGCAAGAATGGCCATTACTAAAAAGTAAACAAACAAACAAACAATAAATAAATACTGGCATGGATATGGGGAAAAGGGGATGCTTATACACTGATAGTGGGAATGTAAATTATTACAATCTTTATGGAAAACAGTATGGAGATTTCTTAAATAGCTAAAAGTAGATCTATCATTTCATTCAGTAATCACACTGCTGAGTTTCGACCCAAAGGAAAAGAAGTTATTAATGAAAGAGATGCTGGCACATACATGTTTATAGCAGCACAATTCACAATTCACAATTGCAAAGATACTGAACCAACCTAAGTTCCCATTAACTAATAAGTGGGTAAGAAAAAATATGGTACATATACACCATGGAATACTACTCAGCCATCAAAAGTAGTGAAATAATGTCTTCTGCAGCAACTTGGATGGAGCTGAAGGCCATTATTCTAAGCGAAGTAACTCAGGAGGGAAAAACCAAAAAAACGTATGTTCTTACTTATAAGTGGGAGCTAAGCCATGAGTATGAAAAGGCATATAGAGTGATAAAAGACTTTAGAGATTCAGAATGGGAAGCGTGGGAGTGGGACTAGGGATTAAAAAAAACTATATATTAGGTACAATGTTCACTATTTGGGTGATGGGTACACTAAAATCTCAGAATTTACCACTATATAATATATTCATGTAACAAACAAACAAACAAACCACTTGCACCCTAAAAGCTCTTGAAATAATTTTTTTAAAGAAAATATTATGATATGGGAAAACCTTCTTCTAATATTATAGAATGCTTTCATCTATAAACTGTTAACATCTGACAGACGGTTCAGGATTTGTTGCTTCCTAGGTTTTTACTAACATTTAAGGTTACTAAGAATAATCATTCTAGTTAATATATAATTCTGTCCATTATGTTCTCAATGACAAAAAAAATGTCTACTTTGGTGGTTATTTAAAAGTTATTTAGAAGATGGCCGAATAGGAACACCTCCAGTCTCCAACTCCCAGCGCGAGCGACACAGAAGACCGGTGATTTCTGCATTTTCAACTGAGGTACTGGGTTCATCTCACTGCGGAGTGCCGGATGATCGGTGCTAGTCAGCTGCTGCAGCCCGACCAGCGAGAGCTGAAGCAGGGCGAGGCATTGCCTCACCTGGGAAGCGCAAGGGAGAAGGGAATCCCTTTTCCTAGCCAGGGGAACTGAGACACACAACACCTGGAAAATCAGGTAACTCCCACCCCAATACTGCGCTTTAAGCAAACAGGCACACCAAGAGATCATATCCCACACCTGGCCGGGAGGGTCCCACACCCACGGAGCATCCCTCATTGCTAGCACAGCAGTCTGTGATCTACCGGCAAGGCAGCAGCGAGGCTGGGGGAGGGGCGCCCGCCATTGCTGAGGCTTAAGTAGGTAAACAAAGCTGCTAGGAAGCTCAAACTGGGTGGAGCTCACAGCAGCTCAAGGAAACCTGCCTGTCTCTGTAGACTCCACCTCTGGGGACAGGGCAATAACAAACGCAGCCGAAACCTCTGCAGACGCAAACGACTCTGTCTGACAGCTTTGAAGAGAGCAGTGGATCTCCCAACACGGAGGTTGAGATCTGAGAAGGGACAGACTCCCTGCTCAAGCGGGTCCCTGACCCCTGAGTAGCCTAACTGGGAGACATCCCCCACTAGGGGCAGTCTGACACCCCACACCTCACAGGGTGGAGTACACCCCTGAGAGGAAGCTTCCAAAGCAAGAATCAGACAGGTACACTCGCTGTTCAGAAATATTCTATCTTCTGCAGCCTCTGCTGCTGATACCCAGGTAAACAGGGTCTGGAGTGGACCTCAAGCAATCTCCAACAGACCTACAGCTGAGGGTCCTGACTGTTAGAAGGAAAACTATCAAACAGGAAGGACACCTACACCAAAACCCCATCAGTACATCACCATCATCAAAGACCAGAGGCAGATAATGGGGAAAAAGCAGGGCAGAAAAGCGGGAAATTAAAAAAATAAGAGCACATCTCCCCCGGCAAAGGAGCGCAGCTCATCGCCAGCAACGGATCAAAGCTGGACGGAGAATGACTTTGACGAGATGAGAGAAGAAGGCTTCAGTCCATCAAATTTCTCAGAGCTAAAGGAGGAATTACGTACCCAGCGCAAAGAAACTAAAAATCTTGAAAAAAAAGTGGAAGAATTGATGGCTAGAGTAATTAATGCAGAGAAGGTCATAAACGAAATGAAAGAGATGAACACCATGACACGAGAAATATGTGACAAATGCACAAGCTTCAGTAACCGACTCGATCAACTGGAAGAAAGAGTATCTGCGATTGAGGATCAAATGAATGAAATGAAGCGAGAAGAGAAACCAAAAGAAAAAAGAAGAAAAAGAAATGAACAAAGCCTGCAAGAAGTATGGGATTATGTAAAAAGACCAAATCTACGTCTCATTGGGGTGCCTGAAAGTGAGGGGGAAAATGGAACCAAGTTGGAAAACACTCTTCAGGATATCATCCAGGAGAACTTCCCCAACCTAGTAGGGCAGGCCAACATTCAAATCCAGGAAATACAGAGAACGCCACAAAGATACTCCTCGAGAAGAGCAACTCCAAGACACATAATTGCCAGATTCACCAAAGTTGAAATGAAGGAAAAAATCTTAAGGGCAGCCAGAGAGAAAGGTTGGGTTACCCACAAAGCGAAGCCCATCAGACTAACAGCAGATCTCTCGGCAGAAACTCTACAAGTCAGAAGAGAGTGGGGGCCAATATTCAACATTCTTAAAGAAAAGAATTTTCAACCCAGAATTTCATATCCAGCCAAACTAAGTTTCATAAGTGAAGGAGAAATAAAATCCTTTACAGATAAGCAAATGCTTAGAGATCTTGTCACCACCAGGCCTGCCTTACAAGAGACCCTGAAGGAAGCACTAAACATGGAAAGGAACAACCGGTACCAGCCATTGCAAAAACATGCCAAAATGGAAAGACCATCGAGGCTAGGAAAAAACTGCATCAACTAACGAGCAAAATAACCAGTGAATATCATAATGGCAGGATCAAGTTCACACATAACAATAATAACCTTAAATGTAAATGGACTAAATGCTCCAATTAAAAGATACAGACTGGTAAACTGGATAAAGAGTCAAGACCTATCAGTCTGCTGTATTCAGGAGACCCATCTCACATGCAGAGACATACATAGGCTCAAAATAAAGGGATGGAGGAAGATCTACCAAGCAAATGGAAAAAAAAAAAAAAAAAAAAAAAGCAGGGGTTACAATCCTAGTCTCTGATAAAACAGACTTTAAACCATCAAAGATCAAAAGAGACAAAGGCCATTACATAATGGTAAAGGGATCAATTCAACAGGAAGAGCTAACTATCCTAAATACATATGCACCCAATACAGGAGCACCCAGATTCATAAAGCAAGTCCTTACAGACGTACAAAGAGACTTAGACTCCCATACAATAATAATGGGAGACTTCAACACTCCACTGTCAACATTAGACAGATCAACGAGACAGAAAGTTAACAAGGATATCCAGGAATTGAACTCATCTCTGCAGCAAGCAGACCTAATAGACATCTACAGAACTCTCCACCCCAAATCAACAGAACATACATTCTTCTCAGCACCACATCACACTTATTTCAAAATTGACCACATAATTGGAAGTAAAGCACTCCTCAGCAAATGTACAAGAACACAAATTATAACAAACTGTCTCTCAGACCACAGTGCAATCAAACTAGAACTCAGGACTAAGAAACTCAATCAAAACTGCTCAACTACATGGAAACTGAATAACCTGCTCCTGAATGACTACTGGGTACACAATGAAATGAAGGCAGAAATAAAGACGTTCTTTGAAACCAATGAGAACAAAGACACAACATACCAGAATCTCTGGGACACATTTAAAGCAGTGTGTAGAGGGAAACTTATAGCACTAAATGCCCACAAGAGAAAGCTGGAAAGATCTAAAATTGACACCCTAACATCACAATTAAAAGAACTAGAGAAGCAAGAGCAAACACATTCAAAAGCTAGCAGAAGGCAAGAAATAACGAAGATCAGAGCAGAAATGAAGGAGATAGAGACACAAAAAACTCTCCAAAAAATCAATGAATCCAGGAGTTGGTTTTTTGAAAAGATCAACAAAATTGATAGACTGCTAGCAAGACTAATAAAGAAGAAAAGAGAGAAGAATCAAATTGACACAATTAAAAATGATAAAGGGGATATCACCACCGACCCCACAGAAATACAAACTACCATCAGAGAATACTATAAACACCTCTACGCAAATCAACTGGAAAATCTAGAAGAAATGGATAATTTCCTGGACACTTACACTCTTCCAAGACTAAACCAGGAAGAAGTTCAATCCCTGAATAGACCAATAGCAGGCTCTGAAATTGAGGCAATAATTAATAGCCTACCAACCAAAAAAAGTCCAGGACCAGATGGATTCACAGCTGAATTCTACCAGAGGTACAAGGAGGAGTTGGTACCATTCCTTCTGAAACTATTCCAATCAATAGAAAAAGAGGGAATCCTCCCTAACTCATTTTATGAGACCAACATCATCCTGATACCAAAGCCTGGCAGAGACACAACAAAAAAAGAGAATTTTAGACCAATATCCCTGATGAACATCGATGCAAAAATCCTCAATAAAATACTGGCAAACCGGATTCAGCAACACATCAAAAAGCTTATCCACCATGATCAAGTGGGCTTCATCCCTGGGATGCAAGGCTGGTTCAACATTCGCAAATCAATAAACATAATCCAGCATATAAACAGAACCAAAGACAAGAACCACATGATTATCTCAATTGATGCAGAAAAGGCTTTTGACAAAATTCAACAGCCCTTCATGCTAAAAACGCTCAATAAATTCGGTATTGATGGAACGTACCTCAAAATAATAAGAGCTATTTATGACAAACCCACAGCCAATATCATACTGAATGGGCAAAAACTGGAAAAATTCCCTTTGAAAACTGGCACAAGACAGGGATGCCCTCTCTCACCACTCCTATTCAACATAGTGTTGGAAGTTCTGGCTAGGGCAATTAGAAAAGAGAAAGAAATCAAGGGTATTCAGTTAGGAAAAGAAGAAGTCAAACTGTCCCTCTTTGCAGATGACATGATTGTATATTTAGAAAACCCCATTGTCTCAGCCCAAAATCTCCTTAAGCTGATAAGCAACTTCAGCAAAGTCTCAGGATACAAAATTAATGTGCAAAAATCACAAGCATTCTTATACACCAGTAACAGACAAACAGAGAGCCAAATCATGAATGAACTTCCATTCACAATTGCTTCAAAGAGAATAAAATACCTAGGAATCCAACTTACAAGGGATATAAAGGACCTCTTCAAGGAGAACTACAAACCACTGCTCAGTGAAATAATAGAGGGCACGAACAAATAGAAGAACATACCATGCTCATGGATAGGAAGAATCAATATCGTGAATATGGCCATACTGCCCAAGGTAATTTATAGATTCAATGCCATCCCCATCAAGCTACCAATGACTTTCTTCACAGAATTGGAAAAAACTGCTTTAAAGTTCATATGGAACCAAAAAAGAGCCTGCATCTCCAAGACAATCCTAAGTCAAAAGAACAAAGCTAGAGGCATCACGCTACCTGACTTCAAACTATACTACAAGGCTACAGTAACCAAAACAGCATGGTACTGGTACCAAAACAGAGATATAGACCAATGGAACAGAACAGAGTCCTCAGAAATAATACCACACATCTACAGCCATCTGATCTTTGACAAACCTGAGAGAAACAAGAAATGGGAAAGGATTCCCTATTTAATAAATGGTGCTGGGAAAATTGGCTAGCCATAAGTAGAAAGCTGAAACTGGATCCTTTCCTTACTCCTTATACGAAAATTAATTCAAGATGGATTAGAGACTTAAATGTTAGACCTAATACCATAAAAATCCTAGAGGAAAACCTAGGTAGTACCATTCAGGACATAGGCATGGGCAAAGACTTCATGTCTAAAACACCAAAAGCAACGGCAGCAAAAGCCAAAATTGACAAATGGGATCTCATTAAACTAAAGAGCTTCTGCACAGCAAAAGAAACTACCATCAGAGTGAACAGGCAACCTACAGAATGGGAGAAAATTTTTGCAATCTACTCATCTGACAAAGGGCTAATATCCAGAACCTACAAAGAACGCAAACAAATTTACAAGAAAAAAACAAACAACCCCATCAAAAAGTGGGCAAAGGATATGAACAGACAGTTCTCAAAAGAAGACATTCATACAGCCACCAGACACATGAAAAAATGCTCGTCATCACTGGCCATCGGAGAGGTGCAGGTCGGGACCGCAGTGGGATACCACCTCACACCAGTTGGAATGGCGATCATTAGAAAGTCAGGAACGACAGGTGCTGGAGAGGATGTAGAGAAATAGGAACACTTTTACACTGTTGGTGGGATTGTGGACTAGTTCAACCATTGTGGAAAGCAGTGTGGCGATTCCTCAAGGATCTAGAACTTGATGTACCATGTGACCCGGCTATCCCATTACTGGGGATATACCCAAAGGATTATAAATCATGCTGCTATAAAGACACATGCACAGTATGTTTGTTGCAGCACTATTCACGATAGCAAAGACTTGGAATCAACCCAAATGTCCATCAGTGACAGATTGGATTAAGAAAATGTGGCACATATACACCATGGAATACTATGCAGCCATCAAAAAGGATGAGTTTGTGTCCTTTGTAGGGACATGGATGCAGCTGGAAACCATCATTCTTAGCAAACTATCACAAGAACAGAAAACCAAACACCGCATGTTCTCACTCATAGGTGGGAACTGAACAATGAGATCACTTGGACTCAGGAAGGGGAACATCACACACAGGGGCCTATCATGGGGAGGGGGGAGGGGGGAAGGATTGCATTGGGAGTTATACCTGATGTAAATGATGAGTTGATGGGTGCAGCACAGCAACATGGCCAAAGTATACATATGTAACAAACCTGCACGTTATGCACATGTACCCTACAACTTAAAGTATAATAATAATAAATAAATTTAAAAAAAAAAGAAAAGAAAAATACTATATGATCTAGCAATCCTGATTCCATACCTTGGGTGCTGTGAATAGCACTATAATAAACATAGAAATATAAATATCACTTCAATTTGATTTCCTTTTGGATATACCCAGTGGTGGGATTGCCGGATCATATGGCATTTTTATTGTTGTTTTCTTGAGGAACAATTATGCTGTTTTTCTATAGTGGTTGTACTAATTTGCATTCCCACAATCAGTGTACAAACCTTCCTCTTTCTCCTTGCCAGTCTCTGTTGTTTTTTTGTCTTTTTGATCATAGCCGTTTTGGCTGGGGTGAGATTATATCTCATTGTGGTTTTGATTTGTATTTCTCTGATGATTAGTGATGTTGAACACTTCTTGTGTACTTGTTTGACATCTGTATGTCTTCTTTTCGGAAATATCTATCTAGATCATTTGTCTTTTTTAAAAAAAAAGTTATTTATTAAAAGGGTAAAAAGAAACTGGTCAATAGAGGAGAGAGATGTGAAAGTAGTCATGGATATAAAAATGTATTTTTAGTAAGAACAGATAAAAAGAAAATGGAATAATTTTGTATAAGTAAGGATTTCATATGTTAAATTTGTGTCCTAACATAAAATAATAGATTATTTAGGAAAGAGGGAAGTATAGGACAAGTCAGAAAGTCCAAACATGTCATAGATGGTCTGGGTAGGTTGTGATAAGGTTCATGAAGAAAATTTATAAAAGGAATCGTGTATGTGATTAAGTTACCTATAATTAAAATGAAATTATTTATAATAGCCTTTCTAAACATTGGTCTTCTATTTTACAATAAGATTTTCTTAAGGTGTTGATATGTGCTTTTAATGAAACTACAGATTTTGCCTTTTAGTTCTATAACCTATTTCTTTTTAAAGCTTCTCAGATTCATATCTTAGAAGTTCAACTTTTGTTGTATCTCACTGCTGTCAGCTCTTTGGAAAGACTTGAGATGATAACTCGCCTTCAGTTCTTTGTCAGCTCCTATGACATTTTTCTCCAGTTCTAACAGTTGTTATGGTCTAATGTTGAAATGTTTTTATATTGAAGGTAAAATAAAAAGCAATGTTTTCTTCCACTGTAATTTCCTCCAGTATAATTGATTGTGTACTCTTGGCTTTTCTTGATATGTCTAAATTTTTCAATGTAATCAGGAAACTTCTCATGCTGTTCCTAAGAGTCATGTATTTCCCTGACATACTTATAACTTTGAACACAATCTTCCAGTATCTGATTAAATTCAAGCACTTTTTTCATCAAATTTAACTTTCACATTATCTAAATGGGCTTCTTATAAGAACAAGCAGTCACACTGCAGAAGGTTTTTCTTTGCCTTTTCTGTAACTGGCTTAAAAAACAACATTTTATGTTTTATCAGGATAATTCCTGTGTTGTCTTATTAGGTGTTTGATTGCTTAGAAAAACTGAGCTTTAAAATAATTCAATTTTTTTTCAATCCATGTAAACTTCTGTACTGCTTTTAAAGTTTTTTGATTATCACTTTGGTTAAATGAGTAACTATAATTTTACAATGAGCTTTTTAATGTCTTTGACAAACATCCTCAAAATCAAATTCTAAATTAAGTCTCTGACTTATTGCTAGGGGTTATCAAAGCTATAAAAATTAATCACCAAAAGGTTGTATAATCTTTTTACAGTTTCCAATTAGATCATGGGCTTCAGTAGCACCACCCCCAGCCCCTTACAATAGTCATTTTCAGGTGCGATTAACTAATCCTTGTGCTGTTAAATTACATGGTTTTGACTTCTGGTGTAACAACTCCTTGAGTTCACCTTTCCTGCTGCCTAGACAGAGCCAATTTGTCAAGACAGATGAATTGCAACAGAGAAAGAGTAATTCATGCAGACCTGGCTGCGTGAGAGACCAGAATTTTATTATAACTCAAATGAGTCTCCCTGAAAACTTGGGGATTGAAGTTTTCAAGGATAATTTAGTGGGTAGGGAGCCAGTGAGTCAGGTGTGAAATCATAGAAAGTGTAAACTGTCCTCTTTGCAGAGTCACTTCCTGAGTGGGGGCCATAAGACCAGATGAGACAGTTTATCCATCTGGATAGTGCCAGCCGGTCCATCGAGTTCAGGGTCTACAAAATATCCCAAGCACTGATCTCAGGTTTTGCCATAGTGATTTTATCCCCAGGACCAATTTGAGGAGGTTTAGAATCTTGCAGCCTCCAGCTGCATGACTCCTAAACCATGATTTCTAAATTTGTGGCAAATTTGTTAGTCCTGCAAAGGCAGTCTAGTCCCCAGGCAGGAAGGGGGTTTGTTTTGGGAAAGGACTGTTCCTCCCAAAGTTAGTTCAACTTATGACTCAGAATGAACAAGAACATCTTGGAGGTTAGAGGCAAGATGGAGTCAGCTAGTTCGTATCTCTTTCACTGTAACGATTTCCTTAGTTATAATTTTTGCAAAGGTGATTTAACTGGGAATACATATCTTGTCTCAAGAAGGCAATGACTCCTGCCAATATCTGACACCAAACCTAAGTTAACCAAAGCCTCATCTTTAGACCCAGGCAAAGGCAACAATCAAAGTAACTGCCTTCATGAGATGCAGGGAATGGACTGTGCTCAAAAACATTAAGATTCATTTAATAATTTTGCCTCTATGTGAATTAATATAATTTATTATATGTTTTGATACTAAATAATTGAAATGTTTAACTACCTATGAGCTTCCTTTCTTGTCATTTTCAAAACTAGACAGAGTTTATGACATTTTTGTTTAAAACATTGCTAATTATTTGTTTTGTTTCGCCTCCAGAATTTAAAATTATTCAATCCCTCCAGGCCCAGGTACTGTCACATGAGATTGTAAGGGCTGATTTCAAGAAATAAAATTAGGTCAAATCCTCCAAATCAAGAATGAGCACACAGTTGCCTAAACAGCTGAACAAAATGCTTGTGTTTTGTACAGCTAATTGCTACGAGCCAAGATTACAGCAGTTCAGTGTATATAAATTATAAATAAGTCCATTTTATAACTTTGCCGTTTGGCTTTTGTTTTTTGTCTCTTATGTTGCTTAAAAGGGGATTTAAAGGTTAATGAGTGCCTCTACACTTCCATTCTCATTTGGCCTAGAACATTCAATTGACTATAAGTCTTTTGACTCTAAGCCCTTTAGCCAGAGGGGTCACAACCAGAGACATGATGGACTCGAGGCAGATGGCATACTACTCCAGCATTGATATGGTACAACATAAAAGCATGGCCATTAATACTGCTTCTGGCATACCTTGATAAAAAGGGGGACTATAAACTAAAAAAAATAGAATTTTAAGCCTCTCAATGAAGGAGGAATTAAGGCAAAATTGGATCTTTGGAAATGCAGGCAAAATTGACCAGCATTAACATTAAAATAGAGATTCTAAGACTGACAGAACGAACTCTTTATGACAGTAAGATACCAAATTATAAACAGAACCTAAGACTATGCCAGGCAAAGGCTACGTCTCTATCCCAAAGTAAGCAGAGTCATATGTTACATTCATGTTTTTTCAATATGCATGAGTCAGGACCACCTTTATAAATATTCATACATCCTCCTATAACCTGTTAAATATGCATGTTTACTTAACCTGTCATCATATCCCCACAGGAGCCCCAGGTATAAATGACAGTGGGGAACAAAGTAACTTATTTCTTAATGAATCCTAGGGCTATTTATTCAGTCCATAACACCCCAAAAGCAAAAAATACTAAAATTCAAGAGAAATACAGAAAAGATTTTTTAAAAAAAATCTTTGGAATGTTAGCTGGGCGACTTGGAATTAAGAAATAATATTCTCTATGTGCCAGAATGACCAGTTTCTCTATTGGGATGAGAGTTGCTTTGCAAGCTAAATGATCAAGTGACTTTTCCTCCAAGGAAGCAGCAATTTTGCTTACAGATTCCACCAGAACAGGGACTGCAACTGCAGATGCCACTCACTCACCCCTAGGAAGAAAAGCAAAAACTCTTCCCTCTGGAAGTCTGTCAACTATTTGCTGTTTCCAGGTCCTCATACCCCATGAATGACCCTGTTATCCTTTCCACCCAGGAAATAAGGTGCTATGAAAATCCTGGAGAAACCAAGAGCAGACCAAGAGATAGCCAAAAAGTAAACACCCTTCTCACTGAAGAAACCTTGAAGATTAGCCAAGAGGCCCTACAAAATGGTATGGCCTTAGATATCCTGACTGCAACCCAAGGCAGCACTTGTGAACTGATTAAGACTGAATGTTGTGCATATATATATACCACATTATTCTCACAATATAACCCAAGTTATGCATGCATTAGATATCTCTATTTCTGCTATAGATATCTTCTCCGAGGACCCCATAACAGTGTAGTTCAGCCGACTTCCTAATACATGGGAGACTTTCATATACTGTGTGATTGGTACTCTGCTAATTATTCTCCTTAGCTGCTGTGGACCTTATTACCGTTATGTACTTTGTATGGAGGTGCAGGACAGAATATCTCAAAAGCTTCTAGGTCCTAGTACCATAATGCTCCAGCAAGTTCCTACTGTGAATCTGGGAACTCGGGAATATGTCTAACTACAGGCAAATAGATTCCATTCTGATACCCCCTAACTATGCTCCTTTTCAACAAGAAACAGCAAGATTTAACGCATCACCCACTTTCCATCGAAATTGAATGGAATTTGACGGTGAGAAACTAACCAAGAACCCCAGCCTCAAAATGCATTTTGAGGCTTTTTTCCCCGTTTCTTGCTTTCAGCCTTGAAATGTACTTTGAAACTCTTCATTTCTCCTTTCCTACCAGGCACTTATGTGAACAGTGCTCGCTAATCTAATTATGCACTTGCTTAGAAGTTGCAGTGACCAATTTTGAAACAAACCAAATTTAGGAGACCCAGCTGCAGAATTCTTCTAATTGGGGGAAGTTACTAACAACCCACCACTACGGGGCAAAAGTCAGGATAACAGAAACCCAGCCTCTGAATGGGCAATTACTTAAGATAACCAGCAGAATGAGACAGGCCGAACTGCCACCCTCCCGCACCTTGCCGTGTGTTTCCCACACCTTTTCCTTCTGAAAACCCTTCAATCATCCCCAGAGACAGAGAGGCCTTCCTTGAGGCAGAAGCTTGGCTATCTCCCATCTGCCAGCATTTGATCAATAAAATTGCTTTCCTTTCACCACACCTGCTTCTCGTGTTTTCAACCTCTGAGAGGGGAGCCGTCAGACTTGAGCCTGTTACAAAGGGAAACTTTCTTCAACTCCTCCAACCATGGATAAAGCCTGACTCTATCCACTACCCATCTCAGCACTGTTACTTTCACTGAAGAAAAAGCTGTTTGGATCCATCTGACTTTAGTCAGGTTGGAAGCTGAGAGGAAGAAAAACTACCATGACGAGGGTGGGAGTTAGAAGACCAAGAGGCCATGAGAAAAGGGAAGAGGAAAGAGCGGTCACAGAGGAAGGCTCTCTTATGCCTAACTGAAGTGGACACAGTGTGGATGACAGGAGACAGAAGACAGAAAGTAAATAATTGTTTCTACCATTCGCAGGATTTTGTGTACATGCCTGACTGTCTAATGATAAGACCCTTGAGGACGGACTCTCTGTCTAGCTTTTGTTGCAATATCTTGTAAAAATACTTCCAGACTTAATGAAGTATCTGCAGAGACTAGATAGAAGAAATAGCATCTGAATCTGTAAGTAACTCTTTTGTTGTTGTTAGTAGTCTGACAAGAGGCACAGCCTGCAGTACATGAAATGAAGCAATATTCTCACCACACAGCAGGTGCATTCCAGAAAAAACCTTCATTTCAAGTCTGCACCTGGCTTGGTCTGTGGAATTGAGCAAGGTATAGGTATAAGTCTTAGGAGAGGGCAACCAACCTGATGGAGGGTAATGAACCAATTATTTCCTCAAGCTTTGTTAAACTTATGCTTTAGAAAGAACTATGCAAATAAAGAGAGACTTCAACTTCAGAGAAATGACCCTTAATAAAAATAATAATAAATAATGGACGACACCAAAGGAACATGCGTCTTTTCTTCTATGCAACTTCTGTGTTTCTGTAAAGTTAGGTGTAAATTAAATACATTTTAAAAAGATAAAAGTATTTTCCTTTTTTTAATTTAAACTTTTCATTGAAGCCTACATATACAAAACATTATGCACATTACTAGTGCAAAGCTTGATGAATCTTTCAAACTAAATATACCCGTGTAGCTGGAACCCAACTCATGAGACAGAACATGGCACACTCTCCAGAGGCTCCCAAGTCTCCATCTAGTCACTATCTAGCTGCCTCAAAAGAAACTCACCGCTAGGCTGACACCTAATACCACAAACTCGTTTTGTGTTTTGAACCTGAGAGAAACAGAAACACATTATATATGTTTGTCCTTTTTGCCTGGTTTCATCACTCAATGCAATGTTTGTATGTAGTTTTAGATCGTTCCTTCTTATTATAGTATAGCATTCTACTACATGAAAACAATAGAATCCCACTATTCTAATATCTATTTTACTATTTTATTATATCCCTCCTACTATTGATGGAAATTTTAGTTTCCAGTTGGGACTTTTAAGAATGGTGTTGCAATGACCATACCTACACATATCTTTTTGTGGATCTAAGGGTACATTTTTCTTCACTACATGCCTAGGAACCCATACCTAGGAATGAAATAAAATGTGGGGGTTTTATATATATATACAGACACACACACACACATATATAATCCATATATAGGTATGCATACATACACATATATTTCTATATATAATCCATATATAGATATACATACACACATATAATCCATATATAGGTATGCATACATACACATATATTTCTATATATAATCCATATATAGATATACATACACACATATATAACATATGTAACATAGTTATATATTATATATACATATGTTACATATGTTATATATGATATTATATAGCATATAATATATGAATATATAATATATAACATATGTGATATATGTGATATATATAATATAGGTAATATATAATTACATAATATGTACCTATATGTGGATATATAATGTATTACATATATGAAATATATATATTTTATAAATATATTATATTACATATATTACATATATTACATATATTATATTGCATATATCACATAAATATAATATATTACATATTATATATTATATATAAAACATATATTTTATATATTTTATATATTACATATATTATATACTATGTAATCTATTATATTAATTATAATATGTAATATATATTGTATATTAATTATATTATATATTTTTAGATACATATTATATATTACTATATTAATATATTACATAAATATATGTGTGTATGTATATCTATATATGTATTTGTATGTGCATATATAACATAAAATATGTTACATATAATATATAATGTATGTGTTGACATCTATATATAACATTATATATAAGTAATATATATTATGTAATATAAAATATAATATATAATATTTGTGTGTATGTATATTTATATAGATGGATTACATATGTGTGTGTATATAGATATGCACACATGCATACTTAGCTTTATTTGATATTGCCAGACTGGTTTGAAAATGCAAAATTTTAGGCATACACATTTCTGGAGTAATTGTGACCCATTTCACTAATTTTAAGGTTTTTTTAAAAATTTGTTTCTTTTAAAATCAATACTCAAAAAAAATTGGGGGTTACAGTCATAAAATTGTTTTATGTCTTGATTGTGGTAGTGATTAGATGTGACTGCACATTTGTTAAAACTTGTAGAAATGGCCGGGCGTGGTGGTTCACGCCTGTAATCCCAGCACTTTGGGAGGCCGAGGCGGTTGGATCACGAGGTCAGGAGATCGAGACCATCCTGGCTAACACAGTGAAACCCCGTCTCTACTAAAAATGCAAAAAATTAGCCGGGCATGGCGGCGGGCGCCTGTAGTCCCAGCTACTTGGGAGGCTGAGGCAGGAGAATGGCGTGAACCCTGGAGGCGGAGCTTGCAGTGAGCCGAGATCGCGCCACTGCACTCCAGCCTGGGCGACAGAGTGAGACTCCGTCTCAAAAAAAACAAAACAAAACAAAACAAAACTTGTAGAAATGTATTACAAAATGCTGATTTTTATTTTATGAATTAGTTTATTGATTACCCAGTTGAGGAATATTTGGTTATTTCCTGTCTTGTCAATTACAATAACAGTTTTATGCTGCTATAAATATCAACGTCAGGTATTCACGTGGACATATGCTTTCATTTCTTTAGGGTAAATACATACAAATGGGATTTCTGGGTCACACAGGAATGCATATTTAACTTCATAAGTAACTGACAAATTATTTTCTGCAGCGGCTGTTCCATTTTGCATTCCCAAAAGCAATATATGAGAGTTCCAGTTGCTTAGCATACTTACTACCATCACTTAGTATTGTCAAGTTTTGTTTTCTCTGTTAGTTTCAGCCATGCTAAGGGGTATGTAGTGGTAGCTCTTTGTGGTTTTAATTGGATTTTCCTAATGACTAATGAGGTTGACATCTTTTAATATGCTTATTTTCTGTCCATGTGCCTTCTTTGGTAAACTGTTTGCTCAGTTCTTCTGCCCATTTTTTATTGGGTTGTTTGTTTCCTTATCATTATGTTTTGAGAGTTCTTTATCAGATATATGATTTGCAGATATTTTCTTCCAGGCTGTAACTCATCTTCCCATTCTTGTCACAAAAGTTTTTTGCAAAGCAAAAATATTTTATTTTGAAGAAGTCAAATTTATCAGTTTTTTCTTTTCTTTCTTTCTTTTTCTTTTCTTTTCTTTTTTTTTTTTTTAAGACAGAGTCTGGCTCTGTTGCCCAGGCTGGAGTGCAATGGTACAATCTCGGCTCACTGCAACCTCCACCTCCCAGGGTTCAAGCGATTCTCCTGCCTCAGCCTCTCTAGTAGCTGGGATTACAGGCGCCCACCACCACACCTGGCCAATTTTTGCATTTTTAGTAGAGACGGGTTTTCACCATGTTGGCCAGGTGGTCTCAAACTCCTGACCTCAGACAATCCACTCACCTCGGCCTCCCAAGTACTGGGATGATAGGCATGAGCCATCATGCCTGGCCCAGTTTTCTTTTTTATAGATCATAGTTTTGGTTTGTTGTTCTTATTTAAGATCTCTTTGCCTAACCTAAGGGCACAAAAATTTTTCTCTTATGTTTTATTTTAAAAACTTCTTAGTTTCATATTTTAAATTTAGACTTATAATTCATTTTGAATTAATTTTTCATAAAGAATATAGACTGAAGTTCCATACATATATATATGCAAACGCTAAATTTTTCCAGCACAATTTATTACAAAAATCTGTTCTTTCTCCACTGAATTTCCTTCACACTATTGTCAAAAATCAATCAACCATATTTCTGTATGCCCATTTCTGGACTTTCTACTCTGTCTCATTTATCTATCTATGTATCTTTTCTCCAGTACTATCCTGTCTTGATTGTTATAGTTAGGTTATATTATAGTTAAGATTCATAGTATGTCTTAAAATCAGGCAGTGTAAGTTCTCCAACTTTATTCTTATTTCAAAGTTATTTGGCTATATTGGACTCTTGTCCTTTTCATATAAAATTTGAGACTAGCTTATGGATATCTATAAAAAATCTTATGGAATTTTAATTGAGATTGCATTGAATCTGTAGACCTATTTTGGGGAACTGACATCTTAAATATATTGCTCTTCCAGTCCATGAGCACAACATATCTTTCCATTTATTTGTGTCTTCACTGATAACTTTTATCAGTCTTTTGTAGTTTTCAGCATAGAGATCTTGCATAAATTTTATTAGATTTATATTTAAGTATTTCATTCTCCTTGGTGATATTTTAAACAGTACTATATTTTTACTTTTGGTATCCAATTGTTCATTATTAGAATGTAGATTTCTGGCTGACTTTTTTGTATATTGACAAGGTGTGCTTAAATCTTGCTAAACTTATTTACCTATTTAGCAAAAGAGAGGAGACAGAAAAAGGAACTGACCAAAGCTTGGGAAGAATTCTCATTTAGAGATGGGAAAAAGAAGCAACCCCGAAAAAGACAGAAAATGAATGGAGATAGGAACACAGTCAAGAGAAGGTGGCACCATTTCATATTCCCCCAACTCATGCAGTCTTTCACCAAACTCTTGAAAAGCTTGTAGTCTCTTTTATAAGGCATTACTCAATTATACCTTATTCCACTCCAATTTTGCTTAATATCTTTAAATTCTACCCCCTATACTTACCCTCCCTCCAAAATCATTAAGTGCCTTTTGAGACCTGGGAAAAAGCCTTAAACATTGACTCACGGAACAAAAATCATCTCATTCTGTGACCCTCTACCCCTCCCTAAGTATTTTCCTACAATTTTTACAGTATTGGAACAAGTCTGACTACTTTCATTTAATAGACACATATTCACCATTTGTTATGTATATGCCATTTAGAGGAGGCTGTGGATAGGAGGGATGCAGAGCAAGAATAACATTCAAAATATCCAGCAACTTGACCAACATGGGCTCTGGCAAAGCCATAGCCTGGGTAAGGACCCTGGAGAAACTGCTATGCCAGGTGTAAACCTTGTAGTTATTTGAATAACGTGATGTGAGAGGTCCTGGAGGAAGGGGACAGAGAGTCCTCTGTGGAGGACTTGGGGCAGTGGCTATCTACCAAAAGATATGGACATGTAAGATATGGACATGTAACACTGTAATACCTGACATATCCCTATCCCCAGTGATCCCGGGAACTGGGGAGTTCATAGCAGTTGCTACTCAGCAAGACAAGACAATACATGAACTAATGATTACAATATCATGCAGCCATAAGAGAAACAATTTTAGGATCTGCTAAATTTATTACACCAAGGAGGAAGTTGAGCCCTGGAGATTCAGTCATATATCAGGTTTGCAACTTCTCATTATTAGGTTATAGATTAACTCTCTTTCTCATTGTTCTTGTTCTGTAAATGACTAGGAGAGACTGGAGACCAAACCTCTTTCCCTTCCAATCACTGATTTTTGTTACAGATTAACTGTCTCCTTTATTTTCCTGTACCTTACTCAAACCAGATGGTGCAAAGGATCCCATGACTGTTACATCTTCAATGTCAATGTTAAATATACCTTTCCAAAAAAGAACTACCTAAACTAATCAGATTGTTATAATTATGCATTCAGCCATGTATAGAAAGATGCTGAGTTTCTGTTATGCTTTCCTAAATTTGGTCTCTGTAAAGGATCCCAAACTTCTATACTTTAGAAGAATGACTTCAATTCTTTGGAGTCTGTGTTTCCTGAGTGGCTGTCCTCCAAAACTTTATGTTTGAACAAACATAAATTCACTTTAAACTAAGTTCTGATCTTTTTGATTATTTTATCGCAAGTACAGCATCTAATGAGCCCTGAGAGGGAACAAGGAAAATTTAATGGAGACTTGGAGAGGTGGAGATCACTTCTTTTCGGAAGGAGAATAATAATATTTGAGTTTAATTCCAAAAACAGGTGTATTTAGGTGTGGAAGCAGAAGCAGTGAAAATGAAGGGCATAGATTAAGTACAAGTCAAAAGGCAAAAGTGCACTGTTTGCCTGTAACAAAGGAGCTCAGAAAGAGTAGCAAGAAATAAGACGGCAGGTAAAACCACCTGGAAAAAGGAATGAACAAATTATGGGGGTGGAGCTAGATTCTTTAGATATTCATGAATATGTCATAGAATTTTCAGCTGAAAAGGGGTTAGAGACCCTAAAGGCCAACCTTGCAACCTTTTGGTGGTAAAAATGGGGAAACTGAGGCCCAGAGGAAGGAGTATGTTAATATCAGAAGCCCAGAATTCTCATTTCAGAGCTTTCTTCCCCAGGTCTCATTTCTCTCCTCTTCTCATGGTTTTTACGGTGCAAAATAAATAAATGTCTATAAGCAGCAGCTGCTGATGAGGAGCCTTTGATGTCTGATTTCTCCCCCAGAGGGCTGGCATAGTGCCTTACTTCCTAAAGATGCATTCGAATAGGCCATACTCCTCAAGTTCCTGCTTTCTCTTCCGGTGTGGAGACTCTGTCTCAAAAAAAAAAAAAAAAAAAAAAAACAATAAAACTGAGAACGGTAAGCGGATGCTCTGGTCTCTCTGCCCCTCCATAGCAAGCTGGAGCTTTTTCCTTCTACGAGGCAACAGTAGCACCGCTTAGCTCTCTGTTGAAAGAATTCAAATGCAATACACGTTATGTAAGCTCTGTTTTTCTCTCCTCATCTGGTCAGGCATGACACAAAGCTCTCATCCTGAAGGGTTTTCTCCCTTTCCCTTGCTCCTACTCCTACATTAGATGTGTTTCTTATGAAGCCGCATTCTCATCCGAGATATTATTCGGATTCATTTTACTTCCATTTTTTCATCTGTTCTATCAGTCAAGAGGAAAACAGATAAAAAGGCTGCTCTTAGAACAAATTGAAAATCTCACAGTTTCAAACTCACTTACTGTGCATCTCTTCCTGAGGATTTTCTGCTTGATGGACAGCAATCATAGTCTAGGACCCAATAACAGAACTGACTGAAATTTTTACCAAACCTTTCTCTAATTTTACTATTTTAACTGTCTAACATATAATTTTTCTGGACACAAGCTTTTAGCCTATTTTATACCCTTCACAACATGGTTTTGTTTTTTAAATATTGTTTCATATTAATAAAATGAAAGTTAGTGAGCCTCTAAATTTTGAATTAATTCAGCTGTCATTTCATGTATATTTTCTATGACTACATGATAGACTTTACTAAATGCTAAACATGTATCAGCACATTTAGTTGCCATAATCAATCTTCCGAGGTAGACACTTTGATTTTTTTCTCATGCAGGTGGGGAAACTGGAACTTAAGTATTTAAATATTCATCATGGTCTTCTAGCTAATAGGTAATAGAACCTGAACTTAACTCCAGACAGCTTGAGTCTCAAACTTTCACATATAAACATAACATTATCAAACCCCATTCCAAGTTGTCTTTCCTAGGCAGTCAATTACATTATGATTCTCTAAAAATTTACTACGTAAATTGTATTAAAATCAGCAAAGTGATCTAGAGAAGAATAAGACTGCACTCTTTAAACAAACAAGCAATAAAACATTTTAAAAACTATGACAAGAATAACACACAAAATTTTTATTGATAAATATAATCATAAAACAGCTATTTTATTTTATTTTTTAATTCATAAATAATAATTGTACATATTCATGGGGGTTCATAGTGATATTTTGATGCATACAATGTATAGAAAGCAGTCTGGGTAATTAGTATACCCATCATCTCAAACATTTATCATTTCTTTGTGTTAGAAATGTTTAATATCCTCCCTCTAGCTATTTGAAGCTACATATTACTATTAACTATAGTCATCCTACAGTGGTATACAACATTAGAACTTGTTCCTGTTATCTATAATTTTGTAATCTTCAACAAATATCTCCCTGTCCCTTAATTTCCCTTACCTTCCCAGTCTACAGTATATTTTGTTCTACGTTTTACTTCTGTGACATTAACTGTGTTTTAGCTTCCACATATAGGTGAGAACATTTGGTGTTTAACTTTCTGTTCCTGGCTTATTTCACTTAACCTAATATCATCCGGTTCCATGCATGTTGCCATGAATGACAGAATTTTACTCTTTTGATTGCCAAATAGTATGATGGCATATGTATATCACATTTTCTTCGTTCATCTGTTGTTGGACACCTAGAGTCATTTCATGTCTTGGCTATTTTGGGTAGTTCTGCAATAAACATGGGGGTTCAAATGTCTTTTTGATATAATGCTTTCCTTTCCTTTGGAAATTCTCAACAGTAGGATTGCTGGATCATATGGTCGTTCTATTTGTAGTTATTTTAGGAACCACCATACTGTTCTCCAATGAATTCATTTTTCAAAAATTATAATTTTCTGATAATTCAGTGACCCAGGACCTCATCTCAAGCAAAAGCGGCTCCTGAAAAGCCATTTGCTATCCATAAATATCACATGTCAACTTCTGTGCAACTTTAATAAAAGAGCTATGGATCAAAGCCATTGCTATATGATTAATAACTTTTATTAATTACACAGGATTACATTTTGCTATCTAGTGTTTCCAACTTATAATATAGTAAAAACTAGAAAATTAAAAAATGTGTACCGAGGAAGATATGGGAAGCGGATAGATAGAAAACAATAAGAAATCACAGAGGACAGTGTGACAGTAGAGATGAGAGAGAAAACTAAATCAAAGGAACCAACAAAGATATAACATCCTAGAGCAATTTAGAGAAGAAGACTATCAGCTTAAAATTCTAATGGTCACTGAGGAAGTCTGCATTACATCACAAGACAATGCACAATTTTGATGATGAAGGATCCAAATTATGCCCAAGAGAATTAAGTATAATTTTTAGCATTTTCATCAATTAGACCTGAGAAGACACAATGCACATTATTTATTTCTAAATTTACATTTATATTTTTAGCACTATTTATTTTTCCTTTAGCAACTTCCAGTTTATCCTCATATTTTTGATACAAATGTATTCTATGTTCTTCTTGAGTTGTACTCCCTCGCGTTTCAACTGCTTCTGTTGCCTGAAAAAATTATCCCTATGTGTTGGAATCTCTGCCTTGTGCTCCAATTTTATACAGAGCAAAGAGATATGGTAATTATATGATAAATTGGGCAGTTTTCATCTATAGCAATATTTTTCTGGTCACTATTTTTTCAAATTTTATTGATGCATAATATTTGTACATATATAGAGTGCATACAATATTTTATTACATAAATAGAATGTGTAATGATCAAGTAAGGGTATTTGGGATGTCTATCACCCCAAGTATTTACCATTTCTATGTGTTGGGAACATTTTAAGTCCTCTGTTCTAGCTATTTTTAAATACACAATACACTGTTGTTAACTATAGACACCTTAACATACTATTGAATATTAGAACTTAGTACTTCTATTTGATTGTATGTTTGTACCCATTAAACAATCTCTCTTTATCCCCTCCTGACCCACACAGCCTTCTCATCCTCTGGTATTTACTGTTCTACTCTCTACCTCTGTGAGATCTACTTTTAGAACTCCCATATACAAATGAAACATGCAATATTTGTCTTTCTGTGCCTGGCTTATTTCACTTTACATAATAACCTCCAGTTCCATCCATGTTTCAGTAAATGACATACCTTCTTTTTTATGTCCAAATAGTCTTCCATTATGTGTGTGTGTGTATGTGTATGTATATGTGTGTGTGTGTGTGTATATATATATATATATATATCCCATTTTGTTTACATATTTATCCACAGATAGACCCTTAGGTTGATTTTATGCCTTTGTTTTTTGAATAGTCCTGCAAGAAACATGGGGGTTCAGGTGTCCCTTTGATATACTGATTTATTTTCCTTTGGATAAATTCGTTAAATTACTGGATCATATAGTAGTTCTATTGTTTTTGTTTTTTGTTTCTTTAAGGGACAGATTCTTGCTCTGTCACCTAGGCTGGAGTGCCTTGGACCCATCATAGTTCGCTGTAACCTCAAACTCCTGAATTTGAACATTCCTCTTGACTCAGCCTAATGAGTAGCTAGGACTGCAGGTATGCACCACCATGTCTGGCTATTTTTTAATTATTATTTTTTGTGGAAATGAGGTCTGGGTGAGTTGCCCAGCCTGGTCTTAAACTCCTGGCCTCCAGTGATCTTTCTGCCTCAACCTCTCAAAGTGCTGGAATTACTGGCATAAGCCACAGTGCCAGGCCTGGTAGTTCTATTATACTTTTAGGTTTTTGAGAAATCGTCATACTGTTTTCCATGTGGCTGTACTAATTTACGTTTCCACCAAGAATGTATAAGATTTCCTTTTTCTTTGCATCCTCTCCATCATTTATTACTTTTTTCTTTTTAGTAATAACCATTCTAACTGGCATAAGATGATCTTGTTGTTTTGATTTGTATTTTACTGATGCTTAATAATGTTAAGTATTTTTTTTATATATCTGTTGGCCATTTGTATGTCTTCTTTTTTTTTTTTTTTTTTTCTTTTTGAGACAGAGTTTCGCTCAGTCACCCAGGCTGGAGTGCAGTGGCGTGATCTCGGATCACTGCAACCTCCGCCTCCTGGGTTCAAGGGATTCTCCTGCCTCAGCCTCCAGAGAAGCTGAGACTACAGGCACATGCCACCATGCCCAGCTAATTTTTGTATTTTTAGTAGAGATGGGGTTTCACCATGTAAGCCAGGATGGTCTCGATCTCCTGACCTTGTGATCTGCCTGCCTGGGCCTCCCAAAGTGCTGGAATTACAGGCGTCAGCCACCGTGCCTGGCCCCCTGCATGTCTTCTTTTGAGAAATTTCTATTGATGTCCCATCACGTTTTAATGGGATTATTATTATTATTATTATTATTTTTTTTTGCTGTTGAGTTGTTTGCATTGCTCGTATATTCTGGATGTTAGTCCCTTGTTCGATGGATAATTTGTAAATCTTTTCTATAATTCAATAGGCTGTCTTCTCACTGTGTTGATCGTTTCATTGGCTGTGCAGAAGCTTTTTAATTTAATATAGTTCCATTTGTCTATTTTTGGTTTTGTTGCCAGTGTTTTGGAGGTCTTAACCATGTAAAATCTTTGCCAAGAACAATGTCCTAAAGCATTTTCCCTACGTTTTCTTCTAGGAATCTACAGTTTTAGGTTTTATGTTTTAGCTTTAATCTATTCTGAGTTGATTTTTGTATACGGTGTGAGACAGTGATCTAGTTTTATTATTCTGCATACGGATATCCAATATTTCTAGCACCATTTATTTAAAAAGTATGTCCTTTTACCAGTAAATGTTCCTGGATCCTTTGTCAGATATCAGGTGTAAATACATGGTTTTATTTCTGGGTTCTCTATTCCATTCCATTAGTCTATGTGTTTGTTTTTATACCAACACTGGTTGCTGTGCTCTTACAATATATTTTGAAGTCACGTAGTATGATGCCTCCAGCTTTGTTCTTGTTTTTCAGGATTGTTTTGGCTATTGAGGGTCTTTTTTGCTTCTATACAAATTTTAGAATTTTCTATGTCTGCGTAGTATTGTCATTTTCACAATACTAATTCTTTCAATCCATGAGCATGGAATGTTTTTTCCATTTTCTTTGTTTTTTTCAGGTTTTTTCATCAGTGGTTTACTGTTTTACTTCTAGGGATATTTTACCTCCTTGATTAAATTTATGCCTAGATATCTTTTTAGCTGTTATGAATGGGATTGCCTTCTTTATTTCTTTCTGAATTAGTTCATTATTGGTATATAGAAATGCTACTCAACCCTGTATGATGATTTTTGTATCCTGTAAGTTTACTGACTTTATTTATCAGGTCTCAGAGGTTTATGGTGGAGTCATTAGGTTTTTCTAGATATAAGATTATATCATCTGCAAAGAGGTGCAATTTAACTTTCTTCTTTTCAATTCAGATGCCTTTTATTTCTATCTCTTGCATGATTGTTTTGGTTAGGACTTCTAGTACTTTGTGGAATAGGAGTGATGAAAACTGGCACCTCTGTTTTATTCCAGATCTTAGAGACAAGGCATCCAGCTTTTCCCCATTCACTATGGTGATAGCAATGTGCTCGTAATATATGGCCTTTATTATGTTGAGGTATGCTCCTTCTATGCCTAGTCTATTGACAGTATTTATCATGAAGGGATATTTAATTTTATTAAATGCTTTACTTTGCATCCATTGAGATGATCATATAATTGTTGTCTTTCTGTTAATGTTATAAAACACATTTATTGATTTGCATCCATTGAAGCATCCTTGCCTCTGTGAGATAAATTTCACTTGATCACGGTGTATTATTTTTTTATGTGCTTTTGGATTTGGTTTGCTGTTATTTTATTGAATATTTTTGCATCTCTGCTCATCAGGGATATTGGCCTGTAATTTGATCATTGTTGTATCTTTGTCTGGCTTTGGTGTCAAGGCAATGCTGGCCTTATAGAATGAGATAGGAAGAATTCTATCCTCTTCAATTTTTTGAAATAGCTTGAGGACAATTAGTGTTAGCTCTTCTTTGAAAGTTTGGTAGAATTCAGTAATTAAGTTATCCATTTTGTAGATTGCTTTGGATGGTTTTTTGTCAGGAAACTTTATTACTGATTCAATCTCATTACTCATTGGTCTGTTCAGGTTTTCTATTTCTTCCTAATTAAATTTTGGTAGGTTGTACACATCAAAGAATATATTCATTTCCTCTAGGTTTTCCAGTTTGTTAGTGTATAGTTGTTTGTAAGACTCTCTGATGATCTTTTGTATTTCTGTGGTATCAGGTGTAGTGTCTCCTTTTTCATTTGTTTATTTGGTTGTTGTTTTTTGTTTGTTTGTTTGTTTTTTCATGATTAGCCTAACTAGTGGTTTATCAATTTTGTTTATCTTTTAAGAAAACACATTTGTTGTTTCATTGATTCTTTGTATTTTTTAGTTTCTATTTCACTTAGTTATGCTCTGACCTTTATTATCTCTCTCCTTATATTGGGAGATTTGGCTTATTCTTGTTTTCCTAGTTCCTTGAGGGGCATTGCTAGATTGTTTATTTGAAATCTTTTGATTTTTTTCAACATAGGCTTTTATCGTTATAAACTTCCATTTTACAACCACTTTTGCTGTATCTTATGTGTTTTTGGAGGTTGTATTTCCATTTATGTTAGTTTCAAGAAATTTTTTTATTTGCTTCTTAATGTCTTCCTTGATTCAATAGTCATTTAGGAGCACACTGTTGAATTTCTGTGTGTTTGTGTAGTTTCCAATGTTCTTGTTATTGATTTCTAGTTTTATTCCATTATGGTATGAGAAGATATTTGATATGATCTCTATTTTTTAAAAAAATTAGCCAGGCACTGTGGTTCACACCTGTAATTCCAGCAGTTTAGGAGGCTGGGGTGGGTGGATCACTTGAGGCCAGGAGTTTGACAACATCTGGCCAATATGGTGAAACCCCATTGCTCTTAAAAATACAAAAATTAGCAAAGTGTAGGGGCAAGTGCCTGTAGTCTCAGCTGCTTGGGAGACTGAGGCATGAGAATTGCCTGAACCCAGGAGGCAGAGGTTGCAGTGAGCCAAGATTGCATCACTGCACTCCAGCATGGGCAACAGAGCGACACTGTCTTAAAAAAAAAAAAGTTGAGAACTTATCCTGGAGAATGTTCCATGCGCTGATAAGAAGAATGTGTATTCTTTAGCTGTTGCATAAAATGTTGGGTCCATTTGATCTGAAGCCAAATTTAAATCCAGTGTTTCTCTCTCTGTTTTCTATCTAAATGATCTGTCTATTGCCAAGGGTTGAGTGTCAAAGTCCCCAACTATTATTGTGTTGGAGTCTGTGTCTCCCTTTAGATCTAATAATATTTTCTTTTCATATCTGAGTGTTCTGATGTTGACAGCATGTTTAGAATTGTTATATTCTCTTGCAGAATTGATCTTTTTATCAGTATGTGATGACTTTGTCTTTTTATTGTTTTTGACTTAATGTCTGTTTTGTCTAATATAACTATTCCCACTTGCCTTTGGTTTCCATGTGCATGGAATATCTTTTCCCATTCAGCTAGTCTATGTCTTTTAAGTGGAAAGATTAACTGGTTTACATTCAAGGTTACTATTGATACGTGAGGGCTTATTCTTGTTATTTTCATTAATTTGTTGTTATTTTACATATTCTTTGCTCCTTTCTATTTTTTTATTACTGTTGCTTAGTGGATTTTTGTAGTCATAACATTTGAGTCCTTTTTCTTTCTTATTTTTATTTTTGTTCTACCAGTGGGTTTTATACATTGTGTGTTTTCACGATGATAGATATTGTCCTTTCACTTCCAGGTATAAGACTCTCTTAAGCACTTTTTGTAGGGCTGAGGTAGGTAGTAATAAATTCCTTTAGATTTTATTTGTCTGAGAAATAATTTATTTCTCCTTTATTTAACTCTTCTGGGTATAGTATCTTTGGCTGACAGTATTTTTTCTTTCATCACTTGAAATACAAAATCCCATTCTTTTCCAGCCTGTAAAGTTTCTGTTGGGAAATCTACTGTTAGTCTGATGGGGGTCCCCTTAACTTAAGCTTGCTGTTTCTAGAATTCTTTTTTTTTGTGTGTGTGTCTTTGACTTTTGACTGTTTGACTACAATGTGTCTGCCATTAAGGTTTTTATTTTAATTGTATCTAAGAATTTCTGAGTTTCCTCTTATCTGGATGTCTAAATCTTTTGATAGAACTTTTTAGGTATTAATTGATTAGATAGTTTTTCTATCCCTTTTGTTTTCTCTTCACCATATGGGACACTAAAAATTCAAATATTTTGTTGCTTTATCATGTCCTATATGTCATGTTCATTTTTTTAAAAAATTTTATCTAACTGGATTATTTCATAAGACCTCTCTTCAAGTTCTGAAATTATTTCTTCTGCTTAATCTAGTCTATTGCTGAAACTTTCAGATGCATTTTGCATTTCAGTTAACAAGTTATTTTGTTTCAAAATTTCTATTTTTTTCATGTTACCTACCTCTTTGGTAAATTTCTTATTCATATCCTGAAGTGGTTTTTTGATTTATTTGTATTGATTTTCTGTATCCTCTGATATCTCACTGAGCTTCTTTAGTATCATTGTTTTAAATTCTTTTTCTGGGTTGTTATAAAATTTTTATTGGAATCTGTTGCTGGAGAATTGTGTTCTTTTGGAGATGTCATATTTCCTTTATTTTTCAAGTTTTTGAGTCTTTAGGTTGATGTCAGCACACTTAGTATAACAGTTTTTATTTGTTTCATAGAGGAGGACTTTTTCCTGAAAATTTATCTTTGGTATTGGTTAGGTAGGGCACTTCGACTTTGCCTCTAAGTGTGTTCAGCAGTGTAGTCTTTGTATGATTTCTTTGACTGTAAACAAAGTCAATGGTGTCTGTGATTTCCTCAGTGGCTTAAGGTGAGATTGTTAGTGGAGGCTGTGGTGAAGTTTTGCTAGGGATAGGGATGCCAGGTGGGCCTGTCTTCAGGCCCCAGTGGTATTAGCAGCAGGTGAAGCATCCTTGTTTTGGGGCCTCATGGTGGCATATGCGGGCACTGGTGTTAGCATGCCCAAGCAAGCTAGGGCATGCTATTCTTGGGCCTTCAGGCAGCTTCCTTGGGTGTCTGCAGTGACAACAGTGGACCAAGCTGGTGGGAGGGTTTTCAGGTTCCTGGGAAGTGAATGTCGCATGGACAATGGTAGTAGAAGTGGCAAGACAACCCTCTGCCTCCCGAGTAATCCATGTTGGTGTTGGTAATGGCTGTGGCGGGCTGCACAGGCCAGTCTGCAAGCCCTTGAGTGGTACATTCAGGGAGATACCTACTATGATGGTAACTGCAGGTTGAGCTCAGCCTCAGGGCCCTGGGGAAAAAAAATGCTCTGATGCCAGTGGCAGACTGAGCTGGAGAGTCCCTGAGTCCTGATGATATGACTGACCACTGAAGGGTTGGTGGGGCCAGGCTCAGCAGACCTGTTCTCCAGCTTCCTGGTGGTGCATGCAAGTACTAGCTGCAGTGGGTGGGGATACTTTAATCTCCAGGTCCCCAGAAAAATGCTTAAGTGTGGGCAGCAATGGCTATGCTGCAGCCCTTGTACTAGACAGGGGGGCGTTGCTTTCACTGGCAGTAACCATATGCTGGTGGCTAAGGAATGTGTCCTTCACTTCTGCTTCGTATATTTCTTGGCATTTCTCTGTCGAATTTCAGTGTTCTCTTGTAGGTGATCTAGTTAAAATGTAATTTTCTATTCACTATTTTGTTTCTTCTTGGTAGAGGATGTGAGTACAAGATGCTTGTAGTCATCCATCTTGAAGCCCCTTCTCATGTTATTTATTAATTACCTCTACATTATGTGCTTCTTAAATTTGAAACTGTGTGTAGAAAAGCTCTTGTTACTAACTCATGTATTATTGAAACCAAGAAATTGGATTTTGTACTACAGACTGTGGCCCTCAAGCTCACCTTGGAGAAGCGTTCTTTGTGGACTCTTTTAGAGATTGGCAGCCTTGAGAATCCTTATACTGTACTTCCTCCTCTGTGCCTGTAGTCCTTCCATCTTTTTTGTTGTTCAGAGTTTCAGCTCTCTCCTACTTTCATTGAAGAAGCAACTTGTGTTTTTGCATGTCATTTTTGCATTTGGGTGATTTTGAAGAGGAGAAATGGGATATATTTACTTTATGCTATTATCTTTAAGCTGGAAGAGACACTAATCATTTTCTGAAGAATCAGCATTGTAAACAACAAAACCATCTAAAACTTGAGCATTTTAAAAATCTAGATGTTTGCTGGCTTGCAGAGGTATGAAGTATGGCAGTAGCCCGAACCTTTCGAATTATGAAATTTTGTCTGGTCTACAAGACAGAAGCCATTCCACTTTGATTAGTGCCTCCCAAGAATCCCACATATACCTGAAATTTTATCAAGAAAGGATGAATATTAGCAACATTATTTTTTTAACTGGGGAAACTGAAATACAGAATGTTTAGAAGAAATGCTCCAAACCACTCACAATGAATAGATTTCTATAGCATGCTTACTATGACTATTTAGTATAATTCTCAAAAAAAGCCTTTCCATATAGGGATTATTTTCTCAATTTCACAGATGTGTAAATTGAGGCTCATAGAAAGAAGCAATTTTCCCATGATGGTTTAGATAGTAAGTAGCTTATATGTGGTTCAGATATAAAAATAATCATACCTGCTTCTCTTCTAAATTCTCAGGCAATTGATAACAGGTGTCAACAAATGAAGATTTTCATCAACCATATTTTGCTGGAGGATACGTCTTAGTCCTCCTACTACATACATAATCTAGATCACAGGACCTTCTGGACCAAAGCAAAATCTATAGAACAAAATCTGGGCATATTCATTGAACCATCTACAAGGTGACTTGCACCTGCATCAAACCCCATTGAGAGAACAGATTCAAGAGAGGTGTAAAGTGTCAAGCCTCAGGACTGCACTCAGAGCATGCTAACTCCATAGAAGCAGGAGTAGAGAGAGATTCAGTATGTAAATCTGAGAGAAAAAATAGGCTAGAGCTGGGGCTACCCAGAGGTAATGCTGTTTACCCCAACTCCACCAATTATTTACCACCCCTTTTCCATATGGGGTGAGGAAATGATGGTGGTGGAGAGACAGATGGAATACTCCTTCATTATTGTGCTGGCAAAGATATGGAAGTTTTCTCCCCTTTCTAGGAACAGGATAAAAGGGTATCAACACATTTGTAAGAAAGATCTACTGTTTTCAAAGTCAGTGAGTCATCAACTGCCCTGTAACTGCCACCCTCACCCACTCAGTGGAAGAAAAAAAACGGAAACATTTAGCTCTTGCCTTTAATTTCCAGTCTTCACCACTGATTAAAACCAGTCATTAAAAATGGCTGGAGGAGAGAAACTCTAATTCTTAAGAAGAAGATTGTTATTGGGACTGTGATTGATCTCCCACCACTTACAACAGTGCCTTGGTTATAGTAAAAACATCAGCACTCTCCCATGTCATTCATTCTGTTTAGTAGTTAACCTGGGTCTCATGCTCTATCTGTCCCTTCCCTGGAAGGCAAACAAATTATTTGATGTTTTCCTCTCTTTCCATCTCTAGAACACTGCCACCGGGTCCCTTCCCTTCCCCTCTTTGTTCAACTGTCTCCTTTTTAAACTGGCCAATTTCATTTCCTTTTCTTTCTTTTCCCCAGTCTATTATTTTCTTCCAAGCACATTTCCTATTTGTTCCATTGAATTCCTGCCTATGATCATCTTGAATAAAATTCAGCTTTCTCTCTTAATAAACCAGCTACATAGCACATTCCATTTACAAAATCCTTTTAAGTATGTCTTTCTTAATAATCCTGGGAAGTGATTAAATTGGGTTAAATCTACTTTTCCTGGTCTCTTCTCTTACATTCTTTCACAAATCTCCTCACTGAATTTTTTTATTTGTTTTCAAATTCATCATGTTTTGCCTGTCTGTGTCTTCCAACGCATGGTCTCTAGCTTTTTTAGGTAGATCTTCATGGGCATCTGCTCTAGGGTCAACTGTGTGGAACTGTAGTTTCTCCAAGCCTCAGCACCCTCTGGGTACCTATCTGGGAACACTAGTATTAATAATTAGTTTTTCTGGCTCATTTCTCCAAACTGACAGTGACGAGCCCTCACTCTGTGAAAATTCCCCCTGAAGGATTTTTAGAAGCTCCAGAGGCAGGTGTGACATATGTTGCCCCTTCATGGATCCTGTCACTCTGCTCGCCATGACCACTTCCTCGTGATGCTCTCCTGGGTGTGTTCTTCACTTCTCTCCTCTTTAGGGTGCAACAGCAATTCCCTGGAAGTGGATGCTGTGGCTCCATTTGGCACACAAGGCAGTAGCATTGCATTGTACTCCTCCTCTGACTGCCGAAGTCTCCCTTGCTGGTCCCTGAGCTCAGCATGTCTCTTCTGGGGGCACCTTGAACATCCCCAAGTCAAACATGCTCTATGGCATATGGAGAATGATAGAGAAGGACTCCTCATTTTGTTCTGTATTAAGGTCTCACTGAAGTGCTCCTGGGATACTGTATCAGTTTGTGAGGGTAGACATAACAGAATACCATGACTGGATGTCTTAGACCCCAGAGGCCACAAGTCCAAAATCAAGGTGTCTGCTGGCTTGGTTTCTCCTGAGACCTTTCTTCATGGCCACCTTCTCTCTGTGTCTTCACATTGTTTTTTCTCTGCACACATGCAGTATACAGGTGTCTGGTGTCCAAATTTCCTCTTTTTATAAGGACACCAGTCAGATTTGACTAGGGTCTACCCTGAAGACTTCATTTTAACTTGCTTATCTCTACAAAGGCTCTGTCTCCAAATACGGTTACATTCTAAGGTACTGGGAGTTAGGATTTCAACATACGAATTTGGAGAGGGCACAATTCAGCCATATCAGGTAGCAGTGAAATTTAGAATACAGAGAAATTGTTCTTCCTTTTTTTCTCTCTCTCCGTGATACAGATGGGCATTTGAAGTCAAGTGTTTGGTAACTTCTCTGGCCTCCCATCACACACCCATCACGAGAATTCCTATGCACCTCTGAAAGCTAGGCATGGGTTACTCCTGTGTTGGTTGTGGCTTCCTCTTTCCAGAGACCCCCACAGATGCCACACTAAATGCTGTATGTGTAGCCAGTATATTCAGCACACATATGCAGACGCACAAGAACCCTCTACAATGGAGGACATTTGGACTTAAATGAATCACTGGTAACCGTGTCACAGGGATGATGCTCAGCAGACATTGAAGATTGTGAGCTCTGCAGCCAGACTTGATGAATGCACATTCTGACTCTGCCTAACTTCTTAGCTGTGTGTCCTTGGGCGATCTACTTGACTTCTCTGTGCCTTACTTCCCTTGTCTCCAATATATATTTGACAAAATAGTACATATTTCAAAGTGTTCTTGTGAGGGCTTAATGAGTTAACACACACAAAATAATACTTAGAACAAAGTACGGTATATAGTAAACAATCACTAAAAGCTATCTCTTATTACTGTTATTAAATGCCATGGTGGGTGGGCAGGTCCCTATGATAATAAATACATGTGAAGCAATTGCATTATTATTATAACATTAATTTTCCACATTTTCATGTTCATTCAGTTCTTACATATATTTCTCTTAATCCACCAAAAAAATAGCACTGTTCATCCCATTTTGTATATGAGCAAACCGATAACCAGAGAGTTTAAGAAATGTGACCAAAGTTACACAACTAATGTGCAGAATAACTTAAGATCTCTCTCTCTCTCTCTCCTTGTCTCTCTCCCCCCTCTCTTTCTCGCTCTCCCTCTCTCTCCTTGTCTTGTAATTAGTACTGTCTCCAAACTCCCTATCCCTTCCGCTCCAAAACAATTCCATCTTCTATGGATAAATGTGATCTTACTTGGTTGTCTTTCATTGTGTCATTTTAATTCTGTGCTTTAGGTATTAATTTAGAAAGTGCTGGAGGCCACTTTGGCTGGAACACGTCAAACAAGTCTGTGAACAAACAAACACAGAGGATATTCTCCCAGTGTGAATGGAGAGATGTCCAGCAACCCTCAGCTGTGCTGACTGAATGTACCCTGTGTGCCCAGACCACTGCTTTACACCAGGAGTTAGCAAACTTTTTATGGAAGCGGAAAAAGAGTGAACATTTTTGGATTTGCAAGTATTCAGTTCTGCTTTTGTAGCTCAAAAGTAG
The DNA here is from genome assembly GCF_024542745.1 of Macaca thibetana thibetana. Taxonomy (NCBI): domain Eukaryota; kingdom Metazoa; phylum Chordata; class Mammalia; order Primates; family Cercopithecidae; genus Macaca; species Macaca thibetana. Next base: position 114,843,073 of record NC_065589.1, read on the forward strand.
CCATAGATAACACACAAATAAAAGGCCATGAAAATGTTCCAATAAAATTATTTATAAAAGCAAACAATGGGCTGCATTTGACCCATTTACCAAACCCTGCTTTATACACATTTCTGAGTTTAATCTTCATCATATCCCTACACATTTTTCCTGCTGATTATTGTTTTAAGGTGTAGAAATGGACTCTATGGATCAAATTAGGGTCAGCATGTTTCAGAGGGGAGGAAGATCATAGGAACTTCATCTTGGGAATGGGAATTCTTCTTATTGTTGGAGGATGTTTCATGCCTGGGCTTCCTACTGTCCTCCCTCTATTCACATTAGCCTGCATATCTGCACAGTAGTTTATGGTAGATTCAAAGCCCTTTAATAGACGACCAGACTCAGAGTTTTAAGGTACTTCCTAGAAGATGACAATGATGCTGTTACTTACTGTTACTTGTTTGGCTCACAAGTTCAGTAGTTAAGAATCTGTTTCTGTCTTTCTAGGTACTTCTGGTGAAAACAGGGAATGATCCACAAGATACAGAAATTTCATCGTTACCTTTTAGTTCATAGTTAAAAACGTAAGTTTTGGAGTGATACAGTCCTATTTGGTTTTCCAAAAAACAATGATACTACTACTTACTATGTAGAATTGTTATGAGGAGACAATGAAAAAAAATGTTGGTTGAACACTTAATATACAGTTTAGAACATAATACGTGCTATCAAATGCAACAATCATTACTTATTTTTTTCCTTCTCTCTCATCTCAGGTTCTGCCCCTCATCCTCACCAGTGGAGGCTGCTACTTGTCAATCCTCATTTTGGGATATTAGCTGAGCTTGAGATTTCTCAGCCTCCACATGGTTGACATCCTGAGCTGGACAATTCTTTGTTGAGGGGCTTATCTAGGGCATTTGGGGGTGTTTAGCAGCATCCTTGGCCTCTACTCACTACATGCCAGTATACATTTCCAGTTGTGAAACACATATGTATCCAGACATGCCAAATTTCTTCTGCAGAACAAACTTGTCTCTGGTTGAGGAGTAAGGGCCTCACTCACAGTGAGCTTCTTTCTCCCATCTCCACTCCTCTATCCTCCAGCAGCCAGGTGAGGTCTGCCTGGCCTCTGCTTCCATCCCTGGTGATTGGATTAGAAGCAAGAACCTAACCTAAGACAAATCATTCAAGTTTTACCTCTTGAGAATATTAAATTAAAATTGAGAACAAGTCATGCTGTTCCGTCAGGATTCTTGCTCCAAGGAGATAGTGACTTGGGGGTAAGGGAAAGCATCTTAGCTTCACTTCTTCTCAAAAACACAGAACCTCAGTCTGCAGAAACAGAGCATGACCCTCAGCAGCAGACAGGAGAGATGCAGGTGAGGCCCCATGCAGCGTTTCCTTAGGTCCCAGGCCTTGGAGAGGCCTGATGATCTTTCTGTCCTCGGTTCAGTGAACTACTACAGAATCTTCCCAATACATCCACAACGTGCTCCCACTTTCTTTTTTCTTGAATTCAGGTATATAGCTTTCTCTTGCTTGTGAACAAAAGAGCCTTCACCAAAACACTATTCAGAGGGTTGTTGGGGTTTTAGAGGGACATTAAATAGGACTCATTTCCTCTTCTTCTAAACTTGAAATTGCCAGTCAGAATTCAATCAGGAAAAAAAGAAATACTCTAGCAGTTTCAAAAAAAGATAATTTAATATAATAATTAGGTTCAGAGGTGCTGGAGAAATGAAAAGCCCACGATGAAAGAATCAAATGGTTTATCATGTAAGAAAACCACTATTATACTATGGTTCACTGAGTTAATGTTCTCAACTATTTCCCCTCCTTGTGTTTACAGCTTTCTTATGGCCTCATCACTGGTAGGGTGCATACCTCACCCTTTGTTTTAGACTTAGCTGTTTCGCTTATGTTGGTCAACAACATGTAAATAGAAGTAAAACTTTGCCAGTTTTGAGCCTAGATCCTAAGAGGCCTCACAAGAATTTCAGTTTTGAATCTGATGTGTAAAAAGCTTGAAAATAGATACTCCCGTTTTACCATAAGAAAAAACTGGACAAACTGAAAATCAATTACTTTTCTAGGACTAATTAGAAAAAATAATGATGTTTCAAAGCCAACTACCACCCAAAATTTGTAGACACAGGTACACCCATAGGGCCACACCTGAAATCTGCTTGCCTAGAGCAAAAGCCACTGGAAACATACAATGATGGGAACATGAACATGATAATTTGGAGGAATTGCTGGAGGCTGAGCTGGACCAGCTTGAGAGTGAGATAATCCTGAGGTCTGCTGTCTCAGGGAGCCCCCACAGTCTTAAGAGTTTGTCTCCAAGAATCTCACCAGGTTCTCATAGTGGAGATAAGAGAAAGAGCCTCTTGTGGCTTAGGCAGCTAATGAGGAAGAACAATCATTATAAAATATTCCAAGAGCATTCTTCATGATGTAGGCCTACTTTCCAGGGTACAAAGGTTTTCCCAGAGCCTTATCCTAATTTGGGGAGGACTTTCCTCCCACTCCCGTTTGATTCAGCATTCCTATTTCACCTAAGGGGATAAAAATATAATTCATGAGCGGTAAAGGAATATTTTGAGAACACTGCAGTCAAGGAAAAGAGTAACGGGGAGTAGAAAAAGCTATGCAACTAGAGAAACACACTTGCAAAGGTCACAGTCCAAGACTCAAGAAATTAAGTTTTACTAAATTCTAAGAAGTCAGAATTTAATAAAAATGTTATATAATGTTCTCCGTCCCCTATACTTTAACACAACGCCAATAGGGCTCCAGTATAATAAAGTGGATTACAGCTGAAAGAGCTGCAGGACACAGATTCTTTCTAAGAAGGAGCACTTAGGGAAGCCCAAAGTCAAGAGGAGAGACAAAAACATGGACACTAAAGAAACTTGAAGCACTAGAACTTGTAGCTATAGAGAACATTCAATCCAGCACAACTAGCCAGCTTAATATAAATTCTCACAGTAAAGACTTATTTGCCTCAGTTTCTAATACCTAAAACAATGTATCTGGCTTTTAGGAAACACTACAAGGCATGCCAAAAGCCAAAAACAAACAAACAAAAAAAAACCAAAAAAAAAAAAACACCACATATGAAACAAAGCAATCTTCAGAACCAGACTTAGATATTACATATATATTGAAATTATAAGATGAAAAATTTTAAAAGGCTATGATGAATATGCTACATGCCCTAATGGAAAAAGATACAAGATACATGAAGAGATGTGCAATGTAAGCAGAGAGATTTAAAAAACTAAGAAAGAATCAAAAGAAAATATAAGAAATCAAAAACATTGTAACAGAAATGAAGAAAGGCTTTACAGTAGACTCAGCACACCCAAGCAAATAATCAATGAGCTTGACAAGTTAATAGAAAATCCCCAAACTGAAATGCACAGAGAAAAAAAATTAAAAAGTCAAATATAACAACCAAGAATTATGAGACAATTTAAACAGGATACCAGAAGAATAAGAAAGAAAGAACAACGCAGAAGAAATAGTTGAAGTACTAATGGCTGAAAACATTTTATTAACAGGCTCCAAGGCACAGATCCAGGAATTCTAGAGAATATCAAGCAGAATTAATAGCAAAAACAAAACCAAACCCAATATCTGTGATATAAAAAAAACCTAGACATATCACATTTAAATTGAAAACAATCATCTGATCTTCAACAAGGCTGACGAAAGCAAGCAATAGGGAAAGGACTTCCCATTCGGTAAATGATGCTGGAATAACTGGTGAGCCATATGCAGAAGATTGGAGCTGGACCCTCGACCTGTCATCACATACAAAAATGAACTCAAAATGGATTAAAGATTTAAATGTAAGACCTCAAACTATAAAAATCCTGGAAGACAATCAAGGAAATACTATTCTTGACATCAGCCTTGGCAATACATTTTTTTGGCTAAGTCTCCAAAAGCAATTGCAACAAAACCAAAAATAGACAAGTAGGACTTAATTAAACTAAAGAGCCTTGCACAGTAAAAGAAACTATCAACAAAACAAACAGACAACCTGCAAAATGGGAAAAGTTACTCTCAAACTATGCATCTGATGAAGGCCTAATATCCAGACTCTATGGAGAGCTTAAATCAATAAGCTAAAACAAACCCCATTAAAAAATAAGAAGACATATCTCAACAGACCACAAAAGTGGCCAAAAAACATGAAAAATGTTCACCTCACTAATCATCAGAGAAATGCAAATCTCTCACATTGAGATACCATCTCACGTCAATCAGAATGGCCATTACTAAAAAGTCAAAAAACAACAGATGCTGACAAGACAGTAGAGAAAAGGGAATGCTTATACACTGTGAGTTGGAATGTAAATTGGTCCAGCCACTGTAGAAAGCAGTCTGGCAACTCCTCAAAGAACTTAAAAACGGAGTTACCATTTGACTTAGCAATCCCATTACTGGATATATGCCCAGTGGAAAATAAATTATTCTGCTAAAAAGACACATGCACTCATATGTTCATCGCTGCACTATTCACAGTAGCAAAGACATAGAATCAACCCAGGTGCCCATCAATGGTAGATTTAAATAAAGAAAATGTGGTACATATACACCATGGAATGCTACATAGCCATAAAAAAGAATGAAATCATGTCCTTTGCAGCAACATGGGTGCAGCTGGAGGGCATTATTCTAAACAATACAGAAATAGAAAAATCAAATACCATATATTCTCACTTATTGATGGTAGCTAAGCATTAAGCACATATGGATATAAATATGGGAATGGTAGTCACTGTGGACTACTAGAAGGTGGAGGGTAGGATGTGTTAAAAATAAAAACAAACTGTCTATTGAGGACTATGCTCACTGCCAGGGTGACAGGACCTGTACTCCAAACCTCACCATCACGCAATACTCCCATGTGAGAAATCTGTACATGTACCCCTTGTATCTAAAATAAAAGTTGAAAATTTAAAGAAATTGTGGAAAACTTGAAGACATAGAGGAAATCTTGAAAGAAGAAAGAAGAAAAAGAACAATTTTTCTATTGAAGAATAATAAGAATTACAAGCTGACTTCTCATCAGAAACCATGAAAGCATGGAAAGAGGGGTAAAATATACAAAATGTTGAAAATTCAACAGAATTATCCTTCAAGTGGGAAGGAGAAACAAAGCCTTTCTCAGACAAACAGCAAATGAAAGAATTCATTGCAGCAAATCTGGCCAGAAAAAAATGTTAGAAAAAATTATTCAAGAAAAGAGAGAAAATGATGTAAGACAGATACTCAAATCTTCATGAATAAAGGAAGAGCATTAGAAAAGAAAGAAATGATGACAAAATGAAATTATCTTTCTTCTTATTCTTAATCTAAAATATAATCATTTGTTTAATGCAATAATTGTAACAAGGTATTGGGTGATTATAGGATATGAGTAAGTGGAATGAATGACAGCAATGTCGCAGGGAAAGAAGAGAGGAGAGAGTACTTGATTACAAGGAATCTATCTGCGCTGTAAGTGAAGCAGTGCAGTGTTATTTGCAGGTAGAAACAGATTCGTTGAAAATGTATATTGCAAACTCTAAGGCAACCATTACTTTTGGGGAAAAAAAAGTCTAGTTGACATGCTAAAGGCGGAGATAAATGGGGAAAAAGAAAAACAGAGAAAATGGAATGAATAGTAAAGTTAAAACATGGCACATATTAATCCAACTACAGTAGTCCCCACTTATCTGCACTTTCATTTTCTGCAGTTTCAGTTACCTACAGTCAACTGTGGTTCAAAAATATTACATGTAAGATTTCATAAATATTCATGTTTTTAAATTGCATGCCATTTTGAATATTGTTAAAATTGTTTCATTTTGTTATTATTGTTAATTTCTTATTGCACCTACTTTATAAATTAGACTTTGTCACAGATCTGTATGTACAGAAAATAAACATAGTGTATCTGGGGTTCAGTGCTCTATCCACAGTTCCAGGCATCCAGCGGGAGACTTGGAGCACACCCACTGCAGATAATGGAGAACTAATGCAGGTGTGTCCCTGCTTCCATCCTTGCTGACTTACTATGGGCTTACTGCAGTTCTCAGCACAGTTCTCAGCACAGCAGCCAGAGTTACCTCTTCACAATGTCAATCACCTCACATCCCTCCTCTGTTAAAAACTGTGTAAGGATATTCCATTTTACTGGGAGCAAAAGCTAAAATCCTTCCAGTGATGCCTAACTCATCTTTCCAACCTCATTTTTGCGGTCTTGCCCTTGCTCCCTCCTCTCCAGCCACTCTTGCCCTCCTGCATGAGAGGCAGGCAGTTCTCTCTCCAGATTTCTCTATGACTAACTTGGTCACCTCTTCTCAACTTTTGCTCAAATGCCACTTTCTTTAGAGTCTACTCTAACCATCCAATTTTAAATTACAATCGTTGTTTTGCTCATTACTTCTCCCCACACACATTTTCCATTCTCCTTATAAGCTCTCTCTCTCCCCAGTACTTTCAACTTTCAACAGATTATGAAGTTTATTTATTCCGTTTATGGTTTAGTATCAGTCATCCCCAATTCAATGTAATTTCAATTAAGGCAAAGATTTTTGTCCACTTTGATGATCTTCTAGGACAATGCCTGGCTCATTATTTGCTGAATAAATGAAGGAATTCATAAAAATATCTTCAGACTTCTTCTGATGTTTAAGGCTTACATTGTGACACACACTGTGATCTGGGCATGTACCTCATACCATAAACCAGGATTCAACAAAGTGCCAGCACAGAGATCAAACCTGACCTGCTACCTCTTTTTGTAGTAAAGTCATTGGCACGCAGGCATGTTTATTTGTTTACTTGTAGGGTATGGCTGCTTTCACATTAAAAAGGCAGAGTTCAGTAGTTGCTATAGAAACCCTGTGTCCCCAAAAGCCTGAAATATTTACTCTCTGGCCCTTTACAGAAAAAAAAAAAAAAAAAATACTTCCCCTGATATAGACCATAGCCTTTGGCCCACTGTTTTCAAACACACAGACAAACAAAAAACTAAACACAAATTTCAAACCTGTCAGTTTTCCCTTTTGTTTGGCTTCCTAGTCTGGTTTTGTCACAGTTTTGTCATATATGGTCTGGCCATCGTTTGTATATTCAGTCTTCCAAGGAAAATGAAAACACTTTTATAGAAAGGATTTGAGTAAATCATAGGAGATAAAGGAAAAAGTTGAAGGAGGAAAGATGAAGAAGTTAGAAGGATGATTAAGGGTAAGGAAAGGAATTGTTATATTTCTGATTAGCTAATCAAAATTATTTAGGTGGAGAAGAAAGTAGAACAAAAATCTAAAATATCTAAGTCCTCAATGTATGCCTTTCATGTCCCCTTAATAAAGAAAATAAAAAAACTAAAGATCTGTATTTTGTTAGGTAGTTTGTTTGTTTTTAAGTTCCATAATCTAAAATAAGGCTCTCCCTAAGTTGGTCCAGCTTATTTTGACTGGAATTTTGATTAAAAGACCAAGTATCTTCACACAGTCTGTAAAATATTCAGGAGACTGAAGAAACCCATAAGTGAATACAAAAGCACAGTTAGATTGATTGATAAGAACTACCTCTAGCAATGTGTTATATCAGCTCCTGGAGTTCTCTGCTTCTTCAGGGTCTGTTGACATTTCATTATCCACCTTGTAATGTAAGGCTATAGCTCACCCATTCTAATTTCCACTAACTGAAATTACAGGTCACAAAATATTTCACCTTCAATGCAACAATCCCTCCACTGTATAAAAAAAAAAAAAAAGGAATATAAAATGTCTTTTTATTTCTGATTTTCAGATAGAAGAGATTTTGATCAGTCTGAATTACTTTTGCTCACAGCTCAACTATCAATAATAAATACTGTATATAAAATAAATTATAAGAATTTAAATAAAGCCAGAGTTTAAAGTGGATTAATTTTTATGGCTTCCTATCTATAAAATGGTCTCATTTTTAGCAATTTCCTGCCCAAGCAAAACCCTTTTTCAAAATCAACTTGTCTTTGAAGCAGAATATGCACAGTGGCTTTTTTCGTTACAACAACACTGAGCTTCTAAAAGTTGATTGGTTTTCATGAGAAATCTAGCTTTTCTTCCACTTGCTGATGAAAGTGAATCTATTGCAAATTACACATGTGAAATCTTTATTACAGTTTTTTACCTCAGTTTTAGAATTAAAGATAGAACTATTAGCACATGTGAAAATCATAGATGGCATATAAATGGGTGTTTTCTGAGTAGACGTAGCCTATAAGGGTTTGAATATTTTTAAGTATTCATCAGGGTGCAGCCCTTCTTTAGGTTATAATTGTGAATCACTGTTGTTCTGGGTCTCTAGCTGGCATCAGATCTTCCTTAACCTTAAATCTCTATAGATAACAAAACAAAAATAATAACACCATTTTCTCATTTGCTGGCACATAGCACTGGAAAAATAGCCCTGGCCTCTGAGTCAGGAAGTCAGTGTTCTGGACTTGTACTTGCCTCTAGTAGACATGTGGTCATTGACAAGCCCCAACCTTTCTGAACTATAGTTTGTTCACCTGCTAAATGAAGGGTCTGCATTAGATAACCTCGGAGGATTCTTTTCAGCAACATTCCACAACCGTTTAAAAAAAAAATGTGATTAACTGGCTAGCAGCTGACCTTCTCCAAATCTTATGTTTTTTTCAAAGAGCAGAGGTGTTAAGCTAATGGTTTCTGTGCCCTCTGAAGAAAGCACACTTAAGCATTGTTTAATTTTGTAGTTTTATTAAGGAATTTTCTCACACATTTATTACAAAAGCATCCATATTCTCTGCAAAATAAATGAATGGACAAGTAAAACAAGGAAATGCTTGCAAGACAATAAGCAAAAGCAAGAGAAAATGAACATATAAAAAGAATAACAATTAACATTTATGTGTCTTTCTATTTCTGATTATGTAGCTGACATAAAATGCCAATGGAACAGCATGTTGGGATGAAAATAGAATCAAATAAATTATCTGCTTGTTTCCCAAAAAGTTATTAATTCATTTATCAACTCATTCACTTATCTGTTAATTCAACTAGTTTTTGATGTACTACGTGACAGGTGCTTTTCTGGACACAGGGGTCAAATGACACAAGCAAGACCTCGTCATGAACAGAGTTTACATTTTAGTGGGCACTGACGATGAATGGGTGAACATACGAATAAATAATAAATAATAACACTTCATGGAGTGATAGTGCTATGAAGAAAATTAAAAAATGGAATGCAATAAACAAGGGGGCAGGGAGCAAGAGACATGACAGGGCTGCAGATTGGTTGGATAGGGAAGGAGATGATAATTTGAAGACCAGGAAAAAAGAGAGTTCCAGGCAAAAGTAGCAGCAGGTGCCAAGACTCTCGGGCAGGAGAGTAGAAGGAGTTTCTAAAGAAAAGCAAAGGATCATGGGTGGCTGGAGTCTGGTGAGCACAAAGAAGTATTTAAGTTGTGATTAGGGAAAGGGCCAGGACCAGATCACATATTCCTAAAAGGCAAAATAAATCAGTTCTTTTCATTTCTGAAGTTTATTCCATTTTCAATGACCTAAATATATAGCTTGTACCCTCTGTGGCACCTAAGAAAGTAGAATCCCGTATATAAGTAGAAATTGTCTGAGCAGATATCAATAGTAACAATAATAACTACTAACTTTTACTGAGTACTTCCACTGTGCCAGGCATTGTGCAATTGCTTTTATGTGTTAATTCAGGTACTTCTTAACACAACCCGTGAGTATCACAAAATCCTTTTATAGACAAGGACACTGAAGCTTAGAAAGTTTGTATATGTCGTGTCAAAATCCACAAAACTAGAAAGTGGAAGATCAGATTCAAATACAGGTTTCTGATTCCAAACTCCAATATAGACTCATTTTAAATGTGATGAGAATAATGGAGTTCAGGAAGTAAGCATCTGTCCTGAATGAAAGCTCCATGAAAGAAGAGATCTTCGTTATGATGAAGCCATTGAGATATAGAGAAGTGCCTTTCACGTAGCTGGCAATCAAAAGAATATTAATTGAATACATCTAAAATTTGCCATTTTGTAGAATTCAATGTACCTGGAAGGGAAGGTACTTATTTTCTAAATGTTTTTTCAAAATTTGTCACCTTTTCTTCTAAACAACTTTTTTTGCTGTTTATTTAAACCATCAGTTGCTATGCCTCCCACGATGAACACTTTTTCTTGGCCCAAGTCTTATTTTCCTGTCCCGCTGCCTCCTTGTCTGATTCCCCCTCCATGACTCTTTCCTTTAGACCATTGTTAATTTACTCTGTGTAATTCAGGCCACTGCATGTACACTCTGTGGAATCTAGGTCCTGCTCCGTTGTTTCAGGACCTACTTATGAGAAGCATTCCCACTTTGCCTGAGCATTAGCCTTGCCCCTTACTGCAGTGGAACTTGACCAAGATAGCTGTGGATCTGGTGTTCTTTCCCTTTATACCATGGGGGTGAACAGAAGCAAGCCAAGTTACTGGGAAGGAGTAAGAAGCACAAATGTTGGAAAGATACTGAAAGGGTAAAGGTTAAGAGAGATTATCAGAAGACAGGTAACAAACAGAGTTATAAAGACAGACTTTACAAAGCAACAAAACTAAAAAAGAAATCTGTCAACCAAAAAAATAAATAAAGACATTGGAAAACATTATCTCCAAATATGTTGAGTTTATCTGGGAATAAGAAGAAAGGATTATAATCTGGGATGCATGGAATGGCAAGCCACAAGTGCATTTGGTTAGGGCAGAGGAAAGGGAAGCTTTTATTAGCAAAAGGAGAGAGGTTCACATTAGCTACTTAGAAAGAGATTTCATTGTTTCCAGAATCTCAAAGTCAGAATTGTTGTCAGCTCGCTGCTGGATGTGCTGTTACTGGTCAAGAGTTCTTCATGAGAGCATCTTATCTAAATTACTGCAGTCCTCAAGAACGTCTAGTAATAAACCTTGTCATAGAAATGTACCTATACATGTGAAACATTTGCAAGGGATGCAAATTAGGGGACACAAAAAGGATGTGAAGGGATTTCTTGTGGCAACAGTTTTTATCTCAGACATGTAAGCTTGAGCCTCCTTTCCTTCAAGTCTTCCTGGCCCTATTGTGTCTAGTTCTGACAAAAGCAGTTTTATCCTCATATCCACAAATTCCACAGGCCCAAGAACAGATAAGCAGCGAAGAAATGGAGTATCCATTCACCTGAAAGTCATAAAGTAGAGTAGGGCCAGCCAACCCAAAGAAATAGGATTGGGCCAGGTGCAGTGCCTCACGCCTATAATCCCAAAACTTTGGGAGGCCGAGGTGGGTGGATCACCTGAGGTCAGGAGTTCAAGACCAGGGCTTAGCCAACATGGTGAAACCCCATCTCTACTAAAAATACAAAATAAAAAATTGTCTGGGCGTGGCAGTGCATGTCTATAGTCCCAGCTACATGGGAGGCTGAGGCAGGAGAACCGCTTGAACCTGGGAGGCAGAGGTTGTAATGAGCCAAGATCACGCCGCTGCACTCCAGCCTGGGCAACAGAGAAAGACTCTGTCTCAGGAAAAAAAAAAAAAAAAGAGAGAGAGAGAGAGAAAGGAAAAAGAAATAGGATTGGGTGAAGCTAAGTGAGCATGGATAAGAAAGCCTGAGGTCAGGAAGAGTATGTCTGCAAAAACAAGGCAGAAGGTAATTGGCCAGTGTTGTCCCAATATTAGCTGCTCACATTCACTCCTTTCCTAAACAAGAGAGACATGCAGTGGCCAATAACTGGTAGGGTCAGGGTGTCAGAAATAGAATGGACATCGTTCCTTTGGTGACTCCTGTGCCACATAAACCTATCTGCAAGGACTTTAGGCAGAATCGCTGGAGCAGAGCTTGGAGGAAAAGCAAAATAGCTTCATAGAAATCTCTCCTCCTATCTTTTTCTGGACTCAGTCATCAATATCATTCTATTCAGGATGGTGGTTTGAGCTCAGGTCAAGCTGGAATATTTGTTAACATGAAAGGTATTTTATTTCCTAGGGATGGTCACTTGATGATAATATTAAAGTGTTAATATTAGCAAATCTAAATTTAATTTCCCTTTCATTTACCTTTCATGCAATGTGCAGGGTTTTCGTGATCAGGCCACTTCAGCATTATTAGCCACTATACTCAGTCACCTGTGTTATCAGAACTTTGTGTTGATTGTTTGCTCATATTTAGGTCTAATAGTTCTTGGCCCGGGGCCAATGAGTCTGGGCTTTCAAGGATGCCCTTCTTAGAGTCCGTGAATTATTGGTAACTTTATACAAATTATATGTAAGTTTATATGTACTTATTTAGTTTCTTGAGGGAGTCTATGACTCCAAGAAAGTAAATCATCATACTATTTCCTCAGCCTAAAATACATATTTTCCTATCACCATCTTTCAGTAACATTATTTAATCTTATCCTTTAATGTCTGGCTGATGCCATCTACTTGTTAAACATATTCTAGATTGTCCAAGTCAAAAATAAATACGTCTTTCCTCTCAACTTACATTATGGTTTGGATGAGCCTCTAAATTGACAACACATTTCAATTTGCCTAATGCTAAGTTGATAATTAAATGTCTGTCTGTACTAATGGATTGGAAGTTCCTTGGGGAGACAAAGACCCATACATTATTCATCTTTGTGTATACTACTTGTAGTAATGCTTTATAAATAGTGTATACACAAAAAGAAAAACTTCTGTGTTACTGAGCAGGATGCTGTTCATTTTTATTGAATTTAACAAATTCTGGAATATATCCGCCTGAGTCCTTGGTACTCAGTGTACTTTTCATTTCTTTCTGGTCATAACCTGTTATTAACTTAAATTCCACTTGTTTAACTGTACAATAGCCTCTGCCATGCCTGAGCAGCCCTATTCCCTACTCACAACCCCAGCCCTTAGTCTGATATAACACTGGCTCTACCTCTAGCCCTAAGCACATCTCTCTGCCCACCAGTATCCTATGGTTCTATGTTAACTTCAGTTTCAAGTCAGCCTCTCAACACCCATTCAAAAATGACTTATGGAAAGGGAAAATAGGTACCAGACTCTGAGCTTAGTATTGATCGAATGGTGGGCAAGAATCAGTGCTGACTTTCAATCACCACCTGTACTTTACTTGCAGAGCTTATGGATGTTGATTTGATCCCTTATGTAGTATCATGGCTCACATTGCATTTTAATTCCACAAGGATTCTGTACACCTGACTCTTTGCTGGCTGCAAAAAGACAATTGTGAATGCTGATTTCTGTTGGCCTCTAAATGGCCCTAGAATACTATGCTGCTGCTTTCAGAATTTGATCATACATACATAACCAAAGTTTGATCACCATGTCTTTCTTTCTTTTCTTTCTTTCTTTTCTTTCTTTCTTTCCTTTCTTTTCTTTCTATCTTTCTTCTTTCTTTCTTTCTTCCTTCCTTCCTTCCCTTCCTTTCCCTCCATCCTTCCTTCCTCCCTTCCTTCCTTCCCTTCCCTTTCCTCCCTCTCTCCCTCCCTCCCTCCCTCTCTCCCTTCCTTCCTTCCTTCCTTCCTTCCTTCTTTCCTTCCCTTTCTTCCCTTCCCTTCCCTTCCCCTTCCTTCCCTTTCCTTCCTTCCTTCCTTCCTTCCTTCCTTCTTCCTAGTTTTGCTATTTTTGTATTGCTTCCATCCATGGGCTATCTTGTCCTAAAGCAGAAACATTGCACATTAGGCTGAGAGATGTCTCCTCTAAATATGAAATAGTTGCAAAGCAGTCATAATAATAAAATGGAGTGTGGGCATAGCATGCCCGTGTTTTCTCATTATGGCATATTTGGCTGTGATATTCTTGTATTGAATGTACCACTTGTATGTAATAAAAAATGATATGTGACCATTTGGAATTATTATCTTTATTCCATGACAATATTGGGGACTACTTTTTTATTGAAAAAGGTATATCATTTGCATGTTAAATTTTTAAATGGATTTCTTTATTTTAAGGTGCAAGTAATAGAGGAAAGTTTACAACAGCACTTTCTGGACTTTATTTTCTTTCTCTGTTGTTGTTTTTCGTTTTTTTCTGATGTGTTTGAGATTCCCAATTACACAAAGATCATTTCCACAGTTCCATGGGCCTGACTAGCTGATGCTACAAAGAGCCTCTAAAAAACTCAGACCTACTTAAGGGAAAGAAACTTTAATTTTGTTTTACACAGTGAGTAAAAGAAAACAAAAAGTAATTACTCCCTCCATGTGAAATGAGTAAGTGTCAGAGTAAGCCAGGTCCCCTTTACCTCTATCCCTCCTTTTTAACCCTCTTCCCTTGAGATATACAGGCAATATTTACCATTTGTGTATTTATGACCATGGAGATTTCCTACACATTAATTTCCTGGGTATCAATGGCTCTAAGGAGTTTTTGGCATTCGCTTACCCAAAAGGATCTGGAAAGTTGTTTGTATTTATGACACGGTATCTACCCCATCCATTTGTGCTGGACTTACACTATTTATACCACCTTTTTTTCACCTAGGCTTCCGGGCCAGCTTAACTTGCTCAATGCATCTCACACTCTCATTTTTCTTCTTGAATTCCTTACTTATAGTCAGTACCATGCCATTCAGGTGTTGCTTTATAATTGTATTATGTGTATGTCATAGCTTATTAGGTGTGTTATTTTGGATAAGTCACATAATTAGTCTGAGCTTCTGTTTCCCTCTGTTTCCGAAAGTGAGAGTAATAGTAATGACTTTAATGGTTTCCGTAAGGAGACACCCCTCTCTTCTTCATGTCACATCCCTACCATAGTCTCCAGAGAAATGAAATTCAATCTTTTTTCCCCTTCTGCCAAAGTACTGTGGCAGTATCTTATCCATAACTCTCCACCTACTTGTTGTTATCACCAAAAGAGGAGTATCCTATTTTACAGTTGAAAATTTTACTTTCCTTGTGTTGCTTCACCCTTGGATAGAATTACTCTGCTGAAAATGACTGCTCATGCCCGCTATCTTCTTCCAGACCAGATTGCTCAGGCGAAGTGGGTGTTCTGCCTCCACTCCTTACTGCCAAGTCTCAAGCAAACAAGGATAAGGCTACTGCGTAAGGAAGGGAGTAGAGCTATGTTGACTGTGCAATTTCACAAGTGTTTGTGAAGCATGCTTGCTCCACTGGCAGCTGGCTGCGAAAGTCAATCTACTCTGCAGAACCAGCACTTGCCCTCAGAGCTTCTGCACAGCAAAAGAAACTACCATCAGAGTGAACAGGCAACCTACAGAATGGGAGAAAATTTTTGCAATCTACTCATCTGAAAAAGGGCTAATATCCAGAACCTACAAAGATCTCAAACAAATTTACAAGAAAAAAACAAACAACCCCATCAAAAAGTGGGTGAAGGATATGAACAGACATTTCTCAAAAGAAGACATTCATACAGCCAACAGACACATGAAAAAATGCTCATCATCACTGGCCATCAGAGAAATGCAAATCAAAACCACAATGAGATACCATCTCACACCAGTTAGAATGGCCATCATTAAAAAGTCAGGAAACAACAGGTGCTGGAGAGGATGTGGAGAAATAGGAACACTTTTACACTGTTGGTGGGATTGTAAACTAGTTCAACCATTATGGAAAACAGTATGGCGATTCCTCAAGGATCTAGAACTAGATGTACCATATGACCCAGCTATCCCATTACTGGGTATATACCCAAAGGATTATAAATCATGCTGCTATAAAGACACATGCACACGTATGTTTACTGTGGCACTATTCACAATAGCAAAGACTTGGAATCAACCCAAATGTCCATCAGAGACAGACTGGATTAAGAAAATGTGGCACATATACACCATGGAATACTATGCAGCCATAAAAAAGGATGAGTTTGTGTCCTTTGTAGGGACATGGATGCAGCTAGAAACCATCATTCTTAGCAAACTATCACAAGAACAGAAAACCAAACACCGCATGTTCTCACTCATAGGTGGGAACTGTACAACGAGATCACTTGGACTCGGGAAGGGGAACATCACACACGGGGGCCTATCATGGGGTGGGGGAGGGATTGCATTGGGAGTTATACCTGATGTAAATGACGAGTTGATGGGTGCTGACGAGTTGATGGGTGCAGCACACCAACATGGCACAAGTATACATATGTAACAAACCTGCACGTTATGCACATGTACCCTAGAACTTAAAGTATAATAATAATAATAAAAAAAGTTAGGAAGCAAAAACTAAATCTTCATTTTGTCCTCTTCCTATTCCTTCCATCCAGCTATAGTGAAGGCTATATTATTTAGGATTGTCTTGGTCCAGCAATAAAATCAATGCTTGGATTTCACTTGATCCCCTTGTGTCTATTTTCCCATTGGTCAGGACCATAAAGAGTGGAAAGCAGCATGTTCATGCAGTTAACACTCAGGCTCCATCATACCCAGCCAAACTTCAACAAGTTATTATGGCAGTTAAATAAGATATCATATGTAAGAACATTTAGCATAGTCTATGCTATGTAATAGGCATTTATTACTTTGTGGGCATTTTTCCATCTTGGACAGGATTTCTATTTGTTTCCTTTTTACACTGTATTTTATGCCTGTAAAGTACAAAGTGGCATGTTGGGCATATAGAGTGTTCAATGAATTTTGCTTATTTGTTTGGTGTTACCAGTTGAATTGAAAGTGGCTTTTAGATGCTTATAAGACTCAATACTCTTGTCCTCCTTATGAATATAAGATGATCTTTATCTTAGCAATCTTTTTCTTTGCTTTGAGTTTTACATCACATAGTGACATAGATTTACCTCTCTAATTCCTTTAATTGAAACCACTTTAAAAGCATATTGCTTAAGTTAATATATTTCTGCCATGTAGTATATGATAGATTTCAATCTTGATCAATACTTTCCATATTATATACATGTTTAGACATGATATACACATAAATGCATGTATCTTTTCCTTCGCCAGCATTTTAAAGAATGTATAACTATGTACTAGACAAGTTTCCTTTATATTAGCTCTGCTTTTAAATTGTGAATATATTTCATTAGTAACTCATATCTTTTTTTTTAACTTTCTCAAGTCACCTTCTTTTTATTTAAGTTCCAGTTTCATTTGTTACTATTTCTTCCTTGGGAACATCTGAATTTTCAGATTAAATTTTTATTTTCTGCCATTATCCATAAGTATTCTATATTTGGTCTTATTGTATTTACTTTTTCTTTCTTTCCTCTAACATTTTTGCTCCAAAATGACAAAACAGGTTTCACAAGTTGAGAAACACAAGCTAAGAGATTAAATTATTGGCCTGATGCATTTAAACTCAAATTTTTATCTTAGATTTTAACTTCAGTGCTTTTACCATCAGACTGAGTGATCTTATTAATATAATTACTTGATTTTCTTAAGGTCCACCTGAATTTATTATTAGATTTGGGATATGTTATATCATCATTAACTATAGTTCAGCATTATTTTTTAAATAATATATTAAATTTAGTTAGTTGAAAGTTTATAAAGTTAGGTAATCCGAATTATGAATTTTAGATTAAAGATCATTCTATCCATACAGACACAGATGCCCCTCTTGTATAGCAAAAGCTTGAAAACATTTGAATTTAACTTGGCCCTGTGTGCATCTTTATGACGAATTCACGTTTCAAATGATATGGTGTTTTTTTGTTCCATGCATAACCAATCTTCTGTTGGTATCAATTACTAGCACATGGATAGAATTTTAAGATGAATAAATTTCTTCTCACATTTCTCATGTAAATCTCCCAAACTATTTCTTCAGATGACAAAACTGAGGCTCAGATAAATTAATACTTGCCCATAATTAGAATGTAAGTAGCTTAGTGGAAGCTTGAACCAGGTCCTTTGTCTACAAATTATCTTTACTGTTTTTCTACTTAATATTAATTTTTGCCTAATCTGAATGAATTTGAAATTTGTGCATAGGCTTATTTCATCTTTCCAAAGAGTTTTATTTTTTCTTTTTAATCACAGCAAATGTGGGTGTCTGATCTTAAGTCACACACTTACACATATACAGTATATAAATAGATATGTATGTGCTATCTGAATATATAAAAATATATATGTATATATACACATATATACACATTATATATACACACACATAAACACAATATATATATATATACACACATACACACACATATATATATATGCACCTTAATATCTATCTCATCGAAGAGGTTATTTTTTTCTCTTTCTCTTTTTCAAAACTCCATCTCCAAATGCTCTACCCTAAATCAATTAATGAGGACACTAGACACCATGTTGTTTCCTGATTGCCCCTGCCATGTGGAACTCAGAACTTAAGAATTTGACCAGAAACTCCACAAACCCAGAGAGCCTCTTCTTATTAGCTCCTTCTCCCCTTGTCCAGATATTTAGAATGGGTCCTAGTTTGGGTGGATGTATATGCATATGCTATAGAGGTCCCTGAATTTCTTTAGCTCTCCCTGGAATATTACAGTGAGTTTTCTAGTAGGTGAATGAAATAGCCCAAGACTTAGTTTGTTCAGCATGTTATATAAGGTGAATTAATTTCTTAAGTGAACCACAGGTTTTATGTATTTTAGTTGTGTCCAGTAGAGGGACCAGGGAGGCAACGTTTAAACTTTTGTGGTCTAGACACCTGTAATTATATATGGGTGACTTAACAAAAAGCTTTCAAGTCTTGTTAAATGCAATTGGACTTAGGAACTCAATCTATGTGAAAGTATTGCCCTAACAAATCCCTGAATAAAAATGTTGCTAAAAGTACAGAACGTTGTGTGATGCTTTTGCTTGGTCTCTCCATTTTTAGGTCAAACTCATTGACATCCAGTGGATGCCAAATGCTAACTAGTAAGTAGAAATACAATCTTGATTTTTACATAGATTTTCACTGAAAAATATGTGAACTTTCACAGAGACACAACTAAAGACACAACTTTCACGCAGACACAACTAAAATGGTCTATGTCAAACCATTAGCGGTCAATTTGTACTTAATTTGTCAATTTGCATTTGTCAAGATGCCTATTATTTATTATTCCTCCTGAAATCATGAATTCCCTGGGCAGGCTGTGACACCAGTTACTGATTTTCTTCTTTTGTAGTCTCGGGCTTATTAGAAGAGTATATCTTGAAAAGTAAAATGTGTGTTGCCAAATCCATAAAGCTTTTTCTCACTGGGGTCATTTGTTCATTCAACGAAGAGTATTTGGGAAAATCCTGTGTGCCAGGGGCCACACAAAGTCCTGATGATTCAGTGGTAAATGACTAAGATATGGTTCCTTCATTACTCATGGAATTTCTAGTTGAGCAAAGAAGACTGACATGAAGAAAGTGAAGACCAGCAAAATAAGAATTCAAAAGGTGTAGAGTGCTATGGGGATATAGCATGCGTATAGAAGCTGAGACTGGCAGGCTGAAAGGGACTTAACTTTCACACTGTTTGGGAGAAAGCAAGGGTGCAGTAGAGATACGGGTGGCAGAAAAACAGGAAGTGAGAGACGGGCAGAGAAAGAATGAGAGAAGTGGGGACAAGACAGAATGGTATAGGCAAAGAAATTATAGGCAGATCAAGAAAGACACTCAGTGGCCAAAAACTAAATGAGCAATGACAAAGACAAAAATGAAGTGATGAGAAATAGGAGGCAGTGAGTCAGGGAGGGTATAGTAAAGCCTTTGTTTTTGTCTTCCAAGAATCCCTTCTGACTCCTCTGTGTGACAGTATTCTGATTTGTCTTCAGAAAACCAATAATCTCCTAGTCTTAGCCCATATGGTTTCAGGTGTTGAACTCATGCCCTAGATCTGTCAGTCTGGAGTTGGACATGGATTCCCAGCCTGTCGGACTTATAGCTTAGATGTGCTCATGAAATCCCAAACCAGTTTAGTGAGAGTCATACCAGGAATTTTTGCTGGAACTGTCAGATAAGAGATCTAATCTTGCACTGGGGTGTTAAGCTGATAGAGCACATGTTTAGAGTTGCTCCTGCTATAACCTAGGGGCACTTGCTGAAGAATAAATGAAACTTAAAGGAGAGTAAATTTGATTTAAGACAATATTTATGAGAGATATTGTTTGAGCACCTGGATCAAACCATACTTGATCTATTCAGGGATATCTCCTTTTGGCTAACTGTGATTTGGATTTTCTGACATTATAATGTCAAAGGTCCTGATTATACATGGTTTGGGGCTGTTGACACTATTGGACTGAAGCTCTTGGGGACAAGAGAGGGAGAAAGAAGTCCCATGCAATTAGAATTGTTTCATCTGTCAAGAGACCAAGTTTCTGGAGGGGAATCTTTCCACTGGTCATTTTCTAAGCCTGGATCAGGTCTGGCACAACTTCAGCCTGTTGACTACATTAAAGTATGTCAAAGAGCACTTTAAGCAATCTCCACACTGTTTTCCATAGTGGCTGTCCTAGTTTACATTCCCACCAGCAGGGTAAAACTGATCCCTTTTCACCGCATCCCGGCCAACATCTATTAGCTTTTGATTTTTTTATTATGGCCATTCTTGCAGGAGTAAGATGGTATCGCACTGTGGTTTTGATTTGCATTTCCCCGATCATTAACTATGTTGAGCACTTTGTTCATATGTTTGTGGCCATTTGTATATCTTCTTTTGAGAATTGTCTACTCATGTCCTCAGCCCATTTTCTGATGGTATTGTTTGTTTTTTTAATCACTAATTTGTTTGAGTTCCTTCTAGATTCTGAATATTAGTTCTTTGACAGATGTATAGATTGTGAAGATTTTCTCCCACTCTGTAGGTTGTCTGTTTACTCTGCTGATTCTTTCTTTTGCTGTGCAGAAACTTTTTACTTTAAGTCCCACCTTAACAATTTATTATTGTTTTTGTTGCATTTGCTTTTGAGTTCTTGGTCATGACTAAGCCAATACCCAGAAGGGTTTTTCCAATGTTATCTTCTAGAAATTTTGTGATTTTAGGTCTTAGACTTAAGTCCTTGATCCATCTTGACTTGATTTTTGTATAAGGTGAGAAATGAGGATTTAGTTTCATTTCACTACATGTGGCCTGCCAATTATCCCAGCACCATTTGTTGAATAGAGTGTTCTTTCCACACTTTATGTTTTTGTTTGCTTTGTCAAAGATCAGTTGCCTGTAAGTATTTGGATTTATTTCTGCATTCTCTATTCTGTTACATTGGTCTATGTGTCTCTTTTTTTTTTTTTTTTTTTTTTTTTAAACCAGTACCATGTGGTTTTGATGACTATGGCCTTATAGTATAGTTTGAAGTCAGGTAATGTGATGTCTCCAGAGTTGTTCTTTTTGCTTAGTCTTGCTTTGGCTAATGTAAGCTCTTTTTTTGGTTCCATATGAATTTTAGGATTGTCTTTTCTAGTTCTATGAAGAACGATGGTGGCATTTTGATGGGAATTGCATTAAAATTGTAGATTGCTTTTGACAGTATGGTCATTTTCACAATATTGATTATACGCATCCATGAGCATGTGGTGTGTTTTCATTTGTTTGTGTCATCTATGCGTTCTTTCAGCAAGTGTTTTGTAGTTATAGAGGTCTTTCACCTCCTTGTTAGGTATATTCCTAGGTTTTTCTTTTTTTCCTTTTGCAGGTATTGTGAAGGGGGTTGAGTTCTTGATTTGATTCTCAGCTTGGTCACTTTTGGTGTATAGCAGAGCCACTGATTTGTGTACATTAATTTTGTATCCTGAAACTTTGCTGAATTCATTTATCAGTTCTAGGGCATTTTGGAGGAATTTTTAGGGTTTTTTAGGTATACAATCATATTATCAGCATAGAGTGACACCTTGACTTCCCGTTAACTGATTTGGATGCCTTTTATTTCTTTCTTTTGTCTGATTGCTCTGGCTAGGACTTCCAGTATTATGTTGAATAAAAGTGGGGAGGGTGGGAATCCTTGTCTTGTTCCAGTTCTCAGAGGGAATGCTTTCAACTTTCTCCCTTTCAGTGTTATGTTGACTGTGTGTTTGTCATATATGACTTTTATTACAATGAAGTATGTCCTTTCTATGCCAATTTTGCTGAGGGTTTTAGTTATAAAGAGATGCTGGATTTTGTCAAATGCTTTTTCTGCATCTACTGAGATGATCATGTGATTTTTGTTTTTAATTCTGTTTATGTGGTGTATCACATTTATTGACCTGCATATGTTAAACCATCCCTGCATCCCTGGTATGAAACCCACTAGGTCATGATGGGTTATCTTTTTGATATGCTGTTGGATTTGGTTAGCTAGTATTTTGTTAAGGATTTTTGCATCTATATTCATCAGAGATATTGGTCTGTAGTTTTGTTGTTGTTGTTGTTGTTGTTATGTTCTTTCTTGGTTTTGGTATTAAGGGGATACTGGCTTCACGGAATGACTTAGGGAGGATTCCCTCTTTCTCTATCTTGCAGAATAGTGTCAATAGGGTTGGTATCAATTCTTCTTTGAATGTCTGATAGAATTCAGTTGTGAATCCATCTGGTCCTGGACTTTTTTGTTGGTAATTTTTTAAATTTCTATTTCAATCTCGCTATTTGTTATTGGTCTTTTCAGGATTTCTAATTCTTCCTGGTTTAATCTTGGAGGTGGTATATTTCCTGATTCAGCAATCCCACTACTGGGTATCTACCCAGAGGAAAAGAAGTCAGTACACAAAAATGATACTTGCATACTCATGTTTATAGCAGCACAATTCACAATTGCAAAAATATGGAACCAGCCCAAATGCTCATTAATCAAGGTGTAGATAAAGGAATTGTCATGTATATACCATAGAATACTATTCAGCCACAAAAAGGAAATAATGGCATTCCCAGCAACCTGGATGGAATTGGAGACTATTATTCTCCAATTGTGAAGTAACTCAAGAATGGAAAACCAAACATTATGTGTTCTCACTCATAAGTGGAAGCTAAGCCATGAAAATGCAAAAGCATTAGAATGATACAATGGACTCTGAAGACTTGCGGGGGAAGTGGGTGAGAGGAGTGAGGGATAAATGATGCAAATTGGGTACAATGTGTGCCTGGGTGATGGGTGCACCAAAATCTCACAAATCACCACTAAAGAACTTATTCATGTATTCAAACACCATCTGTTCTCCAAAAACGTATGGAAATAAAACATAAATTCAATTATTTTTTTAAAAAAGAAGTAGTTATCTGGAAGATTTAATTTTAAATGATTTTGAGACTGTAGTGGAGACTCAGTGAATGCTTATCGAATTAGAAAACTATTTAAAAAATAAAAGTATGTTGAAGAGCAAAGAGGTACTCTAGGTAAGGGAGCCTGTGGGAGGCACTACCTAGATCCTAAGTCCAAACTTAGAGAACCTGGCTTAAAGCTAAGGCCTTTAACAACAATAGAGTTGGTAAGGCAGGGAATCTACGTCAGTTTATGGTAATTATCTGTGGGAATCTGAGACGTAAGGGCCAAAGCAATAAGAATTGGATTGCACCAGTGTTGGCAAATAAGCAAGGTACATAACTGAGAAATTCACAGGGCTTCACTAATGATTCACTTGGTGCCTACTATGACCCAATTTCTAGGTCAGACCTTTTTTTTAGGGTTTTGAGGGAATTAGAAAGCACTGTGTCTCCCACTGAAGGACTTGTAGAGGAACTCTAACAGGTATAACAATTAGAGATCAGTACAAGGAAACATTTCTTCAATTTTTTTTTTTTTTTTTTTTTTTTTTGCTTGCAAGGCAATCTACAAGCCACCACCAATAAAAGAGAAATTCACAGAAAAGAGGTGGATAAGAATCATAATAAAAATATCAAGAGATCAGCACTAATGATTTTTAGTGCTTAATATGAGTCACACACTGTGCTACGCATTTTAATTTACATTCTCATATAATCCTAATAAGCACATTATGATATATATATTCTATTAATATCACCATCCTATAGATGAGAAAACTGAGCCCTATAATTACTAAGTAATTACACAGATAAGGAACAGTTTATACAGATAAGGAACAGTGGAGCTGGGATGCAAACTCAATTTGTTTGATGGCAAAGATTCATCCAAGGGCAGGATGGGTAGCCAAGATCTTCAGAGACTGAACTAGGCACTGGAAAACCAATAATTGAGAGTCATTCCTCATCTCTCTCACTTCAACTTCACTTCTCAGATTGCTTCTCTCTTACTGATTTTTGTATCTAATTTTTGTCTTCAAAATGTTTTCAATCTCTCTTTCATCCCACAATTTATCTTGTTCTTAGACATATATGGTTGAGTCAACATCAAATCTATGCATTTTTTGTTTAAAACCCCTACCACTGATTGAGTTCAATGCTAGCCTCCCAGGCCAACTTCCTGGAAAAGAAATCTAACTGGGATCCTGTGATTACTTATGTTTCCACTTATATGGACTCTGGGCAGGGATACTTCAAACAATGATTGCACAGGTTTCCCAAATTAGCTACAACAATTCCAAACTGTGCGATCCAAAGCATAGACTCAATAGAAAATTAGAGAAGGGATTGAGTTGTGAACACTTCCTAGAGAATATTTAACCTGGACTAGTCTTTAGAAGCTGGGACAATCTGGTCTGGCAGACACAGTGTTGAAGCATTCAAGGCAGGGACAGCGGAGAGGAAACAAGAAGAGCAGGTTCACAAAATGTGGAAGAGAATGTTCTGCCTATAGCCAAAGGTTTATGGAGGGAAGCACCAGAAAGTAAAATAGTGTGTAATTTTTCTTCTTCCTCCAATGTTTTCTCTCCAATATGTGCCTTCTTTTGACTTGTGAGAATCAGCTTTTTGATATTCTGAGCTTCACAGATTTCTTCCTTTCAAGGCAGCATGATGTGACAGAAAGGACAAGTAGCAGGGGAGCTGGTTTCTGGTCACTGCCTCTCAGAACAGCGAAATATCTTAGACCCATCACTTCACATCCCTGTGGATCATTTTTTTTTTGCATCTCTCAAACCCTTGCCTACCTTGTGGGTCATTATAGGTTTAAGTTGCATTTCTTGATCACTGAAGCAAAGCCATCCCATTAAATTATTTAAACCATAAATCTCACAAATGTCTTTTCCTTATAGTCTCTTCTTCAAAGATGGTATTAAAGTGAACAAGCCTCATCACAAGTCTGGCTTGAATCATGAACAAGACTTCTAGCTATTTCATGCTCCCCATTTCCTTTCCGGATAGGACTGATGGAAATATAAAATCTCAGTTTAATCAGATTCAGATGTTAGTGATCAGATCAGAGTTGTCATATTCAGCAGAGGCCACCCCACCCCCCACCATTTGTAAGGAGCTCTGCTCAATATTTAATTGACTTTGTGAAATACTGTATCATATAAGTGCAATTAATTTTGTGAATTGATATATTTTGAAACATAGAAAACAACTTTTTCTGAGGCAATTATTTTTATACCCCCATCTTCCAGCTGATAACATATATCTTACATTTATATTCTCAGGTGGGAAATGACATACTACTACTAATTAGAATCTTGAAAAAAATGCTCATTTTTTCTTTCAGTCTTAGAAATTTGAAATGTTTTATACATACTCAGCTTTTCATGTCTAACATTAGCTATATATATAAGTACATATACATACACTAAGAAGCTTCAAAGAGAAAAATATCACTAAAATCTAGTGTGACTTAGAATCCTCAAATACCTGAAACTTTTTCTTTTTTCTTTTTCTTTTTGTCTTTATTTTTTTGCTATTCTTATACTTTAAGTTCTATGGTACATATGCACAACGTGCAGGTTTGATACATATGTATACATGTGCCATGTTGGTGTGCTGCACCCATCAACTCGTCATTTATATTAGGTATATCTCCTAATGCTATCCCTCCCTGCTCGTCCCACCCCTCAACAGGCCCTGGTGTGTGATGTTCCCTTTCTGGTGTCCAAGTGTTTCCATTGTTCAATTCCCACCTATGAGTGAGAACATGTGGTGTTTGGTTTTTTGTCCTTGCGGTAGTTTGCTCAGAATGATGGTTTCCAGCTTCATCCATGTCCCTACAAACAACATGAACTCATCCTTTTTCATGGCTTCGTAGTATTCCATGGTGTATATGTGCTACATTTTCTTAATCCAGTCTATAACTGATGGACATTTGGGTTGGTTCCAAGTCTTTGCTATTGTGAATAGTGCCGCAATAAATATACGTGTGCATGTGTCTTTATAGCAGCACGATTTATAATCCTTTGGGTATATACCCACTAATGGGATGGCTGGGTCAAGTGGTATTTCTAGTTCTAGATCCATGAGGAATCGCCACACTGTCTTCCACAATGGTTGAACTAGTTTAAAGTCCCACCAACAGTGTAAAAGAGTTCCTATTTCTCCACATCACTCTCCAGCACCTGTTGTTCCCTGACTTTTGAATGATTACCATTCTACTGGTGTGAGATGGTATCTCATTGTGGTTTTGATTTGCATTTCTCTGATGACCAGTGATGATGAGCATTTTTTCATGTGTCTGTTGGCTGCATAAATGTCTTCTTTTGAGAAGTGTCTGTTCATATCCTTCACCCACTTTTTGATGGGATTGTTTTTTTTTTTCTTATAAATTTGTTTGAATTCTTTGTAGATTCTGGATATTAGCCCTTTGTCAGATGAGTAGATTACAAAAATTTTCTCCCATTCTGTAGGTTGCCTGTTCATTCTGATGGTAGTTTTCTTTGTTTGTTTGTTTATTTTGTTTTTGCTGTGCAGAAGCTCTTTAGTTTAATTAGATCCCATTTGTCAATTTTGGCTTTTGTTGCCATTGCTTTTGGTGTTTTAGACATGAAGTCCCTGCCCATGCGTACGTTCTGAATGGTATTACCTAGGTTTTCTTCTAGGGTTTTGATGGTTTTAGGCCTAACATTTAAGTCTTTAATCAATCTTGAATTAATTTTTGTATAAGGTGTAAGGAAGGGAACCAGTTTCAGCTTTCTACATATGGCTAGCCAGTTTTCCCAGCACAATTTATTAAATAGGGAATCCTTTCCCCATTTCTTGTTTTTGTCAGGTTTGTCAAAGTTTAGATGGTTGTAGATGTGTGGTATTATTTCTGAGGGCTCTGTTCTGTTCTATTGGTCTATATCTCTGTTTTGGTACCAGTACCATGCCATTTTGGTTACTGTAGCCTTATAATACAGTTTGAAGTCAGGTAGCGTGATGCCTCCAGCTTTGTTCTTTTGGCTTAGGATTGTCTTGGCAATGCAAGCTCTTTTTTGGTTCCATATGAACTTTAGTTTTTTCCAATTCTGTGAAGAAAGTCATTGGTAGCTTGATGGGGATGGCATTGAATCTATAAATTGCCTTGGGCAGTATGGCCATTTTTATGATATTGATTCTTCCAATCCATGAGCCTGGAATGTTCTTCCATTTTTTGTGTGTCCTCTTTTATTTCACTGAGCAGTGGTTTGCAGTTCTCCTTGAAGAGGTCCCTCACATCCCTTGTAAGTTGGATTCCTAGGTATTTTATTCTCTTTGAAGAAATCGTGAATGGGAGTTCACTCACTCATGATTTGACTCTCTGTTTGTCTGTTATTGATGTATAGGACTGCTTGTGGTTTTTGCACATTGATTTTGTATCCTGAGACTTTGCTGAAGTTGCTTATCAACTTAAGGAGATTTTGGGCTGAGATGATGCGGTTTTCTAAATATACAATCATGTCATCTGCAAACAGGGACAATTTGTCTTCTTCTTTTCCTAATTGAATACTCTTTATTTCTTTCTCCTGCCTGATTGCCCTAGCCAGAACTTCCAACACTATGTTGAATAGGAGTGATGAAAGAGGGCATCCCTGTCTTATGCCAGTTTTCAAAGGGAATACTTTCAGTTTTTGTCCATTCAGTATGATATTGGCTGTGGGTTTGTCATAAATAGCTCTTATGATTTTGAGATACGTCCCATCAATACCTAATTTATTGAGAGTTTTTACCATGAAGGGCTGTTGAATTTTGTCAAAGGCCTTTTCTGCATCTATTGAGAAAATCATGTGGTTTTTGTCTTTGGTTCTGTTTATATGCTGGATTACATTTATTGATTTGCATATGTTGAACCAGCCTTGCATCCCAGGGATGAAGCCCACTTGATCACAGTGGATAAGATTTTCATGTGCTGCTGGATTCGGTTTGCCAGTATTTTATTGAGGATATTTGCATCGATGTTCATCAGGGATATTGGTCTAAAATACTTTTTTGTTGTGTTTCTGCCAAGCTTTGGTATCAGGATGATGCTGGCCTCATAAAATGAGTTAGGGAGGATTTCCTCTTTTTCTATTGATTGGATTAGTTTCAGAAGGAATGGTACCAGCTCTTCCTTGTACCTCTGGTGGAATTCGGCTGTAAATCCATCTGGTCCTGGACGTTTTTTGGTTGGTAGGCTATTAATTATTGCCTCAATTTCAGAGCCCGTTATTGGTCTGTTCAGGGATTCAACTTCTTCCTGGTTTAGTCTTGGGAGGGTATATGTGTCCAGGAAGGTATCCATTTCTTCTAGATTTTCTAGTTTATCTGCGTAGAGGTGTTTATAGTATTCTCTGATGGTAGTTTGTATTTCTGTGGGATCACTGGTGATATTACCTTTATCATTTTTTATTGCATCTATTTGTTTATTCTCTTTTCTTCTTTAATAGTCTTGCTAGCAGTCTGTCAATTTTGTTGATCTTTTCAAAAAACCAGCTCCTGCATTCATTGATTTTTTTGAAGGGTTTTTGTGTCTCTATCTCCTTCAGTTCTGCTCTGATCTTAGTTATTCCTTGCCTTCTGCTAGCTTTTGAAATGTGTTTGCTCTTGCTTCTCTAGTTCTTTTAATTGTGATGTTAGGGTGTCAATTTTAGATCTTTCCTGCTCCCTCTTGTGGGCATTTAGTGCTATAAATTTCCCTCTACACACTGCTTTAAATGTGTCCCAGAGATTCTGGTATGTTGTGTCTTTGTTCTCATTGGTTTCAAAGAACATCTTTATTTCTGCCTTCATTTCGTTATGTATCCAGTAGTCATTCAGGAGCAGGTTGTTCAGTTTCCATGTAGTTGAGTGGTTTTGATTGAGTTTCTTAGTCCTGAGTTCTAGTTTGATTGCACTGTGGTCTGAGAGACAGTTTGTTATAATTTCTGTTCTTGTACATTTGCTGAGGAGTGCTTTACTTCCCACTATATGGTCAATTTTGGAATAAGTGCTATGTGGTGCTGAGAAGAACCTATATTCTATTGATTTGGGGTGGAGCGTTCTGTAGATGTCTATTTGGTCTGCTTGGTGCAGAGCTGAGTTCAATTCCTGGATATCCTTGTTAACATTCTGTTGTCTCGTTGATCTGTCTAATGTTGACAGTGGGGTGTTAAAGTCTCCCATTATTATTGTGTGGGAGTCTAAGTCTCTGTGTAGTTCTCTAAGAACTTCCTTTATGAATCTGGGTGCTCCTATATTGGGAGCATATATATTTAGGATAGTTAGCTCTTCTTTTTGAATTGATCCCTTTACCATTATGTAATGGCCTTCTTTGTCTCTTTTGATCTTTGTTGGTTTAAAGTCTATTTTATCAGAGAATAGGATTGCAACCCCTGCCTTTTTTGTTTTCCATTTGCTTGGTAGGTCTTCCTCCATCCCTTTATTTTGAGCCCTATGTCTCTCTGCACATGAGATGCATATCCTGAATACAGCACACTGATAAGCCTTGACTCTTTATCCAGTTTTCCAGTGTGTGTCTTTTAATTGGAGCACCTAGGCCATTTACATTGAAGGTTAATATTGTTATGTGTGAACTTGATCTTGTCATTATGATGTTAGCCGGTTATTTTGCTCTTTAGTTGATGCAGTTTCTTCTTAGCATCGATGGTCTTTACAATTTGGCACATTTTTGAGGTAGCTGTTACCGGTTGTTCCTTTCCATGTTTAATGCTTCCTTTAGGAGCTCTTGCAGGGCAGGCCTGGTGGTGACAAAATCTGTCAGTATTTGCTTGTCTGTAAAGGATTTTATTTCTCCTTCACTTATGAAGCTTAGTTTGGCTGGATATGAAATCCTGGCTTGAAAATCATTTTATTTAAGAATGTTGAATATTGGCCCCCATTCTCTTCTGGCTTGTAGAGTTTCTGCTGGGAAATCCACTGTTAGTCTGATGGGCTTCCTTTTGTGGGTAACTTGACCTTTCTCTCTGGCTGCCTTTCACATTTTTTCCTACATTTCAACTTTGGTGAATCTGATAATTATGTGTCTTGGAGTTGCTCTTCTCGAGGAGTATCTTTGTGGCATTCTTTGTATTTCCTGAATTTGAATGTCAGCCCGCCTTGCTAGGTTGGGTAAGTTCTCCTGGATAATATCCCGTAGAGTGTTTTCCAACTTGGTTCTATTCTCCCCATCACTTTCAGGTACACCAATCAGACGTGGATTTGGTCTTTTCACATAGTTCCATATTTCTTGGAGGCTTTGTTCATTCTTTTTACTCTTTTTTCTCTAAACTTCTCTTCTTGCTTCATTTCATTGATTTGATCTTCAATCACTGATACCCTTTCTTCCAGTTGATCGAATTGGTTACTGAAGCTTGTGCATGCATCATGTAGTTCTTGTGCCATAGTTTTCAGCTCCATCAGGTCATTTAAGGACTTCTCTATGCTGGTTATTCTAGTTAGCCATTTATCTAATCTTTTTTCAAGGTTTTTAGCTTCTTTGAAACGGGTTGAAACTTCCTCCCTTAGCTTGGAGAAGTTTGATCGTCTGAAGCCTTCTTCTCTCAACTCATCAAAGTCATTCTCTGTCCAGCTGTGTTCCATTGCTGGCAAGGAGCTGCATTCCTTTGGAGTCGGAGAGGCACTCTGATTTTTAGAATTTTCAGCTTTTCTGCTCTGTTTTTTCCCCATCTTTGTGGTTTTATCTACCTTTGGTCTTTGATGATGGTGATGTACAGATGGTGTTTTGGTGTGGATGTCCTTTCTGTTTGTTAGTTTTTCATCTAACAGTCAGGACCCTCAGTTGCAGGTCTGTTGGAGTTTGCTGGAGGTCCACTCCACACCCTGTTTGCCTGGGGTCAGCAGTAGCAGCTGCAGAACAGCAAATATTGCTGAACAGCAAATATTGCTGAACAGCAAAAGTTGCTACCTGATCGTTCTTATGGAAGCTTTGTCTCAGAGGGGTACTTGGCTGTGTGAGGTGTCAGCCTACCCCTACTGGGGGGTGCCTCCCAGTTAGACTACTTGGGAGTCAGGAACCCACTTGAGGAAGCAATCTGTCCGTTCTCTGATCTGAAACTCCGTGCTGGGAGAACCACTACCCTCTTCAAAGCTGTCAGACAGGGACATTTAAGTCTGCAGAGGTTTCTGCTGCCTTTTGTTCGGCTATGGCCTGCTCCCAGAGGTGGAGTCTACAGAGGCATGCTGGCCTCCTTGAGCTGCGGTGGGCTCCACCCAGTTTAAGCTTCAGGGCTGCTGCCTTGTTTACCTACTCAATCCTCAGCAATGGAAGGCACCCCTCCCTCAGCCCCACTGCCGCCTTGCAGTTCCATCTCAGACTGCTGTGCTAGCAATGAGAGAGGCTCCGTGGGTGTGGGACCCTCTGAGCCAGGCGCAGGATATAATCTCCTGGTGTGCCATTTCCTAAGACCATTGGAAAAGCACAGTATTAGGGTGGGAGTGACCTGATTTTCCAGGTGCCCTCTGTCACAGCTTCCCTTGGCTAGGAAAGGCAATTCCCTGACCCCTTGCACTTCCCAGGTGAGGCAACGCCTCACCCTGCTTCAGCTCACTCTCGTTGGGCTGCACCCACTGTTGAGCACCCACTGTCCGACAAGCCACTGTGAGATGAACCCGGTACCTCAGTTGGAAATGCAGATATCACCCGGTCTTCTGCGTCACTCTGAAACTTTTTAATACATGTAATTTTTCAGTTAAGAAAAAGGCAAATACTAAAAAACAATATTAATTGAGAAACTTATAAAGATAGACTAAAAATGTTCTACTCTATGCCTCTGGTCGGTACAATTTTGTTCTATATCCTTCATTTCTTCTTTCCTTCCAGGACCCTATAGAGAACCTGTATTAGTCCATTCTCACACTGCTATAAAGAACTGCCCAAGACTGGGTGATTTATAAAGAAAAGAGATTTAATTTACTCACAGTTCCCTATGGCTTGGGAGGCTTCAGGAAACTTACAATTGTGGCAGAAGAAGAGAAGAAGGCATGTCTTACATGGCAGCAGGTGAGAGAGAGAGTGTATGTAGGAAGGAAAGGAGGAAGAGCCCCTTATAAAACTCACGCACTATCACCATAACAGCATGGGGAAAACTGCCCCCATGATCCAGTCACCTGCCATTAGGTCTCTCCCTCAACATCTGGGGATTACAATTCAAGATGAGATTCAGGTGGGGACATAAACCCAACCATATCAGAGGCCAAGGTTAAAAATGATTACCTCTAGCTGGTCAAGATTCCTTTGCCAGTTTCTTAATGCCACTGTAACAAATTAACACAGTTTTAATGGCTTCAAACAAAACAAATGTATTATTTTGCTATTCTAGAGGTCATATTTCCATAATAGGCTTTTAAAAAATTTTTTGGCTGAGCTATGTTCTTTCTGGAAGTTCTAGGGGGAAATCCAGTTCCTTTCCTTTTCTAGCTTCAAAAGGCTACTAGTGTTCCTTTCTCAGAGCCCCTTTCCATCTTCAAACTCAGCATCACAGCATCTTCAAACATCTTTTCTTTGACCTCTGCTTCCATTATCACATCTTCTCTCTTACACTGACCCTCTGGTCTCCTACTTATAAGGACCATTGCAATTAAATTGAGCCCATTGTGATAATCCATGATAATCTCACAAATCTCAAGATCCTTAATTTAATCTCTTCTGCAAAGTCCCTTTTGCCATGTAAAATAATATATTCCCAGGTTCTGGAAATTAGGATGTGCACATCATTGAGGAGGTAGTATTCTGCCTATCAAAATTAACAATGATAAATAATTCAAATACTATTATTTGACTTGGCCTAGACACTTGCCATTTGACTCAAGTCAATAAACAATCATTAAGGCTGGATAGGTCCTAATAGATAAGGTGCAATTGAGTTATGGTCCTCACCAACAAGCAGTGTACAAGATAGACAATAAACAACCAACTGAAACTCAAAGCAGAATGGGGTCTCAGGTGGGGAGAGGCATGGACTGTTCAGACAAAAGAGAGGCAGGCACATGGCAGTGATGCCTCTAGGGAATTCAAAGTTCTGATGGGGGTTAGATTAGGTGACCTTTCAAGCCCATTTCAAGCCTTATATTTCCATGACTCCTGCTGCTGAATAGAGTCTTAGCAACAAATTAAGTTTAAGTTTTGTACCCTGTTGACTTCTTAAAGGAATTGTGACAGTGTATAGATTAGAGCACAGTACAAGACAAGGCATTTAAGAATGAGAAAGAACAGAGTGCATCAGACAGAAGTGGGTTTTTTAAACTTCAGAATTGAGTATGTTGAAACCCTTGGGCTATAAATATGTATTTTATCTTTTGATTATTATAGTCAAAAGGGAAAAAAAAGAAATACAGTTAAACAACCCATTGGGGAAGGGGTAGGGAGAGAAGAAGGCAAACTTAAACAATAACTTATTATCCCATTACTGAATAAAGAACATCCAACAACATAATGGCTAATAACTTCAACTGTAGTTTTATAAAGGACAGAGACAATTTTAATAACAGTGATTGAAACACAGATACCACTCTGGTGAAAACTTGTTGACTCAGTATCTTTTTCTTCAGATTCTTTCTCAAAGAACTATCTTACATAATTTTTACTGCAATTTAAAATGTTCCAGGGGTTATTTCTTTTTAAAGGAGTCTTTGGGCTATTATCATCTCTTTACATTAATCCCGTAGGATCTTTCTGAGCAAATTCAAATTATTAATACCTTGGGAAAGAAATCCAAGTATTCAATCCTTCACAAGACTGATTTAATACTATGATTTCCAAGTAATTGAAGCATTGGCATCTGTGGATCTGATTAGTTGCATCTGCTCAGAGAAAAGCCTGGATGGCCTTTCAGAAGGTGTTGGGGAGGGTGCCATGAAAGCAGTCCTGGGGGCCTTCTCCCTCTACTCTTGAGAGATATCAGTAGGCATCTGACCCCAACAGGGTTTGCTGAGGGTCCTTGTTGTGAACTCTGTCAGCTCTATGGAGAAAGTGCAGAGTCTGACTGCAAGGGACAATAGCTTCACCTAAAACAGTCAGAAGATGCAGACTTTGCTGCTGTGTACCTTTTAGCATTACTGTATATTAAGCTTTCCAATGTTAAGATGATAATTGCAGAAAAAGACTCCTATAGGACTATAAATTAAGGGGCATGCTTCCTCTGTCTGAGCTTTTTGTGCTTTATTCACATCAAAAGGCAATTACTTTTTGTGCACACTTAATCCCACCAGTTTAATGGGGCATGTAAAATATGCCTTGCAATTTGCCCTTAATCTTAAGCTTGCTGAAAATGAGGGCCTGCTAACCATTTGGATTCTTAAAAACAGCCTGCCCTTCAATAACTTCACCTTTGTTTAACTTGACTAAACTGAACAATTTCTGAGAGTTGCATTCTTGGTGGTACCAGGTTATTCTCATGGAAGATTTTCCTAAACATTATTAGGAGACAAGGAAGGACCAGATGCTGGGTGCTCTATGCCACAGTACTGCCTGAAACTTCTTCACAGATGCCTGGGATGGATTTGCCTCATCTGCCAGCAAAGCCAGGGACAGGAGGCAAGAAATAATGCTGGCTTCAGAGTCAGTCCAACCTGGGTTTGGACACCAACCCTACTGCTTACTGATGGACTGAGGGGGTGACCTCACATAAATTAACCTCTCATCCTGTGTCTTCGTCTGGAGAACAGAGTAAGTATACCTTGGGGAGCAAGGAAGCTCATGTAGGAACTCACATAGGAAAACTGGCTTTCACATGCTACATTCTTAAATGGAAGGAGTAGTAGCCATCAGATAGTGGTTGTAGAAATAGTATTTCTATAATTAATGTTAAAGTAACTATTTAGGATCCAAAAAGTGGCACTATGGATCAAGAAGACTTAAGGGGAATGAGCTAACATTTGAGGGACGTGAGGGTCAAAAATCAGGAAAACAAAGACTACACATCTCAGGCAAAAGGTAGCAACAAGCTCCAAACAAGAAAACAGAAGCACCTGTCAGAAAGGAGCAGGTGAAAGCTCATGTAGAGTGGAGATAACACTGAGAACAAAGTGAGGAAGGTGTTGTTGTATGACTAAGGAAAATGCAGAGGAGGTATTCAGAGCGGACTTTTATAGTTGTTCCAGTTAAACTGTGCATTAGTCAGCTCAGTCTGCCATAACACAATGTCTTAGATTAGGCGGCTTAAACGATGGAAATTTATTTTCTCACAGTCTGGAGGCTGGAAGCCCAAGATGAAGACACCATCTGGGTTGCTTTCTGGTGAGACCTCTCCTCCTAGTTTTCAGATGGCTGCCTTCTCTCTGTTCTCGCATGGTCTTTCCTCGGAGCACGTGCAGAGACAGTGAGGTGAGAGACAGAAAGAGAGAGCTCTGGTGTCTCTTCCTCTTCTTACAAGGGCACCAGTCATATCACATTACAGCCCCACCTTTATAACGTCATTGAAGTTTAATTACTATCAAAAAAGTCCTATCTCCAAATGTAATCACATGGGAGGTTACAGCTTCAATATACGTTTTGGGGGATGCAATTCATTCCATAGCAGACAGATTATTTCATAAAGTGGTGTTGTGTATCCCACGACTGTTTCCATTTCAATAAAGGCCTCTTAAAACAGAGAAGGCTTTGAAATCCAAACAAATGATGCACAAAAAATAGAATTTTAGTCACAATGGTTAGATTATTAGGAAAATATTTGGGGGATGGGGAATTTTCTGCTGCTTTCCGAATCACAAAGTGTAAGAACCTCTTGATTCTACCTGTAAGTAAAGCTCTTCTGGCTTCTTGGTCCTTTCTGTTTAAGCTCCAGGGTCCTGCTTGAGTCTTTGCTCATTTAGCAGATTAAATTTTATTTCCTTTTATTATCCCTGGCTCCTGTCAGTTGCCCTAACATATCACGGTGAAGTGCTGATGAAACTAAACTTAGAGATATCTTCAGGCCTTGACCTCAGGAAACTTAATTTGTCTCTCTTCTCTATATCCCTGTTGATATCCAATGTTGCCTTTGATTTAAGAAGACATGTCACACTGGGCATTCCTGATCATTCCAAGGAAAGACCGGCTGCTTTGAATCAGAAATGTCATATTGTGTCCAAGGAAATCAGTAGAGAGACCACCTACCTGGGTATCTAATGACCTGCACTCAAGTTGATCTCTGCCAGGAAATTACTTCCAGATATTCATCAATCTCTTATCAATCTTTGGACCTTATTTCCCACATACACACACAAAAAGGGGAGTTGGATAAGATCTAAATTGAGGCTGGCCATGGTGATTCATACCTGTAATCCCAGCATTTTGGAAGGCCAAGTGAGGAGGATAGCTTTAGACCAGGAGTTCAACACTAGTCTGGGTAACCTGGCAAAACCCTATCTCTACAGAAAATATAAAAAATTAGCCTAGCATGGTGGCACACACCTGTAGTCTTAGCTACTTGGGTGGCTGCAGTGGGAGGATCACCTGAGCTCTGGAGGTCGAGGCTGCAGTGAGCCATGACCTTGACATTGGGTGAAATGAGTGAGATCCTGTCTCAAAAAAAAAAAAAAAAAAAAGATCTAAGATGAATATATCTAGAATAATTTTTGACAGTATGGTCTCATCGTTTGGAGTTTTAAGATACTTGTAGAATATAAATAGGAAGACAGCTGCCCAGAATGAGCTATAAGGATGATATACCTTCATCTAATATCCTTCTTCATGCTTATAGAAAGAGCCAATATGGTATTTAAGAGGATAAGGAGGATGAAGTGAGAAAACAGGGTTGAAAAGGAGTAGAGAGCAGTATGAATGGTTGCCTATTTGACTTTCAGGTCATATTATGCCAAACGCATCACTACTAAGTGGTGATTTCGTGTGACATGATTTGGTCATTAGACATGGGATTACACTTGAAAGGTTTCTAAGGGAAGATTAACTTTGAACAGAATTTTGGAAGATAACTTTCTCTGTGTGTGTGTGTGTGCCTTCTTAGCAGCCCCTAAGGCCCCTAACTTATTTTCCCAAGTCATCTCCAATTAATGTTAATAAGGAAAGGTTTCTATAACAACATCATCTTTGCTCTAAGCAAGTAGAAAGGAGATCCTAGGGAGGTAAATTCAGAAGATCGGAGTGAAAAAGAACCTTCAAGAGGGAGAGGAGCATTAGACATCCATGGTAAAACCAGGAGGTAGGACAGTAGTGCTTAGGTTGAAGAAAGTACAGAGGAGATGTCCTTGTCAATGAGAAGGAATGTGTTGGAGAAGGGACTCTATGAATATGGTGTTTAAGAGTTCTTTGCATAGCAAGTAATAGGAAACCAAACTCCAATTCATTTGTGCCAGAAGAGAATGCCTTTTCTTTGGGGGCTGAAGAATCCAAGGGAATAGCTTAGGCATTGTATGTAGAAGAAAATAACATATTCGCAGCTTCTTGTTTGACTTTTAACTTCTGTCCTTCCAGAATATTTAGGGATGTCTCATAGAACCTTGCCGGCAGTTCAGAAAATGGGGTTTTGTTACAGGCTGAATTGTGTCCTCTCAAAATTTGTACATTGAAGTCCGCACCCCCAGGGCCTCCAAATGTGGCCTTGTTTGGAGACAGGGTCTTTAAAGAAGTAGTTAAATCAAAATGAAGGCATATGAGTGAACCCTAATCTAATGGGACTCGTGTCCTTATAAAACAAGGAAGTGTGGCTGCTACAGAGAGAAGGTCATATGAAGACACTGGAAAAAGATGGCCATCTGCAAGCCAAAAAGAGAGGCCTCAGAAGTAGCCGACCCTGCCAGCACCTTAAACTAAGATTCTAAAAATTGTGAGTGAATGAATTTCTGTTGTTTTAGCCACACGATCTTTGGTACTTGTTAGAGCGGCCATAGCAGATTAATACAGGCTATAAGATGCTTGATTCTGAATTTTAGAATTATCAGCACTGGAATAGTGACTATCATTGAAAGAATCTCTGCCCAGGCACCTGGAAACTAAGATATGAAGAGAAATGTTCACTGCAGGCCAATGCCCTGATGCAAATGGATCACAGTAAATTCAGCCTACTATTCCTAAGGATGAGCGAAATTATGGATGCTTCACCTTTGTAGGAAGCAATTCGTTTCAGAGGCTGTCTGGAGCCTTGAGACTTCATCTGCATATTAATTGCAAATGTGATATTCTTGTACAAGTCTGCTTAGTGTTTTTATTCTTAAAGACAACTCTATGTCTGATGTTTTCCCTCTGGCTATAGTCACTGTATTTGCACACAGGGCATTTTATTTCCCTTGATTCTTAACTAATTTTTTCTCTCTCAACCTCATAAGAAACAACAATATTTATTTCCAAAAATTCGTGGTGAAAAATTTCTATAATCATTAAAAAAACCCAAGCCTCCCAGTGTATGGGAAAGTACAATGCCTTTATAAGGCAAGAATGCCAGGCAGGTAGAGACTGTTCCATTCTCCAAAAATGGCCAACTTTTTCCACACCCTACTCTCTAAAAGAGGCCAAGACAGAATCAGAGAGGGCTTCTGATTGGCTGGCCCTTCAGATTTTACAACGTTTCCACTGAGAATTAACCTCCAAAAAATCACCCAGGAATCTCAGGCCCACCATGCTTGTGAATGTCTTTCTGGAAGTCAGCTGGCAGGCAAGAAGCCATCTACATCCTCATCCTCATCCTCCTGCATTTTACCTGCCTCTAAGCATGGTTTACATTAGATGTAATAATTCTGTTTCCAGCCACAAAACTTGATCCTTATAATTGAACCATAATCAAGTTTCCAATGGGAAAAATCATTTGCAGAATATTTGCCTTTCTATTTTTGTTTCTGTTATTTTTTTTCCTTGTAGAAATAATATTACATCTTAACCAATTCATTCCTTCACATTTCTGGAAACATAGAAAACATATTTGCCACCACCTTGTGTGTCAGGGTGGGCCATCTGACCAGGTCTGGAAAATGGAGTGTGAGAGAAATGATGTACTCTTTTCCCACGTTGACCCCATATAAAGCATCTCCCAGGTGTGAGTCTCTCTCTTTACTAGTGACATGTGAGGATGATTGTCCCAGGCTGGAAGCAGTCTGGACCCCCAACCATTCTTCAGGGAGTCCCTCCAGGACAGCCAACGAACCAGAGACATCTGCATTGGAATTTGTGTGAATAAAAAGTTTTCTGTACAATATGACACTTTAGCATTGTAGAGTATAAGAGCTAGTAGATTTTTCTTTCTTACCTTAAGCAATACAGAATTTTTTTCATTTGTGCAGGAATGATGAAGGCCCTCAAAGACTGAGTCTCTGTGAAGAAGAGAACATATTAAGATAATTTCAATTACACAGTAGCTTAAGAAATATTAAGTTGAGTCAATCATATAATCCCTCTAAATCCAATCCTTTTCTTATCCTGCCTTCTTCAACCTCCAAATCCAATCAGCAGTGGAGAAAGCTATTTCTTGTCAGTCTTATGTACCTGCCCAAGCTGTGAGTGGGATGGCAGAGTACTTCAGCAGGGCCATTGGTCTGAGCGCTGTGAAACTGAGTTGGAGTTCCAGTGGTGCACTGACCTGCTGTGGGACCATGAATAAGTGATTTCCCTCTTTATATGATAAGCACAAAGGGACACTTGCCATATCAAGAGTTTGAACTAATTTTAGCTGACTCCACTCTGCTCTTCACATATTTTCACACTCAACTTCTCAAATTCAGAGCTTAAAACCCAGAAGCTTATGAATGTGCAAATGAATTTTATTTGGATTGCATGTCTTAAAAATAAATGCATATATACACATATATATACACACACACACACATATATATACACACACACACACACACACACATATATATATATAACTCAAGCTTAAGCTTCACCAACAGCATTTACTTTTTCCTATGGCAACAAATAATTGGAGCTTAGTAGCCAGATGCCCCTTTTAGATGAAGTGTGTGTTTTCTGTTTGAAACAGTTCCCACTACTTCCTAATGTTACACATTGGCCTAATTCTATCCACCTGGCCAGTGTAGACATTGAAGTTTGTGTCAAAGTTAGAGTTTACTTTAACCTTTCTTAAACCTGCCAACACCAGGGATACAGGAGGAAAGTCAATACTGAGACAGAACTGGGATACAAACTTGGCAAAGCCAGGATTTGCTACCAGCTAAGGGAAACCAATCTTGAGAGCAAGCATCAGGGTCTGCATCTGTCTGACACCCTAGGGAAAGATGTTAAGTTGAAACAAAATAATTGTAATAACTCAAACAGTTTCAAATACACTATAGTGTCTTTGCCACATCCTTGATAAGTCAAGGGTCTTAAACTGTTAAGTTCTTCTTCTATGAAAAAGAAATAAAACAAAACCATGGAAACATTAAAAAGATCAGTGGTTGCTAGGGGTTGGGGTAGAAGGAGTGATGACTGGAGGGAGCACAGATGATATTTAATGCAGTGAAAATACTCTGTATGATACTATGGTAGATACATGTGGTTATACATTTGTCCAGGTCCATAGAACGTGCAACAGCAAGTGTAAATCCTAATGTAAATTATGGATTTTGTATGTCTATGGTGTGTCGTTGTAGGTGAATCCGTTGTAACAAATGCATCATTCTGGGGATAATGGGGGCAGCTCTGCATGTGTGGGCGCAGAGAGTATATCAGAGTATGTGAAACTGATGGGAAACTAAAACTGCTCTAAAAAATTGTCTTTAACTTTTTAAAAATTGAAAAAAAAAAAAGGGCTCATGTGAGAACTAAATGAGATGGTTTTTATGTAAACCATAGGGCCTAGTGCATAATAGACATTCATTAAGTGGTAGCCACCATTGTCATCACAATTGGTAAAAGTGATTTGCAGGTATATAGCAATGAAGCTTGACGGGGGAGGAGTTGTGAGATAAAAGTGGGGATCTAGGCTTCATTACTGGTACCTAGGGAGATGCTTTCTATAAGGGAGAGGAAGGTAAATTTGCCAGCTCATACCTAAGTGTGTGCTTAGCACTCATGTACAGGCAACCACCTCTAATCCTCTCTCTTTCAAAATGTCAGGTAAAACGGGTAAAACCGTTGCTCGGTATCTTTCATGTTTTCCCTTGCTTAGTGTCTTTCAGATCACAAGCCACTCTTCTGAGAACTTTTCTATTTCAAACTTTATTTTAACTTGTTTTCACCCATATTATAAAATTTGGAACAAGGAGGAGAACCATAACAAAGAGAATGGTTAAGGAAACTAGTATTGACAAAGAACCCACTGTGTGCCCAGCACTGTGCTTGGTACTGTCCTCCTAAGAATACTGCACATTTGATACTCTAAATTCCATTGGACTGAGCATGAAAATCAGATTCAGAAAGATTAAGTGACATTTTTCTGTTTTGCTTTCATAATCGCACTTATCAATATGTCAAATCCTTTTTTAAAAAATTCAATTACTGGTTTGCTTTGCTTCCTATTTGTCCTACTCCGACATAAGTTTCACATGAGACAAGATCCTATTTTCTTCAATATTTTATACTCAGTGCCTAAACAGTACTTGGCAACATAAATAATTGTTGAGTGCATGAATTTTTAATTAATGAGCGAATGAAAACTGCCTAGAGATAACTTTGATTCCTGGCATGCCTGCTTCTAAGTCCACACTCGATCTATTTTGACCATGAAGCTGACTGCTCAGAGGCTTCCTGGGTGGTGTAACTGTGCCAGGAGAGGCACAGACATTACAGGCCTCTGGCCTTCCCATCCTCTTCCACTGGTTAGGAAAAAAGGTGTTTTATCTCTCTCCTTCTTCCAAAAATGCCTCCTTTTGTAAGTTTTAAATACTAATGATATTAGTTGTTTCTATACTATCATCTATTTGCTGGAAATCTTTGTCCATGTGCCGTATGTGAAGTATCAAGAAGAAGATGGCACTAATGCAGAGTCATCTACTGCCTCAGCCAAAAACCTCTTGGACACTTCATCTGGAAGAAGGAGACATTCACAGGCATGGTTAGCCTGTCCTGAGCATGAATTAGACTTGGAAGAATGACAATTCAGGCTGCTATTCACATCTAGCAGTGCCAGGTCATCTTACCCCTGCAGATTTTACTGGCTCCATTGCAATGGAAGCATTACATTAAAGGTGTTTTCTCATTCATACTCTCATTTTATCCTCAAAGAACTTCATGCACTAGAGTAAGAGATGTTAGGTCCCACTTTGCAGGTCACAAAATAAGAGTTCAAGAGCCAAAATGACTTGTCTAAGACCACAAAAAGTTATCAGCAGAGGTAGAGCTCAGACACTTGAATTATATTTTTAATGAGTCATGCAAAATCTTGGTCTCTACATTCATTCCACACAAATGTGATGAAGCCTTAATATGTTCTGGGTTCCCAGGTAAATATAAGGATGCAG
Organism: Macaca thibetana thibetana; assembly: GCF_024542745.1. Lineage (NCBI taxonomy): Eukaryota > Metazoa > Chordata > Mammalia > Primates > Cercopithecidae > Macaca > Macaca thibetana. The sequence continues at coordinate 114,885,560 of NC_065589.1, forward strand.
AGCCAAGCAGTTTGGTATGGGGGAGATAGCACAGACATTAGTGTTGTGGAGACCTAGCACTTTAATTCCTAAGCCCATGACCAGAGTCAAATTGAGTAGAATTTCTCAACCTCTATTTTCTCATTCGTAAAATAGAAACACTGATACCTGCTGTCTAGCTTGCCATGAGACTTAAAACAGATAATGTGCATAAAGTATTTTGCATAGTGTTTTCCCTTCCTGCCACCTGTCAATGACACAGTCATTTCTTCAAGGAGGTTGCATTTCAGAAACACAGTTTAGGTACATAGCTCAAGGTCTGCCAATAAAGGGCAAATGCCAAAACATATAGGGAAACAAGTATTCTCATGGGTGGCTGTTCTAACATCACTCACAAAGGGGTGGGGATTTTTCTGACTTTCTCCAACTATCCTTAAACATGACTATCAATAATGCTAATGAGGATTTCACCAGCCACCACATTCCATTAAACGTAAAGATTTTGTCTTAAAGCAATAATATATTGCTATTGTTCATTCAAGAAAATTATCTTCCTTTTGGACAGAGGATAGCTATTGGGTAGGAGATGGGAACAAGACAGAAAACTACAAAATAAACATAGTCCATGCCATAAAGTACACCAAATACCATACTAAAGTTTCTGATTTTCATTAGACAAGGTAAAAAAGAGGAAACCAACAGTTTCAGAAGACAAATGATCCATTCAGTTTAACGAGATACGGATCCAGCCTTCAAAGAAATCCTGGTAACTACAGCACTCATTATGAAAGAACCTACAGATATCTGATCTTCCCACCCTTATTTTGGGATTCACAATGATAGAGACAATAAAAATGCTATTCATCCATGTATCTTTATAATAATATTAATAATAAAATTAATAATGATAATTTATGAATTGAATGACCACTATAACGTAGCCACTCTATGGGCCCTTCGAAGTGTTATAGCATTTCACTGTCAGTGACTAAAACTTAGCAAGGCTCAGTCAGTGTTTTATTCTAATGATGATGATTAAGTGGCTTAAATCCAAGACATACAATCCCAGCTTAGTGGGATTGCAGCTCTGTTACGTTTTATCGGTCACTGTCAGAGATTTCCAAAACTTTGATGTAATAGGGCAGCATGATAGAGTCAAAGCACTTTGCACTGAAATTCTACAGAGTGGAGCTCTTGTCCCTCCTTAATTATTGTCAACTCTCTGAATCTTAGTTCCCTCATTTGTAAAAATTAAGACTCATCTGGATGCTCTTCCAAATCCTACTCAGCTTAAACAGTCTGACATTCTGAGAGGAATGGCTGATGCTTTCCTGAAGATCTTAATCCTATGGTAACAGTGGTAGTTATGTCATTTGTTTCCTGGGAACCTGACATAGAGCCCCCGCCAGCTGAGCAAAGAAGCTCTTGGCCCATTCTGTACATTACCCTGCTGGACTTTCCAATTGTGTTAATTGGATGCTTTGAACCAGAGAGACCTGCACCTGGCTTCTCCCATGAGCAAGATCACACATTCTCCAAATAAAATGAGAGAGTGGTTGCCTCCATGTGAGATTGGCTGGTTTTTGTGGATTTGCACCCTCTACTGTGGTCTAATTTTCACATCACTTAGTGTTTGCATGAAAGTGTTTCACATTTTTAGGAAAAACCATTTCATCTCTCTTCATCCAATATAATTTTTCCCACACTACCATAGATATCATTATCACATCTTTCAACCTTTACTATCAGACCTTAAAAGTAAGTAAACAGATAAGTACATCATTAATGCAGCTACAGAAGATAAGGACTTAAGTGCAGCACCACTCACTGATACAGAAAGTGAAAAATAGGACTACCTGACACTGGAGAGGGATAACCAAAGTACATCTTTAAGACAGTTGTCAAAGATGAATATTTAAACCCATCAAATTTGTCAAATTTAGATTTTTTCAGAGGGGATGAGTAACCATTTCAATACTCAAGATGAGACCAAGAAGGATTACATTTTAACTCTAGTAAATGAAGTTCGGGGTGGATAGTTATTGAATATGTACTATGTGCCAGGCTTGGTGGTTGTCTTAGTCCATTTGGCTGGTATAACAGGTTACCATAAACTAGGTAACTTAGAAACAGCAGAATTTTATTTTCTACACGCTGGAGGCCAGTAAGTTCAAGATTGAGGTGCCAGCAGATTGGGTGTCTTGTCAGGGCCCTCTTCTTGCTTCATAGATGGTTTCTTCTCACTGTGTCCTCAGATAGTGGAAGGAATAAGGCAACTCTTTGGGATCTCTCATACAAGGGCACTAATCCCATTCATGAGGGCTTCACCTCATGACCTAATTACCTCCAAGGGCTTCATCTCCTAATACCAGTACCTTGGAGATTAGGTTTCAATGGATGAATTCGAGGGAGACACAAACATTCAGCCTGTAGCAATCATAATCTGTTTACTTGTGCTATTCTATTTAATCCTCACAGCAATTCTGTCAGATAATATTTATGATCACCCCTTTTTTCACAGAAACATGAATTAAGGTGTAGATTAGTTCCGAACTTTTTCTAAGGTCACCAGCTTGAAAAAGGCAGACGCAGAAATTAAACCCCCAACCGTCTGACCCATACCTTCGTTTTCACCACAAACCTATAAGCCTGCTGCCTGGAAGCGTTGGAAAATGTGAACTATGTTATGTTTCCTCTGGTTTCTGCTGTTTTTTCAGCATAACATCTTTTTGCAGCTGTGGTTTCTGTCTAAATTCAGTGAACTTTTGCTCTCTTCAGAATAAGTCCTGACTTCATAATGGGTGACAGTGACCCGCTGGAGGAAAAATGACTCCCATAATCGAGCATTTCTTCTGTCTACTACCCCCAGGACTCAGCGTCAGCATTTCCTAAGTTAAATTACACCACGGACTTCTCTCCATTCCCTGACAGCAGGACAGATAGCCCCAATGTGAGCTTAATTACTTCTGCAGTTATGCGGACACAATTTTGCTGCAAATCATCTTGGGCCAATAAACCAAGGTCTGTCTTTACACCAAAAGATAATAAAATCTTCCAGAAGAGGAGCAGCTTCCTCCATATAAATAGAACCAGGCTTTCATTGGTTGCAACCAGCCATTTACTTCAGAGCGAGGGGAAGGCACTGTGAAGAATTATTAACAATTTTTGGAACAAGTACCTTCAGTCAGCATATTTATTTTTTAAGAAGACATTGGAAGAAAACATTTTCATCTGGAGTGTGAAGTGACAGATAACAGCGGAAATCGATGGGAAGCTGGTTACAAACGTATTGCTCTGCTCTGTGTTTGTAAGAGGATGGCGAGTGGAGAGTAAAGTATGTAGAGGAGTCATCCTTCAAAAAACAATTGTGTGACTTGCAACCTTAAAGAGTGAAAAGGACTTTTAAGGAAAGTCATATTCTGATATTCCAGCAACACTCGATGGCTCATCATCACCTCCCTTCAGTAACACACCTCTGTGAAGATGAAAGATAGAACAACACAGAGAAGGGATCGTAGTGCGGCTCCCTTTCACAGTTCCCAGAAACAGAGTATTTATGGAATCAGATGAGGGGCAGAGCTAAAGCGAAGGTCTCTTTTCTTCAAGGGCTTGAAGAATAGAGTGGTTATCAGGGAACATTTTCCTAGACGTTACACCTGAAAGGTCATTATTTCACTTCTCTTTCATCTAAAATTGTGATTTTTCTTAATGGCATATTTGTGGTTGGGGAGCCTGGCAAAGTATTGGAGAGTGAAAAATAGGTTTTGTGACTTAGAAGGAATATCAAAAGCCACTAAGCTTTATTTGTAATGTAAAAATAATAATTCAATAATCATGTGTTGATCGTGAACTCAAAGAGACCCCAGACGTCATCTAACCCCAGTGGAGAAGGCTCTGTTTCTCAAGTTCTTTACAGCTTGAGAAACAGGGGCTGCTCGGTGGCCCAGCCCTGACCTGGGGCCTCTGGGTCAGACAGCACTCTCTAGTCTCACTAAAAAGGTTACTTATATTGGACCTCCATGTTACTTTCATCTCTTTGCCCTAGCAATCCTTTGTAGAGTAATATTTGAAGAAATACATTCCAAGTGTTTACATCCCCGAGGGACATCCTAGCTCCTTACTATCCCAGTTACCTCCTCTGGTCTCTATCTGGTTTCTCAATCTCCATTTTAAAATGTCATGTTATGAATTAGAAACAGACTTAAGAACTAAGGAATACTAGAAAATTAAAAGTTTTATCAAATGAACTCTGCAAAGAAAGAACTGGCATCCTCAGGGTACTTAGGGAGGTTGTTTGGAAGAAGCAGATTTTGAATCACGATGTGCAAGGGAAGTGAACATCAGTGAGTGAAAAACAATCAGGATGGCTTTCCTCATAGGGTGAAAAGGAAGGGGGAAGGGCTGGATCGTAGAAAACTGTACTAGCCAAAATAGAAAGACAAATGTGAGAGAGGAGAGTGAAGGGAAAAAAAAAAGGCTTAGAAAGGTCCACTGTCTTTATCTTAGCCAATTAAGTTCTGAGACCATCCAGGAATCACCTTTCATTTTGGAGATGCAGAGATGACCTGTTACTTGTAGGCAGTTAAAATTACTTAGGGATACTTTCTAGGAATAGAATTCAGATCTCCTAATTTCAAGTCCAGTGTAAAATGGTCTGAAATTTGAGTTGAAATGATTGCTTAATCCTGTTCGAGTACTAGATTTAGCAATGTGACAACCTGAAACAGAAAAAAATATATATATTATGTCTAAAGGAAAAGAAGGAAAGAAAGAAAGAAAAGATGATAAAAACCCACAAAATAAAGCAAAGAAGTCTAATAACCCTGGAGGATTTTTTGCCCATAATGACCCTTTTGTGATGCTTCTTTTGAAATATCAAAACAAATTTTCACACATTGTTTCTATGGCCTCTGTTTCCCTTCCACATTCATGGTGATACTAGGTGGTGTTTACTGAGTCTGGAATTGCCCAGCTTCATTCAACTGGTTTGTGAAGAGAAGTGCCAAAGAGCAGAGCCTGGGCTGCAGTGGAACCTACAAAAAATGAATTTCCTGTTTGGGGAGGCAAATGTCACATTCCACAAGCAGCACAAGGTAGAATTCCCCCAGGAAATAATGGATGTGGTGCAAATGGTAATAAAACAGATTTCTGAGGGTTAGATAATACATGGGTGCTGGTGAAGACAAGGAAAATTTATTGGAGGTTTAACAGATGTCAGAGGAAGTGGAAAGGCGTTCAGGCAGCACTGTAAGTGCAAAACTAAATTGTAAATTGTGTGGAATAATGAGGGTGAGTTGAGGAACATTAGGAAATGTGGCAAACTGGGGACTATGGTGGTGGTCTGTGGAAAATGTGAATACTACATCTTCAAAAATGTTTACTTAGTATATAGTACAAGCCAGCCATGCCAGACACTGTGGTGGGTGCTGGGGAATCACTGGAGAGCAAGATCTATGGACTTTACAATTTAGGAGGCAACATTTTCCATTACAAAGGCATAACAAAGAGTAAATGTGATGAGAGACCGAACATCAAGAGCTGTGTGAGCATCACAGAAGCATGTGGCCCAGCCTCAGAAGAGTAGTCAAGGAAGTCTTTACAAAAGCTGTGATGGTTCAGTTGGACCTAAAGGAAAATTAGGAATTAGGAGAGAAGAGGAGTATTCAGGGTGGAGGAGGGACTAACATGTGCAAATGGACAGAGGCAAAAGATAGCAACCTGGAAGATGTTTCGTGTCATCTGACATGGTGTGAGGGCAGGAAGTTATATGAAAATATGCTGAAAAGAAAGGTGGCAGCTGGTCATGGGCGTTCAACAAACCCATTAAAGGCACCACTTTGGACAGACAACAGCAAACCAATGAGCACCTTGAAAGTCCTGCCTTCATGGTGTTTACAGCACAGTGGAGTGACAGATAAGTCATTAAACATTTACAAAGGCATATGCTAAGTACCATGACATGGATATGCACAGGCAAAAGACTGACAAAGTAAATCAATTCATGGATTTTTGCCTACAATTTATCCTCACTCATTCACAAATGTATATTAAATTCCTTCTATTATGTTGGGCACTGGGGATATGGAAACATATGAGAATCATTTCCTGTTCTTAAGAAACTCATATCCTGAGATGACATAAAAGAAAGTCAACATTTATATCCAAGCATGGTAAGTGTCCTGGCAAAGATACTCAGGCACAATGGGAGGAGAGAGAAAGAAAATGCACCCATCCTGGGGACAAGAGGAGGCTACAAGGTAGAGACGAAGAATTGGTCATTTATTAAAGACAAGGTAGGAGTTAGCTCTATAGGCAGGAGCAACCCCTCTGGGCAGACGGACTGGGGCACACATCTGTCTGTGTGATCCTTCATACCCACAGTGTTGCAATACCTATGGACATGCTCTGTGACATGGCTCATAGCACAACTGCCCTCCATTATGGCCCACCATAATTTCATTTTAATAGACCTCAAATCAGTTCTCTCCTGAGAGTGGACCATATATTCAGCTGGTCTCTCTGGCCATGATTTCACCACTTGTCTTCATGTTTTAATCACACACTCTAATAAAACATGAGCCTTTTAAAGACAGTCAGTCATTCAAGGATCAAAGTCACATGGGAGGGTTTGGTTGTCTGCCAAATTAAAGCCTGGCCTTGAATTGCAAGGAAAAGAAAGATTGCCCCTAAGATAAATATTTGGAGTATAGGAGACATGACTAGACTGTGATAAATTTTTAAGTTATGGAATATCGCATTTGAAGCGGCATCTCCTGGGGATATCCTTTTAGTTTGTTTGCCCAAATTAAAAAAATGCATGGGAAAATAATGAGTCTTAAGAACATAATGTTAGTAGGAAAATCTCAAGATAAACTTTTGTTCTGAACAAATATTAAGGAAGAGCAAATTGTAAATGGTAAATTTAAAGTCAGAACTTTTGTTCTAACTTTTAATGTCCTAGTTAAGGCATTGGGCTGCAGAGGAAATAAAAAAGTGGTGTTGGCATATTTTTTCTCGTTTTTAATCTTGTGTCAAAAATAGAGGTAAATTTCCACCTGCCTCAGAAATTTTCTGTGATAAGTAGGAAGATCACTAGCTTCAGGATGCCTGGAATTCTGCCTAAATATTCTAATTCTATCTCAGCCTCAAATTTTTCATCTTTTAAAAGGAATCTCATCACAGTAGCATTAATGGCAAGATCAACTTTCTAAGCCTCAGTTTCTTCATCTGCAATGTGAGATAGTGATGCTAATCCAAAGCTGGCAGTTAGTAGTGTAAGGGACAAAATAGAAATAATTGCTACTGGCTGCCCAGGGTGGATTCTCAGAAGGATGCTGAAATAATAATATCCAGGCCCAGAGGAAGAGTTCAGTGATTAATTAATACAATCAGGCACTAGGCCAGGCTAAATTATCTTTCACAGTAATATCCATTGCCCTCAAAGAGGCACTTTTTTTTTTTTTTTTGAGATGAGTCTCACTGTTTCACCAGGCTGGAGTGCAGTGGCACGATCTCAGCTCATTGCAACCTCTGACTCCCGGGTTCAAGCTATTCTCCTGCCTCAGCCCCCGGAGTAGCTGGGATTACGGGCACTTGCCACCATGTGCAGCTAATTTTTGTGTTTTTAGTAGAGATGGGGTTTCTCCATGTTGGCCAGGATGGTCTCTATCCCCTGGTCCGCCCACTTTGGCCTCCCAAAGTGCTGGGATTACAGGCCTGAGCCACTGTGCCCAGCCAAGACAAAAACTATTAAGGGAGAGAGAAAGGTAAATGAGGGAGCAGAGCATTTAGGACGTTACATCTGAAGTACCTACAGATTCCAGGAGCATATCCATATAATACAGAGTGTCCAAAGGTTTTTGGACACTCCAAGGGGTTTTATGGGTCAAGTAGGGCCATCAAAGAGCAGCTGACACACTCTTCATTTTTACATACTGGTCTTTCAGAGTTGACCATCACTATTTTATATTCAAGGACAAAGACCTGAGCAAATGTGATGGTACAATTCAAAATAACTTGAAAGCTCTGCATGAAGAATTAAATGTAAGATAATATTGCTGCTTCATTTATCAACAGACCACTTACTCTTATCGTTGCAGGCAATTGTGAAAGAGCCTACAGCACGTTTGACTTAAGTTCTCAAATACCTGAGGCATTTCTCATGGGCACAGACCTGTATAACCCACTCTTCTGTCTAGTAATGGTGCTCAGCATAGAGTAATTAATACATTATTTATTCAGTTCATGAATAGGTCTTCTAATTTTATATCGGATAAATTTTAACCAAAGATGGGTGAACTTAAACATTGTTCAAATGCTGCATAGTCTCCTAACTCTTAGCCCAATTAATTAATATCTAAAACTCTTATTACTCAAAAGTCATCCTAACTGCCACTTCAAACCTATGAAAGATTGCTATTATTTTTAAAAATTAAAATTCCAGAAGACAAGTGATAGCAAGGATGAAGAGAATTGGAACACTCGTATATTGCTGGTGGGATGCAAAATGGTACAGCAGCTGTGGAGAATAGTTTGGTGGTTCCTCAAAAATTAAAAAATAGGATAAACATATGATTTGGAAATTCTGTTTCTGGGCATATACCCAAAAGAATGAAAAGCAAGGACTCAAACAGATATTTGTACACCCATGTCCATATCAGCATTATTCCCAATAGCTAAGGAGGAATCAACCCAATGTCTATGGGTGCATGAATCAATAAACAAAATGTGTTATACACACACAATGCAATATAATTTAGCCTGAAAACGGATACATGTGGGCCAGGCGCAGTGGCTCACACCTGTAATCCCAGCAGTTTGGGAGACTGAAATACACAGATCACGTGAGACCAGCCTGGCCAACATGGTGAAATCCCATCTCTACTAAAAACACAAAAATTAGCTGGGCATGGTGGCATGTAATCCCAGCTACTTGGGAGGCTGAGGCAGAAGAATAGCTTGAATTGGGGAGGCAGAGGTTGCAGTGAGCCAAGATCGTGCCACTGCACTCCAGCCTGGGCAACAGAGCAAGACTCTGTCTAGGAAAAAAAAAAAAAAAGTACATGCTATAATATAAATGAACCTTGAAAACAGTATACAAAGTGCTATAAGTATTTTGTCCTCACATATATAGATACCTAGAATAGTCAAATTCATAGATGCAAAAAGTAGAATAGTGGTTATCAAGGGTTGGAAGAAAGAGACGTGAGAAGGTATGATGCTTAATAGGTACAAGGTTTTTTACGTGAGAAGATACGATGTTTAATAGGTACAAGGTTTTTTACGTGAGAAAATATGATGCTTAATAGGTACAAGGTTTCCCTTTGGCAAAATGAAAATATCCTGGAGGTGGATAGTGATAATAGTTGCAAAACGATGTGAATGTACTAAACACCACTGAATTGCACACTTAAAAATGGTTAAAATGGTAAATATGATACTATGCATATTTTACCACATTTTTAAAAGCCAAAAGCTAACTCCTATAAGAATAATAGCTTTTAAAAACGTTCCTAAATTAATATAATAATATGACACTTCCGTCCTCTTCAACAATCTGGTAAGTAATGACTTAAAATCTTCTAGAAAAGTTTTTCAGCACTTTCTCACTCAGTTCTCTAGTATCATTAGCCATGCTGATTTTTAACTGTGACTAAAATATGGATAAATTGACAACGTATAGTTAGAATTGTTCACAGTAGAATAAGGATCAATTGATTTAGTAAAAGAAATACAAACTTTCAGCCATTTGGGAGTATTTGCAAAGTTAGGATTATTTACAAACAGAACTGCATATACCTCAATTGTTTCTATGTGTATCTCAGTAGCTCCTGCATTGTAATTCTGTGGTGTATGAAAGAGAGCATGCATCAAGGTCGACCTTGAGTTAGCAAGAACATGCTTAACTATTTCAGGACTTATGTATTTTCAGTACTTAAATAATGCTAGAATGCTATGTAATTATAGATCCCCATCCAAAAAAATAATGGTCATTAAAAATAAAGGTTTAGGATATAAAGACATGAGTTGACTTTATTTACAAACATGGGTTATAAAGGACCAAGCCCCACTGTCTGATGATACTGAATTGAGATTATATTGCACTAGATAATAAGCAAATAAAGGTTGGCAAGGCTTCAGAGATGTTTGAGGCAAAGAACAAGAGTAATTTTAATCAACATCATTCTATACATTATCCAATATTTTATTCACAGATTTAAAGATAGGTGACAGGTGATTTGGTTTACTATGATTATTCCTGACTAGTGGTTTAAATCAAGTTGATTTAAACCAAGTTGTTTTAAACTACTAGTAAGGAATAATCATAGTAAAAAAAATTTCTTCCTCAGAAAAGTACATTTTTATTATCTGACATGGCCTTAATACATATTCTTCACAACTCATATAAGATTTAGAAGTCATGGCCGGGAGCGGTGGCTCATGCCTTAATCCCAACACTTTGGGAAGCCAAGACGGGCAGATCGCAAGGTCAGGAGCTCCAGACCATCCTGGCCAATATGGTGAAAACCAGTCTCTACTAAAAATACAAAAATTAGCTGTCCATGGTGGCACGCACCTGTAGTCCCAGCTACTTGAGAAGCTGAGGCAGGAGAATTGCTTGAACCCAGGAAGAAGAGGTTGCAGTGAGTCAAGATCGTGCCACTGCACTCCAGCCTGGGCAACAGAGCGAGGCTCCATCTCTCAAAAAAAAAGATTTTAGAAGTTATTACTGAATGTACAGAGTACTCACTTAAAAGTGGCGAATTATTTTCGTATGGTTTTTGAAGCATCATCAAAAAATGGATAAATAACTTTGTCGTTTTACTTTTCAAATATAACTGAAGAGGATATTGGCAAAACCATTAGAAAAGTAACCTGCAATTTAACTGGTTAATTAATAATATTTGTTAATATTACAAAAAACAAAGACTTTTACTTGATTGATTGATTTCCAAATAAATGAAAAAGTACATGTAGACTGGCAATCATTCTGAAGCAACAAAAATATAAGTATAATGTTTTTAAAATCAAGTTATATTTATATAGCATTTTCCCATGAATAGTTTCATGTATGCACACATATACATTTTTATATAGAGACGTATTATAATATATATTATATAAAATAATACCTATTGGTTATCACTGTAATGGCAAATGGGAAATTTTAAAAATTTTATTGGCAATGTTAGCGGGAGCAATATAGAATATTTTAAATGTTGAGTTATGCATCTAACTCAGCCTTCCTCTTGTTAATTCATAGACTGAAAAAGAAGGCAAGGCTTTCTTTGCATTTTCAATTTTTGGTTTTTCAATAGGGCCAAAGGAGGATAACTTCTAGTCCATACATAAAGAAAAAAACAAAGCTGTGGAAGTTAGATCATCTTCATGAATCCAGATAAGAAATAAAATTTGAGTGATTGTCAAGCACCAGAAACTTTCTGTCTACTACTCAATTAAGCTCAGAGCAGGGCAATGAGATGCATACTACTGTCTCAGTTCTACAGATAAGTAAACTGAGCCTCAAAGTTCTGACTAGCTGTATGTGACCTCACAACTAGTAAATTACAGGGCCTCTGCTCTTCCCACACTGTGAGTATATTTTAGGAGGCGTTAGGATGTAACACAGGACAATGCTACATTTATAAACATTTTCTTATTAAAGTCAATAAGTGCTTGGTAGCAAAAATATACATTAGGAATTATCTCTCTATTATAATACTATTATGGAATTTTAATTTTAATTAAGTTTAAATATGCCAACTTAATTTAAATATGTGAATATATGCTAAATCCAACATATTAATGGAGCACCTTTTATGAGCAAGCATCCGGTACAAAAATATGTGTAGACATAATCCCTTAAAGGATTGACAATTAATTATGGAAAATAGAAAATGAATTATGACCTAGGTACACTGAGTTGCATGCTATTGCAAAGACATAAACAAAGTTAAGGTATAAAAGGGGAAAAAGTCTTTCATGTAGATTTGTTATTTGGCAAATCAATTACATGAAAAATAATTGAAGAAAGCTGATATAAATAAAAATTATGATTTTATATATTGAATGACTTTGATGTCTATGGCTTGAGGATATAACTTTTCTTATAAAGAAATTCTGAGAAGTATGCCTTCAGCCATGAAAATCAATAGGAAGTTCATCTCTACTGAGAATGGGGAAAGTACAAACTTGTTTTAACCGAGGTGAGGAATTTTTGATATATGGGGGGAAGGGCTTTCTGATGCATGAATTTAACTTTGGAATATGGGAAGTTAATCCAGTGCTTTACATTTTCTAAAGTGCTTTTGTGTATCCTATTCCTCACTAGATTTTCTTGCAATGTAGATAGATATGAGAGGTTTTTTATTCTAGATAAATTAATCAAGGATAAGCTATTCATCAAGGCTCACATAGCTGCTAAATGAGGGGGTTAAAGCTCACATCTCGGATTCCTTAGTTTGTAAATTTTCAAATACAAGTATAAGGTCCAAATACAATTTAAACATAATTCTGTTTCATTAGATTAGAGGGTAGAAAATAAGTGAGAAACACAGAATTTTAGTGCTGGAAACTTTAGAAATTGTATTCAGGAGTTGCAAACTAAGTGTCTTAAAGGGTCAGGCGGGTAGGAAGGTAATGTAAAAGTAGATGCAGCTGGTGGTTAACTACAGTTGCTGAGTTCTGTGAAGCAGTCAGAACAATCTAGATTATGCTGCAGTAACAACTTCCAAACTTAGGGACTTAGACTGTGACATGCCCATTGTAGGTCAACAAGAAGAGTGGCTCCATGTCTCCTTACTCCCATATCCAGACTGATGAAATGGTCTCTATTCATAATGCTTACTGTTGCTGAGACAGAGAGGAGGTAATGTAGTGAATGCCACACTGCCTCTTAAGACTACTCAAAAGTGATACACACCCCTGTTCACATTTCATAGGTCAAAATAATTCTCATAACAATGTCTAATTTTAACTAGGAGAAGGGCAGGGGAGCACAGGAAGTGATATCCTGCCATGTATTAGAAGGTAGAGAGTCAATAATATTCAGTGATGAGGAATTATGACCACAGGCTCCCCTCCTGCTCAACAAATGTTGAGTTCACTCTCCTTTTTAAACACAAAATACATTTTCCTTGTCACTAAGGGATATAGCCCTAGAATCTCATCTGCTCAAAGTATCGAGCTGAAGGTCTGTACCATCTAGGTGATGTGTGGAGTCTCTTGATCTGGAGATCTATGAATGAAAATGTTAGCTGCCCCCTCCACACAACCAACATACACTGGTGTAACAGAGGCAGAAAAACTGCAATGAACACTCCTCTTCAGAATGAAGACTAGGAGTTGGACAGCTACATTAGGTTTATAAGTATGCTGAAATCCCACAGGGCAGACATTTGCAAGGACTACCTTCATTAAGGATCGGAATGTTCTTTGATTAGACACTGATTCCATTCCTTGCAAGGAACCCCTAAGCACCTTGCTCTCTGTGGCCTTTGGTTCTGCTTTCTAAAAGGATCTTCTTCAGTATCTTTGCCCACATGCAAAGCCAGCATTAGAAAATATACTTTCTTTGGGGCTGAGTAGTTTTGTTGGACTACTTCCTGATCACAGAAAGTTTGAGGGCCCAAGGATTAGGTTAGTATTTGTATTATAATTCCAGATTGTTCAGTATATGCTGAAAGTTTCTTTAGTTGTATAACTCTTATGAAAACTCATCAGGTCCTTTGTCAGGGTTTCCTAGAGAAACAGAGCCAAACAGAATGTATATATAAGGAGAGGAAGTTATTTATTATGAGAAATTGGCCCACGATTATGGAGGGTGAGGAATTCTTGAAATCAACAGTTGGAAAGGTGGACACCCAAGAGAGCTAATGGTATGATTTCAGTCAAAAAGCCAGCAGTCTCAAGACTCAAGAAGAATCCATGATTCACTTCTAGTCTGAAGGTAGGAAAAGAGCAATATTCCAGCTCAAGACAATCAAGCTGGATTGGTTGAGTGGAAGAGAGACTCAGCCCTCTGAGAGGGAGGGTCTTCTGAGAAGGAGGGTCTGCCTTTTTGTTCTATTTAGACCTTCAACTGACTGAATAAGCCTTGCCCACATTATGGAAGGCAATCTGCTTTACCCAATATACCAGTTCAAATGTTAATCTTATCCCAAAGCACACTCACAGTCACATCTAGAATCATGTTCAGCTATCTGGGCAATCTGTGAACCAGTCAAGATAACAAATCAAATTAACTGGCATACCAGGCTTATTAATTATATTCTAATTGATATAATTTGGGGTTTCTCTTTGTGATTATACTACACAGATTATGTACAAATGCACATGTGTGTATTGTGCATGTGTGTGTTTGCTTTCTCAGCTCTGTGATTCTTACTCTTCTGTTCTTGATTTATTTGTGGGTACCTTAAATGCAATAAGATTCAGTGGATAAGCTGTTCTTGTTGTCTCTTCTATAAGGCCTGTTTTTTCAATTGAGAGATGCACTGGTGATATGACTTGGCTATGTCCCCACCCAAATCTCAAATTGTAGCTTCCACAATTCCCAAGTGTCATGGGAGGGACTTGGTGGGAGGCAATTGAATCAGCAGGGTGAGTATTTCCCATGCTGTTCTTGTGATACTGAATAAGTCTCATGAGATCTGGTGGTATTCTAAAGGAGAGTTCCCCTGCACATGCTTTCTCTTGCCTGCTGCCATGTAAGACATGACATTTTCCTCCTATGCTTTCCACCATGATAGTGAGGCCTTCCCAGCCACATGGACTGTGAGTCCATTAAACCTCTTTTTCTTTATAAATTACCCAGTCTCAGGTATGTCTTTATTAGCAGTGTGAGAACAGACTGATACAGTACATTGGTACTGGTACAGTGGGGTGCTTCTGTAAAGATACCTGAAAATGTGGAAGAGACTTTGGAACTAGGTAACAGGCAAAGGTTGGAAGAGTTTAGAGGGCTCAGAAGACGACAGGAAGATATGGGAAGATTTGGAACTTCCTAGAGACTTGTTGAATGGCTTTGACCAAAATGCTGATAGTGATTTGGACAATAAGGTCCAGGCTGAGGTGGGCTCAGATGGAGATGAGTAACTTTTTGGGAACTGAAGTAAAGATCACTCTTGCTATACAAAAAGACTGGAGGTATTTTGCCCCTGCCCTAGAGATCTATGGAGCTTTGAACTTGAAAGAGATGATTTAAGGCATCTGGTGGAAGAAATTTCTAAGTGGCAAAGTGTTCAAGAGGAAGTAGAGCATAAAAGTTTGGAAAATTTGCAGCCTGACAATGCAATAGAAAAGAAAAACCCATTTTCTGGGGATAAATTCAAGCCTGCTGCAGAAATTTGCATAAGTAATGAGAAACCCAATGTTAATCACCAGCACAATGTGGAAAAAACCTTCAGGGTATGTCAGAGACCTTCACAGCAGCCCCTCCCATCACAAGCCTGGGGGCCTAGGAGGAAAAAATGGTTTCATGGACTGGGCCTAGAGCCCCACTGCTGTGTGCAACCTAGAGGCATGTGCTCTGTGTCCAGCTTCTCCAGCCATGGCTAAAAGAGGCAAAGGTACAGCTCAAGCCATGGCTCCAGAGGATGCAAGCCCCAAGTCTTGGCAGCTTTAATTTGGTGTTGAGCTGACAGGTGCCCAAAAGTCAGGAATTGAGGTTTAGGAACCTCCATCTAGATTTCAGAGGTTTGATGGAAACCCCTGAATGTCCAGGCAGAAGTTTGCTGCAAGGGCAGGGTCCTAATAGAGAACCTCTGCTAAGCCAGTGCAGAAGGGAAATGTGGAGTTGGAGCCCCCACACAGAGTTCCCACTGGGGAACTGCCTAGTAGATCTGTAAGAACAGGGCCACCATCCTGCAAAACCCAGAATGGGAGATCCACTGACAGCTTGCACCATGTGCCTGGAAAAGACTCATACACTCAACATTAGCCCAGGAAAGCAGCCAGAATGGAGACCATACCCTGCAGAGTCACAGGGGCAGAGCTGCCCAAGATTATGGGAACCCAGCTCTTGCATCAGCATGACCGGGATGTGAGACATGAAGTCATAGGAGATAATTTTGGAGCTTTAAGATTTGACTGCCCTGCTAGGTTTCAGACTTGCATGGGTCCTGTGGACCTTTTGTTTTGGACAATTTCTCTCATTGGAAAGGGTTTATTTACCCAATTCCTGTACCCCCTTTTTACCTAGGAAGTAACTAACTTGCTTTTGATTTTACAGTCTCATCGAGAGAAAGGACTTGCTTTGTCTCAGATGAACTTTTGGACTATGAACTTTTGAGTTAATGCTGAAATGAGTTAAGACTTTAGTGGACTGCTGGGAAAGCATAATTGGTCTTAAAATGTGAGGACATGAGATTTGCAAGGATCCAGGGGTGAAATGATATTGTTTGTCTGTGTTCCCACCCAAATCTCGAATTGTAGCTCTCGCTATTCCCACATGTCCTGGGAGGGACCTGGTGGGAGGTAATTAAATCATGAGGGAAGGTCTTTCCTATGCGTTCTGTGAAGGTGAATAAGTCTCACAAGATCTGATGATTTTATAAAGACGAGTTTCCCTGCACACACTCTCTCTGGCCTGCCACCATGTAAGATATGACTTTCCTCCTCCTTTGCCTTCCGCCATGATTGTGAGGCCTCCCTAACCTTGTGGAACTGAGTCCATTAAACCTATTTTTTTTTTTCAACTTTAAGTTTCAGGATACACATGCAGAACATGCAAGTCTGTTGCATAGGCATGCGTGTGCCATGGTAATTTGCTGCACCTATTGACCCATACTCTAAGTTCCATCCCCTCACCCACCAACCCCAACAGGCCCTGGTGTGTGTTGTTCCCCTCCCTGTGTCCATGTGTTCTTATTGTTCAACTCCTACTTATGAGTGACAACATGCAGTGTTTCATTTTCTGTTCTTGTGTTAGTTTGCTGAGGATGATGGCTTCCAGCTTCAACCATGTCCCTGCAAAGGACATGATCTCATTCTTTTTTATGGCTGCATAGAAATTGAACTCCTTCCTTACACCTTATACAAAAATCAACTCAAGATGGATTAAATATTTAAATTTAAAACCCAAAACCATGAAAACCCTAGAAGAAAATCTAATCTAGGCAATACCATTCAGGATATAGGCATGGGCAAAGACTTCATGACAAAAACGCCAAAAGCAATTGCAACAAAAGCAGAAACTGACAAATGGGATCTAATTAAACTAAAGAGCTTCTGCACAGCAAAAGAAACTATCATCAGAGTGAACAGACAACCTACAGAATGGGAGAAAATTATTGCAATCTACCCATCTGACAAAGGTCTAATATTCAGAATTTACAAAGAACTTAAAACAAATTTACAAGAAAAAAACAAACAACCCATAAAATAGTGGGCAAGGGATATGAGCAGACACTTCTCAAAAGAAGATATTTAGGTGGCCAACAAATGTATGAAAAAAAGCTCAACATCACTGATCATTAGAGAAATGCAAACCAAAACCACAATGAGATAATATCTCATGTCAGTCGGAATTGGTGATTATTAAAAAGCCAAGAAACAATAGATGCTGGCAAGGTTGTGGAGAAATAGGAACACTTTTACACTGTTGGTAGGAATGTAAATTAGTTCAGCCATTGTGGAAGACAGTATGGCAATTCCTCAAGGATCTAGAACCCAGCAATAGCATTTGAACCAGCAGTCCCCTTACTGGGTATACACCCATAGGAATATAAATTATTCTACTATAAAGACACATGCAAACATGTTTATTGCAGCACGATTTACAATAGCAAAGTCATGAAACCAACCCAAATGCCCATCAATGATAGACTGGATTTTAAAAATGTGGTACATATACACCATGGAATAAACCTCTTTTTCTTTATAAATTACCCAGTCTCTGCTATGTATTTACGAGCAGCATGAGAACAGATTAATAGAACTGAATACCACGATGTTTCTCAGAGACGTTTTAATCTAAACATACTCTGGATTTGATCTTTGCAATAAAACTGAGTTCTACCCAATCCTTGTTTTCCAAAGGCCTTTTTGGCTTTATGTTTTATTTGTTGGGGTTATGAAGCAGCTGCCTCTTCTAAACCTAAAAATCCCTGAATTTCATAAATACTTCTATATCCTTTTTATTTATTTATTAATTTTGCCCCATGACCAATTGTTTTTAGAGTTCATCTGTTTTATGTGATATCTCATTACAAACATTTTGTTTTCTGACTTATTTTTTTTCTGTTGTTACAAATAACATTTTTACTAAATGTTTGACACTGAATAACTTGGACAATCATCTCTCCAGCCTTTGGTATCAGTTTTCTTATCATCTGCCTCATGATCACTAGAAAAGTGTGACCTGTATTCAATGATGGCTGGTTTTTTGTTGTTGTTGTTTGTTTGTTTGTATTTGATTGATTAGTTATGGTTTTGTAGTTGTCATACAGAACTTACTTCTAGAGACTGATTTTTATAGCTGTCAGGGTAAGCTAGATTATGCCTTCATAACTAACAACCTCCATGATTTTAGAAACTTGTAAAAATATAGATTTATTTTCTATTAATGCTATATATTTTCCATGGGTCGGCTGTGAGTTCTGTTCCACATTCCTCATTCCTGGATCCAGGTTAATGAAGAAGCCTCCTTCCCAAATGTTGTCATTGGCCCTCACAAAAGGAAAAAAGAATGCATCTAATTGTGCACTTGCTCTCAAACCTTTGTAATGAGTTTAACTGGCAAAAGCAACTTTCACAGATATAAATAAATCCAAGGAAGTGGAGAAGTAAAATCTAAAAATCTAATTCTGTTCCAGAGAAGGAAAAATAGAAATATTTGTCTAATGTTAGAATAACTATCACATTCTTTCTAAATGTATATGTAACCTGGGCTTTTTAAATAAAATTACTCTTCAGTTTAAAATTGCTCTGAGAGCTTTTCATTTATTATTCTTTGTCTAGATGCATATTTGCATTTTTACAGATAAGCAAAACTTAAGGATTTGCACAAAGAAACTCAGCAAGTGAATTTCAGGATGTAATCTTCACTAAATTGCACAGAAGAGTGTGTCGTAGAAATAATCTAGCCTTGGTTTCATTGTGAACTGGGTTCAAGTCTCAACTACACAACTATATATCTGAGCTAATGTGGCTAAATTAGTTCACCTCCCTGAATTTCATGTTCTTTATTCCAATTAGAAATAATGGAACTGTTTTCTGCATGTGTTGAAAATATAAAGCTTAATGTATTATTAAAAGTGCTTCAATAATTCTATTGTTAGACTGACATTTACTGCCGGAGTTTATAACAATTCCTTCAACAATTCTATTGCTAGATTGAAGATAATTGCTGGTAAGACAAGTCTTGTCTTGCTAGGTGAGCTTACACTTCCAAGGACTCATTAGGAAAAGGTGATTGCTCTTGTTGTGTGTGCGTCAGAAGTCTCACTCGTTGAGAAGCAGCAGACTCTGTGATGAGAAGAGAGAGTCGATTAGGGAGCAACGCAACAAAGCAGAGAGTTTTTCTGTGATCATCAGAAAAGGCTCAGTGTGAAGTCAAGCATTTGCTTGAGGAGAGAAATCAGAGAACAAGATGCCAATTGGAGCCAGAGAGTCCTTTACTGTGGCAAAGTTGAAGATGTCTGGAAAAAGATTCTCTGAGGACCGTCCTTCAGTTTGACTAGAGAGTGTGCTCAGTATGCTAATATCCAAGGGAGCTTATTGAATTCATGGGATTTTATGAGTAAGAGTCAAATGAAATTATGCTTGGTTTTATTCTGATTTTTGGGATAATATTTAATCCTGAAAAAAAATCCACTGAAACTTTTCACGGATCACGATCCTCTCTTCTGAAATTAATTGTATGTTTCAGTTCTAAGGTAGTGGTTCTCAAATATTAAGTCCATAAGCATCAGTTGAGAAACATGTAAAAACACTGCAATTTCAAGGCCTATCCCCTAAATTCCAAGATTTTAATTGGATGGCTTTGGGACTGGGCTTGGAAAGTCACATGCACATAGATTGTGATTTGAGAAATTCTGACTAGTGTCTCTTACCTTGGTTCCAAATTAGAATCACCCACCAAGTTTTGAAAATTAAAACTGGGTCTGAGCTCCACCCCACACCAAATATTTGAGAATCTCAGAGGGTGAAGGGCCAGGAATGGGTATCTTTTTAAAGCACCTAAGTTGTTCTAATGCTCGGACAGGGTTAAGAATCTCAATATCTAGTCTAAAAAGATATATATGAGGTTAAATGAAGCAATGTCAGTATCTTAAAAAGACATCCTAGGCTTTTGTTTTTGTAGTATCACAGAATGTTAGTGTAACAGGTATTCAAATAGGACGAGATTTTCCACTTACAATGCCTGCATTGTTCTAACAAGGTAAACAAGTCAAAAAAGGAGATTTCTAGCCCAGACTGTGGGGAAAGAGAGTTCAGAGATCAGAGTCCCCTCCCAGTCAGAACCTGCGATCCTTTCAGCCTTCTCTTTCCCAAAATTGTATTTTTAAAATAATGTATATTGAGAGCATCTTTAAAGAGCTAAAGATGGTAATAAACACTTTTAAGAGATGCAGTAAGATTCTTATTTTTATGTCATAGGTAAAAAGACTGAGACTCAGAGAGGCATGCTTTGTCAAGGAAGTAAGAAGAGGCAGGATCTAAACCCAGATCTATTTGACTGCAAAGCACAAGGTCTTGGTATTAACTTATTTTCAGATGTATTTATTTATTACTAAATATTTTAGAACCATACAAAAGTATAACATATAATATAATGAACCTAAATACCGAACACTCTGCTTAACAAATAGAGTATTAAAAATACAGGTGAAAGTCTTATATAAATAACAATCTAACGTCATTGCTATCACTCATCTTCTTCCACTTTCAAAGTTAGCAACGGGTAGAGCTGCAGCTGACATGGCCTTTCTGAGTTGTTTCCAATTAAAATAGAAGGCTGTCTCTTTATACCCCAGCCTTGGCCAGTCATTGGATATAAGATCAGTCAGGAAGGCAAATGTATAACCTTGAGTGAAGCGTCTTTCTTTGTCCAAAGGATTCACCTATGAGTTGTCAAAAGTTAACACTCCTGATAGCTGGGTGAATAATGTCATAGTTTTAAGGAGTACTGGGAGGCAAATCACAGCATCCAATATAAATACTTATAGAAATATTTGCTACATTGTTGACTTGAGTTTGCAGCTCGGTTTATAAAATAATTTGTTCATGACATAGATTAAAATGTTAGTCCAATTTCTTATAGTTTTAAATTCATAATTTTCTAGATCTGATTATCAAAGTTATAAAAGCCTTTTAGAAGAAACTGTGGTGCCCTCCTTTTTTTCTATTCCCTGCTAATATTTTTTCCTTGAATGTTTGGAAAAACTCACTGGGAACACTGTCTGAAATGGCTTATTTTTGTATTTTTTCTACATTATTTGTATTCTGTTTTTTTTAACTAAGTTCTTTATTAGGTTGTTTTTCTAATTATAGTTTAATGTTTTTTCTTTTCTAAGTTAATAGCAATATTAATATAAACAGATGAAGATACATGGTTTTCTCAAAAGACTGCATTTGTGCATATCTTATAAATTTTATAATGTATTATTTTGATTACTGTTCTGCTTTATTTTCTAGTTTCTTTTATGAGTTCTTTTTGAGCTATGGCTTATTTAGATTTTTTTATATTTGTAGGTCTACTTTTGAGTCATTATTTAGTTTTTTAAATTTTTAATTTAATTTCATTTTGGTCAGAGCTATGATTTGGATGTTTGACCTCTCCAAACCTCATGTTGAAATTTTATCTCCCATGTTGGAGATGGGGCCTAATAAGAAGTTTTGGATAATGGGGATGAATCTTTCATGAAGAGATTAATTCCTGCCCTTGGGTGTGAGTGAGCTCTTACTCTGTTAGCTCTGGTGAGAACTGATTGTTAAAAAGAGCCTGGTATCACCCCACACTCTCTCGCTTCCTCTCTCACCATATGATTTCTGCAACACATTAACTATTCTTTGCCTTCTGCCATGGCTGAGAGCAGCCTGAAGCCCTCATTAGATGCAGATGCCC
The DNA here is from genome assembly GCF_024542745.1 of Macaca thibetana thibetana. Classification (NCBI taxonomy): domain Eukaryota; kingdom Metazoa; phylum Chordata; class Mammalia; order Primates; family Cercopithecidae; genus Macaca; species Macaca thibetana. Next base: position 114,907,608 of record NC_065589.1, read on the forward strand.
AATCTTAAACTTTCCAGTCATCAGAATCATGAGTCAAAAAGTCATTCTCTTTATAAATTACCTAGCCTCAGGTATTCCTTTTTAACAACACAAAACACTAAGACAGATAGCAAATACAGTCTCTGGGAAACTGGTATTTTGCTCTTTGTTGAGCCTCTCTTTACACCTGATGTGAACTGAAATTGCAGAAATGCTCCACAACCACTCGAGGAACATAAATATTCCTTAATTGATCTGCACAAGGTTGTATGTATACCATCATATTAAATTTCTTAATTGTTTAGTTTAAATCTTTTATGTCCTTAATATTGCTTTCCTCCTCTGAACTAACCATTACTGGGAGAGATGTGTTAAAATCACCGAATTTTTTTATCAATTTTTAATATTTGGATAAATTTACTATGCTTTGTAATACTTGCATTTGCTTTTTGCTACATTATTAGGTATCTACAAGTTTATAACTTCATATCTCCTTGGTAAAATGCAACTCTCATTATTATGTAGTGACCTTGTTAAATCCAATACCTCTTTTTACCTTAAAATTTATTTTTCCTGAAATTAATATAGCTATGCCAGCTTTCTTTTTTAAATTAGAATATGTATTTTCTCTATAATGTCTCTATAATCTCACTTTTCTAACTTTTTATATCTGGGTAAGTGTCATATAAACAGCAAATAGATTTTGAGAACTCCGGTTTGAACAACCTCTGTTTCTTCACTGAAATGCATTATCATTAAAGTATGTTATCATTTCTATAGATACAAAAATATTTGAACTTATCATGTTTTAAGCAAACAGTTTTATATTAACTTCATTGCATTCTTTTTCTTCCTTTCAATTTTTATTCAAAATCTCTATTCATATTCTCTTGAAGTTACATTACATATTTATGTTCCTTTAGTAAAAGTAAGTATACATCTTATACTTATCCAGATAAAATAAGCAATGCTGCAATATAAACAATTCCCAGGTTTAGTTAGTCAAAAACATTTTTGCTGCTAATACAAAGGCAAATGCAAGTAGCTGTTCTCAATAAGTCTGCCAGCTATGAGAATTTCATGTTCACTAAGAAAAAGGCAAGGAAGAAAGAATTTTGTGCAAGTGACTTTTCCCTGACTTAGCTCTGAAGTGATTGAAACATGAGCCAATTAAACTTCTTTTCTCTATAAATTACCCAGCTTAAAGTATTTATTTACATAATTGCAAGAATGGTCTAATACAGAACATTGGTACTGAGGAGGGGAGCATTGCTATAAGGATAGCTAAAAATGAAGAAGTGATTTTGGAACTGGGTAGTAGGCAGAGGTTGGAAGAGTTTGGAGGGCTCAGAAGAAGCGGGAAGATATGAAAAAGTTTGGAACTTCCTAGACACTGGTTAAATGGTTGTGATCAAATTGCTGATAGTGACATGAACAGTGAAGTCCTGGCTGCCAAGGTATCAGATGGAAATGAGGAACTTATTAGGAACTGGCGCAAAGGTCACACATGTGGACTTAGCAAAGAGCTTGACTTCATTGTTTTCATGCCCAGGGATCAGTGGAAGCTTGAACTTTATAGTGATAATTTAGCATATCTGGAAAAAGAAGAAATTTCTAAGCAGCAAAGCATTCAAGAAGTAGCCTGGTTGCTTCTAACAACCTACACTCAGATGCAGGCACAAAGGGATGACTTAAGCTTGGAACTTATATTTAAAAGAAAAGCAGAGCATAATAGTTTGGAAAATTTGGAGGCTGGTTATGTGGCAGAGAAATAAAAAACTTTTTCAAGAGAAGAATTCAAGCAAGATGAGAAGCAACCACTTGCTAGATAAATTTGCATGACTAAAAGAGAACCAAGTGCTAATAGCCAAGATATTGAGAAAAGGACCATGAAGGGATTTCAGAGATATTTGCAGCAGCCCCTCCCATCACAGGCTCAAAGGCGTAGGAGGAAAAAATGGTTTTGTGGGCCAGGCCCAGGGCCCTGCTGCCATGAGCAGCCTTGAGACACTGCTTCCTGCATCCCAACCACTCTGGCTTCAGCTGTGTCTCAAAGGAGTCCAGGTACAGCTCTAGCTGCCACTGAGGAGAATGCAAGCTGTAAGCCTTGGCAGCTTTCACATCGTGTTAAGCATGTAGGTGTGCAGAATGCAAGAGTGAAGAACCCTTGAGAGCCTCTGCCTAGATTTCAGTGGCTACATGTAAAAGCCTGAATTCCCAGGCAGAAGCCTCCTGCAGGGCAAAGCCCCCATGAGAAACTCTACTAGGGTAGTGCAGAGGCAAAGTGTCTGGTTGGAACCCCCTTGCAATGTCCCCAATGGGGCATGGCCTAGTGAAGCTGTGAGAAGGGGCCACTGTCTTCCAGATTCAAGAATGATAGATTCACAGGCAGCTTTTACCCTGCACCTGGAGAAGTGGCAGGTACTCAACACCAACCCAACACAGCAACCACAGAGGCTGAACCCTGCAAAGCCACAAGGACAGAGCTACCCCTTGGAAGCCCATCCCTTGCATCAGTGTTCCCCGGATGTGGGACTTGGGGTCAAAGGAGATTATTTTGGAGCTTTAAGATTTAATGATTGCCCTGCTGGGTTTTGAACTTGCATCGGGTCTACTGCCCCTTTCCTTTGGCCTATTTCTCTTTTTTGGAACAAGAATGTTTACCCAATGCTGACACCCCCATTGCATCTTGAAAGTAACTAACTTATTTTTTATTTTACAGGCTCATAGGTGGAAAGGACTTGTCTAGCCTCAGATAAGACTTTGGACTTTGGGCATTTGAGTTCATACTGAAATGAGTTAAGACTTTGGGGGACTATTGAGGAGGCATGAATTGTATTTTGCAATGTGAGAATGCCATGACATTTGGGAGAGGCCAGAGGTTAAATAATATGGTTTGGATATTTGTCCCTGCTCAAAGCTCATGTTGAGATGTAATGCCCAGTGTTGGAGGTGTGGCCTGGTGGATGGTTTTTGGGTCATGAAGACGGATTCCTCATGAATGGCTTGGGACATCTCTTTGGTGATAAGTGTGCCTGTTCTGAGTTTACACAAGATCTGGTCATTTAAAAGGTATTTCTTCATAGCAATGAAAGAATTACCTAATAGAGTTACTACACATGTTTAAAACATGAGAATCTAAATTCAACCTCAATCCTTCTACCAAACAATCAAAGGATGTGAGAACATTTTAACTCTGATCTTCTCTCTTTTATTCATATCTGTAATAGTTGCTCAAATATTTTGTTGCATTGTGGTTTACTGAGCTTTACATTAATTATTGTTTTTAATTATCAACTATTATTGTTTAATAATTACTAATTACTATTAACTACTATGCTTTAATAGTAACTACTATTACTATTACTCCTGCTACTACTCATATCATTTTTATTATTATCTCAGAGTCAATACGTATTTAGATTTTCCATATTTTACTCTTTGTTCACTAAATTTTTCTCTTATAGTCTTTCTTTCAGGTTCAATTTCCTTCAGGAGATCCTATCAAAGTTCTATTACTGAAGGTATGAAGTCTTTTGTCTGAAAATATTTATTGTTTTATTTATTCTTAAATAATTTCTATGGGCACAAAATTATAGATAAGGAACTGAGTCTTCTCAATAATGTGAAACTTTTATTTCCTTATATTCTGGCTTCTCTTGTTGCTTTGAGATGTTTGCTATAATTTTAGTTATTTTTCTATTATAGGTAGGTAGTCTTTTCCCTGTGACTTCTCTTAATAGCTCCTTTCTATCTTGAATGTTCTACAGTTTTACCACAATAAGTATAAAATCAACTGAAGATGTCTAATGTTTCCTGAATGTGGTGATTCATGTCTGCCAATAATTCTGAAAATTTTCAGCTATTTAATCCAATTAAATATATGTTCATCCTTCTCATTTTGTCTTCCATTTCTCTTAATCTCTTTTTATATCTCCCATCTTTTGACTCACTATAGCAGATTTTCAGTAACTCAGATATGTCTTTCAATTTGTTATTTTTTCTTCAGTCTTTTAAAATTTTCTATTTTTACTTTTGTGAGCACATATTAGCCCCTCCCTGATAACCATCATTCTGCTCTATATTTCCATGAGTTCAATTACTTTAATTTTTAGCTCTCACAAATAAATGAGAACATGTGAAGTTTGTATTTCTGTGTCCGGCTTATTTCACTTAACATAATGACCTCCAGTTCCATCCTTGTTGTTGCAAATGACAGGATCTCACTCTTTTTTATGGCTGAATAGTACCCCATTTTATATATGTATCACATTTCTTTCTCCATTCGTCTGTTGATGGACACTAAGGATGCTTCCAAATCTTGGCTATTGTGAATAGTTCTGCAGTAAATATGGGAGTGCAGATATCTCTTCGATATACTGATTTCCTTTCTTTTGGGTATGTACCTACCAAGGAGATTGCTGGATCATATATAAGTTCCATTTTTAGGGTTTTTTTTTTCTTTTTTTGGCCCTCACCACACTCCCACTCTCCTCCCTTCCGAGTCTCCAACATCTATTACACTACTTTGTATGCTTTACGTGCCATAGCTTATCTCCTATATATAAATGAGAACATACTGTATTTGTTTTTTAATTAATGAGTTACTTAAAATAATAGCCTCTTGCTCCATCCAAGTTGCTGCAAAATTGTTTCATTCTTTTTTTTATGGCTGAGTAGTACTTCATATTGTCTGTATATCAAGTTTTCTTTATTCACTCATTGATTGATGCACACGTAGGTTGGCTCCATATCTTTGCAATTGTGAATTGTGCTGCAGTTGTGCACAATTGCATATGCATATGTCTTTCTGATATAATGACTTATTTTCCTCTGGATATGTACCCAGTAGTGGGATTACTGAATCAAATGGCAGATCTACTTTTATTTCTTTGAGAAATATCAGTACTATTTTCAATATAAGTTGTACTAATTTACATTGCCACTGGCTGTATATAAGCATTCCTTTTCACTTTGTCCATGCCAACATCTATTCTTTTTGACTTTTTACTAATGGGTATTGTGGCCATGGTAAGGTAGAATCTCATTGTTGTTTTAATTTGCATTTCCCTGAGGATTAGTCACGTTTGGCTTTTTTTTTTTTCCATGAGTTTACTCTCCATATGTACTTTTTTGAGAAGTATCTATTAATGTAATTTTCCCACTTTTTGGTGGGATTATTTGTCTTTTATTGCAAACTTGTCGAGTTCCTTGTAGATTCTGGTTATTAGTCCTTTGTCAGATGAATACTTTGCAAATATTTACTCCCAGTCTTTTTAGTTTAATTATATCTCATTTATTTAATTTTGTTTTTGTTGCATTTGCTTTTGGGGTTTTAGTCAGTCTTTGCCCAGGTCAATATCCAGAAGTGTTTTTTCTTAGGTTGTCTTCTTCTAGAATTGATACAGTTTCAGATCTCACATTTAAGTCTTTGATCTATCTTGAGTTGATTTTTTGTATGAGGTGAGAGATGAGAACCCAGTTTCATTTTTCTACATGTCAGTTGCCAATTATCCCAGCACCATTTGTTAAAAAGATTGTCCTTTCCACACTTTATGTTTGTAGGTATTTGGGTTTATTTCTGGGTTCTCTGATCTGCTCCATTGGCCTATGTGCCTATTTTTATACCAATATCATGCTGTTTTGGTGACTATGGCCTTATAGTATAGTTTGAAGTCAGGTAATGTGATGCCTCCAGGTTTGTTCTTTTTGCCTAGGCTTGCTTTGGCTATGCAGGTTCTTTTTTGGTTCCATATAAATGATAGGATTTTTTTTCTAGTTCTGTGAAGAATAATGGTGGTATTTTGACGGGAACTGCATTGAATTTATAGATTACCTTTGACAGCATGGTCCTTTTCACAATACTGATTCTACCCATCCATGAGCATGTAGTATGTTTCCAACTGTGTCATCTATTATTTCTTTCAGCAGTGTTTTGTAAATTTTTTTGTAGAGGCCTTTCACCTCCTTGATTAGGTATATTCCTAAGTATTTTTTTTTCCAGCTACTGTAAAAGGGGTTGAGTTCTTGATATGATTCTCAGCTTGGTCACTGTTGGTGTACAGCAGAGCTACTGCTTTGTGTACATTAATTTTTGTATTCTGAAACTTTGCTGTATTCATATATCAGTTCTGGAAGCTTTCTGGAGGAGTCTTTAGGGTTTTCTAGGTATATGGTCATATCATCAGCAAACAGCAACAGTTTGCTTTCCTCTATACCAATTTGGATGCCCTTTATTTCTGCCTCTTGTCTGATTGCTCTGGCTAGGAATCCCAGCACTATGTTGAATAGAAGTGGTGAAAAAGGGCATCCTTGTCTCGCTCCTGTTTTCAGGGGGAATGCATTCAACTTTTTCCTCATTCAGTATAATTTGGGATGTGGGTTTGTCAGAGATGGCTTTTATTACCTTAAGTTATGTCTCTTCTATGCTGATATTGCTAAGGGATTTAATCATAAAAGGATGCTGGATTTTATCAAATGCTTTTTCAGCATCTATTGAGATGATGATGTGATTTTTGTTTTTAATTCTGTTTATGTGGTGTATCACAGTTTTTGATTATGTATGTTAAGCCATCCCTGCATCCCTGCTATGAAACCCACTTGATCACAGCAGATTTTCTTTTTGATATTCTGTTGGATTTTGTTTGCAAGTATTTTGTTGAGGATTTTTGCATTTATGTTTATTTGGGATATTGGTCTGTAGTTTTCTTTTTTTATTATGTCATTTCCTGGTTTTGATATTAGGGTGATACTTGTTTTATAGAATAATTTATGGAGGATTCCCTCTTTATCTTTTGGAATAGTACCAATAGGATTGGTACCAATGGTTTGAATTTCTGATAGAATTCAGCTGTGAATTTGGCTGGTCCTGGACTTTTTTGTTGACAATTTTTTTTATTACTATTTCAATCTCGCTGCTTGTTTTTGATCTGTTCAGAAATTTTATATCTTCCTTGTTTAATTTAAGAGGGTTGTATATTTCCAGGAATTTATCAATCTCCTCTAGACTTTCTAGTTTATGTGCATAAAGGTGCTCATAGTAGCCTTGAACAATCTTTTGTATTTCTGTGGTATCAGTTGTAATATCTCCTGTTTCATTTCTACTTGAGCTTATTTAGTTCTTCTCTCTTCTTTTCATGGTTAGTCTCACTAATGGTCTATCAACTGTATTTCTGTTTTCAAAGAACCAGCTTTTTGTTTCATTTATCTCTGATATTGTTTTGTTATTGTTGTTGTTTCTTCGTTGTTGTTTCACTTTCATTTAGCTCTGCTCTGATCTTCATTATTTATTTTCTTCTGCTGAGTTTGAGCTTGGATTGCTCTTGTTACTCCAGTTCCACGAGGTGTGACCTTAGATTGTCTGTTTGTTCTCTTTCAGACTTTTTGATGTAGGCATTTAATGCTATGAACTTTCCTCTTAGCACTGCTTTTGTTGCATGCCAGAGATTTTGATAGGTTGTGTCACTATTGTCATTCAGTTCAAAGAATTTTTAAATTTCCATCTTGATTTCATTGTTGACCCAATGATCTTTCAGGAGAAGGTTATTTAATTTTTATGTATTTTTATGGTTTTGAGGGTTCCTTTTGGAGTTGATTTCTAATTTTATTCTACTGTGACCTGAGAGAATACTTGATAAAATTTTGATTTTCTTAAATTTACTGTGATTTGTTTTAAGGCCTATCATATGGTCTATCTTGGAGAATGCTCCATGTGCTGATGAATAGAATGTATACTCTGCAGTTGTTGGGTAGAATGTTCTGTAAATACCTGTTAAGTCCATTTGTTGTAGGGTATAGTTTAAGTCCATTGTTTCTTTGTTGACTTTCTGTCTTGATGACCTGTCTAGTGCTGTCAGTGGAGTATTAAAGTCCTCCACCATTATTGTGTTGCCACCTGTCTCATTTCTTACGCCTAGTAGTAATTGTTTTATAAATGTGGGAGGTCCAGTGTTAGATGCATATATATTTAGAGTTGTGATATTTTCCTTATATTATTATATAATGCTCCTCTTTGTCTTTTTAAACTGCTGTTGCTTGTTTTGTCTGATAAAGAATAGCTACTCCTGTTCATTTTTGGTATCCATTTACATGGAATATATTTTCCATCACTTTATCTTAAGTTTATGGGAGTCTTTATGTGTCAGGTGAGTCTTCTGAAGACAGCAGAAACTTGGTTGAATTCTTATCTATTCTGCCATTCTGTATCTTTTAAGTGGAGCATTTAGTCCATTTACATTCAATTTTAGTATTGAGATGTGAGGCACTATTCTATTCATTGTGCTAATTGTTGCCAGAATATCTTTTTTTTAACTTGTGTTATTGTTATATAGGTCCTGTGAGATTTATGCTTTCAGGATGTTCTATAGTGGTGTATTTCAAGGACTTGTTTCAAGATTTAGAGCTCTGTTTAGCAGTACTTGTAGTGCCGGCTTCGTGGTGGTGAATTCTCTCAGCATTTGTTTGTCTGAAAAAGATTGTATCCTATATCTTTCCTTCATTTATGAAACTTAATTTCACTGGATATAAGATTCTTGGCAGATAATTGCTTTGCTTAAAGAGGTTAAAAATAGTACCCCAATTTCTTCTACCTTGTAAGGTTTCTATTGAGAAATCTGAGGTTAATCTGATCATTTTTTCTTATAGGTTATCTGATGCTTTCGCCCTACAGCTCTGAAGATTCTTTCCTTTGTCTTGACATTGGATAACCTGATGAGTATGTGCCTAGGTGATGATCTTTTTGCAATGAATTTCCCAGGTATTCTTTGAGATTCATGTATTTGGATGTCTAGCTCTCTAGCAAGGACAGGGAAGTTTTCCTCTATTATTCCCTCAGTATGTTTTCCAAACTTTTAGATTTCTCATCTTCCTTGGGAACACCAATTATTCTTAGGTTTGGACATTTAATGTAGTCCCAAACTCCTTGGAGGCTTTGTTCATTTTTTAAAATTATTTTTTCTTTGTCTTTGATGGGTTGGATTAATTGGAAAGCCCTGTCTTCGAGCTATGAGGTATTTTCTTCTGCTTGTTCCATTCTATCGCTGACACTTTCCAGTGCATTTTGCATTTATCTAAGTGTGTCCTTGATTTCCAGAAGTTGTGATTGTTTTTTATTCATGCTATCTGTTTCACTGAAGAACTTTCATATCTTGTATCACGTTTCTTATTTCTTTAAATTGGACTTCACCTTTCTCTGGTGCCTCCTCGATTAGCTTAAAATTGACCTTCTGAATTCTTTTTCTGGTAATTCAGAGATTTCTTCTTGGTTTGGATCCATGCTGGTAAGCTGGTATAGTCTTTTGGTGATATTAAAGAACCTTGTTTTTTCATATTGCCAGAATTGTTTTTCTAGTTCTTTCTCATATAGATAGACTATGTCAGAAGGAAGATCTAGGATTCAAGGGCTGCTGTTCAGATTATTTTGAACCATAGGATGCTCCCTTGATGTGGTGTTCTCCCTGTTCCCCTAGGAATAGGGCTTCCTGAGAGCTAGACTGTAGTGATTGTTTTTGCTTTTCTGGGCCTAGGAACCCAGTGGAACTACTGTGCTCTGGGCTAGTACTGGGGAGTGTCTGCAAAGAGTCCTATGTTGTGATCTATCTACAGGTCTTGCAACCATGGATGCCAGCACCTGCTGCAGTGGAGGTAGCAAGGGAGTAAAGTGGACTCTGTGAGGATCCTTGGTTGTGTTTTTGTTTAGTGGGCTGGTTTTGTGTTTGTCAGCCTCCAGCCAGGAGGTGACACTTTCAAGTGTGCATCAGCTGCAGTTCTATAGGGAGGACGCAAACTTGCTCTAGGGACACCTGGTTAAGTGTTCAGGTTTCTCAGGCAGTGGGCAGGACCATAGGACTCCCAAGAGAATCTGAGCTTTTTATTTGGCTACCAGAGCAGGTAGAGAAAGACCATAAGGTGGAGGCAGGGAGAAGCGTATCTGAGCTCAGCCTATCTTTAGGCAAGGCTTACTGCAGCTGCTGTGGGAAATGGGGGTGTGGTTCCCAGTACGATGGAGTTATATTTCCAGGGGGATTATGCCTGCCTCTGCTGAGTCATATGGATTACCAGGGAAGTGGGGGAAAGCTGGCAGTTGCAGGCTTCATCCCACTCCCAAACAGCCCACAGTTCTAAAGGCCGATCTCATTCTCACCATGCCCCCACAACAGCACTGAGTCTATTTCCAGACAACTGGTGGCCAGGGCTGAGAACTTGCCCCAGACCACAAGCCTCCCCAATGAGAAAGCAAGCAGACTCACAGTTTTTCAGCATCTCAGGGAGCCTGCAGCAGTGACCATTGCCTTAAAAAGTCTGTGGCTTTTCTGATGAAGGGGCTATGTTGTCTGGGGTATATACCCTGGATTTCATTGTCTCAGGCCAGAAAAATTTAGGACACTAACACACACAAGGAGTTAAGGAGCAGAAGCTTAGCAGGCAGAAGAGAAGAGAAAGAAAAACAGCTCTCTCTACAGAGAGGTCTTCCAAGCAGAAAAGACCGGCTGGCCATGGATGCTTGGGATTTTATAGTCCAGCTTGAGGAGGTAGTGTCTGATTTATGTAGGCCTCACAGATTGGTTCCATCAGGTGTGACGTTTACATAGCACATCTGGAAGGCTGGTCGCCCCATCCTAATCTTATTATGCAAAGGAACTTTCCCTAGCCAGCACCATCTTATCTGCTCCTCACTGTACACGTGGCTGGCAGAGAAGGGAAGATGGGGCCGCCATGTTGAGCATGTCGTGTTCCTAGTTCCTGCCAGCATTCACTCCTGCAAGCTCCCAGCTTGCTTGTCTATATCTGCAGCTCAACTTTACAGGCTGCTCTTTGTTAGAAAATGATTTGGAGCTGCTTTTTATTAAAAAGAAAACCCTTACCAAGGACTCCCATATCCTTGCTATCTGTATTTCCCCCTTAGGAGTAGTAACCCTAACTCCTGTTAGGTGGTGTTGGGCAATGACTCTTTCTGGCTACGACCAGCTGAAAATGTGCATTGCATTAGGAATAGCTGCTAGGGCTCCTCCTGGGGCCAATCTAATGGCCCTTGGAAGAAAGGCATGTCTATGTGTGGTTCAGTCTGCAGCACCATTTGGAGCTTAATTGTTTTAAGTGAGGGGAAACAATTTGAGCTATAGTATTGAGTAGACAACGTCCAAACATTAATATAAAACATATGAGCAAGAGGGGGCTTAACAATGGAGCTAACTAGTTACACAGTGAAGACAGGAATTCGTTGAAAAGAGATTGTAGCCATCCAGGGCTGGAGCCTGAATTTTCTCTTAACCTGTCAATGGTTTTAACTGGATCTTTAAGCACCTGTCAGTTTTCTTCTACTTGACTAGAGGGGTTGATCCAGAAACAGCATGTTTCATTTAAGACTGCACAGGTACCCCTACCTTGACTGTAATGATATCTAGGGCCTGTGTATTCTATGCTACAACTGAGGCTAAAGAGTCTATGGATTGTTGTACTTCTGTGACTCCTACTGTTGCCTTCCATCCTTACTGCATCATAATGGAAATATTAAGTACTGACCTTTCAAGGAGAGGAATACCGAAAAACTAGGAGAGGCCTCTGGTTATAGAATTCCCTACCCATTGTCTTTCTAAGATGGGATTGTCATGTGCATGCCCTCCCCAATCTTCTCTTTTCATTAAATCTCCATACAAGGGCTTGGAAATCACAGATCTCTGTGTTTGGGATATCTGAGATACTGCACTGTCTAAAAAGGGACCTAGGTTAGGGATGTCCCCAGATGATGCCACCATGTCAGTGGAATTTAAAAAGAATAGGTTGGGGACCACTGCTACTATAGTGCAGGTTCCTTTCCAGTGCCTAGAAAGGATTAAGTGTGGCCAGGGACCACAAAGGAAATACAATCTTGTCCCCTTGAAGACATGGTTCTAAGTTGGACTTGTGAGAGACACAAGCAGATCTTCCTCATATCTTAGAAGCTTTCCCCCCTTATATATAAGAGGAGCATCTTTGGAATAGGGATATCCATACTCAGGATTGTCACACACAATGCCGTTGGGAATCCTAAATGCTAAATAAGAAGGGTCCACCTGACAAGTGGATGAGTAGCCCTTGCTCATTTATTTATCTCTTATGATTTTCAGCTTAAAGTCTCCTATGTCTTCACATTGGTATCTGGGATGTTCCTCTGGGCTGTCAGGGGTTGCTCTCTCAGCTTTTCAGGATTTGACTCGAGTGTGATGTATCCAGGAGTTGATACCTGAAACTTTTACCACCGAAGGGGTTTGAAGGAGGATGGTGTAAGGCTCTTCCCAGGTTAGGCTTAGGGAAGGAGAGAGAAAACGGAGAGCTTTTACCAATACCAAATCTCCTGAGTTAAATAAAGGTGACCCTACTTCTTGGGGTTAGGCTTCTGCTAGTTGAGTTATTTCCTGTTGAAAGTGAATGCTTAACCAATTCAGAGGTATCTTGGCCTAATAAGAAATAATTGGTGAAGAAAGGCTGTCCATAAAGCAACTCAAAAGGGCTTAGACCTAACTTTGAAGGGGTGTTTATTATCCACATTAAAGTCATGGGAAAAAGAGTCACCCAATGAAGGTGAGTTTCTTGGGGCAGTTTCCTGAGGTGTCTTTTGATGATATAATTTGTCTTCTCTACCTTTCCTGAGGACTGGGGTCTCCAAGCACAATGGGGATGATACTGCATGCCTAGTGCCTTTGAGACACCCTGAGTAATGGCTACCTTAAATGAGGGGCCATTGTCACATTGGAAGGACTTAGGTAGATCAAAACAGGGAATAATTTAATTAACTAACACCTTTACTACCTCAGAGGACTTTTCTCTACAGCATGGAAATGCTTCTAGCCAGTTAGTGAAACTATCTACCTATACCAGGAGGTATAGGCTGCCCTTCATCTTTGGCATGTGGGTGAAGTCTATCTGCCAGTCCTCCCCTGGATAGCTTCCCACCCTTTTGGTTGGAGGATAAAGGAGCCATCTGTACAGGTGATTATTTTTAAGACAGACTTCACAAGCATTAACAACCTGTTTTAGTGTTCTTAGTAAGTTCTCTCCTAAAAACAATCTCTGTGCATATTGGTAAGTTTTATCCTTTCCCAAGTGAAAAGCCTGGTGAAGGATTTTAAGGACTTTCCATGGGCTGGAGGCTGTCAAGTGGAGCCATCCTCTGACTGCAATCATCCTGAGGGTTGGAAGGTGTACCCTCGAGAAGTGGCTCATTCTGTTTCTGCAGGGGAATACTGAGGCTTGATTTCTCTTATGGAGCCTGTCCAGATTAGAGGGGCTTCAAGTATGTTAATGTCATGAGGCATCATCTCCAAGCACAATACGTGCGCATGTGTCTTTATAGTAGAATGATTTATATTCCTTTGGGTATATACCCAGTAATGAGATTGCTGGGGATTAAATAGTTCTAGATCCTTGAACCAGGTCCCCCTTAGGGATATCAGGAGAGACTATGTGACAGTTGCATTTGGGCCACTGTTGCATCACTCCTTAATGGAGAAAGGGGACTGGTTTGAGCTCTATATCCTGCTATTATGGCCTTTGCTAACGTGTTTACCCTTACAGAATGGTTTCTGTTAACTTTCATAATTAAAATCCCCTTAGTAATTAACTACCATTCTAATTAAAGGCCAAAAATGTGCCTTAAAAGAACATAGGGACCAAATGGCCATCTTCCTGCTAAAGGGACAGTATTAAGACTAAAATTTGGCTTCGAAGGATATTTTGCTGCTAGTTGTTGAGGCAGAGTTTTCCCATTTACAGAAGCAGCATGAAGTCTAGTTTCTGCTAGAGACGCACAAAAAGGGAAGAGAATTGGGAAGCTAGACAGTTTCAGTAAAGGACCAACAATGTGCCTCATGGAAAGGATCCCTATTCCACTAGGTGGCGTTGTAGACCTTGAAATGCGGTGTGCTCTCCAGACCAGGGACAGAGTGACCTTGACATGCCATGTGTTCTCCAGACCAAGGGCAGAGAGTGATCTGAAAGTGCCATGTGCTCTCCAGACCAAGGGCAAAGAGTGACCCGGAAGTACCATGTGTTCTCCAGACCAAAGACAGAGTGGCCTTTACATGCCATGTGCTCTCCAGACCAAAGGCAGAGAGAGATGTTCACTGTGGTGGTGGTTGGGGGGACCCTTTGTTCTCCCCTGAACTGTAAGACTTCCCCCATGTTGCATACACAGAGAGGGTAAGAGATATTGTGGTCGTTGACAAAAAAGGAGGAAATTACAATAGGGAAGTTGGAGATCCTGTTGCCAACACCCCATCAGTGGTCAGAGGCTGGGATCAGTCCAGAAGCCTTTGGATAACACCTAGGGGTAGCCACAACCAGAAATCCTCAGTTGCCCCAGGACTTCTTCCAGCCCCATGTGAAGGCTATGTCCATTGTGAAAGGAAGCTGGTTCAGTCATGGCCAACATGCCCAGCATGTTGGATGGGTGGTATTGGATGAGTGTTAGGGGATTCTCCATGTTCTCCCCGTAAGTCTGCCCCGCAAGCCTTGTAAGGCTGGCAGCCACACTAATCATTTTTAAATGACTGAAGGGGGCCCAGTATTTGGTTTCATTTGGTTCTAAAATGGAGGCCATGAGCCTCGAAATGAAAGGATAGAGTTGGAGTCTGCTCTTCTACTCACCATTTCGATGAATGTTATACTAGGTATCCCAGAAAAAGGCCCTAATGTGAAGTGACTACGTTGTCTGGGGTGTATTCCCTGGGGTTCATCGTCTTGTGCCAGGAAAATTTAGGAGTTTAGCAGCAGAAGTTTAATAGGCAGAAGAGAAGAGAAAGAACAACAGTTCTCGCTATATAGAGAGAGGGTCTTCCAAGTGGAAAAGACAGGCTGGCCATGGATGCGCCAGATTTTATAGTCGGGCTTGAGGAGATGGTGTCTGATTTATGTAGGGCTCTCAGATTGGTTCAATCAGGTGTAACATTTACTTATTATGCAAATGAACTTTCATTGGCGACAGCCATCTTGTCTGCTCCTTACTGTACACGTGTCTGGCAGAGAAGGGAAGATGGAGCTGCCATCTCGAACATATCTTGTCCCTAGTTCCTGCCAGCATTCACCCATACAAGCTCCCAGCTTGCTTGTCTATGTCTGCAGCTCGACTTTATAGGCTGCTCTTTGTTAGAAAATGATTTGGGGCTGCTTTTCATTAAAAAGAAAAGCCTTACTGAGGACTCCCATAACCCTACTCTCTGCCTAAGTGATTTCTTCTTAACTACTATATCACTGGTATGTTTCTGCAGTAGTTCTTGGAGCAAAAGTTCATGATGTGACTCTCCACATACTGCTCTGTCCATCCAAGTAGGAGCTGCAAGCTAGTACTGCCTCCTATTGGCCATCTTACTCTTAATCCTATTTTGCATTTTTCTTTCAATTTATATTTCGTTCTATGATCTTTGTTACATTTTTTCTTCTGCTAACTTTGGGTTTAGTTTTTCATTGTTTCTCTGGTTCCTTGAGGTGTGATGTTAGGTTGCCAATTTGTGCTATTTGAGTCTATTTAATGTATGCATTTAGTACTACACATTTTTCTCTTAGCACTACTTTTGCTGTCTCCCAGAAGTTCTGATAACTTTTGTAAGAATTATCATTCATTTTGAAGAATTTTAAATTTCCATCTTGAATTCATTGCTAATCCAAAAATTCTTCAGGAGATTATTTAATTTTCATGGATTTGTATAATTTTGAGGATTACTTTTGGAGTTGATTTCTAGTTTTATTTCACTGTGATCTGAGAAGATACTTGATATGATTTTGATTTTTTTAAATTTATTGAAACTAGTTTTGTAACATCTTATATGGTCTAATTGGCAAATGTTCCATGTGCTGATGAAATAAATGTACATTCTGCAGTTCTTGGGTAGAATGTTCTGTAAGTATCTGTTAGGCCCATTTGTTCTAGAGTGTAGTGTAAGTTCAGTGTTTCTTTTTCAGTGGAGTGTTGAAGTTCCTCATTAGTATTGTTTTGATGTCTATCTCTTTGCTTAGTCTTACTAGTAATTGTTTTATGAATCTGGAGCTCTAGAGTTAGGTGCATATATATTTAGGACTGTAACATTTTTTGTTAGTCTGATCTTTTTATTATTGTAAAACGAACCTTTTTTCTGTTTTTTTTTGTTTGTTTGTTTGTTTGTTTTGACGGAGTCTTTCTCTGTCACCAGGCTGGGGTGCAGTGACTTGATCTCGGCTCACTGCAACCTCCACCTCCTGGGTTCAAGCGATTCTCCTGCCTCAGCCTCCTGAGTAGCTGGGACTACAGGCACACGCCACTATGCCCAGCTAATTTTTGTATTTTTAGTCGAGATGGGTTTTCACCATGTTAGCCAGAATGGTCTCGATCTCTTATGCTAGTGATCTGCCTGCCTTGGCCTCCCAAAGTGCTGGGATTACAGGCATGAGCTACCACGCCCGGTCATACTGTTTTTTAACTGTTATTGCTTTAAAGTTTGTTTTGTCTGATATGAGAGCTACTCCTGCTCACTTTGGCTTCCATTTGCATGAAATATTTTTTCCATTCCTTTACCTTGAGTCTATAAGAACCCATACATGTGAGGATCTGGCAAGATGTCCGAATAGGAACAGCTCTAGTCTACAGCTCCCAGCAAGACCAATGCAGCAGGCAGGTGATGTCAGCATTTCCAGCTGAGGTACCCCATTCATCTCATTGGGACTGGTTAGGCAGTGGGTGCAGCCCATGGAGGGTGAGCAGAAGCAGGGTGGGACATTGCCTCACCCAAGGAGTGCAAGGTGCAGGGGGCCTCCCTTTCCCAGCTAAGGGAAGCTGTGAAGGACTGTGCTATCCGGTCCAGATACTATGATTTTCCCACTGTTTTTGTAATATGCAGACCAGGAGATTCCCTAGTGTGTCTCCACCGCCAGGGCCCTGGGTTTCAAGCCCAAAATTGAGCGACTGTTCGGGCAGACACCAAGATAGCTGCAGGAGTTTGTTTGTTTCCATACCCCAGTGGTACCTGGAACTCCAGCAAGACAGAATCATTCACTCCCCGGAAAAGGAGGCTGCACCCAGGGAGCCAAGTGGTCTCACTCAGCAGGTCTCACTCCCACAGAGCCCAACAAGCTAAGGACCACTGGCTTGAAATTTTCACTGCCAGCACAGCAGTCTGAAGTTGACCTGGGACAATCGAGCATGATGGGGGGATGGGCATCCACCATTACTGAGGCTTGAGTATGCAATTTTCCCCTGACAGTGCCAAGGAGGCCTGGAAGTTCAGACTGGGTGGAACTCAATACAAAGTGGCAGGGCGGCTGTGGTCAGACTGCCTCTTTAGATTCCTCTTCAATGGGCAGGGCATCTTTGAAGGAAAGGCAGTAGCCCCAGTCAGGGGCTCATAGATAAAATTCCCATCTCCCTGGGACAGAGCATGTGGTAGAAGGGGCAACTGTGGGTGCAGCTTCAGTGAACTTAAACTTTCCTGCCTTCCTGCTCTGAAGATAGCAGCAGATCCTGACAGCACTTGAACTCTGCTAAGGGACAGACTGCCTCCTCAAGTAGGTCCCTGACCCCCCACCCCTGCAAACCTCCTGACTGGGAGACTTCCCAACAGGAGTTGACAGACACCTCATACAGGAGAGCTCCTGCTGGCATCAGGCAAGTGCCCCTATGGGATGAAGCTTCCAGAGAAGGGAGCAGGTAGCATCTCTGCTGTTCTGCAGCCTCCACTGATGATACCCAGGTAAATAGGGTGTGGAGTGGGCCTCCAGCAAACTTCAGCAGATCTGCAGAAGAGGGGGCTGACTGTGAGAAGAAAAACTAAGAAACAGAAAGCAATTAACATCAGCATCAATAAAAAAGGACCCCCACAGGGAAACCCCATCCAAAGGCCATCAACCTCAAAGATCAAAGGTAGATAAATCCAGGAAGATCAGGAAAAGCCAGCACAAAAATGCTGAAAATTCCAAAAACCAGAAAGTCACTTCTCCAAATGATCACAACTCTTCTCCAGCAGGGACACAAAGCCGGATGGAAAATTAGTTTGATGAGTTGACAGAACTGGCTTCAGAAGGTGGGTAATAACAAACTCCTCTGAGCTAAAGGAGCATATTCTAACCCAATGAAAGGAAGCTAAGAACCTTGACAAAAGGCTATAGGAACTGTTAACTAGAAAAATAAATTTAGAGAAGAACATAAATGACCTGATGGAGCTGTAAAACACAGCACGAGAATTTCGTGAAGCATACACAAGTATCGATAGCCTAATTGATCAAGTGGAAGAAAGGATATCAGAGATTGAAGATGAACTTACCGAAATAATGTGTGAAGACAAGATTAGAGAAAAAAGAATGAAAAGTAATGAACAAAGCCTCCAAGAAATATGAGACTATGTGAAAAGACCAAACCTATCATTGATTGGGGTCCATGAAAGTCAAGGGGAGAAAGAAATCAAATTGGAAAACACACTTCAGGATATTATCAAGGAGAAATTCCCCAATTTAGCAAGATAGGCCAACATTCAAACTCAGGAAATACAGAGAACACAACTAAGATACTCCTCGAGAAGAGCAACCCCAAGATACATAACCATCAGATTCTCCAAGGTTTACATGAAGGAGAACATGTTAGGGGCAGCCAGAGAGGAAAGTTACGTTACCTACAAAGGGAAATCCATCAGACTAACAGCAGATGTCTCTGCAGGAACCCTGCAAGCCAGAAGAGAATGGAGGCCAATATTCAACATTCTTAAAAAAAAGAATTTTCAACCCAGAATTTCATATCCAGCCAAACTAAGTTTCATAAGTAAAGGAGAATTAAAGTCCTTTACGGACAAGCAAAAGCTGAGGGATTTTGTCACCATCAGGCCTGCCTCACAGGAGCTCTTCAAGGAAGCACTAAACATGGAAGGGAAAAACCAGCACCACCCACTGCAAAGATACCGAAATATAAACACCAACGACACTGCATCAACTATGAAGAAGCTGCATCAACTAATGTGCAAAATAACTAGCTAACATCAGTATTGTTATGTGTAAATTTGACAGGATCAAATTTACACATAACAATACTAACCTTAAATGTAAATGGGCTAAATGCCACAATTAAAAGAAGCAGACTGGCAAACTGGATAAAGACTCAAGACCCATCGATGTGCTGTATTCAGCACAAGACCCATCTCACATGCAAAAACACACATAGGCTCAAAATAAAGGGATGGAGCAATATTTACTAAGCAAATGGAAACCAAAAAAAAAAAAAAAGCAGGGGTGGCAATCCTAGTCTCTGATAAAACAGACTTTAAACCAACAAAGATCAAAAAAGACAAAGAAGGGCATTACATAATGGTAAAGGCATCAAAGCAACAAGAAGACCTAACTATCCTAAATATATATGTACCCAATACAGGAGCACCCAGATTCATAAAACAAGTCCTTAGAGACCTACAAAGAGACTTAGACTCCCACACAATAATAGTGGGAGACTTTAACACTGTCAATGTTAGGCAGATCATGAGACAGAAAATTAACAAGGATATTCAGGACTTGAACTCAGCTCTGGACCAAGTGGACCTAATAGACATCTATAGAACTCTCCACCCCAAATCAACAGAATATACATTTTTCTCAGCACCACATACTACTTACTCTAAAATTGAACACATAATTGCAAGTAAAACACTCCTCAGCAAATGCAAAAAAAATGGAAATTGTATCAAACAACCCCTCAGACAACAGTGCAATCAAATTAGAACTTAGAATTAAGAAACTCAAAAACACACAACTACATGGAAATTGAACAACCTGGTCCTAAATAACTATTGAGTAAATAACAAAATTAAGGCAGAAATAAGTAAGTTACTTGAGACCAATGAGAACAAAGTGACAATGTGCTAGAATCTCTGGGACACAGCTAAAGCATATTTAGAGGAAAATTTACAGCACCAAATGCCCATATCAGAAAGTGGGAAAGATCTAAAATCAATATCCTAACATCACAATTAAAAGAACTAGAGAAGCAAGAGCAAACAAATTCAGAAGTTAGCAGAAGACAAGAAATAACTAAGATCAGAGCAAAACTGAAGGAGATAGAGACACATAAAACCCTTCAAAAAAATCAATGAATCCAGGAGCTGTTTTTGGAAAAGATTAACAGATAGACAGACTGCTAGCCAGACTAATAAAGAAGAAAAGAGACAAGAATCAAATGGACACAATACAAAATGATGAAGGGGATATCACTGATCCCACAGAAATATAAACTACCATCACAGAATACTATAAACACCTCTATGCAAATAAAATAGAAAATCTAGAGGAAATAGATAAATTACTGGACACATACACCCTAGCAAGACTAAACCAGGAAGAAGTCAAATCCCTGAATAAACCAATAACAAGTTCTGATATTGAGGCAGTAATTAATATCCTACCAACCAAAAAAAACCCCAGGACCAGACAGATTCACAGCTGAATTCTACCAGAGGTACAAAGAAGAGCTAGTGCCATTCCTTCTGAAACTATTCTAAACAATAGAAGACGAAGGATTCCTCCCTAACTCATTTTATGAGGCCAACATTATCCTCATTCCAAAACCTGGCAGAGACACAACCACACACAAAAAATAATAATAATAATAAATCCTCAATAAAATACTGGCAAACCAAATCCAGCAGCACGTCAAAAAGCTTATCCACCACAATCAAGTCAGCTTCATCCCTGGGATGCAAGCCTGGTTCAACACATGCAAGTCAATAAATGTAATCCATCACATAAACAGAACCAATGAAAAAAACCACATGATTATCACAATATGTATAGAAAAGGCCTTCGATAAAATTCAACACTCCTTCATGCTAAAAACTCTCAATAAACTAGGTATTGATGGAATATATCTCAAAATAATAAGAGGTATTTATGACAAACCCATAGTCAATATCATACTGAATGAGCAAAAGCTGGAAGCATTCCCTTTGAAAACCAGCACAAGACAAGGACACCCTTTCTCACCACTTCTATTCAACTTAGTATTGAAAGTTCTGGCCAGAGCAATCAGACAAGAGAAAGAAATAAAGCGTATTCAAGTAGGAAGAGAGGAAGTCAAATTGTCTCTGTTTGCAGATGACATGATTGTATATTTAGAAAACCCCATTGTCTCGGCCCAGAAAGTCCCTAGCTGATAAACAACTTCAGCTAAGTCCCAGGATACAAAAATAAATGTGCAAAAATCACAAGCATTCCTATACACCAATAATAGACAGGCAGAGAACCAAATCATGAGTGAACTCCCATTCACAATTGCTACAAAGAAAATAAAATACCTAGGAAAATACAACTTATAAGGGATGTGAAGGACTTCTTCAAGGAGAACTACAAACCACTGCTCAAGGAAATAAAACAAATGGGAAAAAATTAATGCTCATGAATAGAATCAGTATCGTGAAAGTGGCCATACTGCCCAAAGTAATTTATAGATTCAATGCTATTCCCATCAAGCTACCATTGACTTTCTTCACAGAACTAGAAAAAACTACTTTAAATTTCATATGGAACAAAAAAGAGCCCGTATAGCCAAGACAAGCCTAAACAAAAAGAACAAACCTGGAGGCATCATGCTACCTGACTTCAAACTATACTACAAGGCTACAGTAACCAAACAGCTTGGTACTGGTACCAAAACAGATATACAGACCAATGGAACAGATATGTTGAACAATGGAACAGAACAGCGGCCTCAGAAATAACACCACACATCTACAACCAACTGATCTTCGACAATCCTGACAAAAACAAGCAATGGGGAAAGGATTCCCTATTTAATAAATGGTGCTTGGAAAACTGGCTGGCCATATGCAGAAAACTGAAACTGGACCCCTTCCTTACATCTTATACAAAAATTAAGTCAAGATGAATTAAATACTTAAATGTAAAACCTAAAACCATGAAAAGCCTGGAAGAAAACCAGGCAATATCATTCAGGACATAGGCAGGGGCAAAGACTTCATGACTAAAACACCAGAAGCAATTGCAACAAAAGTCAAAATTGACAAATGGGCTCTAATTAAACTAAAGAGCTTCTGCTCAGCAAAAGAAAGTATCATGAGAGTGAACAGGCAACCTACAGAACGGGAGAAAATTTTTGCAAACTATTCATCTGACCAAGGTCTAAAATCCAGAATCTACAAGGAACTTAAACATATTTACCAGAGAAGAACAAACAACTCCATCAAATAGTGGGCAAAGGATATGAACAGACATTTCTCAAAAGACATGCAGCCAACAAACATGAGAAACAGCTCATCATCACTGGTCATTAGGGAAATGCAAATCAAAACCACAATGAGATACCATCTCATGCCAGTTAGAATGGCAATCATTAAAAAGTCTAGAAACAACAGATGCTGGAGACGATGTGGAGAAATAGGAACACTTTTACACTGCTGGTAAGAGCGTAAATTAGTTCAACCATTGTGGAAGACAGTGTGGCAATTCCTCAAGGATCTAGAACCAGAAATACCATTTGACCCAGCAATCCTGTTACTTGGTATATACCCAAAAGAATATAAATCATTCTACTATGAAGACACATGTACATATGTTTACTGCGGCCCTATTTACAATAGCAAAGACTTGGAACCAACTCAAATGTCCATTAGTGATAGACTGGAAAAAGAAAATGTGGCAGATATACACCATGGGGTACTATGCAGCCATAAAAAAGAATGAGTTCATGTCCTTTGCTGGGACATAAACCATCATTCTCAGCAAACTAACACGGGAATAGAAAACCAAACACCATATCACTCATAAGTGGGACTTGAACAATGAGAACACATGGACACAGAGAGGGAAACATCACACAATAGGGCCTGTCAGGGGTTGGGAGGAAAGGGGAGGGAGAACATTAGGACAAACACCTAATTCATATGGTGCTTAAAACCTAGATGACGGGTTGATAGGTGCAGTAAACCACCATGGCACATGTGTGCCTATGTAACAAACCTGCATGTTCAGCACATGTATCCCAGAACTTAAAGTTAAAAATAAATAAATAAATATAAAAAGAAAAGAAAAGAAAAGTCAGGAAAAAAGAAAAAAAAGAAGAATCCATACATGCACATGCTGGGTGAGTTTCTTGAAGATAGCAAATATTTGGTATGTGATATTTTAGTCATTCTACCAATCTGTATCTTTTAAGTAGAGCATTTACAGCCAATATTAAGATGTGAGGTACTGTTCTAGCCATCAGGTTGATTGTTAGCATGATATTTTGTTTTCTTTGTTATTTTATTGTATTGTAGGTCCTGTGAGTTTTATGCTGTCAGGAGATTCTATTCTGTTATATATCAACCTTTTTTTCCAAGCTTTAGAATTCCTTTTAGCAATGTTTATAGGGTAGGGCTGGTAGTGACAAGTCCCAAAGCTTCTCCTTGTCTGAGAAAAACTTTATTTCTTCCTCATTTATGAAACTTATATTTGCTGGATATGAAATTATTGACTGACAGTTATTCTGTTCAAGGGGAATAAATATAGGACTCTAA
The DNA here is from genome assembly GCF_024542745.1 of Macaca thibetana thibetana. NCBI lineage: Eukaryota > Metazoa > Chordata > Mammalia > Primates > Cercopithecidae > Macaca > Macaca thibetana. The sequence goes on from NC_065589.1 coordinate 114,931,076, forward strand.
TCCATTCTGGCTGTAAGGTTTCTGCTGAGAAGTCTGCTATTAGTCTGATAGGCTTTCCTTTATAAGTTACCTGATGCTCTTTTCTCAGAGCTCTTACAACTGTTTTTCTTCACATTGTCTTTAGGTAGCCTGATCACTATCCATCTGCCTTAGCGATGTCCTTTTTGCAATGTTTCTCCAAGGAGTTCTTTGTCCTTCTTGCATTCGGATCTCTAAATATCTAGCAAGGCCAGGGAGATTTTCCTCCATTTTTCTCCCAAATAAATTTTTCAAACTTTTTGCTTTATTTTCCTCACTCAGGTACACCAATTATTCTTAGATTTGGCCATTTTATATAATCCCATGTTTTGGGGAACTTCGTACATTTAATTCTTTTTTTCTGTATTTTTGTCTAATAGAGATGATTTGCAAGCCTTGTCTTTGAGCTCTATAATTTTTTCTTCTACTTGGTCTCATCTATTGTTAAAACTTTCTATTGCACTTTGTAATCTCCTAAATGTGTTGTTCATTTTCATAAATTACGGTTACTTTTTCTTCAAAACACCTATTTGTTTATAATATTTTCATTTGTATACTGATTTTTCAAAATCATGTATATCATTTTTCACCTTTGTTTTTTATCTCCCTGAGTAGCTTAATGATCAATCTTTTGAATGTTTTTTTCTGGTATTTCAAAGATTTCATCTTGGTTTGGATCCACTGCTGGAGAGAGCCAGTGTGATATTTTGGAAGTGTTATATAGTCCACTTTTGCCATATTGCCAGAATTTTTTTGGTATTTTTCTCATTTAGGTAGACTAATTCTTATAATAATTTTTGAATTTATTTTTATTCAATATATTTTTAAAAATTTATTTCTTTTTCCCCCTTAAACATCTACCTTTAGTATTTATAGTTTATTGTAGCATAATTCAACTTTGGATGTTTTCAGGGGTAAATTTTCTGTATAAGTTCCTTGTTTGAATAGAGTATTTTTATGGTGACTTTCTCAGATGCTGGTTAGAGTAACAATGTGCTCAGTGTGTATAGGTTCACTGTCTCCTGTAGGGTGGATTGGCAGAAGTCTCTTTAAGATTATCTCCTTTCCCGGTAGTGTGCACGTTTTTTATGTATTGATTGTTCCCCAGTGTTCTACTTATTGGATTGAGCAGTTTAGGCTTCAGGCCAGTAGGGGAGATGTCAATGGATAAAAACCAACTATTGTTAAATTAAGTTGGTAAATGCAATGCACATTGGTGTGAAGAGATCGCGTCCTTGACAGAGGTGGGTGGGGGTGTCCTCAGTAAAATGCACTGAAATCTTTTCTAGGGTAAGGGAGGCAGCCACCTCAACCCCAGGCCAACAGAAAAGCAGTTCACCTCTCAGTCACAAATCTGACCCGGTGTTCTATCTGTTGAAGTCAAATAGGTACTTATTTTTATTTCCAGAAATGCTGATGTTCCACGTAGGGAGGGATTGTGAATATACTCTTCATGCAAGACTACACATGGAGAATATTCTTTCTGTGCGAATGCGGTCACCCTAAACTCTTCCAGAGAAGCTGTTTACAGGTGCACCTATGTCAAGCTCCCATTGAAAGAAGCCCCAGCTGTGTGTTCAGCGGTAACACAACTTGGAAGAAGAATTCTAGGTTTGTAATTTAGGTGACAATTGGAAGAAGAATTCCCCTTTTCCAAGACCCTTCAGGAGCACCAGAACTTTCTAACTATTGGGGTTTCTTCTCAGCAGAAACCTTACAGCCAGAATGGATTAGAGTCCTATATTTATTCCCCTTGAACAGAATAACTGTCGGTCAAGAATTTTGTATCCAGCAAATATGTTTCATAAACGAGGAAGAAATAAAGTTTTTCTCATTACACACTATTGGTGGAAATGTAGATTGGTACAGAAATTATGAAAAATGATATGAAAATTTCAATATAAATGAAAAATAAAACTATCATACAATACACAATCCTACTTCCAGAAATACATCCAAAGGAAATGAAATCAATATCTTAAAGAAATATCAGCACCCACATCTTCATTGCGACATTATTCACAATAGCCAAGATATGGAAACAACCTAAGTATTCATCAAGGGATGGATGAATAAAGACTGTGATACATGTATACAATGGGATATTGGTACATATGTACAAAGGGGCACTATTCAGCTTTAAGAAAAAAGAAATTTTGCTATTTGTGACAACATAGATGAACCTGAAGGACATTATGCTAACTGAAACAAGACAGACACAGAAAGACACATACTAGGTAATCACATTTCTATGTAGAATCTAAAAAGGCAGAACTCATAGAAACAGAGGGGATAATGGCAGTTTCTGGGGATGAGGATAGAAGAAATGCAAAGATGTTGACCAAAGAGTACAAACTTTCAGTTATAAGATGAACAAGGTCTGGGGACCTAACATACAGTACAAGTGTGCAGGACAGTTCTCTCAGTGGTCTTGGACTGACCCAGTTCTCTCCTCTTTCTCACTTGTAGTTCTCAAGAATAACTGTAGAATGTGCTGGAAATAACACATCCTGAGATAGGAAAGAACTGGCTGGAACAGCCTAGGCTTTGTGTCAGTCCCCCCTAGAAACAGAGTATCCTTCAGTGCTTTCACCCGGTGGGATGAGCTGCCCACAGGTACAAAACCTAGGGCAGGCCTCTTTCCCAGATTTCTCAGCTGTAGTTCAAGTGGGGCATGGATAAACAAGATTCCATCAACTCTGGGCTACTCTTCTGAGCCTTGTGGTGTTGACTCACCCTTAATCTTGAATCTTTCTACTGTCCCTTGCTGTCTACCTGTGAGTAATAAATTTGCTTAGCTTAACTTATTGTGTGAGCGTTCTCTCTCACCAGACTCATGCAAGCAGTGGAAATTGCAGCCCAGATGCAGTGGGCTGAAGTGGTAACCAGTGCAGAGTAAACCTGTTTCACAGGGTGGTGATTGATGTAATCAGTAATATACATATATCCATCATCATGTTGTACACCTTAAATATATAAAATCTTTTGTGTTAATTAAATGTTTTTAAATTTTTTAAAAAAGATACATTCTATGACTTAGATCAATAAATAAAGGTAAATTCAACTAGGTACCTGCCAAAATCTCAGATAGTCCTGAGAGAAAATGTAAGGGGAGAATACCACTAATTCTGAAGTCAATGAGCAGCCACCATACATGATTGGTCCCAGTTTTGGGTGTTTCAAATGCCTGTCCAAGATCATCAAAGGTATAAAGAAGAAATGAACATGTAAAGGAATAATGGAACTTGAAATTTGGGCTTTTATTGTTATATCTATCTTTCTCCTAGGACAGACTCAAATCCAAGGCCCTGGTTGCCCCAAATTCAAATGTGCATACATCAAATGATGCACCTGAGATCACGTATATGGCAGGCAAGAGGGATGGCTAAAGTAATTCTGAAGGGTAATGACTTCTAAATGTTTATTTTTCTTAAACCTTTTTATCTAGAACTTCTTTTTAGAATCAAGACAAATTACCCATCAACCCACTCAGGGACCTAATGGTTACATTTTGTGAAGAACTTCCTTCCTTCCCAGTGAGAAGACACAAATGCAGATGATTCACTAGTGCTAATGTCTTGATAAAAGCGACATTCAACAAGGGGGAGGGATAGCTGTGGCCTGATCCTAGCACCAAAATCAATATCTTACTTAAAAATTCTCTAAAAGTAATTACATTTGTTAATTTTTCAGATTAAAACAAACAAACAGAAACACAGCAATAGCATCCAAATTCTATTTTGGGTAAGGCCTCAAATAGGTATAATTTCAGTTTTCAAGGCTGCTTTAGTCTAGGAAAAAGAGCTGAATCTACATATCTTCTCTATTTTTTGTTGTATTCAAAAGATGTTCTCTATTTTCTCCCCAGCCAAAATTTTCAACAATCTACTATTCTTCTAAACATACTTATCTGTCAGAAGTGAGCTTCAATTCCTGTGGTGTTGATCTTCAACTCAGAAATGGGCTTATTTTTCTAAGTGCATGCTAGTGCATTATAGCTGCCAGAGTTTCTGCTCCTTTTCTATGAAAACACAGATTCACTCACCTCCCATTACTCAGCATCAGCCTCACTCTCAGCTGGCTTTATTTTTCAAAACTGCATAATGTCTTCCTACACTATCAGAAACCTGTAGTGTAGGAAGAACAAACATCTTTAACTTGCTAGTTTCACTGCAGGTCATACAGCTTTTTCCACTGGTGGCCACTGAGACCCTTCTGGGCTCCCAAGGCCCCAGTCTGCCTACGCCATTGTCTAAAAGGCTTCTTTGGGCATCTGCATCCAGGTTTGCTCGCTACACCCTTGTGACATGGGCTGATAACAATGGCATCTCAACAGTTAGTCTTCTTTTAGTGAAGGTCCAGAAGTACCTCAGGGATTCATGCTGCCTCACAAAAGTTAGCAACATGAGACCAGATGGGCTAGAAAACTAAAAGCAAAATGCTTCCAGAGGAAAATTGTAAGGGGCAGGTTTATAAAAGAACTGCAAAAATGTTGTAAATCTCTCTCTCTCTCTTCATGCCCCTCTCCACAGCCTACATCATTTCTTTCTCTAAAATCTATCTAAGCCACCAAGGATGGATCAGAATGCCAAGGATGCCAAGCATGGATCAGAATACCAGTTAAAAGTTTTGGAGCTTCTTTCTTATAGCGAGAGGTAAGCTGATTAAAAATCTTACATGGATCTTCCCTAGGTTTCCTCTGAATCTCCATACCCAGCAATTTATGCAAACTCCCTGTTGTACTCATTTTGTCTACCTAATCTTTCTGGTTACTATTATTGACCAAACTTCTGCCCCCATGACAAAATAAAATGATAACTTCTACTGACCCTAAATTTATGTAAGGTTGTGAGAGTGTGTGTGTGTGTGTGTGTGTGTGTGTGTGTGTGTATTCTGGGAATTTAAAAATGTGTAGGAAACCGCTGCTCTCAGGATTGTTTCTGAGTTTGCTGAGGAGCAATTATATGAATTAAACATTATGAGAGCAACATGAGGGATGGTCCATTATCATGAGGGAATGAAGACTCAAGGATTTTAAGGAATGTTTGGTTATTAATTTTTAGAGTCATAATTGGAATTTAAGTTTGCTGATTACAAAACATTTGCTCTTGCCAATTCAGCATGCTGTCCTGAAGGGATGTGGACACAAAATTGAGTAACAAGGCAAATTGAAAGTCACAGTTCAAGAAAAGAGAGGCTTCTTGTGTACACTTTCATGCCAAAGAATTGGCACAGGCAACAGTCCGTGCATTTCTTGTGTTTAATCTCCATATTAGACATACCGTTGCTGCAACGAAGATGGGACGGAGGGAATAAATGTTAAAACCAGGACAAATGGAGTTATCTAAGTCTACAGAATGAATAGAGAGCTTTTCTTACCAAAAAAAAAGTCCACCAAGAAGTCAGTTTTCTCTGTGTAATGCTCAGCCAGTTAAATCTGCAAACTCAGTAGCACCATGAAACAGGAGGTAGCAGAGAGAATTTATGTTACAGAAAAGCAGATCCCTAGCTTTTCAGCAATGCATGTTACTGTTTCTAGTAGACACTTGAAATAAGAGATGACTAAACCTATAGAGATACTCTTGATGAAATTCCTGCTTTAACAATTGCAAACACAAGAGACAGAAACTTTTCTAATAGGTCTAATTTTTCTAACAAACAGAATTGAAGAGTCCATTAGTCGGAGCTCAGGAGCACACTAGGGAAGGATACAACTGTCAGACATCAGCAAAAGAGGGAAACTGGGAGCTGTTTTGTGGTGTCTGTGATTAAACCAGTTGCCTTTCTTGTGATAATGTTCAAGTAAGTTACATCAAATTATTTATTACTCAATTGTTTCATGCCTACATGAGTTAAGCTTGGATGATACAGTCGTCAAGAAGGCAGATACTGTGGTGGACTGAATAGTGGCCCCCTAAAGATGTCTATCCCCTAATCCCTTGTGAATATGTTAACATTACATGGCCAATGGGACTCCACAGATGTGACTAACTTTTAAGGACCTTGAAACTAGAAGAGCGTATTAGTCAGCTCAGGCTGCCATAACAAGATACCACAGACTGTGTGGTTTAAACAACAGAAATTTATTTTTCACAATTGGAGGCTAGAGGCCCAAGATCAGAGTGCCATCAGGGTTGGGATATGGTGAGGCTTCCTTTCCTGGCTTGTAGACAACTACTTTCTCACTGTGCACACGTGCAAAGATAGAGAGAGATCTGTGATATCTCTTGCCCCTCTTATGAAGACACCAGTCCTATCAGATCAGGGCCCCACTCTTTTGGCCTCACTTAACCTTAATTACTTCCTTAAAGGCCCCACCTCTGAATACATTCACATTTGGAAGTTAGGGCATCAGCATACAAATTTTGAGTGGGGAGGCATAATTCAGTTCATGACAAACAGTATCCTGAATCATCCAGGTGGGACCAATCTAATCACATGAGCCCATCAAAGCAGAAACTCTTATATGGTTAAAGTCAGAGAAATTCAGTGAAAGAAGAAGCAAGAGAGATTTGAAGCAGGAGAAGAATTCAACATATTGTTGCTGGCTTTGAAGACACAAGGGGCCACAGACCAGAGAATACAGGTTGCCTATTTGAAGTTCAGAACATCCTGGACAGCAGCCAGCAAGTAAACAGGAATGTAGTCCTTCACCACAGGGCACTGCATTCTATAATACCAACAAGCCGAATGAGCCCAGAAGCAAGTTATCTCCCAGAGCCTCCAGAAAGGAGCATACCTGCTAATACCTTGAGTTCAGCTTTTAAGACTCAGATAGAAAAACCAGCTGAACCTACTGAACTTTTAATGTACAGAATTGTGAGATACATTTGTATTGCCAAAAGTTGCAATGTTTTGGGCAACTTTTTATGGCAGCCACAGAAAACTAATACAAATATAATATCTTCCCTCCTGGAGCTTATATTCCAGAGGGCTAAATAACAATCAAGTAAGCTGACAAATGAGTGAAATAATTGCCAAGCTTAGTAAAATAATTGACCTGTGAGAAATAAGCAAATAGATGAAGCAGAGAATAGCATAGGGGACCTACATATTAAGAGCTGTTGGTAAAAGTGATATTTAAGCCAACTAAAAGTAAGAGAAGGAGCTGGCTGCTCAAAGATGCAGAAAAGACCATTCCATGCAGAGGAGACGGATATGCAAAGACCTTGAGGTGTGAAAGGGCTCAGGGTGTTCAAGAAACTGAAAGATGACCAGTGGTGTTGAGCGCAGCAAAGGGCAGAACTTAAAAAAATGAAGTTGTAAAGATAGGCTGAGCAGAGAACATGCGGTGTTTTATAGAACATGATTAGAAATTTGGGTTTTATTCTAAGAACAGTAAGAAATCCTTGCAAGCTTTTAAGCAGAAAAGTGCTGTAAGGGTGGGATTCTGAAACAGAAAAATGACTTTAGTAGAAAAATTGAATAACTTCAAAAAATGTCCTTGGTTTAGTTAATAGTATATCATCAGCACTAATTTCTTAGTTTTGGTAATTGTACCATAATTATCTAAGGTGTTAACATTAGAGAAAACTGAGTGATTGATTTAAAGAAACTCTCTGTGCCATTTTTGCAACTCTTCAGTAAGCCTAAAACTATTTTAAAGTAAAAGGTTAGAGAGGAAATATAAATATCATGACCCACTTTTTAATTTAGGAAGATTATTCTTACTTCTCAGCTGGAGTATGGCCATAGAAGCACAAGAGTGAGAGGGTGAATACCAGTTAGGAAACTGACTCAGTAATTCAAGTGAGGGATAGTGGATCAGAGAACCTGATAAGGGACAACTTTTCAAATTCCGTTTTTGAAGTAGAATCCCCAGGACTTGATGACGAATGCGGGGTGTGCATGCTCAGACCTGTTGCTGGGGTGAGAGGTAGAAGGTGGATAGTAAAGGAATGGAAGAAATGAGGTTCTAGGTTTCAGTGATCTCGCTTACTAATGGGAAGATTGCAGAGTGTGAGGAGAAAGGAATATAAATTTTTAAGGTTAATAGGCCTCTAAGTGAAGATATTAAGGGAACTGAAACTCAGAGGCAATATCTGGGCTGAAGATGACTACCAGGTAGCTGAAAGCAGAAACATGATGTTTACGTGTTTCTCCCTTGTGGGAGGAGTTGAGAGCCATCTACCTATGAATAATCAGGAAAGGCAATTTCCAGGAAAGAACCTTGTAATGTAGAGCAGCAGATCAGCGCTACAAGATAGAAGACTGTCCACCAGAAAGAAGATGCTTTTACATTTTCACTGAGCTGGTTTCCTCTTTTCTTTCTTGGTAAAGGTCTTATCAGAAATGCCATCATACCCAGTTCTGCTCAGCGGAATCATAAAAGGGAATTGTTTGTTTATTCTTGAGCCATAGTAGAATGGGAGGAGCTGTAATAGGTCAGTGAAGATTATGGGCCATCTTTGAAAGGACTCTGGGACAGAAAATTAGTCAGTGTTTTGAGCCAGGGGCTTCTCTTTTCAGTGATTACTTCTAAAGTATGTATATGTATGTTCTTACATCTGTCTATATATTTATATTTATACCTATTTATAATATATATACATTTATATCTATAGCTAGATAAATCAAGCCAGCCATTTCTTCATACAAGATGTGCTAGCACAGAAGTTGTGGCATCTGAAAATCACTGGTGGATTTCTTAGTAAAAAATCCATAAAGAAATTTCTGAGCAGCCTATTTGAATTTAACGTGCAAAAAATGTTATATTATTTCCCTAAATTGAGACGCTAAGGTTGGATGCATCGTAATGAAACTTTGATAAGGTATCACCTAAGATGACAGCCACGTGGAATAATAGACAAATATCTATATCTAACAGATTTATAACGTATCTATCCAAGGGTCAAAGAAAATTCCCCCTCATTACCTCTTTCCTTAGAATATTTGCATAGCATTTCAACATCATTGATCTCTTGTCCAGACTTGCAGTGTTCACTTCCTGTCTCTCTAAGAGCCATCCAGAGTCCAGATACAAAACCTGGACACCATCTCTGTGTCACTTGGATTGTGCTGCAAAATGGATGGTCTGACCTTATCGGTTAGTTTGTTCAATTGATGTAGCAGAAATACACATTTCTTTTAATTAAAAAACTGTTTAGATTTTAGATACGTTTCATAATATAATATGCAACAAATGTTATCTTCTTAGATGTAATAAACACATCAGTATTATTACAGAAAGAACAATTAGATTTCATTGGGACGAATTCAATTTTGTTTTAAAAATGGAAATATTTTATTCAAGTAAATTTGTGTTTATTCCATTTGATTCAGAAACTAAGACAGGGTGCCATTTTCTACTTCTAGGTTCTCTAGTTTCTGCCAAGACCAGCTCAGTCAGCAAGACCCCAACCCAGCGGTGCTACAGGAATTAAAGACACACACACAGAAATATAGAGATATAAAGTGGGAAATCGGGGGTCTCACAGCTTTCAGAGCTGAAAGCCCTGAACAGAGATTTACCCACGTATTTATTAACAGCAAGGCAGTCATTAGCATTGTTTCTATAGATATTAGATTAACTAAAAGTATCCCTTATGTGAAACCAAGGGATGGGCCGAAATAAAGGGATAGATTGGGCTAGTTAACTGCAGCAGGAGCATGTCCTTAAGGCACAGATCGCTCATGCTATTGTTTGTGGCTTAAGAATGCCTTTAAGCGGTTTTCTGCCCTGGCTGGGCCAGGTGTTCCTTGCCCTCATTCTGGTAAACCCACAGCCTTCCAGCATGGGCATCATGACCATCATGAACATGTCACAGTGCTGCAGAGATTTTGTTTATGGCCAGTTTGGGGGCCAGTTTATGGCCAGATTTTGGGGGGCCTGTTCCCACTTGAATCTATTGAATAATAGAGTCAAGGAATGTTAGATTATGACCCCCAAGTCACGACTCTAAGAGCTGGCATCTGACTTTCCCAGTACTGCACTAAGCTCCACGTGAGAGCTAGAGATGCTTGCATTGTCCCATTCTCTCCAGATGCTACTGATGTTGCTATCCTTTACAGGCCACTCCCCATTTTCCCTGAGCATGGCCAAGTTTTCCACTGTTGGGCAATATGCCCAACCCCAGCCATCTAAGACTCCAGGGCCTACTATTCCTTTGCTGTTGACCTCAGCTGCACGGGCAGATAATAATGTCTAGGCATAGACTGCCTTTCATAAGGCAGTTACTTCAATGTTGCAGTCCAAATGAAAAAAAAAAGAAACAGAAAACGTCTGTATTAGCTACAGAGCTATTGGCATTACCCGCTGAGTTCATTGAGATGAGCTCCCAGACCAAGTTGACCCTTCAAGGAAAGAGCGAAGATATCCCATGAAGCAATTGTTTAAACCACTTAGTGGAACTCCATTCTTTAAGGGGATCACCTGGTGGTTGACATCACTTCCTTGCTTTAAAGCATTGCGATTTTCTGTGTTTTAACTCGGTTATCTTTTTACAGGCTGAACCCCCTGCTGAATTCTTCAGACATACACCACTCACCCCAGCATACCCTCCCTGGTAGTGGGTAAATGGCAAATAAAAAGGTTCGCTCCATCAAGTCAATTGAGGAGGGCAGGTGGCAGGGTACCCAAGGATGCTTTTGCTCTCCATGCTGCTTAATGTCTCTAAGATCAAACACAAAGATCATGGGAGGAACAGGTGATCAGCGGGCAACAATAGATGACTGTACTAGGTTCTGGATGGGTTGTGCAACTCAGACAAATGGATGGCCCCATTTAAAATTACTTCAGAAGTATCAAAGGAGGTCTCTGTAGTTACCGTATGTGCCTTCAGACTCAAACATTATTTTCCAATCCTGCTGGTGCTACTATTGCAGAGTGAGAAGGAAATATGAAAAAGGCTTTCTCTTCATTCAGACTTCTTCCACAGATGCTTTTTCCAAAAAGAAATGCAAACTTTATATGTGAGTTTTGGAATGAGGCTGGGACAGTGTTCCCCCATTCACAGAAATGTTTGTGGGATGCAAGAAAATAGGCATGCTGTGCCCAGCAGGTTTTCACCAAAAAAAATTTCAGATAACTTTTCCATTACTCATCAGGGAAGTTTTGTCCCATTACTTCATCCCTACCCCCCAGAGAAATGCTAATCTTTATTCTAGGATTATTTGTCAACTCATTTTATTATGTAATGGAAATACAAACAGCTCTCCATACATGTATTTGAGTTTCGTAATAGTCAAAATGAAACCAAAATTTATCCCAACATTTTATAGGGCAAATATGTGCTTTGTATTGTTTTTTAAGTATTAGTGTTTTTAACTAATATTATAAAAATTCAAACAGTGCAAGGGACATCAATTTTGTCTCCTTCTCACTCTAAATCTCCAGTTTCTTCATTCTCTCTCTCTCTCTCTCTCAGAAACACCTGCTACTCCTGGTTTCAATGTAGCCATTCAGAGTTAGTTTGCACATTTACAAATATTTCTATATGTGTTTTATATATGTGTCCTTTTAAAATTTTTTACTCAACCAAGTATATATGGATGTATATATATAACATCCATGCTGTTCTATTCCTTGCTTTTTCAAGCTACTTCTTGGAAATATCTAAATAAAGGTATATATATGTCTACTTCATTCTGTTTAATGGCAACATTTCATTCTATAATATGCACACTCCAAAATTTACTTATTCTATCTCTTTTGGTTGACATTTGCATGGTTTTCTCTTTTTTCTGTTATATGCAATTCAACAATACTATACAGTATTAGTATATATATTTTACTAACATATAAAATTCTATAGTTACATAAATATAGAATTTTTGCACACATGTTCAAAATCTGTAAAATCATTTTCTCAAAAGGAAATTTTAGAGGAAAATATCTGCAGATGTTTTGACAGATATTACTGAATTGCTTTCCTAACGGTTGGTACCAATGTAAACAATCACCAGTAGCATATAACATGGCCTATTTCCCATATAGTTGTCAACACATGTACATTTAAACTTAATTTTCCTTGTCCATTTGAAAAATACTATATATCTTTAAACATACCTTGCATTAATTATAAATGAGGCTGAGTTGGTTTCCATGTATTTAAATGTCTTTTCTGTGAACTGACACTTCTTATCTGTTGATTTGGAATGTCACCTACATGCTATGTTGAGCCATATATAATTGCCATTTTTATAAGGAATAAGAGATGAAAATTAGCAATTTTATATGGTGTAACTCAGATAGATATATAGGTAGATAGATAGAGTATATATACCTGCATCAAAAATTTAATTAATATGGCTAAAAATGCATAATGACATGCCTTCTTATTCATCTTTTTCAGAAATATCTTGACCATTCTTGAATGTTATTTTTCTACCTATAAAGATATCTTTTTCTAAACAAATTAATATGTCATTTAAAAAATTGTATTTAATTTCACTGATAGTCTAATTTAGGGATAATCAATATCTTTACATGATTGCCTTTCTTTATCCTTATCTTCTGGTATACAAAAGTCTACTCTTGTAAAAATGTCAAATCCTTGATATCTTGGTACACACTTAGTTTTTATTTCATATAGGTCTTCTGTATTTGTATTAATTTTATTTCTGGTATTTTATAAATATTAATATCATTATAATAAGATTTTTTCTTTTATTATATCTTCTAATTTGGGGTCTTTAGAGAAAATATTAATTTTTGAATATCGATTTTATAATCTAATACATAATTAAATTTTAAATTATTTTTAACAATTTTAGTTAATTTCTTTGAGTTTCCAAATATATAAGCATACCATCTGCATATAACCATAATATTTTATACCTCTCTTTTTCTTACATCAAATGTATCAGCTAGTATTTACAAAACTAATATTCTGTTGTTAAGCAAAATCCTGATTTCTGATTTTATATATATATATGTATATATACACATATATTTATGTATATATACACACACATATCAAGAGTTTGTTTCTATAAAATTTGGCTAATAATTTTTATGCAATATACTTGTTAAATTTTATCAAACACAATTTTAAAATACCTTTCACAGATAATGAAAGGCATTTATGTTTTTTCTCCTTTTAGATCTATTAACAGCTAGTTTTATTAATGGGTTTACTAAAACTGAACCATCCTTGCATTCCAGATACAACTGCTCTTCATTGTGGTATAGTCTTCTTTCATGTGTTACTGAATTCCATTTGCTAATGTAATTTTTAGTTCCATTTTTATATCAATATTCATAAGTAAAATTGGCTTGTAGCTTTATTTGATATTATCAGTGCAATACTGGTCTCAGGCAAAAAGAAATGAAAATTCTCTGTCTCTTTCACGAATCTAGAAAAATTTAGACAACATTGAGTGATCTGATCTTTGAAGATGAGCAGAATTTCCCTCTGAAATTGTCTGGGTCTGGTGTTTTGGGGAAGAGCAGAGAAGCTCTTTGGCAAAATTTTTGGTTTTTTCTAAGATACTTAATATACTTTATTTTCTCTTAAATATTTTATTTTAACCTTTTTCTATATAACTTTAAAGTATGTTTATGTTTTCCCAGTTTTTCAATTAAGTAGATTATTGAGAATAGAATATAATAACACTATGAATATATTTTAATCGATTATATGAAGAAAGGCTACAGTGAATCATCAATTTTGACAGATATCTTTGTGTTTATCTCTGTAATGTCTGCAGTTTCTAGACATCAGTAATGGGTAGAATCACAAGACAAACGAAGTAATTTTGTGTGTGTATGTATTGTACATGTCACATGTGTCTAACAGGGCTTCTGACTAAGCATTTCTATCAATAATGGATTTCAATTCACCATTACGTGTTTCATGAAATCTGAAAGTTGAAATGCACATGCAAAATTATTTATTATAGTCTTATTGTTTTATAGGTAGAGAAATTCTGAAAGGTAGACAATTTGCTCAAGTTTTCAAGGCTAATAAACAGTTTAGCTAGAACTGAAGACCATGCCTGAGAATCCTAAGATTATTTTCACTTGACTGTATTCCTTTATTTCCTCAAACAGCAAGAAGAATTGTGAGATGGCTAATTTAAATTCTGTAATTTATAGTTTAAATGTATCTAAGGGTGAGATGGCTAATTTAAATTCTATAATTTATAGTTTAAATGTATCTAAGGGTTTTAAGTTAGTATGACTTCTTCAAATAAAAAATACTGTAAGTTAGAAGATTTTAAAAATTTTTCCTTCAATATGTCTATCAATATAAGTAATTATATTAAAAATAATTTGTGTACATTATAGTTAAGATAGATTCATAATAATTGACAATTGACTTTAACCAATCATTTGTAATGGCTAAAAAAGAGAATAATCTTAGTTGTCAAAATTCATGCAATAACTGTCTTTTCTATTACCATTCTCTTTTTTGAGCCTTATGGTTGGTATTGGGTTATGTAAAGTAAGACACATACAACTGTGGTTTCATAGGTACAGAGAGCTCAGAATTCTGTGAGAATTGAGTGATGAGCCACTCATTCCTGCCATAGCTTGAGATAGTCAAAAGAATATTTTGTAAGCCAACCTTCACTAGCATCTTTCTTGGTAACTACCTGCATCTTATAATAGCTGGGAAGTGTGTGAGGGTGGGGGAAAGACACGGAAGAGATTAACTCAAGAAGATTCTGATCCTATCTTTTCAGATCTTAAATCCTTTTAATATTTTAAATATGCCATAGCTAGACGTCTCTATGCCCCATATCAAACATTAAATTCAGAATGATCAGAATGAGCCACATAGGACAAATACGCCTTCTTCACTTTCCTATTTCACCTACATTCCTTTGTGGCTCTAAATAATACTGAAGCAGGAAAACATTCCTAGGGACATGCTCATGCTGTTAGCTGTGACTGAAAAATGTACAGAACTGACAATTACAGAAATTTTCCTTTACAAAACTTCAGGTCATGGAGGAAGACCTACTTGTATTTTTCTGCCTGTTTGTGTTATTAACCACTTTTTAATTAACATAAATTTCTGTCTGAATAATACCATTCCTCAAGAGTGAAGTTATCTGACTTCATAACTTCAGTTACAAAGCTTGGTTACTGCATGGTGGACAGTACAGTAAATCTTACCATGATTTTGCACTAAAGCTTGATAAAGAAGAAAGTTGCCAAAACATGAACGACTGCAAAAAAGTCACTGGGTTCCTCCAGGCCTCTGTCCCCTCACCTGTGAAAAGAAAGAGGTGGCCAAATTAACTTGACGATCCATAACTGTCAGTTGCTGAAATGCTACTGAAACTCAGGAATTTGCTTTTTTGCTTATGTCTCTTCTGGGATTGTAGGTTTCGTGTAGCAAGAAGGTGAGAAAGAATAGTTGTAGATAAATAAATCATTCTCAACTGATTACTAGATCTAAGAGGGATCCATTATTGAATAATGCAGCAAGAATGTCCCAAATGTTCACCAATAGTTTTGCAGCCTTATTCCCTGATAATAGAAAGTTATCTTTAAACTCTTTCCATTATATTTATCCCTTCACTATGGGACAACAACTGAGACTAGATTCTATTCAGACCAGCACAAATTTGGAAATTTCTCTTTACTTTCTCTCTAAATGTCCAGATGTAAGAGTGTGTGGTAGGGGAAGAAACATTTATTTTTACCTTCATATCCTTCATTCCTAAAAATTAAATACCCACCTTGTTATAAAGTTTAAAAGCCAACACTAATTATAGATTTATTTGGATTGTAGGAGATTAACTAGAGAAGATGACTTCTATGGCAAGGGAGAGTATTTGTGTATTGTAATATACAGAACTATAAGTGCACTCAGCATTTGTTCTGTGGTGTTGTTTTCCATTAACCAGTCAGACAGGAATGCTAATGGTGTGTGTGGGGACGATGTCAATATTCATGATGCTGCTGGAAATGTATATAAAATGTGGTTTCCATTACTCCCCACTGGGAGCAATAAGTAACGCTGTGTACAAGGGAAGGACAGCTTGTTCATGAATATGAGCACAGCAGCAAGTTGTATGGGAAGGCAAAACTCCCAGAATTTTATGACTCTTAACTATTCCAGCCCTCAAGTGTCACTATCTGTGACTTGGCTGTGAGTAATGAGAGGCTGCCTTGCCTTTGTCAAACTTTTATTGGGAGCACTGAAAGGCGTATTGCCTACCACCTGTTGCCATCATGCACTGGAAATCTCTAGGATGCCATGTCAGGCAGGAAAATGCTGTTGGTGGTCTCAAAATTATTGCCAATTGCTGGGATAAAATTGTTGTTAGAGTCACATTCCCATTTCCTTATTCAGCAAGGTGAAAAACAGCTCATTGTTTATACATCCTACCGTGATGAATTATGAAGACATTCTAATGGAAAGTTTGCCATGGAAACTGCCAGTAAAATGTGGCTAGGAGACATCAAATTGCAGAAGGTACTTTTCAATAATTAGAAGTGTTTATGAACTAGGTACATGGTGAGAGCCATGTACATATAAAACAAGAGGTAAAAATATTCTCAAATTAAATCTCCACAGTAGGAGAAATAAGGGGCTAAGGCAGAGACTGCATTTTGGAAGAAGATATTCTGTATTATGCTAAAATGCTTTTTGGTATTTTTACATTGGTATTTTTTTAATAGTAAGAATGTTCTTACTTTTATTTTTTCTAATGGGAAGTGTAATTATGTATTTTATTTGGAAAACCTTAAATATTAAAAGCCGTAAAGGAAGTGGGGAGAATTAATGTTTTTTATGCAAAGTGGCATTCTAAAATGTGTGGCCTATTAGGTAACCTGGAGCTGCCACTACAATGCAGCCCGTGTTTTTGCCTAGAACACAGTGGCAAATGTTAACTGAAGTAGGACTGTGAAGATGGGAATCCAGTTTTGCCACTGTGAGCTGTGTGATCCTGGGCAATTTTTTACGTCTTGAGGCACAGTTCTCATTTTCTAAAGACTGGGCACAAAGATCTCTGCACTGCTTACCTCAAAAAATGGGTGGGGAGAAAGATGAAAGGAAATTATTATCAAAGTGTTTTGAGTAAAATATACTGGAGTAAGTAGAATGATAATGATTTGTTCCTTTATTCAACAAACATTTTACTACATCCCTAATGTATTATGGGTGCTACTTTGGGCACAAGAAATTCAGTAGTTAACAAACACTTCTTGCCCTTATGATCTTACATCTGTATGTAAATGAAAAAACATAGGTAAATTAGCTCATATATAATATAATCTTAGGTAGTCACAGATGATAAGAAAATAGCAAAGCGACAGAAGAAAATAAGAGAGTGATTGTATTTGTGTGCAGAAACTTCTGGATAAGTTGTCCGTGCAGACTTTTCTGATGAAGCGTTATTTGAGTAGAGTCTTAATTACTTGAGAGATGAAACCTGTGAAGATCTGGGGCATGAGAAATAATAGTTAAAGGAGCAGCAAGTACAAGGAACTGAGGAACGAACACATTTTATGTGTCCGAGCAGCAGCAAAGTGGCCAAGGGAGTTGAAGCAGGGTGAGAAGAGTAGCAGGGAGAATACTCATCAATGACACTGGGAAGGTAGCCAGGGCAGATCATGTGTGGGGCCGTCACAGTGACCTAGGATGGCATTTCGAGTGCAATGGGAAACTACTAGAAGTTGTAAGCAATGGAAGCCCAGGCCCTGATTTCTGCTTTAAAGTGATGATTTTGGCTGTCACACTGTGGCCAGCAGGAGGGAAAATGGAGGCTTCTGCAATAGTCCAGTTCATAGATGATAGTGACTTGGACTAAGGTAGACGTAGTAGAAGTGACGAATTTGGGATATGTCTTGAAGTTGCAACCTAATGAGTTGTGAGATAAATTTCTTATAGTTGGTGCAGGAGACCTTTGAGTGTCACCAGGGCTGCTGTCCCAGCTAGAAGTATGAGAAACAGTGAGCCTTTATATTTCTGGGCTCCTCTGACCATGTGGATGCCTCAATCTAGACACGTTGTTTTGAACTGAATTTCACGTACTTCAGGGAAGAACTAGGGAAGGAATGGGCAGCTGTGTCTACTCGCTTGTCATCTTGACCTTGTCTACCCTCTGCATAATATGTTTGCTGCTTGGTAAGAAACCAAAGTGAAAGCAGCCCAAGCTCCAATTCAATAGATAACACAATATATTTTCTTGGTGAAAAAAAAAAACACAAGGAAATTAGCTGAGAATAGGGTGCTGGAGAGCCTGTTTTGAACATTAAAGTGTGGAGAGGTACAAAATAGTTATACCGGAGAGTGGGAAAGTAAATTGACTAGGGAAACGTAGTGAGACTAATAAGCACAATAATGACCAACTTGAAATTAGTGTTGATTATTTAACATTAGGCCAGTTAGCATAGCTGTATTCTTCATATACATATATATCTGTTGCATGCCAGGAGCACTGTAGAGAGCTGAATTTAACCACCTTAGGTTTTTTTCAGAAAGTATGATGCAAGAGAAAGGAAGGTGAAGAGCCATGGACTATAAATTGGATGAGGCGGCACGGGGGTGGTAAAGGACACTGAGAAGGTGGCTGGTTCCATAGACGGAAGGACTTCAGAGTGGGCAGACAAGAGGGACGATTCTAGAAAGATAGAAAGTGGTCAGAGATGGAATCCTTGAAATTGGTGATGATATTATTCGTAATCAGCCAGGTTTTATGTATGGCCCTGGGAATGGGTGGCTATACAGACTGTATAGCTTCAAATATTTTTGGCTGATGACTGATTCTAGCTGGTGGTGTCATATAAACTTTGGAGACTCTAAATTCTTTGTAGAGCATTTTTATTTGTATGTGTGCTTTCTTTATTAACCATGTGTTAAGTCTGGAGTGTCTAGAATATTTCATCTAAAAAGATGAAAGAATGGGACAAATTCTTTTTCTGAAAACCTCACAAAAGATATAGATTGTTTAGGGTCTTTCTGACACGTCAGCCCTCAAGTATAAAAACATTATTTCCTCGAGCTTAAAATTTCATGCTCTAGGATGACGTGTTCGTTGTAGACCTTAAATTATTTTGTATTCATTTTTTCCTTCTCCTCCTCCTCTTCATCTTCCTCCTCCTTCCCTTTCTCTCATTTTCTCTTTCTTTTTGTTTCCAAATAAAGAGGTAAACATAGATAAATATAAATACATAAATCAGAAGGTAAATAAATGGATAAACAAAATGTCTTTGGAATGGGTCTTAATTTATCTTTTTGCACTCATACTTAACTGAAATCCACTATGAATCAAACTGCATCACTGCTGGATAGTAGCAAGGTTTTTGTTGCTGTTATTTTGTTTTGTTTTGTTTTTAGCATCAAAAGGAGTTATATATCCATGAAACAAATACATTCCTAAGGCCTATGAGAGATCAGACTGTAGGTCCATAACTCCCAGAAATTTATGAAATACACATGGAAGACAGAATATTAAACAAGTAGCCTTGTGTTATAGACAAAGACAAATTAGCATAAAAGATATGACTATACAGCCTGGGCAACATAACGAGACCCCATTTCTATTACAAAAAAAAATAGAAAAAAATTATTGGAGTGTGATGGTGTTTATCTGTAGTCCCAGCTACTCGAGGGGCTGAGGTGGGAGTACCACTTGAGCCCTGGAGGTCAAAGCTGCAGTGTACCATGACGGTGCCTCTGCACTCCAGCCTGGGCAACAGGGCAAGACCATGTTTCCCCAAAACATACATGATTATATGGTAACATGACTTAATATTTTTTAACCAAATGCACCAGAACTTACACACCAAAAGTGAAAGCTTTCCCCTTCAAAATAGCCACCTAGGCAAGTTATATAATTATTCCAGTGATGTTGACATTGCTGTAGACATTTTGTGAGCCACTCTTCTGGGCTTATCTTTAACTTTATTTTGAATATGTTTAAATGGTGCTGAATTATACTTTGGAAAGATGATTTGGCCACGGGAGCTGACTTAAGGTAATTTGGAGCTGAGGTCAGCAGGAATCAGTTTGAGAGATTTAGACCATAAGTAAGGAATGACCTTAATAAGGACATAGATTGGTTCACTTCTGAGCATTGTAGACTGACTCTGAAGGCAGTTTGCAAAACAGAAAGACTAGTATTTTGAGCTATGGCACCACCATTAAACAAAATGCCTGACCTACCAGCCAAAGTGACCATTCTGCAGTGGAGGGCTCTCCTCTGGGATATTTGCATTCTGACCTCAAAGAGAGCAAAGAGTAAGGATGCCTGCCGGTAACATTCAGTTTCCCTATTTCACAATCCCACAGCACACAGACATACAATTTAAAAGTATTTCATTGTTCAACAAAATTAAAATAGCTGATACCAAAATGAGGCCATGGCCAAATTCCTGGAGAATTACCTGCGGCCTGCCTTATGAAATTCCAAAGCTGCAGAGAAAGGGTATGCATTAGCAGGAGCAGCCCAAGTCCTTTCTCCCACAGAATGAATGCATTTCAAGGGCATCTCCCATGGTTCATGGCTGTTTCATTCCACGGCTGTCTGTTCTTGAAAACACAGAGGCTCAAAGGACGGCCACCTTCGTAGCTTGTATAGCAGGAATGCTGGTTTCATTAGTGATCAAAACTTGCACTGTGAGAGTCCTGATGTTATTTTTAACATTTCAAGCTCCTTTAGCTGTGATTCTCAGCAAAGTCATTATCCAGAATGCTGTTAGAAGTTGATTTGCTGAAAGTTTGGCCCCGGGAACATCAGGTGTTCTTGCTCTTTGCTCCCCTGTAGGTCAGGAAGCAAATGCCCCGTCTCAATTCCTCTTATGTCCAATTTCTATCAGGTGGGTGAGGCGGTTTTCCTCCTCAGTTTCCCTGCTCCAGTCCTGCTGCTCTTTGAAAAAAATAAAAGAGTTTCAAACGTATTATGCCTAGCTAAAGTGTGGTGATCATGTTGTTAATATAAAAATGATACACACTTTGGTCAAGAGATTTTTTTTCTCAAAGTTCTCTGTTATTTTATATCTATCTCCCTAAAATCGTAAGAATCAAATTTTATATAATTGGGAGTAGTTTAATATTAAGGGGGCAGTGTGCTTTTTTAGATATGATGTCTGTTCGTTTTTATTTAGAGCACTGAGGAGTTTACATCCCAGACCTAGAAGAGGTGATGATAGTGGCATTGGTGACAACCTGATTGAGATCAAGAAGAAAGGCCCTGGAGAGCAAGGAACTGGGTCAGTAGGAAATTTTTTCAATGACCAGGGATCCATTGTATCCTAGATGTGGCAGTAGTAGTAGTAGTAGCAACAGTGACAGCAATGAGAAATGAAACCTATTGAGACTGTACTCTCTGCTAGTTTATAGATTTTTAAATCTGTTGTCTCATGTAATTCTCTCATCACTATGGGGCCTGAGCAACAATATTTTACAGACGAGAAAAGCAGAGCACAGAGGGGTTAAGTGACTGCTCAATGTAAAACTGAGAATATGGCAGAGTTGGGATTTGAACCCAATAAACTTGACTCCACAGGCCCATGCTTCCCTGTTACACTGCTCTCTCTCTCCAATTTGCCTAATACATGTGATTTCTGAGAGTGCAGAACTGTACTTCTGAAATTGGTAGTGAACATGGAGGCAGGCAGAAATACAGTGTGATGATGAACATACAGTCAAAATTCTATCCTGACAGACTCTCTAACCCTACAAAGGCTAGAGTCATTGCTTAGTTGTTCCCATAGAACTTTCTGCTTACCCCATCACAGCCCTTGACTCTGTACTTTATTTCCTGTGTGCCTGTTTCCTCCAGTAAATTCTAAGTTCTTTGAAAGTAAGGGCTATGTTTAAAATAACCAGAATGTAATAGATATATGGTAAATATTTATTGATTTGATGAATAATCACAAATGGAATGGGCACATGTAATATATAGAAAAATTGTTTAAATCCTGATCTAGGACACTGGCTGACACACTGAATTGTCAGATTTCTACTTTTTTTTTTTTCATTGTAATTTTCACTTTTTTATTATTATTATACTTTATGTTCTAGGGTACATGTACACAATGTGCAGGTTTGTTACATATGTATACATGTGCCTCGTTGGTGTTCTGTACCCATTAACTCGTCATTTACATTAGGTATATCTCCTAATGCTATTCCTCCCCCCTACCCCCACCCCAGAACAGGCCCCGGTGTGTGATGTTCCCCTTCCTGTGTCCAAGTGTTCTCATTGTTCAATTCCCACCTATAAGTGAGAACATACGGTGTTTGGTTTTCTGTTCTTGCGATAGTTTGCTGAGAATGATGGTTTCCAGCTTCATCCATGTCCCTACAAAGGACATGCACTCATCCTTTTTAATGGCTGCATAGTATTCCATGGTGTATATGTGCCACATTTGCTTAATCCAGTCTGTCATTGATGGACATTTGGGTTGGTTCCAAGTCTTTGCTATTGTGAATAGTGCCGCAATAAACATACGTGTGCATGTGTCTTTATAGCAGCATGATTTATAATCCTTTGGGTATATACCCAGTAATGGGATGGCTGGGTCAAATGGTACTTCTAGTTCTAGATCCTTGAGGAATCACCACACTGTCTTCCACAATGGTTGAACTAGTTTACAGTCCCACCAACAGTGTAAAAGTGTTCCTATTTCTCCACATCCTCTAGGGCTAATATCCAGAACCTACGAAGAACTCAAACAAGTTTACAAGAAAAAAACAAACAACCCCATCAAAAAGCGGGCAAAGGATATGAACAAATACTTCTCAAAAGAAGACATTTATGTAGCCAACAGACACATGAAAAAATGCTCATCATCACTAGCCATCAGAGAAATGCAAATCAAAACCACAATGAGATACCATCTCACACCAGTTAGAATGGTGATCATTAAAAAGTCAGGAAACAACAGATTCCCATTCTCTATGCAACTGATACAGTTCTTACCTTTCTTCTCTACTCCACAGGCAAACAGGGATATCTGTGGGATGTGTACCCATAAATACAGATAGACAGAAGATAGATGATAGACAGATAGAAGACAGATAAATAGATAGATGATAGGTATGTATATGTGTATATATATATAGGTGTGTGTGTATATATATATACACACATATATAATGTAGGTATGTATGCACAACATTTATATATATATAATGTGTGCATATTAGTAGGTTTTCATGCTGCTGATAAAGGCATGAAACTGGGCAATTTACAAAAGAAAGAATTTAATTGGACTTATAGTTCCACATGGCCAGGGAAGCCTCACAATCATGGAGGAAGGCAAGGAGAAGCAAGTCACGTCTTACATAGATGGCAGCAGGCAAAGAGAGAGAACCTGGGAGGAAAACTCCCCTTTTTGAAACCATCAGATCTCATGAGACTTATTCACTATCACGAGAACAGCACGGGAAAGACTTGCCCCATTATTCAATTACCTCCCACTGGGTTCCTACCACAACATATGCGAATTCAAGATGAGATTTGTGTGGGGACACAGCCAAACCATATCAGTGTGTGTGTGTGTGTGTGTGTGTGTGTGTGTGTGTGTGTGGATAGATAGATAGATAGATAGATAGATAGATAGATAGATACATAGATACATAGATAGATACATAGATAGATACATAGATAGAGATATATATATGGATACATAGATACATTATATATAAATAGATATATTTTCCCAGGTGTCCTCTGTCCTGCACACTTTAAAAAATGATGTATTTTGTATTTACAGCCAACTTATCTTCAACAAAGCACACAAAAACATAAAGTGCAGAAAGGACACTCTATTCAATAAATGGAGCTGGGATAATTGGCAAGCCACGTGTAGAAAATGAAACTGAATCATCATCTCTCACATTATATAGAAATCAATTCAAGATGGATCAAAGTCTTAAATCTAAAATCTGAAACTATAAAAATTATAGAAGATAGCATCAGAAAAACTCTTCTACACATTGGCTTAGGCAAAGAATTCATGAATAAGAACCCAAAAGCAAATGCAACAAAATAAAAAATAAACAAATGGGACCTAATAAAACTAAAAAGCTCTGCACAGCTTTAATAATCAGCAATTATCAGCAGTTATCAGAAATAATCAGCAGTTATCAGACAACCCACAGAGAGAAGATATTCACAAACTATGCATCTAACAAAGGACTAATATCCAGTATCTACAGTGAACTCAAACAAATGAGCAAGAAAAACATCAGATAATCCCATCAAAAAGTGGGCAAAGGACATGAATACACAGTTCTCAAAAGAAGATATACAAACTGCCAACAATCATATGAAAAAATGTTCATCATCACTAATTCAGGGAAATGCAAATTAAAACCACAAAGAGATGCAACCTTACTTCTGCAAGAATGTCCGTAATTTAAAAATCAAAAAATAATAGATGTTAGTGTGAATGCGGTGAAAAGGGAACCCTTTTACACTGCTGGTGGGCTTGTAAAACTAGTACAACCACCATGGAAAACAGTATGGAGATTCCTTAAAGAACTAAAAGTAGAACTACCATTTGATTCTGCAATCCCACTACTCGGTATCTAGCCAAAGGAAAAGAAGTCATTATACAAACACACACACACACTCACACATACACACATTTATGGCAGCATAATTCGCAACTGCAAAGATATGGAAGCAACCTAAATAACTATCAATCAATGAGTGGATAAAGGAAATGTGACATATATACATCATGGAATACTACTCAGTCATAAAATGGAAAGAAATAATGGCTTTTGCAGCAACTTGGATGGAGTTGAAGGGCATTATTCTAAGTGAAGTAATTCAGGAATGGAAAATCAAATATAGTATGTTCTCACTTATAAGTGGGAACTAAACTATGAGGACACAAAAGCTTATAATGGTATAATGGACTTTGGGGACTTGAGGGAAAGGGTGGAATGGGTGAGAGATAAAAGACTACATTTTGGGTACAGTGTGTACTGCTCAGGTGACAGGTGCAGCAAAGTCTCAGAAATCACCACTAAAGAAATTATCCATGTAAACAAAACCACCTGTTCTCCAAAAGCTATCGAAATTAAAATTAAAAAAAATAAAAGTAAATACCTGTTTTGTTTTAATTTGTTTTTGAGATGGAGTTTCGCTCTTGTTGTCCAGGCTGGAGTGCAATGGCGTGATCTTGGCTCACTGCAACCTCTGCCTCCTGGTTTCAAGTGATTCTCCTGCCTCAGCCTCCTGAGTAACTGGGATTACAGGGACCCTGCCACCATGCCCAGCTAATTTTTTTATATTTTTAGTAGAGACAGGGTTTCACTATGTTAGCCAGGCTGGTCTTGAACTCCTTATCTCAGGCGATCCACCCACCTCAGCCTCCCAAAGTGCTGGGATTTCAGGCGTGAGCCACTGCACCTGGCTTTTAAAATTTTTTGATGTATTTTTAGTTTTTTGGTTTTTACTTTTGTTTTAGGTTTGGAGTACATGGGCAGGTTTGTTACATAGGTAAACTTGTGTCATGGGAGTTTGTTGTACAGATTATTTTATCACCCGGTTATTAAGTAAGTCTAGTACCCATTAATTGTCTTTCCTGATCCTCTTCTTCCTCCCACTCTCCACCCTCTGGTAGGCCCCAGTGTCTACTGTTCTCCTCTATCTGTCTGTGTGTTCTCAATTTTGGGTCTGCAAATATCTACGCTGTACCAATTCAAGTTAAGAAAATGATGAAATTTAGAGCCGTTGAACATTGGCTTAAAATGACTCTGAATTAAAATAATCTGGACATACGAATTTTAATTTCCCAACATCCCTCAAGGAAGCTGCTAAGTGAATGTGAAGAAGGCCTTGGGTGTCAGGACTTACAGCCAGGTGGATTGCACTGCTGCAGATTCATCCACATGCCTGATGAATCCAGGTCAGCCAAGCTTAATGTCAGTTTCTACAACTTTAGAAAATAACTAAAAGTTACTGAAATCCAGCAGACAAATCACTTGCTTCTTTCTGGTTCCTGCACCTGCTGCTCAGATTTCTGGTAGGACACACCTCCCGCTTTCGTTGCCTGATTTTTGAACCTTGTTGCTGAGCCCAGACTGTGATTCCCTGCCTACATCTCTTGCTCCATGCTGTAATTCTTTAATTCCCGGGAATCTTCTGGTTTGGGGCCACCTGCTAATCCCTTTGTACATTCCCTTAGCCTTTCCCTGAACATTCTGGATTTATCTGCTTGCCTTATGCCTGACCCACTTCTTATCCTGATTCCAGCTGTATTTGAGTAGGCCTGAATTTCCTGGCACAGTGGACACCTTTACTAACCTTGGCCACTTCTAGCCAATGACCTCACCAAACCCACCAGCACTGAGCTCTGGTTGATAGCCAGCTGGCCTCTGTCCTCTCATCAGAGGTGCTGCTGTTGTGCTCTGGCACGGGCCTGCTCCTCTGTGCTGAATCTCTGTATACCAACTCCACGCTCCTGGTGGGAAATTTCCTCCTTTTTGCCTCTTTAATTTCCTATGCTGTCTTATAAACCAGCTTTTTGCCACATGGAATTCCTGTTCTCTTTATTCCTACTCCTCTGCCTAGGCAGGCTGAGCCTCAAGCCAAGCTTGTGGTCTCTGAACTTAGGAAACACTCTGATCCCCAAAATAGTTGTCTTTCCAACTACAAAAACCCTAGACAATGATTCTTAAAGTGTGGTCCTGGGTCCAGCAGCAGATGCAGTGCCTGGGAACTTGTTAGAAATGCAATTTTTCATGCCTCACTTCAGATCCATTGAATAAGAAACCCTGGAAGTGGGCTTGGAATTCAACATGTTATCAAGTCCACCAGGTGATTCTAAGGATGCTCAAATCTAAGGACCATTGCCTTAGAGAAATGTCTCCTTTACTCTGGTCTAATCTTCTTTCTCTTCCTGTTGCCTTTTGAGCTTAGAACAGACAGACAAAATTTCTATTTAGTTCGTGTTTCTGAATCCCTGCTTCTCTGGGCTTTGTTGTTGTTGTTGTTGTTGTGTGTGTGTGTGTGTGTATATATATGTGTGTGTGTGTGTGTGTATATACACACGTGTGTGTGTGTGTGTGTATATATACACACATATATATGTGTGTGTATATATATATCTGCTTGATCATACTCAGTCACCTTTCCACTGTATATCCCATTGAAACTGTAACCATGCCAGTGTCAACAGTATACAAGTCCCACTCTGCCAAGTGGCAGCACTGCCACACACATCCTGCTATATTGTGAGCAATAGCTGGGTAGAGTCATTCTGCAATGCAGAAGCTGACCTCATGTGGTCATTTGTGTCTTTTCATGCCTCTGAGCTATGGCATCCAGGAGGAAGGATACTTAAGAAGTACCAGGGTAGATGAACCCCTCTGCTTACTGCAATTTTAATCGTCCTTATTTCTGCCCCTACCCCAAAGAATCCCAAACAATTGAGGACCAACTTCAGAAATAAATGAGAACATTTTCATGGTAAAATCAATACTTACAGACTTTTGAAACGTAGTGTCCTGTTGAATATAAACAACTTCATCACACTAGTAGTAGATGCTTGGTTGAAGCCAGCAAGAAGTATATAAAACCTAATAGCACTCCTAATATAAGCAGATAATATAACTCTAGTCATTTTGCATTTATGATCCTACATTTGAAAGGCAAAGGGAAACTGTTCTAGGGCCTGAAGAAATTGTAGATAATACAGAGCTAGTGCAAACCACTATGGATGATATATCAGGTTAACTCCAGTTAAAAAATTACGTTGGGTAAATTTTTATTTCTAAGCCAATGTTAGCAGTTAGTTTTGACAGGAAAAAAATACACCTGAAATCAATGTGTATTTTTATGTGTTTGTTTTTCTCCACACTTCTTCCAAGTAGTCTCATTTCCCTTTGGTGCATCCTAATCTCAATTAACCAAGCAAGTGTATTAGTCTGGAGTTTGAGAAAACATCAGTTTGAGAAGCAATTGAGATGATGTTGTCTGTGACTGGCTGCCACTTAATCTTGCAAACCATCTCTGGATGAGGCTGACTTGGGAGTGTCTTTGGAGGCCTCCACCCATGGTGCCTTTAGATGCAGGCACCTTCTTAATTAGACCAGGAAGGCCTTGTTTTTGCAAATTGCACAATTGCAGTGAAAGCAGGAATGAAATCATGTTTCTGATTTCATGCAGCCAGAAAAGAAGCAACTCCTCCTAAATGTAAACACCACATCTTCAGCCCTGCACTATTGCCCAGCCCCCCTCTACCAAACATCTTTAATCTCTAGGGCATGTTCTGTCAACATCTATATCTGAGCACATTTGATGGACAGGTGGGCAGAGTAGCCAGGAGCCAGCTTGTTTAAGGTTTCTATGTTTTGAAGTTTGTATTTTGCCCAGAGGATTCTGGGAAATGACTGGAATTGTAGACCACATAGTGTTTACCTAAGAAATGGCATTCCAGCCTGGATTTTATCACATATCTGGGCCCTAGAGAGAGAAAGTGAAAGTCCAGTTTTTATGAGGCACTCAGTAAGGAGACGGAGGCTAGGTGAGAAGGTTCAGTGCGTGGTTTTGACCTGGCAAAGATAACAGTGCCTGCCCAACTCAAAACAGCACTGGGACAATATCGACGGCAAGGGCATCAGTGTTGTTGTGGGGCCTTACTGGCAATGGAAGTAGCAAGGTGCTGCCCTTTCATGGCTGCCAACATTCAAGGAGAAAAGAAGAGCACATCACCATAAGTCTAGGAGACTCAGAAATATTACAGAGAAATTAGGTTCTAAGGAAGAGTACCAGCAGACTTGGAGTGTTGGTCTAATTTGGCCCATATTTATTCCAATACTGGTAAAATGAGTTGCCCAAGAAAACTCAGGTCTATGAAATCCATTAAGGAGTCAGTCTTGCTTCTCTTTTCTCAGGTCATCTCTTTGCCCCCAGCCTTTCGGAAACTCCACTCCCATAGGATGAAATCCACACCCCTTATCTTAGCACTCCAGATCATTGAGTTGGTCCCCATTGAACTTAGTGATCTTCTCATTCCATTTTCCTAACAGCACTTTGGTCACGTGTATATCAATGTGGTGTCCTCTAATGTGTCTTCTGTCTGCCCCTCTGAATCTTCCTTGCTTATCATAGCCAGGTCATGCTCTGCCATTTCCTTGAAGCTTTCTTTGATCATCTCAGTCGGTTCCCAATGATCTTTCACATTCAAATTCTTTCTCAGTTTGACATTTCCTTCTACATTATTCATTTAGCTTTTAGCATACATTACCTTATGTGTTAGTCATCTTTTCATGGACACATTTTGCTCATCTCCCCAGATGTATTGCAAGCCCATTTACTTCTCTTCAGCCTCCTGCTGGGTCTGGTCCACTGTTGGGCATGTGAGGCTGGTGAGAATTCTTGCATGATTGAGCTACTGATTATCTGACATTGGTATCTTGGTGTGATTGCCTCATGCTTCATTTTTGTTGATATGGGAGCAGCACAGAAGGTCCCAGTAAATGGCTCTTCAGTGCATGAGCATATTTATCAGTACTTTGGCTCTCACTGATTCATGACCCTCTGGTGTTCATGCCTGCTGCCTCGGTTTTCAGACCATCCCAGGCAGTGGGTGGTTTGAGCCATTTGCTGACTTTTTGAGTGGGAGTGTAGTGTCCTGGGGCAAGGATGAAATCATCAAGCTCATTTTCATTTTTATACATAAATTCCCTGAGGCCTCGATTTATTTTCTTGGAATAAAGTCATATAATGGTAGAATGTCAGAGCAGGGAAGAAACTTATATGTTGCATTGTTATCATTATCATCTTTATCATGGAGCCAGATGGATTTGAGTTTGAATTCATAGTCTTACATTTATGACAACTTCAACCTTGCACAGGCCAGTAACTTTCCTAAGACTGTTTTATCTGCAAAGTGGTGATGATACTCTTACTTGGAAAGTTTGCTGGTGGAGATTAAGTAAATTATTGCATGTGAAGTATCAAGAGTCACAATTGACATGTAGCAGGTGCCTAATAAATAATAACTGCAATATCAATTATTAACCAACTAAATAAATTTAGTATGTTTCTTATAATAGGTATCAGGGATATAAAAGGATTATCATACATAGCCTTTTCCATAGATGCCATTAAATTCAGTTACAGAAATAGAACATAAATATAAAAGATAATGAAATTTAAATTTGACCAAAATTAATGAAATTCTGCTAATGTGACAGGTACAAGGACAAGTCCACGCTACACAAAGATGACACACATGCTGCCTACTCTCAAGGAGCTGTCAATAGTACCAGGAAACCAGATACAATTTGAAGTCACAAATAGGGGAAATACAGGTATATGTGTTATATAGATCTCAGAGTCCTTTTGTCTATAAGTAATAACTTTGAAAAAGTTCAAACTGTCTTAAGCATTAAAGGTGATATATTGTTTTAATATGAATAAGTTCAGACTAAGGACTGTGAGGCAACCACTAACATCTCAGTCTATGTAAATCTAGCTGTAAAATGCATAAACTGCATGACCCTGTGTAGTGGACCCCCATATGGTAGGATTCAGGGTTGGTGGGCCAGTAGTTCAACAATGTCACCAGGGACTTAGATTTTTTTGCTCTTTTCTTTCTTCCGTCTACCATGGTAGCTTTAAACTTGGTGCTGTAGTTTCGTTCATGATGGTCATTAAAGTTCCTTGTTTCCTTTATGTGTCCAGAAAAATAGATTTAAAAAATGGACGTGGGCTGGGCACAGTGGCTCATGCCTGTAATCCCAACACTTTGGGAGGCCAAGGCGGGTAGATCACAAGGTCGGGAGTTCAAGACCAGCCTGACCAACATGGTGAAACCCTGTCTCTACTAAAAATACAAAAATTAGCTGGGTGTGGTGGTGTGCATCTATAATCCCAGCTACTCAGGAGGCTAAGGCAGGAAAACTGCTTGAACCCGGGAGGCGGAGGCTGCAGTGAGCCATGATTATGCCATTGCACTCCAGCCTAGGCAACGGAGAGAGACTCCATCTCAAAAAAACAAACAAATAAAAAAGGAAGTTGGGTGAGGCAGGCAGAAAATCAAAAATCTTTTTATTTACTGGTCCAACCTTTTCACTTAGCCAAGGATAATATCATGTGGGATTGGCTTATGTTTGGGTTTCTGAACCACCAATAATCTTTGTTGCCCCCACCTAATCAAGGTACACCTTTGGACCTAGGGTCAGTGCCCTAAACCACTTGACTGCTACACAAATGCTACACAAATGATGAATACACATTGGAGGGTCACAAGCAATATGCAGCACTGGGCCTAAGTACAGTATGAAACCAGTTGACCTCATGGCTTTATTTATACAGTCATGTGTTGCTTTACAAAAGGGATACGTTTTAAGAAATGCATCGTCAGGTGATTTTGTTGTTGTGTGAACATCAGAGTATACTTACACAAACCTCGATGGTACAGGCTGTATGGTATAAAGTATTGCTCCTGGGTTACAAACCTGCACATCATGTTACTGTACTGAATGTTGTAGGCAATTATAACACAATGGTAAGTACTTGTGCATCTAAACATAACTAAATGTAGAAAAGGTAAAAATGCAGTTCTATAATCTTATGGGCCCACAGTTATTCATGTAGTTTGTCATCAACCTAAACATCCTTATGTGGCACATGACTATACATTGTTTCTCTTTATCAATAATCTTCATCCTGGACTAGTTATGCCAAGGTGATAAAACATATATTATCTTTCACTGAATTACAATGCCTAAATTATATATATCCCCCATTAGGAAAGCAGGCAGTGTTAGTTATGGAAATGATGGATGGGGTGGGTCCTACTGACCTACTAGCTAAAATAAGGTTTTTAGATTTTTGTCAGTTGTTTTTCTAAACATTTCAGGGTTTTATTTCAGTATTCCTATTCAGAATACAAGTAAGATACCCGTTAGATATTCAGTCATCAATAGTGAGAAATTAAATCTGGCAATAATTAGTGGGTGTTAAAGGATAAACAGGATTTCACCCGGCAAAATAGGTGATGAAAAGAATTTCTCAGGCAGAGGGAGCATCCTAAGTGCAGATAAAGAGGCCAAAAAATGATGCGATGTGTTTGTGAAATGGTGAATGCTCCAGGACTGTTATAACCTTAGACTTGTAGAGAAGGAAAGTGATGAGTTATGAATCTAGAAGTAAAGTTTGAGGCTTGTACTGGTCAATTGCTTCATTGTAAACAAGAGACACTGTGATTAGCTGGCTTATGTCCAAGTAAAGAAAGCACGTGTTTAAACAGATCAAGAGTAACTCACAGAATCTTCTAAAAACCTGGAAAATCAGGCACAGAACACAGACAAAGAAAAGAGAAGCTAAGCAACCTAAGCCACAGCAAATTAACCCCCAGATCAGCCTTGGGATGACACCAATGTCCGCACCATGCTACAGCTTCTGTACAGACACCTCTGGATGCTGGCCCCACCATTAGCAGCTGCAGTTGCTGCAGTCCCACCACCAGCATGAATCCTTCACTGCTTCTCCACATTGCTCACTCCCACTTCAAAGTCAGAAACAGGCATACCTGAGATTCTTAACCTAAGTTGCAAGTTAGGTGCCTAATACAAGGAAAGCTGGTAAATTGAGGATGTTTTCCAAAAAGGAGGGTTATTCCCAAGCTTACAAAACATTTGTAATTAAGTCTTTCATCAATGGAGAATGCTACTGCTGATGGCAAAAGTGATGGGGAGAATGATGACAATAGTGGCCATTACCACAGAGTGAATACTTACCTGATGCTTACCCTGACAGCCACTTGAGGATGAGCATTATTATTTCCATTTTACACACAGGAAAACTGTCCACGATGTGTTAACCGTATAACGTACTTTCAGGGGATGTGGCATAATTAATATGCTCTAGAATGATCCCTTTCACAGCTGCATGAAGGACAATTAGGAGTGGAGAGATTGTAGTCAAAGAGACTCAAGAGAGGATGACAGACTAGAAGAGCAGAAAAGGAAGAATTAGAGCAGTTTTCTCTAACTTCAGTGTGCATCACAGTCACCTGGGGGCTTGTTAAAACCCAGGTCACTGGGTTCACACCCCAGAGTTTCTGATTCAGCAGGTCTGGCTGGCCTAGGAATTTACAACTCTAACAAATTTCAAGTTGATGCTGCTGTTATACTGGTACAGAGGTAAGTTTTAAATTAAATGGATTCAATATATCTAAATTAAATGGATTAAAGAACTGTTCCCCAAATTCAGTAACATATGACACCCTTTTCATGAAACATATTATTGAGACTACCAATACCTCTCCACTATTTTTATCATATTACTTAAAATATAAAGATTCAAAATTAGGCACAAACTCTTTAGGCTATAGCTCACACACAACAATAAAACCTAAACCATATTTAAATTAAATACAAACAACATTGTGAAATTAATACAATTCAAATTAACATTCATTTAAATATAACATTATATTGGTCTACTGAAATTAAATGGCGGTTGTTTCATTTAATAGAAAACAACATATAGCCTCAAAACTAATTTTATTTTTAATCTACTTTCATAATACTTGTGTAAGAAATGACCATTTGCATAAGTATATTCTACAAAATGGTATATCAATAACTTCAAGGCTCTGTTTCCAACCTTAAACTTAATCAAAACTCTGCCAGTGAGCACTTTCAATAACGGCAGCTTCAATAAGATGTTTTCTGGTACCTCTGTGAAGTGAGTTTCTTGTGTATTCTAAGAGAATTGTGACATTATCAAAATCTGGCTTAAATAGTTACCTAATGTGGTTATTATTAAACTTGGGAACATAAAATTTCTCATAACATATTTACAACTGTACTTCTGCTGCTAGGGATCTGGTACAAATTAATATTTGCCATGATCTGTTCTGCGTCAATCTTTAATTCACATCACAGATACGAAAATAAATGGCAAGGCACATGTATATTAACCCTTTTAGTTCAGCATTTCTTACTACCACATGCCACCTGATGTTTCCATTCTACTTTTGCTACACTTTTCTCGAACTACTGAAAAACTTATTTATATAGAATATGACTGCTTTTGGGTTCTCTAGAATCCATCTTTAAGACAAGAATTCTAGCAAATGAAATTGATTAGGAAATGTTCTCATGAAAAACTAAGTAGGCGAGTGAAGAAATGGGACAAGCTAGGAAAGAAAGCCAAGTGAGGGCATAATACCAAGGAAAGTCCTGCAGAGAAGATCTTTGGCTGAATCCTGCAGAGGGTCTCTGAAGATGGAATGGGTCACACTCTAGAGTTCTCCTGACTAAGGACTAGGGAGCCTAAATATTTATATGCATGCATTCATCGCACCTATTAGTCATTGGATACAGGCTGTCCCTAGAAAGACATAATTACCAAGCACTTCAGGAAGGCAGTCTCTAGCAGCCTGAGGGCTTCCCTCTGACAAAGATATACAGGTGCCATCTGCTGAGTGTGAAAGCAGGCCATGAATCAGTGTGCACGAAAATGGTAAGGGGATTGGAGGGGATATGGGTGGAGAACTGACATTGTCAACCACAACATCCTAGGACACTATTTGGCCTTTACTTATGAATATATAATTTATTGTTCCTTGACTCCAAATCTACTCTTCTTTGTCTTATGCTACTGGAGCTAGACCCTGTGAATATTTCTCTATTACTAGCTGAATCCATGTTAGGTTTTGTCAATAGAGGATATTGACAAAATTGAGGCTTGTATTGGTCAATTGCTCCATTGTAAGCAAGAGACACTGTGATTGGCTGGCTTATGCCCAAGAAAAGAAAGCACGTGTTTAAATAGATCAAGAGTAACTCACAGAATCTTCTAAAAACCTGGAAAATCAGGCACAGAACACAAGCAAAGAAAAGAGAAGCTAAGCAACCTAAGCCACAGCAAATTACGCTAAGCACAGCAACAGGGAGGGCCTTTTACCCTGGGTTCTAATGTGCTGTTTGGAGAGTAGCTGCCTGAATATCAAAACTGAGAGGCCTAGGAGAACTCACCTCAGTAGCTCTCATGCAACACCTGTAGCCTACATTACAAGTTTCTCCAACCACTGAGCAGACTGTCTCTATGGACCAGCTGGGACCCACTCTCACCTTTCCCCAAGCCTTTCAGCTACCCAGTGAACTAATTCTAGAAACCAGCTCCAGTCTATGCCTTCTGGCAAGTTTCCTTGCTCCCAGCAGGCTACACATTTCTGTGACAATACCACTATCTGCAATAAGGTCTGAATCTCAGCTTTGGCTGAGTCCTTTTGAGTATATATATATATATATATTTCCTTCTTGTTCACATTTTCTCAGCTCTATAGGTCATAGCTTCTTTTTGCATTTGGTATGTCTGTATCCTTAAGAATCTTATTTTACTCCTTTTGATATTTAACCAGCATTTAGTAGTTAATAATTCATTATATATATTTTTTCTCTTCAAATTATTGATGTGATTTTTGTCTTCTGATTGAACCCTGACTGATTAAATGGATACTGAAATTGTGTGGTGCTTAGTAATAAAGTTTCATCAAGCTCTAAAACATAAATTTTTAAAATACATGGAATTTTGGATCCCCAAAAAATATGGCAAAAATCAATTTGAGAATCATAGGATTAGAGGGACTTTTTTTCTGAAAAATTTATAAGACTTGATAACTAATTGAATTTTACCATCTAAGAAAATAGTAAAATGAAATAATAGAATGTTTTGCTTGGGAAGACTTGGTGCTTGGTGATTGTTTCAGGTGAGTACTCCAAGCAGCTGCTGAGAGGAAGTCACAAGTGCAAGGGATTTACTTGGTGAGAGGGAAGAAGAGAAGGTAGGGAAAGGCTTCAGACCATGATACAGGGCCAACACCTTTGAAAGCATAGAGGGAAGAAAAGAGGATCGAAGAGGGAAAGCCTCAGATATCAGTACACCTCTGCAGAAGCCCTGACTTGTCCAGCAGGGAGCTCTGGTGCAATGATTGTAGAAGAGGCGTGCTTCTGCTTGAAACCCACCCACGTCTTCTCATCTGATGCAAAATAAAATCTGAAGTCTACCATGGCTTACAAGCCCTCTACAAACAAACCCCTAGTATATTTCTTATGTTACTGCCTACTGCTCTTCCTCCTGACTCTTCCTCTTAGTGAGTCTTAGACACCAAGCATACTCCTGCCTCAGAGTCTTTCCACTTGCTGTTCCCAATGCCTGGAATGTCCTTCTCTCAGATTTTGGCATGGCTTGCTCGCTTTCTTCAAGTCTCTGCTTAAATATCACCTTCTTATTGGGGCTTCCCCTGGCAACTCTATTAACACCTTTCCCATAATTCTCTGCCCCCCTTACATCGATACCTGTTGCATCTTCTCACTCATCACCAAATGGCATGCTGTTTGCTTGTGTATGTGTTCTGTGTATATATCCTCTCACTAGAATATGAGCTGGATGAAAACTAGGATTCTGTTCATTTACTGCCATATGTCCAGCAACAAGAAGAATTCCTGACACATAGTAGACACTTAATAAATATTTGTTAAATGAGTGCATGAATGAATTAATTGATTAAGCTGAAGAGTTAGGCAAGAACAAGATCAAAAAAAGCAAATCATTTTTAAGCAGGCAGATTGGCATGACGAGACAGTTTGTTAAGAAGCTCATTTGGACTGAACAAGGAAGTATGGGATGCAGGGCAACAGATAAAAGGCGATTGTGATGATCACAGTGAGTGATGATACAGGCTTGAGCTATGATTATGGTAGTGGAGATAAAGAGATGTGAGGTATTTAAGAGGTGAAATCAATTGTGAAATACTGAATATTGAAGGATGAAGAAAACGAAGATGTCAGATACGACAACAGAACAAAGCAAAGAGAGGACACTGGAATAATGAGATTTTGCAAGGATGATTATGAGATCATTCCTGACCACATACAGTTTAAAATTGAGACATCAAGGATGCATATGGACAATAATGTATGGAGCTCAGAGAAGAAAGCCTAGATGATTATATAAGTTTATAAACCACGTGCATATAGATAATTATTGAAGTTTTAGGCACAGATGGAATTGCTTAGGAAGATAATGGGGAATAAAAGAAAAGAATCTCCAGGAATAAGCCTTAAAGAATTACAATATTTAATGGCTAGGCCAAGGATTTTAATCCTCAGGAGACAGAGAGGAGGCAGCACATAAGTAGAATAAAACTAAGATTATTATGTCATGAAAGTCAAGGGAAGAGAGAGTTTCAAAAATGAGAATATCAAATTCTACCAAAAGATTAAATGAAATCCAGTTGGATTTGGCAATGTGAAAGTCACTGGAGGCCTTGATGAGAGATTTGATGGGGTTAATGAAACTAAACATAACTTGGAGTGGGTTGAAAAGTAAGGAGAAGGGAAGTCAGCAAGTAGAGACAACACTATCTAGAAGTTCAGAATGTCTGGGTCCAGACTAAATGGAGAAAGTGTATTTAACCCTATCTTTCCCATGAACTGCAATTTAAAATCTTGGGTTAAACACATAAGGCAATGATCAGAAAACTCTGAAAGGCTGATAAATGCAGGTAGCCCAATAAGGACATCTAGACTCGAGAGGCGACCAGGCAAAATATTTGAACAGACTGATCACCAAAAAAGATACACAGATGGCAAATAAGCACATTAAAAGATGCTTAACATCATTAGTTATTAGGAAAATCCAAATTAAATCTGCAGTGAAATACCATTACATGTCTAGTAGGAGACTAAAATTAAAAATACCTACTCAAGTGATGGCAAGGATGCAAACCAACAGGAACTCTCATATCTCATTAGTGGGAATGCAAAATAGTACAGTCACTGTAGAAAACCATTTGGCAGTTTCTTATGGAATTAAACACCCTAAGTCCTCTGGACCCTAAGTCCTAAGTCATCTTACACCGCAAGTCCTTGTTCTGCTTTGCCCATGCCATACTCTGTCATTTTTTTTTTCTCGTCTCTTGGATCTTTTGCATGATCCTGCTATGACTATCTTCAATTTGCACTGACTCTCAGAGCTTGCTGCTTCTATAAATTCTGTAACCGACTGTACTGCTGTAGTTCAGGCTGGGGGCTCGGCACCTGGCCAAATCTCTGTAGCTTGGAAAACCGCCTGCTGGCCCTGAACTCCGTAAGAAGGAATCAGACCAGACACACCTGGAGGAAGTGACCTTGGCATATAACTTAAAGGAAGAAAAAAGAAAACTTGCATTTGCTGGACACACACACACACAAAAGGTCATTCTAAGGAATTAAGATAGCCTGTGCAGAGATTCTACAATAAAAGAGAGAGGAGAGGGCCAAATCTATATAGCCTAAATTGTAAAGCACAGCATTAATGTCTGGGGACACGCTGTACAGGAAAAAAATATATCAAATGTTGAGCCTCATGTGTTACAACCTCTGCTTTAGAAAGAATATCTAATAATATTTCACAGTTCAGTCTTCTCATGCAGACACATCAGTTAAATAATGAACTTTCAATAACAGCACAAAATGTCATCAGGTTAACAGACATGTCTGCCATTTTCTCTTGCACGTGTTAAATAAATCCATTTGGTATTGATTTCACAGCTAAGTTTCAGCCTTAATGTAATTTTACCGCCAAAGGAGATAAACAGTTCCTAGAAAAACTTGAACATGTTATTGTACTCATCAGACGAGTCCTATACAGATTACTAGGCAACCTGATCCATTGGGTGTTTCACTACAAAAGCTGCCAGCTTGGAGGCTTACCATGTCCAGCTGGAGCTGTACTACAGGGACTGAAAAACAAGGACAATGTAAGAAATTCTAAGGAAAAAATGTACATAAGATACAGTCTAGGTTCCAGCATATTTCTGACTCATGATCACTGCTGCTATGCAAAGATAATAATAAAGGAAGACATCTCACCCCAGAGTTCTGGCATTTGACCCTGGAGGTCTAGACAGATGTAATTTCATGTGGCAATATCCCCCTATAGACACATTGTGGCCAACTCACTGGGCAAACTGGTTTTTCACAATGAGTGATTTCCCAATGGCTGGAGCTTGAGAAAGTATGAGAATCAATCCCTTCTATATACCATGGTCTCACTTGTCTCTGAGTTTTTCTTTACCAGAGACACTCCTAGATTCAGTATACTCCCTCCCTTAAACTTGAGCAAAAAGGATCCTTTTCTAGTCCCGTGCTTACAGCAATATTTCTCAAATTGTTCCCAGAACAGCAGGATCAGTATTATCTACAGATTTGTTAGAAAGGCAAATTATTAGAGCACAACCCAGACCTAGTCAATCAGAAACCCAGCGTGTTTTAATAAACCCTCCAGATAATTCTGATTAATCTTAAAGTTTGGGAACCAATGCATTGTGGGCCCTCATCTGGTCCTCTTCTAGCAGTGCTCCTCCTCATAGAATGAGAAGTCCACAGAGCCTAGGGAGGTATTCCCCCCAGCCCCCTACTTCCACAGAGGTGTTGCCTCTCCATTCCGGATCCCTTTCTTGCTACTTGGAACCTAAGAACTCACTGCCCAAGTGGCCTCAAGTCTGCTTCCAGGGTCTGCCTTCTCTAAGTCTGTCCTGCAAATTGGCCTGGCCACAATTCTCAGAGTTGCCAAGAGGAAGCTGAGAAGAGTGGAATCATGTAGATGAAGATGTCTGTCCACAAGACCCCACCACACTGATGGAGCTGGGGGTAGGAAGCAAAGGGAGCTAGTCTCTGAGTAGGGAGGAAGCCAGGAAGCAACAATCCCTGTGCTATTCCATTTCAACACAGAACTTTGGAAGGTCTGACAATTTCAAATTTGAGCTCAGCCTTACAGGTTTTTATTAAGAGATCTTTTTCAAGGAAGGAATAATAATACATAATTGACTTAGTTTATTAGTTTGATTTATAATTTTCAAATATTTAGACCTATGGTATCATTAAAAGATAAACTGGAACACAACAAAAGTTTTAAAGGGTTTCTTTGGGCAAATAGTGATTTATGAATCAGGAAGCTCCAAAAAGAGGTTTCGGGCTCTGCTGAAGAAGCACAGGGGACAGACTTTTATAGGGCAAATGCAGAGGTGAAGCAAATAAAATATCTGATTGGTTATATTCCTACAGTTGCCTTATTTGGCCCAACCCACTGTAAAATACTTACTTATACAATTATGAGTTAGTGGCTTCCCATTGGTTGAGCTGAAGTTTTATTTTTCTCTAATAAGCAAGGATTTGCAAGAAATGGTACAACTTTCACTTATGTTTTCAATTCGAGCTAGGTTAGGGTTACTGTCAAGGCCTAGCTGTCTTTGTCTGCTCGAGGAATTCTGAGGGTTGGTCTCCATTTTAATTTACCTTAACAATATGTAGGCTCTATTTGTATACTCTCCCTGGATCCTGCAAAATTAAGGGAGGGCCTATTTGCTGTACCTATGTGCTTATCTTTTGATAACATTGAGGCCTCAGCAAAATTACCTTTTCTTTACAGAAGGCTTGCCTGGTCCCCTAATGTATGCTGTGATTAGAAGCATCTGGTTTGTGCTCCCATGTCTCTTCGTAATTCTTTGCCCTGTGACTCATCAACTTTCCTATCATCACTTAATTTATTTTATGCTGTTTCTTCTAATGAACTGTGAAGTCCAAGAAGGCATCCATTCTGTATTTAGTATATAGCATAGTGCCTTGCATACAAAATACTAAATAATGAGGGAGTTAATTATGATGATAAGAATAACAAACTTATATAGCCCTCACTATACTATCTGGCAGGCAGTACTCTAAGTATATATATATGTATATTCATTTAGTCCTAATAACCCTATGAGACAGGTATCACCATTATCTCCATTTTAAAATAAAGGAAGAAAGTTAATACAGTTATTTTTCTCTGCCCAAATCTCAGGTTGAATTGTAATTCCCAATGCTGGAGGTGGAGCCTGGTGGGAAGCGTTTGGATTATGGGGGCAGGTTATAGCTTCATGCTGTCTTTGTGACAGTGAATTCTTGTGAGATCTAGTCATTTAAAGGTGTGTGGTACCTCTTCCACTCTCTCTCTCTCTCTCTCTCTCTCTCTCTCTCTCTCACTTGCTTCTGCTTTCACCATGAAATGTGCCTGCTCCTATGTCACCTTCTACCATAATTGTAAGCTTCCTGAGGTCTCCCTAAATGCCTAGCAGAAGAGAGCACCATGCTTTCTATAAAGCCTTCAGAACTGTAACCCAATTAAACCTCTTTTCTTTATAAATTACCTAGTCCCAGGTATTTCTTTATAGTAATGCAAGAATGGCCTAATACAGCAAATTGGTACCAGGAGCGGGGCATTACTATAAAGATACCTGAAAATGTGGGAGCAGCTTTGGAACTGGGTAACGGGCAGAGGTTGGAAGAGTTTGGAGGGCTCAGAAGAAGATACAAAGATGAAGGAACATATTGAACTTCCTAGAGACTGGTTAGACGGTTGTGACCAAAATGCTGATAGTGATATGAACAGTGAAGTCCAGGCTGAGGAGATCTCAGATGGAAATGAGGAACTTATTGGAAAATAGAGCAAAGGTCATGCATGTTATGCCTTAACAAATAACTTGGCTGCATTGTGCTAGGGATCTGTGCAAGTTTGAACTTCAGAGTAATGATTTATGGTATCTGGCAGAAAAAAATTTCTAAGCAGCAAGGCATTCAAGATATGGCCTGGCTGCTTCTAACAACCTATACTCATATTTTGAAGCAAAGGGATGACTTAAAGTTGAAACATGTATTTAAAAGGAAAGCAGAGAATAAAAGTTTGGAAAATTTTTATCCTGTCCCTGTGGCAGAGAAAGAAAAAGCTTTTTAGGGAGAAGAACTCAAGCAGGCTGAGGAGCAACCACTTGCTAGAGAAATTTGCATAACTAAAAGCAAGCCAAATGCTGACAGCCAAGACAATGGGAAAAAGGCCTTGAAGGCAATTCAGAGACTTTTGTGGCAGCCCTTCCCATCATAGACCTGGAGGCCTAGGAAGGAAAAATGGTTTTGTGGGTCATGCCCAGAGCCCCACTGTCCTGCACAGCCTTGGGACATTGCTTTCCACAATCCAGCCACTTCAAGTCTATCTGGGGCTCAAAGGGATTCAGGTACAGTTTGTGCTTCCTTTGGAGAATGGAAGCCATAAGCCTTGGTGGCTTCCTGTGGTGTTAAGCCTGCTGGTGTGCAGAATTCAACAGTAAAACAGACTTGACATTCTCTGCCTTGATTTCAGAGGATGTATGGAAAGGTCTGGGTGTCCAGGCAGAAGCCTGCTACAGGAGTGAAGCCCCACAGAGAACCTCTATTAGGGCAGTGCAGAGGAAAAATGTGGACCTGGAGGCCCCACACAGACTCCCCATTAAGGCACTGCCCAGTGGAGGTGTGAGAAGGGGACCACCATCCTCCAGATCCCAGAATGGTAGATCCACCACCAGCTTGCACCTTGCTCCTGGAAAAGCTTCAGGCATTCAACAACCTGTGATAGCAGCCACAGGGGCTGTACCCTCCAAAGCAACAAAGCAGAGCTGCTCAAAACCTTGGGAGCCCACCCTTTGTACCAATATACCCTGGATGTGAGACATGGAGTCAGAGGAAATTACTTAGGAGCTTTAAGTTTAATGACTGACCTCCTGAGTTTCAAATCTACATGGCGCCTGTTGCCCCATTCTATTGGTCAATTTCTGTCTTTTGGAATGGGAATATACACCCATTGTTTCTTGGAAGAAAATAACTTGTTTTTTTATTTTATTGGCTCATAGGTAAAAGGAATCCAGTAAGACTTTGGACTTTGACCTAGTGTGTTAATGCTGGAATTAGTTAAGACTTTGGGGAGCTATTGAGAAAGTATGATTGTAGTTTCCAATGTGAATAGGACATGAGATTTGGGAGGGGCCAGGAGCAAAACTATATAGTTTGAATATTTGTTTCTGCTCAGATCTCATGTTGAATTGTAATCCTCAATGCTGGAGGTGTGGCCAGGTGGAAGGTGTTTGGCTCTTGGAAGAGGATCACAGCTTGGTGCTATCTTTATGATAGTGAGTCCTCATGAGATTTTGGGTTTTTTTAAATGTATGGCACCTCCTCCACTCTCCCTTGCTTGTTTCTGCTTTCACCATGCAATGTTCCTGCTACCCTTTGCCTTCCACCACGACTATAAGCTTCCTGAGGCTTCCCTAAGGGCTGAGCAAATGCCGGCACCATAATTTCTGTATAGCCTGCAGAACCATGAGCCAATCAAACCTCTGTTCTTTATAAATTACCCAGTCTCAAGTGTTTCTTTAGAGCAATGGAACAATAGCCAAAAACACAGGTCAAGAGCGCTTAGTACTTAGTCTTAATAGTCACACAAGTGGCAGGATCAAGACTTCAAATATGAGTAGATTGGATTTTCTAGGTTTTAAATGAGTGACTAGATGAATGAATGAATGAATGAGTAGCCAAAACTAGTACAAGACAAATTCTAAATAATGCTGCCTATGAGAAACAGACAAACCA
This sequence comes from Macaca thibetana thibetana, assembly GCF_024542745.1. Taxonomy (NCBI): domain Eukaryota; kingdom Metazoa; phylum Chordata; class Mammalia; order Primates; family Cercopithecidae; genus Macaca; species Macaca thibetana. The sequence goes on from NC_065589.1 coordinate 114,974,404, forward strand.
AATTTATCTATGGTTGTTAATTTTGTGCATTAATTTGATTGGGCTCTCTTGCATTTTTTATTTCATTCATAAATATTTCAGGGGCAGGAATTCTGTTTGGTTCTTTTTTATGATATCCATCTATTGTTAAATTTCTTATTATGAATTGATTTCCTGATTTTATTGAATTATCTCTCTGTATTCCCTTGTATCTTGCTGAGTTTCCTCAAGATCATTATTTTAAATTCCTTTTCTGGCAACTCATAGATTTCCTTTTATTTAAGGTCTATTACTGAAGAGTTACTGTGTTTCTTTGGTAGTGTCATATTTCCTTGCTTTTTCATATTTCTTGTGTTCCTGTGTCAATGTTTCTGCAACTTGCGGAATAATTTCTCTTGCAAACTTCATAGAGTGGCTTTTGTAAGGAAAGGCTTTCACTTGCAGTTGGGTTTTAGTGTAACAGTTGGTGTGGTGACTCTGTTTTAGGATAGTTACAGTGGTATAGTCACTGTGCAACTGCTTCGGCTGCAATCAACCTCAGCAATAACTGAGTGACTCAATGGCCTGGGCTGCCAAAGTTTGCAGCAGCAGTGGTGGGGATGTAGATTGTTAAAGTCCTCAGTGGCAAGAGCTTTTGGGGCCCTTCTATTCTTATTTTCCCCACAATAGAAAGACTGAGCTAAGGTGATCCTTCTTGGTGTTGAGTCTGACACAGCCTACAAGCAGCTGCAGCATCACTGGGTTTCAAGTGCAGGTACTTATGGTACCTGTGGAGCTGGGTTCCTAGGCGTGGGGTCTCACAAACCAAATGTGGCACCTGAATCTTGAGGTATAAGTTCATTCTCTGTGGCAGGATTGGATGTAAACTTCCAACAGAGCCAAGATCTGTGGAAGTATGCTGCAGCAGCTCACCATCAGGGGTCCAAGTTTTTCTCTGTTATTGTGACCCTAGGGAGAAGGGCACAGCACTGGTTCAGCTTCAGGGAAGAAGACAGGATCTGGAGGTTTGGGCCTGTGGAGCAGGGTACAATCAGGGAACCAGAGTCAAAAAAAAGTCCTAGGAGATGACGCACCATGTAGTGGTGATTCTAGACCCTCGGACAGTGGGACTGAAACGTATCCCAGACTCTGTGAGAGCAGGAGCAGCAGCAGCAAGGACTCCAGAATAGCAGAGTGCAGCTGTCATTTAGACCCTGGGCGAAGGTGAGCAGCACAGTGATGATTCTACTCCCCAGGGAGAGAAGTATCTTAGCACCTCAGTCTCTAGAGGGCTAGTCCAGTTCCAAGAAAGCAGGATATGAGAGTTTTTTGGCCTACAAGGTTTGGTGTCTCAGCTTAGCCACTGCTCTGTTTCCCTGAGATGCAGGGTACTACATCAGCCCTGTCCTGTGATTCACAACTGTCCAGTTCATTAATTTCTTAGGGGTCAATGTGCCATTTCAGCTCAGGCCTGGGGAAGCGTGACTGCTCTGGCCCACCAAGGTACAATTTTCCTAGGAGACAGGCTACCAATGTAGCACAGGCACAGGGGGTATGACTGCGCTGGGTTGCCAAGGCACCATTTCCCCTAATTGTCAGGTGTTGCTTCAGCTCTGGCACATGAGGGCAGGGCACAGAAGCTACTGAGAAGTGACTGTACCCCCAAGGCACCATTTCCCCAGGAAAGAGTGTGCAGCTTCGATTCCACCTTGACAGGATGGCACACAGCTGCCACTGGGAGGAGTAGGTGGAGCAGCTCTACTGCCCACTTGGCCCCACAGTTAAGGGTGTAGCAGCTGCTCATAGATCAGTTTAAGAATGTCTGGACACAGGAAAAGGGTGATTCTGTGGCAGCTTAGACTCAGGGATGAAAGGGTGCCCTGGCTACTCACCCCTGGAGCAGAACATACTCCAGCAGTAGTTCAATTTCCAAACTGGTATAGTGCAGTAGGCACATGGACCACAGGGAGCAGGACACAGTGTTGTCTCCTTCGTTAGCAGAAGTACAGCCATGTGGATTCCAGGCAGCTTCCTTAGCTGGGCTTAGTGCCTGTGAGGAATGCAGGGGTCTCCAGTGGTCAGGACTATAGTTGTCCAAGGTGCAGATGGGGGCTGCTGGACTCCTCATGCTTACCTTTGTGCTGAAGGAAGATGTTCCTCCTGTTTGCCAGCTGATCTGGGCTTGAGGATGGAGTTGTAGAGGCCTGGTGTTTCCATTCATTCTCTATGTGGCAGTTCTGAGTTTCCGTGCTGCAAGTTTCTGTGACTTCTCTGATGTACTCTGGTGCTCTCCTTTAGTGATTTTCATCAAAATGTACTTGTTTATTTGTTGTTTTGGCTTTATTTGCCAGGAAGGGGGCTTTGGGGACACAAGCATTAGGGGTTTTTACTGGGCCATCTTGCTGATGTCATCCTTCCTGAATTTTTAAATGTGGTGCTAGGACCTTCTGATGCTGAGGGTCAACCTTAATTTCATAGTCATACTTTAGAGATGGAGGCTATTTGGTAACAAAATGATCTCCAATTAGTGTAATGAAAGATAATGACAAAGCATCACAAGATATGGGGTAGGAAACTACATGGCATCACATGCAACAAAACACAGCTTGCCCTCTGCACACAGCAGTGCACCTCAGACTAGTTTTCAACTCTGACCAGGTGCTGCTCACTCTAAAGCCTACAGGAATTCAGGAAGCCAGATTTCACAGCTTTCCCCTTGAACATAGCAGTACAGTCCAATCTAACTTTTAACTCTAACCATGGCCATGTCTGACTCTCAGAAGTCACAGATTTCCAATAGTGACCCAAAGGCATTGTGGGAGATCATGTTTTGTAGTGACTGAGTGGCAGGCACCAGAGTCAGATTGCTTAAATTAGAATCCGGAGTCAGCCTCTTAGCAGCTACCACATGACCTTGTGCACATTCCCTCAGGATTCCAAGCTTCATTTTGCACATTTTATTACGGTATGGATAACAATATCTACCTCTTGGGGTTGTTATAAAAGACGAAGTTGGAAAATTCATGCATTCAGCAACTCTTTTTTGGGTATCAACTATGCTCCAAGTACTCTCTTAAATTCTGAACAGTGGTTTGCAAAGCAGACATGACCCATTTCCACATGGTCTGGTACAAAGTGTGCATCCACTAATTCTGAAACCAAAAAGGACTTTCTCAGGAGACATATTCGTCTCTTTCTGACTATCCCACATCACATTAAGGATTACCTCTAGGAAGTAGAGGGGAAGAGAAGGGGTGAGGAGGAATGCTATATGCCTGGGTACAAGAAAGGAGTCCCCTAGAGCACAATCTTTAAGAAAAGCCAAAATCACTATCAAGGAAGAACTGAAGCCTCAGTCATGTGAAGGCCCAGAAGAGAAGGTGAGAATGGAAATGGGAGTAACTAGACTGGTAATTGCTAGAGGCAAAACGAAGGCTAATGAGTTAGAACTAAGGTTACTGACATTTTTTATTATAGATTACGCTCAGCAATAATGATGGCAGGTTAAAGGGAAACTTATAGAATAATTTATTTTAAACACCTTGCAGCAAGGGATTTTGTCTTTTACTTTTTGTAATACTACCAAGTACTAAAAGCATCCTTAAATTAATAATGGCTACAATGATAATCATAATGGGAACTGCCTTTCATTGAGGATTTATAATGTACTAAGCCCTGTAATAAATGTTTCACAAATCTTATTTGGTCTTTACCACAACCTTTTGGTAAGCATATATTTTCAACTTTTAAAAAAATTCATTTCAAAAAAAAGAAAATGATTCTCACACATTTTAACTAAAATACACACAGTCACTTAGCTAATCTGTAGTGAAGGTGAAATTCAAACTCAGGTCCATGCTCCTAAACAATATTGCATCTCTAAGGAGTATAGATAAGACAGGCTTGGTTAAGAACCATCTTAACGTCTCTAGACCTTAGTCTGTGTATAAAATGAATCTAAACTGAATCTACCCTATGGAGTCATTCTGAATATTCAATGAGCTAATTCATGTATAGCATTTATTGTAGTGTTTGATGCATAATAAGTACTATAAGTAGTATCTATTACTATTATAAGGCATACCATTCTGGATTCCAAGGTTTTGATTTTTAAATCAATATATGCATCTTTTGTTGTAAATATTGATATTAGCTTGATTTAGACAATAAAAACACTATAAAAAGAAATTAAAACCTGATCATGATGGTAGAAACTTTCATATTCACTTTTACCTTAAAGAGAATTAATTCAATGAAATTTAGTCATGTAAGAAACCACTGCTCAAAACCACCAACATATTTAAATGTGTCAATTTTATCCCTGTATTTACAAATCAGCTTCCTGATCAATATGAAAGCCACCTCAAACATGTCTAGTGCTCTACATTTTTTAAAAGTCATTCACAGGCACCATCTTATTTGAACCTGATGATCACTGTGTGAGTAGGTTAAGCTAGTACCATCTTTTTTCACAAAGGAAACTACACTCTTAAAAGAAGAAACTTGAAACAGTATGTTAAATAGACGATCTGATGCTAACTCCAGATCTCCCAGCTACTCATCTGTTCTTCAAACCAGACTTCAGATTTGAAATTGAAAAGAACATTGCTGTCCTATTTGCAACCAATAAACACAAGGAAATGGCACAGTTAGTATACATGCAGGCGGTCAGCTTCGTTAGACTAAAATTAAGCCTTGCATTGATGAAAGCTCGCTCAAGGTACTCCAAAGGATGAAGGTGAAGAAATTAGGAGAAAGCATATAATTAATTCCTACTACATTCAGAATAGCAATAATTTGCTAAAGGATGTGGTAACTTCAATTATTACAATCGTATTAAAATTGTGTCAGTGTGGTTGTTCCTGATAAGCGCAATAACCAAAACAGAGAAAAGTCCAATTGAAAACTTACTCTTTTAAAAAGTTCAGGGTGGCGGAGCAAGATGGCCGAATAGGAACAGCTCCAGTCTCCAACTCCCAGTGCGAGCGACACAGAAGACCAGTGATTTCTGCATTTTCAACTGAGGTACTGGGTTCATCTCACTAGGGAGTGCTGGACAATCGGTGCTGGTCAGCTGCTGCAGCCCAACAAGCGAGAGCTGAAGCAGGGCGAGGCATCGCCTCACCTGGGAAGCCCAAGGGGAAAGGGAATCCATTTTCCCAGCCAGGGGAACTCAGACACACAACACCTGGAAAAGCGGGTAACTCCCACCCCAATACTGCGCTTTAAGCAAACAGGCACACCAGGAGATTATATCCCACACCTGGCCGGAAGGGTCCCAAGCCCACGGAGCCACCCTCATTGCTAGCACAGCAGTCTGTGATCTCACAGCAAGGCAGCAGCGAGGCTGGGGGAGGGGCGCCCGCCATTGCTGAGGCTTAAGTAGGTAAACAAAGCCGCTGGGAAGCTGGAACTGGGTGGAGCTCACAGCAGCTCAAGGAAACCTGCCTGTCTCTGTAGACTCCACCTCTGGGCACAGGGAACAGATAAACAACAACTAAAGCAGCAGAAACCTCTGCAGATGCAAACGACTCTGTCTGACAGCTTTGAAGAGAGCAGTGGATCTCCCAACACAGAGACTGAGATCTGAGAAGGGACAGACTGCCTGCTCAAGTGGGTCCCAGGCACCTTGGTAGCCTAACTGGGAGACATCCCCCACTAGGGGCAGTCTGACACCCCACACCTCACAGGGTGGAGTACACCCCTGAGAGGAGGCCTCCAAAGCAAGAATCAAACTGGTACACTCGCTGTTCAGCAATATTCTATATTCTGCAGCCTCTGCTGCTGACACCCAGGCAAACAGGGTCTGGAGTGGACCTCAAGCAATCTCCAACAGACCTACAGCTGAGGGTCCGGACTGTTAGAAGGAAAACTATCAAACAGGAAGGACACCTACACCAAAACCGCATCAGTACGTCACCATCATCATCGAAGACCAGAGGCAGATAAAACCACAAAGATGGGGAAAAAGCAGGGCAGAAAAGCTGGAAATTCAAAAAATGAGAGCGCATCTCCCCTGGCAAAGGAGCGCAGCTCATCGCCAGCAACGGATCAAAGCTGGACAGAGAATGACTTTGACGAGATGAGAGAAGAAGGCTTCAGTCCATCAAACTTCTCAGAGCTAAAGGAGGAATTACGTACCCAGCGCAAAGAAACTAAAAATCTTGAAAAAAAGAGTGGAAGAATTGATGGCTAGAGTAATTAATGCAGAGAAGGTCATAAACGAAATGAAAGAGATGAAATCCATGACACGAGAAATACGTGACAAATGCACAAGTAACCAACTCGATCAACTGGAAGAAAGAGTATCAGCGATTGAGGATCAAATGAACGAAATGAAGCGAGAAGAGAAACCAAAAGAAAAAAGAAGAAAAAGAAATGAACAAAGCCTGCAAGAAGTATGGGATTATGTAAAAAGACCAAATCTATGTCTGATTGGGGTGCCTGAAAGTGAGGGGGAAAATGGAAACAAGTTGGAAAACACTCTTCAGGATATCATCCAGGAGAACTTCCCCAACCTAGTAGGGCAGGCCAACATTCAAATCCAGGAAATACAGAGAACGCCACAAAGATACTCCTCGAGAAGAGCAACTCCAAGACACATAATTGCCAGATTCACCAAAGTTGAAATGAAGGAAAAAATCTTAAGGGCAGCCAGAGGGAAAGGTCGGGTTACCCACAAAGGGAAGCCCATCAGACTAACAGCAGATCTCTCGGCAGAAACTCTACAAGCCAGAAGAGAGTGGGGGCCAATATTCAACATTCTTAAAGAAAAGATTTTTAAACCCAGAATTTCATATCCAGCCAAACTAAGTTTCATAAGTGAAGGAGAAATAAACTCCATTACAGATAAGCAAATGCTTAGAGATTTTGTCACCACCAGGCCTACCTTACAAGAGACCCTGAAGGAAGCACTAAACATGGAAAGGAACAACCGGTACCAGCCATTAAAAAACCATGCCAAAATGTAAAGACCATTTAGGCTAGGAAGAAACTGCATCAACTAACGAGCAAAATAACCAGTTAATATCATAATGGCAGGATCAGGTTCACACATAACAGTATTAACCTTAAATGTAAATGGACTAAATGCTCCAATTAAAAGACACAGACTGGCAAACTGGATAAAGAGTCAAGACCCATCAGTCTGCTGTCTTCAGGAGACCCATCTCACAGGCAGACACATACATAGACTCAAAATAAAGGGATGGAGGAAGATCTACCAAGCAAATGGAGAACAAAAAAAAGCAGGGGTTGTAATACTAGTCTCTTATAAAACAGACTTTAAACCATCAAAGATCAAAAGAGACAAAGAAGGCCATTACATAATGGTAAAGGGATCAATTCAACAGGAAGAGCTAACTATCCTAAATATATATGCACCCAATACAGGAGCACCCAGATACATAAAGCAAGTCCTTAGAGACTTACAAAGAGACTTAGACTCCCATACAATAATAATGGGAGACTTCAACATTAGACAGATCAACGAGACAGAAAGTTAACAAGGATATCCAGGAATTGAACTCTGCAGCAAGCAGACCTAATAGACATCTACAGAACTCTCCACCCCAAAACAACAGAATATACATTCTTCTCAGCACCACATCACACTTATTCCAAAATTGACCACATAATAGGAAGTAAAGCACTCCTCAGCAAATGTACAAGAACAGAAATTATAACAAACTGTCTCTCAGACCACAGTGCAATCAAACTAGAACTCAGGACTAAGAAACTCAATCAAAACCACTCAACTACATGGAAACTGAACAACCTGCTCCTCAATGACTACTGGGTACATAACGAAATGAAGGCAGAAATAAAGATGTTCTTTGAAACCAATGAGAACAAAGATACAACAAACCAGAATCTCTGGGACACATTTAAAGCAGTGTGTAGAGGGAAATTTATAGCACTAAATGCCCACAAGAGAAAGCTGGAAAGATCTAAAATTGACACTCTAACATCACAATTAAAAGAACTAGAGAAGCAAGAGCAAACACAATCGAAAGCTAGCATAAGGCAAGAAATACCTAAGATCAGAGCAGAACTGAAGGAGATAGAGACACAAAAAACCCTCCAAAAAATCAATGAATCCAGGAGTTGGTTTTTTGAAAAGATCAACAAAATTGACAGACCGCTAGCAAGACTAATAAAGAAGAAAAGAGAGAAGAATCAAATAGATGCAATAAAAAATGATAAAGGGGATATCACCACCGACCCCACGGAAATACAAACTACCATCAGAGAATACTATAAACACCTCTACGCAAATAAACTAGAAAATCTAGAAGAAATGGATAATTTCCTGGACACTTACACTCTTCCAAGACTAAACTAGGAAGAAGTTGAATCCCTGAATAGACCAATAGTAGGCTCTGAAATTGAGGCAATAATTAATAGCCTACCAACCAAAAAAGTCCAGAACCAGATGGATTCACAGCCGAATTCTACCAGAGGTACAAGGAGGAGCTGGTACCATTCCTTCTGAAACTATTCCAATCAATAGAAAAAGAGGGAATCCTCCCTACTCATTTTATGAGGCCAACATCATCCTGATACCAAAGCCTGGCAGAGAGACAACAAAAAAAGAGAATTTTAGACCAACATCCCTGATGAACATCGATGCAAAAATCCTCAATAAAATACTGGCAAACTGGATTCAGCAGCACATCAAAAAGCTTATCCACCATGATCATGTGGGCTTCATCCCTGGGATGCAAGGCAGGTTCAACATTCGCAAATCAATAAACATAATCCAGCATATAAACAGAACCAAAGACAAGAACCACATGATTATCTCAATAGATGCACAAAAGGCCTTTGACAAAATTCAACAGCCCTTCATGCTAAAAACCCTCAATAAATTCGGTATTGATGGAACGTACCTCAAAATCATAAGAGCTATTTATGACAAACCCACAGCCAATATCATACTGAATGGGCAAAAACTGGAAAAATTCCCTTTGAAAACTGGCACAAGACAGGGATGCCCTCTCTCACCACTCCTATTCAACATAGTGTTGGAAGTTCTGGCTAGGGCAATCAGGCAAGAGAAAGAAATCAAGGGTATTCAGTTAGGAAAAGAAGAAGTCAAAGTGTCCCTCTTTGCAGATGACATGATTGTATATTTAGAAAACCCCATTGTCTCAGCCCAAAATCTCCTTAAGCTGATAAGCAACTTCAGCAAAGTCTCATGATACAAAATTAATGTGCAAAAATCACAAGCATTCGTATACACCAGTAACAGACAAACAGAGAGCCAAATCATGAATGAACTTCCATTCACAATTGCTTCAAAGAGAATAAAATACCTAGGAATCCAACTGACAAGGGATGTAAAGGACCTCTTCAAGGAGAACTACAAACCACTGCTCAGTGAAATCAAAGAGGACACAAACAAATGGAAGAACATACCATGCTCATGGATAGGAAGAATCAATATCGTGAAAATGGCCATACTGCCCAAGGTTATTTATAGATTCAATGCCATCCCCATCAAGCTACCAATGACTTTCTTCACAGAATTGGAAAAAACTGCTTTAAAGTTCATATGGAACCAAAAAAGAGCCCACATCTCCAAGACAATCCTAAGTCAAAAGAACAAAGCTGGAGGCATCACGCTACCTGACTTCAAACTATACTACAAGGCTACAGTAACCAAAACAGCATGGTACTGGTACCAAAACAGAGATATAGACCAATGGAACAGAACAGAGTCCTCCGAAATAATACCACACATCTACAGCCATCTGATCTTTGACAAACCTGAGAGAAACAAGAAATGGGGAAAGGATTCCCTATTTAATAAATGGTGCTGGGAAAATTGGCTAGCCATAAGTAGAAAGCTGAAACTGGATCCTTTCCTTACTCCTTATACGAAAATTAATTCAAGATGGATTAGAGACTTAAATGTTAGACCTAATACCATAAAAACCCTAGAGGAAAACCTAGGTAGTACCATTCAGGACATAGGCATGGGCAAAGACTTCATGTCTAAAACACCAAAAGCAATGGCAGCAAAAGCCAAAATTGACAAATGGGATCTCATTAAACTAAAGAGCTTCTGCACAGCAAAAGAAACTACCATCAGAGTGAACAGGCAACCTACAGAATGGGAGAAAATTTTTGCAATCTACTCATCTGACAAAGGGCTAATATCCAGAACCTACAAAGAACTCAAACAAATTTACAAGAAAAAAACAAACAACCCCATCAAAAAGTGGGCAAAGGATATGAACAGACATTTCTCAAAAGAAGACATTCATACAGCCAACAGACACATGGAAAAATGCTCATCATCACTGGCAATGCAAATCAAAACCACAATGAGATACCATCTCACACCAGTTAGAATGGCGATCATTAAAATGTCAGGAAACAACAGGTGCTGGAGAGGATGTGGAGAAATAGGAACACTTTTACACTGTTGGTTGGATTGTAAACTAGTTCAACCATTATGGAAAACAGTATGGCGATTCCCCAAGGATCTAGAACTAGAAGTACCATATGACCCAGCCATCTCATTACTGGGTATATACCCAAAGGATTATAAATCATGCTGCTATCAAGACACATGCACACGTATGTTTATTGCGGCACTATTCACAATAGCAAAGACTTGGAATCAACCCAAATGTCCATCAGTGACAGATTGGATTAAGAAAATGTGGCACATATACACCATGGAATACTATGCAGCCATAAAAAAGGATGAGTTTGTGTCCTTTGTAGGGACATGGATGCAGCTGGAAACCATCATTCTTAGCAAACTATCACAAGAACAGAAAACCAAACACCGCATGTTCTCACTCATAGATGGAAACTGAACAATGAGATCACCTGGACTCGGGAAGGGGGACATCACACACCGGGGCCTATCATGGGGAGGGGGGAGGGGGGAGGGATTGCATTGGGACTTATACCTGATGTAAATAACTAGTTGATGGGTGCTGAGGAGTTGATGGGTGCAGCACACCAACATGGCACAAGTATACATATGTAACAAACCTGCACGTTATGCACATGTACCCTAGAACTTAAAGTATAATAATAATAAAAAATAAAAAATAAAAAAAAACGTTCAGTTTATTTTCTTCAGACTTTTAAAACAAATTATATTTTACTAGCAATAACAATAAAGTTTCATAATCCTAAAACCAGTTTCTGTTTTCCCACATTCTCCTGTAGTCCTGTCCTTTGTACGTTGTTTTAGAAGTGCTGCAAAATTTCAGATTTTAAAAACTTATTTTTATAATTTACCTCTTTAATAAATTACATGGGCTTTCACATTTCTTCGATTTTGCATATGTTGCTGTCTCTCTATATAAAACATTCCCACTTTTGTTCACCTATCATCGTTCACTTGCTTCTTCAAGAAAATGTAATTGTAGAATTTTCCCTGATTCTTCCTTTAAAAGTTATTGAATTTGTTGGAGTTCCATGATTTTTCATATATATATATAGAAGACATCTCAGTTATTTAGAAGTAACAGGATGTGTTTTCCAATTCATATTGTGTGTTAGCTAGTCATACTGCTAATTCACTGCCCACCAGACTCTGTTGGAATGGTTTCACCCATTTCTTTTCCTGCATTGTCAGACTGAAAGACTCAACATTCTTCCAATGCTGCCTTTTGATCACCATCATTTTTAGCATGTGATTCACATTTGTGTTTATTGTCCCAAATGTTTCGTACTTATCCACAAGTGCAAGGCAATAAATTAAAAATGCCCATAAGCATTGTTAAATTACTTTAGCCTAAAGCTATTTCCTTACATATTTTAAGGTCAGCCTACAGGTATCTCCCTACATAGTGAACTGTACCCTAACTGGATGTGTAAACAGACTGTAGCCACTCATTTTCCAATCACTGAGTTTTAGCCAAGGGCAGCCAACTATTCAAACCACGTTTAACTAAGAGAAATGCTGAGTTGTAACCCATCCAGCTGTTTCTGTATTCCACATCTGTTTTCTGCACATCACTTTCATTTTTCTGTTCATAAATCTTCGACCACATAGCAACAGCAAAGCCTTCCTGAACCTATTCTTGTTCGAGGACTGTCCAATTTGTGAATTGTCCTTTGCTCAATTAAACTCTTAAATTTAATTTGCTTTAAGTTTTTCTTTTGACCGCATGTACGGTCAGCATATGAGAGTCAAAGAGAGAAGAGTGTCCAGAACCCTCTCCTAGAACTGGAAGATGCCCACTGAGAGTCACAGACACATGTGTGCTTGGTAAAGGTGTACTAAATACATGAATGAACTAAGGAATGAATAAGTTGAAACAAACAAGGATAGCCAGGCTAACTGGAATTGGAAGAAACGTTTAGTTTGATATGTTAAATTAGTGTACACAGGAATCATCTAAATTATATTAAAAGATATACCAGAATTAGAGTTTAGAAAATTAATAGAAATCCTATGTCGATGTGTGAAGGAAGGAACACAATGAAAAACTGGCTAGAAGCTGAAATCACAGCCTGGAAGCAAGACAAATAATTGACCAACAAAGCAGGACACTGAGAGGAAGGCAAAGGCCCATTTATGCAGTGCCCCCTCGGTATCAAAGGAGGGGTGCTGGAACTTTCAAATGTGCATGCAAGGCTACACAGAAGGAACTGAATGAATTTCCCATCCCTGTTCTACATAGTTTCTGAAGATTGGACTTTCTAGGTCTCTAACTCCTAGGAATTTAAATTTTAAACATTAAAATCATACGTAGCCATGATACGAAGATTGGGAAATTGCCAGCAATTTAAACTTACCCATCCTAAGATCCATCTCCATTAGCTCAGATTATGGCCAGTATTCTAAATATGTGTGCTTCATACACACTTCCCAGAAAATGGTTCTTTCTACCAAAAATATTGCTAATGCAGAGAGTGCCCATTGCAGCTTGCTCAGGACTGTCCTGCTGTGTGCCTGTTGCCCCAATGTCCATACTATCTGCGCTCTCCATTTCTTTATGAGATATCATTATTAATAACTATGTTAAAATAAGGCAGAATGGGCTTGATAGACCTCCCCTTTGTAGCACCAGCTCCTGCCATGATCTCATCTGGTAGTATACAAACAGATTTCTGACTTGAATACATGCTAAAATCTAAGAGATGATTTTCCATACCCATATTTTCTTTCCTGGCCCTTTCACACACAATGTAACCAATAACTCACTTGGAAAGACATTGCCCAGGGTGCTCAGTGATTACAGCACACCATGCTCAGACACTAGCAACCAGGAACAACTAACTTCTTCCAGTCTTGAGATGTAAAGTATGTACAGGGAAGGGAGGCTGGGCACTCCTGTTGCAGAACATATAGAGAGTAGTTAGCCACAAAGGTTTTGTCATTTGTTATATGGTGCCATTCTACAATGTTTACTTATTTTATATTTTGAGGTTTTCTTTCTATTTTTCAATAAACACTGCTGTTGCAGTAACTGAAAATGTACATTCTTAAATTGCTGAACTGGATATCATAAATTTGACCTATTTCCAAACCTATTTACAAAGTTGATGATGAAAGTATAACTTGCACATAACATGTGTTGACATTTATCCACAGTAGCGGAAGGGGCAGGTAGTGATATTGAGTACAAGAAAACTAAAAACACAAACGTATGAGAAGCAGTGGCATCAGCATCTGACTCAAAAGCTGGTAGTTACTTGAAAAAGACTGTATCTCAAGACAACTATTTAACATACACAGAAACGGACATGCATTTACATATCACTCTGTGAAGCATGACTTTTCACCTAGATCAAACTAATTACTCTCTAAATTAATTTTGCTCATTTTCAATTTCAAATATACTTGGCATATGTCAAAATTAACACCATTAAGTAGAAAAATTGCATTCAAACAAGAAAATGATGCCTGTGTTATATCCATGCCATCAGAGCTGTAATGAAAAAATCAGCAATTTATGTAATCATTCTATTTTTAAGTTTTAGAAGCAAAGCAAAGTTTTGAAAGCTCATTCTATAGAAGAAGTAATTTCTAACATTATTGCAAATGCTATTGTAATCTGGGTTAAGATGTTCAAACTTGAAGATAAAATTACCTATTTTGGAGTGATAAGAATACAAATTTTGGTAGAGAACACGGTTGTAGAAAAAAGTACATCCCTACTTGAAGAAATCTATGGAGCAAAATAATGTACTTGTGATTAGTAATGGTACACAAATATTATAATTCATAATCATATTCAAACTATAATGTTCTACTAATTAGAGCATATAGGTAGTCAGAGTGACTGAACTGCAAAATGTCTGTGATGGAATTAATGTTGAATATCCTAAAATATTTCTGTGCATACTTTATCTTTTGCCATCTAATATCAATTGGATTTTAGAAATGTTTGAGCCTCTGAAGCACTACTTTGTAAACTAACCTAAGTGACCTACAATGATATTGAATTTTATGCTATCAAATTTTCTGAACTTTGCTTGTGTTTTGTTAAGTATCAGTTGGAAATTCTTAAGCAAATTATTGAGCAAACCATACACAAAAATCTTCAGTTTTTGAAGCTTCTTGTGTAATGAAGTTTTTTTTTTATGCTGCAACAGGAAGGCACTGAAATTTACCCCCTACTGATGTTAGACATGGATCAACAAATTAAATAATGAAAGCTCAAATGGCGAACAAGATTTTATCTTGAAATTATGTAATTGAACTATCTCCATGTGTAGATGAAACTTCTGATGCAGCTTCTATTTTTAGTTGAAAGGAATAAAATTTTGCAACATTAAAAGTATAATAATATAATTGATGTTTTGTCTTATAAAATGTTAATAGAAAGTCTGAATTTTAAAAAGGCAGTACTTGTGAATGTTTGAGTTAAAATGTTTACACATTTCAAAACTGATGACATGGGATGTAGAATATTCCCTATTTAGCAGGTTTTGTACTAAGCTTACTAATTACACTAGCATGTTAGAAATTATATTTTCTCAATTAATAACATTATAGCCTCCAGAAAAAAAGTCAAGAAAGGTGTCAACAATTTCAAATGTATTAACCATATGACCTAGGTGTATAGTGGGCTATGCTATCTACATGTAAGTACACTCCATGTTGTTCACAGATGATGAAATTGCCAAATGACACATTTCTCAGAACATATCTCCATCGTTGTTAAATGGAGTTAATGATGTATGACTGTATAGCTAAAAAACTGATTAAAGCATGAGGATATACACCAATAATAATTATTAGAATACACCTAAGGCCGTTTAATATTTCGCCTTTGTATTTATTCTAAGACTCCAGAAAAGTTATTTCCCTTAAACGCCCGGCGTGCTCACACCTGTGATCCCAGCACTTTGAGAGGCCAACACAGGAGGAATGCTTCAGCCCAGGAGTTCAAGACCAACCTGGGAAACATAGTGAGATCTCATATCTACAAAAACAATTTCAAATGTTAGTAGGGCATGGTGGCACGTGCCTGTCGTCCCAGCTACTCAGGAGGCTGAGGTGGGAGGACTACTTGAACCCAGGAGGTCGAGGCTGCAGTGAGTCGTGATTGCACCACTGCACTCCAGTCTGGGTGACAGATGGAGACCCTTTCTTTAAAAAAAAAAAAAAAAAAAAAAAAAAAAAAAAGCGTTCTTACTATCCCTGGAAATATTTCCCTAAATAAGCAACACATGTATGTTCAGAGTCTTGTGTAAATTCTGCCCAGGTATCTTTTTAGTCAGTTTGTGGCACACTCCCATTTTTAGGTCATGCAAAAATTTTAAAATGTTATTTTTAAACAAATTTTTTGTTTATTTCTGATCCCCACTTCCAATCCCTCATATATTCCAACCCAGTGTATAAGCATGTGTGTCATCGCATAGGTACGTTTTCTTAAGAAATGCGTAATGCATATGGATCTCATTTGGTTTCCTACTTTTCTTGCTCAGTACTGCTTTTGAGTGTATTTATATTGTTATATGTGTATCTAGATGACAAAATATTCTTGCAAGGTAATCGATAGCTTAAATCATCTTATTTTACAAATCCATTCCCCTAGTAATGTCAACATGGGTTGCCTCCAATTCCGTTACCACCAAAAGTGCTGTAATGAAAATCTTCAAACACATCCATTCAGTGACATGTGGAAGCTACTCTGAAGTGGGATTGCTGAGCCCTTAACCATCTAAAGTCCACTTTTTGCTGTCATTGTGCACCGCAAAATTGCTGCATAATTTTTTCCTCTTGTCAGCTGAGTGTGAGGGTTCTGCTGCTTCCTCCACATTCTCACAGTATTTGAAATTATCCACCTTTTGGGGCTTAAGCAGTCTGATGAAGGCAAAGTGGTATTTTATTTTTTATTTTGATTTGCATTTCTTTGATTACTAATATGGTTGAGCATCTGCTTGTGTTCATATAATCATTACAGATTTCTCCCTCAGTAACACAGTGACTCATATCTTATACTTACTTTCTCCAGTGGGTTTTCCAGCTTTTTCTTGTTAATTTGCAGGCATTCCTTGTATTTTCTAGATGTTATTTTCAGATAATGTAAATGTTGTCTCCCAGACTGTTATCCATCTGTTAGCAGTATTTATGGTGCCTTTTGTTAAACAGAAATCCTTTAATACAGTCAAGCCTATAAATCTTCTGCTTTGTGGTTTGTGCTTTGAGGGTCTTTCCAATATTACTGAAAATCGTCTCATATTTTCTTCTCTTAATTTTATAGTTTTACCTCTTGAGTGTGGGCTTTAATCTCTGTGTAATTTATCTTAGTATATGAAGTGAGTATGGATCCAGTTTCATTTTTTTTATATTGTGTGAGACCATTTTCCCAACCCAACCAACTCCTGACTTGTGGTATCACATATGTTATACATGAAGTCTCCAGGTACATGTGAATCTATTGTTATAATCTCTTATTTTTTTTCCAATTGATATATTTATCTCTGCACTAGTACTACACCTTTTAAAATCACAATGATGTATAGCATGGCTTCATATTTGCTATAGCAAGTCCCATGTTTGCTCTTCTCTTTCAAAGTCAACCCAGTTACTTATGAACTTTTATTTTCCCATGAAAGTTTAGAATGTTTGTTGAGTTATCAAACATTCCTTTTGAATTTTTTACTGGAATTGCATTGAATTTGTGATATGGTTGGCTTTGTGTCCCCACCCGAATCTCATCTTCAATTGTAATCCCCAGGTGTTGACGGAGAAACCTGGTGGGAAGCCATTGAATCATGGGGGCAGTTTCCTCCATGCTTTTCTTGTGGTAATGAGAGAGTTCTTGTAAGATCTGATGGTTTTATAATTGTTTGGTAGTTCCTCTCTTGCTTGCTTTCACTTTCCTGCCACCTTGTGAAGAAGGTGCCTGCTTCCCCTTCCGCCACGACTGTAAATTTCCTGAGGCCTCCCCAGTCACGTGGAACTGTCAGTCAATTAAACTTCTTTTATTTATAAATTACCCAGTTTCAGGTAGTATCTTTATAGCAGTGTTAAAATGGACTACTACAATTTGAAAATGAATTCTGAGAGATAATACTTTTATAAGGTTAGGTTGTTCCATCACAAATACAGTATAAATATTTATTTATTCAGGTCTTATTAAACACTCCCAAATTTTTATCTGCAAAGATAATTATAAATTCAGTTATTGCTGTTTTGTTCTCTATTTCAGAATGGTACTTTGTGAAGATAATGTTTGCTGGGATGGAAAAGATGCCACTGATTATACTTAATGATTTTTGAATCTGGTAACCTTTCAGAGTGTTCTCTTTGTTCTAATAGTGTCTGTAGAAGATACTGGGTTATCTATGTAGAAGAACTTATCATCTTTAAGGAATAAAGTTTGTCTTTTCTCTTTCAATCTTTTCCCTTTTATTTTTTCATCTCTTACTTATGTATCTAAGAATTTATACTTTGTTAAATACCATGGTGATAATAGGCAATTCTATGTTGTTCTTGATCTAATCTTAAAAGCAACATATCATGTTTCTCCATCATATAAGATGTTTGCATAGAGACTTTGTGAAGTCAAGGAAATTACTTTCTGGTCACAGTTTTCTAAGTGTTTGTTTAATCATAAATAAGTGTCCAGCTTTATCAAATGCTCTTTTGTTTTTCACCTCTTAAGAAATTACACTTTTTTTCTTTAGTCCATTAATGTACTATATTGATACTACATTATGGTATCCCCATACCATTTGTATAATGGGTATAGCATATGAGTATATTGTGTATACTCATCATATGGCATATTGATGAGTATATTGTAAGATTCTCCCAAGGGTAGAACCTCACAATACCATATTCACAATATGAAATAAGTATGGATCCAATTTCTTTTTCCATATTGTATGAGATCATTCTCCCAACTCAATCTACTCCTGATTTGTAGTATCACATGTATGACATGTGTATATTGTGTCACATGTATTTGTGAAATACATACTCACACATGAGTATGTGTGAGTGTATTGTAAGGTTCTCCTAAGGATGAAGTATTCTTATATTCCTAAAGTCAACCTGAGGTATTTTTAATATGATGCTGACTTTAGTTAGCTCATATTTCATTTTAGACTCAGATAGTTTACAAAATAGTGTTTCCCAATATACTGAAGGCAAAAAGTAAATACAAAATTCATGTAAGCATGCATAATTTAGAGGCTGACCAGGTGGCAGTCATGAAAGAAAAGTATTAGAACACAACCAAGTTCCTTTCTTCCATGTTTTCTTCCTTCCATGTGAGCAATTCTGCCACCTACCTGGCACCCAGGGAAACTTCCTTATAAATATTTCAGCAGCAATTGTTGAAAAGAAAAGAAAACTAGCACCTGCTAAGGAATAACAATAGATTCTAAGCATTGTTTTACCATTTTAGAAGTTAAAAAAGAAAATCTCAAACTAAAAGCACATTTGAACTAATGCTATGATGCCTGCAGGCAGTCCTATCAGAAACCTGGTGGTGAGACTGTTTCCACTCTTAAAGATCTATTGGCTCAAGATTGTAGAGTGGGGTGGGGGATGCAGTATACAAAAGAATTAAAAGAGGAGTCTATTAGAAACCATTTCAGCCTTGCATCTACCACCATCCTCTTTGACAAGAGGCTTGAATTGTTCCAGCTGGAATATGCCTTTGCAAATAAAAACAGTATCATCAGTCATTGGAAGACAAACCTCAACAAATGTACATTGAGTGACTGCCTTGTGTAGAACACCAACACACATGAGATGCTTATGCTATAAAAAAGTATCTACTGAATAACTTCAGTAATGAGTTGCTGTTGAAATTTCTGGTGATATTTAAGCAAAAATCAGGAAACCATGACTGAGGCTGCAGAGAATTCTCATTCTCTTTGAGTAAGCTTTCCATCATACACTGTGGTAAAGTTTGGTGTGAAAGGAAAACTCTAAGCAATAATTCATTAATGGTTTAATCAATTCACTCATATTTATTGAGCCCCTAATAAGTGCTGATCACTGAGACTACAAAGATGATGACACATAGTTCCTAATTCCTACCTTTATGAAATGTACAGTAGAGTAGAGGGAATAATATGGTTTGGATCTCTATCCCCACCCAAATCTCATATTAAATTTTAATCTCCCATGTTGAAGGTGGGATCTGGTGGGAGGTGACTGGATCATGGGGCAGCTTTGCCCCTTGGTGCTGTTCTTGTGACAGTGAGTGAGTTTTTGTGAGATCTGATTCTTTAAAAGTATGTGGTACCTTCCCCGCCTTCTCTTTCTTCTGCTCTGGCCATGTGAAGTGCTGGCTCCCCGCTTCACCTTCCACCATGATTCTAGGTTTCCTGAGGCCTTACCAGAAGCCAAGCCGATGCCATCATGCTTCCTGTATAGCCTGCAGAATCATGAGCCAATTAAACTGGTTTTTTTTAAAAGTAAATTACTCAGTCTCAGGCATTTCTTTATAGCACCTGTGAGAACTGACTAATACAGAAAATTGGTATTGAGAAATGGGGCATTGCTATAAAGATACCTGAAAATGTGGAAGCAGCTTTGGAAATGGATAACAAACAGAGACGGGGAGAGTATGGAACTGAAATCAGTATGTCCAACAGATATCTTCCCTCCTATGTGCACTGCAACCTTATTCACAATAGCTAAAACATGTAGAAAACCTACATATTCATCAGTAGATGAATGCATAAAGAAAATGTGGCATATATACACGGTAGAAGACTATTTGACTATTTAATCTTAAAAAAGAAGGAAATGCTATCATTTGCAACAACATGAATGAACCTGAAGGACATTAACTGAAGTGAAATAAGTCAGGCACAGAAAGACAAATACTGCATAATCTTACTTATATGTGGGATCTTAAAAGATGCATTCATAGAAGCAGACAGTAGAATGGTATTTACCAGGGGCTAGGGAGAGGGAGTGGTTAATGAAGAGAGATGTTGGTCAAAGGGTACAAAGTATCAATTAGAAAGGATAAATAAGTTTCAGAGATTTATTGTACAGCATGATGACTATAGTTAAAAATTATACTTGAAAATTGTGAAGAAAGTAGATCTCAAATTTTTCTCATGACAGAAAAAAATGAGTATGTGAAGTGATGGTTATGTTAATTAGCTTGATTTAATCATTTCACCATGTATGTGTATATCAAAATATTACATTGTACAGCACAAAGACATTCAATTTTGTTTGTCAATTATACATTAACAGATGTGGGGGAAGTTTTTTAATAAAAAAATAAATGAAGACTCTCTACGTGTGTGTGCATGTATAACAGTAAGGATGCAGAAAGTTCCAGGTAGAATAAATGTAACATGTAAAGTCCCAAAGGAAAAGGAGAAAGAGAGCTCACATGTGTTTGGGCAACTGTTAGTCATTATGTATGATTGAGGCATAAAGTACTTTATGAGACTCAAGAATTAAGAAAGGGCCTGTATAACAGGCTGAAGAAATTGGTCTTTTCCTGAAGGAAAAGGGGAGTCATTGAAGAAGATTAAGCATAAGGATAACATTAGCTGCAAGACTGCCTTCCATGGCATTGAGCTTCTCATGAAGACCACCACCCTAAAAAGAAACCCATCAGCTCCCTCCATTTCAAGAAATGGCCAGCCACCAAAAACCCTCCACCCATATTGGACAGTCCTTCCTTTTTTGAAATCCCCAAACTGCTTAGCTTGCCCTCTTGTAGCCAAACAAAGACTGCCAAATGTACTGAAGACAAATGGGAAAGTCTCTCCTGCTTCCAAAAACTTCCAAAGTCACAAAACATGTAACATTTAGACTGCCTCATTGTTTCCTCTTTTATCCTATAAAACTGATTTTACGTT
Source organism: Macaca thibetana thibetana (assembly GCF_024542745.1). NCBI lineage: Eukaryota > Metazoa > Chordata > Mammalia > Primates > Cercopithecidae > Macaca > Macaca thibetana. The sequence goes on from NC_065589.1 coordinate 114,995,641, forward strand.
CTATGCCTTTGAAACTCTGCTGAAACAAAAGAGACAGTAGATGGGTTTCCTTACCCCAAGTTTATGAACAAACAACCTAGGTTAATTTTATCTTGAACTTAGTTTTGTCTTTGACATCAGAGAGGACACAAAATAGAAGACAGACTGGGGATGAAGGAGAGGCTGGATTAAAGGCAAGAAGACAACTGAGGACTCCAATGTGGTAATCCAAGCAAGTGAGGGAAGGAGAGAGAAAGAAGAAGAGTGGAGAGGGAGGGAGAAAGGAAGGAGGGGGCCTAAGTCAAGGCAGTGCCAATAGTGGTTAAATGATACAGAGAAATTGAAAAGGAGTTAAAGGGGGAGAATTAAAACAAGTTTCTGATTTCTGAATCAGAGGGTTAACATTCCCTGAATGTATAGGGTCACCAGATTATGGCCTATACCCAAATAATCAAATTAAGCTTTTAAAACAACAGTTGAGGAAACTATTATAGAGCATTTCCAAAAAATAATAACATCAACTAGAGCTGTGCAAAATATACCCATAAGATTTTTAAAGTAGATCCTTTAATATCAGAGCAAAAGTAAGAAAAGTTAGGCTTGAATCCATACTCTGGCCTTCATGTAGGAGGACTAGGGAGGGTGTCAAGTCAGGCCACCCGGAGTGGGGCTCAGGAATCATTTGCAGTCAGAGATAAGACTAGAGGCTACCAGAGTGGAAGATCCTGGAACTGTAAGACTGCTCAGCCAACTTCCAGGACAGAATCTATTGACCGGGTCACATGTTATTTAGTGCCTCAAGGTGGGTCCGAAATGATGACACTGAAGTTGAATTTTCTTTCTCTTCTGTTTCAGGTGATTCCCTTACAACTGTGTTCACATTACAACTCTGCTTGTCTTATTTTCTGCCCAACTGGTTGCTTTTCCCCCAACTGGTTGCTGTCTCTCTTTGCCTCTAGCTTTCCGCCTCTATTTCTGTCTCTCTGCTTCAACCTCTGAAATCTCACGTGGGTCCCTCCCTCTAAGAGGCATGTAAATGGGACAATGACTGCAAGGGACTTCTCTTTGTTCCTAGCTTCCCCCTGAGGGCAAGCACATTTTTGCAACACAGGTTAGGCTCTCTTTTGCCTCTCCAGGCACAGGAATGTGCACATACACGTGCATATACACACACATGCACTCACACATTTGTGACTTTCTATTTACTTACGTAGCTCTTTAAAGATAAACTTTCGGACAAGAACAATGCAATTATACTCAAATCTCTAGCACCCAGCACTTGATACCTAGGAGGAACTTAAACAATATTTGTTGAATGAATGCTTAATAAATGTGTCCTCCAAAAAATTCTAGGGTAAGAAAGAGTATGAGACAGGCACGCATTCCCAAAACAAGTACTATAATTGAGTGCTAAGTTATAAAAGTGATTATAGGAAGTGCAAACTACAAATCGATGCACCACAAATTGCACATCACAGTGAATACGTGTCATCAGAAAGCTCTGTGTTTGAGTGGCAAAGCACTAAAGTAGACAGCCTGCACCTTTGTATATGAGATATAGCTCTCAAAATATATGTCAGCTAACTCAAAAATATTTGGCAAACTACAGTGCATTTAGAGATTAAGATAGACAAAGTCAGAATTCACTATCATTTATCCTTATTGCTTAAGCTCCAAGAGGGGAGGAAAGAACTGCTGTCTGTAAGTGCAGTTATGCAAGTGGTCGGGGCACGTGTGAGCCTCCCTGCAAGGTTCAGGCTCCTTACATAAATGAGAATAAACTGCCTCCCCTTGTCCAAAAATATGCAAGATTTTTTTCAACCATCCTGGTCTAAGGAAAATTTAACAGACATGCTATAGAGGCTCCCTCACAATTCATTTTCTAAAGATATGAGTTCTTTGACAATTTGAGAATATGGCACAAACTGGAAATCAGACTGATGGATGGAAATGTAAATATGAAATTTTAATGAGGAATCTTCCTTCTCACCTAAAAAGAGATGGTAAATATTTCATGCCCTGCTCAGCATGACTTCAAGTGTCTGGTACCATTAGCGAGATACTCCTCATCTTCTCCAAAAAAAGCTAACACTGGTTTGTGATATTTCATAATATCAAACATAGCCCAACTCTTCCACTTCATGCAGTGAACATGCAAATTTCCAGGGTAAAAACCACCACTGAATTATCTCATGAATGCCTCATTTTGCTCTTCTCTTTGGTCTGCTATCTTTGACTTGTTAAAGAAAAGCTCCTATTAAATGAAATATGCAGAGAAGAGAAAAACGATTTGCTGAAATGGACTGGAAATTAATTAAAATTTTGCATTGAATTTTCAGCCAGTGTTTTGGAAATCTATTTTCCTTGTACAGGCCTACTTTGGTCATAGTGACTCTTTTAAGCTCAGGACAGGCTAACATACCTGTAAGGAAGGGGACACAGCAAAAGGCAAGTATGGAAGGAGAAGGAAAACTGAAGTATCTTACAGGAGAATCAACAGAGGGCAAAACTGTTCGGGTTTGCTCGGATTAATAATGACATAAATCTCAAAACAGCTAAGTCAAGAAGGTAGCTTTGCAGAAGAAAAGCAAAAGCAGTAGGAGTGTTAAGAACCAAATCAGATCACCTAAAGAATCCGATTCTCCAAGGCAAGAGCAAAGAGCACCTGGGTCCATGTTGGGAGGATGCAAAGTAAACAGCAATCAAATGAAAACAAGCTTCAGTCAGCTCATTGTTATGCAAGTCAGGATTCAATCCTATACACTGGTATCCTTGAGGGGAACCAAGGATCCACAAAATGAAAGAAACTCAAGGAAAAGGATCCTGTGCTGTCCACAAGTGTACTGCAAAAAACCTGAAGACCACAGAATTGACTCTAGAAGCAGTTAGCAAAGTGGTTAAGCCCACAATTCCTGCTGTCTAGCTGGGTGATCTTGAAGAAATTATTTACCATTTCTAAATATTGGTTACAGAGTTTAACAGAACATGACTCAGCTATTGTTAGTCTGACTCTTCCTGAAGACCTTCAAAGTGTTTGATATCTGATGTTGTTCCTAAATGATTTGTAGTTTTAGTCCTTTTTCTCATATATCTTCCTTACAAACAAACAAAAAAAGCAATAACTGCTACTGAAACTACTGCTTCTGAATGTATATCTACTTACACTATTTTCTGATTGCTTCTGCCAAGAGGAACGAAAGCCAACAGACACCTAGATATTCAATGAAAAGGCTGGGAGAGGATTTGAAGGGGACCAGACAGGCCCTCAAAAACACTTTTAAAAAAGAACTGCCATATGATCCAGCAATCCTGCTTCTGGGCATATATCCGAAACAATTGAAGTTAATGTGTTGAAGAGATATCTAAATTCCCTTGTTCGTTGCAGCATTATTCACAATAGCCAAGGTATGGAAGTAAGCTAAGTGTCTATCAACAGATAACAGATAAATAAAGAAAATGTGGTATATATACACAATGGAATATTATTCTGTTTTTAAATAGAAGGAAATTCTTTTCTTTTTTTTCCTTTTTTTTTTTTTCTTTTTTTTGACGGAGTCTCGCTCTGTCACCCAGGCTGGAGTGCAATGGTGGATCTTGGCTCACTGCAAGCTCCGCCTCCCGGGTTCACGCCATTCTCCTGCCTCAGCCTCCCAAGTAGCTGGGACTACAGGCACCCGACACCAGGCCCAGTTAATTTATTTATTTATTTATTTTTGTACTTTTAGTAAAGACAGGGTTGCACCGTGTTAGCCAGGATGGTCTTGATCTCCTGACCTCGTGATCCGCCCGCCTCGGCCTCCCAAAGTTCTGGGATTACAGACATGAGCCACCATGCCCAGCCAATAAAAGGAAATTCTATCATTTATGAAAACATGGATGAACCTGGAGGACATTATGCTAAGCGAAACAAGCCAGGCAAAGAAACACAAGTACCACATGATCTCATTTATATGTGGAATCTAAAAAAATTCAAACATATGGAAGCAGAGAGAGTAGAGTGGTAATTACCAGAGGCTGAGGGGTAGGAGGTGGATAGGGAAATGTAGGTAATAGGTACATAGTTTCAGTTAGACAGAAGGAATAAGTCTGTGAGACCTATTGCATGGCAGAGTGACTACAGTTAATAATGTATTGTATATTTCAAAATTGCTAAGAGAAAATTTCAAATATCTAACCACAAAAAAATAATAAGTGAGATGATGGATATGTTAACTAGCTTGATTTAATCATTCCACATTGTATTCTCACATCCAAACATCACATTGTACCCTAGACATATTTACAATTATTACCTGTCAATTAAAAAGAGTATTAATTCTAAAAGAAAACAAAGAATTTAACTAGAAAAGAAAGCAAACCAGGGCGAAGCCTGTCTCCATTCTGCAACCTCCTTCCACCTCCCTCTAGTGGGCACCTCATTCCCTTCCAGATGTCCAGTACTTTCTACCTGCCTCACTTCTTTCCGCCTCAGAGAAACTAGGAAAATACCTCACAAAGGTCACTTACAGCAGAGTGTGCAAGTCCGGGGTTTCTTTCCCATGGGAATCGTGTGCTGAGCTTTATCTCTGATGAGAAATAAAAGGCCCTCTGTCCATTCAAGGGACTTTAAGAATGGTGGAAATGAAATAGAAGAAGATTACAAGTGCCACAGAAGTAAGTCACAGTCAATAATCAGAGATTGCTCTGCCTACAGCTAAAGCTGGCCTCAACTCAAGCTATGAAAAATAATTCAGTCTCCTTTTAATTAATCATGATCACTCATAGCCTAAAAATTATCACTCAGAGCATGAGATATTATTATAAACAGAAATGGAGACGACGTACTAATTCCAAGTCATAGCCTGGAAGCTCCTCTTTTGGGAAAACCCCAGTATTAAGCTGTAATATCCTGATCTGATCTGCTCTCCTCATGTTGAAGCAACACAATTCTAACCGACTGAGGAATGCAGTAAAATGGTGCTTTCTCTAGTTTCGGTCCTTCTTGTGATCCGGAGCTATAGAGTTCTCCACCTATTTTTTACTTACATGACTCATTACCCAACAAACCAAAAATGGTCTCCCATGCTAGCTGACCTGAAAACCCTCCTAATTTCAACTTGATAAGAAACATTGAATTAATTAAATCTAAGTAGAGGTTATCCTGAACTGAGACAATGGCTCCCTCTGTGAGAACTGCAAACACAAACCTTAGAAGCCTTTTATGGCCAGGTTAACATGAACAGCTCTCCCCTCAGCTGCAAATGTGTCGGCTGCCTGCTAAGTCAGGTTCGGGATGCACAGAGGCTCTACCGGGGGATGTGGTGTATAATGAGTGGGGCCCATTACCGAGCAGTTGGTTATGCAGCACGCAGTTGAAGGAATCAAATACCACAGAGCTCCTGCCCCCACCTGCATCCCCTCTCTTCCTTGGCTTGCTGCATCAAATGCCATTTCTGTCAGCACACACACATACACACAAATACACAATGAAAGATGAGGTACACACCTGCCTGCTTTAACTCTGGGGTTTTAACAATGAAAGATGAGGCACACACCTGCCTGCTTTAACTCTAGGCTCTCCTAACAGGGAGCCAAGGCATTGGAGTGACACAGAGAGGTCAGGTAAGTGAAGGCCATAGTCTTTCACTTGCCTGACCCCCAGAAGAGTCCCCTTCATCTATGGTTTAGCCTTGGCAGATGACAGTCCTTATTTTATAACCTGGGAGCCGGGTGATGATGCATTGAAAGGGTGGTGAATGTAAGAATAACAGTTCAAAGTGAGAGCATGAGAGCCAGGCTGCAGGTGCAGAAGAGTTAGAAAGGTGGGCCTGAATCTCAATGTATTTGGCACTTAGCTCATAATTGGATAGAGAGATCCTCAACCCTGTTTAAGTAGAGATTAAAATATTAGTACCAAGTATTGAGCATCTATTGTGCCCCAGATTTTTAAATATACTACATGTAGTTATGACTTAGGTATTAGTAATCCCCATTTCATCAGATGAGGAAAGTAGGGCTCAAAGGGTGAAGTAGCTGTCTCAAAGTCACACAGGGAGCAAGAGCTGGAGGAGGCCTTCAGACCCAGCATGCCTACATGTGATCTGTATATGAGAGCCAACTATCACAGTCCTCAGCAAACACAAACTCATGGGCATTCTGAAGTCCAGAGAGAGGTCCCAGTGTTCTTCTAGAAGAACCTTCCAGAAGGTTTATTTGAGGAGATGCAATTTTAAAAGGAAGTAAACAGATGATGGCAGGACAAGAAAACAGGCTCTCTTCTGAGCCTAATTGCAATTAGCAAATAACCTCAGCCTCAAATTATGATGTATTTGGCACCAGAAATTAAATTCATTAATTATCGTGCAGCCAACACTGAAATCTGGCAGCAAGTCTATCCTCTGAATAAAATATTTTCAAATGAATAGCATACATATTCCTCCTTATTAACAATTTAATAGCTATGTGTTAACCATTTTGAATTAAGTGAAAAAGAAAAAGGGCAGTAAGAGAATTGGAAGATATTCAAATCAGGAGTACCCTGGGTTGGAAAGCAATAGAATTGAGACCTCTAGAAAGAACTGTTTTCTGTGTTCTGGTAGTTCAAGTGTGACACAGACGGTTGAGCCTATCCTTAGTCCAGTGCATAAAGTAAAGCTTGCCTATTTGTTTTAAAATTGCCCCTTTACAAATTAAAACTTGAAATCTGCAAGTATATTTGTCTGCCTATATTCTCATTCATGTATTAATTATCTTCCCCCTTTATTAACTGATAAGCACATGTGTATAGAGTGTGTCAGGCACTGTGCTAGACTCTGGGGATTCACTGTGCTAGCCTCTGTGCGTCAAGCACAACAATACATAGTGCTTGTCCACAGGACATCACGGTCCAGTCAGATAATAGGCACAAAAATATTAAGTAGGTACACTATGTGGGAAGGATAGAGCTATGCAAAGAATGTTTTAAGAGCTTGGAGGAGGATTTGGGGGAGTAGACCGGGGTAAACCAGAAAAACATCATGGAGGAGGTGATGTTTGAACCAGATCTTTAAAGATCATAACAGCCACTGCAAGAAAGAAAAGGGAAGAAAGAAGAGGAGGTCATTTCAAAGAGACAGCAGAGCATGAAAACATCCATGTAGGCTGGAAGCAAGGTAATGTGCATCATGCTGCTCCTGCAATCAGTTTGGTAGGCAAGCAGTGAAACTGGGGGCAGAGAGCTAAGCAAAGACAGCATGGAGGGTCTTGCATTAATGAATGTTAATGAATCTTAACTTGATCTCATCAAACATTTTTCCATCATAATATTTGCCAGTCAGTAAACAAACTGGTCATGTACAACCAGGAGAGAGATGGTTCATAAGTGAGCTATTTCAGATAAAGTTTAAATAACTAAGGGATTTTTTAATATGATTAACTGTTTTTATACACTACAAGTTCAAAGTTAGTCCTGTAATAACATTCATAACCCTCAGTTACTCACATATTGATATGTCTTCTTGAATGGGAGAAAAAGAGGAAGTTATAGCCAACAAGCCAAGAAGTGGGAAGACAGAATCAAGGCATTTATGGGAAGATGTCCCATATGAACAGCACTCATTATGCAACTTTGTGAAGGAAAGGTTGCCAATGACTATAGTAGTGGTGGAGAGTCCCTGAGGGCCTACAGCAGAGTTTTATTGGTGCACTTTTCTTGACAAAGTTATGAATTGTCAGTTTGCCATCTCCACCCACAATGCACTTCTCACCACCACGACAGTTCCTCCAAAAGCCAATCTCAGCATCTAGAACAATACGTAAGTCTAGGAGATGTTTGACATATGTTGATTGTTTCTAGCACCAATCATCTGCTATCTAGTGCTTAGCTTTTTATATAGCACTACGTAATGGCAATAGACAACTGATTTAAAAAGTCGATACTGAAAGTGAGGTCTGAACGGCAATAACCTACAGTGTATGAATTTGTTGTGGAAACAGACATTAGGCAGCAGTAAAAACTGTTATAGGAGGCTTAAAAATGCTTAGGAGACCATTTTTAGAATGCTGGAAATATCATGAGAAACTGTTAGACAAAGCTGGCAAAATGGCAAGAAAGTCACTATAGGAAGACAGAAAAATAGTGACCCATGTTATGGCACAGTGAAATATTTGGTAACCTCATATGCTTTGACTGATGCAATTACATTTATGAGTAAGTCCAACCACAAAGACAGCTCAAATTAATAGCATCAGTTCTAGAACCAAATATCTGTACAAAGCTGTCATCTCTCTTGGACCGCTGACTTGTGTAACAAGAAGGTCAAAATACTTATAAACTTTCTGACATAGTACTTTGTGTAGCAAAATCTCTGGGATAAGAGTCTTTCAGGGAAAAAGGTATCCAGTCCTTGTCCTGTCACTAACTATCTATATGAAGACGTGTCCCTGACTTCTCTGTGCCCCAGCTATTTCATCTGTACCATGGGGATTAAGGAAATGGATAGACCAGGAGAGAGTTGTTAATATTGCACTTATTTTATTTTTTTTTATTTATTTGGCTGCAGTGCAGTGGCACAATCTTGGCTCACTGCAACCTTCCCCTCCCAGATTCAAGCGATTCTCCTGCCTCAGCCTCCTCCCCAGTAGCTGGGACTACAGGAGCAGGCCACCATGCCCGGCTAATTTTTGTATTTTCAGTAGAGATAGGATTTCACCATGTTGGCCAGGCTGGTCTCGAGCTCCTTACCTCAGGTGATCTGCCCGCCTCAGCTTACCAAAGCACTGGGATTAAAGACATGAGCCACCACGTCCGGCCTGCACTTAAATCTTTTCACCAACTGAGTATAAAAAGCAAACTGCAGCGAGGAGCCAGCAAAATTTGTCACTGACTAGCAGAAGAAAGATTGGCTGTAATCTAGAAATAATTGCCTTACATGAGATAACACACCAACAAACAAAAGTTTACCTGCACACAAAGAAACATTTTTTAAAACTCAGCATGGAATCTAACAAAAATTCTGAGATGGATACAGGAAAGAAACAAGTAAAAGATAAAGACAGACTATTTCCCAAAGACAAAGAACATTTGAGGCAGCAATTGCCTTCCACTTTCAAAAAGAATAAAAGATAAATGATACTTTATTTTTCTAAAAAATATCTAATACAAGAGATTACAGAATGGGTAAAATGGAGGCTGAGGAGCTAAGGAAGAAAATTAAGGAGAAGAAAAATATTATTGCAGAAATTTAGACTGAATTCAAAGAAAAAGTATACCATACATAATGTCAAACAAAGTAGCAAGGAGAGAATCAAAAATGTTTAAGAAAAAAACAAAACAACAAAAAAAATAGAGATACAAAATACCGATAACTGGTGTTTCCTAAAAGACAATAGAGTAAAAGAAAAAATAAACATCAGAGATACATGTTAATCATAACCAACTATATTTGGAACAAAAAAAGCCCGAGACGGGCGGATCACGAGGTCAGGAGATCGAGACCATCCTGGCTAACACCGTGAAACCCCGTCTCTACTAAAAATACAAAAAACTAGCCGGGCGAGGTGGCGGGCGCCTGTAGTCCCAGCTACTCCGGAGGCTGAGGCAGGAGAATGGCGTAAACCTGGGAGGCGGAGCTTGCAGTGAGCTGAGATCCAGCCACTGCACTTCAGCCCGGGCTACAGAGCAAGACTCCGTCTCAAAAAAAAAAAAAAAAAAAATTACAAAGTTATTTTTTTCACCAGGTAACAGAATTTTGTGTGATTTTTACTAGTTTTCCCCTATTTTCTATGTCATACTTTTTACAATGTTAAAAAAAAACTCTTCACAATTATAAAAAGCAAAGTCTTACTTGAAGACTGAGCAAGTTGCTCCAAGATGTTCAAGGACTCTATCAAAAGCAAATCAGACCATTGTAAAATGACGGTGACTTCAATAAAAGAAGTCTTTGTTCACTGCTGAGATAGCTTTCCTGGATCGGCCGTGCAATTTCTTCTTTAAAATCACAAAGAGTTTGAAATGTTATTGTCAAACTCAGTTTTTTTCCCAAAATGGAAGCAGCTGATGCCCCTTTACTACCACCTATACCAAAAAGATTGTGCCAAAATTTCTAGAACCCATATTACTCTAGCATTTAGCGCACACATTTCTTAATTGTATCTTTTCTTATCTCTAGAAGCAGAGATGAAAGCTTCAGCAGTTAGAGGCAGTGTTGTAAACTTCTCTTGCCTTTCTCACAGTGCCTAGCATAAACAAGGGACAGAGGTGCTTCTCTAAATCTTTCTAAATTAGATACTGGTCCATCTGGGAAGCAAATGCCACTATCAAGCCAGTCACAAATGTCTATTTCAAATATAGGACAACATGATAGTTTCTGATCCTACATGGAAATAAAATTCTTCGGTTTTACCTAAATCCCCAAAAAGTCAGCAGCTTTTACTTCCAGTATGAATAATGAAAAACAATGCATATTCCATGGTCCAATTCTGTTCCTTTGCAAACTACAACAAGTAAAGACCAATGACAACAGGGCAGCCTTGCTCTGCAAACCTTCTGATGGAATAGACTGAAACTATTAGGTGTAGTCATTAAGTTTCACATTCACAGAAGGTTCATCACTATGTTCCTTCTCAAAAGGAGTTCAGAAGTAATCTGATGTCCTTACTTTTTCAATTTCAGGTAGGTGGGAGCTGGTGGGCTTCATTTGTCAGGGAACGAATTATCCTTCAGTTCAAAGAAGAAAGCAATTTATTGTTTCAAGAGATAGTCTCATATGAAATTTATCCAGCTGTCCACAAAAAAAAAAAAAAAGAAATTTATCCAGCTGTCCAAGGTCAAGGTGGAGGTTCTCATCCATACCAAGCAGCAGGAATGAACATGAAAAGAAAAACTACAGGTTGACTGCAAGTATTAAACACCTGACCCCAAACAAGGGATTAAATATACAATAAAATAATTAAAATAATTTGTAGGATGACCTCCTTCTTTGTACCCTCCCCAACCCAAAGTGGTCAAGGGGATTAGTAAGTGCTCTACACACATTCAGAAAGGTAAATGGATTTCTCAGAGTGGGAAAAACAGACCTTTCATGATTTCAGCATATACTGAAGGGCAATTTTGTGTAGTATTTTTTTTTCCTATTAGTTATGAGTCAGATGGACCTCCATTCCTGGCATCAGAAAAAAGTCTGTAATATTTCTTGAGTAACTAGATTAACGGCTATAACCTCACTTCTAATATTTCTTTCTAACCTAAAATACCCCCCTCCTATAAGCCACATCATTATCTCCCTTAGAACGTAATTCAGATAGAAGTTCCTCAGGTGGTATCCCACATTGGTCCCTACTTTTCCCTTCTGTAGTCCTTTCAATCCCTCAGACATTTATAAAAATGAAGCATAAATTGTCATGACATTTTGCATTACCTATAAATATTCAAACCAAAACCAAAAGGTCTCAGTCAGCTCAGCCTGCCATTAAAAAAAAAAAAAAAAAAAAAAAAAAAAACTTTTAGACTGGGTAGCGGTCTGGAAGCTGGAGGTCCAAGATCAGGTTGTCAGCATGGTCAAGTTCTGGTGAGGCCCTTTTCCTGGCTTGGAAATGCCCGCTTTCTCCACGTGGTAAAGAAAGAGATACAGGGAGAGAGGAAGAAAGGGAGAGAAGGAGAGAGAAAGAGAGAGAGAGAGAAAGAGAGAGATGGAGAGAGCGCTTGCTCTGTGTGTCTTATGAGGACACCAATCCCATTGAATCAGGGTCACATCCTTATGACCTCATTTAACTTTAATTACCTCCTTAGAGGCTCTATCTTTCAATATAGTCATATTAAGGGGTTAGGGCTTCAATGTATGAATTTTGAGAGGATACAATTAAATTCTTAGAGAATAGGAATTCTATCAGAATTCTGAATTATATTCATACTTATATTTTGGAAAAAAATATTCAATATACAAAATACAAATCTGCACATGAAAGAGTAGAGCAGGATGAGTCTTCACCAGAAAATGCAGCATGAAAATGGTCATATAATGGTCATGTGGTAATGCAAAGTGTGTCTTCACTTATTTATAGGCACTAATACCTTACAGGGAAGCATCAGGATTTAAAATCATTATCCAACATTCAAAGGCACATTTATTTAACATTTACTTAGTTCATTTATTTATATTTTTCAATACCTATCTTATTTAAGACTCTAAGCTAGATGTTGAGAGAATAAAAAGATTAAATAAGACCCAGTCTGGGGACTTAACCATATAAACGGAGAGACGTGTTGGCAATGCTTGCAATAGAACATAGAATTAACTAATTCGATAAATATGGTTTGAATGCCCATGATTTGCCTGGCACAATGCCAAGTATTGGAGAGATATGTAAAAACGTGTGGCATACACCCTGAACTCAGGGAGTTCAGTGACTAGCCTAGGAGTTTTAATACATGCATAAGACAGATACAAAGTACAGTTGAACTGAGTTGGAGGTAGGGGGTTGGAGTGAGATCAATTCTTTTATGGTATCAGAGAAGTCTTCATTAAAGAGGTTAAAATAATACTAAGCCTTGACTGTAAAAATGTAAAACAATCTCCATCACAAATTGGCTGGCCATTCACTCTTCCTAATTGCAGGCATAAACCAGTTTCCAGTCTTCAGCAGTGATGTATATATCTTTGTTGGCTACATATTCTTAAGTATGCCTGATCTATTTCCTACATCGGTCTCTAAGCTCCTATGGTCAAATCCTCTGAAATATTTCTCAAATTATTTTCATAAGCATAGATCCTACTGGGAGATTTTCAACATCTGTAGAGTGAGCAGATTATCAATTAAAACCAGAGTTTGCAAATCCATTTTTGGCAGAGTCACAGACTATATAATCCAAATAACTATTGCACTAAAACAACTATATCCCAGATAAAATATTATTTTAAATGCATTACTAGGTCTCCAGGAAGAAATGGAAATCTCCAGGGCCCTCACACCTCTACCAAAGCGGAGAGCAGATCTGGAAGTAATCAGCAAGTTTTTAGAATGGGGTGGCCCCAAGAGCAAATGTTTTAGCAACACTGAAGAAATATCTTAGTACAGCAGCAAAATGGGGGACCTGAGTTTGAAACACTCACAATAAAGTCAGAGACCATTAAAGAAGGGCATTGTAGCCCCAAATTGTGAGAATCCCTTAGCAGACGCCAATGGAATCTTCTATGAAGAAAACCACGGACAATTTAGGTTCACATAGTTCCCAGAAAGTAAAACTAAATGAATGCAATACAGTTAAATATTACAAAAATACAAGAATACAAGCCATCATGAATGAGACTCCATAGAAATCGCCATCAATATACTTAGATCTCTAAGAACTTTGAATTCTTTAATTATCAAATATTGACCAGAATGCAATTATGAATATAACATATAAACAAACAAAAATTTGAGTCACAAAAAAGAAGAAGAAATGAGAAATTATGAGCTGAGCCTTCCAAATCTGAAAATCCAAAATTTAAAATACTCCAAGTTCTAAAACATTTTGAGCACCAACATGATGCTTAAAGGAAATGTTCATTGGAGCATTTCAAATTTCAAATTTTTAGATTTCGGATGCTCAATTGATAAGCATGACACAAATATTCCAAAATTCAAAACAGTTTTGGTCCAAAGCATTTCTGTTAAGGGGTACTCAACCTGTAATAAAAATGACCAGGTGTGTTTGTAATTGCTTCTAGAAATGAAACCGTCGTTGGAAAAAATTCTAAATTGGGGTTAAATATCCAATTATGCATAATGAAGAAGAAAAAACTAAAGTGATAGAACTGGCCAATGACACAACACAAAGGGATGGGAATCAAAAATCAGAAGTGAAAATATATGGAAAGCAGAATGAGAAGATCTTACAACCAACGAATCAGATTCCCAACATGAAAAAATAGAAAAAGAAACAAGTAAGAGATGATACTTGAGAAGACAATAATTGGAGATTAACACAAAACATAATGTATCCCAAGCAGGATAAATCAATCCATACCTAGACACATTATAGTAAAAATATGGAATATCAAGACAAAGAGAAGATATTAAAGTACCCAGAGAAAAAAATAGATAATACAAAGCTGGCAGCAAACTTCTCAACAACTATCAAAACCAGAAAGCAGTACAGGAGGGCGGCGCAAGATGGCCAAATAGGAACAGCTCCAGTCTCCAACTCCCAGCACGAGCAACACAGAAGACAGGTGATTTCTGCATTTTCAACTGAGGTACTGGGTTTATCTCACTAGGGAGTGCCGGACAATTGGTGCTGGTCAGCTGCTGCAGCCAGACCAGCGAGAGCTGAGGCAGGGCGAGGCATCGCCTCCCCTGGGAAGCGCAAGGGGGAAGGGAATCCCTTTTCCTAGCCAGGGGAAATGAGACACTCAACACCTGGAAAATCGGGTAACTCACACCCCAATACTGCACTCTACCAAGGATCTTAGCAAACGGGCACGCCAGGAGACTATATTCCACACCTGGCCGGGAGCGTCCCACGTCTGCCCACGGAGCCTCCCTCATTGCTAGCACAGCAGTCTGCGATCTCGCGGCAATGCAGAAGCAAGGCTGGGGGAGGGGAGCCCGCCATTGCTGAGGCTTAAGTAGATAAACAAAGCAGCTGGGAAGCTCGAACTGGGTGGAGCTCACAGCAGCTCAAGGAGTCCTGCCTGTCTCTGTAGACTCCACCTCTGGGGACAGGGCACAGCTAAACAACAACAACAACAAAAAGCAGCAAAAATCTCTGCAGATGCAAACGACTCTGTCTGACAGCTTTAAAGAGAGCAGTGGATCTCCCAACACGGAGGTTGAGATCTGAGAATGGACAGACTGCCTGCTCAAGTGGGTCCCTGACCCCTGAGCAGCCTAACTGGGAGACATCTCCCAATAGGGGCAGACCAACACCCCACACCTCACACGGTGGAGTACACCCCTGAGAGGAAGCTTCCAAAGCAAGGATCAGACAGGTACACTCGCTGTTCAGCAATATTCTACCTTCTGCAGTCTCTGCTGCTGATACCCAGGCAAACAGGGTCTGGAGTGGACCTCAAGCAATCTCCAACAGACCTACAGCTGAGGGTCCTGACTGTTAGAAGGAAAACTAAAAAACAGGAAGCACACCCACATCAAAACCCCATCAGTACGTCACCATCATCAAAGACCAGAGGCAGATAAAACCACAAAGTTGGGGAAAAAGCAGGGCAGAAAAGCTGGAAATTCAAAAAATAAGAGCGCATCGCCCCTTGCAAAGGAACACAGCTCATCGCCAGCAACCGATCAAAGCTGGACAGAGAATGACTTTGACGAGATGAGAGAAGAAGGCTCCAGTCCATCAAACTTCTCAGAGCTAAAGGAAGAATTACATACCCAGCGCAAAGAAACTAAAAATCTTGAAAAAAGAGTGGAAGAATTGATAACTAGAATATTAATGCAGAGAAGGCCAAAAACGAATTGACAGAGATGAAAACCATGACACGAGAAATACGTGACAAATGCACAAGCTTCAGTAACCGACTCGATCAACTGGAAGAAAGAGTATCAGTGATTGAGGATTCAATGAATGAAATGAAGCGAGGAGAGAAATCTAAAGAAAAAAGAAGAAAAAGAAATGAACAAAGCCTGCAAGAAGTATGGGATTCTGTAAAAAGACCAAATCTACATCTGATTGGGGTGCCTGAAAGTGAGGGGGAAAATGGAACCAAGTTGGAAAACACTCTTCAGGATATCATCCAGGAGAACTTCCCCAACCTAGTAGGGCAGGCCAACATTCAAATCCAGGAAATACAGAGAATGCCACAGAGATACTCCTCGAGAAGAGCAACTCCAAGACACATAATTGCCAGATTCACCAAAGTTGAAATGAAGGAAAAAATCTTAAGGGCAGCCAGAGAGAAAGGTTGGGTTACCCACAAAGGGAAGCCCATCAGACTAACAGCAGATCACTTGGCAGAAACTCTACAAGCCAGAAGAGGGTAGGGGCCAATATTTAACATTCTTAAAGAAAAGAATTTTAAACCCAGAATTTCATATCCAGCCAAACTAAGTTTCATAAGTGAAGGAGAAATAAAATCCTTTACAGATAAGCAAATGCTTAGAGATCTTGTCACCACCAGGCCTGCCCTACAAGAGACACTGAAGGAAGCACTAAGCATGGAAAGGAACAACCAGTATCAGCCATTGCAAAAACATGCCAAAATGTAAAGACCATCGAGGCTAGGAAGAAACTGCATCAACTAACGAGCAAAATAACCAGTTAATATCATAATGGCAGGATCAAGTTCACACATAACAATCTTAACCTTAAATGTAAATGGACTAAATGCTCCAATTAAAAGAAAAAGACTGAAAAACTGGATAAAGAGTCAAGACCCATTAGTTTGCTGTATTCAGGAGACCCATTTCACATGCAGAGACATATATAGACTCAAAATAAAGGGATGGAGGAAGATCTACCAAGCAAATGGAGAACAAAAAAAAGCAGGGGTTGCAATTCTAGTCTCTGATAAAACAGACTTTAAACCATCAAAGATCAAAAGAGACAAAGAAGGCCATTACATAATGGTAAAGGGATCAATTCAAGAGGAAGAGCTAACTATCCTAAATATATATGCACCCAATACAGGAGCACCCAGATTCATAAAGCAAGTCCTCAGAGACTTACAAAGAGACTTAGACTCCCATACGATAATCATGGGAGATTTCAACACCCCACTGTCAACATTAGACAGATCAACGAGACAGAAAGTTAACAAGGATATCTAGGGATTGAACTCAGCTCTGCAGCAAGAAGACCTAATACACATCTACAGAACTCTCCACACAAAATCAACAGAATATACATTCTACTCAGCACCACATCACACTTATTCCAAAATTGACCAAATACTTGGAAGTAAAGCACTCCTCAGCAAATGTACAAGAACAGAAATTATAACAAACTGTCTCTCAGACCACAGTGCAATCAAACTAGAACTCAGGACTACGAAACTCAATCAAAACCGCTCAACTACATGAAAACTGAATAACCTGCTCCTGAATGACTACTGGGTACATAACGAAATAAAGGCAGAAATAAAGATGTTCTTTGAAACCAATGAGAACAAAGATACAACATACAAGAATCTCTGGGACACATTTAAAGCAGTGTGTAGAGGGAAATTTATAGCACTAAATGCCCACAAGAGAAAGCAGGAAAGATCTAAAACTGACACTCTAACATCGCAATTAAAAGAACTAGAGAAGCAAGAGCAAACACATTCGAAAGCTAGCAGAAGACAAGAAATAACTAAGATCAGAGCAGAACTGAAGGAGATAGAGACACAAAAAACCCTCCAAAAAATCAATGAATCCAGGAGTTGGTTTTTTGAAAAGATCAACAAAATTGACAGACCGCTAGCAAGACTAATAAAGAAGAAAAGAGAGAAGAATCAAATAGATGCAATAAAAAATGATAGAGGGGATATCACCACCGACCCCACAGAAATACAAACTACCATCAGAGAACGCTATAAACACCTCTACGCAAATAAACTGGAAAATCTAGAAGAAATGCATAATTTCCTGGACACTTACACTCTTCCAAGACTAAACCAGGAAGAAGTTGAATCCCTGAATAGACCAATAGTAGGCTCTGAAATTGAGGCAATAATTAATAGCCTACCAACCAAAAAAAGTCCAGGACCAGATGGATTCACAGCTGAATTCTACCAGAGGTACAAGGAGGAGCTGGTACCATTCCTTCTGAAACTATTCCAATCAATAGAAAAAGAGGGAATCCTCCCTAAACTCATTTTATGAGGCCAACATCATCCTGATACCAAAGCCTGGCAGAGACACAACAAAAAAAGAGAATTTTAGACCAATATCCCTGATGAACATCGATGCAAAAATCCTCAATAAAATACTGGCAAACCAGATTCAGCAGCACATCAAGAAGCTTATCCACCATGACCAAGTGGGCTTCATCCCTGGGATGCAAGGCTGGTTCAACATACACAAATCAATAAACGTAATCCAGCATATAAGCAGAACGAAAGACAAGAACCACATGATTATCTCAATAGATGCACAAAAGGCCTTTGACAAAATTCAACAGCCCTTCATGCAAAAAACGCTCAATAAATTCGGTATTGATGGAACGTACCTCAAAATAATAAGAGCTATTTATGACAAACCCACAGCCAATATCATACTGAATGGGCAAAAACTGGAAAAATTCCCTTTGAAAACTGGAACAAGACAGGGATGCCCTCTCTCACCACTCCTATTCAACATAGTGTTGGAAGTTCTGGCTAGGGCAATCAGGCAAGAGAAAGAAATCAAGGGTATTCAGTTAGGAAAAGAAGAAGTCAAATTGTCCCTCTTTGCAGATGATATGATTGTATATTTAGAAAACCCCATTGTCTCAGCCCAAAATCTCCTTAAGCTGATAAGCAACTTCAGCAAAGTCTCAGGATACAAAAATTAATGTGCAAAAATCACAAGCATTCTTATACACCAGTAACAGACAAACAGAGAGCCAAATCAGGAATGAACTTCCATTCACAATTGCTTCCAAGAGAATGAAATACCTAGGAATCCAACTTACTAGGGATGTAAAGGACCTCTTCAAGGAGAACTACAAACCACTGCTCAGTGAAATCAAAGAAGACACAAACAAATGGAAGAACATACCATGCTCATGGATAGGAAGAATCAATATCGCGAAAATGGCCATACTGCCCAAGGTTATTTATAGATTCAATGCCATCCCCATCAAGCTACCAATGACTTTCTTCACAGAATTGGAAAAAACTGCTTTAAAGTTCATATGGCACCAAAAAAGAGTCTGCATTTCCAAGACAATCCTAAGTCAAAAGAACAAAGCTGGAGGCATCACGCTACCTGACTTCAAACTATACTACAAGGCTACAGTCACCAAAACAGCATGGTACTGGTACCAAAACAGAGATATAGACCAATGGAACAGAACAGAGTCCTCAGAAATAATACCACACATCTACAGCCATCTGATCTTTGACAAACCTCAGAAAAACAAGAAATGGGGAAAGGATTCCCTATTTAATAAATGGTGCTGGGAAAATTGGCTAGCCATAAGTAGAAAGCTGAAACTGGATCCTTTCCTTACTCCTTATATGAAAATTAATTCAAGATGGATTAGAGACTTAAATGTTAGACCTAACACCATAAAAACCCTAGAAGAAAACCTAGGTAATACCATTCAGGACATAGGCATGGGCAACGACTTCATGTCCAAAACAACAAAAGCAACGGCAACAAAAGCCAAAATTGACAAATGGGATCTAATTAAACTAAAGAGCTTCTGCACAGCAAAAGAAACTACTATCAAAGTGAACAGGCAACCTACAGACTTGGAGAAAATTTTTGCAATCTACTCATCTGACAAAGCGCTAATATCCAGAACCTACAAAGAACTCAAACAAATTTACAAGAAAAAAACAAACAACAACCCCATCGAAAAGTGGGCAAAGGATATGAACAAACACTTCTCAAAAGAAGACATTCATACACCCAACAGACATATGAAAAAATGCTCATCATCACTGGCCATCAGAGAAATGCAAATCAAAACCACAATGAGATACCATCTCACACCAGTTAGAATGGCGATCGTTAAAAATTCAGGAATCAACAGGTGCTGGAGAGGATGTGGAGAAATAGGAACACTTTTACACTGTTGGTGGGATTGTAAACTAGTTCAACCATTATGGAAAACAATATGGCGATTCCTCAAGGATCTATAACTAGAAGTACCATATGACCCAGCCATCCCATTACTGGGTATATACCCAAAGGATTATAAATCATGCTGCTATAAAGACACATGCACATGTATGTTTATTGCGGCACTATTCACAATAGCAAAGACTTGGAATCAACCCTAATGTCCATCAGTGACAGACTGGATTAAGAAAATGTGGCACATATATACCATGGAATACTATGCAGCCATAAAAAAGGATGAGTTTGTGTCCTTTGTAGGGACATGGATGCAGCTGGAAACCGTCATTCTCAGCAAACTATCGCAAGAACAGAAAACCAAACACTGCATGTTCTCACTCATAGGAGGGAACTGATCAATGAGAACACTTGGACACAGGGCAGGGAACATCACACACTGGGGCTTGTCAGGGGGTGGAGGGCTAGGGGAGGAATAGTATTAGGAGGAATACCTAATGTAGATGACAGGTTGATGGGTGCAGCAAACCATCATGGCATGTATATACCTATGTAACAAACCTGCACATTCTGCACATGTACCCCAGACCTTAAATTATAATAAAAAAGGAAAAAATATAATATATACAAGGAAAAAAATAACATTTAGTAGAATAAATAAAAATTATGGATGGACTAGAAAGTCATCATATAAACTAAATAATAATAATAGCCATTCTGATTGGTGTGTGATGGTACCTCATTGTGGTTTTGATTTGCATTTCTCTACTGATCAGTGATGTTGAGCTTTTTCTCATATGATTGTTGGCTGCATGTATGTCTTCTTTTGAGAAGTCTCTGTTGATGTTCTTTGCCCACTTTTTAATGGGGTTGTTTTTTTCTTGTAAATTTGTTTAAGATCTTTATAGATGCTGGATATTAGACCTTTGTCAGATATACAGTTTGTAAATTTTTTCTCCCATTCTCTAGGTTGTCTGTTTACTCTGTTGTTAAGTTTCTTTTGCTGTGCAGTGCCTTGGAGTGTTTTGTGTCAAATTATGTGGTCAATTTTACAGTATGTGTAATATGTTGATGAGAAGAATGTATGTTCTGTTGCTCTTGGGTGAAGAGTTCTGTAGATGTATATTAGATTCATCTGATTCAGTGCTGAATTCAGGTCCTAAATATCTTTGTTAATTTTCTGCCTTGATGATGTGTTTAATACTGTCATGGGATGCTGAAATCTCCCACTATTATCTGTGGGAGCATGAACCTCTTTGAAAGTCTCTAATATATTGCTTTATGAATCTGGGTGCTTCTGTAGTGGGTGCAAACCCTTTACCATTATGTAATGTTTTTTCTTGTCTTTTTTTTTAATCTATATTGGTTTGAAATCGATTTTGTCTGAAATTAGAATTGCAACCCCTGCTTTTTTCTGTTTTTCATTTGCTTGCTAGATTTTTCTCCATCTCTTTATTTTGAGCCTGTGGGTGTCACTGCATGTGAAATGCATCTCTTGAAGACAGCATATTAGTGAGTCTTGGTTCTTTGTCCTACTTGTCACTTCTGTGACTTTTAATTGGGGCATTTAGCCCATTTACATTCAGGATTAGTATTGACGTGTATGGATTTAATCCTATCATCATGTTAGCTGGTTATTATGTAGATTTGTTTGTATGGTTGCTTTATAGTGTCATTGGTCTGTGTACTTCAGTGTGTTTTTGTAGTGTTTGGTAATGGTCTTTCCTTTTATGTTTAATGCTGCCTTCAGGAGCTCTTGTAAGGTATGTCTTGTGGTAATAAATTCTCTCAGCATTTGCTTATCTGAAAACTATCTTATTTCTCTTTCACTTATGAAGATTAGTTTGGGCAAATGTGAAATTCCGGGTTTGAATTTCTTTTCTTTAAGAATGTTGAATATTTACCCCCCAATATCTTTTGGCTTGTAGGTTTCTGCTGAGAGGTCCTCTGTTAGTCTGATTGGTTTTCCTTTGTAGGTGATATAACTTTGTTGTCCAGCTGCCTTTTTCTCTCATTTTGACTTTGAAGAATTTGAGGATTATGTATCATGGGGATGATCTTATTGTGAACCATCTTCTCTGTATTTCCTGAATGTGAATTTTAGCTTCTCTAGCTAGCTTGGGGAAGTTCTTGCAGATGATATTCTGAAATATGTTTTCCAAGTTGCTTACACTTGCCCCATCTCTTTCAGGGACACCAATGAGTCATAGAATTCATCTCTTTACATAATATCATATTTCTCAGAGGTTTTGTTTATTCCTTTTTATTCTTTTTTCTCTAGTCTTATCTGTCTTATTTCAGAAACCCAGTCTTCAAGCTCTGAGATTCTTTTCTCAGTTTAGTCTATTCTGCTATTAATATTTGTGATTGCATTTTGAAATTCTTGTAGTGTGTTTTATCCTTTATCAAGTCAGTTATATACTTTTCTATCTTGGCTATTTTGTTTGTCAACTCCTGTATCATTTTATTGTGACTCTTAACTTCCTTGGATTGGGTTTCAATGATCACTGCATCTCAATGATCTCTGTTCCTATTCATATTCTGAATTATATTTCCATTGTTTTAGCCATCCCAGCCCTGTTCAGAACCCTTGCTGGAGAGGTAGTACAGTTCTCTGGAGAAAGAAGTCATTCAGAGTTGTTGCACTGGTTCTTTCTCATCTTTGTAGGCTGATGTCTCTTCAAACTTTAACATTACCAACCTTTGGATTATTTTTTTTTCTTTTATCCTGTTTGATGATCTTGAGGGTTTGATTGATATAAATTGGATTCAGCTTACTGGCTTTGTTTCTAGAAAATTTTAGGGGGCCAATGCTCAGCTCTCAACTCCTGGATTGCATGCTTTAACTCTGGAGGACTTGTATTGATCCCTAACTTTGCTCTCTGGCTCCTCAACGTTAGGAATCCACTGTGCTCAGGGGACTGAGGTGCTCCCAGTCCCATGATCACCACATTCTGATTGGTAATGTCAGCTAAAGCATTTTGTAGTGTGGTGGCAGTGGATCCATCCCCATCTGCACATGCCAGCAACAATAGCAGTGCAGCAGGCATACACTCATCAGCTGTGGCAGAATGCAAGTAGGTGCTAAGGTGCCTGCCTCTGTGCAAGCGTTCACCACAGTGGTGGAGGCAGCATGGCTGAAGTGGGTGCGATGGGGCTGTGCTGTCAACTGTGTGCGCAGTCGTGCTGGTGGTGCTGTTAGCACAGGGTCAAGGCACTGGCAGACATGGGTCTATGTGCACTCTCTGTGAATCACAGACAGGCGTTCTCAGGAAACAGGAGGTTTCACTGTTCTCTGTACCTAATTTTACTTCTGTAGCAGTGTTGGCACAAGTGCATGGCACAGGCAGGGGTAGGACTGGTTAGCACTGTGCCCATCAAGGCTGCAACTGCAATGGCGGTCTAGGGGGAGAGGAGGCAGAGTGCACTCTCACCACAGCCGTGGCAGGGCAGGGTTCACACACATGCATGTTAGTGGGGCAAGGAAGGCAAAACCTGCTCACACACACATGCACCAGCAATGCAATGTGCGGGGTTGCTGTGAGTCCAGGGTAAGCTACAGTATGGGGAAGGAGTGGGTGGTCTGGTGCATGGCTATAGGAGTTGCACTGCTAGAGCTCTCTACTAATCAGGCATAGTCCACCAGTGCAGGAGCTATGATGTGGGCCCCCAGGGCACCCTAGATTGCCCTGCAAGAGAAGGCCCTGAGAGAGGCCAGTAGACCAAAAGGTTCTCAGGTTGAACCAACTCTGAATAATGCGGGGGGGGGGTTCAGGTCTGATAGTTCCCCTAGGAGAACTATGAGGGAAACTAGGAGGAAACTAGGAGGGAAAGTCTCCAATGGGAGCAAGTTAAGCCTAGGGAGATGGGCTTCTCTGACCATGCTCAACTACAGAGGATCCCACACCAAACCCCTTGGGCTCCACCTCAGCAGCAGCTCCACCACTTCTTTAAGCAGCTTCAGCTGCCAACTTGAGTGTCTGCAGTTGTTGAGAGGTTTCCTCCTGCCAGGATTGCAGAGGCCTATAGTGAGAGCAGGTTACTCCTCGCCAGTTCAACTCACTCATTGCCCCAGGATTACTGGGGGCCAAAAACAAGTCCTGGTGCATGGTAGCCCCATGCAGGTTTCTCAGCTTCCTCTCCCCTCAGCCGAGCTTCTGTGTCTTCCCTTCATCCACCCTTGGTGCTTTCCCTCTGAAGATCTATTAGGACTGTGCCAGTCTTCTTGGTCCCTCAGTGGCAACTGTTTCACCTGTCTGGTGAAACCTGTCTGCCCTCCCCTTACGGTTGCTTAAATAGTGTTTTAGAAGACTCAGTTCAGAAGGGTCAGGCCTGGTTAAAAGCACTGTGCAGAAGAAAGTACAAGCCCAAGCAGTTTCTGGAGGATATGTCATTATAAAGTTATTGTGAAAAAAAAAAAGTAATGTCTAATCTGAGGGACAGAAATAAAATACTAGACAATAGTAACATAAGTTGAGGAATGGGTAGGTAATCAGAGTTAAAATGTTCTGAAGTTCTTATATTAAGGGAGTCGAGAAAAGAGATGAGATTAGGAGATCAAAGAATTAGGTTTTGTTATGTCATAGAACTACACTGGATGGTGAGTTACTGCTATGCTTCATAACCTACATACATGTTACATATTGCCTTTTGGTGGCATTAAAAACTATTTTTAAAAAAGAGCTTATCTAGAGAAAGATTGTTTTCTGGTGCACAATACAGAGAACAAACAAATCCCTTTGGTGTCCCCTCATTCTCCTTTCTGAACTCTTCTAAACTCCTCCATTTAATCTATTTACCAGGAACATGGACTAATCCCATGAATGAAAAACGGAGGAGCCTCCTTTAGTTGTACTATTTTGGCTCCTAACTGATAACAGTATCCTCTAGATTAGAAGAAATCAAGTGAGATTTGTGCTTGCAAAACAGAAAATTAGCTACATTAAATGCATTAACAAGCTTCAGCAGCAGCTTGTAAGAAAAAGACAATTTCACAGACACAGAAATTAAAACCAGTGTGTGTATCAATGTGTGGTAAAGGAAGACAGGAGGAACATTTCAGCTGTATTTATTAGCCAAGTAATATGTTGTATGAGAAGGCAGTTGTGTGATATGTCTGTAAGAATTGTTGAGGTACATATCCAGAAAATTGTAATACAATGTTAACACTTAGGAGTGGACAATTTATATAATGCTGTCATATAATACATGTGAACAGGTGTGTTCGTGAATGTGTTTAAGTATGGGTGTGTTTTGGAGTTGTATTCATCTATGTGTCTGTGACTAGGTGTATGTTTATAAACAGGGGGAAATAGAGTGTTATATTAGAGATGCATTTCCTGGGAAGATGTATGTGCTGTAAAGGATAATTTATACAAGAATTTTTTTGTATAGAAAGATATTAGAGTATATGTATGCATGTGTGCATTTGTGTATGTATATGTTTGTGTGTAGTATTTTATTCCTTCTCCCAGTTTATCTTTTTAAATGACCAAATGTATTAGTCTGTTCTAATGCTGCTAATAAAGACATACCCAAAACTGGGCAGTTTACAAAGGAAAGAGGTTTAATTGACTCAGAATTCAGCATGGCTGGAGAGGCCTCAGGCAATGTACAAAGGGGAAGCAAATGCATCCTTCTTTACAAGGTGTCAGAAGAGAGAAGTGCCAAGCAAAAGGGGAAAAAGCCCCTTATAAAACCATCAGATTTCATGAGAACTCACTATCATGAGAACAGCAGCATGGGGGTAACACCCATGATTCAATTACCTCCCTCTCACAACATGTGGGTACTATGGGAACTACAATTCAAGATAAGATTTGGGCAGGGACACAGCCAAGTCATATTATTCCTCCCCTGGTCCCTCCCAAATCTCATGTCCTCACATTTCAAAACACAATCATGCTCTTCCAACAGTCCCCCAAAATCTTAACTCATTCCAGCATTAACTCAAAAGTCCAAAGTCTCATCTGAGACAACGCAAGTCCCTTCCACCTATGAGGTTCGACAATCAATAGCAAATTAGTTACTTCCTAGTCACAATGAGGGTACAGGCATTTGGTAAATACGCCTGTTCCAAATGAAAGAAATAGGCCAAAATGAAGGGGCTACAGGCCCCATGCAAGTTCCAAATCCAATAGGGCAGTCATTAAAACTTAAAGTTCCAAAATTATGTTCTTTGACTCCATGTCTCACATCTAGGAAATGCTGGTGCAAAAAGTGGTCTCCGATGGCCTTGGTTAGCTCTGCTTCTGTGGTTTTGCAGGGTACAGCTCCCCCATGGCTGCTTTCATAGGATGGTGCCAAGTATCTGTGGCTTTTCCAGGTACATGGTGCAAACTGTTGGTGCATCTTTTATCCTGGGGCTTGGAGGACAATGGCCCTCTTCTCACAGTTCCACTTGGAAGTGCCCCAGTGGGGACTCTGTGTGGGGGCTCCCACCCCATATTTCCCTTCCACACTACACTGGCAGAGGTTCTCCATGAGGATTCTGCCCTGCAGTAAACTTTGGCCTAGATATCCAGGCATTTACAAACATCCTCTGAAATCTAGGTGGAGGTTCTCAAACCTCAATTCTTGACTTCAATGTATCTGCAGGCTCAACACCACTTGGAAGCTACCAAGGTTTGGGGATTCCACCCTCCGAAGCCACAGCCCAAGCTGTACCTTGGCCCTTTTAGCCACGGCTGGAGCAGCTGGGTCACCAGGCACTAAGTCCCTAGGCTGCACAAAGCAGAAGGGCCCTAGGCCCATGAAACCATTTGTTCTTCCTAGGCCTCTGGGCCTGTGATGGGAGGGGCTGCCACAAAGGTCTCTGAAATGCCCTGGAGACATTTTCTCCATTGTCTTGGTGATTAACATTCAGCTCCCTGTTACTTATGCAAATTTCTGCAGCCAGCTTGAATTTCTCCCTAGGAAAAAAAATGTTATTCTTTTCTATTGCATCATCAGGCTATGACTTTTCCAAACTTTTATGCTCTTCTTCTTCTTCTTGAATGCTTTGCCACTTAGAAATTTCTTCCACCAAATTTAAAGATCCACAGATCTCTAGGGCAGGGGCAAAATGCTGCCAGTCTTTTTGCTAAAGTGTTACAAGAGTCACCTTTGCTCCAATTCCCAACAAGTTCCTCATCTCCATCTGAGACCACCTCAGCCTGAACTTTATTGTCCATATCACTGATTTTAACGATATCATTTTGGCCAAAGCCATTCAACAAGTCTCTGGTAAGTTCCAAACTTTCCCACATCTTCCTGTCTTCTGAGCCCCCCCAAGTCTTTAGGAAGTTCCAGACTGTCTCACATTTTCCAGTCGTCTTCTGAGCCCTCCAAACTGTTTCAACCTCTGCCTACCTGTTACCCAGTTCGAATGCTGCTTCCACATTTTCAGGTATCTTTACAGCAGCCCCTCACTGTACTGATACCAATTTACTATCAGTTCATTCTCGTGCTGCTAATAAAGACATACCCCTGAGACTGGGTAATTTATAAAGGAAAAAGGTTTAATTGACCTCAGTTCAGCATGCCTGGGGAGATCTCAAGAAACTTACAATCATGGCAAAAGGCAAAGCAAACACATGATGGCAGGAAGGAGAAGTGTCAAGCAAAAGGGGGAAAAGCCCCTTATAAAACCATCAGGTCTCCTTGTTCATGAGGTGGCAGGAAGGAGAAGTATAGAGCAAAAAAGGAAAAAGCCCCTTATAAAACTACCAAGTCTTATGAGAACTCACTCACTATCACAAGAAGAGCAGCAGGGGGGAACCACCCCCATGATTCAACTACCTCCCACAGGCCCCTTCCCATGACATGTGGGGATTATGGGAAGTACAATTCAAGATGGCATTTAGGTGGGTACATAGCCAACCGTGTCACCAAATTACTTTGATCACAAATCTCACTGAAGGCAGCCAGGTATTAGTGCCATTATCCCATTATCCTTCCAAACATGAAGGAAATAAAAGTTTTTGTTGGATCAATAAGCACACTGAAGAAAACTGATTCACTTAATATGCTTGGTAACTGCCCTGCCTCAGATAAATAATTTCCGCAAGCAGCCAAACCTTCTTCTTTTTTCCAGCACTTGGGCAAGAAGAAATATCCAAAGGTCAATTGCTTGCCTAAGACAGCCTGACATGTTAGTGACTTTTTTAATCACAAAGATGATTTGAACTCATATGTAATAAAAGACTAAATGTTCTATTACCTGGAAAGTAGAGAATGAATAATAATTTAGGTTTAAAATAACCCAATTATAAAATGACCAAAGGCTCGTTAAGTATCTTCCTGGCCAGGAGATAATTGCAGGTCAGCGATTACACATAAAGGAAGCATCTGGCCTCACCTAACCCCAGATGCTGAGGGGTGACTCCACCAACTCTTGGTTCTTTGTTTAAGGCTGCCCAGGCTGGGAGGCAAGACCAAGTCCATAAATGTCTCTGGCCCTGCCCACACCATATAGCTAAGCAGCAATCCCAGAAGCTTCAGTCAGGTTTGCAGCCCAGCACGTGGCCCTGCCTAACTCCAGATTCAAAACAACAGTACTATGTAGCCAGAAAATACAATATGCATCCCTGCCTGGCCAGAGACAACTGCAGAGTTCAGTTGGTAGCTCCATCTAATGTCAGCGTCTAGCCAGTGGTCTCACTGGACCATGGAGCATAGCTGGTAGTATCATTCGACCTCAGAGCACAAAAAGTAACCCAGCCATACTAGAGAACCCAACACTAAGGTCTGCCTATGAAGGATTGCTACCAGCTGACCCAAGAAGAATCCCAGGCTAGACTAATATTAAAGGTGTATCACCACCAAAGAACACCTTCAAAGGCCAGAAGAGGTAGTCCTCTTTTCAAATGTGCAGGCATTAATGTAAGAACAGGATTATTAAAAATCCAGGAAATATGAAACCTCCAAAAGAAACTAATAATGCTACAATAATTTTCTCTTGAAGAAATGGAGATATATGATACAGCTGACAATTAGAATAATCCTCTTACAGGAATTCAAGAAACTCTAAGAATATGTGGATAGTAAAAATCAAATAAAATTTAGAAAACAACTCACGAACAAAATAAAAAGTTTGGCACTAATAAACAATCATAAAAAATAGAAAACCTAGAGTTAAAGAAAGTATAACTGAAATGAAAAATTCAGTACAAACCTTCAAAAGTAGACTTGATTCAGTAGAAGAAAGAATTGGTGCCCTCAAAGATAGTAGATTAAAAATTATCCAACCAAGGGAGAAAAAATGAATCAGGGAGGCCTACAGGAATTATGGGACAGCATCAAGCAAACTAATGATTGCACAATAATAACTCAAAAAAGGATAAGAGAGAGAGAAAGGCCTAGAAAATGTATTTAGAAAATAATGGCTAAAAAGTTCCCAAATCTGGAGAAAGATGTCACTACCCAGGTACAGGAAACTCAGGTCACCAATCATATTTAATCCAATGAGGAGTTTACCAAGATACATCACAATCAAATTATCAAAAATCAAAAACAAAGAAAGAACACTGAAAGTAGCAAGAGATAAGAAACATCACAATCAAGGTAACCCCAACACAGCTATCAGCAGATTTCTCAACAGCAAATCCTGCAGACCAGGAAAAAGTGAAATGATATATTTTAAATTTTAAATAAAAAACTTTCAAGTAAGAATTCTTTAACAGCATTATAAAATGGCAGTAATAAGTTCTTACCTATCAATAATTACCTAGAATACAAGTGGATTAAATTTTTTAATAGAAAGACAGATAGTGGCTGAGTAAATTTTTAAAAGCTAGAACCAACTATATGCTATGTGCAAGTGATTTGCTTTAATAGTAAGAACACACATAAAATAAAGTGAATGGATAGAAAAAGATATTCCATGCAAATGGCAACCAAAAAAGAGCAGGGGTAGCTATTTTTATCTCAGATAAAATAAGATTTAAGTCAAAAACTATAAAAAGAGACAAAAACATTTATTACATAATGATAAAGGGGTTAATTCATCAATAGGACATAACAACTGTACAACATATGCACCAATACTGAAGGACCTAAATACATAAAGCAATTATTAAATGATCTGGAGGGAAAGATAGACTGCCATACTATAATAGTAAAGGACTTTCATACCACACTTTCAAAAATAGACAGGTCTTCTAGACAGAAAATCAGAAAGAAAACAAAGGATTTGATTTACACTTTTAACCAAATGGACTTAACAAACATATATGAAACACTCCATCCAACAGAAGCAGAATATATATTCTTCTCAAGCACACACAGAACATTCTCCAGGACAGATTACATATTAGGCCACAAAACAAACCATAGTAAATTTAAGACAATCAAAAGCATATACAGTATCTTTTTGGATCACAATAGCATGAAACTAGAAACCAATAATAGGAGAAAGCTTAGAAAGCACATAAATATTTGGAAATGAAACAATATACTCTTAAACAACCAATGGCTCACAGAATAAAAGTTGAATTAAAAATACCTTGGGCCAAATAAAAATGAAAACAACAAACCAGATCTTATAGAGCACAGTAAAAAGCAGTTCTAAGATAGAAATTTATAGCAATAAACACCTATGTCAAAAAAAGAAGGAAGATCTCAAATAAGTAATCTAAATTATACCTCAAATAACTAGAAAAAGAAGAACAAACTAAACCCAAATTTAGAGAAGGAAAGAAATAACAAAGATCAAATTCTGTTCCAAGATGGCTGAATAGGAACAGCTCTGGTCTGAGGCTCCCAGTGTAATTGACACAGAAGACATGTGATTTCTGCATTTCCAACTGAGGTACCTGGTTCATCTCATTGGGACTGGTTGGACAGTGGGTGCAGCACACAGAGGGCAAGTCAAAGCAGGGCGTTGCATCGCCTCACCCAGGAAGTGCAAGGGGTCAGGGGATTTCCCTTTCCTAGCTAAGGGAAGCCGTGACAGACTGTATCTGGAAAAACAGGACACTCCCAACCAAATACTGCACTTTTCCTAAGGTCTTAGCAACTAGCAGATAAGGAGATTCTTTACCATGCCTGGCTTGGCAGGTCCCACACCCAAGGAGCCTTGCTCACTACTAGCGCAGCAGTGTGAGATCGAACAGTAAGGTGGCAGCCTGGCTGAGGGAGGGGCGTCCACCATTACTGAGGCTTGGGTAGGTAAACAAAGTGGCCAGGAAGCTTGAACTGGGCAGAGCCCACCACAGCTCATCAAGTTCTGCTGACTCTATAGATTCCACCTCTGTGGGCAGGGTATAGCTGAACAAAAGGCGGCAGACAATTTCTGCAGACTTAAATGTCCCTGTCTGACAACTCTGAAGAGAGCAGTGGTTCTCTCAGCACAGCATATGAGCCCTGAGAACACATAGACTGCCTCCTCAAGTGACCCTTGTGTAGCCTAACTGGGAGACACCTCCCAGTAGGGGTCAATAGACACCTAATACAGGCGGGTGCCCCTCTGGGACAAAGCTTCCAGAGGAAAGATCAGGCAGCAATATTTGCTGTTCTGCAATATACGCTATTCTGCAGCCACCGCTGGTGATACCCAGGGAAACAGGGTCTGGAATGGACCTCCAGCAAACTCCAACAGACCTGCAGCTGAGGGACCTGGCTATTAGAAGGAAAACTAACAAACAGAAAGGAATAGGATCAACAGCAAGAAAAAAGACATCTGCACCAAAACCCCATGTGTAGATTGCCAACATCAGAGACCAAAGGTAGATAAAACCACAAAGATGGAGAGAAACCTGAGAAGAAAAGCTGAAAATTCTAAAAACCAGAGTACCTCTTCTCCTCCAAAGGATCACAGCTCCTTGCCAGCAATGGAACAAAGCTGGACAAAGAATGGCTTTGATGAGTTGACAGAAGTAGGCTTCAGAAATTTGGTAATAACAAACTTCTCTGAGCTAAAGGAGCATGTTCTAACCCATCGCAAGGAAGCTAAAAACCTTGAAAAAAGGTTAGATGTATGGCTAACCAGAATAAACAGTGTAGAGAAAACTTTAAAAGAACTGATGGAGCTAAAAACCATGGCACGAGAACTTTGTGATGCATGCACAAGCTTCAATAGCCTATTCAATCAAGTGGAAGAAAGGGTATCGTGATTGAATATCAAATTAATGAAATAAAGTGAAAAGACAAGTTTAGAGAAAAAAGAGTAAAAAGAAAAGAACAAAGCCTCCAAGAAATATGGGACTATGTGAAAAGACCAAATCTACATTTGATTGGTGTACCTGAAAGTAATGGAAAGAATGGAACCAAGTTGGAAAACACTCTTCAGGATATTATCCAGGAGAACTTCCCCAACCTAGCAAAGCAGGCCAACATTCAAATTCAGGAAATACAGAGAACACCAAGGATACTCCTCAAGAACAGCAACCACAAGGCACATAATTGTCAGATTCACCAAGGTTGAAACGAAGGAAAAAAGTAGCCAGAGAGAAAGGTCAGGTTACCAACAAAGGAAAGCCCATCGGACTAACAGCAGATCTCTCGGCAGAAACCCCACAAGCCAGAAGAGAGTGAGGGCCAATATTCAACATTCTTAAAGAAAAGAATTTTCAACCCAGAATTTCATATCAAGCCATACTAGGCTTCATAAGTGAAGGAGAAATAGAATCCTTTACAGACAAGCAAATGCTGAGAGATTTTGTCACCACCAGGTCTGCCTTACAAGAGCTCCTGAAGGAAGCACTGAACATAGAAAGGAAGAACTGGTAACAGCCACTGCAAAAAATGCCAAATTGTAAAAACCATCAATGCTATGAAGAAACTGCATCAATTAATGGGCAAAATAACCAGCTAACATCATAATGACAGGATCAAATTCACACATAACAATATTAACCTTAAATGTAAATGGACTAAATGCAACAATTAAAAGACACAGACTCGCAAATTGGGTAAGAGTCAAGACCCATCAGTGTGCTGTATTCAGGAGACTCATCTCACGTGCAGAGATACACACAGGCTCAAAACAAAGGGATGGAGGAATATTTACCAAGCAAAAGGAAAGCAAAAAAAGCAGAGATTGCAATCCTAGTCTCTGATAAAACAGACTTTAAACCAACAAAGATCAAAAGAGACAAAGAAGGCCATTACATAATGGTAAAGGGATCAATTCAACAAGAAGAGCTAATTGTCATAAACACATGTGCACCCAATGAAGGAGCACCCAGATTTATAAAGCAAGTATTTGGAGACCTACAAAGAGACTTAGACTTCCACCCATAATAATGAAAAACTTTAATACCCCACTGTCAATATTAGACAGATCAATGAGACAGAATGTTAAAAAGGATGCCCAGGACTTGAACTCAGCTCTGCACCAAGCAGACCAAATAGACATCTACAGAATTCTCCACCCCAAATCAACAGCATATACATTCTTCTCAGCACCACATTGCACTTATTCTAAAACTGATCATATAATTGGAAATAAAGCATTCCTCAGCAAATGTAAAAAAACAGAAATCACAACAAACTGTCTCCGAGACCACAGTGCAATCAAACTAGAACTCAGGATTAAGAAACTCACTTAAAACTGCACAACTACATGGAAACTGAACAACCTGCTCCTGAATGACTACTGGGTGAATAATGAAATGAAGGCAGAAATAAAGATGTTCTTTGAAACTGATGAGAATAAAGACACAATGTACCAGAATCTCTGGGACACATTTAAAGCAATGCGTAGAGGAAAATTTATAGCACTAAATGCTGACAAGAGAAAGCAGGAAAGCTAAAAATCAACACCCTTACATCACAATTAAAAGAACTACAGAAGCAAGGGCAAACAAACTCAAAAGCTAGCAGAAGGCAAGAAATAACTAAGATCAGAGCAGAACTGAAGGAGACAGAGACACAAAACACCCTTCAAAAAAATCAATGAATCTAGGAGCTGGTTTTTTGAAAAGATCAACAAAATCGATAGATGGCTATCAAGACTAATAAAGAATAAAAGAGAGAAGAATCAAATAGATGCAATAAAAAATGATGAAGGGGACATCACCACTGATTCCACAGAAATATGCACTACCATCAGAGAATACTATAAACACCTCTATGCAAATAAACTAGAAAATCTAGAAGAAATGGATAAATTCGTGGACATATACACCCTCCCAGGACTAAACCAGGAAGAAGTTGCATCTCTGAATAGACCAATAACAGGTTCTGAAATTGAGGCAATAATTAATAGCCTACCAACCAAAAAAAGTCCAGGACCAGACGGACTCACAGCCGAATTCTATCAGAGGTACGAAGAGGAACTGGTACCATTCCTTCTGAGACTATTTCAATCAATAGAAAAACAGGGACTCCTCCCTATCTCATTTTATGAGGCCAGCATCATCCTGATACCCAAACCTTGCAGAGACACAACAAAAAAAGAGAATTTTAGATCAATATCACTGATGAACATTAATGCAAAAATCCTCAATATAATACTGGCAAACCAAACTCAGCAGCACATCAAAAAGCTTATCCACCATGATCAAATTGGCTTCATCCCTGGGATACAAGGCTGTTTCAACATATGCAAATCAATAAACATAATCCATCACATAAACAGAACCAATGACAAAAATCATATGATTATCTCAGTAGATGCAGAAAAGCCCTTTGACAAAATTCAACAGCCCTTCAGGCTAAAAACTCTCAATAAACTAGGTATTAATGGAGCATATCTCAAAGTAATAAGAGCTATTTATGACAAACCCACAGCCAATATCATACCGAATGGGCAAAAACTGGAAGCATTCCCTTTGAAAACTGGCACAAGACAGGATGCTCTCTCTCACCACTCCTACTCAACATAGTGTTGGATGTTCTGGCCAGGGCAATCAGGCAAGAGAAAGAAATAAAGGTTATTCAATTAGGAAAAGAGGAAGTCAAATTGTCCCTGTTTGCAGATGCCATGATTGTATATTTAGAAAACTCCATTGTCTCCACCCAAAATCTCCTTAAGCTGATAAGCAACTTCAGCAAAGTCTCAGGATACAAAATCAATGTGCAAAAATTACAAGCATTCCTATACACCAATCACAGAAAAACAGAGAGCCAAATCATGAGTGAATTCCCATTAACAACTGCTACAAGGAGAATAAAATACCTAGGAATCCAACTTACAAAGGATGTGAAGGACCTCTTCAAGGAGAGCTATAAACCACTACTCAACAAAATAAAAGAGGGCACAAACAAATGGAAGAATATTCCATGCTTATGGATAGGAAGAATCAATACAGTGAAAATGGCCATACTGCCAAAGGTAATTTATAGATTCAATGCCATTCCCATCAAGCTACCAAGGACTTTCTTCACAGACAGAAAAAACTACTTTAAAGTTCATATGGAACCAAAAAAGAGCCTGCATTGCCAAGACAATCCTAAGCAAAAAAGAACAAAGCTGGAGGCATCACGCTACTTGACTTCAAACTATACTACAAGGCTACAATAACCAAAACAGCATGGCACTGGTACCAAAACAGATACATAGACCAATGAAACATAACTGAGGCTTCAGAAATAACACCACACATCTATAGCCATCTGATATTTGACAAACGGGACAAAAACAAGAAATGGGGAAAGGATTCCCAATTTAATAAATGGTGCCAGGAAAACTGACTAGCCATATGTAGAATGCTGAAACTGGATCCCTTCCTTACACCTTATACAAAAATTAATTCAAGATGGATTAAAGACTTAAATGTTAGATGTCGATGGGTGCAGCAAACCAACATGGCACATATATACCTATGTAACAAATCTGCACTTTGTGCATACGTACCCTAGAACTTAAAGTATAATAAAAAAATAAAATAAAATAAGAAATAACAAAGATCAAAGCAGAAATAAATGGACTAGAGACTAGAAAAACAGTAGGAAAAAATCAGTGAAATTGAGTTGATTTCTTGAAAAGAAAATGAAAATTGATGGACCCTTAGTTACACTAACTAGAAAAAAAGAAAAGACTCAAATAAATTTACCACAAATGAAAGAGACATCACAACTGACAATACAGAAATACAAAGGATTATAAGAAACTCTTATGAATAACTATGTTGTCAACAAATTGAACAATCTACAAAAAATACATAAACTCCTAGACCCATGCAACCTAAGGCTGAAACATGAAGAAAAAGAACATCTGAACAAACCAATAACAAGTAAGGATATTGAATCAGTAATAAAAAATATCCCATTAAAGAAAACTAAGAACCAAATTACTACACTGCTGAATTCTACCAAGAATTTAAAGAGGAACTAATAACACTTTTTCTCAAACTATTCCAAAAATTCAAAGGATGGAACACCTCCAAATACATTTTATAAGGCCAGCATTATGGTGATACCAAAGCCAAAAAAAAAAAAAAAAAAAACAAAAAAAAACCACTTTTAGGAAAGAAAATTACAGGTCAATGACCCTGAAGAACATACATACAAATATCTTCAACAAAATACTAGCAAATTGAAGCCAATAACTCATTAAAATGATTATTCACCATGATAAGTGGGATTTATCACTGTGAGACAAGAATGGTTCGACATAAAAATGTGAAACACCACAGTTTTAAAATGGAGAATAAAAATAATATAATCATCTCAATAGATGTATACAACGCATTTGACAGCCTTCAATATGCTTTCATGATAAAAAAAAAAAAAACTTTCAACAGATTAGGGATAGAGGAATGTACTTCAACATAATAAAGGCTATATATTGCAAACCTATAGCTAACATCATTCTCAACAATGAAAACTTGAAAGTTTTTTCTCTAAGATCAGGGACAAGAACAAGAATGCTCACTCTCACCACTTCAAACAGTACTGGAAAATGTAGCCAGAGCAATCAGACAAGAGAAAGAAATGGGAGGCATCCTAATAAGAAAGGAAGAAGTAAAATTGTCTACATTTGCTAGTGATATAATCATATATATACAAAACCCTAAAGACTACCTGAAAACTCTTAGAACTGATAAATGAGGTCAGAAAATGCAGGCCCCAAAATCAATGTACTAAAATTAGTATCATTTCTATACACTAGTAATAAACTATCTAAAAAGAAAGAAAATTTCATTTACAATTTAAAAAATTAAATATTTAGGTGTAAATTTAACCAAGGAGGTAAAAGACCTGTATACTGACAGTTATAATACACTGATGAAAGAAAAATGAAGAAAACATAAATAATTTGAAATGTATCCCATGTTTTTGGATTAGAAAAATCAATATCTTGAAAATGTCCATACTTCCCAAAGCAAACCACAGTCAACGCAGTCGCTATCAAAATTCCAGGCTGGGCGTGGTGGCTCATGCCTGTAATCCCAGCACTTTGGGAGGCCGAGGTGGGTGGATTGCCTGAGCTCAGGAGTTTGCAACCAGCCTGGGCCAACACGGTGAAACCCTGTCTCTATTAAAATACAAAAAATTAGCCGGGTGTGGGCAGTGTGCGCCTGTAGTCCCAGCTACTTTGGAGGCTTAGGGAGGAGAATTGCTTGAACCCGGGAGGCAGAGGTTGCAGCGAGCCAAGACTGCGCCACTGCACTCCAGCCTGGGCAACAGAGCGAGACTCCCATCTCAAAAAAAAAAAAAAAAAAATCCAATGTCATTTTTCACAGAAAACAAAATATATTCTGAAATTTATATGAAACTGAAAAACACCCTGAATAACCGAACTTAACAAAAACAAAAGTGGAGGCATCGCATTTTTTTCAAGTCGTATTATAAAGTGAATATAATCAAAACAACATTGTACTGGCATTTAAAAAGACACATCGACCAATAGAACAGGCTAGAAATCCCAGAAATAAACACATGCATTTATAATCAATTCACTTTTTATAAAAGTGCCAAGAACACACAATGGGACAAGGACGGTCTCTTCAATAAACGATGTTGGGAAAACTGAATATCCACATGCAGAAGAATAACATTGGACATCTGTCTCACATTATATTTTTAAAAACTCAAAAGAGATTAAAAACTTAAATATAAAACCTGAAACTGCTAGAAAAAAAAAAAAACATAGGGGAAAATCTCACAACATTAGTTTGGGCAACAACTTTTTAAACATAATCCCAAAACCACAAGCAACAAAAGAAAAAATAAACAAATAGGATGATATCAAACTAAAAAGCATCTACATAGCAGAGGAAACAATTAACAACTCCCATTCTTCCATTTCATCACTTTGTTGTGAAGCAATAACCCACAGAATGGGAGAATGGAATAAGGAATTAATAAACAATGTATATAAGAAACTTAAGTAGCTCAATAGCAAGAAAACAAATAACCCAAGTAAAAAATGGACAAAGGACCTAAACAGATATTTCTCACACGAAGACATATAAATGGCCAGGAGGTACATGAAAACATACTCGGCATCACTAATCATTAGAAAAACGCAAATTAAAACCACAATGAGATATCATCTCACGCCTGTTAGAATGGTGATTATCAAATGGGTGTTTATTAACCAAAAGATATAAAATTTCAGTTAGGAGGAGTACGTTTTTGAGATATATTGCAAGCATGGTTACTATAGCTAAGTATAACGTATATTTCTAAATTGCTAAGACAGCAAATTTCAAATGTCTCACCACAAAAATGGTAAGTGAAGAGACAGATGTGTTAATTAGCTTGATTTAATAATTTCACATTGTATACTTATATCAAAACTTTGCACCACATTCCACAAATAGATACACATTATTTGTCAATTATTATTTGTTAATTTGTCAATTATTTGTCAATTTAAAAAAAATTTAAAAATTTGATTACTATCCATATAATCATATCAAAGCAATTTTTAAAATAGTACACTTAATCTGAATATTGAAATTATACCCAATTTGTCTCTGTTATATTTCTAAAGAAGCTATGGAACAAAAAAGTAACAAGTTAATTGGAACCCCTACCCAATCACCCACTAGCAGTTACTTAAGTTGCTTATATATATTGGTTATTAATTCTATATTAACAACTTATGAAGTTAATATTCAGATTGCTGTAAAACGGAAATAATAATCTTACCTAATTGATGAGGTTTTCTGAGGATCAAATGAAATGAAATATATGATGGCATTTGGAAACTCCAAAGGCCACTAAAAATGTCCATTTTTTTTTATTACCATTACTATATTTAGTCTATAGATAGGCAGATGCTGACTGACAAATAATTCTGGTAATAGCATTCCAATGAACCAATCTTTAGTGAGCATAGACATTTCCATCTCATGAATGTCATTGTTGTGATTAATGTCTAGTACAATAGCAAGGATGCTGCCAAAAAAGCTGTGTGCTCTGAAGGGCAATCTCAATATCCACTCTGCAAAGCACAGACTCCATCCCTCAGGATAACTCTATCCCATATGTGCACAAAGTTAGGAAGCATATTTCATGACTATTATGGGGGAAAATGTTGTGATATGGTTTTATAATGTCTTTAGAAGAAAAACCTCAAAAATAGAATATTATCTGAAAATAGAAAACTCATTTGCTATGAAATTAAATATCACACTCTTCATATTGCAAAGCAGTAAGTTGAAATTTTTCTTCATTGGAAATGAGAAAAATAGAGTGAGATTAACTATGCTTTTAAAGTTTGAGTAAAACATTTAATTCTTTGTGACAAATCCTAGCAAAAATAACCTTTTTTAATCTAGATGGTTGTAAAAGGCCATATCTTTGTTTTCAGAGCTGTCTTGAGTGTGTCCCCTGATTTTGTGAAACAAATGCATAAAATCAGCTCCTTATTTCATTGTTCTCCTCAATCACCATGACTTTTTATGATTATCTCTGTCTCTCCCTTGACACGCACTTCTCCTTTTCTGACTGTCCTGTACATTTAGATCACAGCTGCAAGAATAGATATCATCCAAGTATTTGTGCACTAAATCCTCTAGCCGTCAGACCAGTAATCACCCTTCTCAAATAGAGTGTTGAAATCATGCACAAGGCTGCTTATTACTGTTTTCATCAGTCAGTGGTCACAATGTAAGCCCACCTGGCCATCTTTCTATTGTTCTGTCATCCCCAGTAATGCACTGTACCTCCTTGAAGTCATCTGACTCTCCACTCCTACCTTACTTCCCACACACTTCCCTTGTGTTCTCGGGAATTTCCACCAAAGAAGTTACATAAGCTGTCAAAGTTCATAAATGTGCCAAATCACACAATAAAGATTTAAACCCAAACTTTCTGATTCCAAAACACCAGACCCTTAAAGATAACTCATTGTAGTCTTCATGTATGGCAAATTCTCCAGTCTCCCAAACAACTTCTCAGAGCAATCCCTGTACCTATTCTCCTTCACTGGAACCTGGCTTTTGCCAAATATATAATTTTTTTCTTGCCTAGGGAGCTATTGTTCTCTCCAATCTCAGGTACAACAGTTCTCTTTTCTCCCCATTGCCTTTCCAGACAATTACTCCTGCTCCTTTAAAATGTAGGCCTTTCACTGATATAATCTATTTTTTATTTTATTTTATTTATTTCTATAGGTTTTTGAGGAACAGGTGGTATTTGGTTACATGAGTTAGTTCTTTAGTAGTGATTTGTGAGATTTTGGTGCACTCGTCACCCAAGCAGTATACATTGTAACCAACGTTAATCTTTTATCCATCACCCCCTCAACCCTTTCCCCCAAATCCCCAAACTCCATTGTATCATTCTTTAGTCTTTGCATCCTCATAGCTTAGCTCCTACTTATGAGCAAGAACATACTGTGTGTGATTTCCCATTCCTGAGTTACCTCGCTTAGAATAATGGTCTCCAATGCCATTCACTTTGCTGTGAATGCCATTATTTTCTTCCTTTTTATGGCTGAATACTATTTCATGGTATATATATACCATGATTTATTTATCCACTCGTTGATTGATGGATATTTTAGCTAGTTTTATATTGTTGTAATTGTGAATTTTGCTGCTATAAACATGCATATGCAAGTATCTTTTTCATATAATGATTTCTTTTTCTCTGGGCAGATACCCAGTAGTGGGGTTGCTGGATCAAACGGTAGTTCTTCTTTTAGTTCTTTAAGGAATCTCCACACTGTTTTCCATAGTGGTTGTACTAGTTTACATTCCCACCAGCAGTGTAAAAGTGTTCTCTTTTCACTGCATCCCCGCCAACACCTATTATTATTTGATTTTTTTATTATGGCCCTTCTTGCAGGAATAATGTGGTATCGCATTGTGGTTTTGATTTGCATTTCCCTGATCATTAGTGATTGTTGAGCATTTTTCCATATGTTCCTTGGCCATTTGTATATATTCTTTTGAGAATTTTCTATTCATGTCCTTACTCATTTTTTAATGAGATTTTTTTATTGCTAAATAAAAAAAAATTATTTTTGAGCTCCTCATAGATTTTTTTGAGTTCCTCATAGATTCTGGATATTAGTCCTTTGCTGGATGTGAAGATTTTCTCTGACTCTGTGGCTTGTCAGTCTACTCTCCTGATTGTTTCCCTTCCTGTGCAGAAACTTTTTAGTTTAATTAAGTCCCACCTATTTATCATTGTTTTTGTTGCATTTTCTTTTGGGTTATTCGTCATGAAGTCTTTGCATAAGACAATGTCTACAAGGGTTTTTATGATGTTATCTTCTAGAATTGTTATGGTTTCAGGTTTTAGATTTAACTCTTTGATCCATCTTGAGTTGATTTTTGTATAAGGTGAGAGATGAGAATCCAGTTTCATTCTTCTACATGTGGTTTGCCAACTATCCCAGCCCCATTTGTTGAATAGGGTGTTCTTTCCCCACTTTATGTTTTTGTTTGCTTTATCAAAGATTAGTTGGCTATAAGTACTTGGGTTTATTTCTGGGTTCTCTATTTTTGTTCTTTTGCTCTATGTGCCAGTTCACGTTGTTTTGGTGACTATGGCCTTATAGTATAGTTTGAAGTTAGGTAATATGAGGCCTCCATATTTGTTCTTTTTGCTTAGCCTCACTTTGGCTATGCAGGCTCTTTTTTGGTTCCATATGAATTTTAGAACTGTCTTTTCTAGTTCTGTGAAGAATTATGGTAGTATTTTGATGGGAATTGCATTGAATTTGTAGATTGCTTTTGGCAGTATGGTCATTTTCACAATATTGATTCTACCCTTCCATGAGCATGGGATGTGTTCCTATTTGTTTGTGTCATCTATGATTTCTTTCATCAGTGTTTTGTAGTTTTCCTTGTATAGGTCTTTTACCTCCTTGGTTAGGTATATTCCTAAGTTTGTTTTTTTGTTATTGTTGTTTTGCAGCTATTGTAAAAGGGATTGAGTTCTTGATTTGATTCTCAGCTTGGTCACTGTTTGTGTATAGGAGAGCTACTGATTTGTGTACATTAATTTTTGAATTCTGAATATTTGCTGAATACATTTATCAGTTCTAGGAGCTTTTTGGAGGAGTCCTTAGGGTTTTCAAGGTATATGTGTCATCAGCAAACAACAACAATCAACTATTTGACTTCCTCTTTACCAATGTGGATGCCCTTTATCTCTTTCTCTTATCTGATTGCTTTGGCTAGGACTTCCAGTACTATGTGGAATAGTAGTGGTGAGAGTGGGCATTGTTGTTTTGTTTCACTTTTCAAAGAGAATGCTTTCAATTTTTCTTCATTCAGTATTATGTTTGCTGTAGGTTTCTCATAGATGGCTTTCATTACATTAAGGCATGTCCCTTTTATGCCGATTTTGCTGAGGGCTTTAATCATAAAGGGATGCTGGATTTTGTCAAATGCGTTTTCTGCATCTATTGAGATGCCCATCAACCACTGCATCCCTGATATGAAACCCACTTGATCATGGTCTATTGTTTTTGATACGCTGTTTGATTTGGTTAGCTAATATTTTGTTAAGGATTTTTCCATCTATATTCATCAAGTTTTTTTTTTTCTACATCCTTTCCTTGTTTTAGTATTAGGAGGATGTTGGCTTCGTAGAATGATTTAGGGAGGATTCCCTCTTTCTCTATCTTGTGCAGTAGTGTCAGTAGGATTGGTACCAATTTTTCTTTGAATGTCTGATAGAATTCAGCTGGGAATCTGTCTGGTCCTGGACTCTTTATTGTTGGTAAATTTTTTTGTTACCATTTCTATCTCGCTGCTTGTTATTGGTCTGTTCAGGGTTTCTAATTCTTCCTGGTTTAAGCTAGAAGAGTTGTATATTTCCAGGAATTTATCCGTCTTCTCTAGGTTTTCTAGTTTACGCATGTAAAGGTGTTCATAGTAGCCTTGAATGATATTTTGTATTTCTGTGGTGGTGGTTGTAACATCCCCTGTTTTGTTTCTAAATGAGTTTATTTTGGATCTTCTCTCTTCTTTTCTTGGTTAATCTTGCTAATGATCTATCAATTTTATTTATCTTTTCAAAGACTCAGCTTTTTGTTTTATTTATCTTTTGTAATTTTTGTTTCAATTTCATTTAGTTCTGCTCTGATCTTGGTTATTTCTTTTCTTCTACTGGGTTTGGGTTTGGTTTATTTTTGTTTCTCTAGTTCTCTGAGGTGTGACTCGAGATTTTCTGCGCTCTTTCACATTTTTTTTTTTCATGCTTAAATAGCATTTAAGGCTATGAACTTTCTTCTTAATACTACCTTTTCTGTATCCCAGAGGTTTTAATAGGTTGTGTCACTATTACTGTTCAGTTTTAAGAATTGTTTAATTTCCATCTTGATTTCATTGTTGACACAACATTCATTCTGGAGCAGGTTTGATTTCCATGTATTTGCATGGTTTTGAAGGTTCCTTTTGGAGTTTATTTTCAATTGTATTCCACTGGGGTCAGAGAGAGTACATGATATAATTCCAATTTTCTTAAATTTATTGAGACTTGTTTTATGGTCTATCATATGATCTATCTTGGAGAATTCTCCATGCCCTGAAAATAAAATGTATATTCTGTGGTTGTTGGGTAGAATGTTCTGTAAATATCTGTTAAGTCCTTTTGTTGTAGGTTATAGTTTAAATCCATTGTTTGTTTGTTGACTTTCTGTCTTGATGACCTGTCCAGTACTGTCAATGGAGTATTGAAATCCTCCACTATTATTGTGTTGCTGTCTATCTCATTTCTTAGGTCTAATAGTAATTGTTTTATACATTTGGGAGCTCCAGTGTTAGGTACATATATATTTATGACTGTGATACTTTCCTGTTGGACAAGCCCTTTTATCATTATATAATGTCTGTCTTTGTCTTTTTTAACTGCTGCTGCTTTAAAGTTTGTTTTGTCTGAGGTAAGAATAGCTACTTCTGCTCACTTTCAGTACCCATTTGCATGGAATATCTTTTTCCACCCCTTTACCTTAAGTTTATGTGAGTCCTTATGTGTTACATGAGTCTCTTGAAGGCAGCAGATACTTTGTTGGTGAATTCTTTCCCATTCTGTCATTCTGTATCTTTTAAATGAAGCATTTCAGCCATTTACATTCAACATTAGTATCAATATGTGAGGTACTTTTCTATTCATCTTGCTATTTGTTGCCTGAATACCTTGTTTGTTTGTTTTACTATGTTGTTGTTTTATACGTTCTTTATGCTTTAAGGGAGTTCTGTTTTTATGTATTTCCAGGATTTTTTTCAAGATTTACAGATCCTCATAGCAGTTCTTGTAGTGCTGGCTTGATAGTGGCGTATTCTTTCAGCATTTATTTGTCTTAAAAAGACTGTATTTTTCCTTTATTTGTGAAGCTCAATTTTGTTTGAAACAAAATTCTTGGCTGATAATTGTTTTGTTTGAGGGGTCTGAAGTTAGGGCCCCAATTCCTTCTCACTTGTAGGGTT
Organism: Macaca thibetana thibetana; assembly: GCF_024542745.1. Classification (NCBI taxonomy): domain Eukaryota; kingdom Metazoa; phylum Chordata; class Mammalia; order Primates; family Cercopithecidae; genus Macaca; species Macaca thibetana. Next base: position 115,040,046 of record NC_065589.1, read on the forward strand.
TCTGCTGAGAAATCTGTTGTTAATTTGATAGCTTTTTCTTTATAAGTTACTTCATGCTTTTGCTTCACAGCTCTCAATATTTTTTCCTTCATCTTGACTTTAGATAACCTGACGACTATGTGCCTAGGCAAGGATCTTTTTGTGATGAATTTCCCAAATATTCTTTGAGCTTCTTGTGTTTGGATGTCTAGATCTCTAGCAATGCCGGGAAAAATTTCCTTGATTATTCTCCCAAATATGTTTTCTAAACTTTTAGATTTCTCTTCTTCCTCAGGAATGCCAAATGTCTTCAGGTTTGGTTGTTTAACATAATCCCAAATTTCTTGGAGGATTTGTTCGTTTGTTAAAATTCTTTTTTCTTTGTCTTTGTTGGATTGGGTTAATTAAAAAACCTGTCTTCAAGCTCTGAAGTTCTTTCTTCTGATTGTTCAGTTCTACTGCTGAGACCTTCCAGTGCATTAAGCATTTCTCTAAGTGTGACCTTGATTTCCTAAAGTTTTCATTGTTTTTTATTTATGCTATCTATTTCATGGAAGATTTTTCCCATCATATCTTGTATCTTTTTTAATTTTATTAAGTTGGATTTCGCCTTTCTTTGATGCCATCTTGGTGAACTAAATCAACTTTCTGAATTCTTTTTCTGGCAAATCAGGGATTTATTATTGGTTTGGACCCATTTCTGGTGAGCTAGTGTGATTTTTGCCAGGTGTTAAAGAACCTTGTTTTGTCACATTACCAGAAGTGTTTTGCTTCCTTCTCATTTGGGTAGGCTATGTCAGAGGGAAGATCTGGAGCTCAAGGCTGCTCTTCAGATTATTTTCTCCCACGGAGTACTCCCTTGAAGTAGTATTCTCCCTCTTTTCCCAGGGTAGTGGCTTCCTGAGAGCCAAACTGTAGTGATTGTTACTTCTCTTCTGGATCTAGCCACCCAGTGGGACTCTTGGGTTCTGGGCTGGTACTTGGAAGTGTCTGCAGAGTCCTGTGATGTGCACCATCTGTGGGTATCTCAGCTGTGGATAGCAGCACCTGCTCTAATGGAGGTGGCAGGGGAGTGAAATGGACTCTATAAGGGTTCTTGGTTGTATTATTGTTTATGGCACCAGTTTTGTGCTGGTTGGCCTCCTGCCAGGAGGTGACGCTTTCAAGAGAGCAACAGCCGTGGTAGCGTAGCATAGGGAGAATCAGGTGGTGGGCGGGGCCCTAGAACTCACAAGAGAATATGACCTTTGTCTTCAGCTACCAGGGTGGGCACAGAAAGCCCATCAGGTGGGTACAAGGTTAGGCATGTCTGAACTCAGATTCTCCTTGGGCATGGCTTGCTGTGGCTGCTGTGGTGGATAGGAGTGTGGTTCCCAGGTCAATGGACTTATATTCCCAGGAGGATTATGGCTATCTCTGCTGTGTCATTCAGGTCGCCAGGGAAGTGAGGGAAAACCAGAAGTTACAGGCCTCATCTGGCTCCCATGCAACCCAAAATGCTGGTCTCACTCCCACTGTGCCCTGCACCACAACAGCACCAAGTTTGTTTCCAGGAAGTGGGTGAATAGGGCTGAGAACTTGCCCCAGGCTACCAGCCTCCTGGTGTCTGAGAAAGCAAACAGGGCTTTTAGGTAGGTTTCCCATCTCCCTGCCTGCCTGTGTCTGTACTCCAGATTCACCCCCTCCCCTGAGTTCTGTCCCAGAAACTCCAAGTGCTGTTGAAATTGGTACAAAGTTCAGCTGGAGGTTTCCTTCTGCCTGTTGCCTTTTCCTAGTTCCTCTGGCAGCTCCCCTCAAGGACTCCTCTGAGCAAAGTCAAAAATGGCTTCCCTGGGGACCAAGAGAGACCACAGGGCAGTTCCCACTGCTTTCTCTACCTCCATATTTCTCTCAGCTCTCTAAATTATCTCAGCTCCAGTTTAGGTCAAATCCTTCTCTCATGATCTGAACATTCAAGTTCCCCCGTAAGAGTGTGTCTTCAGAAGTAGACAATCGCCCTTTCCCAGTGTCACACTTTGGGCACTCACAGTACTTAGGCTGTCTTCTAGGTCCTATGGAAGCAATCTGCTTCCTTCAAAGGGTGTGTGGATTTTCTTGGCTTTCCTAGTATCTTCCTGCAATAGTTCTTTGAGCAAAAGTTCATGATGTAAGTCTCCACACACTGCTCTATCCATCCCAGTGGAAACTGTAATTTACTCCTGCCTCCTATCCATCATTTTCCTCTTGTCTACTGTGATAATCTATTTCTACTTCCTACCACCATCATCTAGAGGCTTGCTGAGGCCTGATGAGAAACAGAAAGTCGAAGAATATAGCTATGGCCGCAAGAATATACTTAAATGATCATAGGATGAACCCTTGAGTGATGATGAGGTGCCTCCAGACTGACAGCATAAAAGACAGAGAAATGCGAATTCTGCGTTCTTCTATCCTGGCAGCTCTTCACTCTTTGCAGGTTGTGGATGCTCCTATGCCTCTATCATGGCTCCACAAGCAACTAGGAAAACATCAAGATTCCCCAACATCTCCTTCACACTCTCAATTTCAAATATTTTCTTTGCTGATTCAACAGAAACCAAAGTGAAAATACCCTTAGCTAAACCCAAGGCTTCATTCTAGTCAACTTCAAACCCAAATCACCCACTGTGGATTAGCCTAGCTAGTCTGCCAGCTCAGTGTCCCTCTCCATGCAAGTCTTGACATCATCCTGGACTGTTTGCATCTCTAACATACTAAAAACATAGCAAACACTCAAAAGTCTCAACTTCTTGACCTTTTTATCTCCAGTGACCAACTCCTTCATCACTCCTCTATCTCGTTTTTCTCCACATCATTACCAGAACAGTTGAGTGATGCCAGAAACAAGCAGATAGATTAGTGATTTTGTAAATTCACATTGACCAACTTCAAATGAGCCCTTTAAATGCCACCCTGCTTGACAATACCACTACTCTGCGCTTGTGAACTCATATTCCCACTCTTCACAATGGCTATAACGAACCTTTTCCAATTCCTTCAAAACCCTTCCCTCACTACTTCACTCCACCTTCGCTCACCCTCAAAAGATGACACCACCACCTATCCCATAAAGAAAAAAAAAGACTTGAGACAAAGATTTCCAGCCCCATCATGTTGGTGCAAATGTAATTGCTGTTTTACCATTACCTTGAATGGCAAATTAAAATTTCACTACATCTACACTCCTTCTCCTCTCAAAGACCAGCCCCTCTACCTATGTTTAGGATAGTATGTCCACTCTTTGTCTCAGGAACATCCTGCCATTGGTAATTTGTCTCTTTCTTTCAGATATAATTTCCATCTCACTCCAAACTAATCTTCTTCAACAACAGTTACATATCCTCAAACCTAACCTATCTCCTTCTTAAAGCTACCTTTGGCTCCACATTTTACTCTAATATCACCCTGACTCTCCCCTTCAAAACCAAATTCCTTGAAGGTGTTTTCTATTCTTAACTTTCTCTGTTTCCTCATTAGACACTCACTCCTGACAAACTTCCACAGAAATTTTAAGGGCTACAGTGACTCCCATGTCACTAGAGTTCAATCTAACCAATGCTTTTCATAAATCAAATTACTATTACTTCACGTCCTGCAAAGTTATATTCAATTATTCAAGTAATATTTAATGATCCCTCTCAAGGTTCCTTGTAAGTGAACGTTGTGAAGTGAACAAAATAGAACCTTGTAAGTGAACAAAACAGAGCAAATTTCTGGCCTCCAGTATTTCAACGTATGGAGGAAGATATAAAATATACAATATACAAAGAAAACAAATAAAATAAATAAAACAATATACAATATACAAATAAAACAAAGAAATCTATAATATATTAAGTGTCATGAGAGTGAAATATACTAAAGTAGGATAAAGAGGCTAAAAAGTGCTCAGATTAGAGGGATATCATGCTACATTATATAATATGTTTGAGCAGAAACTTAAAGAAATCGAGAATTTCTGAAGGAATCAAGAGGAGCAATTTGAGCAGAAAGATGACATAATTTGAAATATTATAAAACGACATTCTCTCTGCTACAAGGAAGCCAATACGAAAGCAAATATTCCATGGAGGAGATAAGTGTTTGGACCAGGATAAAGAGAATATAGTGAGAAGTGATCAGGTTCCGTGATATATTTCAAACAAACAAAGAAAAGCCCACAGAATTTACTGATAGCAAGTGCGTAAGAGATGGGAGAAAGAGAAAAAAGAGCCAAGCACAACTCAATTTTTTTTTTTAATCTAAAAATGGAAAATATAGAAGTGCTACTTATTGAGATGGGGAAAGTTTTAGGTGAATTAGATTTCTTGAAGGGCGGTGAAATCAATTTTGGACAAGCGGATTTATCAAGTAGGCAAGTCATTTATCAAATTGATTTAAAATCTGTATTTCATAAAGCCTGACCGAATATAAAGCCACAGGAGTTACCAGCATTTAATGGGGTTTAAAATTATGGGGCTAAAAGGAGATTATTTGGGGATTGAGTGTATCTAGAGAAAAGAGGAGTTTCCAGGACCCAGCCTTTGGGCACTCCAACATTTAGAGGTCAGGAAGATAAAGAAACTATGGAGCAGCAGCAGCCAGTAAGTGGGAGAAGAGCCAAAAGGGAAGTGAAAGCCACAGCCCAAGGGAGAAAGTGTTTCAGAAAGGGAAGTCAAATAAAATGAGAAGAAAGAATTTATTTGGATTTGTCTATTTGGAAGTCCTATGTAGCCTTGACAAGAGCAGCTTCAGAGTACAAAGGAGTAACAGAGATAAAACCTGATTGGAGTAGATTCAAAAGAGGAGTGGAGAAGGTAAAGTAAATTGTTTCTAATACTGAGAAGTATTGCATGTTTGTATGCTTATGGAAATCATGCAAGGGAGAGGGAAAAATTATGGGTGACCAGCAACTTTAGAAGCAAGAGCCAAAGAAAGGAAATGGGATACAAGGTGCACAATAAGGAGCTGGTTTTAGCAAGGAGGAGCTGGTTTTAGCTAGGGGGAGGGAAGGTTAATCCATTTAATAGAACAAAAGGCAGAATCCATAGGAAAACATTCAAGCAAGTTGGTCATCTTGGTAGTGGGAGCATGAAAGGGTCTCCTTGTTGGCTGCATCCCTTTCACTCAGCTCTGTGCTGCATCCCCTCTGGTTCTCCTCTCATGTCTGGCAGCTCCTCTATCTCATTTATTTCCTTCCTGTCTGAAGAATAGAGGCTCTGCTCAGGGTCTTCTCTTCTGCTTAATTTCTCCACTGGTGATATTATCTTAGCAACGTTTTCAACACCACCTAAATACTTTTGACTCCCAAATTTATGTCTCCAGCGCTAACATCTCCTCTAAGCTCCAAGCCCATACATTTAATTAGTTTCTTGATGTCTCTACTTAAATATCTCACAAGCATCTCAAACTCAACATTTCAAAAATCAATACAACAGTCTCCTCCCCTAGAAACCCAGAACTCTTCCATAGAGTTTTATGGAGCCATTCACTGAGTTCTAGAAAACCAGGAATCTATGAATGAGTCATCCTTGACAGTTCCTTTACACCTTACACTTAAACCATCGCCATTTTCTAAATGTCTCTAAATATCTCTTGAAAGGAGCCACCTGCTTCTCTCCATCTTCCCCATGCCCACCCAAGTCCAAGCCACCAGCACCCATGTCCAGATGCCTAGTATTCATGCCTGCCTTGCTCTGATTAATTCTCCACACAGAGAGCAGGGAGATATTTTCAACATTCAAATCTAATCATATCCCCAGACTCATTTCTCCCATATCCAAACAATTCATCTAAAAAATTAGCCAATCTAAAAGTTTTAAAATAGCTTCAAGACCTAGCATGGCCTGGCCCTTCCTGCCTCTGAGACATTCACACCCCTCCACCACCTTCCCCTAACCCTCCACTTCCTGGACTGCTCCAGCCTCCTTTTGACCCTCCAAAATCTCAGGACAGACATCTCTTCCTAAGGGAACCTTTCCTGATTCCATTTTGGTCCCAAATTGCTCAAATGTTCTTCATGTACCTACTCTCAGCAACCCATACCTCTCCTAGCATTTATCGTAGTACTCAATTTTTACACATATAAGGAGTGTTCAATATTTCTATAAATATATAGGTGATAAGTAGTTGTTCCAAAGATTCTAACAATTGATGAAAAAAGAGGAAAGACACAGACACAAAAGTACAGTACCTACAATGCACATAAAGGGTAAAACAATTTAGCTTCATCAAGACAGACAGCCACACAGAGCTAGGCGTACAGGGTATGCCCAACCTGTAGCAAGACAGTATTTTTCAGAACTTTAGCACTTTTAGTATTGTTGAGAATGGTTCAATGAAGGAAAACTTACTGGGAGATGGAAACCCTGCAGGATAGTTCTTACTCTGCCACTAGCCAGTTGTGTAATTTTTAACAAGGAATTTCTTCTCTCTGGCCCTTCACTCTCATCTCTGTGAAAGAAGGCTGACCTGAGATGGTTTCCAGGTCAGAATACTACACCACTTGTCATCATTGACAAATAACTCGTGTAAGCAGAACAGGGATAAAGGAAAGGCCTCTGTCCTCTGAGAGGAGGCAGGTTTGTGCTGGACCATGAAGGAAAGCATCAGATGTGTTAAGGGCAGAAAAGAAGCACATTCTAGGAGTACAGCGTGAGAACACACATGGTATTTTGAGAGATAATTAGTAATATACTAAGCCCAAGAAAGACTCTCCATCCACACCTGCTCTATTGCTTGCTGCTGTGATGCCCAGAACTGCGTCAGCCCCTCCAGCTGGAAGCTCCTCTCAGCAACTCTCTCCTGGGGACCTCAGGCCACCCTGTTTGCAACAGCCTTGCTTCCATTCCCCACTGCAAACCTCCAGAAACATGAGAAGGCCAGGGCTATGCATGGATCATATACGTGTCAGTAACACCGACACACGGCCATGATGCATGAGAGCACAGACAGATAACAAAGCAATCTCGGTCTCCAGGGTCCCGTGGAAAATGCCAAGAATTTGATTTCCATTCCCCCAACAGAGAAGCTAGCCTGCACCTGGAGGCTCCACAGAGGCTGTTTAATAAGACATTTGTTTACTTCCTTCCTGCTACCTCTGACAATATAATCCTTTCTGATTCTTTCCATGATTTGACTCTAAATGAAAAAGTATGATCTCGCGGTTGGGGGGCAGGCAAGGAGCCTGAGACACCATGGGTAATCTGCCAGCACTCCAGCATTCAATCTGCAGGGATGGAATGAAGGCAGAAAATAAGTCCCTGGCAAAAATAAGCACTCCTCCTGTCTGGGGCAGATTGCAACCTTCTGGAGACAGTAGGGGTGGAGAGGGAGAATTAGGGGGGTAGTTAATCTTGCTCATTTCCCCTTTTAAAAAAAAATCTAAATGCCCGTTTTAATAAATGAGTTTTTGATGAGCTTGAGATAATTTTAAAGCATCTTTTAAAAAAATATTTACAATTAAATGATGAGTCGATATCAAACCTAACTAGAGAATTAAGTATAATTATGAACTGGAAGGACAAATTCAAGGTCAAGAGTGTACAAGGAAAATGTATGGGAAGCCAGTGGATGGAGGAGGAGGATGAGCGAGAAGAAATAGAGTGTTCTTAGAAGGTTGTTCATTCTGTCCCTACATTCCTGACTGCGTCAGCATTCCTCATAGAGTGGGAAAGGGGAGTTTACAGTGCTGGGAAGGCACAGGCCCACCCCCTTCCTGCCCCACCCTTCACTCTTTAGAATTCTGCAGGTGCAGACTTTTTGCTTGACCGAACTCCATTTGCTTCATTTCACTTCCCAGCCCACCATGGCCCAGCAAGTGTTATTTACCATGTGATGTCACTGTTCTAATTATGGGGGATATATCAATCAACAAAACAAAGACCCTACATTCATAGACCTTCAATTCAAGGAGGGAAAGTTTGGATAGTTAACAATAAATACATATGTTAGTACCAAAGGACATGGTGTCATGGTGTGTTCAAAGGTGTTAAGGGCTATGGATAGGGTCACCAGAAAAACTGGTCCTGTAAACTGGGATATTTTGGGGGAATAAAAGGAGGATCTCTTAATAATTATACAGAAGCAGCAGGTAGGAACAGAAGGTCTCCTGGACAAACGGGGATGCAGGGCTACACTAGCCTTGGGAAAGGGAGAAGGAACACAGAGTGAGGAGGTTCTGAAATGTGGGGATAGGCATAGAAATATTTTGCCATTTTTAATAGAGTGGTCAGGATACACCGCCTGGAGGAGGTAATGTCTTACCTATGTGAGCCCCAGTTCCCTCAACTGTAAAAGGAAGGGCTTAGCCTAAAATAGGTTCTAAGGTTGCACTCAGTTCTGACATTCTACAATCAATTCTCCCTCCAGGAGTGATGGGCCACACTCTTCTGTGGTCTGGTATAAGAATGGAGAGAAGAAGGTGTTTGGGATTGTTGAGGAGCTCGTCAGAAAAGCTTGATGATCACGCTCATGAATTGCACAAACCACTGAATGTATGTCTTTACAATTGCATGGGAAAACATCATCTTGTGGTCCAGGCACCTATGTACTGACTCACAAATCCATGTGATGCCCACAATTCTTAAGGGACAAGGTGTCACTCACTTCCATGGTGATTATAGTTCCTCAGGTTGACCTGTTTGTCCTTGTCATGATGGTATGTAAAGCCATATCTTAACAAGGGTTTTGGGGATATATTAGAACGGATGAAAAAAGTTCAAGAAGTTTAGAGGCATTTCTGATATTGTGAGAGAAGGATATTAATAAGCTAGGTGTGACAGAAGAGCATCTAGATGAAAATGTCCAGTGACAGTGGACATGCAAGTGCTCAGGAATGTGGCAAGAGTTCACTCAGTATAAGGGTTAAGAGCACTGACTTCAAAGTCAGGCAAAACTGGGTTCTGATTAGCCATAATTTAACTTCTATAAGCCTCAATTTGCTTACTTGTTAACTGATGGCAATAACAATTTGACATGGATTTACTAAATAGGTATAAAATGGTTAGCATAGTATCCAGCATATACTAGTGTTGAGCATGTGGGAGCGAAGCAGCTGCTATTGCCTTAGTTATTGAGCTGTTGGCTTAGAAGTGATAATTGACACTGTAAGTGTGACTGGATTCAGGGAAAGAGAAGGCATAATGAAGAGCAGAGGATTTTTAACAACCTTCGAAAACTCTTGCATTTTGGAAGAGAAGAAAGAAGCAGCACAAGAGACAGAGACAAGCACAGGACAAGAGACCACAGTTGGCAGAAATGTAGGAAGATAATTTGGATTAGTGATACTTAAGAGAAGGTGACAGGCATCTCAAGTGCAGCAGAAAGAAAGAAGACCACTGTCAATCACTATTGACATGGGAAGTCTACAGGTAATGGAAAAGCTTGGTAGATGGGACTGTTCAGAAGAGAACTAATGAAAGCTATTTTGAAGAGTAGATTAACTCAGTAAATTCATTTATTCAAGAAGAATGTTAGTAAAAGAGAAAAAGGATACTAGCTATGGTTGCAATTTCTGTGTTTAAAGGCAATGGTGAAGGAGAGATTAAATGGACCAGAGAAAGAAGAGTTACTTTTGGGAGCTGGGATCTGTAAGACACTGGAAGGGATGCAATCCAGGGCCTCAGTGGAAAAGTTACAATCTTCTTAGACTGTGTTTTTCTTGCCTGCTCTGCAAACATCTAGAAATGGAATTGTTTACTCCCATGATACCAGACAAGGCCATGGGAACCTTGTAATCCTAAGGAATGTTTGTTTCCTGGATGAATGTAGCGGTTATTCATTCGTCAGGAGACCTTACCCTTACGTGTGGATCCAGTTCTCAAAGTTCTTTGGAATCCTCCCAGACAGATTCAAGGAAAAGAAAAGAATCCTCCAAACCTGCCCCTGGCATCTCTCCATATTTGGAGCTTTCACTCTGGCCAAGTTGGTCTTTCTATCAGAGAACAAGTTTAGCATAAGCTTGGACACTCCATGCCTTTGCCCAAAGCCGTCTCTTTGACTGGGATGCCCTGCTGACCTTGTGCCAAACAAAATCCTTCAAGACTTACTGGAATATCACCTGCTCTGGCAGTTTTCCCCACATGTCCCAGCCTAGAGCCATCTCAGCTCCTCTGAATTTGTCCTTAGAATGTATTGTCTTGTGTTGACAGCGATGTTTTCCCATGTGCAAGGCTAAAGCTACACACAGCTAGGAAACTTTTGGGGTCACAGAAGGACAACCATTTCTGAAGGCTCTTCGGGAGAATATTAAAAGTTGTGTTTCCTCTTTGGTTCATTTAAGACTTCATGCCTGAGCCTGGATAGAAGGGATACCCAAATGGATGTTCAGGTCTCAGGGGGTTAGATGTTGAAATATCTTCTTCACCAATAACTTCAGCAACTACTATGACTGTAAAGTAAATTATCCCCCAAATTTAGTGACCTAAACAATAACAACATTTATTTTGTTGACCAATCTGCAAGTTGGACCAGACCTCAGTGGGAAAAGTTTGCCTCCAGTTCAGTCTATGACAGCTGGGGTAGCTTGAAGGCCAGAGCTAGAATTGTCTTCTGAGAGCTCACATACTCACAGTTTGGTATCTGGGCTGGAGAGGCTCCAACAGCTTGGGCTGGAACAGCTTGGCCTCCTCAAGTGATTCTTCCTCACTATGCTCTCTCCACGGGGTCTTCCTAGGCACAGTGCCTCAGGATTTAAGTCAGGGTGGTGGGATTTCTTACACATTGGCTCAGAAATCTCAAGATGCACATTCCAAGAATGAGTGAGCCAGGGCACAGGGGGAGGGAAAGACATCTGCATCTTGGTGATGAAGTTCAACATTACATTGTGAGAAGAGCAAATGGGATGGAATACATAGAAGGTGATGATTTTTAGAAAGTATGATCTGCCACAGCTACCTTTTTTCTTTAGCCAACAACTTGATCTCTCCTCTTCTGGTTCCACTTCCACTTTGACAACATTCTGATTCTTGCAGGTCTTGATCTTTGCTTCAGTGTCCTGCTGATAGGTTTAAGGTACAAAAGCTAAAACCTGGGGTCAGATTGAAGCAAACACTACTCTGTTTCTTGCTATTTGTGTAACTTTAGATAAATATTCTTTTTGATCTATGTCTCTTACCTGGACAAAAGTGGGAGTGAAACTACCTTCCCACATCATTGTTCTCAATAAATAATACCTTTCCAATTCCTATTGGTCTTCCACCTGGTCCACAAAGACCAGAGACCTCCCTTCTGTGCCTGTCCTTGTGGACAGCCCCTTCCCCAGCCTGTCCAGGCCTTGTGAGAAAACAAAATAAAGCCTCCAATAAATACATATAAGTAAAGTACATTCACTTCACTAGCACTGCCTACTCATGATAAACTACTTAATCATGTGCTAATGGTGAGCAGTGACTTTCCTGATGCCAGATATTGGAGGCTTAGGAGGCCCTCTGTGCCCCGGTGTTAATTACTTCCTTGACTAACTCCAAGAGACACTTATTAAATTTTGAGACTCTGCCTATGAAGGGGCACACACAACTATGGCTGATGTATCTTTCAGTTTTTGAATTACGGAATAAAAATGTCAGCCAATGTAGAAAGGAAGAGTCTTGCTGAGGCAGGGGAAAAAACAGACAGCAGTGTGTTGAACCAGGACCCATCATTTAGGGAGCAGTAGAAGCTGTGAGATGCAGCTCTGCCTAACCGCAGGAGCCAAGTAGACCTGAATTCCAGTGAATCCTCACCCTGCACTTGGAAATACTGTGGTCCTGGCTGCCTACTTAGCTTCCCTCAGTATCAATTTCATCTGTAAAATGGAGTTAGTGATACCTACCTCGTAGGTTTGCTGTAATACTGATATCATTATTTTTTTGAGATAGCATCTCACTCTGTCACCTAGGCTGGAGTGCACTAGCATGATCACTGCTCACTGCAGCCTCGACCTCCCCAGGTTCAGGTGATCCTCCCAACTCAGCCTCCCAAGTGGCTGGGACTATAGGCGTGTGTCACCACACTGGGCTAATTTTTGTATTTTTTGTAGAGACAGAGTTTCACCAGGCTGCCCAGGCTGGTCTCAAACTCTTGGGCTCAACAATCCACCCACCTCAACCTCCCAAAGTGCTGGAATTACAGGTTTGAGCCAGTGCACCTAGCAATAATCTTTCAATATGCCTAATACATAAAGTGTGAGCAAGAAATGCCAGATACCACTACTAGTACTAGTACTACTGTTACTATCATTACTCAGAATAAAACGTCAGTCCGGTTTGAGAATACCTCATTATTATTTAGTACCCAAGACAGCCAACATCAGACCAAGGTAAAGGTAAATAATGAGATAGCAGAAAGTGATGACCCTTGAATTTGCTTAGTGATCCTAGTAGTGATGTCAAGGCATTCCTGTCAATGTTCTCTGGTTATTCACTTATCTCTCCTAAGCTCTGTCACTTGAAAAGTTCTCCAAATCAAAAACCATAAACTAAATTTGAATCCCAGCTTTATCGCACTTCCTATCTGTCTGACTTCAAACAAAAGAAAAATTTTATTTCACTTCTTGTTCTCTGAAATAGAATTAATGCCTACATCGCCTGCTTGTTTAAGAAATTGCATGTAACGTCAGGCATAGTAACTCATGCCTGTAATTCCAGGACTTTTGGAGGCTGAGGCAGGAGGATAGATTGAGGCCAGGAGTTTGAGACCAGTCTGGTCAACATAGCAAGACCCTCGTCTCTGCTAGAAATAAAATAAAATAAAATAAAATAAAATAAAATAAAATCAGCTGGGCATGGTGGAACATGCCTGTAGTCCCAGCTACTTGGTAGGCTGAGGCAGGAGGCAGGATGGTGGCTTGAGCCCAGGAGTTCAGGGTACAGTGAGCCATAATTGTACCACTGGATTTCAGCCTGGACTACACAGTGCAAACCTGACTCTAAGAAAGAAAAAAGGAAGAAAGAAATAGTAAAAAGGAAGAAAAGAAAGAAAGAAAGAAAGAAAGAAAGAAAGAAAGAAAGAAAGAAAGAAAGAAAGAAAGAAAGAGAAGAAGAAGAGAAAGAGAGAAAGAAAGAAAAGAAAAAGAAAGAAAGAAAGAAAGAAAGAAAAAGAAAGAAAGAAAGAAAGAAAGAAAGAAAGAAAGAAAGAAAGAAAGAAAGAAAGAAGAAAGGAGGGAGGGAGGGAGGGAGGGAGGGAGGGAGGGAGGGAGGGAAGGAAGGAAGGAAGGAAGGAAGGAAGGAAGGAAGGAAGGAAGGAAGGAAGGAAGGAGAGAGAGAAAGGAAAAGAAAGAAAGAGAGAAAGAAAGAAAAGGAAGAAAGAAGAAAGAAAGAAAGAAAGAAAGAAAGAAAGAAAGAAAGAAAGAAAGAAAGAAAGAAAGAGAAAGAAAGAAAGAGAAAGAAAGAAAAGAGAGAGAAAGAAAGAGAGAAAGAAAGAGAAAGAAAGAAGAAAGAAAAGAGAAAGAAAGAAAGAAAGAAAAGAAAGGAAGGAAGAAAAGAAGAGGGAGGGAGGGAGAGAAGGAAGGGAGAAATAAAAGGGAAAAGAAAAGAAAAGGAAAGAGTACATGTAGCATGCCTAAAATGCCTGATTTGCAGTAGAGGCAACACAAATATCAAGGTATACTATCTCCTTGAACTCAGGAAATAGTGAAGCTTCTTCAGCCTAGGGAGGAAGCATGTCCTGCATTCTGCACCCTCCACCTACTGCTGTTGCCCACACCAAGTACACATAGATACACACACACTTACACACACATATACACACCACACACATATGCACACATTCTCAAACACTAGAATGGGTGCCCATTCTTCTCCAGTGTCCTTTAGGTGATCCCTCTAAACAATATTGGAAAAGAAAGCAATGTATACCTGGTATAAAACATGGCATAGAGGAGATTGCTCTGACTCTGTCACTCTGGTCATGGTATATTTTCCACCATGCTTTGTGAATTATGGGCCATGTTTTCAGGCTGCTGAAGGGTTCACAAACCCAAGCTGATCATCACAATTTCCTGGGAACTTCTATAAGAATACATACTTGGGTCCACCACAGATCCATGGAATCTGAATACATAGGACTGGCATCCTGAGAGCTATATTTTTTAAAAGATCCCTGTATGACTCTAATGATCCACCAGGTTCAAGAACTACTTGTCTGATTCTCATAATCATTCTGCAAGCTGGCTTCTGATGGAATAATCGATGCATTTAAAAGATGAGGAATATGACTCAGAGTAAGATTTGGCCAAGCAACAAGCCAGTGAGTGGTAGAGACAGGTCTAAAATGGTTTTGGTACTCCTAGTCCACCCCCACTGTTCACCAGCTGTGTGACTATGCATATGTTACTTAGATTCTCTCAGCTTTCACCTTCCTGTATATGAAATCCATACTCCTAACCCCTAGGGAAATGTGGTAATAAAATGAAGTGATGTGCAGAAACATAATTGCACACTTCGTATACAAATAAAAGATGCTGTCACAATTTAAACTCAGGGCTAGAACTTCTCTAGCAGTTAGGATCTCAGTTCCCTATACAGACAACCAGGTAGAGTGTCTCTGTAACTGTAAAGCGCTGGTGTGCCTATCCTTATTCCCGCTCTTCTGTAACTGCCCCCCAAACACAGAGCCCCTCTAGCAGCCATATTTCTACAGTTTGATTCCTCTGGCCACCACTGATCGGACCAGGAGTGAACATTTGACCCAGAGTGTCTTCTAGAAGAAACTAGAATTGGAAGCAATTTACAGTCCCACTGAGTGACTAGAATTTATGATATGGTTTCTAATGTGGCCACTTTCCACGCATTTGTGGACTGAAGGGCTGAGAAAGCCTTTCTGCTAAGAAAGAAGAAACAGTCACACAGCGTGAGAAGCAACAATGACAGGGCCAAATAAAAGTACTCCCTATAGCTTTCCATTTTCTGGTTCCATCCATTCCTGAAGCCTCCGTTCATTCCTTGAAACACTTCATTATCCTTGTAATAAATTCCCATTTTGTGCCTCAAGCTAGTTCAAATGACTTTCTCTTACTGTAATCCAAAAACGGCTCTAAACCATGCAGGTCCCCAATCACTTTAACAAATGCTTCTGCTGATGAGGGAGACAGTACACAAGATACAAGTCAGGGTCATATGTCTTTGCCCTTCAGCAGTTCTACAGAAGTCAGGTCCTTCTTTCTCCATCCATTTGTTTCCCTTGAGAAACACCAGTTCCTCTGAGTTTTCCCGTATCTAAGGAGAGGAGGTGGAATGTTCTTGCCATCCGCAATGATGAGGACCATCATGTCTGAAATCTTCTTTCAAAAAGCTCCAGCGTGGCTTCATGGCATCCTGCAGTTGTTAAGCAAATCCAAAGGCGGAGAAAATAACCAGGAAATAATGTTGAAACTTATGGGACTTTATGAAAGGCAAATCTATTCTAACTTCTGTTGTGGGCTTGAAAGCCAGTATTTTCCAAATTCCTGATAAGAAAGCTAAGAGCCAAATTTTCGGTTGACCTAGAGTGAGTGTCCGATGTAGTGGCATTTTTGTATTGGTATCATTCCTGGATCCATTTTATATTCCTAACCTTGCCTTGACTTTTTTTTCTTTCTTATTTCTAATACATGTTATTTTGCTGCATTTTAAGCCTCCTTAAATCCTTTCTGGAACAAGAAGCAATATAACAAAATAAAAACAGATTTCCCCTTTGTTACCAGAAGAATTCTTCCACTTTTATATTACACATAGGCATGTAAAATGATGGATAGTCAGAAATAAAATATTTAGGTTCAATGTTCCATCAGTCACCATGAGGCATTTATTGTGCACTTCTTATGTGCAAGGAACTGTAAGGACTACAAATAAGTGTAACAAACAGCAGAAAAGAGGCACAGTCCACAGACAGGGCATGCATCTAGGACAGAAAAAATATTCAGGAATGCAAGGTCATAAATAAAAGCAATCTTTGTAGACTGGGATGGACAGAGAAACTGACATGAAGGTGGGAGGGCTTAAGTTGGATGCTGAGGAAAATAGAGAATTCTAATATGAGGAAAGATAAAGAAAACTTAGAGCACATGAAAGGAGAGAATTAAAGTTACAGAGAATGGCATAGCCTGGGGTTCCCAGACCTGAGCATTAGAATCACCTAGAGTTTGTAACCCAGGCAGCTGGGCCCAACCTCTAGAGTTCCTGATTCCACAGGTCTGGGGTGGGGCATAGAAAGGTACATTCCTCAACAAGCTCCCAGGTGATTCCCTCGCTACTGGCTAAGGACTCATATTCTGAAAAACACTGACTTCACAAAGAGAATTCTCCATGCAGCACTGAAGACAAGAGTGGCCCCTCAGCCCAGGTGAGATGGAGGTTCCTGTTGCAAGAAGAGAAGCAGGGAAGGCTTGCTGGGTTCACTGTGTCATATGCCACCTTCTGCACAGAGAACTGGCCCCACATGTCCCTGTGTCTTCCTTCGAGCTGCTCAGGACCTCCCCTCCCATGCACCTCTCTCTGTCCTTAACTAAATTGTTCACCATTTGCAGCCATGTGAATGAGCCACAGCATATTAGCCTTTTCTTTCATTGACTTTGCTCCTTGAGAGAAATCCCAAACCCACTCCAAGCCCAAACCAAACCATTTCCTCAGACAGTTTCATTCAGTCTTGCCCTACCTGCTCTCTTACTGGGAAAGCCTAACATCTCTAGCAAATCCACACTCAGCTCACACACCCTGTTAGTGCCTCATCGAACTATGACCACTGCTCTGCCTCTGACCCTCACAGCAGTTGGGAACCCTGGACACAATTGTCTCGGGGTATGCAATGATGGGCCAAGGCGAGGTTTCCTGCATGCCTTGGGTGCTTTATCTCTAGTTAGACTGACGGACACATGATAGACTTGGGGGTCAGATAGACCTGGGCTTAAATCCACTCAGTCTATCACATTTGTTACTTGGGTGATTTTAGAAAACCTCTGGATAGCACAGCCTCAGTTTCACTATATTGTAAAGAAGATAAAACAATGCCATCATTATATTAGGAATCTGAGATAAATAACATGTGCCCAGTACTGGAAGCAATTTTTGCGACCATCCCATTCTTTAGGGCCATGCCTTCATTATCTAACAGGTATTCATTAACTGCCCTCTCTGTGCAATGCTTGATACATATTTCATTTGGCAAGATAAGATGTACGCAAATGATTATGATACAAGATGTCATAAAGTGAGCACCATGCAATGGTAGGATAATCATTACAAAGCTCAAAGGACATTTCACCTGAAGCCCTCATGGCAAATTTTGGGAAGGAGGTGCAAACTTAAAATATGTGCATGAAGACTTTCAATAGCCAACAACTGGGGACAGCATTCCAACTGGATGGAAAGACAAGAGAAAGGTCCTAAGGAAGACCGTGAAATTTTGTCTGGCAGATGTGAGCATCTGGTGGTACTTCAGAGGTCCCTTGTGTCTCTAGAGCACACTTGGGAGAAAGGCTAAGGATGGGTCTGATCCAAGAGGGCGTCCAGGAGTGGACACTCATATCTATGTATACATATTCATATTCGTGCAAACACACACACTCATTTCCATGCATACACACCCATATCCAAACACACACACACACACTCATTTCCATGCATACACATTCATACCCATACACACACACTCATACACCCCCACACACATACTCCTACTCACTTACACACAGGCACTCTTATTACTTAAAGAATCAGAGCCTAGGAAATGCCAGTTGATGCTACACAAGAAATAATTTTAAATGTCTTGGGTAGGAGTCTCAGAGACAAGAACCCATGGTCAATATTACAAATTAATCAATCAGGAAACATTACAGGGGGCTATGCACAGCTCAGGTGCGCTATGTGACACAATTGGACTGGCCTCTAGGTTCCGGGGCAAAACGCTCTCTCCAACTAACATGGAACAGCCTTTCAAATCCTGCCTGTTGGTTAAGACACTGAAAGCCCTGATTAAACTTTAAGACTTGCTGCGTCTGGTTCCCTGGGGAGCAGACGCTGAGCTGGAGATGTGTGTGAAGGAAGTTGATTAGACAGAGCCCTCAGGCTCCACACCTGTGGAAGGAAGTGAAGGAATCAGAATGGGCAGAGGGAAAAGTTGGGCTGCATTGCAGGTGCAAAAAGGCCTCAGCTGATTCCAGGGGAGCTCTGAAGCTGAGCTGGCTCTTCAGAGTTGTCCCACATTGAAACACGGGGCTCATGCTTTTATGTGTCCCTGTTGGCCAGTCAACTAATGCCAGGAAATGAGGCATGAGTTTGGGCCAGGTGGCTCCCGTTAGCCCAGGCATTTCCCAAAGGTGGCTGAGGGCTGCCTGGCAGCAGCCTTCTCACCACTGGCGGAGTAAATCCTCACTCTCGAGCGGGGAGCTGTACAGCACAGCCAGCATCACCTGCGTGTGTTAATGTGCAACTGTATTGGCCCTTTGCTCTGAATCTACTTCGCCAGGGCAGGGCCGGGCAATAAAGAGATGCTGACTGGGAGAGTGAAAACAACAAGAAAGTTAATAGCAGGGACCCCCATCCAAGCAGAGAACCACCTGGGTCAGGTAAAAGAGGGGACCCTGGACCACCAGGAGAAAACTGAGAGCAATAGGGCCTTAGCAGAGGAGCAGGCACAAAGCAAGAAGGAAGGAAGACCACCATAATTAACCTTCACCAAGACGGGTAACTTAGTCAAGGACTGTCATGATAAATAATAACATATCTAGGATTGTTTGCATACCTACTATGCACCTAGCACTGCATTTTTCAGAAACATCAAACCTTATGACACCTCGGCAAGGTGAGCATTATGAAGCCCATTTTATAGAAGAAGAAACTGAGCTTCAGAAAGACGATTCCTGCCAAGATTACAGAGCCTGGGTGTGGCAGGCCCGTGATTAAGTCTGTCCCTGACTCCAAATCCATGATATTCTCACCTCAGAGCACCATGACTTTCCAGAGTCCTGGCGCTCCAACGAGGTGTGTCAGGGCTCATCGTGGAGTTTATAAAGAAGGCCCAACCCCCACTCCAGCTTCAGCAAAAAAGGCTCTGCTTGTATCTCTTCCATAAAAAGAGATTCAGTCAATATTCCCTTTGTGGATGAGAAAGACAGATATGAAGCCACCCCTCTGCTTCTGCCAGTACTGTCTGAATCTATGAAGGCTCTTCCTTGTGGACCACTTTCTTTCAGTCCAAGCACACCATTCAGCACAGTGGTTAAGATCATGTCCTCTGAAGTCAGGCCACATGGGTTCAAATTCCTACCCAAGGAGCTCTGTGATCTTCAGCAATGACTTAACTTCCCTGTGCCTCAGTTTCCTCATCTGTAAAATTGAGGTTATAACAGAATTATCTTCTTAAGTTGTTGTGTACATTAATTAACTCATGTCAAATGCTTAGAATATTCAGCAAATACTAAGCACTGAATGATTGTTGTTTGATCTGGATGTGGAGGGGAATGAGAATGGGATGCTGGTAATGACGCCAAGGTTTAGGGGAGTCTTCAGTGTACAGCTGGTCTTTAATGCATGGACGGAAAGTATTCACCTAGGGATTGAGAAGAGACAGGGAAGAAGATGGCGAACTGAGCCCTGGGAACCCCCTCACCTTTAAAGGTCAAGAAGAGGACTGGGGTCCAGGACAGGAGAGTGAGGAGGGGAAAACCAATGGAATAGGGAAATAAGTGTCCTAGAAGCCATGAGAAGAAAATGCTTTAAGAAAGAAGTTCTGAACAACTTTCAAATGCTGCTACAAAACTGATTAGGTAAGATGAGGAAAGAAAGCTGACCGCTGGATTTGGAAATATGGGAGTACTGATGAGCTTGACAAGAGCATCTTTGTGGAGTGTCAGGGACAAGGTCCTGCTGTGCATTATTTCATGGAAAAGGAGGAGTTGAGGAAGCACTAACTACTCTTTGAAAAGCTTTGCTGTGAAGCCAAATCAGGTGGAAGTGGGAAATGATTGAAGATAACAGAGAGTTCTTAAAGATGGAAGATATTAAGGCATGCGGAAGGCTCATAGGAATGACCTAGGATTTAAAAAAAAAAAAATGATAAAGTGAGAGAGAGAGAGGCTGATGGCTAGAGCAATGCCCTTGGGTAGGGGAGAATGGATGGGATCTAGAGTGCAAGGATAGAGGCCAGGTTCATTTGTACATGAGGGAGGGTGAGGACAGGAGCATAGGTACAATAGGTGGTAGACTGGGTGAAAAACATGGGGCCAGGAGTCTTTCCTAACAGGATATTGATTATCTCTTCTAATCAGGAAACTGATGGCCCCAGGCCTTAGGGGAGTTTCTAAATCACACAGCTGGTTAACAGAAAAACCACTCTTATTTCCCCTATGAAATTATCCTACCACATCTCAACCCCCCCGCTAGACAATGTGTTACTCTTCCTGAATCTGGTTGGGTTGTTCCTTACAGACTCATGGCTGTTGTATTATTTGTTCTGTTTTGTTTTGTTTTGTTTTGTTTTGTTTTGTTTTTACTGATCCTGGGTTTCACTTGAACTCTTTGGTCATCTGCCAGCACTAATGTAATGAGAAGTTTGGAACTGTGCCCTGAATTTTCACTTACAGAGATTTTTAAATCTCCCACTGACCATTTCAGAGGAAGAAGTATGTAAATTTAAAAAAACAGGATCCATTGCATCCACCTGACGTTTCTTCATGACGGGGGCAGGTAACCCCTGACTTGGGACTGCAGTGCACAACAGAGTGTCCTGCCCACAATGGGTGTTTGTAAAAATCTATTGAACAACTCGGTGAACCATTTATATTACAAGCTGCTGGAACTTCCGTAACTGAGCCAATTCCCTCTCAGGCCTAATATTCATTTCAGTGTTGCCACTGCGAATGCAGCACCGAAGGGCTGGTCCTTTCCAGATTTGTTTCTAGGCTGACAATTGAACAATAATTCACAGTCATCTACAGAAGGCACAGGAATTTCAAATTACATAGGCCCAATTATTGGTGCCTAGGGGTTAACTGCTACGTTACCATCAGAAAACAACCAGTTTAACCACAGGATGGCTATACCAGGGTATCATAAAGACCAGGAGTCAGAAGCCTATATGGTATTTATTTTCCACGTGGCCCCTAAAGGGACTTCTGCTTGGTGCAGTGGAGACCAGCTAGATATGGGGAAGTGACCAGGCGCATTCCAGTCTCTGTCTGCTCATAGGTTCCCGAGTCATTCTTGACCTCAGAAGGCTACCCACTAAATCCCTGCTACCATTTTAATTGATTGTCAAGCTGTGAGTTCTCTGCCAGACTTCCCCCAATGTAGGCACCCCTTCTTTCCTCAGGAGTCTAGGGAGCATGTTACCTTCTACCCCTGCACATAGGAATGTGGCAGACCCAGGGAAAGAGAGGGGCTCACACCTGCTGCATGAAAGAGGGTATGAATGAGGATTTGAATCACAACATCAGATTTTTTCAACTTCTGATTTAAATGTGAACACCCAATGAAAACGTTGCAATGGTCAGGAATTTAACAAATTATTAGAAGAAAACTAGAAGAGTGAGCTTGCGTTCTTGCCTCTCAAAAGCAAGATAGTGTCACGGAATAACCAGTGATAGTAACCAATGGGATGTTGTCAGGGTACTACAATATTTGACCATGAGGTGGCTTGTGGTCTCTGCTATAGACAATGCTCAGCTTTGGGAGCCACACAAAATTTAAACCAAATCACAGCCCCACCTTTACTAGCCATGTGACCTTAAGCCAGTCACAGAACCTCTCTAAACCTCATATTCCTTGACTGTAAAATAGCACCTACACTCTAGAGTAGCTGGGAAGATTAAATGAGATAAACATACAGGAGAATGAACCTGGAGCCTGCCCCCTTCTGGAAGCTCACTCATTCTGAGTTCTCTCCACACCATGATGGGTAATGAGCCACCAGTCACTCAGGGAATGCCAGGAACTTTTAAATTATCTACTGTGCCCACATATGTAGCCAGCACTTCAGGTGGTGAACTTTATAGGCAAATGCATTTCCTAACTCTTTCTAACCTATTTGATTCTTGACAATTTAACAGGCCAAGCTAATGGGAGTAGCTGGTTGACACACACTCAAAAATTAGTGAATACCATTTCTGATGTCTAAACGCTGAAGAAAAAAATAACATTTGAGGCACATTCTATTTTTTGCTAAAGAATGGAGTAAAATCAGTGTGGATAACATTGGGGCATCTATTGCCCTGGGAATACATGCTAATGTAAAACAGAGAGAAGCAGAAAGGGATGAGTGATATGCGACACTCAAACATCTGGATCTGGTAAGAAATTTCAAATCTGACTGTTTGTATTGTAAACTCTTGGGGCAGAAATGATGTCTTTTTTAATCTGTGCAGCCCCAAGGATACTGCTGTTGCTCCATAAGCTGAAATACAATAGTATTATTTATAGTTTGCCATGTACATTTTGTCAAGTCTCTTGAGTCTGATACATGCAGTTGGGATGACTCCTAGCAGCTACTTAGACACTAATTTCTAAGAACATGACAGAGTTTTCTTCTTCCTTTCTTTCCAGAGCTGGTTGCTCTGGGCATCCTCCAAGTATAAAGAAATCACTCACCATCCAGGGAGCCTTCCTGAATTACCAGAGGAGCTGCCAGTACTCCCAGCCCCACTTTCTCTAGCCATGAATCTCCCTTGGTTGCTATTCTAATAGCCATCTAAAAATATGTTTATGCATGTCTCTCATCCCCATGATATAAAAATTGCTAAACTAATTTATTGTGTATAACAATTAAACTAATATTAAATATCTAATTACTAGAAAACATGTAACTGTAAGCAGATTATTAGGGCTCACATCCCAGCTCTGCCGCTTATCAGCTATGTGACTGGCAAGTCTTCCAACCCTTTGTGCTTCATTTCTTTATGGATAAAATTGGGACTCTGTTATTACTTATTTCACAGTGTGGTTTTATTATAAAGAGTTGAATGGATTAATACATATATAACATATTTAGAACAGTTCCTGGCAAACAGTAAGGACCACAGAAGTATTGGCTATTTTTTTAAGAACTGAAAGACACAGCTAATGTTCAGTGCAAAGCAAAGCACCCAAAACCCATCTGTGACAGGAATAATTTAGTTAACCACATCAGTCACAGAAAATTCAGCCACACAGTCCTTCCATTTGGCCTCCTCCTCTGCCCAAAACAATGTCATCAAAACAACTACTGTCTAACACAAACCCAAGGATAGCTGTCAACTGTAATGTAAAAACTGCCCATTCAGAAACCTGCCTTACTCCAATTTGAAGAAGTTGAACATGAATAGCTAAGTGTGTTGGGGAAAGAAAACGAAAGAAAAAGAATGCCTGTGATATTAACTTTTGAGGTCAGTTTATTTGAGTGAAGCACAGTGAGGCACTCAGAGCAATTCACAGAAGGGACATTACAGAGGCACTGCCTCTTGCCCACTCACTCATCCATGTGCTTCAGCCAGGCCAAACTACTCGCCGCCCTCCAATACACCCAGTGTCCTGTGCCGGCCACTCTTGTAAGTGGTGCTCCATCCACCTAAATAGCCCAATCTCTCACTACTACCTTGTCCTCTCTGGAAACTCTATTCAATTTGACTCAACAAATTTCTCCTTGAAATATCCCCTGATTTCCAAGCAAATTTGATAGCTCTCTACTTTATATTCTACAAAGTTCACCCTTTAGCTTGCTTTCTTACAGTTTATTCTTTTGTCTCTCATTACTATTAAATATTGAGATTCTTGAAGGCAAGGATTGTCCCTGATGTTTTTTTACATCCCTAACTTCTAGAAAAATGAAATGTATGTAATAGAAAAGTGATAACTGCTTGATATTTTCATTAATTCAAATATTGGTGGGGGAAGCCTTTTTTAAAAAAGAAATTAGAGGCATACCTGTATGCATAAAACACAGATTACCACTTAACAGTTTCCTGAGGTTTTGCCCTGCCAAGAGACTTCCCCAATCTCAGATCACTTTATCAACAAAATAAAGCAAAAATGGGAAGAGGAAAAACTCCTGTGAATTCAGAGGCTGAGAATTCCAATATACTAAAATGTATCCTGGTTCTAACTTAGCAACCCCTTTCAGAAAATCAGAAATATCAGTTAGACATTGTTTTGATTCCTTCATTAATGCCCAGATGAAGGGAAATCACTGTCTACAAGTGAATCCTTGCACACAGAAGACAACACATGATCAGAGGTTCTAGCTGGTGCACGCTGGCAATGGGAGAAGGAAGGAAGAGAGGACGAAATTAATTTTTCTAAACTATTAATCTAGGCTAATAGATTAAACTATTAATCTAGGAATTTCAAGGAAAAAAAATCAGTTCTATGATTTATTTTACTCTGTACCTATATGTCACCCTTGTTGTCCAAAGTAATTTTTTGCCCCAAAATAACAGAACATTCAATATTAGTCACTTTATTTGTGCCAGAAAATCAGACTCATGTACTATACTCATATCAGAAAGAAGCATATATTACAAGAGTTAGTCAAACACACTATATAAAATTCATCCCAGCAGCCCTTTGTCAGATTCAAACCTGGGTAGAAGTCAGTTCAAGAGTGTATATCAACAGTGACACCTATAGATATATTAAGAAATGTGTTTATCATCTCATAATAGAGAAGTAGGCTACATTATTTTTCAGTTTCAAAGCAAGTACCCCTATTGTACTTTCATTATTTAAAGCATTTGTTTATCATACATTTGCCCTTCTTTAATCTGTTTTCTTTTCTAAAACTGAAGTCTGAAGTATCCAGAATGTCAAAGACACAATGCATTTACATTTAAGTCAAACTCATTTTCAGACACAAAACAAAAGGCAGAAAATTAATCACTGTTTGTCCATTTTAACACAGGAAGAATGGAATGTCTCATTAAAGTTAATCTCCCTAAAGATAAACACAGTAAAGAAAACTGAACATGAAAAAACTAATTAATCAATCCAGTGACAACTTTGAGGTGCTTGGTGAAAACAGAAGATACCTGGCAAACATTCTCCTCAAAGTCAAAACCTTCAATCACAATAAAGCAAGACAAAGAGTGTAATCTCAACAGCTCATAGTGTGTCACTCAAACCATAAAGTCCTATACAATTGAATTACAACATAGAAAATAGATTAATTTTGTCTTAGCACTCTTGACACTTGCTCCAAAAACAACATCTAGGGATCTTAAGTTCTCTGAATAAATTTGATTATATTTATCTGTCCTGATCAGAACCCTGTAGCAACTTAGAGTAGATGACTTCACTTCCCACATCACACCCAATCTCACAGTACAAACAGGATCAGAGTTCTGTACATAAATAGTGTCTATACAATAGCATAAAATAGTTAAAAACAAAAAGTTTCAACAAAAGTTTTCATAAAGTAATATAAAGTTATAGTTTTAGATCATTTTCTCCCACTGAATTAATTAAAATAAACGTTGGTTTTTAAAATAACAAGCAAAAAAATAAACACAAAACACAATCTTTGCTGGAAGCAATCAAAATCAAAGGTAAACACTACTACTATTAAGTGCCATCCCCAGTGAATAGAAATAAAGAGGAAGCCACGATGGACCACATCTGTAATCCCAACATTTTGGGAGGTCCAGGCAGGAGGATTGCTTAAGCCCAGGAGTTCAAGACCAGCCTCAGCAATGAAGTAAGCTCTTATCTCTACAAAGATAAATAAATAAAAATTAAAAAAAAAAAAACAAGTCAGACATAGTGGCATGCTGCCTGTAGTCCCAGCTACTTGGGAGGCTGAAGCAGGAGGACCCCTTGAGCCTAGGAGATCAAGGCTACAGTGAGCTATGATCCCACCACTGCACTCCAGCCTGGGCAACAGAGCAAGACCCTGTCTCTTTTTTTTTTTTTTTTTTTTTTTTTTTTTTTGAGACGGAGTCTCGCTCTGTCACCCAGTCTGGAGTGCAGTGGCGCAATCTCGGCTCACTGCCAGCTCCGCCTTACAGGTCCACACCATTTTCCTGCCTCAGCCTCCTGAGTAGCTGGGACTACAGGTGCCCACCACCATGCCTAGCTAATTTTTTTTTTTTTTTTTTTTTTTTTGTATTTTTAGTAGAGACAGGGTTTCACCATGTTAGCCAGGATGATCTCGATCTCCTGACCTCGTGATCCACCCGTCTCAGTCTCCCAAAGTGCTGGGATTACAGGCGTGAGCCATCACACTCGGCAGACCCTATCTCTAAAAAAAAGGAAGGAAGGAAAGAAGGAAGTAACGAAGGAACGAAGGAAGGAAGGAAGGAAGGAGGGAGGGAGGGAAGGAAGGAAGGAAGGAAGGAGGAAAGGAGAGAGGGAGGGAAGGAGGGAGGGAGGGAGGGGAGGGGAGGGAAGAATTCACTTTTTTGTTCACGTATGGCCATGCAAAAACGTTAAAGTCTAAAAATGTTAGAACAAACACACTGAAAACTAATCAATATATTTTCTTGCAGACAAAGAAATATTAACAGTAACAACAGCATGACGTAGGAGAGAAAAAAATACACTAAATCTGAAAACTTTAGTTCTAGTTTATTTTTGTTTTAACCTGGATGGACTTGGAGAAGATGAAAATCTTAGAATAAACCTTTAAATTTGTATTTCCTTACCTGTAAAAAAGAGTTCATAGCTGACCCCATTTAACTCTAAGGGTATAAACAGCCTTAGAAGTCATCATCATCACCACGATCATACTCATCATTCCCTCACCACCACTCCCATTAGATGAATTATAGTGTGAGTCTATCTACACAATGTTATTATTTGTTATTCAATTCAACATGAATGTCAAAGACTTAATGGCCTAATTTCAGCTTTAAAACATGGCCTGGAAAAAATCAACAGTACTAAACATTTTTGGTTTGAGCTAGAATTTATATAAGAACAGGCACATTATATTGTCCAGTTGACCTCGGTACCAGATTTATGTAAGTAATATTCATTTATCGTTTCTTCCAATTACCAAAGTAATAGGATAAATTCATGTGTAGACAATTTGGAAACTTTAGAAAAATGTAAAGAAGAAAATTCATTCCCACCTCAACCAATACCATCACCCTGAAAAACAGTGCTGTTAGCAAGTTCATGTCATTATTAATAGATTTTATTTCATTTTTGTGATGTTGGGAAGGATATAAGAATTATACATATTTTTAAACAGCTACCTTTTGGTTAACCAGTTATATTGTTGTTTGTTTTATTTTCATTAAGCTGTGCTCTTGTGACTGTAGAATATAAGTGATCTGAAGTGTTTAAATAAAACCTTTAACACAAACTATATTCATCCTCAAATAAAAGAAGGTAGAGAGGCAAAGGATTCAAAGTGACTGAATCTGATTCCATTTTTATCTTGGAAACATAAAAATAAGCTACCTGGTATTTATAAATATAGGCGCACTGAGAATTTAAAATTACAACCTCCGGTGGAAGTGAGGTATGTGCTCTAATAAGCAAGCTCTACAGAGCTGTTCCCATGAAAGCACTCAGAACAAGGGTCATCAAGGATGCCAAATGCCTGAGGTTGTCCCTTTTTACTTGTCCTTTTGATAAAAGTCACCCTCCCACTGGCAGCAGAAATCGGGATGTGGGGAAGAACCAGAGAGCAGGAGATGCTTTTGGACACCATTGGAAACACCCAAGCATAAGGTCAGGAAGCCTGAAGCAGGCTGACCCCTCAGAGTTGTCAGGGCTTCTCAGTGAAGCCTTCCCTGACCATCCACAAAGGCCCTTCTTGCTTGAATCCCCTTAGCTCCCTGTGCTTACTTCTGTGGAAGCACCCATTGCACTGAATCTGCACTTATTTGCTTGTATGGTCTCTATCCCCCTTCTCTGTGTCTCTTACAAACACCCACCACTCAAGAAAATCTGATGATTAATGAACAAATGAAGTTTGCCTGTTTCATGGTTTTATCATAGCCATTCACAAAAATCAATGCTATGTCACACACACACACAAACACACACACACAAACAGAAGCTTTTTAAATTTTCAGAGAAATCCCTTGAGAAGATGCAAACATCATCCACCTGACTTCCGCAAAGTCCCAGCAATCACAACAGTCCCTCTCAATCTTCCTTCTTTTTCTCTCCGCAGGCTGCTTCTTTGCTCTCTCAAAATTCCAACCACACTGCTGGCCCATTTGAGCATTATAGGAACTGCCCCAGTCTTTTCTTAATGAATATCAATTTATCTTTGCTCCATATTCATTCCAAAGTTAAACTGATTACTTAGATCAGCACAACAAAAGTCCAGGCTCGGTAGCCTCCTGAGAGCAAAGAATCCCTCTTTCTCAGAGCAGGCTTGAGGGAAGGGTATAAATACTGAAACATTAATATTGTTATCCTTGTCACATAAAAAAATGAATTAGTGATTTCCTGGATCCTCTCTGAGGATGATCTCAATGCCTCCATCACGTGATCTTTTCATCTTATTACCATTTCTTCCCTAAAGTCTTCCCTCCTTAGAGTCAGGAACTGTCATCTGTAAGTAATGGGCCATGTACACAGATCCTGTTTTTGTGATAAACACAGTTGGGGGAATATTTCCACCCCACCCCTGTGTCTCCACAGGGTGCTCAATGCCTGTGTGTCATCCCTGAGCAATTTTCATCAACTCGCTCAGAACTTGCCTGAGGAGAATGGGGGCTGGAGCGGAACTGTCTCTTTAATGGGATTTTAATGTGATCTTCAGCAAACTAATCTTATTTAGATATCATAGGAAGCCATGTAATCTCATCTGGGCACTCTTATTTCCTACAGAAAAAGGAAAGCTTTGTAATTCATTTTCAGCAACAGGAACACTTTAATAAAATCTGCTTCAGAAGGTTAAATGATCAGACAAACAGCTGCAGCCCCAAGACCCTATATCCATCTCATTGATTGGAGCAACCATGACAACAAAATGACCACTCCAAAGGTTGTTTAAATTAAATCTATGCTAAGAGCTTATGCTACTGTCATATGCCTCTTTTCTTGACAGTGTTTTAGAGTCATGCACTTAAATGTTGAGGGAGGGTATGATGAAATGAGGCAGTGACTGAGAGGACTGGGTCCCTGCCATAGTTCTTCTACCTGGAAACCAGTGCCACCTTGAATTTAAGATTCCGTTTCGTTACTAAAAATAATGAAGCAACTACCTAGATTAAGACCAATGGTAGGCTCATGAGCAGGTGTTCCTTCAGAACTGTTTATTTCAAATGTCAGCCCAAGGCATGGATAGAGGAGAGGCTGGAGACCACTATGAAGCAAAAGCACAGAGGAGGAAGACAGAGGTGGTTATGCCATTCTCTCTATTATTGACTCTAGCAGTCCAGCTTCAGTCCAAGCATGTATAATTCACTGGGATTCTCATTCTGGGAAATGCAGTCTTCTCCATCTCACACAGAGATGTTTTAATGCCTCACAGATTGGTTTCCTAGAAACCCCTCTAAGCATCATATCCTTAATCCAGCCATGCCTACTTCAAAAAGGCACTGGAACATCTAGAAAATTACTATTCATCACGTTGAACAAATTAGAAACCTGTGAGTCATCTTTAAGACAGCCCCCTCTTCTGTTTTCTAAATTTCTCTTACTCCAAAGTGTGAGCTCCTTCCAAAAAGAGGAGGGGGCTTGTCCATCTGAGTGCCCATGCACCTAGCACAGAATCTGGCATATAATAAAGATTTGTGCTGACTGAATGTTTGTTGAGCAAGAGAATGAGTCTACATGCCATGCCTATGAGCTACAGGTCCCAGGGGTCGGTACACATTATCTTCTTTAGCTTTTACTCCCCAAAAAAAACAAAATAGCATTGTTTCCTTTTTAGAGACTAACAAAACTAAAGCTTAGAAAATGTGATTTGTCCAACACAAAAATTGACATTTAAATTCTGAATTCTGGGGCACGCCCAAGATGGCCAAATAGGAACAGCTCCAGCCTCCATCTCCCAGCATGAGCGACACAGAAGACGGGTGATTTCTCCCTTTTCAACTGAGGTACCGGGTTCATCTCACTGGAGCCTGTTGGATAGTTGGCACTGGTCCGCGGGTGCAGCCCAACCAGCGAGAGCTGAAGCAGGGCGAGGCATCGCCTCACCTGGGAAGCGCAAGGGGGAAGGGAATTCCTTTTCCTAGTCAAAGGAAATTGAGACACACAACACCTGGAAAATCGGAAAACTCCCACCCTAACACTGCACTTTACCAACGATCTCAGCAAACGGCACACGAGGAGATTATATCCCATATCTGGCCCAGAGGGTCCCACGCCCATGAAGCCTCCCTCATTGCTAGCACAGCAGTCTGAGATCTAACTGCAAGGCTGCAGAGAGGCTGGGGGAGGGGTGTCCACCATTGCTGAGGCTTAAGTAGTTAAACAAAGCCACCAGGAAGCTCGAATTGGGTGGAGTCCACCACAGCTCAAGGAGGCCAGCCTGCCTCTGTAGACTCCTCCTCTGGGGACAGGGCATAGCTAAACAAAAAGCAGCAGAAACCTCAGCAGAGGTAAATGCCCCTGTCTGACAGCTTTGAAGAGAGCAGTGGATCTCCCAGCACGGAGGTTGAGATCTGAGAACAGACAGACTGTCTGCTCAGGTGGGTCCCTGACTCCTGAGGAGCCTAACTGGGAAACATCCCCCACTAGGTGCAGACTGACAACTCACACCTCACATGGCGGGGTACAAGCAGGAGATGAAGCTTCCAGAGCAAGAATCAGAGAGCAACACTCGCTGTTCAGCAACATTCTATCTTCTGCAACCTCCACTGCTGATACCCAGGCAAACAGGGTCTGGAGTGGACCTCAAGCAAACTCCAACAGACTTACAGCTGAGGGTCCTGACTGTTAGAAGGAAAACTAACAAACAGAAAGGACACCCACACCAAAACCCCATCAGTATGTCACCATCACCAAAGAGCAGAGGCAGATAAAACCACAAAGATGGGGAAAAGCAGGGCAGAAAAGCTGGAAATTCAAAAAATAAGAGTGCATCTGCCCCTCCAAAGGAACGCAGCTCATTGCCAGGAATGGAACAAAGTTGGACAGGGAATGACTTTGACAAGTTGAGAGAAGAAGACTTCAGTCGATCAAACTTCTCAGAGCTAAAGGAGGAACTACGTAATCAGTGCAAAGAAACTAAAAACCTTGAAAAAAGAATGGATGAATGGATAACTAGAATAATAAATGCAGAGAAGACCTTAAAAGAACTGATAGAGATGAAAACCATAACACGAGAACCATGTGACAAATGCACAAGCTTTAGTAACTGACTCGATCAACTGGAAGAAAGAGTATCTGCGACTGAAGATCAAATGAATGAAATGAAGCGAGAAGAGAATTGTAGAGAAAAAAGAGTAAAAAGAAATGAACAAAGCCTCCAAGAAATATGGTATTATGTGAAAAGACCAAATCTACATCTGATTGGTGTGCCTGAAAGTGACAAGGAAAATGGAACCAAGTTGGAAAACACTCTGTAGAATATCATCCAGGAGAATTTCCCCAACCTAGTAAGGCAGGGCAACATTCAAATTCAGGAAATACAGAGAACACCACAAAGATACTCCTCGAGAAGACCAACTCCAAGACACATAATTGTCAGATTCACCAAAGATGAAAGGAAGGAAAAAATGTTAAGGGCAGCCAGAGAGAAAGGTTGGGTTACACACAAAGGGAAGCCCATCAGACTAACAGCAGATCTCTCAGCAGAAACTCTACAAGCCAGAAGAGAGTAGGGGCCAATATTCAACATTCTTAAAGAAAAGAATTTTAAACCCAGAATTTCATATCCAGACAAACTAAGTTTCATAAGTGAAAGAGAAATAAAATCCTTTACAGATAAGCAAATGCTTAGAGATTTTGTCACCACCAGGCCTGCCTTACAAGAGACCCTGAAGGAAGCACTAAACATGGAAAGGAAAAACAGGTACCAGCCATTGCAAAAACATGTCAAAATGTAAAGTCCATTGATGCTAGGAAGAAACTGCATCAACTAGTGAGCAAAATAACAAGCCAATATCATAATGACAGGATCAAGTTCACACATAACAATATTAACCTTAAATGTAAATGGACTAAATGCCCCAATTAAAAGACACAGACTGGCAAACTGGATAAACAGTCAAGACCCATCAGTCTGCTGTATTCAGGAGACCCATCTCACATGCAGAGACACACATAGGCTCAAAATAAAGGGATGGAGAAAGATCTACCAAGCAAATGGAAAACAAAAAAAAAGCAAGGGTTGCAATCCTAGTCTCTGATAAAACAGACTTTAAACCATCAAAGATCAAAAGAGAAAAAGAAGGCCATTACATAATGGAAAAGAGATCAATTCATCAGGAGGAGCTAACTATCCTAAATATATATGCACCCAATACAGGAGCACCCAGATTCATAAAGCAAGTCCTTAGAGACTTACAAAGAGACTTAGATTCCCATACAATAATAATGGGAGACTTTAACACCCCACGGTCAACATTAGACAGATCAACGAGACAGAAAGTTAACAAGGATATCCAGGAATTGAACTCAACTCTGCACCAAGTGGACCTAACAGACATCTACAGAACTCTCCACCACAAATCAACAGATTATACATTCTTCTCAGCACCACATCACACTTATTTCAAAATTGACCAGATAGTTGGAAGTAAAGCACTCCTCAGCAAATGTAAAAGAACAGAAATTATAGCAAACTGTCTCTCAGACCACAGTGCAATCAAACTAGAACTCAGAACTAAGAAACTCAATCAAAACCACTCCCACTCAACTACATGGAAACTGAACAACCTGCTCCTGAATGACTACTGGATACATAACGAAATGAAGGCAGAAATAAAGATGTTCTTTGAAACCAGTGAGAACAAAGATACAACATACCAGAATCTGTGGGACACATTTAAAGCAGTGTGTAGAGGGAAATTTATAGCACAAAATGCTATAAATTATAAATATATAGATTCCTATATATTTAGGAACATAGATTCTCCTATAGAGAAAGCAGGATTAAATATATATTCCTGCTTTCTCTATATTTTTATAGGGAAATATAGAGAAAGCAGGAAAGACCTAAAATTGACACTCTAACATCACATTTAAAGAACTAGAGAAGCAAGAGCAAACACATTCAAAAGCTAGCAGAAGGCAAGAAATAACTAAGATCAGAGCAGAACTGAAGGAGATAAAGACACAAAAATCCCTCCAAAAAATCAATGAATCCAGGAGCTGGTTTTTTGAAAAGATCAACAAAATTGATAGACTGCTAGCAAAACTAATAAAGAAGAAAAGAGAGAAGAATCAAATAAAAACAATAAAAAATGATAAAGGGGATATCACCACCGACCCCACAGAAATACAAACTACCATCAGAGAATACTATAAACACCTCTACGCAAATAAACTAGAAAATCTAGAAGAAATGGATAATTTCCTGGACAATTATACTCTCCCAAGACTAAACCAGGAAGAAGTTGAATCCCTGAATAGACCAATAGCAGGCTCTGAAATTGAGGCAATAATTAATAGCCTACCAACCAAAAAAAGTCAAGGACCAAATGGATTCACAGCCGAATTCTACCAGAGGTACAAGGAGGAGTTGGTACCATTCCTTCTGAAACTATTCCAATCAATAGAAAAAGAGGGAATCCTCCCTAACTCATTTTATGAGGCCAACATCATCCTGATACCAAAGTCTGGCAGAGATACAACAAAAAAAGAGAATTTTAGGCCAATATCCCTGATGAACATCGATGCAAAAATCCTCAATAAAATACTGGCAAACGGAATCCAGCAGCATATCAAAAAGCTTATCCACCATGATCAAGTGGGCGTCATCCCTGGGATGCAAGGCTGGTTCAACATATGCAAATCAATAAACGTAATCCAGCATATAAACAGAACCAAGGACAAAAACCACATGATTATCCCAATAGATGCAGGAAAGGCCTTTGACAGAATTCAACAGCCCTTCATGCTAAAAACTCTCAATAAATTCAGTATTGATGGAAGATATCTCAAAATAATAAGAGCTATTTATGACAAACCCACAGCCAATATCATACTGAATGGGCAAGAACTGGAAGCATTCCCTTTGAAAACTGGCACAAGACAGGGATGCCCTCTCTCACCACTCTTATTCAACATAGTGTTGGAAGTTCTGGCTAGGGCAATCAGGCAAGAGAAAGAAATAAAGGTATTCTATTAGGAAAAGAAGAAGTCAAACTGTTCCTGTTTGCAGATGACATGATTCCATATTTTGAAAACCCCATTGTCTCAGCTCAAAATCTCCTTAAGCTGATAAGCAACTTCAGCAAAGTCTCAGGACACAAAATCAATGTGCAAAAAATCACAAGCATTCGTATACACAAGTAACAGACAAACAAAGAGCCAAATCATGAATGAACTCCCATTCACAATAGCTTCAAAGAGAATAAAATACCTAGGAATCCAACTTACAAGGGATGTAAAGGACCTCTACAAGGAGAACTACAAACCACTGCTCGGTGAAATCAAAGAGGACACAAACAAATGGAAGAACATATCATGCTTATGGATAGGAAGAATCAATATTGTGAAAATGGCCATACTGCCCAAGATAATTTATAGATTCAATGCCATCCCCATCAAGCTACCAATGACTTTCTTCACAGAATTGTAAAAAACTACTTTAAAGTTCATATGAAACCAAAAAAGAGCCTGCACTGCCAAGACAATCCTAAGCCAAAAGAACAAAGCTGGAGGCATCATGCTACCTGACTTCAAACTATACTACAAGGCCACAGTAACCAAAACAGCATCATACTGGTACCAAAACAGAGATATAGACCAATGGAACAGAACACAGACCTCAGAAATAATACCACACATCTACAGCCATCTGATCTTTGACAAACCTGAGAGAAACAAGAAATGGGGAAAGGATTCCCTATTTAATAAATGGTGCTGGGAAAATTGGCTAGCCATAAGTAGAAAGCTGAAACTGGATCCTTTCCTTACTCCTTATACAAAAAATAATTCAAGATGGATTAGAGACTTAAATGTTAGACCTAAAACTATAAAAATCCTAGAAGAAAACCTAGGTAATACCATTCAGGAATAGGTATGGGCAAGGACTTCATGTCTAAAACACCAAAAGCAACGGCGACGAAAGCCAAAATTGACAAATGGGATCTAATTAAACTGAAGAGCTTCTGCACAGCCAAAGAAACTACCATCAGAGTGAACAGGCAACCTACAGAATGGGAGAAAATTTTTGCAATCTACTCATCCGACAAAGGGCTAATATCCAGAACCTATAAAGAACTCAATCAAATTTACAAGAAAAAAACAACCCCATCAAAAAGTGGGCAAAGGATATGAACAGACATTTCTCAAAAGAAGACATTCACACAGCCAACAGACATATGAAAAAATGCTCATCAACACTCGCCATTGGAGAAATGTGAATCAAAACCACAATGAGATACCATCTCACACCAGTTAGAATGGCAATCATTAAAAAATCAGGAAACAACAGGTGCTGGAGAGGATGTGGAGAAATAGGAACACTTTTATACTGTTGGTGGGACTGTAAACTAGTTCAACCATTGTGGAAAACAGTGTGGCAATTCCTCAAGGATCTAGAACTAGAGATACCATTTGACCCAGCCATCCTTCTACTGGGGATATACCCAAAGGATTATAAGTCATGCTGCTATAAAGACACATGCAGACATATGTTTATTGCAGCACTATTCACAATAGCAAAGACTTGGAATCAACCCAAATGTCCATCAGTGACAGACTGGATTAAGAAAATGTGGCACATACACACCATGGAATACTATGCAGCCATAAAGAAGGATGAGTTCATGTCCTTTGTAGGGACATGGATGAAACTGGAAATCATCATTCTCAGCAAACTATCACAAGAACAGAAAACCAAATACCGCATGTTCTCACTCATAGGTGGGAATTGAACAATGAGATCACTTGGACACAGGAAGGGGATCATCACACATCGGGTCCTATCGTGGTGAGGGGGTAGGGGGGAGGGATAGCATTAGGAGATATACTTAATGTAAATGGGGGCAGCACACCAACATGGCAGCACACCAACATGGCACATGTATACATATGTAACAAACCTGCACGTTGTGCACATGTACCCTGGAACTTAAAGTATAATAATAAAAAAAAAAGATTTTAACACGTGTGATATAACACAGAGCATTTTATTTTACTTAATAATATGTGTATTCACAGAAGGTAATGTAAGCATAAAGCAAAACCTTGTGCATTTACAAAAAAAAAGATGATGGTCTTTTGGGTTATCCTGTTTTGTTTTTTTGAAAAAGAAAATTATTTTGAAATTATCTCCTGTTAGCAAAAACAAGCAATGAAGAAAGAGACATTATAAACGATATGGAAATGTAGATCTTATTTATCTCCAGTCTTTTTGATGAATGTGAGGGGAGTAAGCCCTTTTCTGAGCCGCATAGATGAATGAGCACTGGTAAGAAAATGTGAAGACCTAATTATAGCTCTTGGGACTTTTCTTAGTTCCTTTGATGAATAAAGGTAACACAACCCTTCATTAGGTTGTCCTTTTCTACCTAAAACACAGACGTTGAGAAGAGAAGGAATCAGAGTTGAACGGAACTTGATCGTTTATTTTGTTCACTCTTACCCACTTATCAGTTCCTTCTGAGAAACATATTAAAATCATTTAAAAACTGTTTAAAAATAAATAAATAAAAATAAATTCTGAATTCTCTGATTCCAAAGTAAGATTTTTTCATTGTATCATGATTTCTCATGAGTTTCTATATAAACTGTGAGTTAGTATTAACATTAGTTGATCAAAAGTACAAGCCATTGGTTTCTTTTAAAAATACATTAGTCCTTAAACACTCTAAACTTGCTTAAACACCAGAAAGTAAACAGTAATCATCAAGACAGAACCCCTTTGCTGGGGGATTAAATCAATCATCTCCGCTGAGGCGTCTTCTCCCCGAGGTCTTGCTCTGTCACCCAGGCTGGAGCGCAGTAGCACACTCTTAGCTCACTGCAGCCTCGACCTCCTGAGCTCAAGCCATCCTACCACCTTAGCCTCCCTAGTCGTGGGGACTACAGGTGTGAACCATCACACCCTGCCAATTTTTGTATTTTTTTGTAGACATGGAGTTTCACTTGTTTCCCAGGCTTGCCTTGAACTCCTAGGCTCAAGCAACCCGCCCACCTCAGCCTCCCAAAGTACTGGGATGAGCCACCGCACCCAGCCTCATCTCCATTTTTCTAAGAAAAACCTTTGTCCAAGGAAGAGCCAACCTTGTATGAGGTAAATATGGGCCACCACCCACATATTTGGTAAAATTTAAAGGAAATTTCTACTTGCTCTCAAAATATAGATACCACTCCGTCTTAGCTCAGGTCTCTAGAAACAGATTCTGAGGGGAAGATTTGTAGGGAGTTTTAGGGAAGCATGTTCAGAAACAACACCTGTAAGGGAGTGAGGGAAGCAGGGCTGGGCAGAGAGAGGAGTCAAATCATGATGCGGTAGCAAGAGAGGCTTCAGCTGACCCTGCAGAGAGCTCAGGGAGCCCTTCAGAGTTGTCCCCAGTTGAGGTTGGGAGACTAGACCTTTATACCTCAGCACCCACCAATGATAGATGCAGGCAGGTCCCTGGGAGGGGTATGAACTTGGTGAAGGGAGTTCCAGAAGAGCATCACAACTTAGAGCCATAAATGGTTGACATTCTCAGCAACTGAGGAGTGAGTCTCTATAAAGAGGCTAAGGAAAGCAGGTCTGGGCACTGTAGCATCACTACGTAACCATATCTGGATTCACTTGCTTCTTCTTCTGTAAGTTCACCCCATTTGGAAACAGCTCCTCTGGGATTCAGCCTGGCTCTGAAACTTCAGGAGGAAAGTTTGTGGGATGAACTACATCCCTGCTGCCCCAGCTGCTCTCAAAGCCACAAGTGGTGCTCATTGTCTGTTTTCTCCTGCTCATTCTAGATTTGCATCTCCATCAGTTAGCACTCAGCTGGTGCAGGTGGCTCACATAGCGAGGTGACTGAGACTTTGTCCCTGGAAGGTCTTAGCCCCTAGTCATCATGCCTTCCTCAAGCTCTGTGCTTATCTGTTTATATCAAACTGGGCAAGTGTTTGCCAAGAGATGCCCCAGGGGTCACCTGGGTGACAAATCATTTACCCTGTCCCCATCATAAAACAGCAGTTCTGCCTCCTCCTGAAATCACAGTCAATTATCCCTGCAAGGTAATAAATCTTTTATTTGCCCACTGGTTTCTTGACATGAAGAGCTCAACATAGGTAGGCAGCAACCTTAGACTAGAGCTTAATAAAACTCTCTCTACATCCTTTTCTGGAAGCATTCCCTTTCTGAGAACCAAGACCTCTGGACTTCTAAAGTAAGAAGACAGCCAGCATAAACTCTCAAAAAGGGTCACTAAGAGTGTCCATAAATAGGACCACTTCTACTCTACCCATTGTTTCTCAAACCTTTGTAATATTTCTAAGAGTTGTTTATTTAGAGTGTAAGTTGCATCCTCCTAGTGATGCTGCAGCTGCATCTTTTGAAAGCTGTTACATCATTCTATCAAGCTGGAAGCTTCTGGGTGAACAGAGAATTCCATGATCATGTGTCCACTGCCTCACCACCTTTGCTACAGTAATGTGAGCCCCTCATCTTGAGTAATATTGTCGGAATCCTTTGTCAATGGAACATACAGGGTAAACCCTTAGATGCTAATGCTGGATGAGGAACTGCATGCAGGACAGGTAAACCCATACCCAGAATATACATTGATTCAGTCAAGACAAATCACTGTTCTTCTATGGTGGAAAGATTCCAATATAATCAATTTCCCACCAATGGCTGGTTGCCCTCCTCAAGAGATGATGCTATTGCCAAGGGTTCAAGATCCATCTCTGTTGCAAGAAGTTTAAACACTCACCAGCAGTACAGTTAGATAAGCCTTGGTGGAGAAAGCCCATGCTGGCTGACATCAACTAGCCATGCATTCTCTCTCTTTGCCTGTTCAGTGCCTCTTCTATGCTGGATGCTCACTAGTAGGGTAAATATGGCTTACAAAGATCACCCTGTGTGCCCACTCTAACAGGTCCATCCACAGGCCTTTGTGTCCCCAATTTTTCAGTCTTTCTCATTCTGGCCCCCTGACCTACCAGCCAAACATTCACCACCACCTAAGAAAATATATATATACAATGGTCTCTTTGGATCAGTTGACAGAGGAGAGAAAGTCTAAGTTTCTTCACAGATAGGTTGGCTTAGTATGTGGGTGCCAGCCAAAAATGAATGAATGCTAAACGTTAATTCCATTCAGGGGTTGCCCTGAAAATAGACGCAATGGGAAATCTTTTCAGGGGCAACGATTTGGGTGTGGGCACCTGATCATCCATTTTGTTTGGATATATATATATATATATATACACACACACACTTATGAAGGGCCAAGTGTATTTCCAAACAAAGTGGATGATCAGGTGCCCACACCCAAATCATTGCACCTGAAAAGATTTCCCATTGCTTCTATTTTCAGGGCAACCCCTGAATGGAATGAAAGTGCAGCATTCGTTCATTTTTAGCTGGCACCCACATACTAAGCCAACCTATCTGTGAAAGAAACTTAGCCTTTCTCTCCTCTGTCAACTGATACAAAGAGACCTTTTAAGTTACCATATG
Source organism: Macaca thibetana thibetana (assembly GCF_024542745.1). NCBI lineage: Eukaryota > Metazoa > Chordata > Mammalia > Primates > Cercopithecidae > Macaca > Macaca thibetana. The sequence continues at coordinate 115,079,649 of NC_065589.1, forward strand.
TAAGGGCTGAGGGAAAGGCATTGGTGCAATAAAGATGGATGACCCTAGGCCACTGGCTCATGCAGCTTACTTGAGCCCTGTGGCTCTGCTCATCCCCAGATCTGGATGTGCCACTTTTATCTCATAAAGCATTGCTGCTGAGCCTGCCCAGACTCATAACTTGATAGATTTGACAGAGCCCAACTCTTAATGAGCAGCTCTGGCTACAGGATCATTTGATGTCTCATGTTCAGACATCCCATTTTTACCAGGGCCCCACAGCATGCCAGACTTGTTTTTCGAATGCTACATACTACTCTGCTACAGATGGCATGGGCTTATTCCAGAATGCTTGGTATCTATGTTTTGTTTCTCCTGTTGGGGCTTGTCATAAACTCTACACAGCACTTTCTCCCACCACAGTAACCTACAGTCTGTCGAATTTTATGGCTGAAGCAACAGGGCTGTTTGCACTGCAGGTTGGACCTGTTGCAGAGCCTTTTCCTATTCTGAACCCATTCAGAGCTTGTAACTCTCCATGTCAGCCAGTAAAATAGGTCAGGTTGGCATTTCCAACTATGGAAAATGCTGCCTCCAGAATCCAAAGAGACCCAACAAGTGTTAGTGGTGGGAGACATGAGATGAAATAATTTGCCTTTTACTTTCCATGGAATGTCCCAGCATGTACCAGACCACTAGATACTGAACGTTTCTGTTGTGACAGATCTATGAATCTCTACAGAGTTTTATCTTCCACCCTCTGAAGCATGTGTCTTACCAAAGCCTCCAATATACTTGCTTCTTTTTGCTTATCTGGTGTAACATGTTTTCTTCAATATAGTAAACTAATATAGTGATTTTTAAAATGTTTAGATGATCTAGGTCCCTTCATACTATTATGTTATCTCAGAAGACATCTTCTAAATATATACTGTCATCTCCACCACAACCACCATGTGATATAGTTTGGCTGTGTCCCCACCCAAATCTCATCTTGAATTCCCATGCGTTGTGGGAGGGACCTGGTGGGAGGTAACTGAATAATGAGAGCAAGTCTTCCCCATGCTGTTCTCATGATAGTGAATAAATCTCATGAGATCTGACGGTTTTAAAAAGAGGAGTCCCCCTGCACATAGTCATTCTCTCTTTGCCTGCTGCCATCCATGTAAGATGGGATTGTTTCTCCTTGCCTTCTGCCATGATTGTGAGGCTTCCCCAGCCACATGAAACTGTAAGTCCAATTAAACTTTTTTCTTTTGTAAATTGCACAGTCTCAGGTATGCCTTTATCAGCACCATGAAAACAGGCTAATAGTAAATTGGTACCAGTAGAGTGGCGTTGCTGAGCAGATACTCAAAAATGTGAAAGTGACTTTGAAACAGGATAACAGGGAGAGGCTGGAACAGTTTGGAGGGCTCAGGAGAAGACAGGAAAATGTGGGAAAGTTTGGAACTTCCTAGATACTTGTTGAATGGCTTTGCCCAAAATGCTGATAGTGATATGGACAATAAGGTCCAGACTGAGGTGGTCTCAGATGTTGCTGAGGAACTTGTTGGGAACTGGAGCAAAGGTGACTCTTGTTATGTTTTAGCAAAGAGATTGTGGGATTTTGCCCCTTCCCTAGAGATCTGTGGAACTTTGAACTTGAGAGAGATGATTTAGGGTATCTGGCAGAAGAAATTTCTAAACAGAAAAGCATTCAAGAGGTGACTTGGGTGCTGTTAAAAAGCCTTCAATTTAAAAGGGAAACAGAGCACAAAAGTTTGAAAAATGTGCAACCTGACAACGTGATAGAAAATCTCATTTTCTGAGGAAAAATTCAAGCCAGCTGCAGAAATTTGCATAAGTAAGGAGGAGCCCATTGTTAATCCGCAAGACAATGGGAAAAATGTCTCCAGAGCATGTCAGAGGTCTTCACAGCAGCCCCTCTCATCACAGGCCTGGAGGCCTAGGGGGAAAATACAGTTTTGTGGTCCTGGCCCAGGGTCCCTGTACTGCGTGCAGCCTAGGGACTTGGTGCCCTGTGTCCTAGCTGCCCCAGCCATGGCTGAAAGGGGTCAACAGAGAGCTCAAACTATGGCTTCAGAGGGCATAAGCCCCAAGCCTTGGCAGCTCCTATGTGGTGTTGAGCCTGTGACTGCACAGAAGTCGAAAATGAGGTTTGAGAACCTCCATCTAGATTTCAGAAAATGTGTGGAAACATCTGGATATCCAGGCAGAAGTTTGCTGCAAGAGCAGGACTCTCATGGAGAATCTCTGCTAGGGCAGTGCAGAAGGGAAATGTGGGGTCAGAGCCCCCAACACAGAGTCCCTACCGGGGCACTACTTAGTGGAGCTGTGAGAAGAGGGCCACCCTCCTCCAGACCCCAGAATGATAGATCCACTGATAGCATGCACCATGTGCCTGGCAAACCCTCAGACACTCAACACCAGCCAGTGAAAGCAACCAGGAGGGAGGCTGTAGCCTGCAGAGCTACTGGGGCAGAGCTGCTCTAGACCATGGGAACCCACCTTTTGCATCAGCATGACCTGGATGTGAGACATGAAGTCAAAGATCATTTTGGAGCTTTAAGATTTGACTACTCCACTGGATTTTGGACTTGCATGGAGCCTGTAGCCCCTTTGTTTTGGCCAATTTCTCCCATTTGGAATGCCAGTATTTACCCAATGCCTGTGTCCCCATTGTATGTAGGAAGTAACTAACCATATTTTGATTTTACAGGATTGTAAGTGGAAGAAACTTACCTTGTCTCAGGTAAGACTTTGGACTGTGGACTTTTGAGTTAATGCTGAAATGAGTTAAGACTTTGGGGGACTATTGGGGAGGGCTGATTGGATTTGAAATGTGAGGACATGAAATTTGGGAGGGGCTAGGGGTGGAACGACATGGTTTGCCTGTGTCCCGACCCAAATCTCATCTCAAATTCCCACATGTTGTGGGAGGGACCTGGTGGGAGGTAATTGAATCATGGAGGGTAAGTCTTTCCTGTACTGTTCTCATGATAGTGAATAAGTCTCACAAGATCTGATGGTTTTAAAAAGAGGAGTTCTCCTGCACAAGCTCATTCTCTCTTTGCCTGCTGCCATCCATGTAAGACGTGACTTGCTCCTCCTTGCCTTCTGCCATAATTGTGAGGCTTCCCCAGCCACTGAAACCGTAAGTCAAATTAAACCTCTTTCTTTTGTAAATTGCCCAGTCTTGGGTATGTCTTTATCAACAGTGTGAAAAAGGACTAATATAGCACGTGAATGAGAGCTATTTCGAGTCTCCTTAATAGGCATGGAGAAGAGAACATGTGCCAGAGGGATAGTTACATAATATGTCCCTGAAGCTATGCAAATGTATAGGACCCAGCAGAGCAGCTGCAATCAAGGGAACTGCTGGACTGAATTTGGAGTTTGCCGTCTTTTGCCAAGATTCATCTGGTTTCAGCAGAGGCCAGATAGGTGATCTAAGAAATGAGAACCAACATCCCTGTCTCCTTGAAGTCTTCAGTGGTAGCACCAGTCTCTACCACTTCCTTTAGGATACGGTATTGTTTTCTATTATCATGTTTGGAAGAGGTAAAAAAATTTCAGAGTCCCTCTTGGTCCTCACTATAATAGATCTTTCCTCCATAGTCCAAGAAAGGAATATGAATTTCTACCAATGGCCAAGTATGTCCACTCCAATTACACATTCAGAGGACCAAGCAAATGACCATTAGGTGAGTTCCTAGGCCCACTGTGAGCTGAACTATGTCAGGACCAACCTATTATCTGTCCCCAACATGTGGCCACTCTAACAGGGAACCTTAATGATATTTCTGTTCTTGTATCAATGTGAACTTTAACCCTGTGTCTCAGAGTTCTCGAAATGTCCAGATAGTTCCCTTCTCCTAGTATACAATGACCCAGGCAAACAGCTGTAGGTTTCTTTGGTGAGTAACAGATATATCATCATCATATACACTTTCCTCCTGGAGACCTGACTTCTCCTTCATTCAGTGAGTTCGGGGACTCAGAATTGGCTCACATCTATAAATGGCAAGCATTTGTGACACTTTATTTTTCAGGCTGCCTTCAGCCTCCTGATTATCCATCCTTGATTTATTTTGATTTGTTTAGATTAAACCAAAGCCTTATTGGCTGCCCACCTCTCTTGTCCCTAGGGACACCACGTTCTATTAATCATCTCTATAGCACTCTGTGGGTTGTGCCCCCTGGCTGCCATTCCAACCCTGCCACTCATTACATTAATTCCACCCACTTTGCTTCTGATTAAGTTTCACCACTCAGACTATTATTTCAGGATCTGATCATCCTCACTGCAGTCAGGGAGCTCAGTTCTGTAACTGCATCTTCTACTGTCAGTCCTGGCAGCAAAGCACAGCCACCACTGGGCTCAGGGCTGCTGGTTGCCCTCTCCCCACTGCAGTTCATATTGCTTTGGAAAGTGGAGTGTCCTACAGGCCCTCCTAAAGATACAGTCAGGTTTTCTCCTTCAACAGTATATCCACTCTAACATGCCACTTTTTCTGAGGTTTTTTATTATTTCTTCTATTGTCTGCCACAGCATTGCTGGCATTTCCACTTCCCATTGCTTTCTCTAAGCTTCCAAGAGTCATCCCAGCAGCTTGATAGTAGAGTCTCCCAGGGTTGTTTTCTATATCATGGGAAAGTTAAATCCTATGTCACTGGAGAGGGCTCTCATTTAGATGAATTCTCCTTATCCAACTTTATGTTTTATCACTCCTTGATTCTGTACCCTCAGGATCCAAACTCACAAATGTATCCTGGCTCTGCAGGTATGTAATGGTTAAGTCCTGCAGCTCCTCTGGCAGAGTCCCTATTTTTTTCTTAGCAGACTCAGCACCCCATGGGCCAAGTTATGTTGCAGTTTGACAACACTTATTAGTCCAGCAGCCAAGAGGAGCAGTGGGGTTTCAACTCGAAGCCAGCACCTGGTATTGGTCAGGTAGAGGCCTCCGCATTGCCTTCAAGCAAGGGGGGAATACCAGTCATTAATAGGAAGGAGAGAGCGAGAGAGTGCAGGGAGATGAGCAGATTTAAGCCTCTTGTAGGTGCTGGCCCAGATGTCATGATCCCAAGTCTCAGAGGTTCTCTCAATCCAAACCAGCCTGTGCTTCAGGCTTTAGCACAGAAAATTTGATCAGGCTTAGAATTTAACCTTCTACGAAGTTCTAATACCCCAGGCCTGATCCTCTGCACTACGTGCTCTCCAGCTACAGAAGACTTAAGAGTCTCTTTCTGTGCTGCCAAGAAGGTCTTCTCATTCTCACACTTCTCCCTAAATTAGTGATTAATCACTTTCAGCTTTTCATTTTTCATTGTCTTTCTCCAATGCATTGATAGTATCAGCCATCTGATTCTACAGTACTTATATTCACTACTTCCCCTGTACCTGCCAAACATCTGATAAATTGCACAAGTTGATGTATACCCTTCCACTGATGTCTTATTCCAGTTTTAAACATTCTACTTACTGCAGACCAGGGAGTGACCTACCACTGTTCATAGGTTCCTCCTTGCCAGCAAGCTAGTGGGTGATCTAGCTCCAAAACCTCATTTGAGAGACTGCATCCTAGGAACACTTCTATCACCAACCGTGTTAGGTCAGAGGTTTTCATGCAGGAGTTTTGTTGTGTGTTGAGAGTGGGTTTGGTGGATCACCACCACAACTTCATAAGGAATGGGGGAATCCAGTTGGGCAGAGAGAGAAGTTGAACTGCAATGCACCCATGACAGAAACCTTAACCAAACTCATACGGAACTCTGCAACTGCAAAGGGGGTACCTTTCAGAGATTCCCCAAGTGCAGCAAGGGGTGCTGGTCTTTATAGCCTTTGTACTCCTGTTTCACTACTTGGCCCCCAGGAAAAGGACACAAACTTGGACAAGGCGGCCCTTGTGGTTCTTGGAGAGGGATGCAGCCGTAAGCCATCAGCAGCCAACACTGAACAGCTGGGGAATGAATTCCTCCATGCGGAATGGGGGAACCAGGGCAATGCACCGCCACGTCTACCACATCTTCCTTTGCAGTAAAACATTGAAAAGTATTCTTCAAATGCAAAGGATTATGAAACAAGACATTTGATGACTGATAACCATTAACACCCTAAATCACAGTGGTTTACGGTATTAAACTCAGGAAAGAACAAGGACTTAAGAGAGACACCTGGCAAATTTCCATGAAAAGAGAGATAAGAAACATTATGGGCCTGCAGCAAGGTCTTTATTTACAGTATTCCAGCATGGAGAGCTGCTTAGCCAAGGGATGGGTAAGAAGAGCCCAGAGATCCCAGAAAGAAAAGGGTAAGGAAGAATAAGAGAAAGAGATAAACAAAAAAAGAGGCAGGCAAGCTGTCCAACATGGCAAGCTTTGTAACAAGCTTTAAGTCTTTTCTTATATATTACATATCCTCACTTATAGCCAAAAGAAAAAAAAAACTAAAAATTAGTATCCATGAATTTATTTCTCTTCTTGAGGGGGTTCAGAAAAGAAAATAAAAGTTTATTCTGCAGACAAATGTCTTTATATGACTTACTCCCTGATGTATTGGGGCCAGACTTACTCCAGATAAACAGTTCTTCATTTTTATGTGCTTCCATCATTCTCTGTATGTCAGTAAATCTTACTGGAACCCAGTAAGTTCCAGCTCTAGCAATGCAGGGACACAGGGGCTGCCCTGAAGGTCTTACCACCTAGGAGGAAAGATGCCACGTGAACAAATAAATGACAGCAGGTGAGGTGAGGGAAGCACCGGGTGAGCACACAGCCATGGGAGCAGAGTAGTAGTGGGGACTTCTGTGCAAGGTGATGGAGTGAGAGCCCTGAGCCACCGTGGGTATGGTAACTGAACCAACCAAGTTTGCTGGATAAATTTGCCACTTTCTGTTTTTCTTTCCACTCTGCTGCATTGAGTCACTTCAAGAACAGTGCTACACTTTGCTTCAAATATATCTTCTGAATATTTATTTCTAATATGGGAACATGAACTCCTGAAGAGTATAATAAACCTTGCCAAATACAAGTGCTCTTTTCATAAAATCCTAATATAAATAGCTTACCTCTATTTATATATTTTCGATGACAATAATAATTTTTATTTAGTTCAACTCAGATCTCAAGTAACCCAAGTTGGGAAAATAAAGAAGAGAGAAAACCCTGGAACTGTGAAATGAAAATTAAAGAAGATAAAATGGATGGCAGTACTAAATTAGAAATGTGTGTATTACAGCTTTCGAGAAATCTGAAGCAATTAAACCTAAACCATATAGCTTCACTGCTGCCCATTTTAGACTGGCAGGAGCTAAAATACATATTAGAGTCTAACAGAGCCAGGTTCAAGTGTTCTACCATTTTCAAACACTTTGGAATGAAACTTGAGAAAAGCCCTATGGAAATTTGCAAATATATGTTATTCAAAGGACAAGGTTTCTGTGTCAGCTAGGAAGCCCATCACCTGCAAGTAACAGAAAATCGGACCACAATGATTTCAACAAATAGGTGTCTCTTTTTCCCTTAGCACATAGATGTAAGATAACTGCTATAGCCCCTGGCATCATGTTCTTATTCCGAGCAGAAGAGAGAAGGGCTGTACTAGCCAACCAATTCCTTTTGGTCAGAAAAGCAAACAATTCCCAAGAAGTGCCCAAGACAGAACTCTACATTCGTTCAGGTGCCAGAATTAGGCCCCACAGCCATCCACAGTTACAAAGAAGTCTCAGGTGAAGAAAAATTGGTCGCCCAGTCTCTATATTGAGAGGTACTAAAGGAGAATAGGAAAGACAGTGGGTTGGAAAAAGCCAATTAAGGATATTAGCCACAAATTTTATGGATTGTGTTGAGCCATGTAACATTAAGGTAAAATTTTGAGAAACACCTACTTAACCATAGGCAAGTAAGCTGTTTAAATAAAGGTTATAAAATGTTTTTCATTTCAAATATTCAAGCTATTGAATATCTCTGGGAACGCAATGGGATCTCAGAGTATGAAAGTTTGTAGGAGGGACCAGACATATGTGTATTGTGTATATATATATTTTTCTGCATATTGTGATATTTGGACATCTTTAAAAATCCTTTCCAGCTGGGACGAGACTGCCCCTCCTGGAGCTAGCCAATTATTAACAACAACAAAGAGCCCAACAAGGAATGTACCTTTGCTCAGCAAACTAATCAACCAGAGCCAGATCTCTTCTGTCTATCTGGCTTATGCACCCCTTGAGGCAATACTCCTCTACCTTAATCATCCCAAAGCTATGAGGGGCCACCCATATAGCTTAGAGCCCACTGCAAGTATTCAAGCTAGTCAGTCCCAAACTGTTCACCCTGCTGTGCCTTACTTTCCCCACAGTAACCCCATCGAAGGCTCTGTCCTAAGGCTTTCTCCTGCCTCCTGTCTTCTACCTCCTGAACACCTTTGTGTCTTTCCCATGTGTCTCTGACTGGAATGTCATGCCTCCTGTCTTTAGGACCCATGAGTATGATAGACTTGGTTTTCCTGAGCTTCTCCTCTGTCTCCCCTTGTGACCACACCTGACTGGCCATCTCATAACAGAATACAAACCAATAAAGAGAAGAATTACCAACTCTGGGGATATATACAGTATGCATTATAAAAATTAAGTAGCTTAATGAGAGAGAGAGACCCTAAAACATTTCTAGAGAAACAGGGAAAGTAAATGGAATTAATTGTACATTATCAAGTAATGCTAGTTTGTACAATACTTTCTGGTCATAAGACTTTACCCTAACGGAACTGAAGCCCATAGATATTAAGTTTAAGCCTTAAAAGGTAAACTTATTACTGTGCTGCAGTTTGAATTCAGTTGCAAATACAGTATTTTAATTATAAGGAGAATGACTGGCTTTCAGCAGTATGCATTGTAAGAATTGATGAGCTTGCACATGCCTTGATGGAACCAATGCCTGGCTGCTGCTCTTGGTGAGAGTCATCAACCACAGGCACATAGCCCCAAGAAAGTGAAACTCCTCCCACAATGCCTGAGAAAGCTCTCCCAGAATGCTTTCTGAGACAGCCTGAATAATAAGACACACACTTGGACCTATGTAGTTGTAGTCACACCTGCTAGAATCTGCAGCCAGAACTACTGTTCTCTGACTGCATGGGTCTGACTGACCCATGGCAACGCAGGGACGCATGGAAGCCTAGACAATGTCAATCCATTTCTGTCTAGATTTAAGAAAGCTTTTAACCCTTGACTTTGCCTGAACCAGGGGCCCTCATTTAATATTGCCCCCAAGCAATGTTAAAGCTTTCTTTTGTTTTCTCAGCAATATTCCCACTTGTTTAGAGCACTGCTTCCCATAGTCTCTGTGGATAAGGACTGATTATTTGTTTTGACTATACCTTGGACTGATACGTGGCCCTACTAAACATAAATAGACAGACACCACATGAACTCAACAACATCCATGGTGGTGCATATCCTATTTAACAAGACAAGTCCACCGGTCATGTACATGGATGTCAGCAACATCACATCATTGCGAAAGTTTCTAAACACTCAATTTCTGTTTGCATCTCATGTGAACAAACAGGTCACATAACGGCCCACGGATATGCTTTGAGTAGCACTGGTTTACAGAAAAGGAACCCACTCATAGTTTCTCTTTGGAACTCTCATTTGGTCTTTAACCAGAAAACAATAATGAGATTACTGGCATTCCCTTAATTTTGTGCATTGGATCCATTTTTTGTTTTATGAACACTAAAATATCTCTGAAGCTTTCCTCTTAAGAGCAGCCTCTTATTGGTTTCAAACAAAGATACAACATACCAGAATCTCTGGGACACATTTAAAACAGTGTGTAGAGGGAAATTTATAGCACTAAATGCCCACAAGAGAAAGCAGGAAAGATCTAAAATTGACACTCTAACATCACAATAAAAGAACTAGAGAAGCAAGAGCAAACACATTCAAAAGCTAGCAGAAGGCAAGAAATAACTAAGATCAGAGCAGAACTGAAGGATATAGAGACACAAAAAAACCTCCAAAAAATCAGTGAATCCAGGAGTTGGGTTTTTGAAAAGATCAACAAAATTGACAGACCGCTAGCAAGACTAATAAAGAAGAAAAGAGAGAAGAATCAAATCGACGCAATAAAAAATAATATAGGGGATATCACCACCGACCCCACAGAAATACAAACTACCATCAGAGAATACTATAAACACCTCTACGCAAATAAACTAGAAAATCTAGAAGAAATGGATAATTTCCTGGACAATTACACTCTCCCAAGACTAAACCAGGAAGAAGTTGATTCCCTGAATAGACCAATAGCAGGCTCTGAAATTGAGGCAATAATTAACAGCCTACCAACCAAAAAAAGTCCAGGACCAGATGGATTCACAGCTGAATTCTACCAGAGGTACAAGGAGGAGCTGGTACCATTCCTTCTGAAACTATTCCAATCAATAGAAAAAGAGGGAATCCTCCCTAACTCATTTTATGAGGCCAACATCATCCTGATACCAAAGCCTGGCAGAGACACAACAAAAAAAGAGAATTTTAGACCAATATCCCTGATGAACATCAATGCAAAAATCCTCCATAAAATACTGGCAAACTGGATTCAGCAGCACATCAAAAAGCTTATCCACTATGATCAAGTGGGCTTCATCCCTGGGATGCAAGGCTGGTTCAACATTCGCAAATCAATAAACGTAATCCAGCATATAAACAGAACCAAACACAAGAACCACATGATTATCTCAATAGATGCAGAAAAGGCTTTTGACAAAATTCAACAGCCCTTCATGCTAAAAACGCTCAATAAATTCGGTCTTGATGGAACGTACCTCAAAATCATAAGAGCTATTTATGACAAACCCACAGCCAATATCATACTGAATGGGCAAAAACTGGAAAAATTCCCTTTGAAAACTGGCACAAGACAGGGATGCCCTCTCTCACCACTCCTATTCAACATAGTGTTGGAAGTTCTGGCTAGGGCAATCAGGCAGGAGAAAGAAATCAAGGGTATTCAGTTAGGAAAAGAAGAAGTCAAACTGTTCCTGTTTGCAGATGACATGATTGTATATTTAGAAAACCCCATTGTCTCAGCCCAAAATCTCCTTAAGCTGATAAGCAACTTCAGCAAAGTCTCAGGACACAAAATCAATGTGCAAAAAATCACAAGCGATCTCATTGTTCAGTGATCTCATTGTTCAGTTCCCACCTATGAGTGAGAACATGCGGTGTTTGGTTTTCTGTTCTTGTGATAGTTTGCTAAGAATGATGGTCAGGAAGGGGAACATCACACACAGGGGCCTATCATGGGGGGGGGGGGAGGAGAGGGATTGCATTGGGAGTTATACCTGATGTAAATGACGAGTTGATGGGTGCAGCACACCAACATGGCACAAGTATACATATGTAACAAACCTGCATGTTATGCACACATGTACCCTACAACTTAAAGTATAATAATAATAAATAAATTTTTTAAAAAATGGAAAAAAAAATCACAAGCATTCTTATACACCAATAACAGACAAACAGAGAGCCAAATCAGGAATGAACTTCCATTCACAATTGCTTCAAAGAGAATAAAATACCTAGGAATCCAACTTACAAGGGATGTAAAGGACCTCTTCAAGGAGAACTGCAAACCACTGCTCAGTGAAATCAAAGAGGACACAAACAAATGGAAGAACATACCATGCTCATGGATAGGAAGAATCAATATCGTGAAAATGGCCATACTGCCCAAGGTTATTTATAGATTCAATGCCATCCCCATCAAGCTACCAATGAGTTTTCTTCACAGAATTGGACAAAAAAAAAAAAAAAACTGCTTTAAAGTTCATATGGAACCAAAAAAGAGCCTGCATTGCCAAGACAATCCTAAGTCAAAAGAACAAAGCTGGAGGCATCACGCTACCTGACTTCAAACTATACTACAAGGCTACAGTAACCAAAACAGCATGGTACTGGTACCAAAACAGAGATATAGACCAATGGAACAGAAGAGACTCCTCAGAAATAATATCACACATCTACAGCCATCTGATCTTTGACAAACCTGAGAGAAACAAGAAATGGGGAAAGGATTCCCTATTTAATAAATGGTGCTGGGAAAATTGGCTAGCCATAAGTAGAAAGCTGAAACTGGATCCTTTCCTTACTCCTTATACGAAAATTAATTCAAGATGGATTCGAGACTTAAATGTTAGACCTAATACCATAAAAACCCTAGAAGAAAACCTAGGTAGTACCATTCAGGACATAGGCATGGGCAAAGACTTCATGTCTAAAACACCAAAAGCAACGGCAGCAAAAGCCAAAATTGACAAATGGGATCTCATTAAACTAGAGCTTCTGCACAGCAAAAGAAACTACCATCAGAGTGAACAGGCAACCTACAGAATGGGAGAAAAATTTTGCAATCTACTCATCTGACAAAGGGCTAATATCCAGAACCTACAAAGAACTCAAACAAATTTACAAGAAAAAAAGAACAACCCCATCAAAAAGTGGGCAAAGGATATGAACAGACATTTCTCAAAAGAAGACATTCATACAGCCAACAGACACATGAAAAAATGCTCATCATCACTGGCCATCAGAGAAATGCAAATCAAAACCACAATGAGATACCATCTCACACCAGTTAGAATGGCAATCATTAAAAAGTCAGGAAACAACAGGTGCTGGAGAGGATGTGGAGAAATAGGAACACTTTTACACTGTTGGTGGGATTGTAAACTAGTTCAACCATTATGGAAAACAGTATGGCGATTCCTCAAGGATCTAGAACTAGATGTACCATATGACCCAGCCATCCCATTACTGGGTATATACCCAAAGGATTATAAATCATGCTGCTATAAAGACACATGCACACGTATGTTTATTGCGGCACTATTCACAATAGCAAAGACTTGGAATCAACCCAAATGTCCATCAGTGGCAGACTGGATTAAGAAAATGTGGCACATATACACCATGGAATACTATGCAGCCGTAAAAAAGGATGAGTTTGTGTCCTTTGTAGGGACATGGATGCAGCTGGAAACCATCATTCTTAGCAAACTATCACAAGAACAGAAAACCAAACACCGCATGTTCTCACTCATAGGTGGGAACTGAACAATGAGATCACTTGGACTCGGGAAGGGGAACATCACACACCGGGGCCTATCATGGGGAGGGGGGAGGGGGGAGGGATTGCATTGGGAGTTATACCTGATGTAAATGACGAGTTGATGGGTGCTGACGAGTTGACGGGTGCAGCACAGCAACATGGCACAAGTATACATATGTAACAAACCTGCACGTTATGCACAGGTACCCTAGAACTTAAAGTATAATAATAAAAAAAAAAGCATGAAAAAAAAAACCCAAAAAAAAAAAAAAAAGAAAAATGCTAACAGAATGGATGTGAAATGTTCTTACCACAAAATAATAACTATATGAAGAAATGCATCTGCTATCAGCTAGATTTGGCCATTCCACAATGTATGTATACTTCAAAACTTCATGCTCTACATGATAAATACACATATTTTATATGTCAATTAAAGAATAAATACATAAATTTGAAAAATAAAAAATAAAATAAAAAAAGATCAGCCTCTTAAACCTTTAAGTTCATCTTTTAATTTTCTTACAATCAAATATAACCCCTCAGAGTAGTGAAAGAATCTCCTAACTCTATCTATACAGAAAGTATTCCAGAATTATGATTAACCACCAATCAAGCTCTCTATTAGTTAGTAGCTTCCAAAGAGGAAACTTGTTGATACAAACCAAAGGCTGATTGAGTATTATAGGTGTACAGATCAATTCATGCAGCTGTAAAAAAGCATTCTGATGCAGGTTCTGTAGATAATTTGCAATTGGAAATCCATTAGTAGCATAAATGGAGATGAATAATGTTAAAATGCGCGGACCAGGTGTGTCAAAATAAGGATGTGAAATGCATCCATAAAGTGAAGAAAAATACTTGCTGTAAAGCAGTCGGATTTTTTTCTTCCCTCTACTAAAAGAAATTGAAGATAATTTAGATTGTCCTGAGACAAATCTGTTAACAGGGATACTAAAAAGATGAACGAAAGTAGAGAAAGAAGTATATGGTGCTAACAACAGGAGCTTAAAAAAAGGAGTGTGAATGTTCAGGCTACAAACAAGCATCCCATACATTTCAGAGGCAGTTTCAACCAGAACTCAAGAATAAGTACAAAGTGAAAGGCTGATGTTGAAAAACCATGCTAAGCCAAAGGAATGGACAAGAATAATAGTCTCCCATTACCAGAACTAAAATTTGTCCAGAAAGATGTTGAGTTAAAATTTGTTTTCCTTCCAAAGAATGTCATATAATTAGAATGAGGGTATGTTTGCCATATCTGTACCCATGATTGTTCTGGTGATCCCAACGAGGAAGAAAGATGCTGGGTAGAACTGCAATATTGTGCATTAGGGAAGTGACATTCATACTGCTGTCTTCATTTCAATTCATTCTGTGACACTCACCGTTCTGGTAATCTGCTTTTCACATCATAATATGAATATTCAAAATACTACTTTACATATCACATATGGTTTGGATTTGAGTGATTTCTTCCCAAGCTGGAGGGGTTTCTCTCAAGCAAATCTATGTATTTTCTTTTAAACATTTTTACTGTTTAAAATGTTTAGAAAGAACTTTTAAGTATCCCAAGGAAAAGTCTCAAATAGATATGAACATTTTTTCCCTCTCTCAGATTTTTGAAATAGCCAGTCTAATTTTTTCCAAACTTTGAAAATTAATTCACTTAAACTCCAAATTCACTAGGAGAAAAATAAAACACAGATGTTAAAATTAGGATTTAAAGACTAAAATATCACACACCAAAAAAAGTAAAGATGACAAATAAACATTACTATTAAGCCTATGGGTAGTATATAATGTGCTATTAAAATAATGCTACAATTCAGTTAATTAACTAAAATGCTCAGAGCATGAGAGATTTTAGTTAATTTTCTAGATAATTGAAGCATTTCCTAAAAATCTCTGCTTTTGTGCATCTCTTAAAGTACGTTGAAATCATAACTGAATAGCAACTCAAATTGTACAGAAATATAGATTTAGAAAAAGATTTGAATTGACCATGAAAAATATTTCAGGTATTTTTCCATATTCCCTATGTATGTTTAAATATATCTACATTACACCCTATAGAATTGTAACAGGAAGCTTGAAGTTGGGGGGAACCTGCAACTTAGTCCTTGCAAACTGCTGGATATTCTGAAAAGTGCTTTCATACATCAACTCATTTATTATCCCAGATGACCTTCAAGAGAAATTATCCCCATTTTATATATGAGAAAATCAGAGGCCACACAGGTTAATAAATCTTCCAAAAATTACACAGTCAGCAATTGGCAAAACGGAGATTCTAACTCAGATCTGTCTCATTCCAAACTCATGCTCTTTCCATAAAACCACAGTGACCTAGGATCTAAGCTTAGTTCCACTATAACTGGGCTGTAAAACTTGGGATATATTTTACCTCTACTGGCTCAGTTCCTGAATCTATAAAATTAGAGTTTTGATATCAGTAGCAGAAACTGCTAGTTGCCCTCCCGATATTTATAATCTTGTTTCTTTTTTTCATTGTAAAGGATCCTCAATTCTCAGCTAGGCACATGGTATAAAGGCCATGTTCCCTTGCAGACAGACGTGACCATGTGGCTAGGGCACATAACTAATTACCAATGGAATGTGAGCAGAGGTGATGAGTATAATTTCTAGTCATATTCTAAAAAAACCTAGCCACACCCACTGGCACCTTTACTCCTTCTTGAGTGCTGGAATGCAGAGGAGGTAGTACCAGCACCAGGCCACACTAACATGTACAATATCCTGGAGTTGGTGGGAAGGAAAGAAGGAGGGCCTGGGTCCCTGAAAGCAAAGAACGCTAAAGCTGTCTGTGCTGCTTGCCTACCTTGGGAATAACATGTGAGAGAGAAACAAATCTGTCTTGGGCACACTATTGTTTTGGCTCTCTATCACATGTGAATCTAATCCTAACCAGCACCAGCCTCTCCCAACACTAGATCCTATAATTCCACATGTTTGAGAGCAGATTTTTTTTTTTTTTTTTTTTTTTTTTTTTTTGAGACAGAGTCTTGCTCTGTCGCCCAGGCTGGGGTGCAGTGGCCGGATCTCAGCTCACTGCAAGCTCTGCCTCCCGGGTTTAGACCATTCTCCTGCCTCAGCCTCCCGAGTAGCTGGGACTACAGGCGCCCGCCACCTCGCCCGGCTAGTTTTTTGTATTTTTTTTAGTAGAGACGGGGTTTCACCGTGTTAGCCAGGATGGTCTCGATCTCCTGACCTCGTGATCCTCCCGTCTCAGCCTCCCAAAGTGCTGGGATTACAGGCTTGAGCCACCGCGCCCGGCCTAAGAGCAGATTTTTTATGAGTAGAAAGTGTGGCATGTTTGACAATTAGAAAAATCAATTAAATAGAGAATAATTATTTTTGTTGGGAGTGGAGAAGTCATTTGATTCTTCCCCTGAACATGGCAAAGAGAAATAAAACCTTATGGACTTTTGTTTAATCAAAATTTTACTCTACTCAGTTTATATGATTTTCTGTAAAGTCAGAATGACTGATTTTCTCTTGTCTATAAAGGGTGTAAGGGGTGCTTTTTGAAAGTATCAAGTGATGTAATTACTGAAAGCTTTCTTGCAGGTCATTTATTACAAGGCTCAGAAAGGGGGAGGATTTTAGTTAAGATCCTAAAACCCATTAGAGGCAGAATGAAAATGAAAATGCAAGTCATTTATTTTCACCTGTATCTGCTTTTTTATTCCAAATATTTTATATCTAAATATAAAAACAACTCTGTTCTAGCTATTCCATGTATGTGAATTTAAGACACACACACACACATACACACACACACACACACACACCATGAGGAAATAAAATGCTCCATAACCAGAATTCCAAAGTCATGGACTTAAGGATCTAACTGGAAAGCAAAGAAAATCAATCTTCCATAATAGAGAAGCTGAGAAAATAGGAAGAATAGAACATTCTATTCTCTGGTCAGGGGAGGGTGGCTAAATTACAAAAGCAGCATTTGATTTGACCAGCATGAGATTTGGAATGGTTGTGTGATGGCAATTGAGTTCTCCAAGACAGAAAAAATTGAGTTGGAAATCATGCCAAGAAGAAATGATTGTCTTCCTTCTGTTGGCAGAAGCAACTCCAGGAGGTAACAAATTTCTCACAAAGTGTAACTTGAACCAAACCATCAGTCAAGGTAAATGCAGAGTAGAAACCCAACTCAACAGCTCTATTGAAACAGATGGGTTCTGCTACCCTGTTTGACTGAAAGCTACAGCTCCCAGACTTGGGGAAGCATTCTGTGTTAAAGATGGAGCAGATTGAGAGCCCACTTTTCTGTAGGGGACTTAAGACTCATGCTTTCATAATACATTGCCAAGATGGTCATTCATTCCATTCATTCATTCATTCACCAAGTATTTACTGAGTGCCTACTCTGTACCATGCACTGTTCTGGGAGCTGGAGATGTCGCTGGGAAAAAATAAAGAAAAAAAAAAAAAAGCAGGCACGTCACTGTTCTCATCAAGTTTACATTATTGTGGGGGAAGAGAGAGATAATAGTCAAGTAAATACATAGTATGTCAGGTGCCAAAAAATGCTATGAAGAAAATTAAGCAAATAAAATAAAAACATATTGAGAGAGTGGGGTGCAATTTCATGTGAGGTAGTCAGAAAAGGCATCTCTAAAAAATGATACTGAGGCAATAACTGCATGAAGATATTGGGAGTAACACCAATACACTGGATACGTTTTCTTTCATGCCAATAGAAAACACAAGTTATGGACCCATCGACAAAATGGCTCTGCCTTCTACCTGTCCCACTGAGTCACTTAGGCTCACTCTTCTGGGAGAAAGTTACACAACCTTTTCTGTATCCAGTGGGAAATACATTTTTTACCCACGGCAGAAAAGAAAAGACATCCTTCTAGGACCGTAAAGCAAAGCAGAAGTGCCTGGTGTGTTCAAGAACAGCAAGATGGCCAGAGTGGCTGGAGCTGAGGGAATAAGGTGGAGAGGAAGGAGAAGAGAGAGTGGAGCCAGATGAGAAGGGACATTGGGGGCTCACAGTAAGAATGTAGATGTCACTCAGAGAGGGATAAACTGGGGGACACTGAAGAGAGAGAAAGAATGATCCCCCTTCATTCTAGAAGAATTGCTCTGGCTATGGAGTAGAGGACAGGCTAAGTGGGCAAGAGTGGAAAGAGGGACCCCACTTAGGGACCATCACAACATCCAGGCAGGAGCTGACAGCAGATGAAATTATGGAAATTACAGCGGGGGGTGGGGGTGAAAGGCAATTGGATTCTGGACATATTTCCTAAGTAAAGCTGACTTTATATTCTGGATAGGAAAGAAAGAAAACTTCAAGGTTCTTTCTTGGCCTGAATGCCTGGTAGATAGATAGTTGTCATTTACCGAAATGAAGAGGTTGGTGGAGAAAAGCAGTCTAAACGTGAGAATTGCCCATGCAGTTTTGGATATATTAGGTTTGCGGCATCTATAAGACATCAAAGTGGAAACGTAAAGCAAATAACCAGATAGTCACATTTGGAGTTCAAAGAAAAGATTAGAGAAGGATCTTTCAGAGG
The DNA here is from genome assembly GCF_024542745.1 of Macaca thibetana thibetana. Lineage (NCBI taxonomy): Eukaryota > Metazoa > Chordata > Mammalia > Primates > Cercopithecidae > Macaca > Macaca thibetana. Next base: position 115,098,311 of record NC_065589.1, read on the forward strand.
AGAGATAATTTAGATAGCCAGTCAGATTGTGTAACTAATGGATAAGAAAAGCTAGGAAGTTAGTGTGAAAAGAGAAGAAGTTTGAAAACTGAAGTTTCAAGGTTACTATAATGACAAATGTGGCAGACTTCGAGTTGCCTTTCCAGTACTACTTTTCGCTTCTTCCTAATAAAAGAACCTTAATATTATTTAAAAAGCAGCAGTTATACCCCAGATCTACAGAGTTTAGCACACAGAGTGGTATGGAGAAAAGTATTTGGAATGTAAGGTCCAACAGACCTGGATGTGAATCCCTGCTCTGCCGCGAAGCAGTTGTGTCCTTAGGTGAGTTTCTTAACCTCCCAGAGCCGCCTCATTTGTGTAACTCTGCCCCATAGGGTTGCTGAGGAAATGAAGTAATACACATGCGGGAACACACAGGTGAGTTGCCCTGTAAGGTTAGCTACTGCAATCTTTAATTATGCTTTCTCGCATGTATTTTTAACTAGGAGCCTTCTAGGTTCATTGTACGATGACGCAGGAGAAAAAGTAGGAAAAAAGTGTTCCTATCTGCATGAACATATGAAATCTCCATGTACCAAAAAGGATTATTTTTATGGCTTCATGATTTAACTGATCTGGTCAAATAAAGATAAGTTCAGTTCTTCCTCTATTCATCTTTAGGAGAAACTAGGGCAGGGACTTTGCCCTTTTTAATGTTTCATTAAGCAAGATATGTGTCTGCCTTATACAACCTCTGTAATAACTGCAGTGCCACTCGGGCTGGAGGAAGATTTCATCCCACCTGAGCACACTCGCATCTATATTCTGTCCCCAGGCGAAGACCTGCCTGATACATTCATCACCTGAACCTGTGGCAAGTGATTTCCTCTGCCTTTATCATGTCACCTCCCAGCCCCGTGCCAGCATATGGTCTATTATGTGCAAATGATTAAACAGATTTTCTGCCATGGGTAAAAAATATATTTCCCACTGGATACAGAAAAGGCTCTGTAACTTTCTCCCAGAAGAGTGAGCCTAGAATTCTAAGTGACTCACTGAGACAGGTAGAAGACAAAGCCATTTTGCCGATGGGTCCATAACTTGTGTTTCTACTGGTATAAAAGAAAATGTATCCAGTGTCTGATTTCTCCTGAACAAAATGGAGGTCACAGGACCGCATTCAGAAATAATTATCTTAAACCTCAGAGATTTGTACATAATGTCCTTTTCCCCTGGGATGCCCTCTTCTTCCTGTTTACTCAGGTATCTTCCACACTTGCTGCAATGCTCAGTTCCTGTTACCTGTTCTGGGTAATGAAGATATGGACGGCACTCTCTCCCTTGGCTGAGTGAACAGTGTCTCCTGTGACTTTCAAAACTTCCAGGGCTTATCATTATCAAAACATTTATCACACTGCATTATAATTTTGCATTTACTTGTCTATTTTACAGACAAACACCCCATGTGTTCCCTGAGGGTTCTTTTTATCTCTCAAACTTCAGTGCCTAGCACACAGTAAATATTCAGTTAACAGTTGGATAATTCATCTCTGATTCAATACAATTTCTTTTTAAGTAGAATTTTAATATAACATTGCCAACACTCAAGAGTTTTTCCATTATTAAATATTTCTGAAATGCATATATTTGATATGTGATGCATAAACACACACATACAAACTACAGAAAAATACCCCAAAATGGTATAGCAATTCTAGAAGGTGGAGATATTTTCCTGTTTCTTTGATTTTGTTGAATTTACCTTAAGTTCAACAATAAACATACTACTTTCAACATTAAAAAGAAATAATAATCGACTTAAGGTATTTTATTCTGTTTAATGACAACAACCAGCTACGACAGAACACTAGTAGATATCTGTCTGAAGACATACTGTCTAGTAACTATATGACTTTTTGCAATTTTCTCAATCTCTTGGAGAGTCTGTTTCATCTGTAAAATCAACCAGATCAAATGAGTTGTTAGGTAGATTAAATAATGCCACTCATATAAAATGCCTTCTGTAATACCTGATACAGAGCAGGTACTGAATTGAAGAAGGAAGTTAGTTGTGTTGCTGCTTCTAGAAATGAAGCTTATAGTCAGAATACAAAACTTTCTCTTTGGTAAAGATAGGGAAGCACCCGCTGCAAGTTACTAAGGTAGCTTGAATTTCTCAGCAGAACATGGAGCTGCCCCAGACCAGCTTCTACAGAGACAGCCATGAGATGAAGAATGACATCCTGGGACCCCAGGTGTGTGCGAGACCCTTGGTCAGAAGCACATATGCTGAGGACCTTGGCTAAACAGCTTCTGAAAGTTCATCCTCAATGTTCTTTATCTCTACTGAACAAAAGAAGTGTAATGCTGGGTATAAGTGGGAAGAGAGTAAGGTTCAAATGCCGACCAATCTGAGTTTGAACCTCACACCTAGTACTGATTTACTTTGCAGAACCTTGGTCAAAACATTTTTTGGACCTAAGTTCCCCCAGAACTGTGAGAGTGATATGACCCGCCTTACAAAGTTCTCTCAAGAATTCGATACAAAGTATGAGGAGGCACATTACAGGTAGTCTAGAGTAGCTATTATTATCATTTCAGCCATGCGCAATGCAAGTATCTGAAAGGCCAGCCAGGTAACCTATATGGGGGAAGGAGGCCAAGTAGATCCTGAAGTAAAGAAGCCATTGCATGTCCATCTACATGAAGCAACCAGACAAATGTAGCCATCCTGGAATCCAGGGCAGATGGCCAGTGCTGCTTCTCTTTCAAAGAAAGGACAGAAATCTGGATTGTGTCAGGTATTAATTCAAGTTTTAAAATCAAGAAGTATTGTATACATTGACCAAATCCCTTGTGTGAGCAAGAACCAGCCCATGCATGGCTAGCTTGCAACCTAATTTAATCTCTAAATTAAGAGGAAACAAATCTACTAAGACGAAACGAGACTGGACTGAAAATGTTCCACCCCAGATGGTTTCCTTGGCCCCATGGTCACCCGCTGGTCCCCTGCGCCTTTCTTGGACCCCACGCAGGGATGCAGCAGAAAGACTTCCTTACGCTCTGCCTTGGGAAGGGGTTGAAGCATCTCTGCAGCGATCTCTCCAGTGGCCGTCGTAGGGGAGAATCCTATCGATGTCATTATTCCTATTTAAGCAGATGTTTTCCACAATAGCTGGGTTTTTTTGTTTTGTTTTTTCAGGCAGGGTCTCCCAGGCTGGAGTGCAGTGGCACCATCTCAGCTTACCGCAGCCTTGAATTCCCTGGCTCAAGCGATCCTCCCAGCTCAGCCTTCTGAGTCGCTGGAACTACAGGTGCATGCCACCATGCCTGGCTAATTTTCCTATTTTTGGTAGAGACAACATTTCTCTATGTTGCCCAGACTGGTCACGACTTCCTGGGCTCAAGTGATACGCTTGCCTCAACCTTCCAGAGTGCTGGGATTACAGGCGTGAGCCACGGAGCCCTACCAATCGCTGTGCTTTAGAATCACCTGGAGAACTTTTTAAAAATTACCATTTCCCCGGCCCCTCCCAAAACCAATTTAATTAGAATATCTGGGGGTGGGGACTCCATGCTCCAGTAGTTTGCTAAAGCTCTTCAGATAATTCTAATGTGCAGTTATGGTTGAGAACTACTCTATCAAACCTTTGTTTGATGGAATTCCCCCTGCTGAAATGCAAAAAATCTTAGTGAAAGTAAAAAATAAAACTATTACTGGTCATTAATATTTCTAGAATGGATTAGTTTACGAGATAATTTTAAACCTGGCTGGGCAACTAGAGTGAGGAGAGGTTTTCAGGGTGTGAAGGCTCTGCCTATAGAAGATGAGAGGGACTAGGGAAGAGGGGTGAGGTTCTGAGTATCAGGGATCAGGACCAGGGATTCACAAGAACATATCACGGCCAAGTTCACACTTGAAGTTAGTTCACCCACTGTACTGGACGCAGTCTCCTAGGATGAATGAGAAATTTACCTCCTCACCCACTTTCAACCACACACAGGGCTGGAACCACAAGGCACTGCAGGATTATAGAGGAACCTAGAGGACATTAGGTGACATGAAATAAGACAAATACTGTATGATCTCACTGATAGGTGGAATATAACATCTTTGAACTCACACAAGCAGAGAATGGAATGGTGGTTGCCAAGGCATGGGAGGAGAGAAAATGAGAAGCTGCTGATCAAAGGGTACAAAGTTTGTTATGCAGGGTGAAAACATTCTGGAGATGCAATCATATACAGCATGGCTATATGGTTAACAATATTGCACTGCATACTTGAAATTTGCTAAAAAGTTATCTCTTAACTGTTCTCATCACAAAAAAAAAGAGAAAGAAAGACAAAGAATATGGTAACTATGTGAGGTGACAGGATGTTAATTAGCTTGATTGTTCTTCACAATATATATGTATATCAACATATCAGATGGTACACTTCAAGTATATTCAGTTTTTATTTGTCAATTATAACTGAATAAAGCTGGAGAAAAAAAAAAAACAAAAACAAAACCCCACCTGGTGGGGAAGGGGGACCCAACTTCTAATTCAATGCAAACACGCACAAAGGACACTCACTCACATAGCTGTTTCAAAACAAACAAACAAACAAAAAGTTGCCTTATAGGCAATGGCACATCCAAGTCAGATCTATGGGAAGTCCAAAGGACTAACAGCTGATGCTTGGGTTCCAGCCTCCTTCCTGTTCCTCAGTAACTAAGACAAATACAAATATAAGCCAGAGTGAGGGGAGAAATGAAATCCTATTTGCATAGATGTTCTTAACTGAGAGCTCTCTGGCTTTCATAAAATAAGCAAAAGCCACCTCTGAGATTTATCCTACGCCATTCTGTTTTGCTGCTGCACTCAAATTGTCTGATGCTTCTCACCCGGCAGGGAAGCCCAATGGGGGACGCAGCAGTGCAGGCCTGATGTGAGGGAAATGTGGGTGAGGGGTGAGCAGGAATGCCTCCCACCCACAGCTGTGCGAGGGCCAGCAGGAAACTTAAGATGATTTCAGGAGACACTGTGAGGGTCAGAGCCAGGCAAAGAGCCAAATGAATTGTCAAAGTGAGTGGAACCTCCTTTTGAGAATCAGAACCTGACGAATTGAGTAGAGGGACTGGGGACGCGAGGGAAGAGGGCAAGGGACCATAGGATCCAACAGGCAGGGGGACAGGTGGTATGGACGAGCATAAATGTGGACAGCGGAACTCCGAAGTGCTGAAAGTGACTTGCAGAGTGAGTGGGTCACATCACATTAACAGCCCTAAATGAAACAGACACAAATGACTAGCAGTTTCGATAAAAACAAGGAAAACTGTTTTTCTTTCTTTAAAATCTTTATTAAATCAAATTAAGTTGGATTCCTGTGGCTGTGATTTATTGCACTGGGAAAAGCCAGAACAACCAAACGACACATTTTCTTTCACTCCTGGTAAGTAATTAGCCTCTGTCTTGCTAAAGGGCCTGTGAGTAGCCCTGACGAGGAGAAAGCAAATCCAGCTTCTCAGAAGTGCTGGGTTTTTGGCTTTACTCACTTTCTCCTTTCTTCTAGTCTACTGCCTCTTCTCAGGAAGATGGGAAAGGAGGACTGGATGTGGCAATGTGGCTGTCACTGATGCAAGATTGGAACCGGTGTGTTGAAGGAAAAAAGGGCACATCCCACCCACGGGGGAAGTTCTGCCTAATAATCAATAGTAACACATGGCCTAAATCACCTCTGTTAATCCTTGCAGCCACCCTGAAAACCCAGCACCAGTTTACAGGGAAAGAAACATAAACTTGCAGAGATTAAGCAACTCACCCAAGGCCAGGCAGGTCCAGGCAGGTCCAGGCAGGTCCTGGGGGCCACGATTTAAAACCAATTCTGTCTGCCTCTCCAGTCCATTCTGATGCCATTGCACAGTGCTTTAAAGTCGACTAGGGTGAGGTGGTATCTTTCATAGTGCCTGGAATAGAATAGATGTTTCATGAATGTTAAATTCCTCTCTCCTTCTCTTCTCAGTGATAATAACAGTTACTCAAATATCATATGTATATAATGCATGCATATTTGTTTTATAAAATTGGATATGTAGAAAAATAAGATGAAAATTAAAAGCACAGGTACTCCTATCACTCAGAAATAGCCACAGTTATATTTTTGGTTTATTTTCCTTGGACTAGAATGCATTAGTACACACATTCAATTTCATTTTACACAACTGGAGTTTGTATGCAGTGTGCCTTTTAAAACTTAACAAGGTACTAAATATATTTTGATACATGATTACACATCCTTCGAAACTGCGTACTATTCCACCATAGAGGTGTGCTATAATTTATGCTTGGACATTCTGATTAAAAGTCTGCATTAGGCCGACACTTTGGGAGGCTGAGGCAGACAGATCATGAGGTCAGGAGATCGAGATCATCCTGGCTAGCACAGTGAAACCCCATCTCTACTAAACAAAACACAAAAATTAGCCAGTCATAGTGGCGGGCACCTGTAGTCCCAGCTGTTTGGGAGGCTGAGGCAGGAGAATGGTGTGAACCTGGGAGGCGGAGCTTGCAGTGAACCGAGATCGCACCACTGCACTCCAGCCTGGGTGACAGAGCAAGATTCCTTCTCAAAAAAAAAAAAAAGCCTGCAATAAGCCATTTTATATATGCAAAGATATTATATGTATACAGATTGAGTACATCAGTGATTCCCAATCATGGATGATTCCCTCCACCAAAGTTCATTTAGTAATGTCTGGAGACATTTTTGGTCTTTACAACTTGGGGGATGCACCCGTCATCCAGTGGGTAGAGGTCAGGGGTGCTGCTTAATGTCCCACAGTGCATAGGACAGTCCTCCACAAGATATAACTACATGGTGTGAAATGTCAATAGTGCTAAGGGTGGGAAACCCTGCAATAAACGAAGTCAATGTATGATAGTAATAAAAGCGATTGCAAGCATTCCTATAGTGGTTATTTCTCCAGAGTATAAACATATGTAGCTAAATTAATATTTTTCTCTTTGATTCCCTGATGCAGAAATTCTTCTCACTGTCTAAATGAAAGAAAATTCCCAGAAACAGCCAATGGCTAGTCTCTTGTCAGAACATCAGAATAGAATCTGAGTCCCTTGAGTGTGCATGTGCTAACCATGTCTCCTCTAAGTTCCCTCCCTTCCCCAGAAACTAGGCTTCTGCTGAATCACTTACTCCTTTCAACCCCCACTTACTAACCTCTACTTTGATAGGTTAAAAAACATCCCAGGCTCCTTTGTGTTAGGGTATTGAATACACTTGTATGAAATTTGGAAGGCAGAAGGAGGCTGACATTTTCTCTCCCTCAGAAGAGCCATGGAACCACAGCAACGTGGAGGGAGAGCGCTCCATGAGTTGTCAGCAGCTTCGCCGGTGTAAAGTGGCGGCTGTGCCTTGGGTGGCAGCAGTGCCTGGGTGGTCTGGCATTGGCACTGCTAGTGGTGGCCTTCTGATTCCCAGCTCTCTTGCTGGGGAAGCGGCCGATGCTGCCACTTTGTCCTAGGAACCATTCCCATTCCTGGAGGCCAAGCCTAGAGGCACTCCTCCAATTCTTCCAACAATTTCATCAGCTCCTAATTCCCTGTTAAATTCCTGTTCATAATCCAAGTGATTTCTATTTCTACGACAGATCCTGGATCCATACACTCACCCTTAACCCAAAGCCCATCAGATCCTGATAGTGAGCACCTCTGTTAAAAGAGAACATGACTCAACGATGGCTCTTAGTGTGGCCCCCAGGCCAGCAGCATCAGCATCACCTGGAAACTTGCTATAAATGCAGATTCTCAGGTTCCACCCCAGACCAGCTAACTCTAGACCCAGAGTTCTGGGAGTGAGACCCAGAGATCTGTCTCTTCACAAATACTCCAGGTAATTGTGAGGCATAGTAAAGTTTGAAAAGTCATGGGTTAAAATAATTCAAAAATATATTTTTTCTATCTGCTGTCTTAACTGTGTGCCTCACTCTTTTTGCGTAGACCACAAATGCAGAATCTATGATCACAAACAAGGAGTATGAGCTGAAGTTGACTGAATACATCTCCTGCTCTGGCTGAGGATGCATGGGAGTGGGAGGAAACTAACTGCTCACTCCAGAAGGACCTAAAGCAGGTCACACAGTCAAGGACACTTTTCTCTGCAGGCCATCTGGATGGAAAAGAAAGGTCGACACCAAAAGTATGTGCTGGGAGGTACGTAAGGTTGAAGTCCAAAGGTCAAATCCAAATGTGATCAATGAGATACTCTGGTTGAACCACAGGAGCTGAGGCCCTGAACCAGAGGACCCAGGAAGGTGCAGAGTGAGCAGCAATAGGCAGAGTTGACCAGCACGTGGCCTAGAAGCTTTCTGGAAGGAAACCACAATTTTCTTCAACTATTTTTATCATGTTCCCAGGACCTGGGCTATTTGATGCAAGAGCTAAAATAGCAAGCAAGGTGGACATGGTCCCTGACTCCCCCACAAGGGCTTAGAATCTACTAGACAAGGCTGACAATTGAACAACTTGGCCAGCACCTCAGATTCTTCTTTCCAGCTTGCCACCAGGAAAGAAATAACTGTTCTCCAGTCAGTCAAGGGCAAAAAGAAAATCTCATTGGCCTAGCTTGGGTCACATGCCCACCTCTTAGAAGAATTAGTAGAGCCAGATGGGTAATCCAGCTTGGGTAACATGCCCACCCCTGTGGATAGGAGACAGACAGGAGAGGGGTGACGCTTTCGCAGCCTGTCTGAGAAGCACAAGAATGAGGGGTGACTAAACCAGAGAAAGGGAAAGGGGCACTGGGGAAACGTTCACAATAGATAGACTCTGAACTCCTCACAAGCACCTGTGTTAATGCATCTGTCTTGCTTTGGAGATTTCAGAGCATGATGACTCTCTCTGAATTCAGATAGGACTTGACCCCTTGAAACCTTTAATTCTCTACTTTTTTTGAAAGTTAAATAAGGCCGGGCATGGTGACTCACGCCTGTAATCCCAGCACTTTGGGAGGCCGAGGCAGGCGGATCATGAGGTCAAGAGATCGAGACCATCCTGGCCAACACAGTGAAACCCCATCTCTACTAAAATACAAAAATTTAACCGGGCGTGCCTGTAGTCCCAGCTACTCAGGAGGCTCAGGTAGAGGAATTGCTTGAACCCGGGAGGCGGAGGAGGGTGCAGTGAGCCGAGATTGCACCACTGCACTCCAGTCTGGCAACACAGAAAGACTCCATCTCAAAAAAAAAAAAAAAAAAAAAAATGAAAGAAAAAGAAAGCTAAATAAGATAAAATGTCTGATAGCAGCAAACTGGGGCACCAAATGCAATGATTTTTCCATTTGCATTCTAATGTTTTTCACCTCCTCGAAAACAAGTGTCCTAAGGTGGTGTTGGGCCATGCAGAACAAGATGATTTCAGTTTAGGCACTGAGAAGCATGTAGAGGATGGCAGCTCTAATGTCTGAAGGTAGCCCCTAGAAACCCAGCCCAGTGGAAATCTGAGTACTAACAATGATAAAAAATGATGCTAATAACAATAATAACAATAGCAAGAGAGAGCCCTTGGCTCTTACATTGTACCAGAAACTGTTCTAAGGGCTTTGCATTCATAAACTAATTTAATCTCTACAGCAGCCCTACAAGGTAAGTACCAGAGTATCATTCCCCAAGTGAGTTTAAGTAACTTGCCCAAAGTAAGTGATCCAGATCCAGGCAGTCTCACTTCAGAACTCACACTTTTCAGCACTATACTACACTCCATGGCATAAAATCATCTGGAATTATTAGTGTGAACCTGAATTTACCTAATGGTGGGGTTGTTGTTGTAATTAAGAATTTAGAAAGCAATAAAAAAAGGCCTCCTCCCTGTCCGACGCGTAGTCATAGATGCCAACTTTCAACTGGAGCAATGTCAGTAGCCAGAAGCAGATGATGGAGTTCTTAAACAGGACACACAATGCATATATTATAAGAAAAACAGCAATAAATTTAACTACATCAAAATGTAAAACTTCTACATAACGACATTATAAACAAAATTCAAAGACAAGTCACAAACCAGGAAAATCATGGTGAATGCTCACAACCAACAAAGGATTAAAAACCTGAATATTTTAAAAACTCCTACAGATTAATAAGGGAAAGATAAATAACCCAACAGAGAAAAATAGACAAAAGCTATGAAAAGGCATTTCACAGAAGCAAAAACCCAGAGGGTCAATATCCGTATGAAAAGATTGTCAGCTTCATGAACAGTCAGGAAACAAGTGAAACACCAATGAGATCCCATTTCACTTCCATCCAATTAACAACAGAGTTCAAGATCAACATGGCCTGGTGGCAGCAGGAATGCAGAGAAATGGGAGCCTCTTATGCTGCTGGCGTGAGAGTGCACATGCAGACATCTTTAAAAAACAACCGACAATACCTGGTGAGGGGGAAGCGTCCACTTCTAGGTATCTGTCCTAAAATCACTCGCATGTGTACACAAGAAAACAGCCACAGAATGTGTGGCAGCATTGTTTATAGTCATAGGAAATTTCAAACAAGTGTACTTTGCAAATCACAGGACAATCATAAATTATTTGTGATATATTCCAATGATGGAAAACTCCACTGCAGTTGAATGAATGAAGGGAATCAAGATGCATCAAAATGCATAGAAATAAAAATATATTGTGTTGGCTAAAAGGCAAGTTACACCATCATTATACGAAAGGTTTGATGCTAATTTTGTACATTTTAATTTATATACACTATACACAGTATAAATGTTAATGTTAGACATACAGTATATAAATGTTAGCTTATGTAAATATATCATTTATTTTTGATTAATTATAATATTTAAGTGTAAAGCTTATGCAGTACATAAGCATAATTTTTATAATGTGTAATATACAAATTGTATTTATATTAAGTATAAAACTTAATTTATATACAGTATGAGTTTATGTCTTTTAAGTTTATGTGTTATGTGAATATGAATATATAATAAAACTGTGAAATACATGTAGAACAGTAACAAACTTCACCACAGTGCTTGCCTCTGAGTGAGGATTGGAACTGGGAGGGATACACAAGGAATTTTTAACTATATTTATGTTTTACTTCTTGAAAAAAAATTAATAAATCTGGGTGGCAGGCACATGGATGATTGTTATAGTTTTATTTCTAATGTTTTATTCTTTGAAGTTTTGCAGAACAAAAATATATATTAATGCCTCCAAGTTTCACTCTTGGGAGAGAAGCAAGGGCTGGGTTAATTCTGAGGGCAGCAACTGGGTGGTATCTACACCTCAGAGCCCAACACAGGATTGGCTGGGAAGGGGTCAGCGCTTGCTGGAGGAGTTTCCTGATGACCTGTCTGGTTAGGGAGGTAAAGAAGACTTTCAGAACCTTCTCCAACGCAGCTGTCAGAGGAGATCCATGGCTCTTGCAGCCCGAGAAATGTCAAAGCCACCAATGCAGAAAGGATCTTTCTGAACAATAGAAGGTAATTCAAAATCCACCTTAATTTGGCCTAGGAAAATGTACCTGTGCCCTCCTTAAGGCTAGGATGCCTGGTGTCCTGAGAAGTCATGTTGCAGTCAAATTCCTAAGTGGAGAGCTGGTTCAATTGAGAAGAGTTAGCAGGTGAGGCAGCTCCATGGTCGTCTTCCCCTTCAGGCTGTGCCGGTAACAGACAGCTCCATCTCTCAGGCAAAGCTACAGCAGGGTCCCTCTAGACCTGGTTCCTGGGGCCGTGGGCAGGTCAGTTGCCTCTCTGAGCTGCTATTTCTGCATCTGTGAAGTTAAGGTATTAGACATGACAATTTCGTAGTTTTATTCAGTTCCATGAAACACATGAGTGTGTACATGCATACATCTGTGCATGTGCACACATAGATACACATGACCTCCCTCCAGAGCTGTTGTCTCCCTGTTTCATACAATTATGCTAAAATCATTCCCTTATGATTCTTGCTAATAACGTTGATAAAGGAATTTAAAATGAGTTGAATAATGAGTATTAAGGGACGGGGTAAGGGAGTCATTCAAGCACATTCATCTACCATAATACCTAAGGAAGGGTCAGCATTGATTATGCGTCAACATATAGAGAAGCCCTATCCTTTCCTAGGTCTGTGACCCTATTGTTCAACCACTCTGTGCCTCCATTTCCTCTTGTGTTAAAGTAATGTAACATCACTCTCCTTTCATTGTTGAAGGAAGAACAAAATGAGATAATGTCTATAAAATCATTTCTACAGCCTCCAGAATAGGAAGTATTGAATATTTAGTAAATGATCATATCTATATATTTATGTCTGAGGGGGGTGTTTATCTATATGTATTCATGTCTACATGCCAGTGTTTATCTGTATATATTCATATCCATTTCTCCAAGCAGTCTTGAATTTGCCCAAGAGTATTCAGGGAAAAAAAAATAATGATTAGATTTATCAAGCGAAGGTTTCCAGGCTGCCTTTCTGACTCGAGGCAAGTGAGTACTTGGCACGGTTTTTGGGTTTTCACAGCAACAGCAGTTTCAGTATCCCCATGACAGCGCCAGGGGAGGCTTCTGCATCAGTGTTCTTCTAGTTGGCTTTTTGAAATGTCTGGGCCTCCCCTGTTATGTTTATAAGATGCTCATAGGTGGTGTGATGGGAGTTGAAAAAGCCCAGGCAGAGAGATCACCTATCATTTTCCTTTCTTCACATCCTCATCGATAATCAGTAGCCACCCCAGGAGTCCTACGTGACTTCACGGAGTCCCGAAGTCCCATGAACCAGGTCCCAGACACAGACTCTTCTTTAGCCTACACCTCTCTGACCCCTCTGCCCACGGTTGATTCATTTACCCAGAGTTTTCAGTTTTACTCTTTATAAAGAAAGTCTCAGTTCCAAGTTGAGCTGTGCACCAAATGCAACATTTTATTTTTTGATAATTTAATTTCACTCCTTTATTTGACTCCTTATTCCACAAGGGTAGAAAACAGATTTCAGTGAACTTAAAAGTGTCTCTCTTCCAGGCATTTTTCCCAGCTAACTAGCCCTTAGCCTGTGTGCTCAGAGTCATATCTTACGGCACTCTCTGGGCCCTCGAGTGTATTAAGCAAAGTTCTGTTGCTTCTAGGCCAGCCTAGTTCCCAGGGACCCCTGGATTCTCATTAGTTTGTTCACCTGCCCTGTCCCCTGCATCCTCATTCCTCTCCTGAGAGTATGCTCCCCATCAATCACTTGAAGAATCCCTGTTTCAGGCTCTAGTGAAGCCAACCTAAAATAGTACCCTTGTGAGCATTATTCTCATGTGAGATTCTCTTTAAGACCCTTTTCTTTGACTAACCATGTATCGTCCTCCCCTCTGGGTCTTGCCTTCTACAAGAGAACTCACCAAGGAGAGCAGTCTGGTCCTCTCTCCTCTTGTGTCCCAAAAGTTTATCTTGGACCTTCCTTGACCACTCTCCCTCTTCAGTCTCTAAAACTTATTTTAGAGACTCACCTTCTTTCTACGTCCCATCGCCTCCCTCTCTATTCTCTTTCCCTTGACCTGGGGTATCATTTTCCAGTCTGAAAACTGAAGAAATACTAGGAAGAAACACAATTGACTAATATTCTAAACATTTCACTCTGCCATAAATGTTATGTGTATTCATGTATGTGCCCAGGTGCATACATGTGAAAGTGGAGGAGGAGGTGGACTTTTCATGAGAGTTATTAATTCTTTTGTCACACACAGTGCTTGAGTTCCTCCTGGGTACCAGGCACCATGCTAGGCACTGGGGAGATAGAGACGAATAAGACAAGGCCTCTGCTCTTTAGTTGCTCCCAGTCTAGTGGGAGGCGGCAACCAGGAAAAAAAATAAATAAATAACTGCAATGCAATATTATAAATGCAATAAAGAGATACTCATCCATTATATACTCTGGGGAGATCAAGGAGGGAGAGAGCAAATCACTGGCAGGTAGCAGTAGTAAGAAGAGGGTGATTCAAAAGGTCTTTCCAGAAGAGATGCTGAAAAACCCACCTAACCAAAAGTATCTCATCCTTCTCCTCCTCACAGGCATTGCCAGTCATGCTCATGAAATTCCACTGGCATTTTCCCACTAAGGTTGTTACTTAAGCAAGTCCTAAAAATAAGATGAATGGTTAACTGAGTGAAGGCATTGTGTTATCAAGAAACAGTAACACATTAGCCTACAAACAAACTAGGAAGCGTTATTTATAATTAATTCTTAATATGACCCACTTTCACGCAGTTGACTGGAAGTTTAAGGAGGGCCAGGTCCTAATTGAAGAGAAACAGAGGGAAGGCTTGAGCATGGGCATTATTTTAGGTTGGCTTCCCTAGGGCCTGTAACAGGGGTTCTTCAAGTGATTGACGGGGAGCATGCTCTCAGGAGAGGAATGAGGAATGAGGATGCAGGGGACAGGGAAGGGGAATAAACTAATAGAATAGAACAAACTAATAGAATGTCTCAGCTGGAAACGCACTTCGGTTGGATCCGGCATTGATCTCACCATGAGCAAGAAAAGAATAGGGGAGGGGCGAGTGCAAGGCTACCTCTCAGATGAGTACGTTCTCAAGGCTGAGAGGGAGATGGCAGGTAATAGTGATTGTTACTGAAATGCCACGGGTTTGGGCTAGATCCTGTTCCTCACTGCACAGAAAGTCAATCACTGAGACAATGAGTATTGCCAGGAAAAAAGGCTTTATTCAGTTGCAGCAGCCGACTATATTGGAGATCAGTCTCTAATCCATCTCCTCAAGTGACTAAAATTAGGGGTTTATATTGCAGGGAAGAAATGTAACTGGGTGAGAAAACAGGATTTAAGGAGGGGTAAGGAAGAGGAGCTGGTCAATAGGCAGCAGGGTGTGGTTAGGCAATTAGGACAGATGAGGGTCTGGCATCTCATTGTCCAGATGTGGTGATCTGGTAAGCTTCTATTGCTTGATACTATCCGGGACGTCTGATGTTGGTTTCTTGAGAAAGGAACTCAGATAAGACAAATGTAACTTTCTCAAGTTTTAAGACTGAGAGGGTTAATTTCTATGTTTATTTTTTTTAAAACCTATAAATATCAGTTCTATGAGACACTTGGGCCAGTTTCAGAGATCAGTGGGCCCGTCACCAGGGAATGAGCACACCAGGAGGTGTCTATGCCAGGCACCCACAGCACCCTCTTCAGACAGGGTAGCTCCAGACAAGAACTCGGTGGGACACCCACGGAGCCTCCCTCATTGCTAGCACAGCAGTCTGTGATCTACCAGCACGACAGCAGCGAGGCTGGGGGAGGGGCGCCCGCCATTGCTGAGGCGTAAGTAGGTAAACAAAGCTGCTGGGAAGCTCAAACTGCGTGGAGCTCACAGCAGCTCAAGGAAACCTGCCTGTCTCTGTAGACTCCACCTCTGGGGACAGGGCAATAACAAACACAGCCGAAACCTCTGCAGACGCAAACGACTCTGTCTGACAGCTTTGAAGAGAGCAGTGGATCTCCCAACACGGAGGTTGAGATCTGAGAAGGGACAGACTCCCTGCTCAAGTGGGTCCCTGACCCCTGAGAAGCCTAACTGGGAGACATCCCCCATTAGGGGCAGTCTGACACCCCACACCTCACAGGGTGGAGTACACCCCTGAGAGGAAGCTTCCAAAGCAAGAATCAGACAGGTACACTCGCTGTTCAGAAATATTCTATCTTCTGCAGCATCTGCTGCTGATACCCAGGCAAACAGGGTCTGGAGTGGACCTCAAGCAATCTACAACAGACTTACAGCTGAGGGTCCTGACTGTTAGAAGGAAAACTATCAAACAGGAAGGACACCTACACCAAAACCCCATCAGTACATCACCATCATCAAAGACCAGAGGCAGATAAAACCACAAAGATGGGGAAAAAGCAGGGCAGAAAAGCTGGAAATTCAAAAAATAAGAGCGCATCTCCCCCGGCAAAGGAGCGCAGCTCATCGCCAGCAACGGATCAAAGCTGGACGGAGAATGACTGACGAGATGAGAGAAGAAGGCTTCAGTCCATCAAATTTCTCAGAGCTAAAGGAGGAATTACGTACCCAGCGCAAAGAAACTAAAAATCTTGAAAAAAAACTGGAACAATTGATGGCTAGAGTAATTAATGCAGAGAAGGTCATAAAAGAAATGAAAGAGATGAAAACCATGACACGAGAAATACGTGACAAATGCACAAGCTTCAGTAACTGACTCGATCAACTGGAAGAAAGAGTATCAGCGATTGAGGATCAAATGAATGAAATGAAGCGAGAAGAGAAACCAAAAGAAAAAAGAAGAAAAAGAAATGAACAAAGCCCGCAAGAAGTATGGGATTATGTAAAAAGACCAAATCTACGTCTGATTGGGGTGCCTGAAAGTGAGGGGGAAAATGGAACCAAGTTGGAAAACACTCTTCAAGATATCATCCAGGAGAACTTCCCCAACCTAGTAGGGCAGGCCAACATTCAAACCCAGGAAATACAGAGAACGCCACAAAGATACTCCTCGAGAAGAGCAACTCCAAGACACATAATTGCCAGATTCACCAAAGTTGAAATGACGGAAAAAATCTTAAGGGCAGCCAGAGAGAAAGGTCGGGTTACCCACAAAGGGAAGCCCATCAGACTAACAGCAGATCTCTCGGCAGAAACTCTACAAGCCAGAAGAGAATGGGGGCCAATATTCAACATTCTTAAAGAAAAGAATTTTAAAACCAGAATTTCATATCCAGCCAAACTAAGTTTCATAAGTGAAGGAGAAATAAAATCCTTTACAGATAAGCAAAAGCTTAGAGATTTTGTCACCACTAGGCCTGCCTTACAAGAGACCCTGAAGGAAGCACTAAACATGGAAAGGAACAACCGGTACCAACCATTGCAAAAACATGCCAAAATGTAAAGACCATCGAGGCTAGGAAGAAACTGCATCAACTAATGAGCAAAATAACCAGTTAATATCATAATGGCAGGATCAAGTTCACACATAACAATATTAACCTTAAATGTAAATGGACTAAATGCTCCAATTAAAAGACACAGACTGGCAAACTGGATAAAGAGTCAAGACCCATCAGTCTGCTGTCTTCAGGAGACCCATCTCACAGGCAGACACATACATAGACTCAAAATAAAGGGATGGAGGAAGATTTACCAAGCAAATGGAGAACAAAAAAAAGCGGGGGTTGCAATACTAGTCTCTGATAAAACAGACTTTAAACCATCAAAGATCAAAAGAGACAAAGAAGGCCATTACATAATGGTAAAGGGATCAATTCAACAGGAAGAGCTAACTATCCTAAATATATATGCACCCAATACAGGAGCACCCAGATTCATCAAGCAAGTCCTTAGAGACTTACAAAGAGACTTAGACTCCCATACAATAATAATGGGAGACTTCAACACTCCACTGTCAACATTAGACAGATCAACGAGACAGAAAGTTAACAAGGATATCCAGGAATTGAACTCATCTCTGAAGCAAGCAGACCTAATAGACATCTATAGAACTCTCCACCCCAAATCAACAGAATATACATTCTTCTCAGCACCACATCTTACTTACTCCAAAATCGACCACGTAATTGGAAGTAAAGCACTCCTCAGCAAATGTACAAGAACAGAAATTATAACAAACTGTCTCTCA
Organism: Macaca thibetana thibetana; assembly: GCF_024542745.1. Classification (NCBI taxonomy): domain Eukaryota; kingdom Metazoa; phylum Chordata; class Mammalia; order Primates; family Cercopithecidae; genus Macaca; species Macaca thibetana. Next base: position 115,115,924 of record NC_065589.1, read on the forward strand.
GACCACAGTGCAATCAAACTAGAACTCAGGACTAAGAAACTCAATCAAAACCGCTCAACTACATGGAAACTGAACAACCTGCTCCTGAATGACTACTGGGTACATAACGAAATGAAGGCAGAAATAAAGATGTTCTTTGAAACCAATGAGAACAAAGATACAACATACCAGAATCTCTGGGACACATTTAAAGCAGTGTGTAGAGGGAAATTTATAGCACTAAATGCCCACAAGAGAAAGCAGGAAAGATCTAAAATTGACACCCTAACATCGCAATTAAAAGAACTAGAGAAGCAAGAGCAAACACATTCGAAAGCTAGCAGAAGGCTAGAAATAACTAAGATCAGAGCAGAACTGAAGGATATAGAGACACAAAAAAATCTCCAAAAAATCAATGAATCCAGGAGTTGCTTTTTGAAAAGATCAACAAAATTGACAGACCGCTAGCAAGACTAATAAAGAAGAAAAGAGAGAAGAATCAAATCGACGCAATAAAAAATGATAAAGGGGATATCACCACCGACCCCACAGAAATAAAATCTACCATCAGAGAATACTATAAACACCTCTATGCAAATAAACTGGAAAATCTAGAAGAAATGCATAATTTCCTGGACACTTACACTCTTCCAAGACTAAACCAGGAAGAAGGTGAATCCCTGAATAGACCAATAGCAGGCTCTGAAATTGAGGCAATAATTAATAGCCTACCAACCAAAAAAAGTCCAGGACCAGATGGATTCACAGCTGAATTCTACCAGAGGTACAAGGAGGAGTTGGTACAGTTCCTTCTGAAACTATTCCAATCAATAGAAAAAGAGGGAATCCTCCCTAACTCATTTTATGAGGCCAACATCATCCTGATACCAAAGCCTGGCAGAGACACAACAAAAAAAGAGAATTTTAGACCAATATCCCTGATGAACATCGATGCAAAAATCCTCCATAAAATACTGGCAAACCGGATTCAGCAGCACATCAAAAAGCTTATCCACTATGATCAAATGGGCTTCATCCCTGGGGTGCAAGGCTGGTTCAACATTCGCAAATCAATAAACATAATCCAGCATATAAACAGAACCAAAGACAAGAACCACATGATTATCTCAATAGATGCAGAAAAGGCTTTTGACAAAATTCAACAGCCCTTCATGCTAAAAATGCTCAATAAATTCGGTATTGATGGAATGTACCTCAAAATAAGAAGAGCTATTTATGACAAACCCACAGCCAATATCATACTGAATGGGCAAAAACTGGAAAAATTCCCTTTGAAAACTGGCACAAACAGGGATGCCCTCTCTCACCACTCCTATTCAACATAGTGTTGGAAGTTCTGGCTAGGGCAATTAGGCAAGAGAAAGAAATAAAGGGTATTCAGTTAGGAAAAGAAGAAGTCAAACTGTCCCTCTTTGCAGATGACATGATTGTATATTTAGAAAACCCCATTGTCTCAGCCCAAAATCTCCTTAAGCTGATAAGCAACTTCAGCAAAGTCTCAGGATACAAATTTAATGTGCAAAAATCACAAGCATTCGTATACACCAGTAACAGACAAACAGAGAGCCAAATCATGAATGAACTTCCATTCACAATTGCTTCCAAGAGAATAAAATACCTAGGAATCCAACTGACAAGGGATGTAAGGGACCTCTTCAAGGAGAACTGCAAACCACTGCTCAGTGAAATAAAAGAGGACACAAATGGAAGAACATACCATGCTCATGGATAGGAAGAATCAATATCGTGAAAATGGCCATACTGCCCAAGGTTATTTATAGATTCAATGCCATCCCCATCAAGCTACCAATGACTTTCTTCACAGAATTGGAAAAAACTGCTTTAAAGTTCATATGGAACCAAAAAAGAGCCCGCATCTCCAAGACAATCCTAAGTCAAAAGAACAAAGCTGGAGGCATCACGCTACCTGACTTCAAACTATACTACAAGGCTACAGTAACCAAAACAGTATGGTACTGGTACCAAAACAGAGATATAGACCAATGGAACAGAACAGAGTCCTCAGAAATAATACCACACATCTACAGCCATTTGATCTTTGACAAACCTGAGAGAAACAAGAAATGGGGAAAGGATTCCCTATTTAATAAATGGTGCTGGGAAAATTGGCTAGCCATAAGTAGAAATCTGAAACTGGATCCTTTCCTTACTCCTTATACGAAAATTAATTCAAGATGGATTCGAGACTTAAATGTTAGACGTAATACCATAAAAATCCTGGAGGAAAACCTAGGTAGTACCATTCAGGACATAGGCATGGGCAAAGACTTCATGTCTAAAACACCAAAAGCAACGGCAGCAAAAGCCAAAATTGACAAATGGGATCTCATTAAACTAAAGAGCTTCTGCACAGCAAAAGAAACTACCATCAGAGTGAACAGGCAACCTACAGAATGGGAGAAAATTTTTGCAATCTACTCATCTGACAAAGGGCTAATATCCAGAACCTACAAATAACTCAAACAAATTTACAAGAAAAAAACAAACAACCCCATCAAAAAGTGGGCAAAGGATATGAACAGACATTTCTCAAAAGAAGACATGCATACAGCCAACAGACACATGAAAAAATGCTCATCATCACTGGCCATCAGAGAAATGCAAATCAAAACCACAATGAGATGCCATCTCACGCCAGTTAGAATGGTGATCATTAAGAAGTCAGGAAACAACATGTGCTAGAGAGGATGTGGAGAAATAGGAACACTTTTACACTGTTGGTGGGATTGTAAACTAGTTCAACCATTATGGAAAACAGTATGGCGATTCCTCAAGGATCTAGAACTAGATGTACCATATGACCCAGCCATCCCATTACTGGGTATATACCCAAAGGATTATAAATCATGCTGCTATAAAGACACATGCACACGTATGTTTATTGCGGCACTATTCACAATAGCAAAGACTTGGAATCAACCCAGATGTCCATCAGTGACAGACTGGATTAAGCAAATGTGGCACATATACACCATGGAATACTATGCAGCCATAATAAAGGATGAGTTTGTGTCCTTTGTAGGGACATGGATGCAGCTGGAAACCATCATTCTTAGCAAACTATCACAAGAACAGAAAACCAAACACCGCATGTTCTCACTCATAGGTGGGAACTGAACAATGAGATCACTTGGACTCGGGAAGGGGAACATCACACACCGGGGCCTGTCATGGGAAGTGGGGAGGGGGGAGGTATTGCATTGGGAGTTATACCTGATGTAAATGACGAGTTGATGGGTGCTGACGAGTTGATGGGTGCAGCACACCAACATGGCACAAGTATACATATGTAACACACCTGCACGTTATGCACATGTACCCTAGAACTTAAACTATATAAAAAAAAAGATGGTAGTTATTATTTTATCACTCTCTGTATGGAATATAAAATCAGAATCCTAATTACACATTTAATGAGCATGAACCAAACTTATTTGGCATTTCCTTGGTTTTCTATTAATAGCTAGTTGGTACTTGCTTTATGCGTTTCGTTGTCTAGGAGCATTTGCCAGCAAACAAACAGGCAACAGAGGTGTAGAGAAATGTAATGGAAACAAGATATAAATAGAGAAAATTCAATCATTAATGTATTTGAATTTGGCAATTTACTTCAGTTAGCAACTGACTGAGATTTTATTTTAGAATGAAAGACCTTGGTCTAGCTCCAGGAACATCAAGGCCTGGGTGGGGCCTATTTTGTGAACCATGGTTCTTAATGATTTTTGGGGATTCTCTTGTGTACATCAATTTTACTCTGAGAATTCTGAAGAGCTGAGTGCTACATTTGCTTCAGCTTTTCTCTGGTGATGCTTGGCCAAGTCCAAGGCTAAAGCCAGTCTCCCAACATGGCAGTGGTTCTTTCCAGTCAAACACTGGGCAGCCTGATCTGTTGCTCAGCAGCTCTGCAAGCTCAGCTCTCCTGGGGAAACCATACAGACAACCACCTGGAAGTGAGGGTTGTGCTTCAGTCTGTGCCAGCATTATTGCAGATTAAAGAGGAGACTCTAGGACCAGGAGTGGATGTGGAGTCTGTGGATGGTTCTTTGTGACATAGAGAGCTAAGATCTTGCAGCTCACAGTTGAATGAAGGTAGTTTCAGGCTTCAGGGAACCCTCCTACTTGAGTCTATGGGTTTTCTTTTTTATTTCAATACTAATAAACTTTTGCTTTATTTTTAATAGACTTTTAGAGCAATTTTGTGTTCACAGCAAAACTGAGTGGAAGGTACATAGACTTTCCATATGCTCTTCAGCACCATGCATTCATAGACTCCCTCATTATCAACATCCCCCACCAGAGTGGTACATTTGGTGTAATTGGTGAACATACATTGGCACATTAATACCACCCAAAATCCATTTTTTACCTTAGCATTCACTCTGCTGGATTCTATGGTTAGGTATGTTTAGTTTTGCAAGAAACCATGAAACGTTCTTCAAAAGTGGCTGTACGACTTTGCATTCACATCAGCAATAAATGGTGGTTTCTGTTGCTCCATGTCCTCGTCAGCATTTGGTGTTGTCAGTGATCTGGATGCTGGCCATTTTAAAAGGTGTGTAGTGGTATCCTATTGGTGTTTTAATTTATAGTACCCTAATGACATATGATACAGAGAATATTTTCATATGCTTATTTACATTGGTGTTATACCTTCTTTGGTGAGGTGTCTGTTAAGAACTTTGTTCATTTTCTTATCTAAGCTTTTTCTATGCTGAGTATTGGGGGAATGCAGGACAAGGAGAAGGACATACTCTCTTCCCTCAGGGAGCTGCCAGAGGAGAAATGACAGTGTCTATTAGGAATTGGCCTTACAATCTCCCAGGTTGATGGATGAGTCATCACGCATACATGCACAGAAATTCACTTTGTGCTCGTGACATTAAGTCTTCTCTTCTCTCTTCTGGCCTCTTCTCTTTTTTAACTTCCTGGTCTCCCACCGAGTTCTTTTTTTTTTTTTTTTTTTAAATTTATTTATTATTATTATACTTTAAGTTGTAGGGTACCTGTGCATAACGTGCAGGTTTGTTACATATGTATACTTGTGCCATGTTGGTGTGCTGCACCCATCAACTTGTCATTTACATCAGGTATAACTCCCAATGCAATCCCTCCCCCCTCCCCCCTCCCCATGACAGGCCCCTGTGTGTGATGTTCCCCTTCCTGAGTCCAAGTGATCTCATTGTTCAGTTCCCACCTATGAGTGAGAACATGCGGTGTTTGGTTTTCTGTTCTGTTTGTCTGTTACTGGTGTATAAGAATGCTAGCTTTCGAATGTGTTTGCTCTTGCTTCTCTAGTTCTTTTAATTGTGATGTTACAGTGTCAATTTTAGATCTTTCCTGCTTTCTCTTGTGGGCATTTAGTGCTATAAATTTCCCTCTACACACTGCTTTAAATGTGTCCCAGAGATTCTGGTATGTTGTATCTTTGTTCTCACTGGTTTCAAAGAACATCTTTATTTCTGCCTTCATTTCGTTATGTACCCAGTAGTCATTCAGGAGCAGGTTGTTCAGTTTCCATGTAGTTGAGCGGTTTTGATTGAGTTTCTTAGTCCTGAGTTCTAGTTTGATTGCACTGTGGTCTGAGAGACAGTTTGTTATAATTTCTGTTCTTGTACATTTGCTGAGGAGTGCTTTACTTCCAATTATGTGGTCAATTTTGGAGTAAGTAAGATGTGGTGCTGAGAAGAATGTATATTCTGTTGATTTGGGGTGGAGAGTTCTATAGATGTCTATTAGGTCTGCTTGCTGCAGAGATGAGTTCAATTCCTGGATATCCTTGTTAACTTTCTGTCTCGATCTGTCTAATGTTGACAGTGGAGTGTTGAAGTCTCCCATTATTATTGTATGGGAGTCTAAGTCTCTTTGTAAGTCTCTAAAGACTTGCTTTATGAATCCGGGTGCTCCTGTATTGGGTGCATATATATTTAGGATAGTTAACTCTTCCTGTTGAATTGATCCCTTTACCATTATGTAATGGCCTTCTTTGTCTCTTTTGATCTTTGATGGTTTAAAGTCTGTTTTATCAGAGACTAGTATTGCAACCCCTGCTTTTTTTTGTTCTCCATTTGCTTGGTAAATCTTCCTCCATCCCTTTATTTTGAGTCTATGTATGTGTCTGCCTGTGAGATGGGTCTCCTGAAGACAGCAGACTGATGGGTCTTGACTCTTTATCCAGTTTGCCAGTCTGTGTCTTTTAATTGGAGCATTTAGTCCATTTACATTTAAGGTTAAGATTGTTATGTGTGAACTTGATCCTGCCATTATGATATTAACTGGTTATTTTGCTCGTTAGTTGATGCAGTTTCTTCCTAGCCTCGATCGTCTTTACATTTTGGCATGTTTTTGCAATGGCTGGTACCGGTTGTTCCTTTCCATGTCTAGTGCTTCCTTCAGGGTCTCTTGTAAGGCAGGCCTAGTGGTGACAAAATCTCTAAGCATTTGCTTATCTGTAAAGGATTTTATTTCTCCTTCACTTATGAAACTTAGTTTGGCTGGATATGAAATTCTGGTTTTAAAATTCTTTTCTTTAAGAATGTTGAATATTGGCCCCCACTCTCTTCTGGCTTGTAGAGTTTCTGCCGAGAGATCTGCCGTTAGTCTGATGGGCTTCCCTTTGTGGGTAACCCAACCTTTCTCTCTGGCTGCCCTTAAGATTTTTTCCTTCTTTTCAACTTTGGTGAATCTGGCAATTATGTGTATTGGAGTTGCTCTTCTCGAGGTGTATCTTTGTGGCGTTCTCTGTATTTCCTGGATTTGAATGTTGGCCTGCCCTACTAGGTTGGGGAAGTTCTCCTGGATGATATCCTGAAGAGTGTTTTCCAACTTGGTTCCATTTTCCCCCTCACTTTCAGCCACCCCAATCAGACGTAGAGTTGGTCTTTTTACATAATCCCATACTTCTTGCGGGCTTTGTTCATTTCTTTTTCTTCTTTTTTCTTTTGGTTTCTCTTCTCGCTTCATTTCATTCATTTGATCCTCAATCGCTGATACTCTTTCTTCCAGTTGATCGAGTCAGTTACTGAAGCTTGTGCATTTGTCACGTATTTCTCGTGTCATGGTTTTCATCTCTTTCATTTCTTTTATGACCTTCTCTGCATTAATTACTCTAGCCATCAATTGTTCCACTTTTTTTTCAAGATTTTTAGTTTCTTTGCGCTGGGTACGTAATTCCTCCTTTAGCTCTGAGAAGTTTGATGGACTGAAGCCTTCTTCTCTCATCTCGTCAAAGTCATTCTCCGTCCAGCTTTGATCCGTTGCTGGCGATGAGCTGCGCTCCTTTGCTGGGGGAGATGCGCTCTTATTTTTTGAATTTCCAGCTTTTCTGCCCTGCTTTTTCCCCATCTTTGTGGTTTTATCTGCCTCTGGTCTTTGATGATGGTGACGTACTGATGGGGTTTTGGTGTAGGTGTCCTTCCTGTTTGATAGTTTTCCTTCTAACAGTCAGGACCCTCAGCTGTAGGTCTGTTGGAGATTGCTTGAGGTCCACTCCAGACCCCGTTTTCCTGGGTATCAACAGCAGAGGCTAAGTAGAAAATGCAGAAATCACCAGTCTTCTGTGTCGCTCGCGCTGGGAGTTGGAGACTGGAGCTGTTCCTATTCGGCCATCTTGCTCCGCCCCCCATAACTACCATCTTTAGCTCTACTATGCTTTAGGCTCCAGCTGCTGGATGCTTTAACTCTAGTATTCTCAGTGTAATTTAAATATTGATGTCCCTAGTTTACAAATAAGTACTTAAATAGATAAACTGAGACACAAAGGGCCTCATGTTAACAAAATATGTACACAAAATTTATGTGCACAAAAAAATATTAATTTCCATAAGTGTATATAACAGAGAGGTCTGAATTAGCCTTGAAGGTCAGCTAAGGTGTCTCTGAGGAAATATTTGAGATGAGAGTTGAAGGAGGAGCAGGCAACAGGGGAAAGGAGCAAAGGAAAACTGCATTTGCAAAGGCCCTGTGCTAAATGGTGCACCTGCTTTGGAAAACAGCACCAGGAAGTTCCTCAAAAGGTTAAACATAGAGTTACCATGCAACTCAGCAGCTCTACTCCAGCCTGTCCAACCAAGAGAAATGTCCACACAAAACCTTGGACACAAATGTTCATACAGCATCATTCATAATTCAGTCCACCCAAATGTTTATCAATGGATTCGTAGATAAACAAAATATGGTATGTCTTTATAAAGGAATATTATTCAGCAATAAAAAGCAGTGAAGACTGATACATGCTACAACCTTGAATAGATGAACCTTGAAAGGATTATGCGAAGTGAAAGAAGCAGTCACATACCACAAAAACCCAATTTTATGAACTTTCCAGGATAGGCAAATCTATAGAGACAGAAAGTGGAGTAGTTATTGCCAGAGCTGTGGGGCAGAAGGAAATAGGAAGGGATTGCTAGGGGCGTAAGATTTTGTTGGAAAGATGAAAATGTTCTAAAATAGATTGTGGTGACACTTGCAAAAGTCTGTGAATACACTGAACACTATTGAATTGTATACTTTAAGTGGATGAATCATATGGCATGTGAATACCTTAATAAAGCTGTTAGAAAACAAACAGCAGCCTATGCTGTGGCCAGAAGAGGAGTCATCACAGTGATTCCCTGATGAGAGAGCTGTTGGGTCTCCAGGCCCTTGCCCCAGGTCTCCTCTGCCGACGTCACACCCTGACCCCTATGGCTTCACAGGTTCATCAGGACAGTGTTTGCCACCTCCTCCTACAACGACACCAGGCTCAACCCACCCTTTCCACTTCTCTCCCCTTCCCAGGAGTGGCTACAGAAAAACAAATTTTACTTGACACCGAAAGAGAAAGTGCCCAGTTGAAAAAAGGGAAAGTGAGCTCAGGGCTGGGGTTGGATAAAAGAATATCATAACTTTATAATTTTGCTCTTGCTGGATCAGAGTGGTTGTCTGATTTGCTTCCTGCTCAGTGGGTAGATGACAGAAATGCACTGTCCTGAATGGAGAATGGTGATGACGGGGCCATAAAACAAATAGCAAGCTTTGGGTAAAGCCTCCTCTGTAAGACAATTTTATCAAACTATTAAGATATCATAGAAGAGAGGGACATCGAGAGAGAGAGAATGTGAACAAAATTACTGGACAGAGACAGTCCCTTCTAGAAAACTTTGTTTCCTGTACATACAACCCACTCAGGGTGGTTTTTATTCCCAGTCTTCCTCTTTCTAAGTGAGAAGAAAGTCACCTTCTTGTTGTTTTCCTCCAAATTTTAGCACTTAATGGTGTTGGTATGCCAAGAAGACTAGAGGAAGGCACATTCCCAAGTAGCTTCAGGATGTTTGAGGAGATAAATAAATAAATAAATAAATAAATAAATAAATAGTAAATCTAAGCAAGTGAGAGAAAAAAGGTATCTAAAGAAATAAAAGTAATCCTAAGAGAGGAACCAGAACTGTTATAAATGGAGGAGGAGGAGGTAGCCTAGGGCTCCAAGCAAACTTGAAGGCAGGTACAGTGCTAATCAGCCTGAAATTTCTCACCCAAAGGTTTATTCCTTTCTTGAAATTTCTATCACTGGTATTAGTTTGTGGGTTAAAATTCCTTTAAATTCAGTGAAAAAGAACTCATGCATTGCACATTACTCTTCATCCTGTATGCAAACACAGAGTAGTCATCATGACATATTCAAATTGCTTCCCACATTACTTTCCTTAATATTCTGCACTGCCACTTTAGTTATTACTGCTGCAGCTACATTAGCTAAATTGGGCAGTCCAAATGCAACACCTTGACCACCTCCCCAAAAAATAAACTTCTACTCACTCTCTTCACATTCAGTAATGACTTGCAATGTCCTTTTCCCTTTCTCTGCTCACAACTCTGCCAACAGCATTTCTTAATGCAAACAGTAAAAACTGAATTACAAGCGTGATCCAATTTTACTTGACATAATTAGTGGATTAGACATCAGAGAAAATCCACTTATTTTCACAGCTCATCCTGCTTTCCACCTCCCCTGCCACTCCACACTTAGCTTATAATAAAGGTTCCAAGAGTACAAAGTGGAAAAGAGTTTTATTTTAAAGGACACTTACAGCTATCAAATTAGTTTCTAAATGACTCCAAGTATGACCCTTTCTCCATCAGACTTTTTTTCTAAGAAAGCAAAGATGAGGATCTGACCTACAGCTCCTGAGTCAAAAGTCAGTAACTGAAGGCTGCAAATATTTTGGCATGAGATTTTGGAACAAAATCGGTAACAGCAACAACAGCAACAAAAACCAAACCACTCAGGTTGGTCTCAGCTTGGCTTCTGGTGTCAGAGGGCTTTGGGTTTGATTCTTGGCTCTGACAACTACGTAATCTTTGTCAGGTCATTTGACTTTTCTAAATCTATTTCCTTATCTCTAAAATAGGCATGGTTGTGAAGTTAAACGGGATAATGCCTCTGAAGTCCTCAGAACAGTGTCTGACATTGAGTAAAGGTCAAAATGGGTTGCATTAATGCACTATGCCTACAGCCCAGCGCAAGTTCAGCCCATACTACACATGCAGTAGGGATCAGGGATCAGGACTGAGAGAGAGGCCGGGACCCAACTGGTACAGCTCAGATGGTTCATGAACATGAGGTCCATCCTCCCAGCACTGCTTTGTCAGTGACTCTCCTGATTATTGCCACAAAGAGATGCCAAAAGTGGCTCATTCCAATATGGCAAAGACTTTCCTGAAGAAACAAAGAGAAGCTGCTCAATGCCTATGGCCACAATGCAGAGCAGAAGCAAGAGCAGTGGGGAGGGTGAGAGCAGGGAGAGAAAGGGACTTCTCAGATTTGTTCCTATATCTCTTTGCTCCAAAATGTCTATGTCAGAGTGAGTGAAACGTGCTGTTGAGTTGACAGGCACTCCTGTCACCAAAAAGCAACCAAATTGGGTAGCTCTCCTGTTACCTAGACATCATAGTATGATTGCTGTCATATAAGTGCATTTTTTCATGTCAGGACAACCCTTTGAGTAGCAACATTACTCTTGTCTTACAAATGAAGAAACTGAAGTTCAGAGAACCTAAGTAAATGTCCAAGGTTGCATATCTTTCAAGTGACAGAATAGGAACTGAAAACACAAGTCTGTTAACTTCAGAGCACATACTCCTCACTATGAGGTCATGTCTCTTCAACTCTCTGAAGGTTGGGATAGGCATCAAGAATGGGATTTGGGGCCAGGCACAGTGGCTGGCTCATGCCTGTAATCCCAGCACTTTGGAAGGCCAAGGCAGGTGGATCACAAGGTCAGGAGATCAAGATCATCCTGGCTAACACGGTGAAACCCGTCTCTACTAAAAATACAAAAGATGAGCTGGGCGTGGTGGTGGGCGCCTCTAGTCCCAGCTACTCAGGAGGCTGAGGCAGGAGAATGGGGTGAACCCAGGAGGCGGAGGTTGCAGTGAGCCAAGGTCGTACCACTGCACTCCAGCCTGGGTGACAGAGTGAGACTCCGTGTCAAAAAAAATAATAATAAAATAAAATAAAATAAATGATGGGATTTGGAAAGTTGGAGTCAACTGAGCAGTGGTTAGTGCCTCCATCAGTTCTGCAAGGAAGGGCCAGAGACTCCAGGGATAGAGTGTAATAAGAAGTGCCACCCGGGTAAAACAAAGAGGATTTCTTTCCAGTAAACTCAAGAATCTGTTTCAAAAACACTGTGACTAGATGTTGTACCTCAGCTCAAACCAGTCCCTTCTCTGCCAAAACAAGCACAAACAGCAGCAGTGCATTCATTCAGCTTGACCTTGGGTTCAGCATAGGGTAGACACTTGGAAATGGGTGATGAGGTAAATTGCTAGAATGGAATTTTTTCCATATAATCCTTTTCAACAAATGCTCTTTGCCTACATGAGACACCATGCTCCATGCTGCAGGGGTATGTAGGTCTGAGACATCATTCCTGACTTCAAAAAGCATACAGTCTAGTGAGACTCCATGGCAGAATGTTGAGTTTCCCAAAATACAAGCTTGGAGGAGGATGCGATCTGCTGGAGGTAAGGAGGTGCCTAACAGATTGGATGTGAGTGGTGGCCCTTGGTAATGGTGAGCAAAGATGTCAAGGCTCTTGGCTCCTTTCTGTATACTAAGAGCCAGCCCTTAAAGGCAGGTAGGGTGTCAACAACACAAAGTGACAGCAGTGTTCTAGGCAGACAGAATACCACGTTTAAAGAAACAAACCAAAAATCCCAGGAAAGACAGAAAGACCCTATCACTACAAATATAATAAATAAAGATTAGCCAGGCATGGTGGCACATGTTTGTAGTCCCAGCTACTCAGGAGGCTGAGGCAGAAAGATTACCCGAATCCAGGAGATTTGAGGCTGCAGTGAGCCATGACCACACCACTGCACTCCAGCCTGTGACAGATCAACACTCTGTGTCCAAAAAAGAAGAAACCGAACAGAATGTCATAAAGGAAACTTCTGACCATTGAAAACAGAGATCGGAAGAAATTTAGGAAGTGTTTTACCAGCATTGGCTTTAGGAAACACATCCATACAGACTGACAGAGATTCCTGGACCTTGCTTTGATCCAAAATGTACAGGTCTTCTCATCTTATTTTTTGTTTCTTTGGGTGACTTCCTTACTGGGAAGAGAGAATTCTTGTAAATATTAAATTGGCTTTGTAAGAACATGAGCTTTGAAATCAGACAGACATTGGCTCAAATCCACCCTCCCCCACTTACCAGCTCTCTAACCTCTCCACAACTCAGGCTCTCCCTTCTGGGAGATGAGGTTGTTATAAGGAATAATAAAACTGCACACAAAGCCCTAACACTGAAGCTGGCACCAAGCAGGGTGTTGGAAAATGTTCACTTTCCAGTTGTTCTGCTAATAATGGGTTTCTCTACATTTCAGCCAGGCAGAAGTTTTTTCCCAGGTCCTGGGTTTGAGACCTATAAACATGGGAGACCTCATCTCAAGTTAATGAGAGGAAATGAAACTCAAAATCTTTGGTCTATACGTTATATTACCCACCTTTCTCATTCCTCGAGGAATGCAGCTGACTCTACGCATGTGAAGCTGAGATAGGAAAAATTATCAGGGAAAGTGGCCCCAGTAGTTATCAGATTTGCTGAAAGAAAACTACAACTTCCTTCTTTAACAATAGAGCAAAAATTTAACAAAGATTTTTTCAAACACAATCAATATTACTATTAAGAAAGTTATCATTCAAATAAACAAACAAAAAAGATGACTTGACTGACTCTTTTAAATTGATTCAGAATCATTTAGAGAGAGATTGGTGACTTTCTTCAGTAAAAGTTCAGATAGCAAATATTTTAGGCTTGAGGGCCATACAGTCTCTGTCATAAGCACTTGACTATACCATGGTAGTGTAAAAATAGTCACAGACAACACGTAAACAAATGAGCTTCCTTGTGTTGCAATAAAACTTTATTTGTGGACACTAAAATGTGAATTTTATATAATTTGTACATATCAGAAAATATCCTTTTTTTTAATTTTTTCCCCAACTATTTAAAAACATCAAAAATGTTCTCAGTTTACAAGGCTGTACAAAAAAAGGCAGTAGATGGGAATTGGTTCATGGTACTTTGCTTTGTTGACCCTGACTTAGATACTTAGCCCTTAATGGAATCTCAGGAGACATCTTGTCCAAGACCTAGATATTCTGGTTAAGGATCACACCCATGGAGGGAAAGTTGATTTGTCTGAGATCAGTTGAGTCTCTCAAGACCAACATCAGAGGCTCAACGCTAAGAATATTGCTGTTAAACTTCAGGTAATTATTGGCTCAAAAATGGAAAAAACCCTTTTTCTTCAACTTCTGTTTGTTGCATTCAATGTCTGTCCAACAGTCAGTTTAGCAGATTCCCCCACCCTCTGCAGTTTTAAGTTTACTCTGTCATTTTATAACTTGGTCACGAGACAGCTGGGTGGAAGATTCTCAGAAGTGAAATATGATGAGCAATTTTGTGTCACAACACAGAGCAGAATGATGTGTTCTCTACCTGAATGTTATTAGGAGGCATTCGGAAACATTGAAATGTGCCTCCAACCTTAGAAAGCTATAAAAGACAACACTGTAATTTCACCTTCACACGCAACTACCAAAGGAAATAAAAACTATAAAATGTAGAGAGCGATTTTCTCTTTTAAAAATTGCTTTACATATTTTAACTCTTGTATTTCCCTTGGGGGTTAGATATTTCAGTCACATAGTTACCCAATTAAAATGAAGACTCTCTGCTTTATCCTTTAGGCGAGGACAGCTGCCAGCTGCTGAGTTTTATAAAGTCTTTAATCTTGTCCATAAATATTTAACAAGAATTGGTTGGTACACAAGCAGAAGTAAAGTAAGAAATCAAAGAAAGGATCTTGGAAATAATCTCTACATTTTGTGAAAGCTGCATAAAACAAAGGCAGGATGACCAATTTTCTCTCTTTTCTGTTAAAATCTTAAATATTTCTGAGTATTTTAATTACTCTTTTAGCCTGCTTGCCTTCACAAATGTGCAAAAATAGCCAGATTATAAAATGATATTAAACGTGACTATCTGTGCCGTTTTCTCTAGTATCCTGCCATTTGTTTCTGAGACAGCCTTTCATGTTTCCATAGAAACACACACAGACAATCTCTAAGAACTTTAGCAACATTTGATGATACAGACCCCTCTTCTATTTGCATAAACACACACACAGAGAGAGAGATACACGGGCATATCTTGTTTTATTGTGCTCTGCTTTATCGCTCTTCACTGATACTTTGTTTTTGACAAATTGAAGGTTTGTGTCAACCCCACGTGAGCAAGCCAATCAGAACCATTTTTCCAATAACATGTGTCACTCCCTGTCCCTGTGTCACATTTTTTATTATTATATCTGTTACACTGATCTGTGATCCACTGATCTTTCATGTTACCATTGTAATTATTTTAGGGCACCTCCAATCATACCCATATAAGATAATAAACGTAATCGCTAAATATGTGCTCTGACTACTCCAACCAACTGGCCATTTTCCCACCTCTCTTTCTCTCCTTGGGTCTCCCTATTCACTGAGATACAACAACATTGAAATTAGGGCAATTAACATCCCACAACGGCCTCTAAGTGGTCAAGTGAAAGAAAGAGTTGCAAGTCTCTCACTTTAAATCAAAAACTAGAATTGACTAAGATTAGTGAGGAAGGCATGTCAAAAGCTGAGAGAGGCTAAAGCTATCTTGCACCAAACAGACAAGATGTAATGCAAAGGAAAAACTGTTAAAGGAAGTAAAAAGTGCTACCCCAGTGGACATACAAATAATAAGGAAGCGAAACAGCTTTATTGCTGATACGGAGAAAGTTTTAGTGGTCTGGATAAAAAATCAAAACATTGCCTTAGGCCAAGACATAATCCAGAGAGCAAAGCCTAAACTCTTCTCAATTTTATGAAGGTTGAGAGAGGTGAAGAAGCTACAGAAGAAAGGCTAGACGCTAGCAGAGGTTGGTTCAAATCCTGCCATTTGTTTCTAAGACAGCCTCTCATATTTCCATGGAAACCCACACAGAGGATCTTTAAGATTTAAGGAAAGCAGCCATATCTATAACATAAAAGTGCAAGGTGAAACAGGAAATGCTGATGTAGAAGCTACAACGAGTTACCCAGAAAATCTAGCTAAGATCACTGATGAAGGTGGCTACACTAAACAACAGATTTTCCATGTGGACAAAATAGCCTTCTATTAGAAGAAGCTGCCGTGTAGGACTTTCATAGCTGGAGAGGAGAAGTCAATGCCAGCTTCAAAGCTTCAAAGTACAGGCTGACTGTTTTATTAGGGGCTAATGCAGCTGGTAAAATTAAGTTGAAGTCAATGCTCATTTACCATTTGGAATATCTAGGCCCTTAAGAATTATGCTAAATCTACCCTGCCTGTGTTTTATAAATGGACAAATGAATTCTGAATAACAGCACATCTGCTTACAGCATGATTTACTGAGTATTTTAAGCCTGCTGTTGAGACACTGATATGGTTTGGCTATGTCCCCACCCAAATCTTCTCAAGAATTGTAATCCCTATAATCCCCATGTGTCTAGGGAGAAAGCTGGTGGGAGGTGATTGGATCATGGAGGTGGTTTCTCCCATGCTGTTCTCATAATAGTGAGTGATTTCTCATGAGATCTGATGGTTTTCTTAGGGGCTCTTTCCCCTTCACTACCAGCTCTTCTCTCTCCTGCCACCATGTGAAGGAGGTTTTTGCTTCCCCTTTGCCTCCTTCCATAATTGTAAGTTCCCAAGGCCTCCCTAGCCATGTGGAAGCGTGAGCCAATTAAACCTCTTTCCTTTATAAATTACCCAGTCTCAGGTATTTCTTTAGAGCAGTGTGAAAACAGACTAATACAGACCTACTACACAGAAAAGAAGATTACTCTCGAAATATTACTGCTCATTGACAATGCACCTGGTTCATCCAAGAGTTCTAATGGAGGTGTACAAGGAGATTAATGCTGTTTTCATGCCAGCTAAGACAACATTCATTCTTCATTCCATGAATTAAGGAGTAATTTCAATTTTCAAGTCGTACTAAAGAATACATTTAATAAGGCTATAGCTATACTTAGTGATTTCACAGACAGATCTGGGTAAAGCAAATTGACAATCTTCTGGAAATGATTCACCTTTTCAGATATCATTAAGAATATTAAAGATTCATGGGAAGAAGTCAAAATATCAACATTAACAGGAATTTGGGAGAAGTTGATTCCAACCCTCATGAATGACTTTGAGGGGTTCAAGACTTCAGTGGAGATGTGACTGCAAGTGGGGTGGAAATAGCAAGACAACTAGAATTAGAAGTAGAGCCTGAAGCTGTCATTGAATTGCTGCAATCTCATGATAAATATTGAATGGATAAAGAGTTGCTTCTTACAGATAAGCAAAGAAAATGGTTTGTTGAGATGGAATCTACACCTGGTGAAGATGCTGTGAACATTGTTGAAATGACAAAAAATGGTTTGGAATGTTATATAAACATAAGTGATAAAGCAGCAACAGGGTTTGAGAGAATTGACTCAAAGTTTCAAAGAAGCTTCATTGTAGGTAAAATGCTATTAAACAGCATTGCATACTACAGAGAAATTCTTTGTGAACAGAAGAGTTCATTGATGTGGCAAACTTTACTGTTGTCTTATTTTAAGAAATTGCCACAACCACCCCAACCTTCAGCAACCACCAGCGTGAACAGTCAGCAGCCATCCACATCAAGACAAGATCCTCCACCAGCAAAAAGATTACAACTTACTGAAAGCCCAAATGATTGTTAGCATTTTTAATTAAGGTATGCACATTACTTTTTAGACATAATGCTACTTCATACTAATAGACTATAGTATAATATAAACATAACTTTTATATACAATGGGAAAAAAAATTGTGTGACTCACTTTATTGCAACATTTGCTTTATTGTGGTAATTTGGAACCAAACCCACAATATCTCTGAGGTATTCATACATATATATACATACACACAAACTCACATATGTACACACACAGTCACCTACACACACACCACCACCACCACCATCCTATACATCACTGTCACAATATCCCAAACAGGCTAACAACTAAGGAATCAATCATGAATGGATGAAGGATTCACATCCTCTTCTTTGGTCTGCTGGGTAGGGAATGCTGCCACTGCTTTGACCTGCCTTTGGACTTCCTCCTTTTCCTTTCCTACTTCCAGTTCCACTTTGCAAGCCTGAACCACTCAAAGTCACCTTCAATTCCATGTCCTCCCTGTATAGAGGGCCCTTGTGAGATTATCCTGTTCATTCTCCTGCTTCCTGTTGGATCATAGAGCACTCTAGAGAATGCAGAATTTATATTGCTGGTCAATTTACACTACTCTGTTCTAAACCCTTTTAGAAAAGAGGGTTTTCTCCACTTGCCTTAGTAACTAACAAATTTTAGGACTGAGAATTCTTTTTTAATAAGAAATCCTTCTTTAAGGCTAACTGGAATCTCTTAGCTATACCCTAAACTCACTTGATTGTGTATCTACTCTGTCCATAGGGATATTAAAATTAGGAGGCAATGTTATACTATGCAGTCAGAAAAATGAATGAAATCAATTATTTGCAGCAACACTTATGCAGCAGAAGGCCATAACCCTAAGTGAAATAACACAGAAACAAAAAATCAAATACTGCATGTTCTCACAAGTGAGAGCTAAGCAGTGGGTACACATGGACATAAAGATGGAAACAGTAGACACTGGGGACTCCAAGGGCAGGGGCAGGAAGGAGAAAGGATAGCAAGGGTTGAAAATGACTTAATGGCTACTGTGTTCACTATTTGGGGTGATGGGTTCAATAGAGACCCAAACCCCACCACTATGCAATATACCCATATAACAAACCTGCACATTATTTCCTAAACCTATAATGTAAAAAAAAAAAGAAAAGAAAAGAAAATGTGAAGGCAACTACTTCATTATGACAGAGAAGACCAGTAGATTAAAGACAGAGAGTCACCATAAAGAGGGAGGAAGAGAGAGAGAAAAATACATTAATTGATGTTGTTCAGCCCTCCTTATTCTAGCTCCGTAATTCTGAGCATCCAAGTTGTTCTTCATTTCTTTAGAAATATCATTTTTCTATTGCTTTAATCTTACTTTGGGTTTCTTCTGTTATCCCAGTTTCAGGATTTTCTGCTTATGGACACTGCAGAAAACCTAGACTGTTTAGGAGTTCTCTGGACCTTTAAGGTTGCTTACCTCTAATGATTGTCCATCCTAATCCTGTTCCTTTATACCAAGCCACCATGTCCAGAGCCCACTTAACACTTCAGCCATTTGCTCAACAAATATTTAGAGAGTATCTACTACGTACCAGGCATGGTTCTGGGCATGGGCTTATAAGAATGAGCAAAAGTGACATAAATCCCTGCCTATTGAGAGCTTGCACATGCCCTCAGCTTGATCCAACCAAGCCTGGATTCCAGGCCTTCTCCAGTCCTCCCAGACTCATGGCTTAGCCTCCCTCTTATGATCCTGTTGCTTCCCATGGCCCATTGGGTGCTGGTGTTTATTTCTCACTGCCTTAACTCTAGACTCTTCTATAGGTTGGCTCAGAGCTACCCAATGCCTTTTGTTTTTATTTTTGTACTATCTCAAATTGGGTCCCCATAATGGCTTAGGCAGAAAACTCTCATCACAAAAGTTTTTAAAATTTTTATATATTGTGTTTTCTATATGCCAGATGCTGTTTAAGTGCCTTAGATATTAATTTATCTAATCTTTGTAACAACACCTAAAATAAAGTAGATGTAGTTTAGCCCTGTATGTTGACTAGAGAAGTCATGACCTGCCCAAAGTCACCCAGACAAAAAGGGACAAACATGGGTTTGCCATCCCACATTTGACAATGTGGCTTTCCATTTGCTCCAGGTATTCTTGTTACCTCTTATGCTTCTGTCCATATCTCCTTTGCCCTGAGATCATTTGAAATATGACCCTTACTATGCATACAATTTATCTCTCAGTGTTTCTCTTTCATAAGCGGCACTGGGCCAAGGACATCACCCTGTAGGTCCCACTGGTTCCATCTCCTAAGTTGATAAAGACGAAGGCATCTAAGATCCGTTTTGTCAAACTGCAAAGAACCAGTGTTTGAGCATGCTCCCCGCATCTTAGTTCTGGTATTATAAAAGGTGTTTGGATTTTACTATCCCCTCCCATATGGCACTTCATTATATTGTCCACATGACATCCTCTCTCCTTGACATATCTCATCCCTCATGTAATGATAATTACCAGCGCTGCACTCCTCTAACTTCTCTAGGGCAGTTTCCTACAGATCTAGGTTTTGTTTTATTTATCAGTTCTCTCTGCCCTTTCTTGCCTTAATTAAACTCAGCCTCAGGACACAGAAAGCCAGAGAACTTATTTTTTCTTCCCTTTGATGAAAGCAGTATTGTTTCTTGGGGATAGCAAATATCATACCCACTCCCCCACCCATCGTCTACCTCAAACACCCTTTGTCCTATGTTTTACCATGTCTGTTTGACTGAGTGTTTCAAAGTTTGATTTACGTTTTAATGGTTTCTGATCCAAAGGAAAATAATGAATGGGAATTAGTCTTTATTTCCCCCTTTTACCGGCAACTTTTATCATTTTTCCAAAGCATTGATTAGTAGCTATATTCTCATTCAGGACAATCTTCACAACCCACCAGAGGCCCTTCTGTTATTTACATAAACAGATGGGCAGAAAAGAATTTATCTGCTGATAGCCAAGCTCAGTTATCTGTGGCTTACGGGAAAGAAAGGCGGGCAGATTCTAAGCCTCCACAATATGTCCACATAGGTAGTATGGCTTGTGGGTTTACCCCAAAACTGGGACTGTCTTACATTCTCCTAATAGTCATTTACAACAGAGACACAAAATACTGCTTTGGGTTCATGTAAAGTCATTGATATCATAGTACAATGAACACACTGAATTCTTCCAAGACTGAAGTGGCCAGTGACCACACCCACGACAAAACATCCAGTCCATTCTTCTTCCACATGACAGAATGACATTTCTGGGACATTGTGCCACTGTCCTGCAAAAAACAAGGTTGTCCCCTGTCTTCAGGTTTAAATCTAAGCTGGGAAGCCTGATGATACGACTAACCATAGTGGATAGTCTAATTTTTTATGATACGTTCCATTTGAAATAAAAGAAATCTGTTGAAGGTTTTGCTTGCATGTCTCTGTTACTTTCACTACTGGCAAGGGCAGGTGGCTATTTATAATCCTTCAATCTAAGCCATTCTATCCCCTGGGGCCTCTCTTCTCTCACCTCTCAGGATACCTCACATTTCTCTGTTCCTTCTGCCTCAGTGGTCAGCCCCACTCTCCTGCTCCTACTGTACTTGGCTAATTCCTTTTTCCCAGCAAGACTCAGCTGAGGTGTCCCCTCCATAGTGAAGGCCTCCTTGACTGCCTATCCCTGTCTACTGTGCACTCTGGATGATCGCGTGTTTCTCTCCATTGTGTCACTGAATGTAATGATCGTTGTCTTCCCTGCCACTATCATCCTGTAAGAAAAAACGATGTTTTTCATTCATGTTTCCTCCATGACTCCCAAAAATAATGTAGTAATTTAATAAGTTGATGAACAATGGGATCGATGATTTAATAAATGAGTAAATAAAGGGAAAGAACAGAGATGGAATCATCCAACATCATATCCCCAGGGTCACAATTTTCCCAAGGACCACCCCTCATTATGGGGACCAGAAAGCCCAGAAGCTACCTGAAAATGCCATATAAAATATAAACCCAGGGTCACTGAGTCCCAGGAGAGTCTCAACTTTGCAACATTCAGTCATAAAGAGCAGGTTCCCAGTGTTTAGCCAAGGGGGCAGGTTATTCACTGCAGCTATGTCCAAGGCATGAAGATCTCACTGATACCCATCAGCAGAGCCAGCATGGATCCCGGATCACTAACAGGAACTTTCCCAGCCCAGAGAGAACCCAAAGCAAACCTTGTGTTGACAGCAGTTTCTGGGTCAGTCCCCTGAAAGTCCCACTTTCTACTCAAGGACATGAACATGCAAATCTTAAATCTGCCAGTGAAACTGAACTCTTCTGAACTAATTATCACTTATATATCCATGGTAACAGGACAGACCCTACATACCTCAGCCTGCCCAAAGATCTAAACGCCAATGCTTTGTACCTTACCATTATCACAAAAATGATTTTATAAATGCCCCCACAGAATGAAGCTTAGGTCTTAGAAAAGCATACAAATAACCACAAATGAAAAATATCTGTATTTTATAGTTCTGACAGTCAGGAGGTTGATATCCTTAATATTTACTTAGAAAAGGCATATAAGAAAAAGATGTTATTTTTTTAAGGAAGTAGTGAGATACTTGCACTCCTGGAAAGATGGAATAGATGTAAGCTTCTCAATTCCTGCCACTAAGTGCAATTAAAAACTCTAGACATTAAATATAAAACAAATGAGAAGCCTCTGAAAGGTGGAGAGAAGAAGGAAGGCAGATTGGCTAGGAACCTCGGACCCAAGGCACAACATGGTGCTGAGTGGCCTGGGTTTGTTTGTTTTGTTTTGTTTTGTTTGTTTTGTTTGCCTTGAGTATCCCAGACTTGGAGCTGAAGAAGCCAGCAACCTGGAAATACTGATGAGGGCAGGCCAAAAACAAAATATACAAAATATCACCCCAAAAGGACCCAAGAAAGGGGAAACCTAGCAAGACAGATCACTTATTGATAATAATTTGCTCTATTCCACTCAACCCCCATCCACACCAGCAAAGACCTCATGGGTAGCTTTGACTTCCACCCTCTTCTGACTAACAAGGTGCTCCTACTACCCCAGACTGGAATGATGTCAGAGAAGGCAAAGAAAGGAGCCCAGACTTTCATCCTGGTTGGGCAGTAACAAGGTCCCCCGCTCTCATAGTGTGAGTGGAGACCATGTGGGAAGCTTGAACCCCCTCCCCCGCCGCCCAGTAACAGGTCACCTTCCAGCAGTCACAAGGTGGATTGGTATCAAGGCCTAGTGGAGAATAAAGACCCTTACCACCATCCAGGGAGGATGAGAGCACCCTTCCCCCATGGCATCAGCAAAGGCCATTGCAGGAGCAGTAACAAGGCACCCCTACCTCTCCTAGGCAAGGTAGTATCAGCAAAGACCTAGTGGGAAGCCAGAACTCCTACCCCAGCCAGCAGTAATGACCCCTTGGGTGCCAACAGAGAGCAAGTGAGGAACCAGGATTCCCACTTGTACCTGGCAGTAATGAGTAGTGCAGCCCCTTCCTCTAATGGAGCAATGCTACAAAATGACAGCAAAAATAGAAGATCTAGATAAGATCCCCGGTCTCAACACATAATACCAAACATATCCAGCTTTCAGTAAAAAAATCATCACAAGATATACAAAGAACCAGAAAAATCTCAACTTGAATAGAAAAAAAAAAAATAGGCATCAACACAGATAAATGTTAGAATTATATCAGTCATTGTATAATACTTAAGGTGAATTAAGAAGACATTTGAAACAAAGGACAAAAATAGAAAGATTCAGCAAATAAACAGAAGACACAAAGAAGAACCAAATGGAAATTTTAGAACTGAAAAGTATACAATACCCTAAATAAAACTCAGTGGTTGGACCCAACAGTACAATGCTGAGGGCAAGGGAAATATTACCTTGAAGATAAAACAATTGAAATTTTCCAATCCGAACAAGGGAGAAACAGAATAAGTAAGTGAATATATATTCACTTATATGTGTACATATATTCACTCACATATGTGATGTGTGTGTATGTATATATGTATATGTATGTGTGTGTATATATATGTATGAAACTGAGGAAAATGTTACATGGACTCTCTTTGTATTATTTCTTATTATTATATTATTTCTTATTACTGCATGTCAATATACAATTATCTAAAAATAAAGAGTGTTATTAAGAAAAGAAAGCAGAAAACGGGTGAGGTCTTGAATGGCAATTCACCAAAGAACGAATAAACATAGCAAATAAAGTTGGGGGGAAAAGTTTAACCTTACTAATCAATAAAGTCAAGACAGAATTTTAAGCAAGAAATAAATTTCCAGCAGTTTCTTCACATAATGCAGTAAAGTATTTTAGCGTAATAGGACTTTTGAGTTTGTGTAGCATAATAGTTTTGTAGCTAACTCTTGTTGAATATCTTTCTGCCAAGAACTATACAATATACTTCACATTTTATCTCATTTCATCCTCACCAGAATCCTATAAGAAAGGTACTCACATAATCCTTCTTTTATAGATGAGGAAATTGAGGCTTACCAAGATTAAACAAATTGCACAGTATGACCCATCATGGAAATGGTAATGCCAAGATTCAAAGTCAGGTAGTCAGTAAATGTAAAACCCAAAACTCTAAAAACACCGGAAGACAACAGAGGCAATACCATTGTGGACATAGGAATGGAAAAAGATTTCAGGACAAAGACACCCAAAGCAATTGCAACAAAAGCAAAAACTGAAAAATGGGATCTAAATAAACTAAAGAGCTTCTGCAAAGCAAAAGAAACTATCGACAGAGTAAACAGACAACCTACAGAATGAAAGAAAATTTTTGCAAACTATGTGTCTGACAAAGGTCTAATACCCAGCATCTATAAGAAACTTAATCAAGCCTGTAATCCCAGCACTTTGGGAGGCCGAGACGGGCGGATCACGAGGTCAGGAGCTCGAGACCATCCTGGCTAACACGGTGAAACCCCGTCTCTACTAAAAAATACAAAAAACTAGCCAGGCGAGGTGGTGGGCGCCTGTAGTCCCGGCTACTCGGGAGGCTGAGGCAGGAGAATGGCGTAAAAACCCAGGAGGCGGAGCTTGCAGTGAGCTGAGATGCGGCCACTGCACTCCACCCTGGGCGACATAGCGAGACTCCATCTCAAAAAAAAAAAAAAAAGAAACTTAAACAAATTTACAAGGAAAAAAAAAAAAACTTCTTTAAAAAGTGGGCAAAGTACATGAACAGAAACTTTTCAAAAGAAGATATACATGCAGCCAACAAGCATACAAGAAAAAGCTCAACATCACTGATCATTAGAGAAATGTAAATCAAAACTAAATGAGGTACCTTCTCACACCAGTCAGAATGACTAGTATTAAAAAGTCTAAAAATAACAGATGCTGGAGAGTTGGAGAGAAAAAAGAATGCTTTATAACACTTTTGATGGGATTGTAGATTAGTTCAACCATTGTGGAAAACAGTACGGTGATTCCTTAGGGACCTAGAAACAGAACTACCATTCAACCCAGCAATCCCATTACTGGAGATACACCCAAAGGAATATAAATGGTTCTATCATAAAGACACATACACATGTATGTTTACTGCAGCACTGTTCACAATAGCAAAGACATGGAGTCAACCTAACTGTCCATCAATGATAGACTGGATTAAGAAAATGTGGTACATATACACCATAGAATAATATGCAGATAAAAAAATGAGATAATGTCCTTTGCAGGAACATGAATGAAGCTGGAGGCCATTATCCTTAGCAAACTAACACAGGAACAGAAAACCAAGTACCACATGTTCTCACTTATAAGTGGGAGCTAAGTGATGAGAACACATGGACACATATAAGGGAACAACACACACTGGGGCTTATTACAGGGTGGAGGCTGGGAGAAGGAAAAGGATGAGAAAAAATAACTATTAGATACTAGGCTTAATATCTGGGTGATGAAAGAATCTGTATGACAAACCACCCCAACATGAGTTTACCTATATAACAAAACCTGCACATGTACCCTTGAACTTAAAATAAAATTAAAAAAAAAAAAAAAAGAAAACAAAGTGAGGCAGTCAGACCCCAGAGAACCTATACTCTCCCCCAGTGCTTTAGCAAACATGGATGCAGCTGGAAACCATCATTCTTAGCAAATTATCGCAAGAAGAGAAAACCAAACACCGCATGTTCTCACTCATAGGTGGGAACTGAACAATGAGATCACTTGGACTCGGGAAGGGGAACATCACACACCGGGGCCTATCATGGGGAGGGGGGAGGGGGGAGGGATTGCATTGGGAGTTATACCTGATGTAAATGACGAGTTGATGGGTGCTGACGAGTTGATGGGTGCAGCACACCAACATGGCACAAGTATACATATGTAACAAACCTGCACGTTATGCACATGTACCCTAGAACTTAAAGTATAATAATAATAATAAATAAATAAATAAATAAGAAATAAAAAAGAAAAAAAAAACAAAGTGAGGCAGTCAGACCCCAGAGAACCTATACTCTCCCCCAGTGCTTTAGCAAACATGACCTCTTTCTGGTGGGCAGATCTGGAAGGCTGGATCAGTTTGCATTTGCAGCCCAGGGACTTTCTGGTGCTCATCGTCTTGTCCCTGGTCCCAGATTCAAAACTGGCACTTTGGCTGGAGCAGGTGCTCCTGACCCTTTGTCAAGAGGAAGGATATCCAGGGCACCAAAGGGACCTCACCAAGAGGGAGAAGGTGTCTAATGACCCAGGCACAACAGGAGACCCTGAAGCTCACAGGCTGTATCTAGGGTAGCATGGGTGATGCTATAAGCACACCCCTCCCCAACACCCAGCCAAACTAGCACCACTGTGAACTTGGCACCAATGGGCGAGCAAGTGTAAGGTCCACAGATAAGGACCCGAACTGTATGAGAACAGTCTACAACAGAGACACCCCTTGGCAACCTCTGGCAGAAGATGCTGCCGAGACTCCAGTTATCTCCTTCTCCAACGTTTGGAAGTTGAACCAATTCCACTCTGTGGATTGTCAGATGAGGCTGAGATGCGGGTGTTGCTGGGAGGTCTCAAGATGGACATATTAAACCTCCTGCAAATATTGGCAATAATGTTTAAAAAAAATAACCCTTTGGGAAAATTAGAACAAATTGATCACATTTGTACCCTGAGTACATAAAGCAGGCCATACAGGGTATACTGTCAAGGAAATATATATTATAATACAGTAAAATGCCATTTCTTAAGTTTCTAAGATAGGGAATAAAATATGATACTTCCTGGGGATAGAGCGAGTGAGATGAACTCTGGCACACCATGGAAGAAACTGCAAATGGGCGCAGCTCCGCCGGAGAGCAGTTTAACACCGTGCATCTCAGTCTCTCCAGGATCAACAAAGAGGTATGGGAAAAGATGCTCACAGCAACATTGTCTATGACAGTAAAAAATTAGACACAAAAATAAGGGAAAGGTTAAATAAATGGGAAATATCCATACAATGGAATATTATTGGTCATTAAAGTTATTTAAAAACATGTTTTCTGATACAAGAAAATGCTCATAAATGTTGTTGAAAAAAAAACAGACATAAAAATAAATAGGTGACAGGATTTCAACTGTGTGTGTGCGTGCATGTGTGTGTGTGTGTGTTGAGAGAAATACAGCAAAATGTAAATAGCTAGTATTTCCCAGTGGTGGGATTTCAGCAGTGTTTTATTTTTCTTACTTTCCAATTTTCTGAAATGTCAAATTTCTAAAATTGGCATGTTACCATTATAATGGGAGGAAACAACCAAAAGAAGAATAGATTACTCTTATGATCTGTGAGAGGCTACTAATGAAGGAGATAAACACAGGGCAAGGAGAATAAAAGCTGCAGCAAATAAATGAGCAAGGAGAGAGGTGACTCCACGTTAAGTGCACACATATGTCTTTATGACCCTTAGAAAGCTGCTGGCCAGAGGAAAATGGATGGTTTATGTTTATTATTTATCACTGTCACTGTCTGAGAAATAACACCCAAAGGGAAAAGCCAGATGGCATCCCAGCTAGGAAAGGACAGAGAAAAGAGAAGTGTCTAATAATCTGTAAACCAGGGAACACCTGGACGGGCAAAACCTGAGCAAAATGGAGCCCCACACACTGTGTTGATGGGTGTTTGTGCTTTCCGTCTTACTGCCACCTCAGCTCTCCTCTCGCAAAGCATAGACAGTTTTAGCAGAATAACCAATGAGAAAAAAATCAATAACAACAACAACAACAACAAAAAGAGAAACAAGCAAACAAGCATCCCTCTTGCTTTGTCTGGCCCCAGATCCTCCCCATACGCACCAGCGTCCCTGGGGACACTTGAGCCCTCAGCCTGGGGCTGAATGGCACTGATTCAAAGCTACAGTGTCCAATTCTGCAAGTGATGGCCCCAGATATAAACCTAGGATCCATGTGTTCAGTAGGGAATAAGTTACAGGCTGGCTATTTCTAGTACTTTGCAGTCTTTTCATTAGGTTAAAGGAAACACCTAACTCCTCTGCAAGGAACAATCCCCTCTCATCTTTGTATGCAAGAAAGAAAGATTTGTAAGTTTATCTATATTTCTAGAAACAGGAGTCCATACGGAGCAATTGGTTTATGTTCAGAGACGCGTGCTCATACCTTTTTAAGGTAATTCAAATACAGTTCAAGCACCAACAATACAATTGGGAGGAGACCATGTGCAAAGCCTTGGGAGAATGGTATTTCCTGACTTGAGCTAAGAATACTACAAAGAAATGACACAAACACAAATTTGGTGAGTCTTCCAGTATGCCAAATGCTTTGCATATGTTATTTTAAAAGAAAGAGTCCTAAATGGCTTACATAATTATTAACTATTTCCTGAGCTGTCAAAGAACGTATCAGGCCTATCCTAGTTACAAAACAATTTTAATGAGGAAGAATGTATGTCTTGGGTCGTGACATGTGCTCATTTTATTGTAATAATAATTCTATCAATTTTACATTGTTTTATCATTGTCTTTTTACACAGTTATCCAATTTTCATTTCATTGCTTTTATTTCATTCTTTTAATAATATTCATTCTATCCTGTCATTCAGGTTAGTACCATTATATCATTATTCTAAAATCATTCTGTTTATTTTATTAGTCTTTTGGTGTCCTTTACCTGGTACCGTGATAGTGCTGTATCCATACTATTACATTTAATCCTCATAGTAACCTACAGTAGTTAATAATAATAATGTTATGCAGAAGAAACCCAAGGCTTAAGTAGGTCTTGACTTGCCCAAGAATACATGGTTATCAAGCAAAGTAGAGGTTTATGTTGGGGCTATCATCTACAAAGCCCCTGTTTACCCATTGTCCAACACCACCTCCCACTAGGCTACACTGATGAGAAGAAAGACACTGAAATTCTCTGAAAATTTGTCGCGAAAGACACTTAACCCAGTGTGATGGCCTCAGATAATAATGCCGCCCATTGACTCCAGCCATAAAACCCTTCCAGAGCCTACAGTGACCGTAATTATTGAGCTTATCACTGCACTATTTGCTGCTCTTGCCCAGAACAGTAGACAAGGCAAAACATTTTAGAGGCGGATAAAACACAACCATTTTTAAAAGGCAGGAAGTGCAGTTGATAAAAATGTAATTACCTGTTGCTTCATGGAACATGTTTGCAAAGTAAAATCTCTGGTTTTGCTGTTTCTACTGCTGCAGACAATAAAAGACATTTAGGAAAATTATTGTCAAATTCTCTGGGCTCTATCAAGCAATTTCGCATTACGATTAATTGATTTTTAGGACGGTTTTATGCGTATGGATGGTGCATAAGCCTGACTCAGTATCTTATTCTGTATGAATTAAGAGAATAAATATGTTACACTCAGTTTCATATTCTGTGACGTAGTTCAAGAAAAGACGTATCGCTATCATACATTTCATGTTCTGTTTCCTGTTTTGGGTGCTTTGGTGTTAATGCAATCATTACATTATGATCACGTGATGCTTGTGAATGAAACCATACATTTGCAAGAGGGAGTTCAGGAAAAAAAACTTTCCTCCTCTCTATACCCATTCAACTCAAACCTGCTTTAAGAGACTAATTCTTTCCTATGCTTTAAAAAAAAAAAAAAAGATTTTGTATTTTTTGTCACTGCGTATCTTTTAAAAACCCTCTACTTTTTATCTATTTGTATAAATTTAGGAAGTACAAGTACAATTTTATTACATGAAAATTCTCTACTTTAGACTCCCAATCTTTTTTCTTAATAAAACTGTTCAGTTCCCGGCAAGAGTCAAAGCTCTCAACTGCATTTGACTGGATAGCTCCCTCATGCAGGAGAGGGGACAAGGCCACCTTCTCCCTTCCCCACCTAGCTCGTCTGCCCCTCCCTTCAACATGAAAGGATGAGAAATTACTTAAAGGGTACAAGGTATGTTATTCCAGTGATGGACACACTAAAAGCCCAGACTTCACGACTATGCAACATATTCATTTAATAAAATTGCACTTGTGCACCATAAATGTATATAAATAATTTAAGATGCATCTGCCACCTCCAGAATTCAAGGGCAGGAAAGGATTTCCTCCAGCTGTAGTAGAGACTTGAAACCAACTCTCTCAGGGGCCCTTTCTTTCACATTTCAGAGGCCAATGGTAGTAGGCACTGCCTCCTGCAACAGGCAGCTTTGGGTTCCTTCCTCAGCCCCTGTCCACTGGACATAACCGGCTCTATTGGGTTCCAAATCCTCTACACATGGCCTTGGGCCAAGTTCCCCCAAGCCACCTCTAGGTCAGCTGTCCTCCACTCAGCTCCAACCTTGTTTCATGCATCCTTGTCCTGCAAACTCTAGAAGGGTAACCTATTCACAAATCAGCTTGCTCTCCAGCTGGCCACAGTATCTCCTGCTCTGTATCCTATAGTCTCTATTCCTCATCATCTCCACATGAACAGCTCAAGCCCTCTCACTGGCAGAAGTGAAAGAGAAGCACCCACCTCCCCTTCCCCATAGGGTCAAGGGGAAGAACGTGCTACAGCATTTTGACCACTTCCTCTAAGAAATCCTCTCCCAACTTTGCAGTTTCTCCTTTATACAGTCACATTAAGTTGCAGTCACAAATTAACCCCCAAAATGTTGGCAGCTTAGCAAAATTTTGTTCCACTTTTAGGCAAAGCCCACTGAGAATCTGGATGTCTTATGAGGGCTGCTGCTCTATCAGGTGACCCTGAGATCCAGACAACTTCAGTTTTATGGCTCAGCCACAACCACCAAGGCTAGGGAATAGATTTCTTTTGGTGTTAATGCAATCAAGACTTGGGGAAGCCACATCCATTCTTTTGCACTTTGAAGTGACAAGTGTCCCATCCATACACAGACCACTAGCCAGACCATGTGACCCTAGTTCTGCAAGGAGATCAGGAAACATAAGAAAGCACAGGAGATATTGGTGAGCACTGGCATCTCAACTACACTTCCCAATATGGAAAAGAGGATTATGGACTGAAACAGATATTTAATCTTCTTAGCAAGTACTTCAACATCAGAACATCTCACTTTGTTATATGGGGGTTGCTGGCATCTAATTTATTGGGCCTCAGCCAAAAAAGAGACAAAAAGGGTCCCACATAAAACATCCCATTATATCTGTGTTAACACTCTAAAATATTGCAAGATACAATGAGCAGAACTAACATTTGGTGAGTACCTACTAGGTACTAGACACTGTTTACATACATGATCCAATCTGACTCTCACAAGAATCCAGAATTAAAAGTAGTAATGCCCTAGTTCACTATGGAATAGAACCTGAATCTCTCAGATACTACAAACATTGGTCAAGGTCAGCTCATTAGGGAGGGAGTCATGTTTAAAAGCTAGACATGGCCAGGCGCGGTGGTTCATACCTGTAATCCCAGCACTTTGGGAGGCCGAGGCAGTTGGATTACCTGAGGTCAGGAGTTTGAGACCAGCCTGGCCAACATAGTGAAACCCTGTCTCTACTAAAACTATTTTTAAAATTAGCCTGGTGTGGTGGCATGCTTCTGTAATCCCAGCTATTCAGGAGGCTGAGGCGAGAGAATCTCTTGAACCCAGGAGGCAGAGGTTGCAGTGAGTCGAGATGGCGCCACTGCACTCTAGCCTGGGCAACACAGCAAGACTCTATCTCAAAAATATAATTAATTAATTAATTGAAAAATAAATAAATATAAAAGCCAGACATATGTTTCAAAATAGTATTCTCTTACACATCGTTCACTTTTTGTCCATCTCAAACAGAATATACTTACCACATAAATATGTTCTTTCAGCACCTGACATAATTCAGAAAGCTATAATAATCAAGTCAAGGGAGCATTATCAGAATTAATGCTCTTCTCTGGACTGTAGAGATGTAGAGGTATTAGTAGGCTCAAGGTAATAATGCATTTCTTGCACTTCCATCAAATTAATTATTTCAATGTCACATGTGCTCAGAAGAGCCATGCCTTCCATAGACTCGAGCCCCAGTTACACCCTCAGTCTTATCCATCTGTGGCCAATGAAAAAACCTAAAGGGGATGGCAGGGGTAATGGATGAAAAAGTGCACTGACCCATGATTCTTTCCTCCTTGCCTGTTGTCCTCACCTCCATCTTGACCTCTGTGAGGTCTGTTAATTAGACTCCTACTTCCTGTACAACTAGAATGTGTAAACCTTGAGATATTCTACCCATAAACATCAATGATTCATGCAATTTTTAGGATATTGACACTGTATAACAAGTAAATGTGTCATAGTATGACTCCAGCCTTCCTCACTCTCTAGAAAGTTGGTATCAATTACTTGTTTGAAAGTACATAAGCTATAGGAAATTGAATTAATTAAAATTGCATTTTGGATTGGATTTTAATCCTTGAATTGGATTAAAAATAAATTGTGTATTTTTGAATGTGCAAGAGATGAGGCATCCTCAACAGCAAGTAACAATTTAGAGAACGAGAAAACAAGCTCAAAGAGAGGGTCAGTCCTGAACCACTTGCAGCCTATGAGGCAAAGATAAGCCTTTTTCAAAGGATTTCCCCATCCTAGGAAATAACAATTTCCTATGGCTCCAGAGATACTGGAGTGCTTAAGAATTTAGTAGTGTAAAAGAAAAGACAAAACAAACAAAAAAAGAACCATGTAGAGTAGTGTGAATGACATGTCAAGCAATCTGATGACCTCTCCAAAGCTGGTGAGTCCCCGGGCAGGTGGACCTCAGTGGCAAGCTGGGGGCCACTTGTCTATCCTCCTCTCCTGAGGACATCCAATTCAGTGTCATAAATATGTTGTGAGTACTCCTGTGCAGTGGCCCAGCATTCTCATTGCAAGACAGATAGACATGAGTGTGACACTAGCCTTGCATTTAGGAAAATTATTCTTCTGTGCTACACACGTAAGTTATTTACTGAACTGGAACCTCATCCCTACCCCAGTCTACAAGGCTTTCTCACTAAATTTAAGACTTCAGTCACTTGTTTCATTCAGCAAGCCTATTGAACTGCCAAGATCTGTGCTAGGTACTAGAGACAAAAATGAATATAATATAGTATTTATCTTCTTTTTTTTTTTTTTTTTTTTTTTTTTTTGAGACAGAATCTCACCCTGTCACCCAGGCTGGAGTGCAGCAGTGCTCTCTCGGCTCATGGCAACCTCTGCCTCCTGGGCTTAAGCGATCCTCCTAACTCAGTCTCCCCATTAGCTGAGACAACAGGGTGTGTGTCACTATACTTGGCTAATTTTTGTATTTGTTTGGTAGAGACAGAGTTTCACCATTTGCCCAGGCTGGTGTCTTTATCTTTAAAGATTTTATACTGTACTGAGAGAGACAGAACAGACAAACAGCAAAAACGAACATGTGACAGGGGTTATTTCTTAACCCTTCAGAACAACTAGTCTAGTGGGGATTTTGATCTCTAGAAGAAAACAAAGGTTACAGGCATGGGTCATGGATTAGGTCCCCAGGAAGGAGGCAGGGAGGGCAAAGAATTTGGAAGGGGAGCATGTAGGAGATGTTCACTGTTGGCCCCACAGGCAATTCCTCTCCATCTCCCTGCTAGTGGGCTGAGGCTCCTTGATCACAGGGAAGGAAGCAAGAACCCAAGCCCACCTTTCAAGGTATGAGTCATGATCATTCTAACTCAATAGGAAATCCACTTATCTTAGCTATAGATTGGTCTTGGGGTGGACACAGTTCTGGCCAATGATTCATAAGGGGAAGTCCGTAGGGGGCCTTCATGTGTAGAATAAAAAGATACAATCTCTCTAAGGAGAGAGCTTGAGAGATTTGGTACCTCCCTTCCTGTGGCAGTTCCTTGAGAACACAGGGCCCTGGAGTTGGACCAGCCATCTTATACCCATGAGGTACTAACCTGAGGCTGAAGCATCAGCACAAGGTTTCAGAGAAGAAGAATATAAAGCAAGCATGTCCAATTCATGGACCAAGACAGCTTCGAATGTGGCCCAACACCAATTTGCAAACTTTCTTAAAACATTATGATGTTTGGTGAATTTTTTTTTTTTTTTTTTTTTTTTTTTACCTCATCAGCTATTGTTACTGTTCATGTATTTTATGTGTGGCCCAAGACAATTCTTCCTTCAGTGTGGCCCAGGGAAGCCAAGGATTGGACACTCATGATATAAAGTGTCTGGGTCCCAGCCAAAATTGTTGAACCACCAAAAGACCCTGGTACTGCCTACCTCTAAACCGCTTTGTAAGTTGATGAACATCTTCAGAAATAAAGTTAGTGTTCATCGAGGGTTCTGTTACCTGCAGCCCAAAGCATCCTAACTCTGGAAGGGTAGAAAAAGTCAAGGAGCTCCCATGATGTGCCAGGATTCTACTAGTAGCCTAAGACAGCAAGGTAAATATGTTATTATCTGTGCTGTCATAAACCAGCCATTACCACATAATGCTAAGAAAGATGTGTGAGCTCACAGTGGCGAGGACAGAGCATTATGAAGGAGAGACTTCCTGAGGGAAAGATCTGAGCAGGGGCTGCTGGAAGGCTGAGGGGATGAGGGAGAGCTGGAGAAAGAGTTGAGCAGAGCTATCCATGCCGGCCGCACACACTTTCAGGCAGGCTCAAAGGCTGCTCTACTGACAACCCTCTGAGGCCTCCCATAGAGCCTCCTCCTGAAAACTTCACCCCAAGGCCTCCCCATCACAGTCCTCTCTCCAGAGGTGGTGGAATTGATAAGGATAGCCAAAGGACCTGAGAGGTATTGCTCTAATAAAGTTCACCCTGGGGTGAAGAAAGATACATTTATAGAAACCCCTTCAGGCAGCAGACAATGCTCCCATAGGGCTGGACTCTCTCCAACCCTACACCTCAGGAGGCTTCTCTCTCTGGATCATCTTCTCTTGGTTCCTGCAGGGAAAAAGTCCAAGCATCCTGAAGAAGAACACATGCTGGCAAGTGCTACCACCAGAGGGAAATGAAAATGATACACAACAATCCATTACATCCAAGCAGTGGAAACGATCCACCTGAATCAGTGTCTCCCCTGATGCTTAACTAATGCTCACAAGAATTCTATAAGTTGGCAATGTTATTATTCCCATTTTACAGATGGGTAAACAGAGGCTCGGATAATTTCAGTAATTGTCTCAAGGTCACATAGCCTGTAAGTAACTATGCAAATGGAGATTTGTTCATAGGTCTAATTCCAGAGTTTTGCTTTTTACCACTATGAAATCTTATCTCACAAAAATGGTAGAGTTCATTCCCACGGAATTTGTTGGCCGGCAGTCAAGAAAATGGGTACAAAAGTCTGTTCAGAAGCAATTTAAATCTATTACCTCTTAAATTCAACAAAAATTCACCCAGGGTCTGCTCTGGAGTAGGCACTGGGTTACAGAAATGTGCTCAGCAAGGCCCCTCCTCATGGCTTCAGAAGAACAAACAACCTCATACTCTAGACAGCCCTAACCTGAATCAATATGATATCAGACATCAGCTGACAACTACATGATTCAATCATTCATCTAGAGGCAAAATGTCTGAAAAATTGAAAACTTCAATTCTTCATGAATGGCGAAGAACAAATGGAGTCTGAAAAAGTCAATCCATCATTCATATGGTTGCAAAACTCCTCAAGCTTGATGCCATGAGGGTCCCACATAGAAATGAATGTGATACCTTCACCTCCTTTCTGCTGGCTGTTAAGGGCATGGTCTTGCTTGATCTCACCTCCTCAGAGAAGGAGGAGCTGTGATAAACTCAACTTGTGGTTCCCAATTCCCCATCCTCTACCTGTTTTCCCCCCAGCTGCGGCTGTGTACGCTGCTTCAAGACCTCCCAGAAACCTTTTGTGCTATTGTTGATCCTCCATTCAAATCTTTGGCAGTCAAGGTGCTAGGGAATTAGGTGTCACCTTGTTTGCAGGCTTCAGGCTGGCTAACTATACAGGGATTTCGCTCTTTAATCTCATCAGCAGGGGAGGCAGATTTTCCAGTATAAAACAGCAAGAGCCTTGTACATGCTCCCATGTCGAGTCTAGGAGAAATACTTTAAAACCCAAAGGATTATAAGTCATGCTGCTATAAAGACACATGCACACATATGTTTATTGCAGCACTATTCACAATAGCAAAGACTTGGAATCAACCCAAATGTCCATCAGTGACAGACTGGATTAAGAAAATACGGCACATACACACCATGGAATACTATGCAGCCATAAAAAAGGATGAGTTTGTGTCCTTTGTAGGGACATGGATGCAGCTGGAAACCATCATTCTCAGCAAACTATCGCAAGAACAGAAAACCAAATACCGCACGTTCTCACTCGTAGGTGGGAATCGAACACTGAGATCACTTGGAAACAGGAAGGGGAGCATCACACACCGGGTCCTATTGTGGGGAGGGGGTGGGGGGAGGGATAGCATTAGGAGATATACCTAATGTAAATGACGACTTAATGGGTGCAGCACACCAACATGGCACATGTATACATATGTAACAAACCTGCACGTTGTGCACATGTACCCTAGAACTTAAAGTATAATTAAAAAATATGTAAAACAATCATAATGCTAGCATTTACTGAGACTTGGTCTTATTATAACTCCACTTCCTTTTTTCAAGACACAATCCCCAGAAAAAGCATCTGGTTTTTGTCATTTTCAAAAATACGACTTGCTCTTTTTTTAATATTGATTTTTTTACCATTCATTCACAAAATATGTATTGACCACGTACTGCATACAGTACACGTTTGAACGTGTGTTTCCTCTTGTTGATTCTCCTCTCTGCCCCCACCCCTCTCTCTCTATCTCTCTCTTTGCTCACTCCTTTCCTTTCTCCCTTACGGGAAGTGGAAGTATTGATAAATGATCAGTTTGAGAGTAAAGCCTCTAGGAGAACTCAGTAACACTGGCCTGAGGGCTGGCCTGATCAACACACTTATTGTTAACTTAAGCACTGACATTGAAAAGGTACTCAAATTCTCAGTTGAAGCAAAGCGTTTAGAAAGATGCTTCCATGGTAATGCCTGAGTTCGACTATCTTAAACTTTTTAAGCGAAGCAATTGTATAAAAATAAATAAATAAATAAATAAATTTTCATCAACCTTGTAAAAGAACCTTGAAGGAAATGACTTGGAGCTAAAGGACTGTACTCCAGGACCTGCTATCACAGTTTCCATGAACCAATCTATGACATTAGAGAGGACTTACTGTACTCAGTTTCAAATATTGTTTCCAGCGCAGCTACGATGAAATAACGGGGAAGGTTCTTTTTCTTACGGTTTTTCTTTAGTCCTTTATTCATTACAGCTGCTACCAGACGGCCAGGGATGGCACTGAGAGGCGACAACGTGCTAGCAGCCCTCGCTCGCTCTCGGCGTCTCCTCAGCCTCGGCGTCCGCTCTGGCCCAGCTCACGGTGCCCTTCAGCCCGCGGCTGCGCCGTGGGGGCCCCTCTCTGCCGCTGGCCGAGGCCTGAGCTGGCTCCCTCTGCTGGCGGGGAGGTGTGGAGGGAGAGGTGCTGGCAGGAGCCAGGGGCTGCGCGGGGCGCTGGCGGGCTGACTTGGGTTCCCGGTGGGCGCGGCTCGGCGGGTCCCCGCACTGGGCGCCACAGGCCTGCACCTGCTGGGCTTGATCGGAGGCCGGGTCCCCTGCCTGGACCGCCGCTCCCTCTTCCAGGGTCATTGGCTACGATGGCGGGTCTCTGTCTCTTTCTCGCTTCCCCTCTTTTCTCTTGGTTGTCTGGGACAAGCTCCTTCTGGGTTGCCAGAGTGCCTGGCCTAGGTGCCACAAAGTCCTCAGGGAGTGCCAGTGAGAGGTGAAGCCAGCTGGGCTTCTGGGACCAGTGGGGACTTGGAGAACTTTTCTGTCTAGCTACAGGATTGTAAATGCACCAATCAGTACTTTGTGTCCAGCTAAAGGATTGTAAACCCACCAATCAGCACTCTGTGTCTAGCTAAAGGTTTGTAAATGCACCAATCAGCACTCTGTCAAAACGGACCAATCAACTCTCTGTAAAACGGCCCAATCAGCTCTCTGTAAAATGGAACAATCCGCAGGATGCGGGTGGGGCCAGATAAGGGAATAAAAGTAGGTCACCCACTCCAGCAGCAAAACTGCTTCGGTCGCCTTCCACCCTGTGGAAGTTTTGTTCTTTTGAATCTTGCTGCTGCTCATTCTGGCACTGCCTTTATGAGGTGTAATAGTCACCGCAAAAGTCTGCAACTTCACTCTTGAAGCCAGCAAGACCACAAGCCCACCTGGAGGGATGAGCAACTTCAGATGCACCACCTTTATGAACTGTAATACTTACCATGAAGGTCTGCAGCTTCACTTCTGAGGCCAGCCAGACCACGAACCCACCGGAAGTAAAATCTCTAGATTCACCGCCTTTAAGACCTGTAACACTCACCCCAAAGGTGTGCAGCTTCACTCCTGAAGTCGATGAGACCACCAACCCACCGGAAGGAAGAAATTCCGGACACATCTGAACATCTGAAGGAACAAACTCTGGACACACCATCTTTAAGAACTGTACCACTCACTGCCAGGGTCCGCGGCTTCATTTTTGAAGTCAGGGAGACCAATAACCCACCTCCCGATGCAGCACCAGAGTTTCGTGACCTCTGACCAAATTCCAGAGGGAGATAAGACCTCCAAACTGGCACACAGTGGAACAGAGGGCTCCCCAGATGCCTTTAGATTGTTAACATATCACTATAATCCCAACGTTTCCTCCCAAAAAGAAAATCTCTGCCATTTTACCTGGGTTGTATGAGGATATATGTTCATGAATTGAGTCTGTATGTCTGGAGTGCCGCCCTGCACATATTATCATCCCTCTCCCACCCCATACCCAGTCCTTAAAGACCTTATGCCTTCTGTTGTTTGGTAGAGGGTGTAGTTAGAGCTCACCTTCTTCATTCCTGGTCAGGAATAAAATCTACTTACTTTGTTCCCAATTGGGTGTTCTTTCTTTGCAACTAATAGAAAGTAAGGAAAGAACTCAAGTTACCAGTGACAATAGCAGTTTCCCAAAGGTAAAATGGGAATCTTGTTATTAAGATTGAAAACGCACTTATAGGTTAAATTGTGTGTGTGTGTTGCACTGGGTCTTTTTTGTTTTTTGTTTTTTGTTTTTTTTTTTTAATTTCATGGAGTCCTAGAGTTAAAAGGGAATTCCAATGTCCTCAAGTCTTTATTGAACATATGTGAGGTTCTACTCATTGTGCTATGCTGGTAAACAGAATAACAACCTGCCAAAGGTGTTCACATCCTAATCCCAGAGGCTGTGAATACGTTATATTAAATGGCAAGGGGTAATTAATGTTGCAAGTGGAAATAAGGTTGATAATTCACTGACCTTAAACAAAAAGATTGTCCTGGATTATCTGGATGAGACCAGTGTACACAGCGCCCTTTAAATGTGGAAGAAGGAGGTAGAAGGCCAGAGCCTGAGAGAGATTTGAAGATTTTACACTCCTGGCTTTCAAGTTGGAGAAAGAGGTTATCAGTCAA
Organism: Macaca thibetana thibetana; assembly: GCF_024542745.1. Taxonomy (NCBI): domain Eukaryota; kingdom Metazoa; phylum Chordata; class Mammalia; order Primates; family Cercopithecidae; genus Macaca; species Macaca thibetana. Next base: position 115,155,229 of record NC_065589.1, read on the forward strand.
CGAATACAGACAGGTGGCAGCTGACGACCGTAAAAGGCAAGGAAACAGATTCTCTCATGGAACCTCCGGAAGGAATGCAGCTCTGCTGACCACTGGATTTTAGCCAACTAAGGCCCATTTTGGACTTCTGACCTCCAGAAATGTAAGATAATAAATTTGTGTTGTTTTAAACCACTAATTTTATGGTGATTTGTTACAGCAGCAAAACAAACTGATGCAACTAGGTTCATTTATGTGCATTTGCTTTCTGATTTGATCTTTACTATGAGTCAGGGATTTATCTCCATTTTATAGACGAGAAAGTTGAAGCTCAGAGAAGCTAAATGATGTGCCCAAGACCATATAGCTAGTCAGTGACAGAGTAGAATTCAAAACCTAAGTCTGTCTCACTTGGATTCCAAGATTGTTCCTACATCCTGTGATGTATGTCAGTGGCTGACTCACTCCAGAGTCTGCTCACTAGTCCCAAAGAAAATATAGGAAGGGGTTACTTTTTAAAATAAAATTCAAATCGAAAATGAAGAGAGAAATGAGAAGAGGAGAGGAAAGGAGAGATAGAAGTGCACTGCAGATGCTGTGGGCAAGCATTTTATAAAGCTTTTGTTTTAGGTATGTTTTAGATGGATGTCTGTGCATGATGTAAAATTTGTGTCTTATTGTAGTTTGAAGTAAAAAATCTCTAACACACACTGAGGTACGATATATCCACTGGAGAGAAAGGGAAAATATGATACAATTTCTTTCTTCAAGAATATTCACAATCTGAAGAGAAACATAAGCAAATCACTGGAAAGCAATTCAGTATGGCTAGGTCAGTGACAATGTGCCAGCAAGTCACAGTCAGTGGACAGGCTCACAGCATCCTGATTGCCGACTGAAGGTCCATGGGGGCCCGTCAAAAACTCACAAACATGCACAGCACAGGATTTATTACTTCACCACAAAACAACTTCTCATCTGGAGCCTGCAGTTGTTGTTAACAGCATCATTTCCACTTATTTGTTCAAAATAGAAACAACATAATATTACGTTCCATTCATCTCTTCTTTCACCAAGACCAGTAGATTCTGCCTCCTAAATCCCTAAATCATCTTTTTCCTTCCAATTATTGCCATAGCCTTGAGACGACTCCCCACCCCCACACACATTCATTCATCCGGGCAACTGCAACATCCTTCCAGGCATCCTCCCTGACCCCAGTCTCTCCTACTCCAGTCCACGCTGCAGTCTACAGCCACAGATGTGATGTCTGGTGTCTCTCCCCTCCTTGCAGCCCTTCCTGGCTTCTCCCTTGCAGGTTGTGTAAGTTCAACACTAAAACCCCAGAAATCCTAATTTCCAACCGCCTCCCATTATACACAGTCTCCACCACCTTGCTCCACTAAACTGCTTGAAATTTCCTGCATGGACCATTCATTTTTATTCCTTGCAAACTTTGCATATACTGCTTTCTCTCCTTAGAATGGTACACTTCCCACTTTCCATCTAGGAAACCCTCCATCTAGCAAAGATAGAAATGTAACTTTCCTGACTCTCTTAGGCAAAAAAAAAAAAAAAAAATTGTGTCCCCTGATCTCTCGTATTTCTTTTACAACACTAATCCAAATGTATCCTATTTCCTTTTCCAGTGGTTCCAGGACAGTAGTCACATCACAGCTATATTTTTACCCCGATACCTAATCCAGGCATGAGGGCAAGATGGATGTTTCTAAAGAATAAGTAACTGATCATTGGGAGGCCAACTCCGAAAGGCCAGGCCTTGATCTCCATCTGCCTCATCAGCGTTTCCTTCTGGAGGTCTCCCATGCACCACAATCTAACTTGTCCAGAGGTGGCCTCTTGGTTCTCCTTATACACCTGATCCTTGTCAAGAGGGCTGCACCTTAGTAAATGCAACCACTTGAGCCAGAAAAATTTCTGGCTCAAGCTCCCAAACACTCTTATCAGCCCAGTTCAAGCCATCATTCATCTTACCTCCCACACAGATTTGCCTTCATTTTCAGCTTCACCTCCTTAGCCCAGCCACTCTCATCACCTGACTGTGCTGCTGCAATGGCTTTTTCGCTGTTCCCACCACCTCCCCATTTGCCCAGCCGCACTCTAATCCATTCTGCATGGAGCAGCCAGTGAGAGAGAAAAAGAGAGAGAGATCCAATCATGTCGCTCCCCTACTTAAAACCTTTCAGTGACTCTAAACCTCAAGATAAAGTCCATTTTTTATTTTTTATTTGTTTTTTATGACACAACAAAGCCCTGTTCAGCCTGACTCCTGCCTAATTCTCCAGGAACTCCTTGCTTGTCCACCACATAGCTTTTCTCATGGCTCTCTAAGCACTTTCCACCTGGGGGCCCTCATGAAGCTTCCCCCTACCTAGAACATGAATGATGACCAGGGGCAATTCTCTCACAGAGGTTGCCATTCTTGCCTAAGCTTAACTGACACTTCCCCTCAAAGCACCATGTAATTTTCCTTTTTGACACTGAGCAAATTTTCCATTTTACATTTTATTTACAAGCATGTTGGGTGAATGTCTCTGTACTAGACTCTAAGCTTGTTAAAGGCAGGGACCCCGTCTGTCTAGTTCCTTCCTACCTCCCCAGGTACTAGTCTGTCACACTGTAATTATGGGCTCACCAAACTTTGGATAGATGGAGGAATTTAATTAGTGATGTTGATTATTCGATGGAGGAATTTAATTAGTGATGTTGATTATTCTGCAGAGCATCAGTCTCTCAGAAAAATACCCGAGGCCCTAGTTGGGGCCAGAGGGGAGCAGGGCTGGTAGGTTTGAGCCTCAATGCCTTGCTTTGTCCAAAGAAGCTCTGCATGGGTCTTATTTAGATGCTGGGTCTCCACAGAAAAGTTTATTTTGAAAATAAACATTCTACTTGTAAAATGTGTAAGAATAAATATAAAAAATGGGAACCCAGAGGAAAGAGGTTGATTACAAAGGGACAGCATGAGGGAGCTTGCGGGATTGGTAGTAGTATTTTGCATCTCGATTGTGGTGGTGGTTTCATGACTATCCACTTGTCAAAATTCATACAATGTGCTGAATTTTACAGTATGTAATCTTTTTAAAGCAAATGAAAGAAGGAAAGACTTGATTGCCTTTGGAAGTTGTTTCCAGGCTCATAAGATTGAAGTAATTTTATATCATAACCAAAAAAATTATGCCATAACCAACACAGAACTTAGGACTCTGAAATTCGATTTTCTGTGCATGTCCAAATTCAAGGCTAACCTGAATGTAAGGCATGCAGCCATTTTCCCACTGAGAAAATTAAAAAACCTGTGTCTGACTCACTTCCATATATCAACTTTTAAACCAGATAAAATTGCTAAATAGCTATATGATTTATTTCATTAAATTAGTTATATATAAACATTTAATGTCACTTATTGTATACAGTAACATATTGATTTAGAAATGTGGCTTTTTCTCCCTCACGTCTTATGAAACAGCTTTCTTGAAACTCTTCATACACACTGCTGACAACAGAATGCCTGCTGTCACCAGAGCTGTATTTCGAGTCACACAACACAAAACACAACCCTTCAAAACACATCCCTTCAAAACACATCATCTTCACTCCCTTCACGGTTATTTGAAGTATAGCATTTTCTGAATCCATGTGATGTGGTTGAAGCAATTTTTTTTTCTCTCATAGTTACATTCATGATCTCCACAGAGCAAGGCTTCTCAATGCAGCACTACATTTGGACTGGATAATTCTTTGTCATGGGGGCTGTCCTGTGCATTGTAAGATGTTCAGCAGCATCTGTGGCCTCCACCCACTGGATGCCAGGAACACTCCCTCAGTCATGACTTTATAAAAAGTGTCTCCAAAAGTTTCCAAACGTCCACTGGTGATGAGGCAAAATCACCCCTAGATAAGAACCACTGCCGTAATCTCTTACTGTATTGCTATATTGCATATTAAAATTATTTATTTATAACAACACCAGTATTTTGAATTGTGAGGTCAGACACAGAGAAACCACCATTAAAATTTTATATAGTTCCTTTACCTCATCTTTTACTGATTCTATTATTTGAATCTACAATGCATTCACTGTAGCATCACTTAAAGTATTTTCAAGTTTACATGTCTTCCCCAAACCGAGATTCGTATTTCTGGTGTAGAAACTCAAATACAGGAAAATTCCTGCTCTTGTGAGTGCTAATTCTCGGGGAAACCTCACCCAAGATTCAGGTACACAGTGTAACCCAGCCGAATCTCACCCACAACATTTTCACAGGTGAGTATTTGGTCTTTGCTTGAATACTGCAACTAACAGAGGGCTCACTACCTTACTTTGTACTTTTGATGGAAAAGTTTCTCCTCCTTTTAATAAGCTCAGCAATCCCTGACAAAAACTCCTAGAGGTCAGGCCTAGTTCTGAACAAAATCTGCTCCTTCACAACCAAACAGCATTTTAAATGTCTTAGTGTGTCTGGAGTTGGTTTCTTCCAGTGGGTTTGTGGTCTGACTGACTTGAGAATGAAGTCACAGACCTTCCTGGTGAGCATTACAGCTTTTAAAGGTGGCATGGACCTAAAAGTGGGCAGCAGCAAGATTTATTGTGAAGAGCGATCCACAGCGTGGAAGGGGACTTAAGCTGGTTGCTGCCGCTGGCTGGGGTGGTCAGCTTGTATTCTTTTATTTGTCCTTGCCTATGTTTTGCTGATTGGTCCATTTTACAGAGTGTTGATTGGTCTATTTTGCAGTGTGCTGATTGGTCCATTTTACAGGGTGCTGATTGGTCCATTTTACAAACTTCCTGCTAACTACAGAGCACTGATTGGTGCATTTGTATAGAGCAGTGATTGGTGGGTTTTTACAGAGCACTGATCAATGCATTTTACAAACCTCTAGCTAGCTACAGAGCACCGATTGGCACATTTTTACAGAGCACTGATAGGTGCATTTTACAAACCTCTAGCTAGCTACAGAAAAGTTCTCCAAGTCCCAACTTGACACAGGAAGTTCAGCTGGCTTTGCCTCTCATTAGGACAAGACAACCACTACATTCCCACTTCAGTCATTTCTTTTCCAGGCTCCAGATTCCCCTGGCTCATAAGACATGGTTTTTCAGCATTACTTCATCCTAGGCCTTACCAATGGCCTTTTAGAAAGTGTGGCTTAGGATCAACCCTTTGCAAGTCTGTTCAAGACTGAAAGAAGGGACCTCTGACCATCTTGGCTCTGTGCAGGCTAGAACTACTCAGCTTTTTTAATGGAAGGGTCATACCATTTTATAATTTCGTGCTTAAGGACTGCAAAAATTTACATAAACTGCACATAAATAGTAATTTTGTCTTTCATTAGGTAAATTAAAGAACAGTGGTAAATGCTGTTCTGAACAATTTTGCCCAGGCAGGAGAAATGTTTTTAGTGAAATGAAAAGGTGATGGGAGACAGTGACCATGTGATACCTATTAATAGAAACCTCTCTTCCTTCTATAAACAGAAGGAAAAATAGAGATAGAAAAGCAGAGAGACACAGACAAAGAGGCAGAGATGAAGAGAAATACTAAGAGAGAGCAAGAGATTACAAGATGGAGAGAAACACTCCAGCATCTTATTAGTTTTTTTTGTTTTGTTTTTTTGTTTGTTTGTTTGTTTTTTGTATAGTCTTATTTAGGCTTTAGCTAGTGTTCCATTATGACTCTCGGATTCTTTATTTGTGTGAAATAACCACAAACCAGTCCTGCTCCACTGGTTTTTGAAGAAAAGTCACACTGTTGTGAGAGTCAGATGCAATGATACTCAGTATCCTTCAATTACAGAACAGAGAAAAAAGCTTAATTTCTGCTCAATCTTAGGGAATAGATATTCAAGGTTTATTTCCATAATACTTTATCCCAGATAGTACAGAATTATATTATTTGAGGCTAAAGCCACCCCATAAGAGGATTAGTAACACAGAAGAGCAGGTACATTTTGTAATGATTCCCACCTCTGAACTGAATACAATGAGTGACTTCAATTTTCTATCTGGTCTTCTGATTTTCATTTTCCCAAGACATTAAGGCACCCAATAAAAGTAGACCGACTAATAGCCCTTGATAAGGATGCTTTGAAGAGGCTGTTGCTAGCTGGTCTTGGCAACACTGAGAAGTAGGTTACATGTGTTTTTTAAGGACCTTTCCTACCACCGCTAATCTGTTTTTCAGGAAATCAACCAGTGCCCTCCAGTTGCTGCCCAAGTGATGTAGCAATAGCCCTTGTCCTCCGAGCCTTGCCAGTCTCCTTTCCCCTTGAAGATTTACCTGGTTTGTGGTCCAGTTCCTCCAGCCCAGCTACACAACTGGATGACAGTTGTGTTTATGCCAGCCAACAGCAAGGTGTCCCCAGGTTAACATACAGCTCCACTTTAGGTACCTCAACTCAAAAGAATGAGATACAGAGGCAGTCCAGATAGGAAGGCAGGCCCACAAAGTAGAGCATTTTGACAATGCCCTCTACCTTATTCCAGGTAGGTGACCCTTTGCTCTGTGGCTGGGAAGCCCAGGGTGAGGATTTTTGTCTGTTTCCTTTTGTTTTGGTTTTGGTTTTGGTTATGGATCTTTCTGCCTCTCTCTTTTTTTTTTTTTTTTTTTTAACAATTCACTAGCCCTTTAAGGATCTTATTACCTTGGCTATTCTGTCAAGTGTTTAAATTATCGACCACCTCACCTGAACTGGTAGATAAGCCTAATGCTCACATCTGCAGCGGCAGGCAAGGGGCGGAGGCTTAGAACCACCTAATCTGACCATCAGAGTTTTAATTTCCTCCACCAGGCAGAAAATAAGAAAATGAAACAGTGAGCAATACACGTGCAGCCCATAAACAGCCACCCTTCCTGCTCCCAAGCGGAGATCCAATACCAATTTAGTCTTATCTGTCTAGAAAATCATTATTTGAAGACTTGAAAAGGTCAAGAGAGTTCCAGTTTTCACTTCTTATACTTTCATCTGCAGCACAAAGAGAGGGAGGAATCTGACAAGCGTGGGGCTAATTTGGTTCACTCAAGCACCCACAGGGAAAAATATTGAGATTGTCTCTACAAGGATCAAATGGAATCCATAATTCATGGCACATTCTGTCCCTCTCAGTGCTGGTAAAACATTAGCCTTCAAGATAAAATAGGAGGCTGGGCGCAGTGGCTCACGTCTGTAATCCCAGCATTTTGGGAGGCCGAAGCAGGTGGATCACTTGAGGTCAGGATTGCGAGACCAGCCTGGCCAACATGGTGAAACCCCATCTCTACTAAAATTATATATATATATATATATATATATACAAAAATTAGCCAGGCGTGATGTGTGCGCCTGTAGTCCCAGCTACTGGGGAGGCTGAGGAGGGAGAATCAGGAGAACCCAGGAGGCAGAGGTTGCAGTGAGCCAAGATCATGCCATTGCACTCCAGTCTGGGTGACAGTGAGACGCCGTCTCAAGGAAGAAAAAAAAAAAAAAGAAAAGAAATAGTGGGGTCTGCATGGATGGGAGTATAAAATGTGTCAATCCAGCTGGGCCTTTTATTCATTCAATCATACTGAGAACAGTTCTTGAGCACTTACTGTGTATCAGGCATTGCAAGTCGCTGCCCTCAAGGGGCTGACAGCCTAGGGAGAGTCAGATAAGAAAACCAAGGCTTATGGAATTGACCAAGTTTTAAAGCAATAAGACAAAACAGTAGTGACGATGGAGGGAATGCCTTACCAGAAGGGATTGTACTAGGGGAGCCACTGAGTTATAAAGCAGCAAAAAACTTAGAGAACTTAGCCTCTTTCTCAGCGGGTGCAGCAGGATAAACGGTGTAACACTGAGAGCTCTGGCAGGAAATGGACTGTGTCAACCATTATCATAGACATCTAACATTGGCAGGGCATTCCAAGTGGTCTTCAAACATCCAAAGCTTAAGGTCCAATTATAAAAGCTGACACATATGTAGCAATTAGGGTTAGTCAAGGGGCCATTCAGTGGTCCTGACTCCTACTCAAAAAGTGGAGCTCAATGCAGACCAGTAAAATCAGAGAAGGAAATCAGAAGTGTAAGCACTGGGCTTAGAGGATTGCATTTAAAAGAAAGATGAAGCTGAGAGGGCATGCAAGGCAGAGGGAAGAGCATGAGCATGAGAAAAAACACAGAGAGGGAAATGAGCAAGACAATTAACAAAGACCTATTGCACTGCAACGAATGGCCTTTGCTGGCAGATGGTGGGCATTCATATTATAAAGGTCTAAAATGAATGCCCATAAGGGCTAATATAAAAGCGAAATTAGAGTGCTGACATTCAACTGGATGGTGGAGAGTTTTGACAACTCTTTCCTCCCCTTCCTTTCCTATCTAACCTAGAGATGTTTCATCTTCCCTCCTGTTCTTCAAGGAAAACATTTTTGTGATAGAGAATATCCTCAACTCCTTGTCTTAGAAAGAGGTCTCTTTGCAGGGTTGGTTACAGGGTCTGAGATGAAAGGTATAGATTAGAGGAAAAATAAAACTGCCCACTGTTATCCTCATTTTATAGATGAGGAAGCAGATGCCCAGAGAGTAACCAGGCCAAGACCATATGCCTATCCTTGATAGACTGAAAGGGGGCATTGCTTAAAGCCCCAAGGGTGCATGTAGTCAGGAACAGACTGGAAATGTGTAAAGAAAGAAAAGCAGGTGGCTGAAGTCTGAACTTCACAGAAAAGCACAGCCTGACAGCAAGAGAAAAAAGAGGAGGTAGTGAGTTACCTGAGAAGAGAACTAAGAAAATGACGGCAGGATGTTTAATCATTTTTTTTTAATTTTCTGTACCTTATGATGTTTTTATGTCTTAAAAATCTTGTGGGCTGAAGAGACTGCCCCTTGCAAGGCTAGCCAGTTCTTAGAGATAACAAAGAGATTGGCAAGGACATGCCAATCATATGTAAACTACCCAATCCAGAGCCCTTATTCCAAAGCACCTACTCTAATTCTACACTCCAAGAGGCAATATTCTACTGCTGTGATCATCCCAGGGCCAGGTATAAGACAGCCGAGGACAACTCCTATGCCCCAGAGCCCACTGGAATTATTCAAACTAGCCAATCCTAAACTGTTCCCCCTTCCTGCCTTGCCTTTCCCATGGAATCCATGATGGTTTCATGGTTTTCCATAGAAACCATGCTTCTGCCTTACTCCTGACCAAGCCTGGCGCTTCCACATGTGGCCTTGCATGACATAGGGTGCCCCTTTTTCTCGGAAAATGTAAGTAATAAAAATTCTCCTTCCATTGTCCTCTCTGTGTTGTGACTCAGTCACACGGATAAATTAAGACCCAGACACGGATCATGGCCTCAGTTAACATTTAATCTTGAAATGGAAATTTACCTCCAAATTGTCCTCTCTGATAAAAGATTACAGGTAATCTCCTAGATCTGAATAGCCCAGACAAAATGAAATGAAATCGGTGTACCATTTCTTGAAACTAATAATGTATTCCTAATCAATTATAGACTTTTAAATAACAACATTAATAAAGCCTCTAAAAAGATTATATACTGCCACAGTTTCTTAATTAAAGCAAGTTCCAAAGACTCAAAACATAACAATAAGCATGATAAATAAACCTCTGTGGAATAACTCCAGCTCGAAAGAAATCAAATATGATAAATGGTAGATGCAGGGGAAATGTCTGTTGCCAGAAATAAAAAGAGAAATTAACACACTTAACATAATTCCCAAAACCAGAAAGCAGTTTTGAATGGTTATTAAAGTGGATGCAATCACCAGCACATGTGAAAGGTGTTGCCTTGAAAAACAGGAAGGACCCAGCTTCCCTGGGCCAAAGAATAAAAGTAGAGAATGGGTGGCTCTACAGAGATACCGTGAAGCAGCATGGTGGACCACCAGGTGTTCTTCCCTTCTTCCCTAGAAAAGGGACCCCTGACATTTTAGATGGGCATAGGTCATATAGCCAATCAGAGAGCACTGCATTCTCCAGACTCAGTAAAGCCATGAGACTAACTCTTGAGTGAAGTAAAAGGTAATGTGTTGTATGTGGTTTCTGGGGTGTGTCCTCAAAGAGAGAGACCTGTTTTCTCCCTTTTCTGCACCCTACTACCTGAACATGGTAGTGGGCTCTCAAGCAGTCACTGTGAACCCTTACGATAAAGACAACGCCCAAGGTACAGGAGAGCATTGAGCTGGAAGGTGTCTGAATTTCTGAGGATCCTTGAGCCAACATAGAGCCCTGGACTTCCCTCTTCCTAACTATACGTAAGAGAAAAAATGTCTTTACTTTTTTTGTAAAGTAAATGTTGAATGACCAACATTTGGAGTACATTTTCAAACAACTGTAATGATAAAAGAATTATTTAAGAGAGCTCACCTTGAAAGACCTAAAGTAAAGCCAAAGATAAAATTATAAGCTGGGATAAGATGATGAAGAACAGATGAGATGAGGGCTTAACTATGGCATAGTGAGTATGAAGGCGACATAACAGAGAATCAACAGATGGAATAAAACTCAAAGGAGTCTCCTGCAGAAGTGAGGACCCAGTTGAGAAAGGAGAGCATGGATACTTACTACACTCTGACGGTCTCATCTTAGTTCGCCACTACAGCACACTTAAAAATAGACATTGGAAATAAGTATTGGAAATAGAATGCAGACATTGGGGCATTGTGTATGGTTAGGGATTGTCAACACAGGTGAAATTCAAAGAGTTAGGAGAGTAAGAAAACTTTGGATACTGGTAAAGGCACAACATAGACAGCTAAGGGTTTCTGGATTAAAAAAAAAAATCCAAACCAAGATAAAATTAAAGAGAATAGGGAGAAACTAAGGTTCAGAGTCCTAATGAAGGTAAAATCAGATTCAGAAGAAAGAGGAAGATGAGGGTACCAGTAGGTGCTTGTTAAGGTTATAAGCTTTCATGTTCAGACAGACACAAATCGGAACACCAGATTTTCCATTTACTAGTTGGGTTACCTTACAAAAGTCATTTAGCTTTTCTGAGTCTCTATTTCATCATATGTAAAATATGAATGAGAATACCTATATTGTAGGATTAGCCCTTGACCTTAGCATCATGCCTGGAAAATAATAATAGGAGGCCGTATTTAGGGAGAAGGAGCTCAGAGCTTGAGACGGGAGGTGGTGAACAGCAGGGGAGAGTAGAGGACAGAGGACAAAGAAGTCATACAGTCAGAACCATGTCTGGAAATTTCAACTTTTTTTCACCCCAGCATTTAAAACATGCTAAAGTGTTGGTTTTCAAACTGGGTTCCCTATAACCCTATGACTGCTCAGAAGTGCCTCAAGGGATCCCCTTAGAGGAGAAGAAGGAGAGAAGGTCATACAGACAAGACTCCTGCCCTCCTCACCTACTTCAACCGGAGCAGGTTTCTTTTTATAATTTCATATGTTTTATATCTTGGTGTTCAGCATAAATTTTCACTCAGAAAGGTTTCTAGTGCAAAAAGAAAGAAGAAAGAAAAGAAAAAGAAAGAGAGAGATAGAAAGAAAGTAAAAGAGAGAGAGAAATAAAGAGAGAGAAAGGGAGAAGAAGAAGAAAGAAAGAAAGAAAGAAAGAAAGAAAGAAAGAAAGAAAGAAAGAAAGAAAGAAAGAAAGAAAGAAAGAAAGAAAGAAAGAGAGAAAGAAAAAGAAAGAAAGAAAGAAAGAAAGAAAGAAAGAAAGAAAGAAAGAAAGAAAGAAAGAAAGAAGGAAGGAAGGAAGGAAGGAAGGAGAGAGAGAAAGAGAGAGAGAAAGAAAGAGAGAGAAATGGAGAAAGAAAGAAAAGGAAGGTAGAAAAGAAAGAAGTAGTAGTAGTAATAGAAGCAGAAGTAGTAGTAGAAATAGTAATAATTTATAGCCCTTAAACCAAGGCAATTCTCTACTTAGTGGTACACATTCACTGGAGAACACCAATGCAAGTCCCAGTGAATGTGTCAGTCAGGATCCTAGAAGAAACAGAGAATATATTCAAAGGGGTGATTGAGAACTATTTTCAGGATGAGAACAGAGTTAATAGAAACCAAGAAGAAATGGTGAAGCACTCCAAGGCTGGCAATAATGGGGAGCCCTTACCACTCCTACAACTGATGAGGCAATTAGAGAGTTGTGGGCCTGGCTTAGCAGTAGGGAAAGGCTTCCTACAGGACTTCTGGCCTTCAATGACTGAATGCTGCCACAGCTAGCCTATTGACCACCAGGGAGGAATCCAGGGGAGCCCAGTTGAGGCAGTCCGTAGAGGTCAGCCTTCCAGGACATAGAGCAAGCTGGGAACGGTAGAAAGTGAATTTGGAGAGGCAAACAGAATACTCACAACAGTGGATTTTCATTCCTTCTGCTAAGATCCCACTCTCCTTCATGCCCCATGCCAGGGTGCATTGCTGGCATTCCCCATGAAGAATTCTCAGTGTCTGGTGTCTGGGCAGGTGAATAGAAATAAGGACCCTCCACTCAATGCTTCCCTGATTCCCTGAATACTCACTGTGTTACTTTCTATGGTTGTGTAACAAATTACCCAGAATTTAGTGGCTTGAAACAGCAAACATTTATAATCTCACAGTTTCTGTGGGTCAGGAATTTGAGAATAGCTGGGTAGTTCTGGGTCAGAGTCTCCTATGAGGCTGTCATCAGATTATCAGGCAAAACTGTAGTCATCTGGAGTCTGGAGAATCCACTTCTAAAGTGGATCATTCACATGGCTATTGGCACGAGGTCATGATTCCCTGCCACCCGGGCCTCTCTCCATAAAGCTGCTTGAGTGTCCCTATGACACGTGTTGGCACATGCCTCCAAGGGAACAATCCATGAGAGGAGAGAGAGAGAGACTGAGAGAGAAAGGAAGAAGTTTTTTGTTTGTTTGTTTGTTTGTGTTTTTTTTGACATGAAGTCTCACTCTGTCACCCAGGCTGGAGTGCAGTGGCGCAATCTTGGCTCACTGCAACCTCCGCCTCCCGGGTTCAAGAAATTCTCCTGCCTCAGCCTTCCAAGTAGCTGGGATTACAGGCGCCTGCCACCACACCCAGCTAATTTTTGTATTTTCAGTAAAGACAGGGTTTCACCATGTTTTCCAGGCTGGTCTCAAACTCCTGACCTCAGGTGATCCACCTGCCTCGGCCTCCCAAAGTTCTGGGATTACAGGTGTGAGCCACCACGTCCGGCCTCACAATGCCTTTCATGACCTAGGCCCTGAATTTTTACACCAATATTATCACTCCTCCATTATTCTAGTCTGTATAAACAAGTCACCAAGTCTAGCCCACATTTGGGGCAGAGGAGGGAAGATTGAAGCTAAGCTCCACCTCTTGAAGGAAGAATAATTAAAGAATTTATCAACATGTTTTTAAACATCTACCTGTATCCATCAGCTTTAATACACTACTTCCTGCTATTCCTACCTGCTGGGGACCACGCTATACATGCACCTTCTGCATGGATGGAAGAGAGGCAGAATTTCACTGCAGAGGTGCTAGAGTCCACCCACAGAGACTCTGCAAAGAGAAAGGGGATACAAAAGTTGCAAGGAAAAAAAGCCAATTGCACAACCATTTTCCCTTGCTGATTAAAAATAATTATAATACAAAGTAGATTTTACATCTGCCACTCCCTCTTCTCAAAAATAAATAAATAAAGCATAAGTGTGATAGCTGAACAGCAACACATGACATGTTGAAAATGATTGTGCTAAGTTCAGACAACTTTTGAGTTGGAACCAAGAACAGCACAATAAACTCTACACATTTAGGGCAGATTTGTTTGTTTGTTCATACAATTGTTTGTTGCAGAAGGTAAGGGAGCAAGAAAAGTCATATCCTAGAAAGATAAAACAATATTTTGGAAATAAAATGTCAGAGCCTTTTGTGCAATAAAGAGATTTAGAGCTATTGATAAACACCAAAGTTTAAAACATTTCCAAACAGACACATATTTGGTATATGTTTTTAAATCTCACATTATTTGCAGTTACAACTGAACTGTTGCTAACATTCCCAAGCACTAAGAAATTGATTCGCACACATTTACTTACAGCTTCTGGTGGTTTATGAGTTTCTGGTAAATACAATGTCTGCCTTTTCCCCAACTAGTACACATTCATTTGCCAGCCTAAGATAAAGATAATCACAGACTTCATTCTTTCCTGGTGACAGATGTATAAAACAGAAGCCGCACAAACAACGATGTGATCCGTGCACTTGTCAGCGTCTGAGTTCCTTCCATATGCTCACGGATTGCTTGGTGTGGTACATAAACAGTTCGGATTATACTTAGGTAGAATCTCAATACCGTTGCAGTGGGATCACATCTGAGCGACCTTGACAGGTCATTTTTTCCACATCCCATCTACGATAATAACGGTATGACGCCCACATAAGTTATTGTTAAAAGCCCAAAAAGAAAGAGATCCTCCACCTTCTTTAAGTAAATCTTTTCTTTAAAAACAAACAAACAAAAAAACTACACAACCTACACAATGAGACTCTTCTTTTTGATATCTTGGAAACTGTTTCCAAGACTGCTGGTGTTCGCCCTTTTAGCTTCAGTAAACACTTTGTTCATGTGAGTAGTCATACTCTAATTTGCCTTTGTGGTCTATTTAGATTTCTGCTTGTCGTATTTTATTAAGTAGAGCCCACTTACAGTTTGAAACATTCAGCTGTCGTGTCAAGAGTGTCCAGAAGCTGGTGGACAATTCACCGACAGAACTCAGAAGTCGTAAGTATTAGCTTCATATTTCATCATGACTGCCTCCCTGATGACAAGAAAGTCATTGTGCAGCTCTGTGTCTCCCTTTCACTGTCACATGCAAATGAGGAGGCCGGTCTTCGGTTTCTCCTTTATAGATGTCTAAACACGGATAGTTAAAAATAGGCCAAAGCTATAAAGGGTACATTAACAATTTCTGTGCATTCCCTTCCTCTTCACTTCAGTGTGTTTTCCAAAAGCCAGCACCTGTGTATCTTCTTCGTAAAATGCCCTTGACCTGCTAAAGAGTCCGTCTCTGGGAGTTTATATCCCACACCCTCCACCCCATGATGCAACCATTAGCCAACAACTGTCAAGTGAGGGAGAAGGGGAGCCTAATATATTTTCCTCCATGTGAGAAAACACTGAAGTGTGGTTTACATTCCATGATGTAGGATCACACTGAAGACCTAGCCTGAGACGACACCACAACTTGACTTCCTTCCTTCCCTAGCCTAGTACCTCACTCCCTCCCTGGTCTTCCTGGGATGCTTTCTTCAATTGTGCACTTGCACATCAATCTCCATCTCTGGGTCTGTTTCTGAGGAACCTGAGCTAAGACAGAGTCAAATCCAGAAAAGTAACATCAATAATACTCTCAAAAGGAGTTTATGTCTTGGAGGTACCTTCAAGAGTTTCCAGGTAAGGACAAG
Source organism: Macaca thibetana thibetana (assembly GCF_024542745.1). Taxonomy (NCBI): domain Eukaryota; kingdom Metazoa; phylum Chordata; class Mammalia; order Primates; family Cercopithecidae; genus Macaca; species Macaca thibetana. The sequence continues at coordinate 115,170,596 of NC_065589.1, forward strand.
ACTCACTGTGGTTGAAGTCTGAAAGAATATAGTAGGTGAAGCCGGGTGCAGTGGTTTATGCCTGTAATCCCAGCACTTTGTAATCCCAGTCTGTAGTGCCCAGCACAAGGCAGGCAGATCACAAGGTCAGGAGATCAAGACCATCCTGGCCAACATGGTGAAACCCCATCTCTACTAAAAATACAAAAATTAGCTGGGCATGGTGGTGCGTGCCTGTAATCCCAGCTACTCGGGAGGCTGAGGCAGGAAAAGCGCTTGAACCACGGAGTCTGAGGTTGCAGTGAGCTGAGATCGTGCCACCGCACTCCACCCCGGTGACAGAGCAAGACTCCATCTCAAAAAAAAAAAAGAATATGGTAGGTGAAACAGTTTAAAATTTCCTGAGTCATTAGGAATCTTTTGAAACCTTTTATACCTTGACCCCTTGCCACTGTGCGTGATATCCAGATGGTTGAATTCAGAGAGGAAGGCAAGCATTTGATATTTGTACCAGTTAGGGTGGGTGAGATGATGCTACATTGACAAGCAACTTCCAGTGTTAATGATTTACAACAATAACAAAAAAAAGGTTTATTTCTCCATCACACTACACATGACTAGCATGGGTGACTGAGGAGCTCTGTTATTGAGGTCACTCAGGGACCCAGGCTGAGAAAGGCACCATCTTGGCCTTTCTGTCCACATTTACCACCACTGGGGGAGGAGAATATGGTGAAGGGCATACTGGCCTCTGAAACTTCTGCCTGGGAGTGAACACATGTCACTTCCATGCGTATTTGATTGGCTAAGGCAAGTCATATGGCCATGACTAACAGAAAGCAATAGGGAAGTGAAGTTTTCTATGTTATTAGAAAGATGAGAATGAAAGTATTATATTTGTAAACTCTTCTCATGATTAACACAACAATCTCTTAAATATCATCCAGCAGGTCCCTGGGAAATTCAGTGTTGGCTACTTCTAAAAAGCAAACCAAACACATCTAATGACTTCAAACTAGCAGGCTTTCTATAGGACTTATTGTTATTCAACAAATGTTCAATAATATTTTCCCTAAATAAAAACTAAACCTGGGCCTGAAAGGCAGTGTAACATCATGGCACTAACTACATGCTCTGCAATTAGAGGGTCTGAATTCAAATCCCAGATCTACCACTCACTAACAGCACTAACTCAAGTAAATTATCTTTATGATTCAATTTCATTATCTGAAAAATGGGGATAAAAAATATAATGTACCTTATAGAATTGACCAGATGATTATAATGAATAATACACATAAGCACCCAATAAATATTAGTTGTTATCTTTATAATTATTCCAAAGAAAATTAGTTGGAGTGCCAGCCCTTGGGAAGCTCACTCTGTTATGGGGTGTGACTTTTTAACTCATTTAAGCTCAGTTTGAGGATCTGCTATGTGCAGAATACTACACTCGACACTGTTGTACAAAAATAAATAAGGCACCATCCCTGCTCTTAAAAAGTGGACAATTGGTAGGTACAGCAAAAATATAAACAGATAATTTCAATATTCTTTGAGCAACTAGATGCAGTCTACCACAGGAATGCAAAAGCAGAACATTTAGCTAAATCCAAGGGTAAATAGGCAGCTTTTTGAAGGCACTGTTTTCCTGAGGTGCATTTTAAATTTGCAAAAATCAGTTATGCTTTACCTCAAGGTTAGTGAAGAAAGCTTTCAAGTCCTGACACTCCCAGAATGCCTTGCTGTCGCTGTCCGTGCTTGACAAGCACAGTCCCCTCCCCACTGCTCCCCTCCTTCATTCAGGAACTGCCGGTCAAAGCCCAGAAAGATATACAAAGGGCAAACATCTACCTGAAGGCAACCCTCAGCTACACTAATGAAATACTTGATTCTCCTCACAAAACAAATTGTGATCAACAGGCAAAATGTCTCAAAACAGCAACAGCCTTCATGTCGCAGGAGTTTTATGAGAAATTCCACGCAGATCTATGACATTGCTTTAGCCATGCTTAGGGAGGGAGGAGAAGGTTTTTTTATTATTCTTTTCCGTGAATCATCTGCTTTTAGGAACACGAATCCCACATTAAAATGAATATTGGCACCTTTAAGGTCCATGCACTTCTTATCCCTTAACCCAGAAAGACTAACTTCAGTTTTCCCAATGACTGCGATTCCACACAATCAGAGTAAGATCAATGGGCCGGACACCTCAAAGAGAAATAAGGCATACTTTTTCATATTGAAAAGAGAATGCACATATAATCTAAACATGAAGCCAGAGGGCCCTGTTTTTGTTTATAATCCACTTGAAAGAGATGGTTTCTATGGCAGCAGAAAACGTGAGGGTTTTTTCGAAGGAGCTATTGAATTGACAAAGATTCACTCATCCCATTAAAAGTCTTTCTCTTCTTTGATGATATGCCAGAACTGATGAATTTGGGGCAATTTATGCCGCGGTGCTTGTTCTACAATGTTTGAGAAGATACATGCAAAGGGCTTTCACTTTCTTCTCTGTGAGTGGGTTTCTTACCAGACCGTGTGCCTATAGGTTTGTAGATCTCCATATGGAAGAAAAAGGATAATAATTAATTAAGTTCATTAAATGATGAAACAGTGGGTGGATGTAAGTGAGAGGGAGGGAGGTGGAAATCTGCCAGTAATGCTTTCAAAGGACACAGTTTAAGAATTCCAGTCGGAAGACCTACTGATATGGTGATAAAACAAACAGCTGCATAAGCGATAATTATTCCTATAATTAAAAGAGGAAGCATTTAATCTATCTTTTCATTACATTTGCTTGTAGCCAGTGGACTCAGCATGCATCAGAGGCCAGAAACACTAGCTTCTTACTTTCAGATGTTAGGAACCAGTCTCTGTTTCAACAGGCAGGTGGTGATAGTCCTCAATTCTGTCCTGGGAGTATTGGGGCTCAGGTGGCATGGTCTCCACTCTAGGGGGAAAAGAAGTTTTCAAAAGGTGGGAGGTAATGCAGAAAGAAAAGAGCATTCTTAGAAAAATAAATAACACTGACAAGAGAGGAGACTGTTCTATGCTATTGCCAACCCTGATCTCTCCTCCAAGCCAGAGCCACCTGTCAAACTGCTTCCTGCACAACTCAATTTGAGTATCCCTCGGGCAACTCAAACTCACCGCCAAACTGAACCTCTCAGACTTGATGCAGCACCAGCTTCTTTTCCTGTGCAATCAACCAAGACATGCATCGCCATCCATGTGGCCAAGAAACCAGAAACCAGGAATCATCCCAGACTCTGCACTCTGCCTTCTTCCTCCCCATCACCAATTTCCACACACCACACTGCACTCTCTCGTGCCACAGTTTCCATTCCCACTGTCCCTGCCTCAGAGGATGCTCCTAGCCTTGTCCTTTGCTCATTTTCGTCCCTTTCCATTTATCTCCACACTGTTGCAGAGTGCCCTTTCCACGCAAATGCGCACACATTTCAAGTCACACTCATAGCTTCTGGAATCCTTTAAAATCTCGAGCTGTGCAGTCAAGACCTATCATGGTCTGGTCTCTGCCTAGCTCTCCAACCTCACTTCTCAGCCACTACCTCTTGTATCTCTGTACAAGCATCACTCCTTCTCCACAGGAACTGCTTAACATTGCTTGGAACATGGAACACACTCTGCTGTTTCACAGTCCCTGCGTTCCCAAAGGTCACCTAACTGCCAGTGCCTGACGAGGCTGTGCTCACCTCTAAGGTGGTAGGGTGAGCTGTCCCAGCATCAAACACATTTACACAGAACTGAAAAGTGGACTCATTGGACCTCTGAGACCACAAAACTGTGAACAATGGCCATACACACGGTTTTGTTCAGCTACTGCTCCTCTGGCACCTGTCATATTTCTCTTTGTAATAGTGGATTGAATTGAGTGAGGGGCCATCAAAAATCCTTGCTAGCAGAATAGCTGTGTGTCTAACATTTGTAGAGAAACTACATACCAGGAACTTGGTTCCAATCTCATTTCAGTCTCACAGCAGCTTTGTGGGTGGGTATTACTCTTCCATTCACTGGATGAGAAAAGTGCGCTAAAATATGAAAAGGAAGTGACATTGGTCTCTTCTCCCTGGGGGCAGGGTCATCGTGCCCTAAAGACACAAATTCAACTCTAAACCAAGTCTTCTGCCTTTCCTTAAATTTCTAAAACTGAAGAATGGTCTCTGGCAGGCATGCACGCACACGCACGCGCACACACACACACATTTCTTTGCAGCACAAAGAACACTCATGTTTTATTTGAATAGGAAAATTCTGGGAACAACCTAGATGTGTATCAATAGAGGATGTACTAAGCCAGCTGTTAAAAAAAATGAATGATCCTCATGATCCTATCATGAAAAAATGATAGAGTTATGCAAGCATATTCAAGACATATTTTTAGCTAGAAGGGGAAGAAAAGGCAAGTTGCAGAACAATAAGCATATAGTATGCTACCTTTGAGTAAAAAGAGGGGTAAAAGTAAGAATATATGATGCTATTTGCTTGTATATGCATAAAGAAAATAACAAATAACAACCGTGAATACCTGTAAGAGATTGAGATGAGAAATGGGTGCTTGAAAGACAGGAGTAAAGGGAACTTTTTCTACTTCTTTGAATATTTTAAATATGAATGTATTGCCTATTCAAAATTAAATTTTTTAAAATATTTCCCATTTGTGCACCCCTCTGCAGACTAAAAAGCTATGCCACACGTGTCAACTCATAGAATTCTCACAAGTCTGTTGTGGCTGATACATAAATGCAGATATCTTCTGGGAAAGGACTTCTGAAGGTCCCTGATGACCACCACAGGCACTTCCATACAGCCACAGGCAATGCCTGCTTGCCTGACCTCGTGGGGCTGCCCCTCAGCTCCTATTTCAACAAGACTGCCCGCAACGCTTGGTTTTGTTGGTGTCTCCTGGCCTGATCAGGCAGCCCTTGTAGGCAGGGGCCTCTCAGGATGGCTCTAGCCCAGCTATTCTCCACAGGGTCCAGATGGCTGGCTGCCCACTGGAGTCCTCTCTCCTTCCTTTGCTGCCAACGGTAGCTCCAAGCACCCTCTATCTTTGTCACTTTCACTCCAAATTCTGAGACCCCTCAGGTTCTCCTGAAGACTCTTCCATGTCCCCATTCTAGCAGCATCAAGGGGAGGGCTTATGACTTACTTCACTCTGGACACATCCAGAGGGGTTTCTTGAAGCTCTCCTCACATGACTTGTCAGGCAAAGGTAGGGATGCTGGGAAGGACCATATATCCATAAAAATGCTCATGACCCATAAATCCTTTCCTCCTTTGTGCTAGTATAAAGAAAAATGATGTCATTAGAACATCACTATCCTGCAGCCCCTAATAAATCAACAAATCTGGGCATTGAGAAACACCAGTACTGGCATCAAAAAAGAACAAAAACCAGACACTATGTGGCTCTTGGTGAAAGAACAGATGACCAGCTACAGTCTTGCCAAGGGGATTCAAGCTGAATCTGATCGAGCCTCTGGATCTATCTACCAATTTGCAGGAAATACAGAAAACAGAGGGACATGTTGAACTGTGCCTTGGATTTGCCATCAGCAAAATTCAAACTGTGGGATGTTCTACGGGTCAAAAAAGAGCCTTTCCATGGGTAAAGAAAAAGGGATGAAAAGAGACTTATAAATGAAAAGATATTTAAAAGACATGTCAAGTTTTTTATAGGGGTAAAACTAAAGAAACTATATTGTCTGGATACACACTGGATGATAAAGCCATAAAAATGCAAAGATGTGAGTACCATAAACTTTGACTATACTTGGAAGAAGGAAGGGGCCTGCATTTGGGATGGGATATATAAAGGGCTTCCAGGATGGTTAGCAAAGTTTTGTTTATTTCCGTGGATGGTGATTAAAAGGATGTTTGCTTTATAATAATTCACTAGGCTACCAGTTTTGATTTTCTGGATCTGTGTTTTATTTTACAACACAACATGTATAGGAAAAGGAGAAAAGCAAAGAAAAATTATATAGGGAAAAAATATTCTACCTTTGTTGCAGGCAAAATAATGGACCCCAAAGATATCCACTTCCTAAATCCTAGAATCTGTGAATATATTCCTTATATGGTAGAAGAGATTCTGCAAATGGGATTAGGTAAAGCGTCTTGCAATGGGGATGTGATCCTGCCATGGGAAGGTGATCCGGTGATCCTGCCTTATCTGGGTGGATGCAGTGTAAGCACAAGGGTTTGTTTGTGACAGGATCTCCCTCTGTTGCCCAGGCTGGAGTTCAGTAGCACAATCTCAGCACACTGCAACCTCTGCCTCCTGGGTTCAAGCGATTCTCCTGCCTCATCCTCCCTAGTAGCAGGGATTACTGGCACCCGCCACCGCACCCAGTTAATTTTTGTATTTTTAGTAGAGACGTGATCTCACCGTGTTCGTCAGGATAGTCACGAACTCCTGACTTCAGGAGATCTGCCCACCTCAGCCTTCTCAAGTACTGGGATTTCAGGTATGAACCACTGCACCTGGCCTCAAGGGTTCTTAAAAGTGAAAGTGGAAGGCAGGAAAGTCAATGTTGGAGAAACAGATGTGAAGACAAAAGCAGAGGATGGAGCAATGCAGTTTCTGGCTTTGAAAGCAGAATCAGGACACAAGCCAAGGAATGCAGGCAGCCTCTAAAAGCTGGAAAAGGCAAAGATTCTTCTAGGGTCCCCAGAAGAAATGCAGCCCTTGATTTTGGCCAAATGATACCTATTTTTAACTTCTGCCTTCTAGAACTGTAAGATAATAAATTTGTGTTGTTTTCAGCCACCAAGTGTGTTACAAACTGTTGCAACCACAACAGGAAACCAAGACAGCCTCTCTCATAAAGGCAAGCAATAGCAGAAGGGCTAAAGGTCGCAACTCTAGTGTGGTTTTGTGGAATGTTTTTCAAATATTATGTCTCAGCTTTGGTCTTCAGACAAAACTCTTCAATAAAAGGAAAAACCTCATTGGATTGTTTTATTAGGCAGAAGAAGGTTCTAGGAAGGACAGCATTAGGAAGTTCATAGAATCAATGAACTACTCTAAAACCAGGCCAAGTTACAGAGAGAACTAAGAAAGCTGCAGAGCTCAAAAAACAGGAAGATTGTGCTCACGGAGAGCCCAATGAGGTGAGTGTATCCTACCTCCTAAATCTGCCCAACTGGAGGTCAGGGATGCAAGTTTTCTGTCATCCACAGTGGGAACCAGGCACCTGGATTCACTATCACACCAAGACCTGATAGAAGGAAGGGATGGTGCTGAGTGCTCAAAAACTGGTAAATATTTACTACCATTTTCATATTAACATCATTTGTAAATTTGTTAATGAACTTGTCTTAGTCCATTCAGCTACTATAGTATCATACCACAGACCAGGTAGCTTATAAACAACAAAAATGTATTGCTTGCAGTTCCAGAATCTGAGAAGCCCAAGATCAAGATACTGGCAGCTTTGGTGTGTGGTGAGGGCCCATTTCTTCGTTCACAAAATGCACCTTCTTGCTGTTTTCTCACACGATGGAAGGCGCATGTATTAGTTCATTTTCACACTGCTGATAAAGACATACCTGAGACTGGATAATTTATAAAGAAAAGAGGTTTAATGGACTCACAATTCCACATGGCTTGGGAGACCTCACAATCATGGTGGGAGGCAAAGAAGAAGCAAAGGCACATCTTACATGGCAGCAGGCAACAGAGAATGAGAGCCAAGCAAAAGGGGAAACCCCTTATAAAACCACCAACTCTCATAAGACTTATTCACAATCATGAGAACAGTATGGGGGCAACAGCCCCCATAACTCAGTTATCTCCCACCCTGTCCTTCCCACAACCTGTGGGAATTATGGGTGCTACAATTCAAGATGAGATTTGCGTGGACAGACATCCAAACCATATCAGGGCAGGAGGTCTATCTCATATCTCTTTTACAAGGACACAACCCTATTCATGAGAGATTGAATCAAGGCATTTTCCAGGTGAGGAGATCTGAAGAGACTACGGAGGCAAAAGGGACAGAGGACCAAGAAGGGAAGCAGTGGAGAGAAGGGAGCAGGAGAAAGGCAGTGAGAGAGGGACAAATAGGAGCCTAGAGAGAACACTGAACACGAGCCCCCTACCGCTCCTGCTCACTCAGGGCTAGTCTCAGCAGACCTCAACCCCTGCAGTTTGGCTTCGCAGTAATTCAACCCAATTACATAGATTTATATCGAGAAAAAAACAGAAGTAGACTCTTTTTATTAATTATATTAATGCAATGAGAATATATGTGACTTCTTTCTCTCCTCAGTAGGACTATTACTTTTTTGCTGTCTTTTGCAAATCTCCACTCCTAGTCCTTTGCATCGCCATCTAAAGAAAGGGAATGCTATATTTTAATATTGCTGAAGGCACAGTTTGACCTTTAAATCGCATTATTTAAATATTAATGACATAGCAGGAAAGCAGCCTACTGACAGGTGTTATACAAGTCAGACCAAATAGGACACTAAATCTGTGAGCGTCTTTGAAACGCCCATTAGAGATAATGAGGAATAGGCATGTATTTCCACACATTGTCCAGCGCTAGGTTGCTCCACATCCAGTCAGAATAAATTAACTGAACATGGTGTCTGACGGGAAAGAAATCACTATTCTTCCTTCAAAATGCTGCTTAATGACTTCTGCAGCTCCACATGACGATAACAGGAAAGGATCTGTTTGTTTCTCAGACTTTGAAGTGATGGTACATTGCTTGCTAGGACTGGATTTCACACTGAAGAATGACAGCAGAAGCCTTGCCTCGCAAAAGGCACCAAACAAACCTTCCTACCTGCCCACGTTTTCCATCTCGCTTTACAGCACCAGGTACTCCCGAGTTACGATATGGGTTTCTTGGATATTTTAGTTGGAAACTAAGACATCACAGGCTACTAGGACTTATCCTTTCTAAGACACCCATTGAATTAGGGCATCTCAGCTCTTGTTCCAAATACCCCAGGCCAAAGTTTTCTCAATCTCAGCACAACCAACATTTGTAGTTGGATAGTTCCAGTTGTAACAACCAAAAATGTCTCCAGACATTACTAATGTCTCCTGAGGTGAGAGCAAAATGGCCCCCAGTTGAGAACCACTGGCTTAGGCAAATTTACTAATTATACACCTCAGTGATATGGTTGAGGGTGCAACATTTTACCTCTAACCTTTCAGGGTTTTTCAGCTGGGCCTGAAAATAAAATTGATGTAAGACAGATCAACAGGGAAAAAGCATGCAGATATATTCAGTACGAACTTTATATTGCACAGGAACTTTTGTGTGAAGGCGCGAAGTTGCAGTAAGAGACAAACATACACCAAAATGAGCACAGTAGCAAATTATAAAACTGTGACAATGCAAAGGGCTTGGGCTTGGGCTAGGTTAGTGAGCTGGGTGGAGCAGTGGCTAGGAGGATAAAATTAGCCTAAAACAGTTTGCTTAGATTTCCCTCGGCCTCAACTTCTCACCCTTGATGATAAGAATGATGCTTTCATTCTAACATAAGGAGGGCATCTTTCACCTGGGAGTTTCATCTCCTGCTTTTAAGAAACAGAAGGAAAGTCAGAGTGATCTTGCACCTGTTGTTTTTCAAATGCCTTTAACTCAAAATAATCAATTTGCCAGAGTGGCATATTTTTAACCTCTTCAGTATCCTTATGTGGCTCCACAGCTGTTCAAAGTTCTTATTTCATAACCCAATGGCCTGGGCAACTCACTTGCTGATTAAAGTTAACACATTCTTCATGGCACTCTGGACCAGAAAAGGGAATTAAAGTTGTGAAGGGATGCGTGAGACCAGGAGGATGACTCTGATTCAGTACCCTAAGATTGAACTAAGAGAAGGAGTCCGTAAGTCTCGGGGGAATTCTCTCTCTAACCATTCTGGATCTGACATATAATTTTAACAGCCATCTAAAATTGGATATGACTCTACTTATTCCAGAAATAATATTTGTTGATCAGAGGGCACTACACAATGATTCATGGTACAGACAATCTGGTGGTCATATTTTCATGTTTGCCAGACACCGTTCCTTCAAACCACTTGCACCCTTGATAAACGAAAGTGTGTGTGATTCTCCCAAAAGTATGTTAAAATAAACACATCTTGAATATCACATATGTTCATGTGCTGCTTTGTACCATCCAAACCTTAACCTATGCCAGTGGTCCTCAGAGTGTAGCCCCCAGACCAGCAACACCAGCAGCACCAGGAGCTTGTTAGAAATAAAGATTCTTGGACTCCACTCTGGATTTACTCATCAGAGGATCTGACTGGAGCCCAGCAATCTGTGTTTAGCAAGGCTAGCAGATGATACTGATACACCTGAAGTTTAAGACACACTGACCTAGAAAATGAGTTTCATTGAGAAGTTAAACCAAACCCTAATTTGTGACAATGTTCATTTTCTTTCCTGCTACTACCTAATTTAATCCAGCTCTCTTTCCATGTAGTTTTACTGACATTATTAACACTGACAATATTGGTTGTAGGTGGATTAGAAAAAGAACAACCAACAGAACCCTAGCCTCACTTTCTCCCTTGAAAGTCCTAAAATACATACGAATCTGGCTGACACCTACCAAATCTAAGACATTCAGAATTATGAACATCTTGGCACCTTTCCCTTCATCCCTCATACATATGCATCATTCCAGGACACATGTTGTTTAATCAAAAGATAACATTACACTGGATAGTGTTCATGAGCACAGGTAAATATTTCACTTACAAGCTGCCATAGTTAATTATCTGGAAATATATAAATATTCACATTTGGCCAAATTCCTTGTACTTCCTCCCTTTGTGTCCCTTCTGCAAACCTCAGCTGGTTGTTGCATTGCCCATCCAAACAAAGATCTTGAATTACAGAACCCACTGATTGCAAAAGAAAAAAAGGTCTATTTCTAATTGGCAATACATCACTGTGAACTAATATGGGAAACAAGGCTAGAGTTTAGTGGGCGGGGGGAACTGAGGGACCCTAACAGATAGCTGTGTGAGAATGCTGGGCTGGCATTACATGTAAACACTCCAGCAAGAAGTCAAGGTTCAGTCCAGATAGGCTCTGCAGTCAGACTGCTGAGAGTCAAATCCCAGCTCTGCCCCTCTGGCCTTCCCTTGTAAAATGAGGATAATGGCACCCTATAGAGTTGTTAAGGATTACAGGAGATAATCCACATAAACCTCTTAGTTTTGAGCCTGGCATCTAAGTGCTTGGTACATGACAGCTATTTCATATTTTTGTTATTGCCAAGCAAATCATTTCTGAAGTAGCCAAAGTTATATCATTAGAGGTCGGAGTTGGGCTCACATGACTCTGGGTATTCCCTGTGCCTGGCGCCAAGTATGTGCCTGCCTTGTCTCTCCTTCTCTCCCAAAGTACATTTCTGAGCACTTCTTATATCTTACTACAATGGCATTGATAAAATGAGGCATAGACATTAAACAATTCTTGGGGAAGAAGAAATGGGGATTTACTAACCAAAGAGTGCAAAGTTTTAGTCAAGCAAGATGAATAAACTCTAGAGATCGTCTATACAACATTGTGCCTATCATCAACAATCGTCTATTATACACTTAAATTTTTGTTAAGAAGGTAGATTTAATGTAAAGTGTTCTTATCCCAATAAGATAAATATTTTTAAAAAAAGAAATAAAATTTTTTAATAGTTAACCTATTCAAGTTACACACAGCTAGTAAGAAGCGGAGCCTGTACTTAAACTCAGACAACTTGTCCCCACAGAGCCTACACCTAACAGCTATACTATGCTGCCTCTTCATAAATATTTAAATATTAACTTAGCAAATATGTATTGATTAGGTGAATGTGAACTCCTAAAATGCAAACACACCTGAGAAAGATAAAGATTAGTCATTAACACCTTAGGAGGAAACCTTAACACTAACACCTTAGCATCATGGGCTTGGAAAGCAGGAATTATAGTCAAAAATAATTGAACAGTTGTATAGTTCATTTTTGTTGTGTTTAAAGAAAAAAGCATGAAGTGTAGAGTTCTTGGGTGTACTAGAAGCACATGCTTCCAAATCAGACTAAGCTGAGGAAGTTGCTTCAAATTTCTTAGCCTCAGTTTCCACATTTGTAAATTAGATGTAAGAATACCTACCTCATGGGTTTGCTGTCAATACTAAATACAGTGTCTGGCACAAAGTAGCCACTCAGTTTACATTGGTGCCTGGAAACAGTGATCTTTCCATAGAAAGTGAATATCAAATGCAGTGTATGGCACAAAGTAGTCACTCAGCTTACATTGGTGCCTGGAAAGAGTGATCTTACCATAGAAAGTGAATATCAAATACAGTGTCTGGCACAAAGTAGCCACTCAATTTACATTGGTGACTGGAAAGAGTGATCTTTCCATAGACAGTAACCAAGGATGTGTCACAACCTAGGGGCACCAGGAAGATATGAAATGTCTACCTCCAACCTGGGCGATATAACAGCTGAGATAGGAATGAAAGGAATGAAGACTGCTTTGCTCAGACTCAGCCTTCTGGAACCATTCATAATTGGATTAATGCACTCCGGTGGCTAAATTCGTGGCAAAAGTGGATCTTACTTTCTTAAAACCAACTGGAAAAAGGGTGCTTTTCTGAAAAGTGAAAAACTGGATGATGTTATTTGAGGATAAATGATTGGAGCTGAAGGAATTGTTTTCCAGCCTTCCATAGACACTAGACATAACTCTTCAACAGTAGAGATTGTCAACAGGAATTTCTCCATAGAAAACCATGAAAGTATATGTCAAGATAGTGGTTTGTTTATGTGCTAGCATAATGTATAGCAGGCCCAGGCAGACATAAGTCTTGTTACAATAGACTACTGCAGGAAGCTTGCTTATCTGCACCTACACCAAAACCATGACTACAAAAATCAGGTAAAGACCATCTAATTAAGGCACCTGAATGAAGTCACTTGAATCTCCACTGATAAATGATATTTAAAAGGCAGCAAAAGAATCTGTTAAGTGCCTGGTCCAACACTCTATAATGAAAACAAATACAATTTACTATGTATATGGATATCTAATTGACCATAGAGAGTAATTAATTCTGATATCCAGCTCCATTCCAATCTTACTAAGAAACTAGTAATGATATTGGGACATAGCAGTCACTCAGTAAATAGTTGCCAGATATATTTAATAAAACCAGTAGGGTTAAAGGAAAAATTCTGATCTGGGCTATATCATTTCAGGTCCTGGGGAAGCTTCTGTGGGTCACATATTGACCACTCCACACCCTCTGTGTACGAGCTGACTTCTTGATTTAGATACTTCGTGAAGAATCATGAGGCATTCTGAGAATTTCTACAGAACAGTCCAAAATTACCAACTCACATCTCATACATCTGCAAGCATTAGGAAGTAAGTCCTGCTTACTTATTTGTTTATCTGAAGAATGGTTGCACAGTATTGCAGCTCTTTGTCTATTCAAACTACATGTCCTATTTCTCCCTAGAAGTTGCATTTTGTCTGAGGAGTCAGCCTCTCTAAAGGCTTGTTAATGACACATATGAGCACTTTCTATTTAGAATTCATCACAAAGCTGGTATTCCAGTGCACAGGACCTCAGTGATTCCAATGTTGCACCGTCTGACAACCTCTCATTCCCATTCAGAAACAATACCTCAGCATGTGTCTAAGTCATCACTTCATGCCCAGTGCTGTGTGGGTTTCTTACATATTCCAAGGACCAGCGAGTTAACAGATAGTCTTTACAGACCCATTGCCACAACTAGAGCTCTGTTCCAGGAGCATAAATGAAAGAAATAGAAGCCAACGTTCCTGATTTTAGTTTGGAGAGAAATCTTTTGTGAAAATACTCACATACACACCCGTGAAGGAAACAGTCCAAAAAAAACACTTCAACAAGTGCAAATTCTTAATGGTACACCCCAGAACATGCCTAATCAGAGAGCACTGAGCACAGAATTAACTAGATCACTAATAGAAGATTTCATAGAAAATGTAACCTTTGAGTTAAGTAGAAAAAGGAGTGAAGAATAGAGATTAAAAGAGAATTTGGTAGAAAAATAAAGACCAAAAAAGTGTAAATGCTCAGAATTGATACCATAGATGGTGAGATGGCCTTCGTTCTGTCACTCAGCAATGAATAGCTAATGAGGAGATCCAAATTACTCTCCCCTGCGAAAATAACGTCACTCCATAAAACTCTTGGAGTCTAACCTAGCCCTTAAAATAGTTCCTCTTGTCATGTTGAGGCAGAGGCAGAGCAATGTGGGCAAATAGAAGCCTCCATTGATCATTCTTCCCACAGGAACACCAAATTTAACCACAGTCTCCACAAAAAGCACCTTCATGAGAACCAAAAATCGGGTGAGCAATTACAGTACATGATTTTAATTTCATATCACTGAAGGAGGCACTGAAAAAGATATACAAAAAAAAAAAATCTTGAATTGCTGATGCCATCCTTCCCACATGCCCCAGCAGTGACTCAGTGGTGCAAAGAGATAGTCTGCGCACTTGGGAGAAGGAGAGTGCAGCAATTATGGAAACTCACTGCTGCCAAAACTGGGCAGAACTCAGCTGGTGCCCATGGAGGGAGCATTTAAACGAGCCCCAGCCAGAGGGGAATTGCCCATCCCAGCAATTGGAACTTGAGTTTCCATAAGCCTCGCCTCCGTGCCCTTATGTGCTCTGGGGCTCTAAATAAACTTGAAAGGCTGTCTAGGCCACGAAGACTGCAATTCCTAGGCAAGTCCTAGTGCTGTGCTGTGCTGTGCTTGGAGCCAGTAGAATTGAGGGGCATGCAATCTAGTGAGACACTAGCAAAAGCAGCTAAGGGAGTGCTTATGCCATCCCTCCTCCAACCCCAAGCAGAGCAGCTCATAGCTCTGAAAGAGAATCCTTCCTTCTACTCGAGAACAGGATCGGGAAAGGTAAAGAGGACTTTGTCTTGCAACTTGGATACCAACTCAGCCACAGTAAGATAGGGCACCAGGCAGAGTCCTAAGGATCCCATTCCAAGCTCTAGCTACTGCATGACACACCCTGGGACATAAGGGAACCTGCTGCCTTGAAGGGAAGGACCCAGTCCCGGCAGTATTCATCACCTGCTGACTAAAGAGCCCTGAATAATCAACAGTGGTACCCAGGTAGTGCACAACATGGGCCTTGGGTGAGACTGAGACATGTTGGCTTCAGGTGTGAACCAGCACATTTTCAGCTGTAGTGGCTATGAGGAGACACTCCATCTTCTGAGAAAAGCAGAGGGAAGAGCAAAGGGGACTTTGTCTTGTGCCTAAGTACCAGCTTGGTCACAGTGGGATAGAGCACCAAGCAGGCTCTAGGTCCCTGATTCCAGGTCTTGGCTCTTGGACAGCATCTCTGGACCCACCCTGGGCCACAGAGAAATCCACTTCCCTAAAGGCTAAGTCCCAAGCATGGAAGCATTCACCATAAGCTGACTGAAGATTCCTTGGGCCTTAAATGAATATAAGTGGTAGCCTGGCAGTACCCTCCATGGCCCTGTTGTGCTGGTGGACATGAGGAGAGAATCTTCTGCCTTGGGAAAGGGGTAGGAAGGACAGGAAGGACATTGGTGGTTTCAGTGCAGCTCAGGCACAGCATAAAATAAAGTACCAGATAGATTTCTAAGGTTTCCAACTCTAGGCCCTGGCTCCCAAACAGCATCTCTGCACCTGCCCAGCACCTAAAGAAACTCACCACCCTAAAGGGAAGGACACAAGCCTGGCTGGCTTTGACACCTGGAGATTTCAGAGCCCTAGGGCCTTTAGTAAATATAGGTGGTAGGCAAGTAATAGTTACAGAAGGCCTTGAATGAGTCCTAGTGCTATGGTGGCTTCAGGTCTGACATGGCACAGTGTCAGTGATGGTGGTGACAGAGGCCCTGGTGTCACCCCTTCTGCAACTCCAGGCAGTTCAGCACAAAGAGAGAGAGACTCCATTTGTTTGGGAGGAAGCAAAGGAAAAGAACAAGAGTCTCTGCCTAGTAAACCAGAGAATTTTTCCAGATCTTATCCAAGATCACCAAGTGTACCTCTAGAAGCCTGCCAGAACCACAGCATAGCACAGGCTTGGGGTATCCCCTAATGCAGTTACAGCAGCAGTGACCAGAAAGTTATATCACAACACCCAAGACCCTTTGAATACCTGGAAAGCCTTCCCAAGAAGAACAGGTACAAACAAGTCCAGATTTTGAAGACTGCAATAAATACCTAACTCCTAACTCTTCAATGCCCAGAAACCAATGAACATGCGTAAGCATCAAGACCATCCAGGGAAACATGACCTCACTAAACAAACTAAATAAGGCACCAGGACAAATTCTGGCGAGATAGAGATACATGACCTTTCAGACAGAGAATTCAAAATAGCTGTTTTGAAGAAACTCAATGAAATTGAACATGATAGAGAGTAGGAATTCAGAATCCTATCAGAGACAAATTTAACAAAGAGATTGAAATAATTTAAATGAATCAAGCAGAAATTTTAGAGCTGAAAAATGCAAGTGACGTGCTGAAGAATGCCTCCATCTCCTAACAGCAGAATTGATCAAGTAGAAGAAAAAATTAGTGAGGTTGAAAACAGCCTATTTGAAAATATACAGTCAGAGGAGACAATAAAAAAGAATGAAGGGCACCCACAAGATCTATAAAATAGCCTCAAAAGGACAATTCTAATAGTTATTGGCCTTAAAGAGGAGGTAAAGAGAGAGAGATAGGGGTAAAAGGTTTACTCAAAGAGATAATAACAGAGAACATCCCAAACCTAGAGAAATATATTAATATTTAAGTACAAGAAGGTTATGGAACACCATATAGATTTAACCCCAAGAAGACTACCTGAAGATATTTAACAATCAAACTCCCAAAGGTCAAAGATAAAGAAAGGATCCTAAAAGCAGCAAAAGAAAAAAAAAGAAAAGAAAAGAAAAGAAAAAAGAACATGCAATGAAGCTCCAACATGTCTGGCAGTAGACTTTTCAGTGGAAACCTCACAGTCCAGAAGAGAGTAGAATGACGTATTTGAAGAAAAACACTTTTACCCTAGAATAGTATATCCAGTAAAAATATCCTTCAAACAAGAAGGAGAAATAAAGACTTTCCCAGAAAAACAAAAACTGAGGGATTTTGTCAGTACCAGACCTGTCCTACAAGAAATGTTAAAGGGAGTTCTTCAACCTGAAAGAAAAGAATGTTAATGAGCAAGAAATCATCTGAAACAATTTCAGTGCTAGGTATATATGCCCAAAAAAGGAAATCAGTATATCAAAGAGATATCTGCACTCCCATGTTTATTACAGCAATGTTCACAATAGCCAAGATTTAGAAGCCACCCAAGTGTCAGTCAACAGATCAATGGACACAGAAAATGTGATCCATATATACAATGGAGTATTATTCAGCCATTAAAAAAATGACATCCTGTCATTGGCAACAACATGGCTGGAAATATAGGTCATTATGTTAAGTAGAATAAGCCACACCCAAACTTTTCATGGCCTCACTTATTTGTGGGAGCTAAAAATTAAAACAATTAAACTTATAGAGATACAGAGTAGAATGATGGTTACCAGAGGTTAGGAAGGGTAGTGGGGGGAAGAAAAGATGATTAATGAGTACAGAATCATAGTTAGAAAGAATTAATAAGACCTAGTATTTCATAGCACAACAGGATGACTATAGTCAATAATAATTTAATTATACATTTTAAAATAAGAGTATAATTGCATTGTTTGTAACACAAAGAATAAATGCTTGAGGTGATAGATACCTAATTTACCCTGTTGTGGTTATTATGCATTTTATACCTGTGTCAAAATATGCCATATACCCCATAAATATATACATCTACTGTGTACCCACAAAAATTAAAAGTAAAAATGAACAACCTGTGCCATATGAATCAAAATCATAGCCCCTAAAATCAAAAAAGAAGGAGCCCATCTTTTCTTGTAAATCTCTCTAGTAAGCGGAGATGGATGGACATTCAGCAATCTCCAAAAGGCTGGTCCTCTGATCCAAACTTATTGGACATAGCTTGAGTTTTATCTCATCCAGCTTCATGGGAGAAGTTTCAAAAATTCAGATCATGTTCTATACGACCTTTTTATTCAACTTCAATGTTACATCAAGCTAGACTATGGTAAGAGGGGTAGCAACATGGAGTACTAGGAAAGTCAGATGTTAAGGGCCTTCTCTCAGCTTTACCAGAAACTGAACGGTCTATTGTTGATGGGTCATTTGACTTCAATAGACCTAGGTTTTCTCATTAATTAAATGAGAAGGATTCAACTAGATCATGGGTTAGTAAATGACAGCCTATGGATCCACCACCTGATTTGTAACTAAAGTGTTATTGGAATCCAGCCATGCTATTTAGGTACATATTTTCGACAGCTGCTTGCTACGATGGCATAGTTGAGTAATTGCAACAATGACTGTATAGCCCATAAAGCCTAAAATATTTACTATCTGGCCCTTAAAAGAAAAAAAAATGCAGGCTTGGTGCAGTGACTCATGCCTATAATCCCAACAGTTTGGGAGGCCGAGGGGGGTGGATCTTGAGGTCAGGAGTTCAAGACATGCCTGGCCAACATGGTGAAGCTCTATCTCTATTAAAAATACAAAATAATTAGCCAGGCATGGTGGCAGGTGCCTGTAATCCCAGCTACTTGGGTGGCTGAGGCAGGAGAATCACTTGAAACTGGTAGACGGAGGTTGCAGTGAGCCAAGATTACTCCACTGCCCTCCAGCCTAGGTGACAAAGCGAGACTCCTTCTCAAAAAAAAGAAAAGAAAAGAAAAGAAAAAAGCCAATCCATAAACTGGATGATCTATTAGTTTCCTTCTAACTCTAAAATTATAGAATTCTAACTAATCAAAAAGAATGTGTTCATAAATAACAGTATTTTATTTAAGTCAGGCCTAAACCATTGTAAATTTCTCGTAATCTGACCCAAACGACTTAAGAAAAAAAAAAAGTTACTGCTTATATTTACATAAGCTGAAAAGGCTATTGGGGCCCATTTCAGGGCCCAAACAATGTCACCAGGAATGAGCTCTTAACTCTACTTTCTTTTTGATGGCTTCAACCTCAAAATCCTCAGAACTGGGTCCAGCAGTTTATATTTTTATTGTCCACAGGAAGAAAGAGAATCCAAGCCCCATAATACTGTACCCACGGTCCCTGATTAGGGCCTTATTGACCTTGACAAACCTGTCTTTGGTCTTGTGCCTAATCCTGAATGAATCACCATAGCGAGAAAGAGGGAATGCACTGACTGACTAGTTTACATCATGTGATACACCCTGGGACCTAGACTAGCCTCAAAGTACACGGGCCGAAAATGGGGGATGGGAGCACTCTTGCCACAAAAAAAAAATAACATTTATGCTGGGTACAAAAGCCACACACTTTCCCTATAATAGAATAATAATTTTTCAGGTCAGTAGAAAGTTTCTTTGAATGGTAACAACAGACACTGGGAACTCCAAAAGTGGGGAGAGAGGGAGGGAGGCAAGGGTTGAAAAACTACCTATTGGGTACTATGCTCACTATTTGGGTTATGGGTTTGATTGAAGCCCCAACCTCAGCATCTTGCAATATATGTAACAATTCTGCACAGGTACCCCCTGAATCTAAAATTGAAACAAAAAAAAAAGGAAAAAAAGTTTCTTTGAAATTTTTGGAATTACATATAATGTACACTGGACAGGCATTGAGAAAAAATTATTTGAAGCAACATAATTACTAGACAAAATAAAGAATATAGAACGTTAAAATGATATTTTAAGCATAGGATGACCTTTTCATGAGGGCCAATGGTAGGTCAATGAAATGACAAAGCTTTTTTATTTAGTTTCAACAGGGATTCGGAAGCAAGATTATTTAAGAAAATTAAAAATTGCACAGTGAATTTATCTCCCTCACACATATCTTCTCAAGAATGCTTGTTGCTGCTATTTGCTTCTGAGGAATCTTGAGAATTTTGGAAGGTGCAGATTCTAAGTAGGCCAATAAGGAGGTCCCCTGAGGAGCAGGCAATGTTTGATTTGTTGGTGAAAATTTTACCCAAGGTCGGCTCCATATGCCAGTCATAGAGGTAAATAGCAGCTCTCAGGCCCAGGGTACAGATATAAGTAGCTTCCTCTGCTTCTTTACAACCCTTGATCAAGATCAGTGATTTTTACCATGATTCATCTAATCAAAAGGTATCACCCTCCATGTCCTTTTAGATGTACCAGTAATCCGAAGTTTTGAAATATCCTCTCAGAGAAAGAATAGAATCTATGAAAAAAAAAACTGTGGAATCAGTAATTCCATTTTTATTCATTCATATCTAGAGGTCTTCCATAAAATTATGATCTCTTCTTAAACTCTACTTTTCCGTGGAAATCATTCTATGCAGAAGAAAGAAAGAGGCAAGCGGGGAGACACCTTCTTGGATTGTTCATTCCGTGGCACGAGCTTTACATATATAAGCTCTTTTGAGTCTCATAACAATGGCAAGATGTATTTTGTTATACCCATTTTACAGACAAGGACAATACCATGCCAAATCACAGACTTCTTCAACAATAAACACATATGCTCAATTGAATAAATATATGTTCAACCCATGCATTAGCCCATGTTCATCTCATTTCAAAGGTCACATTTCCCTTTAGTCCTCTGCCTCCCAGTGTTTCTTATCCATTTACAAATAAGAAAAGTGATCCATAGAAATTATGCCCTAACTTATTGACTTCCTTTCTTTCCTAACCAAGTAGCTAACACTTTTCAATTTTTTTCTCCCATTACCAATGGGAAAAGATTAAACAGGAGGTTTTTAAAAATGCCCTTTCCAAAAAGGCATGTAGAAAGAGAAGGGTTTGGAAAAGCAGTTAGAATGGGGGCACAGGAGCCAGACAGCCTCAGAAGAAACCAACCCTGCTGACACCTTGATCTTGGACTTCTAACCTCCAGAACTATGAAGCACTACATTTCTTTTGTTTAATCCCCCTAGTCTGTAGTTCTTTGTTATGGCAGCCTGAGCAAACTAATATAGTCAATACCACATGAGGACCTTGGAGTGGGGTGCAGGGAAAAGGTGGTAAAGCAAGGAAAAGGGCTGAGTTCTGCAGCTCAGATGAGGCACAGTACATGTGCAACAACAATGTAGCCTGTAAACAGAATTATGCCAGGAAAGCAGAGATTTGCAGCTGAAGGCAGCCAGCAGAAGTATAACCCACCCCACCCAGAATTCCTGGAGAGGCTGAGTGAAGTGGTATTCCCACTGGCTCTGGAATGGGTCCAGAACCAACTTCATTTGAATCTCAGTAGTCAGAGAACCTCAGCTGACAACTGGTTAATACAAAACTGCTCTGAGCACTTTGAAGGAGTGAGGACAGCTCAGTTTTCTAGGTTAGGTAGTTCCAGGTAGCTCTTGATGTAGCCATGAGCACTCCTTTCTACATCACCTTTTTGGTATCACAGGTGGCCAAAAAAATAAGGGGGTCATTGGCTCTGGACACTTGGCATCATTAAGATTTTGGCTAATGTCGAGGAGTTTGGGAGTCATCATGCTTCGAGAGAAAATATCATTTACACTTTCCCAATACGATTCAAGGGCTCTAGGGAAGGGTAGTACAAGTATTTAAGTAATGAGGACAGAGCAAAATACTGGGAAAAGAATATTAATTGATTGGTGGTGGTTAAAAGTAACACTTTATTTGTATGAGCTTTCTGCTCTAACTTACAAGATAACCTTTTTTCTCCACCACAATAACATTCACAAACAACAGAGATATCTGTTTATTGGTCTCCTGTCTCCTATTCGTATTCATCAGGCGTCTGGGTGGTTTGGTGGGAACTTCTAATTACTCTTCTCCTCCTCTGACTGAACACCTGATTCCAGTTTCCTTGTTTTGTACCCAGAGGGGCCCCTTACTGAACTGTAACTAAAATCAGTTTCCTTGGGTGGTTTCAAGTACTAATGATATACCCCATTCTCAGAAAGAATCCCTTGGTGGTGAATGGCAAGCCTGGATGACCTGCCCCTGCCCCCTGCCAAGTATGCAGGCTAAGGAACTAGAGAAGGGAGCTGAAGGGGAAGGTTTTCACACCTACAAGCTCAAGTTATCAGGTCCCCAAGGACCAGAGAGTGACAGATGGAGGGATTTTTATGATATGCCCTGAGGTACAATAAAATCCTATCAAACACACACTTAAAGAGAACACTGCCTTCTCTTGGATGGTTGCTGTCACTTCTCACTCCAGGAGGCTGTTTCCATGCAGTTTGCTATCATTCTACCTTACTGTCGAATAACCAAGACAGTAAGTCCTGAAAAGCACTATGGGACTCATGTGACTGAGCTGAAAATTCAGGAAAAGCACTCAAATGTATAGCAGAGGAGTAATTGTCTGGAACTCATCTCTGCTGCTAATTTTGTCTTTCTTTTAAAAATTTTAAAACTGTTCATTTTCACCCTCTATCTAAAGATGTAAAGTTTTGGTGGCAGATTTCAGTAGCAAAAGCACTTAGTAACAAGTTGCAGTAGTGTACTTGTATCTTCCATAGCCTACCGCCCTTTAGCTCTACCCCTTCCAAACAATCCTGGGCCATTTTCTCTAACACAACCATAGACAGCTGAAATCGAAGAAGAATATGAACCTTCAGAATACACAGTTTCTACATGCAAAGCTGGAGGTGCTTGTGGGCTGCTAACATTTGGCTCAAACAGAGAGTTTGGTCTTGAAGGCACTAATGGGTTCCTTAGCCAATTAGGCCATAAGGAAAGGGTACAGTTGAAACATTACAGTATTCAGAACCAAACAGGCCTGAGTCTCAATGCTGACTCTCACTAGCTTTCTACCTGATGACCCATGGACCTCTCTGAGCCTCAGTTCCTCTTTCATTAAAATGGAAATCATTACACATAACTCGTCGTGTCTGTACTTAGTAAATATTCAGTAAACAGTAGGTTTTCTTTAATTTTGTTTTGTTGTTGCTGCTACTGCTTCTGTTGAAATAGAACCGAAGGAAGGATAGAGTCCCCGTAATAAGAAAATATTTCTTGAAGAATTTTATTATTGGAAGTAAAAAGAACACATTCTTGCACAAAGAAAAGAAGTCCTGTCTGCCAAGGCCAGATATCCCACTTTGCCCTCTGGAATTAAGATACAGCTATCATAAGATAGCCCAGAAAAGGTAGAAAAGCCTTCCAATTCTGCCCAGCTTGAAAATTCCCCAGATGCATAAAAATGAATAGTGAACCAATTAAAGACTACCTAAGGCACTGAGAGACCAATCAGAAACCACTCCAACTGAATAAGCAGTTAGAGACTGTCTCA
This sequence comes from Macaca thibetana thibetana, assembly GCF_024542745.1. Taxonomy (NCBI): domain Eukaryota; kingdom Metazoa; phylum Chordata; class Mammalia; order Primates; family Cercopithecidae; genus Macaca; species Macaca thibetana. The sequence goes on from NC_065589.1 coordinate 115,193,950, forward strand.
AGACTTCCTCTTTTTAGTCTATAAAACCTTCCAAGCCCCTTCAAACCTCTGCTGAAATGAAGGTGACTGTAGATGCTTCTCTTGCAGCTGCAAACTTATGAATACACAGCATTTACTAATTTGGTCTCAGACTTGTTTTTTGTCTTTAACAGTGTGATAACATATCAATTCACCACAAGTCATTAATGCATCACCCAAGGTTTGTTATCAGAGGGTAGGTAGGTTTGGAAGGGAAGTGCCACAGGGCACATATGCTTGGACAGGATCTGATGTGAGCCAAGAAGGAGAGTGTGGGGTGCCTCCTGCAAGAAGAGGAACCTGGGGCAGCTAACATGCACCAGATGAGTACTGGATATCTGGAGTGAAGAAACAGATGAAGCTGAATGGAAGGAGTTTTTTTTTAAGCAAGTGAAAAATTGCTGAAGACCAATTTTATCTAAGTCACACTTGTTTGCAGTGACTGGCATGAAAGACCTGATTTGAAAACATTGTGATTGAGCTAAAGACATCACCTGTTTTCAGGTGTAGCTCATATAAATTTGCTCTGCTGAACTTGGATACAAGAAGCAACACATTTTTTTGTTTTAATGTTGGATGTAACTTGGTGAGACACTTGATATCACAGATAGACACACAAAAGTCCTAGGAAGGGGAAAATTGCTACATAAACCAGTGTATGTGAGGGAGGGACCAGTGTCCTGACATCCCTATTAGTTCCTGCGAAGATGCTCAGTGACCAAGTTGGCAAGGCCCATTTAGAAGGTAGAATGTTCCCCGACCTGTGCCAAGCTGGGCCTCAGAGATCTTTTGCCAAGACTTCCAAGTAGGTTTGTTCTCTCTTGGTTCAGTGGAGCCACCATTCCATGCAGCATGCTGTGAACAAGTAGACCTCAGGTTTCCACTTCTCGCGGAGCCCACTCCCAATCCCTTCCCTGGTCATAGGGAAAACATCCTGAGTTTCTGAAGAGAAGAGGCTCAAGCCAGTGCTGCCTCCCCAACTCCCAGGAAGAGCCCATCTCCCCATCTCTTAGATGAGCTTCCACCTCCCAAATATGGACACTTGGCTACTGACATAGTTTGGATATTGGTGCCTTTCCAAATCTCATGTTGAAATATAAACCCCAGTGTTGGAGTTGGGGCCTGATGGGAGGTGTTTGGATTATGGAGGGCAGATCCCTCATGAAGGGCTTGGTCCATCCCCTTGGGGATAAATGGGTTCTTGCTCTGAGTTCACACAAGTTCCGGTCATTTAAAAGTGTGTGGCACCTCCCTCCCTACTCTCTCTCACTTGCTTCTGCTTTTGCCATGTGACGTGCCTTTTCCCCCTTCACCTCCCACCATGAGTAAAAGCTTCCTGAGTCCTCCCCAGAAGCAGATGTCAGCACTATGTTTCCTGTACAGCACGCAGAACTGTGAGCCAGTCAAATCTCTTTTCTTATGAATTACTCAGTCTCGGATATCTCTTCATAGCAATGCAAGAAAGGCCTGATACAGCTACCTTCATATATGGAGGCCAGGAAAAAATACTCTTAGTCTTTTAAGTTTTCTAGTTTATTTGGGACCTTTGTGCAAATAAGGAAAAAGTACCCCTTCCTCAAGATACATCACTCCCTCTGTTAGAAAATTTTCCAGATTTGTTCAAACAAGATGCTGCCATCTGCCAAAAATTTTTATATAATAAGTATACAAAGCCATGACATATATACTATAATGGAACCCCCTTAAAGGAGACACACTTTTGCAGTGCACTCAACCTGCACAATTTATAAGCATGGCTTATAACGGTATGTGGAGGCTTTGAAAGCAGAGAACAAACAGCAAAAAGCAGGATGCAAAATAAAACCCACCCTAAGAGGACATGGATGCTGACTGCTCTAACTTGCTTTGCAAATGTATACATTCTGCTTGGCTTTTGCAGAGTGCATGTTTCCAATTTCAATTATGTATCGGGTGGTCTTCTATGAGATACATTTATGCAGAATGCAGACTACAGGCCTCCAAAGTGCTATAAAAAATAATTGAAGCCCTCCTCTCTTAATCTTTAAAAGTTATCATTATCTTACCTTATGCAGAGTAAAGACCCCAGAAGTCAGTCATCAACCTGCAAATGCCAACTTTCCACTGACACCAGGGATGAGCTGCCTTCATGGCCCAGTGACAAGAAAAATACTCAATACATTGTGCTCAGACAATTGCTCCAACACTAGGAGTCAACACAGCCCTACAAACCACCACATTTGGCTTCATTCACTGCCATTCTTTGGCAGAGAGTTAAGGAGCCATGCTCTGTACACCGGGATGATAAAAAGATCATTTAAATGCCTGGAGGGGATGGGTGGTAAAGCCGAGGTACATTCAAATGTACCATCTTCTGCAGAACTGGAAAAAAGAAATCCACAGAAATTGGCAAGGAGAGCCAGCAACACATCTTTATGCTGTCAGTGAACTGAGACCCATAGGGAAAATCTTTTGGTGTATGTTGCATGGTGACAATCTACCACAATAGAAGGTTTTTGGGATGAGTGCTATTGTTTGCTCTAGCCTGCCTCTGTGAGGCAGTGCACAGCTCACACTCCGCAAACTGCTATGGGCCACTTCAGAACAGGAATGCCATGAAAAGTCACTGCTTAGCCATTGCTTCCCAGCACTGTTGGTGTATTTATTCTGCCATGTGACGATCTTGATGCCTGTGTTCTCCTCTTATTCCTCAGGCTTAACATTTTGTCTGTTTCTCCAGGTACAACCTTGTTTCCTATAGACACTGACCCTGATAATCCACAACTCCAGTTGTTACTGCTGCCTCCCCAGTTCAGCCAACCTGCTCTGGGACCCTCAGAGTAGAGTCATGCTACTCTGCTCAGACATGCTCAGTCTTGACACATCCCAACCTGGAAGCAGGCAACAGACACTCTAGGCATTTGGCTGACAGCACCATATTCCATGATCCCCTTGACTCTTTGGTCTCAATGACTTGCTGGGAGAGGTATGTGGACCCCAACTTATTCTAAGTTCTACTGTGTGGTAGTAAGATTTCAATAACATTTTAGTAAAAAAATCACAAATTCTGTACTGGAGTACCATGAAAATAGAAGAAATTGCTCTAATGAAGAATGGTAATGCATCTAGCACCCCATATAGGATGAGCTATGCCTTCTCCAATCCACACTTTAAAATAATATCAACATGTAATAACTCATTTACTAGAATAACATTATGTGACCAGTACTAGCTGCTTTCACTTTTAGCATTTACAGCATCCCTAACAGAGTAAGACAAAGGATAAGGAGTTTGGAAATGGAGATCGGATCAGCCACGCTACAGTGTACACTAGAGCAAAGTCAGGATTTGAGCCCAGGTCTATCTGACTCCAATGTCTAGTCTCTTAGTTTCCATCTCTACTGACTCTGTGTCATTTAAAGAAGAAGCAGAAGAAAGAGGAGAAATAGGAGGAAGAGGAAGAGAAGAAGGCAGAAAAGAAGAAGAAGAGGAAGACGAAGAAGAGGAAGAAGAAAAAGGCAAAAAAAAGAGGAGGAGAAGGAGCAGGAAGAGGAGGAGGAAAAAGAAGGAAGAAAACGTGTCAACAAATACAACTTGGAAGGAGCTAAGTGTAAGTGATAGTGAAGTTCAGAAGTGAGTGGAATATTTACAACTGGTTAATTGAGAAAATATTTTAAGGAAGCAAATAGGGGACCTAGCATTAAAGGGTCCCCTTAGTTTGTTTCCTTACATGAACTATTTAAGAAAAGCAAAGGGGAAGGAAGAAGAAGGAGAAAGAGAAGGAGACAGAGAAAAAGAAATAAGAAAGGAAGGGAAGGAGGAAAGAAAAGAGAAATCGAGAAAATGAAAAGGCAGAAAAGAACAAAGGAAGTTTGGTTTAGTATATAACTCCATTTGAAATGTACTCTAGGTAGTATAAGGATCCACAGCTTGATAGAATATTCTGAAACAACTTAATCATTGTCTATAGTGGAACACAATTTTCTTTAAGACAATATAAATTTTGAGCCAGTATGGAAAAGAGGTCATGCCATGAGGCTTCCTGCTAATCAATTAGCCAGGGCCCTGCAGGACATTTGAACACTGAACATGCACCTCCATTGGAGAAAACTCCAGGGCTGGCTTTCTTTTTAATGCCTTCCCTTCTTTGTCCTAGGCACTCAGAGACTTGCTAGCGTGGCAGGTGAAAATAATAATCTAATTCCACCAGATTGTTGGTAAATGTCACCAAATTGCTAACCTATGCTCTGGGAACACAGGTTCTTCAAGACAATAAGAGATTTTACATGAGAATCACTTTACCCAGTAAAACAAACAGAAACAACTTTGTTTACTTGAGAACATCTTAAACCTTTACTGTGCCATTTATTTTGGTAATATTTGATAGGTGATAGTGAATGCTATGTCTATCAGGCATTTTTTCAGGAAAATTGGTGGGGAGGAGCTGGTGTTACAACCATGTGAGAGTCCCTGACTTGACCAACTCCTCTTCCGAGACAATTTTACATTTTACTGGGATCACCCCAGGAGACTTTTAGAGTAGAAGTTTCAGAAAACAGGACAGGAGAATCCAGAAGAACGGATGCTTCCTGAGGGAAGAGGCCAGATTCTCTAAATTCTCATCATTCAGCAGCTGCCTGGACCATTTAAGGGGAAGGCCAAACCTGTCAGCAGTCCATGCAGAGACCTCCTTGGGCTCAGTGTTCATTTCTCTCCAGACATCCACAGGAAAGCTGTCATCTCCATCAACAACAGAAAATCTACATTTGCCATTTTATTAGAAAGAAAGAAAGACAGTTTTAAGAACCAGGGTTTCAAACATACTCTTTAAATTAACAAGCATCCAATAAAATATCCCTATGGGCACTGGGTTCTGGGGAAAAACAAAAGGAATAAAAAAGCAACATTTTCTATTGTCCTGGAAAGTGCACTAGGGAAAGGATTTTGTAATAAATAATGTATGAAAAAGAACTAAACCTGTCTTGTTTCACACAGGCAGGCCCTCCATGGACTTGCACATGTACTAACTTGGGACTCTCTCTCTCTCTCTCTCTCTCTCTCTCTCACTGGGCACAGCAGTCCTGCTACTATTCAAAGGCCAAGGTGGCCAACTTGCCCCAGAAGAGCCTGCCTGCCTTGTACCCAGTCCTTAGGAAACTGCAGGTACGTCCCTCCTCTCTTTTTACTGCTTGCTTTTCTGCAAGATACCCATTGATTTACAAAGGCCCACTTCCCACACAAAGAACAACTTCAGGAGAACAGCCAGAGGAGCATTAAGCCCCAGAACGTGCCCGGAGCTGGAAAAAATTCCTCTTTGTGTTGGTCGGATGAGAATATAAATGATGCCAGCGACGTTTAAGCCCCCACTGCCACCCCACGGAGGTCTTTAACCCTGCAGGCAGAATTCTGTCTGACTGGAGCAGGGACTGGAAGAGGACTTCTCTCAATAGGGGTTTCAGGCAGAGGCATGGGCTTCAGGGACTGAAAACAAAAGAACAACAGGAGGCTCCAAGTGGGTGTCTCACCATGAAAAGGCCAAGGCTAGTCGTAAAGCTGAGGCCATGAAGTCAGGATCCCAAATACATGAAAATGAGGGAAAAGGCTGTCATTTATGTAGTAAGCCTGGCACTCTTTGTAAGCTATCAAAAAGTTGTAGTTACTGGGCGACAACTGATTCAGCTGTCAACCCAGCTCTGAGCAGCAGAGCCAGCTTTGAGGAAGCTGGTCTGATTCCACAGTCTTTCCTCTGTGTCACTCTATCTCTCAGTGGCCCATAGCCATCTCCTGAAATAGTCATTTCTCCTTGATTTCTCTTTAGTTTTTAAATTCACACAGGTAACACATAGGTATGGTCTCCTTGTACACAACAACGAAAACACAGGTAACAAAAATCCTCAACTGCTATAGATGAGGACCAAGTCCTATTGGGTCATCACCCGCAATCCTGTCTTCTGCAGAGATAATTGCTGCTATCCTTTACAATCTCTCCTTCCAGAACGTTTCCTTGCCTTTACATTCACATATGGATACGCATGGAAATATATAGTACTGTTTTATGGGAGTAACCTTTACATAAATGGTGTCATGTATTGCTCTGCAGATCTTTTTCACTTAACAATACATTTAAGCAATCTTTCTCTGATAGAACATCTAGAGCTACTCCATTTGTTTTAGCCATAGCAATGTGCTCAATAGCATGGCTCTGCCTAATGTATGTAGACACCCCCTTATTGTGGGGTATTTAAACTGTGACCGGCTTTTTTAAATTGATCAGGCTCGCCGTGACAGGTAGTAATGCCTCAGGCACATTTATGAACCAAAGATAGGACAAACCTCTGAGAATTATCAGAGAAAACATCCCAGCAAAAAGAGATGCAAAGCCTGTAACAGAAGCAGAGGCTCTGGAATTTTTATCTGAAGATCCTTGGTCCTGCTTTCCCTGGTAGCCACAAATCAAATGTGTTGGACACTGAAAAGTTACTGTTAAAGCAAGACATGGCCAATCTTTTCATTTAAGGGGAAGACTACAAGTAGAAACACATTTAAAACAGGAGTCGAATCCTCCCTGGTATAAGCCAAGCAGTTAGTTCTTAAAGATTGAGAACTCCGGGCACCCAAAGCGAAAACCAACTTGAAAGGTTAATATTGACAAGGTATGGGAACCGCAGCTCTACGAACTACACAAAGAGGATTTGAAATACAGTCAACGCTTCCCACTTCATATATTTATAATTTGTTTAAGCAAATGAGAAGATAAAGTCATTCTATATCTGATCCATAAAGGTGCAGGAAGACATTAGCTAAGAAATCCAACTGATGTGGACAAATGGAATCTACTATACCAGGCCAGAGAATGAATTTTATTCACTATCCTTACCAATTCAGTTAATACTGGATTGCAGGAAGCTCCGGGGGATTGTGTGTGTGGCTTTTTTTCTTTTTTTATTCTGCCTGCTTCCCACCTGCCGTGCTTGGGAACTCCTGTGCATCTTTCCTGACTCTGCCCAGCATGCCCTCCTGCAGGACGGCCCTTATCCCACAGAGCAATGTCAGTGCTGGCAAAGCAGTGCATACATATTGAGATATCATAGCATTTCTAGTTTGACATTTAAAGTAACTATATGTAAACCCTTTGAAAGGAAATACTATGGTGCATGCTTTTTGTTCCCTCAACTTGTAATACAGTTTCTGGCACATAGCAGGTTGTCAATAAACACACATTGACCTGAAAATCTCTAAGGAATGAAAGTATTCTCCTCATTCAATAATCTCCAAAGGTCTACATACATCAGACAAGAGGAGAAAGCAGTGAATCACTGACTCAATCCTGTCTATTCACCTGGAAACTCCTTGAGGAATTAGCTCTATGAAGTAAAGGTTTTTATTTTCCCTTCAAATTCAAGTATACTTCCTAGAATCTCCAATATCTGGGATTTCATATTAAGAATTCCTCATTAATTAAACAACAGATATTAGAATCAAAGAACTCAAGAAACAGGTCTATAATTCATTGCAGCAAGAGGATCTAATCCAACATGTTTCACCTTTTCTAACATCCATTTCCTTCTGATAAATCAAAGCTCTCAGGCCCCATTCTGGGAGCTTCTGTTGTGCCTCATAGAGCTAGAGTGAGAAAATGCTCCACACCCTGGGTGAGAATCTCTTGGTTGTCCCAAGAACTGAGCTGAAGGTCGGGAAAACATAAACCATTTTCAGCACTTCCTTTACAAAAGCTTCTGACCTTAGGCATCTTTATCAACTTTTTTATACCTCAGTTTCCCCCTATAGAAAGTGGGAATGATAAACGTGTCCTGCCTATCTAATCCAGACTGTCAACTGCTACCCATTGTTGAACTATGTCGAAGCATCACCTCAGCTGTGGAGATTTCAACACCGCCCCTGCACATATTCTCATTAAGGAAAATATTATAATGGATACAAATACACAGTTTGATAGAAGAATTAAGACCTGGTGTCACAAAGATCAGTAGGGTGACTATAGTTTACTATAATCTATCATACATTTCAAAATAACTACAAGAGAATAATTTGAATGTTTCTAGCATAAAGACGAGACAAATATTTAAGGTGACAGATACCCCAAACACACTTATTTGATCTTAACCAATTATAGAATGTATGAAATGATCACATACTCCTTCAAACTATGTACATCTATTATGCATCAATTTAAGAAGACTATTTACAAAAAGAAAAGTATGCAGTGGCAGTCTGCATATTCTAGAAAGAACCACAGAGATATTTCTGGTCCCACATGCTCTTCCGGGACCTTGCCTCGCTTCCCATCAAGAGATGAAATCTATTTCTCCTCCCGTTAATCCTGAGCAAGGCTGTGACAGCTTCCACTTGTAGAATACATGAAAGCCATGCTGCACCATATCCGAGACTAGTTATGATAGGTGATAATGGCTTATGCCTTTCACCCCCTTTAGAGACATGTGCCTTTTAAAGCCCCGAACCACCATGTAAGAAGTCCATACACCATGAAGCCACCAAGTAGGACAGACTATATGGAGAAGCCAAATAGAGATGGAGAGAGGTGGCCAAAGTCCCCAATGGCTCCTGCTTTTCCATCAGCTGTGAGAAAAACTTTGGACTATAATATCTCCCTCCTTCCCCTCCCACAACTGGAAAGGGAGCAGAGAGACCAAAGAATGACTTGGGCAGGTCCAGCCTGGTGAGTAGATGAGTTTATGAAGACTTACATACAGGGCACTCCTGGGCAGGAGGAGGGCAGCTCAGAAGATCCACCCTGTCTCCCATCCCTAAGCTGCTTTTAAGCTGATTTTCTGGTTCTTTGCCTCCTGTGTGTGTGTGAGGAGTATATTTTCTTTGTTATGTCCCCAGATATCTGTGAGATGTTTGGGTTCTCAAGGACACCTGTTCCTCGGCTGGGCACCATGGCCTTGGCTCACCACCTGGCCTTCAGGGTTCAGGCAGTGGACATACACTCTAAGTAACCTGGTGGGAGACCCGTCACACTACACTGTCTCCCAGCTGCTTCTGTTTTCTCAGCACGGGTGCCAGACATGTTAGTGAATAAGCCTCACCAATGACCCCAGCCCTGGCCACTGGCTGACGGTAACCTCATACAGACCCTGAGCCAGAATTACTCCACTAAAGTTCTCCTGTAAGTCCTTGGCTTGCTTTATTACATTAAGTTTTGGGATGAATTGTTACATAATAATAGATACTCAGAACAACGGGAAACTTCTATACCTATCATTTATGCCCAACCTGGAAAACGTCTATGTCTACCATGTATACCCTACCTGCCACTATACAACTGTGGGCTTCTCTGTTGTCATCCCCTATTTAATAGTAGGATCCTCTAAATCTAGAACCATATATTATTATACCCAGTATCCAGTGCAGGGCCTACAACAATCAAAGTGTTCAATAAGTTTGCATAGATGAATGGATGGATGGATGCATGGATGCATGGATGGATAGATGAATAAATAGAGAAATAAAAGAATAAATACCTTCCAGAGATGCTATAGGACCATATAAATGGATGGATATAAAGTATTTTTAATAACACTATAAGCAAAGATTATCTGTTCTTATATGATATCTCTTATTCATCTTAAGATATGTATGATATATAGGGAGGTACAATCACAGATATTTTCTGGATGATAAATTCAATAATTTTCATGTATTCTATTCTTAATCAGCTAAACTGTATTACAAATACTAGATTACTTGTCTATTTCTCTATTATTTGTAAATGCTGTGGGAGCTAAGACTGCTTATTTTGCTTACCACTTATGCCCAGAGCCTAGTGCAGTTCATGAAATATGTATTTATTTGTTAGAGGGGGAAATAAATGGGGAGAAAAGGAAAAATACATATATCCAAATTTAACGTAGGTCTCTCTAACTGTGTAATAGTTTCTCTTACATAATCGTCACCGTTTTCAAACTTTCAAAACACCTTGGTTGTTCGCAACTTCAAACTGAATCCAGGAAACATTTGGAGAAAGGGAAGCTTAAGTCCAACACTTAAATAATTCTCAATGACAAGTATTTATCAGGCAGCAGTCTGCCTCAACTATGAGCTGTGTAGATAAGAAGAGCCCTGCCTTCTAGGGGGATCTGAACAGAATCCCAATCTGTGTTGCTCATTGAGCTCTCTCAACCATGCCATAAGCAGAAAAAAAAAATAATCATGAAGGAGCACTTTGGTGCAGTAGCTGATATCCCCTGGAGTTTGTTTTACACATAGATAAGTGTTGTGAAAGATTACGCAGCCTGTCTAAAGTTACTTCCTGCTAGTAATAATATTGAGCCCTTGGTAAGCTAAACACTTTCATATATTAACTCATTTAATTCTCACCACAATTATATGAGGTAAGAAATATTATTAGCATCTCCATCTTAACGATGAGGATTCTAATGCACAGCGAAGTCATTTGCCCACCTCAAGAAGCCAGGAAGTGGGGGAGCTGGAGTGATGTGTCTGCAGACTCCATGTTCTCCAGCACCACAGCAAACTGCCTCCCAAGCCACAGAGGTAGAACCACACAGCATCTCCCAGCTATGAGCACCCTGATCAGGCAGGAGACAGGGGAGGATGTGATCACTGACGGTTATCATGAAATACTTATCAGGGAAAATTAAGTAAATAAAATGAGCTTCATTAAAGACTTAAGGCCTCACAGGTATATCCTGGAATAACTGAAACTAAGGAGTATTAAGTGTTTTATACAAGAAATTAACAGGAAAGTAAGAAGTGGATAAGCAAAGGAAGAGAGAGTCCAACAAATCAGCAAGAAGCTGAGACTGGCATAAAAATACCACTATTAACAAATCCCTAGTAGTGGAAATGGCTAAGGGGCTTTAAAGAACAAGGACATGTAATTTTTCATTTAGAAATCGCTAGTAATATTTGCCTTGTATGTCTACGATTTCCACTTCTGAGCACACGGTTGACTTGTACTTCCTGAACCTCCATAACTGAGTTGGGTTATATGATGAGTTCTCCCTAAAAAGCTGAAAGAAGTGACATGAGTCACTTCCCATCACATACATTTGTCTCCAGAGCTCTCTTCCCCTCTGCCACGGTGATACAAAGCATTTGAGATGGTGGCTACTTTAACCTGGTTCCCTGAGTGTCTATGTGGAGCAGAACCCCCTGCTGAACTGTGGTGATGCATGGCATAAACTACATTTGTTGTTGATGTTTTTCTAATTTTATTATGGAAGTTTTCAAACATTCAGAAATTGACAGAATTATAGAGAATTTTTCTGTACCCACCACCTAGATCCTACAATTAACATTTTCCTATATTTGTTTTATCACATATCTATACATTCCTCTATCCACCCATCAATTAATTTTACCTTTTGGATACTTTTTAAAGTAAGTTGCAGACTTTAGTACATCTCAGGCTAGCCACTTCAGTATGCATATCACTTAGTAGAGCCCAATATTTGTTTGCAGGTAATTTTTTTTGACAAAATGTACATATAGTGAAATGCACAAATTTTATTTGCCCATTTGATGAGTTACATTTGTTCGTTTAAGCCACTGAGATTTGGGGCTGTTTGTTACTACAACATAACCAAGCCTGCCCTGGCCGATTCATTCCACTTCATGTTGGGCTGCCCTGTGATGTCATCCACAAGTTGCCCTTAAGTCTACTATTCAATCTAACACACAATGCTGGAGTTGATGGGCTGTGGTAAGAGGATGGTCAGGGAGGTTTCCAATATAGTGATGTGGCAACAAAATGAGACAGTAAACAGAGGAGTCAAAATGCAGAGTAGAGATTAAGAACTCTAAACAAAGTGACGTTAGAGGCAAAGGCAATTCGGAGAAATGCAAGCACAATCCCCTCACTTTCACCAAAACTATCAGAAAATATTAAAAAGAGATGTAGGCATCCCTCTGTATGCTGGAATGAGGGTTTGAGTCTATTGACTTGTCTTTATTGACAGAGTTCATTGCTCCTTCCTCCTTCTAAACCTTCTTCATTTGGCCTCCAGAACCACCCTCTCTCCTGATTCCCCTTCTGCTCTTCCTGGTTGATCACCCTCATTCTTGAGTTTATCTTCATCTCTCCCACCTCTAATAGTTGAAGTGCCCTAGAGTTCAGTCTCTGGGTCTCTTCTCTTGTCTATCCACACTAATCTCCTTGCAGATTACTTTGAGCTTCATGCCTTTAAATGCAATCAATATGATTTTTTTTAATTTCCAAATTTATATCTCCAACATGGATTTCTACCCTAAATTCCAGCTTCGAGATCTGACAGTCTACTCAACATCTCTATTTATAAGTCTAATACACACCTCAAACTTAACTCGACCAGATCAGAACTTGTGAACTTCACCCCCTAAAATTATTCCTCCTAAAGTCGTCCTCATCTCAGTTCAGAACAACTTTATCCTTCCCGTTGTTGAGACTAGGTCATATTAGACTCTCTCTCATTCTCTCTCTCTCTTCCAATATCTATATATCTATCTCTCTTTCCTCTTATTATGTCAAGAAAACTTTTTATCATTACCTTTAAAATGTATCCAGAATCTGATGGTGTCTTGCCACTTCTTTCACTACTACACTGGTCTGAGCTATTGCCATCATTCCCCTGGATTGTGTCAAAAGAGTTTCAACAGGTCTCCCTGGCTCTACCTTCAACCTCTCACAGTCTTTTATTAACATATCAGCCAGGGTGATCCAGTTACACATAACTCAGAATAAATCACTCTTCTGCTCACAGACCTCTAATAGATTCCCATCGACACAGTAAACGCTAAAAGAAATTTTAACAAGAATGTTTTGTGCTGCTCATTCCCTGGTAGTTCTTAAGAATAAAGAATCTTTTCTACGATTACTGACATTTAAAAACAGCCATTCGGATTCAGTAATTAGGACTCAAAATCATTCAGCATAAGCTATAGCTTCCCAACAGTTGTTCCACTGTGGAAGTTTGAACGACTAATTTTTATCTGTGTTGCTAACAGTAATTTCTAACCATTATATTATTACTCAATTTTAAAATGAGAGAAAGAAACAATACTGCCTTTGGCATCAGGACTTCTGTCATTACTGGAACACAAAACTGATATGATGATGTGTTCATATTAGTAAGCTTAGGCCCTGTTCTTCAGAGGTCATCACTGTGAGAAGCTGAAAAACAGATTGTGAGCTCCAAAATATCTGTCGAATGCAAAAAGAATATTGTTCTACCTGTGGAAGATAAGTACAAAAATATATAAAGAAGCTCAAACCATGTGTTTTTTCTCTTGGCATATCCACTAACTGTCACAGTGCTTACCACACTTCAGTGCTCAAAATTTATGTATTGCATGAATAATGGCAGAATGAATCAATGCTTTATCAGAAAGGTCCACACAGATGTATGTTGGAATCTGCACAAACCAACCAACCTGCTGCTTCCCTCCCTCTGTCTGTGACAATGACTCACTTTGACTATTATGGTCCATCTGCCCATCTTCTTTGATTCCCATATTCTGCAACAGTAATTGCAAAACTGCTCAAAGGTAGTAAAACACAATTCAGTCCCCTGCCTTTGCACACAAATGTTCTTTCTACTCACCTCCAAGCAGAAATGGAATAGGCATTGGATCAGGAAAGCACCCTCGCAGCACCTTAGTTTGCACAGGCTGTGTCAGCCCTACCCCAAGCCAGTGTCTGTTAGAGCCTGTGGTTCCACATGTAATTGGGCATATGTGATATACACACAGTAAGCATTTGCCTAGAAGCATAATATTAAGCATGCTGCTGCCTTCTAATACTTCTTAAAAACACAATTTAGAGGGAAAAAAATATTTTCAAAGGTGCATGAAATCTATCCTTCTCATCTTCCCCTTCAGAGACTCCAAAGTCCACTCCTGAATTAAGCTAGACCTACAGAATTTTGTGAAGTAAAACAGTCTTTTGACCTTTTCTCTATTCTTCACTCTTCCAGTTGAAAGGTTTTCACTGGCATGGACTATGATGTGATGTTATCAGCCTGCATTGGGAAACACCAAAGAAACGCCAATGCAACCCCAGGTGTCTGCAATGAGAAGATGGAAGGTGCTGTTACTTTACACAGTGTGTTCATTCGTGAGAGTCCCGAAAAGAATGTTGTTCCTGCCACAGTATTAAAGTGAATTGTGCATCTCCTTAAAATGGGCTTATTTTTAATCTCATGAACCCTAAATAGTACAACCAAACAAATGCTCCTTTTCATTTAGTTTCTAGAATACTTACAGAACAATTTGAGGCCCACCTGTTAAAAGAATGACAGACTGTATGCCCGGTCTGCATGGCTGTTTTGACTTCATTCCTGGCTATTAAAAAAATACCTCCACCAGGCCAGGCACAGTGGCATGTGCCTGTAATCCCAGCACTTTGGAAAGCCAAGGCAGGGCAGATCACCTGAGGTCAGGAGTTGGAGACCAACCTGGCCAACATGGTGAAACCCCATCTCTACTAAAGAAAAAGAAAAATACAAAAATTAGCCAGACATGGTGGCGGTCACCTGTAATCCCAGCTACTCAGGAGGCTGAGGCAGAAGAATCTCTTGAACCCAGGAGGCAGAAGTTGCAGTGAGCCGAGATTGCGCCACTGCACTCCAGCCTGAGTGACAGAGCGAGACTCTGTCTCAAAAAAAAAAAAAAAAAAAAAAAAAAAAGGCCAGGTGTGGTGGCTCACGCCTGTAATCCCAGCACTTTGGGAGGCCAAGGCAGATGGATCACCTGAGGTCAGGAGTTCAAGACCAGCCTGGCCAACATGGTGAAACCCCGTCTCTACTAAAAATACAAAAATTAGCTGGGCATGGTGGGAGGTGCCTGTAATCCAAGCTACTTGGGAGGCTGAGGCAGGAGAATCGCTAGAACCCAGGAGACAGAGGTTGAAGTGGACTGAGATCGTGCCACTGCACTCTAGCCTGGGTGACAAGAGTGAAACTCCGTCTGAAAAAAACCTCCAACAGTAATTTTTCTTCTTGTTTCCCACCTACTTCTATTTATGTTGATTTGAAAAACTGAATGCATCCTTAGAAGTGCTTTAAAGCTTTACTGAACAAGGGAGGGCACAAGCTTTTTAGGGCAAATTAACATGAAGGTCAATCTTACCAAATTTTCAAAGGCATTTTGCGGTCCTCCTCCCCAAAACCTTGGTGAGTGATGCCAACAATATGTTCTGACAATTCTTCCCCCAAATAGCAAGTAACAAATACTTCAGCCCACAATGGCTCAAAGATCTATGGGTGAGGCTTGTTCAATAACCATGCAGGACAGCTATTGGCAGGAAGAAACGTGGTGCCTGTTTATTGGCCTAGAACTGGGAGGAGGAGCACCAAATGCAAATATCGTGTATTTAACACTTTTACCAAAGACAAGCCCCAGCATAGTAACGAGGTGAAAGGTGTGAAAAACTTCAAAAGTTTGACCGCAGGAATGTCGGTGGCACAGAATGTCTTACCAGGCCCAGGCTAACTGTGTGGGACACCCATTACAATCCTACAATTTGGAACAACTCTTTAGTCAACAACCTTGAACCACCAGCTTGCTCAATTGGATCATGCACTTGTCACCAGTATAGACTGGGAAGCCTCAAGTTTACCCAGAATGAAGAAAGCTTAAGGTTGAAAATGAAAGCTAAGAGTTGATTTCTCGTCAGCTGCTGTAAAGACAAGCACAGCCTGTAAATTTTTTTAAGGCTAAAACTTTAAATTCTCTAGGCTGAATATTGGAGGGAGAGAGAGGATATGCAACAGATGTAATTCAATTCCTGTGTTACGTGTTACTAAAATGACATTGCCTGGTATTAAAAGTTCTTATAAAATAGAAAATAAAAAAATCCTCACAAACAGCATTGGAAATAAAATCCAAGTCTTGAAAAATTCAAATTGCACCTTCCATCCCAACCTCATTCCAAATCAAAATATGTATCTCTTTTATTCATAAAATGATACATATACTTATGAATAAAAGCCCAAAGCTGGGCATATTGAAATGAGTTATCTAGCCTCCGAAAGCAAATAAGATCATTTCCTTTCACATCTCTTCACTCTCAGCAATTATCTGGCTGAATTTTAACCTGACTCCGATCAGGGAGGGAGCATCTATTTGCCCTGGCTGAATACTACAGCAATCCATATGCATGTTTTCTTCCTCTCCAAAAGCCTATCTCTGAATACGATTTCTTATTAATTTTCCTCAAGCAGATTTCCACTATTAGATGTGCTGGCTGTGCATCACAAATGACCCACGTTTTAGTGGTTGCTGGTCATTATGTAAGTAAAGAGGGGAACATCTCCTTCTGTGCGACTCAATGATTTAATAATTATTAATGAGACATTATGCCTTTGTACATTTCTGACAGATGATTAAGTGCACTACAAATGTTTAACATTGCTCTCTGAGGTCTGAAAATGGGATGCCAAACGTGTCCTCCAGCTTCACACAATCAGAAAAGACAAATTAGATTACAGCAATATGGCAGCCTTATTGATTTTTTGTAGTATTTACAAACTGCAGGTAAAATGTAATATGAGAAAAAGCATGTGTGATGATGGCAGGTCCATTTGCTTGAAAGTTTTTCCTCTATCATCATTTGGAAGCAGTTCACCTTGTAGGCAGTGGTGTTGGAACAACTCTTTAGTCCACTTCTTGGGCCATGTTTCCTTCCAGCAAGCTCCAGAGGGCAGGAGGAGCCTCGTTTACAACCTCAGACTCATGCTCCTTTTTTTTTTTTTTTTTTTTTTTTTTTTTTTTTTTTTAGTCCTTGGACACAGGAACTTTGGCCCAGAGGCTTGTTTGCATGTCAGAATCACCTAGAAAAAAATTTTAAATACAGACTCTCAGGCTGCCCTCTAGCCCAACTAAACCAGAATCTCTTGAGGTGGTCACAAGGCACTGGTATTTTGTAATTAACTCCAAAATACTTCTAAAATATAACCAGGGTTGAGAACCTCTGATTTATACCATCTGCTGTGTGGGATTTAAAACATGGCCCCAAAATTCTTTGGCATGCCTCTCATTAGGAAGTACGGTCAAGGGTCCCTCCCCTAGAATCAGGGCTCCTTGATGACTTGACCAATAGACAAAGGCAAAAGAAATGCTGTGCCAGCGTTCAGGCCCAGACCTCAACAACTGGCAGCTTTCACTCCCTTGCTGTTTCTTGAGACCTTGCTCTCAGAAACTAGCTGCCATGCTGTGAGCGAGCCCAATAGCCTGTGGGGAGGCCTATATGGAGAGAAACTGAGGCCCTGCCACACAGTCTGGCTCAGCTCCCAGACTTGCCACCCATGAGAATGAGCCATCTTGGAAGTAGATCCTCCAGCACCCAGTAAAGCTGACTCAGCTGGCATCTCATAAAGCACAGACATGTTATCTCTGCTAAGCTCCAACCAGACTAAAGATTCATGAGCAAAATAAATAATCATTGTTATTTTAAGCCATTAAATTATGTGATGGTTTGTTAGGCAATAAATAACTGGAACATCTGCTCACCCAAATGGTGTCATGGAAAAGGATTTACTCTTTTAAAAGCTGCATTAGAAACATTTATGGGCTCGTTGCCTCAAAAAATATAACCTTTCACCTTCCTTTTGGTCAAAATAATGAAACCCCTCTCCCTTCTTAACACATAGTAGCTTCTCCATGAAGCCTTCCCAGTCTGTGTCAATGCTCTGCAATTTTTATAATTATATCAGGCCTTGTTTACAAAATTAATTAGCCCCTTGGTCTCAGAAAATTATAAACTCCAAATATTGAATACCAATTTTCATTTGGAAGATAGTCCGATGATAAGGTAATCACAGCCTTTGAAGAGCCAATTCTGAAAGTGTATATAAAGGCTTGGATGGAATTGATAAAAATCAAATGGAATAAGTAAGGAATGCAATGATGGGTAGAGAAATTACAGTGTGAGTCAGGGAAGGAGGGTTGTTTACATAGTTTAGCTAAGTGTCAGCACCAGGTCTTAGACTATGTATTAGTGTGGTCGGGCTGGTGAGTGCTCTCTTCCAGGCTTGTAGGTGGCCACCTTCTCGCTGTGTCCTCACATGGCTTTTCTTCTGTTAGGGGGAGGAAACTCTGGTGTCTTCTTATAAAGTCAACTGTCCTATTGGATTAGGCGCCCACCCTTAAGACCTCATTTAACCTTAATTACTTCCTTATAGGCCCTATTTCCAAATACAGTAACCTTAGGGGTTAGGGCTTCAACATGTGAATTTTGGAGGGACACAATTCAGTCCATAACAGAATAGGAAAGCCTTGGAATGAGTAGAAAAGTTTTAGACAGAATTACTTCTTTCCATCTTTCTTACATGACCAAGTACGGTCAGCCATTTTGCCATTACTGTTTCTAGTGGCGATAACAATGATAACCACTCACTGATCAAATACCAAGTGTCTGATACATCACATTATTGCATTTGCTCCTCACAACAACTCTGCAAAATACTGTAGGTTATATTATCTCCATTCTTTTTATTATTATTATTATTATTATTATACTTTAAGTTCTAGGGTACTTGTGCATAACGTGCAGGTTTGTTACATATGTATACTTGTGCCATGTTGGTGTGCTGCAGCCATCAACTCGTCAGCACCCCTCAAGTCGTCATTTACATCAGGTATAACTCCCAATGCTTTTCTTGTCAGTCCAAATTGGTACGGACAGCATTTTTCCTTTAATTTTAGATTCAGGAGTACACGTTCAGATTTGTTACATGAGTCTATTGCATAATTCTGGGGTTTGGGCTGCTACTGAACCCATCACCCAAATAGTGAACATAGTACCCAATAGGTAGTAAACATAATGAAGATAGCATCCCCAATAGGTATAACCCCTGCCTCTCTCATCAGTTTTGGAGTTCCCAGTGTCTATTGTTTCCATCTTTATGTCCATGTGTACCCATTGTTTAGCTCCCACTTATAAGTGAGAACATGCAGTGTTTGATTTTCTGTTTCTGCACTAATTCACTTACATTATCTCCACTCCTCACAACTGGACAAGCTGAGCATATGAAAATTCAGTAGCTTGTCTATAATCTAATAGTAAACTTCAGAACAGGATCTAAATACAGATCTGTAGCCTTCAAAGGCTCTATTTACAATGCTAAAACAAGCCACCTAGTTCCAGTTTTCATCCATTTCTCTCCTCACTTCAAAAAATATTGAGATAGCAAAGACTGGAAACCAACCCAAATGCCCATCAGTGATAGACTGGATAAAGAAAATGTGGCACATATACACCATGGAATACTATGCAGCCATAAAAAAATAATGAGTTCATGTCTTTGCAGGGACATGGATGAAGCTGGAAGCCATCATTCTTAGCAAACTATCACAGGAACAGAAAACCAAACACCACATGTACTCACTCATAAATGGGAGTTGAACAATGAGAACACATGGACACAGGGAGGGGAACATCACACACCAGGGCCTGTCAGAGTTGCGGGGCAAAGAGAGGGAGAGCATTAGGACAAATACTCGATGCATTCAGGGCTTAAAACCTAGATGACAAGTTGATAGGTGCAGCAAACCACCATGGCACATGTATACCTATGTAACAAACCTGCACATTCTGCACATGTATCCCAGAACTTAAAGTAAAATAAAAAAGTAAAAAAGAAAAAAAAGAAAAAAAAAGAAGCGTACAAAATACAACATTAAAATTCTAAAGTGAAAAAAAGTATTAAGTACCCACTACAATTCATGCCCTGTGTTAGAACCTAGGGATGCAAAGTCACATGACCCTTCTCAAAGAAAATATTATCTAACACTTTTTAATTCTGATACTTGTTAAAGACACCAAGAAAGACTATTCAAGGGACTGCTGCAATGAGTTATGCAGTAAGGGAGAGGGACTATGTTCAACTGTGAATGTAACATGCATAAGTGGGGATTCACAGCCAAGGAGCAAGGTGTGGGTCATTAGATGGAAAATTAATAAGAAGAAACATCAAGGTTCGGGGATTCTTGCTAGACCACCTCAACAGGATAATGGCCAAAGGCAAGCTAGAATGAAAAGATATTGGCGGTCAGAGATTTTTGCTAAACTGAGCCATTAAGATTCTTGTTAATTGGACTAAGTAGACTAAGGGTAGAGTCTAAAGATCTAGCCAAGTTAAGAAGACTCAGAGAAATTGGATTCAAGTTTGTTCAAGGAGAGAGTCTTTGTCACCACATTCACAAGAAGCTAATGTCCAACAAGAGAGAGATGTCACTCAGGAATTGCAGTGCAGGGGGATATGTTTGTGAATTTCTTACTATGCAAATAACTAGGTTGTCTCCAGTTCTCAGACATAAGTCTTTGTGCATGTCACCTCGTTTTGAAAGTGGGAGAGAAAAGTTGCTATGGGTACCACTGTTGAAGCCAAGCCAGGGATGCTGTGGTAGTGAAGTAGTGCTTCAGAGAGTACTGGAAATGCTTGGAAATTATCCAGCTGTGTATTAGGCTCTGCTTATTTTTGGCACTCAATAACTTCAAAAAAGCAAATGCATCCTGGCTCACCCTAGTTGAGAAGGTTATCCCTAGAGGCCTCCTGTACGGGTTTCCTAAAGGCAAATCAAACACTTGTTCTTTCACGAGACACCCTGTGCTTTCCTTTTCATTTATTTCCTTGGTGCCACCAACCAAATTCCTGATTGTGCTCAGCCAACCCTAAAACACAGAATGTTACTGAACCAATCTTGCTTCTTGCTTCAAATTTTACTTTAAAAGCTAGAATGCTTTGAAGTGAAAAAAGCAATCTACCTCTAAATTGATTGGAAAACTTCAAGAACTCCAGAACGTATGGCCACAGTTTATCCCAGATCCCATTGCAGACCTGAAGTTTCTGCTGAATTGATTGGAAATGGCTTGGATTGATTTGAAAATAGCTCCCAGAGAATGGAAAGAATGATTTAAGCATTGCCCAGTGTTTAAACAGAACTTAAAAGGTTTTATTTTATTTTATTTTATTTTTTTCATTTTTTTAATTATTATTATACTTTCAGTTCTAGGGTACATGTGCATAACGTGCAGGTTTGTTACATATGTATACTTGTGCCATGTT
Source organism: Macaca thibetana thibetana (assembly GCF_024542745.1). Lineage (NCBI taxonomy): Eukaryota > Metazoa > Chordata > Mammalia > Primates > Cercopithecidae > Macaca > Macaca thibetana. The sequence continues at coordinate 115,214,997 of NC_065589.1, forward strand.
GGTGTGCTGCAGCCATCAACTCGTCAGCACCCATCAACTCCTCATTTATATCAGGTATAACTCCCAATGCAATCCCTAACCCCTCCCCCCTCCCCATGATAGGCCCCAGTGTGTGATGTTCCCCTTCCCAAGTCCAAGTGATCTCATTGTTCAGTTCCCACCTATGAGTGAGAACATGCGGTGTTTGGTTTTCTGTTCTTGTGATAGTTTGCTAAGAATGATGGTTTCCAGCTGCATCCATGTCCCTACAAAGGACACAAACTCATCCTTTTTTATGGCTGCATAGTATTCCATGGTGTATATATGCCACATTTTCTTAATCCAATCTGTCACTGATGGACATTTGGGTTGATTCCAAGTCTTTGCTATTGTGAATAGTGCCGCAATAAACATACGTGTGCATGTGTCTTTATAGCAGCATGATTTATAATCCTTTGGGTATATACCCAGTAATGGGATGGCTGGGTCATATGGTACATCTAGTTCTAGATCCTTGAGGAATCGCCATACTGTTTTCCATAATGGTTGAACTAGTTTACAATCCCACCAACAGTGTAAAAGTGTTCCTATTTCTCCACATCCTCTCCAGCACCTGTTGTTTCCTGACTTTTTAATGATTGCCATTCTAACTGGTGTGAGATGGTATCACATTGTGGTTTTGATTTGCATTTCTCTGATGGCCAGTGATGATGAGCATTTTTTCATGTGTCTGTGGCTGTATGAATGTCTTCTTTTGAGAAATGTCTGTTCATATCCTTTGCCCACTTTTTGATGGGACTGTTTGTTTTTTTCTTGTAAATTTGTTTGAGTTCTTTGTAGGTTCTGGATATTAGCCCTTTGTCAGATGAGTAGATTGCAAAAATTTTCTCCCATTCTGTAGGTTGCCTGTTCACTCTGATGGTAGTTTCTTTTGCTGTGCAGAAGCTCTTTAGTTTAATTAGATCCCATTTGTCAATTTTGACTTTTGCTGCCGTTGCTTTTGGTGTTTTAGACATGAAGTCTTTGCCCATGCCTATGTCCTGAATGGTACTACCTAGGTTTTCCTCTAGGGTTTTTTATGGTATTAGGTCTAACATTTAAGTCTCTAATCCATCTTGAATTAATTTTCGTATAAGGAGTAAGGAAAGGATCCAGTTTCAGATTTCTACTTATGGCTAGCCAATTTTCCCAGCACCATTGATTAAATAGGGAATCCTTTCCCCATTTCTTGTTTCTCTCAGGTTTGTCAAAGATCAGATGGCTATAGATGTGTGGTATTATTTCTGAGGACTCTGTTCTGTTCCATTGGTCTATATCTCTGTTTTGGTACCAGTACCATGCTGTTTTGGTTACTGTAGCCTTGTAGTATAGTTTGAAGTCAGGTAGCGTGATGCCTCCAGCTTTGTTCTTTTGACTTAGGATTGTCTTGGAGATGCGGACTCTTTTTTGGTTCCATATGAACTTTAAAGTAGTTTTTTCCAATTCTGTGAAGAAAGTCATTGGTAGCTTGATGGGGATGGCATTGAATCTATAAATAACCTTGGGCAGTATGGCCATTTTCATGATATTGATTCTTCCTATCCATGAGCATGGTATGTTCTTCCATTTATTTGTGTCCTCTTTGATTTCACTGAGCAGTGGTTTGTAGTTCTCCTTGAAGAGGTCCTTTACATCCCTTGTAAGTTGGATTCCTAGGTATTTTATTCTCTTTGGAGCAATTGTGAATGGAAGTTCATTCATGATTTGGCTCTCTGCTTGTCTGTTACTGGTGTATAAGAATGCTTGTGATTTTTGCACATTAATTTTGTATCCTGAGACTTTGCTGAAGTTGCTTATCAGCTTAAGGAGATTTTGGGCTGAGACAATGGGATTTTCTAAACATACAATCATGTCATCTGCAAAGAGGGACAATTTGACTTCTTCTTTTCCTAACTGAATACCCTTGATTTCTTTCTCTTGCCTAATTGCCCTAGCCAGAACTTCCAACACTATGTTGAATAGGAGTGGTGAGAGAGGGCATCCCTGTCTTGTGCCAGGTTTCAAAGGGAATTTTTCCAGTTTTTGCCCATTCAGTATGATATTGGCTGTGGGTTTGTCATAAATAGCTCTTATTATTTTGAGGTACGTTCCATCAATACCGAATTTATTGAGCGTTTTTAGCATGAAGGGCTGTTGAATTTTGTCAAAAGCCTTTCCTGCATCTATTGAGATAATCATGTGGTTCTTGTCTTTGGTTCTGTTTATATGCTGGATTACGTTTATTGATTTGCGAATGTTGAACCAGCCTTGCATCCCAGGGATGAAGCCCACTTGATCACGGTGGATAAGCTTTTTAATGTGTTGCTGAATCGGGTTTGCCAGTATTTTATTGAGGATTTTTGCATCGATGTTCATCAGGGATATTGGTCTAAAATTCTCTTTTTTTGTTGTATCCCTGCCAGACTTTGGTATCAGGATGATGTTGGCCTCATAAAATGAGTTAGGGAGGATTCCCTCTTTTTCTATTGATTGGAATAGTTTCAGAAGGAATGGTACCAGCTCCTCCTTGTACCTCTGGTAGAATTCGGCTGTGAATCCATCTGGTCCTGGACTTTTTTTGGTTGGTAGGCTATTAATTATTGCCTCAATTTCAGAGCCTGCTATTGGTCTATTCAGGGATTCAACTTCTTCCTGGTTTAGTCTTGGAAGAGTGTAAGTGTGCAGGAAATTATCCATTTCTTCTAGATTTTCCAGTTTATTTGCATAGAGGTGTTTATAGTGTTCTAGTGTTCTCTGATGGTGGTTTGTATTTCTGTGGGGTCGGTGGTGATATCCCCTTTATCATTTTTTATTGCGTCAATTTGATTCTTCTCTCTTTTCTTCTTTATTAGTCTTGCGAGCGGTCTGTCAATTATGTTGATCTTTTTAAAAAACCAACTCCTGGATTCATTGATTTTTTGGAGGGTTTTTTGTGTTTCTATCTCCTTCAGTTCTGCTCTGATCTTAGTTATTTCTTGCCTTCTGCTAGCTTTCGAATGTGTTTGCTCTTGCTTCTCTAGTTCTTTTAATTGCGATGTTAGAGTGTCAATTTTAGATCTTTCCTGCTTTCTCTTGTGGGCATTTAGTGCTATAAATTTCCCTCTACACACTGCTTTAAATGTGTCCCAGAGATTCTTGTATGTTGTATCTTTGTTCTCATTGGTTTCAAAGAACATCTTTATTTCTGCCTTCATTTCGTTATGTACCCAGTAGTCATTCAGGAGCAGGTTGTTCAGTTTCCATGTAGTTGAGAGGTTTTGATTGAGTTTCTTAGTCCTGAGTTCTAGTTTGATTGCACTGTGGTCTGAGAGACAGTTTGTTATAATTTCTGTTCTTGTACATTTGCTGAGGAGTGCTTTACTTCCAATTATGTGGTCAATTTTGGAGTAAGTGCGATGTGGTGCTGAGAAGAATGTATATTCTGTTGATTTGGGGTGGAGAGTTCTATAGATGTCTATTAGGTCTGCTTGCTGCAGAGATGAGTTCAATTCCTGGATATCCTTGTTAACTTTCTGTCTCCTTGATCTGTCTAATGTTGACAGTGGAGTGTTGAAGTCTCCCATTATTATTGTATGGGAGTCTAAGTCTCTTTGTAAGTCTCTAAGGACTTGCTTTATGAATCTGGGTGCTCCTGTATTGGGTGCATATATATTTAGGATAGTTAGCTCTTCCTGTTGAATTGATCCCTTTACCATTATGTAATGGCCTTCTTTGTCTCTTTTGATCTTTGATGGTTTAAAGTCTGTTTTATCAGAGACTAGTATTGCAACCCCTGCTTTTTTGTGTTCTCCATTTGCTTGGTAAATCTTCCTCCATCCCTTTATTTTGAGCCTATGTATGTCTCTGCATGGGAGATGGGTCTCCTGAATACAGCAGACTGATGGGTCTTGACTCTTTATCCAGTTTGCCAGTCTGTGTCTTTTAATTGGAGCATTTAGTCCATTTACATTTAAGGTTAAGATTGTTATGTGTGAACTTGATCTTGCCATTATGATATTAACTGGTTATTTCGCTCGTTAGTTGATGCAGTTTCTTCCTAGCCTGGACGGTCTTTACATTTTGGCATGTTTTTGCAATGGCTGGTACCCGTTGTTCCTTTCCATGTTTAGTGCTTCCTTCAGGGTCTCTTGTAAGGCAGGCCTAGTGGTGACAAAATCTCTAAGCATTTGCTTATCTGTAAAGGATTTTATTTCTCCTTCACTTATGAAACTTAGTTTGGCTGGATATGAAATTCTGGGTTGAAAATTCTTTTCTTTAAGAATGTTGAATATTGGCCCCCACTCTCTTCTGGCTTGGAGAGTTTCTGCCGAGAGATCTGCTGTTAGTCTGATGGGCTTCCCTTTGTGGGTAACCCGACCTTTCTCTCTGGCTGCCCTTAAGATTTTTTCCTTCTTTTCAACTTTGGTGAATCTGGCAATTATGTGTCTTGGAGTTGCTCTTCTCAAGGAGTATCTTTGTGGCATTCTCTGTATTTCCTGGATTTGAATGTTGGCCTGCCCTACTAGGTTGGGGAAGTTCTCCTGGATGATATCCTGAAGAGTGTTTTCCAACTTGGTTCCATTTTCCCCCTCACTTTCAGCCACCCCAATCAGACGTAGATTTGGTCTTTTTACATAATCCCATACTTCTTGCAGGCTTTGTTCATTTCTTTTTCTTCTTTTTTTCTTTTGGTTTCTCTTCTCGCTTCATTTCATTCATTTGATCCTCAATCGCTGATACTCTTTCTTCCAGTTGATCGAGTCGGTTACTGAAGCTTGTGCATTTGTCACGTATTTCTCGTGTCATGGTTTTCATCTCTTTCATTTCGTTTATGACCTTCTCTGCATTAATTACTCTAGCCATCAATTCTTCCACTTTTTTTTCAAGATTTTTAGTTTCTTTGCGCTGGGTACGTAATTCCTCCTTTAGCTCTGAGAAGTTTGATGGACTGAAGCCTTCTTCTCTCATCTCATCAAAGTCATTCTCCGTCCAGCTTTGATCCGTTGCTGGCGATGAGCTGCGCTCATATTTTTTGAAAAATAAGAGATGTGCTCTTATTTTTTGAATTTCCAGCTTTTCTGCCCTGCTTTTTCCCCATCTTTGTGGTTTTATCTGCCTCTGGTCTTTGATGATGATGGTGACGTACTGATGGAGTTTTGGTGTAGGTGTCCTTCCTGTCTGATAGTTTTCCTTCTAACAGTCAGGACCCTCAGCTGTAGGTCTGTTGGAGATTGCTTGACGTCCACTCCAGACCCTGTTTGCCTGGGTGTCAGCAGCAGAGGCTGCAGAAGATAGAATATTGCTGAACAGCAAGTGTACCTGTCTGATTCTTGCTTTGGAAGCTTCCTCTCAGGGGGGTACTCCACCCTGTGAGGTGTGGGGTGTCAGACTGCCCCTAGTGGGAGATGTCTCCCAGTTATGCTACTCAGGGGTCAGGGACCCACTTGAGCAGGCAGTCTGTCCCTTCTCAGATCTCAACCTCCGTGTTGGGAGATCCACTGCTCTCTTCAAAGCTGTCAGACAGAGTCGTTTGCGTCTGTGCAGAGGTGTCTGTGTGTCTTAGTTTACTGTGCCCTGTCCCCAGAGGTGGAGTCTACAGAGACAGGCAGGTTTCCTTGAGCTGCTGTGAGCTCCACCCAGTTCGAGCTTCCCAGCGGCTTTGTTTACCTACTTAAGCCTCAGCAATGGCGGGCACCCCTCCCCCAGCCTCGCTGCTGCCTTGCCGGTAGATCACAGACTGCTGTGCTAGCAATGAGGGAGGCTCCGTGGGTGTGGGACCCTCCCGGCCAGGTGTGGGATATAATCTCCTGGTGTGCCCGTTTCCTTAAAGCGCAGTATTGGGGTGGGAGTTACCCGATTTTCCAGGTGGTGTGTGTTTCAGTTCCCCTGGCTAGGAAAAGGGATTCCCTTCCCCCTTGCGCTTCCCAGGTGAGGCGATGCCTCGCCCTGCTTCAGCTCTCGCTGGTCGGGCTGCAGCAGCTGACCAGCACTGATTGTCCGGCACTCCCTAGTGAGATGAACCCAGTACCTCAGTTGAAAACGCAGAAATCACCGGTCTTCTGTGTCGCTCGCGCTGGGAGTTGGAGACTGGAGCTGTTCCTATTCGGCCATCTTGCTCCGCCCCCAGAACTTAAAAGGTTTTAAAACAAACTATTCTAGAACTATCATTTAGCCCAGCAATCCCATTACTGGGTATATATCCAAAAGAAAACAAACCATTCTACCAAAAAGACATTTGCAGTCACATGTCATTGCAGCACCACTCACAATAGCAAAGGCGTGGAATCAACCTAGTTGTCCATCAATGACAAATTGGATTTTTTTAAACGTGGTAAGTATACATCACGGAATACTACACAGACGCAAAACAAACAAACAAAAAAACAACAACAACAAAAAAAAACAAGTCCTTTCAACAACATGGATGCAGCTGGAAGCTATTATCCTAAGCAAATTAACACAAGATCAGAAAATTAAATACCACATGTTCTCACTTATAAGTGGGAGCTAAACATTGGGTATTCATAGACATAATAATGGCAAAAACAGGCTGGGCATGGTGGCTAATGCCTGTAATCCCAGCACTTTAGGAGGCCGAGCCAGGCAGATCACTTGAAGGCAGGAGTTCAGGACCAGGATGGCCAACATGACAAAACCCCATCTCTATTAAAAATACAAAAATTAACAAGGTGTGGTGGCACATGACTGTGATCCCAGCTACTCTGGTGGCTGAGGCACGAGAATTGCTTGAACCCTGGAGACAGAGGTTGCAGCAGGCCAAGATTACACCACTGCACTCCAGCCTGGGTGTCCAGTCTGGGTGACAGAGCGAGGCTCTGCCTCAAAATTTAAAAAAAAAAAAAAAATGATAAATGACAAAAGTAGACACTGGGAACTACTAGAGGGGGAAGGGAGGGAAGGACATAAGGGTTGAAAAAGTAACCGTTGGGTACTATGCTTAGTACCTGAGTAATGGGATCATTCTTACCCTTAACCCTAGCATCATGCAATATACACATACAGCAAATCTGTAGTTGAAACCTCTGAATCTAAAAGAAAAGTCAAAAAAAAAGTGTCCTATCCAAAGGGAATAAAATAAAAGGTAAGACCATAAATATGTCTTAAAAATGTTAACACACTTTTGTCAGGAGGCTGCTGACATCTTGAGAGAGGGTGCCTCAGGAGGTCCCTCGTTGTTCATGCCTTAATCTCTGTCTCCAATCTCATCCACCCCAGAGTCGTCACCACCACTTCCAACCTGGTGCCCCCACTGCCAGTCAGCTAGGGCACAGAAACTACGTCATATATATATTTTTATTTTTAATATTTGAGTCTACTTTTGCCTCATGCTTTCCAAAACATGGCGCTGTTGGAAACAATTTAATCTACTACAGGAAAACAAAGAAATTGTAATAATTTGTCACAAAGATTTTCAGAAAAGAATGTATAATACTAGTATAATTACAGAGTCTTTCGCTCAAGGGGTTATGTTTTTATTACAGAGTTATAGACCTGCCTTTTCTTTTATTCCTGTTAGATAGAACAGTTTGTTTTAAAGCCTTTTAAGTTCTGTTTAGACGTTGTAAAATTTATGTACTGACAAACTTGTATTTTCAAACTCCAAGCTATTTACAGAAGACAGTTTACACCCAGAGCAGCCCAATGGTGTATGTCCTGGTTGATAAAGGAATTCAGTATGTGGAGATGTCAGGCAAAGTTCCAGTGAGGAAGGAGCATTAGGTGACTTTAAAAAGTTGAAGAAAAGAAGGAGAAGGAGAAGAAAGACGAAGATGAAGACGAAGACGAAGATGAAGAAGAAGAAGAAGAAGGAGGAGGAGGAGGAGGAGGAGGAGGGAGAAGAGAAGAATTATGAATTATGATGAAGAGGCAGTCAGGTTGGGGGAAAGGGAAGAAAAACCCCTCCTTCCAGAGGAAGCAGGAAATAAAAACCACCCTGGGGTCACCCTTTTAAAGAGGGTACAAATGAATGAAATCCCTTTCTTTCCATTGATAAGTTAATAACGTGGTGGATTTTCTTTCCAAGATAGACGACTGAGAAGAAAGCAAAGAGTTATGTAGTCAAATTGCTGAATACTTTTAGCTGCGTAATATTGCCAGTGAGGGTTGTAAACATGCTTTGATCTTCTCAGAGACATTAAAAAACTGTATTTAATCTAGCTTGGCCGCAGTAGAGTGGCGTAGATAGAAAAGGGGCACAAGTTTAGTGACCTCGCACGTGGCCATGTCCTAGAAAAGTGATCAGATGGGTAATGTACAGAGTAAAGCTCACTGGGTATAATACACAGATGCAGACAGGAGACCAGCAGCATGTACCTGAGAGGCAAATTTGAACCTCAGTCAGCCAAATTAAGACTTCTAGACCCAGAAATTCTAGGGTGGTGGACATAATGGACTTCCATGGTGTCATGGTGAATTGTATGTGTTAACTGACTGAGCCACAGAATGCCTAGATACTCGATTAAACATCATTTGAGCATGCCTGTGGGACTGTTTCTGGGTGAGATTAGCATTTGAATTGGTAGACTTAGTAAAGCAGATTACCCTATCTAACGTAGGTGAGCATTATCCAATCCCTTGAAGACCTGAATGGAGCAAAAAGAATAAATAAGAAAGAATTCTTTTTCTCTCCACCTGACTGTCTTCATACTGGGACATCAATCATTTCCTGTCTTCAAACTCAAACTGGGATGGGAAGATACACTATCTACTCTCCTGGGACTTCAGCTGACTAACATCAGATCTTGGGACTTGTCAGTCTCCATACCATGTGAGCCAATTCCATACACACACACACACACACACTCACACATACACACACACCCTAGTGGTTTCTCTGGAGAAGCCTGACTAATATGCACAATGACCTTTGAGTGCATAAACCAGGTCCCACCAAGACAAAGGAATCGAGAGAGAGAGAGATACAGACAGACAAAGTAGGCAAAAAGAAATAGAGCAGACGTACAGATACAGAGCAGCGAGACACACAGAGACAGAAAGAAACAGAATAGACAGAATCAAAGACAAACAAGCAAGACCTCAAGATAGCAGACAGACACATAGACGTATATATAAACAGAAGCAAAAACCTAGACAAAGATAGAAAATGAGAAAAAATACGGTATTTCATGGTGTTCTCTGTGATTTCCTCGTAGAGCTTTATTTCAGTATTGCAGAAAGCACATCTAAGGAGAAGACATGCCACACATATTTTAATCACACCTCTGCCCTGTCTGAATCTTCTGTCAAAGGTACCTGTCAGAGACCTACCTGAGCCGACTGCACAGTACCCTGGAAGAAATGATGAGCTCGGATATCTCACAGATACTCAGATACTAACCTGCAACTGCAACAGAAGCCTGAGACCTGGTCTCACCTTTGCAGATAACACCGTGTAAAGACAGCACACTGTAGACTGGGTATCTAAACAAGCTGCCAGCTGGAGTCACCTGGGGAGCTGGCCCATCCCAGACCAATTAAATCAGGATCTCCAGGGCTGGGGTATGGCATGTTTTGAAAGCACCTCAGGGGACTCAGGAAGCAAAAGTTCTGCCATTTAAGGCCATATTCCTGGTTTGTGGAGTTTAAACTTGAGAGCAATGCAAGTGGCCAGGTTCGCTGACGTTTTTTACCTGGGCACAGGACAGTTACCCCTTGCAACCCATGAGGTCTACTTTCCATGCCACTTTCAAACCCCAAAAAGCACGGAATAATCACAAAAACACGTTGTCACTGGGTACCAGGCTAAGTGCTCTACATATATCGCCTCATTTAATCTTCACAGCTTCTTGTGATATAGAGATTATCTCCGTTTTTCAGATAACAAAGTTGAAATCAGTGAAACGAAATGGTTTACCAAGGTCAACTAGGTAGGACGCAGCTGAGGCAGGATTTGCAACCAGATCTTCTGCTCTGCTGCATGGAAAACACACTGAGGGGAGACTCTTGGGTTTAGCCCTCTCATGCTTTGTGCTGTCTCCCGCACAGATGGTGCTGACAATGAAAACCAGCATTGCCTTCTGCCACAGCACAGGGCCACACGCAGGAGGCACCTGGGACTTCTGTCTGAGTGACTTTATTCTGGCCTCGCCAACTGTACGATACGCTGTCACTTAGCTTAGCCTTGTCTGAGAAAAGACACAATTAGAGCAAGAGCCCACCAAGAGTAAGAGAAGGTGAAGGAGCTTAAGCTTCTTCATTGACTTTAATTAAGCTCACCAGAGAAGTAGATCGCATGGGATCCCACAGAACTTTTTTTTAAGTTTTACTTATGTTATTCTTAATTCCAATTTAACGAAAAAAAACGATGTTTCCATTCAAATCTCTTCTACCAGTGTAGAGTTTCTCTGTCTATTAAGAAACAGTGCCATCTACTGACACATTTTCACTCTGGTTCTTGTAAACCAGGAAAAAAAAAAAAAAATTAACTGTTGTTTATGCCTTAATTTTGAATGCTTTCCAAGACATGTCCTTCCTTTCAAAATATCTGTTCTGCACTTAAACCTATATATATTATTTTATTTCATAGCCACAAATGACAAATGGGTTTGGAATGAGACTGGGACTTTCAAGTAATATGTCTTGAGAAATGGAGTCTACAAATCAAGACTTGATAAGGTGGGGCACCCAGATGGCAGGTGTTTAGATGTGAAGCCAGGAGGCCAAGGTGCCCTGCACAATGGTGACCTCACCTGTTCACCTAAGCCTGCTTGGGGGCTGTACAGCCAACCCAGAAGGGCATGAACCCTGCATTCCAAAATATCAAATACCGAAGAATCAACTTGAAACTAGATACACTTTGACTGCTACACAGAAAAATGATAAAATATTACTACGAGAAATTAAAGCATATCTAAATAAATGAAATAGGGGATTTCAAACTAAGGAATTTAACGAATTGATTGACTGAAGGGATTTCTCAATACAAGGGACACATTCACAACAAGGGTAAGTAGCCCCAAAAGGGAAAAATGTTGGGTTTGGGGATGATTAAAAAAAAAAATCTTCTTATGTGCAAAGCAAAGATACACAGTATACCTGTGGTGTTAAAATTTCACAGTAGGAGAAGTTAGGGAAAAAGTAAATAAAAAACGGGGAACTTCTTCAGCTTCAGGGGGAGCACAGGAAGAAAAATGGAAAGAACTGGCTAGGAGGTTTAAAGGTTTAATATTGTAAATATTGGAATCCTTCCAAATGGTCTGTAGATTCAATGCACTTCTAATCAAAATCCAATAGAGTGTGTGTGTGTGCATGTGCTTATGGGTGCACACTGTGAGTGTGTGTGTGTGTGACAGAGAGAGAGCGAAAGCGAGAGAGAGAGAGAACTGATAAGCTGGTAGTAAACGTATATTGAAGGAAAAGGAAAGGTAAAAGGTGCTCGACCATGTATCAAGACTTATAATAATGTTATAGTAATTAAGTCAGTGTGGTACTGTTTCAACAACAGGCAAAGAGACTGACAGTATAAACTAGAGAACCCAGAAACAGAATCATGGACATTTGGACGGTGGTTCACAGAACAGTGGAGAAAGGACTGTCTGTCAACAAATGCTTCTTAGATTTCCATATGAAAAAAATTAAAGCCAACCCTTAATTCATAATTTCTGATGGATTGTAGATATAAATGTGAAAAGCAAATCAGCCACGTTTCTACATCAGTGGTTCTTAAAGTGTAGCCTCCAGACAGTGACAGCATCACCTGGGAACTTGTTAGGAATGCAAATTCTCCAGCCTCACCCCAGACCTGCTGATTCAGAAGATCTGGCAGTGGGGCCCAGCAAGCCTTATTTTGACAAACTATCTGGACAATTTCGATGCACGTTCATGTTTGAAAGCCACCGTTTTAGAAGCTAGTTTAGGGGAATATTTACACAATCAAGGTAAGAAAAGGCTTCTTAAACAAAACACAACTGTAAAGAATAAGATGTGTAAATAAAAATGTAGAATGTCTGTTCATCAAATGATAGCATGAAGAAAGTAAACAAAAAAAGCAAGCTGCAGAGTGGAGGAAGAAATTTGCAACTCATAACTGACAAACACTCATATCCAGTATCCAGAAGGAACGCCTACCTTTCAATAAGAAAAAGGCAGACAGCCCAAAAGAAAAATGGGCAAGAGACCTGACAGACATTTCTTAGAAGGAGACAGCCAAATGGCCAACCAATGTGATAAGGTACTCAATGTCTTTAGAAATTTAAATATATATATATATAATTACAATGCAGTCTAATTACAAACCCACCAGAATACCTAAAATTAGAAAGACTGGCAACATTCTAGTGCTGGTGAGAATGTAGAACAGGGACTGACCAGCTGTTCCTGTAAAGGGCCAGCTAGTACTTTTCTTAGGCCTTGTAGTCAAGAGACAACAATTAGGATATTATGAAGGCAGGCGCTTATATAACATGAGAAACTCTTGACTCTCTCCACCACATTTGACTGACGTGGACCAGTGAGGTGGTGGGAAGGCTGTGTCCCAGTTGTGGTTGGCTGGAAACGACCTGAAGGAAGAGCAATGGGTCTGAGGAGTCCTGACGGGGAGGAGAAGTGGGAACAGTCACCATGGTCACTTTCCCTCTCTGCCCTAGATACACTTGATCTCAACATGCCCTTCTCTCCTGAGGAGCCTGTGTCAATTTGAGGCTGATAGTTTCTACCACTTGGTGTGCCAGCAGCTGCCAACAGCAGAGTCCCCAGAGTGTAGATGGTGACCAGCCAGGCCCCAGGCAGCAATGAGGCATGGCTGCTAGCAAGAGAGAAACAATGGCACAGGCGGACGGCCCAGCCTAGTCTCCGTGATTCACAATGCTAGCCCACTCCACTGGTGCACTCCGTATTTGACTGTTGGTCACAGTTTGCTGACCTCTGATGTAGAACAAGGGGAACTCTTTTAAACTGTAGGTAGGAGTAAAGTTAGTACACTGTTTTGGAAAACCACTGGTATTGTCTCCTAAAACACAAGTACAAAGCATACTCTGCAGTTCCTAAATATATATCCAACAAAAATGCATGCACATGTGCATGCAGACACATGAACGAAAATATTTATAGGAGCATTAGTCATAAAAGCCAAAATGTGAAGTCAATTATCAAATGTCCACCAGCATTAGAACTGGAAAATAAATGTCAAACTATTCACATAATACAATTCTTTACAGCAATGAAAATGAAAAAAAATTTGCCACTTCATGTGACAGAGATGAGTCTGATGGAGAGAATGTTGAGAAAAAAACACATTCCATATGACTTCATTAATGAATGTGTGTTTAGGTATGTATGTTTAGCTGATAAAACTATAAAGAAAAGCAAAGAATATATTACCATGAAAGATAGTATAGGAGCAAGAGAGTAGTGATGGTGCTTGGAAGGGAAAATGAGGATGCTTCTGAAATGTTGACCATATTGTATTTCCAGTCCTAGATGGTAGAAACAGTAGGGTTTGCAATGTCATAAATCAGAGATTGGCAAACAATATGGCCCAAACCTAATCTCCCACCTATTATTGTGAAGAAAACTTCATTAAAACACAGCCCATGTTAGTTTACACATTGTCTATATCTGTCTTTTTATTAACAATAGGATACTTGAATAGTCATAACAGACATCATATAGCCCATGAATTCTAATATATTTACCATCCAGCCTTATATACAAAAATTTGCCAACTCCTGTAACAAACCATTGAGCTGTACATTTCTAGTTTGTATATTTTTCTTTATACATGTCATATTTTATAATGTTAACTATGTATATTTAGTTATATAGTTATATATGTAACTAGATTCCATGTTTAGCTCTGAATCATGTTTGACAATAGACATTCAATGCATAAAACAACAATCACATCAATTATCTTCAAGAAAACAAATGTCCTTTTCTTTAATTAAATATATTGATTATGTAGACAAAATAAACTGTGCTTGCCTCTAAAACTTATTTTATTCTCAATTTCCACATCTGCAACAGAATGAATCATCAACTTTCATTCCAAATACTTGGATGATGTATTTCTTAAAGCTGTTTTGTAGATTGCAGAATGATACTTGAAGGCACTTGAGACAAGCGTCTGGCCACATGTTGTCATGTCTCTATTAGAGTTTTTCTTAGAAGATTGAACTCATGTATCTATACACTCAACAAAGGCACTATATTCAGTCATACTTTATTTATTCAGTGTTGTGGAGTAAGGCAACTTTTGAATAGTTTGAGTTTCTCTCTCTGCATTTCACAATTCATCCATTTAACAAATATTTACTTACAGCGTACCATACCAAAACTTGTATTTTCAGCATTTTAATGCAAGTGTTTCTGAAATATGTTATATCTTTCTCTGCCTTTTACACAGAGTTTGACCATTTAATCTTTTATGACTCAGCCTCATTACGGAATCAAACTATACACCGATATGCAGTATTCAAATGTGTGTTTTAACTGAGAAGCCTTTTCTAGAATTCCGACAAACAAAATAGATGCAAAGAAAAGTTGAAGAGACAGATGGGTGTGCAACAGAGTCCCACCCACTAGGAATTCCTGAGATGACCCAGAACCACAAGATTCCAGGAATAGCCATTGGAAACCACTGGTCATTTAGTAACACTCTCAAGAATTGCTGAGAGATAAAAGGCTGCTCCTGTACTCAACAATCCTAAATTACATTCTGAAATTGCTGTCTTTTTTTTTTTAAGTGTGTTTTATAGTGTCCTTCTTAATGTCAACAATCGCTTCTAGGTGAATCAGTGTAGATCCCTGTATCTGTGCTCTGTCCACCCACTAACCCTCAATATCCATGGTTTCTGGAGATGGGGAAAGTAAAGTCCCCAGGCTTTCTAGAAGTGTGGGTAAATTAAAAGTCCACACACTTTATTTAATTTAATAAATTAAAAGTCCACACGCTTGGGAGACTTTCTCGAATAAAGGACATGGGCTTTACATTCTGGACCTTGAATGATCTCTCTCGATGGTCAAACACCTATTTTTCTAATTTCCAGATTACCAACAGGATATTAGAAGCTAGGTAACATCTACATAAGTAAGGACATTTTCTACCATCAAGATGAAAATGGATTTGCATTGCAGATGGTGATTTTAATTTCTCAAGTGAGAAAACGTTTCTAGAATCTCTTAGTCACATCTACTAGTAACTTTCAAATATGAATAATTGGATTAACTGTTGTATGTTTAAATTTACTTATAAAAATACATATTCATAATTACTCACGAAGAAAAAATTCCTCCTCTCTCCACTCCTATACCCGACCTCCCCACACCCCCACCATGCATACACGCACACACAAAAAACTTTGTTGTTATTGTTGTTATTATTATCATTATTATGATTTAGAGGCAGAATCTCACTGTCTCCAGGATGGAGTGCAGTGGCACAATCACAGTTCACTGCAACTTCGCACTCAACTTTAAGTGATCCTCCCTCCACAGACTCCCAAGTAGCTGGAACTATAAGCATGGGCCACTATACCTGGAAAAATCTTTGCTCTTCACCCAGCAGTCTTAGAGTTTACCAAATAAAAGAAGTTCTGTCTAGAAATAGACTGCTAAAGCCGGTCACGATGGCTCACACCTGTAATCCCAGCACTTTGGGAGGCCAAGGCGGGTGGATTACCCCGAGGTCAGGAGTTCAAGACTAGCTTTGCCAACATGGTGAAACTCCATCTCTACTAAATATAGAAAAATTAGCCAGGTGTAGTGGCAGGAGTCTGTAATCCCAGCTACAGGGGAGGCTGAGGCAGGAGAATCACTTGAACCCAGGAGGTGGAGGTTGCAATGAGCCGAGATCATGCCACTGTACTCCAGCCTGGGTGGCAGAGCAAGACTCCATCAAAAAAGAAAGAAAGAAGGAAAGAAAGAAGGAAGGAAAGAGAGAGAGAGAGAGAGGGAAAGAAAGAAAGAAAGAAAGAAAGAAAGAAAGAAAGAAAGAAAGAAAGAAAGAAAGAAAGAAAGAAAGAAAAAGAGAAGAAAGAAGAAAGGAAGGAAGGAAGGAAGGAAGGAAGGAAGGAAGGAAGGAAGGAAGGAAGGAAGGAAGGAAGGAAGGAAGAAAGAAAGAAAGAAAGAAAGGAAGGAAAAGAAAGAGAAAGAAAGAGAAAAAGAAATAGACTGTTAAATCCATTCTAATAAGATATGTTTGACCCTGGCACTTCGAAGCTCTGCTAATGGCAGCCATATTGGCAAATTGATGTCCTTTGCTGACATTATGAGAGCATTGGGAAAAGGAATGCATTAAATGCATTTATAAGAGAAAATTCTTAAGCATGCTTATAGAGCAAGGAAACCACAAAGGTACCCTGACTCTGTTACATCCAATGACCAGCTACCCAAACAAAGTCAGCTCAATAGCTTAATCCTGACAAGATATTCCTCCAGGGAATTAAAACATCCTGTAACTTAAACTTTGAGTTTCTTTCTTGTCGCAAAACATTTTGTCTATAAGGAAATTGTGGGGTTTGGGTAAACCACGTTTTTAATGGGACTGACTGTAGTATCTTATTTCACATATGTATAAAATCTGAAAGATAGACAATATCTTATAGGACACCTCTATCCACCAGATTTGTAATGCATAAATACTTCCTGCCAATTCCTGCCAATTTGTTATCCTTTTTGTCCTTGAATATAGGGTCAAAGAACTTTCTGGACTAGTTCTACATTTGTTTAATCCTTACCACAATATATTCATTTATTAAGTATTTGCATTTGGTACAACTTTTATTTTTGATTCAATATAGGTTTCACTGAAAAGTCAATAGATTTTTCAGTAAAAACTATCAAATCCTTGCTAATGCTTGGGAATAATTAGACTTCAGATAAGTAATGTTAAACCTACGGGAGTCAATCCAAAATATAAGAAGAATAAACAGATAATCTTTCATTTCTTCAGGATGATATAGCGTTACTACCTGTATCTCATTTCAAATACTGTGAATGTCTCCCACCAAAAGAAATCATTTACATAAAAATTACACTATTTTAAACTAATGCCTAACCTGACCATTAGTATGTATCTAAATATGAGAAGTATTTATCTAAATATTAAAATGAATGGCCCAGATTAATAAAAAATACTACTGTGGTCTGAATATTTGTGTCCCTCCAAAATTCATATGTTAAAACCTAATCCTGGAAGAGATAAGCATTAAGAGTTGGGGTCTTTGGGAGATGCGTAGGTCCCAAATTAGATTAGAATAGTATTAGTGTCTTTATAAAAGAGACCTAAGGTAGCTTATTTGCCCCTCCCACCATGTGAGGACACAGGGAGAAGGGACCACCTGTGAACCAGGAAGCAGACGTTCATGAGATACTGACTCTACCAGCACCTTGAGCTTGAACTTTCAGCCTCCAGAACCGTGAGAAATTATTGTCTGTTGTTTAGAAGCCACCCAATTCACGCAATTTTGTTGCGGCAACCTGAACAGACGAAAACAAATATTTTATGGCTACAGATCATATCCCCTTTGAGCAATCAGTTATTCATTTGGGAAAAAACTCAGCGTTCTGGAAACAGAAGTTCTAAAGGAAAATTTGGGATAAGTCTGATAAAAAGAATGGAATCTTAAGAAATCCACCACACACTCAGCACAGACCTCACAAATTATCAGCTATTCTAGCCCAATAACAAGGTGGAGAACCAAAGTTAACTCTTTTTTTTCCTTTAAGAAGAAATGAACCATATTTTTATTACTATAACCAATATCAAATTTATATTCAAAACCATCGCCAGTCTTTTAGAAGGGCTGGTCGCAGTGGCTCATGCCTGTAATCCCAGCACTTTGGGAGGTTAAGGAAGGAGGATTACTTGAGCCCAGGAGTTCAAGACCAGGCTGAGCAACATAGGGAGACCCCATCTCTACAAAACATTTTTTAAAATAACCTTGGTGTGATAGCACGCGCCTGTGGTCCTAGAGATTCAGGAGGCTGCGATGGGAGGATCACTTGAGCCCAGGAGGTCAAGGCTGCAGTGAGCCATGATCATGCCACTATTCTCCAGCCTGGGTGACAAAGCAAGACCCTGTCTCAAAGAGAAAAAAAAGCAGCAGCAGCAGCAGTAAAGCCATAAAAGATTGTTGAATATTACAGTTAAAAAAAATGATAAAACTCAGAGTACATCAAAGCCACTTAGGCTGCTGCTGCTACATTTTGAGTGAAAACGTCTATAGTAAATCCAAACTTTAAATGGGGACTGAGGCACCCCTCTCATTTGCACTAGGGATAATTTATCAGTTGTACTCGCGGTAATAGACTGTGGTCCTTGAAATCAGACAGAAATGCTTTCAGGGCCCCCTGGTGGTGATTTAAAGACCTTGACAGCAAGATCAAAATGTCCATGAATCAAATAAGCTAAGGTAACCTGGTTCTGGAAACTCCTATCGTCTCCAAATTGCTCTTAACATCTTCAATGTGTATAGTTTGTCCTGTCTCAACCAAAATGGATTCAATCTCTCTATTTGTAGTCTTCTACAAAAGAAAAAATATTTTTCTTGCCTTTCAATTTGCTGCAACTTAACAAAGAAAATAAACATTTAGTATCTTCACATGAATAATACTGTTTCTCTGTTTAGCTAATTTTAAGCAAAAATATCGACCTTGTACAACACCATGATTAGTGTTTCACAATAAAAACTCATAAATCTGTGTATGGTTCTATTTATTTACTTCTTCTCAACACTGGGAAATGAATTACTGTTGAAGCAAATCTTTTAAATGTCAATATGTTGCTGAAAGTGGTGAATTTAATAGGATAAAAAGGATATTACTGATTTCCATCAAGAACTGCAACCCAGAAAAGGACTTACTCCACGGCCTATTAGAGTTTAAATACTCTACCCAGCCAGTTGAGATAGATCTACTAAACCACCTCTGTAAAGATACCTGAAAGGTAGACTGTCTAGTTAGTAGAATCCAGATTCACCAAAGAACCTGCTCAAAGGTGCCTGTATTAGTCCATTCTCACACCGCTAATAAATACATACCAAAGACGGCATAATTTATAAAGGAAAGGGGTTTAATTGACTCACAGTTCCACATGGTTGGGGAGGAAACTTGCAACCATGGTGTAAGGGGAAGCAAACACGTGTGTCTTCACATAGCAGCATGAGAGAGAAGTGACGAGCAAAGTGGGGAAAGCCCCTTATAAAACTATCAGCTCTCATGAGAACTCACTCACTATCACTAGAACAGCATGGGGGAACTGCCCCCGTGATCTAATCACCTCCCATGAGGTCCCTCCCCCAACACGTGGGGATTGCGATTCAGATTACAATTCAAGATGAGATGTGGGTGGGGACACAGAGCCAGACCATATCAGTCCCCTACCCTTGGCTGAATATTATAATCGACTGCGGATTATTTTTTAAATGAGGAAACTAGCCTACTTACAGAGATTGTGATTTAATTGGCCTGGGCTGAGGCCAGAAGATCGGTATTTTGTAAAAGCCCCTTGGGATATTCTTAAGGACAGCCAAGGTTGAGAACCACTGCATAGAGGATGCCCTTATTCTCAGACCCCTAAGCAAGGCATTTCAGGCTGCTCCTGTCTGATTGTAGCTGAGTCCATGCTATAAAGTAGCACTTTCTTCATTCACCTTTCTCCACTTCTGATGTTTCTCCCTCTTTGTGATTATAATTGCAATGCAAGATTGTAATGTAGTCAATAATAAGCTTTATTTTACTATTGAATATGTCATGTTTAAAGCCAATTGCAAATTTGAAAATCTCATTGCTCACAGAAATTATAAAAGTTGAGCTACACAGAAAATTTTGGAGTTGTAAAGTTGGTAAGTTAGAGTTTTTTATATTGCCCAGTCATCAGATACTGAAGTTTACTGGGAAACTTCTCTGCAGGGTTTTGTTGTGAATTAATAACCTTTTGAAACATTTTAATCCTTGGCTTCTGTGATACCACATTCTCTTCTTACCCTGCCATTCTCTCTGGTTACTCCTTTCCATTCTTATACTCAGTGTTCTCACACTTTAAGAAGCGTAAGAATCACCTGGAGGCCTAAAACACAGATAGGTAGGCCCCAGCCCCAGTGTAGGTCTGAGGTGGGGCCAAAAAAAAATGTACATTTTTTTCTTTTTTTTTTCTTTTTTATTTTGAGATGAAGTCCTGCTCTGTTGCCCAGGTTGAAGTGCAGTGGTATAATCTCGGCTCACTGCAACCTCCACCTCCCGAGTTCAAGTGATTCTCCTGTCTCAGCCTCCCGAGTATCTGGGACTACAGGTATGTACTATCATGCCTGGTTGATTTTTGTATTTTTAGTAGAGACTGGGTTTCACTGTGTTGGTTAGGCTGGTCTCAAACTTCTGACCTCAAGTGATCCGCCTGCCTTGGCCTCCCAAAGGGCTGGGATTATAGGCGTGAGCTGCCACACCCGACCAAGAATGTACATTTCTAACAAGTTCCCAAGTGATGCTGCTGTCACTGGTCTGGAGGCCATACTCTAGGAACCACTGTCCTACAGTACATATTGAAGTTGCTCAAGGCTCTATCCTAGGCTGTGTTCTCATTTTAATCTATACCCTCTCCTTCATAATTACAGCCAAGACTGTCCCCAGTATTACAAAAATAACCCCACATTTCTATCTCTGACCAGTTTCTGGTAACTAACCAGTTCTGGTAAGTTTCTTCCAGGCTCCAATTGCTTACTCAACACCTCAACTTTGTGGTCTCATCAGCATCACTATCTCAACATTCCAAGGCCAGATTTGTGGATCTTGACCCTACCCAAACCTAGTTGTCTTTCTCTTCCAGCATTCCATAATATAGTGAATGGCTTCATCACTCAACTGTACAAGCCAAAATCTTATGATTCATCATTGACACCATCCTGTCCCTCCTGCCCATGACTAACAAGTAATTTATTCCAAGGTCTATCTATTTTTACCTTATAAATTTTAAAAAATTTTTATTTTAACTTTTGTGTGTAATAGTAGGTATATAGATATAAATATAGGTAGATATAGGTATATAGATATATATATAGGGTACTTGAGACATTTTGATGCAGGCATGCAATATGTAATAATCACATCATGTAAAATAGGGATATCCATCTCTTCAAGTATTTATTCAAAAAGGGTAATTGAATTGTTTACTGCCTAAATTTTTTGCAAATATGTTCACTTTTTTCATAACTGCTACCTTCACCCTAATCCAGACCATAGTCATCTCTCACCTGGACTATTTTAGTTTGTTTTGTGTCGCCATAACAAAATACCTGAGACTGGGTAATTTATAAAGAAAAGAGGTTTATGTAGCCCATGGTTCTGCAGGCTGGGAGGTTCAAGGGCATGGCTCTGACTTCTGAAGACGGCTTTCATACTGCATCAGAACACAGAGGAGAAGATCAAAGAAAAAGCAGACACATTGGAAGAGAGAGAGCTCAAGGGGCCTGCTGGCTTTATAACAATGCACTGTTATGGGAACGAATACCCACAAGAACCAATCCAGCCTCACCAGAACAAGAACTCGCTCATTACCAAAAGAAAGGAACCAAGTCATTCAAGATCATTCAGGATCTGCAACCATAAACTAAACACCTCTCACTTGGCCCCATCTCCCAACACCACAACACTGGAGATCAACTGTTAACATAAGTTTTGATGGGGCAAACCACATCCAAATAGAATACTACTGTTCTCCCATATTCACACCACTTTCCCTACCCCATCCCTGCACCCCAGTTTTTTCTCTACGCTACAGGCAGTTATTTTTCTAAATGAAAATCTGATATTACTCTCTTCCCTTCATTGGCTTTCCATTGACTTTACAAACAAAATGAGAGTCTAATTTAACTTAGTTCACAGGTTCTGGAAGACACTGGCCTCCATACACCTTAATAGCCACTTTTGGCTCACTCTAGGAACACCAGCCATAGGATCTACCTTTCAGCTCTTTGAACCCTCTCCTAGCTTCACCCTCTACAAAGACCTCATCCATATCATCTGACACTGCACACAACCTCACAACCTCTCCCCATCTACTCATGCACTTTCTTTGCCTAGTTAACCCGAGCTCGTTGTTCAGCCCTCAGGTAAGATGTTCCTTTTTCTGGAAAGTTCTTTGTTATACAATTAGGATTCTTGACTCCAGAAGACCAAACTCATTTTTCTAAAACAATTATTTGTAACGTCACCTTTATGGTCCTAAAATTAAACTTACAGATTAACCTCCCTGTACATATAGTTTAAAAACAACCAGTGAGGTACCAAACCATAATATGAAGCAGAAATAAAAGGAAAGCAAATAATAATTTAAAAATTCAATATGTGAATGCCTAGTCATGACCACCTGAAAAGATTCAACAAGGTAATCTCATGCTTGTGTATGATTTCATATACGGAATCATTAAGAATGAAAGAGCCCCAAATGCAGATCAATACAGATTTGTTGTATTGGTGACTCAACTGCCATAAGCCGCTTTGCCATCATTAACATGATTTCCCAAAATGATGAACAACTCTCATTAAAGTTGCAAACAAGATGAAGTACAATCTTCCCTCAATTTACGCTGAATTAAAACTATAACATTACAGTATCAGGAAGGATTAAGGGGAGACCTGATTTAAAAGGAAAGGTTTTCTATCACTACACAAAGTTTTAAAAGCCTAATATTTTAAAATTAAAATATAGCGCTATATAAGTTGGGTACCATTTCTAGATACTTAGAAATACAGTGGTATCCACCAGGCAAAAGAGCTTGGAAAGTTAAAGCAAGTTGCCACTGGGATGGAGACTGGAGTAGAAGACTTATTTTCTACATGTTCAAATCATGCAAAAATATTTTGCATTTATATGTAAAGTGGAGTTTTACATATAATGAGTTCCAAGCTCAGGTAATTAAACACATGAATCTCCAGAGGATATTTGAAAGTCACATGTGAAGGGAGACAATCCTTTGAATCAGGTCTTTCCTGGGAGGTATAGGGTGTCTAGCACTCTGTTTCTCTCCCACTGAATGCCTCCCATCATATGTGAGGACAAACCAAGATGCTCCCTCAAATTTCCAAAGTTCCTTCTAGGTGACAGAGCTGCCCCCATGAGAAACAATGGTTATCATTGCCTTTAGGACTTACACCATACTCTGTCCCAGAACCCTGCTTTTCATTTGTAATAACATATTAACCTGAAAATATTCAATTAGTGCCTGATGCCGTCCCAGACTCTAAGCAGTGGGAGAACAGCGAGTGTCTAAATTTTGCTCCCCGTTGTGTTCCTGGTGCTTTGCATGGTGCCAGCATACAGTGATTACTCAATCAGTTTGGCTGAATGAACGATGGCACATGATTTCTCTCATGCTGAGTGCCAGAAGAGTGAATAGCTCTACATGTGGCTCCACAGTAGCACCAGAAAGGGCACTAACTGGAGTCCAGCACAGCCAGTAAGGAAGGCTGCCTTGATGACAGTTCCTATGCATCTTTCCTGTTAAATTTAATGCATTTCCTTTTTTCTTAAGAACTATCAAGTTAGGCTTATACTTCCATTGCCACCAATGCCAAAGTGAGAGCCAAACCAGCTGATTTGTTAATCTTTCTTTCTTTTTCTTTCTTTCTTTCTTTTCTTTCTTTTCTTTCTTTCTTTCTTTTCTTTCTTTCTTTCTTTCTTTCCTTCTTTCTTTCTGTCTTCCTTCCTTCCTTCTTTCCCGTCATTCTTTCTTTCTTTCTTTTTCTTCTTTTCTTTCACAGGCTAGAGTACAGTGACACAATCACAGCTTATTCCAGCCTCAAACTCCTGGGCTCAAAGGATCCTTCCACCTCAGCCCCCTGAGTAGCTAGGACTACACGTGCATGCCACCATGTCCAACTATTTTTTAAATTTTTTGTAGAGATGGGATCTCACTATGTTTCCCAGGCTTGTCTCAAACCCCTGGCCTCAAGCAATCTTCCTGCCTTGGCCTCCCAAAGTGCTGAGATTACAGACATGAGCACCAGGCCCGGCAGTAAGTCTTTAGACCCTCAAATATGGTCAAAAAAACACAAAACAAATTGTTCATGAAAACCAAATCTGGAAGAGTTAACAAAAAACTTCTGGTTTAATTCTCTGCCTTTGGGTTATTCACAAATAAGGAGTAGCCAGGGCAGTTAGACACCCAAAAATACATTCAGATCACTATTGCTTTATTTCATATATGATTATCAGGAGCAGAAAGAAAGGCTAGGTTACTCAAAGTTAACACATTAAGAACTGGCCAAAATCAGGCTGGATTCATGATGGGGTGACAGAGGGCTTTTTCTGCCACAAGTCACACATGAGAAAAAATATATATAATTTTATATGTATATAATTACATTTATCATAATTATAATATATAATATAGTGATATTAACATATTATTATATATTGTGATATATAATGAGGAAGATCTTACAATCTTCCTCATTATAAGTGAAATATGGCTAACTGTCTCCCCTCAACACACTTCTTATGGTATTGGGGGAGATATTTATCAAACCATATAAATATGCCACAACTTATTGAAAATGTTGGCATTAGGTAACAGGTCCAAGAGCAAACAGACAAGATTGAAGAAGTAGGATACAGACATCCTTATAAAATTAAAAATAGGCAGATAATAAGTTATTTAAATGAAAAACAAGACAATTAAGATGTCTGAGAAAGACAAAAATCTACATGTCTCGTAAGACAATATTTGCATGGATATAATGAGGTGGGCGTGAACTAATAATTAATAATTTAAAATGGTAACATTACTCTATCAAGAAGGATTAAGAGAAAGACTTATTAAAGGGAAGAAAAGTGTCCTATCATTATAGAAAGTCAAAAAAGTCTAGATATTTAAGATACAGAAGTAAATGAATGACTTAGAAATATGATATTTACTTAGAATTTAAAAGAAAGAGCAGAAAGTTAAAGCAAGTTTCCACTATGATAAAGACTGGAGTGAGAGATTTATTTTTTCCCTTGTAAATGTCACAATACTTTTTATTTTTATTTTTACAAGTATTATCTTGATAACTTTTTTTTTTTTTTTTTGAGATAGGGTCTCACTCTGTCACCCAGGCTGGAGTGCGGTGGTGTGATCATAGCTCATTGCAGCCTCAACCTCCTGGGCTCAAGCAATCCTTCCACCTCAGCCTCCCAAGTAGCTGAGATTACAGTTGCTCACAACACCAGGCTAATTTTTGTTATTTTTTTTTTTTTTTTTTTTTTGGTAGAGACAGGGATTTGCTGTGTTGCCCAGACTTAGCTCAAATTCTAGACTCAAGAGATCTGCCTACCTCGGCCTCCTAAAATGCTGGGATTACAAGCTGAGCCATTGCACCTGACCTCTTGATAACTTTTTAATATTTACGTTTCTAAGGAGATCTGTAAGCAAGCACTATGAGCCACGTGAACTTTTAAATCATATATTTATTCAATTCTGAGTCCTGTTAAAACGTATATGATTTGCTGGGCACAGTGGCTCACGCCTGTAATTCCAGCACTTTGGGAGGCCTAGGCAGGTGGATTATCCCGAGGTCAGAAGTTCAAGACCAGCCTGGCCAACGTCGTGAAACCCCGTCTCTACTAAAAATACAAACATTAGCCGGGTGTGGTGGCAGATGCCTGTAATCCCAGCTACTTGGGAGGCTGAGGCAGGAGAATCACTTGAACCTGGAAGACAGAGGTTGCAGTGAGCTGAGATCACGCCATTGCACTCTAGCCTGTCGACAGAGTGAGACTCTGTCTAAAAAAAACAAAAACAAAAACAAATTATATGATTTAATATATTGTTCCAGTCACAAAAATTCAAATTCTCAAGACTGCACATACAGTACAGAACTTGAGCGATTATGGATGTATTTTCTCAGATGTTGGTTTAGGAGCAGACTGTGGACTAGAAACTTTAAACCCAGAGCCATAATGACTTAATGGCAAACTATATATTTCTAGGTGACTTCTTGGCCATAAGTTACTTTAGGTACTGAAAAGGGTGAGCTAGGTTTGCAGGTTTCGTCCATATTTCTGTGTATATTTGAAAGAGAGAAAGGGAGAGAATCCCTTATCACGATTCCTTAAAACATTTCTTTTTGGTAGCTGAATAGGTATAAAGAATTGAGGTGCACTCTGTTGATGGAAAAGAGATTGTAATCCTTTTTTTTTTTTTGAGAATATTCATGTTAAAAAAAAAAAGAACAGCTTATTATAGAAAAGTCCTCTACCCTGGGGAAAATTATGATTTTAAAGATTATGAACCTGTCAGTCTATAAGTTATGAGCTAGAGGCAGCATCTGAAGTCTTGATTAATCTGCTCATTATTCAGTTGACCCTACTTGCTAGTCTTGAAAAATCAGTAGTGCTAATGTTACTTCAAGTAGAAAAACGTGGGAGTCACTTCTCAACTGCAAGAGTCTGGGAAGTTTTCTAAATGGTGAAGTCTATACAGAAGTGATCTACTAAAATGGGTCCTTGGTACTTTATGGCTTGAAGTCTGTGCCTCCAAAAGGCTCTATTCTTCTCCCGCCCCTTGCAGAATTTCAAGCCAAAGGTTCTGAGCTGTACTGTGTGGCTCACATGTCTGTATGAAAGAAGGCATAGCCATAGCCAAGAATCTAAGCAGGACTGAGAGCATTTTCATTCATTCATTCATTTTCTATTGAATCTCAACTATGGGCCAGGCACCACCACACTGCATGCTAGAAAAACAAAACAAATATAATAAGATACGTTCCCTGTGGCACCAAGAACCCATAGCCCACAAAGCACATCTTTGATGAGCTCTCCAGCGACTTTCAGCCTGCGTAAGGCTTTCTTCACAAACACAAAACAGCAAACCAGAGAAACACCTTAATGATACCTGCCAATGTTTATTGAGCTTTTTTTCTGTGTAATAGGATTGTTCTAAGCACCTGACACGTATTGACTCATTTCATTTTCTCAGTGATCCAATGAGGTAGTTACTAACATCATACCCATTTTAAAGATAAGAAAATGGAGCACAAAAATTTAAGTAACTGGTCCCAAGTTTGTATAGCCTGGCATCAGGTCTTGTAGGTATAAGTATTTCTTTCACACAGATGTAAGGC
Source organism: Macaca thibetana thibetana (assembly GCF_024542745.1). Lineage (NCBI taxonomy): Eukaryota > Metazoa > Chordata > Mammalia > Primates > Cercopithecidae > Macaca > Macaca thibetana. The sequence goes on from NC_065589.1 coordinate 115,242,027, forward strand.
AAACCAAATGAAAATGGAAAAAAAGAATAGGCCGGGCGCGGTGGCTCAAGCCTGTAATCCCAGCACTTTGGGAGGCCGAGACGGGCGGATCACGAGGTCAGGAGATCGAGACCATCCTGGCTAACACGGTGAAACCCCGTCTCTACTAAAAAAAAAAATACAAAAAACTAGCCGGGCGAGGTGGCGGGCGCCTGTAGTCCCAGCTACTCGGGAGGCTGAGGCAGGAGAATGGTGTAAACCCGGGAGGCGGAGCTTTCAGTGAGCTGAGATCCGGCCACTGCACTCCAGCCTGGGCGACAAAGCGAGACTCCATCTCAAAAAAAAAAAAAAAAGAATAAAGAGGAATTCTTCTTTCATACTTTCATAGTCATAGAGATAAGTGACTATGTGAGTGAGTTTACTCCAAGATAAAGGGAATCAATAATAGCCAGCTACCTGGACATGCTGTCAGCTAACACCACCACATGCATAGTTTAGGCCTTCCTTTGCCTACACCTGTATCCTTACTCTAGGAAGTCTTATGCAAATGAATTCACAGACAGCTATTTGCAAAAAAACAAGCCCAGGGGAATGAAGCACTAAATATAATACTTTCTAATGTTAGGTTGAGCTGAGAAGACAAAAAAATAGAAAATAACTGATGAAGTACACTTTTTAGTACTGTTTGTTCCATTTCAATGCCTTATCTAAGGAACCTAGAGGAAGACGAATCTCTACAGGGGTTAGAGGGCCCACAACATGTAGATAATATTGATGCTATAGACTCGTAGGTAACCTCTATAGCATGGGACAATGAGGTATGTACATGACAGGAAGATACATTGAGAATGCAAGTGTGGGGATGTGGAGGTCAACAAGAAGATGCAGATGAATCTCAATAAGAGCCACCAATACCTATGAAAACTTCTTAGAATTGAGACCCTTGTTGGATATGAAGGACCTCTTCAAGGAGAACTACAAACCACTGCTCAATGAAATAAAAGAGGACACAAACAAATGGAAGAACATTCCATGCTCATGGATAGGAAGAATCAATATCGTGAAAATGGCCATACTGCCCAAGGTTATTTATAGGTTCAGTGCCATCCCCATCAAGCTACCAATGACTTTCTTCACAGAATTGGAAAAAACTAAAGTTCATATGGAACCAAAAAAGAGCCCACATTGCCAAGACAATCCTAAGCCAAAAGAACAAAGCTGGAGGCATCACACTACCTTACTTCAAACTGTACTACAAGGCTACAGTAACCAAACAGCATGGTACTTGTACCAAAACAGATATATAGACCAATGGAACAGAACAGAGGCCTCAGAAATAATACCACACATCTACAACCATCCAATCTTTGACAAACATGAAAAAAACAAGAAATGGAGAAGGATTCCCTATCTAATAAATGGTGCTCAGAAAACTGGCTAGCCATATGTAGAAAGCTGAAACTGGATCACTTCCTTACACATTATACAAAAACTAATTCAAGATGGATTAAAAACTTAAATGTAAGACCTAAAACCTTAAAAATCCTAGAAGAAAACCTAAGCAATACCATTCAGGACATAGGCATGGGCAAGGACTTCATGATTAAAACACCAAAAGCAATGGCAACAAAAGGCAAAATAGACCAATGGGATCTAATTAAACTAAAGAGCTTCTGCACAGCAAAAGAAATGACCATCAGAGTCAACAGGCAACTTACAGAATGGGAGAAAATTTTTGCAGTCTATCCATCTGACAAAGAGCTAATATCTAGACTCTACAAAGAACTTAAACAAATTTACAAGAAAAACAAGCAACCAAACAACTCCATCAAAAAGTGGGCAAAGGATATGAACAGACACTTCTCAAAAGAAGACATTTATGCAGCCAACAGACACATGAAAAAATGCTCATCATCACTCGCCATCACAGAAATGCAAATCAAAACCATGATGAGATACCATCTCACACCAGTTAGAATGGCGATCATTAAAAAGTCAGGAAGCAACAGATGCTGGAGAGGATGTGGAGAAATAAGAATGCTTTTACACTGTTGATGGGACTGTAAACTAGTTCAACCATTGTGGAAGACAGTGTGGCGATTCCTCAAGGATCTAGAACTAGAAATACCATTTGACCCAGCCATCCCATTACTGGGTATATACCCAAAGGATTATAAATCATGCTACTGTAAAGACACATGCACACGTATGTTTATTGTGGCACTATTCACAATAGCTAAGACTTGGAACCAACCCAAATGCCCATCAGTGATAGACTGGATTAAGAAAATGTGGCATATATACACCATGGAATACTATGCAGCCATTAAAAAAAGATGAGTTCATGTCATTTGCAGGGACATGGATGCAGCTGGAAACCATCATTCTGAGCAAACTATCACAAGGACAGAAAACCAAACACTGCATGTTCTCACTCATAGGTGGAAATTGAACAATGAGAACACTTGGACACAGGGTAGGGAACGTCACACCCTGGGGTCTGTCATGGGATGGGGGGCAGGGGGAGGGATAGCATTAGGAGAAATACCTAATGTAAATGATGAGCTAATGGGTGCAGCAAACCAACATGGCACATGTATACATATGTAACAAACCTGCACATGGTGCACGTGTACCCTAGAACTTAAAGTATAATTAAAAAAAAAAAAAAGAATTGAACCCTTTGTCTTTGGAATCCACTGGGGACTCTGCTTGTCCAGGTCTTCAGGCAAAGAAGTAGATGAGAATGGTGGCTAGAAAAATAGGGAAAGTAACTCTCTACCACCAATACATGGTTGTTTGCATAAGAAGAAAGCCACCCAAACCAATAAAGGAAGGGGAACCAACTCTCCATGGAAAATCAAAAAAGGAAATGACTTTTTGCCTTTTCTTTCCTCTCCCTTCTCGCTGCAATGCTCAAGGAACAAGCACAAGCAATAGAAAGGAGGAGGAAAGCTTGCAGGCAATGCATCATTGCTCACCTTCAAATCTTTAGAGAACCTAGCCTGCTCTGGAAGGGGAAGGGACATTTGAATTGAATGTGAGAGTGAGACACTCAATAGACCAGACATTTTAATAACTAAAGATAGCAGAAATGATAGAACCAAACTGAAATATAATTAAGGTATCCCACAGTGTAGTGAGTTTAGGGATCTGACAGGACATGGTAAGAGTTAAAAAGCCACATTCTACAATGTTTGCACCCCAAAGGGTTTGAGTGAGATCCCTCAGTCACATCAGTTTCAAGCTGATTTGTTTTATGAGGTGAAAAAAAAATCATGAATTAATGCAGAAGTAGTCTCGAGATATATCTTAAACTACCCCAGTCCAAAATATGTGACACTCGTAAAATCCTAGTTCAAATAATTCCAATTTAAGCCTAACTCAATGGCTAATTATGAATGGCTAATGTCATTGTAAATATCTGATATAAATATGTCCACTGTGTACTGGACAGAGAGGAGCAATTTTTTCTTCAATCAGATGCCTATGTGACATGAGGGCAGCAATAAATATCACAATTTCAAAGGGAAAAATGATTTACATTTGAATTTCTGCCTGAATTCTGGGCCAGACTTGCCACTGAGCCATCATCAGTATTTCTTTTCTTTTTTTTTTTTTTCTTTTTTAATGAGACAGAGTTTTGCTCTTGGTGCCCAGGATGGAGTGCAATGGCACGATCTTGGCTCACTGCAACCTCCATCTCCTGGGTTCAAGTGACTCTCCTGCCTCAGCCTCCTGAGTAGCTGGGATTACAGGCATCCACCACCAAGTCCAGCTAATCTTTTGTATTTTTAGTAGAGATGAGGTTTCACCATGTTGGTCAGGCTTGTCTTGAACTCCTGACCTCAGGTGATCCACCCCCTTCAGCCTCCCAAAGTGCTGGGATTACAGGCGTGAATCAGTATTTCTTTTGGCTTATTTTTGTTTTTTGTTTTTTGTTTTTCAATTTTGTTTTGAGATGGAGTCTTGCTCTGTGGCCCAGGCTAGAGTGCAGTGGCACGATCTCGGCTCACTGCAAGCTCTGCCTCCTGGGTTCATGCCATTCTCCTGCCTCAGCCTCCCGAGTAGCTGGGACTGCAGGTGCCCGCCACCAAGCCCAGCTAATTTTTTGTATTTTTTAGTAGACATAGGGTTTCTCTGTGTTAGCCAGGATGGTCTGGATCTCCTGACCTTGTGATCTGCCTGCCTCAGCCTCCCAAAGTGCTGGGATTACAGGCACGAGCCACTGCACCTGTCCCAGTATTTCTTTGGGAATATCCCAGTTCATATTTTTTGTGGATAGTGATTGAAAATTAACTTTCGTAGGACAAACAGACTATTATATTACATAATTTTAAGAAAATATATTTATGTTTCATTTTGCCTTTAAAAATGGTATTTTAACTTGAAGGTGCAGATTAACACAGTCTCAGTATTGAAAGGACAAGACGTGGAGATCCCATTAATATTGAACCGAATTGTCCCTTCATGATACTCAGATACAGGGCCCCTTTGTTTTAGTGGAATTATTTTCCTTGTCTAAAACCAGGTATATGATGTCTGTTTCACTGCCTCCTTTCAGTGTGTAGGAAATACATATGACTATATAATCAATTACTTTTAATCAGCAGGCCTAATGCTCATGACAGAGAGTACTCAACTCTATCTTCTCCATGCCCCAATCCCAGAAGAAAGGTCTTTATAGCCCACCAGCCTCTACTTTGCAAGGTATATGCTAGATACCCCCAACCCTCTTTCCAGCTCCAGCAATCCATGAATCCTTGTAACAACAGTACTTCTGCTTTTCCTATCCCAGATCAGGCTCCAGGCACCCCTCTTTAAGAATACAAATCAGACATTCCGTCAAATAAGAGGAGTTAGTCTCTGTTTGTCTTTGCATAAACCCAAACAGGAAACTTCTGGAGAATTGCAACAGGCTATTCTCGTTCATAAGCTGGAGAATCAAATCTTTCATATGGTCTATATCATGTTCAGCTAAGGTACATGGAGATACTCCTTTTGGTTTTTGATAACCATTTTTTTTTTCATCTTCTGAAAAGGGATGTACTACGTCAGTTTTCAGCATGGGGCTTTAAGAAAATCTCATCTCAATAATCACAACCCTAGACTCATAGCTAACACATTCTCTTTCCTTGGATGCTGAAAGTTGACTCTGGTTTGGGTATATTGTTCCAGATTAATCACATTAATGTGGTTATTACTTCAACACACATTTTCTGTATAAAACATAGAAATTCTTCATGCTTTGGTAATTATAGTTATCTTTAATTTACTCAGAAGTAATTACATGAATGTATATGAGATGTTTCCCTTGTTCCTAATTTCTGACCCTGGCAGAAATTCCTATCTTCAGCTCAAAGGTTGTCTCATAGTCGTTGGTTTTAACTGGCTATTCCTATTCCTGAATAATTCCCCATTAATTCTATTATGTGTGCATGAATAATAACGACTATCATCATTTAATAAAACCTAAGCATCAAGCTACAGTGTGCTTAGCATATGACCTAACTAAATCCTCGTACAACTCTGTGGGATAATTATTACTATATCCTTGAGTAGATAAAGAAATTGAAGCAAAAAAAAAAGGTAAATATTTGCCTAAAGTCACATAGCCAGTAAATGACAGAGCTGAAATTCAAGCCTATATCTCTCTCATTCCAAACCTTGAGTGCTTAACCGCCCCATTTTGTTTTTTTCTTGAAATCTAAGTATTTTGTTTGAAAACTGTAATGTGCTACATTCATATGGTTATAGTTTCTAAACTAAATGTTTATATATTTTAATATAACACTATATATAATTGTATATACTTATATATTATCATACACTTCATTACATATGTTGTATAATGTACATGAGAAATATTATATATAAATATGTAAAAATACATATTTATATATATATTGCATATACATGATGCTGTTCCTGACTGACTTTATTACCTTCAAAACAACGCACCACTTCCACTCCACCCTCAATGAAAATATGAATTCTATAGGTGACAGTTCTTTCCTTAAATTAACCAGTAAATATTACCCGTTATGTCCTCCAAATCTATCCTTAGTTCACTTTTTTTCCATTCTTCCTGTCGTTAGTTTATGCAGCATAAATCAGAATCAATTTACTGAATGTCTACTATGTGCTCAACCCAGTTCTGGAACCCACGGGTAGTATCTCTGCCCTTAAGGAACTCACAGTGTACTAGAAAAGAAAGATACTCAAGAGAGTATATTACCATCCAGTGTGAAAAGAGCATCCACAGAAACCATATACAACATACCGGTAGCCATCGGGAGGGCATAAGAGTTAGGGGAACTTTCCAAGGGAGGCTGCATTGAAGCTGAGTCTGGAAGGTGACAGGTGGGTAAGACTAAGTGGAAGCAGAAAAGACAAAGCAGGATTGCCAAGCAATGGAGGTCATACAGGGGCATGACACAAGCACTCAAACTGTTTCCAATTCACTCCTGAATTACCAAGCCAGTCACCAGCAGGTCTCAATGCTGCCCCTTATCCAAACCCACCTGAACACTGCTGACTAATAGATCCTCCAAAAGCATAACTTTGATCATCCCACTGCCCTTCTCAAGAATGTAATATTGCCGTATGTCATCAAAGTATGCCCACACTGCCACCTCTTATTAGAGACCTCACGATGTGTTCCCACATGTCCTTATCTTGACTGTTACTTACCAGCGCCTCTCAAAAACTGCTAATGAGTCTACTCCTTGTTGACAGGAGGCACAATCCTACCTTACACTTCTATTTATCTCATTCGCCAGCCAAATTCTATCCAGGCTTAGGATCCAGCTCATGCGCCACCTGTTCTTGGCCCTTTTTTACCTGCTCTTGTTGCCAAAACTGTTGGGCAGTTTCATCACAGACTCAAAATTTTATCTACAGAACAAATTTAGCCCCATTGAGTTCAACTTCCTCATCAATCTGCAGTTACTCAAGTTGTGATGCATTCCTTCTTCTACTCATTCAAGAAATATTTGTGGGTCATCTTTTATATTTAATTCTTTTCAAACTAAATGTCCCATACCAAATTAATTATCTCTCCCATTTTCTCCTTTCCCTTCCTCCTTTCTACCACCATTCTCCAAACTTGTTTCCTCTTCCTGTATTTTATATAACACATCCCAAGATGGAAAATTCAGAAGCATTCTTTACTCTTCCTCTCACTTTACTCCCACATCCAATTGGTCACCCAGTTATGTTCATTCTTTCTCAGAAAATATATTTAAACTCACTCTGTTCTGACACTGTGAGCTTCATAACATCCCTGCTGAACTGCTGCAACAGTCACCTGATCGATTATCTCACCTCTATGCTCTCCACTGCTACCAGAAAGCATCTTTTTAAAACAGGATGCTAAACATTTATTGAGTGCCTGCTAAGTGCTAGGTAATATGTGGGGCATACAAGTCTAAATGTGACTAAAGATGTCTTTGACTCCTACCAAAGTGTGAGCACTTTGAGGGTGAGAGCTTTGGTTGATTTCTCTTTATCCCTAGCACCTAGCCTATTTCCCAGCATGTTACCATTGATAGTCAATACCGGTTTGAAAATATGAATCAATGGAAAGTTCTAAGTGTGGGCGGTCTCTAAAGACAAATGAAATAACATTCCTGTCCTCAAGTAGGTAAAATTAGCTGAGAAGTTATGACGCAGGAAGGTAGTTCGATAAATTTCACAAAATCAGTTGGTGGGGAATCAGAATTCTCATTCATTTTGTTGGAGTAAAATAGCTAGGTAGAGGGTTGAGATCTAGTAAGTGCTTCCCTAAACTCATTCTCCAAAAGTGGTCAATTTTCAGAAATTTTTAAGGAAATAAGTCGGTGTGGTGATTGTAAAAATTATTATGAAAGGATGATCATGTAAATACCAACACTACTTCAAGAGGGTAAGGGGTTGGCAAAGAGGAGGGAGATCATGGGTTGTACTAGCTAAAATGAAGAACTAGTTAAAAAAGACAATGTGGTAAGGACCATGGGGTGGAAGTTAGCTTCTGGTTGGTAGTCACACCTCTCATTTATTCCCAAATACAAATTGTTTAGGAAATGGCAAAAATCACATTTCAGAAAATTTTCTTTATGCAATGTGGTATCCTGGATTAGATCCTGGCACAGAAAATAAACATTAGGTGTAAGGAAGAGGTCCAGTTTCAGTTTTCTGCATATACAAAAATTAACTCAAGATGGATTAAATATTTACATGTAAAACCCAAAACCATAAAAACCCTAGAAGAAAACCTAGGCAATACCATTCAGGACATAGGCATAGGCAAAAACTTCATGACGAAAACTCCAAAAGCAATTGCAACAAAAGCCAAAATTAACAAATGGGATCTAATTAAACTAAAGAACTTCTGCACAGCAAAAGAAACTATTATCAGAGTGAACAGGCAACCTACAGAATGGGAGAAAACCTTTGCAATCTACCCATCTGACAAAGGCCTAATATCCAGAATTTACAAGGAAATTGAACATACTTACAAGATAAAAACAAACAACCCCATCCAAAAGTGGGCAAAGGATATGAACAGACACTTATCAAAAGAAGACAGTTATGCAGCCAACAAACATGAGAAAAAGTTCAACATCACTGACCATTATTTGAGAAATGCAAATTAAATCCACATTGAGATAGCATCTCATGCCAGTCAGAATGGTGATTGTTAAAAAGTCAGGAAACAATACATGCTGGCGATGCTGTGGAGGAACAGGAACACTTTTACACTGTTGGCAGGAATGTAAATTAGTTCCACCATTGTGGAAGACAGTATGGCAATTCTTCAAGGATCTAGAAGCAGAAATACCCTTTGAACCAGCAATCCCATTACCGGGTATATACTCAAAGGAATATAAATCATTATACCATAAAGACATATGCACATGTATGCTTATTGCAGCACTATTTACAATAGCAAAGACATGGAACCAACCCAAATGCCCATCAATAATAGACTGGATAAAGAAAATGAGGAATATATACACCATGGAATACTATGCAGCCATATAAAGGAATGAGATCATGTCCTTTGCAGGGACACGGATGAAGCTGGAAGTCATCATCCTCAGTGAACTAACACAGAAACAGAAAACTGAACACCGCATGTTCTCACTCATAAGTTGGAGTTGAACACTGAGAATTCATGGACACAGAGAGGGGAACAACACACACCAGGGTCTGTTGCGGAGTCGGGGGTGAGAGGAGGGATTTTAGAGGATGGGTCAATGGGTACAGCAAACCACCATGGCACACATATACCTATGTAACAAACCTGCACATTCTGCATGTGTATTCCTTTTTTTCAGGAGAAATAGAAAGAAGAAAAGAAAAGAAAAAGGACATTAGTGGGAAAACTAGTGAAATCTGAATAAAGTCTAATTTAGTTAATAGTAATTTACTAATGTTAATGTCCTTATTTTGATAAATGTATCACGGCTTTAAGTTGTTAACGTTAGGGAAAACTGGGTAAAGGGCACTGTCTTTGCAACATTTTTGCAAGTCTAATATTGTTCCACATAAGAAGTGTATTAAAAATAAATTCATTTCCATCCTCTTATTTCCACAACATACTGGACAAGCAAGAATCAGTCTATGATTCAATCATCAGTGGTCAGACTCTATGACTCAAAGGGAAGTCAAATGCAGTTCAATTTAACATTGTCACTATCGCCTTATTCACTCAAGCCTGACCCAGCTCCTAGACTCTTTCCCCCTGCGAATCTCCTCCTATTCTCCTGGCTACGAATCTGCTCTTGATCCCTTGAATTGTTACTTAATAGCATATTAAGGCTTGTCTTTGACAGCCTTTTCTCTGACCTTAGATCTTTGTTTCCTCAAAAAATACCTCCCACCTGCGTAGCATGTGTCCTGCCCTCCCACCCATCCCTCTCTATTATATTGCATTGTCTGGTTGTAACATCTTCCCAGCATTTCGCTTCATGTAAAGGTATTTTGTTCAATCACTTGGTTTACTTATACCTGTCTTCCCTTATCTAGGCAGTAATCTCCTTGGAAATAAGGACTTTTCCTGTCTTGTTTACTGCGGATTCCTGGGGCCTAAAACAGTACCTGGAACAGATAGATGGTATTTTTTTGAATTAATAAATGAATAAACTTCTTGAGAGAAAGGTTTCTGTTATATATTTCTCTGTCCTCTCCAGCTCCTAGGACCACTGCAATAATAATGACTTGTCATGAATTGTGGTGATGCTCTTTAAAATGATCTCTCCACTCTTATGTCCATCAGTTCACTGAAGAAGACCTTTCTTAAGTACCAGCCATCTGCTTTCTACAATGTAGAAATACACAGAACCAGACTCTGGTCCAGGAAAGTCAGGTCATGTGAAGGAGGCAACATCATGCTTATTTACAATAACATAGCACTTTTGAAGTTCCAATACACGACAGAGTGGTTAACCTTGTAGAAAATAGCATTTGAAAGTTCCTAGAAAATCACTTTAAGAGTCCTAATGCAGTGATTGGAGTGGATGAGTCAGTTATTTCTGGCTCACAATTCTATGATGTTGGTGAAATAGATTGATTTCTTTTCCCAGCGAAGTGGGACATTTTTTATTTGAATGACAAGAAACTACACAAATCTGCTTTTTATTTTACAAACACTTGTCTCAGGTTTAAGGATCTCAAGTGAAAACTGAAAAAAAAAACAGCATGAGTAAGACCTGTTCTATGTTAAATTTAATTATTTTTAGTCAGGAAGTAAAATACAGCAACTCCTGGCCGGGTGCAGTGGCTCAGGCCTGTAACCCCAGCACTTTGGGAGGCTGAAGTGGGCAGATCACCTGAGGTCAGGAGTTCGAGACCAACCTGATCAACATGGAGAAACCCCATCTCTACTAAAAATGCAAAATTATCTGGGTGTGGTGGTTCATGCTTATAATCCCAGCTACTCAGGAGGCTGAGGCAGGAGAATCATTTGAACCCGGGAGGCAGAGGTTGCGGTGAGCCAAGATCACACCATTGAACTCCAGCCTGGGCAACAAGAGCAAAACTCTGTCTCGAAAAAAAAAACACAAAAAACTACAACAACAACAACAAAAACACAGCAACTCCCTTCCTGCTTCTGCCTGCTGCTGGCTCAGTGCCAATGCACAATGAATACTGAATGACAGACTCCAACCCCAGACCCCTTCCCAAGGCTAGGATGTTGCTCCTGTCATGTGCTTCCTTTTCATTGCATCCATCATAGTTTACCATAATTGTTTAATATTCTGTCTTCCCCATGTAAGCGCTGTAAGCTCCACACAGGTGAGCCAGGTCTATCTTGTCCACCATTTTATACCCAGGATTTAGCACATGCCTACCACACGCTCTTAGCACAAAAATGCTCAAAAAATAATTGCATAATGACTATATTATGTGATTGTTTTATGGCGAATGACCATATTCTGAGGAGAGAGACCCCTGTGACAGAGAGCCCAAGCAAGAAGTTTTAAAGACTGATACTCATTCTGAATAGATACCGGGATAGGCTCCAGCTGTGAGGAACAACAGGATTTTCAGAAGCATGTGATTGTTACTTCACCCTCACAGATAATTTTTGAGTAGCTAACCCAATGACATTGTTTTCTTTGCTAGAGTAACTGCTGATGTGGCCTTAGAAAATTCACTCTGTTAAAAATAACTCTCAACCCTAATTTTGAGAGTTGATTTGATGTTATAATTTCTCATTCTTCTTCTTAAAATCCAGAAGAATTGGCATTGGTAGCTTTATCTACATTTCTTAGAAGGTTATCAATCCCTAACATTAAGCATTTCCATGCACCTCAAAGGATCGGCTTCTCTGATCTAAATGTCTTAAACAACTCATAAATGTGTGTTTTTCTGGTTTTGAGGAAATGACTGCCAATCTTCCCTACTAGCTAGAAAAAGTCACTCTAGAAAAAAGGGAGTACCTTTCCATTACTACTACCAAAACACAGCCCCACAAATTTAAGTTACAATATAAAGGAAATAACAAATTTTGAGCACTTTCAATATAGACGTCAGTTATATCTATTTCAAAGTCACAGACCCAAAACTCACACATGTAATCATGTAAATATATACGTATGTACATAGAGATAAATAGATACATAGGTGTATATACATATATATGCTGATATATATATAAATTTAAACTGGCATATATATTTACACTGAGATAAATGTTTGTGTGTGTGTGTGTGTGTGTGTGTGCTTCAATTTCTGACTCATCCTTCAGCCTGCCTGATCACTAACAACTTAATCTAAGCACATTATTATTTGTTTGTCTTGGTTTTCCAGTCCAATCCAATGTGATTTCCAAGTCAATTCTTTCACATTCTGTTTAAACTCCCTTCCAAGTTTTCTCCCTCTCTGTTCCTCCCTATGATCACGTCTAATCTCCAGAGTCTCATGTTCTGCCACTCCAAGTAAACAGGTTAATCCAGGTTTCATGGACTCTTCCAGTTGTTCAGCTCAAACTGATTACTATTAAGGGGAATTTGAGTGCATTGGGCCAATTTTTAAAGACAAATACGAATTTGTATGGAAATCTCCAAGGATTTTAATGTTGATAACAATTTTTTTAAAAACTAAATACTGTATGCATACCCCTGTCTTCCTCTCCATCCCCCAAAAAAGATGACTATTAGCTAGTCAGATTGCAATTTCTGTCCTGGACTCCTGAAGGGTCCATGGGTATACTTAGGGAATATATAAACCTCTTTTTCAAACTGCAGTCAACCTATTATTAATGTAGTAAAGTTAATTTAAATTCATAGCAATCAGTATTTTTAGTAAGCTAAAAAGAATAATTTAGGATGGAATGAATGGACTTGGAGGAAAAATAGAGTGAAAAGCAAGAATATTATTTTGAGAAATGTCATATTTATGTGTGTATGTGTACCAAGTGACACAGAAATTGTATTTCTGAGGAGAGTGGCCAAACAAGTTTAGAAACGCATGTATATAATTTAGTTTTATTCAGTTTCCCAAATACAGTCATCCCTCAGTATCCACAAGGGATTGAATCCGGGACCCTCTATGGGTACCAATATCTTAGGATACTCAAAACCCTTACATACAATAGTGTAATATTTGCATTTATTTACACCCAACCTCCAGTATACTTTAAATCATTTCTAAATGACTTGTAATACCTTATGCAACCTAAATGCTATGAAAGTGGTCATTAAACTGTATTATTTTTAATTTTTTTTTGTAATGTTTTCAATGGGGGAGTTGGTTGAATCCACAGATAGGTAACCCAGGTATAGGGAGGGTCAACTCTCTAATTCTGCACCCACAGAGGACAGGAACATAAAAATGCCGACTCCCTATGGACTGCTTCCCCTCCACGCTCTTTCTTCAATCTTCCTCTAGGGGGTGCTCAAATTAGCTTTAGCACAGCGTGAAGCCAGTGCAGGGCCTGGCCTCCACTTCTCCAGGGGGCGATGCAAAGATTTTGGTCGCTAAAGGTATCGTGGTGCGCGCGTCTGGAAGCATTTCCGCTCTGGAGCATCGTCGTTCCGCCGGGTACCAGCGTTCCTGTGACGCACTTCCGGTTAGCTGAGCTGCGCACATGTGACCGGAAGGGAAGTAACGTCAGCCTTGAGAACTGAGTAGCGGTGCCGTGTGGCGCCTTGTTCTAGAGAACTGAATAGCTGTACTGTGTGGCTCCTTGTTGTAGGCACTTCTTGGACACCATGTCTCACCTGCCGATGAAACTCCTGCGTAAGAAGATCGAGAAGCGCAACCTCAAATTGCGGCAGCGGAACCTAAAGTTGCAGGGTGAGATGCGTTGACTCGCGGTGGCTCAGGAGTCCCACGCGCCAGTCCTGGCGCGTTCGGGCGGCCGGGGGCCCAGCTGCTCCGAGTGATGGAGGCAGCGTCCCCTGCAGAGTGTGTGACTGGGGAGAGTGAAAAGGCAGCCTCCACTCGGGGCCTGCGCTGCTGCCGACTAGTCGCGTGGCTCCAGCGCTGCTCCTGACCTTTCTGAGCAATCAGTTTCTTCTTACAGCGTTAGAGCAGGAGGCCTCCCGGTTCATTTCTAAGCTTGCAGCTAACCCTGCCTTTTGCATTTCCACCTTACCTTTTGATTCCCTCACCACCTGCAAGTCGCACCTCACCCCATCCCTCATTTCCGGTTAGGCTACATGGAACGTTCTCATTTACACCCACTTTTCACATCATTTAATTCCCGTATTTCTTTCTCCGAAAGCCCGTCTCGCTGTTTCTAGAGCTTCTTTGATACTATTGCCTTCCTCTACCCACCTCCACACACACTCGTAGCACTTTCTCACAAGAGCTTCTACATATTTGTGTCCTGCGCGGTCACCTAAATGAAAAGGATTTTACATGTCACCTTTCTTACCTACCTCATTTGCAGTCCCAGTGTCCTGACAATGGGGCCACAGATCTTGAAGTAATTGTATTAACTTATTGTTCAGGTTAAGATATAAACTACCCGAGGGAAAGGTTGGAGGCACAGTGCCTTGCCCCAGTAGGTTTTCAACAGACATTAATTGAAAAAAATTCTGCAGGAGGCAATAGGTTTGTGAATTTTAGGAATATGTTTTGAAGTACTCTTATATTTCTAATTCCTATAGAATAATACTACAGCGTTACTAACTACTTTTCAGTGCCTGTGTAAGTAGATTTGAACAAAAGATGGTGCTTCCTCTTTTTCAGTAAACACACAGGAAGCCTTTGGTAAGGACATTCTCAGATACAGTCATGCGTCACATAACAGGAGGGGGGATACATTGTGAGAAATGCGACATTAGGGGCTTTTGTCGTTCTGCGAACAGCTTATAGTTACACAAACCTAAATCTGCTACACACCCAGGCTACATAGTATAGCCTGTTGCTCTTAAGCTGTCATCCTGTACAGCATGTTACTGTACTATACTGAGAGAATTGTAACACAATGGTAAGTGTATGTATTGCTAAATATATCTAAACATAGAAAAGGTACAGTAAAAATACCGGTACATATGACATGAGAGATTTTTAGAAATGGTACATCTGTATAGAGTACTTACCATGAATGGAGTTTGCAGGACTGGAAGTTACCCTGAGCGAGTCAGTGAGTGGTGAGTGAATGTGAAGGCCTAGGACATTACTGTACGCGACTATAGACTTTATAAACACTGTACACTTGGGCTATACTGTTTAGTTTTTTAATACTTTTATTCTTAAATTAACCTTAGCCTGCTGTAACTTTTACCTTATAAACTTAAGGAGTTATACCTGATGTGAATGACGAGTTGATGGGTGCTGATGAGTTGATGGGTGCAGCAAACCAACATGGCACAAGTATACATATGTAACAAACCTGCACGTTATGCACATGTACCCTAGAACTTAAAGTATAATAATTTTTAAAAAAAAGTTAAACTAAAAAAAAAAAATTTTAGCACTTAGCTTACAACACAAGCACATTGCACAGCTGTACAAAAAGTTTCCTTATGTCCTTATTGTATGTGATTTTGCTGTTTTTTTTTTTTCTTTTTAAGCTTTTTGTTAAAAATGTAAAGACACAAACACATTCAGTATCACTGTCTTCCACGTCCACATCTTGTCCCACTGGAAGATGTTCAGGGGCAACAACAGGCATGGAGCTGTCATCTCCTATGATAACAGTGCCTTCTAAAATACTTTTTTCCCTGAGGCTCTTTTACAGTCGACTCATATTTTTTTTAATAAGTAGAAGGAGTACACTCTAATGATCAAAAGTATAGTAAATACATAAACCAGTAACATAGTTGTTTATTATCATGTATTATGTATTGTACATCATTATGTGTGCTGTGCTTTATATGACTGGCATCACAGTAGGTTTGTTTACGCTAGCATCACCACAAACATGAGTAATATGTTGCACTACGACATTGCAACAACTGATGGCACTAGGTGATAGGAATTTTTTAGCTCCTTTATAATCTTATGGAGCCACTGTATATATTGTCCTTAATTCACAGAAATGTCATTGTGCACGCATTACTGTATTTGTGTGTGATAAATATTGGGGTAAATAAGTGGTCTTATCAACTGAATTTTCAACTCACTGCAGTCCAGTAGAGTTGGGGTTGAATGTTTTAAAGCGGTATGAGAAATAGTACTTGTGCGAATGAGTTGTAAATGTCTTTTTCAGTATATCAGTTAATCATATGTTTATCAAATATTTATGTTTATTCTGTAACTGCCATTATCTGACCTCATCTGTTTAAATATTTGACCTCATTGAAGTTTTCCTGTCCTAGACTCCTTAAACTCAGATGTACTGTCTTTTAAAGTTAAGAAATCAATATTGCTTTCCCTTTTCCAGTATTTTTTTCTTTAAGATAACTTACTTTCCCTGTAAGGGAACACCATAAAATTATAAGTTGTTTTAATTACATGAAAGAGAAGAAAAGCTAAATAATTCGTATCAGGAAGCCATGGAAGTTCTCATTTGGGATTTCAGTGTTTATAAGTAAATTTCTCCTTCTTTGTCACAGTGTATGTTCTGTTTATTTAAACAGGGGCCTCAAATCTGACCCTATCAGAAACTCAAAATGGAGATGTATCTGAAGAAACAATGGGAGGTGGAAAGGTTAAAAAATCAAAACATTGTGTGAATGTGGGCTTATCAGAAACTCAAAATGGAAACATGTCTCAAGAAGCAGTGGGAAATATAAAAGTTAAAAAATCTCCCCAGAAATGCACCGTATTAACCAATGGAGAAGCAGCAATGCAGTCTCCCAATTCAGAATCAAAAAAGAAAAAGAAGAAGAAAAAGAGGAAAACGGTGAATGATGCTGGGCCTGGTAGGTATTTATTATCTTTGAACTTCAGCCATTTAGATTTTCACAGACGGTTATTGTTCCTCTTTCTATTACTATTGTGTGCACATGCCATATGAGAATTCCCTGTACTCACCAGTATATTGGAGATTAGCCTGGTAGCTAATGGAAACATTTTATTGGCAGAAACGGGGAGTCCATTTTAACTTTACTCAAAATATTGAGGAATAGACTTTCAATTTCACTAACCTTGAAGAAAACGTCACTCTCAGAAAAGACTTTCTTTAGAGTGCTAGAAATTTTCTCTTCTTTTTAAGTTACCTTTTTTTCTGCTTGATTCTTCCCATTTTCCTACCATAAATTCCTCTCTTTGAAAGGAGTCTTAGTTAAAAAGTATATAAAGTAGGAAACTTCTGAATAAACAGAACATTAATTTCCAAGTGCTAAGAATGGCAGGAGGAAAAGGAAGGAATATTTTTTGAAGATGATGGAATTTCAGTAAGCTCGGATCAAAGAATGGACATTTTAATTGAGATTTGTACAAGCAGAGATTTCAAGGTAGGATAAGATAGGGGTCAGCAAACTATCCCTCCTTCTACCTATTTTTGTAAATAAAGTTTTACTGGGTCATAGCAGTGCCTATTTGGTTGTGTTTATGGCAGCAGAGACCATAGGACCTGCAAAGCCTAAAACATTTACTATCTGGCCCTTTTTAGATAGTTTGCCAGCCCCTGAGTTAGAACATCCTATTCATGTATTTTTACCTGAAATAAGGGTTTTATTTAGAAAGGAGCTTTGAACTTTCCCAAACATGCATTACTGTCTTCATGATGCCTTCAAACAAAAGTCATTGTAATCCTGTTCTAAAATTATTGCCTTCACAATTCTTGTTTTGAGTATGCCCCAGGAAGTGGTATTATTTCTGCTCTCAAACATTGAATCATAATGCTGGGAGTTGTAACCTTATGGGTTTTTGTTTGTTTGTATTTTAATGAGATGGGGTCTCACTGTGTTGTCCAAGCTGGTCTTGAACTCCTGGGCTCAAATGATCCCCCCACCTCGGCTTCCCAAAGCGCTAGGATTACAGGCGGAAGCTACCACACCCAGCCACCTTATGGGTACATTTTAAGAACTATTCCAGGGAAAACAAAATACATGGAGGCCAGCTGAAGATATCTATGGCTTTTGAACATGTGGGTCCTACAAAGTTGACTGTTTCCTGGAGGGGTGGCCGTAAGGTACAGGGAAGAGACCGGTACTCAGCTACAGAGAGTCCTGGGTTCTGTTCTAAGTCAGTTCTTTTCAAACATCACTAATTGCCATATATTTGTATATAAGCCTAGCATGTGGTTAATCCATTTGACTGAGAGTCGAACATTGAAAAGAGAAGTGAGAAGTAGGACTGAAAAGGTAGTTGGGGCCATGTGAAAGTTGTGAATGTAGAAATGAGAAGCTAGGAAGCTCTGCCTTTCCTCCCACCCTCATCCCTGATAGCCAAGGAGCAGTCCAGTGTATGTCATCCAGGCAAGTGGATTGCTGCCCTTTACAGTCTGTCTATAGTAACATGAAGAGCCTTTGATAGTAATTGGTGTGGGAGGAAAAATGAGTGCTTATAATGAGTTGTTAAGGATTATGTTAATCAGATATGCTTTCTTTCCCCTCAGTGGAGTATGTGAGACTTATAATTGGTATCTTTATACTGTTTGGTTGAACTTTTTAAAGTTTTAAATGAGATGCTATAATACGTTAAGAAGCCTGAATGTTTGGTCACCAAGTCTGTCTGTACCCTGGATTTTTAAATATAACCAGTCATTTTTCATCTAACAGAATTCTTAACAAAGTAACACAGAATATATTTAGCTTTTGAAAATACACATCTGTACATCAGAGATCTTCTGTTTTGTTGATCTCATTTGGAATTTTATTTTAAGGAAAAAATTTTTCGGGTTTTGTCTTTTAAAACCAAAGATGCAAAAAAAGCAAAAACTGAAAACAAAGGGGAATCTGAAGAAGAAAATGCCAAGACTCCTAAAGAAACAGAAAATAATGTGGAGAAGCCAGATAATGATGAAGATGACAGTGAGGTGCCCAGCCTGCCCCTGGGACTGACAGGTAACGTCCAGGAAGTTTTTTAGACATAACTTCTTTAAAATGTACCTCTTTTGGAGGATTATAGGTTTGAAGGTTGAGTTGTGATTTTTAGTTTACCTGGAAAAAGTAACTATCAACAAGAAACTTTTTTGTAAATCTTTCTGCTGCTTTTTCTCTTTATCTTCTATTTTGTGGTGTTTTAGTTCTTTTTGTTCCCTATTATTTTCCTTTTGTCCATTCCTGACGCTAAATATTTTGTATGCACACAAGCAGCTTCTATGATTCTTTGGTTTGTCCTTTTCTAAGGCTCATTCTATGTTGTAATAGGAAAATCATTGACCCTGTACCAGGTTAACCTCCTTTGACCTTTGTTCCTTTATAAAGTCAAGTTTAGACTAGAATTCACTACTGCTAACCAGGTATGTCAAGGAGTTAATTGAGTTGTTTGTTTGGTTTGGGTTGGTTTGTCTGTTAAAACGTTGAGGCCCAACCCCAGACCTGCTTAACACAAATTGCAAATGTTTTGGTAGTAGCTCTCAAGCAGGGAAATTTGCCCCCCAAGTAAGATGAGTAACTCATCCTGGTTTGCCCAGAACTTTTCCAGTTTTAGCACTGAAAGTCCCACATCCCAGGAACCTCCTCTGTCCCTAGCCTACTAAGATCATCCTAAGCCTAGGAGACATTTTCGCTTCTCAGAGCTAGGGGCAGTCTGCTGGCATTTGGTGAGTGGAGGTCAGAGATGCTGCATAATATCTTCTAATGCACAGAATAGCGTTTCACAACAAAGAATTATGCAACCCAAATGTCAGCAGTGCCAAGGTCAAGAGTGATTGGTTTACACCCTGGGCATGTGGAGTGTGAGGGAACCCCCAGGTGATTTTGATGCCTCCTGCTGAAGAACCGCCATACTACTTGATACGTAGGGTCAGCCTAACATTCTGTGGCTGTATCTGACTCTTCTGTGTCTTGTTGCAGTGAGATTAACAGTTTTTTTTAAATTGACTTGACACTCAGTTTTTATTAATGTTCAATGTTTTTACTTTTTGTATCAGATTTCTTAAGCATTTCATTTATCTGTGGACTCTCAATTATTTTCCTTGTCTTGGTATTTTTATTTTATATAAATTCCTCAGTTATACCCCTCATTGTGTTACAGTATGGACTCTGGACTATAACTTACACAGCCATTAACAATGGAGAAACTTGAAAGATAAAGGATCTTTTTGTTGGTATTATCAGATATGAATAATTAAGGTTTAGCCTTTTCTTACTGTGGGAAGCTTTTCTAGGCAAAATAGATTTAGGCAACTGTAGCGATACTTTTAAAAAAAAAATAAATTTGCTGATGATACATTGTCTTCTGTTTAGGAGCTTTTGAGGATACTTCGTTTGCTTCTCTATGTAATCTTGTCAATGAAAACACTCTGAAGGCAATAAAAGAAATGGGTTTTACAAACATGACTGAAATTCAGCATAAAAGTATCAGACCACTTCTGGAAGGCAGGTATGATTAACACTGAAGCTTAGATACTGGCATCTGCTTTTAGAACTAGTAGATTATAAAGAACATACCAGTATATTCTGTTGATTTTCTGCTATATGTTGGGTCATGTATCCAGCATACATGAAAGACTAAGTTAATTACTGATGTTTGAAGGAAAGTGTTGGAAAGATGTTCACTTCTGTTGTAGCACAGTTCTGACTTATGATTTCGGTATATAACCCAGGTGATCAGTTTCAGCGAAGTAGACATCATCTTGTTCATGTTCTAGCCTTAGTGCCTAAAGTGTGTGTGTGTGTAGTACATCGTAAATGAGTAGGCTCAATGTCTTTCTCCTTTCCCTTTTTAATATTTAGGGATCTTCTAGCAGCTGCAAAAACAGGCAGTGGTAAAACCTTGGCTTTTCTCATCCCTGCAGTTGAACTCATTGTCAAGTTAAAGTTCATGCCCAGGAATGGTAAGCTTTTGTCTGCTTGTTTCTGCCGTTATTTCACTAGAGGTTTATTGTAGCTGTTACGGACTCAATGGTGACAACCACGTTTAGACTTTTACCATATGTATCATTTTTAGGAACGGGAGTCCTTATTCTCTCACCTACCAGAGAACTAGCCATGCAAACTTTTGGTGTTCTTAAGGAGCTAATGACTCACCACGTGCATACCTATGGCTTGATAATGGGTGGCAGTAACAGATCTGCTGAAGCACAGAAACTCGCTAATGGGATCAACATCATTGTGGCCACACCAGGCCGTCTGTTGGACCATATGCAGGTAAGAGATGTAGTGCTTGTCTCATTGTCTTATATGAAACATAGACTGACAACTAATAGTTGTTCTTTGTCCTTTGTTTTGTTAGAATACCCCAGGGTTTATGTATAAAAACCTTCAGTGTCTGGTTATTGATGAAGCTGATCGTATCTTGGATGTTGGGTTTGAAGAAGAATTAAAGCAAATTATTAAACTTTTGCCAAGTAAGTAGGTAGCATCTGCATTTGGTTTGCAAAGTATCTGTTGGAAGTAGATAAGAGTTGTTCCTATAGAAAAACTGTGCTAATGCCAGAACTTTACCATAGCCAAGTGAGGTAGTTGTGCCAGTTAACCTGAAAGTTAGTTTGGAATACAAGCATCAAACTGATTAATAACTTGATATAGTAGTTTTGCTGTTTTAGAAGTTATAATGCATGTTAAACAGTCTTCACATAGGTCCTGTCCTCCGCCTCTTGCCCATTCTTACCTCATGTAACATCCCCCAAGTAGCCATAGGTTTGTTGCCTTACTTGTACATACCTTGGTTACAGTACTTGCAACATTATGAACTGGTTATAACTAAGACCACGGTTTCCTTCATTGTATAATTTATTTTTTAAAGTTTTATCAAAGTATAATTGACATAATTATATGTGCATTTATAATGTACAATTTTATGTTCCACTGTGACACCATCACTGCAATCAAGAAAATGAACATGTCTATCCCACTCAAAGGTTTCCTCCTGCCCCTTTTCAGTTTCTCCCTCCCACCCCTCCTTACACACATACCTTGTCCCTAAGTGAGTATTCATCTGTTTTCTGTCACTAGATTAGGTTGCACTTTCTGGAAATAAAGTTGCTGTGAACAGTCATCTACAACTCTTTGTAGAGGCATATGTCTCCTTTTCTCTTAAGTAAACCTAGGAGTATCATAGTTGGTATATATTTAGTATACGTTTAACTTTTTAAAAAACTGCCAGATGTTTTCCAAAGCAGCTGTACCATTTAACATTCCTATGAGCAGTGCAAGAAAGCTCCAGTTCCTCCTGTTAAGTCTTGATCATCAGGTAATGTTAGCCCCAAGTTTGTTCTCTTTTAAAGTTGTGGTATTCTTGTCCTTTGCATTTCTATATAAATTTTAGAATTGGTTTGTCAGTTTCTCCCCCTTCCCTCCAAAAAAGTCTTGGATCTTGATTGAGATTTTATTGAATAGAGATTATTGGAGGAAAACAATATTAACTCATAATAAGGTATATCTCCATGTATTAGATATTTTATTTCTCTATAATATTTGGGGGGAGGTTAGGATACAGGTTTAGTCACATCTTTTGTCAGATTTATCCCCAAGTATTTCATTAAAATTTCAAATTCCAGTTGCTCGTTGCTTTAATATATGTACACATACACACGCACATACATATATATACACACACAGTTGAATTTTATATTGATCTTATATCTAGCAAGACAGTTAATCCTGTACTGAATGAATATTCAGTATGACTTTCCAGATGACTGTAGCCTTTTGGATTTTCTATATAGGCAATCATGTACAGATAAAGACAGTTTCACCTCTTTGTTTATTTATTTATAT
This sequence comes from Macaca thibetana thibetana, assembly GCF_024542745.1. Lineage (NCBI taxonomy): Eukaryota > Metazoa > Chordata > Mammalia > Primates > Cercopithecidae > Macaca > Macaca thibetana. The sequence continues at coordinate 115,264,721 of NC_065589.1, forward strand.
TCTTATCTGATTGCCCTGGCCAGAACCTCCAGTATGGTACTGAATAGAAGTGATGAGAACAGACATCCTTGTCTTGGTTCTGATCTTAGGGGAAAGCATTCAGTCTTTTACCGTTAACTACATATGAATTTAGCTGCAGGTTTTATATAGATGCCTTTTATCAGATTAAGGAAGATCCCTTCTGTTCCTAGTTTGCTGAGGATTTTTAATCAGAAATAGATGATCAGATTTTTTTTTCTGTCTGCTGAAGTAATCATGTTTTTTCTTTAGTTAACATAGTAAATTGTATTGGTTGATTTTTCAAATGTTGAACCACCCTGCATTTGTAGAATAAACCTGCCTAGTCATGATCCATTACCCTTTTTATATGTTGCTGAATTCACTTTACTAAAATTCTATTTCGAATTTTGCATATGTGCTCACGAATTGTATTGGTGCATAGTTTTCTTTCCTTATTAATGTCATGTCAGGTTTTTGAATAGTGTAATGACTGACTTCAAATAATGAGTTGATATATAAATATAATAATAAATTATAATAATTATATAATCAGTATAATAAATTATAATAAATCTCTTTATTAGAGAGTTTGTGAATAATTGATGTTTCTTTCTTAAACGTTCAATATAATTCACCAGTGGAATCCATTTGGGCCTGGAATTTTCTTTACATGAAGTTTTCAACTAAAATTTCTTTAGTAGATATAAGGCCATTTAAAGTTCTCCTGTTTTCTTCAGTTGTTTGTCTTCGAAGGAGTTTGTCTGTTTCATCTAAGTTCTCAAACTTAAAGACCTAGTGTTTCATGATATACCTGTTTTACCTTTTGTAATATTTGTAGAATCTATAGAGACATTATATTTCCCATTTCCGATATCTCTACCTAGAATATTTGTAGTTGTGAGGCAATTGTAAAGATTCCCTAAAAGACGGGTGATTTTTATACGTGTCTGTTTCAGCACGTAGACAGACTATGCTCTTTTCTGCCACCCAAACTCGAAAAGTTGAAGACCTGGCAAGGATTTCTCTGAAAAAGGAGCCATTGTATGTTGGTGTTGATGATGATAAAGCTAATGCAACAGTGGATGGTCTTGAGCAGGTACTTTTTATCAGTAACTGAAAACTGTAGGGATCTTACTTGGTGTTTTTATGTAATTGTTGGAAGGATCATTCAGAAAGCAAATGGGTTAATGAACTTTTAAAATGCCGTAGGTGAGGCACGACAGTTTACATACTATGTTTATCAGTGCTGTTGATCAAATTACACAAGTTAGGAAACGGAAAATGTCCATTTGGTTCATTTGTATCTGTCTGCTTAAACGCTTTCTAGGGATACGTTGTTTGTCCTTCTGAAAAGAGATTCCTTCTGCTCTTTACATTCCTTAAGAAGAACCGAAAGAAGAAGCTTATGGTCTTCTTTTCGTCTTGTATGTCTGTGAAATACCACTATGAGTTGCTGAACTACATTGATTTGCCCGTCTTGGCCATTCATGTAAGTGATGATGATGAGCTCATTGAAAACAGGGTATGCTTATTAAGCCCTATAGATTGTAGGATTGGAGGTATGGCCCTCTCCTCCAAACATTGTTCTGAGTAGTTTAATCACCACTAAGTGATGGATCCTGTGTGAGGGAGCGCAGCTGGGTATGGAGGGGTATGAGGACTTCCGAAGAGTATGAGACAACTCAGGCCCCTCCTTGAGGGGCTTGCAGAACAGTTAGGGAAATAGGACACAGGCCAGGGGATGAGCTCGAAATAAAGTAGGGTAACAGTTCCACAATTTGGGGGTTCTGCTGCTAGACTTCCTAGAGACAATCTCAAGATTCCAGCTCTAATGGATGTTTTTATTCTAGGGAAAGCAAAAGCAAAATAAGCGTACAACCACATTCTTCCAGTTCTGCAACGCAGATTCGGGAACACTCTTGTGTACGGATGTGGCAGCAAGAGGACTAGACATTCCTGAAGTCGACTGGATTGTTCAGTATGACCCTCCGGATGACCCTAAGGTAACTGGCATCCTTGGGGTATCTTCAGAATGACTGCATTAAAGAGTTCACTTATTCTCCCAGTTCCCTGACAGAAACTGCAATCCACACTCAAGGTAAAGATCCCTGCTATACAGTGACTGCAGTATTTCTCTGGTATTGATAAGTATTTAAGGCTTTTCGGGGCTCAGAGGGGCTGTGCAAGAGGTTTGAGAAGTATCAGTGGGACCTAAGTTATGAAAATGAGATCCTTGGAATGATCTCTTAAGAACAGCAGATGCCTGAAGGAAATAAAATTGCTTAAGGAGGTAGATAAGCTTCTGTAGTATATGTGGTAGAATAAGCTTCATTGAGAAGTCTTTTCAGCAAACAATAGATTAAAGCCATTTTGATGATGAAACACACATAATACTCATTTTATTAAATCACTGTTCATGCAAATATCATGTCCAGCCTTTTTTTTTTTTTTTTGGCCTCAATCATTGGCCTGTTGGGGGTGATGTGCGCAGAGCGATTGCTGGCCCAGCTTTGTGGGGGTGTGGTGAAGGTGTGTGTGGCCCAGCACCGCAGGAGTGCACCATCTCAGCACAGACGTGCACATACTCAGGATACAGACACACAAATGGGCTCATGTGGAAGTCACTGTGTTAACTCAAGTTTTCTTTCTCCACCAAAGGAATATATTCATCGTGTGGGTAGAACAGCCAGGGGCCTAAATGGGAGAGGGCATGCCTTGCTTATATTGCGCCCAGAAGAATTGGGTTTTCTTCGCTACTTGAAACAATCCAAGGTAAAGATCTTTACTTGGAGAAAAATTTCTCTTGGTGTAGGGATTGTTAGCAAGCACCATTTCTACATGTGTCAGAGGAGTCTGGAGTTTGGACAGTACTATTACAACCATTCTTGTGGCAATTAAGCAAGTAAGGTTTTATGTACTTCTAGCCCAAGAAGTGAGTACAGAAGGAACTGCCCACATGTCTCGGCTTTCTAGCTCTGTTACCCAGCAACACCTCTGTGTCCCAGCCTCTCCTTTCCCATTCCCTCCAGCCCTCTTTTAAACCTTCTCCACTCCTTTGAAGCTCCCTCACACCTAGTCATCTCTGCTTCTGCTCCCCCTCTTTCCTCTCACCTCGTATGAAGCAGTGGGGAATCCTCGTTCACTCTAGCCTCTGCCTCCTCCACTGCCCTCTGTCTCCTATTCATCAACTCTTGGCCTATAGTCTCTCTGCAGTTGGCGCTTTACCATCTCAGATTTCTCAGGGTAAAAAAGTAACTTCAACCTTAAACCTATTCTTCTACCCCTGTCTGCAGGATAGCTACTGTCTGTTGCCTTTTCTCAGTCTGCCTTATTGGAAAAATGGTTTATATTCTTGCCAGTTACCTCCCTCTCAGTCCCTAAGCAGCCTAATTTGGCTTTAGCTTTCTCTTGTTGCACCAGAATTGAATCCATCAGAACCCTAAGTGGCCTCTTTATTGCTAGGCCATGGGGATGCATATCACGCCTTTTCCTCCCTGACATTTCCACCCTCATTGGCCTTTCTGGCGTAGTCTTGCTGATAGGCTTCCTCTACCTCTAACCACAGGCAGTTCCCTGAAATTGCTCTACAGCTTTTGCACACTTTCTCGAGAATACTTGGTTTCAGCTAGCCCCTGTCTTTGCTGGGAAGCTATCTCTGATCTCCTGCCCTCCTCCTTGTTCCCACAGCACAGGTGCTCATCAGGTTAACATATCTTTTTTTTTATTATTCTGCTTTAAGTTCTAGGGTACATGTGCACAACGTTCAGGTTTGTTACATGTGTATGCACGTGCCATGTTGGTGTGCTGCACCCATTAACTCGTCATTTACATTAGGTATATCTCCTAATGCTATCCCTCCCCCCTACCCCCACCCCACAACAGGCCCCGGTGTGTGATGTTCCCCACCCTGTGTCCAAGTGTTCTCATTGTTCAGTTCCCACCTATGAGTGAGAACATGCGGTGTTTGGTTTTCTGTCCTTGCGATAGTTTGCTCAGAATGATGGTTTCTAGCTTCATCCATGTCCCTACAAAGGACATGAACTCATCCTTTTTTATGGCTGCATAGTATTCCATGGTGTATATGTGCCACATTTTCTTAATCCAGTCTATCATTGATAGACATTTGGGTTGGTTTTAAGTCTTTGCTATTGTGAATAGTGAGTGCTACAGTAAACATACGTGTGCATGTGTCTCTATAGCAGCATGATTTATAATCCTTTGGATATATACCCAGTAATAGGATGGCTGGGTCAAATGGTATTTCTAGTTCTCTATCCTTGAGGAATCGCCACACTGTCTTCCACAATGGTTGAACTAGTTTATAGTCCCATCAACAGTGTAAAAGTGTTCCTGTGTCCCCACATCCTCTCCAGCACCTGTTGTTTCCTGACTTTTGAATGATCGCCATTGTAGCTGGTATGAGCTGGTGTGCATTTCTCTGATGGCTAGTGATGATGAGCATTTTTTCGTGTGTCCGTTGGCTGCATAAATGTCTTCTTTTAAGAAGTGTTTGTTCATATCTTTCGCCCACTTTTTGATGGGGTTGTTTGATTTTTTTCTTGTAAATTTGTTTAAGTTCTTTGTAGATTCTGGATATTAGCCCTAGCCAAAATTGACAAATGATATCTAATTAAACTAAAGAGCTTCTGCACAGCCAAAGAAACTATCATCAGAGTGAACAGGCAACCTACAGAATGGGAGAAAATTTTTACAATCTACCCATCTGACAAAGGGGCTAATATCCAGAATCTGCAGGTTGACATTTCATTACTTATCTTTCTCCCCTACAAGACGGCAAGCTGAGGGCAGAGTCCAGGACTTAGGCACCTGTTTTCTATCACCTAGCACAGGCCTGTTGCTTTTCTAGTTATTTAATGAATGATAACTGATGGCAGATCCATCCTGTAGGAGTCTGTGGTCATCATGGCCTCCAGTATCACAAGCCTCAATACAGGACTATGGGGTATTAGGGCCCCTCTTCTGACATGGAGAAAAGGGGCTGATGACCCTTCTGACTAGAAGCTTCAAACTGTTTCATGGTTCCAAATAGTCAGGATTATAGAGATTCTTACAGAAAAGTGCTTTACTGACTCTATCCCTATCCAATTCCTTGCCTTTCAGAAGGAAAGAAGTGCAGATTGCCTAACTCAGCAGAGCAAAGACGAAACTTTCCCATCAACACTGGGAGACTAGAAAAAGCAGATTTTCTGTCTGTCCCGAGGGAATTTCATAGGCCGGTTCAGCCTTCCCCGTCTTCAGTACCCAGTATTGGAATGCCGATCATCCTGGTTTACTAATCTTAATACTTTTGATTTCTAGGTTCCATTAAGTGAATTTGACTTTTCCTGGTCTAAAATTTCTGACATTCAGTCTCAGGTATGTGCTTTTTAAACGTTTATTGTGAGTAGGCAGGAACCTTGTCCCAGCACTCTCTTTATTTATTTATTTATTTATTCATTGGGCAGTCACTGTCCTTTAAAGTCTACCCTGTCGTAAAGTGAGGATCAGACTGTGTGGTGTATAAGGTTTCTTGCTGTTCTAGTTACCACCGCTCTGTGCCCTCTTTAAATGTTTTCTATGGAGTGGCTTTGCTCTAGGATATTTGAAATCCGGTGTTTTGCAGGTTGTTGTTTTTATTTATTAAAACCAGTGTTTCTTTCTATTTCAGCTTGAGAAATTGATCGAAAAGAACTACTTTCTTCATAAGTCAGCCCAGGAAGCATATAAGTCATACATACGAGCCTATGATTCCCATTCTCTGAAACAGATCTTTAATGTTAATAACTTAAACTTGCCTCAAGTTGCTCTGTCATTTGGTTTCAAGGTGCCTCCCTTCGTTGATCTGAGTATCCTTTTCTTTAATGAAGTTACCCTGGAACTAAGGAACAAAAGCTTTGGGGACAGAGGGGCATTTTGGGCTTTGTAGTGGATTGGTGCGTGTTCTGGCTCAGACTGGAGGCTCCAGTGTTCACCCTAGTCAATGTCTGCTTGTCTGTGCTAGCACAGGACGTAGAGGTTGGATGGGTAAGCAGGGGTTAATCCTTAGGATGGGGTTACAGGGACAAGGCAGCTTATGCCTTGAGCCTTCAAAAGACAAATTTGACTGTCAAGGAGAGAGACAGTTGTGTGTTCCAGGCAGAAACACAGGTAAGAAAGCAAAACTTCAGTGTTTGCTGAGGCCGCACTGTGCGGGTACTTAGGTGAAAGGGATATTTTGAAGCTAAAGAGAGGATGGGACCTTTCAAGGAGTTTTAATCCTCTTAGAGCCCCTGGAGGGGTTTATACAAGAAAGTGGCAAGTTCAGCAAAAGAAAATAAAACTTAGGTGTTGCTTAAGATAAAAGGCAGAAGGAGTACTTCCAGTTGCTCCAGTTGTGATTTATAATTTGTGCCTTGCAGAAGAAACTGAGCGGCTGAAATGAGGCCTGTGCTTCACTGCCATTGGGAGTAACTTCTGAGGGGACTAGAGGACCAAATTTTGGGTCACCATCCCCATTGTAAGCATTGAGTAAACTGAAATGAATGTATGTCAAGTCCTGTGGAAGAAAGAGCAGCTCCTTCACTTAGGCATTCCTAAATCAATTCCGAAGAGAAATGATAGTCATTCGTTTTGACACAGGAGGTGTTTTTTTAATGTGCTATCAACTTCCTGATTAAACTCATAAATCCTTATTCACTCTCATGAATTTCATTGTGTGGAAGAAGTAATTAATATGACCGTTACACACCGAAGTTTAAAATCATACTTGCTAATTTAAGTCCACAGTCACGTGGCCACTCCTAATTTTCTGGAAATGTATTGCATAGGCTTCTGTTCCCACATTTTCATTGTTGAGAATGGGGTTGTGGAGGGACAGCAGTGTTCATGCTGACTTTTTCTCTGTGGAGATGTTAGATTGGAGTTCATTATCTTTTTTGCTTGATTTCCTTAACGTTTGCCTCCAGACGTCAACAGCAACGAAGGCAAGCAGAGAAAGCGAGGAGGTGGTGGTGGATTTGGCTACCAGAAAACCAAGAAAGTTGAGAAGTCCAAAATCTTTAAACACATTAGCAAGAAATCATCTGACAGCAGGCAGTTCTGTCACTGAACACATGCCTTTCTTTCATCTTGAGTAACTTTGTCCTAAAATGAATTTTTTTTTCCCTTGATTTGACAGGATTTTTGTAGACTTTAGAATTTGGACTTAACAAGAGTATAAATTGACTTGGGTTGCAAGCACTGAGCACTGTTACTTCTATCGAGTCTGTCTTTTAGTTTTGGGACATAAAACAGGCTTTAATTTTCTTGGTTGCCCAAGGGCAGAGCAAGGAATATCTGGTCTTTCTTGTGATTATATAATATTTTAATTTTAAATATCCCTCCCTCATACACACAAATGTATGTTACTATTTTAATATAATTCTTTTTCTACCTTTCCTTCTTGTGTTGTGAAGACTTTTGTGGCATGGATTGCTGTGCTTACCGCTGTAAAAGGTGACCTAGTATATACTGGGCAGCTGGTGGCAGTGCAGAAAAGATTCTCAGGTTATTTTTTGTTTTTAGTTATTTCTTGGACCTTGACAGTATCCAATGACGACTCCTGAAAATGCTGCAGTGTAAAAGAGCAGAGAGCTTTGGGAAATACGTAAGAAGCACCTGATTAAGGTGGCATTGCTTTTATAGATTCTTGATTTTAAAGCAATGGGCCTTTCCCAGGTGTTTCGTTTTTTGGAGCAAAAACTATGGGTTGCAATTTGAATAAAGTGTCACTAAGCAGTTACAACGTTTGATGGGTGGAGGCTAGGAAGAGGATGGAATTGAGATGTTTGAGCCTCATTTACATCAATAGAGGTGTAATGTACTGCATTTCTTCATTTGGTAACATAGCAAAGACTTTAAAAACACATACAAAGAATGGTGATGCTCCTCATTCAGATTTGTTTAATTCAAGGTGGTTTGGATTTTGGTAAGCCTTTGCACTCTGTAGAGTACTTAGAAGACAAGGGCAACTTACTTGGAGTTAGAGCCCCGCCATCAGACAGTACCCAGCACACATTAATGTTAGCTTCTTTCTGAGAAAAAATACCTCTTCCAGGCCCTGCAACAAAAAATACATTTGCTGTGAGGATTGAAAATGAACAAAGTTAGAAACAAAACAGCAAAGTCAGTGATTTAGTCAGGTGAGTTCTTTGTTGTAGGAGCAGTTGATTATTCTAGTGTGTTTTATGTAGTATGTAACTACAAGATAGTACATTTTTTAGCAGTTCAAAACCAAAGTTGCTAGCATCATTTTGCTGTTGTGCCAGTTAATCATAGGATCCCATTAAATTAGTGCGCGAACATCCAATGTAGAGAAAACTTTGGTAAAGAACATTCCAGTAGGAAAAGAAAAGAACAATCTTCCATTTCTGGACTTGGCCACCATCACCCTGGTCGGACCTGTCCTGAGCTTCCAACCTTGACTGCTGGGCTCCTGGCTTAGCTTCTTGGGTTCCTAATTCCTGGTGTTTAATAACTCTCTCCAGGATCATGTTTTTCTGATTATTTTTTTCAGAAATAATGTTTTTTAAAAGACAAAAACAAAGGGAAAAATATTTAATTACTGAGCAGAAGTAAATACTATTGGTATTTTGTACATAATCTGATTTTTATATGCATGTTCGTGCTTTTTAATTTTTTTACCAAAAATGAAGTCATCTACCTACTACTTGTAACCAGCTTGTTTCATAACATGTTATTTTCCTGTGTCATTAAATAGTTACCTCAATGTTGTATTTCGTTTATGGATACTTTGTTGACCCTTGCTTGGTCTGCCAGGATTTACGTTCAAGATACCTACCTGATTGTGCCAGACTGGCTCTCCCTCTCTCAGTATGTCCCGTACTCCTACTGGTCTTGAGATTGTTTATCTCTAGTATGAGTCAGGCTCAAGAGGTTTTGTGAGAAAAGCATATAAACAAAGTGGACAGGGTTGGCCCTGCTATATGAGAACTTACTTCAGGTCCATTAGCAGCCTCATCCATGATCTCCATTACCTGTAGTCAACTGTGGTCTAACTAGGTCAGTGCAGTACAATAATACACTTTGAGAGGCCACATTTACATGACTTTTATTACAGTATATTGTAATTGTTTTATGTTAATCTCAGTGTGCTAATTTATAAACTAAACTTCTGTCACAGGTAATGTATAGGAAAGAATATATAGAGGGTTCAGTGTTGTCCACAGTTTCAGACGTCCACTGGGGGTCCAGGAATGTATCCCCGGAGGATTAGGGGGAACTACTGTACTTGCTGGGTGCTGTTTGTGATTGCAGTGGCAGGATGATCCAGGCTATGGACAAGAGACAACCAGACTTGACCAGCCTGGCCATATTCAGACAAGAAGGAGCCAGTTACTGGTATCACGTACCGTGAATGAAAGCAGCACCATCTGCAAGGCTCATGCACAGTAAGGGCTTCATAGGTTCCTGTGCTAAGAGCACATTTGGTGGCAAATGTGGGTGTTTGACAGGTGGGATTAGGTGGCTGCAGCCATGAAGGTTTGAAGGCAGAATGTGAGGTGGGGGAGCCAAGCACATCACTACATGCCAGTAAGTCTTTGGGTCCTGTGGGCTGCAAGTGATGACATGGCTGTGTCCAAATTTATTTAGTCTCAGCCAGCCTTGTGTAAATACAACAAGATACCCAAAACAGGATCCCTAAGTTATACAGGGGTTATAAGTGAGAGCTCTGTAACCAGAATGCCTGGATTCAAATTCCAGCTGGTGCCACTTGCTAACCTCGGGGCTGATTCAGGAGTGATGCGAAAGTAATACTTCCTCCTTCAGAAGGCGGTGCTCAGGACACTGCCCGGGTGCTGAGTGCTCTGTCCATGGTACCTGCCTCCGTGCGCCTTACACGAAAAACTTGCTGCCATACAGCGGCAGATACAGAGGCTCATCCCAAACCCTGAGGCAGTCTGGGCTTTGGCATACAGACAGGATTTCTAACAGTCTGGATCTCTTGGAATTCTGGAGAGCAGACCTGGGCTTTGGAAAGTGGTCCAGTCCTGCAGCACCTTCCTAAGGTAGCTGTCAAGTATATTAATGCTGTTTTCAACATTACTGAGTGTGGGGTGGCAACAACGGTGTAGTGTGCCTTTGGATAACCTAATTCATCATAAATTAAAAGCCTGTTAGATGTCACAAACTGCAGAGGACACGGAAGAATATGCCCAGATCCTTCTTAGGAGGGATACAGATGAGAGAAGGTAGGCATAAATTGTGGCAATATTGTTTTCCAAATGATGTGACAAATGCAGGCAAATATTCCAGCTATTTGTATTAAGCCTGGAAATCCTGCATCCTCGGATGCAGGCAAATATTCCAGCTATTTTTATTAAGCCTGGAAATCCTGCGTCCTCGGGTCCTAGTAGTGGACTATGATTTTCTTGCCCCATCTCTAGGAGATTCTGATTCAGTAGGCCTTTGCCAGGGTAGAGGTATGCAGGTGATGCTTATGCTCAGCTAGGTTTGGGAGCAGCCAGACTAGAATCCATTCACATACAGACTCTTAGTAAATATTTTCTACTGTCACCTTGCAAACTGAAAGTGCCCAGCAAAGGAAATGGTGTTAGTATGTTGTAGTCATTCACAAACTAGGGCTGCCCGGAAGAGAGAGAGGCTGGGGCTTTCGAGAGAGAAACAGCTGTGTTTCATTTGAATGCCTGGTGTCAGAAGTAGGACAGCCTAGCTTCATGGAACCTCCTTGCACCAGACAAAACCTCCATATCCCTCAACAGTGCTCCATTCAATCCCTGTCCATTGGTGTTGGACCAGAGATGAAACCAATTTGCCTTGGCCACATGTCTGAGAAAAAAAGCCACTCTCCCTTCTGGAAATCAGGCACACGTACCTTTCATATAAGAGGCGAATGTGGAAAATTCCAACTGGATGATCACTTTTCTGTGGAGGGAAAAACACACATTTTGTTTTGAGGGGCTACCCAGTATCGAACTTTTTTTTGAGACGGAGTCTCGCTCTGTCACCCAGGCTAGAGTGCAATGGTGCGATCTCGACTCACTGCAGCCTCCATCTCCCAGGTTCAAGCGATTCTCCTTCCTCAGCCTCCTGAACAGCTGGGACTACAGGCCTGTGCTACCACGCCCGGCTAATTTTTATTTTTATTTTTATTTTTTTGAGACAGAGTCTGGCTCTGTCACCCAGCCTGGAGTGCAGTGGTGCGATCTTGGCTCACTGCAAACTCTGCCTTCCAGGTTCACGCCATTCTCCCGCCTCAGCCTTCCAAGTTGCTGGGACTACAGGCACCCACCACCACACCCGGCTAACTTTTTTGTATTTTTAGTAGAGATGGGGTTTCACTGCGTTAGCCAGGGTGGTCTCCATCTCCTGACCTCATGATCCGCCTGCCTCGGCCTCCCAAAGTGCTGGAATTACAGACGTGAGCCTGTTGGCCAGGCTAGTCTCAAACACCTGACGTCAGGTGATCCACCCGCCTCGGCCCCCCAAAGTGCTGGGATTACAGGTGTGAGCCATCTCGCCTAGCCTGCATCCAACCTTTTATTTGGAGACAATACCTTTCAAGTACTGGTAGGCTGCTGAGATCACCTCCCATCGGACAAGCAGAAAGGCCTCCCATGCAGCCAGGGTGGGGCTGTGACCTGGGTTTGACTAATCACATGCACTTGCCCAGAGTGAATCAGTTACTAACTAATAAAACAGGAGCAGAAACAGTAGATGTAGCAGCTTTCTCATCCAGGGTCCAGAAGCAGCTGTGTTGGGAACAGGCAGCTCCAGCTGTGGCACCAGGCAGCAGCCGCACTCACACCAGGTTGAGTGTGACGGAGTGTGTGCCATGACTTTGGCTGGGTTCCTGCCCTTTAGCTACCTGCCCTTGTTCCTGCCTATTTTGCAAGCCTAGTTCAGCAGCTATTTCATATCTTTTCAATTCACTCTGTTTCAGTTTAAATTTCTCAGAGTGGTTTTTTTGTTGCTCATAATTAGCCCAAGGATATAATAGCCGCTAGGGTTTGGTTTCCCTCTCCCTCTTGTTGACGTGTCCAGGTTGCTTGCCACCATTCGTGCCCTCCCTGCCTGGAGCCTCTACCCCTTGGCACAGGGAAAATTGGACATTTTGAGCAAGGCCAGGACTTTGAAACATCGAGGGCAAGGATGCGTCGAAAAAAGAACAAGTGGCAAACTCACCTCAGGACAGGTCATGGGGAAACTGCTCTGGAGGTTTGGGAGGCAGGCAAAAGCGGGATGCTTGGCATCACTGGGAGCCTCTAGAGGAGTGTCCACAGCTGGGAAAGGGGGAGTCAAGGGTTGTCAGCCCTCCCAAGGCAGCACTTTCTGGAGTCAGGCAGAATATACAGGAGGCTTGGGGCAAGTGACTTCCCTGCTCTGTGACTCAGTTTCCTTATCTGTAGAACGGAAGGAATGAATACACAAGGATTAGGTGCACAGAGTCAGGCCAAGTCAGGTCTTAGAAACAAGAGCTAACACACTATTACCAGGAACATCAGGAAAAGCGGGAAGAAGGTCAGAAGCGAGAAAAACGACGTTTTCTAGGACTTACCGGTTTCTCACACTCTCTCCCCACCATCAAAATCATGGTTTCAGAGGCATTAGGCCAAAAACGCCAAAAGGAGCCTCCTTCTGGGAAGTCTCCGGCCTTTCCGCGGCACCCAATGTCCCCAGCAGAGGGCTCTCGGCTGTGCCGACTCAGGACAGCGGCTGCGACCGGGCCAGCTACGCTTGTCAGAGGAGCAGCTGGTGATTTTGACTTGCCGTTGCTGGCAGAGAAGCGCTATAAAGGGTTCATTTTATCCAGCTTGAGGAAAGAAAGGTTGGAGTATAGGGGAAGAGTGGGACAAACACGCGACTCGGTCGTGCCCAGAGCACGCGCTAAGGGGGACGTGGAGAGAGGATTCTGACTCCCAGGCTGCTGAGGCTCTGGACGAAGTGCCCCCTGTACTTTAAGCGCTGTAAGCCTGCCGGCCGCCCTGGGAAGGACAGTCTTACCCGGACGTCACAGTGAGGGAGCAGAAGCGCAGAGTAAACCGCAGATAGGAGGGCGCCTAACCTGGACGCCAGCGCGGTTTGCTCAGCCCTAGGGCCGGGCGCTTTCCCGCTCCCTGACCGCCTCCTCTTCCTCCTCAGGCAGAGCTGCCCTTCCCTCCCTGCTGCCCCCAGGGAATGCTGCCGGTGTCCTCAGATGCGGGCAGGAGAAATCTGCCAGCGCCTGAGAGCCTGGCCCGAACCAGGGCTGGAGGTGCTGGGGCAAAGACAGAGGATGTGGCCTCCAACCCTGAGACTCCAGCACAGAGGGTTACCAGGGCGGCTTTGGGTGAGGAAATAGAAAAAGGTCAGACTCCCTAGGAGCAGCGCCCTGGACTCCATTCTGATAACACGTATATTTGTTTGGCTACTAAGAGTAAGAGCCTGGGCGTGCAAGGGTGATTCCAGCCCCCTCCGACAAACTTATGTGAGAGGGATCTGAAGAAAATCCAGGGGGAAATGTACCACAGAGAGAAAATCGCCATCTCAAGGACTGAACGCTCAAGAACGGCGTTGGGTGGGCTCCGCGTTGGAATTGAGTCCTGAAGGATGTTCTAACAGCAAAGGGGAGAAAGGAAGGGAGAAGCCAAGGCATGCAGGCAACGTGAACAGCATGAGCCAAGGCAAAGGGGCAGCGTGGGGCTGGACCCTGGAGTCTGCCGTTGTCTGAATTCTAGTGCTGTCATTGACTAGCAGGGGACCTCCCTGTGCCTCCTGGCTGTCACATGTAAAGACAGAATTGCCACCCAGCCCTTATACCGTAAAGGTTATATGAACTAGCACTGTGAGCAGTGCAGAAATATTAGCTGCCGTTAGCAGAGCATGCTGTACACTTTGAGTTATCATAAGAATGAAATAAATCAACAAATGCAAAGCAGGTTTTGCATAACAAAGACTAAACAAGTGTTAGCTCCTTTCCTCCCTTCCCGCCCGTGAAAATGCTGTCTTATGATGTCCTTTAATTATTTTGTGTGGTTAAACTTCAGCTTATTGGCCAGTTCATCCTTGTAGATACAAGTATTTTTAAAGCCTCCAATTTTAATTTCCTCACAGACCATTTCGGTACTTGTCCTTACATCTACTTCATATTGAAATTTTCTCTTTCTGTTTCTTTATGTCTCTGCATCTAGACCAGTGGTTCCCAATTGAGGTCAATTTTGCTCCACAGGGCACACTTAACAACATCTGGAGACATTTTTAATTGTCCTGACCGAGAGGAGAATGCTATTGGCATCTAGTGGGCAGAGGCCAGGGATACTGCAGAACATCCCGCAGTGCCCAGGACGCCCGCCACACAGATTATCCAGCCCCAAATGTCAATAGTGCCGGGGTTATGAAACCCTAATGAAGACAATTCTTGAAGGCATAGACTGAATCTTACTTATCTTTGTTCCCTCATGTCTCACAAGCAGAGTATGAGTTCAGCAAATAGGAGTTGAACAGAAATCAGGAGGTGCTAATTGACAGGAAAAAAGAAAGATTTAGTTTAGAGTTGAGAATTCAGCTGGACAGCCAGAGGGGCTCTGGCAAGGAGACTGGAATTCAGAAGAGAATTTGCAGCAAGACATTTAGAGCCATTTATCCAGCCATCATAATTTTATTGAGTAACTATTTTGTGTGAGGCACTGTACTAGATGCTGTGGCAACAGAGATAAGCAAGGCCACCCCTATGAATAAGGCACTCCTGGTCTACACATAGTGGGAGAAACATAGAAATTCATCTGTTCTCAGCGGAGCCAGTGGGAGCCCAGGGTATGGACACCCAGCGTGGTCTGAGGAATCATGGGCCAAAACAGGAGGCATCAGTAGAGATCTCTGGTAAAGAAGAGTGAGGGCTGGAAGGATATTCCAGGCAGTGGGAACAACTTACATAAAATGAGAATGGTGGAAATGCCTAGCAGGGCTGTAGTGAGAGGGTCATGAGGCAGAGGAGTGAGGTGCATAGCAGGTAATAGCAGGTGGGGCCAGAGCAGTGAAATTGACCATTGTTCTATTTGAAGAAGGGTAGGACGCATCTATAGGTTTTTTGGCTATTTCTCTTTTTGGTAATAGCATCTATATTCTTTAGAGAATTATCTCTTCCCCCTCAGTCCTCTCCTAGTGGAGGTACAGGCATGAGAAAAAGCTAAATCAATGACATGTTCTCAAATATAACTTACAATCCCAGGAGTCATGATGAAATTGTTGAAAAAAAAATAGTTGAAGCTCACTAACCTTAGTATTGCATTTCAATGAGATTCTCAAATAATTCCTGTTTCTCAGGTCCCTAGAGCTGCTGAGTTTCTGACTTCTCTAAGCTAGGTTTGCAAGCCTTCCCTTCAATTCTGTAAGCCTTTTATTCCCCCCATTTTTCCTTAAGTTACATAGTCACTTTCTGTTACTTGCAACCAGAGTAACTTAATTGATAAAGTCAGTGAGGAAGGAATAGAATACAACAAATGGCTTAAACACAGAAGGCTGCGTGTGGTGGTTCATTCCTGTAATCCCAGCACTTTGGGAGGCCGAGGCAGGTGGATTGCTTGAGCTCAGGAGTTCAAGACCAACCTGGGTAACATGGCAAAACCTCATCTCTACCCAAAATACAAAAAATTGGCTGGGTGTGGTGACTCACACCTGTAGTCCCAACTTCTCAGAAGGCTGAGGTGGGAGGATTGCTTGAACCCGGGAGGCGGAGGTTTCAGTGAGCAGAGAGATTGAACCACTATACTCCAACCTGGATGACAGAGTGTGACCTTGTCTGAAAAAAAAAAAAGAAGGATAATCGAGACAATGAACTAACACAGAAGCCATAGTGGACTTTCTTCAATATTTTAAGAAAGGTGAAAAATAGCAGGAATTTAACCTCTCAAAAATACTAGTCCCATTATCTATTCTTCCTCAGTTACAAAGCCCCTGATTTCATCTAGGCACATGGCTGCCCAGAAGAAGACAGCCATGTCTGGCCCCTCTTAAACCTAACTGTAGTTATCTAAGTTCCAGTCAATGATATGTCAGAGGAAGTATCATGTATTGCAACTTCTTAAGTAGCCTAGAAAGATGTGGTCACATCCCCTTGGGTTGTTACCTTCTTTGTGTCATTTTGATCTCTCTGGCTGGAAAACAGAAATGATGTCTGGAGTGTAAGCAGCCATCTTGGGCTAGGAGACTACATGCTAACATGGTGACACACCACCCAGAAAGAATCTGAGTAGTCGATGATCACAGAGCTACCATGTCACCACTAGACTCTCTACCTCCACATTTTATTTGTGTGACATAGAAATATAGTTTAAGCTTTGTTTTTTTCTGGGGTGTATGTGTGTGCACATGTGCATATCTGTCTGTCTCACATGCAGTGAGACCTAATTCTAACTCATATGCAGATATGATGGGGGAACTTTGCCACAAGGTGTCGTTGTGGTTTGATGGCTGTGTCTTGCTCCCCTTCAGGATCCAAAATGGAAAGCTTGTCCTTCTTCCTGTTCCCCTGGATGCCAAACGATGGGCCCGAGACCCTGGCTCTGCCATGTGGATGCTCCCACTCAGAACTTTGGATGTGCAGTGATTCCTACAGAAAGGGCAGTGAAGATGCCCAGACCACAGCCACACGGTCTCCATCACAGCAGTGGTGTTCTGTGGAATGAGTACTAATTTTCTGGCCACATTTTCTGTTAAAAACTGGTTGTTGAGCTGCCCAGTAGTCTTGGTCAAGGGGTGCTGGAGTGGCCTGGGAAGGCAGCGTTGTTTGCTTTTCTTAGGATGGAACAGACTCAGGCATATTTTTGGTCAAAGTGAAAGAAGAATTCAAAGGTGAGAGAGGTTGAAGATTAAAAAGGGAAAATGAGGGTATTTAATGAAGCAAAGTCACACAGAAAGCTGGCAGGCGAGTCTGATTTTCCGACTGGCCTGGGAATCAAATTTACCCACATTCCCTACTTTAAAGGATTGTCCTCTGATCATTCCAGTTGGGTTAAGCCCTTTCTCATCAGTCATGGACAGAGCAATGTACCTGCCTTTGTTTTCCTTAATTCTTTCAAGTGCCTTTGGGTAATAAATGGTTGAGTACTCAGGTGTTTAGTCCAACTTTTTCTTCTTCAACTCTAGGTAATTGCTTTACTTGCCAGAATAGGTTACCATAGCAATATTTTCTGAGCAATAAGTGAACTGAATTGTACTATTGAAGAAGCCCAGGAGAAAAATACTAATAACAACATGAGAAAGTCTAATCACTTTATGGAGCCTCAGGGCTGTTAAGAGGGGGATAAGATGGACTCCCTGGGTGATTAGGAAGTGCTGCTGCCAGCTCACATGGGACGCAAGGTGACAAGCCGCCCATGATCCCCAAATTCCCCCATCTCCTCATTATCCAAGTCCCCCATCCAAGCTGCTCAAATGACAAAAGACAAATGTAAATTGGGAAAACATATTTGAAATCCATATCAAAAAGGGGTATTTCACAAAGCTCTCCAACGGGAGGCCTAGGAAGATGGTGACAGCGATACCAGAATCATGTTTGGAGCTTCCAGGGTGCTCATGTGAAAACAGCAACCAAAACTGAAAAGTTATGGACAACAAAAGTAGGTGACAAAGTGTCACCTTGAATCCCAAAATACAAGTGGGTGGGACAAAGCACCAAACTGCCACAGGCCCTGCTTGTCATCCGCAATGTCTGGAGGAAGTCGAGGGGAGTCATGGCCTGGAACAGGAGAACCCAGAATAACCAGTGGAGGCCAGTGTGAGAATCTCAGTGGAAACTGGGAGGTCCTTCTCTCTCTGCAGTGCGCACAAGTCAGTCGCCTGTCAGGTGATCTGAAGGTGTTGAAGGAGTCTAGCCCCTATGAATATTTTCTTGTTTTACTTTTGTCCCTATTTATTTATTGAGATAGGGTCTCACTCTGTTGTCCAGGATGGAGTGACTTTTTGGGTAATCCTCCCACCTTAACCTCCAAGCAGCTGGGACCACAGGCACACACCACCAAGTCCAGCTAATTTCTTTTTACAGTTTGTAGACATGGAGTCTTGCTTTGTTCCCCAGGCTGATTTTGAACTCCTGACTTCAAGCAATCCTCCTGCTTTGGCCTCCCAAAGTGCTGGGATTATTTTTTCTTTTTTATAACTTTTTATGGGTAGCTTTTTTGGGGATATAATTCACATACTATATAATTTACCCATTTAAACTGTATAATTTAATGGTTTTACACATATTCACAGAGTTGTGCAACCTTCACTACAATTTTTGAACCTTGTCACTGCCTCAAAAAGAAAATCTATATGGTAGTTCCCCTTACCTGATGTTTCCGTTTTCATGGTGTCAGTTACCCACAGTCAACTATGGTCTGAAAATAGGTGAGTACAGTACGATAAAATATTTTGAGAGAGAGAGACACATTCACATAACTTTTATCATAGTGTATCATTATTATTGTCCTATTTTACTATTGCTGAGTTTCCTACTGTGCCTAATTTGTAAATTAAACTTGATCCTATGTATATACATATAGGAAAAACATCATGTGTGTACGGTTCAGTACTCTCCGTGGTTTCAGCCATCTACTGGGGGCCTTGGAATGCATCTTTCAATGATAAAGGGGCACTACTATACCCATTTGTAGTCACTCCCCATTTTCCTCTGTGTCTAGCTACTGATAACCACTGATCTAATTTCTGTCTTTATAAATTTGCCTATTCTGGACATTTCATATAAATGGATTCATACAGTATGTACTGTTTGGTGCCTGGCTTCTTTCACTTACCTTAATGCCTTCAAGGTTCACTCATGACATACCATGTATCAGTACTTCATTCCTTTATATAGCTGAATAATATTCCATTGTATGGACATACCACATTTAGTTATCCATTCATCTGTTCATGGGCATTTGGGTTGCTTCCACATTTTGGTTATTATGAACGTAGCTGTTATGAACATTCATGTATAAGTTTTTCAATTCTTTTGAGAGTATAGGTGGGAGTGGAATTGCTGGGTCGTATGGTAATTCTATGATTAGCTTATTGAGAAACTGCCAAACAGTTTTTCACAGTAGCTGCACCATTATATATATTTCATGAGGGCTACAATTTTTTTTGTATCCTTGCTAACACTTGTTATTAATATTTTTCATTTTTCTTGTAGCCATCCTGGTAGGTATAAAATGATATCTCACTGTGCTTTTGATTTGCATTTTCCTAATGACTAATATCACTTAGCATCTTTTTAGGTGTTTGTTGGCCATTTGTGTATATCTTCTTTAGAAAAATATCTATTCAGGTCCTTTGCCCTTTTGAAAATTGAGAAACTTAAATTGCTGAATTGAAAAAGTTCTTCACATATGTTGGATACTAGACTCTTATCAAATATATAATTTGCAAATATTTTCTCCCATTCTGTGAGTTGTCTTTTTACCTTCTTACTAGTGCACAACTTGTCAACTTGTCCTTTGATGCACAAGTTTCAAATTTTGACAAGCCCAATTTATCCATTGTTTTCTTTTGTTGCTTATGCCTTTGGTGTCATAGTTAACAAACCAGCGCGCAAGCTACTGCTCTGAAGATTTTCCTCTGTGTTGTCTCCTAAGAGTTTTATAGTTTTAGCTCTTAACTTTCAGTCTTTGATAGATTTTGAGTTAATTTTTGCATTAGGTGTGAGGTAAGGATTCAACATCTTTCTTTTACTTGCGGATATCCATTTGTTCCAGAACAATTTATTGAACAGAGTGTTCTTTTACCCATTGAATGGTCTTGGCACTGTTCAAAAATCAATTGACCATTGATGTATGAATTTATTTATGAACTCTCAATTCTGTTCCATTGGTGTATATGTGTATCCTGATGCCAGTACCACACTTTTTTGATTACTGTCGCTTTGTAGTCAGTTTTGAACCTGTGAGTTATGAGTCTTTCAACTTTATTCTTTTCTCAACATTATTTTGGCTATTCCAGGTTCTTGAGATTCCACATAAATTTTAGGACTGAGTTTTCTGTTTCTGCAACAACAATGAAGAAAGGCTGTTATTATTTTGATATGGATTGCATTAAATCTGTAGATTGCTTTGAGAAGTACTGATATCTTAATAATATAATGTTGTCTTTCAGTGTATGAATACGGCATGTCTTTTCATTTATTTAGGTCTTTTAAAATTTCTTTCAGCAATGTTTTTTAGTTTTCATTTACAAGCCTTGCATCTTTTTGGCTAAATTTATTCCTACATATTTTATACTTTTTAATGGTATTATAAGTAGAATTGTTTCTTAATTTTATTTTGAAATGTTCATTGTTTGTATATAGAAATACAACTCATTTTTAAGTGTTGATCTTGTATCCTGCAACTTTGTTGAATTAATTAGCTCTAACAATTTTTTGTGGATTCTTCAGGGTTTTCTATATATAATATCATGTCATCTGAAAATAGCGTTTTACTTCTTTCTTCCCAATTTGGATGCCTTTTATTTCTATTTCTTGCTTGATTGCTGTGGCTAGAACTATGCTTAACCGAAGTGGCAAAAGTTGGCATCCTGATCTCGTTCCTAGTCTTAGAAAGAAAGCTTTCAGTCTTTCACCATTGCATGTGATAGCTATGGGTTTCCATATACGATGATGGTCCTGTATCATGTTGAGGAAGGTCCCCCCAACTTTTTTTTTTTTGAGACAGAGTCTCACTCTGTCACCCAGGCTGGGGTGCAATGGCGTGATCTTGGCTCACTGCAACCTCCACCTCCCAGGTTCAAGTGCTTCTCATGCCTCAACCTCCCAAGTAGGTGGGGTTACAGGCATGGGCCACCACACCTGGCTAATTTTTGTATTTTTAGTAGAGACAGGGTTTTGCCGTGTTGGTCAGGCTGGTCTAACACTCCTGGACTCAAGCAGTCTACCCACCTTAGCCTCCCAAAGTGCTGAGATTATGAGCCACCACCATGCCCAACTGGAAGTTCCCTTTTAATCCTAGTTTCTTGGATATTTTGTCTTGAACTGGTGTTGAATTTGTCAAATGCTTTTTCTATGTGCAAGTACAACTTTTTTGTTGTTGTTGTTGAGATGGAGTGTCGCTCTGTCACCCAGGCTGGAGTGCAGTGGTGCGATCTCAGCTCACTGCAACCTCTGCCTCCCGGGTTCACGCCATTCTCCTGCTTCAGCCTCCCGAGTAGCTGGCACTACAAAGGCACGCTGCCATGCCCAGCTAATTTTTTTGTATTTTTAGTAGAGATGGGGTTTCACTGTGTTGCCCAGGCTGGTCTGGAACTCCTGAGCTCAGGCAATCTGCCTGCCTTGGCCTCCCAAAGTGCTGGGATTACAGGTGTGAGCCACCATGCCTGGCTGCAAGTACAACTTTTTAAAGAATTAGAAACAATACTCAGAGGTTGTCTTGTCCCTTCTCCTATTTCATGCTCAAACCATGCAGGAAAGGGAATCAAGTGTTATTTTCCACTGTGATTAACCGTAATTAGCCCTTCTTGAAGTCATTAATGAAAATAATAGTTAATATTTGCCCAAGAAAATGTTTAAAGAACAACAGAGAATTTCCAGAATTCGTCTTGGAAATTTGTCATGACAAAGTGAGGGTTGGGGCTGGTTGTGGTGACTTCCATCACCTGTATCATTTCACGCAGGATACACTAGGCGTTTCATATCTTGTCAACTGGATATAAATGTTACTCAAAAAAGACAATAAGGACTAGCATTTCTTTTGACTAGATGAGTTCAACTGTCAAATGGCTCAGGAAACAGCCAAATCTCCACTGGACTGTACAGGCAAACACAAGAAACTTGAAAAAGAAAAACAGAGAAAACAAGAAAATCCTCCATGACAAAATCATCTGGGAGCTGAAAAGCAATTGGGATGTAGTGCTTCATAACACAAAACATAAGCTCCTTTAAAGCAGTGAAAGTCCCATTAAGTCTTTGTGATATTTTTTCATTTCTTCGCACATGATTTAAAATTCACCTATTTCCAAAAAGAGGTACAATGAAAAAAGAAGACAGTAAACAATAGAAATAGAGATAATTTATAAAATTATAACGAAGGGAAAGATATATGCAAATAATAATTAAATATGAGCCACAGTGAGATACAATGAACACTGACTGAGATGGCTATAATTTAAAAAGAAAAGAAAAAATGGAAAATAACAAATGTTGCAAGGATGTGAAGAAATTGTAACCCTTATACATTGCTGGGGGAGTGTAACATGGTGCAGCCACAGTGGAAAATGGTTAACCAGTTCCTCAATAAGTTAAACATAGAATTGTCATATGACCCAACAATTCCACTCCAAAGGAAATTAAAACAGGGACTCCACCAGGTACTTGTACGTCTATGTATTTGCAGCCTTATTTACAATAACCAAAAGATATAAACAGCCCAAGTGTCCATCAACAGATGAATCCAGAAATAAAATGAGGTTTATATATTTCAACTGAAGATGAAAAGGGATGAAATGCTACAAGGTGGATGAACCTTGAAAACACTTTGCTAAGTGAAAATAGCTGGACACAAAAAAACAAACATTATACAATTTTACTTAAATGAAGTATCTAGAATAGGAAAAACTCATGGAAAAATAAAGTTAATTAGAGGTTACCAGGGGTTGGGAGAAGGAAAAATGAGGAGTTATGGCTTCATGGTTAGACAGTTTTTGTTTGAGGTGATTTTAAAAAAAAGTTTGGGAATAGTGGTGGTGGTTGCATATGTTGTAAATGTAATTAATGCTACTGAATTGTACACTTTAAAATTTTTTAAATGACAAATTTTATGTTTATAAAACATAATATGTGTATATATATGTGTGTGTGTGTGTATGTATATATATGTAAAACCACAATAAAAAATTAGACAAATTAAATACAGCTCTAAGCATCCTGACACCCAAGGCAAAGCAGGGAAATGAGGCTTCCATGCTAACAAGTTCAAGGCTGCTGGCTCTTGTCCATATGGGCTAGATACCCTCCAACTGAGGACAGTTCTGACACTAACTGTGTCGCCCACCAGATCTGTAGCCCTATTCACACCCTTTGGTGACAAATTATAGCAACTGTGAATGGCTCAGGGCAAACCATTTGCCTTCATGAGAAAGAAACTCAGAGTGAGGGGGTGTGGCCTCCTTGTTGAGGTCAGTTCATTTTCCCCAAAATATGTGAAGTGGGATAATTTGGCGAGCAACAGTGAAAGCGACAGATATGCTCTGGGCCTTACCAGGCAACAGCACTTTGGGTCCACTGGAGGGATGGGGTCTGGAAGCCCCTGGAGCCTCAGGTTCCAACTCCCCACTCCTACACCCATCTTCCCTGTTTAAAAATTCCATCAGGCAGAATTGAGCTCTCTTTGGCAATTCCAATTAATCTGACCAATTCCCTCGAAATGGTTGTTCTTGTCCTTCCCCGTTGCCCTTGCCTGGGTCCTTGTTCCTTTCACTCCCCCCTTGGATCTGTGGAAATTGTCACCCAAAAGGTTTCCTCCCTTCAATGTAGTCCCAGCACTAACTCATCATATAGACTGCTGGTAAAATAATATTCCTACACATACAAATGCAAAAGGAAAATTCTGGTGCCACCGAGCAGCCTCTCTCCAACTCCCATTATAATGTGCCAACAGCCGGGAGGGGAAGGCGTCACTGCAATGGAGCTGTCGACAGTTGCTACAACAGTCACACACCTTGTGAGACTTGAGTCGCTGTTCTATTAGGTTGGTGCAAAATTAATTGCTGTTTTGCCATTCTAATAGCAAAACCACAATTAATTTGCCACCAAGTTGTTATACTCTACAACAAAATGAAAATGTAGTAATTTTTTTAAAAAATAAGTAAAATTAAGAGTGATTGTTTCAACTACTGGTATCAACTATGATCATGAAATCTCTGCCACCCAGCCTAAACAATTATTCAGCGTCACCTCCACCTAGATAACATTCAAGTCCCTCTTCCGCACCACTATGTCTCATTGTTCCTCACTGCTTGGGGAGCTCAGTCATTTCAACCTGGCTGTCAAAGTTCTTCCAAATCTAACTAACCACCATCTAGCTTATCCAAACCACATGTCTGCTTTGCCCACATAAAACTCACTGTGTCACAAACTAGGGATGTTCATTCTCAAATTACTTAAGCAATTCCCTTATCTAAAGTCCTCAGCATTGTTCCTGCTCCTTTTCAAGTCCTACTACCCATGAACAACAGTTCTCACTCTACCTCCTCCAGGAAGCCTCCCCTGACTACTGTCTCCTATTGATTTTTTTCCTCATTGATTTTTTTCCTCGTAAATATGTTGTTTGAATGGAATGCTAAATTATGACCTTTCATTTGTCACGATCTTTTATCACGATCGACCTGTTGAGTGTACATTTCTTTTGTCCATTGAATTGTGTCTTCTTTATCCTACCTCATCATGATTCTTGTAGGTCAGGTTCCCTAGGACACAGACACTGAGATGGGGATTGGTATGCAGGGAATGAAGGAAGATGTGGGCCAAGGGGGAAGCTGAGGCATGACAGTTTCAACAAAAGTTGCAGCTAACCCCACTGGGAAGTTCTGAAGCTGGTCAGACCCTTCTGAGCCTTAAGTTGGGGCTGGGACCTGAGCCTTTATATGCTGTGTTGATTATGTCTGAGGGCTGCTCCTGGAACAGGCAGTAGCCTTGTGTGAAGTGATTCCAAAAGAGGCTGTGTGGTGAGGTGAAGGCTGTTTGTGGAAGATTTCCCAGCAGCCAAGAAGGGGAGTGATACGGTTTGCCTGTGTCCCCACCCAAATCTCAACTTGAATTGTATCTCCCACAAAGGGACCCAGGGGGAGGTAAATGAATCATGGGGGCCAGTCTTTCCTGTGCTATTTTCAAGATAGTGAATAAGTCTCATGAGATCCTATGGGTTTATCAGGGGTTTGCACTTCTGCTTCTTCCTCATTTTCTCTTGCCATCGCCATGTAAGAAGTGCTTTTCCCCTCCTGCCATGATTCTGAGGCCTCCCCAGCCATGTGGAACTGTAACTACAATTAAACCTCTTTTTCTTCCCAGTCTCGGGTATGTCTTTATCAGCAGCATGAAAATGGACTAATACAGGGAGGGAGGGACAACACAGTCCTTCAGTCCTGAAAGGGGGATCTTGGTGTCAACTGTGATGGCCTTGAAAAAAAGAGAACAAAAGAAAAGGAGGAGAATGGATGAAAAAGAGGAAAGAAAGGAAAACATCCATCACACTTGCTTGTCAGGTCTTATTTGAAACAGAGTGTGCCAAGGCAGTCACTCCCTATAGGACAGAGGTGAGCTGCAAGAAGGCCATGGGAATAATGTGCAGAGCAATGAAGCCTCCTGCCCACAGTGACTGCACCAGCAACCTGGTGGTGACCAGGCAGGCATTTGCACCTGCTGGACTCCAGAGCTCCCCTTCTTTCTTCACTCAGTGACAGCAAACCAAGCCTTGGGTCACATCATGGCTGGGTAAGTCTGTGGAGATGCTGAAAGAACAGTGGGAGCGAAAAGAACGAGGACCTTGAAAGTCTTCTGTGTTCTCTATAACCCTTAGAAACCAAAAGAAAATTTCAGAGTAGGAAAATAATCCATTGCACAAACTGCATTTTTAAAGATGAAAGCTGGCCGGGCGCGCTGGCTCATGCCTGTAATCCCAGCACTTTGAGAGGCCAAGGCGGGTGGATCATCTGAGGTCAGGAGTTCGAGACCACCCTAGCCAACATGGCGAAATCCCATCTCTACTAAAAATATAAAAATCAGCCGGGCATGGTGGTGCACGACTGCAATCCCAGCTACTCAGGAGGCTGAGGCAGGAGAACCACTTGAATCCAGGAGGCGGAGGTTGCAGTGACCTGGGATGGCGCCATTGCACCCCAGCCTGGGCAACAAGAGTGAAAACTCTGTCTCAAAAGAAAAAAAAAAAAAGTGAAAGGTAAGTTTGCTCAGAGGAAGGAGATCCAGAGACTGGATTTCTATAAAGTCCAGAAAAAAAGTTCAGATTTTGCAAGATAAAAAGCATGTACGTGGAATGTGCTGGAATCAGAAATTATAAACATCAAAGAAACTCTGAGGAGGAGGCGTGGTAACGACTCTCTCCTACCACCCATAGGAAATCAAATTCCAGCAAAGAGAAAGATCAATACAGGAGAAGAGAGGCTGGGCGGAGAAAGCGAGGGAGCACTGAGGGAACCTGGGCAACTTGAAAGTATTACTCCCTCCTTCCGAATTCCAAAGTTCATTTACAGCTGCCAGTCAGCACACCAGGGAAACAGGAACCACCAGAACCTTTCTCTGCAGCTGGAGAATTTGAATTCATTTCAGAAAATTCCTAGAGGAGAAGAAAGGCAAGGGCTTCCAGAAATCAGAATACCTTCTGCCCCAGGGTCTTGGGCAGAATTGGAATTTTCATCACAGAACGTGAAGTAAGATAGTGAGTGAGGGGTTTTTCTTAGAATCTATACTTAAACTCATGCATTTTTTGAAATATTTCGTGCTTTTCTCTAAAACTTCATAGCTATCATTCACCGACAAGCAATACATGAGTAAGATATTTCTTTATGGCCCTCTATAGTCATCCTGTTAATCTACACATTAAACTTATAAGTATCATCTTGTCTTGATTTATTTTCCTAATCTATACTTTTCTCAGTGATGTGTTTCTTAATTGACATTTCCAAATTACAAGCCTTGGGGTTATTTTAATCATTTTGGTTTTTAAGCACTTTTTTATTTTGCTTCTCCGAAGTTAGTTAGAAATTGCAACTACTGGTTATTCCAGGCCTGATGGTTCAGTTACAGAATCTGGGGACTAAATTCCCTGGTACTGGCTACCCTGAACCTCACGCAGCTCTGAGTAGGGGAGTAAATTAGCATGCAGGGGAAACGTGGGTAATTCTCCACCTCATTACAGGCCTCCTTCCCAATTTCGCCTTCCTATAAGCAGCTTAAAATGCAGGAAAGATCAGCTGAGACACATACTCTTCACGTGCTCCTCTCCCTCCCCACCTTATCCTGCTTCTATCCCCTCACCCCTCCTGATGGGGGAGGGAGGAGAGCCCAACAGGTGGAAAGATGAGCCAGTAAGAATTTCAGACCCAGTGGAGTCCCCTCCCCTGGGATGTGACCTGTTTGTGCAGGATTCTTGCAGTTATTGGGTGGTCTTTATTATCATCGCTGACTCTGGGAAACTTTTCATTCTTGACCCAGAGTCTTCATTAGAGATCTTTTCATAAGAAAAAGGGCATTTTTAAGAGCTGAGATTTGAATGCATGGAAATTTTTTAAAAACTACCTTTGGTCATGTGAAAAGAAAGCAGCTGGCAAGGTGGTGAGGGAAGGAGCCCATCTGCTAATTAAAACTCCCAGAGTAGTAGGAGGAACAATTACTCTAAGGCACTATCTCTCCCCACGTTCCTGCAAACAAATTAGCTTCAACACCCACGCACAATAGGAAAACAAATGCCAATTATGCCTCGATGTTTCCTTGAACCTGTTTTCTCTTTCCTATCTCCATCTGATCCTTAACAATCCTTTGATAGTGGGTTGGAGATAAGCCCATTGCTTATCTGGAGAAATGATTTCCACCCACTTTTATTCTAAAGCAAATCCGCGGCAGTGAGGAGACTGGAACCAACATCAAACCCAGATCCGTTTCCGCACATAGAGCAAAACTCTTTTGCTTGAGTACCAACAATAGTAGTTTATAACATAGGAGAGGAGTGTGCCTTTAACTATTAAATTTCAGTGTAAAATATAATCAAAGGTTAAAACAGTTTTATAAAGGCAGATGACATTATGGCGTGTATTCATGTATAGAGGATGTGCATCCATTTATTTCCAACTGCAGATATAATGGAGCACCTGATTAAGACTAGATCAAATGATTTTGGTTTTATTCTTGGTTGCTTCCAAGTTCTGGCAAGTATGCAATTATGAATAAATGTGCTATAAACAACCATGTACAGGATTTTTTGTGTCTATAACTTTATTTTTCTCCACATGATTTTCTAAAATCTCGATGGAGACAAGCAGTGGGTGAGGAAGAAAGATGGCTAAAGTTGGCAGGCATTTTTTCAGTTTCTCTGGAGGCAGAGGTCTGAATTTCACCTGTGATGTCAAGCAATTTCTTTGTCTAAGCCTTTTGGTAATGCTAAAGTAAAGCAGCAATCCCTTCTGGAACAAAGAGGTTTAGGAACATCAAGGAAGGAAAATGGGCTGCTTGGCCCCATAAAAGAGCATGTTTCTATATGTGGCATGCTTCTCTGCTCATCACTTTCCCTTTAGGGGAAAAAATTTATCTAAATGCGGACTTAGACTATCCCTAAAAAATTTTTGCTTGTTCCCCAGAGGTGTGTGTAGGTGTGCATGTGTGTTGGTGTGTGTACACAGCCATTCTTGTTCAGGAACTTACCCATCTGTGTGGTTAGGAGCAGAATGAAGCTATGATGGGAGTAGGAAGGATGCGGTGGCGTGTCTTCATCATGTGCTTTCTTTTTTAAACTTCGCACCAGGTATCCTGGCAGATTTAATAACTCTGACTTCAGGAAAGGTCCCTCTTTGGGAGGTTTTGCGTTGTCTAGGAAAGGGGAAGAACTAAGGCAAGGCCTTAGAAGGATCCTTTGTTTCTGATGGGAGTAGACATTCTGCGTGCCAGAATGGCTCAATGTGAGGTCTGGAAATGGACTCAAATGTGAGGTCTGAGGAGTTGAGGCTCAGTCTTGAGGGTGGAGAGAAATCCTTCAGGGCCTTTGTGTTGAGGAGATGTTTAACCCTCTTCCAAAATTGTCATTTGGAACAGCCATAGCCAGTGTCTGGTGGTTTTCTCTGATTCCTTGTAAAAAACATTGATTCTCACATAGGCCACTAAGGCAGGGCCCGGCCGGTGCTGCAGACCTTTCTCTGGGAAACCACAGGAGGTAGGACTAAGACTTCCTGGTTGAACGGGACATTTAAGAGAGGACATGCCAGCTAGAGACATCTGAATTATCTACATCAGTCATTCTCAACAGGGTTGAATCTGCTCCTAGGAGATAACTGGTGGGGTCGGGGGTGGCTACTGGCATACAGGAAGTAGAAAACAAAGATGCTGCTAAACATCCTACAACATACTGGATAGTGCCCACCACACCCAAAACAAAGAATTATTCAGCCCAAAATCTCAACAGTGCTTATGTTGAGAATCCCTGATGCAGGAGGAGGTAGTAAAAACATTTAGATGTTCATACATAAATACAATAAAAGCTGAATCTCAAAAGTATGAATAACGTTGATCTAAAAAGAAAAGTTTACCTGGCAAAACACAACCCAAGGGATATTTATTGAGAGTCTACTGTGTGCCAAGTTTTCTTCCAGTTTCTAGCAACCAAGACAACTTCTCATGGAATTGATGTTCTAGTTGGGAAGGAAGACCTTTAAGATATCATGTATATTTCAGATCATAATTATAATAACAGCCCTTGTGAATTGAGTCACTTAATCCTCCCAACAACCCTACGAGATTTGTGCTGTTATAATCTCCATTTTAGAAGACACTGAGGCAGAGGTAAGTGGCTTGTCCAAGGTCCACAACAGATAGTCAGACCCCATCTGGCTTCTTCAGAGCATTTAAAGTTCCTCTTATGGTCAACGGACTTTAGAGTTTAACTAGCTACATGATGTGGGGGGTATGACTTAATTACTCTTGATTCTTCTTTCATGTGTGGCATGGAGGTAATAAAAGTGTCTCATAAGATTGTGTAAAAACTGAGTGTTTTGATTTACAGAGAATGTTTAGAACAGTGTTTGGCATTGAGAGTTAATAGGTTATATAGGGAAATGGAAAGTAGATAGAGAATGACTGAGAACCCTACTTTACACCCATGGTTCCCAAAGCATGGTCCCTGGATCAGTAGGACCAGCATCCCCTGGGTACTCATTAGAAATGCAAATTGTTGGCCCCTAGCCCATATAATGAGAAAAACCCAGAATCATACCGAAAAACCATCCCCCAAACTGAGAGGAAACATAGAAACCAAAAAGTGGCTCAAACAAGTACAGCTTGGTGAGTAGATGACTTTATTAAGACTTGCATGCAAGGCATTCCTGAGCAGCAGCAGGGCAGCTCCAGAGATACGTGCCCTCTCCCATCTCTTTATTTTTTATTTACTTTATTTTATTTTATTTATTTATTTTTTTTGAGACGGAGTCTCGCTCTGTCGCCCAGGCTGGAGTGCAGTGGCCGGATCTCAGCTCACTGCAAGCTCCGCCTCCCGGGTTTACACCATTCTCCTGCCTCAGCCTCCCGAGTAGCTGGGACTACAGGCGCCCACCACCTCGCCCGGCTAATTTTTTGTATTTTTTAGTAGAGACGGGGTTTCACCCGGTTAGCCAGGATGGTCTCGATCTCCTGACCTCGTGATCCGCCCGTCTCAGCCTCCCAAAGTGCTGGGATTACAGGCTTGAGCCACCGCGCCCGGCCTGCCCTCTCCCATCTCTAAGCGGTTTTAAGCTAATTTTTCTGGCTGTTTGCCTACTCTGTGTGTGTGTGTGTGTGTGATGGGACTGTTTTCCTTAGTAGGGTCTCAGATACTCCCTGGGATGTTTGAGTTACCAGGGACACCTGCCCCTCGGTGTGGCACCATGGCCTTGGCTCATCACCTCTAGAGTTCCGGCAGCAGACACATACCCTTAAGTAATCTGATGGGGGACTCATCACATTACAGCCCAGATATGACTCTGGGGTGGCCCCAGCAATCTGCTTTAACAAGCTTCCCAGGTGACTCTGATGTTGGCTGAAGTTTGAGAACCCATGAATTAGGCCATTCTGAGGAGGTGATGTTTGGGCTATGCTACAGGAGTTTGTCTTGACCCTGCCCTAATGCCTTCCCTGACTACAAACCTTTAAAAAGAACCAAAACTCTGTATATGCCCTTCCTTCTCTTGTGCTGTTTCTTTAATTCCACTTGACTTTATGCTTAGATAGCTTCTTCTCAGCTTCTAAAACCAGATGTCTTCCCTGATATCCTTAAACACCCTCAACTGTTCTCCATCCTGAGTAAGCTGGTTCTTGGTTCTCTTCATATCTTTCCTCATTCATTCATTCATTTGAGTTTATTAAGCCTGAGCCAGGTCTTGGGTGAGGTGGAAGTGGGGTGCATGGCAGGGAAAGCTGAGAGACGCTTGGTGCCCAGCCACATCCTTGGGGAGCCTGCCATCTAGTAGAGAGGCAGAAGTGCTTCCCTGTGTCAGCACCGGCTTCTGGGGTCAGTCACAGCAGGGGCACCAGCTAGGACTGGGACGGGGGCAGATCAAGACCACCTTTTCAAAAGGGGTAACACTTGGTCTGAGACTCAATGAGCAAATAGAAATCAAAAAGCCCTGATAAAACAATATTAAAAATCATCTGGAAGAACACACAAGGGAAATAATATCGAAGAATGAATGTTTTTTAATAACAGCAAAAAAGGTAACCATGGGAGATACATGGAATTACTAAAGGCAAAGAATCAGCTGAGTGAAAATGATAGAAATGTTCTATGTATACTTTCTTTAAAATCAAAAATTGACAAGCCTGAAGTGAATGAACAGCCATCTAGTCAGCACTGGGTACTCCCTGATTATTCTTGGGGTTTTGTTTTCTTGTTGTTCTTTTGCCTCCAGGCATTGGCTCACCCTCCTCCCGCCAAGTATGCCTCCTTCCCCTTCTCCCCATACTTGCTGGTGAAAATCTTCCTCATATTTAAGGTTCAGATCAAAAGTTGCCTCCCTCGGAGGCCTTCTCTGATCCTCCTCATTGGAGGTGATTTCTATCCCCAGCAAGGCCAGAAACCCTTGTTGGTACGCTAATCAATGGTTAGCACACTTTGCTGCATTGTGAATATTCAGTAAATAGATTTTATTCTGTGATAGATGAAAGAACCTCTGGGATCAGGATAGCATCACACTTGTCTTTGTATGACCAAGATGTCTAGCCCTCAGTAACCAGTCCCTTCCCTGGATAAGATTATACACAACATGGCCGGGCACGGTGGCTCACGCCTGTAATCCCAGCACTTTGGGAGGCTGAGACGGGCAGATCACGAGGTCAAGAGATTGAAACCATCCTGGCTAACACGGTGAAACCCTGTGTCTACCAAAAATACAAAAAATTAGCAGGCTATGGTGGCGGGTTCCTGTAGTCCCAGCTACGTGGGAGGCTGAGGCAGGAGAATGGCTTGAACCTGGGAGGCGGAGCTTGCAGTGAGCCGAGATCCCACCACTGCACTCCAGCCTAGGCGACAGAGCAAGACTCTGTCTCAAAAACAAAAACAAAACAAAACAAAAACGATTATACACAACATGCAGGTGAGAGGGCCAAGCCACCATCTCCTGCTACATTCAACAACCACCTCAGGTGGATCAAATAATTACACTTTTAATCTAGTCATAAACTTTAATAACACAAATGGAGGATAGGAAAGTGATTTATGATTACTAAGTTGAAGACATTAATGGAGACAAGAATTAATGTGTTTTGTTATGTAAAAACTTATTCAACAAAATGTAATAAACACGAAGAGTAATAAAGAGAAATTATGTGACAAAAAACTTATTAAAATATGTTATCTAAATGCATTAAAGTTGATAAATAGTCATTAAATCAACACCCATATTCCTTTATAAAGTAGTTTAAAGTGAATAAACAGCTTTTACGCAAGAATACATAGATAATAAACACCATATGGAAATATGTAGCATTTTTAGCAATTAAAAATGCAAATCAAACCAGACAGAGTGGCTCATGCCTGTAATCCTAGCACTTCAGGAGGCCAAGGCAGATCGATCACTTGAGGTCAGGAGTTTGAGACCAACCTGGCCAATGTGGTGAAACCCCGTCTCTACTAAAAATACAAAAATCAGCTGGACGTGTTTGTGTGCGCCTGTAATCCCAGCTACTTGGGAGGCTGAGGCAGGAGAATCGCTTGAACTCGGGGGGCAGAGGTTGCAGTGAGCCAAGATCGCGCCATTGCACTTCAGTTTGGGCAACAAGAGTGAAACTCTATCTCAAAAAAAAAAAAAAAAAGCAAATCAAAACAATCAAAATACATCATTATACACCAATTAAACACTGTTTTTAGTGATAAAAATTTGCTTTAGCAAGGCTGTTCATTTCTTTTTTATTTCTCTAAAGCCAGGGCTAAGAAAGCTGACACCATTAAATTTTTCTGAGGTACAATTTGAAAATGCATAAAAAGAACAGTTACACCATTCCTATATTTTAACTACATAATTAAATTCGGGAGAAAACGTATCAAGAAAACAAACCCAGGCAGCGCACCTGTAATCCCAGCACTTTGGGGGGACCACGTAGGCGGATCACTTGAGGTCAGGAGTTTGAGAGCAGCCAGGACAACATGGTGAAACCCATCTCCACTAAAAATACAACTATTAGCCCAGCGTGGTGGTGCATGGCTGTAATCCCAGCTATTTGGGTAACTGAGGCAGGAGAATCACTTGAACCCAGGAGGTAGAGGTTGCAGTGAGCCAAGAAGAAGCCACTGCACTTCAGCCTGGGTGAAAGAGGGAGAATCCATCTCAGAAAAAAATAATAATAATACAAAAAAAGAAAAGAAACCCAAAAGAGAAAAAAATCGCGAATTGTAATTTTTAAAAATCAGTAAACTGGGAGGCCGAGACGGGCGGATCACGAGGTCAGGAGATCGAGACCATCCTGGCTAACACGGTGAAACCCCGTCTCTACTAAAAAAAAAAATACAAAAAACTAGCCGGGCGAGGTGGCGGGCGCCTGTAGTCCCAGCTACTCGGGAGGCTGAGGCAGGAGAATGGCGTGACCCTGGGAGATGGAGCTTGCAGTGAGCCACTGCACTCCAGCCTGGGTGACAGAGCGAGAATCCGTCACCAAAAAAAAAAAAAAAAAAAAAAAAAAAAAAAAAAAAAAGTATGTGGATAGGGACAAAAGATGAAAGTAAAAGCACTGATACATCTGGCTAGTGCAATATGCATGTTTTTACATTTCTAATATTCTTTGCTCTTACTATAATGTTTGTTCAATAAAATGGAGAGATATAAAATATTTCAAAGGCTAGTCTTCCTTTTCTTCTAACACATTCTCTTCATCAGGTCAATTTTCTCAAAATGTTCTCAATTCCAGCTTTCTCCATGATCAAGTCCAAACCTGCTTCTTGGAGTTTGCACCTTGTATGTTTCATAGCCCCTTTCTCCCCCATTCCCAGGTCATTCAGGCACCAGCCAAGTCAGCCTGCTTGAAGTCTAACCCTTCTCACCTTGACAAGAGAAGGGGCGGTTTGGGCTCTGTGTTATGTTTCTATTCTACTCCCGGGAACACAGATTGAGATTGAGTTAATAATGATTGAAGTATTTTTTAAGTGTGAGAGGCTGGGGGAGTGTCGCTTTTCTAATTGGTTCCTGCTTTTGCCCAAGGCTCAACAAAAATAACTCCAGTTTGAACCTGGATGTGAAGACATATAGTCAGGAATGTTAGAAACTGAAAGGACAGGGCTGGGTGGAGAGTGCGCGTATGTTGGAGGTAGGGGGACATGATGGGGGAGGTTAGAGTTGGCGAAGATGATGGTATAAAGGGTCCCTCTTCCACATCTCCGCCAGATTGCTCAGGAGCCGCGTTCTTTCCGCACAGAGCCAGCGAGTGAACTTCTCAAGGCGCTACCAAGCCCTCGCCGGGCGGACTGCTGGAAACGAAGCGGCAGGATCGGGCTGGGCTTAGGAGCCTTCTGTTTTGTAAACTCCAATACCTGGGTTTCCTATTTCAGGTATAGGTAGAATCGAGATGACAGGAAACCAGAAGCCCCTGGCTGGGGCAGGGCGGTACCCTTGTTTCCCAGTGTCAAAACCGCGCCACCAGCAGGTGCGAGGGGTCCGCGGAGGTGACGGCAAGGAACTTTCTCCCCAGTTGTAAACCTTTCGCGGAGACTACCTCAGGATTCTCTCTGCTTCGCAGAGGCAGGGAAACCAGCTGGGACAGAGTTGAAGGCCCGGCTCCTATTGGTGGGTTCTCCAGCCACCCCCGGCTTCCGCCCACCCCCGCCCACTCCAGGTGCAGCTCATCTCCCGCCGCCGCTGGGTGGGGGAGGGGGCAACTCTCCAAGCACAAGCTGCGCTGGGTCACTCGGCCGCGCTGATTCCCAGCCCCCTGACAGTCGGTGGCACCCGGGACCGCTAAGAGAGGTGGTGGGAGGGACTGGTGAGGGGGAGCTAGACTGAGGGGTCCTGCTCTCTTTTACTCTTTCTACTGGAAAAGAGGGTCTACGGGGACTGCAGGCATAAGTGCCAGAGGTGGGCTGTTGCCCGCAGGAGGGACCAGGGTAGGACGACCTGGACCCCTCTCCTACCCTCCCCCAGCAGGCAGTACCCCCTCCACGCCCCCACCTGCCCGGTCCACGCCGAGCTCACTGACAACTCGTGCGCTCCCTGCCCTGGAGCTTCGACCCCCAGCGCCATGGAAGCCGCTAATCTTTCAGTGGCCACCGCCAGCGTTGCCCTTGCCCTGGGACCCAAGACTTGCAGCAGTAGCCCAAGCCCGAGCGGGATACTCAGTTCGACCCCGGGTAATGCCGTCCTGCCGGGTCGGGAGCCGCCCTTCTCTGTCTTCACGGTGCTGGTGGTGACGCTACTAGTGCTGCTGATCGCAGCCACTTTCCTGTGGAACCTGCTGGTTCTGGTCACCATCCTGCGGGTCCGTGCCTTCCATCGCGTGCCGCATAACTTGGTGGCCTCGACGGCCGTCTCGGACGTACTAGTGGCAGCGTTGGTGATGCCACTGAGCCTGGTGAGTGAGCTGTCTACCGGGCGACGTTGGCTACTGGGCCGGAGCCTGTGCCACGTGTGGATCTCCTTCGACGTGCTGTGCTGCACGGCCAGCATCTGGAACGTGGCGGCCATCGCCCTGGACCGCTACTGGACCATCACGCGCCATCTGCAGTACACGCTGCGCACCCGCCGCCGCGCCTCGGCGCTCATGATCGCGCTCACCTGGGCGCTGTCTGCGCTCATCGCCCTCGCGCCGCTGCTCTTTGGTTGGGGCGAGGTGTACGACGCTCGGCTCCAGCGCTTCCAGGTGAGCCAGGAACTCTCCTATGCCGTCTTCTCCACCTGCGGCGCCTTCTACCTGCCGCTTGGCGTGGTGCTATTCGTCTACTGGAAGATCTACAAGGCAGCCAAGTTTCGTT
Organism: Macaca thibetana thibetana; assembly: GCF_024542745.1. Classification (NCBI taxonomy): domain Eukaryota; kingdom Metazoa; phylum Chordata; class Mammalia; order Primates; family Cercopithecidae; genus Macaca; species Macaca thibetana. The sequence goes on from NC_065589.1 coordinate 115,300,867, forward strand.
TCGGCCGCCGCGGGAGAGCTGTGCTGCCGTTGCCGGCCACCATGCAGGTGAGGGGTGGGCTGCGCAATGTTGCTTGGGGAAGGGTTTGCTAGAGAAGGAGGCAGCTTGACGAATGGGAGAGTGGGCGGAAGCTTGTACGATTGGAGCGCGCGCCTACCTGGGGCGCACGAGGAAAAGTTTGCCATCAGTTCTTCTGAAGTGTACACCGAGGGGCTAGTCACCGGCGCATCTGGCACGCAATCGGGGGCTTCGCCAGCTGCGTACTTGGTGCGCGCAGAGGAAAAGGTTTCACCATCTGCACATTAGGGAGCTCGATGTGACACCGACCCACGGCGCACGATATGGCCGGTGGGGCTTGTAGGTTCAGCCTGTCTCAGTAGCGATGAGGGCACACCCTGTTACCTGCACTATCTGTTGTTTTCCCCCTGAAACGCCCCCGTCCATGTGAGTCCTGGAGCCGCGACTTCCTGGTCCCAACTAGACCTAGAGGGGATGCAGTGGACTGGGAATTCGTCTTGCAGAAATTCCTGTGGCCAATCACGCCTTATTTTCTGTCTCTACGGTACCCCAGTCTATCCCCTGCAGTTCAGAGACTATTCCCCAACTCTATTAGCCAGCACCCTGCCAAGGGGAACAGTGAGGATTTTAAAATATAATAATCGGTGTCACTTTACTTTTCTTATCTCAACCCCAGAGCTATCCTCTAGTGATTTAGGAAAGAGAACCATGGATTCAAATCCCAGCTTGGGACATTGGGACAGTTGCTTAATATCTGTGGGTCTCATTTCTTCATCTTTAAACATGTTCATTCCTCATTCATAGGGCTCTTAGTGAGGATTACGTGAGATGAAGAATGTAGAGCCCCTTGCATAGTGGCTGGCATACACTGGGTGGCAGACTGGCTGGAGAAAGAAGGGGTTCAATAGGATATTGCCCGGCAATCCATAAGGAGCAGGAAGACAATGCTAGAAATGTAATGAGATGAGCAAAATTGCAATCGGCAGATCTTCTCTCACCGTATTTATTATTCTGTCTGAAGCTTTCTGCCTTTTGGCCAGGATCTAATAGGTGCTCAGCATCCTTCTCACTCTGGAAGCCTCAACTTTCTCTTTTGAGGGTCTCAGGTATTTGAATTAACATGCTCCCAGTCCTTTAGATTAACAGGATTTGTTGCCCTTTGCAGATACAATACATGGGGGAGGGAAGCGGTGCATAGAAGAGGAAAAAAAACAAGGAAAGTTTTTTGTTGCTAGTTTTGTTTTAATTTTGGAAAATTAACTCAGGTACTTAGGCTACCAGACAAATATATGCGATTTTAAAAGTAGGCCTTTTTTCTTCTTCATTAAATGGCAGAGGAATTTTGCAGCATAAAATAGGAATGTCAAGACTATAATTGGAAAGTGTTGGTGAGGGAGAGCTTTATTCAGAATTAATGATGTTCTTTGAAAGGTCCCTTGGAAATGCCTGGGGTGATTATAGCTTTTCTGTCTGATTGCCAAGGTAGGGCTGACTTTTAATAGCTGCATCAATCCAATGTGCAGTTAGAGAAATTACAGTGAAATGGACGCCGGAAAAGCTTGCCAAGCCTTATTTTATTTTAGTGTTCATTTTTGACAGCTCCCATTCAGGCAGGTGACATAAGGAAGAGGTGACTGGATGAGAGGCTGGACAATCTGGAGTGTCCGTTGGTGGATAGAGAGAGCACGGAGAGGCAGAGGAAGTACTAAAATGTAGCCACTCCCAGCAGGAGGACCTGGGGTAAGCCCTTCCCCACTTTGGGCCTCAACTACTCTAGCATGCCGTATTGTTCTAAGTCATGTCTAAGGGCCTCGAATCACAGGATGCTGAGATTGTAGATGGAGTAGTATTCAGTTGCATGCTGCTTCTTTGGGTCGCAGCAAGCCCTCACTCAAGCTTCTGGGTAATGTTCCTGAGTCCACATTGGCAAGCCTTCTGGCAACAAGACACCTAAACAAAAGTGTAAAACACTGTGCCAGGAATACTTTCTCTCTACTTTCCCCCACCTGCATCTTTCTACACTCCAGGGGAAATGAGTTGGATTGAGTTTAGGCTCTGCAAAGTGTCTGTACTGTTTGCTGTAGGGAACAGGAGTCTATATGAAGCTTGAAGGCCTCTGTTGATGAGGCTGTGTAAAACCTTCATCTTTTTCAGAATTCTGTGTCTAGGTCCCAACACTAAAGTATTATAAGAAAGGGGTCTTGGCCGGGCATGGTGGCTCACGCCTGTAATCCCAGCACTTTGGGAGACCGAGGGGGGTGGATCACGAGGTCAGGAGATCGAGACCATCCTGGCTAACATGGTGAAACCCCCTCTCTACTAAAAATACAAAAAATTAGCCGGGGGCGGTGGTGGGCGCCTGTAGTCCCAGCTACTCCAGAGGCTGAGGCAGGAGGATGGCGTGAACCCCAGAGGCAGAGCTTGCAGTGAGCCGAGACATCACGCCACTGCATTCCAACCTAGGCAACAAAGCAAGACTCTGTCTCAAAAAAAAAAAAAAAAAAAAAAAGGGGGGGTCTTATCAGAATGTACTTTTTGGGCAATGATTAATCCTTTGGGGCAAAATGCAGTTTTTGAAAGTTGAGAGGGAAAAAAAAATGTTTACTGAGTGAATTGTCTCTTCCAGACACATTTCTGATGCTTTACATTCACCCTTTCATTTCATTCCCACAATTCAGTAAAATTGGTATTAAGTCTGTATTAGTCAGGATAAGCTAAGGCATGCTGTGGTAACATGTAACCCCAAACCAGAAGTTTATTTCACTCTGACTTAAAGTTCAATGTGGGTCTGGTGGCCTACCTGCATAGCTCTCTTCCAGGCAGTCTCTCATGAATTTGGGCCATTTATCATTTTTAGCTATGCTGTCTTGCACATTTGCCTTCCCGATATACTGTGGGAGAAGATCTACATATGGAGATATACCAGCTTTTCACTGCCTTACCCTGAACTGGAAACATGTCACCACTATTTGCAGCCCATTGGCCAGCCATTGGCAGTGAATTGGAGCAGAACATGTGGCTATCTGGTGAGCACTGTCTTTGCCAAAAGGCCCTCATTTTACAGATGAGAAAACTGCAAGAGAAAACTGTGGTAAGGCACCACAAACCTAGTTCATCCAAAACCACACAGTTACTGGGTAGAGAGGCTGAAGGTTGTACCAGATCTAAGAATCACTGTTTTCAGCCAGGCACGGTGGCTCACGCCTGTAATCCCACGCTTTGAGTGGCCAAGGCAGGCAGATCACGAGGTCAAGAGATCGAGACCATCTTGGCCAACATGGTGAAACCCCATCTCTACTAAAAATACAAAAATTAACTGGGCATGGTGGCGCACACCTGTAGTCCCAGCTACTCGGGAGGCTGAGGCTGGAGAATCCCTTGAACCTGGGAGGCAGAGGTTACAGTGAGCTGAGATCGTGCCACTGCACTCTAGCCTGACGACAGAGCAAGGCTCCAACTCAAAAAAGAAAAAAAATCACTGTTTTCATTACTCTATGCTGTCTCCAGGGACTTGACTTCTGAGGCCTGCCCCTCTGCTCATGGGTGTCTCAGTTTGAGAGGAATGAGGCAGTCATAGCCCAGTCAAGGTGGGTCCCATGAAGCAGGATCTCAAAACTCTTCATGTGAACTCTCCTTTCCAGGAGAGCTGAACACAATTGAGCACAAAAGCCTTGCCTGCTTCTGTCAGGGGACAAGTTTAATTCCTGCCCTGGTGTCTTTTCTTTCAACATGTTAAATTGAGACTCTGAGCATCCCATGTACAGTATAATCTGCTCCCCACCCCAAAGCAACCCTCATGGGTTACAATTACTTCCTACTGCCCTTTGCCCTTTACTGTTTAGAAAAGAAGAAACATTATTTCTTTGGCTTTTAAAATGTGACATCAAAAGGGTTTTTTTTTTTTTTTGTTTTTTTTTTTTTTTTCTGTCTCTCTTTTCTTTGCTATTGCTTGTTTGACTTCTGTGTGCAATTTGATGCTGGGACCTAGTTATCCATCAGGCGTAGTCATACTATTGAGAACCAGAATTCTTTTAGGGACCCATAGAAATGTTTTAATTTCTTTTAAAATTAGAGGAAAAATGAATATAACACTAATGAATATATTATAATGAATCCAGTCTTGCTTATACTTGCTTATACTAGTCTTTAAATTAACATAATTTTAAGTATTTCTTAATGAAGGAAGGGATACATGAAGGCAAAGATGTCTAGGGACCACACAAATTATAATGAAACCTTGGTTAATATCTTGCCCTCATTCTTTTTTTTAATTGTACTATTGCCTTCTTTTAAAAGTTTTTAAATATATTTTTTAATAGCTTTTGGGCTACAAGTGGTTTCTGCTTACATGGATGAATTATATCGTGGTTAATTCTGAGATTTTAGTGCAGTTGTCACCAGACTAGTATCCCCTTCTAAGTCTCCAAAGCCCATTATATCACTCTGTATGCCTTTGCATATATTCATAGCTTAGCTCCCACTTATAAGTGAGAACATATGGTGCTTGGTTTTCCATTCCTGAGTTACTTCTCTTAGAATAATGGCCTCTTGCTTCGTCCAAGTTGCTGTGAAGACATTATTTCATTCCTTTTTATGGCCAAATAGTATTCCATGATGTGTATCACATTTTCTTTATCTCCTCATTCGTCGATGGGCACTTAGGTTGGTTCCATATCTTTGCAATTGTGAATTGGGCTCCTGCACTCATTCTTAATCCATACATACATATTGGGAGATAATGTACACAGTGGTTAAGAGCATGGGACTTGGAAACAAAGAGACGTGGGTTTCCATTTTTTCGACTGCCACTGATTAGCACTTCAGCCAAGTGACTTAATCTACACCTACAATTCTGCATATGTAAAATGGAAATATTACCACGTGTCTTATAATAATCTTGTGAAGAGCAAATGAGATTCTAGCATATGTGGAGTCCCTCAAATAGTAAACCATAAATAATAGCTACCGCATTACTTTCGTTATTTTTCTATTTCTCTTATAAATAATAAGAAAAGTATGATTTTATTTCTCTTATTGCTATTCCTTATAATCATAGGTAGATTATTTATTGCTTGTGTAGAAAATTATCCCACAGTTTAGTGGCTTAAAAGAACAAACATGTGTTAACTCACAGTTTCTGTGGGTTGGGCATTGGGAATGGCTTAGCTGGGTGGTTCTGACCTGACATCTCTTTTGGCTGTAGGCAAGATGTTGCATGGGGCTGCAGTCATTCGAAAGCTTGACTGGGGCTGGAAACTTTGCTTCCAAGATGGAGCACTCACATGCTTGTTGACAAGAGGCTTCAGATCCTTGAGAAAAGGACATCTCCAAAGGGCTATTTGGGTGGTACCACATGATAGCTGACTTTCCCCAGAGCAAGCCATCCAAGAGAGTGAAACAAGGAGGAAATTGCAGTGCCTTTTATGACAGTCTCAGAAGTCACATATGATTATTTTCTACTCATTAGCAGTGAGTCACTAAGTCCAGCTCACACTCAAGAAAAGAGGAATTAGGCTTCATCTTTGGGAGAAGTGTTTTCCAAAAAGTGTTGAATGTAGTGTTCAAAATTACTTGATTGACTTACTGATCTTATGTATCAGGCAATGTCCTCTGAGGTTTCTAAGAATGAATAAGCAGTTTCCTGATCCCAGTGGATTTTTAGTAGATTATAATTATAGAATTATGAATGCAATAAAGTCTTATAAGTGCTCTGCTAGAAAGCTGTCCAAAGTACAATGGTATTTGAAAGATTTAATAGTGTATGGGAAAGCACTATGTAAATTGTGAAGAGCAAAGTAAATGTGAGGTATTGAGCTTTAGGGTTTATGTCAACTTGGAGCATAGATTTTAGATAATGCTGTATTACAAAAATTTGACTCTCTAAGTCAAATATTTTTGTTGACATTTTGTTTGAACAATGACACACTGACGTAAAGGTTACGTGCAGTAGGCCCCGAGTGACCCAAAATCTGTACAGAGCCATTTATGTTTATATATTTATTTTAAACTGACAAATAATAATTGTATATATTTATGGGATACAATGTAATTTTTAAAAATTTTGTATTTTTAATTTTTGTGAGTATACAGTAGATTTATATTTTTATAGGGCACGTGAGATATTTTGATACAGGCATGCAATGTGCAATAATCACATCAAGGTATATGGGTTATCCATCACCTCAAACATTTATCCTTTTTTGTGTTACAAACAATCCAGACCAGGTGCGGTGGCTCATGCCTGTAATCCCAGCACTTTGGGAGGCCAGGGCGGCCAGATCACGAGGTCAAGAGATCGAGACAATCCTGGCCAACATGGTAAAACCCCATCTCTACTAAAAATGCAAAAGTTAGCTGGGTGTGGTGGTGCGTGCCTGTAGTTTCAGCTATTTGGGAGGCTGAGGCAGGAGAATTGCTTGAACATGGGAAGGCGGAGGTTGCAGTGAGCTGAGATCATGCCACTGCACTCCAGCCTGGCAACAGAGTGAGACTCTGTCTCAAAAAAAAAAAAAATCCAATTATACTATTTTAGTTATTTTTAAATGTACAATAAATTATTTTTTACTATATTCACCCTGTTGTACTATCAAATGCTAGATCATATTCATTCTATCTAACTGTATTTTTGTACCCATGAACCCTTCTCTCTTACCACCTCCCACTACCCTTCCTAGCCTCTAGTAGCTATCATTCAACTCTCTATCTCCATGAGTTCAACTGTTTAAATTTTTAGCTCCCACAAATAAGTGAGAACATGTGAAGTGTGTCTTTCTGTGCCTGGTTTATTTCACTTAACATGATGACTTCCTGTCCCATCCATGCTGTTATGATGGGATATCATTGTTTGTATGTATATACCACATTTTTTTTATCCTTCATCTATGAATGACCACTTAGGTTGTTTTCAAATCTTGGCTATTGTGAATAGCACTGAAATAAACATGGGAGTGCAGATACCTCTTCTATGTACTGATTTCTTCTCTTTTCAATATATGCCTGGCAGTGAGATTGCTGAATGATATGGTAGCTCTATTTTTAGTGTTTTGAAGACCCTTCAAACAGTTCTCCAGAGTGTCTATACTCATTTACATTCTCACCAACAGTGTACAAGGGTACCCTTTTCTCCACTTCCTCACCAGCATTTGTTATTGCCTATCTTTTGGATACAAACCATCCTAACTAGGGTGAAATGATATCTTATTGTAGTTTTGATTTGCATTTCTCTGATGAGCAATGATGTTGAGCACCTTTTAGTACACCTGTTTGCTATTTGTATGTCTTTTTTTGAGAAATGTCTATTCAAATATTTTACTCACTTTTTAATCAAATTATTTGATTTTTCTCTATAGAGTTATTTGAACCCGTTATATATTCTGGTTATTAATCCCTTGACACATGGATAGGTTGCAGATATTTTCTACCATTCTATGGGTTGTCTGTTTGTTGATTGTTTCCTTTGCTCTACAGAATCTTTTTAACTTGATGTGATCCCACTTGTCCATTTTTGCTTTGGTTGCCTGTACTTGTGGGGTATTACTCAAGAAACCTTTGCCATATCAAATGTTCTGGAGAGCTTCCCCAATGTTTTCTTGCAGTAGTTTCATAGTTTGAGGTCTTAGATTTAAGTCTTTAATCCATTTTGAATTGATTTTTACATATGACAAGAAGTAAGGGTCTAGTTTCATTCTTCTGCATACGGATATTCAGTTTTCCTAGCACCATTTATTGAAGAGACTGTCCTTTCCCCAGTGTATGTTCTTTGAACCTTTGTCAAAAATGAGTTTGCTGTAGATACATGGATTTTTTTCTGGATTCTCTATTTTGTTCCATTGGTCTTTGTGTCTGTTTTATGCCAGTACCATGCTTTGGGTTACTATAGCTTTGTAGTACAGTTTAAAGTCCAGTAATGTAATTCCTCCAGTTTTGTTGTTTTGTGTTTTTATATAAATTTTAGGATTGTTTTTTCTATTTCTGTAAAGAATGTTGTTGGTATTTTCATAAGGCTTGCATTGAACCTGTAGATTGCTTTAGGTAGTATGAACATTTTAACAATATTTATTCTTCCAATCAATGAACATGGAATACCTTTCCATTATATTGTGGAAATTTCTTTTTCTTTTTTTTTTCTTTTTTTGAGAAGGAGTCTCACCCTGTTGCCCAGGCTGGAGTACAGTGGCATGATCTCGGCTCACTGCAACCTCTGCCTCCTGGGTTCAAGTGATTCTCCTGCCTCAGCCTCTCAGGTAGCTGGGACTACATGTCATCTTCAATTTCTTTCATTAGCCTTTTATAGTTTTTATTCTAGAGATCCTTTACTTCTTTAATTCCTAGGTATTTAATTTATATGCAACTATTGTAAGTGGAATAACTTTTTAAATTTATTTTTTCAGATTATTTGCTATTGAAATATAGAAATGCTACTGATTTTTGTATGTTGATTTTGTATCTTGCAACTTTACTGAATTTGCTTTTTAGTTCCAATGGTTTTTCAGTGGAATCTTCAAGTTTTTCCAAATCTGCAAACAACGACAATGTAATTGGACTTCTTCCTTTCCAATTTGGATGCTCTTTATTTCTTCCTCTTGTCTGATTGCTCTAGCTAGGTCTTCCCATACTATGTTGAATAACAGCGGTGACAGTGTCCTTGTCATGGACACTGTCCTTGTCATGATCCAGTGTCCTTATCATGGACAATGTCCTTGTCATGTTCCAGATCTTAGAGGAAAGACTTTTAGTTTTTTCCCATTCAATATGATACCAGCAGTGTTTCTGTCTTTTATGGCTTTTATTGTGTTGAGATATGTTATTTTCTATACCTAATTTTTAAAGGGTTTTTATCATGAAAAGATGTTGAATTTTATCAAATGCTTTTTAAATATCAATTGAAATGATCGTATGGCTTTTGTCCTTCATTCTGTTGATATGATGTGTCACATTGACTGATTTGCAGATGTTGAGCCATTCTCGCATCCTGGGATAAATTCTGCTTGGTCATGATGAATGATATCTTTAATGTGTTATTGAATTTGATTTGCTAGTATTTTGTTGAGGACTTTTGCATCAACATTTATCAGGGATATTGGTCTATAGTTTTTTGTTTGTTTGTTTTAATGTGTGTTTGTCTGGTTTTGGTATCAAGATGATACTGCCCACCACAGAATGAGTTTGGAAGTATTCCTTCCTCCTTTTTTTTCAGAATAGTTAAAAAGTCGGTTTGGTATTAGTTCTTCTTTTAATGTTTGCTAAAATCCAGCAATGAAACCATTGGGTCCTGGGCTTTTCTTTGCTGGGAGACTTTTTATTATGGCTTTGTTCTTATTACTTGTTATTGATCTGTTCAAGTTTTGGATTCTTTATGGTTCAACCATGGTAGAAGGCTATCCATTTCTTCTAGGCTTTCCAATTTATTGGCATATAGTTGCTTATAGTAGCCTCTAATAATCCTTTGAATTTCTGTGCTCTCGGTTGTAATGCCCCCTTTTTCATCTCTGATCTTATTTATTTGGGTCTCCTCTCTTTTTCCTTTATCTGGTAAAGGTTTGTTGGCTTTGTTTATCTTTTCAAAAGACTAAGTCTTCATTTTCTTGATGTTTTTATTGTTTTCTTCATTTCAATTTCATTTATTTCTGGCTAGATCTTTATTGTTTATTTTCTTCTAATTTTGAGTGGGGTTTGCTCTTGCTTTTCTGGTTCTTTAAAATGCATCATTAGGGCTTTTTGTGAAAGTTTTTTTTTTTTTTTTCTTTTTTGATGTAGGCAATTACACCTATAAATTTTCCTCTTAATACTGCTTTCACTGTGTTTCATAGGTTTTGGTATATTGTGTTTCCATTATCATTTGTTAAATTTTTTTTTTTTTTTTTTCAGACAGAGTCTCACTCTTTCACTAGGCTGGAGCGCAATGGCGGGATCTCGGCTCACTGCAACTCCACCTCCCAGGTTCAAGAGATTTCCCTGCTTCAGCCTCCTGAGTAGCTGGGATTACAGGCATGCACCACCATGCCCAGCTAATTTTTGTACTTTTAGTAGAGACAGGGTATCACCATGTTGGCCAGGATTGTCTCGATCTTTTGACCTCGTGATCTGCCTGCTTCAGCCTCCCAAAGTGCTGGGATTACAGGCATGAGCCACCGCACCCAGGGTATAAATTTTTAAATTCCTTCGTAATTTCTTCATTGACCCACTGGTCATTTGGGAGCATATTGTTTAATTTCCATGTGTTTGCATAGTTTCCAAAATTTCTGTTATTGATTTCTAGTTTTATTCCATTATGGTCAGAGAGGATACGTAACATAATTTCATTTTTTAAAAAATTAATTAACACTTGCTTTGTGGCCTAACATACTGTTTATCCATGAGAATGATCCATGTACTAAGGAGAAAAATGTATATTCTGCAACTGTTGGATGAAATGTTCTGTAAATATCTGTTAGGTTCATTTGGTCTATAGCACAGGTTAAGTCCAAAGTTGGTTTGTTGATTTTCTGTCTGGATAATTTGTCCAATAATGAAAGTAGAATGTTGAAATCTCCAACTAATATTGTTTTGTGGTCTGTCTCTCTTTTTAGCTCTACTAATATCTGCTTTATGGATCTGAGTGGTCCAATGTTGGGAGCACATAGATTTATAATTGTTATATCTTCTTGCTGAATTGAACCCTTTATTTTATATAATGACCTTTTTGTCTCTTATAGTTTTTGTCTTGAAATCTATTTAGTTGCATATAAGTATAGCTACTCCTTTTTATTTGTGTTCCTTTATTTATTTATTTATTTATTTATTTATTTATTTGAGATGGAGTCTCACCCTGTCACCCAGGCTGCAATGCAATGGTGCAGTCTCGGCTCACTGCAACCTTCACCTCTTGGATTCAATTGATTCTCCTGCCTCAGACTCCTGAGTAACTGGGATTACAGGCATTGCCACCCCGCCTGGCTAATTTTCTGTATCTTTAGTAGAGACGTGGTTTCACCATAGTGGCCAGGCTGGTCTCGAACTCCTTACCTCATGATCCTCCCACCTCGGTTTCCCAAAGTGCTGGGATTACAGGCATGAGTCACTGTGACCGGCCTCCTCCTCCTCCTCCTCCTCCTTCTTCTTCTTTTTTTTTTTTTTTTTGGTTTCCATTTGCATGGGATATCTTTTTCCATTTCTTTATGTCTATGTGCGTCTTTATAGGTGAAGTGTATTTCTTGTGGGAAATAGATTGTTGGCTCCCGTGGTTTTTAAAAAATCATTCAGCCACTCAATCTCTTTTGATTGTAAAGTTTAGTTTATTTACATTCACTTATTATTGATAAGTGAAGACTTACTTCTGTCATTTTGTTACTTGTTTTCTGGTTGTTTTGTGGTCTCTTTTCCTTCCTTCTGGTCTTCCTTTTAGTGAAGGTGATTTTCTTTGGTGATATGTTTTAATTTCTTGCTTTTTATTTTTTGTGTTTGTGTTATGTGTTCTTTTACTTGAGGTTACCATGAGGCTTGCAAATAATATCTTATAACCCAATATTTTAAACTGATGGCAACTTAACACTGATTGCATAAGCAAACAAATAAGCAAAAAGAAAATGAATAAAAACTTTACACTTTAACTTTGTTCCCCTGCTTTTTAACTTTTGGTGTTTCTATTTATATTGTATGGTACTATGTCTTATAAAGTTGTCATAGTTTTTTTTTTTTTTTGGTTTATCTTTTAGTCTTTCTGCTCAAGATTGAGTCGTTTATACACCACAATTACAATGTTATAATATTCGGTGCTTTTCTATGTACTTACAATTACCAGTGAATTTTGTGCCTTTGGGTGATTTCTTATTGCTTATTAACCTACCTTCCTTCCTGCCTCCCTGCCTTTCTTTTCTCTCTCTCTCTCTTTTTTTTTTTTTTTTTTTTTTGAGGTGGAGTCTTGTTGTGTCACCAGGATGGAGTGCAGTATCTTGACTCTCTGCAACCCCCCACTCCTGGGTTTAAGCGATCCTCTTTTTTTTTTTTTTTTTTTTTTGAGACGGAGTCTCACTCTGTCCACCTTGCTGGAGTGCAGTGGCCGGATCTCAGCTCACTGCAAGCTCCGCCTCCCGGGTTCAGGCCATTCTCCTGCCTCAGCCTCCCGAGTAGCTGGGACTACAGGCGCCCGCCACCTCGCCCGGCTAGTTTTTTTGTATTTTTTAGTAGAAACGGGGTTTCACTGTGTTAGCCAGGATGGTCTCGATCTCCTGACCTCGTGATCCACCCGTCTCGGCCTCCCAAAGTGCTGGGATTACAGGCTTGAGCCACCGCGCCCGGCCTAAGCGATCCTCTCACCTCAGTCTTCCAAGCAGCTAGTGTGAAAGGGTATCTTGGGGCCCCCAAATCACTAAACTAAAGAGAAAAGTCAAGCTGGAAACTGCTTAGGGCAAACCTGCCTCCCATTCTATTCAAAGTCACCCCTCTGCTCACTGAGATAAATTCATATCTGATTGCCTCCTTTGCAGAGGCTAATCAGAAACTCAAAAGAATGCAACCATTTGTCTCTTATCTACTTATAACCTGGAAGAATTCTCTCCACTTCAAGCTGTTCCCCCTTCCCAGACCCACCCAATGTTCATCTTACATATGTTGATTGATGTCTCATGTCTCCCTGAAATGTATAAAACCAAACTGTGCTCTGACCACCTTGGGCACATGTTGTCGGGACCTCCTGAGGCTATCATGGGTGCACATTCTCAACCTTGGCAAAATAAACTTTCTAAATTAACTGAGATCTGTCTCAGATTTTCTGGGTTCACACTAGGATTACAGGCATGCACTGCCACTCCAGGCTATTTTTTTTTTTTTTTTTTTTTTTTAGTAGAGATGGAGTTTTGCTATGTTGGACAAGCTAGTCTCAAACTCTTGGCCTCAAGTGATCTGCTCACCTTAGCCTCCCAAAGTGCTGGGATTACAGGTGTTTGCCACCATTCCCAGCCTATCCTTTTCTTTCTGATTGAAGAACTCCCTTTAGCATTTCTTATAGGACAGGTCTGGTGTTGAAATTTCTCAGCTTCTGTGTGGTAAAGTTTTTATTTCTTCATCATGTTTGAAGGATATTTTTGCTGGATGTGCTATCATAGGATAAAACTTATTTTCCTTCAGCATGATAAATATGCCATGACACTGTCTCCTGAACTGTAAGTTTTACACTGAAAAGTCTGCTGCCAAACGTATTGGAGCTCCTTGTAGGTTATTTCTTTTCTCTTAATGCTTTTAAGATCTTTTCTTTATCCTTGACTTTTGATAGTTTCATTATTAAATGTCTTGAGGTAGTCTTATTTGAGCTAAGTCTGCTTGGTAATCTATAACCTTCTTGTACTGGGTATTGATATCTTTCTCTAGGATTGGGAAGTTCTCTGTTACCTCTTTGAATAAACTTTATACTTCTCTCTCTCTCTCTTCTCTCTCCCCTCTCTCTCTCTCTGTGCCTCCTTTTGAAGGTGAATAACTCTTAGATTTGCCCTTTTGAGGCTATTTTCTAGACCTTGTAGGTATGCTTCATTCTTTTTTATTTGTTTGTCTCTTTTGACTGTGTATTTTCAAATAGCCTGTGTTTAAGCTTACTTATTCTTTCTTCTACTTGATCAATTCTGCTGCTAACATACCCTTACATTCTTTAGTATGTCAGTTGCATTTTACAACTCCAGAATTCTGCTAGATTCTTTTTAATTATTTCAATCTCTTTGTTAAATTTATCTGATGAGATTCCAAATTCTTTCTTTGTGTTATCTTGATTTCATCGAGTTTCTTCAAAAGAGCTATTTTGAATCATCTATCTGAAAGATCACATATCTGTCTCAACAGGGTTGGTTCCTGGGGCCTTCCTTAATTGATTTGGTGAAATCATATTTCCCTGCATGGTCTTGATGCTAGTAAATGTTTGTTAGTATCTAGACATTGAAGAATTATTCATTTATTGTATTCTTCACAGTCTGGGCTTGTTTGTACCCATCCTTCTTGGGAAGGCTTTCCAGGTATCCAAAGAGACTTCAGTGTTGTAATCTAACTTTTCAGTCACTACAGCCATATCTGAATTAGGGGGCAATGCAATCCCAGTAACGCTGTGGCTCTTGTAGGCTTGTAGAGAGGTATCATCTTGGTGGTCTTGGTTAAGATCTGGAGGAATTCTCTGAATTACCGGGAAGAACCTCTTATTCTCTTCCCTTTCTTTCAAACAAACAAAATCGCTCTGTGCTGAACTACGTGGAGGTAACACAAGTATCCCTGTGGCCACCAGCACTGGCATTGTGCTGGGTCAGACTTGAAGCCAGCACAGCACCAGGTCTTGCCCAAGGCCTGCAATAACTATGACCTTGGCTACTGCCTAGGTTCAGTCAAGGCCCCAGGGCTCTGCAATCAGCAGGTGGTGAGGCCAACAAGGCTTGAGTCCTTCCCTTCAGGGCGGCAAGTTCTCCTAGGCCCTGGGCACATCCAGAGATTCTGTCCAGGAGCCAGGGCCTAGAGTCGGAAACCTTAGAAATCTACCTGGTGCTTTAATCTACTGCAGCCAAGCTTGCACCCAAGCCACAAGACCATGTTCTTCCCACTCTCCCCTCCCCTTTCCACAAGAGGAGTCTCTCTCCATGGCTACCACCACTTCACACCTGTGGCGAGTACTGCCTAGCTACTATTAATATTCACTAAGTGCCAAGGGCTCTTCAGTCAGCTTGTGGTCAATGCTGTGATACCTGTGACTCTCTCTTCAGGGCAGTGGGCTCTCCTCTGACCCAGGACAGGTCTAATAATGTTGTTCAGGAGCCAAGGTCTGGAATTGGGGACCTTAAGAGTCTGCTTGGTGCTCCACCCTACTTCGGCCAAGCTAGTACCTCAGCTGCAATACAAAAACTCCTTTACTCTTTCCTTTTCTCGATCAGAAGGAGTCTCTCCTCATAGCTGCCATAGCTGGGAATGTGCTGGGTCACACCTGAAGCCAACACATCCCTGAGTCTCATCCAAGGCCTATGGCTTGTACTGTCTGGGTATCACTCTTGATTATTCATGGCCCAAGGGCTCTTTAGTCAGCAGGTGATGAATCCTGCCAGGATTGGGTTCTTCCCTTCAAGGCAGAAGCCCCCTTCTGGCCCAGATGTGTCAAGAAATGTTGTCCAGGAGCTAGAGTCTGGAATGGGGGCCTCAAGACTCTGCCTGATGCCATATCCTACTGTGGCTGAGTTGGTATCAAAATTACAAGACAATGTCATCTTTACTCTTCCCTCTCCTCTCCTCAAGCAAAGGGGAGTTTCTCCTGAAACTGTAAGCTGTGCTGCCTAGGGTTTGCTGAGGGGTGACACAAGCAGTCCCTTGGCTGCCCTGGCTGGTGTCTCACTGGGTTACTTGCCCCCAAAGCCCACTGGCTCCAAGTCCAGCAAAGCACCAGGACTTGCCCAGGAATTAGAGTCCTTGTGGCCTAGATTGCCTTTTAAGTTTGTTTAGATCCCCAGAGCACTTCAGGCCTGCAGTGGTGGGACTTGCCAGAATTCAGGTTCTGACCACCGGTATGGGCAGTTCCCCTATGGCTAGGCTAGGGTTGGTCTAAATGCTTCCTCTGTAGGCATCAGCTGAGTTCTGCGTGGCATTGCTTTCTGCTGTGACAAGGCAACACTGAGTTTTAATGCAAAGTCTCACAATCACTGCACTTTCCCTCCAACAAGCACACAGATTCTCTCTCCACACCACATAGCCACTGCCAGGGGACACCGAAGGGGTGGTATCAGCAATTCCAGACTGTCTTTCCTATCCTCTTCAGTGCCTCTTTCAGTGATATGAAGTTAAAACCAGAAACTGTGATCACTCACTGTGATGGCTAATACTGAGTGTCCATTCGATTGGATCGAAGGATGCAAAATATTGTCCCTGGGTATGTGTGTGAGGGTGTTGCCAAAGGAGATCAACATCTGAGTCCGTGAACTGGGAGAGGCAGACCCACCCTCAGTCTGGGTGGGCACCATCTAATCAGCTGCCAATGTGGCTAGAATAAAAGCAGGCAGAAGAACATGGGAGGACTTGACTCAATGAATCTTCTGGCCTTCATCTTTCTTTCTGTGCTGGATGTTTCCAGCCCTCAAACATCTGACTCCAAATTCTTCAGTTTTCAGACTCTTAGACTTACACCAGTGATTTGCCAGGGGCTCTTGGGCCTTCGGACACATCCTGAAGGCTGCACTATCAGCTTCCCTACTTTTGAGCTTTGGGGACATGGGCGGGCTTCCTTGCTTCTCAGCTTGCAGGTGGCCTACTGTAGGATGTCGCCTTGTGATCATGTGAGTCAATACTCCTTAATAAACTCCCCTTCATATATACATCTATCCTGTTAGCTCTGTCCCTCTAGAGAACCCTGACTAGTACACTCACCAAATTTTTGGTTCTTATGAAGGTGCTGCTTTGTGTGGATAGTTGTTCAATATGTTGTTCCTACAGGGGGGACAATAAATGAAGACTTCTATTTGGCCATCTTTGCTCTGCCTCTGAATGAGCAATGCAATGTTTTGGGATATATATGTATACACACGTATATATACACATACACACACACACACAAACACATATGGATATCAAGAAAATTAACATATTTATCACTTCACATGTTTTATTTTTTGTAGTGACAAAATTTAAAATATATTGTTTTAGCAATTTTTAAATATTCATCACATTATTATTAACTATAGTCACCTTGCTATGCAACAGATTTTGAAAGTTTTTCCCTTTGTCTAACTGGAACTTTGTAGCATATAGTCAAAGTCTCTCCATTTTCCAGTCCCCCTACCCTCTACCCTCCAGCCTCTGTAGCCGCCACTCGATTTTCTACCTCTATAAGTTTGATTTTTTTTAGATTCCACATAAAAATGAGATCATGGAGTATTTATCTTTCTGTGCCTGGTTTATTTCGATTGGCATCATGTTCTCCAGCTTCAACTCTATTGCCAAAAGTAACAGAATTTCCTCCTTTTTGAAGCTAAATAGTATTTTATATATATACACACACACACACCATATATATCATATATATACACCATATTTTTCCTATTCATCTCTTGATGGACACTTAGGTTGATTTAATATCTCGGCTATGGCGAATAATTCTGCAATGAACATAGGGGTGAAAATACCTCTTCAGTATACTGATTTCAATTCTTTTGGAATTGAAATACCCAGAAGTAGGATTATTGGATCATATGATAATTCTCTTTTCAGTTTTTTGAGTAACCTCCATACTGTTCTCCATAATGGATGTGCTAATGTAAATTCTCACCAACAATGTGCAAGCATTCTGTTCCACATCCTACCAACACTTCTCTTTCATCTTTTGATAACTGCCATTCTAACAGATATGATGTGATATCTCATTGTGATTTTAATTTGCATTCTCTGATTAGTGATGTTGATTTTTTTTTCCATAAACCTCTTGGCCATTTGTATATCTTCTATTGAGAAATAGCAATTGAAGTCTTTTGTCCATTTTTAATCAGGTTATTTGTTTTCTTGCTGTTGAGTTTTTCAAGTTCCATATGTATTTTATTTTATTTATTTTTTCTTTTTTTAGATTATACTTTATGTTCTAGGGTACATGCACACAACATGCATGTTTGTTACATATGTATACATGTGCCATGTTGGTGTGCTGCACCCATTAACTTGGCATTTACATTAGGTATATCTCCTAATGCTATCCCTCCCCGCCTCCACCCACCCCACAACAGGCCCCGGTGTGTGATGTTACCCTTTCTGAGTCCAAGTGATCTCATTGTTCAGTTCCCACCTATGAGTGAGAACATGCGGTGTTTGGTTTTCTGTTCTTGCAATAGTTTGCTGAGAATGATGGTTTCCAGCTGTATCCATGTTGCTACAAAGGACACGAACTCATCCTTTTTTATGGCTGTATAGTATTCCATGGTGTAAATGTGCCACATTTTCTTAATCCAGTCTGTCATTGATGGGCATTTGGATTGGTTCCAAGTCTTTGCTATTGTGAATAGTGCCACAATAAACATATATGTGCATGTGTTTTTATGGCAGCATGATTTATAATCCTTTGGGTATATACCCAGTAATGGGATGGCTAGGTCAAATGGTATTTCTAGTTCTAGATCCTTGAGGAATTGCCACACTGTCTTCCATAATGGTTGAACTAGTTTACAGTCCCACCAACAGTGTAAAAGTGTTCCTATTTCTCCACATCCTCTCCAGCACCTGTTGTTTCCTGACTTTTTAATGATTGCCATTCTAACTGGTGTGAGATGGTATCTCATTGTGGTTTTGCTTTGCATTTCTGTGATGGCTAGTGATGATGAGCATTTATTCATGTGTCTGTTGGCTGCATAAACGTCTTCTTTTGAGAAGTGTCTGTTCATATCCTGTGCCCACTTTTTAGTGGGGTTGTTTGTTTTTTCTTGTAAATTTGTTTGAGTTCTTTGTAGGTTCTGGATACTAGCCCTTTGTCAGATGAGTAGATTGCAAAAATTTTCTCCCATTCTGTAGGTTGCCTGTTCACTCTGATGGTAGTTTCTTTTGCTGTGCAGAAGCTCTTTAGTTTAATTGGATCCCATTTGTCAATTTTGGCTTTTGTTGCCATTGCTTTTGGTGTTTTAGACATGAAGTCCTTGCCCATGCCTATGTCCTGAGTGGTATTGCCTAGGTTTCCTTCTAGGGGTTTTATGGTTTTAGGTCTAACATTTAAGTCTCTAATCCGTCTTGAATTAATTTTTGTATAAGGTGTAAGGAAGGGATCCAGTTTCAGCTTTCTACTTATGGCTAGCCAGTTTTCCAGGCACCATTCATTAAATAGGGAATCTTTTCCCCATTTCTTCTTTTTGTCAGATTTGTCAAAGATTAGATGGTTGTAGATGTGTGGTATTATTTCTGAGGGCTCTGTTCTGTTCCATTGGTCTATATCTCTGTTTTGGTACCAGTACCATGCTGTTTTGGTTACTGTAGCCTTGTAGTACAGTTTGAAGTAAGGTAGTGTGATGCCTCCAGCTTTGTTCTTTTGGCTTAGGATTGTCTTGGCAATGTGGGCTCTTTTTTGGTTCCATATGAACTTTAAAGTAGTTTTTTCCAATTCTGTGAAGAAACTCATTGGTAGCTTGATGGGGATGGCATTGAATCTATAAATAACCTTGGCAGTTTTCACAATATTGATTCTTCCTATCCATGAGCATGGAATGTTCTTCCATTTGTTTGTGTCCTCTTTTATTTCATTGAGCAGTGGTTTGTTG
Organism: Macaca thibetana thibetana; assembly: GCF_024542745.1. Lineage (NCBI taxonomy): Eukaryota > Metazoa > Chordata > Mammalia > Primates > Cercopithecidae > Macaca > Macaca thibetana. Next base: position 115,320,099 of record NC_065589.1, read on the forward strand.
TTCTCCTTGAAGAGGTCCTTTACATCCCTTGTAAGTTTGATTCCTCGGTATTTTATTCTCTTTGAAGCAATTGTGAATGGGAGTTCATTCATGATTTGCCTCTCTGTTTGTCTGTTATTGGTGTATAGGAATGCTTGTGATTTTTGCACACTTATTTTGTATCCTGAGACTTTGCTGAAGTTGTTTATCACTTTAAGGAGATTTCTGGCTGAGATGATGGGGTTTTCTAAATATACAATCATGTCATCTGCAAACAGGGACAATTTGACTTCCTCTTTTCCTAATCGAATACCGTTTATTTCTTTCTTTTGCCTGATTGCCCTGGCCAGAACTTCCAACACTATGTTGAATAGGAGTGGTGAGAGAGGGCATCCCTGTCTTGTGCTAGTTTTCAAGGGGAATGCTTCCAGTTTTTGCCCATTCAGTGTGATATTGGCTGTGGGTTTGTCATAAATAGCTCTTATTATTTTGAGATACATTCCATCAATACCGAATTTATTGAGAGTTTTTAGCATGAAGGGCTGTTGAATTTTGTCAAAGGCCTTTTCTGTGTCTATTGAGATAATCATGTGTTTTTTGTCTTTGGTTCTGTTTATATGCTGGATTACCTTTATTGATTTGTGTATGTTGAACCAGCCTTGCATCCCAGGCATGAAGCCCATTTGATCATGGTGGATAAGCTTCTTGATGTGCTGCTGGATTCGGTTTGCCAGTATTTTATTGAGGATTTTTGCATCGATGTTCATCAGGGATATTGGTCTAAAATTCTCTTTTTTTGTCGTGTCTCTGCCAGGTTTTGTTATCAGGATGCTGTTGGTCTCATAAAATGAGTTTGGGAGGATTCCCTCTTCTTCTATTGATTGGAATGGTTTCAGAAGGAATGGTACCAACTCCTCCTTGTACCTCTGGTAGAATTCAGCTGTGAATCCGTCTGGTCCTGGACTTTTTTTTGGTTGGTAGGCTATTAATTATTGCCTCAATTTCAGAGTCTGTTATTGGTCTATTCAGGGATTCAACTTCTACCTGATTTAGTCATGGGAAAGTGTATGTGTCCAGGAATTTATCCATTTCTTCTAGGTTTTCTAGTTTATTTGTGTAGAAGTGTTCATAGTATTCTTTTATGGTAATTTGCATTTCTCTGGGGTCGGTGGTGATATTCCCTTTCTCATTTTTTATTGCATCTATTTGATTATTCTCTTTTCTTCTTTATTAGTCTTGCTAGCGGTCTATCAATTTTGTTGATCTTTTCAAAAAACCAACTCTTGGATTCATTGATTTTTTGGAGGGTTTTTTCGTGTCTCTATCTTCTTCAGTTCTGCTCTGATCTTAGTTATTTCTTGCCTTCTGCTAGCTTTTGAATGTGTTTGCTCTTGCTTCTCTAGTTCTTTTAATTGTGATGTTAGGGTGTCAATTTTAGATCTTTCCTGCTTTCTCTTGTGGGCACTTAGTGCTATAAATTTCCCTCTACACACTGCTTTAAATGTGTCCCAAATATTATGGTATGTTGTATCTTTGTTCTCATTGGTTTCAAAGAACATCTTTATTTGTGCATTCATTTTGTTATGTACTCAGTAGTCATTCAGGAGCAGGTTGTTCGGTTTCCATATAGTTGAGCTGTTTTGAGTGAGTTTCTTAGTCCTGAGTTCTAGTTTGATTGCACTGTGGTCTGAGGGACAGTTTGCAACTTTGCTGAATTTGTTTACTAGTTCCAGGGTTTTTGGTGGAGTATTATAGTTTTCTATATATAAGGTTATGTTGTCTTCTGCGCACAATGGCTTATGCCTGTAATCCCAGCACTTTTGGAGGCCGAGGCAGGCAGATCACGAGGTCAGGAGATCTAGACCATCCTGGCCAACATGGTGAAACCCTGTCTCTACTAAAAATACAAAAATTAGCTGGGTGTGGTGGTGCATGCCTGTAGTCCCAGCTACTTGGGAAGCTGAGGCAGAAGAATTGCTTGAACCCAGGAGACAGGTTGCAGTGAGCCAAGATCATGCCACTGCACTCCAGCCTGGGTGACAGAGCAAGACTCTGTCTGAAAAAAAGAAGATATGTTATTAAAAAAACACGATTTTCACTTCTTCCTTCTATATTTTGATGCCTTTTACTCCTGTCTCTCTCTCTCTTTCTTTTGTTTACCTACCTTTCTTTCTTTTTCTTTCTTTTCCCTTCCTTCCTTCCTTCCTTCCTTCCTTCCTTCCTTCCTTCCTTCCTTCCTTCCTTCCTTCCTTCCTTCTCTCTTTCTCTCTTTCTCTGTTTCTCTCTCTCTCTCTTTCTCTCTTTCTCTCTCTCTTTCTCTTTCTCTCTCTCTCTCTCTCTCTCTTTCTCTCCTTCCTTCCTTCCTTCCTTCCTTCCTTCCTTCCTTCCTTCCTTTCTTCCTTCCTTCCTTTCTTCCTTTCTTCCTTTCTTCCTTTCTTCCTTTCTTTTCTTCTTTCTTTCTTTCTTTCTTTCTTTCTTTCTTTCTTTCTTTCTTTCTTTCTTTCTTTTTTCTTTTCTTTTCTTTTCTTTTCTTTTCTTTTCTTTTCTTTTCTTTTCTTTCTTTCTTTCTTTCTTTCTTTCTTTCCCTAATTGCTGTGGCTAGAACTTCACCAGTATTATATGTTGAAAAGAAATGAGACTGGGCATCCATGTCTTATTCCTGATATTAGAGAAAAAGCTTTCAACTTTTCACCACTGAGTATGATGTTAGCTGTGGGCTTGTCATATATGGCCTTTATTGTGTTGAGTTGAGGTACATTACTTCTATGCCTAATTTGTTGAGAATTTTTATCATGAAAAGATGTTGAATTTTGTCCAGAATTTTTTCTACATCTATTGAGATGATCATATGATTTTTGTCCTTCATTCCGTTAATGTGGTATAGCGCATTTATTGACTTGTGTATGATGAACCATTCTTGCATCCCAGAGATAAATCCCACTTGATCATGGTGAATGTTCCTTTTAATGTGCTATTGAATTCAGTTTGCTAGTATTTTGTGTAGGAGTTTTGCATCTATGTTTATCAGAGATATTGGCCTGTAACTTTCTTGTAGAGTCCTTGTCTAAACCTTTTGTGTTTTTACTGCTTTTCCAATGCTTACTTGTAATCTGGATCACCTGAAAGACTGAATGGCTGGTGGGCTTGCAGATAAAACCACAAATGAGAGCTGGGTTCAGCCTGAACTCAGATATGAAAAGAGGGCGGTAGAAAATCACCACCCTTCTTCTGATTCTATTTTAAGAACTGTGGGCTCAATCATATTCTCATGCCAGACTGCAAGGTCATTTTAACTCTAGAAAATTAAATGTTATGAATCAAATTGTATCAGTGATAACAAAACATCTGGCTTATGGTTGGATTCGTTTAAGACTGGCACCTAATTGTCTGAAAATTTTCAGAAATACTTGGATGCATCAAGTATTTTCCCTACACCTTCAGAAATATTCCTGATTCTCTCAGTCTCTATAAAGTTCTTCCTTGTTCCCCCTACATCATTATGTTCATCCTGCCTCTTTACCTCTGTTTCCCTGTCTATTTTCTCTCTTATCGGATTGTTAGAGAATAATGGAGGAGGAGGGAGAGAAACAAAAGAGATATAACAAGTAAGGTATAGGGATCGTGTCTCCACATATGACCTTGCAAAAAGCTATTTCTTATATCTGTGTAGTTTTGGGAGAACTTTGGACTTCTCAGTAGAAAAATAAGACCTAAACTCCATGCTTCTTAACTTTTCGGAGTAGGTCACAAAATTCCCTTGAAAAATTAAAGGAAGCTTTGAACTTGCTACCCAGAAAGCTATGCAGCTGCTAGCTTGTCCAATTTGCATAGAACAATTCCTGAAGCCCTTCCCTGGAGGATGAAGCTCAGCCTTCTGTAGTGCTGTCTCGCCTGTGAGAAGGAACCCACAGAGGGTATTAACTAGCACTCTTGGAGGCAGGTGTAGTCTTCTGTCCTGGAACCCTGGCCCTGTAAGGCACATATAAGAACACTGAAGCTAAATAATGCATGTGAAAAAGACACAACTTCCGCTCTCCCCATTGCATCCGCCCCCTGTACAAGGAATCAGCTTCCACTAGTAAAGGGGGATGATTTTAGATCAGATGATACCAGAGCTGAAAACACAAATGTACTTAAACTTAATTAACACATTTGATTATACCTTCCCCTCCTCAGCATTAACTCCAGTAGGTCTTTAGCCATGCCAGGGTGACTAAACTCCCAACAACAACAACAACAACAACAACAACAAAAATCCATGTTTTCCAAATAGCAATAGCAATTGTGCCTTATGTTATGATCATACCCAAGAGTTTAGCAAGACTACATTCTGTAGTGCCTATGATTACACTAAGGGGAAAATTTATTTTCTTCAAGCCTATCAGTGTTCTCCTTTTGTTTTTACAAGAAAATCTCCTTAAGAAACAGCTGAGAAAATTTTCTGTTTTGGGTTCTAAAATAAGCCAGTCACATTTGTTTACTTTGGGGGCTATTTTGATTAGTTATCTCTTTAAAGTGCCTTGGCGAGAAATAAGACTTGGGCTTAGTTATCTCACTAAACCTTGGACAGAGAGAATGAAGCCTCAGGTGTTCTGAGCCCTGATCCACAAGCTCTGGTGAGAAACTGTACTTTCCAGTTATAATCCAGATTGCCTTCAAGCTTAATTGGAAAGTTCTTAATGCTCTCTCCTCAGATGTGGTAGGGCTTGAGTCACTGTTAGGATTAATGTGGTCCCCTGACACCAACTTTGTAAAGCATCTTGCTATAGTCAGTGTGTGATCCTTGTGGTCACAACACAAAGTGGTAAGTTCCACAAATGATTAAGGAACTGTCCTCCTTCTTTCTGATTTTTTTCTATTTCTATTTCTTCTTCCTAAGACATTTATCTGACAACATCAGAGGATTGAAGATTTGTAGATTTTTTCCTGTGGCAGCTGGCATTTTTTAGAGGGGTGAGAAGAGATGGGCGCCATGAAGTTGACCTTTACTGAGGGCCTACTCTGTACCACTGTCTCCTTCAGTCCTTACAATGAGCCTGTGATAGAGGTAAGGTTCTTCCTGGTAGGAGATTAGAGATGGGGACCCAGCTTGGAGGTGGAGCTAATCTTTAATGTGCTCTGAGCCTTGGTTTCCTCCTTCCTTCCTTACGTGGTTGCTGTTATAACTGAGTAGGACCATGTATGGAGCCACCTAGCCAAGTGCTAGACATATGTCAAGTACTATGAAGGGTCTGAGATTTTACCCTGCCTGCAGGCTAACAGGTGAGCCTTCCATTGCTGGATGGTGGCAGAAGACATGAGGCTCTTGGGTTGGAATTGAAAGACTTTATTACACAGTGTGAGCCTCAGCTATGGATCAGTTCCCCTTTCATTCAAAGTCCCACAGGAGTGATGTGGATGGTTCTGACGGATTTGCATCACAGAAGAGAACTCCTAGATTAGGGAACCCGAATCTCTTTTGCCTGCTGTTGGACAGTAAACAAGCCTTCCTTCTGTTCTTATTTTTTGTATTATTATATTACATATTTCTTACATTATAAAAGAAGCCTGAATCTTTTATAATGGGTTGCAAGCAAGTTTAGCCTCTCTTCCACTGGGAGATAGTGTCTCTATCTTCCAGAGCTGTTTGCTCTACAAACATCCTTGAAAAACTGGTTTATAACAAAGGCTGCTAGAATCTTTGCTAGCAAAATGTGCAGGAATGCAAGAAACTCGCAAGACAATTGTCTCCCCTAGCATTTCTTTATTCAATAGATGTTTATTGAGTATTTACTGTATACCGTATATCACACTAGGTGCTAGGGATTCTTCAGTGGACAGAACACTCAAGGTCCCTACCCTTGTAGAGTGTTGGTCATGACACAATATTCTGAATGACTTCTTCAAATTCATGCCCTGCTATCAGAGTACTTATGGGAATAGTGGGACAGAATATTTAAAATTGAGACCTCATGAGAAATTTCAGTACATTGTCCCTATGCATACAGTAGGTGATCAATCCAGGTCTGAGCATTTGTTGTCTGACAGATTTGATTCCTAGTTAATTTTGAATGGAAAAGCCCTAGACTCTATAAAGACATTTAGGTGAGCTTATCTTTTAGGTCATGTTTTAGCATGGCAGAAAGAAACCCTGTGGTCCTGGAATCACAGAGACTGGACAGGTACCTTGGTTCTACCTTTCCCTGCATGTGTGGCATTGTTTATAGCGTTCCCTCTCTCCAGCCTCTGTATTCAGAGCATCCCTGCTTGTACAACAGGACCAGAAAGTGCCAGGTAGTACTGGTTGTGTGGATTCAACCATTTGTATTCTCACCTTCCCAATGAGCGGATTCTAACTCCAGGGTCAGAGGCCTCTTGAGCATGAGTGGTCATCAGACAGGTGTGCAGAGGGGCATTGAGGGCCAAAGGCTGAGGAGAGACAAGAGGAAAGAGGGACACTCTGGGTGCCCCCAGAGCTGGTTGCTAGAAGCCCCAGAAATTGCCTGAGGAGCCACAGATGCTCATTCTGCAAGCTCCCCAACATAAATATGACCCTTAAAATAGATTCCATAGGGACCCATTCAGATCAATCACTTTTACTCAAAGATGCAGAGTAACATGTAGGGGTTAAGAGTGTGGACTCTCCTTCAAATGACACAAGTTTCACTTTCAGCTCTAACAATAAGCAACTGTGTGACTTCGGACAATGGTATCTAACCTTTCATAGTGGTTTCTCAGCTGTGAAGTGGGGATGATAATATAATCCCTTAAGGGGCTGGTGTGAGGAAGAATGAAAGTCATCCATTGCAGGGATGTAGCACAGTGTCTGTTTCATAGCAGTTTCCCAGGAGTTATACTGCTTCTTGTTCATTTCTGTTGGGTTTCCTAAGAGACATTACCCATTGAACTGAAAAAAACCAAGTTAGTCGTCACCTAGCAAAAAAAAAAAAACCAAAAAACAAAAAAAAACAAACACACAAAAATAATAATCACCCACAGTTGGCTTGTTTTCTTTGAAGCTGTTTCTGGAAAGATTCCATTGCCTTCCAGCATCACTCTGCCCAGATTGTACCAGGCTCAGGCTGAAAAGCTGTGAACACAGGTCTTCTAGCAAACAGACATCTTGACGGACCACAGGTGGACCCTGCTCAGTGCTACAGTGGTAGAGCCCAGTGTGTTTTTTTTTTTTTTTTTTTTTTTTGAGACGGAGTCTCACGCTGTTGCCCAGGCTGGAGTGCAGTGGCGCGATCTCGGCTCACTGCAAGCTCCGCCTCCCGGGTTCCCGCCATTCTCCTGCCTCAGCCTCCTGAGTAGCTGGGACTACAGGCGCCCGCCACCGCGCCCGGCTAATTTTTTGTATTTTTAGTAGAGACGGGGTTTCACTGTGGTCTCGATCTCCTGACCTTGTGATCCGCCCGCCTCGGCCTCCCAAAGTGCTGGGATTACAGGGAGCCCAGTGTGTTTTAAATGAACTTTAATCAGACTTGCCTTTTCTGTTTCTCTTCCCCCAGGATTTCTTTGAACTGAACTTACCCCATCAATTTCCTTACTCTAATAGCTTAACCAGGATTTGGAATTTCATTACACAGTGGAGGAACTCAAGTGCCTGGAAGGTCATTTAAGTCAGCAGAAAAACGGCTGGAAAAGTGCCCATTAATGAGCTTAGTGGGAGAAAAATAACAACAAAATTACCTTCCACTTCCTCTCATGCTCTGATGATGTTTTTTCTCTCCTAACAAGGGACTGCTAAATATTCATGGGCTGATTTCAGGATGCCACGTTTTGTCATTCAGACTTCCTCTGGTGACTAGATGAGAGTCTACAAGAATGTGGATGTGTCAGTATTACCTCTTGTAAATGGAAAAGGTGACGTGCAGCTCCCACTGCCTGGGGACTGGGAAACCTTGGAATGGGTCATTAAAGGGGGTCTCTGGCGGGCAGGCCAGTTCTCAGCTGCCTCTTCAGAGAGTATGTGTTTGCCATCCCAGATGAGGGGGATACTGTTTGTTCTCTTTCCCTCCAAGTGGCAGGTGGGAAGGATGCTGGATGTATAGTGGCAAAAGAAAGGACTTTCTGTCCTCATCTCCATGATCTGTTTTCGAACTGGCTGAATGATTTTCCAAATTGTAGGGTAAACGCATCTGATACAGTAACTTAAGCATGCCCATAGAATGACCCTGTATGGCAGATGCACCTGAATGTGTTTTGAGCTAGGGAGTCCAGCAGTAGCCAACCTGCAGATTTGTTCCTTGTCTCTGAGGGACAGCTGAACCCCTGTCCCATCGCATCCTGTGGGACATGGGCCATACAGGGGATTCAGGCCCTGAGTTTTGGGTTACATGAAGGTTTCCAGGTGGAGGTTGTTAAGAGGAGGGTGTTAAGTGAAAATGCAATATAAACTACATGCTGTTTGCAAGAGGTTGCAGTTTTCTTGTCCAGCTCGCCTCTGAAGGCAAGATAGTTCTCCTGCCCAGCCCACCACCACCGGACTCTCTCCCCTGTATGTAAGCCCTTGATAAAACCCCATGTCTCGTTTGCTGGCTGTTGGTCTCTTCTTCAGTCTCTTGAACCTCGTGCCTTCCCAGCTGAAGTTAATAAGGGTTCAGCACAACACAAATAGATCCAGGGAGTGCTGGGGGGAGTAGCAGAAGATGCAGAATCTGAAGGTAGCATTGAGAACGAGGAGTCTTGAGCTTGTGAAAGCCAGGACACCAGAGCCCCTTGCACTCACTTAGCTTTGGCCACCCTGATGCAGGTGAGAGGAGGCAAGTGTGTCAGCCATGAACAAGGTCAAGTGCCCACAGCTGAGTGGTCTTCCTGATAGTTGCTTCCAGTTGTGCCTCAGAAAAGCTAGACACAGTCATTGCTGGGAGGCTCTGTGTTTGTACGGGCAGAGTACCTGAGGCCATCCCTGGCAGCATTCCGAGGAGGAAGAGAAACACAGATGCAGGTCACTCTGCTGCAACAATACATCATTAGTGATAGATATTTGCTGGGCACCCACTGGGTGCCAGTGCTGTTGCCAGGTAGGTAATATACTAGGAAGACACTGCCTTTTTTCAGCTTGACCTGGGATGGGAGAGCCAGACATCAGGCAAATAGTCACACAAATCACTGCAAAAGAAGAAAAAAGCCGGGCACGGTGGCTCACACCTGTAATTCCAGTACTTTGGGAGGCCAAGGCGGGTGGATCACGAGGTCAGGAGATTGAGACCATCCTGGCAAACACTGTGAAACCCCGTCTCTACTAAAAATACAAAAACAATTAGCCGGGCGTGGTGGTGGGTGCCTGTAGTCCCAGCTACTCGGGGGGGCTGAGGCAGGAGAATGGTGTGAACCCGGGGGACGGAGCTTGCAGTGAGTGGAGATCAGGCGACCGCACTCCAGCCTGGGCGACAGAGCTAGACTCCGCCTCAAAAAAAAAAAAAAGGCAAACATGGCACCAAACAGGGAGCCATGGTTGACTTTGGAGGATCAGGGAAGATGGCTCTGGGAGGACTGGTGGTCTTTAACCTGAGACCGAAAAGGTAAACAGGAGTTAACCAACAAGTGGAGGTGAAAGGTGTGGAGAGTAATGCCTGAGGCTCCTTAATTGGAAGGTAGTTATGATCACAAAGGCATTTACAGTCAGTTTTCTTTTTATAAAGCTGGACAGTGTAGAATTATCACCTAATTTAAACTGAATCTGTTTACCACAGTGATTATACAATCTCTTGCAATATTCATGTTTACAGACTGTCTGTCTAGCTGTAACCTTTTTGAGGGGCAAGATGAGGTTTGTTCTATTAGTGGTCCTAGTCCCAGCCTCAAGCCCACTCCATATGTACAGAATAGGTGAATACATATGCCAGGCAGTAGTGCTGGGCCCAGTCAGGCATTCTCAATTCATTGGCAGGACATCCTTAGCTGGGGAGAGGATTTTCATCACCCAGCATTGCAGCTGGAGAAACGGGCTCAGAAAGGGAGACGAGCTTTCCCTGTGGTGCTGGGACTCCAGCCTGGGTCTGACACCAAGGCTCCCGCTCTTACTCGCCCCCCTTCCTGTTTATATCATATTATTTGAGGTCATGGGGACCATCATTCTCTCTCCTTGACGAATCTTTGGATATTATTTTAACCTACAGTTTCAGTAACCTTTTCACTTAACATTGTTTGATGGGTTATGGTATAAATGCCTTTTGAATGAAGTTGGAGGAGAGGTTCTGGACAAGACTGGAGTAACCTCCCATTACTTTATTCATACAGTATTATAGTTTGTCTATGGCCATACCACCCTGAATGCATCTGAGCTCATGATAAGTACTATATTTTACTTATTTACTTAAATTAATAAAGTTAATTTTTTATAGAAGTTTTAGGTTCCCAGCAAAATTGAATGGAAAGTAAAAAGAGAATTGCCATATACTCCCCACCTCCACACACATACAACCTCCCCCACCATCAACATCCCACACCATAGCAGCGCATTTGTTAAAATTGACAAACCCACATTGACAGTGACAATAATTATCATGAAAAGTCCATAGTTTACATGAGTGTTCACTCTTTGTGTTCACATTCTGTAGGTTTGGACAAATGTATAACGATATGTATCCACCACTGTAGTATCCTACAGAGTAGTTTTTCTGCCCTAAAAATCCTTTATGCTTTGCTTACTCATCCCAACCTCTAGCAACCACTGACTCTTTATTGTCTCAGTCGTTTTGCCTTTTCCAGAATGCCATATAATTGGAATAATACAGTATGTACCCTTTTCAGATTTGCTTTTCTTTTTACTGAGTAATATGTAGTTTTCTCATTGCCTTCCCATGGCTTGATAGCTCTTTTCTGTTTGACACTGAATAATATTTCACTGTCTGGATGTACCACAGTTTATCCATCCACTTACTGAAGGGCATCTTGGTTGCTTCCATATGTTTTGGCAATTACAAATAAAGCTGCACTGCCATAAACCTCTGTGTGCAGGTTTTTGTGTGGATATTGTTTTCAACTCCTTTGGGTCAATACCAAGGATCATGATTGCTGCATTGTATGGTAAGAGTATGCTGAGTTTTGTAAGAAGTCACAAAAGAGTCTTCCAAGGTGGCTGTACCATTTTCCATTCCCACCAGCAATAAATGAGGGTTCCTGTTGCTCCACATCCTCACCAGTGTTTGGTGCCGTCAGCATTCTGGATTTTGACTATTCTAGTAGGTGTGTAGTGGTATCTCACTGTTTTAGTTTGCTGTTTCCCTGATGACATATGCCGTGGAACACCTTTTCAAATGTTTTTATGCCATCTGTATATCTTCTTTGAGGTGTCTATTAAGGTTTCTGGCCCATTTTTTAAATGGGTTGTTCATACTCATTGAATTTTAAGAGTTCTTTGTGTATTTTGGATAACAGTATTTTATCTGATAAGTCTTTTGCAAATATTTTCTCCTAGACTGCGGCTTATCTTTCGATCCTCTTGTCAGTGTCTTTTACAGAGCAGATTTTTGTTGTTGTTTTTGATGAAGTCTAGCATGTCAATTCTTTCTTTACTGGATTGCGCCTTTAGTATTGCATCTGAGAAGTCATCACCAAACCCAAGGTCATCTAATTTTTTTTTCCTATGCTATCTTTTAGGAGTTTCATAGATTCACATTTTACATTTAGCCTATGATCCATTTGCAGTTAATTTTTGTGAAGGGTGTAAGGTCTAGTTCTAGATTAATTTTTCTTTTCCTATGAATATCTAGTTGTTAAAGCACTATTTGTTGAGCAGACGATCTTTTCTCTATTGTTTATTGCCTTTCCTCCTTCATCAAAGGTCAGTTGACTGTATTTATGTGGGTCTATTTCTGGGCTCTCATTTCTGTTCTATTGATCTATTGTCACTATTTTTTCACCAATGCCACCGTCTTACTTGCTGAAGCTTTATAGTATGTCCTCAAGTCAAGTAGTATTAATCCTCCAAAATTCTTTTCCTTCAATATTGTGTTGGCTATTCTAGGTCTTTTGCTTCTCCACATAAACTTTAGAATTAGTTTGTCAATATCCACAAAATAACTTCCTGAAGTTTTGATCAGAACTGCATTGAATCAAATTGGAAAGAACTCACATCTTGACATGACTGAGTCTTCCCATCCATGAACAAGAATATCTCAATTTATGTGGTTCTTTGATTTATTTCATTAGAGTCTTACAGTTTTCTTCATACAGATCTTCTACATATTTTTTTTCTTTTTTTTTTAATTTATTTTTTATTATTATTATACTTTAAGTTCTAGGGTACATGTGCATAACGTGCAGGTTTGTTACATATGTATACTTGTGCCATGTTGCTGTGCTGTACCCATCAACTCGTGAGCACCCATCAACTCGTCATTTACATCAGGTATAACTCCCAATGCAATCCCTCCCCCCTCCCCCCTCCCCATTATAGGCCCCGGTGTGTGATGTTCCCCTTCCCGAGTCCAAGTGATCTCATTGTTCAGTTCCCACCTATGAGTGAGAACATGCGGTGTTTGGTTTTCTGTTCTTGTGATAGTTTGCTAAGAATGATGGTTTCCAGCTGCATCCATGTCCCTACAAAGGACACAAACTCATCCTTTTTTATGGCTGCATAGTATTCCATGGTGTATATGTGCCACATTTTCTTGAAAAGAGAGAAGAATCAAATAGACGCAATAAAAAATGATAAAGGGGATATCACCACCAACCCCACAGAAATACAAACTACCATCAGAGAATACTATAAACACCTCTACGCAAATAAACTAGAAAATCTAGAAGAAATGGATAATTTCCTGGACACTTACACTCTTCCAAGACTAAACCAGGAAGAAGTTGAATCCCGGAATAGACAAATAGCAGGCTCTGAAATTGAGGCAATAATTAATAGCCTACCAACCAAAAAAAGTCCAGGACCAGATGGATTCACAGCTGAATTCTACCAGAGGTACAAGGAGGAGCTGGTACCATTCCTTCTGAAACTATTCCAATCAATAGAAAAAGAGGGAATCCTCCCTAACTCATTTTATCAGGCCAACATCATCCTGATACCAAAGCCTGGCAGAGACACAACAAAAAAAGAGAATTTTAGACCAATATCCCTGATGAACATCGATGCAAAAATCCTTAATAAAATACTGGCAAACCAGATTCAGCAGCACATCAAAAAGCTTATCCACCATGATCAAGTGGGCTTCATCCCTGGGATGCAAGGCTGGTTCAACATTCGCAAATCAATAAACATAATCCAGCATATAAACAGAACCAAAGACAAAAACCACATGATTATCTCAATAGATGCAGAAAAGGCTTTTGACAAAATTCAACAGCCTTCATGCTAAAAACGCTCAATAAATTCGGTATTGATGGAACGTACCTCAAAATAATAAGAGCTATTTATGACAAACCCACAGCCAATATCATACTGAATGGGCAAAAACTGGAAAAATTCCCTTTGAAAACTGGCACAAGACAGGGATGCCCTCTGTCACCACTCCTATTCAACATAGTGTTGGAAGTTCTGGCTAGGGCAATCAGGCAAGAGAAAGAAATCAAGGGTATTCAGTTAGGAAAAGAAGAAGTCAAATTGTCCCTCTTTGCAGATGACATGATTGTATATTTAGAAAACCCCATTGTCTCAGCCCAAAATCTCCTTAAGCTGATAAGCAAGTTCAGCAAAGTCTCAGGATACAAAATTAATGTGCAAAAATCACAAGCATTCCTATACACCAGTAACAGACAAACAGAGAGCCAAATCATGAATGAACTTCCATTCACAATTGCTCAAAAGAGAATAAAATACCTAGGAATCCAACTGACAAGGGATGTTAAGGACCTCTTCAAGGAGAACTACAAACCACTGCTCAGTGAAATCAAAGAGGACACAAACAAATGGAAGAACATACCATGCTCATGGATAGGAAGAATCAATATTGTGAAAATGGCCATACTGCCCAAGGTTATTTATAGATTCAATGCCATCCCCATCAAGCTACCAACGAGTTTCTTCACAGAATTGGAAAAAAGTGCTTTAAGGTTCATATGGAACCAAAAAAGAGCCTGCATTGCCAAGACAATCCTAAGTCAAAAGAACAAAGCTGGAGGCATCACGCTACCTGACTTCAAACTATACTACAAGGCTACAGTCACCAAAACAGCATGACACTGGTACCAAAACAGAGATATAGACCAATGGAACAGAACAGAGTCCTCAGAAATAATACCACACATCTACAGCCATCTGATCTTTGACAAACCTGAGAGAAACAAGAAATGGGGAAAGGATTCCCTATTTAATCAATGGTGCTGGGAAAATTGGCTAGCCATAAGTAGAAAGCTGAAACTGGATCCTTTCCTTACTCCTTATGCAAAAATTAATTCAGGATGGATTAGAGACTTAAATGTTAGACCTAATACCATAAAATTCCTAGAGGAAAACCTAGGTAGTACCATTCAGGACATAGGCATGGGCAAAGACTTCATGTCTAAAACACCAAAAGCAACGGCAGCAAAAGCCAAAATTGACAAATGGGATCTCATTAAACTAAAGAGCTTCTGCACAGCAAAAGAAACTACCATCAGAGTGAACAGGCAACCTACAGAATGGGAGAAAATTTTTGCAATCTACTCATCTGACAAAGGGCTAGTATCCAGAACCTACAAAGAACTCAAACAAATTTACAAGAAAAAAAACAAACAACCCCATCAAAAAGTGGGCAAAAGATATGAACAGACATTTCTCAAAAGAAGACATTCATACAGCCAACAGACACATGAAAAAATGCTCATCATCACTGGCCATCAGAGAAATGCAAATCAAAACCACAATGAGATACCATCTCACACCAGTTAGAATGGCGATCATTAAAAAGTCAGGAAACAACAGGTGCTGGAGAGGATGTGGAGAAATAGGAACACTTTTACACTGTTGGTGGGATTTTAAACTAGTTCAACCATTATGGAAAACAGTATGGCGATTCCTCAAGGATCTAGAACTAGATGTACCATATGACCCAGCCATCCCATTACTGGGTATATACCCAAAGGATGATAAATCATGCTGCTATAAAGATCTTCTACATATTTTGTTAGATTTATGCCTATTTCATTTTTCAGATGCTAATGTAAATGGCATCATTTTTACTTGTGCATTGTTAGTATACAAGAAAATGTTCAATTTTTTTTTTGTATTAACTCTGTATCCGGCAATCCTGCTATAATCACTTATTATAATAGTTCCAAGGGTGTTTTTTTTTGGTTGATTCTTTCAGATTTTCTACATAGATAATCATGTGATCTGTGAGAAAAAGGCAGTTTTATTTCTTCCTTCCCAATCTGTACACTTTTTATTTCCTTTTCTTGTCTTATTGCATTAGTTAGGACTTTTGAATATGATCCTGAAAAGCAGTGGTGAGGAGGGACATCCCTGCCTATCCCTGACCTCAGTGAGAAGCTTTGAGTTTCTCATCATTAAGTGTGATGGCAGCTGTAGATTTTTTGGTAGATATTCCGTATCAAGTTGATGAAGTCCCCCTACCTCTATTCCTACTTAAGAGTTTTTTTTTTTTTTTTTTTTTTTAAATCATGAGTAGGTGTTGGATTTTGTAAAAATGTTGTTTTTGTATCTATTACTATTATACATTTTTTTCTTTTTTAGCCTATTGATGTGCCAGATTATATTAATTGATTTTTGAATGTTGAACAAGAATTGCATACCTAGGATAAATTCCACTTGATTGTGGTGTATAATTTTCTTTTGTACATTGTTGGATTAATTTGGTAATATTTGTTGAGAATTTTTGTATCCATGTTCATGAGATACTGATCTGTAGTTTTACTGTCCTTGGCTGATTTGGGTATTAGGATAATGTTGCCCCACAGAATGTGTTAGAAAGTATTCCCTTCAGTTTGTATTTCCTGAAAGAGATTGTTGAGAATTGGTATAATTTCTTCCTTAAAATGTTTAACGGAGTTTTCCAGTGAATCAATCTGGGCTTGGTGTTCTCTGTTTTGAAAGGTTATTAATTATTAATTCACTATATTTAGTAGCTATGGGCCTATTCAGATTTTCTATTTCTTCTTGTGTGAGTTTTGGCGGCTTATGTCTCTCAAGCTTGTGTCTTTGAAGGGATTGGTCCATTTAATCTACGTTATCAAATTTGTGAGCATAGAGTTGTTCACAGCAATCCATTGTCTTTTTTTTTTTTTTTTTTTTTTTTTTTTAATCCTGAGATGGAGTCTTGCTCTGTCACCCAGGCTGGAGTGCAGTGGCATGATCTCAGCTCACTGCAACCTCTACCTCCTGGGTTCAAATGATTCTCCTGTCTCAGCCTCCTGAGTAGCTGGGATTACAGGCACACGCCACCACAGCCAGCTAATTTTTGTATTTTTAGTAGAGATGGGGCTTCACCATGTTGGCCAGACTGGTCTCGAACTCCTGACCTTGTGATCCACCTGCCTTGGCCTCCCAAAGTGTTGGGATTACAGGCTTGAGCCACCATGCCCAGCCTCCTTTGTCCATTTAATGTCCATGGGATCTATAGTGTTATCTCCTCTTTCATTTCTGGTATTATAATTTGGTAGATTTTTTCTTAGCCTGGCTAGAGTTTATTAATTTTATTTATTTATTCAAAGAACCTGCTTTTGGTTTCATTGGTCTTCTCTATGGATTTCCTGTTTTCACACGTTGATTTCTGCTCTAATTTTTATTTTTCTTCTGCTTATTTTGGATTTAATTTGCCCTTTTTTTCATCAGTTTCCTCAGGTGAAAGCTTAGATTAATGATTTTAGATGTTTATTCTAATATATATATAAATATATAAAGTGTTATAAATTTTCATCTAAGTACTATTTTGCAGCATCACACAAATTTTGATGTTTGTTTTCATTTTCATTTACTTGAAAATATTTTAAAATTTTCATCAATTTTTTTCTTTGACCCATGTGCTATTTCAAAGTGTTTTTTAAGTTTCCAAGTATTTGAGGATTTTCTATTCTTTTTGTGAAAGAAAGAAAGAAAAAAAGCCAGACTTTGTATGCTTTCTCTTCTTTTAAATTTGTTAAAGTGTGTTTTATGGCCAAATGTGGTCTGCCTTGGTGAATGTTCTAGGTGAGCTTGAGAGGAATGTATAATCTACTGTTGTAGGCTGTGTAGTCTATAGATGTCAATTATATTACGTGACTGATGGTGTTGTTGAGTTCAACTATGTCTTTAATGATTTTCTACCTGCTCTATTTGTCCATTTATCATACAGAAGTGTTGAAGTCTCCAACTATAATAATGAAGTCATCTGTTCCTTCTTGCAGTTCTATCAGTTTTTGCCTCATATGTTTTGGTTCTGTTTTTAAGCACGTACACATTAAAAATTGTTATGTCTTCTTGGAGTACTGACTTTATCATTGTGTAATGTTCCCCTCTGTCTCTGATAACTTTCTTTGCTTTGAAGTTTGCTCTGCCTGAAATGAAATTAGCTACTCCCTCTTTCTTTTGATTAGTGTTAGCATGGTATATCTTTTTCCATCCCTTTACATTTAATCTATATGTGTCTTTATGTTTAAAGTGGGTTTCTTGTAGACAACATATAGTTATCTTGTTTTATGACTCACTGTGACAATCTCTTTTAGTTGGTGCCTTCAGACCAATGATGTTTGGGGTGATTACTGACATAAATAAATATTTACCATTTTTGTTACTGTTTCCTATTTGTTGTCTTTTTTCTTTGTTCCTATTTTTCTCTTGCACTCTTTTTCTGCCCCTTGTAGGTTTCTTGTTTGTTTGTTTATTTTGTTATGTTGCCCAGGCTGTTCTCAAACTCTTGAGCCTGAAGCAATCCTCCTGCCTCAGCCTCCTGAGTAGCTGGGATTATAGGTCTGTGCCACTGTGTACAGCTCTGCCCTTTATAGTTTTAATTGAGAATATTATTTCATTTCTCTCTCCTTTTTTAGCATATTAGTTACACTTCTTCACTTTTTTTTTAGTGGTTGACCCTTGAGTTTGCAATACACATTTACAACTAATCCAGGTCCATTTTCAAATAACACTATATTATTTCATGGGTAGAACACATACCTCATAATAACACAATAATTCTAATCCCTCACTCCCATTTCTTGTATCTTGCTATCATTCATTTCACTTACATATAGCTTACATAAGTGTGTTTGTGTGTGTATGTATATATATATCTTCAAATACATTGTTGCTATTATTTTTTGAACTTGTTAGATCAAATAAGAAAAATAAAAGTCTTTATTCTATCTTTACTTATTAATTATCTGATGCTCTTCCTTTCTTTACACAAATCTGAGTTTCTGATATATAATTTTCCTTTTCTGAAGAACTTCCTTTAACACTTCTTCCAAGGCAGGTCTACTGGCAACAAATTCCCTCGATTTTTGTCTGATAAATGTTTTTTTTTTTCTCCTTCATTTTTAAAGGATAATTTTCCAAGATATAGAATTCTAGGTTGGTGGATTTTTTTTTCTCTCAATGCTTTAAACATTTTACTTCACACTCTTCTTGCTTGTATGGTTTCTGAAGAGAAGCTGGATGTAATGGATATCTTTGCTATCTATAGGTTTTCCCTTTGGCTTCTTCCAAGATTTTTGTCTTTATTTTTGCTTTTCTCAAGTTTAAATATGACATGCCTAGGTGTCTGTATTTTATATCCGGTATTTATTCTTCTTTAACCTCCTTGGGTCTGTGGCTTGGTGTCTGATATTAACTAGGGGACATTCTCAGTCATCATTGCTTCAAATACTGCTTATATTCCTTTTGTTCTCCTTCTGGTATTCTCATTAAGTGTATTTACAACTTTTATAGTTGTCTCACCACTCTGGACTATTCTATTTTTATACATCTTTTTTTTCTATTTGTGTTTTGGTTTCAAAAGTTTCTAATGCCATATCCTGAAGTTCAGAGATTCCTTCCTCATCTGTGCCCAGTCTACTAATGAACCTATGAAAGGGAAACTTCATTTCTGTTGGTGTTTTGATATCTAACATTTAAAAAATTCTTTTTTTAGAATTTCAATTTCTTTGCTTTACATTACTCATCTTTCTTGCATGTTGTCTTCTTTTTATTTTAAAGCTGTTATTAATCATAGTTTTAAAAAAATTCCTTGTCTGATAATTCTCACATCATAGCCATCTATGACTGGTTTCATGCTTGTTCAGTCTTTTCAAACTGTGTTGTTTGCCTTTTAGTGTGCTTTGTAATTTTTTTTGTTGAAAGGTAGACATGATGCACTGGGTAAAAGGAACTGTGGTAGATGGACCTTTAGTTAATATGGTGGTGAGGTATGGGAGAAGGGGAAGTGTTCTGTAGTCCTGTGATTAGGTCTCAGTTGTTTTTTAGCCTGTGTGCCTGGACTGTAAACTTCACTAGTGCTTCTCAGTCCTACTTCCCCCTTAGGTGGGGCAGGATGGCTACAGGGGACTGGAGGTGGGTATTTCCCTTCCTCCAGGTAGACTGGGCTCTGATAAAAGCCCTCAGGTTAGGCTCTGGTAAGTTAATCTCATGAGGATAGGCCCTATTAAGAACAGAATGGTTGGCCGGGCGCGGTGGCTCACGCCTGTAATCCCTGCACTTTGGGAGGCTGAGGCGAGCGGATCACGAGGTCAGGAGATGGTCAGGAGATGGAGACCATCCTGGCTAACATGGTGAAACCCCGTCTCTACTAAAATACAAAAAATTAGCCGGGCGCGGTGGCGGGCGCCTGTAGTCCCAGCTACTCGGGAGGCTGAGGCAGGAGAATGGCGCGAACCCGGGAGGCGGAGCTTGCAGTGAGCCAAGATGGTGCCACTGCACTCCAGCCTGGGGGACAGAGTGAAGACTCCGCCTCTAAAAAAAAAAAAAAAAAAAAAAAAGAAAAAAAGAACAGAATAGTTTGGCATATTTCAAAATGGATTCCTTTCCCTTCCCCTTGCCAAAAGCACAAGGTGATTTTTCTCCAGTATTTACTGTGAGGACTTGATAGAGACCCTGGAAACAATAAAACATAAAAATGTACACCTCTACCCTCTACCCCACTCCATGACTAAGTCTTCCTGGATTTTTTAACTGTCAGATTTTTTCCACACTGAGCCTCCGGCAATTTGTCAATTTAGAGCTTACATTTTCTTACCCCAGCACTGGTTCCTGCAGAAGTTTCTGGTTGTGGGTTTTTGCTCTGGTAAGTGGTGATGCTCTATATTCACCTGACCATTTTTGGAGCAGCATTTAGCCCTGTGATCTCACTTCTCTGACAAGTCTAAGAGGAGTTGTTGTCTTTCTGGTTTGTTCAGCTTCTTCCTTGTTTTTCTGTTTTATTTTTTAATTCCATTATTTTCTTTTTTTTTCTTTTCTTTTCTTTTTTTTTTTTTTTTTTGAGACGGAGTCTCGCTCTGTCGCCCAGGCTGGAGTGCAGTGGCCGGATCTCAGCTCACTGCAAGCTCCGCCTCCCGGGTTCACGCCATTCTCCTGCCTCAGCCTCCCGAGTAGCTGGGACTACAGGCGCCCGCCACCTCGCCCGGCTAGTTTTTTGTATTTTTTAGTAGAGAGGGGGTTTCACCGTGTTAGCCAGGATGGTCTCGATCTCCTGACCTCGTGATCCGCCCGTCTCGGCCTCCCAAAGTGCTGGGATTTTCTTTGTTGCAAGGTAAAGGAAGCACCTGATGAGGCCGAAATGGTGTTCACGGCACATTGCAGAGCAACGGTGGCCTTCCAGGCGAGGGAGACTCCTGGCGGGAGCAGAAGGAGAAGCGAGCAACCATGATGGTGGGAATTCTGATTGGCGTGTTTGTGCTGTGCTGGATCCCCTTCTTCCTGACGGAGCTCATCAGTCCACTCTGTGCCTGCAGCCTGCCCTCCATTTGGAAAAGCATATTTCTGTGGCTTGGCTACTCCAATTCTTTCTTCAACCCCCTGATTTACACAGCTTTTAACAGGAACTACAACAATGCCTTCAAGAGCCTCTTTACTAAGCAGAGATGAACACAGGGATTAGAGAGACGTGGGTAGATTGTAAGGAGGAAGGAAACTTGGACTTTTTCATCAGTGATCTGAGATCCTTCTCTCCACAGCTGAGTGCTAATGCTGTCTTGAGAGTTATACCATTGGACTTGGACTGTAGAAGCAGCAGCGCCAAGGCTCTCAAGAAAGACAGCATAGGTCTGGCAGATGTTGTAACTATGCCTTCTTCCCATGTGCATGGCAGACATTGCCAATTGGTCATGGCTTGGCTCCCCACTGAGCAGGAACCTGGTCTCAGAATCCTTTCCAGGACAGCACTCTAGGCAGCTACTGTTGATTATTTAAAATTAACGCAAGAGTTGAAGCTGATTTGCTTTTCTTTTGTCAATAGTATATTCCTCAGAGGGCTATTCTCAGCACATGGCCCCAGTGGTGTGTTTGGTGGCTCACTCAGAAGACTTTCTCCTTTGTGGAAGAGCCCTCTCTACCTCTTTTATTCACGTTACTTAGCTTATCTTCCCCAGGCTCTTACGCTTCCCCAACAGGATAGTGTATGCCAATTTGTGAGAAGATGAGGATCCCTGAAGTTTTGCTTTAAAAAAAAGATGTTCAGTGCAAACCATACCTACTGCATCAGGCTCTCAAAGAAGAGGTCTGGTAATCCATCTCTTCAGTTGTCTAGATGACTTTCTTATCATCAGTGAGAGATACTTCTGGATATTCAGGTTGCTCTTTAGGCCAACTAAATTGGTATTTCTGGGAGGTGAAAGCCCAGGCAACAGTGTTTTTTAAAGCTTGCCAGGTAATTCATTCCTAGACTCAGAATCATTCTTATGGTGGACACATACCTGCATATGACACCGAGATAGGAAAAATGATGCCTATTGTAGGATTCAAAACCAACAACCCCTCACCCCCACCCAAAACTGCCATAGTGACTCATGGCCTTCCAGAAAATGTTAAATGTGGCCCAGATGTATAGGAATCCAAGGCATGGACTACATCATCTTGGTCCCAGTTTACCTCATTTTGGAGGCAGAATAGCTGCCTATTGATTAGGCTTTTTAATTTGTACAAAGGATCTGCTCCACCAGTGGTTCATTTCATATCTGAGTTATACAGATATTCTTCACCCTTACGCTAAATCGTACCAGTATTTTAAGGTTTATTAGAGAATACAGGTCCATAGTTCCTTTTCCAAAGTCTTTGGGACCAGATGTGTTTCAGAATCCAGAATTATTTTTTTGGGGGTTTTAGAAAGGCATATATAGTATATAAACATTTATGGTATAGTCCATACATTAGAAAACACCCCTGACTGGGTCTAGGACAGCAGCATGTAATCAATAATTGAGTATTTCTGCAGTAAGATGTATGAATATATACATTGTGAGAAAAGGACTAGAAATAGCCTCATATTAGTGCAGGTCATTTGAGTCAGATCAGTTGTGTTGTAAAATGAGTTACAAACACTTGTTTTCTCAACAATTTGTATTTTTGCAATTGTGGATCGTGCACCAGTATAACCTCAAGCCATATACAGTTCCAGTTCTCATAGGTACCAACCCTGTTAAATGAGGGAATTCTGAAGAGTCTGGGAAGAATACATGGTCCAACCATTCCATTGTTGCTAGAGACTGGGCATCAGGAAGGTAATTAGTGTGGTACCCTGGACAGCCTTCTTGGAGTTGTGTTTTGGAATTCTGTTCTTTTTCATTGGAAGATACAGGAAATATTTTTATAAAACTCATCAGTGCATTTCATATAAGGATGCAGTTAATCATCCTATTACATTCTTTGTGAAGTCATGTTTTCTTTTCATGACAATGAGGATTATTAATTGACTGTGTTTCCATTTTCATTTTGATGAGGAAGAAGCCCAGAACCAAATTGTTGGCTTAACTCTGGAATTTATATAAAACCCAGTAGCCTACTTATTTGTGTATAATGTTTCCAGCCAGTCTATAATTCCAATTTTAGATTTCCCTATCCTAGTGTTTTATGTTCAGTTTATAGTTTACTGTTGTTCTGCTTGTTTCCTACAAGCCACCTCATATCTCGTGAATTAAGGCAGGGAAGAAATTAATAAGCAGGTGACTGACAACCTGGAGGAGGTGGAACAGGTATGTAGTTACCAAATGATACACTTAGTCATCCATCATTGTTGTCTTTTAAGAGTCAGAGCTCAATCTTGGGTCTACTGAGAATCTTCCCTCATTGACTGAAGGATAATAGGGGGTATTAATAATCTCCCCATCTCTCCCTTCATAAAATGCACATTCGGGAATAAATTTTAAAAGTACTGTTTATTGAGCACCCATCATGCATAGCTGTTGTACTGGGTTTTAAATATAAATGATCACTCACTCCTCCATTCACTCTATAAGGTAAATATAGTCCTCACTAACTATATTCTAAAAGGGTGAGTAGCTTGCCCATGGTCACAGAGTGAATACATAGCAGACAGGTATTTGGACTCAAGTCTGCCTGTTTCCAAACATGAGAAAGATGAAAGGAACCTAACAGAAACCTGACTAGACTCCATGTTTCAACTGTGGCTTGCATTTTGCAGCATGAGATCCACATGAGCCTTTGCAGACTACACCTGATATAGTGAATCCTCTTGCATTATTCTAGTTGGATTCCAGGAATAAGGTTTCAAGGAGAGTCTGGGTGTGGTTGGGTAGGCACCTGTAGAATTTTTTGGTTTACTCTTGCTATTGGATAGTGTGCGTTTATTGTTTATTTGGCAGGGGCTTTGACTTAACGTACTCTCATTATGGAAGCATCCCGGGCAGAAGGAATCACATTTATGTTTAGATTTCCTTAACAGAAAACTATTTGCTTGCCAATTTGGTGGCAACTTCTGCTGGACATTTTAGACTTCAAACTTTTCTTCAGTTAGTAAGCCTTCTTCAACTGCTCACAATAATTATAAAATGTTGAATTCCTGAAACGGATTAGTTGATGATTGACTTTATGCAATCATCATAAATTGACTTATGATGACTTATGATTGACTTATGATTCCTTTTAATTCAGAGTATATGAAATGGAATTCTAGTGACAAAAACACATCTGATTTCCAATTAACATTCTAGGAACATCCTTGGTAAGTGTAATGTCTCTGTTCTCCCTCCATCCCCTTTGCCTATAGAACATAACTAAGATGGAGTTGGGAGGCTGTTAGAGGAATTCATCTCTCCCCTGTGTGGATTTATTTTCTTTCTTTCCTTTATTTATTTATTTATTTTTTTGAAATGGAGTCTCGCTCTGTCGCCCAGGCTGCAGTGCAGTGGCGCGATCTGGGCTCACTGCAAGCTCCGCCTCCTGGGTTCACGCCATTCTCCTGCCTCAGCCTCCCCAGTAGCTGGGACTACAGGCACCCACCTCCATGTCTGGCTAATTTTTTTTTGTTTTTAGTAGAGGCAGCGTTTACACCGTGTTTGCCAGGATGGTCCTGATCTCCTGACCTCGTGATCCGCCCTCCTCGCCCTCCCAAAGTGCTGAGATTACAGGTTTGAGCCACTGCGCCCGGCCATGTGTGGATTTATTTTCTAAGTTATCACTAAGGTGTCACAATTTAATTGCACAAAGTTCCAGGTCTATAGGATGGATGTGGCTAATGGAAGAGCTTTATTAATTTGGTCATCTATAACACATGAAGTATGCTACTTTTCTCCCTTTGAATATGGCCTCCATGTTTCTTCAGGCATATCTGAGGGATTTTTTTTTTTTTTTTTTTAACTTTTTTGGTGTAGAAACAGGATCTTCCTATGTTGCCCAGGCTGGTCTTGAACTCCTGGCCTCACGCAGTCCTCACACTTTGGCTTCCCAAAGTGCTGGGATTATAGGCATGAGCTACCGTGCCTGGCCTTGTCTGAGCGAACTTGGATTCTTACAATGGCTGTGCTCTGTGAGCGTCTATTCCACATGTAGGTCCCATTCCCAGAAGGCTGCTCTTCTGGCCCCTCACCTGAGTGGTGTGGAGAGGTATCTTTTCAACTCCAGGTCACAACCTATCATAAAACCAGTTTGGGGTTTGCTCAATCAGCTGCATTCTCAATAGTCGTGTGCAATTACTATGAAGTCTCGGTGGTACACAGCAAATCTTTATTTCTTGCTTATATGCCTGAGTTGGCTGGGATTTCACTGATCTAAGGCAGGGCTCTTCTGGGCTTGGTTTCAAGCTGCAGGTTGTGTCTAGGCCTGCTCTATTTGTCCTTCATCCTGTCCTTGGGCCAACAGGGTACTTCTCAAGAGAGAAGGGCAAGAAGGTAAACCCATCTGTGCAAGCATACTTTCAAAACTTGTATCAAGTCAGCTAACAACCCATAGGACAAGCAAAAGCCCAAAGTCAAGGGAAAGTACATTTCACCTGCCATAAAAAGGCATCTGCTACGACGGGATGATGGAAAGCAGCACTTCAATGCTCAGCATTTTCAAAACAGGAAAAAAAAAATCAGAGTGTTGTATTAAAAGGGGAAGTATTATCTCATAAAACTTTCATTTTAGTTATATTTAAATCTGGAGTATGCCCTGTATGCCCTGCCCTCCCCATAGTCAACACAGCCTCCAGAGGGATCCTTTTTTTTTTTTTTTTGACAGTCTTACTCTGTCGCCCAGGCCGGAGTGTAGTGGCGTGATCATGCCTCTCTGCAGCCTTGACTTCCCAGGCTCAACCCATCCTCCCACCTCTGCCTCCTGAGTAGCTTGGACTACAGTTGTGCTCCACCACGCCTGGCTAATTTTTTGTATTTTTAGTAAAGATGGGGTTTTGCCATATTGCCCAGGCTAGTCTTGAACTCCTGGGCTCAAGCGATCTCCCCTTCTCGGCCTCCCAAAGTACTGGGATTACAGGCATGAGCCACCGCACTCAGTGTAGGGATGCCTATTAAAATGAAGAGATTGGTTGGGCACGGTGGCTCACGCCTATACTCCCAGCACTTTGGGAGGCTGAGGCGGATGGATCAGCTGAGGTCAGGAGTTCGAGACCAGCCTGACCAATGTGGAGAAACCCCATCTCTACTAAAAATATAAAAGTAGCCAGGTGTGGTGGCACATGCCTGTAATCCCAGCTACTCGGGAGGCTGAGGCAGGAGAACTGCTTGAACCCAGGAGGTGGAGGTTGTGGTGAGCCAAGATTGTGCCATTGCACTCCAGCCTGGGCAACGAGAGTGAAACACCATCTCAGAACAAACAAAAAAATGAACCCAGATCGCATTGATTTCCTTCTCCAAAACCCTCCAGTGGCTCCCCACACAGTTCCCCTTCATGTTCCTCAAACTCACCTGCTGGGTATGCTCCTACCTGAGGGCCTTTACACTTGCTATCCCCTGTGCCTGGAATGTTCTTTACACAGGTATCTATATACTCAGTCCCTCACTAGTCAGTGAGTGAGGCCTTCCTTCACTTCTCAATATAAAATTGCAACCGCCACCAAGCCAGACACTCCTGATACTCTTCCTTGCTTTAATCAGCACATTGAAGCACCACATGCCAATATTTACATAGTTATCTGGTTCGTATGTTTTTTCCGCTGGAGGGTAGCTCCAAGAAGGCAGGTTCTTTTGTCTGCTTTTTTTACTGCTGTATTCTCAGGGCCTGACACATAGAAGAAACTCAAGTATTTGTTGGTCGAATGCACAAGCTAACAGAGGTTCATTTTTCTCATGGAACAAGAATATGGAAGCAGGTGGGCCGCAGCGT
Source organism: Macaca thibetana thibetana (assembly GCF_024542745.1). Taxonomy (NCBI): domain Eukaryota; kingdom Metazoa; phylum Chordata; class Mammalia; order Primates; family Cercopithecidae; genus Macaca; species Macaca thibetana. The sequence goes on from NC_065589.1 coordinate 115,346,692, forward strand.
GGCTGAGAGGCTTGTCATGTGTTCGGAGAGCCAGGCTCTTTCCACCTTTTCCCTCTGCCAACCTCAGTGCGTTGGGATGTCTCTTTTCATGGTCTCAAGATGGGTGAAATCTTTCCAAGAAGTTCAGCAGTCTCCCCTAAACTGGCCATAACTGGCTTAGACATCCATCCGCAAACCGTCCGCAAACCATCTGCAAACCAGCAGTTGGCCAACAGAAGTAAGATTCCCGACTGGAACGGCTGTCATGTTCCTCTCCTGGGGCTGACACACAGCCACCTCGGAGCTGGACAAAACCAGAGTTGTGTTGGTTTTTAAAAGAAGGCAGGGGTGGAGAAGGATCACCCACAGCAGGTTTCCACACAAGACGGGCACGGCTTCGGGAGGATGTTAACAGCCCCCCTGGAATCATGACTCAGAGGTATGCCTATCTTTTGTGCTCCAAAAGTCAGAGGACCAGGGTTGCACTGTGATGTTTGTGAGATGGAGGGAACCCTGCAGCAGCCCATCTGTCCCAGGGATTAGTCATGTCACCATCCATTTCCCCGTCCCCATCCCTCCCGCTGCTGACCCAACATGCTCCCAGAGTGTGAGGAGAGCCAGCCCCTGCTTCGCTGCCCCATTCTGTTCTACCGGAAAAGGACACCCCCCTTTGTATGGCCCACTGCCGCAAGACCCAAGAAAGAGTCTCACTACTTTTGAATCAAAGGCTTTATCTTTAAGAAAGCAGATTTAGTGAATCAGAATTTTCTTCCATTTTGGTTCTATTGTTTTAAGAAAAGTAAACCAAATTAAAAATTAAAAACTATTTTTTTAATAGATAATACATGTACATGGTACAAAATTCAAAAGGTACAAAAGGTGTACATTGAAAAGTCATTCCCACCCCTCTTCCCAGAGGCAATCAGGCTGCTGGATTGCTGGGTATCCTCCCAGAGAAATCCTAGGCGTATGCAGGCAGACATATGATATACATGTGTATATGTCTGTGTGAAAACATACGCACACACATACATCTACACATTTTTCTCCATTCCAAACATTAAGATACCATGGGCTTCTTTTTTCCCCCACTTAATCATGCATCTTGGGGACCATTCTATGGTAGTACACACACACAGGATCCACTGTTTTAAGTTTCTGCAAACTATTCCATTGTTTAAGCTGGTCATAATGTATTTAAGCATTCCCCTATACTGGTGGCACTCTCCAACTTTTTGCTATTACAGTGTTTCAACAAAAACCCTTGTACACAGGTACAATTCTTAGTTCAAAAAGCTGATGCATTTGCACTTCTGACAGACACTGTCTGGCTGTCCCCCGTGGAGTGCCTACGTGTCACACTCCTGCCACCACTGTATCTAGTGCTGCCACCCACAGCCTTGCACTGTGCTCCCACTTCCTGGTTCACATGGCTGAGACCTTTCTACCCATCAAGTTACCTTTAGATTCATGACACATTTTGAGCCGAAACATACCTTATCTCTAACATTACTGTAGTTCTTCCCTCTCTTTTTCCCTTCTTGGGGAATTAAAAAAAAAAAAATCTGTAAAAGGCAATTCCTTTGAAAGATTCAAAAGCTCTGACACCTTGTTTCATCTCAAACTTCAAGGTTACTGTATAACACACTCTAAGACCCTCTAAAGTTGTGAAAACTGTTTACCTGTCCTCAAACTAAGCATCAAGTAGAGGAGAGGTTCAATCTAAATTTTGCTAATAGAGATGCAAAGTTGCCATGTGGAAAAGCCATTTTATCCAACCGGAATTTCCCAGTCAGTCATCTACCCTGAGCTAGATGCTGGGGAGACTGTGGTAAGACAGGCCCTTCCTTTTGTTGCCCAGGGCCAGGCCCGGTGGCCCTGGGCAGGCATGAGTTCCGCACATTTGGGGGACGGATGTAAGGCTGGTGTGGAGCATCCACGGTATTCCCCGTGTTGTCAAGTATGCTGTAGATCGGGCACCAAATCCTCCAGGAGTTTTGCACATTTATTGTGAGAAGTGGGAATACTACTATAGCACTACCTTTTACAATGCATCTTCAGCCTGTCATAGAAGGAATGCCGTGGACTTCATGAAAAGGATCAAGAGAGGGCGTGGGGGATTCTGAAGATGCACGGAACAAGGCACTTTCCTTGGGAATCCCAACCACGGGGACAGACGATGGCACCCATCCTATGGGGCACTTTGTTGTACTGTTCTGCATTAAGATGTTCTTTTACCTTGAGGCCAACACCAGCCATGAGTAAATCATAAAGTGCTTCCTTAAAGTGTTCTTCCTCAGTGCATGTGTCAACTCAGCATCTGCACTTCAGAGCAAGGGGTCAGGCTCAAAGTAACTGTGCTACTGTTAGATGCCTACCTCCCCTTTAGGGTGATCATCAGTCACCTACAGAGTGGGCGAACAAGACCATCTGAGGCAGCAGAAATATGAGGGCACAGGTTATGGCCAGGGCTCACTGTTCAGAGTACCCTTTCAGGCAGGTCTGCTTCGGTCACTAGAGACGTGACTTGGGCCTGACATCGACATCACAACCCTGATGTCTGAGGTCCCAGGCATGACACTTGGTGAGGTAGTGAAAGGACGGTCTGAAGGCTTCTCCAGCCTCTGCTCAAGGTTTCAGGAGGTCCCAAGGGCTCGGTGTTGTCAGAGAATGCTTCCCATGCCCGGGCCTTCTGGTTGTGCTGACAGACTCAGCGGACACTGGCAGGACCCAGCTATCCTGAAAATATGTAAGGGCTACGAGCTAGAACCATTAAAACGATGAACTTCAGACTCTAACAGAGATACGCTTGACAAACTGGGAATTTGTCCTCTGTTAAAAAACCCCTCAGCGTGACTCTGACGACTGTTTAACACTCTGCATCTCCCTCCAGTGGTGTTAGCTAACCCCAGTCATCCAGTAGAGACAGAGCACAGGTCAAAGATATCAAAATAGCATCTCCCCACGCACCTTGCGATCACCCAATCTTGTCCTGCTCACAACAGCTCTGATTGCGGCTTAAGCAGAGCAGTCCCAGGCACTCCTTAAGAAGCACGTAGTGGGAAGGAGCCCCCAACCCAGAGGCTGGCGGAGACTCCACAGCACTGTGCAGCCTGCCCGCTAGCAACTCCCTGTGCTGACTGAGCAGGGCGCCTGTCCCTCCTGGGGAAACCTGGTTCCTCCTGAAGCGCACATTTTACAAAAGTAACTTAAGGATGTTCTTGCTTCCTTTTAACTCTGGAGAAGCCTGTGGGCTTAGAGCATAATGCCACACTATGTCTAGGCATACAGAGAGCCATAGCCCTGGGAAGACCCCTGCTGGCTCTCCAGGTGGTTTCTGAAATGATCAGGGGCCTTGAGGCATCTCCTTAGCCTGTATGGCTTCACTATAAAGTCATATCCTAATTACTCAGAAGACACTGTCCACACTGAGGGTTGCCTGCAGCAAGTGTGAAATCTGAGCTCAAACTGGCTTCTGTAGCCTAATTCAAAGTGTATTCAGGCAACAGAAACTGATTCATCCGTAGTAGGCCCTGTGGATAAAAAAAAAGGGAATAGAGATCTATGGACACCTCTCTATACCAAAACCAAACCAAATGAAACTCCTGTGAAACACAGCTCAAAATAAATGCCTGCACTTTCAAACAGAATTACTGGCTGCTTTGGATTAATCATGCCGTACTCTCCCCATGAGCACAGAGGTGGACTCCAGTAACCCCAAAATGTCATCTGCCTCCCTACCATCTGTGGACAAATATTCGAATAACTGCCCCAACTGCTCACAAAGTTCAGTTAGCCAGGGGTGGGCCTACAAGCTGCTTAACAAGATAACGCAGATGTTTCCCTGACTGAAATAATTTCAAACGCAGTCAAAATTCTGTCTCCTTCCCCTGCCCTCAAAGTGCCACCTGTTCTTTTGCAATTACTGCTTCAACTTCACCCAGCCCTTCAAAACCCCCACATGACCGCGGCTCAGGGCCCAGCTGAGGCGGAGCTGCACATGGCCCAAGCAGCGCCCTCACGTGGCAGTTTCTATTTGCAAGCTGCTGCTTCCCCCTGGCTCAGGCAGGCCTTGCTGGCCCTGGCACTGAAACCAGTGGCTGTTTTTAATCCAGCACGTGTGTGTGTTTTTGAATCTGTACATGTCGGCCCTGCTTAATCACATCCATTAGGGAACTAAAAATGAACACATTTCTGTGGCTGCTGAATGCTCCAGTTGCTTGACATGTTTAAGCTTTTGTGTCAAGCTTACTGTCCAAACCTGCCACCTAGTATGTTTGCAAGATTTATGCAGAATGGAGCAGAAACCTACTGAACATGACTGAGTTACCAGACTCCTGAGGACCAGGGCAGCAGGAGCTCCGTGTCTGATCTGCACTGGTTATTTCCAAGGATTAAAGTCAACCATCAGCTGCCCTTCCAAGGCCCTCCAAAGTCTAGTCTCAGCCCTACTTCCTAGATGGGTCTCTGAAGCCTCCTGAAGAGACCACTTTATCCCCTCCTTTCCCAATACGCATGCCTTGCACTCCTCTGCATCCTCTTGGGTTTTTAATCATAGCGTATTTTCATTTAAAACAATCTTCCTGCCTGTCAACATCCAATTCTCCCTTTAGATTGGGCCCAAATGCTGCCTCCTCCAGGAAGTTTCCCTGGATCTCTGCAAACCCCACTGCTCTTCCTCCTGACACCCTACTTGCCTTGAGTGCAGGGAACAGTGTCTCTCTCTCTCTCCTGGCTCAGATCATGACCCATCTGCAGTGTAGCCTCATCGAATGTGCCTTCAATGAGGGGGATGCACAGCCCCTCTGCATGCTGTGACTCAAATGAACATTGGGGCAGGGGAAGGTGTAATTTTTATTGAAGTGTCCTCAGCACAAGGTCTGTTTTCAATTTTCTGAGAAATAAACCTGAGTAACGTATAAAAATGAAAATGATACTGAATTTTCATTCCAGTTGCTGTCACCAAGCCTGCTGGTTGGCACCTGGAGGAGCTGGGAACAAAAGGTACCATGGCAGGTGAAAGGCCCAAGTGACCAACACTACATGGGCTGATCATTTCAGCTACATGCCTTCTCTTTGCTGAAAAACATCTCAGATGGTCCAGTTCTGTGGTCAAGTGTGCTGTGTATCTGCCTCCCTGGGCCACCTGCTGGGTGCCTGTGCAGTAGGAACTCTGTTTTACATGTCTCTGAATCTTCCTCAGTGCTTATTTCTCAGTGGGTGCTCAATTAATACTTGCTAAACAAATGAATTCTTCTTTATTCAGAGTCCACACAAATACAGGTACCTTTGTAAGTGCAATGTTACTGGAGACATAAAAGTTGATCAACAGAGAAAAGTACTGCCGACATTCTTCACAGGATGACGGGTGTTATCCAAGCCACATGTTTACGGTCTGATTCCATCAACAGCAGCCAACAGAGATGAATGGAAGCAAAGAGGAGAAAGAAAACATCCAGGTTGTTGAAACCATTACACCTGCATCTCTCTACTGTCGCTTTCAGAACCATTTCATGATCTTGTAGTTGATACACGGTGCTTAAAAGTAAAATCAATGACATACAACCATGGCTGGGGATGTTCAGGAGGCCTTCGCTTTCACCTTGGACAGCAGCATCTCATTCTTGCGGCCCTCCTGGAGGAGAAGCAGAGTAGAGAGAGAGTGGTGACTACATTAGCGCCCATGTGAGGCCAAGATGGTCTCAGTGCCCTTCCCATATCCCTATGGGAGACATATCCTGGCCAACCCAGTCTCTTGGCATGCTGCCGCCAGCATGGTGAAGCTTCCTGATGACCTATGACATCAACACCAAAATAACTATAATGATGCTCCATTTCTGGGCTGTCAGACTGAAAACAGGATGAGAGGATAGGCACTGTCATTCCTAAAGACTTCATGAAGTCTATGAAACATCAAGAGGATGGAAGCAGAAAGCACACTTATCTCCCAGTCTTGGCATACTATGGTGAGTGAGTGGGGAAAGGCTTTGGAGACAGCAGCGTAAAAAGAGAGAAAAGGGAGCCCTAGTTTACACAGCAGGCAAAACACGTAGAGTTCTAACAACAGTGAAGGTTAAGAATATTCTTGTCTTTAAGAAACTCAGAAAATAGGATAAAAGATATTCATCAAGAGATAACGGGGCCGGGCGCGGTGGCTCACGCCTGTAATCCCAGCACTTTGGGAGGCCAAGGCGGGTGGATCACGAGGTCAGCAGATTGAGACCATCCTGGCTAACACGGTGAAACCCCGTCTCTACTAAAAATACAAAAAATTAGCCGGGCGTGGTGGCGGGCGTCTGCAGTCCCAACTACTCTGGAGGCTGAGGCAGGAGAATGGCGTGAACCCGGGAGGCGGAGCTTGCAGTGAGCCAAGATCGTGCCACCGCACTCCAGCCTGGACGCCAGAGCGAGACTTCGTCAAAAAAAAAAAAAAAAAAAAAAAAAAAAAAAAAAAAAAAAAGATAACCCGCCCTTCCTTAAAACCAAGCTGTATGAAATCAATGGCGTGTGCTACAGGTTATCATTGAGGGAGGTCACTGCCCCAACCTCTGCCTGTAGAATCTGACATCCAGTGGCATAAGTCACCTCTGCATCATTTCATGTTCCCTTCTGGGGTCATCTTCAAAAGCTTCTAACTGCGCCTCCTGCCCTCGTTCCACTGGCCTTAGTAGCTCAGGATGCCTCCATCTGCTAGCAAACCTCCAATAACTCCAACCCCATTCTCTGGGCAGGGTCACAAGAAGTCCTGCTTTTAAACTGGGAGATAAAAGTGGTAGCAGAAAGGGCCCGGAGAGGTAGAGCTCACAGGCTTGACAGTGGTCAGGCCTCCAGGGTCCGTGTTTTCCTGGAGGTGCATTTATTGTGGGAGAAAAACTTTCACTCTTGAACCTTCTGCACTCAAAACCCCCATGGTCAATTTTTCCACCTCCCTGGGCCAGGGTCAGGTGCTCTCAGCTCTCTGGAGGTCCTGATCTTTTGGCGGTGTGATGGTAGCATGACCACAACGACCTTGGTTTAGCTAAGGCTAGTGCTGGCTCATCTACAGGATTCAGACATATCTTTCACTCAGGGAACAAGGAAACAGGTGGGTGCTTGCCTTGGTGGTAAGGCTGAAGACTGTGAGGCTGTCAGAAGCGAGGCGCTCTGACACTTTTCAGCACCTTTTTGGGGAGAGAGGCAGTTCACGGGGAGGGCGGTGGGGGTGACAGAAATAAGGTGATGCTGGGTCACATGTTATTTTCTTTTAGAAAGTTTTCCTTTTTAAAATGGATTGAGATGTACTTGAGGGAAAAAAGACTCCAGCTTAAAACAAATGGAGGGGAAGAGATGGAAGAAGAAGAGAGAGCTACACTATTATGTTGTTATACTACACTCTCTACTTGTGTATTTTTGAAGATTTCCATAACAAAAATATAAAACGGTAAATAAGTTTAAACTGTCACCCACCTCACCATTTAAATGAGGCAAAAACCACCCAGAAGCATCCGAACTCTACCGTGGGGAACGGTGTGTGTCACAGCACACTAGGTGATGCTTATACTTTTCGGTAGAGACAGCCTACGATGTCACCTAGTATGTGAGCCTACAGAATCATAGTCTCCGTCTCTTCAAAGCAAATATAAAAGAGGCGCTTTGGCTGTTTGTTTCTAGAAGAAAAGGGAATGTCTCATCACCTCAGTCTCCTTCCTGCTGAAAACTCTATCCAGGCCCACTAGGTGCCAGACAGAGAGCTAAGTTCACTCAAGGTTATGTACCCAAAGCCAGCTTCACAAAAATGTAGGGTTTGAATTCATCAGTGCTATTGAATTTAAATCTTAGTTTCATGACCTGATGAAACTGTGGCTTAGAGACACTATTCACTTAATACTGTGATTAAGGTGATGTCAGAGTACATGTTTCCTGGCAGACTTACAATTAATCAGCTTTCTCAGGGCAAGTCAACGGGATTTTAGAGAAAACCCAATGTCTCTAATGAAGAAGCTTCTGAAACCAGAGAAGGCTGGGAGTCAGGATGCAGGCATGACTTGGTACCTAAATGGTGCCCATGGCACATCACTGTGACTCATTTAACGTGGGGTAAACCAAACCCAACGAAGGCAACGACTAAGCTGGCAAAAAAGCTGGCAAAAAACCATCTCGTAGACAATAATGTTGTGTTTTCCATGAAGAATAATTATGGCACACTACAAGTGCTTGGGCCCAGGATGCAGTGAGAATTTAGAATGTAAAAACCAGTGAGAGGATGGTGAGAAGGCAAAATAGAGGGTGCTGGGAGAAGGCTCCACCCTGGATGAAAGTCCAAATTAAACTGTAATGTATAAAACAGAAAAGCAGCAGAACTAGTCTGGCTGAAGATATGGGGTAGAGGCTGTGGAGTAGCAAGCAAGTCCCTATCATCACCTCCTCCTCAACACCTGTGGTGGCCCCAAATTACCTCGCAGGAGCTTGTGGGAGAAAGTTTAAGATGCTGGAACACTGACATGTGGTTGCCAATTTTAAATTTTTGCCAAGTAAAATGTTAAAAAAAAAAAAAAAAAAGGACTACCCACCATCACAATTATTTTCTAAGACAATTTTAACACCAAAAAATAAAAGGACATGCTAAATGTGCGGTGAAATATATTTAAATGAAATATGTAAGAACATATTTCATCCCCTCCCCCTCTTCTGACTTGCTTTGGACTCAGGGAAAGAGGCCCGGCAAGAATCTGGTCTAGGTGTCTTAGCTGGCTCTGGAGGAACCACCCTCTGTGTCTGGTGTGACAATGACTGCCAGCACAGGTGGGAACTCAGACCCAAGCCACTTAACACCTCTGAAGGAACTGGTGCTTCGGAGGTCATCCTAAGCTCTCACCTGAGAGCCTGCTGGGCGAGAATGAGCTTTTCCACTTCATTGTCAATTGCTTTGACAGCTTATACTTATCCTCCTCAACTTACTTGCTTTTTGTTTCTACACTGTCAAAAGGGTGTCTCCAAGCAAAATTTGAGATGCAGTTCTCCTTTTGTGAGTTTTGATTAAAGGGAAGGAGGAGCTCTGAGTAGGGCAGCAAATTCCTAATTGTTCCCTGCCAGTTTGCTCGCTGGCCCTTCTGGGACCTCAGCTTCCGTCTGTGCTAGCCTCAAAGGAGTCCCAGACTGAGCCGCAGACCCTCCGCTCCCCATTCCTGCACTGCTATGGCTGAAGAACTCTTTCTTCCCATGGCTATGTCCTGCTCAACCTACAGGGCCCTCCCGGACCACACCACCTAAACCAGTCTCCTCACACGGCAAAGTCTGGAATTGTTACTACTTATTTGTTATGACTTGTTCTTAGCTTGTTATCCGTCTCTCCCACCACAGCGTATGCTCCTTAAGGAGGGGGAGGTCTGCGTTACAACCTGGCATCTGTCCAGGGATATAGTAGGAGCTGGAACACTGGAAAAGATGACATTTTGAAATGCCTATGGGATGTGGCTTCCAGAAGTTAAATCACAAAAAAAGATGTAGAAGAGAAGGGAAAGATGAGGAAGAAAGAAAGAAAAGTCTTAAAATAAGAACAAAATTATGAGCATGGGAAGACTACATTTTTTATTCTGCAGACCAAACACCAGGATACAACCTACCTTTAACTCTGCTGTATTTTCAGCAGTCTCTAAACTCACTGAAACCACATGGATTTAGGTTAGGGAGAAGGAATTCCTTAAAATAAAGCTGCTGAGACCCTAGCAAGGGACAAAATGAAGTCTTTTTGGAAAATCTCTTAAGGGCAGGCACTTTTCTTTCTGGAACAATGAAGAGTAACTGCCCAAATGCAGGAAGAAAAAACAGGGAAAACCAAAATTGACTTGAGTGTTGGGTGTTAGGAGATGCCAGACCTGGTGCTGGATGTTTCAAATTTCTCATCTGACCCAAAAGAACCCACCAAATGAGGAAACTGAGGCTGTGGGGAATTAGGTCATTACCAAAGTACACAGCTGGAAAGTGGTAAATGTAGGATTCGAATCGAATCCAAACCTGTGACACTTCAAAGTTCTCTCTTCCCACAGTTTCTTGAGGTCCCTCCCTACCCTAAGATTGGCAGGAGAGGAGATGCTGTATCTGAATCCACAACAAATGCTGTTTCCAGGTGGCCCTTGATATGGACTGATGGAGTCATTTTGTGAGTTTAATGTGCTTACTGTTAGGAAAACTAAAATGATGTGATGTCTTGAAACATTTAATTAGACCTCAAGATGGGCCATAGAAAAATGCAATCTTCAGCTACCTAACGCCACACTTCACTGCCAGATCACACTCTGTCTTATTATTTCCCTTCACAGACCAAAGGAAAACCAAAACACTGCTGTTTTTTTAGTGGCTACTTTTGAGGTGAACATATATCTCATGTTAGCCTTAATGTGCTGCCCAGCCTTCCTCTTACCTCCTTGAACTCTTTCACAGTCTTAAAGTATAGCCTCTGCTTTTCTAACAGCTCCAAGTACTGGTCATTCAACTGGTCTCTTCTCATTTTGTTCTCTTGCTTTTTCTTTTCCATCTGTTGAAACATTGTGGGAAATGGTGATGAAAAGACACGTTCTGCCCAAGGGCTGCTGGCAACATCCGAAAGGCAACAGTTGTTAACAGTTTCGTGGATTTCCTCCCAGCAAAGGAAGCTTCAATATATAATTTTTGAGGTTGGTTAATTTATTTGCATGATATTACATGGAGGCCCTACAATTTATTCAGCAATTTTTCTATCACTGAGTATTAACTGTTTCCTTTTTTTTTTTTTTCTCACTACAATTTCACAATGGACAGGTTGGTGATTCTCAACTGGGAGCTATTTTGACCCCCCACTCCCCACCTGGCAGTGTCTGGAGACAGTTTTGATTGTCACAACTGTGAGGAGTGGGTGCTACTGGTATCACTGAGTAGAAGCCAGCAACGCTGCTAAACATCCTACAGTGCACAGGACACCCCACAGCAAAGAATTATCTGGCCCAAAATGTTAACTGTGCTGAGGCTGAAAAACCTTGATTTAAATAACTGTGCTCATATAATAAAACTGTGTATCCTCTTTTGATTTAATGTATTTCCATGTCATTACAAACTTTCTACAAATTATCATTTTAAAAACAACACAATGTTCCTGCTGATTGCTAACTTACCCATCTTTCTACTGGTAGACAATTTAGGATATTTTCAGGATTTAGATCTCATAAATAGATGCTAGGCTTTGATTTAAAGAGACTTTTCTAAGGTACCCAAAAGCTTATTCATTCAACAAATATTGACTTAGAATCTACTGAGTAGCTACACGTAGGGTGAACATGGCAAAGTCACTGCTCCCACAGAGCGTACATTGTAGAGATTCACATTAAGCAAGCACCCTGACAAATAGACACATGAAATATTCCCAACACTGATCAGTCGTGTGAGGAAAATGACATGGGAGGAGGTGATGGAGAGGACGGTGGGTGCATGGCCTCCTCAGCCTGGAAGCTCAGGGAGGCTGAGGACACTAGAGCAAGGCTGGCAATGCTATGTGCTATATGTCCAGAAGGTAAACCCAGAGCATCAGCCAGGAAATGAGGGCAGAAAGAGTTACGGTACAGACCGGGTGCCTGACTCATGGCTGGTGCTCAAAAGCTTGTTGAATCAAATTCTGAGAGATGCTTTGCCATGGCTTTGCTGATGCCTGACCGTGATTTCTGTGTTACACTTTGGAAGGGATTTGGTAAACACAAGCTACAGGTAAACTGGCTGCATTTTATTCAGTAGTTCCCTCCACACTGTAGGCCTCTGTTGACTGCATAGGACAAATGCAACTTGGTGTCCCCAAGGCCTACCCCAATGCTGTTCAGAGAAAGACCCATCACATATGGGGACTGATTTGCCTGGTCAAATCCTGACCTTGCATCCAGTTCCTGAGTCCCAAGACCCTGTGCCCTGCTCTTTCCACAGGTTTGCATACGGATGCCTGGTGCACACCCATACTAGGTCTCCAGTTTGGTGCCCTCTTGTGCCCAGGTCTCCCAGAGTGGGCAGTCCCCTCTGGGGTCCTTGGCTGGTGTCCTACTACACTTGGAGCCCTGGCTCAGCAGCAAGTCCTGATCCCTGCCGACGGAACCCCTAATGCTGCCTCCATGGGTCTCTCACACCCACTCACGATCCTGTCACAGTGACACACCAGCCCACCACAGCTCCCACTACTGTTCCTTCGTGGGCTCCAACTCTCAAAGCAGCAGACACCTTTTCCGCTGTGCTGGATAGGACCTCACAGCTAGGTCCCTCTCTCTTATTAGGACAGCCAGCAGCTCTTATCTCAGGACTTTCCTCTCTGCTCTGTGCTTTAGCAAAACACTTCAACATAACTGATTATGTCCTAGTGAGGTAGCAATCCGTTTGAATTATGAATTTATCTAGGATCCACTGTGGGAGTTACTGTGGCAACCTAGAAATAATATAAGCATGAGGCCAGAAAGGCTGGGTTCAAATCCTAGTTCTGCCACTCACTGTGTATCCTTGGACAGCTAATTTAACTTTTTTGAATGCCAGGTCCTTTAGCTAAAATAAGAATATCACCTAGATCACCAGTTTTGTTATGAGAAGCTTGTGACATTAAATGTTAAGTGAATGATCCATCATCTGGTCCATAGTAGCTGCTCAACAAAGACAGTTTTTCTTCTTAACATTTCACATCCTAGGATGCCAACTCACTCTGTGAAGCAGGAGTTGAATCTTTGATCTAAGCTTCATTTGCACACTCATCTCAGTGTCCCCTTACCCAAACGTAACTTTGTTATTCCCTACTTATCACCTATTCACACCCTAGGTCTGTGAAGTGCTTGTGCCAAGCACTTGCTCACAGTATTCCAGAGATCCAGAGACCTTACCTCCTCTGAGTGAGGTCAAAATGCTGACTGATATGTGACCTCTTCTTTACTCAGAAACCCTCAGACGGGGCATAAACACCTATTCAATCATTGTTACCCAATGCTGGTCTGCTATGTAACACTCTGAACCTGCTGGTTCTGAGAAACTTGTGCTTGAGAGGACACAGACTCCTCCGCCACATCTATGAGAGCAGGACCCATTATGGCACTGTTACAGGGAAAGCTACATTTAAAACAAACAAACACACACAATAAAACACATCCATGCAAGTGAGTGCTGTTCTATCCAGAGTGTCAATCAACATTCAACATTCAAAGTGTATCTGGAACCCTCTTTGACAACTGCTCTTTGACTCTATTGAAAGAATTCACCCATTCAACAAATAGTCCTTGAGGGCCTAACCATGGGTTAGGTGCTACATCAGCCACTGGGGATGCAGACCAGAGAAAGAGAGCCCACTCTGCCCTGGGTGCCATTGACCCATTTGGCACCCACCATGGAGGGGAGAGACAGCTACAGCAGCACCTGGTTTCCACACTGGTCAGCCCTGAGGGGCCAAGAGCATGAAGCCTGGGGGAAAGTGAAGAGAGTGAAGGGGTGAGGCCCATTTCTTCTTCTGCTCTGGCTCATAGTCAACAACAGGAATTCATGGGGTTCTTTCCTTTGGTTTCCACTTCCTGTTTACACTGCTCTCTGTAAACAGGAAGCAGAAGTCAAAGGAAAGAACCCACGAATTCCTGTTCTTCTTGACTATGAACCACAGCAGCTTCCTGAGGAGCAATAGAATGGAGGAAGCGTCTAACGCACTGACATCTGGGCTGTCACAGGCTTTTGGTCAGTCAGGTTCTCTGCCTTCCACCTACTCACATCCCAGGTCACTGAGAGGGGACTGCATTCGCTCTCTGCAAGACAGCCTATCCTGGCTTGGGTGAATGCGCATATACAGGCAAGCACTGACTTATGTCGTTCTAATTTTGACGGCTGAATAGTCCAAGAAATTGTGCTTGTTACTAGTGATACTTTTTTTCTCCTCCTTTGACATTGTTTTATTGAAGTCATTCACAGAGAGATTCATGGTATTTTTCTACAGGGAAAGGGACATGGAACACTTCTGCCCTTAGCTCATCTCTTGTGAGATGAGATTACAGGCAACCTGAACGTTTGTCTTCTGTAACAGGGTTTTTTTTAGGATGACAGGACCTATGGACAATTCTTTTTCTTGTGTTTATATTCTGGCATCACTCACTGGAGCCCTTTGCCCCAAGATCATCAGAGGAGAAACCCGACGTCCCTGGAAGATTTTACCGCCATGTCGGAGAACCACTCTGGTGTGATACATTTTTAAAACAGGACCATAAGCAAGAGATATTTGGAAGTACGAGTCAGGATTCATCTGAGAATGGCGGTAGGAAACTGCAGCTGTCTCTGTAGGAAAACCCCATGCTGTACCCTGACTGAGTGGTGCCTCTCTGTTCTCTTCAGACTTCTGAGGCTCCATTGCCTCTCACTTTGGCAGAACTCAGTTCAGCAATGATTTCTCTTTTTTAGAGGGGGGTTCCTGAAAACTAAAATGCTCTCAAGATCTTAAGATTCCTAAGGAATGAATCTCTTGTGGCAGAATGTCAGGTACCGCAGATCCCCCGAGGAAGCGAATCCAGTCAAGAGCGGAAGCCTGCTGGTGAAAGGTGGTCTCCTCATCTGTAAAATGGGTGTGATACTGTTCGCTTCCGAGGTCTTTCAGGAATGTCAGCACAATGCCTGGTACACAATAGGTGTTCAATACATGGGAGCTGCTGCTAACAGCAACTTCTGAACCCCTGGGTGTAGGCAGCTCATGGGACAGGCCCAGCCCACTACAGAGTGAGACGCATGGTGGGAATCCCTCTGTAGAAATGTGTCTTTTCAGGACTGAGGGCACACTCCCCAGCTACCAGAAGAGACCTGTTCTTCCCAGGACTTTCCCTGTCACCACTATAAAACCTGGGCTACATTACAGAAAAGAAGCCATCTGACCTTCATTCTACTTTGCTTAATTCCTTCCACAATCTGTTCCATCTGACGTAAAAACTGGTCCCGGGCAGCAGGGGAGGCCATGGCTCTGAAAGAAAAACCAGCAGAGTTATGACCAGCACACAGGACTCTGAGGTGGGGGGAAATGCCAAGCAGTCAGCTCTGTATCCAGATTATACCTCTTGAGAGAGGCAATCAGGCCTTTGCAATGCACAGTGGAGCCATGGGGGCCCCTGCGATCCCAGGCAATTAAGGATGCTAAACCTCTGAGAAGGCATGGAAATTAGCCTGGTCTTATAATTGCATATTAATCTTTTTGTCATACTTTCCCTGTAACTTTCATAACTAATACGTATTTCCTTAAAGTAAAACGTGACTAAAATTAACAAAAACAGTATTTATTTGAAATATGACATGTACTGCTTAAGTAATGGATTTCACTTGGTTTATAAAAAAATTTGAGGATTGGCAGATACTTGAAATTGGTAGACATATTCTGAGATTTCCTAAAACCAGGTCTGAGAAATCTGGTCCTATTTCTAGAAGCAGCAGCTAAACAAGTAGATTCCCTGATGTCCTAAAACATTCTTCTTCACCTCCAACTCTGCAGAGGGAAGGACACCAGGAGGATCAGAACATAAACACACAAACACGCACACCCCACCGCATGCACGCACTGAGAATTATCCTGAAGGATGGGCTGACGGAGCAGAATTCTTCACAAGACACTCAAACCACAGGCTCTCTCAATCATTGGGAAAGATGAAAATGGCATTTTTACAAATGTCACAAGGTATTTTACACAGTGAATCTGAATCTTATTAGAAGGCTGTGGGCTTCTTCTTTTTTTTTTTTTTTTTTTTTTAGAAAAGAAGCTTAAAACCTAGAACCTGTAACTCATTAAGATCTCAGTCTCAATGTGTCCCCTGTCACCTGCCAGAGGACAGCAGAGATTTATACCAGAGAGAAGGGAAGCATGCTCTCCAAGGAGCAAGTCCTGGGGCTGCTGGATGGTGGGTGGGCAAATGGACATGCTTGAGGGCTGCTTGATTTGGGAACAGGTGGGCCTTGACATCTAATTTATAGAGAACAATGTACACATTAACCAAAAAAACTACCGTGAGATTTTAAAAATCTAAAAAATTATATAAATTCCATTATGTAAATTTTAAAGCATCTCTGTGTGTTCATTAACAAATATTAATTTGATAATATATAGAGAGATTTTAGTAGGTAGGCACAGCCAAATTATTGGAAAGTTAACTTTTTTCCTAAGCTCTTCCTTCACTCGACTATCATTATAGTTTTGCAGGTACTCAAGGAGAGTGTAAACAAGATACCTAGCAGAAGGGCTAAAAGAGTAAGAATCACATACCCAGCGTTAAGTCTTGCATGTGCCTTTGTGAAGCACAGGATAGCAGTGTAAGGTGGGCTGAATTCAAAGTGTGCAGGGTGACAGGGTATTAGTGGGAAGGAGGACTGACAGTACTTACTGTGAGAAGTTCTCATGAATTGAGTTCAGCAGACTAATCTGGGGAAGTAAAAAAACAAACGAAATTATAAGACAGGCAAAAAGATTTCCACACTACTGCAACTGCTGCAAGCTTGCCTGTCTCCACATACTGCTTCTGCAAGGAACACAAGCCTTGTTTATGAAGATTAAAGTAACATATGGAAAAAAAAAAATGAGCCACATGTTCTGTCTCACAGTTTTCCTCAGGGAATCCACCTTCTTCTCACAGAAAATTCCCTCTTCCTACAGGGCATTCCCACAGGAATGTAGGGAGAGGGTGCTTTGAAGGGACCTGGATCCCAGCTGAGAGGACACTAAGCTAACATTAGGGCTCTCTAGGCAAGCTGCCACCACAGTCCTTTATATCTTGCCAAACACCGCACTTTATTTTCAAGGATAACAGCTTAAGGGAGTCAGACAGTGTGGAGGGTGAGAGTCATTTACACTCTATTCCTTCCCACAGAATCTTCTTGCCAATGCAGCAAGCTAAGCTGCTGGGTGGCTGAGTGCCTCCGAGGGGACGCACTGTTCAAGGCCCGGTGGACACTGCCTTAGCCTCACAGCAAATCCTCTTATCTGCCCCAGTGATACGGTCCTTGGAAGGGCTCTGAGGCAGGAGTAAGGAAACCTGGATCATCTTTCTGGCCATAAAACGACTCAACTTGGGAGCTCAGAACTAAGTAAATACCACGTGTGAACTTTAGGTTCACAGTCTGCAATGTAGACTATTTCTTGTCCTTACTACTCCACAGGAAGGTTTTTTTTTTTGAGATGGAGTCTCGCTCTGTCGCCCAGGCTGGAGTGCAGTGGCTGGATCGCAGCTCACAAGCTCCGCCTCCCGGGTTCACACCATTCTCCTGCCTCAGCCTCCCGAATAGCTGGGACTACAGGCGCCCGTCACCTCGCCCGGCTAGTTTTTTTTGTAGTTTTTAGTAGAGACGGGGTTTCACCGTGTTAGCCAGGATGGTCTCGATCTCCTGACCTCGTGATCCGCCCGTCTCGGCCTCCCAAAGTGCTGGGATTACAGGCTTGAGCCACCGCGCCCGGCCTCCACAGGAAGGTTTTAAAGTTAAAATATCACAGGCATAAATCCATTTAAGATAAAATACCACCTTTATTCAAATGTAACATTCTAAACTGGTAACATGCCTTGGAATTAAAAAGCCCAGCTCCCCACTCTGCCTCACAAAATTCCTAGTTTTTAAACAGTGGAACAACTTTAAACACTGCTGATGAAGGAAGGTCAATGGGATTTAAGGCCTTTGGGAAGGGGCTGGCCTATCCCTAAGTCAGGGTTGGCAAATCTTTCCTTTGCCAGGTAGGAGGGCCTCAAGGCCAGGATGTGGGGCACAGCTATTCCCCAGGTCTGATGCAAATCCCATAAAATGCATTCATCTATTCAAACGTTTATCAAATGTCTGTTATACGCCTACCACTGTGTAAGGCCTCGAATACAGAAAAAAATAAAAAACAACTTCTCAAGGAGGGCCCTCTAGGATGACAGAGATCTACCTGGTTTGTCTGACAGCAGGCAGTAAAGGTGACAGTAATTACAGATGCTTCCATTTGGGTTCAGGTAAAAGATATATTTGTAATATTATCCTTATTAAAGTGGTAATTAGTGTAGGCTACAAGGTGATAAAATGAAAACACATTCTGTTAACCTCAAGGTGAGGGGGAGGGTAGGAACAAGTATGTACTGAGAATCCATCATGTGTAAGGAACTTTACATTTTCTCATTCTGTCCTCATTATAATCATCATCAATGCAATTAGGTGTCATCCCCATTTTACAGGTGAGAAAAATGAGGCCACACTAAAACCCAAATAAACTCAAATCTGACTGACGCCAAAGCCCGTGTTCTCTTCAGGACACCTGCTGCCATGGTGAAGACCAGGACTGTTCTTTTTTAAATTAAGACATATCTGCATACTGTGCCCGAACCGTTTGCCATCAACTTGGGAAAGCCCTGAGCCATTAATTTAACCTGAGTTTTTAAGTGTTAGAAAGATGAAGGAAGTGACAGTGACCCTTTCACCCCTGCTTTGAATTTTACAAACCTTTTAGTTCACGCCTATGTCAGCCACTGATTATTAAACAGGTATTTTCTCCCTGTAAACTATAACAAGCCCACCACCCCCATTCAGCTGGTTCCTCCCTTCCTTTAAAACTCAAACTAGTCTCACCAACTCCAGAGCTTCCACTGTGTTCCTTTTAACAATGGCATTTCCCCCACAGCACTCTAGAATGGCTGTCCACCAGTCTCACTTCACAGCAGACAGTCTGGGCTCCCAAGGAATCTTGTACTTTCTGACTGGGTATGCCAGCACTTAGCACATAAAACAGGCACTCTTTCTGCTAATGCTGAACATATCCGTCCCAGATATCAAGTTCATTTGACTTCCTGGAGTCAACTGCACTGTTAGCTGCTTAGCCATTTTCTTTTCATAAATGTTCTTACCTCTTTTTCCAAATAAACCTTTTTATCGTCCAGGGTATTATATAAAGTGAAGAACTGCTTGGTTTCTTTGTGCACTGCTGAAACTGTAAAGGTAAAGCAATCAGCACATGAATAAAGAACAGGTATCAGAACACCCTACCTGCCCCTCTCCCCCATGTATGCACTGCCAGGACAGCTTTGTCAGGCCTGGGAGCTCACTCTGCAGAAATCCCACAGTGCGCAAACAGAATCTCCTGGGAAGCTTTTAACAAATCTCAGGACCAATGAAAGGAGAACGTCTAGAGGTGGGACCCGGGTGGTGACAGTGAGTACCCAAAGTTGAAAATTACTCCCACAAATGAACCAGCCACCTTTACCTCATCCAGCTAAAGAACTGGGTGGGGGTTGTAGATATTTGATAATAATACATGATACAGGTATTTTGATGTAACTGCTTGAAAATGTCCTTAGTGTAAACATGTCTTTATCAGATGATTTTAACCTATGTGAAATTTGTTCTGTGAAATAAATAGATGCAGGTATTATTATTACTAAAAGCTTTGAAACAAGCAGGAATAGAAAAGTAAAGGGAAAGATTTAACTTAAAGCAGAAACTACTTTCTGCTGAAAACTGTCACTGCTGATCCCCGCCTCTGATCATCTGAGTCCAGTGTGAGGACTGGATGAAACCCCAGCCTGGTGGGGCCAGGGCGTGAAGGAAGCATGTTCTGAACTCCTCCAATAGAGCCAGTGCTCTACCAGGAAGGATGCCGGAAAGACGAAGGCCTCAAGGCAAAATCTTAGGTGGAGTTTGAAAGACCAAGTGGGAATTGTAGGATAATGGCACTCTGGACTCCGGCACCAGCTCACAGGCCAAGATGCAGATGTGCAAAATGGGTGAAGCTGGGTGAAGTGGGCCAAGACGATGCAGGACTTAGTACAGTGTATTTAGGATTCTAAAGATTACCTAAGAAGTTGCAGGGAGCTACTAAGTATTAAAGCTTTTAGAGTAAAATGATCAAATATATATTGAAAAAGATCGAAGTAGACTCTGGGCAGCAAAGGAAAGTGGCTACAGCAGCAGTCCAGATGAAACAGACAGAACTGGCAAGCAGCTTGAGTCAGAGAAGTAAGACGGGTCCAGTTTGCCTAAGAGGAATGCGGGGTAGGGGGGCTGAATTCAGTTTTGTACCTGTTGAGTTGGAGGTATCATGGGGACATACCAGAGTAGGAGCATGGAGAAGAGGTGATCAGTTCTTGCCTGGGGTGAGGGCCCTAGAATATAGGTTTACAGGATCTGAGTTGGGTACTGAAGAATTCAGCCTGACAGAAGAGAAGGGATCCAGGCACCAGGAACAGGAGGAGTCAAGGCTAAGACGTCAAAGCTTATGGTTTGCTCAGAGGCAGTGTGTGGACTGGCAAGGCCAGAGTGAGGGTTCAGATCAGGAAAGGGGCCTCCAGGCAGGCCACTCAGACTGGGGAGGAACCCAGACATGGTAAAGAAAGAGGCTCTGTTCAGTAAGGCCTGAGGAGTTCCTGAAGATTTGTTAGCAGAGAGAGAAGTGACAGAATCAGATGTGTGGCTAGGGGACTTGGGAGAACTGCAGCTAATGGTCATTTAGCTGAGATATGATGCAAGAGCAGATGTGGCAGGAGTGTTAGGAAGAGAAAGGCAATGGTAGCCTTGAGGGCCATTCTGAGCCTGATGAGACATGGTCTCTTATTCAGGCTGAGGGACATGGTCCTGGGTTACTGGGTGAATATGATTCTGTTAAGGGTTAAGGACCACATCAGCAAGAAAGTCTGTAGAGAACAATGAGTGAGGGCTGATCTCTAGACACCAGGATCACGATGTTCCGTGTGAAGTTGGAAAGTGGTGCAGGAGCTCAGGGGAAGGCTATGTGGCTGATCAGGATGAGGGCTGCTTTGAAGCTTTACTCTAAGAGCTCAACTGGTTCAACCATCTGTCCATGGAGAGGGCAGTGAGAGCACTAGTGCTGCTCCCGGGACCGCCAAGCGGACCTGTTGATGAAACGGAGCTTTCTGGTGGTGGCCTTTGTGGACTGCGCTCTGGTGCATGTTCCCCCATGCTAAAGTGGAACAGACCCCTCGCCTGTCCCTCCCCAGCCTGGAGAGCTTGTCTGTGGTCGATGCACCTACTCTGGCGGTAGAGTTCAATAAATCTCTTCTGATACTGTATTAGCTCGGCACGGCTAGGGACTTCATCAATCTTGCGGTGCAAAATTGCTATTTCTCGA
The DNA here is from genome assembly GCF_024542745.1 of Macaca thibetana thibetana. Lineage (NCBI taxonomy): Eukaryota > Metazoa > Chordata > Mammalia > Primates > Cercopithecidae > Macaca > Macaca thibetana. Next base: position 115,367,747 of record NC_065589.1, read on the forward strand.
TTTCTTCGAGCCTAAATGCAAAAGGAAGGCAGAGACAGTACTATTTGGTAAAAGGCCTTACATGTTCTCTAGGGAGCCAAAATACTGCCTGCACCCTGACCTGAGCCCAACCACAAGCCCTACGGTGTAGGCACAAACTTCTGCCATCGGCATAAAGGTCCCCATCTCAGATTCGGATTGACTTTCCCACTTTCCTAGGTGTGGGAGGAGGCGACTGTGAACTGAACCACAGAAGGCGCCAAATAAATGGACCAGGAGGGAAGACGCTGAATGGGAAGGGCTGCTATGGACAGAGCCCGCAGCTAGCCCCCCAGGCCCCCAAGGAGTCCAGAGTAGCCAGCTGCACCACTGCCAGGTGGCGACAGGCAACAACAGGAATGCTTCAGATGATGGGAAGCTACGCCACCTTGCTGCCTCCACATACATCCCAAATTGCTCATCCTGGTTGAAAAGCTCCTACAACCTACTCCTCAAATACTTTCCAGCATTTTCTCCCTTCCACGGACTCAGGAAACTGCCCTACTGACCGGGTCTGGGAGGCATGGCACTGCTGTGTGGTGTAGCATGGTGCAAGGGCAGCTGCAGGGGGAACAAGCCGCTCATTTGTGCATGGCTCCCACTGAACATGTGTAGACTCTGGACCACATAGGCTCTGAGTGCTGCCTTTCTTCTGTGCCTGCATCCCTCTGTCCACCACATCCTCCCACTCTCCTGCCTGCTTCACCTGCAGCAGCAGATGTGAATCTCTAATTCACTGGTAAATAGGAGACTCCTGGTGGGAAACCCATATTCATGTCTGGTGACCTAATCCAAAACTGGGTCTCTGCAGCTCTAGGGAGACGGAAGGATGTATTTCTCCCTTAGGCCAAGGCTATGCTACCCATGGGTGCTCAGGCGCTCACTCCTGGTTTCCTTTCAGGAGTCTTAAGATACAACTCTTCAGTCTGTTACTGCATCTGTAACTTTTCTCTAGCTACTGACCCTTCTCATCAGCATTAAATACTTTCCTATGTCCTCACTTCTTAAAAAGCCCTTCTTTAATCGCCATCACCTTTCAGCTACCAGTCTCTCTCTTCCCTTTTATAGGGAAGAGAAATGTACTGAGAGCCACACATATGGGAGCCTCTGTCCACGCCAGTCCTCCTTCAACCCACTGCGACTGGGCTCTCCCCAGTGCCCCACTGAACTGCTTTTGCCAAAGTCACTGCACACCTTCTCAGGGACACACTTAATGGACAATTCTCAGCTCCTAGCCTTGATTTCTAGTGGCACTTCCCCTCCTCTCAGCTGAGCGCTCTGCTTGGCTCCCAAGAACCTCATACACTTGTTTCCCCTTCTGGCTGCTCGGGCGCATCCTCACTGGAGATCCCCCCTTTTGCTCTGCCTATCCTCACATGCGCTCACCAGGGTGTAGTCTCAGGGCCTCTTCCACATTCCACAGCCCCAGTCCTCATCAACACTGCAGACACCCAAATCTCCAGCCCATACTATTCTGGGAGTCAGATCTGACAACCAAGTACTCCTTGGACATTTCAATGTGGTTGCGTACCCCAACTTTGAAAAGCTCCAAACAGATCTCATTAACACTCCTATTTATACTCCTCCTCTCACCCTTAACCCTAGTCTATTGCTTCTCTTTTATGCTTCTTCTCTATGAATAACACAAATATTATCCACCCTTGTGTTAGAAATTCCAGCATCATCCTTGACTCCTCTTTTTATCTCAATTGATACTAAGTTCCATCAGCTACAGCCCTGCAATCTGTCCAATCAGTTCATTTCCATGCATTCTACAGCCACTGCCTAACTCAGGCCCTTGCCCTCAGCAAGCCACTGGCTTTACTGAAGGTTTCCTCTGGTCAGTCTGAAGCTGCCCTTAGTAAGCAATTTGCACATAAACTCCCTTGAACTTGATGTATATATAGACGTGTCTTGGTTCTCAAATAGCCAGCATTTCCAGGAGATGGGTCATCCTATTAGTTCTGGGACCTGATGCAATGCTGAATACATACAAAGCACTCAGTCAAAAAGTTTCCAAATATGCAGCTGTACTGTCCCGATTTTATTTAATTCTATGCCTCTTTAAAGATTAATAGAGACTGTAACAAGGACAAATTTGACTCACCCAAATTTAGCCATCTCAGCTCAGCAAAGTAAGCAGGTGCCAGAGATAGGGGAAAGGGGATCTCACTGGCCTCTGCAGCCCTTTGGCCATTCCTACCAGAGCTCGGCCTTTCCCTCCCAGAGAACAGAAGGTTGGCTTGAACCAAAGTGTGACAGAAGGAACTTCTGGCTTTTGATTTTCCATGAGCCAGATCCCAGTAATGTAGGGAATTTTAAATGTAATTTTCACTCTGCATGAATTAAACTTTAGAGCTAATTTTGAAACCTATCTCCCCCATATTTGATGTCACTCTCACAAACCACCGGTTATCCAAACAAACGAACAAACAAAAAAACAGCTGAAATGGCACTTAATTTCAGAGGAACAGTAGCACAATTCTTGTTTAGTACTTGATGAGTACCGGGGAACTGGAATCCAGACTCTGGCACCTACCAGCTGCTTGACTCTGGGAAAGTCAATTTCTTCATAAAGAAAATGGGACGTAATATCCACTCTCCACCTGGGGTAAGGATTAACTCAAAGGAGTGGTTATGAAAGTAACATACCAATGTGAGATGTTAATACCAACATCTTAAATCACTGAGTTACACTCCAGATAGAAAGAAGACTGGTGAACGCAGCCTCATTACTCATCTTTTCTAATTCTTAGATATTGAGACTTTCTAGTTATGTCATAGGACATCTAAACGTAGTTAGAAGAATTTATGCATATTTTTGTCCTTTTACTCACCTGTAGTAAACGTATCTTGTAAAGTTTCTCTTTCTCCATATTATACCGTCTGTCTAGGTCGTCCTAAAAATCGGAAAAGGCTGTAATTATCTGAGAATAGAAAACTTTCACTCTTTAATGGAGTCTTTGAAAATTGAATATGTTTTTATCATCTCTCCCCCATCCCAAGGCCTTAAATTTCTCTTCTTAAATGCCTAAATTTACTGTCTGGGTCCTATCTCATATGAGACCCTTGATACTCTCTCATATCATGTTATAACAACTCCTCCTTCTGGGACCCAGGACGAATCCAGTATTCTTAAGTGAAGTAAGTGAAGTAACCTGCAAACGTATATGCCCTTCCCCTGCAAAAACCTATGATGATGTAGAGACAAACCATTAGTTAAAGAATGTGTTTTCTATGCCTGTGTTTGGAGATGACGCTAGTTTTCTATGTTTCTACTTAGAGCTGTGTTATCCAATGTGATAGCCCCTAGCCACAGTGGACAGTGCAGAATGGAACATTTCCATCACTGCGAAAAATTATCTTGGACAGCATTGATATAGAAAACAGAAAGAAACTAGTCCCTCATTGAACCCAGCAAGGTAAGACACATGGCTGGTTTGTCGTCTCAGAGAAAGTTACAAAAGGGGTCAAAGGAGCCCCTCCTTCCTCAGCATAGGGAATATAAACACACACATACACACACACCCGCACCCACCCACCCAAGGGACTCAGCTGCAGGCAAAATCCAACAGACTTCACTGGAAGAGTGCTGAAGCTCATTCTCCTGGGAGATTATGAGGGTACAAAGGGAAGAGGAACCCTTAAAGAAGACAGATGCTTACAGTTTTCATGCTTTTCCTTTCGTCCACTTCCTTTCCTATCTCTTTCTTCTGGAGGGTTTTGGAATGCGGGTAGCACTGGCTTAACTCAGAAGAGGGTGGCAAACTACAGCCTGTGAGCTAAATCCTACAACCTTTGGGCCAAATATGCCTTGTGGCCCATTTTTGTAAACAAAGTTTTATTGGAACACAGCCATGTCATTTACAGATAAACTATGGTCACTACAGCAGAGCTGGCTCACAAAGCCGAAAAGAGTTACTACGTGGACCTTTACAGAAACAGTTCGCTGAGTCTGGTATACAGTACAACAGAGAGAGAGAAGGTTTTCCCCTCTGTGCCACCCAACCCCTCAGAGCCGGAGTGGTGACCAGTATATGCGGCCAACGCAGGCCTCTCCCCTTCCCAGCTGAGATGCCAGCATGAAAACAAGATGCTTGTACACAGGACTGGGAGAAAACCCACCAGAAGGGTCACCTTCAGGGCCACTGCTGGGGAGACGCTGCCTCCATCTGAGGGCCAGCTGTATCAAACAGGACAATGCCCTGGAAAGCCTAGATGCAGAGCTTGCCATAGAGCACATTAAAGTAGGCATGAGAAGCCATCACAGGACAGTGGAAAGCTGGCCGCCTGCCCTCAGGAGACAATGCCAATCCCGAGCAGGCAGGTACTTACGTCATGAGTCATTGCAGAGGTCAAGGTACCAGGCGGCTCTCCACTGGAGAGGGTCTGAAACAATGAAAACATAATAAACACCTCTCCTGAGCATTTGGGAATAGGACAGAAGCCAAGGATCTAGATGTAGGAAGGGGCCAGGCAGGGGCATAAGGGTGCAGCCGAGAAATGCGTTGATGTCCCCCGAGCATGTCTGAAGAGAGCAGAAAGGGAACTGCCCTTAGATGAGCCCCAGATTTTAAATTGTCCTTAGGTGTCTGTCAGTTACACACTAACACGGTAAACTGTACAGCTCTTTTTGAATGTAAGAATCTCGCTAACAAGATGTGCTGAGAAGAGAAATGAGATCCTAAGAGTCTAATTCGTGCAAACTCAGAGGCTCAAAACTCAAGCTGATGATTTGAACTTTAAAGGTTTAAAGTTTTAGAAACAATAGGAGAGGCTGGCTGTGTGACAATGAGCCTGGGACACCACCGCCTCCTAGGCTCTCCCATTCACCCATGCCGGTCCCCTCACAGATGTGAAGAGTTGTATGGCTTGGATGAAATAATGCAACCACTCAGGAGAGTGAAAAGGGCCCTGCAAGACCTTTGTCTGCCCGCTGGGCATGGCAGTGTCCTGTACAGCCATGGGCATGGTCCAGTGCAGAGTGCTGGGCCAGGCAGCAGGGCATGCAGTCTGGCGCTGGGTGGCTGGACACTCTCGTCCTCCCTAAGCTTCAAGTTCCCTGTTCCTTACAATTTAAGGTTTAATGAAAATTCATGTGAGCTCCTTGGAAGATCAAGTCCTCTGTTCCAAGAACCAGCTGTGCAGGTGTGTTCCCTAAACCTAGACTGCTCCTGCAAGCTTAGGGTTCTTCCGTGAAATCCAACACTGCCCTCTCCTTCTTCATGTTTGCTGCTGCCTTTTGGGAATGGGGCATTATCCTTGAGCAGGAAAGGAGGAAGGTGAAATGAGTAAACTGGCAGAAAATGTAAAGAATGGGTGAGCAGGAAATAGAGCTCAGACTTTTCCCAGAAACATCTCCCTAAACAGAGGGAGGCCAGAAGTGTGTAATCTGGTAATTCATGTCTGGGTTGCTGCCTTCTACATCCTCTGCTGCCTTTTACTCCCAGAGGAAAGAGAGAAGAGATGGATGCAAATCTTAGAAGGTCACAGAAGGAAAACAGTTGAGAAATGTGTATTTACAGGATGAGTTAGCACCAGCTGTCTGCTCGTTGGTCCTCTAGAACTATCTTTTCCCTGTGTAAGTCATAATAACACCTGACAGTCTCAAGGACTAATTCAGAGCCTTTACCTTTTCATCTCCATGTGGTGCTCTCTCAGCTTTCAGGTTTTCAATTTCTTGCTGTAGCCGTGTCATCTCCTCCTTTAAAAGCGACATGAACGTTTAAAAAATTCAGACAGGCCAGTAATTAGATGCAATTATTCAACTATTTGGTCCACAAGTCTTATTTTCACATTTCATGAGTTTATTCTGTGACGAAAAGCTAATGGGGTAGCTGCCCCCATCTCCAATTATCAGCCTGGGAAAGTTCTTTTCAGGAGGCTACAGGCAGCTCTTCCTCCATCAAAAGAGGCCTTTCTTTCTGAAGGGCTGGTGAGTATGTAGTAATCACTGAGCATTGAAATGAACAAGTGAGCTAGAGCCTAGTTCCAATTAGTCTTGTCTGTTTCCTGTCTCCAGCAGGCCTCAACCTTATTCACCTGTCCATCTTCCAGCCTGGTGCTCTGCCTCATCAAGTACCTCTTCCACTTGCCGTCCCCCCTGGCCCTTAAGTAAGATCTAGCTTTTAATGGCTCCTGTGCTGAAGTGTCTTTTCCTCCCCGGAGCTCACACAGAACTTGCCGGGCCTCATTTCCTATCTCACACTAGAGTCAGCTGAGCACGCATCACCCCCACGACCAGACTACAGATTTCCAGATGGTGGCAGCCAGGACTTATACATAGGACATAGACATCCCAGGTTTTCAGGACAGCCCTGGTTTTGTATGATGTTACTCTTTTCACAAAGGCCATCTGTCAACAAAATACATTTTTTCAAAAACTTCATACAGCTTTTCTTTCAAATACCAAAGTTAGGTGGCATTGTTTGTTTTGGGGTTTGGCACAAAGTTACTTATTTGACTTACTTCTGGTGTCATTGTAGGGTAGCAACCATGGTGCTCTATTTGGCTTGTACAACTGACAACTGCTGGATGAATCTGGTTTTTTTTTTTTTTTTTTTTTTTTTTTTATGAATCTGCTTTTTAAACTGCACTGGATAGGATATCACAACAGGACAATGGAGGTAAACCAAGAGATTCGGTAAGAGTCCTGGTTTATTTGCTGACACCAAACAACACTTACTCGACAATGTGCTTTAAATTCCTGTTCTTGACTTTTCAGATTTTCATTCATGGCTACAAGTGCTCTCAGGTTCTGTAGGATACTGAAGAGAAAAGACAAGAAAATGACATATGGCAGGCCATTATGATTTTATGAATCACAGCTAAAAGCAGGTCCGCAGCTAAAAAAGGACTCTTTTCAATTTCCTTTCTCAGCTCTAAGAGTGTCTCACGGATTCTGCACAAATGATAACGACTTCCATTTAACTGACATTATTTTTCATTTATAAACCCAAGACCATCATGCCGGATCCAAGAAAACATTACAGATTCCAGAATTAAAATGCCAACTATAGAAACATCAATGAGTTTCAACAGCACCAGATATATTTAATGATACCAATTATTCAACTGTATTCAGGGCACATACAGTACTGAAAACTATTTTTAAAATCCATTCTGAAGAGGATAACAAGTTACTTAAGGTCATTAAAAGCACAAATTTGACAATAAAAATATCAAATATCTGACACTGCTTTGCTCCATTTCATGAAACAAAGGTTTATAATTATAGAGTCAAATTACCTGTGGGGACTTTTTGGTAAAAATGTTCATCAAACAAGAACTGCTCATTCTGTGCCTGAAACTTTTTGATTTCAGTCTCATTCAAATAACCAGCTCCTGGGAGACCTTATACCACCCAAACAGTCTGAAGCTAAAAAGGTCAAATGTTAAGTGCTTTCTCTCCTCTAATGCTCTAATGACAATTCATTCTACATGGAAGAACAAACAACTACAGCAGCTGCGTCTTGACAGAAAAGACTGCACCTTTTCTACCAAGGAGGCATGAGCTGTTTAAAAACTTGTAACGACAGTGAACTCTAGGGAAGAGAATTGGGTGGCTGGGGACAGGAGTGTGATTTTTCACCACATGCCCTTTTTTGTACTAGGAAGGTATGACTATTTTGAAAAACAGAAAAACAAAAAACTATGCTGCTTCTGCACACAAGGGGTATTGGGAGAAAGGTGACTAACACAGGGCAGCCCAAGCACATCTCAGCATGACACAGTCACCACTTTCTGGATGAACAGTAAAATGATCTGACCTGCAGCGGCCAGACCAATAGCCTTTGGCTGCTTTGTTCTGTGTTTAAACAAATCCAGCCAACAAGTATCAGCAAAGTCACTTTCATCAAAGCAAAAATAAGTGCATGCTGAAACCTCTTACCTTGGATCAGCTTTGGATTCTATCTTCTCGAGGGCTGCTTGCTCTTTGTCCAGTTTCTCACTGTAAGTCTTAAGCTGCAAGAGAGAATGGAGACGTGGTTGCTGGAGCCTTGGTAGTATAGGTGAACAACTTCACCTTCTTTTTGTGAGGCAGATAATGACATTTTTTAAACAAGAAACTTAAACTCGGATTTTAATGCATAAAGTAGGTAATTACATCATACAACAGAATACTAAGCCAATATTTTTTAAAAAATGAAGTAGCTCTTTTACAATGATCTCTAGTATCTACTGTTTGGTGAAGAAAATACCGACTGTTTCTCCAAACCTACACCCTTTGTACTTTTTGAATTTTGTACCATGTGAATGTGTTACTTATTCAAAAATTTAAAAAAAAAGAAGTTTAAAAAAAGTTCCAAGATTTCTAGTTGAAAATAGTAGACTAAGCACAACTTGCAGCCACTCCTTCTTTTTTATTTTATTTATTTATTTATTTTTGAGACGGAGTCTCGCTGTCACCCAGGCTGCAGTGCGGTGGTGCGATATCGGCTCACTGCAAGCTCCGCCTCCTGGGTTCACGCCATTCTCCTGCCTCAGCCTCCTGAGTAGCTGGGATTACAGGCGCCCGCCACCACACCCGGCTCATTCTTTGTATTTTTAGTAGAGATGGGGTTTCACCATGTTAGCCAGGATGGTCTTGATCTCCTGACCTCGTGATCCACCTGCCTCAGCCTCCCAAAGTGCTGGGATTACAGGCATGAGCCACAGCGCCCGGCCGCAGCCACCCCTTCTTGCCCTAAGACTCCCAACCATCCAGACTATTACATTAGAACACAAGAGTTTAACCTCACAGGTCAAAAAAGATGGTTAACAGACAGGAATGGCCTGAGGAGGAAGCTATGTGGAGTTAGCAGATGTAGGAAGGACTGGCGTGCAGTGTTGGGGATCTGCATTAGGAACAGCCACATAGGCTAGGCAATGAAACCTGACTATCTTAAACCCAAGAGCTGGTGCTTAACTCTCAGAGGCAGGGCGGGGTCCTGCATAGTTGGTGATACCCAGCAAAAATGGGGAGTTCCCTGACCCAGAACATCAGTCACTACCCGCTGACCCCAGCCAACAGTAGGTAGATCCCTTCCAGAATAAACACAGGAAGTGGGCTGCATAAAATGGATGGATCTGCAGAGGTGGTAATCCGAAATTTTAAAATTAAAGATGAGCATATAACCAAGGATCATCAAACAGCTGCAGAGAGACATAACCTTAAAAAAGATGTATCAATTCAACAAGCCAATTCGGATCTTAAGTAATAGTTATAGAGCACGCAAAACCAGATACAATTAATGTACTTAGACATAAAAGAATACTGCATGAAAACAATCACACACAGGAAATTAGAACTGTGATGGCTGAAATTACAGAGCGGAGGGGACAGCCAGTCTCCTGGCCTTCCTGAAGCAGTCATGAAGCCTCCCCCACGGGTGTCAGGCACCACTGCTGTCTGCGACCTTCCATGCCCTGCTCTGCTGTCCCCAGACTCACTGGAGAGACACAAGTCCTCCCTGCTTTTCAGTGCCACCAGGTTATCCTGGAAGCGCAGGTTTTGCTAAAGAGGTAAAATCTGGGAAGCCTGGAGTGAAAGGGTTCAGAGCGTTCATTCTGCTCACTACTCACCTTGATAGGTAAGGAGAACCAGGCCCAGAGGCGAAAGACATTACTTACAGGCTGACCAAATCAAGCTTCTTCAGAAGTTGCTCAGTACTAGGTTTTATATAGCTTTCCCATTTTTCCAGATGGGAATTAGTCTGATTGTCCTATTAGACAGTAAACTACCAAAGAGCGCTCTGATGCCAGGCTGCCTGTATTTGAATCTTGACCCCCGCTGCATGGCCTTTGGCAAGTTATTTAGCCTCTCTGCCTTAGCTTTCCCATCTGCAAAAAAGAATGATGACTGCAGGAATGATAGGCCCAGAGCAATGCTGGCTGCTGTTTTCATTTGAGGACAGTCTTATTACTGACTTAAATCACACCCTCCACCTTTCTATAACATGAAAAGGGCTCAACAAATACTTGATTTAGTGTTTAGTATAAAAAGCCCCTTTGTAAGTCACTGATAGTTGATATCCTAAGGCATATAAATGTCTTAGAAAATTGATATCAAGATATTTTCCCTTTAATCTCTTCCAGATTGTTATACAAAGACAGATCCAAGAACTAGCAAACTTCATGCCAGGGGCTCTGCAGCATTAAAAGTAGTATCACAGAGGGTTCCCAACCCGCAGAGCTTGCCATCGAATCCATAAGGAACGCAGTCACAGAGCAGTGTAAAGGAAGCTGATCTGTCCAAAGGCAAGGCAGGCGTCTTTATGAACAATGAGAAAAAAATTATTCTAATTGCCATTCATGTGCCTGCTCTTTTGAAACATTTTGACAATAACTGAAGAGGTTAGTCCAGACCAGAATTGAAAAGCTTTGTCAGGTTGACATCAAGGTGGAAAATTAAGTGCTACATATTGCTACAGAAATAAGAATTTTAAATTGGTAAATGTCATGTGAATTGTAGAAAAGTAGGGAGACTGGGTTGGTTTCAGAGACCTCTTTGAAGATCCTAGCTTCCAAATCGTCCAGGAAGTACTAGGTAGGGACCTTGCAGCGAGGTCCTTCCATAGCACAGCTATAGTCCAAGCACCAAACTCAGAAGGAAGAGAGCTTTTCAAGTCTGGATGAGGATAGTTCTCTGTGGAAACCAAGCGACAGAAATATCTACACACTGCTCATGATAGAGGTGGCCCCAGAGGTGTCTGTTCAGCAATCAGAAGTGGGAAGTGAGCAGCGACAATGCTGATGTGAAGTAGCAGCACACTTGCAACCTAGACTACAGACTGAATCGCAGGGTTCAAACGCACTCCCAGTCCTCCTTCTCCTCCTGCAGCCCCTGCTCCATTCTGCCTAGGAGATTACTGGAAATTCTGAACAACAATTATATCACTCTGAGGTTCTCTCATCTCTCAAAAGACATCTCACTCTCAAGGAATTCAGGATCTTACAGCTGCTGTTTGAGAGGCAAGGGCTATTTACTGTGAGTGACATTCTGAGTTCCCGCCTGTGCCCCACCCAGCCTATCAGGCTCGCCTTCCTAGGAAGCCTTTACTGACCCTCACAGCCCACAGAGACCTCTCCCACCAGGACCGCTAAGGGTCTAGAATGTGGCAGTGTGAGCAAACTGATGGCATGGGTCACACACTACCACGTAACTGTCCCATGTCTCAAACTGACTGCCGTCTCTGAGAACAGGATTGTGTCTCCCATACACAGAATGATGAAACACGGCATTCCATTAGTGGTGCAGGTCAAAAACGATTCTTGACAAGGGCCCACGGAAGAAGGAAAATCTATCTGCTCACCTCTGTCAGCGTTTTCTTGGCTTCATTATATCTGGCTTGTAGGCTGGTGTGATTTGCTCGCAGCTGTAAATGAAAGATAAAAGACATATGCTCTCATTTGATCCTCATGACAACACAGATGTCAATTTCACAGATGAGAAAATGAAAGCTCAGAAAGATTTAAACTGAGCAAATGTGAAAATTTTAGAAGGGTTGCCAACAACAAATCAAGAAAAAAGCCTCATATTTAATTACCACCAAGTACACGTCAGCCAATGTACTACGAATTTTGCATAAATTATATCACTGAATCTTTACATTTAGTGAAAAAAGGCATTTTTCTTACTTTACAGACGAGGAAATAAATACTCATAGGGGTTAAGTTATTTGACTAAAGTCCCATAGCTGATAACTGATGAGGCCCAGATCCAAATTCAAGTCCCTCTGACTTTTCAGTGGGGCTACAATCAATGCAGTTTACCAACTTGCCTGTTAGCAGAATACAAACAGCATTTCAGCACTTGAGATTCTAGCATAAGACTGGTTGGCAAATGATGACACATAAAAGATAGGATTCAGGACTTCAACACTAAGAGAATGAAAATAAATTACTTTACCGTTCCAACTTACATAACTGTGAACTCACATCTTGAAAAAGTCGATTCCCTTTCTCTTGCTAAAACAATATATCCTAGTGTCTATCAACTTTCAGAAATTTGAAAACATTCCTTTAAATGCTCAAAAGGATTGTGTATTTTCACTTTTAAGAAGGATAAGAGGTACCATATGACCCAGCCATCTCATTACTGGGTATATACCCAAAGGATTATAAATCATGCTGCTATAAAGACACATGCACACGTATGTTCATTGCGGCACTATTCACAATAGCAAAGACTTGGAATCAATCCAAATGTCCATCAGTGACAGACTGGATTAAGAAAATGTGGCACATATACACCATGGAATACTATGCAGCCATAAAAAAGGATGAGTTTGTGTCCTTTGTAGGGACACGGATGCAGCTGGAAACCATCATTCTCAGCAAACTATCGCAAGAACAGAAAACCAAACACCGCATGTTCTCACTTATAGGTGGGAACTGAACAATGAGATCACTTGGACTCGGGAAGGGGAACGTCACACACCAGGGCCTATTATGGGGGGGGGAGGGGGAAGGGGGAGGGATTGCATTGGGAGTTATACCTGATGTAAAGGACGAGTTGATGGATGCAGCACACCAACATAGCACAAGTATACATATGTAACAAACCTGCACGTTATGCACATGTACCCTAGAACTTAAAATATAATAATAATAATAATAATAATAATAAAAAAGAAAAAAAAAAGAAGGATAAGAGGCAGAAAACCACCTTCAAACTAGTTACTAACTGGGTTCAAGTTAACAATGAGAAATTTTAACCTATATCTCAATGCTTATTTCAAAGTAACATGCCCCATCCTTGGGCCTGTAAGCAGCTTATTAAGAATTATGTCACCATCAGAAATCATTACTCCCATCTAGTTACTAGTCTTCATGACTGATATATGGTTATAATTCCAATAAGGCCTATCAAGAAGCCAACTCAAGCCGAGAGCAAAGTGATAAAGGAGAGAGAAGCAGGTGGGTTCTGGTGCCTCCCTTTTCAAAGACAGCCATCTGTGCAACAACAACTTTTATTAACCTGTTTGTGTAACTGGTAGATAAGGGTACTTTGGGAAAAAGTTTAGTTGTCTCTTGAAATCCCAGCGTTTTAACTGTTGATGCTTTCTATGGTCTAAATGTCAGTGTCTGCCCCAAATTTGCATCTTAGAACCTAATACCCAATATGACTGTTTCAAGAGGTGGGATCTTTGGGAAGTGATTAAGTCATGAGGGCTCCAGCCTTGTGAATGAGAAGAGTGCCCTTACAAAAGAGGCTCAGCCTGGGCAACAGAGTCAGACTCTGCTGACTCAACAAAAAAAATAAAAGAAATTAGTCAGGCATGGTGGTGTTCCTGTGGTCCCGACTATGTGGGAGATTGAGGCAGAAGGATTGCTTCATCCCAGGAGGTTGAGGCTGCAGTGAGTTATGATCATGCCACTGGACTCTAGCTTGGATGATGGAGTGAGACCCTGTCTCAAAAAAATGAAAATATAAGAGGCTTGAGTGGGCTCCCTTGCCTCCTTCCACCATGTGAGGAAGCAGCAACAAGGGATCATCTATGGACATCAGACATCAGATCTGTTGGTGCCTCGATCTTGGACTTCCCAACCTTCACAACTATAAGCAACAAATTTCTGTGGTTTATAAATTATCATGTCTAAGGTATTTTGATAGAGCAGCCCAAATGGACTAAGACAAGGCTCTAGGAAAGGTCCCCGGGATCTTCTCACCTGCTTCACCCACCTTCTTGTGTAGCCTCTCACCCCTGCACCCACCTACTCATCTGACAGTTACCCAATGCTCTGCTCAAATGAGGTGTATGGGAGAAAGAAAAGAACATGACATTGTAACTGTGAGATCAAAATATGAGAAGAGATGGGGCAGAGATAGGCCCAAGGAAAGAGTCAGCTCCCTCACCAGGGGGTTCAGGAAACCTTCACTGACAAAGACTTACCTTAGATGGATCATGGCAGGGAAGTAAGAGCTTTCTAAGAAGAAAAGGCTCATCTCTTTTCTTTAATTAATTTAACTAACAAGAGCTCTCTTTAATTCTTCATCTGACCATCCTTTCTTACATAGGAAGTGTCCCAGTAGCTTAGCTTGGTTTTTATCTTGCTGAAGTCCTCCAGGATTCTCTTACCTCTATTTTCTTCTTCATCACTAATCCCTACACTTACCCTAAAAATTCAGCTGCTGGTTACCACCACCTCTCTGGATTTCTCTTTCTTTCATCACTCTCAGGTTTCTTCTTAGCTACCTACCAGCTTCACTCCATTTTAATTCCTTTGTAGCATATTCCCTTATTGGACCATGATACAGTTTGGCTGAGTCCCCACCCAAATCTCATCTTGAATTGTAGTTCCCATAATCCCCACATGTCACGGGACGGATAAGGTGGAGATAACTGGATGATGGGGACGGTTTACCCCATGGTGTTCTCGTGACAGTGAGTTCTCATGAGAACTGATGGTTTTGTAAGCATCTGGCATTTCCCCTGCTTGTACTTCTCCTTCAAGCCATCATGTGAAGAAGGACATGTTTATTTCCCCTTCCGCCATGATCGTAAGTCTCCTGAGGTCTCCCCACCCATGCAGAACTGTGAGTCAATTAAACCTCTTTCCTTTATAAATTACCCAGTCTCAGGTATGTCTTTATTAGCAAGGTGAGAATAGACTAATATTTCCTTATTTGTAAAGTGAGGATAATAACAGTACCTCCCCTTCATAAGGATGTTGTGTGAACTGAGTTAATTTTGCAAAGCGCTTAGTAATTAGTAAGCAATAACAAAGCACTTATTAGGCATTACTGTTACTGACAGAGAGATGTCTGTGATAGAATACATGAAATAAAAACTCAATTTTGTAACCATACAACTCACTCTCAAGGTGAGGGCATACATGTTTGTAAAAGCCTAAAAAAGGATGCATCTCAGATGCTTTCTGCCTGTATGACTTTGTAAAAGAGGTTGTGGGGTTTAGAGTTTGGAATCCCTCACATACCACAGGTAGAAGTATAAATTGATAAAATAATTGATGAATAACTTGATAGTTTCTAGCAAAATAAAAAATGCATTTTTTGACAACTTAGGGGACAAGTTAAATAATGTTATATATATACTATGTCACACTATCCAGTCAGTAAAAAGAATGAGGTAGATTCATATGCTTACATTTTGGTTCTACCACTAACAAGCTATGTGACTACAGACAGCCTGCTTAATTTCTCTGTGTCTCAGTATCCTTATTTGTAAAGTGAGGAAAAAACAGTACCTCCCCTTCATAAGGATGCTGTGAGAACTGAGTGAGTTAATTTTGTAAAGCACATAATAATTACTAAGCAATAACAAAGCACTTATTAGCAATTACTATTACTGACAGAGAGATGTCTGTGATAGAATAAGTGAAATAAAATCCCCCATTCTGTAACCATACAACTCACTCTCCCCAGGTGAAGGGGCATACATGTTTGCAAAGGCAACACAGCAGACACAAATAGTAGCTTGCTGTATTTATTCTTATCTTTATATACTTCTATACTATTTAATTTATATTGAGCTTATCCCTGTAATTTAAAAAAAGCACTTGAAACATTTGAAAACTGACAGAAACAAAAGGAAAATGTGTTTAGTATATCTGCACACACACAAAAACATGGAACACAAACTGAGCAAGTCTCTTCCCTTCCTACCTCATTTTCCTCATCCAGTTGGGATAGCTACATGGCCAGGGATTATTGCATGTGCTGGTCGTCATCTTTAATTACATTAAACGTAGCAATAATGATTGTTGTCTTTTAATGACAGCCTGCTATATGTTAAGCAGTATGCATGGAAAGTAACAGGCTCTGGGTAAAAGTGTTTTGAATCAACTGCAAAACAGACTCAAGAGTCAGGGAGGATTGCCCTGTCAGCTGGACCAAGAATGTGCCAAGACTGCCCTTTGTGTTGAGGCTTAGCATTGCTTCTCCCCAGGTTTAGACAGAAGGTAGAAGCAAATATGCATTCCTGCTGGGATACTCTGGCTCCTGGAGTTCACAGTAACCTGACAACTATCTTCTCTCAGAGATATACTATAATAAGGAAGCCTCATCCTTGACTCCTTCTGATTCTGTGATGAGTTCTTTTTGAACTATTCTTATCACTAGCAGGGGTCAGGAGTAGAAATGATATACTGAGTTGAGAACTCATTAAGATGTCTAAACAAATAACTGAACAGAAACCAAATCGTAGGCTCTCTTTTCATCCTTCTTTGATCCAGAGCATCTAGCAAAACCAACCTATTGTTTGTTCAGCTATGGGAGAACAAATTCTAACAGAACAGATTCAAACAAAGAAATGATTGAGCAGGACCATTTGATAAGTTCATACCTTTTAAATATGTGGGACTTGAAAGAATAAAAACAAGCTCAAAATGCAACTTGTACCCAGTTTTTTTTTTTTTTTTGAGATGGAGTTTTGCTCTTGTTGTCCAGGCTGGAGTGCAACGGCATGATCTCAGCTCACCACAACCTTCACCTCTCGGTTTCAAGCGATTCTCCTGCCTCAGCCTTCTGAGTAGCTGGGATTATAAGCAGGCCCACCATGCCGAGCTAATTTTGTATTTTAGTAGAGACAGGTATTCTCCATGTTGGTTAGGCTGGTCTTGAACTCCCGACCTCAGGTGAACTTCCCTTCCTCAGCCTTCCAAAGTGCTGGGATTACAAGTGTGAGCCACCGCGCCCGGCTCATATTCATTCTCTTAATCTTCTACTACGTATATTCTTCTAATCTAATCTATTGCTAATGCAACTGAAGTACATAACTTTTTATTGTCCAATGACTGTTCCTGAGTCAAACTTCCCAGCTTCCTCTTAGGTCTACTTTTCAGGGCAAATATATGAAGGTCTTTCCAAAACAGTCTCATATCACCAGGTATTACAGCACACCATCTCCTACAGTTCTTTTAAAAATGATCAAGTTTCCTCCATTTCCCTGCCATCAATAGTAGCAGTCCATGTCTGGACTACTGCATCAGCCTCCTATCTGTTCTCCCTGAATTCCTTCTCACCCAAGTCCAGTTAATTCATGCTCCTGCAGCAAACAGAATGGTCTTTACAATATGCAATTCTGATCATGCCACTCCCCTATTTAAACCCTTCGATGGCTTCCGTTGTCCTTAACATGGCCTGGATGGTCCTCTTGATCAGACACTGCCAACCAACTGTCTCATTCATGACTCTCTGGCCACAAAACAGACTGGCCAAGACCCTTCCTCCTCTGGTCGTTGTTCATGTTGTTCTATACGTCGATATAAGCCCATACAGACTTCCTGCCTGGAAATGCCCGCTCATCTTTCCAGTCTCAGAACTCTGTGACCTGAGGCTAGGTCAGGTCTCCCTATCAGTCACTCTCCCAGCTTCCTAGATTTCTCCTTCAAGCACTTAACACACCTGTAATTAAATGACGATGAGTGTGATGACTTCTCATTAGACCTTAAGATCCTTGACAGCAAGGATCATAACTTGGTCTTCATTCATCCCAATAGCTTAGTTCAGTGCCTAGCACATAGTAGTGCTCGGGAAATATTTGTGAACTAATGCTATTTATTCTTGCCCTGTGATCTTTTCCTATGATAGAAGTTAGCAAATTTTTTCTGCAAAGGGCTGGTAGTAAATATTTTAGGTTTTGTAGGTCTTATGGTCTTCTGCAACTACTCAACTCTGCCACCGTAGCCTGAAAGCAGCCACAGAAAATATGAAAACAAATGGATGTGCATATGTTGTAATAAAGCTTTATTTACAAAAACAGGTGGCAACTGGATTGGCCCAAGCACCACAGTATGCCAACCCCCATTCTGGAATCTCCTTTAAGCAATCTACTATGAAGATCTTGAATAAACTTATGAAAAGAAAACACTGACCTCTTCAAGATGTTTGGTCTTTTGTACAATCTGCTTGTTCAAGGAAATGACTTTCCGACGATGTAGCTGGGAGGTTCCTAATTTTTCTGGACTTTCTTCAGTTGATAGCTCAGACTGCTGTGGAAAAAAAGGGATGGCAAATCCAAAGGATTTAATTAGTTCACCTTGGTTCACGTAATCAAGCTCTGTTGAATGTGGGCAAAGCACTGTTGGGCAGCCAGTCACACAAAGCCAGGGCATTTACAGGGGCCTGTTCAAAATCTGGCGTAGAGAAGAGATTCTGACACAATGACCAAAATCCCTATCAACAGAACCTGCATTCTGGGCCAAGGGAACAGCATGTGTAAAAAAGTACAGGGACGTAACTGTGGTTATATCAATATCATACAGGCAATAGGTATTATCAAAAAGTCTTAAATAGGGGAATAACACGGCCAAGGTAATATCTTCACAGGACCATTCTGGAGTTATTAAGAATAATGAATTGATTCACTGTGAGTGAAGCATTATAAGCATATGGTTAAAAAGTCTAGTCATTCAGCAGCACTTATAATGAAGAGTCTCCCAACACATTTTCCATCAGTTGGCCCACCCCAATTTAATCATTTCCTATTTCTGATGTTCTGGAGTTGACAGGGGATTGACTGGAAAGGGATTAAAGGTGCTGACAGAGGTCATGTAGGAAAAGTTCTGCAACTATATAAGGGAGGAGGCGGGTGGAGAAGGATCCTCAGGACCAGGAGTGAGTGGAGAGAGATCTCTAAACAAGATGATGAGGTGAATGTGACAACATTTTCCAGGAGGGCAAATGGCCATTCCTCAAAAACCACACAAAGAAGCAAGCAGCTTAGTATAGATACTGAATAGAAACACCTGCCTCAAGACTCCTGCGAGCAGCCCTAGGAAAAAGAAATTAAAAGGTAGACCTTTTTGCGAAAAGTGCAATTATAATACTTCTTGGGTGATTATAGATAGTTTTATTAAACAGTCAAGCACCAACGATAAAACATCTCCTTTCTTATAGTAAGCACCCCAATTCCAAGCTAATCATTGATTACATATTAGCATCAGAGCAATGATATCACAAGTCATATAACATCTGGAAGATTTCACTGTATAATCATGAGAATGAGAGTGAAAAGGCAAATAACATCTTAGTATTATTATGAAAAGGTATTTGGCCTCTGAGACCTTCTGACAGGGTTTTGAGGGAGCAACAAAACTATCTGGATATTCAACTTTCCCTGCATGTTTTAACAGTGATTCTAGGCTTGAAAGTTTGAGATATTTACCCACAGGAAAAAGAAATGGGAAAGTGAAAAGGAGGAGAAATTGGATGGCCATAACCATTTATTCTGGTTAAGGATTTCTCTGAATAATTCAGCAGTATTATTAATGGAAGATGAGCTCTTCTGCTACTTAACAACTTTGGAGTTACAAAACAACCAGCAGGATATAGCTGCATAAAATGGTAAGAAACATCATTTTCTATCTCATGGGCTGGTAGGCCATTAAGGAAACAGAAAAACTGAGCATTTAGTATTACAACACATTTAGCCTTGAAACCTGGGACTATGTAAAATGTCAATATTATTTTAGCTTTCAGGATTTCTGGGAATTGGAATTAACTTTTTAAAATTAATTTTGGACACAACAAGATATTCACAACTTGTAGTACAGACAAGGACAAACTATTTCTGAAAATCATTTGAGAGTATTAAAAAAGCGTGGCAGAAGAGACCACCCCTACTCTAAATCACTTACCAGAAACAGAATTACAATAAACTGTATCTCCTCTACTTTGACTGGATGACCTGAACTATGCTATTAATTTGGCCACTTTTGTATGTTATGTATTTAATAGCTTTTTATATAGCTAATTTTAGCTTTGAGTTTTAATATCCAGGTTAGATTCCTTGACTGTAACTTCCAAAGTGTTATAAGCATATTCTCAGAGCATTGTGCTTTACTAGCCAAATTACATAAGCCTTCTGTTCGTGCTTTTCTGATATCGGAAACAGAACTAATTTCCCATACAGTATGTCTCTAGGTGTGATGTCAGGATTATGCTTGAGTATCCTGACCTCCTCCAGATGCCTGTCAGGCTTCGAGACAGACTTGGGCAGGCAGGCTCCAGTGGACTCACGTAGCACTCACCTTCCAGACTTCCTCCGGTGTGAGGGGGCTGAGTAAACTCATTCAATTCTGTTCTGCAGCTTTGACATGGATTGGGTAATGCCTGACTCTTAGCAAGCTTTCTTGCTCATAAACTGCTTTTATGGCCAAAGTCCTAAGAAAATAAAAATTGCATTCCCCCACCCAGCTTCCATGCTCTCGTATTCGTGTATGGGGCACACATACAGCTTTGTTTTAAAACTATGACCTTCAAACTTCACTCACAAGAGTTCTTCTTGCAGGAAAACCAGCAGCTATCTTGATATGTGGAAAGATTATTTCCAAGATAGCTATTATCTAAGTCTCAATTTTGAGCTATATGCTCTCTCAAAACCCTGTCAGAAGGTCTCAGAGGCTAAATACCTTTTCATAATAATGCTAAGATGTTATTTGCCTTTTCACTCTCATTCTCATGATTATACAGTGAAATCTTCCAGATGTTATATGACATGTGATATCATTGCTCTGATGCTAATATGTAATGTGCTCATTATTATTTGTAAGTGAATACATAAGCTATTGGATATGAATACATCAATTATTATAAATGAATATATAAGCTACTGTAAATGAATTAAAATACATAAGCTATTGAGTCCTTAGTTGTTTTTAAGAGTCTTTAACTGGGTCCTGAAAGTATTATAAAATGTTGAGAGCTGCTACCTTAATCTAAGGAGCCTGGTTCACTTGGAATCCAACCATGGACTGGGACAGTCAATGGAGTGGGCTCACCAAGTGGCCAGCCATCATTTATACAACACTGAGAGGGAAAAGTTCTTTCTGATTCTACTCTTTTACTAGACCCGTGATTCAGACAAGCATACAAACAGAGAGAAAATGCTGGTAATGCACAGAAAAAAATCTTGAAGTCTCTACATGTACCTCTATCATGTTATAATAGTACATGTTCCAAGGAAACATGGGCTTTCAAAAATGCTCTCCCTTATTGGTAGGTAATAATTCTTAGTGCTGTGTGGAGTCCTGTAAATGTGCATTTACTGGTGCACAGTACATATAAACTTGTAAGTTCCTGTGTTTGCCTTTGAGTCTAGAGACAGTGCTATGGGAAGCTGCTTAATGTTTAATGGGAAGTTATTTTTAGTCAGATAAAACAGTTATTATTGAGCTGGAATAAGAGTTCCTGACCTAGTAAATAGAAAGCTGACTGCTCTGTTTTTCAAACACACTTTTTATCAAGCAATCTAAATTTTTTGTTTCTCAAAGCCAAGAGAACTCAGACTGATGAAGACAGGAAAAGGTCCACAAACCAGCAGGTCTCATCTAATGGTTCATTCACTGAGAGACACGATGAGGAAGAAAACTAGATGACCAAGGTGGATTTTGAATGATGAGACAAAGTCAGATAGAAGAAGAGGAAAACAGGCTTTATACTAAGTCCTTGACAGAAAAAATTTAAATCCTAGAGCATCTTAACAGATTTCTGCTTCCAAAATGCAACATCTGTCAAAGAACATCAACCATCTACAAATATTCCATTTGTGTTTACATTGCAGTGAGGGCTAAAGTGCCAATCTAATTTGTTCAACATGTTCAGATTAAGAACGTGCTTTCAAAGCCACATGGTGGATTAAGATGACTTCTAGTGTAAATTCAGTGTTTTCTAATAACTGACAGATATTCACAACTTCTGTTTTTAGAGGAAACAGATTTAAATGTCACTGAATAATATTAGTCTAGTTCAAAATGGTAAATTCCCAAGAGAAGCAAAAAATGATTACTTTAGCTAAAACTATATACTTTTATAATTGAAAGAGACCCAAAAGGTTATTTACACATCAACCTTCTAATACAGGGTTCTCTCCTATATCATCTCCCTACCCCACCAAAAGATGGTCACTAAGCTGACAACAATAAAGTATTCCTATCTTACAAGGTACCAGGAGTTCTCTACACTAAATAGATGGAATTCAGTTTTTGGCACCCTGACTGACCAATTAAAGACAAGTAGGCTGGGTGCAATGGCTCACACCTGTAATCCCAGCACCTCTGGAGGCCAAGGTGAGTGGATCACTTGGGTCAGGAGTTCAAGACCAGCCTAGCCAACATGGGGAAACCCCATCTCTACTAAAAATACATGCCGGGCATAGTGGCATGCACCTGTAATCCCAGCTACTTGGGAGGCTGAGACATGAGAATTGCTTGAACCCAGGAAGGGGAGGTTGCAGTGAGCCGAGGTCACACCACTACACTCCAGCCTGGGCGGCAAAGTGAGACTCTGTCTCAAATAAATAAATAAAGACAAGTAAACAGACTATGTGAAATATTTATTTTAAAATGTTTTTAAATCTAAGAACTAGCAAGAATGTTAAATTTCAGAAGGCCAAAAAGTAACTGAAAGTGGGAATCCAGGAATGTATGTGTACCTACTGAAGTTGGCTTTTTTTCCTAAGGGTATGTGCCCAAACCTGATGATCACAAGCTTTGATTTTTACAATTCAGTAACAACTTTTTACCACATAAATCTTGATACAGCTATAAGAGGGAAAAAATCCACAATGAGATTCTGTAACAACAGATTGGATCTCCTGCAGTTCTGTAATCCTAATTCACACAATACTTTGGTCCAAAAATCCCACAAGTAAAGACAAGGTATAAAATGGACTTGGGCTGACGTATCCCCAGGTGGTTGGCAGAAGCAAAAGCAGATCTTCCCTGAAAGAACAGAGCTTCAATCCTAGGCCTCAAATAGTTCCTACAGATAAATTTCCACGGAATATGGGGCTCACAGTCAAATATCAAAAGCACACAAGAAGTCAAACTACCATAAACAAATGCCAGCAAAAACAGACAGCACAACTGTATCTGTAAAGACTTATTCAAATACCCCCTTCCAATGCACACACAACATATACATAAAAGCATGGCCATTCCCCACTAAAGCTACAGATTAAATCTAATCACTCTTTCAGGTAACAGTTCAACTAAGTATCCACAGCTCTTCCACCTGTCCTTTCTATAACAAGATGCTGACACCTCTCACCACATTGGCTGTTATCCTAGTTTGTAAGTGAACTTCTGAAGCACTCCTGATGACGTGTGACCACTGCAGATAGGAGGGGATCATCCACTTTCCTTGATCTACATTCAGCTTCCAAAAATGAAACTCAATACATGAAGGCTCTTTTCAATATTTTTAAAACCCACTAATGAAATTCCATGAATTTCAAAAACCCATAGTTATGTAACCTTGCTGAGTCTAAGGTTTTGCTTTGGGTCCCACGGTGAGTAATGCAGTGTGCCTGCTCAGAATGCACTTAACATTTAGGAGGTGTGAACAAAAATCCAAAACCTCCCCTTTAATCCCCGTACACTACTGTCAGGTCAGATGGCATCCTCACCAAATTGTGAATTGGTACAACTCACTTTTCTGAAATTCAACAGTTTACATTTTTCTTAAGTGATGTTCCAGTTATCTTTGCAAGTGATGCTCAAATCTGGCAAGGCTAAAGCCCAAGTCCTTATGCAAATTAATAAGGACTCTGAAATGTACAAGTTGTGCTGTGTGGCTTGAGACCATTTTACCTGGTTGACAATTCATTAGTTGATACCATTCTCTTTGCAGTTAGGTATTGTATACTAACTATGCAACAGTCACTCCGAATTCAGGAAATCTTAGAGCTGTTCGTAAACACAAACATATTTAGCATTGTTCTCTCCAGATTTACAGGGTTCCTTACTCTCTTAACTCTGATTAAAATTTTACATCTCTCTCCCCACCTTCCTTGGCTTATTTCAGCTAATCTTTACTCAGATCTTACCGTGTGGGGGCACGGTGCTATGCTCTGGGGAAGGGGGAAAAGACAAAGACCGTACCTCTGGCCCTTCATAATCTAGCCAGACAAAACTGGCTAATTCATAAGTAAAGGTGTTGCATCCTCTGCATTCTCCTCAATGCCTAACTTGTGTCACAGAGGAAAAGAGTTTTGAAAGCTGCTGTTGTTCCTTCCTCTCCCTCTCTTCCTTTCTTCCTTCCTTTGGCAAATGTCTGTGAAAACCCAACTGTGTTGGGCACTGAGAGTACACTACAATCCCAGCCCTCCTGGAAAGCAAACATTCTAGGCCTGGGAGATGGGCAAACAGACAAATGAAACAGTGCTTGAGGGAAGTGCTATGAAGGAGATAAAGAGTTGATCTCTACAACATCACAGAAGAGCCTCTTTTAATAAGTAGAATCTGATTTTTTTTTTTTTTTTTTTTTTTTTTTTTTTTAGAGACAGGATCTCACTCTGTTGCCCAGGCTCGAATGCAGTAGCATGATCATAGCTCACTGCAACCTCAAACTCCTGAGCTCAAGCAATCCTCCTGCCTCTGCTTCCCAAGGAGCTGGGACTGGAGGTACATGCCACTACACCCAGGTAATTTTAAAAAAATATTTTGTAGAGATAGGGGTCTCACTATGTTGCCCAGTCTGGTCTCAAACTCCTGGCCTCAAGCTATCCTCTCACGTCAGGTTCCTAAAATGCCTGGATTACAGGCGTGAGCCTCTGTGCCTGACCCAGAATCATGGCTAATGGCTATGAGGTGAGCCTCCCCAAAGTCTTCAAGTGATTCATTATCTTCTACTGAGTATTTATTATGAATGAGGTAACAGGAATACAAAGATAAAAAATGAAATATTGGCCCTCTAATACTTTAGAGGTTAGGAATATGATTTATGCAACACCTATTATGTTATGTGAAGAAAGAGTATCCAGAATGAAGGGGTTTAAAAATCTACCTAGGCCCCTACCCCTCCTGATTCCAACCTGGGTTTTTATATCTGTGGCCACAATAGGAGGTTTCCAAGAGAGCAACACCCTCACCCCTTTCCTGCCCCATACTACACTTCTCCCCAACTCCACAAACCAATGGCGCTGGCAAGTGGTAACATTTTTTGAGTTGGGGCAGGATGATAGGATTGGAAACACTCATATCTAAGGGTATCAGAAATCACACAGGTGCCAGATCAGGTGTGATTTTCTAACAAAGCAGTCAGGGTCCCCTGGCTGCTGAGCTTACTGTGACTTTCTGGCCCAGGCAATGTCCCTGGGCTGTGGTATCTTCACTCAGTCCTAAGCCCTTCCCTTTTCCATTTCTCACCCCGTGGTATGATTTTAAAAGTCACCCATTCTCCCTGGTTATTATCAGGCAAAAACAGTTCAATATCAACTATGCCAACCACTTTTCTTTGGGCAGATACTGTCACTTCAAATGATAACACAAACTAAGTAGCATCTGGCAGCCTCTTTATAGGCACACGAATTGTATCATTCTGTAATTTATGTTTTCACAGGTTGACTGACTCCTTACTGGAAGCCCCTCAGGGCTGCAACCCCGACTCACGCGTAACGCAATCCCTGCCCCCTACACCTGACACTGCCTGGATGTAGGATCTACTCAATAGTTGTTTGCTGAAAGAAGAAATATATCTAATCACTCTTTCACATGACAGTGATTATGAGGTCAATTCCATCAGTTCTCTGGCAGAAAAAAAAACAAGCTGAAGACTTAAAATATAAAAAAACTGTGCTAATTTAAAAATATATTTTCGTAAGACTTCATACATTTGGAAAAAGTGTAAGGGTTACAAACCCAGGGTAGATAAATAACAACATGAAGGAAGGCAACTACTAAGAGGACAGAGGATATATTAACAACAGATACTTTAGGGGCAATTCCTTCCAACTTTGTTAAATATATTTCCTAAGGGACTAGTGGAAACGAAGGCCTTATGGGGATGCTAGCCACTGTGTGTAGCCCCCCATCTGTTGGTAGAAAAGCAATCCCTGTCTCCTACTCTCTCTAGTTCAGAGGGGCTGCCAATCACACCCAACTCCTGGCAATAATGGGCCTGGGGAGAAATCTGTGACCTAAGCCATGACCAACAGAGGAGAGTCCTTCCTTAGGATTTTATATACTGATGGAGGGAGGGGGCAGTAAGACAGAAACTGTCTATAGCCAGGCCTCCAAGGTGATGAGGCCGAGAGAGAGACAAAGTGAAGCAAAGGTAAAGGGATATGGCAGGGCCACTTGAGTTCCTCTAAAGACTTCCAGTTCTGAGAGCTGATAAAGGTTCCCTTTTACTTACAGCAGCATGCTGGGTAGAATTCCTATTACTTGCACCCAAAAGGCTTACAAGGCACAGGGTCCAAGTGAGTGAATGACAGAACTAAAGAGGCAGTCTTCTCTGCTGACTGCATCATAAAGTGGAATAAGAATCATCATGATAGATGGGGACAAGATCTGCTCTAATCAAATGTGGCTGTCTGCTTTTTCTAGAAGAGACCCTTTCCTTGTGTTTTTTCATAAGTACATCCTTGACCATACCCAAGCTCTAATTATCTGGCGAGATTCCCCAGCTGCTCTGGAAAGATATGACTTCAAGACAGAACAAAGGCTTCTGACTAACTGCCAGAGAATGATCCTCAGAATCAAAAGGTCAGAGGCAATGGTGCCAGAATTTCTTAATTGCTGGACAGGAAAATTTCCAAAACCCATTAAGGAAAAAAAATTCCTTTTTTCCAAGTAAGTCCCTTGATGATCTAAAATACACCTTGCTATGGAAATGAGATCAAGATGTTGACATTCTTTGGGTTAGGATATTACCTCCCCCTGCCTTGTTTTTCTGAAACAAAGTCTCTCTCTGTTGCCCAGGCTGGAGTGCAGTGGCGCGATCTCTGCTCACTGCAACCTCCGCCTCCCAGGTTCAAGCTACCAATCCCACCTCAGCCTCCCAAGTACCTGGGATTACAAGCACGTGCCACCACACCCAGCTAATTTTTTTATTTCAGTAGAGATGGGGTTTCACCATGTTGGCCAGGCTGGTCTCAAACTCCTGACCTCAAGTGATCTGCCCACCTGAGCCTTCCAAAGTTCTGGGATTACAGGCATAAGCCACCATGCCTAGCTGGATATTACCCTTCAAAGAACTGGATGAGAACATATTAATGTGGCATTCTCCAGAAACATGAAGAGTCACTTAGATACTCCAAACAGAAACTTCCACAGTTTTCAGCAACTTAGATTTATGGTGTGTGAGTGAATGGGCTGAGCTGTACCATTTTCACTTTTTCTTGTTTCCGTGGTTAGTTCCCAGTATGCCAGTTGAATATGCCTTCCCAGTAGGCAGTTGAATAATGGGACAGTCTAAGGAAGCACAGTCACAGCCACGCCTGGAAGGCAGACACTAAGGATGGTAAAGGAGGCTGTCCCTGCTTTTCCCTAAGGATGCTCCACCTAGCCAAGGAGAAAGGTTGCAAAGTCAAACAGTCCTGTACTCAAACCTGGAACTTACTAGCTGTATGGCACTGGACAAGTCACATAATCTCGTTACTTTGCCTGAAAAATGGATATAATATCACGTACTCATTTACTGAGCACCAACACTGGCAGGCCCTTGGCGAGACTCTCAGATTACAAACAAGAACAAAGGTGGCCCACAGCCATATAAACAGATAGTTTCAACTGCATATAAGTATAATGATGGAGGAAGGCAGAGGATTATAAGCAAGAAGGCAGTCTATACGAATTCAATGAGATAATTTTGTAGAATTAAAAAATAATAAAAATTTGAGAACTAAATGAGATAATGGTACACAAAGAATCTGCATAGAGAAGGCACTCAGGGTAGATTCTGATTCCCCAAGACCGATCTGTGCCTCTAGAGCTATAAAATATTCAGATCCTCTAGAGCTACAAAACGTCCCAAGATTCTGTCTTAGGGAGAAGTTGACCAATGAATGATTTAGTTGGCAGACTAAATATTACAGTGGTCAAAATGGTGTATGGTTAGTTAGTGTGCAGCATTAGGGAAAGTCCCTTCCTGCCCTTCCAGGGACATTGCACCTTCCCTGGCCCAGCTTCCTTTTCTTTCTTCTGGCTCCTACAGAAGCTTAGGGGGTTGTAGGGTGGAAGCATTTTTTGGACAGTCAGGCATTTTAGTTTTCTGTAAGTCACAGTAATAGATTCTTCTTCCCTGTAAAAATAAATGCTATGATGCAGTGAGAATATTAGACATCAACACCAAAATCACAGTGGTACTTCTTCCAGCACATTCAGGGAAGGGTGTTACCCTTTGGAAACAATGGCAGATGGAGGTACTCAGCCTAGAGTCTATGGACACTCATGAATTATGTATCTGGAAGCTTCTTCACATTCCTCTTTCTGCTGCTTTACAAGAACCATATTAAATTGAGTTACATACCTCAGGAACTCTGAGACACATGTTATGTTACACTCTTATAAGAAACTTGTGAACTTTACCAGTGAAAGAGAAGTCTGCACATGTTTTTTTTAACCTCGTTTTTATATCCCAGTGCCTGTCAAGTTTCCAAGCACTCATACAAGGCAGGCTATTCGATTTATTCCTTGGTCACAAAATCATTTTTGCGCTTGCTCCTCCCCACAAATTATCCTGTCCCCTTTCTTCACAAAGCAAAAAAAAAAAAAAAAAAAAAAAAAATCCTGATCTCAGCCTAAGTGAGTTTTTCTCAGATACTACCAACAGCTTCCCTCCTGGGCATTCCTCAATCCCATCTCTACTTCCAAAGTATATTACTGAGACCCTGAAGGTGGCAGCATTGCCAGTGTCCAGTTTCAGCCCAATCTGTGGCAGTATGATTAAAAGACCAATAAGCAAACCATGGTGGACAACTCTAGAACGGCCCCATGATTCCCATCTGCTGATGTACACTCCTGCCTTTGTGTAACCCCTTTCCCTTGGGTATGGATGAAAGCTGTGCCTTAGAATATGCCACAGAGGGGCCAGGCGCGGTGGCTCAAGCCTGTAATCCCAGCACTTTGGGAGGCCGAGACGGGCGGATCACGAGGTCAGGAGATCAAGACCATCCTGGCTAACCCGGTGAAACCCCGTCTCTACTAAAAAATACAAAAAACTAGCCAGGCGAGGTGGCAGGCGCCTGTAATCCCAGCTACTCAGGAGGCTGAGGCAGGAGAATGGCGTGAACCCAGGAGGCGGAGCTTGCAGTGAGCTGAGATCCGGCCATTGCACTCCAGCCTGGGCGACAGAGCGAGACTCCGTCCAAAAAAAAAAAAAAAAAAAGAATATGCCACAGAGAAGGGGCAGTCTTTTGATTACATATATATAATTATGTTAAATAAGTCTATAATGCCTGCCCTCAGGGAGAAGCCCTCCCTTGCTAGCTTTGATGAAGTAAGTGGCAATGTAGGGGAGGCTCATGTAACAAAGAACTATAGGTAGCCTCTAGCTAACGGCCAACAAAACTGGTGACCTCAGTGAGCCGGTTGCAGGGAACTGAAAGCTGCCAACAATCATGTAAGCCTGGAAGCAAATCCTTCCCCAGTAGAGCCTCAGATGAGACTGCAGCATTGTAAGAGTCACAGAGGGTGTTGCTAAGCTGTGCCCAACTGCTGCCCCACAGAAACAGTGAGATAATAAATATGTGTTATTTTAAGTGTCTACATTTGTGGCAGTATTGCCACACAATAGCAGATAACCACACAAACAACGTGAGAATGAGAAAAGCAGCCCCTGACATCTGAAAGCTAGCCTTGTACTATTAGCAAGGCATTGATGTTGCTGGGAGGCTGGCTTGCACTCATAACCAGGCCTCGTTACAAAACATGAACAATTTCAAAGAACACCAATACCAGACAAGGTCACCCTATGACTATGAGTATGTCTGATGATGGATGAAAACATAAACATTGTCCGAATCACAAAAATGACCAAATATTCCCTATACTGGCTATCATGCATACATAGCTTTAACCTTGATTCATTTTCCCCATGTCTTAGAGATAAGATTTATTAAGATGCTCATTGACAGACTCACCCCTCCTTACAGCATTGAACACAAAGCAAAGCCCACTTCCTTGAACCCTCCTTCAAGTCACCTTATGTAAGTCCAAATCCTATACTAAGTCCTTTCCGACACATTCTTACTGAAAGGCCCCATGATTCCCATTGGTATGTGTTCTCCCTCACTACAAGCAGCAATACACCCAACTTGTTCAACCAGATATGTTCCTGTTGAACACAACTAGGTCTTTGACTGGACAGTACTGACAAAACAAAAACAAAACAAGCAAATAACAAAAACACCATGCATGACTTTACCACAGAACTTGCACAAAATAGAAGTATAAACCAATAAAACAAGAAAGAGGCTATACTCAGTTTAGCTATAAGACATAAAAATAGAACTGAGTATCTCAAAATAAGTAGAAAGAAACTATCTGACAAACAGTAGTAGGATAAGTGGATATGAATAGGAAAACTAGGACAGATCCCCACTTTAGGCTAAAGAAGAATAAATTCTACATAGGTTAAAGAATTAAACATAATTAATAAAAGATCAGCTGACATGCATTAACTATTTTACCAGATCCATGGAAAAACAATGAACCTCTCATTTGGAAACAAGAACAACAACAACAACAAAAAGACTGACCAACTTAGGCACAAATTCCTTGTATATAATGAAAAACAATACAAAAGTAAAATAAAGTGCCTGAGGAATACTTGTATCACAGTGACAATATATTTAAATCTGAAATATAGACTTTATTTAAGTTCACAAGGAACACATTACTCGAGTATAGTCTATAACAGACAATTGAGAGAAGAAAACAGAGTAAACAGTCCTGTATTTAAACCTAGAACTTATTAGTTAGATGGGACTGGATGAGTTCTCTGTGACCTGTACTTACACAGACGCATCTTCAATCCTCTCAGGGATCTACGGAGATGCCACTTTATACTTAACTACAGTAACAATTTAGACAAACCCAAAATCAAAGCTGGAAATATTGGAGGCATATGCTGGGAAGTTCCTTCACCACTGATAGTATTCTATGTAGTTATAACACATAGAGGGAGTCATAACCCGATTATCCAACACCTAGAAACTCTCTCAGCAGAAACTATCTGCTCACATTTCACACTATTATCCACAATGGCAAACAGAAACAGCTTAAAATTGTGTCTAACAAAAAAAAGTTTAATGAATTGTGCTGTATTAACACATAAATTATGTAATTATTAAAATAAATGGGAACTGCCAGCTGCAGCAGCTGAGACCTGTAATCCCAGCACTTTGGGAGGCTGAGGTGGGAGGATGGCTTGAGTCTAGGAGTTCAACACTAGCCTGGGCAACATGACAAAACACCATCTCTACAAAAAATATAAGACTTAGCCAGGCATGGTGGTGTGCGCCTGTAGTCCCAGCTACTTGGGAGGCTGAGGTGGAAGGATCACCTGAGCCTGGGAGGCCAAGGCTAAAGTGATCGTACTACTGCACTCTGCCTGGGCAACAGAGTGAGATCCTATCTCAGGAAACACACACACCCACCCCCCCCCACACACACACTTAAAAAAATAAAAATAAACGGGAAGGCTAGAAAATATTTAGGATGTGATGTGACCCAAAAAAAAGAATGAAGACTACAAAAATGAAAATAAAGCTATCGATAGCTGAAGAGTTATAATGTGCCAGGCACTGTTTGAGGCATTTTGGTCATGTTTCATTTAATCTTCCCGACACCTGTCAGAAAAATATTATTTTCATTTTATAAAGCAGATACTAGGGCAAAGACAGGTTAAATATATGGCCAAGGTCACAGAGCTGGGAAATGGAAAAGGCAGATACGAACCAAGATATGACTTCAAATGGTGTGTTTTTAATCACTGCACTCACTCACTGTCCTACTTCTTTTAGACATATATGATGACTGCAACCAAGCACAACTATGAAGATCTGGGAACAAACACTGTAAAATAATATGCAAATGTAAAATAACTGCAATATGGGAATAGGATAAAAGGCAACGTAATTTTTAAAAACCATCAGCTTTAATGCTATATTACCTACCCAAAGAAAACGCAATTAACTAATGTTTGACACCTCCACTTCTCCATCAGAAGTTTAACTACAGTCATCTCTCAGTATACGTGGGGGATTGGTTCAAAAACCACCTGCATAGGCCAAAATCTGTGCATACTCAGCAGTCGGCTCTACAGAACCCACATATATGAAAAGTTGGCCCTCCATATACGCCAGTTTTGCATCCCATGAATATTGTAGTTTCCATACATATCTGGTTGGGAAAAAATCCACATGTAAGTGAACCCACACAGTCCAAACCTGTGTTGATCAGGAATCAACTGCATATATGTCCTCGGAAAAAATCTTGGCATTGCTTCCTGTCCAAATTACTCCTAATTTCACTCTTTTCTAGAAGAATGGAATGGAGGTAGAGAATGGTCCAAGATAAACAGATAAACCAGAATGTATCCATCAGAGTTGGACAGAGATCACTGGTCAAGGGTGAGGAAGAAAAAGCTTAGGAGATAAAGACACAGAGAGATCCAGAAGGAGATGTGCAAAATGCAGAGTAACTGGGAAAGTCAGGTGAGCTTCAGGAGTCCTAGGCAGGGGAGTGGGTGGAAAGAGAGATGCACTGCCAACCACAGGGGGCTC
Source organism: Macaca thibetana thibetana (assembly GCF_024542745.1). Classification (NCBI taxonomy): domain Eukaryota; kingdom Metazoa; phylum Chordata; class Mammalia; order Primates; family Cercopithecidae; genus Macaca; species Macaca thibetana. The sequence goes on from NC_065589.1 coordinate 115,400,221, forward strand.
CGCCTGCCTGCTTTTGCTCTTACAATCATCAGAGCCCCTACGTGCTCCCTGTAGAAACAGCAGTGGGTGCTCTATCCAGTTGCCTTTTTTTTTTTTTTCCTGAAAAACTGGGTTCAGCAATGCTATGTGGCAACATGAGGGCGTGTAAAAATGCACACTCTTGCCATTCAAGTGTGTGTGCTGACAGGAAACCAAGACATTTTCTTCTCAGACAGTGAATTAATACTCTTTCCACAATTACATCTTCATTTGTACTTTTTGGATAACAAATACCCTTTTCTGGTCAAATTTCAGATGACATTTTGAGCAGTGTCATCCTTCCTAGATGGTAAATGGAAAGACAGGACACTGGATTCTATGAGATTGGACTAGAAAGCCCATGTTAAGAAGGACTTACATGGGGGAGTGGGGAAAACAAAGGAATCTCACCCCGAGACATTCCAAGCTGTTTTACTCACTCATATTCTGCTTGCACGAGGCTCCTTCAAGTCTCCTTCCCAGAGGTTCCTATGGATGGCAGCACTAGGCATTTAAAACAGTTTTCCAGAAGTCTTGGGGGTGTTATAGCCGATAACACCTCCAGATTACTGGGGGACACTTTTTCCCTGACTATAAAAATTTTATTTATTTTTTTTGAGACAGAGTCTCCCTCTGTCACCCAGGCTGGAGTGCAGTGGCACGATCTCGGCTCACTGCAACCTCTGCCTCCTGGGTTCAAGCGATTCTCTTGCCTCAGCCTCCTAAGCAGCTGGAATTACAGGCACCCACCACCATGCCCAGCTAATTTTTGTATTTTTAGTAGAGACGGGGTTTCACTATGTTGGGCAGGCTGGTCTTGAACTCCTGACCTCAGGTGATCCACCCGCCTAGGATTATAGGCATGAGCCACCATGTCCAGCCAGAAAGATTTTAGACATATTAAAGTTAACAGAGTTTAACTGAGCAAAGAATGATTCATGAATCCGGTAACTCCTGGAACCAGAGGGATTCTGGTGCTGTCATGTGGTCAGAGAGGAATTTATGGACAGGAAAAGGAAAATGGTCTGGGCGTGGTGACTCTCGCCTCTAATCCCAGCACTTTGGGAGACCAAGGAGAGTGGATCATTTGAGCCCAGGAGTTCAAGATCAGCCTGGGCAATACGTTGAAACCCTGTCTCTACAAAAAAATACAAAAATTAGCCGGGTGTGGTGGTGTGCACCTATAGTTCTGGCTATATATTACCTGTGCAATCACTTCAGAAGAATATGTCGCAGAGAGTCAGGGCAGAGCTAATTTGTAGTAAAAGATTCTGAGAAAAGGAAAGCAAAGCTGGATGCTTCAACAGCCATCAACATTTTAGGACAGGGCTGGGGAAGGAGGGATGTGCAACAGTGTCCTGTAAATCTGATTTTACTGATACTACATCTCAGCCAGACCAGAATCAGTTATGTGCAAAATGATTAATCACCGTCTCCCTGAAATATTCAAGGTCCTCCTGCCTTTTCTTAGGATGGAAAAAAAAAAGCAAACTCTGAAATATGATTTCAGGCTTTTCTTCATTCTATACTCTTTTAATAAAAGTAGAAGAAAAAATTTTGCCTTGGATTTGGCTGAGTTATGGGGTTTATCTCCTAAGAGGCAAAGCTTCATTCCTCAGCCAAATCATCAAACTGAGCCCAAGTTATAAGAGGCCTGATAGAAAAGAAAAAATGTTCATCCCATACCCTCAGGCATGAATTTATCACATGTGATAACTGCTCTGTGAGACAGGTTTTCTCTTTAAATTTACAGAAAAGTGGGCACTGCAGAACAAAATTAATTGAACTAACGGGTAAGTGCTGATAACCGGTTGTGCATGGTAAAGCCCAGTGCGTTTCTGACAAACGTGGCTGGTGAGTTACAAGAGAACACAGGGCACTGCTGGACAGTGGGGTAGGGAAGTGGGAGAACAAAGCCATGGAGCACTATCTGGGGCACAGACTGCAGCTGGGCCCCAACCTACCTTCTCTGCATACTCGGACACAATCTGCTTGATCTCGGCAGAGCAGAGTCCCACGATCTGGCCCACGGAGCTTGCGGTGAGACGGCTCTGCAAGCACATGGAGGGGATGTTCTCAAGGCCAAGCCTTGTCTTCCACAGCAGTGGAAAATCTGAACACTCTATTATGGTAAAAAGGATAATATTCCCAGGGGAAAAAACAATTCGGCTTTGCCACATATTACCACCAGGAAGGGAGGAAAGCAGCCTCGGGACAAACACGCAGCTACCTCCTGAATCACTGAGCAGACGGTGCTAGATCCTCCTCTGACCCTGGGCAACCCTGGAAAATGGTTCTTCCCTTCTATGTCTCACCCCAAGGTCTCACCCCCTGAGGGCCACCAAACAGCCTGCAGGGGATTTGGCAGGCTTAGGACATAGGGAATAGAGAAGAGCATGGGAAAGGACAAAGAATCTCAGAACTTTAAAATATCTCTTTATTACCACAGGTCTTCCCAGGCCACAAAAATAATGATCCTTTCAGGCAAGGCGCGGCGGCTCATGCCTGTAATCCCAGCACTTTGGGAGGCCGAAGTGGGTGGATCACGAGGTCAGGAGATTGAGACCATCCTGGCTAACACGGTGAAACCCCATGTTTCGCATACAAATACAAAAAATTAGCCGGGCGTGGTGGCGGGCGCCTGTAGTCCCAGCTACTCGGGAGGCTGAGGCAGGAGAATGGCATGAACCTGGGAGGCAGAGCTGGCAGTAGGCCGAGATCGCGCCAGTGCACCCCAGCCTGGCCAACAGAGCAAGACTCCGTCTCAAAAAAAAAAAAAAAAAAAAAAAAGAATGGTTCTTTCACACTTGGCTATACCTTCTGGACAGGCTCTGGAAAGACCAACTATAATCTCAAAATCCTGCTTCCTACCTAGACAGTGGAGGAAGAAAGCAGAAGACAAGAGCTGCCTCAGCACGAGGCATAACTCGCGGGCCAGCTCCAGCTCTTCCACAGGGGCCCTGTGAACCTCCCAGCAGGAATATTCTGCTTTCACAAGGGTCCTTCAAGTCTCCCTCCTAGAGGTTCCCATGGATGACACACAAGACATTAAAAACAGATTACCAAAAGGAACTCCCCGGGGAGGAGGTACTGTGTGATGGTGACAGGGGGTTCTGGAGAAGGTGGTCTCTCTGGGAGAAGACCCCAGCAGAGCAGGCTGGTGCCAAGTCCCCATCCCCACACCTCCCCGACTCCCACTCACCTCCTCATTTGCCATGGCGGTCATCTTGGTCATCAGCGACTGAATACGCTGCTGAAAGAAGAATGGATGGGAGCAGCAGTGAGCGGTTCTGAACATGTAAGACAGAAGCAATATGCCTACACGGATCTTTGTGGTGATATCCAAGGGTGTCTTCCTTGATCTCGTCTTATGTGAGCCTCAAAGGCAGGTGATAAAAGGAAACTGGAAGGTGTGAAAGGCCTGCTCGCAGCAGCTGGCTGTGGGAGGTGCTGGCCATTTGGGAACGCTAGGGATAAGAGTACAATTTCTCCCAAAATGACTTACACAGAAACCTCAGAGGGCCTACATGGACCACACACCTCTTCAGCTGCTCGAAGCTCATCTTCCTCGTGGGCATCAGCTTTTTCTGTAGCTGACAGCCCTGCTGCAAGCGCCGTTTTCTTGTCCTCAGCCTGCAAGGGAAGATGTGAAAACAGCTGAGCATGGGAGTTGGAGACTTAGCAGAGAAAGGACAATACTGCCAAGAGGCATGAGTCTGTGAGAGAAACAAACTTGCAGAGCAGCACCACCCTGATAGAGTGGATACTCCAAAGGCCTGAACCTCCACTCAAGTACAGGGCGTGCAGGTTAAGCTTCAGGAACTGGTAAATGCCTGTTTCCATGTCCCAACTGCTCACCGATTAAATTCAGGCCACACACATTTGCCTGACCTGCCCTTCCACTTTGACTTGGCCTTCCCCATCCTTTAACACTTTCAAGCACAGATCACTACTAAAGGAGTGTTTCTTCAAACTGCCTGTTAAGACCAATTAGTGGGACATAAAAGTAATCTGGCAGGTACGACTAGCATCTGTATAAATTAACATAATGGAACATGCCAGAGTGCTTTGTAGTGAGGGGTTAAGTACTGCTTAGTGAAATTTTTGTTTTGGTGGTATTAGTGTGTGTGTACTGAATCATGACGAAAAATTACACGTTTACTGCTCAGAGTAATCAAAACAGTTTGAATATCACTGGTCTGAAGGATGAAAACTGCCTTATCTAATGATCAAGCAGCATGCTCTGGACTCAGCCCCAGGTCTTAAATGAAGCACATCAAACTCAAGGCTGGATTAAGTGCTGCCTCCTCAATCACAGGCTATAGGTTTTAATTCTATCTCTGCCATTCACCAGCTGGGTGACCTCAGGCTTACCTCTGATCTCTGCATGTTAAGGACTTCTAGGGTCAAAAGAGAGGTGTGGTCTCAAATGCCCTTCTTGGACCATCCCAACTCTAGGATGCTTTTCTATAACGAGTCTATCACTGCCCACGAGAACACTCTGAGCTCCTAACTGCTTGGACACATCTACAGGGGATGAGACTTCTAATTCAAATGTGCCGTCTGACATAAAAATGACAGGACAAGCACAATTTGAATCCTATTTCAGGGACATTTCATGATTTTTCCAATCATAACCAAATCGCCCAGTCATATACAATCTTTTCAGACTTAAATTACATATCAAATTAAATATACACATCAAACCCTTATTATACACCAGATAAAACATGATATACTGAAATCCAGAAAACACGCTGCTTTCCAGGAAATCATTACTCAGTTGAGTAAAAAAAACACAAATGGGGACAAAATAAATAATGAGAAAACGAAAAAAGAAGACATCATTATCAGTACATGACTAAGTACCAATAACTAACACTGATAATAATAATAGTTAATGTTTATTAAATGTTTACTATGTGTTGGCTCATTCTAAGTCCTTTACATTTCAATCTTCACAGTAATGCTGTGAGATAGGTACAATGATTATTATCCAAAGTCACTCCGTGAATGGAGGAGCTGGGGTCCTAAGTCAGCCAGTCTGGCTTTAGAACAGTGCTCTTAGCCACTGCTGGTGCCTGCAGTGACTGAGACAACAGTCACCACAGGAAGCAGAGGGGGAACCTGGGGGAGCTGTACAGTGGAGTGGGTGACAGGGGAATAGCAGGGGGAGTGTGTCCTGTTCAAGAAATCTGGGGATCAGGTGGAGAATGAAAAGAGGTTAATAACAGATCTTTTTAAGAGGCCACTGACCACTTTAGCTGACACTTTCTTATTTAGAAAGCAGTGGCTATGAGCTCAGGTTTGATGTCAGATCTCTGGGTTCGGATTCTTATTTATTCACTTTAGAGTTATGTGATCTTGGACAAATCACCGAGCCTCTCTGAGCATTAGCTTTCTGACCTAAAAAGCAGAAATAAGTATTCTCCTCATACACCTGTTCAATGGAGTAAGTGAAAACATACAGAGTCCTTAACATAGAGCCTGGAACACAGAAAGGGTTTAGCAACATAACATCTATGTACCTGCCCTGCTGCTGACAATGAAGCATCATTAATAAACACATAAATTAACAGAAATCTTCGGGCAACCTTTGTGAAGTTAGAAAAGCCATCCTGACTTACCTGGCTCTTCCATGACTAGCTGCTTCCACAGAGGGCAGGCCTGTAATTCACAGCTGTGCTCTACCTAACATCCTGTTCACATCTGTCCAGAGTCTCTCACCTCAGATGAGGAGTGCTCTGGGAGCCCTGGCAGTGGACTTCATCTTCATAGTGTAAAGCTACTAGACCCCAGGTGACTGACCCTGGGCCACAACTTTCAATCACCCCTCATTTCCAGCCCCAGGATGAGACTGCTGCTTTGCTCCCCAATCTGCAGAGGTGGCAAGCTAGAAAAGCCACGACGGAGATGCAGGGGCCCAAGGCAGCTCACACATCCCTGCTATCCCAGCCTGTCCGGGGATCAGAGCCTGGGCAGCAGCAGCCCTGCCACATCCCCTTCCTGGGCTTCCCAGGAAGCTGCCCATCCTGTGAGTGTTAGAGGTGAAGGGAGTCACTTCCATCTCTCAAATATTCTCTCCTATTATCAATGTTTTTCTTACCTTCTCCGTTTTGCTCTGGCGGCTAAATCCGTATCTCCTGAAGACCACAAAAAAGGAGTTTAATTACTACTCAAAACATTACAATAAATCCAGTCAAATGCATTTTGGTTGACTTTTTACATGAAAAGCATCAAGAGAATTTATGCCATTTGGTGACTAGAGAAAATGTTACAAGTGCCTAAATTACAAACATATTCCACTGTCTTTTGAATACAAGGCCAGCCACCCTACTTGCTATGCAAATACTATAATGTAAATTGGAACTCTCAGACAGTATAGAGTGCAACATTTTCCTTAAGTGCAATCATGACTTTTTGAATCAGGAACTGCATTTCAGAGCCATAGTTTAAGCTAAAAGCCTTAAAAATATCTATATAAACAAATGTAAATGTGTTTCCTTAAGCCAAACATGCGCTTTAATGGCTACTTCTGTAACTTAGAGTCTAGCACACTTTTTATTCTCAAACATAATCCAAGCATGATGCCAATAATGTATACTCACTTCACACAACCTTAAATTCAAAGAAACACACAAACCCAATTCAGTTTCAAGTAGTTTATTTTCTGGCTCTAATTAATCTATATTTTTTTTAAATGCAAGAATAACAATGCAAAAACCATTCAACCCCCAACAAAAGCAAAATGCAAACCACCCAGCCTCAGAAACCTTTAAGTGATTTGTAAGAAAATAAAGTTAATACAAACATTTAAGGAGAACAAATTGAGCTGGGCGTGGTTGCTCACACCGGTAATCCCAGCACTTTGGGAAGCTGAGGCCAGCCTATCACCTGACCTCAGGAATTCGAGACCAGACTGACCAACATGGTAAAACCCTATCTCTACTGAAAATACAAAAACTAGCCAGGCATAGTGGCACATGCCTGTCATCTCAGCTACTCGGGAGGCTGAAGCACCAGAATTGCTCAAACCCACGAGGTGGAGGTTGCAGTGAGCCGAGATCACACCACCGGACTCCAGCCTGGGTGACAAAGCAAGACTCTGTCTCAAAAACAAATAAATAAAAATAAAGAACAAACTAAAGGCTGCTCTCTGCCTCGCTTCTGCATGCCTCACTTCTGGGGTGTGTGCTCACCTGGTCTTGGTCCTCCAGCTTCACTCTCCACACTATTCCTGCCCATTCCTTGTCCAACTTCTGCATTGGCCTGATGTACATTTATCAATGGCAGGCCTCTTCCCTCAGGAGAAAACAGAACCTCCTCAGGAGCCTCATAAAGCCTCTCTTCCATGGCTCTGCCTAACAACTGTTTCACCTCACCACCAGCAGCACCTTCTGTGTTCCTATCACACTTACTACCTGAACAGAGAGCTCTGCACACACTAAGCTGCTCCCTTCTCTCCCCCGCTTCCCTGTTCAGCCTTCACCCCTCAGTTCTAAAGCCTCCTCCCCTGTGAAGCATCCCCCATGCACATGTGCTCAGCCTGGCCTGCCCATCCCTGCATCTGTTCATGCTCCTCTCACTTCCCAGATGGTGATTACGTGCAACTGCTACATATCTGTATCATTCTCTTGAGGGCAAAGATTCTACCTTCACATTTGGTTTTTCCAATATTCGCTGAACAAACTAAACATAAATGAAAAAAATGTGAAAATCAAGAAGCCAAAAGTATCATCTAGCCTTGCAACAGATTGTCATATAACTGGGGAGACCAAAAACTCACTGCTGGGCAGTGTGCCCACCCTTTAGAAATAAACCTATAGGTCCAAAGTGTAGCAGACCAAGGTTAAATTCTGGCTATCCACACAAATTCTGTAAAGGACCTTATGGCAGATTCCGTGGACTGGCTTAATATCCAGTGCATCTTCCAGTACTGCAGAGGCTGGAAAAGAGACTATTTTCCATACTCCCTTGCACCTAGAGTTCTGAATACTATTAAGGTTCCACCAATCAGATGCATCTGCTAGAGTTTTGAATATGGAACAGTTAAAGGAGGAAAGAGGGAAGCATAAGGGATCCATTGTGTTGGTGTGGATCACAGTAGAAACAACCAGGTTCTGGGGCTAGCAGCTATCACAGTGGCTTCTTGGTTTTTCAGAACCCCCTAATTTGACAGAAGCAGCATGGTTTCCTTCCTTGTCAAACCGCTATAGCACCAGCTTCCTAATCCTACAGAGTGCGAGCTAGCTTCCCGATTTTGGAGGCAGAAGCAGCGTCCTGGAGTTCCAGTTCTAATGTGAAGCTTGAGAGCTGACCCTGGATCAGCCTAGTTCTCATCCGGCCCTGTAACCAATCCCTTCTGCTGAAACTAGTGGGAGAGTACTGTTTTCTCAACCAGGGAACCCTGAATAATACAAGGTCTTGCCCAAGTTTCCCACTCCTATAGAAGTGTCCTTGCATCTTGAGTGTTCATCCTTCCTGTTTTATGCCTTTGGTCTGTGGAAACTTTTAGGGCAGAAGACATAAGGTCCTTATCTAAGGCCCAGGGACTTCACAGATTTTCCAAATAAGGCAGTAAACAACCAAATCTGAGTGACTTGATTCCCAGGACAAATCTACTCCTTCTTAAAGACAGATTCTCTGGGAAGACTCTTCTAAGTAATCAAAACTACGTTAGCTCCACAGATGTGAGCTTCTGTGAGTGCGCTCATTGTATGGTGAACATAATTATCGGTCATGAGTAATCCTCTAAGCCTTTCTGTTGAGCTCCTGGAGAGGAAGAAATCTGCTTCATTCACTTTTTAAAAATATTTTAAAAACTGACTTATAATTCATATAATATAAAATTCACCATTTTAAAGTGTATTGCTCACTGGATTTTAGTGTATTCACTATGTTGTGCAATCATCGCCATTATGGAAATCAAGAGAAGTTCCATCACCTCAAAAAGAAACTCTGTTACTATTGGCAGTTAATCCCAAATATTCCCTATTCCCAGCCCTTGTCTACCACTGATCTACCTTCTGTAGATTTACCATAGGTAGATTTACCTACCTATGGATTTACCAATTCGGGAGATTTCATAGAAATGAAATCACATAGTATGTGGCCTTTTGTGTCTGGCTTCTTTGACTCATGAGAATATTTTCAAAGTTCATCCAGGTTGAAGCATGAATCACTACTTAATTCCATTTTATGGCTGAATAATATCCCATTATATGGGTAAGCCGCATTTTGTTTCATTAGCTGATAGATATCTGGGTTGTTTCTACTTTTTAGCAATTATGAATTGCTAAATTCATAATTGTGCAATATATTATGCAATATATTTATAGTGCTACTATAAATATTCATGTACAGTTTCATTCACTTCAGTATCCCCATTGCCCGGCAGTTCAGTGTCTGCCACATAGTAGGCGCTCAATCAATAGTTGCTGCATGAATGAAGAGTCCATGTGATTTTTCTAAAGGCCTCATCTATGTCACAAAGTAGTGAGGTTTCCATGACAGAGCTCTGTCCTTAACTGCCTATTAACTACTGCCTCCCTTTCCTCTTTTCCTGTCAGCCCTGCCCATTTCCCCCAAGTGCCAGCTCTGATCTGCAGTCCCACATGCTTCAATTTGCTCCTGCATTCCTCTTCTTTGGCTCTGACTCATCGATTCTTGCTACCTACACTGTTGGTGGCACCAAAGAGCCCCTCCCATCATCCAGTTCACTTCTTCATACCTTAGACATAGGACCTGGTCTTTAAATCAAGGATGTACATTTAGAACAGCACAGTACAAAAGAAATACAAAGAGGGATATGCATACAATTTTTAAATTAGTAGGTTAGTAGGTTCACATGCCCAAGTTATTCCAAAGATAAACATTTTCCATTAACGAAATCAAGCACGAATCTTAAAATTTAAATTTAACTTAATTAAAATCAAAATTCTGTTTCTGAGCCACACTTGTTGAATTTCGATTGCTCAATAGCCACATATAGTTAGTGGCTACCATATGGGACACCACAATTCTAGAAAACAAACTAACTTTTAAGAACAATTACCTCAGGCCAAACAAAGACATTATCTGTTTGGAATACAAAACAAAATAGGGACATAAAAAGTCCTAAATACTAAGGACTGTGAATTCTGTTCTTTATTCATTTGACAACTTACTAAATACCTTTTATGAGCATGTCATAGGCCTTATCGTCATGGGAGATACAAACAGGTTGGGAGAGATACAACATATTTTATTTACTAACTACAGAATGAGTTGCCTTCTAGGCAACTCAAAGTTAGGCCTTGAATACCGAGGAACAGGCTAACTCCAGCATTCTGGAGGCTGTGCTCCAAACCTCCTCTTCCAAGTCAAATATACAGCACATAAAATGCATTTCCCCAGAGTAGCAGTTTCATAGCACGGTTAGGTGCTTAAGTTAGCCTCTCAAAATTGACTGAATCCATAATAAAATTGAAATATTACAGGTATGCAATTTTGTTTAGATTCAAAATCAAAACTATGAGTCTTGTTTTCCTAACACCATTAACACTTAGAAAAATATATCCAAACATGCTTTTTAACATATAAACAGTCCTTAAGGCTTTCAGCATAGTTGAGGAGGCTCATAATTCACTTTTATTTAGGCAACTGAGAGTCAAAATAGGGGGAACGAGATGGAATGCGGATCTAAAAGCCAAAAGGCACTGTGGTACATGTGTAAGGCTGATGAGTGACCTTCAACCCCAAGGAAGAAACACTGATTTCAGACCTTCTTGCTCTGGAAGTCAAAATACTTGCCCTCTGACAAGATGTAAGATAAGGTAGAAAACAGAAACACTGGCAGGGGGATCTGGACTCCTAAAGCAGTGATGCCACACTGTAATGGGGGGTGGGTGAGGAAGTCAGGAATGCCGCAGTGTTAAAGGAAAAGGGAAAATGGAGCAAATTGAGTCCTGGGGCCAGCAGGGGGCCAGCCTTGTTTGACAGGGACTGGGGAGAAAAGGACCAGAGGGTGAGACTTCCCATACATGTGCTAGAGGGAGGGCTAGTGTGAGGGGTAATAGGTGAAGGAGTCCAAGGGCTGTTGCCCCCAAATATGGCACCCTAATATGCTGAATAATTTGAATTAAAGGCACTTGAAGGTCAAATGTTAGAACACGGTTTTTTCTCTCATCTATATAAAGACTGGACCCATTAAAGAAAACACAAGTGTCTTCCATCCACTCCCTGAAATCTCATTATCTACCACAGAGCAAGAGACTGAAAATTAAATACCATACCTAGAACCCAAACCATGGTCTGTTTCCCATCCCATTCAATTTCTAGACAGTCATTTATTAACCATCGTCTGATTCATTTCCCCAAAACATCATTTACTACCCCCCAAATTGGCATATTTCCCCACCTGCCTTTCCCCTGTGAAGAAGGATATATATGCATCTGGACATCACTGGGTTACTGGGTAGTCACACTTCTGTGGTTTTCTTCCATACAATAATAAATTATGTGTGCCATTTTCTCCTGTTAATCTGCCTTTTGTCAGTTCATTTTCGGTGAACCTTCAGAGGGTCAAGGGGACGCTCCCTCTTCACTCATACACAAACACACAAACACAAGGAGAATTGGAAGGGGAAATGGTCATATCTGAGGGCATTTGAAAACTGAAAACTGTTGCTGCTAATAATGATGATTACAATAAGGAGAATGATGACAGCGGCTAGTGGTTAACATTTACTAAGTGTTTTCTACATTGAACAAACTGCTCAAAATTATATATATATATATATATATAGTCATACAATCCTCATTTAACGGGAAAGAGCTCCATGCAGTGGAGTGCTGAACAGAACCTAGAGGAAACAGACTGCCAGAAACGAAGGGAGAAGCCTTCCCAGGGAGGTGGAATAGAACACACACTTGCTGGGGCCTGTACATTTTATCTGATTTGCTCTGTGAGGTTTAATAACTGTTCTCTTCTTATTTAGTTTCAGACCAAAGAACAGACATGGCCAGTCTTTCTAAAACTCAGAGCCTAAAAATACACTCTCACTGAAGGCTCAAACAGTATTTGCAGACAATGAAAATGACATGCTTTTGGAGTTCAAGGAACTTTAGCTGAAGTACCAGTCTGAGCCTCTTACTAGTTTATGACCTTAAGCAAGTCATTTTTTAACCTTTCTGAATATTCTCATTATTAGTCTCAAAGAGGAGAATGAGCTAAATATACTATCAGAATGTACTAAGTACCCACTACTCTACCTGCCACAAACTTACCTTCTCCTTGCCAAAAAAGCTAAAAAAAACAAAGTAACATCTCTCTCCCACCCAAGAAAACCCCAAAAACCTAAAACCTTCAGGAAATGCCCACCCTAGCCTTAGAAATTAGCAGAAGTCAGCATGACCATACCAACAGGAACCAGGATTGGTATCAAGACACTGCTCTTTCTCACTCTCAGGGTTTGAGAAGAGTCAAGCAAAACCTGTCTTGCTTCCTTTTCTAAAGAGAGCCAAGCCAGATTCTCACCTCAAACTGCATCAATCACTCCTGAGGACAGGCAGGGAGGTTCTGAACTTTCCCAGCCTTCAGATGGTGATACTAGCTACCATCTACAACGTATATGCAAAAGATCCCATTTGAACCTGAGAATTTCAGAACAAGAATATGTTCTGAAATTTTGTCAACATGGTCTCAGCGAGGAGGACAATTTACTGAATTTCTATCTCCTTTTCATCCTCATGGAAAATCCAATTTTCCATGATGATGGAAAAAATGGACACATAATAATACAAACTCACAAAATCCACTACATTCTCCCAAGAACTTCTTCATTCTGGGACACGTGACACCGACAGAGATTGTCTCTCCAGCTTTGGCTCTCCCAGAGCTGTGCAGCCTCACCTGCTCAGTTGCAGGTGGGCATGGCTAGAGAGACTCTGTCATGATTCCCAGGGCTGGCTTCCTGAGCACACAACCCGTCCATTAGCATAGTGCCCCATGCTTAGAAGGGTCCTCACTTGGCTGTTGTTGTTATCTTTAAATTCTTAATAATTAATCATCATTAATAATTGCTAACAAGTTACTTGGCATTTTTACTACATAGCTAGGCCGGGTGATGCCTGACTTGGAGGAGGCATTCAATTCACAGCAGCAACTAGTGAACTGTGGGGGCAGCCATCACACGCAGCCTAGGGCCAGAACTACTTCAATTTCCTTTGAAACAGACTAGTTTTTATTCTAAGGAAAAAAAAAAAAAAACCCACAAGCAATTGCATACACTTCCATTCGGAAACTAGAATAATTAAGCCTAATTTCCCACTGGTTCTCTCCAGTACCCTAGAGGGCAGGCGAAGCCATCAGATGCTCTTAGGGAAATGCCAGTGGCAGTGCAGTTAGTTCCAGCCACCCCACAAGGGCTGGGCTGTGAGGCAGAGCAGCACACAGGAGCGTCTCGCAACACAAAGGAAGCACAAGGAGACTTACTCACATCAAGGAATCAGTTACCCTAAGAAGAGAATGCATGACATAAAATAAGGTTAACACCCAGTGACAACCAAAAAATTCAATGCGGAGAAGCATGTCCTTGCATTTTTTTTAAGTAAAAACTAAGGACACAAAATAAGATTTTTTTTTTTTTTTTTTTAACTAGAGATGTTTTTAAGAAGTGACAAAACTACTTCTAAATTCTTCATTTTCCTAGTTAGGACAATATTCGCAGGAAATTGAAATTATTATTCTAATACTTAAAGTGAAATCACTGAAACTGCTTTCATTGCTTTCATTTACCTGAAGATTTTAACAAATAGCAGCGGCATGAAGGACAGAGTACCTCAGCCTCTGTAAATTCCTGGAACACCCTAACGCCCAAAGGAGGGCAGAGCCAGGTGCACGTTTCCAGAGAGGAATTACAAAGGATGCCCACAGAAACAGGTAATTCATTACCAGAGAAAAGTCCCTGATGTTGGAAATCTCACGACTGAAAGCAGAAACTTAATCAGGTAGAAGCCAGTCAAGTTAACCCAAATGAAGCAACTTAAATGAGTTTTTCTTTTAAAAGAGACACCTAGACTGGGTCCCACTCATTACCTGCCATATTCCAAAAGCGTAGCATGGATTCGAGATTCTTCATCAAGCAGCTCCTCTGCTCCCTGGTGGCGTTTGTATTTCCGACGGGGCTTGTACACTTCCTAAGTGGATGAGACAGCCAAGTTACTGAGTGTGAGAAGGCTCTCCTCCTGAATTGGTTGCCGGATGCCTCCAGCCATGGGGTATATTCTTTTTTTTTTTTTTTTTTTTGAGACAGAGTCTCGCTCTGTCGCTCAGGCTGGAGTGCAGTGGCACGATCTCGGCTCACTGTAAGCTCTTCCTCTACCATGGGGTATATTCTAAAATTATATATATGCACACATATATATCCTAAACAAAATACGTGGCATGTAGTAAATGATCAATAAATGCCGGTCTTCAGCCCCAGATGACGTGGTTTGCCATTCTACCCCAAATGAATGTACTTCTTGACCACTAAGCTGGCTGTCAAATAATATGCTAGTAATATCTGCTCAGGGCTCTGGGTGCAGGTAGGCAGCTGCTATGCCAGCAAGGTATTCAGGCTGCTCACCCCCACATCTCTCTTCTTCCCTACTACCCAGGTTTCTTGCATCTAATCATTACCTGGACATCACCACAAAAAGCACTACTATCAGGTTTTTCCAGACACTGCATTTTATGTTAACTGGAATTGTTCCCCACGGATAATTCTAGTTAACTTTATTATTTACTTTAGTATACAGTTTCGAGCATACAGAAAAACATTCTTTCTGTAACACATACTATATAATCTCAAACAATTTTGTGGAAAAGGAAATGGATCAGGGCCTGAGATCCATCTAAGGTTGTTCTTAAAAATTCCTGCCACAAATATTCCCCAGTTTACTGCCGGTGCCTACATGAATAGGAAGCTATAAATAACATAAAACAGACTTACAGGGAGATGCAAAATAGAATCAACTTACATGGTGTCAGTTACTGTGCCTGGTTTGGCTTCCACTGAGCTCTACTATTACAGCTTGAGCTTAACTGCTATTATCCTTAGTTACAACTGAAAGAGTCAATAACTAAAGGCAAGAAATTGGATTCTTCTGAAAAAAAAAAAAAGGATTGACTCCAAAACAAGAGCATACTGACACCAACAGCTAAAAGGACCTTTTATTCTGCCAAACAATGACAATGTTGGCTTTGTGAATTATTCCTTACATGTTAAAGTATAAAACTTCATATACATCTCACCTTTCTTTTACACTTTATAAACCACACTGTGAAGCAGAGACAGGGCACATACCACTAACTTCACTTTACTATTGAGGAAGCAGACATTGAAAAATTTGTCCAAGATCCCTGGGACACAATGAGGCCTGGCCCTAGGTAACCTGGTTTCTCATTTCAAGGCTTGTCCCTGACACTAACTTGCCCCAGACTGCCACTCTAGCCACCCACCAGTCATTTCAGCTAGCCCTCTCACAAGACTCATTCCACAATATGAAGCTGCCACATGGATCACAACAATGGTCTGCTGAAGTAATACAACCTAAATGTCAGGGCCTCACAGGCCAACTATAAAGAGCTATTGCTAAGTCATCCTTTAAAGCAACAGGGGTCAGGAATGTTGATGTCCAGTCCTATCTCTGCCACTAATCAGCTGCATGACCTTGAGAAAGGCAATTCCCCTCAATGGGCCTCAGTTTCTGCATCTGCAAAATGAAGCTAACAGATCTTGAAGGATGCTCCCAGGGTCTCTTCCTTTGTGTGCTTTTAATCCTGTAAAGATACTGACTTGGCAACATAATTCCATAAAAAATTTAAAGTCTGAGATTAATAAAAAGTATAACATGCTTTACATGATGTGCTCTTAAAAAGGAATATAAAATCAATTTATCCTTCTGTCATTAATAGTGGTAGCAACAGTAATAGTTACCATTTATTGAATAGTAGGTACGTGCCGGGCACGTTCTGCTATATCTGTGCTGCCCATTTGATCCCCACATCTATGAGTGTAGTTATCCTTGTTATCTTCTGTAGACGAACTTAGGCATACAGAGGTTAAAAAACTTGCTGATGGTGAAAAAGGCAGTAAGTGATAAAAACAGGATGACTCCAGAACTGAGACACTTAAGCACTTTGCAAAATGTCTCATACCTCTACTTTCATCACCCTTTATCTAGGTTCTGATATATATATAAAATTTATATATATAACATATAAATAATTTATATGTACATACATAACATATATATAATTTATATATACATATATATATAACATATATAGATATTTGCAGATGGTAAAAGGCACACACACAGGGTTAAAAAAAATTAAGGTGACCCTTTTGTAAAGCAGAGAACTCTTGCACTGTGAGAGTCAGAGCTCTACTTTGCAGGTCTGCTTACAAGTCAGGTTCAGCTGTCAGAGTAATTACTCTGAGTTCACAGTCCTCAAGACAGGGAAGGGAGGTAGAACGGCACAGCACCATGGCAGTGTCTGCAGCAAATCCCTGATTGCTTCCCTCACGATTACCACAGACAACTTTTTTACTGAAATAATGGAACAGGCAGCGAAACAGCCACCACCAATGTGGCATTCTACACTCAAAACCTCCAGTGGGCCAGCCCACGCCCAACTCAACAGGAAGCAATACCTTCCACTGACCTTAACAGCTCATCCACGCAGCCCAAACCCAATTCTAACAGATCCATCTTACTTAGCCTATGTGTCCTGTCAGTAATTCTGCCTTTCACCTAAAGGGATCCCATAGATGTTTTCACTGCCAAGTGCAATGTCCTGAAAGATTTCATAAGAAAAAGTTACTATAAATGGGACAAATAAATGTTTCTCCAAAATTCTCACATTAATAAAACAACAAAAAAAATGAAGTGCTTGGGTATTGACTGAAAGAAACAATGAAAGACAGAGGGATGGCAATCATTTCTGTAGAATCTTCTCCAGTGACACCCCTCACCCTTGTTCTTCCATTCTCTTTTACCTGAGCTCTGCTATGTAAGTATTTATCTTCTGCTCTCTGAGGTACAGCACCAGCCCCAACTCAGGTCTCCTTGAGTCTGCACTGAACAGTATGACTTGGTGGGTAAGAATAAGATTGCTATATTATATAAATGAGCTAAAGATGGTTCCTGCGTTGTTTACTTCTTCACAGAAGACTGATACCCATTGGCTCAAAAGCTGACCAGCACAAACTCAAATTTTTACATATCAAAATGTTTTATACACAGCCTAAATAATCAGACTTTTTGTCATTTAGAGCCTGCCTACTTGGCAAACCCTTCAAAAGTGTTGGCATTTTCTCACCATAGATAGGATAAACCCTGTGGCTAGGTAGACCTCAAGCCACTGGGGCTCTTCATAGGTCTCTGACCACAGACTCACTGTGTGATGCTGAGCAACATCGCCAAGACACATGAGCCTCCTCTGTGATCTTGGGGAGTTCCTTTCCTCACCTCCCACTCTGGATGTGGCCCTTGCATCCAAGCTTCTGGATGGTCTCATGGTGTAAGGGACTCCTCTACCCTGCAAGCAAACCTGTCAAAGCATCACCCAAAGAAAGCTTACATATGCTACTGCCACCTCGCAGTCAGGTAGTTGTTCTTGATCAGCCCTCAAACTCTTCACTAGCTGGAATGTCACTACTGTTGCCTCAGCTCCTAGAACATGGTCTGGCATGCAGTAAGTGTTCAATTAATATTACTGAATGAATACATGGAGTCAAACAAGCTAGAGTTTTAATGCTTGCTCCATTGCTTACTATACCTCTCTGACTTGAGGCAAGTTACTTTAACCTCTGTGGTTTTCCATCTGTATATTAGGTATAAGTAGAGTTGTTATGAAAAGAAACTAATCAGTATATTTAATAGTACCTGACACACAGTAAGGGCTAAGATATATACATATTCACATACATATGGATGTGTATTATTACTAAGATTGCTTTACTTAGGTCACTACATTTATATTTTACAAGCTGAATGAAAAGGACTTCCTCACAGCATTCCCTATGGAAGAACACACTGGACTGGTAACTTTAAATGGCAGTCTCTTAGATGATCCAGTAAGTTCCACAGAGCACTTCCTTCCAACTAGTCTGGAAGCTCTAAGAAGCCTTTTCTCTGTTCCCTCTATTCTCATACAAAAGTCTACACTACCAAAAAAAAATGCTCCCAAATAGTAAACGAATATATCTTTTGGGTCTGGGTAAAACAGTGTGGGCACCGTTATTCAAGGTTAAGAGGGAGTAAAAGACCTCACTGCACAGGACAGACACTTCACGGCTGTGGAGGGCTGACAGCTCAGAGGAGGAAGCTGTGTCACAGCACACTGCGTGAGACAGAGGAGCTGATTATGATTATGATGTGAAAGTGGAAGGTGGTAGTTTCCATTCCTTATGTCCTTTGAAAAATACCACCTCCTATTGGGCAGGCTTTCTACAAAGCAGCCAGCTATTCTGTGCAAAGGAGATAGGGAGAAGAAAGTCATATACTTCAAAGAAGAAAGCAGGTACTGGCAATAATCTCCCAAAGGAAGAAGAATGAAGCCAAGACAAAAAAAGAACGCGCCCATCATAAGTTCGGATGATAAAGTTCACAGCAGCCTTTCTGCCTGGCAATCTGGCAAGAAGTACTAAAAGCCTTAGGTATAATCTTGACCAATTCCACTTCGTGGAATAAGTCCTAAGTTAATAATTAGAGATAAAAGAATAAATTTAGCTACAAGGATGTCCTACGTAATGGTCAAGTGAAAAAAAAGAAAAAGAAAAAGAAACAAACTGTATGTAGCTGAACTAGTTCCACACAATGAATAATCTACAGCCACTAAAAATGCTATGCAGGTACCTTCATTGGCACGGAAAGATATCATCAATATATCACTGAGCAAAATGAGCAAGCAACAAAATAGAATACATAGTACAGTGCCTTTTTTTTTTTTTTTCTATCTCTAATTCTTCATACAGATATTCACAACTCTGAATCTCCTGCTTGCAATATCAGTGGCTATCCCTGGCTGGTGATATCATGAGTGATTTAGTTTTTGCTTTTCTCCATTTCCTAATTTTTCATTCTTATTACAACAGTATTAGTACAAAAGAAAAATAACTTCGAAAAAAAAACATGCACCAAAAAAATGAATGGGCTATATAACCAAGGATGAATGCAAAAAATTCAAACAGTCTCCTAAGGATGGCTAAAGACAATAAGCTAAAGATTTAATATTTAAATACTTTTATGTTATGTCTAAGCAAGAATAAGTAAAAGCCTGTTAGTTAAGACATAAAGGCATCATGCTGACCAAAAAGATAACAACAGGACAGCCCCGACCTGACATCTATTCTTTGGCTGGGCAAAGGGTCTTCAAATGAGAAGTCACAGTAAATGTTCCTATAAGGGAATGAAGAGATGGTGGGAGAGGACCCAACCACTCTGCATGCATTTGAGTCTCTCAGACCCACGTAAGTAATATCCCAGAGCCCTGAAGTAAGTCAGCAATAGTACTGCAAAATTGGTGCCAGGAATATGTGGGAAAGCAGAGACCAGGTGAAAAGCCAGAAAAGTGGAGGAGTGCCGACACCTGCTTTGCTAGAGTCAGGTGTCATATCAAAATCTGGCTCCCTCTTCCTAGCTTTGAAGCTACAGAGGGAACTTATTAACCTTGCTGAGCTTCAATTTCCTGATTTGTAAAAAGGAAATAATAATATATAACTCCTTGAGTGTTAATGAGGGATAAAGGAGCTAATGTTTGTTAAATGCCTATTGAGATGCCAGGCACGTGGTAGGAACTTAATAAATACACAGCAGCTCCACACCTATTTTACAAAAGGCTGGGTCTAAAAATTAGCCATCTATGTGTCTGACCTTATTTCATTCCTTAATTTTCCATTTGTGACTTAAAATTAAGGATTTCCTGTCCTTTATTAAAGGAGGGATTTTCCTTGAGGAGCATGACAATAAATACAATTTTGAGCTATTTAATTTTTTGTACTGACTCACAAGAATAGGTTAGGGATATGCACCACAGCCCTAGAGTCTCTGCGAGCTTTTGGGGCTCTCATTTCAAGTCAGTTGAGGAAGGGCTTGCAGAAGTGGCCGAAGAGAGGGAGGAAAGTGAACGGTGACGGAGCTCAGCTAAGAAACCTACGCAGACAGCTCCTGGAAGTCAGGGCTGTTCTCAGTAGATGAGAAAAGGAAAACCCAAAGGCGAGCTTGAGCTTTAGCCATCCATGAAGACTCTTTATCATTCCTGCTGAAAACTGCCGAACAACTGAAGATCAAGTTCACTCACAAAAAAAGGAAATAAACGAAACAATACAAATTATAACCAGGGAATCACAGTTTTTTTCTATTTCCCTTTATTTTTATTTATTTTTTTGAGACAGGGTCTCACTCTGCCACCCAGGGTGGAGTACAGTGGCACAATCACAGCTCACTGCAGCCTCAACCTCCCCAGGCTCAGGTGATCCTCCCACCTCAGCCTCCTGAGGAGCTGAGACTACAGGTACATGCCACCATGCCTGGCTAATTTTAGTATTTTTTGTAGAGATGGGGTTTCATCATGTTGGCCAGGCTGGTCTCGAACTCCTGGGCTCAAGCAATCTGCCCACCTCGGCCTCCCAAAGTGCTAGGATTACGGGCATGAGCCACCAGGCTGGGCTCATTTTCCTTTATTCTGATACTATTTTCTCATCAGCTGCAAACAGCATTTTATCTAGAGGCTCACAGCAGCACAGTTACAAGACTGGGTTTGAGTCCTGCCTCTACCATCACCATTGTGACATTGGGCAACATATATAACCTACCTGTGTTTCAGTTTCCTCATTTGTTAAAAAGCAACAACAACAAACTACTGCTTCATGGGATTGTTATGAGGACTCAGAACAATGTTTGGGCACTATGTAAATATTTGTCATTATCACATATTCCCTAATTCTCTGCAATCACATTGCCAAGCAGAAGTGGATTAAAAACAAACAAACAAAAAACTCCATTAAAAATGAGAAGAAAAAATAATGTGCCTCTAGGGGCTTTAACTAATCTATGGGCATAGAGATGCCAGGCCCAGTTTCATTACTAGGATGATTAACAGCTATGCTGGCCTTTGCTCTGTGGCCGAAAACTACTATTGTCTCATTCTCTACCCAGGGCTCAGAGCGAGATTTACACATGAAGATATTCAATTAAGCATTAAAACTTTTTAACGTTTGTATGTAGCTTTTGTTACAAAAAAATTAAAAAAAAACAAAAACCCTTAATATGTACTGTTTTGAATAAGTAATGCACACTTAGAATAAAATTCAAATAGTACAGAGTTTATAGGGAAAAGAAAATTTCCCCTTCTCTCCTACTGCTAGCCTAGCAATTTCCTGCCTCAGAGGTAACATGATTATCACCTGGTTTTCATATCGTTCCTGAGACGAAGTAACATTTAAAACAGGGGAAAGCAATTATCATATCGAACTACTTGGTTACCATTTGTCATGAGAAATGTCATTAGCAGGAATCTTTTTTTTTTTTTGGAGATGGAGTTTTGCTCTGTCGCCCAGTCTGGAGTGCAACGGCATGATCTTGATTCACTCCAACCTCTGCCTTCTGGGGTCGAGCGATTCTCCTGCCTCAGCCTCCCAAGTAGCTGGGATTACAGGTGTGCACCACCACACCCGGCTAATTTTTGTACTTTTAGTAGAGATGGGGTTTCACCACGTTGGCCAGGCTAGTCTTGAACTCCTGACCTCGTGATTCACCCATCTCAGCCTTCCAAAGTGCTAGGATTACAGGCATGAGCCACTGTGCCCGGCCAGCAGGAATCTTTTAACAGCATACAAAAGGCCCTACATTGGTAAGTGAAAAAAACACAAAATTATCTTTAAAGTATGATTCCAGTTCAGTTTAAAAAAAGAAATATGTCCAAAAATTAAAAGTGGTTGCTTCTGTGTTGTGAAATTAAGGTGAAAACCAACCTTAATTTAATTCCCCTACATCTATCAATCTTTTTAAAAACTTCTGAGGATGCTGTAAACTGAACACCTATTTCACAACCAGGAAAGAAAATTACTCTGAGGTCACATCATTTTTTCTTATTATTGTTTAATACTGCCACCAAATCTGAAAACAGTATCTGGCTTTTGAGTGTCACCTTCTTAAAAATTTTCCAACCCTTCCATTTCCAAAATGGAATTGAGAAAAAAAGAAATTACAATCATAAAGTGATCAAGATTAATTGTTTCATAGGAGATTTTCATGTCTTTCATTACCAAACAATTGTTCTTTTCAGAGTAATCACCCTGGTAGACCACACATTTATTTTTAAGATAAGCCAGCTTGGAATTCTTTTTCTGGAAAGACTCTGTAGCCAGTTCACAAAGCCACAAACACCAGACAATGTCAATCTTCACAATGACACAAGGTATGTAACCCATGCCATCTGCACAAGAAGTATATCTGCTATTTCATTTGGGTGGCATATTAATATAAGAATCTATGCAACTATGAAAACCAACTAGATGTATGATATAATTTAGATGAAGTAAAAAGCACGCAAAACAACAGGATACATTATTTTCAGAAGAGAGAGACTGTGCACACAGGCACCTAGGCTTCGTTCCCCTCAGCTCAGGTCGGAAGATTGGGGGTGGAGGGTGCAGTTGACAAGGTTCCACAGCTCTGGCCCAGAGTGTTTTGTAAAGGGTCAAAGGCTCCACTAACCCTCATGCTGGCGAAGTGGGGACACATGTGCAGACTCACTGTGATTAAGATGTACTATGAATGGGGACAAAGGCCATCCCAGAGCTTCCCGCACACAGCTCAGAGGCTAGTCTGTCTATGCAAAGTCACCATGGGTGTGGGGGACAGAAACCTCAAGTTATCATCCCCATTCATCATCTGCTCTTCAGAGCTACTCAAAGTTTACACCTGCCACTGGGACAAACTAGGAAGGGCTCTGTGTTTGGCTATTTCTTCCCTAAAACTGGAAGTGAGGAGAGAGAGCAGTAGTGTGGCAGGTTCTACCTGTGCATACTGCTGCCCTGGCCCTGAGCAGTGAAGCAGGCAGGGCTTCCCTCACACAGTCATCTGAGTCTAGCTCCTAAGCGATCCCTGCAGAGGGAAACCTCAGGAGAAGCACTTTTGTGATTTAAATCAAAGGACTATCTGAGGCTACGCAGGGCTCTGACAGAAGAACACGGCCAGGGAACTTACTGAGAGGTCCACAACTGTCTTGATGGCCTTTTCTTTTCTCTTTATGAAGTCATCATCCTACAAGACAAAACAGAGAGATTAAACAAATCCCATGGGAAAATTAAAACTCAAGTGGACCACTCAGAAATCTGCCTTATAAATTGATTTCTCATCATTACTTTGCCTGAAGAAGTCCCAATTTTCTAACAAATTGAAATATATTCTCCATGGGAAAAGGCTAGGAACCCTGCAGATAGCTCCAACATAAATCCCTACACAGCCAGTAAGAAAAAGGGGGTCATAAGGAGTAGTGCTTAAGACAAGAGTTCTCATTTCATATCCTCTTAAGCATCGAAACCTCAGGTAAGTTACTTAACCTCTAAGCCTCAGTTTCTCTGTCTGTAAAACGGATAAAAACACCTATCTCAGGGGGCAGTAGGGATTAAAGAATAAAAGCCATAAGATGTGCTGAGACTGGCATGTAGTAAATACATGATGGCTATTAGCTATGATTGTTGTTATTATTATTATTATTAAATTGTTAATATAGGGATGTTCTGGGCAAGCAGCGTCTTAAAAAACTTTATACAAAAATCAACGATTGCTCTTATAAATTAATAAAAGCCCTAGATCAAACACTAAAATTCAGAGAAAATGACAAAATTACAGAGCTTTGCACTCAGTGGCTATGTAAAGAGGCACTAATGATGCCAAGTAGGGGGTGGGAATGTAGGAGAGCCTAAGCTTACTTTGCTCCTTGGTGGGGAGTCTCTAAGTGTGCACTCTGGTTCTCAGCGGGACAAGAAAATCCCAATACTGACCTCAGGGAGACTGTAAGTCTTCTGGAACTGGGATACAGAGTAGGAGCGGATATAGTCACCCATCTCTTCTTTCGTTTCTATAGCTCGTTTCACCAGCCACTGGGGAAGAAAGTGAAAACACATGAGTTGCTAAGGACAAAATCCCACTGCATGAAGGCCAGTTCAGACATGGCACAACTCATGAACTCAAACCAGCATAGCTGAACTGACCAGGTGATAAGAAGCTATCAACACATGCTGTCCTATAGGAAAAGCAACCAGCTGGGCATCTGACATGTTAAGATCCAATGGGACCTAGTACTGAGTAGCCATACAGGAGCTTTAAAGCCTTACTTCATATCATCGAGCCTCAGTTTTCCTTTCTGTAAAAGTATATCAGTTCCCTTCACCTCACAGAGCTAACATAGGAGTAAATGAAATCACAAGTAGTAGAGTGATTTGTAAATACCTGAAGCACAAAACGAACAGAGCTATCTCCCAACTTCCTGGTCCTACTGGCAGATCTTCATATAAATCTTTTTCTTATGCTCCTTACCCCACAGACCAGGGAAAGGGAGAGAGCCACAGAGAATGCTGGTGTAACTCCCCATTTGACAGATGAAAAATTGTCCAACATACTCAAGATTCGAGAGTGGTGCATACTGAGTACACAGCTGAAGGCACTGGTTTATCCTGACATTCACAATATTCTCTCTTAACCCTCACAACTTTGGATAGTACTGGCTGAGTTTCACAGAACCTGAAGTGCCGGGAGGCTATATAACTTACTCATGGATCCATAGCTAGCAAGCTGCAAAGCTGGGAGTCACAACTCAAGAGACTATTCTACAGCGAAGGCTGGACAAATGGTTTTATGAAATGTTTCCCAGCTTTGTTAGGCTGATATCCAGAAACAGCTGCTCTTCACTTCTCCCAACTGAAAACTCCAGTTATTATCATTAAAACACCACCCCACTAAAACCTGCAGAAGATCCAGCCACTCTGAGGGTAAAGGTGTAAAGTGTAAAAAGAGCCTTTGCTTCTCCTCCCCGGTTCTTCATTCATTCCCTTAATTACTGATGAACATCACAGAGGGGGTGCCACTCCCCCTCCAGAGAGAGCTACTACATCTCAAAAGCAGTTTTTGGATAGCAGCTGTGTTTCGCCAACAGCGTATCACACTTGGTGAGGGTCAGCTACCTAGGAAAGCAGGCACATGGCACATAACATGGTGCTGCACGATGCGCCTGCAGGGATGGGAAGAGATGCTTGTTCAAAAAGCGCAGCCAACTCAAGTAAGCACATGTTTAGGAAACAGCTGCTCAGAACAGAGCAAAAAACTCTATGAGGAATATTCCTTGCTGTTAGTATCATCCACATATTTCTACCACTTCACCCCCAAACAGTGACCTCAGACAAAGACTAAAATCCAGAAGCAGAGAGAGAAGATCAGAGAGCACTCAGAATGATTGTAGCCCCTCACCTGTACCCATCCCAGTACAACTAAGTGGCCCAGGACAACTAAGAGCCAACTAAGGCAGTTGACTCATTGCTCAACTCAATTTAGCTCTGCTTTCTTTTGAATTGGGAGACACAGTTTCTGGCTTTTCAATCTGCTTCCCTTTCAGAGCTGCTTCCACTAATCCCAGACCTACCCTGAGTTACCGCCTGGCTGGATCCTGGAGAGCACGATCCCATTAGGAAGGGAAAGCTTGTTGAGTCCTGACAGACGTTTTGGAGTTTCTAGCATGAAAGGCTATAGAGGGAAACTCTTGGACAGCCTATCTCTGCCACAGGTTCCCTCGCACTCAAGAAAAATATCGACCTTCACAGGAGTCACATGTCCGACACAGGAGAAAAAGATATGATCTAGAACCACCAGGGGCCAGAAATTAGATCTGTTTTTTCTTGGCTGGCATCCAGACAGTGTTACTACAGCTTTGCTAAAATGGTGTGAACACAGGTGATGGGCTTCTAGAATCACATAAGAGAAGTAGGTCAACGGCTTACAACTGCTGGTCTGTGATTATTCTTTCACTGGTGCCCACGGGGGACAAACAAACAAACAAACAAACAAAAACAGGCAAAAGCTACAGGCATATGGTAGGTTTCATCATTGTTAAATGCATTTAATTTGAAGGATTGCTTTTTTCTGAGTTTGAGAATTAAATGGCCATTATTTTATGAAATGATAAAGCAAGATTGTAGTCATTTTTTAAAGTGTCCTTGCCTGGCAAACTACAGGTGGCAACCCTAGGCCAACCTCCATTTTTGCTTTAAAATTTTACAGGTCCATGAAATTAAGAAATCGTAACCACTAGCCTGGGCCCTCCCATCCAGACAAACCCTCTAGCATTCCACTCACAATGGAGAACATTTAGACCTTCAAAACACCCAGCTGACTGCAGATCACTTCCCATTCTTCTCACAGCCTGACTAGATTTTTTGCCTCCAAAGTCCTAGCGTAGGGTTCAAAAAGGTCTAATCTCTAGAGATCCATATTTTGGGGGAAAGATAACAACTTCACAGTTTGACGATGTTGGAGGTTTCAATAACAATCAACACAGGGCCCCAACTTCCTATTTTCATAAAAATGATCAGGTAGTGTCCCCTTGTATCAGAAAGACAGAAGGGCTAACAAACATACTAATCAATTTTAAGGTAAAGTCTTGGCTTCAAATTTACAAATTTCATGGCATTCAACTTGAAGTCTAGCGGAGGGGAAGATTCAACACTTAACAATAACAGAAACTACATAACACAGAGCACTTGCCAAAATGTTCAGTCTTTCATCTAAGTGCTTTAGACATACAACTAACTTAATTCTCATCCTATTAGGTAGGTGCTATTACTTATTTCAATTTAACAGAGAGAAAGTTATTTACCCAAGGTCACACAGCTAGAAAGTGGCAGATTTGAACTCAGGAGGTCTCCAGGGTCTTGACCCCTATATTTCATAATCTTAACACAGAACTAGCAAACTTGTAGCTTCTAGGGCTGTGTAGCTTCCTTCTCGGAGGCTGCATGAAGGTTGGAGTGGGAAAAGCACAGGCTTGGAGACACAGTTTAGACTGGAACCTTTGCTTAACCACTCACTAGCTCTCGGCCCTTAAGCAAATCAATCACCTTCTCTCAGTCTCATTTTTCCCAAATGTAAGGAAATTACATTTCTCACTTTCCTCAAATGTAAGGGATTAAAATAAATGCTTCAAACAACTCTATTAGGGTCAGATGGGAAGTAGTGTTCACACAGCGGGCAACACACCTGAGTCCCTTTGCTCCTCCTCTTTCTAAGATGCCTAGGGGAAACCCATAGAGAAGAACTGCATAGAACGCAGTTGATCCAAGGAATCTGTGGCAGATGGGTTCCAGGACGCTCTAGATACTAATCCACAGGTGCTCAAGTCCCTGATATAAAATGGCACAGTATTTGCATACAAACTAAACACATTCCCCCCCCATAGTTTAAATCATCTCTAGTTTATAATACCTAATACAATGTAAATGTTATGTAAATAGTTGTTATACTGTATTTTTAAATTTGTATTATTTTTCCAGCTTGCTAAATTTGTATTACTTTCTATTGTTGTATTGTTATTTTTATTGTTTCCCCCCAACACCCCCAAACTTTTTTGATGCATGGTTCATTGAATTTATAAATGTGGAACTGTGAATATGGAGGGCCAGCTGTTGGGAGCTGTATGGCATGAGCCACTTAATCATAGGGGTTTGGGAAATAGCTGGAGGCAAAGAGAAGTCTCCCTTTAGGCATTTACCCACACGAACTGAATATCTATAAACTGTAAGACATTCTGGTAGGTACTGGAAACAAAACAATAAGCAAGACAGCCACACAGACTTGCTCTCATGCAGCTTAGAGTCTAATGGGAGAAGCAGATAAACAATCACACACACGGATATACATGATTACAAACTGTAGTAAGAAAGATTCTGGTGAAGGAAGGGAATGTGGCCATAGGAGTGCATACCACGAAGGAACATGCTGTGGATTAGGGGATGAGGGAAAGCTTTCTTGAAGAGGTTTGGTGGAGCTGAGATCTGAAGGGTTGAAGCAAGCCATATGAATTAAACAGGTAAGGAGAGAATGGAAGAGCATTCCAGCCCAAGGAACCAGCAATGCAAACGCACTGTGGCAGGCGGAAGCATAATAAACCTGGGGAAATTGGAATGAATATCAGAGAGTGACAGAACAAAAAGAACAAAAAGCAAGGAATGAAATCAAGCTGAATAGGTCAAAAGGGAACAGAGCATACCAGGCTATAGAGTTCTGTCTTTACCAAACAGGCAATGCAAAGTCAGATGAGAACATTCAAAGATCTTATCAGGTGACAGCATGAAACTAGGGTACATGCGGGACCGGCAATCTTCTGAAGATGACAAGGAACACCACCATGTTCTGCTGTACCAAATCATTACCACACCCATTACATTCAGGATCCAGGACAGACAGACCAATTACAGGACAAGCCAGGCCCATTACAGGAATTCTGATGTTAAGAGGACAAGAAACCACTCAGAAGCTCTCACCTGAACAACCGGAAATATGTGAATAAAATCCATCCCCTGGATCTGGTGGGGCTCCAACTGGTGTGGGCATTTCATCCTTGGCAGGACCGAGACAATTTTTTCTGATAGAGCTCTGTTCAGAAAAAGCAGCAAGCAAAGAGTGAGGCACACTAAGTAGCCTTTATAGCATCTCTAAAGTCTGGGCAGCATCACAGAAGGATCTGGGACTTCTCCATGCCAGGCTAGTCCAGACCATGACAAGTTTCTCCTAGATGACTGCAAAATGAGAAAAATAAGCACAATTTAGTGGTGTGTATGTGCGCGTGTGTGTGTGTGGCCACAAAACTGCCTTCATCCTTTATTCTATCATGTTTTTCTTCCTACTATTTCGATGCAAAATATTTTACTAAATGATGGTGATGTTAGAGGTAGTAGTTGCTATTTTTTAACATCCTTATGTAGTAAGATAAAAAGTTATTAGTGCCCCGTATTCTTTTTACATTTCATTTTACTGATCTACTCTTTCTAAAAGTTTAAAAATAATATTCTAAATATCATTCAGGCAACAATTACCAGATCTTACACCAGGTACCCAGAATATTAACATGAAACATGGAGCCCCATTTCCAAAAGAGATTTGGAGTCCTCTCCAAAATATTTTTAAAATAAACAGTAGCCTTTAATCTTTTGATACTCTAAAATAAATCCTAGCGTTGAGGGAACTGTCTCTCCTCACTCTTATTTCCATACAGAAGAGAGATTTTCCGCGTCTCATGAGGGACACTGACCTCTCTCCAGCACCTCGCCTCAGTCTTCCTCCTATAGGAGACCACGAGCTGGGACTGAGAAGAGAGGAACCAGGCTTCCTGGGGCCTCAGAGTTTTCTTCTCTGTAGGTCAGGAGGTAAGCATCCTCTCCTGCTAGGGAGGTTTCTCAGCTCAGTCTGAGCTGGGGCAGGACAGTTTATGGCAGCAGTGGCGGAGGGATTTGTATGCAAGTCTGTTTTATTGCAGTTTGAAACCTCCTTCTTGAATCAGTAGGCATTTCATCTCTAGCTATGTGATTCCTGTTTCTTACACTATCTTAATTGAATCAGACTCAAGGGGAGAGAAAAGATACTATTCAGTGGTGGGCCTGACCCCAAAGCCATGGTATGTAGCCTGGGAACACTGAGAAGCAGTCACCAGGCATGGTCTTGTGGCCATTTGGAGAAATAGGAGCTTCTGGATCAGCCTACATGAATAGGTTATATTGCCACACAAGACCCTTGAAAAAAATCTTAGCCAGTCACAGCAGCTACTGGGGCCTTATAAACAAATATAGTACTATGCTCTAATAGACAAAGGTCCAGGTAAACAAGGATCACTTAGTATTAGGTGCTTCAAATCCAACAAGTTTTGGGTCTCCCAAAAGTGTTTCTTGTTCAAAGAAGTCTTGTCCACCTTTATCTTTCTACAGTTCAATAATCCTTCCCAGGAGACAGATACCCTCAAGATGAACATCCGACTCAGGGCTGGGTGAGAGTTATTACTGTCTTATCTGTGATTCACTTAGTAAGTTTCATCCCTCAGTCCTAGTATTAACAGTA
This sequence comes from Macaca thibetana thibetana, assembly GCF_024542745.1. NCBI lineage: Eukaryota > Metazoa > Chordata > Mammalia > Primates > Cercopithecidae > Macaca > Macaca thibetana. The sequence continues at coordinate 115,430,374 of NC_065589.1, forward strand.
ACTAGGTGACCTAGGAGCTAAAGTTAAGCAGTCCCCCAGGGAATGATCACTAAGAACACATAAAAAACAGTGTCCGGTATCTGGAAAATAGCTTCACAAGTTGGGACCAAGGTTAAAACTGCTGAGGACAACGGTAACACCCCACTGATCATAAGACCAAATGTCAGGTCCAATTTGTTAACAGAAAAAAATATGGAAGGGGGATTAATCCCTCACTGCACACATTCATAGAAGAAAGGGAGTATCTACCTCCTAGGAGGGAAGCACATAGGAGAATATTTGCTGCCCCCTCATCCTTCCTCCCCAACAGAAGCAGAGGTGAGGAGTGATTTATTCAAAAGTCCTCAGAGGGGCGGGGCATGGTAGCTCACGCATGTAATCCTAGTGCTTTGGAAGGCCAAGGCAGAAGGTCACTTGAGGCCAGGAGTTTGAGACCAGCCTGGGCAACATAGTGAGACCTTGTCTGCATAAAAAAATTTAAAAATTAGCTAGGCATAATGGTGCATTCCTACAGTCCCAGCTACTCAAAAGGCTGAGGAAGGAAGATCACTTGAGCTTAGGAGTTTGAGGGTGCAGAGAGCTATGATCATGCCACAGCACTCTAGCCTGGGCAACAGAGTGAAACTCTGTCTCTTAAAACAAAAGTCCTGAGAGGATGAAGAAAATTATCATGCAGCTCTTAGCCACTCCTGGTGCCCTTCCCTTCTAGGCAGCCTGTCTTTGGGACACATGCATCTTTTGTGCCATAAGATGTGCTGCCTGCCCTAGCCTGTGGTTGTCCAGGTCTGCTTGGGACTCGCATGGGATAGCTTGGTAGTGAAACACTAACAAATCCATTTGGCAACATATCTGAGGCTCTCTCTCTGATAAACTTTTTTTAAATTTTGATCTCCATCAGATTTTTATAGCTTATTTAATTTCCTTGAAACTTGTAAGAAGAGATGAGTGTTCAACTGGTTCTGCTGCCTAAACTCCAAGCTTAGCACATGTAAATGAGTATCAGTCCTGGTTTTGCTCAATGCAGGTCCTAACTATCTATACAGGGGCATGTGATCAATACAGCCTTTCCTTAGTTACATTTTGGTTCAGCAGGAGGAGAGCTCCCTCTTGTGGTTTCAGATACATTGGTTTGCATAGAGTTACCAATTGCCTAGCACCACAGTAGCTTAAAAACAAGAGGCTGGGATCCACACCACCATCCAGCCTAACCCCCTGCCTTCAGACACGGCTCTTCCTGGCCACTCTTCAGAGCCAGCCTACTCACCCAGTTCATAAAGGCCCAGAGAGAAGGTTATCACGGGTCATCCTAGGATTTACAACCCTCTTAAACCCACCTCTCAGAAATTACTGCCAAGTCTGGGCAGTCCTGGCAGCCAAGGTGAGGACATGGAGGAAAATGCAGGCAGGCTGGGGGCAGGGAAAGAAAGTAAGAAAGACGTCCAGAAATCTAACAATCCCTTTTCAGCTTCTCCCTGTGGCTCAAGGTGGAGCCCTCAGATTTCCTAAAAATCATAGAAAGTGACAATTACAGAGGTCACCAGGCAGGTTTCCTAGACTAAGACTTTAACACGCCCAGCTGTGATTAGTTTGACTCCTTTAGTTTTTAAGAGTGTTCAGTGCACTGTTTTCTTCACCCCTGCAAACAGTCTGAAAGAGAATGAATTAAGCCTGGGTGTAAATTCAAGCTCCACCACCAACTCTGAAACTTTTGTCAAGTAACTCGGTCCAGGTCCAATACTCCTATCATAAAACTAGGGATAACCCCTACCCAAAGGCGGCAGTGAAGGTAAAATAATAAAATACACATCCAAGTGCTTGGAACACAGATGCCCAATACAATGTCTGTTGTTGAAATGAACTCAGTTATAAATGTAAAATCTCATTTACGGGCCTCTGGCCATAGGACTCTCTGTTAATGGGGCTTCAGAAGAGGATAGAAGTAGAGGATAGAAGCTTATGGAACTCTCAGCAAAGAAGGATGACAGGGAACAAGGACTTCAATTGGGCACATAAAGAAGACAGCTTGAGAGGCAACCATGCCCTCAACAGGCAAGTGTGCTCCTTGGACATATGTCCAGCCCACCCATTAAATTGACTAGATATACTGGAAAACTGCAAACATAGGACGGTTTTAGTCTAAACTGTACCTAACCAGAAACTCTATGGTGCTGGGAGAACTCCAAACAGAACACATTCCAAAACCAAACAGACATGATTTTTAGATGACTCAGTACCCTGTGGCTATAATGTCTTCTACAGATAATAAAGAATGAGCTACCTGATGCACTGCTGAGTCTGGTGGGTCCTTAGTCACGTAAACCCGTCTCCAGCTTTGCCCACAGTTACAGTTCATGGCTCTGCACTTAAGAGACACACATCAAGCACTTACCAGAGAATATAACACATCCTCAATCCCTTATCCAAACCCTTTGAGTCAGATGTGTTTCAGAATTCTGAAATTTTTAGATTTAGCTCCTTAGAATACCTAAGGGGTATATATTATATATTACGTAAGAACCCAGGAAAATCTAGAGTCACACTCTATAATAAAAAAAAATTTATTCAGCAAAACTTATGAATAGTCACATAAGTGGATCAATAAAGCTATAAATTCAGTCAATTCAGGTCATGTTTTGCTTCCAAATAAGCTTTGTATCCAAACTCTAAAAGAAGAGAAAACAGTTCTCAGTGTCTTTTAGATTTCAGAAATATAGACAAGGAATTGAGATGACATAGAAAAATACTGTGTTCCCCTATCTATTAAAAGTATAATGGAATGCTGCCACTGGAGTCTATCATATCCCCTAAGGATATCGAAATGAAAATGGGGCCTAACAACCACTGGAAAACTCAAGGGGAATTTAGGAAGAAAGCACATGTGGAATCAAAGAAATGGCAAAACTAGACAATGCAATGAAAAGAAATACCAGCACATCAAGGGTGCCACAGGTATAGGAAGCAATGAGGTCAAAGATAGAAGCTTCCAAGAAGAGCATCCTCAAGAAGACAATGAATTCATGCTAGTAAACAGCCTGATTAAGAAGCATAGACCAGGCATGGTGGCTCACACCTCTAATCCCAGGAGGCCAAGGCGAGAGGATCGTTTGAGCCCAGGAGTTTTAAGACCAGCCTGGACAAGATGGTGAGACCCCATCCCTACAAAAAATTTAAAAATTAGCTGGGCATGGTGGTGTATGCCTGGGCTCTAGCTACACAGGAGGCTGAGATAAGAGGATCACTGGAGCCCAGGAAGTCGAGGCTGCAGTGAGTGCTGTTCACAGCACTGCACTCCAGCATGGGTGATAGAGCAAGACCCTGTCTCCAAAAAAAAAAAAAAAAAAAAAAAAAAAAGCTGGCTGATCTGAGCTACAGCTAAAGGCATATGCTTCTTTTGTCAACCAGGAAAAAAAAAAGGCAATTAGAAACTTAAGGGGAAAATGCTGTATAAAGTAAATTACAACATTCCTGATGCTCAGTAACTCACAGATACCACCTCCACTTGGCTGCCAGAAACACAGGAGCAAATCTTTGGCCAATTGTAGGAAAACAAAGCATTTTGTGATCCATCACTGTGGTTGTCTTGTCCCCAACTCTGCCTTTTGTCCCCATTTTTTTCCCCCTTTTGCTTCATTTTCTCACCATTATTGCTTCATATGTTATTTATAAGACATCTTTGTTCCTTTTGGAAGTGTTTTCTCTTGGAAGAGGGTAATACTTCAGAGAAATGAATAAACAGACTGTCACAGAATCATGCATATCTGAGGTCAGGAATCTCTCCTGGCGGGTCAGAGAACTGAGGCCCACAGAAGGAGTGGCTGTCCGAAGGTCACACAGAGGCCCACTGGAGGGCTGGGAGAAGAACCAGGTATCCCAAATGGTCTAATGAAATGGCCAAGCCCCTGGTGAGCTGGTGCACTACAAAAGACTGGGCAGGGTATGCTCAGGTGAGATCTCTAGCAAGGAGCCCATGCTGCTTTCTCTCGAAGACAAGGCAAAGTGAGGCTCTGCCTTACACAGAGGCAATGGGGAAGGAAAGCATCTCCTTTCCTCTGACTAACCAGCTGCCACCCGTATTAGCTGTCTTTGGAAAGATAAACTAAGTAGTCACTACAAACTTTGATCTAGCTGTATGACCTTGGCGTCTTTCAGTCTCAGTTTCTTTTGTAAAGCAGGGATAATACCTATTGTAACAAAAGCTAAACTATGCAAAGTGTCCAACCAACTTCTGGCACACAGTGGACACTCAAAAGTTAGTTCCCTTCTCCCCACCTTTACGTTTTCCATAGAAAAACTTACATTTTTTGACCTATCGTAGAGTTTTCTTGAAAGAGCAAATCAACATCTACATCAAAGTTGCAAGTGGTGATACACCAAGTCATTCCTCCTACTACCTGCAAGACATAAAGAAAATATTTGTTTTCTCTTTCTCGTTTGGGGAGAATGGAAGAAGTGAAAGGTAGGTGAATTATAAATAGCTCTAACAGACTCAGTAAACATACAAAATTATGTATCTTGAGAGAGAGAGAATGTGTCCTCCTTACCCCATCAACTATAATTAATCTAAAATGGCACTGTTACGGAAAACTTCCTGCAGTGACAGAAATATTCTGTTATCTGCAAGGACCAGTACGGTAGCTACTAGCCACATGTGGCTGCTGAGCAGTTGAAATGTGGCTTGCATGACTGAGGAGCTGACTTTTATTATTAAATGAACATACTGTACATAGATCCTCTTTATAGTCAAAAGGACAGACATTCATTCTGTGTTTTATAGACCAGACACATGGGCAGCAAGGCTGACATTTTGTTTCCATACATCTTACTTTTCTTATCTACCTGAGATGATTATCTACCTACTTTTCCCTTAGGAATTCTCTGAGATGCAAATGAGAGTAAGACTAAAAACCCATTGTGAAACAAAATCCTTTTCAGACACAGTCTGATATTAGAAAAAAACAATAGTAAATCTTACCCCTGGCTGTTTAAGACACCTATGAGTTGCCCAATAAAAATGCAGATTCCAGGACCCAAGCCCAGACCTAGCTAACCAGAATTTCCATGAGTGAATCATGGGTTCTGTATTATAAAATAACCCAGAGTGATTCTGCTATGCACAGCCGGGACTGTGACCCTATGGAGCACTCAGCACTGTCTTCCACAGCCTGCCCTGTCTGATTTGAATGCGTCCTTTCTGTGCACAGTCCACTGTGGCACTTTTCTGCATCATGCCATTTATTCTGTGCATGTTGATTTACTTGTCTCTCATCCCTACTCTACAGAAATTGGGCTCTTTGAGAACTGTGCCTTTGTTTTTTCTTTGTGTCTTCAACACCTATTACTATGATTTGTGCATCATCATTCAAGGTTCTGCTGAATTAAAAGGTTTCTTCACACAGTGATCTCTCTCTCGTCCTAAATCAGAGCATTCACCATCCACAGAATATCTGGCAACTGTCTGTGAGCACACTGACTTGGGATAGCTCATTATTAACTCTGATTATTTTATTTTCCATAAGTTTGATAATCCCCACACGAACTTTAAATTCCTTGAAAGAAGGAACTATTAATTTTGCTTCTCTGCATTTCCTAAAGCTTTGTGCACAGAAAAGGAACTGACATATTCACTGATGCATCATTTCTGTCTTTGAAAAGAAGTCTGAACACTTCCATAATGAATCTGAATTAGGAAGAAATGGAAACACAGACATGGAGGAAGTTAAAACATCATCTCTTCCTCCTTTCTTTGCCATGATTAACCATGTCATTCTGACAAAAGATAGTCTAATGGTTAGAAAGATTTCCCCTTACCTTGTCAAAGGGTGACAAGCCTTTAATTCTTGCCCTGAAATACCCAGCTGCAACCAAGAGCTCCAGAATTTCAGTCAACTTGACATTTTGTTCTTCATCTTCTCTTGTTTCCACCTAAAACAAAAGGTAAAAGTGTGGCTGGTAAAAGCTATCCTGAATAAAGGAACACTAGGTATATCCCCTGATGCCACAATCTCATTGCCAAGGAGCAGATTACATTGGCTACATCACCGCAATGGATTCTCTGAAAATTCAGCAAGTGTCACACAGAAGCATGTGGACAGTGTTGCCGGAGTCACAAATGGGCCCCAGTCCTCAACGGGCTGTTAATCTTCATAGCTGAGGGAGACACATGCCAGGTATACACTAGTATACACTACTAGCAGTAGTATACACTACTCATCACATGCTGAAGGAATCCAGGAAAAAGGAAGGTTAGAACACAATACTTCCTTTTTCTCTAACCCATGGTTTACTTTGACAGTCTTCTCAAATAGATTATGACTCCTCACACACAGGAACAAGGTTTTATGGTGTTTTCTAAAAAAAACTTTACACTTAGGACTCAGGGCCGGCGTGGTGGCTCATACCTGTAATCCCAGTTGTTTGGGAGGCTGAGGCGGGTGGATCACTTGAGGTCAGGAGTTCAAGACCAGCCTGGCCAACATGGTAAAACGCCATCTCTACTAAAAATACAAAACTTAGCCAGGTTTAGTGGCCCATGCCTGCAGTCCCAGCTACTCAGGAGGCTGAGGCACAAGAATTGCTTGAACCCAAGAGTCAGAGGTTGCAGTGTGCCAAGATTGCACCACCGCACTCCAGCCTGGGCGACAAAGCAAGACTCTATCTCAAAAACTTTATACTTAGCGGGGCACGGTGGCTAATGCTTCTAATCCTACCAATTTAGGAGGCCAAGGGGGGGCCAATCACTTGAGGTCAGGAGTTTGAGACCAGCCTGGCCAACATAGCAAAACCCCACCTCTACTAAAAATACAAAAAATTAGCTGAGCATGGTGGTACACACCTGTAACCCCAGCTACTCGGGAGGCTGAGGCACGAGAATCACTTGAACCCAGGAGGCGTGGGTTGCAGTAAGGCAAGACTGTGCCCTTGCACTCCAGCCTTGGCAACAGAGCAAGACTCTGTCTCCAAAAAACAAACAAACAAACAAAAAAAACGTTATATTCATCCAGAAGTTACTGACAAGAGGCATAGAAACGAAGAAGAGAATTCAAACGTGTATCCCTCTCTGTACTTCCCTTTTTGAACTCGAAAACAAATATATGAAAGTCTTCCAACCGAGATATATTAAAGGGTGATTATTGCCACATAATAGGATTGCCTTAAAAATAATAAATTCATCTAATATACGTATATCAGTATTTTGTTTTTGTTTTTTGTTTTTGTTTTTTGTTTTTTAAGACAGAGTCTCACTCTTTCGCCCTGGTTGGAGTGCAGTGGCATGATCTCGGCTCACTGCACTCAGTTCCGGGAGGGAACCTCCACCTCCAGGGTTCAAGCGATTCTCCTGCCTCAGCCTCCTGAGTAGCTGGAACTACAAGCATGTGCCATCACACCTGGTTAATTTTTTTTTTTCCTATTTTTGTATTTTTAGTAGAGATGGGGCTTCACTGTGTTAGCCAGGCTGGTCTTGATCTTCTGACCTCATGATCAGCCCGCCTCGGCCTCCCAAAGTGCTGGGATTATAGGCATGAGCCATCGCGTCTGGCCCTATATCAGTATTTTGATTGAAAATTTTAAATTTATATCCTCCTTTTACCCCAGATCTTTATTTAATACTGAAATCCATCTAAATATTCTAATACTCCTTCATCTATTTATTATCATGAACTACCTTTCCTCTCTTCTATTGCTGCAGAAAATAAAAAACCATCTCTCTATATAAAACACGAATAAGATACCCTGGTTCACATGCTCATACTCATCTCTGAGTCCTCCCTTACCCAACAATGCCTGTTAAGTCTTCCTTTACTATGCATCTCACATTTATCTTCCCTTCCCTTTTATTCATACTTCATTCCAGGACTCCTGCAAATGCTTCTTCATCTTTCTTCCTTTGTTTTGTTCACCCCTTCCTAAATCACAGCTTTCATGTTATCCCTCTTTAGCTCACCCTCCCAGCCCTTATCAACAATGCGCCACACACACTGCCTGTAAGATAAACTCCAGATGTCTGGTTTCACATTCAGATCTTTGGCCACCAACCTATCTTTTCAGGTTCATCCTTTACCCCGAAAACAATCAAGACATGGCCATGGCTGATATTCTCTAACCATTGAGAAATCACTTTCAAATTCTAGCTCCCATTCAACGCCATCCCTCACAAGTCTGTCTTGAAATGGCCACTCCCTTCTGCATTTCTACTTTACTTATAGTCTATGCTGTACATATAACTAAGTATCAACATCTTCTAAGTGAGATATCTAGTGTTATGTACATGCTTGTCTTTCCAACTGGACTATTGATGGGTTAAGGACAGGAGTATATATTATATACTTGGGTTTACTACTCTATCAAAACAGCATTAAGTTCAAAGGACACACTTATTAAATAAAGAATGATCTACTAATGCTTACAAAAAGTAAATGAACCTAAACTAGTCATGCATTAATAAAATGTTTCGGTGGTCACATCCCTGACAATGGAAACAAGTTTATTTTAATGTATACACTGCCAGGAAAGGGAGTATACATATTAAAATACAGTTAATACAGAATTATTAAAGTGACTGATAATCCCCTGCAATAGAGCAGGAGTGGTGTGGGGGAGGTGACATCACTGAGCTACATCCGTCTCTGAAATGACCCTGGTCCAGTCCATTAAGGATCCTGAAGATCAGCATTCACTAGTTCCTAGTGGACATAAAAATTTTAAGTAATATAAATTATTCACACCTTCTCTCCCTTCTGCAAAAAATCTGGGATGGTTGAGAAACATCTACAAGTGAAAACACTCTAAGAAAAGAGAAGCTAAATAGTAGTTGTAGTTCAAGAAGACAGAGCAGAAAAAGAAAATGAGATAATATAAGTAGTTTCTTAAAATTTCTGGGGTGTAAAATAGGAACACTGCATTTGTTCAATCATTTATTGTGAAAACACTTACAAGAAGAAGACAAAAAAATAACAAATGAAAAAATAGGATCATCACTGCCTCAACACCTATCTAATGGGCACCCACTGGCCACCCCACTACAGATGCAGGGCCCATGCTTCCATCCACTCACCCCTAGAATGGAGAAGTTTACTTTTGCAATACAATTTGTGAAGTAATTGTGGCACGAGACACTAAATGGGAATGTATGACTCCAAATTCACTTAACAGATTAACACTGAAATGAAATGGAAAAGAGCCATTGCCTGATCCACAGGGAATGAAAGACCCTCTCTTGAAGCAATGAAAATCCACCAGGCTGGTTAATACATCCAGTTGTTAAAACTAAATTTCTGACAAAGATGAACAACAATGAGCTCTTACACCAAGCCCAATAAATTTTCAATTTCCGTCCCCTATAGTTGTTGTAAGCTGGAAGGCAGGGCCCAGTCTAGCTATCTTTGCAAAGGGTTAAAAAGAATGAATTTGAGCCGGGCAGTGGCTCACATCTGTAATCCCAGCTACTGGGGAGGCTGAGGCACAAGAATTGCTTGAACCTGGGAGACAGAGGTTGCAATGAACCGAGCTCACGCCATTGCACTCCAGCCTCAGTGACAGAGTGAGGCTCTGTCTAAAAATAAAAAAAGAACGAAGTTAATGAATTAACTGGTCTAGTGACAGCCTAATAACACAGACTATCCATATTTATATTTACTAGCTTCTGAACTGTATGATAATAATTTGATTATATTCACCCTGACCTCTTAATTGCCCGGAACTGTATCAGGGTCTTGGAAAACAATGATGAATCAGACCTGGCCTCCTAGCAGTCAGTGAAAGTTTAAACGAAGGACATACAGCGGCAGGTTGCTTTTTATTTATTTATTCATTTTTCCCTAGAAAGACCTCCACTGATAGTACTGCGGAACATTGGGCTGGAGGGATTTAAACTAGAACGTGGGAGACCACATAGGAGTCAACAACAAAAGGCCAGGCAAAAACTTGATGAGACCCTACAATAAAGAAGTGGCAAAAAAGAAAACTGCAAATGTCACAGTACAAATCCTATTGTTCACTATCCTGGGTCCCATCAAAGCAACGTGCATGTAAGGTTTTACCTAATACAGCAGTTCTGACAACATTATGCTTGTTAGGTTTTCTTAAGACAACAAAATGGACTTGCATTCTGGGAGCACACACTGACAGACAAATCTGTCCTCTCATCACTATATTCCCAGCTTCTGGACACAGAACACAGTGATCCCTCAATTAGTGGATACTTGTGATAAGAAAGAATTGAGGATTTGGGAGGAGTGCAGAGGAGAAAGATTGGTCACAGGCAGGTAAGCGTGAAGGGACCAGACTCACCAGGTCAAGCAAACAGTCACTGCCCAATGCCTGCTCCAGAACCTTAGGAAAAAGGCAGAGGTGCGGCGTGGATTCCATTTCTCTCCAGAATCCAGTAAACTAGACTAGCCTTTGAGTAAAATCAACTGAAAGGGACGACAGATGCAAACTACCTATGAGATGCTAAGTGATATTTGTAGCCAAAAGAAAATGAATACACTTTCCCTGTATTCCCAGCAAACGTGGAAATCCGCAAACCACTCCTGACTCTCCCTAGCACTAAGTGAGTACTCAACAAACACCTCTGGAAAAGAACCCCGCCCTCTTCTGGAGAAGCTGCAATGTTTCCGCCCAGAGCTCGGTCCCCACCAACACAGCACCCCAGGCATGCGTCCCACCCCGAACGCCCAGGCGCGCTGACCCAGCGGGACACCTCCCTGGTGCGCGCAAGTCTCCCAAACTTCCTCCCGCCGCCCCGGTCCGGGTCAATTCAAGGAGGGTAGCATTCCCTCCCGACAGCAAGGCGGGTGGGGCTGGCCGCCGGGACCCTGCGGGGTGGCGGTAGGCGTCCCAAGGTCACCGCCCTTCGCACCACCCGAGCCCGGACCGCCTCGGACAGCGGTCTCGTGACTCCAGCGCCCAGCAGCCTGGGCTAGCCCTGCAGTTTGTGGTTGGGGAGCCTGTCCCGGGCAGGGGGAAAGGTGGGAGCCCAGGGACCCCCGGCGCGTGGGGCTGCGTCAGGGCAGGTGTCGGGCTGGGAAGGCCACCTCCGCCCCAAGAGACCCGGGGAGCGGCTTAAGTTTGTCCCTACCCGCCCGCTGCTCCCTGCCCATGCAGAGGCACCCGCTCCCCGCCTCCAAGAAGAGGGTCGGCGCTTCCCCGAGGTGGATACACCTGAGGAAGGGGGCGGGGCGCCCCTATCGTACCCAGGGCCCGCTCAGTCAGCCGCCCCGCGGCTTGGCCCTCTCTTAGCAGGAACCCCGACGTGTCAGGGAAGGAGGCGGCGTTCTTACCTCCGGGAGACCCTGGCCCTCCGGCCCCTTGGGCAACCCCATGATCCGACCGGGCTGTCGTAAGGCGAGAGCGAAGCCCGCCAAGCGTCCGGAGGAAGCTGTCCCTGTCGCGGAGCTGCTACCGGGGTAAGTGCAAAGCGGAAACTTCCTCCGCCACCGCCGCCGCCGCCGCTGCTGCCGCTGGCCGGGAGCGCCGCGGCCGGGCAGAGCATGCGCGCTGGGGCCTGAGCGCGGCGCCACTGCGCCTGCGCCACAACAGCCCGGGGAGCAGTGGGCTGGGCTGCGGGTTCTGGGGTTGTGCTGGATCTTCGCGCCGATTCTCTGAAGTTTTCTCCCAGGCGCTGCTTGAGAGGTGCTCCTCCTGCATCTTGAGGACATTTTGCATTTCAGCTCCCTTCCCATCTCGCTGGCATCGGATACCTCAAGTGGGTCCTGTCTCCTCCGTGAATCAGACTTCGGAAACTCCCTCGCTTCAGGGTCAGAGTCCAAGTACACATGAGCTTGAGGATTCTGAATGTATGCCCAGCTCTAGCCCTTAGAAACGCACGCTTGGACAGATTTCTCCATATACATCCCAGGAACGGACCCCTTGAGAAGGAATTCTTCATGCCGGCTGCCCTCTCCAGCGTCCTGGCCAGTGGCATCGCGATCCCAGGAAACCTCGCTTTAGATATTGCCCACCAACCCGCCCCATTCACGGTTTCTGGGTCTTCCTGGAGGAATGACATCTCAGAGACTGCGGACTCCTGTGTTCACGTCATTTTAGCCGCCGCGTCCCTTATTTGGTGTATCCCTTGTCGGTCCCGGAGGATGGCAACTAGACAAGAGGTCGCAGGCCCCCACACCCGCTCCAAAACGGCTCTTGGCTTTTTGTTTCTTTTAAGCGATGAGGAAAGAGATGACTTCCGTGAAAACTTTTGCTGTAGAAGAGATCCTTCCCTCTGTATATGTGTGTGGGATGGGAAGTGTCAGACACTTAGCTCCTTGAGATCAAAAAGGTTTTGTGTTTGCTTTCCTCCCTTCTTTGCATCCCTAGCATCTTTAAAAGAGTAGGCAGGCGCGGTGACACATGCGTGTAATCCCAGCACTTTGGCGGTCGAGGCAGGAGGATCGCTTGAACCCAGGAGTTGGAGACCAACCTGGGCAACATAGTGAGACCTCCATCTCTACAAAAAAATAAGAAAATTAGCCGGGTGCTAGTGGTCCTAGCTAGCCGGTAAGCTGAGGTGGGAGAATTGCTTGAGCCGGGAAGGTTGAGGTTGCAATGAGCTATGATAACACCACTACACTCCAGCCTGGGTGACAGAGCAAGACCCTGTCTAAAAATTATATATATGTATGTGTGTATATGTATATATGTGTATATATATGTGTGTGTGTATATATATGTGTGTATATATATATGAAGTGATGTTTTCTATTTTATTTTTATTTTATTTTTGCACCTTTTGGACTCCTCCTGGAGTTTATCCTGATAGACAGTGGTTTGTCTGGAGCCAGAGCTCACAAGTAGTTGGAAGTGCCCTAAGGACGCCATTTTGTTCTTAAATATAACCAGCAAATATTACTCAAAACTGTGCACCATCCCCAACCCCTGGTCCCCAATAATTTGAATAATGTGAATATGCAAGTTAAGGTATTGAGATGGGAACCCTCCTGTGTGGTATATCTTGCTCTTATGCTTTGTAAAGCCAATAAACCTCAATTTCTACTCTCATAACTTCCCAAATGTGTTGTTTTTGTAGTTTTAAAACTGTCCTTCACTGAAATGGTATAGGTTGATGGGGCATGGAGAGTGACAATCATTTGTGGCCACTGTTGAGTGACCAGACAGGTACTGATGCCTAGGAACAGGTAGTAAGATCTCATATAGCAGGCAAGCCTAAACAGCTGTATATAATAGCAGCCTGGAGACTAAGACCTGGAGAATAACAGAACTCAGGCCACACCCTGAGTTTCCCGTTATAATACTTCTGCAATGTTTTAAATAAGGACGAGTAGCTAATTTCCTCAGTAAAAAACTGTCCTTCCCAAGTGTGGTGGCTCATGCCTGTAATCCCAGCACTTTGAAAGGCCGAGGCGGGCGGATCACCTGAAGTTGGGAGTTCGAGACCAGCCTGACCAACATGGAGAAATGCTGTCTCTACTAAAAATACAAAATTAGCTGGGCGTGGTGGTACGTGCCTGTAATCCCAGCTACTCGGGAGGCTGAGGCAAGAGAATCACTTGAACCTGGGGGGCGGAGGTTGCGGTGAGCTGAGATTGTGCCACTGCACTCCAGCCTGGGCAACAAGAGCGAAACTCCGTCTCAAAAAAAAGAAAGAAAAGAAACTGTCCTATGTTGTTACGACAGGTATAGGGTGACAGCAACAGAGTTGAGGGGCATGGGGCATGCTTAAAAAAAATAAATAAATAAAAATAAAAAAAAAAAGGTCTCAGCAAAACAGCCATGATATCAGTCAAGAAAGTTTGAACAGGGCTAGGTGGCACCTGCTTGTAGCCCCAGCAACTTGGGAGGCTGACGCAGGAAAATCGCTTGAGTTCCAGAGTTCTGGGCTTTAGTAAGCTATGCCAGTCAGATATCTGCACTAAGTCTGGCATCAATACAGTGACCTCCAGGGAGCGAGGTTGCCTAAGGAGTGGTGAACTGGCCCAGGTCAGAAACAGAGCAGGTTAAAACTTCTGTGCTGATCAGTAGTGGGATCATGACCATGAATAACCACTGCACTTCAGCCTGGGCAATATAGAAAGACACTGTCTCTTAAGCAAAAAGAAAAAGAAAGTTTGAGTAGCCCATATTTGAGGGCAGAAACCCTTCACAGTCTTGAAGACCTTTAACAGCCAATGCAGAGAAGGAGGCTTGTGAGGAATCTCTCAGATAAATCCATCTCTCTCCCTTTCCCTTCACTCCAGGTAGCCTCACAGATTGTGTCTCCCTAGTGTGATATCTGAGGACTAGAAATCAGTTATTCTGTCTCTCTTCTGTACACCGAGTACAGAGTCGTGTGATGTTCTTCTAATTGCAAGATTCTTTGGAGCCTCACAAATACTTTCCACTTCCTGGGTAAAGAGGTACCATAGTGATATAGTTTGGATATTTGCCCCACCCAGATCTCATGTCAAAATGTAATCCCCAGTGTTGGAGGTGGGGCCTGGTGGCAGGTGACTGGATCATTGGGGTGCATTTCTCATGAACGGTTTAGCACCAACCCCTTGGTGCTGTCTTCGTGATACTGAGCCACTCATCATGAGATCTGGCTGTTTAAAAGTGTGGCACTTTACCCCCTCTCTCTAGCTCCTGCTTTCACCATGTGACGTGCCTGCTCTCCTTTCACCTTCCTAAAGCCCGTTTAAGCTTCCTAAAGCCTCCCCAGAGGCCAAGCAGATGCTGGTGCCATGCTTTCTGTAAAGTCTGTAGAACTGCGAGTTAATTAAACCTCTTCTTTATAAATTACCCAGTCTCAGGTATTTCTTTATAGCAATGTGAGAATGGCCTAATACACATAGTAAAGAGCTTCCTGTTAGGCTTAGCTTTGTTCTGGAGGAAGTCTTCTATAAAACCTCAATTATTCTGTCTCCAGGCTTCTCTCATTCCTTCTACATGTAGTGCAACAATGGGTGTTCAGTAAAGTGGGTCACACAGCACAATAGAGGGAGTGCTGGAACCAGAGCCCCAAATTTCTCATTCCCCATGTTCTTTTGCTTATCCATCCATCCATCCATCCATCCATCCATCCATCCATCCATCCATCCATCCAACAAATATTGCTGAGTTTCTTCTACGTCAGTAGGTCTCAAACTTGGCTGCACATTGGAATCACCTGGATTCCACCCTTAGCAATTCTGATTTAATTGGGCTAGGGAGAGGCATGAATATTGAATTTTTTGCCTTGGAACATATTGTTTTATATACAACACAGTAGTGAATAGTGACTTCATTATGGGTTTGTTTCTTTACAGATCACAGTGGTATACAAAATTCGAAATCCATAAACAAAGAGCTCTTAGGTTAAATGAGTTCTTCCTAAAAATTCTTAATGGCATGCTGGTCTATTCTCAGGCAGTACAATTGTATAATGCACCATCCTATATTTAGCATTTCACATTTCTACAGTAAAATAATGGAGGCACAGGCAGTGCAAGCAGATTTAAACCCCTTCTACTTCTGGACTGAAAGTTAGAAAAACACAGCATGTGCACACACACACTTGGATGAGTTCTTCCAATACATTTTTCCCCCCAAAATGAGAGTTTTATCAAAGATTTTCAATAACTTCCATAGTTTGTACAACCACACTCTATTAGCTACATTTAAAAGGATTCAACAAGGGCCCAACTACACAGTAGTAAATAAACATGCTTGAGAATATCTGCTACATTCTCTATATCCTGGAGAAAAATAATCTTTCCATTTTTTGGTAAAGTTAATAACTAAACAATTCTTTCCTATGGTGGGGGGTGGGTAATGGGACTGTCAAACCTTCACAGGTGATTCCAATGAGCAGTCAATTTGAGAAGAGTTTCTCTGTGCCAGAAACTGTTCCTGGTGCTGGAGATACTGCAGTCAACACACCAAACAAGATAATTACGGACAGAAATTAAACATGTAACTAATAAGAGAACATCAGGTAGAAATAGGTGCTACTAAAGGGGGCAAAACCAGTGTAGTTTGGGTGTGGTGGCTCACACCTGTAATCCCAGCAATTAGGGAGGCTGAGGCAGGCAGATTGCTCGAACCCAGGAAGTTCGAGACCAGCCTGGGAAACATGGCAAAAACCTGTCTCTACAATTAAAACAAACAAACAAACAACAATGACGACAACAACAACAACAACCACAACAAACAGTGTCATGCAGTAAAGAATAGCTAGAGTCAGAGTCACTTTTAGATGAAGGGGCCAGGATTAGGCTTTGCAGTGCCATTTGAGAGGAGACCTAAATCCCAGAAGAGTGCCATAGGATGACCTCAGGGGAAAGCATTGCTGGCAGAAGGAGCATCTGAGGTATTCTGGACAGTTTCCCATTGCCCTTTCAGTCCTGCCGTCAGTCCTCTCCTTGCTCGTTTCAGCACAAGGCTGACCAGTAAGGATTTCAGCAGCAGGGCCTGGGGTGTGAGGATCTGGGATGTGGGTCTTGGGATGAAGGGGTGTCTGGGATGTGAGTCCTGGGGTTTGGGGGAACTGAGGTATAGGGTCTAGGAAGCAAAATTTCAATAGTAATATTAAGAACTTAAAAAATATCCTTTGATACGATACTTCTACTTTCAGGGCTTATATAAGATCTTCATCACAATGTTACTGATAAGAAAAAAAAACCTATAAACTTAGTAAATAGCCCATAATAAGGGATTGGTTAAGTACATTATAGTCTGTCCATTTGATGCAGTGAAAATGTGTGCTTCAGCAGGCCATGAACAAAAACAGTGAGAGATGAGGCTATATAAATGTTAACAATGTCTGCCTGCCAAAAAATTATTACAACATTTAAAAGGCAAACTGGAAAAATATTTGTTACCTATGACAAGAATTCTTCCAAATGAGGAAGAAAAATGTAATAGAAAAATGAGCATAAGACTTGAATAGAGAATTTCTAAAAGAAATTGTCACTAATTGTCTGAAATAAATAACAGCCTTATTCTACAAGGTTAAAATATGGTATCGTTTTGTATGGAAAAAATAATTATGTTTAAAGGACATTAAACAAATGCCTGTAGCATTCCCTAGTCAGTAAGGTTTTACAACATTTCTTGGAGGGCAATTTGGCAAAGTTAATTTTTCACCAAATATTCATTCTATGCCTCTTGTGTGCCAGGCACAGAGAAGGGCTCTCAATGTGGGTGAGGGTAGAGATTCAGGACCAAGGAGCAGTTTGGAGTTTTCACAGAGCATGGGAGATTGTCTCAGTCTCTTCAGGCTGCTATAACAAAATACTGTAGAGTGGCTTGTAAACTACAGAAATTTATTTTCCTCACTTCTGGGGGCTGGGAAGTCCAAGGTCAAGGCACTACCAAATGTAATGTCCGGTGAGGTCCCATTTCTCATGGATGTACAGCTTCTCATTGTCACCTCACATGGTAGAAGGGTGAGGAGCCTCTGTAAGGCCTCTTTTATAAGAGCACGATCCCATTCATTATGGTAGAGCCCTAATCACCCCCCATCTTCTAATAATACCACCTTGTGGAAGTCAGAATTTCCACATACAGATTTTGGGGTAACCCAAACATTCAGACTACAGCAGAAGTATTACCAACATTTAGCGTCCAGTTGTTAAAGACATCAAACTTCCTGCATTGATTTTAGGTCATAAAAATTTCTTTGACCAGAGAAATGTGGGCAGATAGGCGATTGTGCCAGTTCTGGGTGAGGTGTTAAGAACCATTCTGTGTTCCCTCACTCTCCTATGCTCATGTCATTCACCAGCAGAACGCATACTCAGGCAACCATACCTCCATCCGCCTGGGCCCTCAAACAGGAAACACCAGTGAGAGAGCAGAGCAGACCTGAGCCCCAAGCCCAGCTGAGCACCAAGCCCATGAGTGAGATATCAGTGCTTGCTGTGACCAATGAGGCTTGGGGGTTGTTTGTTAAGCATCATTATCATGCATAACCTAATAAACTGCATGAAGAATTGTTCCCCCAGATGCCATAAGCACGCCCAACCCTCTTTCTGAAAAACACTGGATACAGAAAAGAAACAAAATAGAGCTCTGGGATGAACATACACAGTCAACCAATCATCACAGCACAAATGACACGATGCACATTGAAATAAGTGCCTTTAATAATGAGTTGAAAAGTGGGATGAAAAAGAGGAACAGGAGGAACAGTTTTGAGTGGGGAGTTAATGAAAGTTTCTCCAGGGACACAACATGTAAGACTTGAGATGAAAGAGGGTTAGACCTGAAGTGGGATAAGGGCTTCCAACAGAGAGGGGTCCATGAATAGGGAGGAGCTTGCACCTGAGGGGTTGGAGCAGGAGCGCTAGGTGCCACTGGATGGCCTGGCCCAGTCAGGACCTTGGGGACCACCAGGAGGGGACTGGATTTTACCTAAGTGCAATGAGAGCAATCAGAGGGAGTTTTGTTGGTTTGTTTACATCAAAATTTGTTTTGTAAACATGTTAGTTTTAGCATGATTTAGCCTTTGATGTATAGAAATGGAATTTGAGTTTCAAATGTCTCCAGTGGCAGGACTGTCCACCTAGGATCCCTATTACCTTTCATGTTTTGGGGAGGGGGTTAACAACACCAACTCAAGTACTACCCTTACACTGTCTAGAAACGAAAGGAAACCATTGACTCAGGAATTTCACTTCTAAATAGACCGCATTTACATAACATTATCCTTCGTATTATAGTTCCATCAAGCTTTCATGTGAAAACTAGATGAGAGAAAATGAAAATTACTTTAGAAGAGAGACCAAAAAATACTGTTTTCTGGATTAATCAGACTTCCTATTAATAAATAGCAATAAGAATACAACTTTCATTATCTTGAAATCAAATAAGATGAAAAGAATTATACTAAGATTCACACATATATTTGCGTGGATGTACATATGGGAAAAACCTAAGTATGTTTCCCCACTCCCTACTCACGATCACACAGTACTTCTGGCACCAGATGTATGGGGGGTTTTCTCCGCATGCCAACCAAGCAACTCTGCAGCAAACACCAGCTAAGTGTCCTGCTATTCTGATCCTACTTACCTGGAGACAGCCAGGTAAAGTTGGGTTGAGAGTTCACGAAAGGTGAGGGCTCAGTCCTAGGAAACTGACCCCATTTCCCATGCCAATTACAAACTCAGATTTTGACCTCAGCTTCCGGCCCACTGACTATAAACCAGGGTTCCCATGATTCCCTCCTTGGATTGTGGCATTGGGCATTCTGGTGAGCTCTCCATGTGATCAACACAGCAGGCATGAGATTTTATCCCTGAAACTTATGTCAAATTGTCCAGCTTAGCAGTTTTTGTTCTTGGTTGGAGAGTTGTAGCCAGATATTGAAGTAAACTAGAGGAATTTGAGATCTAATCCTAAATAAATAATAAAAACTTGAAAACAATGAACAGGGCTACGATCTAACAACATGTGTACTATGGTTTTCTTCTGAAACATAATTTCTCTCTATTGTCACCTCCACTTCTACTAAAAATAATCACAGTAACACCAATTTGTTTGTAAAATAAGTTTAGTCTCAAACTTGGCCTAATTATCTGTGTAAGTACAGCAAGAATAACCATATAGGTTCCTTTTAAATTTGCTTTGCTGATAATTTTGACAAGAAACCTCAGACTGGATTTTTTAAAACCTCTCAATGCTAGGAAGTCAAACAAATGCAGACATCAGACTTTGCCCTTAAAGCCAGATATTGTATGCATGTGTTCAAATATGACATTCCAGTCAAAGCCTTGATAATATAGTCAATGTTTTCAGTTGTATCATGTTAAAGAGAACAGACTTTTGTTGAATTTATGCAAATAACCATATTATCATAAACAAAAATAAGAATACCCATGAATTAATTCCTGAGTTTTGGAGGGATCAGGTAAGGAACAAAAGCAACTGTTTCAATTTTTGTTTACGAAAGTATGCATTAGCAAATTGCTATAAGTTATAGTTAGTTTAAAAGGAAAAAAAAGTTCCCTTAAATCTGGATAATGAAACATTAAAGGAATCAGAAATATTTCTCTTTTAAAACGCCATTAAGCCCCATTATTCCTTCTTGTCAGTTCATTCAGTGTCATGTAATACATTTTTGTTCTGTTTAATCTTGGTTAGCAGTTTCACAAACCCATTAGTTTCTTCATTAGAGTTCTAGAAATTCTTACCCAGTCCAATGGTACCTAAAAAAAAAAAAAAAAAAAAAGAAAGAAACCCACAAACTCAAATTTATCAGAAACCTGTACTTGCCAGAGTTCTTTCTATCCCTATTATGAACCTTCTTGAAGATATAAAAATATGACTTGAAGAAGGTTAAATTCCATTTCTTATTTGACAAAGTTTCTCATGTAATTTAATGAATCAAATAAGCTGCTTAATCTGTTTACTACCTCTCTTTTGCATTTCCAGGGGTCCTCTGGGCTGTCCAACAGCTGGCTCAAGGTCAAAAAGACTTCATTTTATAATTTGGTTTTAAGAAGTTTGTCGAAAATAAACTTTCAAAACACTTGATCAAGAGTAGGATCACAGGCCACTATGAAACAATAATTATTCCTTTAACCAGAGTTTTAATTGAAAGAAGTTGCAAGGCTGGGGGAAGTGGCTCACACCTGTAATCCCAGCAATTTGGGAGGCCTAGGCAGGATGATTGCTCAAGTCTAGGAGTTCGAGATCAGCCTGGGCAATGTGGCAAACCCCGTGATATGGTTTGGCTGTATCCTCACCCAAATCTCATCTTGAATTCCCATGTGTTTATGAGAGGGACACGGTGGGAGGTAATTGAATCATGGGGCAGGTCTTTCCTGTGCTGTTCTCGTGATAGTGAATAAGTCTCATGAGATCTGATGGTTTTAAAAAGGGGACTTTCCCTGCACAAGCTCTCTTCTCTTGTCTCCTACCATGTGAGACATGCCTTTCACCTTCAGCCATGATTGTGAGGCCTTCCCAGCCACATGGAATTGTAAGTCCAATAAACCTCTTTCTTCTGTAAATTGCCCAGTCTCGGGTATGTCTTTATCAGCAGCGTGGAAATGGACTAATACGCCCTGTCTCTATGAAAAATACAACAACGACAAAAAATTAGCCAGGCACAGCGGTATGCTCCTGTAGACCCAGCTACTTGGAAGGCTGAGGTGAGAGGATGGCTTGAGCCCAGGAGGCAGAAGTTGCAGTGAGCTGAGATCATGCCACCACACTCCAGCCCGGGCAACAGAACCAGACCCTGTATGGAAAAAAAAAAAAAAAAAAAAAAAAAAGCATATTTGTAGGAAAAAAACTTAATGCTTTAACTCAATTTTCTTAAGTAATCAGAGATCTAATAAAGACAGTATGAAGCATAGGAAATTATCTTGATAAAACACAAAATCTCTTTCTCCTGCTTACTGGTTCCCTCTTTCCTTGCTTCTCTTTACTTCCCAAATCCATATTTTGAAACAACCTTTAAATAATATCAAAATTAGACAAAATTACTTTTCTCCCAAAGAGAAAAAAGCACACCTTTATGCCTTCCTTATAATTTTTCTCAACAAAACACTCTCACTTTCCTACTTAGCATATTGAATTGTTCCCCTTATTTCTAGTAGTTTTAGTTATTTATACTAATTATAGTTGTTAATTCTTAGCAGTTGCAAACCAATTCTGTAGACTAGCACCATTTCATAATTTCTAGAAATATGTGCTTCCTGAAGGTACAAATTTTCTTTTTTTCTTTTTCTTTTAGAGATGGGGTCTCTGTTACACAAGCTGGGCTCACATTCCTGGTCTCAAGCGATCCTCCTGCCTCAGCCTCCTAAGTAGTTGGGACTACATGCATGTGCCATTCGTTGTATCTGGTTAAAGTACAACTTTTTTAATGTGGAATAGAACATATTTACTAACAGACCTAAATGCATTTTGTCTTTTTGTACAATTTAAGAAGCCAAAAACAAACTTAAACTTATGTGTAACAATTAATGTTTCAGCATTTTATCGTACTTAGAAATGATTCAGATATTTCATGAGAATCTATTACTTATTTATAACACAACTTTAAGTTACTTACAAAGATTTTTGAAACCATGAAAATTTTATTTATAAACTTTTATCCTGTCTACATTTTCCTAGTCTAGTCATTTTTAACAATAATTCTTGAATTGCCCATTAAACAAGGCTAGCCATCATTTAAGTTATTTCCATGTAACCCATTTTTAAAGGATGCAAATGCTAAGCATGAACTCTAAAGTTAAATGCATGGGTATTTTCCTGATCACAAGACACAGTCGTTTTTATTAAAACAACAATAGTAATAAACTCGTCCTATTTACCAAAGATTTACTCAAATCACATGAACTAAAAGGCATTAAAATATTTGATCTAAGTGTTTAGGTTTTCTTCAAGCAAATTAGAGCTTTTTTTTCAGATATTTTGGTAGAGAAATATCACATACACGTAATACATATAGACACACAGACACACAGAGAGAAGCAGATCTTACAACTTTTTAACGATTCTGCTAGCCAGGCATGGTGACTCATGCCTGTGTAAACCAGAGTATCTAAGACAAGTCTCAATCAATTTAGGAAGTTTATTTTGCCAAGGTTAAGGGTGCACCCGTGATACAGCCTCAGAAGGTCCTAACAACATGTGCCCAAGGTGGTCGGAGCACAGCTTGGTTTTATACATTTTAGGGCGACATGAGGCATTGATCAATATATGTAAGATGTACATTGGTTCGGCCTGGAAAGGTGGGACAACTCAAAGTCGGGAGGGGGCTTCCAGGTCATAGGTAGATAAAGAACAAATGGTTGCATTATTTTGGGTTTCTGATTAGCCTTCCAATGAATCAAAGGAAGCAATCAGCTGTGCATTTGTCTCCTGGGAGCAGAGGGATGACTTTGAGTTCTGTCTGTCCTTTGTCCACCAGGAATTATTTTGTGGACAAATTGTGAGGGAGGCATGTAGCTTTTTTAATCTTTGTAGCCATCTTATTTAGGAATAGAATGGGAGGCAGGTTTGCCCTTCACAGTTCCCAGCCTGACTTTTCTCTTTGGTTTAGTGATTTTGGGGTCCTGAGATTTATTTATTTTTTCATACCTATAATCTCAGCCCTTTTGGAGTCTCAGGTGGGAGGATCACTTGAGGCCAGGAATTCAAAGCCAGCCTGGGCAACATAGCGAGGCCCAGTCTCTACAAAAAAAAAATTAGTTGAACATGGTGGTGTGTTCCTGGTGTGTTCCTGTAGTCCCAGCTACTCCAGAGGCTGAAGTGAGAGAATTGCTTGAGCCTGAAAGTTCAAGGTTACAGTGAGCTATGATTGTGCCACTGTACTCTAGCCTGGGTAACAGAGTGAGACCCTGTTTCAAAAATAAATAAATAAATAAATATTCTGCATTTTCCAGTTTTCAAAATCTCTCTCCACTTTAGACTATCAATCTTATGATTGATTATTCCTTGCTCTAAACAATTGTTAGGTAGGTGGCCTTAAATTTGCATTTCCAAAGTCATGACATTTGTGTGAAACTAGGTGGAAAATTTATAGAACTTAGGTCTAAATGCCACTATTTGCTGAGATAAAGAAGGGCGTAGGTAAAAGACTCAGTTAAGACAAGAGGGCTGGGAAAATTACCTTAAACAAGAGTAAAATTTGTTACGTAAGCTTTAAGCCAATGTCTTTCCTATTGTGATTTAGGTACTGAGAGGAAGACACCCTTAGAAATGGAGATTTCATTTATAAATGTAAATTTATTTTTACAAGGAATTTCAAAATAGCTAGCTAAATACGGAAAGTTGTATTTTGGAGACCAAGTTAGTTCAATGGGCAGTCTTTTCAATTGAGCTTGTTTCTTAATTAGATTACTGACTTTAGGATGGAGTTCTTCAATGAACTGGGCTAAACAAAAAGGTCAGTAGATTTAATTTTCTTATAAATCACTTAAACTTTTTATTAGGCATTTTGTGAAAAGCCGTTCAAAATATGCAATAAACATTTTTTGAAATACTTTTAGAAGCTGCACCATTGAAGGCACTATTAGAAGCTTATACCTATTGAAGGCATCCCTGGGTAGACCTAATTTGAGAGCCCTGTAGATCAGCTCTTCCAGAGTCACTCCCAAAAAACAGCCAGA
Source organism: Macaca thibetana thibetana (assembly GCF_024542745.1). NCBI lineage: Eukaryota > Metazoa > Chordata > Mammalia > Primates > Cercopithecidae > Macaca > Macaca thibetana. The sequence goes on from NC_065589.1 coordinate 115,454,415, forward strand.
ACCACCACCACCACCACCACCACCACCACCACCAACAAAAGCAACAACAACAAAAAAACCCAGAGACTTAAATAATGCCTTGAGAGCTGCAATGATTGAAGTGGCATCATTGTCTGGGGTGACACCTGAGGTTCGTTGCCTCGTGGCCATGGAGAGCAAGGATGCAGACACACAAAGAGTAAGGTTAAGAGTGGAGGATTAACAGGCAAAAGAAAGAGAATAGTTCTCTGCTACAGAGAGGTGTCCCAGAAAAATGCGTTGCCTATTTGTGGTGAAATGCAGTGGTTTTCATAGATGAGTTAAGATGAAGGCGATGTCTGATCTACGTAGGACACAAAAAATCAGTTAGGACCAGGTGTGCCATCTGCACAGGGTGCGAATCTCTGGCAGCCCCCACCCCAATCTTTTATTATGCAGGTGGGTTCTCTGCCTGAGCTTCTTCATGTTGCCCATTTCTTTCTTACTGTACATGTGCTAACAAAAAAGGGAAGATGGAGCTTCCATGGCGGACACGCCTGTCTCCCAGGTAGCCCTTTTTTGTTGGTGCGGTTGCTGGCATTCCCCTGTGCAAGCTTCCAGCTTCCTTTTTTATGTTTTGCACCCCTATTTCTCAGGTTGCTCTTTGTTAGAAAAGACATGATTTCTAGTTATGCTTTTTTGTTAGAAGGGAAGTTCTGCCAAGGACTCTTTGCCGTCACTATCTGCCTAAATAATTTCTTTCTCTCTCCTGTATCACAATCAGTCTAGCTGCAAATAAGGTGCAACCCACATCTCTGTCTGGCCATATTTTGCTAGCTGCAAATGGGGTGCAGCTCCATTTCTGTCTAGCCATATTCTTGAGGCTCCTAGCCTTTTGATTGGCCACCTATATACACAGACCCAACAACCCATGTACCCCTGACAGATGGAAAGTCAAGCCAAGTTCTCAGGACAAGAAATGAGATGATCAGGAAAGCAATCACTGCCCATGAAAGGGAAAGGATCAATCTTAAAGTGTAATTGTTAGAGTAGGTAGTTAGGCAGATATGAGCAGGGCAGAAGAGGCCCCCTTCCACCCGGAATGTCAGGCGACTATCAAGTGATGGTCAGGCAGTTGTTAAACTGTCTAGCTAACGTTGTAATTGGTCACAGCTGGTGCCAGGGAACGGCCCGCTCCCAATAGACAGAAAACACCTGAAGCTGATGAGCAGCAGCTTCCCGGTAAGATCTCAGGACTTGGGCTAGTGGGCCCAGGCATGCACACTAAGAGGCAAGATGGCAGTTTAATTGGTATATGACCTTCTTCTGGGAATATGTGACGGGTAAGGGAAAAATGCCTCAAATGAGCATGTGCACAATTTCAGTAAACACACTATATGTGGCCCCTCCCAAGTCCTGGCAGACCACTGCGCACGTGGGCAGCCTACCCCAAGGGAAGAATCAGGGGAGAACACAAACCCTGGAATCATACCAACATATAAACCCCAAGTCAAGGGGAGGCACTTGAAACTCCAAAGTTCCTTGCTTGGCCCTTTTCCAAATATACTTTACTTCCTTTCATTTCTGCTCTAAAACTTTTAAAATATACTTTCACACTGTGTGTTATGCTCCTCAGATGAATTCTTTCTTTTAAGGAGGCAAGAACTGAGTTACTGCAGATAGTGAATCTGTACAAACAGCGTCACTGCTGCTAACACAATGTTGAGCCAGGTGCAGTGGTTCTTGTCTGTAGTCCCAGCTACTCGAGAGGCCAAGGTGGGAGGATGGCTTCAGCCCAGGAGTTTGAAATCAACCTGCGCAACATAGCAAGACTTTGTATCAAAAAAATAAAGGATAAAAATAAATAAGTAAATAAATAAATCATTAATTTTTTAAAAAGTGTGGTGTTATTCATCGGGAACATTCTATGCAATAGCCACTAGAATTCTGAAATTTTTTTAGTGTTATTTTGCCACTGTTGTAAAATTTGCAGCTTCCAGAGCCATAATTTCCATACATAAAAAGGAAGGTATAGCTGAAAGGCAGAGTACTTGGAACTTTAGAAATTAGGATCCCATTTTTACACTGGATCTTGGGTCTCTTAAAGTTGAGATGGCTTTGACCCTGACATCTTGGCCTGCATGAAGAGAAGAAATAAAGAGGCCCTTCAGTAAAAACCACTTACTGCCACCAGTTACCTTAAAAACTGGCAATTTTTTGCCAATGACTTGTCAGTCACTGTAGACCAAAAGGCCATGTGTGTCCTGTAACTTGGCTATGAATGAAAGGAAAGAAATAAGAAAATGGTTAGAGGTAGTATGATTTATGAAAAGTTTGTTTGTTTTTTGGATTTTTTCCCCTTTAATATGGCAAAGGCTTAAGTATTTCATTAAATTACAGGGAAGAAGCCAGTTGAGATTTAAAAAAAAATCTTGAAACACAGACTTGGACATTGGAGACTTAGCTTTTAGAATCCTCCCTCAAAGAAAGAAAAATACATGTTTTTCTCCCCCATTAGATTGTCACTTCCTCGAGGAAGGTCAAGGGCTCATGTATTCTGTTTATCTGTATACCTAGAGCCTTACCCAAATAAGTGCACCATGCACATATGTGTAGACAGACGGATGGATGGGTAAATGAATATGAATGATGGGTGGATGGATGGATGAAGGGATAATGAGTGGATGGGTGGATGAATGGATGGATAGATGGATGGGTGAATGAATGAACGATGGATGCAGGGGTGAAGGATGAAAAGATGTAGGCTAAGAATTAGCATAATGTGTGCATCAGAGTGGCCACTAGGTGGCAGATGTGACAGTCAATGACTGCTCTTTCTGAGAAATTAGTTCAGATGGTTAGCTACAAGATAATGGACGACAGTTATAGTTTTTCTTTTTTGTTTTCTTTTTAATTTACTTTCTTTTTTTATATTGAGATAGGATCTCACTCTGTCAGTCACGTGGGAATTCAGTGGCTCAATCATGGCTCACTGCAGCCTCGATCTCCCAGGCTCCTGAGTAGCTGGGACCACAGGTGTGCACTACCATGCTGGGCTAAAACTTCTCTCTTAAATGAACTTACGTAAGTGGAATATGCCCAATATTTGAAGTGGAAATTTGGATTTTCCTGTTATCTATTGATTACTCACTCAAATATCAGTAGGTCAACTTAGTCTTTCCTGGAAAAGGAGCTTTTGGTCCAAAATAATAATAATAATAATAAAATAATAAAATAAATAAGGCAGTTACATTGACTTGTAGTTTAAAAAGGGACTGAGCACATGTGTCCATCTTTTCTCTCACCTGAAATCCCACTGAAATGATGGCAAAAGTGTGATTCTACAAGGACACAGAGAATGGAAAAGGAAACAAAAATGCTATTATAACCACTTTCTTAAATGAATTGTACTTGACAAATAACAGGCAGGAAACAACCTGGTCATCTTTAAATTTTCTCTGTCAGATTTTCTTTCTCCCACACCAGGATAATATCTTGTGCAAAGTCAAAGGCTTTTCCGGGCACTTTTGGAGATTAGAACCGTCTCATTTTGGGGTATTGAAAAGTACGCTCTAATCTAATCTTCCATCTTTTATCTAATCTATATCTTCTCCCACTTTCTAGCTTGGGTCTGATTCTGAATTCTGCCAGATGGAAGTGGGGGTTCATGGTCTATTCTTTTTGTCTCCATCAAAACCCTTCTTTCTCTCTTCACCAGCTGATGCTTCTCTGCCCCCCTTAGTATTATGCCCAAGGGGAGCAGGGGTTAGAAGAGGAAAAGACAGTCCTATATTATTGGGCGGTCGTACCTGACATTGGTACCTCTGTGTGGCAGGTGCCCCAATGCTGACCCTTTCTGCTGGTGGTGCTTTTGCACAGTTTTTTTTTTTTTTTCTCACGCTCCTGTGGGACTTTTGACTTCACACTGTTCTCCCCACACTTTACTTGGTGAAACCCCATGCAGCTGACCTTTCATGATTTCCCCTAATTCTCTTCCCAAGTACTCTTGATGCAAGCTCATTCTGTTGAGCCAGAACTCTTGGGTGGAAACTCAAGCTCACTATTACTTTCCTGGTTTCTCATTTAGTTCTTGGAAAAACTCATGAATCTCTGTCTAATTCAATGACGAAAGTTTAGACCATTCCCACCGCAGTCCCTTCTTTTTTCCACACAAGCATCTCCAGGCAGCCTTAGGTGAGTGGAAGTCACTAATCCTTCTGCCCCACCACCCACCTAACCCCCTAAATCCAGAGGACATGGGTCTAGTTCTCCCAAGAATACTGTTTCCCCACTCTCCACTCAAGTAGAAGCACAGAACAAGTCTACACATTTCTGCAGCTCAGCAGCAGCTGACTGGGGACTGAGATGTTCGTCTCCACTCCTGGCAAGTAACTCAGTGTCTACAGTGTGCACATGAAGCCTCCCATTGCTTGACCCAAGAGGTGGAGAGAAACTTCTACTTTAAATGTTCATGTGCCCATATATGACGCTCTTCAAAAAAAAAAAAAAAAATTCTAACTCACTCTAAAGAGTCTCTAGCTTTTTTATGGAGTTTTCTTTCTTCACACAGGGACTAAAGTTGAGAGGTGGGCTATGGGCACAAGACTCATGTTACTGTAAATGCATGGTATGTTAGTCCTTCATGAATGTCTAACATCTTCTTTTGGAATACGGGCATAGATGGCATTCTAGGCTTTCAGCCTCAGACACAACTCCAAATTTATTAAAAACCTCACTTAGAAGCTTGCTATACTACAATTAAAGATAATTATTAATTATAGTTAGTAACTGTATTAGTTCATTCTCATGCTGCTATGAATAAATACCCAAGACTGGGTAATTCATAAAGGAAAGAAGTTTAATTGACTCACAGTTCCACAGGGCTGGGAAGGCCTCAGGAATCTTACAATCATGGCAGAAGGGAAAGCAAACACATTCTTCTTCATATGGCAGCAGCAAGGAGAATTGCAGAGTGAAGTGGGGGAAAAGCTCCTTATAAAACCATCTTGCAAGAACTCACTCACTATCATGAGAACAGCGCGGAGGTAACCACTCACATAATTCAACTACCTCCCACAGGGTCCCTCTCACAACATATGGGGATTATAGGAACTACAATTCAAGATGAGATTTGGGTGGGGACACAGCCAAACCACATCAGTAATAATTAGAGAAAAAAGAAGGGGCTCTTGAAATTAAAAAACGATAGCTGAAATTTAAAAATTCAATAGAAGAGTTGGAAATAGAATGAAGAAAATGTCCAGGAGGTCAGATATCCTAGTATAAAACAGTAGGGGAGAGGATTTTCACAGAAACAATAAAGCAGTGTCATGATTGAAAAGATCTTCCCAATGCCATGTGTAAGACATGGAAAATGATGTACACAAAGGCACATTATTATGACATTTCAGAACATTAGAGATAAAGAGAGGAAACTAAGATTTTACAGAGAGAATGATCACATCACATAACAAAGAAATGAGAATCAGAGTGGCATGATTTCTCAAGAGTAACACTGGAAGTTGGAACAAAATGGAGCAATGCTTCAAAATTCTAGAAAAATTACTTTTAAACTAGAACTTATGCTCTAGGAAGCCTTTAATCAATGAGAACGATACAGTAAAAATGTATTTATTTATTTTTATTTATTTTTGAGACAGGTTCTCACTCTTGTTGCCCAGGCTGAAGTGCAGTGGTGCAATCACAGGTCACTGTAACCTCGAACTTCTAGGTTCAAGTGATCCTCCTGCCTCTGCCTCCTGAATATCTAGGACTACAGGTGTGCACAACCATGATTGTCAAATTTTTATTTTATTTTTCGTACAGCCAGGGTCTCACTATGTTTCCTGGGCCAGTCTTGAACCCCTGGTCTGAAGTGATCCTCCTGTTTTGGCCTCCCAGGATGCTGGGATTATAGGCATAAGCCACCATGCCTGGCCAAAAATATATTTAAATATGCATTTCTGTGGGGTCACTGGTGATATTCCCCTTATCATTTCTGATTGCATCTGTTTGATTCTTCTCTCTTTTCTTCTTTATTAGTCTAGCTAGCAGTCTAGCTCTTTTATTAATTTTTGCCAAAAAAACAAGCTCCTGGATTTGTTGATTTTCTGAAGGGTTTTTTCACATCTCTATTTCCTTTGGTTCCTGTCTGATCTTGGTTATTTCTTGTCTTCTGCTAGCTTTGAGATTTGTTTGCTCTTGGTTCTCTAGTTCTTGTGATGTTAGGTTGTTGACTTGAGATCTTTCTAGCTTTGTGATGTAGACATTTTAGTGCTATAAATTTTCCTCTTAACACTGCTTTAGCTGCATCCCAGAGATCCTGGTGTGTTGTCTCTTCATTCTTATTAGTTTCAAATATCTTCTTGATTTCTTAATTTAATTTAATCTAATTTAAAGTTCTAGGATACATGTGTAGGATGTGCACGTTTGTTCCATAGGTAAATGTGTGCCATGGTGGTTTGCTACACTTCACTTCACCTAGGTATTAAGCCCATCATGCATTAGCTGTTTATCCTGATATTCTCCCTTCCTGCACCCCTCCAACAGGCCCCAGTGTGTGTTGTTCCCCTCCTGTCTCCATGTATTCTCATTAGAACTTCTTGATTTCTGTCTTAATTTTATTATTTGCCAGGAGTCATTCAGGAACAGGTTGTTCGATTTCCACGTAGTTGTGTGGTTTTGAATAAGTTTCTTTATCTTGAGTTCTAATTTGATTGCTCTGTGATCTGGGAGACTGTTATGATTTCCTTTCTTTTGAATTTGCTTTTGAATTTGCTGAGGAGCTTTTTACATAATTACATGATCAATTTTAGGGTAAGTGTCATGTGGCAATAAGAAGAATGTATATTCTGTTGTTTTGGGGTGGAGAGTTCTGTAGATATATATCAGGTCCTCTTGATCCAGAGCTGAGTTCATCCTGAACAACTTTGTTAATTTTCTGTCTCGATCATCTGTCTAATGTTATCAGTAGGATGTTGAAATCCCCCACTATTATTGAATGGGAATCTAAGTCTCTTTGTGGGTCTCTAAGAACTTGCTTTATGAATCTGGGTGCTCCTGTATTGGGTGCATATATGTTTAGGACAATTAGCTCTTTTTGGTGAATTGAACCCTTTACCATAAAAGTGTAGTTGCTAGTTGTCTAGGCCATGTCCATTCTTTCTTGCCTCTTTTCTAGAAGAACTTGTTGGGCACAAAAATGTGCTCAGTTAAATTCTACATTTCCCACGCTTTCATGCAGACTAGGAATAGACATGTGACCCATTCCGAAAAACAAAATGAAAGTGGATGACTTCTAGGAGAAATCCCTCAAAGGGGGTAAGATTAACATATATATTGTTTGCCATTTTCCATTCTTGTCTTCCTGCCTGGAAAAGTGACATGAAGCTTGACTTGGAGCAGCATCTTTTCCCATTTCTTTATAAGTTCTTGTTGACCTGTATGTATTATCCTGAATTTCATGAATTTCCACTTTTGAGGTCTGTTAACTAACCCTGAAACCTTTCCCTGCCTGAAGATAATACATTCCCTCTTTGATCAATGCTGTTGACTTAATGTGTCTTATTGGTGTTTACATCCCCAGTGCCCAGTGGAGTAGGTTCTGAATTATAGGACTTTGAATGAGTACATGAACCAAAGAGTGAACAAACATTATCCCCATCTATCAGCTTCCTAGACACCTCCAACTTCTTTCAAGGCTTTAGCACTTGATTCATTGTGTGTTTTCCTCACCATCATTTGCTCACTACTTCCATGATTTCAACGCCCACGAGATCCTTATAACTCCTTGACTTCAATGTGCCGTGGCTTCTATTAAGGGGATAAACTAAATGATTCCCAAATTCTGTTTCTCCTTGCATCCCTATTTTCCTCTCCCATGATTTTTTGTTGCCTCTCACCAGGGCAATTGCAATATCTTCCAGTAATTCCCTCACTCTATGGCACTGTAACCTGATTTGTCACCTGAACAACACAGCTTTCTGGCTTAAAATCATATTTATTAAAAATTGTCTGTCCACTTTACATCTCTCCTTCACAGTCTGATCCCAACATACATTCCTCTCCTAACCTCTCACAGCCAACCCAGGCTTCTCACATCTCCTCAAACCCACTTGGACCTTTCCCAGCTCTTTGCAATTGTTCGTGTATTTTCTCCACCTAGAATTGCACTTGGATTCTCTGAAGCCCATTCATCTCTCCCAACTGAAAGACCAACTCTAATGTCACTTTCTCCCACAAAGCATTCCCCAATGGTTTAAGCAGAATTAATCCCTGGAGCTGTTATGACTGCAAAAATACTTTGCAAGTATGTCTATTATAGCATTTATTAGAATAGTTAATACCATATATGGCTACCTGCCCATATACACTCACTGAAAAAGCTCCCTTTCTGTTACCTTCACAGACCTAGCACACAGTGCTGGGCATGTAGTACACTATCAAAAAACTGTTAGATGAACTGAATTGAGATTCAAGGAGCTATCCCTGACTGTGAGTTAAGTCTAGTGTATTCTGGAAATAGGAAAGGCAATGCATATCTACTCCCTTAGGAACCCAGCCTCATAATTATTTTTAAAGTTTTCTATTTTATCAAAGAGCCTTAGAAATCACTCCTTTTCAAAGCTCTACCAAAGCATTATTTTCCTAATTAATTATTGTGGAAGGATAACTATTGCATAAATCAATTCCCAACTTAGTTTGATCATGATCACTAATGAAATAGATTGGAGATCTGGAGACCCAAAGAGAATGTTTTCAGATGAATAATATATTTTATTTGTCAGCAGTCCTCAGGCTCAATTTATGGTGAAATTAACTGAAAGTGGATTGCAAATAATTGTCAGTTCATTGTCAGTCTGCATTTCCAAGGCGTTGAATAGATAGAATGACGAAAGGTAATTTCGTTTTTTTTCGTAATTGCTTCTGGATAATACCAGAGTCTTTGAAAGAGAGTGTGAGGCTGTGCATGTTGAAAATTGCAAAGAAAATGCAAAACTTGAGTTGAATACCAAAAATTCTCCATATGTCAGATGTAGTAGAATTAACATTCCTAGGATTCTTTGCAGTCTATTCCACTAAAATTATCTACAACAGATAACATGGTTTTGGACTTAAGATATGAAAAACAAGATTTTACGTGTCAACAGTGATAGTCAGAATGGGGATCTAACTCCCATTAGTTTTATGGTAATTTCTGAAAGGGGTTAAAAAAATACAATTTCTTTCACATAATATGAGGAGTCACTGGGAGGTTTTTTAGCTACTTAAAATCACCAGAGAAGAAAGTAATCAATAGCCAATGAAGATGAATGAGGCTCCAAAGACAGATGAAGAAAGTGAGCAGGTAATGGTAGTGGAAGAAATCAGTCTTCATGAAAGACAAAAATAAAACAACAACCTCAGCTTTCTGTCATTTCTTTATATTTATTCTAAAAATGAATTAAGATAAAGGAGGTTACTGTATGACATAATGCCACAAATCACTCACTAGTAGGGATTACCTATGCACTGTGTTGTATGTCGTCAGATTAACATAGTATCTTGACTTGCTAATACCGTTCACCTCACAAAAGGGTCCCGTGGTTCAAATAAATTTGGGAATGTTGCATATAATCTCCTCCTCTTAGAGAATCATAATGCACATTAACATGGGAAACTCTATGAGAAGTCCTGCAATAGGAAAACTGTGTAACTTTGTCTGACCAAATATTTTCCAAGCATATTTTACTGCAGTTACTAATCAATGCCACATGGAGCACTGTCTGAGCAATGGTCCACTGGAAGATCGAGCTGGCTGGTTCTGCAAAAGAGTCTTGGTCTAGATGTTGTTCATTCTTAGAGTTATGTCTGGGAGAGGTATATGGGCACTATCCTTTGTGTATGTCAGACACTGACTCAGTGGTACTGTTGTCTTGAACAGAAGAGACAGGAAAAGCGAAGAGAGAAGTCATGGTTTGTTTAAGTTTATTCTTGCACTGCTATAAAGAAATACCTGAAACTGGGTAATTTATAAATAAAACAGGTTTCATTGGCTCATGGTTCTGCAGGCTGTAGAGGAAGCATGGCTGGTTAGGCTTCAGGAAATTTACAATCATGGCAGAAGGCAAAGGGGAGGCAGGCACATCTTCACATGGCCAGAGCAGGAGGAAGAGAGAGAGTGGGGAGGTGCCACACACTTTTAAACAACCAGATTTCATGAGGACTGTATCAGGTGAACAGAACCAAAGGGGGAAATCTGCCCCCATGAACTAATCACCTCCCACCGGGCCCCACCTCCAACACTGGGGATTACAATTTGACATGCGGTTTGGGTGGGGACACAAATCCAAAGCATATCGTGGTCTATATGAAATGGGTGCATACCCTAAATGTAAATTGGAAAATAAAGTAGTGCTACAGAGACATACTCAGTTGCTAACTCAGCTAGTAAAAAAGTACTTGAACATTCACTCTTTTCAAAGTAATCTATGACATGTCTCCTGCTTGGAAGCCCATAGGGTTTGGAGATGAGTGCAATGTCTTTATCATGGGCTACAGTGGGTGCCCTCTCCAGCCCATGCCTGTTTCACACCACAGCCCCCGGGTCACCTCCTGTGCCCATCCTCTCTGGTGTTCTCTCAGATCCCACATCTCAGACCAGGCCCTCTTATGGAACGCTATAACTTTTCTTGATAGTACTCACTGCAAATGATTAATGCTATGTGGAACATTGGTTAACATTGTATTGAAGTATAAGATATACCCTACAAAGTGTCTAATCTTGAAAAACTTGTACATGTGGATAAATCTGAGGAGCTACCACCCTGATCAAGCCGTGGAACGTTTCCAGCACCCCAGAAGACTCTGTTCCTGCTGTTTAAACCACTAAGTTTGTGGTACTCAGACACCTAGTTGGTAGTTAGAGGTGTTCTCGCCACCACCACCTCCACCTCAATGATGCAGGTGACCTGCCAAGGAAGCCAGAGCATTTCTCAGCAAAGCTGTGCCATGCCTGGAAGGAGGTCTGTGGGGGCCACAGAGCTGTGGGTCTGGCAGCCCCGCTATAACACCAGAGTGAGTTAGCCACCAGTGACAATGTTTGGGGGCTGTGGTGGCACCTAGCATGCTAAACTCACATTCAGAACATGGTGGAGGCTGCTTCCCTTTTCTGCTGGCCAAACTTCACACAGATCCTCTTGTCAGCCCAAGCAGAACCACCCAGAGAAGGGGATTCTGCTAAACACAGTTTCCATTTAGCTAAGTCGCCACTGTACCAACCACCACAGGGGCATCGTTTCTGCAGAGAAGCTCTTTCAATGTCTTGCGTGGGGAGCATACACGAGGCTCCTGGTACCCTGGTCAAAGATGGGAGACAGGATGGGGCTCTGGTCAAGAGTATGTGGACCTCTACTAATCCTTCAGTTTGGGGCACATAACCTCATCCATGGCCTCAACTCTGACACATGTTCCAGAGTTGGGATTCTGGCCTTCTCAGGGTCTCTAGAGAACAATTCTCCGGTTACTTGTGAGAATCAGGGGTTTGGTGATGCAACTGCAAAGGACGGGAATGATCAGGGGTGGGTCCAGTGGCTCTAACAGAGGCTTTCACACTACCTCCCTGTTTTCAGCCCTGCCTGAGCCTTACTCCTGCTCTCCAAGCTACCTGTGCCTCAGCCTTGAAGTTGTCAGAGTTCTAAGCAGTGAATCCCCCTCTGCCATTAACCCCACTGGGCTCCAAGGTGTCCCTGCATTCTCTCCTCTGCAATGCCAGATACCTGTTCTCCACTTTTTATTCCACTTCCAAAAATTTGTTGACATTTTTCACTTGCTGGTGCGAATTTTTATCCACTGTGGTCTTTTCGCTTGTTCTCATTGTCCTTGCAGGATATATATATATAAATATATATATATATATATTTAATAATTTTCCTCACACTTCGGTTGTGTCTCAGAAGGAAGTAGCAGTCAATACATACACCCAACCTACCATTTTAAACACAAGACTTAAAACATTTTTTTCTATATGTTTTTGGGGTATAGGTGGTGTTTGACTACATGAGTTAAGTTCTTTAGTGGTGATTTGTGAGATTTTGGTGCACGCATCACCTGAGCAGTATACACTCACCCTATTTGTAGTCTTTTATCCCTCCCCTCCTCAACCTCCCCCGCAAGTCCCCAAAGTCCATTGTATCATTGTTATGCCTTTGCATCCTCATAGCTTAGCTCCAACATATCAGCGAGAACAATGTGTGGTTTTCCATTCCTGAGTTACTTCACTTAAAATGATAGTTTCCAATCCAGGTCACTGCAAATGCCATTAATTCATTCCTTTTTGTGGCTGAGTAGTATTGCATTGTATATATATACCACAGTTTACTTATCCACTTGTTGATTGATGGGCATTTGTATTGGTTCCACAATTTTGCAATTGCGAATTGTGCTGCTATAAATGTGTGTGCAAGTATCTTTTTCGTATAACGATTTTCTTTCCCTCTGGGTAGATACCCAGTAGTGGGATTGCTGGATCAAATGGCACTTTTGATCAAATGGCAGTTTGATCAAATGGCAGTTCTTCTTTTAGTTCTTTAAGGAAGTTCCACACTATTTTCCATAGCGGCTCTACTAGTTTACATTCCTACCAGCAGTGTAGAAGTGTTCCCTGATCACTGCATCCACGCCAACATCTACTGTTTTTTGATATTTTGATTATGGCCATTCTTGCAGGGATAAGGTGGTATCCCATTGTGGTTTTGATTTGCATTTCCCTGATCATTAATGATGTCGAGCATTGTTTCATATGTTTGTTGGCCATTTGTATATCTTCTTTTGAGAATTGTCTGTTCATGTCCTTACCCCACTTTTTGATGGGATTTTTTTTTTTTCTTTTCTTACTGATTTGTTTGAGTTTGTTGTAGATTTTGGATATTAGTCTTTTATCAGATGTATAGATTGTGAAGATTTTCTCCCACTCTGTGGGTTGTCTGTTTACTCTGCTGACTGTTCCTTTTGCTGTGTAAAAGCTCTTTAGTTTAAGTTCTAGCTATTTATTTTTGTTTTTATCGCATTTGCCTTTGGGTTCTTGGTCACGAAATCTCTGCCCAAGCCAATGTCTAGAAGGTTTTCCAATGTGATCTTCTAGAATTTTTATAGTTTTAGGTCTTGGATACGGCATCTTGGATTTTTGTATATGGCGAGAGAAGAGTATCCAGATTCATTCTCCTACATATAGCTAGTCAATTATCCCAGCACCATTTGTTGAAAAATGTGTCCTTTCTCCACTTTATGTTTTTGTTTGCTTTGTTGAAGATCAGTTGGCTGTAAGTATTTGGGTTCTTCTCTGGGTTCTTTATTCTGTTTCCTTGGCTGATGTGCCTAGTTTTATACCAGTACCATGATGTTTTATTGACTATAGAGTTATACTATAGTTTGAAATCAGGTAGTGTGATGCCCCCAGATTTGTTCTTTTTGCTTAGTCTGGCTTTGGCTATGCGGGTTTTTGTTTTTGTTTTTGTTTTGCTTCCACATGAAGTTTTAGAACTGTTTTTTCTAAACCTATAAAGAATGATGATGGTATTTTGATGGGGATTGCCTTGAATTTGTAGATTGCTTTTAGCAGTGTGGTTATTTTCACAATATTGATTCTACCCATCCATGAGCATAGGATGTGTTACCATTTGTTTGTGTCATTTCTGATTTCTTTCAGCAGTGTTAAACGTAAACTTTTTTTCCACTCATTCTTTAACCCAGAGCCCCTTGGCTTTGTTCCCAAAAAACTCCTGGTATAATTCTCCACCTCCTAATTTCCAGGTCACTAGACTCTTTCTAACCATCACTCTGCTTGAACTTTCTGTATATCTGGCCTTGCCCACACCCACACCCCTGTTTTCTGCTCCTACCTGGTGGACGCTGTCTCCTGTGCCGGGTCTCCTGGAACCCCCTGATCACTCCCTCAGTTTCCTTTGCTGGCTTCTCTTCCTTTTCACTCTCCTTAAATGATATTCCCTATAGCTTAATCTTTGTATCTATTTGCATTCTCACCATGGTTTTAATGATCATGTTTACAGAATGATTCACAAACCTATATCAATCAGGACTCTTTGTCTCAAGTAATAGAAACCTGATTTCAGAAACAGAAACATAAATTTGCTTTGCATGCAGAAAGAAGACCGAGGCATCCTAAGAAACATGAATGACAGGAAAGCCTACCATATGCTGTCTTATATTACTTCTCTGTGTTGACCAACTACTTATACTGAAAATGATGACACAGAAGGAAAGAGAATTGTAATTCCTTACTCATCAATAAGGTGAGCAATGTTGGTAGAATGTGCACATATCGATTAAGATGAAAACAGTCGAGTAACAGAAACCTAATTCAAATTTGGTTAAGAAACAAAGGGAGAGGTTATTAACTCATTTATGTAACTCAGGACTCAACTGAGACGCTCATAATCTCTACTCCTTGAGGGGTTTGTTTTTGTCCGTGTCTCTCAGCTCTGCTTTTCTCCACATTGGCCTCGTTCTCAGGCAGTCCCTCTCTACCTGGTTATAAGTCCAAAATGCTCTATGATGTCATGGTCCTCATGTCTCATCATCCCAGAGGAAAAGGGTGTCTCTTTCCCCACAGATGTAACCAGGTTCCTGTGGAGGACACGGCTTTGCTAAGCCTGCCTGCCTTCTGTGTCCTCCTCTGGGGGTGAGTCCACCTCCCCAGAACCATGGGGACTGAACAGGATTACTACAGAGCAGCAAAGAAGTGGGGTACCAAAGGAAGGGTGGGTTGTGGAAGGGATGGAAAGGGGAAGGAGATATTACATTTATTTTGACAATTTGAGGAGGTCTAGATTTAGGACATCAGGGCTGTCATCCTGGTTCTTTGGGTTTCTTGTCTTTTGTCTGTATAATAGGAAGGTTGGAATTCTAAGGCCCTCTGTCCACCATCATCTTTCTTTAATTCTATGAATAATGGACACATAAAGCAGAAGCTTTTGAAGGTGCCTCTGGGCATAGTCTGAGGGGCAGCAGAGCACAGTGGTTAGGAGCGTGAACTCTGGAAACAGATGTGTCATTCTGTGTGTGTTCATCATCTCGGAGTCTGCTCAGTGGGTGTAGTCTCACAGAGCCCCAGGCTCAGAGAGCCTCACACTTATTTTAATGCTCTGCTGTCACTGTCTTGAAATTCTCGACAATTTTATGTTTGAACTTATGTTTTGCAAGTGAATTCTGACAGACATTGGAGCATGAACGTGAGTAGGGAAGATAAGCACAATATGTTAAGCTCAATAAGAATAATGGGGTATCTGCTGTTCCTTGCTACCTTATTTCCTTACAGAGTTCACAACACCTTGTGAACACAGAATTCTGGCGGACCCACAATACGTGGGAGTTCAGTGAGACTTAAAGAGTAAAAGGTGAGCGTGGCATATTGGCATATCTGCATATCTACCACTGACTTTTTGCTTGGGCCAGAACTTGCTTTGAATGCAGAAAGAAGGCCAAAGCATTCCAAGAAACGTGAATGACAGGAAAGCCTACCATACACTCTCTCATGTTACTTCTCTGTGTTGGCCAACTACTCGTACTGAAAATGATGACATAGAAGGAAAGAAAATTGTAATTCCTCACTCACTAAGAAGCCCAAGGTGAGCAGTGTTGGTAGACTGTGCACACATCAAGTGAGATGAAAACAGTTGAGTTGGTTTTGCGCAGCATTTCTATCATTCTGGAGAGAGTGAAATACACACACATGAGCAACAAAATAATGAATTGTGAAATTTTGATTATTCTGCATGTGAGTTACATGCTCTTCTATTTGCACTGAAAACACACTGCACAACATAAAAATGAATGGTACAATTCATACAATGACAAAATTAAATTTTTTATTAAAATAACATTAAATGGCAAATTAAACATCATAACAAGTTGAGAGAGAGACTTAGAAAGAAAGGAAAAAAGCTTTATATTTTCCTACCTTTAATGGCACTTCTTTCCCTGCTTTTGGAACAAAAAGCCTCACATTTTGATTTTGCACTAAGCCCCACAAATTATTTAGCCTCCCCCTGAATCAGCAAATGACTTTACCTCTTGGTGATTCTGTTTCCCTATTTGTAAAGTGGGCACAACCACAGCAGTGTCTCTACTATTGGACTATTGAAAGAATGAACAGTGCTTAGCATTCAGTAGTTGCTCAATAAACATAACCTTTTATTATAAAAATGAGCTAGTATAAAACATATCTTTATGATGTAGAATAGTCAATCTTTTTTGTTTGTTGGTTTGTTTTTGAGATGGGGCAGGGTGGGTCTCACTCCTGTTTCCCAGATTGGAGAGCAATGGCATGATCATGGCTCACTGAAGCCTCAGCCTCGGGGCTCAGGTGATTCTCCCAACTCAGCCTCCTGAGTAGCTGGGACTACGGGCATGCACCACTATGCCTGGTTATTTATTTGTTTAATTAATTAATTTATTTTTGTATTTTTAGTAGAGACAGGCTTTTGCCACATTGCCTAGGCTGGTGAATTATTAAATCTTAAATTTCCCTCGATGGTGACTTTCTGTAAGCCAAACTTGATAGCGAATTCCCCTCTCCTATACTTTTCCTATGTTGGAGTAACTTGAATTTTTCACAGTAGCTTCATTAATAGGCTCACTTAATTTACTACTTAAATGATGCCACTGGTATTAGCAGAATACTTTATGTAGTCAGCAGTAGAATAAATAAAGTCAATAAAAATCTTTTAGGAGGAGACTATTGTGGAGCTATTTTTTTTAATTCCAAATAAAAACTGAGGTAAGGATTAAGCTATTGTTTATGTGAAAAAGCAGAAAAGGACACTTTCTACTTCTCAACAACAGATGGCGACGTAGCTAAGCAAATAGAGGACATTGTTCTCGGAGAAAATTCTGTCTTCAAGTGTGAGGAAGCAAAGCTATAAACAACATATGGAAAACAATGAACATTTTAATTAGGTGTTAATAACTGAATATTGAATCCTTGTCTTCCACCTAACTCACAACAATGTTATGACAGCTAATTAATAAGTGATTGTAAAGGAAATGATTAATTATTTACAGTAATAATTAGAATAGCTTACATGCTTGTAATCGTAAAATGGTTTTAAAAGTAGACAGATGCAAAGCAAGTTATTATTCTGTTGTTACAGAAATACTGCGGTGCCTCTTTCGGGATGCTTCCTATTATCATTCTGCATTGTCTGGATTTAATAAGCAGGCACCATCATGCATTTTTTTTCCAGCAAGTTTCATTTCAGCCATGGAATAGAAAATCATGTATGTGTTGTTTTTAAAGGATTTTCTGTCATACTTATTTGAAATTACATACATGGGAGTACACATGAAGGCCTACCGGTGTGGGGGGAACTTTTTGGAAAGATATTAACCACAGAACGAACCAAAACAAAACCCTGGACCAGAAGAATAAAGTCTCCCCCTAGAGTCTCTGTCTGTAGCATCTGATTCTCATATATAAAATCAAAACTAAAAAGCAACTATATAATCCCAAACTTCTCCTCCTCCGCCTTCTCATTCCATATTTCAAATCTCTTTGAACTGTCTCATGTCTTCAGGATATAATGAAATCCCTTGCTCTGGAAGGAAGCCACAACAGATATATTTCAAGACCTTTCCCTTTCCTTTCTGCTGGTAGCAGAGCTAATGCAGTTTACTTATTAGATGAGTCACCATGGATACTGATACACTCAAGCCAAGTCTACCCTAGTGAGGGGAATTGGAGAATTGCGGCAATTATCTCATAATTTAAATAAACAAAGCTTCCCTCATTTTTGTTTCAGCTACCTGAATTTTTCAAGTGAATGTCTAATTTTAGTTTTGAATTATTAGAGGTGGTTCTTGTCTCAACCTTCTTATTAGCTAGCAGAGCTCTGGACTGCTTCGCGGTGAAGTACTTTAAGAATGTGCACCCAAGGCAAATGTATTCTGTGCTTTCTATTTTATCATCCCAAGCATTTCTACTTGGCGTTTGGGGAAACAATGTGAATAACTCAAGTCCAGGATGAAACATTTCTGGAAGGCAGACAATATTGAGATCTGGAAATGGTTGTTTGGAGAGCCTAGATATTTCCAACCAGACAAAGACATTCATAATACCACATCCTTCCGGACAATATGGACCCCAACACGTTTTGTGTGGATCACATGTTTCTTGGCTGGCCCCAGTCCAAGACACAACCTGCACCGAAACTTCCAACTGGGAGTTTACGGCTGATCCTGGCCACCTCTCTTAATCCCATCTTTCTTCTCAGACCATGTCCCAACCTTGCCAATATGAATTCCTCCATCTTATTACCCCTTACTTATTGCAAGTGAACGTTCTAGGGAGACAGAGGAGCTTTGCAAGTGTAAGTCATGGCTGACAGTTCCGGGTCCTAAAGCGTCATGTTGTTGTTCTTTAATACCTAGTTTCAATGTCTTAATTACTCAGCACCTTTAAGCCACAATTGTTTGGCTTCAAATAGGACCTGGGTGATGGTAGTTGCTAAGGTGTGAGCCCAGAATGACTATGATCTGCATTTCTTTTCATACTGTGCATTTTCGAAGACTGACTCTCAATTTTCAGCTTTTGCCACTGCCTGTAATATGTCTTGCTCTATGTGACTCAGCATGAAAGGCTCGTCTGACAATCCTATCTCTAATTTCTTATCATTTGCCAGCAGGAGATAGCCATGTTGCCTGTTCAGAGGAGGAGCATCTGTCTGATTGGACAGCATGCTGTGGGTGGAAAGGCTAAATGTCGGTAGAAGTGGACGCTGGCAGTTGACAGACCTGGGTTTGAATCCTATTCTTTCACTTCAGTCATGTGCAATATTTCTTACCTTCCCTGAACTTCAAATTTTATTTCTGTAAAACAGGGATAATAATATATATCTGGCAGAATAGTGATTAGAAATAACTTGTGTAGGCCGGGCGTGGTGGCTCATGCCTGTAATCCCAGCACTTCAGGAGGCCGAGGCGGGGGGATCACAAGGTCAGGAGATCGAGACCATTCTGGCTAACATGGTGAAACCCCGTCTCTACTAAAAATACAAAAAATTAGCCGGGGTGGTGGTGGGCGCCTGTAGTCCCAGCTACTCGGGAGGCTAAGGCAGGAGAATGGTGTGAACCCGGGAGGCGGAGCTTGCAGTGAGCCAAGATGGGGCCACTGCACTACAGCCTGGGCGAGCTCCATCTCAAATAATAATAATAATAATAAATAAATAATAAATAAAAAAATAACTTGTGCAAAGTGCCCAGCAAAAGGTGAATGCTTAATAATGGTAAACATTGTTAAAACTGCTCTTTATGCAACAGGAGAGAAGATATTTCTATTCTTTTGCTATTATGCCTCATTCCCCTTTCTCTACCATAGCAGGACTTTACCCCTCAGTTACTTATTTTCCAAAAACATATTGTGAGCCCAACACTGTAGGGAACACAAATAGCATGTGGTGCTGTGACTCTGTCTTTAATCAATTACACTCTTATGAAGAAAAGACAAAATGGATATGCATGAAACACAACAATATCTAATATAGATTGAGAATTTTACTCTGTGACACATTTGTGTTAATGCTTTACAAATTGGATCTCATATCATCATCACAATCATCCAGTCAACAAAAGTATTGTTGTCATCCCAATTTTACAGAATAGAAAAACCTCAGAGAGGTTAAGAGTCTTGCCCAAGGTCACACAGCTAATAGTGGCAGAATCAGGACTTAAACTTGGGCCATCTGACTCTGGAAACTGAGCCCTTAACCACACTGTTTAATTGTTCACATGGACAGTATGAAGTGATGCAAACAAAGGGCTGTCAATTTTCAGAGGCTGGACAGACCATAGTAGGGTGGAATTTACCCAGAACATTTTTTGGAGGGAGTGTACCTTCATCTGAGTCCCACGAGGCTTTCTTTAAAAGGGAATGGTTAACAGTAAAATATAACAGTCACAAGAAGGTGAATTAGAAGTTCCCCATGAAACCACATGTCCATCATTTTTCTGCTTGGCTTAATGCCAGGGCCTGAATCTTCTCAAGTAATTCACGGCTGGTTCAGGTGTCCCCAGTATCCTGTGATCTCATTTCTCTTACATCAATCATTTGGACATCATTGTTTAAGGAATCAAGGGATTTTTGTGCAGGAAGGGATGCCAGGCATCCCGTCATGACCTCGAGGGAGAGGGTGGCAGTTGCCCAAGGTGACACAGCTGCCCCAGCTAGGAACTGGGTCTCTTGACTGCCAGACTCATTCTCTTTCTGCTTTGACACATTGGGACCTTGCCTTTGATGGCATCAAGGATGGGGGTATAGGTCTTACACAAATTCTCCCAGTTCTGTTTCAAGTGGTTATAGCACATAGCACTGTGCAATACTCATTTCCTCATTGGTACTTCCTTTCTCTTTATCAAGGCAGTAAGAATTTCCCAAAAGACGTTATTGGTCAGTCTGCATCTCCCTCATCAAAATGCTACTCTACGGCCGGGCGCGGTGGCTCAAGCCTGTAATCCCAGCACTTTGGGAGGCCGAGACGGGCAGATCACGAGGTCAGGAGATCGAGACCATCCTGGCTAACACGGTGAAACCCCGTCTCTACTAAAAAAAAAAAATACAAAAAACTAGCCGGGCGAGGTGGCGGGCGCCTGTTGTCCCAGCTACTCGGGAGGCTGAGGCAGGAGAATGGCGTAAACCCGGGAGGCGGAGCTTGCAGTGAGCTGAGATCCGGCCACTGCACTCCAGCCTGGGCGACAGAGCGAGACTCCGTCTCAAAAAAAAAAAAAAAAAAAAAAAAAAAAAAAAAAAACAAAATGCTACTCTACTGTCTTGTGGAGAATCAAACACAATATGCTGGGGGCCCCTTCTCTCCTCCCGAGAAGTTGCGTTTCCCCCCAAACGGGAAGCAAAGCATGTTCACACTCAAAATCCTGAGCGTTTGATTAGATTTTAAAGTTGGCTGTACACCCTCTTCCTGCCACCCAATATGTTATGGGTTTGGCTGGAGACGTTTTTGTTTTGAACTAATGTCTTCATTTAAAACAAAAATTCAGAGCCTGGTTCGACAAATGCATAAACAGGTATCCGATTCAGAGTGACTTCTTCGAAGAGGCAGCCTCTCGCCGGCTGTCAGTGGGTCCTTGGTGAGTCGTTTGATGCATTCACTGCATTTTATATTACTTAATGTGGCTTACGTATCTGCCAATAAATCTGAAATACAGGTCACAGAATATGTAGCTCAAGGAAATCCATAAAAGTAGTAGAGAGAGGCTTCACTAACTGCATCAGATTGCCAAAAGCTGAGGTCATTTCCTCTTGCTAAAAACGTAGAGCTCCATAAATTATTTTTATCACCTCCAGAGTCAAGCAAACAGTTTTGCACAGATGCCAAAGGGGTTTCATTGCCTTTTCTCCTCTTTAAGCTGAAAACATTTTCCCAAGTCTTCTGCAAAGTGATTGTGTTTATCCTCCGTGCAACCGCCCCCCCCCCCCCCCACCGCAGCATTGTTAACGTCCTGGTGTATTGCATGTAAATCTAGTAACATAAACACAACTGCATCTGGCTAGGGTCTTCAGTGAAAGTTACGCAAACACCTGAGCCTAGAAGATGGTTCTGACCTCGGTTTAAATATTCCCTATGATTGGGAGTTGACATTGTTTCCTTGAAGATATTTTTAAGGAGATGTTAGGTATGCAGAGACAGTAAAAATGAGCAGTGAACATTCAGTGGGGAACTTTATAGAAAACACTACTGAATTAACTTACAGTACATTTGTTAAACATGAGCACCTCTAATAATGACATTTCATTTAACAATGCCCTTTGTCTTTTCAGTTCATCAGTTACCTATTTCAGTAATGAACTGCAGTCATACCATTCTGATTTTCTCCTAATGTAAAGGCTCAGCTCACTTCACCGCCAGTGAAGCATGATGCTATTATTCAGTTCCTGGCTTAGGAAAAAAGCTGTAGAATATATCACAATTCTAATTGGCTAACAAATATTAAGCCCTACAATTGTTAAGGGCACCCAGTGATTCTGTTTAGCTTTTGATGGGAATAAGTAAAATAAAGAAAGGGGAACGGTTTGAAGGGGGAAAAAAAAAAGGTTAGCGTGTATACTTTATGAGCAGTAACCCAAGTATCCATTGAAAAAATATGAGCACACATTATATTTAATAGCTCAAATGTTATCTTAATTCTTTATCAACAATTCATGCAGATAGCTTAATACCAAATATTTTAGTTAGGATTAACAATCTGTGAAACAGAAGGTGTAGCAAATGAGAGATGGAATTTGTTCTACCTGCAGTCGCACGAGGAGCCAAATGTAAGCTACTGGAAGACTGGGTCATGCATGAGACATTCTTTTTCTGCCAAGTAAATGCAGGCAGATTTGGAAAATATTATGTCTCTCGTAGCCCCGATTTATACTTCCCACGGAAGGTAATGAAGCCTGGGTCCAAACTTATTTTTGTCCCTTTTGCAAAGCTTTCTTCGGAATGAAAGATGGGTCCCTTGTTTTCCTTTTTCCACGTGGCAGAATTCACTAAGGCATCTCCCCCATCTCTCTTTTGAACTCACCACAACATCTCATTAGTAAAGGCAAGATTCAGCTCACCATAATCTTTCCCCAGCTGGGGCAAAGCTGCACAATTTACAATAGATCTTTGGAAAACTGCTTTTAACCGAGTGCTGCTGCATCTATAGATCTCTCTCAATTACCCACAGTAAATTTAGGCATTGTACAAGAGCAAATTTTACAGTCCATGAAGAGATGAAGTAAAATCTAGATGAAATTCATTGTGACAGATTCCCAGTTAGTGCTCTGATGTGTCTGTATTACAGAAGATAGACATTCTATTAGCATGGAAGCTCCCATAATGGACTGTGAATCATCTCAGGTAATAGAGATGCCAAGCAGAATGACTGAAAAGCACTATTGAATTCCATTAGAGCTCTTTGTTTTTAAATCAGTCATTTCTTGTGAATAACCAACTATACACTTCTTGACCCTATCTCCAAGTGATAATTGTGGACTAATATTACAATACATTAATCTGAGTTACTGTGCAATTAGCATTTCAGCTGCAGGCTTATTTGGGGTCTCCTAAATGCAAAGGCCCATTCCTTTGGAAGCCACAGCTTATATTTCAAATGTGCAGTTTCAGAAAGGGCCTCTTCCATGATGCCATTTCGAGTTCTGTTTCCACATTCTGGAGTTGTTCCTTGGTCATCCTGTTTTCAGGGATTTTGTATTGTAACTTTGTGACTTCCTGCCCTTTCTCATTTAAAGATTTCTGCCTACACCAGGTCAGACATCAAAGGAAAATAATTATCACAAAGGTAAGTCTATAAGGAAACCATTTTAAATAAGCCAAGTCAGCAAATCTTTTCTGCCTTTTTAAAATCTCAAATATGTAGCTAATCTTTAGGAAAATAAAGAACATCACATTCTACTGCATAAACAGCCCCACCTAATCTATCAATTAAACACGATTGATCAGACACAGTGATTACTTGGATAATTAGTACAGGGTTTAGGTTTATGCTGTACTCTGAAGCCTTTGGGATGTCTGCATAATTACCATTTGTACAGTAGATCGAGTTATAGGAATTCTGCTATTCAATTGTAAGCATGAAGCACTTAGAAGAGACAACTCGAACTAGTGCATGTTTCTTAATTCATTGCATTTGATACAAATGCAACAGCTTGTCATGAGGCAAAGCTTTATTTGGCCAAAAGCTCCGAAGTTAGTATATATACATTTAAAAAACAACCTATCTCTTCTTGTATCTAGTGTCTTCCATCTGATTTGCAAGGCAGGAGAGAGGTAATTTCACAAGGGGACTGTGGCATCCAAAGCACAGCAACTTGAGTTGAGTCACTTCAATATTTTCCCATAAATTCCCTGGGACAACTTTAAAAAGAGTCGACTTTACATCTTCTGTCTACAATCATCTATTTTCACATTGAGATGAACAACATTATCCTCATCTGCGGGAGGATCTGAGACTAGCGCCTCAACACGAGGCTTTCTACTTAATGTTGTAATGACAGGTGTAAGATTAACTTTGTTAGGTGTCTAGCCACTCATGCAAACTAAATTAAATTAATGGAACAAATTTCTCTCATAATTAAGATAAAAATTCATGTCAGCTGTAACCTTGCTGTACACTAATTATATACAAATGATTTATCATCTGCTTCGCCCAGAATATTAATCCTTACCTCATTGATAACTGCAGCCAGTGTTAAGAGATGAGAGTTGATTAACTATGACAGATTGGGCAACCACAGCCCTCGGTGCCGGCGCTACCAGTGAAACCAAGAACACTCAAGTAGCTCTCTGTGTTTAAAATGCATTCCCATGGAAACAGATGCATGCTTAATGAAGGATACTGAGATTATTTTCAATAATGACTGATATTGGAACAGTGGGCAGAGCTGATCAATAACAATTAACCACTTAGTCTGCTAAAGACATGGTTAGAGAAAGCAGGTTATTTACACATTAGCAGAACCTTATTCGAGGCCGAGTGCTCCATAATGTCTCTATGCTGCACCGTTTCTCTTTTTCCCTGACTGGGAGGGGCTCCATGGTGGAGAGATGGTTTTGTGCCAAGCGCCCTCCTGTCGCCTCTTAACGCCTGCTTATGAAATGAGTGATTGATGTTGCCAGCGGTTCTTTGGATGCTCTCAAGATAGCTGCCAAACGTATCAAGGAAACTCCAAAAGCAACTGTGACCATGAAACTAATATTGCTTTGTATGGATTTGGTTTGGTGGAAAACTTTACTGCCAAGGCGTAACTCAATTGTACAGAAATTTCTTTTGATCTTTCATTGTATGCTCTTTTATTTAATTTTAAAGAATCCAAGACGAGTTGTGCAGATATTTAAGGAAACCTTTTGCTTTGGACTCCTGTCATACTGGCTGGGAAGGGCTTTAATAACATAAATTTAATAATAGATATGGCTTTCAAAGCTATTTGGAAATTTGCACTTTTATTTTGTATTAATTTGAATCACCCCAGGAGTCAAGATCTTGCAATGCTAATTACTAATATAGACTCCCAGAATCCCTACCCTGACAGTCAGCTTGGAGAAATCCCAACTCCCTGGGCCAAAAAGTGTTAATAAAAAGTGATTAGCTACTTAGGCCAAGGCATATTATAATAATGCATTATATTTCCCTTGAATGGGTGATGTGCATTCTCATTTCTCTGAATGAAGAAAATGGTTGAGGGAGATGAAAATTCAGTCACTTTGACTGGCATTATTACTGAAAGAATCAAGCTTTTAAAACAAATAGAATGCTGCTTTCTCTGCACTTCTTAGATTTAAGATTCAAATCTGAAAATGCAAATAAACAGAAATGTACCCTTTCTGTTTACCAGTCTAGTTCATCTGTTTGCTCTGTTTTGCAGACCTATGTGTGAACTAATGCAAGCAGCTAATGCTGAGCCTAACATGCTCCATATGTTTTAGAACTTTTAAGGTGAAGAAAATAACTGGCCTTTTTCTTCCTTTAGCCCTGTGAGACAGACATTCTCCACTTAAATTATCAGCCACAGGGCATCCGTGGCTGGGACTCCACACAGATGCTAATGAATTTGGAACAACATTTAAGTGGCTGAACAAAAATGGATCCTAAACACCCCAAATCAAGCGCAGCAAACAAGAAATAGGCTGACACATTTCTATCAGGAAGGCAACCAGAATGTCAAACTCTTGAATGATATTGGGTGATCTCAGCTCTGTTTTATCATCTCAGTAAATAAATCTAGAGATGATAAACAACCATAAATACCTGTAACAAAAGCTCCATAAAAACCAAATCTTAAATATATTCCACACATCCCTCTCCAATCCCCATCCTCCACCCTAGCCGCCACCAAAAAAAATGACTAACCTTTGACCAAACCTCTAGGTAGAAATAGAATTACATTTAACACAAAGGTAGTAATAATAATACTATATTTTATACCCACAGAGACTAGAGTATTAGAAGAAAACAAAATGACACTCTCAGGGTACAGGCTCGTTAGTTGTTCTTATTGGGGGTACCTGTTTACTACCTTTCTGAAAACACCACGATCTTCCCCCAGTGCAGAGGACTTGAATCCTTACTACAGCTGAAACAGTTACACCCCTCCACCCTGGCTGGAAATGCAGTAGAGGCAATTACCCTTTCCCTACCGTCTGAACAACACAATTATTGGGAAGATAATAAGATTATCCAGGCTTTTGCTTCTTAAAATTATACTGAGGAACACAAACTGAATACTGTTTCCTATGCATTCATCTTAAAAACAAATAAGGGAAGTAAAAATGTGCCTCTAAGCTAATGAGGACCCTGAGACAGAGCCATAGATACATTTTCTCACTTGCCTAATGAGCAAAGTGACAGACAGTGAAACAGTTCACACTTGAGTAATTCTCTAGTCATCAGCAACTGCAGAGGGGCCCCTCCTGCTAGGGTTGTGGAGGGGGGTGGTCGGGAGATGTAATAAATAGAGCCTGGCTCTGCTGGCCAGAATAAGTTATCACAAAGAGAGAGGTCTTAGGGTACACTCCCCAAGGAAATTTAACCAGAAAAAAGAGCCCATTGAAGGCATCTCCAGCCTTACATTCAATTAGAATTAAATTAAAACAATGGAAAAAAGAAATCACCTGCTCCTCATCAGGCCAGCTGCCTGGAGGGGGTGGGGTAGCTAGGAATCTGGAAGGCAATGACCCCTCCCCACTGGGATCTACACACTGTTTTTAAACCATGCTGTCTTCACATGGAAGCATCCTTTCCGGGGAAAGTGGGCAAAGGTTAAAGGCAGTCAAGGTGGTGAGGAAGCGGGGTGTGTGTGTGTGTGTGCACATGCACACATGCGTGCAAGAGATAGAAAGCATCTTTTTATTGACTACTTTTAGCGAGTGTGCATAGGGCAAGCAGATCTTGCAAATTCACCACGTTTCCGGTTTGGTCGTTAGAAGGAAGGGAACTGAAACTTGTTCCTTGACAACTATGTGCCAGGCCCTGTTTGTCCTTATTGCAACCTCATGCTGACACTGGGAGTGGGCTCTGTGCTAGTTCAGTCACTTTAAAGGGGAATGAACTGAGGTCTCAGTCTGCTAAGCTATTTGCTGAAGCTCACATGGCCAGTAAATGGAAGCAGAGATCCAAATTTCAGTTTGCTTGGCTCCAAAGCCCAAAGCCTATGCTCTTTCTACTCAAAATCTCCCAGTATCCCTCACCAGGAGGCTGATAAAGGAGAAGTGCCGAGTGAGACGTTGGCCAGAGAAGTGGGAGCTGAGCTCAAAACATGAAGTCTCTTGTCCATTATCACTAGTTTAACCCTGGGCCCTAGCAAGTTGGTGTGATTCAGGACTAAAGCTCAACACTAGGGTTCCCAGAATGCCAAATATACAACATCTGCAATCTTCAGACATTTGTTTTGTTATCACTTAATATCACACATACATATGGCTTAAAACCTGTTCTAAATATTTAGCACATTCTGTGTCTTTTTATCTTTAGTGCTTTAATTGCCACAGTATCTTCAAAATTAGTGGGCCGACTCCAGCACTTAGAAGAGAGAAGCCTGTTTAATGCGTGCCAGTGCTCCGTCTTCTAGAGGTTCTTTACTTTATTCAAATTACTAATCATTTAGAGCATCACTAAAAGCCTTTTTCCCTTGCTCCCCATGCATGCTTAACCTAATTAACTATAAATGAGGAAAATGCTATCCACATTAAAAGGAAATGTTAACCTATAAATTATCCCACTATTTCTGGTGAGGCTAAGGACTCCTTTAGAAAGCTCAACTGTGGGGCAGAATTTCAGTTTATGTGCATTCCCTGCCCTCCCTCACTAGAATGGGCTGCAGAATCTCCCATTTCTGGTGGATTCCTTTGTCTGTATTTATATTTTCTTAAATTGACTCCCTTTGTGTTTGCTTACATACTCTCAGGAAACTAGAATAATCTATAAAATGCTCCCCAGGAGCCCACTGGGGTGAAAATCTATCAAGTGACAATCTAGATTTGTCCCTCAGTGCAGAAAATTCCTATTCTCATACACTTTTCCCAGACAGATCCCATCGTAGGAAGCCAACAGTGTCTTGAGAGCCTCAGATCACAGACCCCAAAGTATTCTCCCTCTGGCTGACCACACCTGACCCGGCCCTGTGATGGCTTCCTTCCGAGCCACTCCATTAGGGGGGTTGACACAAATAGGGCAATTCTTTTGAAAATTCTTGTCAGAAAGAATACCCATTAACACATTCATCTGAAAGACCAGATTAATTTGTCAAATTATCCTAGATTTGACCTTTGAGAGCTGAGGGCAGGCCTGCGTCAGAACAGAGTGTGGAACACGAAATTGGTTATGGAGCAGGACGAGAGGCTGAGAATGTGGATCATCCTCAGAAAACGCTGTCCAGGGAAGGCCTGAAGCAAATGGGCCAAGGGTGGAGGCCAAGTGACGGGGACAGAGAGGCGAAGACAAGGGCAGCAGTGCCCACAACAGGAATTCCTACTCTTCAACTTTGTTCGTAGTGGTCCCTACTTTTAATATATGTAATGTATTAAGACAGACAATTCTGAGGTTGTAGTAACAAGGGAAATGCAACTGGCACAGACAACTCCTGATTCTCTTTTTCATGACCCCCCTATTTGGGCTAACCTTTGTTCTGCTTGCCAAGTTCATGACAAACCCCAGTTCATTCCTGCAGCCATGCGGGAAACTCTAATCTTGGAAGGTATTGGAAGGCTTCTGCCCTGCAGTCTTGTTGTGGGTGTATGCCTCCAATTCCTACCCTGGGCTCCGTGAGATGGGGAGTAGTGGAGGCTGTGATCAGGTCACTGGGGAATACCCGAGTCCAAGCAGGCTTGACATCCACACGTGCAGTCAATTCTTGATTATCCACACCAATGGTCTGTGACCCAGGCCCAGGTAATCCCAAATAATTGACAATCCAAAAGGAATTTCTCTTTGGTTTTGGAATATGCTTTGCTTTTTCTAGCTGCAGATCCCTGCTCCCACTTACGCTTTCCTTGTTGGATATTAAGAATCATTTATGTTCCTTTAGTTGGGCACTTGGTCTGAGCAATGGCTTGAAGTCAGCTTCATATTGAAAATTTGCCTACTCTATAGACAAATGATTCCCTTGCAGGCAGTTGAATTTGACAGTATCATATATTGCATAAAGAATCATCTGTCCAGGCTAGTGTTGTTAATTCATTCATTCATTCACCCGTTTGACACACATGCATTGAGCTCCTACTGTGTTCTAGGACTGCACGATAAATTAGAGCTACCGAGATGAAAGATGGAGCCCTAGCTCTCAGGGGATGTACCTTCTAGTGGGGCTTAATGGAATAGATTTTAGTATTTTCCTCCGGACCTGCACAGACCCACTGCATATTCACTTCTTCCCATTTTCGGCTCCTCATCTAACTCCTTTTGTGTCAGGAGTTTCAATATTTTGGGGAAAGTGCTGTAGATGATTGCTGGGTTGCGCAGTGTTTCCCAGAGATGGGAAGAACCCAGGCCACTTTCATTTTTGAGGGTCCAGATATATTAAAAATAGAAGAGAGGCCAAAACAGGGGTGCAAATGTGTGGTAGATTTTAAATGTTTACATTTAATCAATTAATATTTTGATACTCCAAAATTCTAGTGATCATATAACTGCATTTGGATAAAATGTCAAAAGTCTAAATTCCAAGCCCTTTATGAATGTGAGATGTAGCTCCTCTCTTTCCCATTCCTCACTCATGCTCAACCCCTGCCAAGAAAAGCCCTGACTGTGGGGAAGGAGGTCTAAATGGGACTGAATGGGGAGTCATTTTAATGCTCAAAGGAACCTCTACAGACATGAAGCACAGTTGGTCCATGGCTCTGTGCCTTGTGGTCACAGGGAATAGTTCTCAGCGAGGCAGACACATCTTAAGCTCTTTACTCAAGAGGCATCAAATCAATTTGTTTCTACAAAGTTCTCCCTTTCCCATAGCATTAAAAGGACCCTAGCAGAGTGCCTGGCTAACAGCTACCACTCTGTTAAGCTCATCCCTTCTGAGTATCACCATCTTCTTCACTGCCACCTCCACACACACCAGTATTTATCCTTAGCCCTCTTATTGAAAAGCCCATGGAAGATAAGAAACTTCTGACAATGTGAAAATTGGAGTTAAGGCTCAGAGGTTGCTACTCATCTTATATTTTTGTTTCTGAACATAAAACCATAAAGAGAGCATGCTAAATAAATTTCTGGTGACATTTCACCCACTCAGTTATGATGGGTGCTGTATAATTATTTTTATCTCAATACCCATTGCTTATTAGCAACTTAGCAGGAATTCTCTCCCAGAGAAGATCAGTGTAATGTTTACAAACTTTTGTTTTCAGATAATAGGGATAGAAGGAGGCATTTTCTCTCTGTCTCTTTCCTCCTCCTAAATGTTCAGTGTTTGTTCGTGTTTGAACTCAGAAGTATTAACTCCCACAACCAATACCCTGGGTCCCCTGTGGTCTAGAAACGCAGACTAGTTAAGGCGTGTGAGTTGGGAAAGGACTTGGGCTGCTTTCATGGCTAATTTTGTGTATTTGAAATATCTGTCTAGGAGCCAGAATTATAGCTTCAGCTCTGCCTGTGGCCCTATTAATACACAGCTTAGCCCTTTGCTTCCTGGAAGAATCAGGCATCTTGTTCTTTTTTCAACTTCCTTCAGAGTGTCTCATGCTTCATTGCAAAAGATCTCCTCCTCCTTTGCCTTATACTTTAGTCTTTATTTCTGCTCCCAACGCCTAATTTCTTTATTTTTCTAGTTATTTCAGACAGGAGTGATTCACAAGTTAGGCAGACTAGAATCGAAATGCTTGTGGTTGCTAAGAGGGCATTCAGAAGTCAATCCTTTAATACACACATTTCCCACAGGAGAACTTGTGGTTTAGAGGCATTCTCTTGTTGTGTGTGTGTGTGTGTGTGTGTGTGTGTGTGTGTGTCTGTGTGTGGTTAAAGGTTTGTAGGTCGAATAGTCAGAACTGGAGGTTGGAAACCACAGAAAGAACAAGAGGAACGGACTTGTGGTTGTGAAGAAGCAGGTGAGGGGAGAAGGCCTCATTAGTCCCTCTAGTGGGGAGAGATGAAGTTAGCGCAAACTTTTGTGAAGTCAGACTCATTTTACACAGAATGTGATGATGTGCTGTCCATTGAGAGAAAAACTCATGGTTTAAATGAAAGCTAATGTTTTGCAAGCATTTATTGTGGCAGGCACTGCATAAGTGCTTTACATAAATGCATCTCACTCAATCTTTCTCAACATTTCTATGAATTGAACCTGTAAAAATCCCTATTTTACAAAGCCATGAAGGAGAGAAGTTAAGCATTGACCCTGGGTCTGTATGACTCTAGAGTCTGCGGGCTTGACAATCACCATGACACAAAACACATGCTTAGGAGCTATTCTCAGAGCACAGGTCATCCCTGTCTTTGTATTGACTGGGAGAGGGAAACCAGGACTAGTGCTGTAGTCTGTTCCAGGTCCATACTGCTGGGTAACACACTGCTATAAAACTTACCACTTTATAGTATCTCACGATTGTGTGGCTCAGAAATTTAGGCAAGACTCAGCTGGCAATTCCACTTCTGGTAGCTTTGACATAGGTCACTCACTGGTATTCAGCAGGTGGATGGGCTGGTCTAGAGGCTCCAAGACAGCTTCAGCTGCATGTCTGCTGCCTGGCGGGCACAGGTGAAATGTTGGGTTCATTTGAGACTGTGATCAATGTATGGTGGTCTCAGGCTGGTTGAATGTCTTATATGGCTGCTCAGGATCCTAGAAAGAGTATTCCAAGATTCAGAAATGAGAAGCTTGAGTCCTGGGCCCAGAGCTGGCGCAGCCTCACTTCTGTAGTATTCTCAAGCTTACTGAAAGGAGAGTCACTCCGCGCTGTCCCTACTCCCACGCTTTCCACATGTGCCCCACCCTGAGGCTCCTGCCCCCACCAGCCCTCTGACACTGCCCTCCTTGAGGGTCACCAAGGATCTCTTCGTCACTAAACTCAAATATCATTTTGTTCCTGTCCATATCTTACACAATTTCTCAGCAACAGCTGACTTTGCCAATCATTTCTTTCTTGCAACTCTGCTTTCTTGGCCGTTCACACTACCTTCTCCTCTGCTTTGTCTTCCCCCAGGGAGATCTGGCAATGTCCAGAGACATTTTCAGTCATCACAACCGGGGTGCTACTGACATCTAGTGGGTAAAGGTCAGTGTTATTGTTAAATATCCAATAAGGTACAGGATGGCCCCCACAACAAAAAAATTATCCGGTCCTAAATGCCAGTAGTGCTGAGGTTGAGAAATCCTGCTCTGGTTTTAAAAAGAGGGTGCTGGAGACAGGATGAATCTTGGCACAAAGGAAACTCACTAATGGCAGAGTTTCTGGCCTCCTTGGGGAGTTATCTCTGAAAAGGGACTCCTTTCTGGTAAACAGCATGGTGTAATGGAAGGGGAAGGGGTTTGTGGTCAATAGATCTAGGTTTAAATCCTAACTTTCCTAAAGTGGAAGTCATAATTTCTATTTTGTGGAGTTGTCTTGATGAACAAATCAGATAACCTATATAAAGTATACAGTAAGTTCATAAGTGGTAGTCCTCCCCCTTAAGTCACATGATATAGCAGATGTCATGATATAGCAAGAGGTGGCTGGCACAGAATAAGAGTTGAATAAATATTTGCAGGATGAAATACGAATAAACTCATTGCCTTACTCCTTAAGAGGTTGGTTGCCATGAGAGCTCTCGAGCTAGAAATGATTTATTTTTTTTCTGTCCTTTTTGGACCTAAGGTTTAAAGATAAGTTTCACAACTCTGCCTCATAGTCTGGCCCCATCGGTATAATAGCTAGTGAGGTTTTATGAGGCTAGGCCATTGGCTTGGCATGCAATCCTCCAATTAGAGGGCATGTGACTGCCCATAATATAAAACAGGAAATATGGATAGCTTTGTTCTCTTGTGGACACAGCAAAAGTGGCAGAGAAGAATAATAAATTCAGAGACCTATGTGGTATCTCTTGCCCTCAATATTGACACTAATTATGAAAAGAAAAGTTTGTATATTTGGGCATGGGGAGTGGTCTCTTCCCCTTTACCTTTTTGGTGCCTATGAACAAGGCATCAACCTAACTTTCTGCTGAGATTCAAAGACAGAATTACCATGGAGACCACCTCCTTGGGATTTTATATAGTACAAAATCATTGACATTAACATCTCCCTATATCTCGTTGTCTTGTTCTGATTCACCTTCCATATTGTAATCAAGGTAAGCTTTTGGAAATACACACTTTATCATGATACAATCCCCTACTTCCTATTAAATAAATTTCAAAATGTGTCATACAAGCCCCCATGTGATCAGGCCTTTCCATCCTTTGCTTCAGACTTCAACTCACCTCCCTACATCAAAGCCCCTTCATAGAGCTATGTCTCTCTCCTTCATGGTCCTTGGCAAAGCTATACAATGGTTCATTTGTTAGTGTCCTTCTTTGATTAGCATCAGTCTCTCTCTCATAAACTCTTTGCTCCATGACAGCTGGGATTGTGTATCTTTTAGCTTTCATAGTATCCCCAGAGCCTGGCATATCCCCCGAGCCTGGTTCAGTCAAGGCTTCCTAAATAAATGAATATTTAAACAGAATAGATGATATCATTAGTAAACATTACTTTCCTACTTCAGCCAAGGACCTAACCAAAACCCACTTTTTTTTCTTCTAACTTTTATTTTAGGTTTGGGGGCTACATGGTGCAGGCTTGTTACATAAGTAAACTGCATGCCACTGGGGTTTGGTCTACAAATGATTTCATCACCCAGCTAGTGAACATAGTACCTTATAGGTTGTTTTTCCATCCTCTCCCTCCTCCCACTCTTCACCCTTAAGTAAACCCCTGTGTCTATTGTAGTTCCCCTCTTTGGGTCCGTGTATATTTAATGTTAAAATCTACGTTTCTCTAAATATGTGACTACCACTTCTACACCAAGGAAGGTGTGAGATATAAACAGTACAAGTTTACTGATGATGATGATAATGATGATGATGGTAATAGCTATGTAATACTAATATACAATTAAATAATAAAATAATTATGTAAAACAGTTAAATCTTCATTAATATTTGTTGAGTGCTTGCCCTGTGCAAGATACTATACTAGGCAATGGGGATAAGCTCTTGAGCAAAATCAGACATGGTATTTTTCATGCATTATCTTATTTAATAGGTCTATTAATTAGGCACAATTATTTTCCCATTTTGTAGATGAGAAATTGTGACATTGGAAGCTTAACTAAATTGCTCATGATCATACAGCCCATAAATTGGTGTGATATAGCAGTTATTTGAACCCAGGAGTGACTCCAAAGTTATTAACCATTACATTGTATAATTTTAGAAGAAAAGAGATTAAGTTAGGCCTAAAAGGTAACATCTGTCGGCAAGTGCCGCAGATACTAATAGATGCACCAGCATCCTCAATGGACTGGGCATTATGACACACCAGACACTGTTTAAGGTGTGGAATATATGTTTTCTCTAATCTTCACAGCGATTCTAGTGGTAGGTATTATTATCCTCATTTTACAGGTGAGTCACCAAAGGCTCAGGTAGGAGAAAGAGGCAGGGAACAGGGCAAAGTCAGGTGAGATGCTTGAAAACTTCCCAGCTCTTGAAGTCTTTACAGTATAACTTTTGAATTATATTTTAGACAGGAAAACTTTCTGAATTCAGACTCAATAAACCCAGAATTTGTAATATTGAGACACTGAATCATAGACTTTTACAACTGAAGAAGACCTGAGGGATTATCTAGTCTAAGCTCTTCATGGGGCTTCTGATTGAGTATAAAATTGGATAAATCTTAGGTAGCTCAAAACTTTTATTTTACTCATATGTTATGATTTATAGGCCAATCACAACTTGCTATTTTGAACAACCTACTCAATTTGAGTGAATTAGTAGCCATTTCAATTTATAACTACGTTTGTATGTAGGAAAAGTATTTTTCATCATAAATATTTTACATTTGTAATATTTACTAATTCAGATAGGAGTTTACAAACAAGGTTCCTCTTAGTGGAAAAATGAGATATGAATGATATTTTATTATCCAAAGAACTCTCAGGACCTGAGGCACACATATTCCAGAGTAGAAAAGCACATTCCCTAAGTAAAATAGAAGTCTTCTCTTTCTCTCTCCCTTCCCCTCCTCACTATTTCTATTTCTTTTATTTCCGTGCCACTGCTGCATTCTATTGTCTCGGACAAGTGAGGCTACATTACATTTTAAAACTTTTGTCCTTTGGTCATCCATAGGACCTAGAATGCTTCCCACTCCCAGGTCATTAAAAAAAAATAACTTGGGTAGAAAAGATTTTGTTATTGGTGAAACTGAAGGCTCACCTGAATTTACTTTAATGGAAAACCCTAACTCCCTAGGGGCAAATGTCTGCAAAGATATCACTGGGAGCTCAGAGGAAAATATTATGTTCTAACCTTTTAAAAATTAATCCAACTATTAAGAGGGATCCCAACTGTATTTCATTCAAGCCATAATCTGAAAGGTATGATGATTAAAAGCAAGACAAATGTAGTGTCATAAGCAAATGTCATGCCATAGATTTACCTACCAACAAGACATTGGCATGGTTCAGGTCAGAGGTTAATTAAAGACATCGAAAGGTCATTCTGTGATTAGGTGAAAGCAGGGTTTTAATAGGGCATCAGTCCGACCCACACTGACAGAAGATTTATGCCAGCCGTGATGACATCGCCACGAATCCTGCTGATAACAAGAGCCTCAATATTGGCCTGAACAGAATGATGAATGGAGCACATATCTCCTCACACTTCTCATTACAAGCTCTTTCACTCCTGGTGGCACTTAGCAGCATTTATTTACTGAGGTTTGAAGGTGTGGGACAGCAGAACAGGATATCTAATACTTTTAAATGTAGACTTGTGATATAAAAATGAAACAAGAGATAAGATTAGGTCTTTGAATAATTGCACAGCTTTTCTTCCAAGATTATATTCACTAGTACTAACATTATACCCCCTCCATGTTCTGCCAGTGTGTGAGCAGTTCAAGAAAATTAATTGTCTGAGGCAGAAGGTCAGAGGGAAAAAATTACTGATAAGCATTAACCATGCTATAAAATAGCACCTCACCACATTTTGCCTTCCACAGCCCTCAGTATGTGAACAAAAGATAATATAAAGAAAAGGATATACACATTTCCCCCGATGCCATATTTAAAGTTGTTAAGTGCTGTTTTTATTTGGATTAGATCAGGTAAAGAATCTAGAAGGCCAAATAAATGAAAAAATAAATAAAAATCAAACAAACAACTTACAATATTCTCAGCTGAAAGCAAATATAAGAGAAACTAAAACCCTGATGAATAACGTTTACTTTTCCACGAAACTCCTTTTCAACATGTTATATATTTATCAAACCACCAGAGTGTAAATTCCATGAATAAGTCCTATCATCTCTCAACCAGTAGACACCATGAAAATTGTAACTACAGAAAATTGTTAGTACTATAAAAGGCTACTTTCTAGAGATCTACATATATCTATTTCTGCAATTTCACAAGAGAAAATAAAATCATAATCTTTTTGCTTGGGCCACGAACAGGGGCCAGGCCAGGATAGGATCACATCACATCTAACCCCAAGCCAATGCTCCCATTAGTTCAGAAACGAAGATGAGTCACTCTGACGGAAGTGATGGAGCTGGTGACCTGCTACAGGACAGCTGTGAGTCTTGTCTTTCCTTTTTTGAGGCAATTGTATTTGTGGATAGAACAAATTTTAGGTGGCTTTACACCAATTAATAATCCAGTCCAGCACATACAACTGCTCGGAGCCATGAAAATGCATATATGCATGTGTCAACCACATACACAACTTTCAGTCCTGCTCCTCGGCACTGAACAAACTAAATACACATTTTCAGTGGTGGATTTAACCCCATCTGAGCATATAAAAGCCATTAATAAAGAGGGGGATTTCCTGGTTGACTTTTTGAAAAGAGACTTCTTTCGGCACTTTTAGCTTAGGATTTTCGTTTGCCCTGACAAATGTTCACGGGAGAGGTCTTAAGAATAGATAATATGGCCTTGCTTCTTGTCCCTTCCAGTCTGATCCATTGGAGGTTTATTTATGTAAGCATCCACCAGCATTAAGATGACAGGCGGTTGGAGAGCAGTCCTGCCTGGGATGACAGGTCTCAGCCAGGCTACTCGTTCCACCCAGATGCACGGAGTTGGACCGGGATTCCAAGTGGCCACTAGGAAGATTGGCGTGATGGCCATCAGAAAACTGTATTGATCAATTTTTGCCAGCCCACATTCTGTCCGCTAGTACACATGGAGAGCTTCAGTCTTGTGTGTGGTGAGAGAGGGGGTTGTAAATGCTTTGGGGCAGTTGGAATCAGTGTACTGTATAGTTTATGGAAAGAGTACTAAGGTTATATAACTTGTGTAAAAAAAGGATAATGTTTCCCCAGCTACCACTGAGAAATACAGTCATGTGTCGCATAACAACATTTTGGTCAATGATGGGACATACATACAACGGTGGCCCCGTAACACAATGGAGGTGAAAAATTCCTATGGCTTAGTGGTGCCACAGACTTAATGTTGTGGCACAATGAATTACTCACATATTTGTGTTGATCTTGGCATAAACAAACCTACTGAACTTCCAGTTGTATACAAGTATAGCACATAAAATAACATACAATTATGTTCTGTACATATTTCATAATGATAATAAATGAACATGTTACAGCTTTACTGTACTTTTATCATCATTTTAGAGTGTACTCTTCAACTTATATTTTTAAAAGTTAACTGTAAAACAGCCTCAGTAGGTTATTCCAGAAGAAGGCATTGTTATCCTGGGAGATGACAGCTCCATGCATGTTACTGTCCCTAAAGACCTTCTGGTGGGACAAGACGTGGAGGTGGAAGACAGTGATATTTAGGACCTTGACCTTGTGTAAGCCTAGGTTGGTGTGTGTGTTTGTGTCTTAGATCTTAACAAACAAATTTTAAAAGTTAAAAAATATTTAAGAATAGAAAAAAGCTTATAGAATAAGGATATGCAATTTTTGTACATCTATACTCTTTAAAGCTAACTGTTATTACAAAAGAGTCAAAAAGCTTAAAAAGAAGTTCAGAAAGTGAAAAAGTTACAGTAAACTAAAGTTAACATACTATCAAAGAATTAAAACATAAATTTAATGAAGCTTCAGTGTACAGTGTTTATGAAGTCTACAGTATGTACGGTAATGCTATAGGCATTCTCATCCACTCACCACTGACTCTTACTCACCCATAGCAACTTCCAGTCCTGCAAGCTCCATTCATGGTACGTGCCCTACAGAGGTGTACCATTTTTAATCTTTTGTACTGTATTCTTGCTGTACCTTTTCTATGTTTAGATATGCTTAGGTACACAAATAGTTACCATTGTGCTGCAGTTGCTTACAGTATTCAGTATAGTAACATGCTATACAGGTTTACAACCTAGGAGCAATAGGCTCTCCCATACAGCCTAGGTGTGTAGGAGGCTGTACCATCTAGGTTTGTGTATGTACACTCTATGATGGTCACACAATGATGAAATTGCCTAATGATGCGTTTCTCAGAACATATCCCTACGGTTAAGTGATGTGTGGTTGTAAGTTGCCACCCTTTTGAGGTTTATCTTACTTTCAGAGAAAATTTGGAGCTAACCAATGTAAACAGCCTGTGTCCACTTCCTATCTCAAACCACTAGACTGAAGTGGTATGAAAACAACATGATGTATTTTACTTTCTCCTTGTTGACACCAGGAAAAAGCATTCTCTTACAGGGAATTTTGGGTTAATTGTGCTTTAAAAAATTCAATTAGCTAGCTTATTGATAACCTATTCTGTGCTAGGTACTACAAAGGATTCAAAAAGTACAAATCATAGCCCTGCTCTTAGGAGGCTTGAAACTCATTGAGAAGACCTGTGGAAACATCGAAGTATAAGTATCAACACGAAGCAAGGCTGCATGTGATTATTAGAGAAATGGTATAGACCAGAGTTCAGCAAGCTTTCTTTGTAAATGACAGATAGTAAATATGTTTGCTTGCATGTTATATGTTCTGTCTTAGTTACTCAATTCTGCCACTATCACAAGAAACCTGCCATAGATAGTATGTACATGAATGGGCATGACTGTGTTCCAGTAAAATTGTATTTATAAAAATAGGTGGTAGGCTGAATTTGGCCAGAGGACCACACTTCCTGACCTCTACTATCCATGTTAAATATTATGAGTATTCAGAAAAATGAGGAAATGTTACAGTGGGTGGAAAGGGAAGTCTTCATGCAGTAGCAGGGGATTGAAGACTATGTAGGAATTAGCGTACAGAGGAGACATTGTTGTTGGGAGCACGGTGTAATCAAAAGCTACATGTTCTAGGAAGGCTCCATGTAGTGATTAGTGGGAGTAAAAATGGAAAAAGTGGGCCTCTCCATGAAAGCCACCCAAGAACGAAGGGCATTCCACTTCTGTCAGACAACTGCCCAGAAATTATACGCATAAGTCAGGTCCTGAGCTGTATTTTCCTAAAACCATGGTGCCCTGGTTAGGTCCTTTTACCTTTCCACTTGGCTGTTTTTCTAGCCTATCTCCTTCTGCAGCATTGGCATTTCCGGCTCCAGAATATAGAGATGCCAGCCCACAGGAGGGATGACTTTAGAGTTTTATGAGTATTTGGGAGTGTTTCTTTGTGATGTTTTCTCCATATTGTCAAGAGCTTGGCCGTCAATCCAAGTTATCGAGGTAATTCTGAATGTCTCTGTGTCTCTGATGACAGGAGCTCCCAGTTTAAGCCAAACCCTTAAGTCAAATTGGCAGCATTTCTTAAAGTATATCAATAGAATACTAGTTTGCCCAGATGATTCCAGGAAAGAGGGTTCTTTGGTGCAAACCATGCTTCCTCTTGAAGACTGACAAAGTACACTGGTAAATTAAAGGGCATGAGAAATCCTTTTGCAAAGACATCCTTTTAACTTGTACAACTATAACTTTTCCCAACATTTGACCACAGAACCCTTTTCCATGGAGCATCTATGAACATCTCATAGAACTTATTTTGGAAAACAACAATTTAGGGAAGCAGATGTGGAAGTAAATATTGGTAACAGTTACTAGTCATGGCTTCAAGTTAACATGAAAGACACACATGCACAGGGGCACACACAGAGGTGTGGGAATGAGAGAGATTTAAAAACTCCAGTGACTCTTGAGGGATATAAGCAAAGGGTAGAATTGAGCCTTCTTATTTATTGTAGTTACTTAAAGGTGTGGGAATGAGAGAGATTTAAAAACTCCAGTGACTCTTGAGGGATATAAGCAAAGGGTAGAATTGAGCCTTCTTATTTATTGTAGTTACTTAAAAAGTCTACCCACTCCTCATCCTCAATGTGCCAAGCAAGTGTGGGTGAACGGGAGTACTAAAATGCTGACATATGAGAGCAAAAAATGGGGAGCAGAGTATTTAAACTTATTTTCTTCGTTTTTCCTTCTTGCTGATGTTAAACTTCTGGCTTTGTTTCCTTTTTTCATATCTGTCTGGAGCCTTTGTTTGACTGAAACCATGAACATGATTGTCATCTTGAGCTATTCTTGGCAGGCAGGACAAAGCTTAGAGGGAAAACAAACGTATGATTAGCAAGTACATAAACATCCCAATTCAAGGCTAACTCCCCTCATCTGTAGAGCGGAGAAAGAGGTGTGCAGAGGAGCGAAGCAACCATGAATTTCATTGAAGCATCTGGAGAATTCACTGGGAGATTCTGTGAAATTTGCTGCAAACAAGTCAGACATTATAATCTAATTAACCATAATCGTATGTCGAAGAGGCTCTAGGTAGCGTCTCATAGCATTTTCTTTTTCTTCTTCTGTATGCTTTCGGGACATCCTAATTTTTATGCACTGCATTGTTCTCTAGTTCTGTCGACTCATTCACCTAGTATTTATTA
This sequence comes from Macaca thibetana thibetana, assembly GCF_024542745.1. Classification (NCBI taxonomy): domain Eukaryota; kingdom Metazoa; phylum Chordata; class Mammalia; order Primates; family Cercopithecidae; genus Macaca; species Macaca thibetana. The sequence goes on from NC_065589.1 coordinate 115,495,446, forward strand.
AGGACCTACTAGATAACAAGCACTGGCAAATTAATGAAGGATACAACATGATCCCTGCCTTGGAGAAGCTGATAATCCAGATGCGGAGAGAGACACTGGAACCAATAAATGTAATCAAGTGTTATAAATGTTATGTGGATATCTGCATAGGGATAGGACAATCCAAAAAAGGCAGTTGTCAGTTCTACCTGAAATGCCAGGAGAAGTTTCATGCAGGATTCTGTTCTGTAGAACAGAATCTTGAAAAATGAGCAAGTGGGAGACAACAAGCAATCTGTACCAAACAATCTTTGCGTCCTCCAGAAATATTTTGCGGGTTGGTTCCATGCATATTCGGATGACCAGAACATTCTTGAACCCATTCCATTCCTATAACATCTTGTAATTGAGAATACTGTAGCACCAGGGGTCTTTAAAGAGGTTTATGTGAACTCTAGAGTGGGGGGTGTTCAAGGGGATCCACTAGACTGGGGAAAAAATGCCAAAACTTAAAAAATTTTATCATATCTCTTTGAAACGTCTATTTTTGAGACCGTTTTATAATGTGCATATAGTGAAATAGTACATGTTTATAATTTATAAATAAATATAGCTATTGAAGGTGCATGGTGTTGTTTGTTTGTTTTACTAATGGAGCACATGATCAAAAAACTCGTAGACCATCAGTACTCATTATTCATCTATGAAGTAATTACATTCTGAAGTTTTAGGTGGACATGGAGTTTTGAGAACACTCTTCAGCTCAGACCAATTTAAATATATGTTATTATCATTATTATAATTTTAGAAACTGGGTCTTACTCTGTCACTCAAGCCAGAGTGAAGTGGTGCAATCATAGCTCACTGTGGCCTCAAATGCTAGGGCTTAAGTGATCCTCACTCCTCAGCCTTCAAGTAGCTGTGACTACAGGCACACAACACCATGACTAATTTTTAAATTCTTAGTAGAAGTGGGGGTCTCGCTATTTTGCTCAGGATAGTCTCGAACTCCTGACCTCAAGTGATCCTCCCACCTTGGCTTCCCAAAGTGCTGGGATTACAAGTGTGAGCCACTGTACCCAGCCCTGAATCTGTATTATTGATATGCAAAATGCTATATTTAGTTAAAAATACATTAAATAGCAGTACGCCTTGTGTGGTTCCATTTTTATATTTAAAAAGTGTATGTTAATATTTGTATATACATACATAGAAAAATGTTTGGAAGAGCATACACCAAAATGCTAATGATTATCTCTGTGTGGCAGGACTATGAGTGACCTGTGTTTCTCTCTATTCTTTGCCATACAGCCTGAATGTTCTGCTATAAAGAGAAAGTTTTTTAAAAAATTTCTAATTCCTTTTTTTTAAAAACAACTCCATTTTTGACTCAACATTTCCCTACATTGCAATGATGAATTATGAAGCCCTATATCATTCTTAGTATCATCAATACTTTTGATGCTTACAGAAAATCGCTTGGTGAAAAAAATGCTTAGAAAGGATTTTGCTTTATGCTTGTAAGAACAGCACTTCATCAGCTGTGTCTTTTGTCACTAGGTATATCCCTCTGTCCCCCAATTAACTACAAAAAGCCCCTAAGTCCAATTTTTAACTTCTTGGTTACAGTTGTACATCTTTTTCCTCAATAGAATCTTTAGATATCAGGCAAAAGGTTTTAAAAGTATTTTACAGTGTTAATTTAATGTTAATTTTTCTTTTCCACAGGCAAAACTTCATCTTCTCACTAACGTTGTGACCCAAGGAAAAGACTGTCTTACATTTCTTTGCCTTTCTACTGTGGCAACCTAGCTCTGAATAGAACTCAGCTAAAAAAAGTGGTTATCTGAATGACTGATCTCTCTATATAAAGATACCTTTTAAAAATAAATGTTTGGGCCCGGTGCGGTGGCTCATGCCTGTAATCCCAGCACTTCGAGAGGCTGAGGCAGGCAGATCACTTGAGGTCAGGAGTTCATGACTAGCCTGACCAACATGGCGAAACCCTATCTCTACTACAAATACAAAAATTAGCCAGGCATGGTGGCATATGCCTGTAATCCCAGCTTCTCGGGAGGCTGAGGCAGGAGAATCACTTGAACCTGGGAGGCAGAGGTTGCAGTGGGCTGAGGTTGCACCGTGGCACAACAGCCTGGGTGATAGAGTGAGACTCCATCTCAAGAAATAAATAATTAAATAAATAATGTTTGGTTCCCATAATTATCTAACATTTTATGAGTAACTGAAAGGTTTTCCCTGGTATATATGTTTTCTATTTGCTGCAAATCTATTTTTCTCAACATCTTAGTCACTGATATGATACAGTCAGCTATTTGGATGGAATTCTCTCTCTACTTGCCATTTCTATGTTAGAGTTCCAATCCCTAGGAATGTGTAGACTATTTTTGTCACTACCTTTGCAATTTTAGTTTCATGTTTTGTAATATGAAAAAAAAAAAACTTTGGAGACTCTTAAGATTAATGTTGAGAATATTAACCGATATATGTGTGTGTATATATGTGTATATATACACATGTATACACATGTGTATATATATTTTATGTATATATATACACATAAAATCTGCTATGAACCCCTACCAGGCTGAGAACTCTTTGAAGGCACAAACTGGATTTCCTTCCTTACTATAACCCACGTGTAGCACCTTACTGTGTAGATACTTGCCATTGTTTACTCCACTGCGTTGCTGCAGATTTTTTAATAGGCCCTTGAACCCTCTACACAGTTGACCCTGGAATGACACAGGTTCGAACTATCCCGGTCCACTTATATGCAAATTTTCCTCTGCCTCCGACACTCCTGACACAGTAAGACCAACCCCTTTTCTTCCTCCTCTTCCTCAGCCTCACCAATGTAAGATGAGGAAGATGAAGTCCTTTATAATGATCCCCTTCCACTTAATGAATAGTAAATATATTTTCTCTTCTTTGCAATTAGTATCTTTTTTCTCTATTTACTTTATTGTAAGAATAAAATACATAATACACATATAAAATATGTGCTAAACAACTGTTTACGTTATAAGTAAGGCTTCTGGTCAACAGTAAGCTATTGTAATGGTAGTTAAGTTTTGAGAGATCAAAAGTTATGCAGGGATTTTCGACTATGCGGGGGGCTGGTGCCCTTAACCCTGCATTGTTCAATGGTCACCTGCGTTTGTTTTGTGTATGAGGAGAGGAAGGCTAATATGTCCTACTCAACCATCTTGGTGATGTCACTGCTCTGTACCTAGCACTGTATCTGGCCCATGGCACTCACTGAATGTACTCGCTAATGTGACTTCTAAGATGCTAGACCTCTCATCAGCCTTATTAGACTGAAATTCTGAATATTCCTTTCCCATCAGGGATGAGCAGTGACAGTCTCTGGCTGAGGCCAAGGAGAAAGAGGGCCAGGAATTCCTTCTTACCCTGCTTCTGAGCATGCAAACTCCCCCTTGGGATATAAAGCATGCAAGTGTCTTGTCCCTCAGCTCTGGACACACTTACCTCTAACGTGTGATTTAGGGATGCAAGAAGATAAACAGTGGGAAAAGGAATTTCTTTAGCGAATATGAAAAGAATTAAAGGTCAAGAACATATTGCCAGCTCCCTGTCTATCCCACCCACCTCAGTCTCAGCCAGACACAGCATGTGAAACACTCCCCCTGCCTCTACACTTCTAACCCCTGCCATACATATTCTGAAAAGGAACACCATGTTTGAACACCATGTGTGGCTCCTGGGGCGAGCAAACCCAGGACGCACATGCTCTGACAATGTCCATGAGCTCCACCAACCTCTAGGAAGAGTGTACTGATGGATTGCACTTACATATTATTTGGTGAGTGTGTGGGGAGGGGCTGGCTGGGGACAGCCAGGGTGAAATAGGCTCAGTGTTTCAGGAGGGCCAAGCACAAATACTTGATCCCATCATTTCTTGAAGGGACTGTGAGGACCACAGAAGAACTTTGGTTTACACTGTGGGAGCAGCTGTTGCCTCAATGCCAATGGTAATTTCTTCAGCGGTGGTAGTGAGACAGAGTCCTAATTGTAGAGGGAATTCTCCATCCCTTTCTCAGACTACAAAAAAGATACAGTGCCAAAGCCTGCTGGATGTTACCATTGTATGACTGCTGGCATGCCTGGCCTTGGTATTGTGTTTTAGCAATTGTCTCTCAGAGAAAGAGGCAACATTTGTTAAGAGAGGAGAACAGATTACTGGGTGGCTTCATTTAGAACAGTCTTCCGGATAATATCAGAAGTAGAGCACACCTTCTTGCTAGAATATAAAAGAAAAGAAAGCAGCTGAATCAATTGGGAAGCTGAATAACTGAACAACATCCCACATAATTATTGGAGCAGCAAAGAAATGCCTATGTTATTTGCATCATTTCTTGCTTCAAAAAAAGAGAAGCTTAAAAACACCAATAAAGACAGATGTAAAATCTCTGTTTCAAGACTCCCAGTTGATACTGATAGATTCCTGTTGAAAAAAAAAAAGATGTTTCCAAAAAGTAAAATAAAATCTTACTGCAAATATAGTAAAATTGCAAAGGAGGGGAGAAAAGTAGCCCCAGATTTGTGAGAAATGTCAATCTGTAAAGTCCATTATCCAAAGACCTTGTACATCAATACTAGATTTGAATTATGGAGCTGGGTTGCACCTTCATTTACATGGTATTTCCCCAAGTAGCCAGATAATATCAATATCTTGCATTTATATGATGATCATCTTCCCAGATGGCTTCATTAAATTGTATGTTTTATGAGACCCACTTTCTGAAATGTGGTCATCTCTGAATGAGAATGATGCTCCTGGGTAACTTGGGGCAAGGGAAAAATCGTGTTTTGCATTTATGCTGTCTTTCTATCAGTGATCATAAAAATCTTCAGTTAGCAAGCATTTCCTGAGCATCTGCGTGGGCAGAGCCCGAAACGAGACTCTATGTGGTAACATACGGAAGATTAAAAGGTGTGGTCCCAACCCTCCAATACCTCAGTCTCCATTAAGAACAATTTTCTGTTTCACAAATGTGAAAACTTGTGGCCAGACAAGTTTAGAGAATTGGAGAAGATCATGCAGTAAATTTGTTCCAGAGACAGGAGCCCTTATTTCTAGGACTGGGTCTACATAGTTTTGAGAATAATACCTAAAAATGTTTAAAATATGTCAAACCTGCATTTAAGTGTTAACACTTTGGTTTTTGTTAAGGGAGAAAAGACCAGTTCCCAAATAGGAAAATGAAAAAGCGTCTGTTACATTGTCAATATGAATTTGTAAATATTTCTAAATATCTAAGACTTGTGGTAATTATAGTGGAGGGACAAAAGGAAGGCAGGCTTCCAACTCTGAAGAATTTGGCTGATTTTAGAAGTAAAATCATTGCTGATATGTGGTAATTTCAAAGAAATAAGAAGTCTCCCTTGTGCCTTGAATGAAGATTCAATTTGTCGGCTTATTTCTTCCTACCTTGTAAAATTGCAAGTACTCTGGGAGGAGTCCCACATTCAGTCAACCAAGAAAAATGTCTGGCACACGCCAATCACTCCGTGAACAAATTATGAGAAATTTAAACTGTGTAGATGAGTTTCTCATAGCCTTTCCTGAGAACCTAGATTTTAATGGGTTTGGAAGTAGTGTGGAGTGGGTAGAGGTCAGAGGTAATAGGTGCCAAGGAAGGAAAGAATAGCCAAGAGTGAAAAGGAAAGCCTAGGGGTTGGGGAAAACTACTCTTTTTAATCTTGTTTAGGGACCACGGTGTGCAATGTACTGTATATCTAGAGATATGGGGATACAAGACTAGTATACTTACAATACCTGCAAGCATAGAGATTAGAAATCTCAACTCTAATTCTGATCAATTTGGGATTTGGGGCAAGTCACTTCACTATACCTGGGCTACAGATATTCCATCTGTTAAACAAGGATATAGACTAGATAATCTCTAAGGTCAATTTCTATTACAGAGGATTCTGTTATTCTAGCTATATGAGAATACGGGACCATTTGAAACAGGAAGTAGAAGAAGAGTTGTTCCGATGCTTACTTATCTTGGTGGAGAGAAGAGACAACATTAAAATCTAAAGTCTAATAATCCTTTCTTAGTGTAAGTCTAGTCTACCAATCAAAATATATTGGATTCTATACTGTCAACCATAAAAGACCTCAGCCAACTTCAGATGCATTTTGAATAATGGAAGATTCATCTCTGTTCTAGAATTCTATACTTTTTTTCTTTCTTAAATTAGAATATTTTTAAGAAATGTCTAACTTGCGGTTCTATCAGTTGGTAAATAAAGCTTTTAAATGTTTACTTAAAAATTAAACTGTTATCTCCAAAACATTCTACATTTCAAAAACCTTTCTCACGAAATAAAAATGCTAGATTATATATTAAAATTACAGGTACTGCAGGAATTCAGAAAGTAGAAAGATCTTTGTGGTCATTAGGTAACCAGGAAAACCTTCAAAGTAAAAACGAGGTTTAAAGTTGGGCCCTGAAGGAACTTAAGACTGGAATTTTTGCAGAAGGGGGCTTTCTAGTTTTAAGAGGATCTGCCAAAGAGCAGGGCTTTCCAATGCACACAGATGAACTATAATGCTTGAGGATGAAGTTTTCACTGCTCCATGACTACTAAGAAAACTAAAGGGCAATGTAGTCAGTATGTCCAATAACTAAATCAAAGTAATTTAAAGGGCTACTCCTTATTCTGAGATAGTGTCCTTCCTCATTTTAGCGTTAAAACATCCTTTTATAAATGATAGTGGTAGTAGATAATAGTTGTTTTCTTCTTATTATTTTTTCAGATGAAGTCTCTCTGTTGCTCAGGCTGGAGGACAGTGGAGTGATCTTGGCTCAGTGCAACCTCTGCCTCCTGGGTTCAAGCAATTCTCCTGCCTCAGTCTCCCAAGTAGCTGGGATTACAGGCACCTGCCACCATGCCCAGCTAATTTTTGTATTTTTAGTAAAGATGGGGTTTCACCATGTTAGCCAGGATGCCTTGAACTCTGATCTCAAGTGATCTGCCTGCCTCAGCCTCCTAAAGTGCTGGGAGTACAGGCGTGGCCAGATGTTTTCATTTTGAAGTGATGGTATCAAATTTGTCCTCCATATGATGGTCTCTCTTGTTCTTTCTCTTCCTTTGAGATTTTGCTGGCCAATGAAATCTAAAGATCTGTGGACTACCAGGTAGGTGAGTATTTCTAAAATGTTTCCTTTATTGTAGCCTTTATTCATGTACACCAAGAAGTCAAGCACAGCTTTCTAGCAAGAGAAAGAACCACTTAATTTTAGAATTTTGTTTTGCTCTTCTTGTGATACTGTCATGGTAGTAAACGTTGATCAGGCTTAGCTGTGATGTTGATAGAGTCAAGCTTAATATGCTAGACCTAGGATGTGTTTCAGGCCTTTCGGTGACATAGCACCTAGAAAACAACATCTGCTTCGTTTTCAACTTTTACTTGGTTTCCAACCCATATTCCACGTTGGCAGCAGATCAGCTGCTAAAGTGTTTACCAAAGTCCTTGCTTTGTAGAGATTAAATAAAGAAACGATTTCATAATTCTCTCTCATTCCATTGATGTAGAGTGACTAGATCATTAGATTTGCAGTATAAGCATGCCAAGTTTTTTTCTCAGAAGCCAGTCTTGGGCATTCAAAGTACTGCTTGCCTCCTCTCCTGGACACAGGGTATTCCCGCCCCTCTAAGCCACCAGGTATATATTCATTTCCCTCTGGAGGAAACTGTGAGGACACTGTTTTAGAACAAAACTTTACGGTCTTCCATTTCCACAGCTGCCGTTCTATCTTTTGGTCCCTGACTAAGGAGTACAGGGGAACTTTTCATTATGGTAATAGGGCTTGTGCTCTGAGAAGAGATAATGAGCTTGCTATATTTTAATTGGAAAATTGTGTATGTGTTTTTATTAGCTCACTATGATCACTGAGCTGATATGGGAAAAAAATAGAAACATAAACTCTGATTACATTTATTTCAATCCAGAGATGAAGGAAACAAAGGCCCAGGTTGGGTAGTAACTGGCTCAAGGTCACCTAGCAATTAGCTGAAGTACAAGGACTTGAAGTTGATCTAGTGTTCTCTCTCCTACCTCCCTCCAATACCCCATCGGAATTGAAATCATTGCAATAGCCACTGCCAAGTACTTAACAATGGATATTTGATGGTGGTCCTTTAAGTCTGCACCAGGGTGGTTTTTAGTTTTTTACTTCATCAGCACAGGAAGGCAAGGACATCGCACTGACTCTAATATTTCATCCTTAGCTCTGGATTCCCTTGGTTTTACATTTCTGACTCTTCCCTCAGTTTCTTGTAGGGCTTTATGATTTAATTTAATTTCAGCTTATGGCTGGCTTTGGTACCCAGAAGAGTGGTAATTTGTCCTTTAAATTATTCACCCAGGGGAGTCGGTGTTCTTAGAAAACGAAGCGGGGAGAACCTATAAGCTTCGTCCCAGCAGAGGGATACATGACACACACTGATGCCTCACTCACTTGTTCTTCTCCCACAATACCTTATCTCCCATGTTCAGCCTTGGTTCCTATAATACCTTGTATTTCTGCGGCGCTTTTCACATTAACAAATAAAGCAATTTACAGCATATTTACACACTGACTAGTGACTAATTATACACCTGCAAGCACTGCAATCACTCCAGACAAGCAACATTCCTCTACATTAGCTTCCCTGTAGGAAGGTGTCTTAGAGCTGTTTGCAGAGAGAATTCGGGGCAACAGTCAGTCTTGGCTCTGACACTCAGTTGTTATATAATCTAGGATGCACCTCTAGACATTTTAGCTCAGGCCTGAGCTAGGGGCTAGAAAGTTTACAAAAGAAGAGAAAGAGTGGATTGATCTGACCCTAGTAGACCTCACTAAAACTGTTGATAAAACCAGGCAAGGCCAGGCATGGTGGCTCACGCCTTTAATCCCAGCACTTTGGGAGGCTGAGGCAGGCAGATCATGAAGTCAGGAGATCGAGACCATCCTGGACAACATGGTGAAACTCCGTCTCTACTAATAATACAAAAATCATCTGGGAGTGGTAGCACATGCCAGTAGCTACTTCTAGCTACTCGGGAGGCCGGGGCAGGAGAATCGCTTGAACCAAGGAGTGGGAGGTTGCAGTGAGCTGAGATCACGCCACTGCACTCCAGCCTGGTGACAGAGCCAGACTCCATCTAAAACACAAACGAAAAACAAAAACCAGGCAAAAACATTTGCAACAACTCACAAAGAAATCATGACATTACAAAATCACCTGCCAGGGTGTTTGGTATGCTTTAGGCAGAACTGAAGCACAGAATGCAGGAGACTATTGCAGTTGTCAATTAAAAAGATAAGAGATGAATATTGTTAAGAGCTACCATTTAATGAGTGCCTACTATGTATTTATATTTTCTCACTTAATACCACTGTCATTTAACCCCCTCATAGTTTCCAATTATCACATAAAATTAATTGAAGTTCTAATACGTAAAATAATGTTCTCGAGATTACACAGACGGTAAGGGAGAGCAGGAATTAAAAGCCCAGGTCTGTCTGACTTTTAACCACTCCATTATGCCGTCTTCGGCCTAAGAAAGGGATGGCAAGCATTAACAAGATGCAAATACCTAGTGTGTAAAAGTGGGTTGTGCAGAAAGCATAAGAAAAGGATTGGTAGAATCCATTTAAAGCGGTGCTAAGAAAAGAAATGATATATTTTTAAAGTTTAATTTTTGGCAATATAGTGGGGTGGAAGCAATGGAGGAGCTCCTAAGAAACTAATATAGGCTCAGAGGATGTTCTCTGATGAATTTAAACAGAAAATAGACAAGTAATCACATTTAAAGATAAAGTAGCAATATAAGCCTGTAAGAATATTAGATGCTAATGTCCAGAATGTAAGTGAGTTATATGAAAAATGCTAAGTTAGTAAAAGGAAGCCTACACCACTATGGAGAAGGGAAAACAAGTAACAAATATCTTTACTGCATGGAGCCTAGGTTCTGTTTGTTGGGCTCTGCTAATCCTAGTGTGGAGGCTTTAAAATTTGTCTGCAAATGTTCTCACTCTCCTCTCATTGAAAGGTGGAGTCCAGATCTCCTTTTTTTTCCCTCTCTGGGATAATCTCAGTGACTGGTTGGCCAACACAGTATGGCAGAAGTGCCCATGTGTAACCTAAGAGGTGATACAGCTGCTACCTGGATTGATACAAAGCAATGCATCACTGAAACACCTGGTGAGAATGTCATAGCAGAGAGTTTCCACCAAGAGAAAAGCACACATTCGCTGATGTGAGGCATTTACTCCTGGGAGACCAAAGAACAAATTCGAAGTGTAGTAAGTATCAGGTCTAAGGAGTGACATAAGGGTGAAAGATGAAAATAAGTATTAAGGTCAGGCTGGAAACAGGTCAGACTGTGGAGTGCAAGCATTCACGACTGCACGCTATGAACAACAACCAGTGTAACTGGGTCAGCGCTGATGTGATGAGCCATACAAGGTACATTTTTATGTATGACACAGAAATGTTCCCAAGGTCAAAGGAGCCTGGCAGTCCTAGACACTCACAATGTTAACAGACAACAGGAGGAAAGGAGAACTCCCTAACCTCTTTAATTCCTACTTTCTCTCCAGATGAACAATTGTCAGATAGAGAAAGGCAGCACTAACATTGGTTTTTAAAAAATAAGGTAGATGAGGAATCTACAAGTAAGCACCGGCTACTGAAGCTGTGTGTAAGTCTCATAACCTGGATGAGGTACGTTTCTCAGACACTAAAAGAACTTTAGGATAAAACAGAACTCCTGTCAATCATCATGAAGAATCTTGAGAATTAGGGAATCCCTAAAATGGGTAAATGTCTTCTTCTAAAAACAGAGGTGAATCCTGTGAACCCTAGATAGGTGGGCTTCAGATCTGGCTTATCTTTCAGAACAGATCCTCAAAGAGATGATTTATAAGCCCCCAGCAAAGGAGTCAGCATGAGTTAGTCAAGACAAAGTGGTTAACCTGAATTTCTATATGAATTTACCAATCTCTAATGACATGATTCTGAATATGAGCTGGGCACATAGAGAATGACTGTAGGCAAATAATTATTTCTGATGAATGGATTTATGTTAACCAAAAGGCACATCTCCAGAGTCCACCACAGGCCCCTGTCCTTGGTGTTGCATTATCAAAAATGTTTATTACGAATAAGGTTCTGATGGCAGGATGGCGTGCTGACACAGATTGCAGGGAGCACCATTATATGAATGCTGGAATCTGTACCAAAAAGATCTTGATAGGCAGTAACTATGGACATGGTTTAATAAGGAGAAATTCAACAGGGAAGCCCTTTTGTTTAGGCACCTACCCCTCACTCCCAATAGAAAAAAAATCCAAATGCCCCCAAAATTTTACCCCAACAATAAAATAACAGGATAGAGAGAATGTGGTTTGTGCACATGGAAAGGTTTTAAGAGTTGTCTAAATTTAACAGCTCAGTACAACTTAATAGTGGGATGTGGCTGCCAAAAATGCTACTGTGATGGGATGTTATGTTAAAAGAAGTTTATAGAACAAAAGATGTGATGGTGCAGCTCTGGTGTTTGTTCTGGACGTGGTCCTATGAAGGCACAGCGACAGACTGAAGCATATCTAGAAGAAAGCAACCATTATGGTTAAAGGATGGAGAACAAGTCATATGGAAAATGACTAAAGAAGTTGGGTATATTTAGACAGGACGAGGATCTTTGGGGAGCGTGGAGCTGGAAGTGGATTTAGCAATTTAAAGGCTGGCATACAGAATTGAGTGGCAATGGGTGGGAGCCATAAAGAAGTTGGGAAGACTTGAATCCTAGGAACAACTCTCTTGTACCTGGACCTATGCAAAGATAAAAGCAGTTTCCTCAAGAGGTGAGGAATTCCCAAACCTGAAGGCATTCATCAGACATAGGAAGGTCATTTGTCAAGGATAATAGCAAAGTGAATAAGAAAAAATCTGCAAAACTATGACCTTTTACCACTACTTTATCACACTTATTCCTTACAACAGGAGGCACTTGTATGATGAAGAAATGGAAGAACAGAGAAATAACTTGTCGAAGAATATGCAGCTGGTAGTGGAGAGCACAGCCTGCAAGGCAGATATGCCTTATTCTAAATAGTGCATATGCCCCAGGCTTCCTCAAATAAAACTGAGCTCTTATTTCCAGGAGAGGACACTGGATCAATCTCTAAAAGGAGAAATGGGATCTGCTGAAGCTAGAGTAGCTAATACATCCTCTGAGAATATTAAACATCACCAGGAGTCTTCAGGCCATCTACGAGCTACACATACTGTTTCTCAGTTTGGAATGTCTTTTCTGATGATGGTTCTATCATAGCTCAATACCAAAATTAATTTTATAAATCTAAGATCTGCTTCTTAAAGTCTAAGTTCTTTTAGTTTTCTCCAATCATTACCAAAGTATTAATTCCTAGCCTTTATAAAAAGTAATGCTTCTCAAATTCCAAGCGGATTCAATTTAAAATCATTTCACATAATTTCTTTACTTTGATGGGAAATTCTTTTGATAGTTTCTGGTTTTGGCAAGTCTCAATTCCAGAACAAATCTAAACTCAAGTCCTTGAGTTTCTATAGTGTGTTTTATGTCTGTTACATGAGCTAGCTTTATACATATTTCTTTCATGTAAGTTTAATTATTGGATCATCGTGTCCTTCATCTGCTATCAAATGAAACCCTCTGCTTTTGTGAACAAATGCATATAAATATATACATACATATAATTAGCAAGTCAGAGGAAATTCTCTGCTACTTCCATCAGTGTCTTATAAAAATAATATACACTCTTAGACAACCGCGAGTCTAGCTTAAGTTCAGTTAGAGATAAGAATACATATACTGTCTTTGGGAGGGTCCTAACATTATATAAACCCCACTGTGTGTGAGTTTAGTTTGAACGGAGTGTTCCAGAGCTGAAACAACAGTACGGTGAATTAGCAGGACAAAAATCTCTTAGCAAATACCTTGTTACGTTTTTTGACCTCAAATTGTATGGGCCCTTGTAATAATTAATAGCTAGTGTCGCTTTTATATTCTGGGTCTCTATCATTGCCTCTCTGACAAAGAGTTTATAGTCTGCAATCTTTCCAGTTGTCTTCTCTGATGTTTTACACCTCAGTAGCTTTGTCTTAGAGGTGTATTTTGCATTTGCTTGCTCATCCATAGTGACCTCGCTTGGGCTTTGTTTAGTTTATTTGTTGCCTGATGATACATACCAAGCCTTACAGGGACCATTTGACTTTATATACATTCAATTTATTGACTTTAGTTGTCACTGCTTCTGTACAGACCCATTCAAAAATGCCCCCAAAGTGCTATGCCACTAAAAGATCAATGTCCTCATTTTCCTTTTTTGGAGCTTTTGATGTGCAAACCTCCCCCTGGCCCCCACCATCCACCTTAATATTGATGACATTATACATCAATTTCAAGATGTCCTTTACATTACTATACTTTTAAGCTTATTTACTTTATGCTTTTCTTCATAGTTATTTTGCAAATGTTTTGCTTTTATGATGTATGTGAGCTTAAGCCTAAGACTTCTCTCTCCAGTTTTATGTTTAAAACATTGTAACTTTTTAAGGTTTAAGTTATATTATGATCAAAATAATTTAAGTCAGTATGAGGGGTACATAAAAATTATTTGTGTGAAAATGCTGTTCTAGGATATTCCTATTACATTTCTGAATGCATCGTATAGAATTCTTCTTAAATATTTACCCAGTGTTTAAAATTGGTTTGCATTCCCTGGCTATGTCTCATCTATTACATTTGCTATGTGGCCAAGGAAAGCCTGGAAAGTATTAACAACTCATCATGGATAATCATGAATTGATTGTATTTAATATCACTGTAGATAAAAAATAATAGCTTTATTGACATATTCAAGTATGGCAATGTCAGGGTTTTTCTTTTCTTTCTCCTATCTCTATTGTCTTTTTAAAAATCCCACACACAGCATACACATTATGCAAGTCACGATTTCAACTACCTCCTATTAAGTCAATAATTCCAGATCTTCATTTCTAGACCAATTTGCTGATTCAAGTTCCAGATGCACATTTCCACTGCTCTACTAGACATTTTTACCTGAATGTTCAACAAGTATTTCAAACTTATTCAACCTGAAATTCAATTCTTGTACTCTTACTCTAGATCAGTGATGTTACTTTCACTCAGTCTCTCAAACTCAAAAATTTGAATTTTTTTGATTCAAAAATTTGAATCATCTTCCACCTTCTTTTCTTCACTCTCAACATTAGCAGTCAGCAAGTCCTGATGATTCTTTGTATCCTCTGCCATAGACTTTGTTCAGTTTGCACCATCTCTCAGCAGACAATCGCACTAGCTGCCTACGTAGATTCCCTGTCATCAGTTACCTACATCAATCTAGCTTACAATAGGAAAAATATATCTGATCTCATTGAGAGTTCTCAGTTGACTTGCTTCTGTACATGTGGGCTGACCTAACTTCTGCATTACCAGCCTGTGAATTTATTGATGCCAAGAGCTCTGTCTTATTCATCGTTGTGTCTCAGGTTTAACAGAGTTCCCACATGTAACTGCTGCTTACTATGTGCTTTTGAATGTTGACAGGACACTAGTGAGTGGCTAAGAGCATAGGGTTTAGAATCCAATAGATCTAGGTTCAATTTCTGCCTTCTCTGCCACTTAGCTACGAAGTGACCTTGGACAGACTAACATTAAGTCAGTGATTCTCAACAATCAGGTGGGGCTCAGGCACTAGAACTTTTAATATATCTATGGGTGATCCTAACATGCAGCCAAGGAATCACTGCTTTTACCCTTAATTTTTCATTTGCTATTTGGTATCTATTTCAAATGGGTTTGAGCATGTGAAATGAGATTTAACTTAGCACAGTGCCTGGCACACAGAAAGTGATTAACATCAATCATGATGTTAAAATACAACTTCAATTTGTAATTTTCTTTTCATTTGCTACCCCCAGCTCTGCCTCTCTTTCAATTCCCAGAATGCACCAAGTTTTTCAGCTTTTGTGCTCTCACACCTGTTCTTCATCCTGCTCTTAGCAGATCCCTCTCAATCTTCAGCTCACGCATAGTCTCCAGGTATTCCCCTTTATTCTCCATCACAGTATAGAGATGTTACATCTTCATGGCACTTGTCTCAGTTTGTAATTACATATTAATTCCACCATTTACTGTGTTTCCCCCACAGGACTGTAGTTTCACAAATGAATGTGCCTTGTCTGTATTGATTTCCTCCTAAAGTCCAGTGCCAAGTGTCCGGTACCTGCCAGGTGCTCAGGTGATAGTTGGATTAATAAATAATCCATTCTGATTTCTCAAAAAAAAAGCAAAATTTCTTGACGCTCTATGTCCTTCAACCATATCTCACATCAAAACATCGTAACAAAAACCAAAACGAAAAAAGTAGAATGATCTCTAGTGTGTGGGGTTCTAGCTACTGACTAGGAAAATTGTAATATTAAAAAAATTATCTTGGATGTTTTTAATTTGGGTAATGTTTCCAAGTCCAAGGTTCTTCGAGGCTTACTGAATGGCTTAGTCATCAACCTGTAGGCAATAATTAATGTGACTCCCACAATATCTCACTCCAACAAAGTCAATAAACTTTTGTGGGTGTTTGTACTAGCTAAGTAAAGGGCTTTTTGTTTTCTAACTTATCTTTTGATCTGTTTGGTTGGGAGACCAAACAACCTATAAAGCTAATGGAAAAAACCTTTCTTGAAGTCAATAATTATCACATTGTTGATACTTCTACCTATGAAAAAGACCTCAGAAATCATCTAGACCAATCTCTCATTTCACAGATGAAAAGAAGAAAGCCTAAAAAAAATGAATTTAGTGGAAGTGATTACACACATATTGTCTTAGTGCTGAAATACAATCCAGGTTTCAAGGATCATTCACCAGCGTTCCACTGACCACATTACACGAACTTCAAAACAACTCAGAGTTACTATGATTTCTTGATGTTCTTAACTAATTTATATTCTGGTATCAATTAATTTAGTATTTCAATGTTTCCATAACAAAAATTCAGTCCAAATTCATGAGCTTGATGTTTAGAACTCATATGTCTCACCATACCTCTTTCTACATGCCAGACTCTGCAATCTGTTTCATGTTTTTCCAACTCTGAGCTTCCACCAGAATGCACAGGCTTACCATATCTGCATATTTATCCTCAATGCCAACTGAAAGACCACATCTTCCATGAAAACTGCCCTCAAACCCAGTCAAAGAAGAGAATGGCCCTTTGTATTTCTCCTAGGGATTTTATATTCTGCCTTGTACTGCCGTAGGAATAACTGCATTAGATGCAGGAAACTTGGGAACTGGTGCTATATGGTTTTTGCTTTTAGGTTCTGTCACTACTTGCAACTAATACATATTTAAACTAAAATAAATGCCCCTCTAGGTTAAAATTTTCCATAAGGATTTTCTTGAACGCAATTTCTAAGTGTCCGAAAAAAGCTCGGTTGGAGTAGGCATGAACTGGACATACAGGACTTGTATTGCTTTAAGGAAATACATGATGTGAGAACATTTTCAAATTATTGTCTCTTTTCTGAGTGCTTTCTCTTTTCTTGTAAAAATCATCATCCATTGTGCATAATTGGCCCAGATCTTTCTTACTGGTAGTGTGAAAACTTACAGGAGTGAAATTTGAGAGCTACAGAAAACATTAGAGAAAACACTAAGAGATATAGGAAATATTAGAGAAGCATCATGCAAATACTTGCCTAGAAACATTTTGTTGGAAATTCAGATTCTTTTTCAGTTTTCAGAAATAAATGTAGATAAAAAGGTCAGAAAAACAAAAATCTATCTTATCGTTTATCAGTTCAAAGTAAATAAAAGGAGTTTACCATCTGACAGTCCTTTGGAAAACTATTATGCAATTATTCTCGGCCCAGATTTCATCTAGAACATTCAAATCCATTGTAATCTTACCAAATCCATAACATGTTTTGGGTTAAGCCACCTCCAAATAGAATAGTTCAATAACTAATATACTCAAGAGAGATTTTTTTTCTCTCTCTCTTTTTAAAAAGAGTTGCTTAAAAAAACAAAATTGGGGGCAGCTCAAGCCTGTAATCCCAGCACTTTGGGAGGACGAGGTGGGCAAATCACGAGGTCAGGAGTTTGAGACCAGCCTGGCCAATATGGTGAAACCCCATCTCTACTAAAAATACAAAAAGTAGGCAGGCGTGGAGGCACGCACCTGTAGTCCCAGCTACTGGGGAGGCTAAGGCAGAAGAATCACTTGAACCCGGGAGGCAGAGGTTGCAGTGAGCCGAGATCATGCCAGGGCACTCCAGTCTGGGTGATGGGGCGAGACTCCGTCTTAAATAAATAAATAAATAAAAATTCAGAATAGGGAAGCAACTCCTCCTTATGACGAGTACCTTTCGGCACTTATATGGGCTTGCTTTTGCACTGACGGCACCACTTTCATTCAAAAAAAAGAAGTTCGCTTGCACAATCTCCAAAGACCCGTTTGGCTTGGTTTCATGTTCTAAAAGTAAGGTTTTAGATTAAGTGAAAAATAATACTTCTGACACATAATTATAAGGTTTTTAAATTTTCTCTATGTTGGTGTAAACTTATGAAGTCCTTCCTATGAAAACTGTCCCCCAAATCACGTTACTTGGTCGTCCTCGAGGAACGATTTTAAATGAAAAGCACATAAAGTGCTGTAGCATGGAGACGAGAGACAAATTACTATGCTCTTCTCCCAAATTAAGTTATGACTTACTAGGGGAGGAAAAGGAGCAGTATAAAGCCCGGTCCTCTGCGGGAAGTACTCGGAGGCCTGCCCCGGAGCGCGCTCCTCTCGGCTACGAGATGAGGGGCACGCAGACGGCCGCGCCTCTCGGTGAGTGTGCGTGTATCAGTGCATGATTCCTTTACTCCGCCCACAGGGTCTGGGCATCCGTCATTACCCACGGCTGCCTGGTCAGCAAACAACAGCTGATCCGACAGCCGCCAGTCACCTCGACGGTCCACGCCCACCGCTAGCCTCCAGTCTCCCACAGACCGGAAGCCCTTTTGCCCCGGCTCGCAGGTCCACCCTTTATTGACAGCAGGAACCGGAAGCTCTTTTGCCCCGATCGCCTGCGCGCGGCCTCGTTGGCCGCACAGGCGCAGTGGAGCTCGGGCGGAGTTGTGGGAGTGGAGGAGGAAGAGGCGGTGGGGGGTACGGGGGCTGGTCCCAGAAGATGGCGGAGGCGGGGGTGAGTAGGGGGTCTCCCGGCGAAGCGCGGGTGACGTGGTGCTGAGGAGAGCGGCCTGAGGAGGAGGGTGGCCCTCGGGAAGAAGAACTACTTGTGTTGTTGCAGCCTGGGAACCCTGGTGGCAGGTGCGGGGAGCCAGGACCACTGATGGGCCTGCAGGGCAAGAGGCTCCGCTTACCTGAGAGGGGTCCGCGAGGTCCAGAAGGGGACTGCGGGATCGGGGAGGGGTCATAGGAGGCGTCCAGGCTCCTCGGGCAGTGGATGAGTGTCTGAGCGGGAAGAAGTCTGGAGGACGGCGGGAAGGGCGAGCCAGAGGTCTGATGAGGTGGAGGTCAGCGAGCTGTCAAGCATAGAGCTGCCAGGACTTGGGGGCTTGTAACCTGGGAGAGAAGACTCAGGTTTGGGCCGGGGTTGGATCCAAAGAAGACAGGTTATAATCCACTCAAAAGATAGGGCATTGGGTTGAGGAGTAGGACTCTGGCATTTTGGACTGGAATTGGTTACCTATGGAATAGGTGTTTCGGTAAAGCCAAAGAATTCTTGCCAGGGCCTGGAAGTGGATTTGATGATAGTTACTGGATTTTACGGTTGTTTAGTGGGGATTGGCAATATGGAGAAGGAAAGCAGTGTGGATTATGGGAGTGGGCGCGAGCAATGGTGCTAACACCGTGTCCAGTTAACGTTGGAAAAAGTTGTTAAAAGTATGATATTAGCTAGATACTCTAGGAAAATATACCATGAAGAACTTGCTGTTTTGTAGGATTGATGAAGAACTGCTTTAAAAACGAATGGTTAGGCTTGGCAGCTGGGCCGCTGAAACTGTTTGGTATCAGTATTGCGGTGAAGCTGAGGACTGCAGGGGAATGCGTGCTCCAGTCCTGGTGCAGAAAAAATAAAAGCAGCCAAACAGTAGCTAGATGGTGTTTTGTAACTTTTGGGTTTGGCCCTGATAGTGAACCACTGAATGAAGATAGATGAAGGGAATGCTACTAATGGGGACCCCAAAGAAAACGGAAATTAGACGTGTACCCTTCCTGTTTTCTCTTGCTCAGTACTGTGTTTTATCATTGTGTTATGTCACAGTTATCGGTTCATGTCTGCTATCCAGTGACCAGGCTGTGAATCATGTACCTTTGGGAAAGAGGTTGATTCTGTTTAACTGACAACTGTTGCTTTTGCAGATGGTCACAGGGAAAGGAAAGGATAAAATGCAGTTCAGTAGTTTAAAGACAGTTTTCTTAGTTCAGAAACTTAAAACGATGGAGTAACATTTTTAGGCACTGAGATATGACATTTAAAAGCTGTAAGGGAATGTGAATGCAGCTAGCTTACTGGTTTCTGTGTTTGGGTTTTAATGTTGAGAGGAAAGAGTTGCAGTGTTTCTAAGGCAAATATTTCTTTTCTTCTTAGAAATTTTTAACGTCTCTAGCCCAGGATACATGTAGATATGTTTTTATTTAGGGAGAATTAAACTGTTTCATTGATTTAAGTATGTTTTTTTCTAATGTTAGTGCTTATCCTATTTCAAGAATGCTATTCTAATTAAGAGAGCATATGATGAAAAATATTTGAGGTAGTAATTCCACTTTATTGTTTAGTAGCTTATGTGACCTAAGCACCCGAAGAGACAGGGTTATCTGAGGGAGTAAAAATATTTCTTTTACTGCTAATCATTGGAAAAAGAATGGTCTTGTCATTTGGTTTTAGGGGGTGTTGCAGTTGTTGCAATGCAACAGGTTCTTAAGGTTACTGGAATATTTTGTATGTGTGTTTGTTTTCAAACGCTTGTTGCCTCTAAGTTGTTTCAGTGGCCAACATGAACTTTGATTTTTATTCACAAAGCTCATAATCACTTATAACTCTTTTTTTAACCTAAAAGTAATAATATCAATCCATTAGTAGGCAGCCATACACCTGGATTAATGTTTTTCCAGTATTGATGATTCATCACTGATCTATGCAAATTATTTGAACTGTTTTTCTTTCTGTTTAGTATTGTACTTTCCAGAAATTTTAGGCCAGGGCTCAAAGTAGAATTTTTCAAGTTTAGTGGAAAGTTTTTCTTTGTGAATTGTTGAAAACATTATTTTGGTATTTGGTAGTTTACCAACATGATTTTAAAAACGGTTTCTTGTGTGGCACTTAAATTGTTTTGTACCATGTTTGTGAATGGAAGCAATGTGGTGAAGCAGAAAGAACTCTAGACATGGGGTCAGAGTGGGTGGGCCTAGTCCTGGTGCTACCTGGTAACAGTTCTGTGATCTTAGAAAGTTACTTAACCTATTTTATTTCGTAATATGGGAACTAACAGCACCTGCCCATTTACCAGGATTGTTTTCGAGAATCTATGGAGATACTGTCCTTTAAACAGTACCTTTATACCAGAGACTTCCCTGGTCAGCAAATTATTTGTCAAGTAATCTAAAGTTTTCAAATATAGATTTTTAAAAAAATTTTGGAACCTCAAGTTTATCATTAATGTAAGACTAATATTTAAAGGTATAGAACCACTTTGTTTTAAGAAAATGGTATCAGTACATAATCAGAAAAACAAACTTCAAAATAAACGAAGGGAGCTTACTTTCCCTTGAAAATAACCCACTCCTCTAGTGTGCAACTGGTATCATAAACATCCTTTTAAAGGAATTTCATTGTTGCATGGTAGGGGGTGAAATGGTTTTGTGGAAGCCTCTATCCCTTTGATGAGTCTGGTCATTTTCGGGCATTCACTATGCATGTTTGTGGTAATAAGAACTGATGGTACTGTCTTAATCTTGTTACTCCAGTTGACCACTTTGCATGTCATTGGCCTTGCTAGTAGAGTGAGAGAACTGTTAGATTACTGATTCTTTACTTTGGATCATGGACTTTTTTGAGTACTTGATAATAATTATGGAACTTTCGTCCCAGAAAAAAATGCATATATACACAACTTTTTTGCTTTGTTTTGCATGGGGGTCTCATACCCATTGGAATAGATGATCTCCCAGTTCCCTGCTATTTCTTAAAGCTTTTACTTTTTGTCACCAGTAATTATATACTATTGTATTATGATGTAGTTACAAAATTAACTTTTTGAATCTCATTCAAATAAACATCAAACAAATGTGTTATTTTTAAGGAGAACTTTTGGGGCAAAGTAGGAAACTGAACAAGCACTGCCAGGAAAGGTTAAATAAACAGCTGTGGTAGAAAATGTAAATAAACAAAGTCTCCAGCTGTCTTGAAATAGAATGAAGTATCTAGCAATCAGTGGCTCTCATTGTGGTGACAATTTTGGTTATCACAAATCGGGGAGGGGGCATTTAGTGGGTGGGAGCCAGGGATGCTAAATGTTTTACAATGCTTAGAACAGTCTCATACAGCAAAGAATTGTCCTGCCTAAAATGCCAGTGCCCTTTGACAAATGCTGGTGAGTGTGAGATGGGGACTAGCATGAGTGAAATAGCTTTTTTAAACTGAAGTTGTTTTCCTTTTTAAAAATACTGTTACACATAAAATACCCCTTTCCATTAATTCCCTTTTGGAAAAATCACAAACAGAAACAAATGATATACTATCTCAATGTGGGTTACTCAGAAAGTATGCCCATCTTCTAGCTACTGTTAGCAGCACATGAGGGCAGTGTGCTGTGTCTACTGGGATTTGAGGAAGTAAAGAGTCAACTTGTTCTCATACAGAGTATTTGCTATTTTTTCTTTTTACTTTAAAACATATTTTTACACCTTGATCTAGTACTTTTAAAGAAAATTTCAAGGCGATTGTGCATTTATTCGCATCGTCTTCGTGCAGTTGTATAGTCACTTACTTATTTTGGCTTACTACCTTAGAGTGTATTATAGTTGAGATGGTATTTCAACATCTAACCATCTTTTCAGTAACCAAACACCTTTATATAGAACCATGTGCCGAAAAAGAAGTCTGAGCAGTTGAGATGGAATGGAATTCAAGGTATAGAGGCAAGAGGATGAGCTTCGGGGTCAATTAGACCTGAAGTAAAATTTCAGTTTTGGTACTGCATGTCACATGACCATAAGCAAATTGCTGAATCTCTTTGACTTGGTAGCCTCATCTGTAAAATGAGGATGATAATTCCTACCTTTGTGATTGTTTTGAAGAGTAGAGTTACTATATGTCTGGCATGGACTAGGCCCTCCATAAATGGGTGCCCTATAAAGAATGATGATGATGATAATGAAGATGGAGAGTTCTGTAGCTACTGAACCTTGCCAGAAGCAACCAGATGATGATGATGATGATGAAGGAGAGTTCTGTGGCTACTGAACCTTGCCAAAAGCAACCGGATGATGATGATGATGATGATGATGATGAAGGAGAGTTCTGTAGCTACTGAACCTTGCCAAAAGCAACCAGATGATGATGATGATGATGATGATGATGATGAAGGAGAGTTCTGTAGCTACTGAGCCTTGCCAAAAGCAACCAGGTGGTGGTGATGATGATGATGATGATGATGATGATGATGGATAGTTCTGTAGCTACTGAACCTTGCCAAAAGCAATCAGGTGGTGGTGGTGATGATGATGATGATGATGAAGGAGAGTTCTGTAGCTACTGAACCTTGCCAAAAGCAACCAGGTGATGATGATGATGATGATGATGATGATGATGGATAGTTCTGTAGCTACTGAACCTTGCCAAAAGCAACCAGCTGATGATGATGATGATGAAGGAGTTCTGTAGCTACTGAACCTTGACAAGAGCAACCAGGTGATGATGATGATGATGATGGAGAGTTCTGTAGCTACTGAACCTTGCCAAAAGCAACCAGGTGATGATGATGATGGAGAGTTCTGTAGCTACTGAACCTTGCCAGAAGCAACCAGATGATGATGATGATGATGATGATGATGATGATGAAGGAGAGTTCTGTAGCTACTGAACCTTGCCAAAAGCAACCAGGTGATGATGATGATGGAGAGTTCTGTAGCTACTGAACCTTGCCAAAAGCAACCAGATGATGATGATGATGATGATAAAGGACAGTTCTGCAGCTACTGAACCTTGCTAAAAGCAACCAGCATGCATGGCATGCTCATATGCCTGGATTCCACAGCAAGGAATGGTCTGCAGGACCAGGTCAGGAGGAGATGTTTCTGGGCATTTTCAGTTGGTATTTAGAGTATGTTTTCCCATGAATTAGCTATACTGTGGGTTAGTTTTTTCAGTCCCTTAAGCAGTGGAGTTCAATTACTTTATAGTCTAAGTAGGTCAGTGAGGACTACTAGCCTGGGAACAGAATTTCCTCTTGAATGTTGAACACACAGCTTTGATGTGGCACAGCCCCAGGCCTGTTGTCTAAGTGTTTATCACATGGAACTGATAGGCTGTGGAGGTTACTAATACTTACAAATATTCTCATTTTCATACTAGTTTTTTTTTTTGTAATTCAGCCCCATTCTCTGCAGTTTACACGAGGGCTTTGTTCCAAAATTCTTTCAAAGGTTGTTTGAGACTGGAAAACTCAGAGGAAATGTATATATTTTAAGTGATGATTAGGAGCTAGGTTTGCTCTCATAAAGGCCTACTTTACCCTATATGGTTTGATTCAGAAAGAGTTAACCCAGTTTAAGCAAATATGATTATGTGGAGCTCCCACTGTGAGCTAAGCAGGAACTTTTCTGGGTGCATAGGCACAGTGATATTAATATAATCATAAATAAGACCTTCATGAAACGTTTACAATCCATAAAGCAACTATACCTATAATTACAAAGTAGTCATTCTAAGTGCTACACTTTTTAAAATAAACTGCTTTTGGATTAAAGGAAATATTATTTCTGTACCGACTTATGAAAGTGCCGAAGATACATTGTTGGATGGAATAAAAGTAAATTACCTGTGTAGTATTTTTTCCCATTTAAAAACTGTTAGTATTCATAGAAAACACATCGAATATGTGACAGTTTGGGAGACTGAACATTATGGTAAGAATGAAGGCTTTCGAGTCAGGCTGCATACTTTTGAATCCCAGCTTGGTCTCTTACTGGAGGTGTGCACTAGGTCAAGTGACTTAACCTTTCTTTGCTTTTTTGCGTCACCTATAAAATGTACATAATAATTGCACTTAACCTCTGAAGGTTATTGTGAGGATTAAATGAATTAGCACATGTCAGGTGCTTAAAACAGCACATAGAATGCCCCAAAAGGAAAGATCACTTTGGTCAGAGGAATGAACAAATACCTAGACTGATTGTAGTAGCAAAGTTTTAGGTTTTAGAAGTCAGGAACCAAGTGGATAAAACTCATTAGAATCTAGCCATTAGATTGTTCTTCATTTTCTTCACTTCCTTTCTTTTGTTTGTCCTCCAGCTTTCTTACAGTCCCTTCTGTGATTGCAACAAGGGCAGACTGTTGAGGCAGGGGTGGGATAGTGTTGAGCCCCTGGGGAGAGTGAATCAGGTCTGGTTTCTGTGGTTGGTGTATATGTAGGTGTGTGCATGGTGGTCTGGTTTTGTAGAATGTTTTTGTGCGGATAACCAAATATATAAGCAATAAACATTAAAACAGGTTATTTTGTCCTTCTATGGAGGTTGTCCTCATGACTTATTTTATTGCAAAAAATACAGCGTCTTCAGTCAGAATACGCTTACCTGTAAAATATAAAATACACTATTGTACTGATAGGCTTAGAGATTTAGGGAGAAGAAAACAGAGAGCAGGGTTTTACCCTCCAGATTCTAGTGGAAGTGTCAGATTACCTGTTCTGCTTTTCTCAGAGATAGAGCAAGCTGTTTCTACTATGATTCTAACCTTTAGGTCTCTTAGGTCACTTTTTCTGTCCTAGTAAATGTAACGGTAGTACTTTATTTTTTATTACATCTTGCATATAAAAATACTTTTAAAACTTTTTCTTATTCAATAAATGTTAATAATTTGAATAAATTAGTATACAAGCTTGTCATTTTCTCATTTGTCCATTTAAATGAACTAGTATTGAAATCAGTAAAATTACAATAATCATGTATTAGATGCTCATTAATTTCTTTTTTCTTATCTCTTTCAGGATTTCTGGTAGGTCCTACTTTAGGACAAGATGTGGTGGTACTGTTGAAGCGTCAGTCTTTGATTCACAGACACTTGAGCTTTTCAGCCGGGAAGCCTTTCCCTTTTTTTTTTTTTTTTAACGGCTTACTGAACCTATGAAACCATGGCGGAAGGAGAGACAGAGTCACCTGGGCCCAAAAAATGTGGCCCATATATCTCATCTGTCACTAGCCAGAGTGTGAACTTGATGATTCGAGGAGTAGTGCTATTTTTTATTGGAGTATTTCTTGCATTGGTGTTAAACTTACTTCAGATTCAGAGAAATGTGACGCTCTTTCCACCTGATGTGATTGCAAGCATCTTTTCTTCTGCATGGTGGGTACCCCCATGCTGTGGCACGGCTTCAGGTATGTGTAGGATGTTTCTGTAATGCTTAGAAAGGAAATAGGGTAAATGAGTATGGATGTTGTCTGAGCAATAAACCTTTTTTAAAAAGAGAATATATTCATTGAGATACAATTTAGATATAATACACTGGACCTGTTTGAATTGAACAACTTGATGTGTTTAGGTAAATGCGTACAGTCACGTGGCCACTGCCAATCCAGCTGTGGAACATTTCCATCACCCTCCAGAGTCTCTCGTGTCCTCTTGCGGTCCATTCCCCAACCCAGCCTCAGGCTACCACTGATCTGCTTTCTGTTGCCATAAATTATTTCTCTCTGTTCTAGAATGCACTATAAATGAACTCATAAAGTATGTATTTCTTTCTGTCTCATTTCTATCTGTCCTGTAAACTTTTAACATTTACTTCTAAAAAACAATCCTGTTTCCCTTAGGGATGAAGCATTTAACCCTTTAATTTTGTTCTTTCTTCAACCCATTTCATCTAAGTGTTATTTTAAGTTATTTTGAGGACGAGCACCACCATCTGGTTTTAAGGGTTTGATGCGTGTGTTGTGATCTTGTTTTTGAAGTAATAAAAACTTGAAAACCTGAATAATTCAAGTTTAAAGCTTCATGTTGTATTTTTTTAGATTTTTGTAAATGCCTTTTTCCTTGGTATCTTATTTTTGTAAGTACCTTAAGAATAAGAAATATTTAAAGAGATCTATAAGGTAGACTCTTTGCATAAAATTATTATCCTATTAGTTACTTTAGATTTTTTTTTTTTTTGGTGGTGGGCAATGTGTAATGCATAGAGTAGAGCATTTCACAATACTTTATTGAAGCCCTACATCCACAGTGGATAGCTCTTTGGTGTTTTCTAATGACCAAGACCAATAGATTAATACTGTTTTTAATAATAAAGTAATAGAAGGAAACCATAATCATGTGGTAGAAGATGATTCTGATTGAAGGAGAAAATTGCTTTTTTAAATACCCATTTAGTGTCTCATACTTAACATATATGAATGAATATCTTGCAACATAATATGTATCCTTCTTGGCTTCCATCCAAAAGCTGGAGGTTGAAGGGTGAGTTTGAAGGGTGAGGTTGCACTTTCGAGAAGTGTTAGAATGGCCTTGTGAAACTTACTGGACAATTATAGAATCTGGTTGCACGGTTAGAGGGGCACTGTTGTAGTGAGGCTTTAGTGCTTATATACTGATGTCTCACTATTACAGGGTTCACATTAAAAGTGAAGTCATGAAGGCAGTGATTCTTAATTTCCCCAGGGTTGTCATTCTCCAAGTGAAAAGGCAAAATAGTCCAAATAAAAAACAAATTGTATCACTCTGCTGTATGTACTGGTCCTCATGCATTTTTCTTTCATTTAAATTCAGAAGAGAAAACGTTTTCTCAACAACTTTTCTAGTTCTTTGTTTCTTTTCTTCTATGGTATAGTCTGGCTGCCAGTAGAAGCTTTTTGGGACATGGAAGAACATACATGTATTTTCAGGATAGAACAAAGGGAAGGTCAGAGAAGGGAAACTGTTGCTTAGTGAATGTCTGCTAATGTGCTAGGTACATCCTGTAATCCCAGGGTTCTGTAGAGCAACTTTGGGAGAGAGATGTTTGGTTTTGTGCCTGTTTGGGGGGGGATGAGGACACTCACTGAAATGAAGAAAGAAAACCAGTGAGCCCAGGGTCCCAGAGCCAGTGAGTGGTGTGACTGGGCCCACATGTCACATGTTAGGGAAGGGAAAAGGAAGCTACTCAAACTTTCCCCTACTCGGGATGCCTCTTTTCAAGCCTCCAGACTGGGTGCCAGACCTAGATGAAATTCCCTGGCATGTGTTGTGCATTTGGGCTGGGACAGGAGAACTTAACTGAGGTTTCATTGTACCTCCACTATGACGAGTAACAGGGCTGCATAGTGTCCTTCTGGTCCTTCTGCCCTGTAATGTCAGCACTTTTGCCATAAACTTACATTTTAGAAAGGAAAATTTCTAATGCTAATACCACAGTTCAGCTGCTACTTTCCTTCCTATTTTCAGCCACTAGGTTTGTCACACTTACGAACTTAACCTCATACCTTTTCATTTGGGGAATTTGCGTTTACATTTCTTGCTTAAGTATCTCTTCTGAAAGCAGTTTGTACCACGAGGTACTTGGGCAAAAGAAAGAGAGGCATTAGGAAATCTAGATTCCAGCGAATTCTGCTACCAATTTTGTTCGTTAAGTCATGGTGTTTCGTTGATGAGAGTGAAAGATACCAGATTTGTGCAAGTTAACCAGAGATGGAAAATGGATTCTCGCAAAACCTCTGCTCTGCTATCCTCTGCATCATTATTTTAGGGAAAGTATCACGGGAAAAGAAGTAAATGATTTAAGAAACATAGTGTGTTTGCGTTTGTGTGTATATGTAATATGCATATGTTTTTGTGTGTATGTGTTGTGTGGGTTTTCAAGACCTCTCTAGGGTCTTACCATCTTAAGTCAGAAAAACTGATAATCCTTTGATTTTCCTGTTCAACTAACATTCATAGTCCGAGCAGCTACCTTTTGGAGGGGCTCCAGAATCACCATCTTCTGTGTGTAGAAAGTACTCCTGGTTATTTGCCACCTTTCTCTGTAGCACAATCCTGGAAAATTTGCTAGTGGTGCTTCTGGAGGGACAACTGATAGGGAACTTTGGTAAACTAATTTTGATGACTTTTTTCCTTAATTCCATATTTTTAGTTTGATAATGCTGATGTTACAAGTTAACTTCCTTATGTATGCCATGTACCAGAATTGGAATTAGAAATATTTTCAGCGTTATTGAGGGCCACAAAGAAATCTTTCTAAAGAATACATAGAAAAAGACAACTCATGTGGATAAAATAAGTAGAGAAGTTGCCTCAAAAATCACAAGTAGCCTGGTTGTGTCCAAACGTACGAAAATAATATCTAATGTAAAAAGAAAAGAAAAATCTTTCCTGTTTAGTTTTACAGTCCATTGCCCCATTCCTATAGAACCTTGTAAGATTTCTTGCTTTGTCTCCTTTTCTACATCCAGTTTCCAAGTTTTACATCTTTCCTCTGTCTCTTTCTTCGTCCATCCATCCCTCAATGGCTGTGCTTGGAGTCTTGAGTCTTTTCTCTTCCTGCGTCTAGTTTTGCACCCACCCGTTTCTCAGCCCCCTTGTGTGGTACCCTCACTACTAAGAAGATGGCCTCTGTCTGGTACAACAGTGATGACATTGTTTTCCTGATTGCCCATTGTCTGCAGGGTAAAGGCTTTATAATATGGCCCTTGCCTGCTTTTATCTTCTTCAGAGTCTTTCTGGACTCTGCAGCTCCCTTTGTGTCTGAAGCTTACAGCTTCCTTGTAACACCAGCAGTTTCCAGTTGTCCATGATTGTCCTCAGTCACCTCCCTTTAATGAGAGCACTGTTTCTGCGCCATTTACTGCTGAATGCTCCTGCCTAAAGTGTCATCTCTTTCTGTGAAGCTTTTCTGACAGCCCAGCACCTTGCCTTCCCGCAGCACAGGCAAAGAGAAGCCTGGGACCCCTCTGTCCTGTCAGCTGTACTTAATGCAGGATTGCATTTAATTGTTTTGTTTCTATGGTCACTTTGCAACTGGAATCATATCTTACTCTTTTGCCTTTTTTTTTTTTTTTTTTTTTTTTTTTTAGACAGAGTCTCACTCTGTCACCTGGACTGGAGTGCAGTGGCACCATCTTGGCTCACTGCAACCTCCACCTCCTGGCTTCAAGCAATTCTCCTGCCTCAGCCTTCCAAGTAGCTGGGATTACAGGCGCCTGCCACTACGCCCAGCTATTTTTTTTTTTTTTTTTGTATTTTTAGTGGAAACAGGGTTTCACCATGTTGGCCAGGCTGGACTCTAAACTCCTGACCTTGTGATTCGCCTGCCTCGGCCTCCCAAAGTGCTGGGATTACAGGTGTGAGCCACCACACCTGGCCTTGCCTTTTTAAATCTCCAGCAAATACCAAGAACCAGACATATGGTCAGGGCTTAAGTATTTGTTGAAGGAAAATATTATCTTGTAGTTTTCCATCGAAGTATACCTCATGGAGTGTTTTCGTTTATTCAGTTCCTGTTTTCTTACAAACTGTCTGGCTTTGACTATGTTCCTTTTAGCGCCTCCCTGCATTAAGCACGCTCCCGTAAAAAAGTGATGACTTACTACTGAGGTTTTACAAACTTCTTTAGTGTTTGGCTTTGGTCGACTGTAACTAGTTACTGGGAAATAACTTAAAGATATCACAAGTAATGTGATTTTTGCATCGGAGAACCATTTGATTTATAAGCAGGACTGTGCTTGCATATGATTTTACACAGCCATGATTTTAACAGTCTTTCTTGTTGTTTTTTTTTTTTTTTTTTTTTTGAAAAAAAAAGTACAGGAAGAGGAAAAGAGGCCCAGACATACTCTGTCGAGCTCTCAAACAGTGGAACCTCACAGTATTGCATGTATTGCTATCAGACTCTGCCATGCCTTTATTTAAGGGAAAGAAAGAAGACGTTTAATGGGAAGTGACAAGCTTCTTTGAATTCTCCCTCTCAGTGAGCAGCTGAGAACCATGCATACTCAATGGATTTGATTTTTATTGGCAAATCCCAGGGTTGGCAGTGTGGCAGTTTAAATTTCTTTTTGTGTTTTTGCTTTCTCTCCTCAATTGTCTCTCACTTGCAAGTCTGACATCACATGCATAAAAATATAGTCAATTTTACTTATTTATATCTTGGCACACACATGTCAGTATTCTCTATGTAATAATTCTTTACCTGTGGCATCAGTTGCTCAGGAAAATTGACTTGGAATGTCTGCTTTTAGTTGACTTTACTCAGCAACAGGCAAAGGGAGGATATATATCATGGGGGGACCGGGGTGACAAATGAGCTGTTAGTTTTATGAATGCTTGAGAAAAAAAGGTGATATTTGTTTAGTTACATTTGAACTGTTAGAGATGCTTGTTGCCGTTTTATTTGTATAGAAATTTAAAAATCCTGTCAGTTAAATCTTCTCGGAATTTTGGAGCAGTCTTTTAAATAGGAATATAGTGTGAAACTTCTAGACTTACAAATCGTTATTGGAGCTCTGCATTGCCGAGATAGTTGTTAATCTCTTGATGTTCTATGAGCCATCTATACTCAGCAAATGCCTAACTTAAAAGAGTTGTGGACTAGAAAATGCATACAGTATTGCAGCATCTCATCTTGAGATAGAAGGCTGGTCACACAGCCTTTTTCAAATGCTGCACCATTGATCTGCTAGCCTGTGATTTTTGATACTAATTGGTTTCTGTTTTTCTTCGAAGAGTGAATGCATTGCCTGTGAGATATAGCTGGCTAATATTGGGTAAGGGGAGGGCCTCTTGTCCCTCAGGCACTTAGATTTTGGCATTGTAATTTCATGATTCCTCTTGAGTGGTACTGGATATTTTAAACATGCTTTTCAACTGATGTGACAGTAGTGTCTTTATTGCCAGAATGGCACAACATAATCATCCTGTTTTTAGGAAGATTAGAATGTTTTCATTAAATATTCTTTTTAATAACTAATTTAGCATTTAAAATTCTTTCCCACTAAATGAATAAAATGTTGAGGTTTGAGAAATATTTAAGAAAGGGATGAGAATATTTTGGGACCCAATCATTGACATTTTATATACAGTTATATATAATTAATGACACAGCATTCAAGGTGTTCTTTCCAGAACTAAGGGAAGTGCTAAGATGATTTCTTCTTCTAACAGTGCATTTAAAATTTAACTGAAAATTTTAAATACCTGTACACCTTGTTTCCTCCATTGTTTCTATGTGCAGAATGAGTCTACCTGTAGATTTCTGTTGTGAGTTTTCCTGCTTTGACGATATGACCTACAGCCTCATTAAAGGGCTAGAGTGGAAAGGAGTGTCAGTAAAAGGCGCTAGATGCGGAAGACTAAGACGGGAAGCTGGTAGGGGTGAGACTGATCTATGTAAGAGGCCAGCCAGAACCATCAGAACATTGTGTGTATGATGAGCTTGTTGTATACTTTTATGCTTCTAGATTTTCTTTAGATTTGTGGCATGTAATACCTATTTTATGGTTTGGAGTTTAGAGAGAACATTTCTTAACTGCTAACTGGTTTGATACTTTTCAGGTCTCATAGGTATCAGTAGCAGAAAAGTAGCATGAATCATCTAGTCCAGTCTGCTAAATTATGAATCATATATTTGAAGAGTGTTTTGTTTATTATAATTTAGAATGTTGTTGTAATCATTTGCAATACTTTCTTCATTGGTGTTATCCTCATTTCATTTCTTTTGGAAGGTAAGTTAAAAAATATCAGTGATTGATGTGAAATAAATTGTTTGTTTGTTTTTTAAGAATCTTTAAAATGCTTGTGGTGGTTGTAGTGATTCTTTTAGCTTAAGTGTTGCCAGTACAACATTGGAGATAACTTAATTTTTTTCTTTTTTCCCCACAGCTGTGATTGGGTTATTATACCCCTGCATTGACAGACATCTAGGAGAACCACATAAATTTAAAAGAGAGTGGTCCAGTGTAATGCGGTGTGTAGCAGTCTTTGTTGGTATAAATCATGCCAGTGCTGTATCCTTTACTCTGTAATGAAATGCATGATAACAAAGCTTCCAACAAACCAAAGGTTAAACAGCTCCTTACAACTTCACTGTTGTCAAATTGTGATATGCCCACTTAGTCAGAAGAAGAATGTGAACCATATTGTTGAAACATCAGTGTAGCAACTGTGCAATTACAAAGTGGGGTATAGCCTTTCATTTCAATTCGTATTTTTCAATATCACTTAGAAACTTTGCAAATTTAAAATATTTACCTGTTTTCTTAAATTTGGTTACTTAATTACTTCTGTGTAGTTAATCCAAAAATGGAACAGGTACATTTTCAGAAGAGTTTTTTCCTCTCTTTCTTTAATAATTGCTAATAAGGACATGTGGTAGCTTCAGGTGCTATTTTGTCTTTTGTTTTTCTTTTTTTTTTTTTTTTTTTTTTTTTTTTTTTTTTGAGACGGAGCCTCCCTCTGTCGCCCAGGCTGGAGTGCAGTAGCGTGATCTTGGCTCACTGCAAGCTCCGCCTCCTGGGTTCACGCCATTCTCAGGCCTCAGCCTCCCGAGTAGCTGGGACTACAGGTGCCCGCCACCACGCCCGGCTAATTTTTTGTATTTTTAGTAGAGACGGGGTTTCACCATGTTAGCCAGGATGGTCTTGATCTCCTGACCTCATGATCCGCCTGCCTCGGCCTCCCAAAGTGCTGGGATTACAGGCCTGAGCCACCGCACTGCACCTGGCCAAGAAGCTTTTTTTTTTTTTTTTTTTTTAAAAGGTAGACGCATTGGTTTTAATCAATACTGACAAACCATGTAAATGGCATAAGTAGAAATACCAACTTAGACCTTGGTCAAAAATAAATTTCATTCCCAGTACATATTTTTAAAGTTTTATTGTTTGAAGATTCAGACATTTTATTTAGTGGTTAATGAGTGTTTTTACAGTGTCCCAGGCAGCTCCTATTTCTCTTGCCCTTTCTACCTTCTGTGCCCAGAAAAAAATGTTTGCCCTCATAAGGTTTTTCTCCTGTCGTCCTCCTCATTTCCTCTCTTCTACTTCCTCCTCATTCGCTCTGACTTTCCTTGGTAGAAGAGGAACTAGGAAATGCTGTTCCTGTCTTTTCTAGGAGATGTGGTTTAGACAGTGAAGGTGGCAGGAACCTTGGGTACTTGGAAAAGCAGTAAGTGTGACCCAGGCTGCCAAAAGTTTGCTCTTACAACTCTGCACTGGACTCAGGGCTGGCAGAGTTAGCTAGCTGGAGAGAGAGGGTGGGTCATGTGTCAAGTAGATCCCTGTGTCTTTCACAGAAAGTATTGAGGTGTTGTGGATAAGCTTGGGGGCAGAAAACACGGAAAAGAGAAGGGTTGTAGATTCCGAAAACTTATCTGCCTTCCTCTGCACAGTTGTGCTGGCTGTTGCAGTTCTGTGAATTTGGACGTCCCTCAGTGACTTTTATTATTTTTAATTTCCTTTTGTATTGAGGACATTTCCATGTGTTTATTTTGGTGAACTTTTTGAGATTTAAGATTTTACAAAAAATCTAGTGGTCAGGAGGGCTTAAAAAGATAAGATCATATACCATGATATCTAGAAGAGAACTTAGAAATCACCTAGTTGCACATTTTTTTTTTTTTTTTTGTAAAAATAAGACAAATGGAAGCTAGAGAGGTTAGGTAATTTACTAAGTCATTTATTCTGCGACATTGCAGCAGAGCTGAGAACAGACCTGAGAGAGCCTGACTCAAGTCTAGGAACATCTCATTTGCCTACACAGAAGCCTCAAAACTGTGTCAGTTCCTCTCTATCTGGTGGGTTAGATCTTTCTCTCTCAGACATTTCCACTTTGATTTTTGTTTTTATGTAGAGAAATTTAAATAGCCTTTCTGAAATTTTAAAAAAGTTTAAAATCTTTACATTGTTCACTCTTTCTTTCGCAATGAAATACTTAAAAATAGCAATCTTAGATATCCTGTTGTCCTTTAAGTAAAGTCCAAAATGTTTACCAAATTTATAGCATACACTTCTAATATTAGGTTACTTAGACTTTTCAAACTCATATGGCACTATTTTTTTATTTTTTGAGTTGGAGGCTTGTTCTGTCGCCCAGGCTGGAATGCAGTGGCACAATCTTGACTCACTGCAAGCTCTGCCTCCCGGGTTCACACCATTCTCCTGCCTCATCCTCCCGAGTAACTGGCAGCCTCCCGAGTAGCTGGGACTACAGGCGCCCGCCACCACACCCGGCGAATTTTTTTGTATTTTTAGTAGAGTCAGGGTTTCACCGTGTTAGCAGGATGGTCTTGATCTCCTGACCTCGTGATCCGCCTGCCTCGGCCTCCCAAAGTGCTGGGGTTATAGACGTGAGCCACCGTGCCCGGCCCATATGGCACTATTTTAAGACTGATATATCTGTTTACTCTGGAAGCCTCCTTACTTTGCTGTGACTTTTAATTGAGTTTAGTTAACAAACATGAAACTCATTTAATACCAAATTCCACTCCTTACATGAGTGTTTATTTCATAGGGAAATCAGAGCTCTAAACCTTTTCTTTGAACTTTAAGTATAATGATAGCAAAAGAATAAGAAAAGCTTTTCCAGAAAGCATATCCATATGAACTGTAGGTTTCTTTTTAAATCAAGCCTTAACAAGAAACGACCTTGAAGGGGTTGCCCACAATAGTCCTGAGATGCTGAGAAATAAGCAAACTGGGTGTTTAGGATAGTTGCTTGGTAGGGGTAGGGAAGTGGTGAAAAACAGAGTGTTAAAGGTAGTGGGAAATGGCTTCGTATGCTTTTTTTTTTTTTTTTTTTTTGACTTCTCTGTACTTGTAGCGTGGTCAGTTTGGTGATATGTGTTCCTCCAAAACCTCCCCCGCCTTCCCCAGTAGCTGGTTATAGAGCCAAGAGATTGCCTTTGGGACATAGATAATGCCCTTTTAATGGCACTTGAAATTAATTCCTTTAGTGTAATCCTCTAGCAAAGAGATGAGAAAACTGAATCTGTAAAGCTTCATTTTACCCAGAGATTTTGGTGTAGAAAAGGGCCATACTTTTGTGAATAGATGCTTAAGTAGGTGATGAAAATAAAATATCATTTGAACAAACTGTCCTATACCAGAAAGTCTCAGGCACCAAAATAGCTTGGCAGGTTGTAAGATAATGTTCACTTCAAGGCTTTATCCTCAACAAATTAAAACTAGAACAGTTGACATAATAGAAAGGGATACTGTGTCCTTGGTACTCTTGTTTCTGAACTGCATTATTATAAAATGTGTCTGTCAGTAAATCATAGAGAGAATGTGGTACCCTGTTAAATAGCTGTCAACTCTTCTATTTTCAAGTTCCTGTATGATTCTCAAGTAATTCTAAACCTACTGGAGAAGTAATATTGGTTTCCTTTTTTGCAAAAGTGTGTTCTTTTAGTGATACTTGTGTTCTGAGGCTTCTAATTATTTTTAGCAAAGAAAGCATTTCTTAAATAATGGCTTATAATTGGGAATGTATGTAGACTGTTTATTTTTTATTTTTTGGAGGGGTTACAGGTTGGTAGGTAATGTCTTTTATGTATCTGGTATTGGGTAAATACTGGAGATAGTTTTAATCTCACCTAGCTTCATACATTGTACTAAGAGACTGAAGTACTTGAGTAGAAGCAATTAATTCCCTTCTCAACAGATGCATCTCTTATTTAGGAAAATGAACAGGTGATATTATTTGGTTACAAGTTTTAAGATGACTTCTTAACACTGATCTCAGAAAGTGGATTTTGATAACAACATACAGTTGTCTCTCACACTGGCTGCACTATCCATTGGACTGTGGTGGACTTTTGATAGATCTAGAAGTGGTTTTGGCCTTGGAGTAGGAATCGCTTTCTTGGCAACCCTGGTCACTCAATTACTAGTATATAATGGTGTTTATCAGTAAGTATTAATCCTTAAAAGTTTGGTGCTTGTTTGCTAGATAAATAAATGTTAACTGCTTTCAGAATTGAGATTATGAAATGAGGTTAGCCAGTTTAATCTACAGAGTAGTTTATTTTCATTGTAATTATCTTAAGTGTCATTGCAGTTCCTCTGTGGGTATTAAAGACATGTCTGTTATTCTAGATATACATCTCCAGATTTCCTCTATGTTCGTTCTTGGTTACCATGTATATTTTTTGCTGGAGGCATAACAATGGGAAACATTGGTCGACAACTGGCAATGGTAAGCTGATGCTTATTAATCACTTTTCTGAATGAGATGTATGACAAGTTTTATCTAAAAGGTAGTCCTTTAAGGGAAAGCAATTTGTGAAGACAACATTCTTTGATTGATTTTTTGCACTTCCATTGAAATAAATCATTTGGAAGAATTTAATCACAGGTGTTTTAAAAGTTGAGAAGCCACTGGAGAAAAAAGCTCAAAATGTGTTATGGATAGGGCAATATGATTTATTGACCATATGGGGGATATTAGTGGTTTTTAAAAAACTAATATACAGGTTTCCACTATATCAAAAAGGGACAGTTTTGAAAGTTAAAAAGGTCACTATTAATAAGTATGTTGCTACAATAAGTATAAATTAGGACCATCTCTAACAAATCAAGACGTTTGATCATTTTAGTTATGAAGGAAAAGGACATTGTTGATGATTCCAGTCATAGATGGCAAGGGTTAGGGAGTGACATTCAGAGGCCACAGCAGTTTTATGAATAAATGCTGTCACTTTTACCTTTTTAGCCAGGTTAGGAGAATTGAGTGATTTACTTTGCTGTATTTTTGGTAAAATAGCCAACCAATTATCTTACCCTATTGGTTTCCTTTATTTTGAATTGTGGGTGTACATTTTTATAGCTGTACTTTAAAAATATTGTTTTGACTAGAAGCTTTTGTTAATGTAATAGATTTTTTCTTTTATATCATATAATGATTTGAAAATACAGTGATCTGAGTTCACCACAACAGCCCTGTCCTTAAGTTCGTGAACTGTTCTTTGCTAACTTGCCTTATTGAGGACTCAAAGAAAGCTACTTTGCTTCCTTTCATATTAAAAGATTGATCTAAATTCTAAATTATATACTGCCACTATTTGCTTGTAATGCAAAAATCTCATCTTTCTTCTGCTTTTGGCTGTGGCTTTTTCACTTCCAGAAGGTGAATTATTTTTTTCCCTGTCCCATTTGTCATTTAATCATAGTAATTATGTAACTCTCAGATTATTTGAGGAATAAATGGGCACATAGTAATAAAGTGTTCATTGTTAGAGCTTTTCAGTTTATTTGGAAGCTGTTATTCAAAAGAAATTTTCATCTGTTAACCTTTTAACCTTTTAATTTTTGCAGTATGAATGTAAAGTTATCGCAGAAAAATCTCATCAGGAATGAAGAAGGCAAAACATATCTTTTGTACAAAAAAACAAGATGAAAAGGATGTGAAGTGGTAGATATACCAACAAAACTTCAGACTGTAAAATTGCCAGGATGCAGTTTTTCCCTTGATTGGCATGTGTGTATATATGGATAAATATACACATATACACACACATATTACTGCAATCTGTGATTGCTTCGTCTGTAAATCAGTTGCAAACCTTTATGTATTTGACTTAAATAACTGTAAGATATATATGTACTACATTAAAAAGTGTTGATTAATAGATGAAATTTTTAAATTAATTTTTTAAACATGCCACACATTGTTTCACAATGTTAACGTGCCAAAATATTGTTCCTGTCATGCAGAGTCTAAGAATGCTTTGAACAATTTGTAAACTTAGTGAAATAAAATAAGAAAGCCAAAAACAAACAAACAAAAAGCATATGGGGAGCTGGTATTTTCTCTTTAGCTTACTGTTGTGCCTTTTTATTTTTCTAATCACAGCAGTATGAGTTATGAGTGCCCTAATTTGTGGTTAGTTTCTAATTTAATGCTGTTTCATAGAGTTTGGAATGTTTTGATACAGGGTGAGAATGGACTTCTGGTTTCAAACCTGCATTACTGGAGACAGCCCAAAGAGTAATTTTCTGTTTTGACAGATCTTACTGGAAGTAATATGCTAAGCAAAAGAGGTTATCAGCATTAAATTGTTTTGGTTCTAAATTTGGAACACTATATATAATTAAAAGTAAGGACTACTAGAGGATTTAATTAGAATAAATACATGTTTTGGAAATACAATGACCTCTTGCAGTGCCACAAAAGTGCAGAGTGGTATTAGCTGTCATCTGCAATACAGAATCTCATTGCTTTTGCACATGAAGCATATAGGAAACTCCAAACAGATCAAAATGAGGTTTCCAATTCTGTTGGATTCTGTCATCTATTGGGTTCTATGAAGCAAACCACTGTAGCTTTAGCTGGGTTCGGTCATATGACTCACTGTTAGTGGAATGCCTAGTTTTTCATCTTATATGCAGTCTGGGGAGTAGATGGGTACATAATTTCTTATGTATTCGTGTGTCCATTAGTGAATAGTTCAAGTCTGTTTAAGAATGTTTTGAGATGGCATTCTCTGCATGTTAAAGATCTTAATGGCAACCAGCACCTCTTAAGTATGGTTTAAACATATTCTTAGCTAAATTTTTTCCATTAGTTTTTGAAATTGATGGCAGTTGTCTGATCCACAAGGGCAAGATCTTCTGAGTACTCTGGAGTGTGTGTATGTGTGCATGCATGTGTGTGTTGGAGTGAGTGAGTGAGAGAATGTGTCTGTGCATGTGCCCATGCTTTCCTAGAATGTCAAGTAGATATTTTTACATTTTGAGTTTTAAAACAATTGCTATCAGACTGAGATCTTGTATGCCAAACTTTAATCTGCTTTTATGTTTTCAGGCTGAAGGTGTGAAAATCCTAAGAGGATTTCATATTGAATATGTGTACACAATCTTAACTATTGTGGTGGAAAACATACTACTATAATTTATTATTATATCTTCCAGATAATGTTATTCATTTAGAACAAATAAGGTATATTTTTTAGAATCAACTTTGTAAGCACTATAAAATCTTTAATAAGTTATAAGATCTATGATGTGTTTACCTTAAAAATTGCTGTTGAAAGCAACATGTATTAAATACGTAATTATCATCTGGGTTAAGAGTCTGTTTCTTCTTTGTGGTAAGTCTTAGAATATGGTACTGTGGATTAATCTAATGAAATTAACATGTGTGGTTGAAGTTACCAAGAAATTATGAAAGGAAACTAAATACAGTTGACCCTGGAACAACAGGAGTTAGGGGCACCACTCCCCAAGATAGTTGAAAATCCCATGTATAACTTTTGACTCCTCCGAAACTTAACTACTAATAGCCTACTCTTGATCGGAAGCCTTACCAATAAGAAACAGTTGATTAACAACATATTGTGTATGGTATATATATTATGTACTGTATTCTTACAATAATGTAAGCTAAGGAAAAGAAAATGTATTTACTCTTCATTAAGTGGAAGTGGACCATCATAAAGGTCTTCACTCATGCTGTCTTCACTTTGAGTAGTAGACTGAGGAGGAGGCGGAGGAGGGGTTGGTCTTGCTTTTGCAGGGGTGGAAGAAAATTTGCATTATTAGTGGACCCACATAGTTGAAGACTACGTTTTTCAAGGGTCAACTCTATATAGTATTGGTGAGATTGAATGATTATCATTGGTGTTCTTAAATTATTTTCAGGTCATCTAGAAAATAAGATAATTATAGCAAAAAAATAAAATTGTTTTGATATTTTGATAAATATATAAATGTATAAAACCTATTTTTTTCATTGAAAGAAAGTGGGAAACATTTTTTAAACATTGCTAGATTGGTAGTGCATTCTTTGATTATTTCAAGTTATAGAAATTTGCACAGTTGAAAATGGGATAAATTCTACAGAAGTGCAAGAAAACAATTCAAATTAGCCAGAGCCCTGCTAAAACTTTTAATGTAAAATTTATTTATTTGCACTGAGCTGTTTTACCTTCTTTAAGACCATTGGGACCTCTCAATGATGCATATGTTTTATACATCTTGTATTTTCCAGGCAGAAGCCAGACTTGGTTAATATCAATAAATACTTCTGTATTCCTATTGGCTCACTTACCTTTATAATGAGGTATATTCTGTAATTCTTCCAGTGATGGTCTGAATAGTAGAGTCTTAGCTTTGTGTGTCTGAAAAGGTCTTTTTCATTCTTGAAGAATAATTTGGCAGGCTGTAGAATTATAGGTTCTTAGTTTTTTTCCCTCCCTCAGCACTTTGAAGATTTTTAACTCATTGTCTTCTGTCACCTAATGTTACAGATAAGTCTGCCATTACCGTAATTTTCTTTCCTTTGTAGATAATCTGTCTTTTCACTCTAGGATATTTGCATGACTTTCTCTCTATCCTCTAATATTTTTCAGCTTCATTATGATTTGACTAGTTGTAGATTTGTTTTTGTTTTTGTTTTTTGTTTTTGCTTGGTATTTACTTTCAATCTGTGAGCTCATGTTTTCAATTCTGGAAAATTCTTAAATGTGCCTGCATATTGGAATCACATGGGGACCTATAGAAAATGCTGGTGTCTGGGTTCCACCCCCAGAGACTCTGATATAATTAGTCTGGGGTATGCCCTGAGCATTAGGATTTTTAAAAGTTCCCCAGGTGATTCTGATGTGCCACCCAGGTTGCCACTTACTGGTGTAGTTATGCATAAAATAAGGGGGAGAGTCCAGGTGAGAGAGATGAGATAGGTAGTGACATTGGAAATGAAGAATGAGGGGCACATTTTGGAATAAAATCACCTGAACTTGGTGACTTGGGTGTGAAGGTTAAGGATAAGGAAGAGTCAATGGTAAGTTCATTTTTTTATCTTGAGAAACTAGGTGGATGATGTTTCCCATAAACTAAAAGAGAATGTAGAGAAGCAGGCGAATGGGTACAGTTAACAAGTTTGGTTTGATATGTTGGGGTTGAGTTATGTAGGGCACATCTGATAAAGGTGCCATAAGCACTCAGATATTTGAGTCTGGGCTGTTGGATGTAAATGTGGAGTCATCAGCATGTGAGAGTAATAAATGATGCCTTAGGAATGGATGAAATCACATAGGGAGCATGCTATGGTGAAAAGAGAAGAGCGATCAGGAGTAGGAGGAAAGCTCACACCTGTCATCGCAGCACTTTGGGAGGCTGAGGCAGGCGGATCACGAGGTCAAGAGATCGAGAGCATGGCCAACATGGTGAAACCTTGTCTCTACTAAAAATACAAAAAATTGCTGGGTGTGGTGGTGGGCATCTGTAGTCCCAACTACTCGGGAGGCTGAGGCAGGAGAATCACTTGAACCTGGGAGGCGGAGGTTTCAGTGAGCCGAGATTGTGCCACTGTACTCCAACCTGGAGACAGAGTGAGACTTAGTCTCAAAAAAAAAAAAAAAAAAAAAAAAAAAAAAAAAAAAAAAAGTAGGAAGAAAACCAGAAAAGTGATGGGGTGAAGCCAAGGTAAGAGGAAGTTTCAGGCAGAGAGTAACTGGTACAATGAAGTACAATTGGAAGGGTGAATTAATCTTGATGATAAAGGAGAAGATGTTGTTTTACATTGAAAATGTTTTTCTAACCTGCTGCATCTTAACATATAAAATCCTTCCTTGTATACTAATAAAATAGTTCACAAAATATCTTAAAGAAAAGCCTGATTATATACTGAATCTTTTATTGGGAGTGAAGGGTTCTGGGGCAACTAGCGAACTTTGAAAGAATGATGGACGTTTGGACAACATCTATGAAGAATGGACATAGGAACCGACTAGAGATGAAGAAAGAATTGCCAGACAGTTTTGAGGCCATCAAGGATCCATGTGAGGATAGAGGTCAGATATTTGCAGTAGAGCCAATTGACATTGTTCTGCAATGTCTTAGTGGGCTCAGCAGCCCAGGAGTGTAGACCCATCGTGATGTGAAATACATTGATTGTAGCTGATAATTCACTGGTAGGCATGGCACAAAGATATGTGAAAAATTAATAGAGGCTCCCAGTGAAATATCCACAGACGTTATCATGGGATCCATGCAAATTGGAGAAGGAA
Organism: Macaca thibetana thibetana; assembly: GCF_024542745.1. Classification (NCBI taxonomy): domain Eukaryota; kingdom Metazoa; phylum Chordata; class Mammalia; order Primates; family Cercopithecidae; genus Macaca; species Macaca thibetana. The sequence continues at coordinate 115,537,732 of NC_065589.1, forward strand.
GTTGAATCAGCAGTGCTGACCTGATGGCGTGAGGAAATGGGGTGAAGTCAAATGACTGCAAGTGTTGAGATTAAAAATCCAGTTTAAGGGTAAGGGTGGTAAGTTTGGAGTTTGTAAGCAAAGAGGAATATAGTGGAACATTTCCAGATCTTGATGAGGTCCAAAGAGTGATCTAAACAACTGTATTTACATAGTTCACTGAAGTGGGTAGAGATGAACAGCCGTGGAGTGGAGGTCCAATGCATGGGTGACCAGATGTTAATGTTGGTATTGATGTTACCTGGAGTGATCTCAAAGGTCAGGTGGGAAGGAAGGGTGTCATCTATACTCTTTTTCACGATTTGAGCAGGGACTTATCTCAGTGCCTTGACTGTATTGGGATTTTAATTAGAATCTCTTTCCCCCTCTTTTATTTATTTAATTATTTTTATTTATTTTCTTATTTTTTTGAGACAAGGTCTTACTCTGTCACCCAGGCTGGAGTGCAGTGGCATGATCTCGGCTCACTGCAACCTCTGCCTCCCGGGTCCAAGTGATTCTCCTGCCTCAGCCTCCCTACTAGCTGAGATTACAGGCACCCGCCACCACACCCGGCTAAGTTTTGTATTTTTAGTAAAGACGGAGTTTCACCATGTTGGCTAGGCTGGTCTTGAACTCCCGACCTCAGGTGATCCACCTGCCTCGGCCTCCCAAAGTGTTGGGATTACAGGCTTGAGTATTTATTTTTTAGATATTTATCACCCTAGGTGTTCTGAAATTTTACTACAATATGTTTAGGAGTGGGTCTTTTCCTGTTGGTCCTTTCAGTCAGATACATCTTTTGAATTCTGGGAAATTTACTTCTGTATTTGCTGTTAGTGTTCCTTTTTTCACTTTCTCTATTCTTTTCTTCTAAAAGTTCTCTATTCTAGATATATTTGACCTTCTGTTTCTGTTTTTTATATAGCCCTTAGCTTTTCTCTGTTGTGCTACCTTCTAGAAGAATTACATAACTGGTGTTCCAGCTCAGCAAGTTGCTCTTCAGCTGTATCCATCCATTCAGCCCAGCAGTTGAGTTTTTAATTTTATTGATAGCAATTTTAATTTCTAAGATTGCTGTACTTTGAAATGGAAGTATATTGCCATTCTTGTATTTTTTCTGAGAATATTAATTGCTCTTCTAAAGTTCCAAGCACTTCTAAAGAGCCATTGCAGGGAAGGGTGGGATGAGCCTGCCACCAGCCGATCTCCAGTTGTGAGTGCCCCCTGGTTTGCCTTGGGCACATTGCCATGCTTCTTGAGACTGTCTGCACTAAACCACTCACATCATGGGGTAGATACCATGCTGTCTCTGCCTGGTCCAAGGTTGGCAAGTAGGAGAAGTGTAGAAGGGTTGGCCAGACTGGCTGCTTTCACAGAAGCCTGGTTGAACCCATAAGGTCAGTTGCCCTGCATTTCCAGCTCCCAGCATCAGCTACCTCTGAGCTTAGGATGCCTCTGGTTTCATATTTAGCAAGTCCTCTCCTTGAGTATTTCAAGCTGTGGTTTCCCTCCATCCAGCTGCTCACTGTTGCTTTCAGGGATTCCTTGTAGTTTCTGGTTCACAGAATGTACTTATTTTGCAGTATAGTTGTGGATTCCTTTTCTTTTTAAAAATCTCTTTCTTTTTGTTATTTCTATGGATTTAGGATAGGTGGAAGAAGCTGCAGCATGCCTACCTGACACCTGATTTGGCTTTCCCCACCACTTTTTTATACTACAAAATCATGCCATCTCCCTGATCATCTGTCTTTACCTTTCAAAAACTCGGTTTAGTTAGGAGCTGAGATAAATAGGTTAAGTCAGTGGTTTCTTACTAGGCCTCAATAAAAATCGGGATGTAAAGGGTTTTTTCCTCCTTGAAATACATAGAGTTCATTCAGTTCATTGTGCCAGCAAGTATACTGGCATCTGCTCTTTTATGCCTCCCTTCTTTTTATCACTGATGAGATCTGTGAAACCTGTCATCTTTCTTTGTGATTTACAAGATAGACTTTTCCAGGCTATGTCAACTGTTCTGAAGACAATGTTGTTAAGTATCAGGTTTGGCAGATCAGATAGATAATGATGTGCCTTGGAAAGACTGGGCTATTGATGAGCCTCGTGTCAAAACTGATTGCCATATATGGGCGATTTTTCCTTTTCACTGTTTCCCTGGTTTCAGTTTCTGTGAGGATTTTCATGAACAAGGGCAGTTTTGATTCCAAATCAAAATTGTGCTCTAGTGACCGTGTCCTCTGCTGCTTTCACATGGCAGCATTTGTAACTGCTAATCATTCTGTGGCCTCCCCGAAGGTTGGCTTTAAAAGTAATAAGCACTTGGGAAACATATTGCCATTGAAAAACAATCGTTTTTGATTGCCATTCTGAAAACCGTAAATCCACCTACTGCTACTGCGCTTCCCTGAGACTGTTTCATTTGCAAGATTTGCTTCTCTTTTAGAAACACTTTTTGGGGAAACTTGCACAGAATGTGATCATGGTCCAATTCATTGTGATGAGCAGTTGAGTAGACAAAGCAAATAACTCAAGTGCTGAAACTGTTTCAGAAGAAAAGTTTCTAAAATGCATTCCCTGGGAATTTCTGCCATTGGATCAAACTCATTTCTATTCCCTTTATAGTCATCACATGTCACTCCTAGATCTTTTGGGAATGTCTGCTCCACCAAAGTATGACAGTGGCAGTTCTGTTTTGAAACAATTCTTTCTGCTTATATTAATAAAGAAGCTTGAGATTTTCCAGCAGGACATTACAGAGAGGCAAAGCGCTGGCCCATCACCTCAGGATCAGCTGGATGCACCTGGGGTGCGTAGTCTCACACCCTGGGCTTGGGAAGCTTGCAGACTGACAAATTTAAGATGAAACTTAAAGATGTTTATAAAGACAAATCTTTGTAGCATTTTCAAAGTCCCAGATCCTAGTACATATCAAGATCATGTCTGTCCTCAAGGCACGTCAGGGCATGTTGAAGCATATCTTACCGGAATATGTGTAAAATTCATACTAAAGTTGAGTTTGGTTCAGTTTTTTCCCCAGAAAGAATAAATGAGTGATCCTTAAATATTGTTGGATAATCTGATTTTGAAATGGCAGCTTGTTTTCATTGATGCGTAACTTGGCTTTACATAACCAGGTTTATTTCCCACTTACGTGACATACACACTCCGGTTTGTGGGAGACTGTGCCCCACTGCAGACAGGCAGCCTCACTCGCTTGCCAAGGCAGGGGAAGAATGGGCATGGGTTCTCATACTCACTCTTCTCTGCTTGGGCCTAGAGGGAATGTGCTGCACTTCTGCTCTGCATATTGGCCAGAACCAATCCTGTGGCCCTAACTGCAAGGGGGCTGGGATGTGTAACCCGTCCTCCAAAGGGAGAGGAGAACCAAATGTTGGTGATCCCTGGCAATGTCTGCCACAGTTGTAAAACGTTTTGCGGTACTCTGTTCACAACAGAATACTTTTCTCCCTTAGTGATTGATAGTGAACATGACTATAAGAAAATATTTTTTGGTGGCAAAGTTTAAAACAAAATTATGGTCTTTAAAAAACGTAAAATGTAAACTTTGTATCTAAGTCTTGGAGTGGTGAGAAAGAAGGAAGGGGTTCACTTTCATCTTTTCCTCTCACCTAAAACGAGAAATGTGTGGGATGGAATGAACCAGGTGTCTCTCTGGTGCCTCCTGGGAATATCCCCAGCACATTTCTGTGGGAATTGACCACATTTTACGGCTGCCAACGCCCACATTTTTCTGGGTGGCACAGCAGTTTCAAACCCTGGTTTGACTTCACTCTGGTGACCAAAGACTTTCCTCATCACCACAGACCTGTCTGCTGTCCCTGAAAGTCCCTTCGCTGCTCCTGCCTCATGTTGCATATGCATTTCTCACGGAAATAAGTGACTTGGCATTGTAGGCATTGCTGATAGGAATGCAATCTTAGCTTTTTAGGAGAAAAGGGAAAGGCTTTGTAGACGTATTCATAAGTTTCGTTAGAAAGTTAATAAAAAGCATTTCTAGAAAGCCTGGGAATGTCCTTGATTTGGACCTCAAGCCCCTTTCCGTAGCAGCTGTTCTGCCCTGCCACAGCTTCCAGAGACCCAGAACCATGTGGAAATCTGACAGACAGGAAAGAGAGAGTTTTTAAATTTTTATTTATTTATTTTTGAGAGATGGAGTCTTCCTCTGACACCCAGGCTGGAGTGCAGTGGTGCAGTGGTGTGATTATGGCTCACTACAGCCTCAACCTTCAGCCATGGCAAGCAGTCCTCCCACCTCGGCCTCCCTAGTAGCTGGGACCTGAGGTGCGGACCTGAGGTGCGTACTTTTGTTTACTTTTTGTAGAGTCGGGGTCTCACTGTGTTGCCTAGGCTGGTCTCAAAGTCCTGGGATCAAATGATCCTCCTGCCTCAGCCTCCCAAAGTGCTGAGATTTAAGGAGTGAGCCACTGCACCCAGCTGAAAAGAAACAGTTTTCACAGGTTTTGACTTCTCACGTTGTAAAAAGGTTTAGTGTGAGAGAAGTCTGTATGAATGACTGTGTTGGATGGTGTCATTTTTTATGTGACCCCATACTATATAAGTGGCTAGTTTTGTGGGAGCCGTGTGCCTGGGCTGTATTGATGGTGCGTTCTTTAAGAGGAAGAGCAGCGTGTTGACACTGGTCAAGAAAGCTCTGAAAGGTATGGGCACAGGTACCAATGGGGTTCGAAGGAAGGAGCAGACCCAGCTGGAGGAGGTCAAGGCCTTTCTCCTTGGATGGTATGGACAGGAAACCCATGTGCACAGATACGTGTATGTACTCTCAAGAACAGAAAGTCTGGTCTGGTGGTAGTAAAGGTTGCAGGTAGAGGAAGTGGGTAGAAGGGAGGGCTTTTAAAACATAGGGCTTGGCTTCTCTTTGAGGATTTAAATGGCTACTGCGCTCATGCTTCTTCTCAGGCAGGGCATGCTTCTGCTCAGGCAGGATCTACATCTGCCCATGGGGGTTCTTTTTAGGAGGCCTGCAAGTAAGACTGCCCCACCCACCACAGTTCCTGGTGTTCCCTTTATTAAGCAGCATCATTGTCAGGCTCTTATTTAAAACGAAGGCCGGGTGCGGTGGCTCACGCCTGTAATCCCAGCACTTTGGGAGGCCAAGGCAGGCGGATCCCTGAGTCGGGAGTTTGAGACCAGCCTGACCAACGTGGAGAAACCCCATCTCTACTAAAAATACAAAATTAGCCTGGCATGGTGGCACATGCCTGTAATCCCAGCTACTCGGGAGGCTGAGGCAGGAGAATCTCTTGAACCTGGGAGGCAGAGGTTGCATTGAGCCGAGATCATGCCATTGCACTGCAGCCTGGGTAACAAGAGCGAAACTCTGTCTCAAAAAAATAAAAAGAAAAAATAAAAAGAACATTCTGAGTCTGATCAAGGTGTGAACTTGGGCTGTGGCAGAGAGAGCCAAGGAAGAGTCAGCTGTGGGAGAGAGAGAATGCAGGCTTTAACTCTGGGTTACTTGCAGACTGGGACGCTGGGCATGTTCCTCATGCTATCTAAACTTCAGGTTTCTACCTGTAAGATGGAGACACAATACCACCTTTCTTTGAGGGCTATTAACATTAAATGTGATAATGTTTCAAAGGCTTAGCTCATAAGGGCCGTCCAATGAAATATTAGTTCCATTCCCTCTCTCCTCATTCACTTCAAAGCATGAGTATGGAGCCATGACATTGGCATTTCCTTTGGATTAGGTTGCTTCCCTAATGCTTCTGTCAAAATAAGAGGAAGCAGAGTACACGAATCACTGTGCCTGCTGACACCTTGCCACAGCTCGACTTGTCGGTTAGTTAACAGGGAGCAAGTTCCTAAGGACGTAGGACAGAAACTGGCTGGTTGTTATTATACTGATTAATTGATTGATTGACTGCAGGGCTGAGGGTTTGGCCAGTTCAGGCAGGGGCTGTTTCCATGGAGGGAAGCTCAGGTAGGGTGCCGCAGGATGGCACGAGGCTGCTGGAGAGCAAGGAAAGGAGGTGGGAGGGAAGAGATAGGTTTTGTCAGCATCTTATTTTCACCTAGGGATGATGGCTTTGTCCTCCGACTTTATAGTGTCACCACGGTGAGAGTGCAGTCTCCTGAGGGAGGAGTTACATTTTAATTAGCCACAAGGTACCTGATTTCTGATGTATCAGTCCTTTTCTCCAGGCCTCATTGTTTCAGATTATTTTTGCCCATGTCCTCCACTTGCCTGCTCCTTTCATTTGTATCAGAAGGAAACCACCAAGCAGCCTGGAAACCCTCTTACCAGACCTCAGGATATTAATTGTCGAGTTCTCTCCCACGGTTACACAAGTGCTGAAAAAGTGGTTCTCTTTCAATAGTGTCTTGTCAAAATGCCAGGCACAGTTTGTTTTTGACGTTTGCTGCTACTGTTAAATAATAGTCTTGCTTCTGTCATAGCTAATGTTGACTTGAAGGCATTTGGAGGGCATTTCTCAACTCCAGCCTTAACAACAAGACCTGGGTCTTGACAGATATTTTTCTTGCTTGCCCAAGGCAACTGAGTATAAGGGTTGCAACCTTTGCTTTTCTAACCTCCAAGAAAATTTCAAATGGGTATGCACCATCTTAAGCCATAGATCCAGTTGTATTCTCACACACACACACACACACACACACACACACACACACACAGACATAAACCCACAGACACAAAGGCACACATACACAGACAAGTTGAAGTTCTTGAAGTTTTGCCATCCTAGGAATAACATTTAAATAAATTAAACAGTATCCCATATTAGGACCCCTCAAATCTCGCTGTTCTGCCTTGGTAAATCTCTATCAGTTAGAATGTCATACTTAATTACACATCTCTTTAAAAATCAATATGCATTTTTATTGTTTCTGTATTTGCAATGGAGCAAGCCCCTGAACGCTGCTTGTCTAGCTGCATGCACAGCGTACCATCTGTCAGAGAGAAGCTGGGTTCTTCATGCACAGCACTTTCTTGCATTACTATGTCCATTAGAAATTTCATTTCTGCTCCTTTTCCCACTTTTATGCAAAGGCAGCTTTTGAATTTTTCCTCTCATGCCTTATAGGTGACGTGTAGAGACCTTCTTCTAATGGGATAGTTATTTCTGAAATGTTCACCATTTATGAGGTAATGGAGAGGAGGGCAAGAAAAAAAAAATGGGTAGAGCGAGTGAGAACTGCACAAGAATTCTGTGGAACTGCATAGGCATTGGCATTATTTGTATGTGAAGAGGCCAAGAAATGCACAGTTGGTTTCAAAATAAATACCAAAGGAATGGTTAATTACACAAGTCTGTTTTGCATTTCCAGGAAAATAGAAATATGTCAGTCATTTGGGTTTCCAATAACTAAGGCAACTTGGGTTTGGAGGCTTATTTATATATGGAGTTGCAGATTGTAAGCCTAATGGTGTGTTCTGCTACATACTTTTCTGTGACTATCTCTATGTCCCTAAATTCTATTTCACTTTCTACCTTTGAGAATCATTTTTAGAGATTTCCAAAATTATGAAATGTGAGCATATGAATTGTTCTGTCATCACCTCTTACATCTCTCAATTTTTAGAGATTTCCCAAATTACAAAATCTGAGCATGAATTGTACTACCATCACCTCTTTTTCTTTTGTGAGGTAATATTATTTGAGAGACTAATTTTAGATGTCAACAGTTTGCCTTCCTCCGAGAGGAATATGGGTTTCTTTACGATAAACATGCAATTATCCCATGATGACTCGTGTATATTAAACAGCCATTTAACTGACATATAAGACTCAGAAGAATGGTAAAGTTGGAAGAGACACTAAAATTCATTTAGAACAGTCCAATCTTGTCATTTTACTAATGCAGAAGTAAAGCCACAGATTGATTACATGTTTGTCCCAAGTTATACCACCAGTCAGTGGCAGAATCAGACATTTCAGTAGCTTTAGCAGGATGTTAACATTTCAATTTATGAAAGATGGAAATTGAATTTTATAACTATGCAAGGTTTACAGCAATGTAGCATGTATGTTGACAACTGGTAGAAAATGGGCATTTATGAATTATGAATGTTTCTATTATGAAGGGCAATTATTACCTTAAGTAGTAGCTGGTAACGAACACTGAATGTCTATTATATGCTTTACATATACCACCTCATTTCATGACCCCAATAAAGCCATAAGGTTGATATTACTATCTATAGAGTGTAAGGTCAGTACTTCATATGTGAAGAAACAGAGGCTTAGATTACACACAACCTGCTAAGGCCACACAGCTAGTATGTACAGCTGGGGATAGAGCCAGGCCCTTGTTCTTTTTCCCAGGATGCAATCTGCACTGCCTGTGGGTGTCAACACAGAAAGCTGGTGGAATCTGGTTTATTCCTCTACAATGTTAGATGTGGAATTTAAACATATATGTAGAAGTTATGCTCTCGCCCTTTCTAAACAAATGTAGGCTTTAATTGAGGCAAGGAACAACTTCACTAGTATAATTCTTGGCAAAGAAAGGAGTTCTGAGCCTGAGATTTACTATTTTGTGGTATAGTAAGTTGGATGTCTTGAAACAAGAGGTGTGGGGAAAGATTTGCGTCATGACTTATTAAAGTGGAAATATTTCTAAATCAAAGACTTGGGTTACATAGTCTTTGAAGCAGAATGTAAGGTACACCTTACCAGATGCAATTTCATTTATGACTTAAATTTGAACCTCTAAATCATTAAATATAGTCTTCAATTTTAAGATGAAGTTGGCATGTCCACAAGAAAATAACTATGAAATGCACACATCATTTTCTCAATTTTCATTAGACTTGCATATGAAAAAAATCACAAGCATTATTTATGAAGTCTGAAGTGATTTCTGCATACTTTGATCTTTTATATTTTGACATTCATGACCTTAGTGAAGACAGGATAGTAAAAATATGATTAGGCTAATTGTCAGTTCAAGGACTCTGATTAATGAATATAAATGGAAGAGGTTGATTTTTTTTTTCCTCTGCCCCCTTTTACCCTGGAAAGAATATCCTAGAAACCACATTAAACTGCACTTCTAACTGAGCACATCCTTCCTAACTAGGCTAGTCATGAAACTGGAGCGCAAGGCCAGGTGGAGGAATGGGGTTGACTCAATGGCAATCCAAGGCTGACAGCTGTGTTAATGGATGACTTAGGCAAGAAATAAAGTGATTGGCTCATGAAACGAAAAGCAGGACTGTTCTCACGGACAGCTGGGATTCAGACTTCAGAAAGCCTCCATCAGGACTTAGCTTCTTTCCAGCCCTTTGCCCTTTCTGCTGTGTTGGCCTTAGTCTTGCACTTCACAGGGACAGGATGGCTTTGGCAGCTCCAGCCTCGTGTCCTCTCCCCTCCACATCCCACCTCTCTGAAGTCTCAGCAAAAGTCTCATGATTTATTGGCTTTGGTCAGGTCAGGTGTCCATTGCTGAAAACCAATTCCCATGGCTTGTTCTCCACAGAAAAGAATAAAATATGATGACAAAAATGAGGGTAAATGTAAAAAACAGAAAACAAGCAAACAAAAAAAAAAAACTGTCCTATATCAGAGCCAGAAAATCATAATGAAGTGGAAGCTGCAAAAGCAAGAGAAAGGCGTGAGTTACAAAGAGAAACAGAAGCTGGAGATGAGGAAAAGGGGAGGATGGGGGAGAGCGGGAGGGAGGGAGGGAGAAAGCATCTGACGCTCTGTACTTCCCCTGAAACCTGTGCTTTCCTTCCATAAGCTCTTCAAAAAATGATTTAAAAGTTGAATGGTTTTCTGTTCTTTGTAACCAAATGACCATGACTAAGATGTTTTGTTAGTGTTCCCTTTACCAAGTAAGGCTGGATTCCATGTGACATGTAAGTTATAGAGGCCCTACGGTTAACTGTGTCCCTCTGTGGGAAGAGAAACCTGCTTGCCAAACAGATCAGAGGGTTTTTTTTTTTTTTTTTTTTTTTTTTTTTGAGCAATTAGATATATGGTTTGAAATAAATGATCTTGGAGGCCCATGAAATTTGAGGTTCTGGGGTTCTCTGGTTTTCAAACAATACCTACACTCAGTTTCATGCAAAACTCACCATTTTTCAGCCATTTTTCCACCCAGCCCAACTTTCTCACTTGGTGTAAAGGAGGAGTTGCTGTGGTTAAGCATAAACTGGCTGGATTTCCTTTTAAGTGGAATCTTCTTTGTGAGTGAGAACATTTAGGCCAAGGGGGTTGGAGACACCATTGAAGCAATTCTCTTGAATCTGAGCTGAACCACAAGGAAACCATTTCCGAATCTTGTTTGAAATGAAAACTAGGAAAACTAGGGAAGGAAATTCTAGAATCTCTCCAAGAAATTCATCCCAAATTTTTAGCTGCTTTCATCTTCATCTGGTATTTACCACATACTAATATTAGGTTAGAGGGCTTGGGAGTCAATTTGGTCTTTAAGATAATAGGAATGCATTTTATTCAGTTTCTGCTGTAAGGCCCAAAGTAGGCAGGTAGTGGGACTACTTTATAGTGTCATGATTTGAGATGAAGACCACTGTTTCTGTTTCCATACCTCACAGAGATTCTGTGTCACTAGAGGGCCAGCTTTCTGGGGCTTGCTGTTGATCTCACCTTGCTGGCTCATCGTGATTGAATGCAGGTGGAACACCACCAGCCGCAGCATCAGAATGCCTTTCTGAAAGCCTCTTGTGTGGATTGTCCAGGAGTGTCACCCTTAATCATCTGGCTTAGGTCCCTGCCCCAGCCAGCCAAACAACTTTGATTTTTGGCAAGTCAAGTAATTCCATTGGGATAAGATGTCTTTGGAATTTCCGAATGAAATTCTCTTATCTTGCCAAAACCATTATGTCCTTTCTTAGTAAAGTTGATACACTGGGTCAGTCTCCCCAAACATGTCATAAACTCCTTTCTTTTTTCATAATTACTGGAATGAATGTGGAATGGAACGAAAAAATAAAGAAAATCTCACCATCTGAAGCCAAGCTATGCAGGGAGACGTTAGATCACTTTTGGCAACAGAGAACGGCTCTGCGAGCTGGACTTGGAGATAAATACCAGCAGCTCATCCCTTTATGTACTGTATTTTAATGGCCATCCTCTCCCCTGAGGGCTGACTAGTATTCTCTCCTATTGCCTAACATTAGTTCTTACTTGTTCTGGGAAAGTGCCTGTTTCCAAGGGTGACACCCACAGTCTATAAACAAAGAATGAAGGTCATGTGCATGGGAATTGGAGAGAGAGGAGGTGCTTATAAAGAATACAAGTCTTCTCACCTAGAAATATTTAGCCCCTGTGGAATTTTAGTTTTCTTTACTTACAATCCCCCCCAATCCTAAATCATTTTATAATTCCTAGTAATATTAAACGTGAATGTATTCCACAGCTGAGTGATTTATTCAGGACTCAAAAAGTATACATTACTTAGATAGCATTTGATTACATCATCTTTATTTCTCCTATGGTGCTGGCCCTGCAGTCCTGTGAAGTGAGGTGGGCAGGGGTTGCTATTAAACCATTAGCCCATGTCATTCAGCAAATGACAACCTCTTGCTACCACAAATACAGCTTCTGTGCATCGTGAGGGGCAGTGATGCACAGCAGGAAGGCTCTGGATAAAGGTCCAAATACCAGGGGTCTAGTTTTTAGCTCTGCCGGCAGCTTGCTAGCAGACTTGAGTCTCTGTTTCTTCACGCATGTAGTGAAGCCAGTGGGTGAGCTGGTCTCTAAAAGCAGCAACAGAGCACGGTGGCTCAGGCTGGGGTCCTAGCTTTGCCGCTCACTAGCAGTTTGAACCTGGGCAAGTTATTTTACATCCACGTGCCTTGCTTTTTTTTTTTTTTTTTTTTTTTTTTTTCCTGGTAAAATGGCAGCATTATAAGTTGATGTAAGAATTAAATAATCTAAAACATACAAAATATCTAGAAGAGAACTTGCCTCATAGTAAGTGCTTACATGTAATTATTAGCAACATCACCATTTAAAATCCCCCCACCAAGCCATGAGTAGGATCTTGTCCTACCCACCATGGAGATATAAAAGGAGGACTGAATTTTCCAACTTGATTTGGGAAACAAAATTTAAGTAGAGGAAAGTTAGAAAACAATAAAAAATTACCCGATTGAATAAAAAGTTGATTCTTCCTCCTCCTTTCAAATAATACCAATAAAAATGAGAAAATAGAGACCTCGTTGAATTTGGGGGCAGGGGCCTTTCTTTATGGCCAGAGTGATGTTTGATTGGAAATGATCTACAGACCCTGTGATTTCTCCATACTCGACTTTCCTCCAGAAACTGGCTCCTCAGCCTCTCCACATCTCAGTTTCGGAAAAGCAGCACATCCTCTCAAATCGATTCGACTGAAAATAAAGATAGAAAAAGACCTAAGCGACATAATCATAAATGTAGATATGATGGATAGATGTCATATTATGTGCCCTGAAGGTAGGGAATATATTTTAGTTTCAGGTGCCCATGGAACAGCCACAGTAATTAATCCTACCATTGACCATTGCAAAGAAAATCACGATGTCAAAAAGTAGCAATAATGTAGACATCATTTTCTGTTCACAATGCAGTAACATTTAAAATTAATTCAGAATTGGAGAATTTTATGAAAGTTGTTATTTAAACAACTTTTGGGTCAAAGTTGGCTACAAATCCAATTTGCAGATTCCTAAAAGACAATGATATTGAAAATACTACATATTAGGTTCTGAATCAAAAGGATAGAACTAAAGCAGTACTCATAGGAAATGCCATAGCCTAAAATAATTTTATAAGGGGAATGAAATTGAAGAAATTAAGAATGAACCTTCAAAATTAGAAAAAAGGAGGAATAAAATAAACCAAAGAAAACTAGAAGGAAGAAAGTAGAGATAAAAGGATAAATGAGTTAAATAACAGAGGAAAGAGCAAATTAAATGATAAGTGAATAACTGGGTCATTGAGGAAATAAAAACAGCAAAATAGGTAAGTCTTACCAAAATCAAGAACGAAAGAACAAACACAAACATAATAAGTAACAAGAAGAAGATAATGCAGAAACCAAGGAAATATAAAACTATTTTGCACAATTTTACGTACATAACTTATGAATCTGAAAGATATGGCTACTTTTCTAGGTGAATATAATTCACTGAAACCAACTCCAGAACATGCAAATAGACTGATTTTCATAGAAAAAGTTGGAGAAAATTAAGAAGGAACTAATATTCAAAAGCACCAGGGCTAGAAGTTTCTCAGTCAAATTTAACCAAATCTTTAAAGACCGGGCCAGGTACGGTGGGAGGCTCACGCCTGTAATCCCAGGACTTTGGGAGGCCGAGGTGGGCAGATCACGAGGTCAGGAGATCGAGACCATCCTGGCTAACACAGTGAAACCTTGTCTCCACCAAAAATACAAAAAAATTAGGGGGGCGTGGTGGCGGGCGCCTATAGTCCCAGCTACTCGGGAGGCTGAGGCAGCAGGAGAATGGCGTGAACCCGGGAGGTGGAGCTTGCAGTGAGCCGAGATCGCGCCACTGCATTCCAGCTTGGGCGACAGAGCAAGACTCTATCTCAAATGATAAAATAATAATAATAATAATAATAAATAAATAAAGACATGACTCCAACCTTATTTCAACCATTTCTGAGCCTAGACAAAAGGAAAAAAAGACTTCCAGATTCTTTTATCAAGAAAGGATAACACTGATAACAAAGGCTGTACAAAAGGAAATGATAAATGAATTTCACACATGAATATTGATTCATAAATCTTAAAACATTAGCAATCAGAATTCAGCAGCGTCGCTAAAGCAGAATACTTCATAACTAAGTCAGCTTATTCTAAGAATGCAGACAGTTCATCAAAATAGACCTAAGGAGAGAAAAAAAACCCAGCAATGTGTAATAATCTCTATAGATACTAAAGATGCATTTGACAAAATCCCACACAAGCTTGTATTTGCATAAGAAGCTCTGGAAGGACAGATGAGAAACTAATGATGTTGGTGATTCATGGGGGCACGAAATGGGGCAGGTAAAAGCATGAGTGGGTCAAGGTTCTCAATGTACATCTTTTTATAACATTTTCCTTTCTGAGTCATGTAATCATTTTATCTGTTCAAAAATTAAATTTCCTAACCAATGCTAAATACTTTAGCTACCATTTTAGCTCATACCAGGCACTCTGAGCTGTGTTCTTGTTGCAAAATTAAACTCCAAGTGAATCAGAGACACGAGCAGTATTATGTCACAGAATTTTAGATCAGAGTTAAATAAAGACCAAATGTGCTTGTTAATTTCCCTCTATAAGGTCTCTTTGCTCCATGCGGACTACAGACAATATATTTTAGTTTCAAGTGCCCATGGAACAGCCACGGTAATTGATCCTTTGCAAAGAAAGACCGTTGCAAAGAAAATCACAATGTCAAAAAGTAGCAATAACTTCAGGCTAACTTGGACTCGTTCTTGTGCAAACAGCCCTATGCATGGGTTCTGATAAACCATATGCCATCCCAAGCCCATACTGTTGGTCTAACGCTTGCATTGGATAAAAGAGGAAAACAAAACCTTAAGTGATTTGCTCAAGTCCTTCTGGCAGAGCCTGGACCTCCAATCTTTCCATTGCTTTCCTCAAAAAGGAACTGCAAAGTGGTTAACTGGGCAGTATTTCCCAAGACCATCCAAAGGGTCCTGATGTATCCTTAGGCATGTATTGCAGCATGCTGCAGTAATTCCACTGTGTTTATCGAGGATCTACTCTGAGCCTGTACTGGCAACACAGAGCTAGAAGATATGCCCCCTTCCTCCAGAGAGCTCAGACTTAGGGATAGACAGTCTGGGTCACCTGCAAATACCTGTTACTACAGAACTGCACACAGGATGCACAAGAAGCCCACAGGAAACCTGCAAAACCAGCCCTGGAGGTCAGGCAAACCTTTCCAGAGTTTTAAGTGATAAGTTGGAGTTTGTAAGATAAAGAGGTGAGGAGTGGTGCAAACCCAGTGTGAGAAGAGAGACCTTGCCAAGCTACCTCTCTGCCTGCACCTCCCTTCCCAACCATTGTCACTCTCCAAGTGTCCCCTCCTCAGAGACAACCAAGAAGACACCCTCTTTTTTCTAACCCAGGGATTGGTTGGTTTGTTGTTTGTCCTTGTACCCCGGGCCCAGTTCAATGCTTGAATCTACTAGGTGCTTGGTAAATATTTGTTACATGAATGAATGATTTATAAGTTGTGTTCTTGAAGGAAAGTTGGCCAGAATTTTTGCATCAGTGTGTTCAGTTTCTCTTGTGGCAAGCATGAAAAGCCATTCAGGTGCTTATAGTTTTCTGAAAGAGCCTGTGCTAAGTGTGTGAAGGCACAGCTAATGACTTAGAATATTGGGCTCGAGAAGAGTCATTCCCTAACCTGGGTCCTTTTATCCCTCTTTGCTTTGCTCCACCCCCACCCCTCTCTCCATGTACCACACATAACTCATTCTCTGCTCACAAATCAGCAAGGATGACAAGGAAGTCTTTTGGTGAAAATTTTGGGGGGCTGCCTGAGGGCTATATGCATACGTTCCATTGTTATTTATTATTTGCTGTGTGATATTCAGCTGCTCTCTTAACTTCTCCAAGACTTAGTTTCTCCCTCTGCAAAACAGAAATGTCATCATGTCCACCTTGTTTATTGGCCATGTTTTTGCAACTCATAACAGAACACCTTGTATGTAATAGATGCTCAATAAATGGGGGCTGAGTCAGTTGCTACTATTATTGGCGATGGTGACAGTGTGTTTAGCGGTTCATTCATCAGTCTCAGCACATTGCAAATACCAATCAGCAGAAACTCCTTCTCCATCCCATTAGGTCTATGTGTGCAGAGAGCAGTAATGAGTAGACAAAGATATTGAGAAATTAATTAATCAGTACTAAATGAGTGAGGCAGTGAAATGTGAAGTCTGGGAAGACAAAGACAAATACAAAAAATAAGACTAAAAACAAGGACTTTTTCTATCACAAGGAAAAACACTCCTCTAGGTTAAGGACTCAGGACTCTTGTTGGAAGTAAAGTCTTGGTGTCTAACCTAAATTCATCATCCTTCAACTTCCTTTGAATTCTTGGAGGATCCTCGCTTGTTTTCCTCCTTCTCTTCTGCTTGCTTGTGTCAGATTTCCCTGGACTCTGCCTCCTTGGCCCTCCCTTGAATGTCAGCATTTCTCAGGTCTTCACCTTTGGATCCTGCTGCCTGCCATCCTGACCCACCCAGTCTCCCAGAATAGGGACCTCTTTTTTTTTTTTTTTTTTTTTTAAAGACAAGATCTCTGTCAGCCAGGCTGGAATGCAGTGGTGCAATCATAGCTCACTGCAGCCTCTTCTTCCCAGGCTCAAATGATCCTTCCACCTTAGCCTCCTGAGTAGCTGGGACTACAGGCATGCACCGTGAATCCTGGCTAATTTATTTTTATATTTAGTAGAGACAAAGTCTCGTTATGGGCTTCAGTAGTCACTCTTGATTCCTCTTCCTCTTTCTCTTTCATCAATTGCTATATCTTAGCAGTTCTCAAACATTCTCTCCCCTCTGCCACAACTCCACCTTCAGATCCCAGTCCTAGCAGCTGGATTTTTGTGTCAGACCTTGAACTGTCTCTGCTTCCAGCTGTTGCCCATAACCCCTCTCCTGATACGTCATCCACACTGTAGTTGGAGTGAGGCTTCCAACACATGCTAAGGAACCCCAACTGTCTTCAGAGGGTTTTTCTACAGAGGTGGAGGTCAGGATGAGTACTGGGAGGTGGGAGGTAGGTACTTGTCTAGCTC
The DNA here is from genome assembly GCF_024542745.1 of Macaca thibetana thibetana. Classification (NCBI taxonomy): domain Eukaryota; kingdom Metazoa; phylum Chordata; class Mammalia; order Primates; family Cercopithecidae; genus Macaca; species Macaca thibetana. Next base: position 115,554,542 of record NC_065589.1, read on the forward strand.
CCCAGCAGAGGTGCTATGGGGCCACCCTGGGGAAAGGCTGAGAACCTATGGGAAGGCTTGACAAAAAATGCCCAGGAGCTTCATGGTGGTACCAGGCAGGAGGGAGGCATCCAGGGTTCCTCTCCACACACAGTGCGCCTCTCTACTGTGCTGTCCTCAGAAGACAGCTGGGGCTTCTCAGCATGGTGCCCCAGCCCTTCAGGACCTGGCTCCTGCCACATCTTCAGCCATACACTGCCCCTTCTCTCTGTCCCTCCCACACTGAGGACAGCAGTTCTGTTCTCAGCCCTGGGGCGGGCAGCCGGGAAGCTTTGCTCATATTGCTCTTCTTGCAGGGCACAATTTGCTCCACCTCTTAGCCAGAACTCATTTCAGGGACCATCTCCTCTAAGAAGACTTTGCAGATAACTCCCCCAACCCCTCACTCAGCATATACCCCCTTTTCTCCCAGGACATCGGGCATACTTAATGCATTGTAACAGGCTCACAACATTTATGACATCATATTGTGGTTGTCTCTTAGCTGACTGTCTACTTGCGTAGGGTAGTGGTGAAGGTGCATTCTCTGGAGCCACCCTGTCTGGGTTCACATCTGGACACTACCACCCATCAGCTGAGTGGCCTTCTACAAGTTCCTTAACCCCTCTGTGTTCCTGTTTCCTCCAACTGAAAAATGAAGATGGTCATAGCACCTGCTTCTCAGGTGGGCATGAGGATGAAATGAGGTAATAGCCATAGAGTGCTGGGAACAGGATGTGCACACAATAAGCCCTATAAGAATGTAATATTATTATTAGACTGTGATCACCTTGAGGCAGGGTGATCTGCTTTATCTATCTCTGAATCCTTAGTTTCCAACTAAGCCCCGGGTATCAAATTAATGATTAATAGTCATAGCACTAAGGATGATAAGAGCAATGAACATCTGCAGAGGTTACACTTTATAGCCTATAAAATGTTTTCACATACTGTATTTCATTTAGTTGTCAGCACACTGCTGTCAGGTACCTAAGGTTATTCCCATTTCACAGATGAAGCAACTAAGACTCAGAGAGCCCTGGATGAGTCCAATATGTTGGAGGATTCTAGACAGCCATCTGAATTCAATACTCATACTTTTGGAATATGGACGTTTTAATAGCCAAGACTGACTTAGCATCTTCTCTTTCTCTGGAAGTCTCTTTTCCAGATTCTGTCTGGTAAATTTCCACTTGCACTTCAATTCCCAGCTTTGAAGTCATCATTCCAGAGGAGTCTTGCTGCCTCTTACATGCTGCCTCGGCTATTCAATCTGTTTCACCCAACAGCATTTCTCTTTTCCTTTCTGTCTTTTCCTGATGTTCCCACTACCCTGTAATCTCTTTAAAGGCAAGAACCATTTATGGTTCATCTCAGTATCTCCCATGCCTAACATGGCATTAGAAGCTGAAGGTGCTGGAACCAAACTGAACTGAAGCTTGGTTCCTTCAGTATGTGATATGCACACAGGGTAGAGTATGATGTGGATGGTAGGCAGAAGCACACTGTGTGTGGAGGGGGGCCCTGAACTCCCTCCTGCCTGGTGCCACTATGAAGCTCCTGGAAATTTTTTCTCAACTCTCCCCATAGGTTCTCAGCCTTTCCCCAGGGCAGTCACAGCAGTACATCTGCTGGGGAGCTGGACATAGCACCCACCTCTCATCTTCCAGGACCCATTCTGACCTCCACCTCTGTAGAAAAATCCTCAAGGTCTGAGGTGTCTTCACTTTAGGGAGCCAAGAGTGGCCATCAATGCAACTACTTTACCCTAAAAGAGAGGGAAAAGAAAGAAAAACGTAGTATGCCCTTTCAAAATGCTGCCAATCCTTTGTGAGCCTTAGTGGAAGGTGCATATCCCAAAACTTTATCTATTGAAAGAGCAGTGCCTTGTATTCAAAATATTGTTTCCTTCTCCTTAAAGCCTGGTTCTCCATCGAATACAAGTCTTAGTCGCCTCAGCCCAGAGCTGCACACTCCCTGAAATCACAAGAAGAATGCCTGGCTGAGATTTGGACCATAATTAAGGTCCCTCCCCGGAATGGTTAGGGAACTTTAGCAACTGATAATGGTGCTAGAGTTCAATTTCAAGGGCTACCCAATGTGAAAGGACAGATGATTTTAAGTAGTTTATTTCTTAATGTTTTGTAGCCTTGATGTCCTCTTTTATAAGTTGGAGGCCATGATATTGTTTTGCAGAGTGATTGAAAAGATAAAATAATATAAATAGATATAGTCATTGTCCTCAGGGAACCTCTTGGTAGCCCAACCAGTGAGCCAAGTCTTTTGCAGACTAGGTGTGATTGGAGCCAGTAATGGTCCCCATCTTCACCCTCACTATATCCATGTCCATTGCCATGCATCTGTACAGTACTTTCCTACCCGGACTCTGGACTCAAGTTCGTGGCTTATGTTGGTCAGTGGAATAAGGCAGACAAGATGGTGTGCCAGTCTGGAGACTAGGTCTCAAGAGTTCCTGCATGTTTCACTTTTCCTCTTGCACTGCTTTCATCGTTGTGAGAATGACATGTCTGAGGTAGCCCGCTGATTCCAGAGGTGGATGAGAGACACCCGGAGCAGAGCTGAGTCACTGCAGCCAAGGCTGGCCTAGACTGGCTAACACATGGCCAACCCCCAGATGCCTCAATGCTCCCAGCCGAGATCAGCAGAGCTGTTCAGTCAAACCCAGTATAGAGCAGTGGTGGGCCCTGCAGACATATGCCAAATAATGTACATTGTTTATCTTCTGAGGTTTTGTGCAACAAAAACTGCCTGAATTGAGATCAGTGGTGAAATAGAATGAGAGCATTGATATGAACACAGTTTACAAACTTTTAAAGGCTATAAAGATCATTCCAAAGGAATGCAGGAACAAGGAGAGAATTGTGTCAACAAAGTCTGGCACATGGCAGGATTCCACTCTTCACAAACTTCTAAGGAAGAAGTAGCTAATTGAATCTGAAGTTTCATTCACTAGAAACTAATAGAGAATTTACAATAACTTCTCCTGGATAGAAAGTAAGATCCGTCATATACATGTTAGACAGGAGAAGCATTTGATCCCTTATCTTCCTAGTTAACACTGATTTTTAACACTGATTATGTGATAGTCTTCCTAATACAAAAACTGCATGATGTCTGATACCATGTGCCTTAACACTTGGGAGGATAATAAACGTGGGAGCCCACAGGCTGGTTAGGGCACAAGTGGTCCAAAAAACCCCAGGGCCTTATGAACAGTTTATAGTTCATAACTGTGTGTCTGTAGGTTTGGCTTCTTTTGGCTTGAATCTTGCCTGAATATGGTCAGATTTTCAGATAAGCTTTGTGACTGTAAAGGTTTTCCTAGGTGACAGATGGTGGTGGAAAGGAAGTACATGCAAAAGGGTTTCTTTTCTTTTCTTTTTCTTTTTCTTTTCTTTCTTTTTTTTTTTTTTTTTTTTGGAGACGGAATCTCGCTCTGTCACCCAGGCTGGAGTGCAGTGTCATGATCTCAGCTCACTGCAACCTCTGCCTCCCAGGTTCAAGAGATTTATCTGCTTCAACCTCATGAGTAGCTGGGACTACAAGCACACACCACCAAACCCAGCTAATTTTTGTGTTTTTAGTAGAGACAGGGTTTTACCATGTTGGCCAGGCTGGTCTCAAACTCCTGACCTCAAGTGATCCACTGCCTCGGCCTCCCCAAGTGCTGGGATTACAGGTGTATTTTTATGTCAACAAATTATCTCCTGTCTCCATAAAGCTCATCAGAACTTTTTTCTTATCTGTGTGCTCCCCTACCCCATCCCCCTTGCTATTTGTATTAGGAAGACTATCACATAATCAGTGTTCAAGAAGAATGTTAACTAGGAAGATGAGGGATCAAATGCTTCTCTTGTCTAACATGTACACAATGGATCTTACTTTCCATCCAGGAGAAATTATTGTAAATTCTCTGACTATTAGTTTCTAGTCAATGAAACTTCAGATTCAATTAGCTACTTCTTCTTTCAAAGTTTGTGGGAGTGAGTGGAATCCTGCCATGTGCCAGACTTTGTTGACACAATTCTTTCCTTGTTCCTGCATTCCTCTGGAATGATCTTCGTAGCCCTTAGTTTATAAACCATGTTCATATCAATGCTCTCATTCTATTTCACCACTGATCTCAATTCTAGCTGCCTGACTTAATGAGCTTGGCCATCCATCAGCCTAGGTATATGTCTGGCCTGGCTAGTTGCTGAGTGACCTCAATCGAGTAACTTAAATTCTCTGAACTCCTATTGCTTTATTTCTAATGGGGTTAAACAGCACATAGCCAGAAGGGTTGTTGTATTAACAGCACCCAGCACAGTGTGTGGCATACAATCACACTGAAGAAGTGTTAGCGTCTTCCTTCCTTTAGGTCTCCCATCCTTGATTTATTTATTTATTTAATTATTTTACTTTAAGTTCTAGGATACATGTGCATAACGTGCAGGTTTGTTACATATGTATACTTGTGCCATGTTGCTGTGCTGTACCCATCAACTCGTCAGCACCCATCAACTCGTCATTTACATCAGGTATAACTCCCAATGCAATCCCTCCCCGCTCCCCATGATAGGCCCCAGTGTGTGATGTTCCCCTTCCCGAGTCCAAGTGATCTCATTGTTCAGTTCCCACCTATGAGTGAGAACATGCGGTGTTTGGTTTTCTGTTCTTGCAATAGTTTGCTGAGAATGATGGTTTCCAGCTGCATCCATGTCCCTACAAAGGACACAAACTCATCTTTTTTATGGCTGCATAGTATTCCATGGTGTATATGTGCCACATTTTCTTAATCCAGTCTGTCACTGATGGACATTTGGATTGATTCCAAGTCTTTGCTATTGTGAATAGTGCCATAATAAACATAAGTGTGCATGTGTCTTGATAGCAGCATGATTTATAATCCTTTGGGTATATACCCAGTAATGGGATGGCTAGTTCAAATGGTACTTCTAGTTCTAGATCCTTGAGGAATCGCCATACTGTTTTCCATAATGGTTGAACTAGTTTACAATCCCACCAACAGTGTAAAAGTGTTCCTATTTCTCCACATCCTCTCGAGCACCTGTTGTTTCCTGACTTTTTAATGATTGCCATTCTAACTGGTGTGAGATGGTATCTCATTGTGGTTTTGATTTGCATTTCTCTGATGGCCAGTGATGATGAGGATTTTTTCATGTGTCTGTTGGCTGTATGAATGTCTTCTTTTGAGAAGTGTCTGTTCATATCCTTTGCCCACTTTTTGATAGGGTTGTTTGTTTTTTTCTTGTAAATTTGATTGAATTTTTTATAGGTTCTGGATATTAGCCCTTTGTCAGATGAGTAGATTGCAAAAATTTTCTCCCTTTCTGTAGGTTGCCTGTTCACTCTGATAGTAGTTTCTTTTGCTGTGCAGAAGTTCTTTAGTTTAATTAGATCCAATTTGTCAATTTTGGCTTTTGTTGCCATTGCTTTTGGTGTTTTAGACATGAAGTCCTTGCCCATGCCTATGTCCTGAATGGTATTGCCTAGGTTTTCTTCTAGAGTTTTTATGGTTTTAGGTCTAACATTTAAGTCTCTAATCCATCTTGAATTAATTTTCAAGGAGTAAGGAAAGGATCCAGTTTCAGCTTTCTACTTACGGCTAGCCAATTTTTCCAGCACCATTTATTAAATAGGGAATCCTTTCCCCATTTCTTGTTTTTCTCAGGGTTGTCAAAGATCAGATGGTTGTAGATGTGTGATATTATTTCTGAGGAGTCTGTTCTGTTCCATTGGTCTATATCTCTGTTTTGGTACCAGTACCATGCTGTTTTGGTTACTGTGGCCTTGTAGTATAGTTTGAAGTCAGGTAGCGTGATGCCTCCAGCTTTGTTCTTTTGACTTAGGATTGTCTTGGCAATGCAGGCTCTTTTTTGGTTCCATATGAACTTTAAAGCAGTTTTTTCCAATTCTGTGAAGAAAGTCATTGGTAGCCTGATGGGGATGGCATTGAATCTACAAATTACCTTGGGCAGTATGGCCATTTTCACAATATTGATTCTTCCTATCCATGAGCATGGTATGTTCTTCCATTTGTTTGTGTCCTCTTTGATTTCACTGAGCAGTGGTTTGTAGTTCTCCTTGAAGAGGTCCTTTACATCCCTTGTAAGTTGTATTCCTGCCTTTATTTCATTAGTTTAAACTCAACTCTCCCGCCTCCTTTGAAGCCACTGCACGTGTTGTCTCTCCCATTTATGTGGCAGCCAGTTGGCCTTCCATATCTCAGACTCCACATCCAGGATTTCAACTGTGAATCAAAAATATTCGAGAAAACAATACAATGAAAATAACAACCCAATAATAAAACATACAATATAATAAATCTTTACATAGCATTTGCATTGCATTAGGTGTTATAAGTGTTCTAGAAATGATTTAAAGTATATGGGAGGTTGTGTGTATGTTATATGCAAATATTACATCATATTGTATAAGGGACTTGAGAATCTCTTTATTTGGGTAGCCTCAGGGGGTCCTGGAACCAATTCCTCTGAATACTGAGGGATGACTGTATTATCACATAACAGTTCTGATATTAGGTCTTCTATTATTCATTCCATCTTGTATTTACATTTATTTTTTGACAATATTTGTTGAGCACCTGTTCTATGCCTAGTGCTAGGCATTAAGGTTAGAAGAGTAAATAGACCCAGTCTCTGCTCTGAGCTTCCCAGCTAGATTGCTTACTCCCTGAGACCAGAAGCACTCTAACTGATGTTCCTTTAACCTCAATTAATTAGGACTGTTTATGTTATAAGTTATAGAAAACCTCAGCCGGGTGCCGTGGCTCACGCCTGTAATCCCAGCACTTTGGGAGACCGAGGTGGGTGGATCACCTGAGGTCAGGCTTTCTAGACCAGCCTGGCCAACATGGCAAAACCCCTTCTCTACTAAAAATACAAAAATTAGCAGGGCATGGTGGAAGACACCTGTAATACCAGCTACTCGGGAGACTGAGGCAGGAGAATTGCTTGAACCCAGGGGTTGTAGTGAGCTGAGATCGTGCCACTGCAGTCCAGTCTGAGCAACAGAGTGAGACTCCAACTCAAAAAAAACTGAAGGAAAAAAAAAGAAAGAAAGAAAAAGAAAAGAGGAAAAAAAAAAAAAAAGGAAAGAAAGAAAAGGAAACCCAACTCAAACAGGCTTGATCAATAAAGATTACTCAGCGGCACCCAGATGGAAGGCACATAGGCGTGGAACTGTGGCTATGCAGGTTGATTAGGGTGATATTCCTCCTGTTTGATTTATCTATCTGTCCCTTTCAGGATTTTTGCAACAGTTTAATACCACTAGTGCTATTAGCAATGTTTTCTTAAAGTGATTTACTGTTTCCCTAAATAAACTTACTTTAAAAATAAACTTTAAATCAATACTCGAAAGGAAAACAAATATCCCTGCCATAGGAGGTAATGACAAAATAAGTACAATGACAAAAATAAGTACAATAAAAATGATCAAATTCTGACCAATGTTGTTGGCCCAAGCCCCTGAGTCTGAGGCCAGCTTATTCTTTATTGAAAAGAGAAATTAGAAAGAGTTGGAGTGGTGTTTTTAACCACCAAACTAGCATCAAACTAAGACTTTCTCTTTGATATAATCAGAATTGAAAAAATAATTATTTTCTCAATATAGGATTCAATGATGTTTAATATAATGTCCAAGCTCTACCTAAATTTCACTGCAAGTGAATTATATCCATCCTATATAAAGGCACATACCATGTAATCAGAGTGTACTCAGACCGCTAGGATTCATGCTAAGGGCCAAAGTCATACGAGCTGCCCATGTGAGGTGAAATTCGTTGGCAGGGGCTGCTTGAAGGGGTAGACCGTGGGGGCAGACATGAGGCAGGAAGTAGGGATGGACTTGATGAGAAAAGAAGACAGGAGATACTCAGGGATGATGTCTCCAGGGTTTGGAAACCAGAAATTAGGTTCTGAGGGGGAAGGGGGTACTTAGAGGTATCTCAAAGAGAATCTCTAACATAGTAAAATAACTGAAGCCAGGCCCAATGAAGAGGGCAAAAGATAACTGGGGCAATGACATTGCCTAAAACATAATGGCCTGTAAATCATGGTAAAATGATTTAGCAGAAGGTAGGAGTCATGGGTCACTGGGCTAGGATTCAGAAAATCTGTGAGCATTCTAGTGTGATTTCCTCACTGCCTAGGCAGATGTACACATTAAATTAGAGATTTCAAGTTCAAATACCTGCATGTGTCAGGCAGGTAATAGGAACAACTAGTTTGCATGGGTGTAATAGGGGGTACTGGGGGTTGGGGCAGAACACATACCACACTTAAAGACACTCAAATTCTGTGAAAACAAACCAAAAGAAAGCACTGGACCCGCCAAACAAGCTGCATCCAAGAACCTCCCCACTCCATGTTCTTAGACTCTGGCCTGGATTATTTCTGTGTGTTCCCACATATTGGAGTCAGTACTTAAGATCCAGATCTTGAGTTGCATTGGTTCTTGAGTTGTGTTACTTCCAGAAAGTAGACCCTAAGACATTATTAGACTTGTGGGAGAGTTATTAGGGGAAATGCCTGTGAAGGAAGAAGGAGAGGCAGCCAGAATGGCAGGGAGAACTTTTAAATAGAGGTACAGGTGTAATACCTGGGAAATGGGGCAGGGGAAGAGAGAGTGCATAGGGGCATCTCAGGCTGCAAGACGGTCTCAGGCCATCGAGGAGTCCTCAAGTCAAAGATGTCTTCAAAGGGGCCCATGTCTGCGGGATGGGGCATGCCTCTTAATATTCCTGCTGCCCTCAGTCGCTGGCTGGGAGCAGCAGGGCAAGGGTGGTGTGACCCCAAAGATGGATCAGGAAGGCAGCAGCTGGAGCTGTCAATCATGCCCCCAGAGCAGGAGATCTGAGTGGTGCCTTTCATAACCACAGCATGGCTGAGGGGGATCTGATGCACTCCCCCCCCCAACCCCGGGTCCCTTGGTAGCAGGCTTCTTGGCTACTATTCAGCTTCTGTGCTGGGGAGGAAGATCCAACCTTCCTGTCTCCTTTGGGATCCCCCATCCCAAATAAGGAGAATGACTGGACCTTGGAAGTCCACAAATGATAAATGTCCATTATCAAAAGAACTTTGTGAATTGATATTGTAACCCTTCCCATTAAGAAAAGAAGTTTCTTAGCCAAAAATGTTTGGGAAACGCCTATTTTTAAACAAAGGTGAAACAGATTTCCAGGATTTCCCAGAACTGTTTCTAGGCTGATGTATATCTTGAGTCTCCATGAGAATGAAACAGTATGTAGAGTTTGTCACATTTATTTGACCATTGACACACACTCCCAAACTCCAGCTTTTTATTATATTTTAAAGAACATCTTGCAAGATGCATTTCAATGTGCTGTACATGCTGTGCGTCTTCTGTTTTTCTCTCCAGATCCACTCACCATCCTTCTCCTTTTCCTCTGTGCCCCAGAGGATAAGCTTCATAAACAAGGTCTTAACCCACTTTTACCCTTTATTAGCTTTGCCCAGTAGAACTTTTACTGATGTTGAACATGTCCTTTGTCTACCATGTCCAGCATGGCAGCCACTAGCCACCAGTTGTTGAACACTGAGGAACTAAATTTTTAACCTTATTTAATTTTGATTAACTTAAATAGCTAAATGGGGCTAGTGGCTCTCTTACTGGGCAGCACAGTTCTGGTTTCTGGTTGGGTCTGGCCGGTAAGAAGCACCAAGAGAAGCCTGGGGAGGAGAAGGAGGGTGAAGAAGGTTATTTATTTCCCCGGGACCTCTCCCTGTGTAGTTACCTTGGGTCATCATGTCCTCTGCAAAGGCCTCAGCTCTTGTCAGACAGCCCTCGCCATACAACCACTCTCTTGCCAGGTTCAGCAGAGACTTCCTTCTCCTAGCCTTTGAGGTTGAGGGATGGTCAATGCAACCTAATGCTGGTGGCTACTGTGCCAGCTTTGTGAGTTTCCCTACGCTATCCCACTTACACAATTGTGAATGGTCCTGTTAAAATGTTGCTCAGTTACTTGGGTTGAGAATATCATCTGTCTCGTACCAGGACCCTGCCTAGTCTAAAGCAGTGAAATAAAACTTGTTTTTAATTTTGAATAAATATTTCCATTTAGTAATAGTGAAAACATCAGGAAGGACTTACGATGAGAATGACCAATCTTTTTCCCTAAACACTCTCTGTCCCTCCTCCCAATACCTAGAGGCAAGAACTTTTAATTCTCTTCAGTTTTACCTTTGATGGTTACCTCTATACCTCAAAAACATAGGCTAAGGCCACGTTTAGTGCTATGTCAACTGGAGACATTATCCATTTCTCCTGATGGGCTAGATGAGGATTTCCCTCATTTGCACCACCCCTACCTTCCCTTCCTCTCTCCTCCCAATTTTTGATAGCTCTATTAGTATTTTAAACTTCCTCTACTACTTACTACATACATTTAAAGAATAGATAGGAACTACTATTTCTTGTTTTGTTGCTTTCAACTGCATCTCTTGATCCCCTGTTTTGCAAAACGAAGGTATTTCCTTCCCAACCTTTTTTTCTTCCCTTTTTACTTTCCTGTTTCTGTCAAGCTAAACCTTTATTTTTTACATGGCGAGAGTGGAGAACATGTACATTTTGTTTTGTAGCCACTGAGTTTTCTATGCTTTGTGAGAGTTTCTGAAAATTGAGTCCCAGAAATGAACATCTATATTATGTTGATATCGTTTAGTACAGGACTAAGAAGCATGCATTTTCTTTTCTCCAGGCCTAATATCACAGTCCCTTTGCTAGTAAAAGAGAACATTTCTAGCATCAGGGTCAAATGTACTTCCCCCACTCCTTTAATTGCTCAAAATTATACCATATTTTAGTTTTCTTTTGTTCTTTCTATTTATTTATTTATTTTAAATTTTAGATTCATGAGGGTACATGTGCAGGTTTGTTATATGAGTATATTGTGTAATGGTGAGATTTGGGCTTCTAAAGAACACTTCACCCAAACAGTGAACATTGTAACCAATACGTAATTTTTTAGCCATCACCCCTCTCTCTCCCTCCTCCATTTTGGAGTCCCCAGTGTCTATTTTTTTTTTTTTTTTTTTTTTTTTTTGAGATGGAGTTTCGCTTTGTTGGCGAGGCTGTAATGCAGTTGTGCGATCTCAGCTCACTGCAACCTCCGCCTCCCACCTTCAAGTGATTCTCCTGCCTCAGCCTCCTGAGTAGCTGGGATTACAGGCACCCACCACCACGGCTGGCTAATTTTTATGTTTTTAGTAGAGATGGGGTTTCACCATGTTGGCCAGTCTGGTCCCAAACTCCTGACCTCAAGTGATGTGCCTGCCTCAACCTTGCAAAGTGCCGGTATTACAGGTAGTCTCTATTATTTTAGTCTTTATGTCCTCGTGTACCCTTTGTTTAGCTCCCACTTATAAATGAGAATATGCGGTATCTGATTTTCTGTTTCTGAGTTTGTTCACTTAGAATAATGGCCCCCAGCTCCATCCACATTGGTGCAAAAGTCATGATTTTATTCTTTTTGTGGCTGCATAGTATTCTATGGTGTACATACACCACATTTTCTTTAATTATCTGTTGCCACTTAGGTTGATTCCATGGTTTTGCTATTGTGACTAGTGCTGCAATAAACATGAGTACAGGTGTCTTTTTGATATAGCAATTTATCTTCCTTTGGTATTCTATTTATATCATAATGCCCTTGTACAAATTTTATTTCCATGAATTTTGATTCTTTCCATTTTTTCTTGTAGAAGAAAGAATATACATCTTTCTGACTATATTCCAAATATCATCCAGCTCTGTAGAAATTTTAATTTCTTAGACTTGTTCTCCTTAAGATAATCTTCTTGAAACTCAGTAGTTTTCTATAATTGATTCTAAGACTTTTACTATACTTCCTATCCAGGGAATTCTTTTCATCCACATTCTGGTTGGTTGTACAGTTTTCTTTTTTCCTTTTTTTTTTTTTATTATTATACTTTAAGTTCTAGGGTACATGTGCACAACGTGCAGGTTTGTTACATATGTATACATGTGCCATGTTGGTGTGCTGCACCCATTAACTTGGCATTTACATTAGGTACATCTCCTAATGCAATCCCTCCCCCTTCCCCCCTCCCCACAATAGGCCCCAGTGTGTGATGTTCCCCTTCCTGTGTCCAAGTGATCTCATTGTTCAATTCGCACCTATGAGTGAGAACATGAGGTGTTTGGTTTTCTGTTTTTGCAATAGTTTGCTGAGAATGATGGTTTCCAGCTGCATCCATGTCCCTACAAAGGACACAAACTCATCCTTTTTTATGGCTGCATAGTATTCCATGGTGTATATATGCCACATTTTCTTAATCCAGTCTGTCACTGATGGACATTTGGATTGATTCCAAGTCTTTGCTATTGTGAATAGTGCCGCAATAAACATACGTGTGCATGTGTCTTGATAGCAGCATGACTTATAATCCTTTGGGTATATACCCAGTAATGGGATGGCTAGTTCAAATGGTACTTCTTGTTCTAGATCCTTGAGGAATCGCCACACTGTTTTCCGCAATGGTTGAACTAGTTTACAATCCCACCAACAGTGTAAAAGTGTTCCTATTTCTCCACATCCTCTCGAGCACCTGTTGTTTCCTGACTTTTGAATGATTGCCATTCTAACTGGTGTGAGATGGTATCTCATTGTGGTTTTGATTTGCATTTCTCTGATGGCCAGTGATAATGAGGATTTTTTCATGTGTCTGTTGGCTGTATGAATGTCTTCTTTTGAGAAGTGTCTGTTCATATCCTTTGTCCACTTTTTGATGGGTTGTTTGTTTTTTTCTTATAAATTTGACTGAGTTCTTTATAGGTTCTAGATATTAGCCCTTTGTCAGATGGGTAGATTGCAAAAATTTTCTCCCATTCTGTAGGTTGCCTGTTCACTCTGATAGTAGTTTCTTTTTCTGTGCAGAAGCTCTTTAGTTTAATTAGATCCCATTTGACAATTTTGGCTTTTGTTGCCATTGCTTTTGGTGTTTTAGACATGAAGTCCTTGCCCATGCCTATGTCCTGAATGGTATTGCCTAGGTTTTCTTCTAGAGTTTTTATGGTTTTAGGTCTAACATTTAAGTCTCTAATCCATCTTGAATTAATTTTCATATAAGGAGTAAGGAAAGGATCCAGTTTCTGCTTTCTACTTATGGCTAGCCAATTTTCTGAGCACCATTTATTAAATAGGGAATCCTTTCCCCATTTCTTGTTTTTCTCAGGGTTGTCAAAGATTAGACGGCTATAGATGTGTGGTATTATTTCTGAGGACTCTGTTCTGTTCCATTGGTCTATATCTCTCTTCTGGTACCAGTACCATGCTGTTTTGGTTACTGTAGCCTTGTAGTATAGTTTGAAGTCAGGTAGCGTGATGCCTCCAGCTTTGTTCTTTTGGCTTAGGATTGTCTTGGCAATGCGGGCTCTTTTTTGGTTCCATATGAACTTTAAAGCAGTTTTTTCCAATTCTGTGAAGAAAGTCATTGGTAGCTTAATGGGGATGGCACTGAATCCATAAATTACCTTGGGCAGTATGGTCATTTTCACAATATTGATTCTTCCTATCCATGAGCATGGTATGTTCTTCCATTTGTTTGTGTCCTCTTTGATTTCACTGAGCAGTGGTTTGTAGTTCTCCTTGAAGAGGTCCTTTACATCCCTTGTAAGTTGGATTCCTAGGTATATTTTTCTCTTTGAAGCTATTGTGAATGGGAGTTCATTCATGATTCGGCTCTCTGTTTGTCTGTTACTGGTGTATCAGAATGCTTGTGGTTTTTGCACATTAATTTTGTATCCTCAGACTTTGCTGAAGTTGCTTATCAGCTTAAGGAGATTTTGGGCTGACATGATGGGGTTTTCTAAATATACAATCATGTCATCTGCAAACAGGGACAATTTAACTTCTTCTTTTCCTAACTGAATACCCTTTATTTCTTTCTCTTGCCTGATTGCCCTAGCCAGAACTTCCAACACTATGTTGAATAGGAGTGGTGAGAGAGGGCATCCCTGTCTTGTGCCAGTTTTCAAAGGGAATGCTTCCAGTTTTTGCCCATTCGGTATGATATTGGCTGTGGGTTTGTCATAAATAGCTCTTATTATTTTGAGATATGTTCCATCAATACCGAATTTATTGAGAGATTTTAGCATGAAGGGCTGTTGAATTTTGTCAAAGGCCTTTTCTGCATCTATTGAGATAATCATGTGGTTTTTGTCTTTGGTTCTGTTTATATGCTGGATTTTATTTATTGATTTGTGTATGTTGAACCAGCCTTGCATCCCAGGGATGAAGCCCACTTGATCATGGTGAAAAAGCTTTTCAATGTGCTGCTGGATTCGGTTTGCCAGTATTTTATTGAAGATTTTTGCATCGATGTTCCTCAGGGATATTGGTCTAAAATTCTCTTTTTTTGTTGTGTCTCGGCCAGGCTTTGGTATTAGGATGATGTTGGCCTCATAAAATGAGTTAGGGAGGATTCCCTCTTTTTCTATTGATTGGAATAGTTTCAGAAGGAATGGTACCAGCTCTTCCTTGTACCTCTGGTAGAATTTGGCTGTGAATCCGTCTGGTCCTGGACTTTTTTTGGTTAGTAGGCTATTAATTATTGCCTTAATTTCAGAGCCTGCTATTGGTCTATTCAGGGATTCAACTTCTTCCTGGTTTAGACTTGGGACAGTGTAAGTGTCCAGAAAATTATCCATTTCTTGTAGGTTTTGTAGTTTATTTGCATAGAGGTGTTTATAGTATTCTCTGATGGTAGTTTGTATTTCTTTGGGGTCAGTGGTGATATCCCCTTTATCATTTTTATTGTGTCTATTTGATTCTTCTCTCTTTTCTTCTTTATTAGTCTTGCTAGCAGTCTATCAATTTTGTTGATCTTTTCAAAAAACCAACTCCTGGATTCATTGATTTTTTGGAGGGTTTTTTGTATCTCTATCTCCTTCAGTTCTGCTCTGATCTTAGTTATTTCTTGCCTTCTGGTAGCTTTTGAATGTGTTTGCTCTTTCTTTTCTAGTTCTTTTAATTGTGATGTTAGGGTGTCAATTTTAGATCTTTCCTGCTTTCTCTTGTGGGCATTTAGTGCTATAAATTTCCCTCTACACACTGCTTTAAATGTGTCCCAGAGATTCTGGTATGTTGTATCTTTGTTCTCATTGGTTTCAAAGAACATCTTTATTTCTGCCTTCATTATGTACCCAGTAGTCATTCAGGCGCAGGTTGTTCAGTTTCCATGTAGTTGAGCGGTTTTGATTGAGTTTCTTAGTCCTGAGTTCTAGTTTGATTGCACTGTGGTCTGAGAGACAGTTTGTTATAATTTCTTTTCTCTTACTTACATTTGCTGAAGTGTGCTTTACTTCCAACTATGTGGTCAATTTTGAAATAAGTGCGATGTGGTGCTGAGAAGAATGTAGATTCTGTTGATTTGGGTTGGAGAGTTCTGTAGATGTCTATTAGGTCTGCTTGGTGCAGAGTTGAGTTCAATTCATGGATATCCTTGTTAACTTTCTGTCTCATTGATCTGTCTAATGTTGACAGTGGGGTGTTAAGGTCTCCCGTTATTATTGTATGGGAGTCTAAGTCTCTTTGTAGGTCTCTAAGGACTTGCTTTATGAATCTGGGTGCTCCTGTATTGGGTGCATATATATTTAGGATAGTTAGCCCTTCCTGTTGAATTGATCCCTTTACCATTATGTAATGGCCTTCTTTGTCTCTTTTGATCTTTGGTGGTTTAAAGTCTGTTTTTTCAGAGACTAAGATTGCAACCCCTGCTTTTTTTTGTTTTCCATTTGCTTGGTAGATCTTCCTCCATCCCTTTATTTTGAGCCTATGTGTGTCTCTGCATGTGAGATGGCTCTCCTGAATACAGGAAACTGATGGGTCTTGACTCTTTATCCAATTTGCCAGTCTGTGTCTTTTAATTGGACCATTTAGTCCATTTATATCTAAGGTTAATATTGTTATGTGTGAAATTGATCCTGTCATTATGATATTGGCTGGTTATTTTGCTCGCTAGTTGATGCAGTTTCTTCCTAGCACCGATGGTCTTTACATTTTGGCATGTTTTTGCAATGGCTGGTACCGGTTGTTCCTTTCCATGTTTAGTGCTTCCTTCAGGATCTCTTGTAGGGCAGGCCTGGTGGTGACAAAATCTCTAAGCATTTGCTTGTCTGTAAAGGATTTTATTTCTCCTTCACTTATGAAACTTAGTTTGGCTGGATATGAAATTCTGGACTGAAAATTCTTTTCTTTAAGAATGTTGAATATTGGCCCCCGCTCTCTTCTGGCTTGTAGAGTTTCTGCCGAGAGATCTGCTGTTAGTCTGATGGGCTTCCCTTTGTGTGTAAGCCAACCTTTCTCTCTGGCTACTCTTAGCATTTTTTCCTTCATTTCAACTTTGGTGAATCTGATAATTATGTGTCTTGGAGTTGCTCTTCTCGAGGAGTATCTTTGTGGCGTTCTCTGTATTTCCTGAATTTGAATGTTGTCCTACCTTACTAGGTTGGGGAAGTTCTGGATGATATCCTGCAGAGTGTTTTCCAACTTGGTTCCATTTTCCCCCTCACTTTCAGGCACACCAATCAGATGTAGATTTGGTCTTTTCACATAATCCCATATTTCTTGGAGGCTTTGTTCATTTCTTTTTACTCTTTTTCTCTACATTTCTCTTCTCGCTTCATTTCATTCATTTGATCTTCAATCACTGATAATCTTTCTTCCAGTTGATCGAGTCGGTTACTGAAGCTTGTGCATTTGTCATGTAGTTCTTGTGTCATGGTTTTCATCGCAGTTCTTTTAAGGTCTTCTCTGCATTGATTATTCTAGTTATCCATTCATCCATTCTTTTTTCAAGGTTTTTAGTTTCTTTGCGCTGGTTACATAGTTCCTCCTTTAGCTCTGAGAAGTTTGATCGACTGAAGCCTTTTTCTCTCAACTCGTCAAAGTCATTCTCTGTCTAGCTTTGTTCTGTTGCTGGTGATGAGCTGCATTCCTTTGGAGGGGGAGATGCACTCTAAGTTTTTGAATTTCCAACTTTTCTGCACTGCTTTTTCCCATCTTTGTGGTTTTATCTACCTTTGGTCTTTGATGATGGTGATATACTGATGGGGTTTTGGTGTGGTATCCTTTCTGTTTGTTAGTTTTCCTTCTAACAGTCAGGACCCTCAGCTGCAGGTCTGTTGGAGTTTGCTTGAGGTCCGCTCCAGACCCTGCTTGCCTAGGTATCAGCAGCGGAGGTTGCAGAAGATAGAATATTGCTGAACAGCGAGTGTTGCTGTCTGATTCTTGCTCTGGAAGCTTTGTCTCAGGGTGTACCCAGCTGTGTGAGGTGTAATGTGTCGGTCTGCTCCTAGTGGGGGATGTCTCCTGGTTAGGCTACTCAGGGGTCAGGGACCCACTTGAGCAGGCAGTCTGTCCGTTCTCAGATCTCAACCTCCGTGCTGGGAGAACCACTGCTCTCTTCAAAGCTGTCAGACAGGGACTTTTACATCTGCAGAGGTTTCTGTTGGTTTTTGTTTAGCTATGCCCTGTTCCCAGAGGTGGAGTCTACAGAGGCAGGCAGGCCTCCTTGAGCTGCAGTGGGATCCACCCAATTTGAGCTTCCTGGTGGCTTTGTTTATGTACTTAAGCCTCAGCAATGGCAGGCACCCCTCCCCCAGCCTCACTGCCACCTTGCAGTTAGATCTCAGACTGCTGTACTAACAATGAGGGAGGCTCCCTGGGCGTGGGACCCTCCGGGTCAGGTGTGGGATATAATCTCATGGTGTGCTGTTTGCTATGACCCTTGGTAAAGTGCAGTATTAGGGTGGGAGTTACCCGATTTTCTAGGCGTTGTGTGTCTCAATTTCCCTTGGCTAGGAAAAGGAATTCCCTTCCCCCTTGGCTTCCCAGGTGAGACGATGCCTCGCCCTGCTTCAGCTCTCGCTCATCGGGCTGCACCAGTGGACCGGCATCAACTGACACACCCCAGTGAGATGAACCCAGTACCTCAGTTGAAAATGCAGAAATCACCTGTCTTCTGTGTCGCTCACACTGGGAGCTGGAGGCTGGAGCTGTTCCTATTTGGCCATCTTCGACTGTACAGTTTTCTATAGTTCATAGGTCTCTCTTTCTTGGTTTTTGCCCATTTTTCCCTCCTACCTCCTTTTGAGGGAGTATATCCTCAGGTAAATTTACATATATATATATATACACACACATATATATACACACACACACACACATATATATATATATATATTTTTTTTTTGAGACAGGATCTTTCTTTGTCACCTGGGCTGCAGTGCAGTGGCACAATCTCGGCTCACTGCAGCCTCAATCTCTCAGGCCCAAGCATTCCTTCTACTTCAGCCTCTTAAGTAACTAGGACCACAGGCATGCACCACTATGTCCAGGTGATTTTCTTACTTTTTTGTAGCGATGGGGGTCTCACTATATTGCCCAGGCTGCTCTTGAACCCTTGGGCTCAAGTGATTGTTCATCTTGGCCCTCCAAGGTGCTGGGATTATAGGTGTGAGCTATCATGTGCAGCCCAGGTAAATTCTTTAGAAAATGTATGGGTGAGGTAAATATTCTGAACCCTTGATTGTCTGAAAATTTCTGTGTTTTTTTCTTATTTTCTTTTTTTTTTTTTTTTTTTTTTTTTAGTAGAGACAGGGTTTCACTGTGTTAGCCAGGATGGTCTCTATCTCCTGACCTCCTGATCCGCCTGTCTCGGCCTCCCAAAGTGCCTTATTTTCTTTCTTTCTTTCTTTCTTTCTTTCTTTCTTTCTTTCTTTCTTTCTTTCTTTCTTTCTTTCTTTCTTTCTTTCTTTCTTTCTTTCTTTCTTTCCTTCCTTCCTTCCTTTCCTTCCTTCTTTCTTTCTTCCTTCCTTCCTTCCTTCCTTCTTTCCTTCCTTCCTTCCTCCCTCCCTCCCACCCTCCCTTCCTCTGTCCTTCCCTCCCTCCCTCCCTCCCTCCCTCCCTCCCTCCCTCCCTCTCTCTCTCTCTCTCTCTCTTTCTTTCTTTCTTTCTTTCTTTCTTTCTTTCTTTCTTTCTTTCTTTCTTTCTTTCTTTCTTTCTTTCTTTCTTCTTTCTTTCTTTCTTTTTGGCAGCCATAAGATGTTGAAGATGTATTTTTCTCATTCTTAAGCTGGACATAGAACTCTAGGTCCACAATAATTTTACTTTCATATTTTGAAGCCTGTATTCTAGTGACTTCTAGCATCCTTCATTGCTGATGAAAAGTCTGGTCCAGTTAGATTCAAATTTCTTTACAGTTACCTGTTTATTTCCCCATGGCCACCCAGTATCTCAGGGGTGCTATCTTGGGTGATTTGCTATGGTCTTAGTCTTCTTTTAATTAATTCTGATCAATATTTGTGTTTCTTTTCAGGCCCTGGAATTATGTTAATTGTTACTTTGCTAAATTCCTTCCCTAAGTTCTCTCTTACTGCTTTCTGAATGTCTCTGAAATAGCTATTGAAACTCTCACAAAAAGTTGTAGGCTGTGAAAAAAAAACCACAAGAGAGGATCTTCTTTTTTTATTTTTAAGTTTTACTTTAAGTTCTGGGATACATGTGCAGAACGTGCAGGTTTGTTACATAGGTATACATGTGCCACGGTGGTTTGCTGCACCTATCAACCCGTCATCTAGGTTTTAAGCCCTGCATACATTAGGTATTTGTCCTAATACTCTCCCTCCCCTTGCCCCCACCCCATGACAGACCCTGGTGTGTGATGTTTCCCTCCCTGTATCCAAGTGTTCTCATTGTTCAACTCCCACTTATGAGTGGGAACATGTGATGTTTGGTTTTCTGTTCTTGTGAAGGATCTCCTTTTTTTTTTTCTGGTTAATAATGGCAGCATCATTTGAAGTGTCTGCTTTCCCAAAGTGTGCATTACAAAAGGGATGACATTCCAAGTTAATGTACAAAATGAGCCTCACTGTTTTATAATCACCCAGCAGGCATTACCTGTTTTGCTGTTTATAAAAATTATCACTGTGAGGTAGATAATGAAAATTGTCATTAACAGTACCTACTTTGTAAAGCCAGTAGCTTTACATATATGATTTATTGTGTTTTCTTATAACCTCCACTTTTAGATGAAGAAACTGTAGCTCAGAAAGTATGTAAAATGTCTAAGATACTAAGCTAGGAACTGGCAGAGCTTAGGTGCAATAGCAGGTCTATCAAACCCCAATGCTGAGCTCTTTCCACTGCACAGTCCTTTGTGGACAAGTACTACTTCCTTTCATTTGTGAGGTAACTGAGCTCCAGCAAGGTAAGTCATCGACCAAGGTGATAAACTCAGTGATCTGCTTTCTGGTCCCCAACTGTTACTCCAAACTTTCTCCTCCTTCCTCTTGTCTGACAAAATCTTCCTAGGCCATGGTGGTCTCCACAGATGATGCCTATCTGTCTGTACGTGTGGCAGACACAGCTCTCATGCATGTTCTTGGATGAGGATACATAGTCATCTCTGTGCCCGTCCCTTGCTCAATGCAGCCTCTGGCAGGAAGGTAAGAAGTAGGAGCACCAGGGCTGTGCTTGTGCAGGGAGCCCTTGGTGTCCTTGTGTCCTGGCTTTTACCTTGTTCTTATAATTCTTGGTCCTATTCTAACATGAGTTTTCCATTTAAGCCTCTGACTCTAGATTTTCTCTTTCACTTCTGAGTTAGACTTTCTTTCTTCCTACTGAAGCCCAGATGGGACAAAGTCTCTTGGGCTTTTCCTCTTTTTGGAGTATGACTGAGTTTCTTAGTCCTGAGTTCTCGAAAGAAAGAGAGAGAGAGAGAGAGAGGAGAGAGAGAAGGAGGGAGGGAGGGATGGAGAGAGGGAGGGAAAGGAAGGAAGGAAGGAAGGAAGGAAAAGAAAGAAAGAGAAAGAAAGAAAGAAAGAAAGAAAGAAAGAAAGAGAGAAAGAAAGAAAGAAAAAAAGAAAATAAGAAAAAACACATAATTTTCAGACAATCAAGGGTTCAAAATATTTACCTCACCCATACATTTTCTAAAGAATTTACCTGGACTGGGCATGATAGCTCACACCTATAATCCCAGCACCTTGGAGGGCCAAGATGGGACAATCACTTGAGCCCAAGGGTTCAAGACCAGCCTGGGCAATATAGTGAGACCTCCGTCTCTACAAAAAAGTAAGAAAATCACCTGGACATAGTGGTGCATGCCTGTGGTCCTAGTTACTTAAGAGGCTGAAGTAAGAGAATTGCTTGGGCCTGAGAGGTTGAGGCTGCAGTGAGCCGAGATTGTGCCACTGTGCTGCAGCCCAGGTGACAAAGAAAGATCGTGTCTCAAAAAAAAAAAAAAAAAAATATATATATATATATATATTTTTTTCCAGGGTTGTTCATCCTGTTGGGGCTGTCAAAGCTTTAAACAAGTGGAATGTGGAGGCAGAGCTTTCTCCCACCAAGGACTGTGGTTCGACCAGTCTGGTTCCTGAAAAGTTGGGCATAAGATGACACCCAAGGGGATACATCTGATAAGGAAGGGGACAAAGGTCCAGAAAAAAATGATTCCAGGCACATATGAATGTTTTGTGTGTGGGTGTGTGCATGCATCAGGGGTGCTGGTAGCTTTAATAATTACAGAACCTGAGGACTAAGACTGGCAAATAAATGCTGACCAAAGTCCTTAGTTGTGTAAAAGTCATGCCGATTTCCACGGGTAGCCAGTGCCCTGGATAACAGGTCTGGACGACCCAAGAAAATGACAGCAGGAGGACCTGGCTACCCCTGATATTACTGCAGGGGCATGCTGGAACCTCAGCCCTTGGGCATAGGTCAACCAAAACGTACTGCAAAACACAGCTAGTTTGTGAACTTGAGGCTCTTTATAGACTGCCCTAGTTGATTCCCATTGGTTCCAGAAGAGAGCGTAGGCAGCCCTCAGATAGATGCTTATTGTGAACACCAGTGGTGTCACAGAAAGGGGGTAAAGCCAGTCGGCACTGTCAAATGTCTGTGAAAGTCCCAGGCAGTGCCTGACTAGGTGTTCAGTAAGAGTTTGTTGCACACAGAAACTAGTTGTGGCAGGAGATTATACATCTGCATAAATATTGAAATATATCTATGTCTTCCTGTGTGATCAGATCGTGCATAAAGGGACTACGATCAGCCATAGATGTGTGGTTTCCCCTGATGGACTGTGGATCCACTCACATCCCTGTTTTCTAACACAGCGAAAGGTCTCAGGCTTCATTTTTCTATAAAAGGTTTGCTTATCCCAGCACTTTGGGAGGCCGAGGCGGATGGATCACGAAGTCAGGAGTTCAAGACCAGCCTGACCAACATGGTGAAACCCTGTCTCTATTGAAAATACAAAAATTAGCCAGGTGTGATGGTGCATGCCTGTAATACCAGATACTCAGGAGGCTGAGGCAGGAGAATTGGAGGTGGAGGTTACAGTGAGCCGAGGTGTTGCCATTGCACTCCAGCCTGGGTGACAGAGCGAGACTCCATCTTGAAAAACAAACAATTTCTGGGGGAAGTGATTTGGAACCCAAGACAAGTTTGGGATCCTCAGAAGTAGAAGTCCATTAATTTCACTCCAAGCACCCAGTGTTAATGTGAAGATACTATGCATCTGTTGTCTTCTCTGTGCTCCCCTGTCCACCAAAGGGCTTGTGTTTTCTGTATTTCACAATTCAGGCTCTTGAAACCGGCATTCTGGCCTGTTTGAGCACAGACTTATTGGCCAAGTCACATTTTAGCCCAATCTCTAGTTTATGGATTGGCTGGTGATGGAACAGACAGGTCTTTACTCCTAATCCAATTAAAGATGCTCATTAAGAAGACTGCCCTTCAGTGAGGGGAGTGGGTGGACAGCTTCTTTTTGCTAGGGTGTGACTGGCATAATGAATGATATGCCTGACAGTCCTTGAGAGTTTGTTATGGGCAAGTTAGATCTGCATGCCACCTTACTTTCTGATTACACTTCTTCACAATCATTGAAACACAAGTGGAAAGAAGATAAAGATCCCCTTTATTTGAGAGCAAATCTTCTGAATATCCATTCCATGAAACTCAGATACCCTCTCTAGGTAAGACTTAACTTTGTAACCTATTCATGGCAGAAATGTAAACATAAAGAAATTGCCCTATAGGTAAGTAACAGAGTGGAGTGAATCTTAAGCAAAAGGGTCAAGTAGGCAATGAGATTTTTTTTTTTTTTGTCAGAGTCATTCTTTCTTTTTAAACCCAGAGGTGTTTCATATACTAGCAAGTTAAAGGCAGCTGTACTTTGGAAGGAAGAGGATGTGATTTAGTTGTCAGATAACTTTAAATCACACCTTTGCCCCATAGCCTATGGCCTTGGGTAAATAAGTGAGCTTCTTTGAACTTTAATATCCTCAATGTCAAATGTAACTATCTGCTATGGTCTGAATCTGTTCCCCCAAATTCATGTATTAAAAATTTAATCCCCAGTGCAACAGTGCTGAAAGGTGAGTCCCTTTGGGAGGTGTTTAGGTCATGAGGGCTCTGCCCTTATAAATAGATTAATGCCATCAAACTAGGACTTGATGAAGGGAGTTAGTCTCTCTTGACCATCTGATGTCCCCCATATAAGGACACAGCAAAAAAGTCCTTGCCAGACACCAAATGCTGGCGCCTTGACCTTGTTGCCTTGATCTTGGACTTCCCAGTCCCTAGAACTGTGAGAAAATAAAATTCTGTTCTTTATGAAAAAAAAAAAAAGAAAAACAAGAAAAACAAACAAACCAACTGACGGTTTGCTTAGCTGAGCTGTGGATATTGTTCAAATGCTGACATTATTATGTTGTGTTATGATCTGTTTATCATGCTGAGGCATGTGGTTTGAGAACCTTCCTTGTGAAAGGTCTGAATTTTTAAATGAAGAATTAAGAGTTTCTCCATAGGTCATGTGGGCCATGACATGTTTTTGAGTGAGGAAACAGCATGAGGAAAGCCATCCTTGGAATCCAGCTTCCTACATTTCTTATCCTTAAAAGGCATTCTGATCCCTGTGGCTGACTTTTGCTCCCTGCCTTGGTCCTAGATAGTTGGTCTTAGTTTTTGCTTATTACTGTATTAGTTGCCTAGGGCTGCTGTAACAAACAATCACAAACTGGATTGCCTAACACAACAGGAAAGTATTCTTTCACAGTTCTGGAGGCCATAAGTACAAAGTCAAGGTGTCTGAAGGGCCATGTTCCCTCTTAAGCCTCTAGGATTCCTTTTTTGCCTCTTCCTAGTTTCTGGTTGCTGGCTGGCAATTCTTGGCAATCCTTGGCTTGAAGCTGCATCACTGCAATTTCTGCTTCTGTCTTCACATGTCTGTCTTCATGTATGTTTATGTGTTCATGTGGATTTCTTATAAGGGCACCAGTCACTGTATATAGGGCTCACTCTACTCCAGATGACTTCGTCTTAACTAATTACATTTGTGATGATCCTATTTTGAAATAAGGTCACATGCTGAGGTTCTGGGTGGACATGAATTTTGGAGGGGCATCATTCAAATGAGTGCACTTACAGGTCTCTGGACTATGGATCTATTACTTTTTGTAGGGACTCATATCTCTGCTCCCTAACTCAGGTTTTGCAAGAATAAAGTCTTACAGAAGTACGTCCCCCAGCCTGAAATCTGGAGGAGTTCAGAATTTGAGTAACTGGGTCTGTCCCTTGTATTGCTATAATTAGGTTACCTTTATTCCTTTATGAATCATTAACTTTGAAAACTGCTGGTTCTATCTGTGACAACCAGTGATACATCATCTTTAACCAGTCTGTACCACCATAAAAAAAAAATGTTGCTTAAGTCCTAATTTATTGTTCCACGACACAAATGGTGCATCTCTTACAAACTCAGCCAATTTTAAGGATGATTTCTGGGCTGCTTAAAAAGGCTTCTACTGCCAGCTTTTGGAAAATGTTGCTTTAGAGATTATTATTTTCTGATTCAGGACAAATCCATGAATTTGGCCTATTCATGTTAGCTATAGTGAGATGATGCATCTCTTGTCCATAAAACTTGAATACCCGGGTGTCATAAGTGATTTTTCTGAAGTTAATTTTTCCCATACTTTGAGTTATCAGTTTCTGACGTGCTGGTGTGCATTTCAGTTGAGGTTTTATTACATTGTGTTGGCAGCACATTATGTTTTTTACACATGGATTTGATTGAGAAATGAAACTAGAATAAGAATGAGGTAGCAGCAGCATCTGCTGCAAGACTCAACTATTGCTGTTGTCAATCAGGCTGATTGATTAAATATGGTGATGCACATTTTTATTAAAATGAAATACTTCTTTTGAAAAAGGACCATTATGCCAATAAATTATATGATTTTCCTGGAGAATGTGTCTGAGGAAGTAGTCTGTTGGTGGAGCACAATAACTCTAGATAGCTGCGACAAACAGGAGAGTTCAGATTAGATTTGGCTGATTTTGCGAATGGAATTTTTAAAATTTTTTTTGCATATGGAAGAAGTGAACCAGCATTTTGGGTGACTAAACTGTGTGGGAGGGTTGGAGTTTGACTGGATCCCCAAACACTGTCCCTTAATTTCTTGATATCCTGTGGTCTACTTGGTTTTAAGTCATCTGGTATCACCCAGACCTTCTTTGAAATAAGAGAAAACATCCCGATAAACTGAAGTTTCATTTCTTTCATTTTTAACTCAAACCCATTTTAGTTAGCTGCCATTTTACAAATCTGGAAAACTGAAATCCAAAGATGAGAACAGGGATTCTTGAGAATAAGAGTGGATGTGTTATTTCACTGACGTGGATCAGTACCCAGAAAACATTATCCCTGTCTGCAAAACTCTGAAATTTGTAGGAACTTCAAAGAGGAGGTGGTGAGAAGTCGAGTATTTGATCATTATGAGCCCAGAGAGGTAAAACAGAAAATCTGGACTGTTTATTGGAGGGAAAAACCAATGACTTCAATGGTCCTGTTCAATTTTAATTTGGATGATTTTTAGTCTTGTTGTGGTCACCCTGGTCTCCTTGGCTGGGGCTGGGTCTTCTCAGAGTGTTGGTGATTCACACTGGCTCGAGTCAGCCAAAATTCCAGGGACGCCCCCCCCCAACCAACTGAAAAAAAGAAGTCTCCTGTTGGAATCCATCGAGGATGGTAATCCAAAAAGGTGTTGCACTGATACAAAACACAGAGTTTCAAAAGGGCTTTTCAAGCAAGTAAGCAGGCAATAAGAAAGGAAAAGCATTTTAGACTAATTGCTTCAGCACACAGAATGCTTCTACTGCAGGACTTGTATCAAGACTCGTCTTGTAGGATTGAGATATTTTCAGCTGCATCTAATTTAAGTTTCAGCTTTTCCTCACAGACGGATGGCTCCTGAAACAATCTTTGTCACTGCCCTCCCCATCCCTGTCTTCTAAAGCCTGTTTGTAGATTTGGGGATTGCTAACAGATTTTAAGAAGAGCCAGAAATCTCTGAAATACCATACAGCTGAAAGCCAAAACCTTCAGGAACACTTGAGAAGTTGATTTAATTTTTTTTTTTTCGAGGAGTGGTCTCAAGCTCTCAGCCAGATTTCTTCTCTGGACTAAGCCATGAAGGTTGAAAACTCCACAGAGATTTGCAAGTTTAAAGTTGGAGCTTCCTGTAGTTTACAAAGGCTTCCTTTCAGGGGATGACCTTTTCTTTTTATCCATTTTCTTCTTGGCATCTTGTCAATGCCAGACCCACGAACAGGGCCCACTAGATGAATGACAGGAGCAGAATATTCAGCACACAGTCAACCTGGGTTTCCAGCCAGGAGTCGAGAGTTGTGCTGTCATTGGAGATCAGGAAAGGGCAGAGCATCAGTATTAGATGGGCAGTATACGGGCAGACATGTGGGCAAAAAAGCAAACCAAAGTTCAGGAGTCCTGCAAGGTATGCAAGTTGGGTCAGACTTCATCAATCCAAACACTTCTGGGACCAGATTCAAGACAAAGAGTCTAGTGGGTAAGAGCATGAGTCAGTCCTTCCTCTAATACAAGTTCTAATTCAGTATCTCAACCTTTGCACAAATAGCTTAATCTTTCTATGTATTACTTTCTTCATTGGTAGTGGAGATTATGCATCTTATAGAGTTATAGGGAAGATACAATGAAGTAATGCTCTCTTATAATCAAAATTCCTACCCTACGAGTAGCCACTATTCTGACTTCTAGCAGCAGAGATTACATTTGTTTGTTTTTGGGCTGTATGTAAATATAACCATGTACCACATGCTCCTTTGCGTCTGGCTTCTTTCAATCAGCATTTGTTTATGAGGTTCATTCATACTAAGTCGTGTACATGGAGTTCATTCACTCTCACTTCCTATAGTATTTCCTCATGTGACTACATCACTATGTTCATTGTTGGAGGATATTCAGATTGTTTCCCATTTAGGGATGATGTGAATAGTGCTTCTGTGAACATTCGTGGATATGTCCCTTCATGGAACTGTGAAGTTTTTTCTCTTGAGCATATCCCTAAGAATGGCATTGCTGGGTCAGCTATGGAAGATGCTGTCAGTTTTTCAAAAGTGATGGCCAGTTTACTCTCCCAGTGATGTTTGTGAATTCCAGTTGCTCTACATCTTCCCCATCACTTGATGTTGCCTCTGTTGTTTTAATCTTTCTAGTAGTTCTAGTATCCTGCACTATGGATTTAAATTAATATTTCCTTGGTCACCAATAGAGTTGGGCATATTTTTTTCTTGGAAGTTTGTGGCTCAGAAAAGCTGAAGTTCTCTCCAAAGACGTACAACCAGTAGGTAATTATAAATGGCGGTTCTTATGACACGCTATGCCAAAATTGCTTTTGTAAACTGAGGTGTGGGTTTAGGCCATAATGATCAGTGTTGGGGAGGCAATTGCTCTTCACACTCTGCATCACCTCTTTGCAACTTGAGCAGTACTTTTCCATTCTGGGCCCTGCACTTTAAGAGGGATGTGGGTGAGCAAGGGGATGTTCACAAGGAAACGATCAGGTCAGCAGTCAGACCACTAAGGTCTGACCATCTGATCGCCAACCTCAGAAGTGGGAGAAGTCAAAGGGGAAAAATTGTTGTTTAATTTGTGGAGGGCTATCTTCTAAGAGGTAAGGTAAGTTCTGTAAGGTAAGATCTTAAGGTAAGTTAAGAGGAGACAGGCTAGTTCTGTGGGGTCCATAAGGCAAAATAAAACCTATAGGAGTGAAAGTTACAGGATGGCAAAGTTCAGCCCTTTGCTATCACACTCGTGGTCTGGCTTGGTCTGGGGTTGGCCTAGACAATAAAACCAGTGCAGTTTCCCTGGAAGGCCACAAAATGCTCTCATGCTCATCTAATTTGCATAGATTCATTAGGTTCTGTAAATAGTGGTTATCTGAGAATACAAATGTCACTCACTTCATAATGTTATCCCTCCCAGTAAATATTTATGGAAACCTCTCAAGATGCAGGGCCTGGACCTGAGTTGCTCACAAAGGACACACGTAGTTATAACTAGAGGTGTCCATGTATTCACTGATGAATTCCTACAAAATTAGAACTTGTAAAACAGAACTAATTGGGGCCAGAACAGGCAATCAAACAAGGATAGTTTAAGAAAACCTCTTCTTATGCTCGGTGGACTCAAGGTGAGTGAGAGATGCTCATAGCCAGGTGTCAGACAAAGGTTGCACAAGGCTAAGGAAGTCTGAGAGGCCTCTGAAAGGACACAGGGAACAATCTGATTTCAAAGGGAGAGATGGCTAAGCAATGGCTATTGGAAAGGAGCAGGAAGGGCAGGCCAGGCAAAAAAGCGAGAAGAGGCCTGATATTTTTTAGAGGCAGAAGAGAATGAGGTTCAAACGCAAGGGAGATGAAGTCCTTGAGGAAGAGTGCCACAGGACAAAGGAAGTGTGAGCAAAGGGGATGGAGGGAGAGAATAAGGAACAAAAGATGGGAGTTATTTCAAGGGATCTGAAAATCCATTTATACATCAAATATTGTCTGTAGACTTAATATATAATGTCACAAACAGATATTTATGCTAATTTTTAAATATGTGCAGATGAAACTTTGGTTTATATATCTTAAAAATGTGATACTAGATTCATAGTTGATTTTGTCATGTGTTTTCTCAATCTGTGGATTTTAAGAGTCCAGCTAACAACGTGTATGCCCAAGAGGAATATTTTTGTCATGAAAAATGAGCCTTATAGTTGCAATCATTGGTAATCATTAGTCTGGAATATGGTTGTTGGTGTCAATCTACAGAGAACTGGAAATATACAGAATTAAGTAGGGGAAAGATAGATGAAGTCTGAAAGGGAATTTGGGTGTCTCACTTATCTCTTCCAGGGCTGAAAAGTGTCCAGAGAGCTCACATGATACCTTCCCCTCCTTCTGGCCAGGGTCAAATCCCAACCATCCAAGGCAGATGACAATCTGTCTAGTTCTCTATCATTATTCGAATTTGTTTACCAATTTTTTTGTGTGAAAATCACTGCAGTGGGTACCTTGGAAATACAAAAATAAATAAAATATGTTCCTTGCTCCCTGAAGAGAGAAATGCAGCTATGTACCTGGATCCTTCATTTTGAAGTTAGTGCCCCTCTCTAGGATGTCTTTACTGAACCTGAGTTTGACCTTTGAGAGACTGTCATGGAGTGGTCTCAGGATTTACATTTTCTTCTCTCGGGGAATCACAAAAAGACACTTGATTCTTAAAAGACAGGGCAAAAGACAGGACAGACAAGAGGCTAGATTCTCTCTACAATCTATTTTATTACTATCCGTAACATGATTTCAATACCAGTGGAGAAATGCAGTAAGGACACTGAAGGAGCTTAGCTAGAGTCACAACTATGAGAATAACAATGTCTTTCCCCATTCCCCCCTCCCAAGCACATGTGCACACACACATGCACACACACCTGGACACACACATGGACACACACATACACACACCTTGCAAATTATGCACTTATAAAACAAGCTAATCAGTACTCGAATGGGCAAGCAATCAAACAACAACAAAAAGACATTTAAAGGAAAGCTCCTATTTTCTCACTGACAGGACACACATTAACTAAACTTAGCAACAGCTGCTCTGGTGGGAAGATATTTTTCTTTGGGCTGTCGAGAAGTTTTGATTTCCTTTTCACCCATCCTCCAAGCATATATCTAGAAAAATTTCTACATGATATCACTATTTTAACATTAGAGGAGCAGGTTAGGGTAATGCAGGAAATATTCTCCATCACTTTCTGGATGGAATAAGGAGGTCATTTAATTTTTCTCATCAGCCCATGACCTCTGGGTACAGAAACACTACCATTCCAAAGAATAGCAGACCTGGAAAGAAATTTTCCAAAGGTAATAATCTTTGAGCTGAACTTCGAAGAATAAAATCTGCCATACTTTCCATCACAGCCCGGACTATATTACTAGCTCAATTTGTGGTTATTCACTGATTGAATTAATATGGCCAAAAAAGATACACACACATGTATATTTAACAGAAAGATAGTACCATGCATATATGAAAATAAGAAGGGAAGCATGAAGGATAGTCAAGGTTGGTAGCAGGATTAGTAATGCTTTGTACTGATTAAGCCAAGGAAGGTGAGAAGTTAAATTGGCCTCAGAGGATCAAAAGGCCATATGTGCTGGGATGGATCCAAAAGCCATTCTGTGGAATTGAAAAGGGAGAAAGGTCTGTTGTTTGGGAAGAGCGAGAAAGACAGCCCAACTGGAGAGATGGTTGCTCACTAAAGAGCAGTATGATATATTCAAAATAATTTATTAAATACTTACAAGATACAGCAAAAAATGAGATGACTCCTGTCCACAAGGAACTCCTAGTCTGATGTAAGAGATAAATGCAAAAGCACACAAATTAGAATACAGTGGGATAAATGCTGAAATAGGATAGACATAATGTTTTATGAGCTTATGTAGAATGGCCACTAACCCCATCTGTCCTTAGGTAAGAAAAGGCTCCTTTAGAAGTCAGTCAAGCAGAGAATGTAAAATGGTTTTCCTGGCAGAGGAAATTGCATGTGTATGAGAGAGTACGATAAGTTATGGTAGAGTTTTTAAATTATGATCACATATTACAGTCAACTGGGGGACTTTAAAATAACCAATCAACTTCTACTTCTGGCTATGATACAATAGCTTGCATGAGAATATATTTCCCCGTGAGGACAATTGTAAAAGCTTTATAAAAATAAAAAAGCAAACTACTTGAAGGCACTGGAGAACAACCAAAGCAGCCAGGCCTTGAGGGGCCATGATCCTGAAGAAAAGTCAAGCTCAATATTTTCTGGTGCTTTCATTGTTGAGGTATTGGCTGATTTATAAGCCGAACAAGGCCAAGAGTTTGAGAGAGAAGCAATGAATCAGAATTTTTGGCAATCTCATGGGCAAAATTTGGAGTTCAGGGCTACTAAGGCAGATGTGGACTTGGAAGATTAGGATCCCAGAGAAAAGAGAACCTCAGAGAAGTGCCCCTCTATTCTGCCTTGCTTTCACCTGAGGTATTTTCCAGTTTCTAAGTTGCATGAGCCAACATAAAGAGACTATAAAGCAACATAGGGCTTTCTGCAATCTCATGGTACTGCAGGGAAGTGTAGAAATCAGCAGAGTTCAGGATACAACAAATAAGAGGAACCCTGTAAAAACCAAGACCTTCACCTGAAATGTCTAAAGGATACACCTCAGAATTAAGGGCAGACCTAGTAGAGATGAGCCCTTACGAAAACAAAAATCAAGTCTTGAATCATCTCAATCATTACTCAGGCAGGTGATTTTTTTCTCTACTTTAACTGCCAGCCAGAAGAAAATTAAAATTTCTCTGGAGAAAGATAACATCACCCAAATCTACAATTTTTTATACATAATGTTCAGCATTCAGTTAAAAATCACTAGACATGCCAGAAAGAGGAGGAAGAGAAAGAAGCACACAGTAGAAGCAGCCCCACAGGCAATTCAGATACAAAGGTATTGGACACAGTCTTCAACTATGATTAATATGTGCAAAAATTAGATGACAGCCCTGCGCGGTGGCTCAAGCCTGTAATCCCAGCACTTTGGGAGGCCGAGACGGGCGGATCACGAGGTCAGGAGATCGAGACCATCCTGGCTAACAAGGTGAAACCCCGTCTCTACTAAAAAATACAAAAAACTAGCTGGGCGAGGTGGCGGGCGCCTGTAGTCCCAGCTACTCGGGAGGCTGAGGCAGGAGAATGGCGTAAACCCGGGAGGCGGAGCTTGTAGTGAGCTGAGATCCGGCCACTGCACTCCAGCCTGGGTGGCAGAGCGAGACTCCGTCTCAAAAAAAAAAAAAAAAAAAATTAGATGACAACAGAGAATTTCACCAGAGATCTGGAATCTATAAATAAGAATTAAATGGAATTTCTACAACTGAAAACTACAGCAACTGAAATAAATAACTCAGTAGATGAACTTGACAGAAAAATAGACATACCAGGGAAAATTATTAGAGAACATAAGTGTAGACCAGTTGAAAATGTCACAATGAAGCACAAAGGAAAAAAAGTTTGGAAACCACCAAAAAAGGGCATAAGAGACATATGGGGCATGGTGAAAATTTTCAATATACCTCTAAGTGTAAACTATGAAAGAGAAGAGAGGATGAGACAGAGGCAACATTCTCAGAGATACTCTCTGAGAATCTTCCAAAACTGATGAAAATTATCCAGCCACAAATTCAGTAAACAATGGCAAACATCGGGTAGAATAAATATACATAAAACCAGACAAGGAACACCCTAGTCAAATGGCTTAAAATCACAGAGAAGAGAAAATCTTAAAAGAGGCCATATTAAAAAGTTACATTAACCTTAAAGAAGAAGCAATAAGACTAATAGTTAACTTTTCAACAGAAATACTGAAAGCCAAAAGGACAATTAGGTGAGATGTTTAACATGTAGAAAGAAAATATTTTCTATTCTAGAATTTTATTCCCACCAAAATATCCTTCAAATATGAAGGCAAAATGAAGACATTTTTAGACAAACAAAAGTTGAGAGAATTTGCTACCAGCTGATACACTAAAGTAAAAACTCAAAGGAGTTCTTTAGCTAATAAAAATGATCTCAGATGGAAGCACAGAAATGTCACAGGAAACGAAGACAGTACAAAAGGTAAATACATGTATAAATTAAATGAATATTTATGGAGATATTATCACTAAGATAAAGAAAAAACCTAAATGAATATTATGTATTATAACAACCACAAAATAATGTCTTTGGGGTTTAAAAGTATGTAGAACTTAAAATGCCTGAAAATGATACCATGAAAGTAGAAACAAAAGTAGACAGTGTTAAAGTAGTTTAAGATTGTTGCATTATCAAGAAATAGTAAAAGTATCAATCTATAGTAGATTAATAAAAAATAGAATCAATGCACTTCCATTAAAAATCCAATGGGTTTTAATCAATTGGCAGGCTGATTCTAAAAGGTATATAACATTCTATGGGGTAAAAATAAGAAAGACAATCTGTAAGAAGGACAAAGCTGGAAGACTTACATTGTATTAAAACTTATTATAAAGCTACAGTAAATATGTTAGGTGGTATTGGCACAAAGATAGACGAATTAGTCATTGACAAGAATAAAGAATTTATAAACAGACTTATACACACATTATCGCATGACTTGTGAAAAAGAAAGAATTGTCTTATCAACAATTGGATCTACAATAATTAAATATACATTTGGAGGAAAAATTAATTCTTACTTTGTATCATACACAAAAATTCTTTTCATGTAGATTGTAGATTCAAATATGAAAGATAGACAATAAATATAACAGAAAATAATATGGCAGAATATTACTTTGTGTAGCAAATATTTTAAAAATAGGATATAAAATCATAACAAAAAATTGATAAATCAGACTTCATTACAATCTTTACAATTAAGAACTAAAAATCATCAGAGAGATGCTCACTGAGGGCAAGGAAACAATGCATGAACAAAATGAGAATTTCAAAAAAGAAATAGAAAATATTTTTAAACTACCACACAGAAATCATGGCAGCTAAAGAATACAATAACTAAACTGAAAACTCACTATAGGGGTTAGAGAACAGACTAGATTAAATAGAAGAAAGGATCAGTGAACTGAAAGGTCATTAGAAATGATCCAGTCAGAAGAGCAAAAAGAGAAAAAAAGAATAAAAAAGAATGAAGAAAGTTTAAGGGACTTATAGGACACCATCAAGTGTACCGATATATACATTATGGGAGTCAAGAAGAAGAAAATTTAAAAGTGCAGAAACCCTTATTCAAAGAAATAATGGCTATAAACTTCCCAAATCTGTTGAAGGAAATGGACAGCCAGATCAAAGAAGGCATAAGGACACCAAATAAGATGAATCCAAAAAAAACCCCACACCTGGACAAATTATAAGCAAATTGTCAAAAGAAAAAAGGCAAAGATAGAATTTTGAAAGCAAGAGAAAAGCTACTTGTCACATGTAAGTGAAACTCCATAAGATTATCAGATTTTTCAGCAGAAACTCTGCAGCCAGAAGAGAAGAGAAAAGAAATAATATATTCAAAGTGCTGAAAGAAAAAAAAAATCCTATCAACCAGAAATACTATACTCAGTAAAACTGTCATTCAGACATGAAGGAGAGATCATTTTTTCAATGAGGCAAAACCTAGGGAGTTCATCACTAGATCTGTCTTACAATAGAAGCTAAAAGGACTTTTTCAAGTTGAAATAAAATGATGCTACACGGCAACATAATAGCATAAAAAAGTATGAAACTTATGTAACTCGGCTGGGCACTGTGGCTCACGCCTGTAATCCCAGCACTTTGGGAGGCCGAGGTGGGCGGATCATGAGGTCAGGAGATCAAGACCATCCTGGCTAACATGGTGAAACCCTGCCTCTACTAAAAAAAAAAAAAATACAAAAAATTAGCCGGGTGTGGTGGTGGGCACCTGTAGTCCCAGCTACTCAGGAGGCTGAGCCAGGAGAATAGCTTGAACCCGGGAGGCAGAGGTTGCAGTGAGCCGAGATGGTGCCACTGCACTCCAGCCTGGGCAACAGAGTGAGACCCCGTCTCAACAAAAAAATAAAAAATAAAAAAGAAACTTATGTAGCTCAATGATATAGAAAAATGCAAAGACAAATACAGAATACTGTATTACCATAATAGTGATATGTAAATTGCTTTTAATTCTAGTATCCAAGTCAAAAGACAAAAGTATTAAATATAACTATAACTAAAAAATGTGTTAAAAGATATGCAATATGACTACATGTAAATTGTAACAAGAGTAGCCTGAAGTGTATGTGTGGAGGGAAAAAGTTAAAATGTAGAGTTTTTTTGTGTGTCATTGAACTTAAGTGATTATCATCTTAAAATAGACCATTATAGCCACAAGATATTGTATGTGAACCTCAAGGTGACCATACCAAAAGCTACCTATAGAGGTTATATAAAAAAATACAAAGCAATAAAAACATCAATATAAAAATATCAATAAAACACAAAAGAAGATAGCAAAAGAGGAAAAGACAATGAAAACTATAAGACTAACAGAAAACAATTGAAAGTGGCAATAGTATATTCTTCCCTACTAATAATTACAGGTAAATTAATTAAATTCTCCAATCAAAAGGCAGAGAATGGCTAAGTAGATAAAATAAGACCCAACTATGTACTGTCTACAAGAAACTCAGTTTAGATTTATGGATATACATGGTCTGAGAGTGAAGAAATGGAAAAAGATATTCTGTGAAAACCAAAAGAGAATAGGGTTGGCTATGTTTACATCAGACAAAATAGACTGCAAGTCAAAAAAATGTCACAGGTGACAAAGAAGAATATTATGTAATGATAAAAGAGTCAATTCACTAGGAATATACAACAATTATGAATATACATGTACCCAATATTACAGTACGTAAATATATAAAGTAAACATTGACAGAACTGAAGAGAGAAACAGATAGCAATACAATAATAGTAGGAGACTTAAATATTCCACTTTTAATAACAGACAGAAGATCCATACAGAAGATCAATAAGGAAGCAGAGAACACGAACAATGTTATAGACCAAATAGGCCTAATAGAAATATACAAAATATTTCATCCAACAGCAGCAGAATACACATTCTTCTCAGGCATGTATAGATATTTCCCCAGGATAGATCACATTTTAGGTCACGAAACAAGTCTTAACAAACTTAAAAAGACTGGAATTATATCCAGTATCTTTTCTGACTACAATGGAATAAAACTAGAAATCAAGAGCTTAAAGAAAACAGTAAAACCCACAAACATGTGAAAATTAAACAATACTGTTGAACAACCATTGGGTCAAAATAGAAATCAAAAAGAAAATTGGAAAATATATCAAGGCAAATGGAAAGGAAACACAACATACCAAAACTTGTGTAATGCGGCAAAACCAGTAGTAACAGGGAAGTTAGTACTGATAAATGTCTACATTAACCAAAGAAAGATTTCAGATAAAAAGCCAATTTTATACTTCAAGGATATAGAAAAACAACAACAACAACAACAACAACAACAAAAACAAACTAAGCCCAAAGTTGGCAGAAGGAAAGAAATGATAAAGATTGGAGCAGAAATAAAATAGAAAATAGAAAAACAATAGCAAAAAATCAATAAACTAAGAGTTTGTTTTTTTGAAAAAGATAAATAAAATTGCAAACTGCTGCTACACTGCAAAAGAGAAGACTCAAATACAATTAGAAATAAAATAAGAGACATTGCAACTGATACCACAGGAATTAAAAGGAACATAAGACACCTATTTTGAACAATAACATAAACAGGACAACTTAGGAGAAATGGATAATTCCTAGAAATGCACAGCCTACCAAGACTAAATTATGAAGAAGTAGAAAGTCTGAACAGATCTATAACTAGTATGGAGATTGAACCAGTAATCAAAAATCTCCCAACAAGTAAAAGCTCAGGACCAGATGGCTTCACTGGTGGATTCTACCAAACATTTAAGGAATTAATGCCAATTCTTCTCAAACTCTTCCAAAAAATTGAAGAGGAGGGAACACTTCCAAACTCATTATATGAGGACAGCATTACCTTGATACCAAAGCCACACAAAGACACCACAAGAAAGGAAAATTACAGGCCAATATCCCTCATGAAAATAGATGCAACAAAATACTAGCAAACTGAATGAAACATTAAAAGGATCATACATCATAACCAAGTGGAATTCATCCCTAGGATGCAAGGATATAAAATCAATTTGTGTGATACACCACATTAACAGACTATAGGATATAAATCACATGATTATCTCAATTGATGCAGAAAAAGCATTTGACAAAATTCAACACCCCTTCATGATAAAAACTCTCAACAAACTAGGAATAGAAGTAAAATATCTCAGCATAACAAAGACCATCTATAAAAAGCCCACAGTTAACATTGCACTCAATAGTAAAAAACTAAAAGCTTTTCCTCTAAGATTAGGAACAAGACAAAGATGCTTGCTTTCACATTTTCTATTGTAGGGACCAAGGGAAAATTTCTCTTTATCTTCAGATGGTTCACTGAAAAAATCAACTGATAAAGGCAGATTAATTGGAGAAAAGACATACAAATTTATTAACTTGTATATGGGAGAGAACCACAGCATACTTACCCCAATCTCCCAGTGGGTTTCAGAAGCTTATGTGCCATCTTGAAGTTTCAGAAGGAATGGGGATTGGATATTGGCAAAACAGATTATGGGAGGGGGAGAAGAGGAAGCCTGGCTAACAAAGGTGGTCCTGCTATGTAAATGAAACCTCACAGATAGTAGCCCTCAGAGAGAATGAATAATGAATGTTTTCTTCAGATTTTTTTTTTTTTCACATGTGTGTGGAGACAGGGTCTTGCTCTGTTGACCAGACTGGAGTTCAGTAGCACAACCATGGCTGTCTGCAACCTTCAACTCCTGGCCCCAAGCAATCCTCCAGCCTCAGCCTCTCAAGTAGCTGAGACTACAGGTACATGCCATCACACCTGGCTAACTGTTTTGTTTTTTGAGATGGGGTCTCACTAGATTGCCCTTGCTGATTTTGAACTCCTGGACTCCAGTGATTTTCCTGCCTTGGCCTCCCAAAGTGCTTGGATTAGAGACATGAACCACTGCACCTGAACTTTCAGACCTTTAAAGGTATTATATTCTCAGTTAAACTTCTCTAGATAGGACGAGGGAGGGCCCCAGAGAAAGCCTGGCAGCATCAATGCAGATTTCCTACAAATGCAAATCTCCCCTCCAAAGACAGCTTTGCAGGGCTACCTCTATTTGCAG
The DNA here is from genome assembly GCF_024542745.1 of Macaca thibetana thibetana. Lineage (NCBI taxonomy): Eukaryota > Metazoa > Chordata > Mammalia > Primates > Cercopithecidae > Macaca > Macaca thibetana. The sequence goes on from NC_065589.1 coordinate 115,592,864, forward strand.
ACTTGCTGAACTGCCACCTCAAAATATGTCAAAGAAGTATATTTGGGGATGAAATTCTTTGATTTCCCTCACTCTTCAACACAACATTGGAATTCCTATCCAGAGCAATTAGGCCAGAAAACAAACAAAAAGGCGTTTAAATCACAAAGAAAGAAGTAAAATTGCTCCTATTTGCAGATGACATGATCTTACATATAGAAAACCCTAAAGAATTCATAAAAATGTTCACTGGAACTAATAAATATATTCAGTAAAATTTCAGGATACAACATTAACATGCAAATATCACTTGCACACACAGTAACAATGAACCATATGAAATGGAAATTAAGAAAACATTCCCATTTACAATAGCACCAAAAAGAATAAAATACCTAGAAATAAACTTAACTAAGGAAGCAAAAATCTTGTATACCAAACACTACAAAACATTGTTGAAAGAAATTAAACAAGACACAAGCAAATGGAAAGTCATCTGTGTGTTCGTGGATCAGAAGACAATATTGTTAAAATGTGCATACTTCTTAAGACAATCTGCAGATTCAATGCAATCCCTAAAAAAAATTTCAATAGTATTTTTTACTGAAATAGAAAAACAAAATTCTACTATGCAGCCATAAAAAAGAACAAGAACCCGGATTCAGCAGCACATCAAAAAGCTTATCCACCATGATCAAGTGGGCTTCATCCCTGGGATGCAAGGCTGGTTCAACATTCGCAAATCAATAAACACAATCCAGCATATAAACAGAACCAAAGACAAGAACCACATGATTATCTCAATAGATGCAGAAAAGGCTTTTGACAAAATTCAACAGCGCTTCATGCTAAAAACGCTCAATAAATTCGGTATTGATGGAACGTACCTCAAAATAATAAGAGCTATTTATGACCAACCCACAGCCAATATCATACTGAATGGGCAAAAACTGGAAAAATTCCCTTTCAGAACTGGCACAAGAAAGGGATGCCCTCTCTCACCACTCCTATTCAACATAGTGTTGGAAGTTCTGGCTAGGGCAATCAGGCAAGAGAAAGAAATCAAGGGTATTCAGTTAGGAAAAGAAGAAGTCAAATTGTCCCTCTTTGCAGATGACATGATTGTATATTTAGAAAACCCCATTGTCTCAGCCCAAAATCTCCTTAAGCTGATAAGCAACTTCAGCAAAGTCTCAGGATACAAAATTAATGTGCAAAAATCACAAGCATTTGTATACACCAGTAACAGACAAACAGAGAGCCAAATCATGAATGAACTTCCATTCACAATTGCTTCAAAGAGAATAAAATACCTAGGAATCCAACTGACAAGGGATGTAAAGGACCTCTTCAAGGAGAACTACAAACCACTGCTCAGTGAAATAAAAGAGGACACAAACAAATGGAAGAACATACCATGCTCATGGATAGGAAGAATCAATATCGTGAAAATGGCCATACTGCCCAAGGTTATTTATAGATTCAATGCCATCCCCATCAAGCTACCAATGAGTTTCTTCACAGAATTGGAAAAAACTGCTTTAAAGTTCATATGGAACCAAAAAAGAGCCCGCATCTCCAAGACAATCCTAAGTCAAAAGAACAAAGCTGGAGGCATCACGCTACCTGACTTCAAACTATACTACAAGGCTACAGTAACCAAAACAGCATGGTACTGGTACCAAAACAGAGATATAGACCAATGGAACAGAACAGAGTCCTCAGAAATAATACCACACATCTACAGCCATCTGATCTTTGACAAACCTGAGAGAAACAAGAAATGGGGAAAGGATTCCCTATTTAATAAATGGTGCTGGGAAAATTGGCTAGCCATGAGTAGAAAGCTGAAACTGGATCCTTTCCTTACTCCTTATATGAAAATTAATTCAAGATGGATTAGAGACTTAAATGTTAGACCTAATACCAAAAAAACCCTAGAGGAAAACCTAGGTAGTACCATTCAGGACATAGGCATGGGCAAAGACTTCATGTCTAAAACACCAAAAGCAATGGCAGCAAAAGCCAAAATTGACAAATGGGATCTCATTAAACTAAAGAGCTTCTGCATAGCAAAAGAAACTACCATCAGAGTGAACAGGCAACATACAGAATGGGAGAAAATTTTTGCAATCTACTCATCTGACAAAGGGCTAATATCCAGAACCTACAAAGAACTCAAACAAATTTACAAGAAAAAAACAAACAACCCCATCAAAAAGTGGGCAAAGGATATGAACAGACATTTCTCAAAAGAAGACATTCGTACAGCCAACAGACACATGAAAAAATGCTTATCATCACTGGCCATCAGAGAAATGCAAATCAAAACCACAATGAGATACCATCTCACACCAGTTAGAATGGCGATCATTAAAAAGTCAGGAAACAACAGGTGCTGGAGAGGATGTGGAGAAATAGGAACACTTTTACACTGTTGGTGGGATTGTAAACTAGTTCAACCATTATGGAAAACAGTATGGCGATTCCTCAAGGATCTAGAACTAGATGTACCATATGACCCAGCCATCCCGTTACTGGGTATATACCCAAAAGATTATAAATCATGCTGCTCTAAAGACACACGCACACATATGTTTATTGCGGCACTATTCACAATAGCAAAGACTTGGAATCAACCCAAATGTCCATCAGTGACAGACTGGATTAAGAAAATGTGGCACATATACACCATGGAATACTATGCAGCCATAAAAAAGGATGAGTTTGTGTCCTTTGTAGGGACATGGATGCAGCTGGAAACCATCATTCTTAGCAAACTATCACAAGAACAGAAAACCAAACACCGCATGTTCTCACTCATAGGTGGGAACTGAACAATGAGATCACTTGGACTCGGGCAAGGGGAACATCACACACCAGGGCCTATCATGGGGAAGGGGAAGGGGGGAGGGATTGCATTGGGAGTTATACCTGATGTAAATGACGAGTTGATGGGTGCAGCACAGCAACATGGCACAAGTATACATATGTAACAAACCTGCACGTTATGCACATGTACCCTAGAACTTAAAGTATATTAAAAAAAAAAAAAAAAAAAAAGAACAAGAACACACCTTTTGTGGGAACATGGATGGAACTGAAGGCCATTATCCTTAGCAAGCTAAGATAGGAACAGAAAACCAAATACCACATGTTGTCACTTATAAGTGGGAGCTAAATGATAAGAACTTATGAACACAAAGAATAAAACAACAGACACTGAGGTTTACTTTATGATGGAGGTTGGGAGGAGAGAGAGGAGCAGAAAAGATAGTTATTGGGTACTCTGCTTAATATCTGGGTGACGAAATAATCTTTACAACAAATCCCCATGGCATATGTTTTCCTATTTAGCAAACCATCACATGTACCCCTGAACCTAAAAGTTAAAAAAAGAAAAAAAATTCTAAAAATAATTTGGAACCACAAAAGAGCATAAATAGCCAAATAAATCTTGAGAAAGAATGACAAGGCAGTCATCACACTTTCTGATATCAAAATAGATGACAAAGCTATAATAATTAAAACAGAATTTTCATGGATAGATATACAGGAAAATCAAACAGAATAGAGAGCCCAGAAAAAAAAAAAAACTATGCATGTATGTTTAATTGATCTTCAATAAGGGTGCCAAGAATACACAGTTGGAAAAAGATAATCTCTTCAACAAATGATGAGAAAACTAGATATCCACATTTAAAAGAATGAAATTGGCCCTTTATCTGAAACCATACACAAAAATCAACTCAGAATGGCTTAAATGATTGAATGTAAGACATAAACCTATAAAACGCCTAGAAGAGGACATTGGGGGAAAGTGCCATGACAATAGTCTTGGCAATGATTTCATGGATATGACACCAAAAGCAGAGGTAATAATAACAAAATAAACAAGTGGGACTACATCCAACTAATAAGCTTCTGCAGAGCAAAGAAAACAATCCAGAGTGAAGACAACATATAGAATAGCAGAAAATTGATATGATTTGGCTGTGTCCCCACCCAAATCTCACCTTGAATTGTAACTCCCACAGTTCCCATGTTCCATGGCAGGAACCTGGTGGGAGGTGATGGAACTATGGGGGCAGGTCTTTCCTGAGCTGTTCTTGTGATAATGAATCAGGCTCATGAGATCTGATGGTTTTAAAAAGGGGAGTTTCCCTGCACAAGCTCTCTTCTTTTGTCTGCTGACATGTGGGATGTGCCTTTCACCTTCCACCATGACGGTGAGACCTCCCCAGCCACATGGAACTCTGAGTCCAGTAAACCACTTTCTTTTGTAAATTGCCCAATCTTGGGTATGTCTTTATCAGCAGCATGAAAATGGACTAATACAGTAAATTGCTACCAGTAGAGTGGGGTGTTGCCAAAAAGATACCTGAAAATATAGAAACAACCTTGTAACTGGGTAACAGGCAGAGGTTGTAACAGTTTGGAGGGCTCAGAAGAAGACAGGAAAATGTGGGAAAGTTTAGAACTTCCTAGAGACTTGTTGAATGGCTTTGACAACAATGCTGATAGCGATATGAACAATAAGGTTCAGGGTGAGGTGGTCTCAGATGGAAATGAGGAACTTGTTGGGAACTTGAGCAAAGGTGACTCTTCTTATGTTTTAGCAGAGACTGGTGGCATTTTGCTCCTTCCCTAGAGATTTGTGTAACTTTGAACTTGAGAGAGATGACTTGTATCTGGTGGAAGAAATTTCTAAGCAGCAAAGCATTCAAGAGGTGACTTGGATGCTGTTAGGGACATGCAGTTTCAAAAAGGAAACAAAGCATAAAAGTTTGAAAAATTTGCAGCCTGACAATGCAGTAGAAAAGAAAATCCCATTTTCTGGAGAGAAATTCAAGCTGGCTGCATAAATTTGCATAAGTAATAAGGAGGCAAATGTTTATCACCAAGACAATGGGGAAAATGTCCCCAGGGCGTGTCAAACACCTTTGTGGCAGGCCCTCCCATGAAAGGCCCTGAGACCTAGAAGGAAAAAGTGGCTTTGTGGGCCAGGCCCAGTGTCTCCATCCTGTGTGCGGCCTAGGGACTTTGTGCCCTGTGTCCTAGCCACTGCAGCTGTGGCTGAAAGGGGCCAATGTAGAGCTTGGACTGTGGCTTCAGAGGGTGCAAATCTCAAGTCTTGGCAGCTTCCACATGGTGTTGAGCCTGTGAGTGCAGAGAAGTAAAGAACTGAGGTTTGGGAACCTCCGCCTAGATTTCAGATGTATGGAAACATCTGGATGTCCAGGCAGGAGTTTGCTGTAGAGGCAGGGTCCTCATGGAGAACCTCTGCTAGTACAGTGCAAAAGGGAAATGTGGGGTGGGAGCCCCCGCACAGAGTCCCTACTGGGCCACCACCTAGTGGAGCTGTGAGAAGAAGACCAGCATCCTCTAGATCCCAGAATGGTAGATCCACTGACAGCTTGCACTATGTGCCTGGAAATGCCACAGGCACTCAATGCCAGCCCATGAAGGCAGCTGGGAGGGAGGTTTTTCCTGCAAAGCCACAGGGACTGAGCTGCCCCAGACCATGGGAACCCACCTCTTGCATCAGTGTGACTTGAATGTGAGACATGATGTCAAAAGAGATCATTTAGGAGCTTTAAGCTTTGACCACCCTGCTGGAGTTTGGATTTGCATGGGGCCTATAACCACTTCGTTTTGGCCTATTTCTCCTATTTGGAATGACTGTATTTACCCAATGCCTGTACCCCCATTGTATCTAGGAAGTTAAGTAACCTGCTTTTGATTTTACAGGCTTATAGGCAGAAGGGACTTTCCTTGTCTCAGATGAGACTTTGGACTGTGGACTTTGGAGTTAATGCTGAAATGAGTTGAGTCTTTGGGGGACTGTTGGGAAGAAATGATTGGTTTTGAAATGTGAATAAATGAGATTTGGGAGGGGACGGGGCAGAATGATATGATTTGGCTCTGTGTCCCCACCCAAATCTTATCTTGTAGCTCCCATAATTCCCACATGTGGTGGGATCCTGTAGGAGATATCTGAATAATGGGGGCAGGTCTTTCCCGTGCTCTTCCTGTGATAGTGAATGGGTCTCATGAGATCTGAAGATTTTAAAAATGGGAGTTTCTCTCTCTCTTTGCCTGCTGCCATCCATGTGAGATGTGACTTGCTCCTCCTTGCTTTCCACCATGATTGTGAGGCCTCCCCAGCCATGTGGAACTGTAAGTCCAATAAACTTTTTTCTTTGTTAAATTGCCCATTCTTGGGTATGTCTTTATCAGCAGCATGAAAATGGACTAATACAGTAAATATTTGTAAACCAAACATTTGATAAAGGGTTAACTTCCAAAACAGAAAAGAAGCTCCTATACCTCAATAGTAAGAAACCGAATAACCTGATTAAAAAATAGCTGAAGGACTTGAACAGACATTTATCCAAAGAAGACATACAAGCAACCAACCCATACGTGAAAAAGTGCTTAAAATAACTAATCATCAGAGAAATGCAAGTCAAAACTACAATGAGATATCACCTCACACCTCTCAGAATGGTTATCATCAAAAAACCAAAAGACCACAAGTGTTGGCAAGGATATGGAAAAGTTGGAACACTTTCACCCTATTGGTAGGAATAACCAGGCCCTGGCATGAGCTGGGGCTCCACAGTTACTCATTTCTTTCCCCTCACTTTGTGTTTATAGATGCACTGCCTGGCCTAGTAAAACAAGATAACACCCCTTGTCCCCCTTCCTCCTCTACCATCCGCTCACATCAGTGAGGTTCTTTTTGTTTGTTTGTTTGTTTTGAGACAAAGTCTCACTGTGTTGCTGTTGCCCAGGCTGGAGGGCAGGGGCCTGATTTCGGCTCACTGGCTCACTGCAACCTCCACCTTCCTGGTTCAAGTGATTCTTGTGCCTCAGCCTCCCAAGTAGCTGGGATTACAGGCGCGTGCCACCACGCCCAGGTAATTTTTGTATTTTTAGTAGAGATAGGGTTCTACCATGTTGGCCAGGCTGGTCTTGAGCTCCTGACCTCAGGTGATCCATCTGCCTGGGCCCCACAAAGCTCTGGGATTACAGGTGTGAGTCACTGCACCCAGGCAGTGAGGCATTCTTTATGAAATGATTTCTCTTTTCTGAAAGGGTAGAGGCAAGGGCAGCCATCTATGCAATAGGTACTCTGTCTATGGCTATTCAGCAGAGTAAAGATATGTAACTGGCCTAGATACCAAATCTATAGGCTTGGCTTTCTCAGGCTGGGCTGAAGGCTGTGTGTATAGTATGTATCCCTCAGATGTAAGGATCTTTCCTATTTCCAACTCTCTTCATGGGGAGGGCATGGCCTCTCACATGCAGATAGATGCCCGTCACTTGATTCATTTGGTCTCTTAGAATAAAGGATGAGACAATGGCGTGGAGGGTATCCCAAGCATTTGGCAGAATCCCAATGCTCGGGATTAGCTTTTACCTCCCTGGCCGCTCCCTGCAATTCCTTTTGGATCGGGTGTCCTCAGCTTCCTGTCCTAAACTGTTGGAGGGTGGTTGCCGGACAGCTGTGAAACATCTGCCACCGCATTCCACCTTCATTAGAGAGGTGGGCAAAGTGATATATGTGTGAATTTTTCAAATATTGTGTGTGTTTGTGTGCACTTGTATAAAATTTCATTTTAAGGCCCTTCACAGAGTCTCAGGGATGAAAGCATGGCGTTGATGCTATCATTATTACAGTGAGGCCCTCATATTGTTTTGGCATATATAATCTTTCCCAGGCATATAACATTTTTCATTTAAAGAGGCAGCCTAGAGCACATTCCAACTTCAAAGATTTTCCTTTCTAGATGGTGGTTTTCTTCCCCAAGTCCTTGGGAAAATGTTGCCACATTTTTTTTCTTTTTTCTTTCTTTTTTTTTTTTTTAACCCAAGTGATTGACTTCCTTGAAAAGAGCAGATAGAGCTCTTGTAAAGATTTAATGTTTATGAGTTCTCTAATTCTTTCCGGAAAAAAGCAGATTACTCCTCAAAGTTACTCTATGGGGTGTAGAGCCCCAGTGGCAAGGCAGAGGCCAGCCCATGGGTATGACTTCCTGTTTGGTGCTGGTGGAGCATTGCAGGCTCAGGGTTGAGGAGCTCAGGGTCAGAGGGAAGAATGCGGTCTCTGGCAGAGCCAGCTTCAATTCCGGTTCCATTTCTTCTTAGCTATGTGTTCTTGGGCTTTTAACCTCATCCTCAAAAACAGAACCACCATCTCTGCGCTGAAGAACTAAATAAGATAGTGCACATAGGTGGTTTTCAACTGGGATAATTTTGCCCACCCTCCCCCCACCAGGGGGTACTGGGCAATGCCTGGAAACATTTTTGGTAGTCAGGACTGGAAATGGGGTTTGCTAGTGGCACCTAGTGGGTAGAGGCAAGGGATGCTGCTAACATGCTACAGTGCCCAGGACAGCCCTGCAACAGATAATTAATCAGCCCAGAATGCCAACAGTGTGAGGCAGGGAAACCCTGGTGTATGTGGCCATGTGGGGCAGAGCTGTCCTTTAGTGGATCTTCTCTTCCTTTCCTTTTTCCTTTGGTCTGTAATTTCTTCCCCAATCATTCTCCCCGTGGAGGACCTTCTTGGAAATTTTGATGTCTTTTTCCCAGTGAGTCCACCCCTGCTTCTCTGCTGTGGTTATTTTAGATCTCTTCACTCCCGCCAGAACTCATACCCACAACCCATTCCCTCTCACTCTTAGCAGATGACAAACTTAGAGGGAAAATTAGCATTTCGGAAGAATTCATTCATTTTTTCTGCTCCCAAGCCCACTGACCTACTTCATCTGTACCTTTGAGGCAGACACGACTATTTCTAACCCAAAGTTGCCCCTTTCTTCTTTGCCATTGAAGCACTGATTTTGTTTGTGTGCTGGGTGCGAATTGGACCCAGCCTTGGTCTATGCGTGACTGTTAAGTCCAAATTTTACATAATGAGATGTGTCAAGAAGTCTTGTAAAGTGCTTCTGAAAAATGTTTTTCCTTCCTCTGAGAGAAAAGTGCATGAAGAGAATTATGCCCTTTACCAACACATGGTTCCTGGTTATGAATGGGGCATGTAAGGATGTGATGCTTAGAGCTGCTGCAGCCATCCTGCAACCATGAGGCAAAGGTGAAACAAATCACAGGTCTGTTGATTCTGAGCCCTGCCAACATTGAACAGTTTAATTAAGGGTACCAAAAAGCTACTGCTTGACTTTCAACTTTCCAAGTTACTTTCCAAGTTACAATCCCAGAGGGCGTACTGTTACCTGAACCCAAAAGAGTTTCTAATATACACAGAATCTTCTTTCATTCTTGTTCCAGTGAAACACCTCCTGGATCCAATCTCCATCTATCTCCTTAGAGATTCTCCTCTACTATTATTATTATTATTATTATTATTATTTCGTCTGTCTCTTCTACATCTTTAAAACTTTTCCTTTCTTGTATTGGCTTTTTCTTAGATACATTAAGACATGATCAAATCTCTCCCATCTTAAACAACAAACAAACAAAAAGCATCATTCCCAAAACTCACGCTATAAATATTTCCTTCCAGGTACTTTCCTATCTTTCATCTTAATTTTCACAGTAAGTGCCTGCTAAGCTTTGCTGGCACTTGCTGTCTCCTCCTTCCTACCTCCCACATTCTCCTCCACCTTGACAATCTGGATTCCACTCCTACCACTCCACTGAAATTTGCCAAGGTCACTGAGACTTCCACTTTGGCCTATCCAAAAAGTACTTCTCAAATCTGACATCATCATAGTACAATCGACTTGCCTCACCCTGTTGATATCCTCTTTTTCCTTGGCTTCTGTAACACTGCCCTCTCTGTGGGATTCCCTCCCACCTCTCTAGCTAATTTCCAGGCTCTTGTAATGAGCCCTGTTAGAGGGACCTTTGCTGGCTGTCCTCTCTTCCTTGTTGCCCCTGCTCTCTGTAGAATGTCATCAGCAGCCCAGCAACCATTCATTATCTGGGGGCTGACATAATGCCAAACTTCTGTCTCCAATCCAGAATTTCCTGGTATGGAGTCCATGTACTCATCTGTTCTTGGACAACTCCACTTGGATATCTCTCAGGAACCCCGATCTTGATATATCCCAAACTAAACTCAAGATCTTTCTCCAAAACCTCATACTGGTCAATGGCCCCACCATTTACCTAGCTGCCTCAGCCAGACACCTGGGGGCCACCACTGACTGCCTCCTCACCCTACCTTTAACTCCAATCTCTCATGAGCACTTTGAGTAATATTCTGCTCTCCGTAGTGTCCAATGCTCTCTACCTTTCTTTGTTTCCTGCAACCCTCTCCTTACTTGTCTCCCTGGCTATCTTCCCCTGCTCCACCCAAATCTGCTTCTGAAATGCAAATCTGACTATGTGTGTCACTCTCCCAGTTGAAACTTTAAGGTGATTCTTACCATGTGGGTCAGACTCATGATCATGGCCTATGAGGCTGTCTTCTGGTCACTTCTTTCCCTCACTCTCTGGGGGAGTGCAGGCCTGAGACGCATGCTTTCCTAAAAGCTCCACTCCCATCTCCTCTTCCCCACCCCACCAGCCTGGATGACTCTACTTGCTTCTGAAAGCTGAGATGTCACTGGCCTCTAACAAGTCTCTCTACACCCACCCATCTGAATGAGGAGCCTCTCCCATGTCCCACCTCTCCCTCGCATCTCAGAGCACTGAGCTGAATTCACATCATTTCTTTAAGCATCTGCATCCCTGTTAAACTGTTAGCTCCATGAGGGCAGGCCTTGTGTCTGACTTGTTCACCATTTGTAGATGCTCCCTGAATATTTGTGGAGTGACAAGAACAACAGGATGAATGAACAATTATGGATATGTCAAGTGTCCTCCCTTGCACCTCCAGACGACCTCTCCCTCTGGCTCCTTCGGACTTCTCTCTTTCTGTGCCCCATTTCTGGCCCAGCACCTTCTAAAGTCCACGTGCATTTTCTGCCCACCTTTACATATGTAATCTCATTATATTTCATTTTATCCTTACACATGACACATATGTGGTGGCATTTTTATTTCCATTGCAGAGATAAAGTTTAGTGAGGTGAAGTAAACTGCCAGAGGTCACATGGCTGAGAAGCCAGGATTCAAATGTTTTGTCCTTTGGTGTCCGTGCTTCTTCTACCACAAGAATCTTGTATGAACATTTTACAGAGACATTTCATTTACAGTATTGTTTTGCTGTTCATGTAAATGTGTTTGTGTGTTGCTAAGAAGAGTGCTGAGACATGATCCAGGTCTTTTTTTTAACTCATAGGTTCTCAGGAAATAGTTGTAGGTGGATTGGCTGATAATCCCAATTTAGAGCTGGGTGCAGTTTCTGGGTGAGAGGGGCAGGAAAGACGAGTGTTCTTTAGGGCTGATTTCAGGACTCCTCTCTTCCTCCCTGCAAGACGACAAGTTCATCTTTAACTTCAAACTCTATTTCTGGCACAAATGGGAGCACAGAAATGTTAATTCTATTCCCTCTGCTCCTCAAAAACTTTTCTGAAATCTCTCTAAGAGCCCTTCATGGCACTTGATTTCAAGTGGTTTGCATGGCCTTGATGCCTACCTTCCAACGTTGTGTTTCCGAATGTTCTATCATGATTGGGTGCTTCATAAATGGAGCCTTAGGGCTGGAAAACACAGCAAGTGGTAGCCCTGTCCGTGTCCCGGGGATCCTGGGAGGAACTTTCCTTGTATTTAGATTCTACAAGGTCCCCTTGAGAAATCTGACACTACTCTGTCATCACTGTCTTTTAAGAAAAGGTCATAGTGTGTTCCCCATTTATTTGTTTATTTATTCACCAAACAAATACATGTTTTTGAAAACTAGTGGTAGGTTTTGCATAAGCAATGAAGAATACAGATCACAAAGAGACAATTGCAATAAGTAGAGAAATTCTGGGGGTGAGGTGTTAGGAAAGGCTGTCTGGAAGAAGTGCTGAGCTCACTGAGGCCTCAAAGATAATGAGATGCTCTGTGGGGGCAGCGTGGGTGGCACTATGGCAGGCACTGGAAAGGAGTGCATGAGAAACCCAAGCTTTGGTCTCTGTCTTTCAGAAACTCAAAATTAAGTTAAAGGGCAAAATTAAGTCAAAACTGAATTAAAAACCATGTCCTATGACATGGTTAAGAAACAATATCAAGTAGTAGCTATTCAGTGTCCAAATGGATGAAATAGATTTTAAAAGCTAAAGAATTCCCACAGGGTTCAGGATGAGGGTCTCATCATCTAAAATCTTCCCTTTAAAATATATCTATTTATTCCTCCTCCTGAGGAAGTGAGTTCCCCATTACAAGAGGTATTCAAGCAGGTCTGGAAGGCCACTTATTAATAAGGTTGGGTGGTCAGGAGAGCAGGCAGAATCATATACAAGGGAGAACAGTGTTTTCTAAGTTGACGATTTTTTTTTCCCTGAAATTTCTATATGAACTTCAATAGCCAAATACCTTTCTCACGATTGTTGTTATGCCATAACTCCAATGGTGTTGTTATTTATGCACTGTTTTAATTAAATAGATATATTTAAAAGGGAAGCTGGTGCAGATCTACGTCTATGATATAACCTCTAATATTTAAGTGAAAATAGTAAGATACAAAAAAGTGTGATGGATCTCATTTGTGTGAAAAGTTGCATTTATATGCATATATACTTGTTAGTGAATGAACTATTGCTAGAAAGTACAAAACAAGCTGATAACACTGGTTGCCACTGGGGCAGGATGCTGACAGACTAGGGTACATACATGTTATTTATTGAAAAAGTAGAATTAAAATCATTTAAAAAATCAGTATCAATTCCACACCTATTTTGTAAATTTGCATGTATGCCCTATGTCCACAAAAAGAAGGCTTGAGTAGTAAATATCTGCCTTTCTTTATTTTCAGGTATTCTCCAAAATTTCTACAGGAAACATGTACATGATTTTTAACTTAAAAATTACATTAAATGATACTATCAGATAATAGAGAATAAAGCAGTCAGGGTTAAGAGGTGGGAGGAGGCAGCAAGAGCTATGCAGAGCTTAGAAAGCAGGGATGGGGAAAACACCAAGGCTGGAATGAGGGGAGATTTCTGGCGTTTGTGATCTGGAAGAGAGGTTTGGCCTGCTGGGGAAAGATTGGACCAGCGATCAGGAGGAAAGAATCCCAGGGGGATCAGAGATTGACTTAGATTCTTCCAGTGAGGGAATGAGAGCTTGGGAAGGGCTTTGGCTGGAGGAGTCCTGGAGACTGAGAGCAGGGTCATACCTGAGCAAAGGGAACAAGCAGGCTGGAGGAGGCCCAGGGTGTAGAACCAAGATGGAGTCAAGCTGGTGGTGACGAGTGCCAAAGGGTTATCTGGGCCACCGAGTTGCACAATCCTGGGAGGCACCTTCTAGGTGCAATTGTACATACAACTGAATGACTGAACATGGCTGCCACAGCTGGGAGCCAGGAGGGGTGCTGGGTGGGTTGAGGGAAGGCAGGCTCAGTTAGGGGACTCCCAGAGGTGAGAGTTGAGAAAAGGTAGAATGGAGGTAGGGGATTAGGAAGGGCTCTACACTGAGATGAACTGCAGTCTAGGAGATGTAGGGGCAGGTGGCTAGTCAGGGAAGATCTGGCTTGGGCGATCTTGTGTCCCAACTGCAGCAGGTTGGGTGGGCTGCCTTTCTGATGTGGAACATGACCATGGTGTGCCTGCAGACAAGCTCTTAGCAAATGAAGTCAGGGTGTTATCTGAGAATTGCTTAATTCCAGTGGGGGCAGGCATATCATACCTTAGGAAATATTGGCTGGGGTTAAAGTGGAACTAGATAGCCTCATTGGTCATATAGCACCAGTAGATGTAGGATTCTAATAAGCTGAGAAGCCCTAACTTGCTGGAGTGGTTGAGGTAGAGGGAGGGCTCATGGTTTCTGGAGGCAGAGGTGACAAAAGTGAGAGATCTATGGAAGGGAGGGCAACCTCTAAAAATTGATGCACTGAATCCATGCATGATGCCCTCATAGGAAGGGTGGTGGGCAGGAGGAAGGAAGCAAACATAGTTATCATTTTCCTTGATCTCATGGTCATTCGATGGGTCCTGCTAGGTGGAATTTAATATAATCAACTTGGCCTTCCATCTTGTCCCATACTAATGAAAATTCCAGTTCATATAAAGCATTTCTCCGAGATAGCCTTATATGGTCTCCTTGGAAAGGAATATCAGGCCTCTTAGAAACCTTAAATTTAAGATTCTAAAACCATTCTTTTCCATAGTTCTGAAAATCTACCACTGTATTTATTTCTCTCTTTGTTTAGGAATCCATCAGAGACATGTATTTCCTTCCCCTTTCAGACTAGGCAACAAGGAGACATGCTTTTCTTTTCCCTAATTTCCCTTAGAAGAAAATGACATTTGCCTATACAGTTCTATTTTTTTTCTTTTGGTTTTTAATTATAAAAAGCTTCTAGCAGCTGATTTATTATATAGGGAGCAAATTGTGTCTTTGAGACCCACTGCACTGTAATTACTTGAGTTAGCACTGCAGATATCTACACAGGGGCCAGCAGTCAATTTTGACTCAGAATAGATAATACACGGACTGCTATTAAGTTTAATGTAGATTAATGTGAGTTGCTTCCCTTTGCACGTATGTATGCAGGTACCAATAATTAAAATTAATTTCCACTAGGTAGAATGGCCTTCATTGTGCACAGTGCCAGAAAATGCTTCTTTAATAGCTGTTAATTGGATATATTTGCTTTGATGGTGAAATCCTGATTAGTCTTGTTACCCTGAAAACTCCCCTCCTTGCTCCTTCTCCCCGCCCCCACCTACTCTTTAGGGGAAGAGAATAGATTGACAGTCTTCTTCCCCTAAAGCAGAGTCAGAGCTTTGGAGGTGATGAGCTCTTTTGCACTCTCCTATGTAAAGCCATGTTGTGCAGTCCATTTTCCAGCGCATCAGTCATAGCTGCTTCTACTTATTGAGACCTGACTATGTGCTTGCTGCTTTATTTCCATGTTCATTCTGAACACCACCACTGTGGGGTGGAAATCACCACTCTGTTTGTTCAAATGAAAATATTGAGATTCAGCAGTGTTAAGGCACTTGTTCAAGGCCACAAGTTGGGAAATCATAGAATGGAAATTTCAGTCCAATCACTTTCTGGTAAATACATCAGAATTTTAAAACTTGCGAAGATGAGCCATTATCTTATCGGCACTGTTGTTCTTTTTCATTTTCCTGTTTTTCTGCAGATCTCAGAGCCCACACTGAAGCACCATTTTCCCTCCCTACCCCAGATCTCTCCTCACTATAATTCCCTTCCCTGCTGTCCTGATGGTTCAAAGTCACTTAGAAAGAAAGTAGAAACCTTCAGAGTTGGTCAGAAGCACAAAGCACATGCCTGGAAATTTCCTCAACAGGTCCCAAAGACTAGCTTATGGAAGGGAAAGTTGTAAAACGGTGATAATTGTGGAAAGGTGTTCTCCTTAGCAGTAATGCCCTTCCCCATTCCCCTTCCACCACAGGAACTTCCTTTCTTATATGTTCAAGGTTTTTTGTTTGTTTGGTTTTTTTGTTGTTGTTTTTTGCATCAAAAGCAAAACTTCTGACAGCAGCAATCGAGAACCAGGTTCTACAGGCCAAGTCAAGTGGTGAAGGTATGAAACTGAGGGAACCATATGAGAAGAGACGGCTCTCAGATGAACTTTGCCTCTCTTGATTTTGCTTCAGGTTGGCAGAGCCTTCAAGAGCTGAGGTGTGGTTTAGGGCACCCAGTGGGTGTTGGCTGACCTCACAGGGCTCCATGAAAGGACTGTGTGTTTTTCTGCCTGGGACAGCTGAGTTGGCATCTTGCCTCTGTCACAGATGAGCTGTGTGACCTTAGTCAGCTTGCTCAACCTCTCTGAGCCTCAGTTTCCTTTCTTCCAATGCCATGTGATTCACAGATTTTTCATTTTCCAAGAGAAAATGAGATCATCTCTACTATATTTAATGCAGGATTTGATGACTTCAATGAACACTATTTTCCTTTCTATTTGTAGAAGCTGCAGCTCTCTTGATGAGTTTAAGAGGAAGTAACAACTTTCATAAAATGTTTTCCTGGAAGAGCTGAATTTGCACTGACAACAGTGGGTAGAACAAATTTTCTCTAGATCTCTTTCAGGAGATTCACTGAAATCCTCCCTCATCTATAAATTTAGAAAGAAGACTCAGTCATTGGGGTGCCAGTAGCATTTCGAATGGGCAATTCATCATTGCATGGGACTGTCCCACACATTAGAATATATTTAGAATGTTCCCTGACCACTAATTACCCACAGCACCCTCAGTCATTGCAACAACTCACTGTCACATTGTGTCCGGAATTGGTGGGTTCTTGGTCTCACTGACTTCAAGAATGAAGCCGTGGACCCTCCCGGTGAGTGTTACAGTTCTTAAAGATGGTGTGTCCGGAGTTTGTTCTTTCAGATGTTCAGATGTGTCTGAAGCTTCTTCCTTCTGGTGGGTTTGTACTCTCGCTGTCAGGAGTGAAGATGCAGACCTTCGCGGTGAGTATTACAGCTCATAAAGGCAGCCTGGACCCAAAGAGTGAGCAGCAGCAAGATTTATTGCAAAAAGCGAAACAACAAAGCCTCCACAACCCAGAAGGGGACCCGAGTGGGTTGCCGCTATCTCCGGCAGCCTGCCCTTATCTGACCCCACCCACATCCTGCTGATTGGTCCATTTTACAGAGAGCTGATTGGTCTATTTTACAGAGAGCTGATTGGTCCGTTTTGACAGAGTGCTGATTGGTGCATTTACAATCCTTAAGCTAGACACAGACTGCTAGACAGAAAAGTTCTCCAAGTCCCCACTAAGTTAGCTAGACACAGAGTTAGCTAGATACAGAGTACCCATTGGTGTATTTGGTGTATTTAGAAACCTTGAGCTAGACACAGAGTACTGATTGGTGTATTTACAAACCCTGAGCTAGACACAGAGTGCTGATTGGTGTATTTACTATTCTCTAGCTAGACATAAAAGTTCTCCAAGTCCCCACCAGATTAGCTAGATACAGAGTGCTGTTTGGTGCACATACAATCCTCTGGCTAGATATAAAAGTTTTCCAAGTCCCCGTCCAGCTCAGGAGCCCAGCTGGCTTCACCCAGTGGATCCTGCACCAGGGGTGCAGGCGGAGCTGCTCGCCAGTCCCGAGCCACGCCTGCCCTCCTCAGCCCTTGGCCTGTTGATGGGACCAGGCGCCATGGAGCAGGGGGCGGCACCCCTTGGGAAGGCTCAGGCTGCGGCGGAGCCCACCGCAGGGGGCGGAGCTCAGACATAGCAGGCTGCAGGTCCCGAGCCCTGCCCTGCGGGGAGGTAGCTAAACCTGGCAAGATTTTGAGTGTGGCGCTGGCAGGCTGGCACTGCTGGGGGACCCGGCGCAACCTCTGCAGCTACTGGCCTGGGTGCTAAGCCCCTCACTGCCCTGAGCCGGCGGTGCCTACCCTCCGCTCCGTGTGCGGGGCCAGCCAAGCCCGCGCTCGTGAGAACTCACACTGGCCCGCCAGCGCAGCCGAGGTTCCCGCCCGGGCCTCTCCCTCCACACCTCCCTGCAAGCAGAGGGAGGCGGCTCCAGCCTCAGCCAGCCCAGAGAGGGGCTCCCACGGTGCCGCAGCGGGCTAAAGGGCTCCTCAAGCGCCGCTAGTGTGGACGCCGAGGCCGAGGAGGCGCTGAGAGTGAGGGCTGCTAGCGCATTGTCACCTGTCAACATGTCTGAGTGCCCGCCTGGGAGATCCTATGCCCCACCCCAACTGATAACCACTAGCTGAGTTGCCTAGTTCTAACATTCCTCCTGGCACCCTGCACCCCTTTCCCTGGAGTGTGAGGGCACCATAAGTCAAGCTCGTCCTCTTGGCCACTGCTTCTGATGGTTTGAGAAGGTCACGCATGAAGGAGGCCCTGCTGTGCAGCAGTCTCCTGCCCAGATGCAGGCTTCCAGGGCTGGTTTAGCCACCTACCTTCCTTCCTCACCACTGGCTGGTTGATTTCAGCATGGTTCCCAAATCCTTGCTGGCCAAAGAGCATGTGGACCAGAAGAGATGAAATGCTCTGATCCCTTTCTTGATACTCTGTTCTCCTGTGGCTCTGAGTTGAAAGAGGAGATTTAAGTCTTGTGTCCCTTTTGCACAACAACTTACTTATAGTCTAACTGGCCCCTTTCTTCAGGAGTTTAAAGTGAAATTAGAAAAAGTATTGTTGATCTTTAGATAACAGGACATTATTTGGGGGCTTAATCAGGTAGAGGTAATTAATAGCTGTGAAGGTTTTTAATGAGGCCTGGATTCTGCTTCCGGAACTCTGTATGTAGATCTCATTACAGTTGTAAGGTGAATATATTTAACTCTTTTTTTTTTTTCTGATAAAAGTATAGCCAGGTATTAGTAACTCTGGCTATGGAGTCTGGCAGAGTGCACCTCCTTCTGTCATTTATTAGCTGCATGATATCATGTGAATTACTAAACCTCTTATGGTCTAGTTTCTCATTTCAAAATGGAGAAAATAAAATCTATCTTGCAGAGGACTGCTATGAGAACTAAACAAAACAATGTCACAAGGTAACTAATACGATGCCTCACAAATGGTAAGTATATAACTAAGTATTATTATTAAGAAGAAGAGTTTATAAAGAAGCAAAAATTAGGCTGGGTGTGGTGGCTCACGCCTGTAATCCTGGCACTTTGGGAGGCTGAGGTGGGTGGATCACCTGAGGTCAGGAGTTTGAGACAATATGAGTTTGAGACAGTTGGTCAGGAGCCTGACCAATGTGATGAAACCCTGTCTCTACTAAAAATACAAAAATTAGCCGGGCATGGTAGCATGTGCTTGTAATCCCAGCTACTCTTGAGGCTGAGACAGGAGGATTGCTTGAACCTGGAAGGCAGAGGTTGTGGTGAGCTGAGATTGCGTCATTGCACTCCAGCCTGGGAAATAAGAGTGAAACTCTGTCTTAAATAAATAAATAAGCAAAAATTGTAAGCCCCCAGGATGGGCTTTAATTACAGCAAGATGGGCCAAAGTTGGCTCTGAAAGAAACTTTTGAGAGGTGTATATTGTTTGACCTTGGGACAAAGAGTAAGAATATCTGGAATACTGGGAAATCTTCAGGAATGTATAACCTATTCTATCAAAAGTAGTTCTGCCTATGCCTGACCAGACAGAGGGAGAGGGATTAGGTTAGTGTTTTTTCAGACTTCAGGCTGTATGTGTGTGTGTGTTTGTGATTGCTGCATGCTCAGCTGCTAGTACACATCAGATGGGCACAGGCATGTGCCAGGCAGGTGTGCTTGTGTCTTGGCTGACTTCTAATTGAGTATGGCTCAAGCAGCCCCTGATCAAGGGTGAGCTTGTGCAATTTTACCTGAGTGGATGTGTATAGAACTGACTTTTAAAAATAACTAGTGCAGAAATTTTTCTCCCTAATTAGGCCACATTTACAAGAAGAAACTTGTATATGTCCAAGTATGACCAAAGACACTGGATTCAGAAGTCTACAAATAGACAAGAAACCTAGCAGCAAAAATGGGCATTTTGAGATATTAACATTTGGAACATGATACCTCAGCAATAAGTGGAATTTGGAAGAGTCGGACCTGAGTAGGGCCCACAAGATTAACCTCAGTGCCACAGAGTAATCGCAGAACTAGGCAGAGAAGGCACTCGTAATTTTGGAGTGCGTGAATAGTGGGAATAGTTGAGAGACCATGATATGCCCTGAGATCCTGAAGTGGATATTAGCCTGCTTATAAGGGCTGTATGCTGATGTTTGAAGATCATTGCTGAAGGTGGACAACAGCTGTCTCAACAGATGCTGAGGCAGACCTTGCTTTTAAAGCTGGACTTCATTTCTTCCTATTATTAAGGGGCATTATTCAAACACAAGGTATAGATTGGCATTTCTGCCTTGATTGGGATATTTGTGATGGAAAAACAGGTGGAGGGAGAAAAACGGTTAGGAAGATCAAAGAATGAAAAAGAAAGAAATAGATGAATGAAAACTCAATATAAAATTTAATTGGAAGTGCTCTGAGCAGTTACAGGTTTCACACTCAAAAATAGGACTGCCGAGACAGTGAGAGCCCAAAGAGTGGCAAGGACCGGGGCGAGGTCCATGAAAGAAAGAGAAAAACCAAAAACAGAAACAAAACTCTTTCGCCACACTCAAAACGAGCTGGGGTGTGCTCAAAGCTAACATGGAAAGACATGCATAATGCCAACTTGGGCACAGTCACAAACTTCTTAGATTCCAGTGAAATCATCAAAATGCTTCAAGAAGGTAGTTTGAACACAAATTAAAGGGAACATTTCTTTTCATTCTATTAAATTATGTGGAACATGAGGTGGTTATGGATTGAAGTTATTACTGGGACTAATGGATAGAATTTACATGGAGGCAGGTTTAGCAGGAAATTTATCATTAAGAAACTGTCCAGCAATGAGGCAGACTTCTTTAGACATCTTCAGCTCCTGGTCATTGAAAGTGACCCATCAGGCAGGTGGTGACAGTGATTTCTGCACCGGGTCAACGGCTGAACCAAAGACCTTGCAATTCTCCGTTTAATTCTTAGGTTTAATATTTTTAGAATCAAGAAAGACTTAGATAAATTCTTACGTGGCAGATCCCATTACAGGTTGTTACTGGAGACTGAAATATGGTATAATACACATTTATGAAATAAGGTCAGGGAGGAAGGAAGGGAAAAAGAAAGGGCACTAACCTGGATTGTGCTTGGACCTGCGCTGAAATTCGTATTGTCTTATTTAATCCTGGAAATTATCCTTTGAAGTAGGCGCAATTAGCTTCAGTGTTACAGATAAGGAAAAAGACGGTCAGAGAGGCTAAGTGACTTGTCTGAGGTGACACAGGAGCACAGATGGATTTTTTTTTTGCCTAATCTTTCTAAAGCCTAGTGCAAGCTCTCCCTGCCATGCCATGTGCCTCCTGAGTGCCCTAGGCTGGTATTCTCCTGCATGCTGCTGTCCAACTTGGCTCTGGTTATATGGTTTTTGGGCTTGAAGTCGTGTGACCTACCTTATTTTCTACTGTTATCTAAAGGAACACCCATCTCCAGGCAGGATGGCATAGTGGTTAGTGAATTGAAGTGGAAGTAAGAATGCATTGGCCGTTTTCCTCTTCTGTAAACTGCAAAATGAATACAACTCTCTCCACTCATGCCCTCAACAAATATGTCACCAAAAATTCGTAATTACGTCATGTTCTATTATTTATACGTTTTTGGTAAAGCATTTTGACTTGGGAATCAGAAAACAAGATTCTTGTCCCCGGACCAGCTTTTTATTCCTGCAGAGCCTCCATTGCTTTATTTTAAAAACACAGAAAAAAAAGGAAAAGCTAAATTATCTCTAAGGTCTTTTAAGTTATATATATTTATGTGACATACAATAATTATATATAAATTATGTGTGTAAATCTGTATGTATATGTATATATACTTATGTTAACAGTTAAATCAACATCTACTTATCTACACTAATATCAGCAACAGTGATGTAATTGTCCAATAATCCAAAAACAGAAAATAGTTTAAAATCCAGTGTTTCGTTTTGGAGTGCATAATTTAGTGATCTTACTGTAGATTTACTTAAAATAAGGATAGAAAAAAATGTTATTTCCTAGTAACATCATATTTGGTTGATGCAAGTAAGACATCCAGGAGCATTAAAGGAAATTCACTTGGGTTGAAACAAAATCCTCTGCAGATTAATGGCCACCAGCTGAGATCTGACTACAGTTCATGTGGAGGCTGGCATCAGACAGGCCCAAGTTTGGGTCCTGACTCTTACATTCCCTGACTAGAATAATCTTAGGCAGGTTATTTAACTTTTTGGAGTCTCAGTTTCCTTATTGGAAAGTGGAGATAATAGTACCTATCTCTCAGGATTGTTGAGGGCAAGAATCGTGCAAGTATGAGGCCTGACACAGGTTTTTGGTGCTTCACAGATGGTAGCCATATTGTCATGCAAGACCTTCCTGGTCATCCACACTCCTGCCCTCAAGAGCAAGGTCAGTCTTGCTTCTCTTGGGTCAGCATGCTGTCCGAGAGTACAGAGGCGTTTGCCAACTATTCTCATGAGGGGCAAGGACATCTTGACTATAGAAATGAAAGTCTCTAAAATGTGGCCCCTGGAAGAGCCATTCCCATTGCTTTCCACCATGCTCATAAGGGGTCAGGGGATTTTCGTCATCCCTGTGAATTAGTCCCCAGTCACCAAACTTTAGCTGCCTCCTGCTATAGCAGGCCAATGCCTGGAGTACCATGGCCAGCTCTCCAGCTAGGAGGGGGTTAAAACCAACATTTGCAGATAAAGAGGTAAACATATTTACATTCCTCTCTTCACACTTTATGCATATGTCATGCAGTGAATAGTTTTAGAGGTCTGTTTGTACTCTCTCTCCAGAATTTTTACAGTCTGGAGGACACAAAATCTCTATAAAGTGACTTATTGAAATAGAAGCAGATTGGTAAAACCGTTTCCCTCTTATGAACTGTGAAGAATGATCCTCTAAATGAAATCAGGAAGGAACTGGACAGAATCTTGTTTAATGGTCTGACAAAATGAATCACAACGATTCCAGACATCCATCACTGCTAAAAGGGGACCACAAATGATCTGTGAACCACTATATATTGATTACCCATGTAGTACAAGTGTCGGATTTAATGTTCACACACCATAGAGAGGCGGCAGGGACAGATGGTGCCTTAACTCTTCTTTGATAGATTTTAATGGTGAAATATTGATTTCTATCTGGCCAAGGCCTGCTGTTAGGGGCCAAAGTCATTTGTTGGGTATTGCCGGACACCCAGTTGGCCCAGCGTAATCAATCATTTTTGGCAAGGCAGGTGAAAATCCAGAGAGAAGCACCTTGGAACCCAAACTGGAGCGTGATGTGTCTGAGTCCAGCCACCTAGAGAAAGAGAGAGAGAGAGGACTCTTGGAGATTGTGCTTGTAAAGAATTATTAATGATAAGACATGTTTACTGAGGAGAGTCGCAGCGAATCAGAGCTGACATGAAATAGTCTGGGAGCCTCGTGGAGAAAATGAGCCTCTTGCTAAGAGGGACTATATTTTATTTAAACATCCTTCTAAGGCTGAGAACTCAGGTAATCTGTTGTGTTACAAGCCACTGGCTGTTCTTGCTATCCAGAGAGATAACACTGAGGCGCTAATAGGAACACATCAATCACAATCAGGCTGCAATTCCAGCGGTGTCTCGTCCTCCCAGCTCCTCTTTAAGCTCCTTAATAATGGTGATAACATAGTTCGGGGGCTGCTGAGAGGGGCTCTCCCCTCTGAGGGTCATATTCATAAAGTGAATAGCTTGCCAAGTCAGCATCCAGGGAACGGGATCTATGCTGGGGGACTTGTGTGCAGAAGGAGAAGGAGGGACATGGACCAGCTGGGGAGAGTTGGACTCCAACAGGAGAATTTTCTGTCATCTGTTGGTCCCTGGGTTTTGTGATGTCACTCCTGCCTCCTTCCTAAGAAAGGGCTGTGAGTGTGCATATTATATATAATTATTAAATAACAACAATCATTTTCTTGGGCAGCTTATAAAATGGTTTAGAGGGCAATTCTCAGATGGAACCCTCAACGTATTCTGAGTGATGACAACCTCATGGGAATAAGTGTGTGGCTTCCCTGGAAGATTCTGGTGCAAGATATGTCAGGAGGGTAGGGATGGATGGGGGAAGGGGCCCTCCTAGTCTCTGCAGCTCTGTGTCAGCCTCTAACCTCTCACCCTCAAGGTTAAGCATCTATTCGCTTGTTTGACTCCTCCATAGGTGATGAGTTCTTGAGGGTGGCCATTGTGTCTAATTAATTATTGTATCCTCAGTACCCTAGCATGTAGCCTAGGGACTCACAAGATGCTCAATACATGAATATACAAGTGCAGGCAGGTGTTTATGTTAAAAAGAAGTCAGACATACTTCCTTGCACCTTTTGACTGTTCACACGAACATGTGTGTGTTATGCATGTACATAAACATATACATTCATAATGGAATGCACTGACCTTGTGAAGACTTGCAACACATTTTATATCTACTTGTGTGATTTACTTTTTATGAAACAGCATAACTTAATGGGTAACAGACTGGACTCTAGAGCCAGACTGCTTGGATTCAAATCCTGGCTCCACCACTTATTAGAAGATGACTTTGGGCAGCTGCTTCAAACTTTTGTGCCTCAGTTATCTCATCTGTAAAGTGGGGATAATAACAGTACCTATGTTCTGAGGATTAAATGAGTTATTAGATGTGAAGCTTTAATAGCAGTTTCCTGCAAACATAAGTATAAATATTTTATGTTATATATTATGCTTAAATTATATATCTAGCCATGGCATTATATTCAAAATATTTACATAAATGAATGCATGTGTGTGTGTGTGTGTGTGCATGGAAAGTCTTTACATGGTTGGCATTAGGAATCCTAACAAATATTTGCCTTGTTCTCTTTGATATAGCAAACCTGCGCTTAGAGCAGTACGTTTATCTTGGTGGCGCTTTGGTGGGACAGTGGATATTTTGATTCGTGGTAAATTTGTGCACTCTCAACGCTATTTCATGTTGGGGCGTCAGTGGTCTGTACACTTGCTTGACTGTATTTATCTACCAAAAACCTGTGCACAAGTGTGTGTCTCTAGCTAAACAAGTGTATATATTGGTACTCTTATACAAAGGCGCTGCAGGACAGGAGGAGCCCAGCTTTGTGGACGGCCCAGCTGTGCAACCTGCCCCCAGATGTGAGCCTGCAGGCGGCAGATTCCGCTTAGATTATCTTGCTTACCTAATGATTTTTGCTTCACTGCCTTGCTCGATTGTGTTCACCAGGACGGCAGGCTATTAAAATGTCAAGGCACATTGAATTGTTGTTATCCAGGAGAGAGACCTTTCCAATCAACCTGTGTTGTGGGGGTTGCAAAAACTCCCTCAGAGAAGGCGATTGGAGAGAGCCTTTATGGCTTTTTTACATAGATGGGGGTGAGCAGGGAGGTTGAGAGAGGGCACGGCGGGGGCTGGGGGTGGGGGGGCCGGAGGGGCGTGGGTGGAGAGGTGGGGCAGGAGCCCGGGTTTATGGCAGCTGGAGTGTGCTAATTAAAATGCCATCTTCTCAAACAGGTATTGGTGGCTTCTTGGCTTTGCATTTATGGATAACTGCAATATGACCTTGCTGTTTGGTTTAAAAAAGGGAGAGGGGGAGGTGACTCACAGCAGGCAGTGGCGGTGGGAGCTGCAGTGCTGAGGATCAGGGTGGGGTATAAGGAGCAATTGTAAGGCAGAAACACCAAGGAGTTATATCCCTGGTGTATTGGCAGGAAGGGCTAGAGAAAAAAACAAAAACAAAGATTTCCTTGGCCCTGCGCCTGTTCAGACTCTGCTAAGAGCCACGTTCCTGCATAAAGGCATTGGCGGGCCTTTCTGGGTGACAGTGTTGAGCCGAGGCTGCAGTGTCACCAAGCGGCACCTCGGCCCCGCCCCCGCCTGCGCCAGCTAGGACAGTCTGGAGACCCTCTTTTCATGCCGTCAAGTCTCATTTTGCCAAGGATTTATTTTTCTTCGGGGAGAGAGGGAGAACGGGGGCAAAGGACGTTCTCTTAAAGTACCCACCGTTCAGAGCCGTTGAAGGCTCCAACCAGAAACTCAAACTTCCCTAGATTGACTTTTCCCCTTTGTTCACATCATCTCACAAATATTTGGCTTTCCCCGGCCACGTCTGTTCCATTTCTGCTTCGGAGAGATGGCTTTGTTTTTGCTTGCGTGCAGTTCTGCGAGGCGTTCCACGATCCCGCCCCCTAGCAGGGCAGGATGTACCGGCGGTGCGAACACCGCGGCAGTGGGGCTGCGGCGCGCTCTCGCCTTTGTCAGTTTCATCAGCCGGAGTTTCAGCTGCGCGCGCGCATGCGCCCGTCCACCCCTCTGCCAGTTCCGGGCTTGCGTCCCCGCCAGTCTCCCGCGCCCGTGATTCTCAAGTTCCTCGCCCTTCTAGCCCGCGCTGCACCCTCCCCTGCTCACCACTTTATTTTCTCGTTGTTGGCGCAGCCCGTTCTTCCGGCCTAAACCAAATCTGATTTACTGGTTCCCCGCCTCCTCCCTCCTTCTCGTGGCTGGATTTTGGCAGAGTATCTCCCTGTAGGGCTACCTCAGATCCCTCAGCCTTGGATCCTTCCATGGGCCATGCTCCCGGAGTGTCACTGGCCAGCGAGACCTGCTTCGGTCTGTTTTCCCCATCTTTTATCCGAAGACTTCTACCCACCCCTCTACCCGCAGCACGCAGTCCGGCGCCCTTTGGGAATCTTTGGACGGGATGCTCCCTCCTTCTGCTTCCCTAGTAGGGTGAGGGCCCCACATTTGAGTTCCCAGGACACTTTTCTCTTCCTTATAGCTTTAGAATGCTTTGTTGAAAATGTACGTACTTGTCTTGAATAAAATTGGTTTATTTATTTAATCAACACATATTTATTGAGCATCTACTATATTTAAGTATTAACCTGTTGTTAAATGTTGGGGATATACTGGGAAGAAAAACAGACACCTCTCAGCCTCCCATGGCCTATAAGAGATTCTCTCTGGGTGGAGGGCCATGCAGTATTTGTTTCTGTAGCCTGGAACATATAGTTGCTCAATAAATTTCAAATGGACGAAGGAAAGAAACAAATCCTTTCCCCCTCCTGAGCAACCCCGCGTTTTCTATGTGCTGTATCATAATGAACAAACACAAGTTCACTGTGATGAGGTTGGTAGATTTGTCTCAAATTCCTGTATTTTCGTTTTCTCCCCCTCTCCTGCTGACGGTCTTCAAAGCCACCAGGTGGTTTTGCTCCAGGTCTAGTGCTGCATTTTATTAAGGCTCAGATAGGACAGTGTCAAATATCAAGTGTTTGATTGGTGATGGAGACCAGAACAGACTTGACCTTGGGCCTCCACAGTCCTAGTCCATGGCTCCCTAAATGACACAAGGCTTGCCTGTCCTTGTCTCCTGTGCCTGCCACATGCCCCCCAGCCAGAATCTCAAGAAAATGTTAAAGCAGGCTTGTACCTAGTTTCCATTAAATTCTCTTCTAGTTTCTTCCTGGACTCTATCTGGCACTGCTTAAGAGGGAGATTGATTTAATGGATATTAAGACATGATTTCCTTTCTTAGCTTCCCCCTTAGCCCCTACCCTTGCCCTCAATTATCTGTATGAAGCACAGTAGGCTCAGCTCTATCTTAATTGGATTTTCGGACAATCACCAGTAACTTGGAGCTGAGTGCTATGCCCATCACCTAGGTCAGTTCATTTCCATGATTAGATTTATTTAATTAACATAACCCCCATGTACCTGGGCTGAGAGGACAGAGAGCTGCCCAAATGTTCCCTGGACATTGTGCTAATGGCAGACTTGATTTCATGCCAGCAACCTTAGCCTCAGTCAGAGCTGGCATTTGAAATCCTCGCTGTGGTGGCGAGGCTAGGGCTTTGGGGCCCCAGGGGGTGCTGCAATGATCCAATAGCCTGACACAGGGGGAAGACGAAGAGGGGCATTGGAGGGACTGATTCATCAGCAGCAAAGGACAGCTCTGCGTCTCCTGTGGTGCACTGGGGGCAGCATGGTTTCCATCATATATCACCTGGGTCTTTTGGCTTCCATCTATCTCTCTAAGTTCCTTATCTGTAAAATGGGAATAGTAATGATCACAAGATTGCTATAAGGACTCAATGAGATAAGGTTTATAAAGTGACCATCTCAAGGCCCTGCGCAGAGTGCACCCCACCCCTGTATGTCTCTGTCTGATGTAAGTGCACACACGCGCGTGCGCGCACACACACACTCACAAGCTGCTTCATACTGGCTGGGATCCTCTTCATTCTTTCACTTCCATCTCATCTTTTGCAATATTCCTGTATTGTCTTCTTCCTTTCCCTGCATGTCCTTTCTTCTTGCTCCCTGTCTCTCATTCCCTCTTCTCATTTGGCTGCACTTCCCTATCCTTACGAAGTTTTCTCCTTTGCGCCCTGCCCCTAATGGGTCCTGTGATCTGGGCAGTTGCTCCTCTGTCTCTCCAGGAGCACTTGTCCTAGCTGGGTTATTCTGTCCTGCAGTCATTTACTTCCAAGTCTGTCCCACCATGAGACTCTGGGCCCCTTGAGGCAGGGACTGTGGCTTAAGTCGGCTAGCAAATAGAGGAGACTTGATGTGGTGGGGTGGAAGGAGGCAAGGACTCTTTTTATGATTCAAAGTCAGTCTTATAAACTCCAAAGAAGCACCTGACCACCACTAGTTCCTATGTGGTTTATGAAAATTAAAGAGGCACCTCCTTCCTCCAGCCAGGGAGTCTGGCTAGCTGCGTGGAGGATGGGCTGGGCTTTGGCCCTCATTTGCTTCCTTGGTTCAGGGCCTATGCATAGGGCATACTCCATAGCTGTATGAATCATGCTGTAGAGTAGCCGAGGATGCAGACATGGGCTGCCTGGGCACTGGCCACTTGCTCCTTGAAGTAGACCAGGCTTCTGCTTTTAAAGGAGTCCCTGCCATCAAGCTCCTCCTTGGTCATGTAGCTATTTCCCACCGAGGCTCAGTGGGATGTGGGTAGCTGCCACCCAGTGAGACAAAGCTGCCTGCAGCCCCGTGGACATGCAGTCATATGGCAGTGGTTGTTGCCTTCAAGTCAGTAGAAGGGAAGAGTGCCTCCTTCTTCATGTGCCCTGAAGCTGCCCCCATAGAATGACTTTTCTGCTTTAGTATTTCCCTTGAGGTGATTGTGGAGAAAGGCGATCATCTGTCCAGCTTCTTTTATTAAGTGCCCACTACATCAGGTACCGTGCAAAAGTTCTTTGTTCTTCACAAATCTCCAGGAAGTAGGCAGAGTCTCCTCATTTCACAGATACGGAAATCAAGGCTCAGAGGAAAAAAGTAAGAGTGGAAGATTCTTTCCAGCACTCTGTTCTCCTCATTTCCAGGGATGGCACCGACCTCTGGGGTCTCTGAAGATCCTCTTCGGTATCTGTCAGGCTTCAGCCGTTAGGTTGGAAGGGGCACCTCTGAGTTGGGTGAGAGATATGGCTTGAGAGACTGGCTGGGTTACGGCTTTGTTTGGCCAGAGCTTGGGCCATATCAAAACCATATACACACTGGCCTGCTAGAAAAGAGTCCCTTTTCTCCTTGCCAAAGAATGACCAAAAAAAGAGAGATTGAAACACTGAGCTCCCGGGAGGCCACACACATTTGGAGTCACTTCTGTTAATATAGCTTGTAAAAATATAAAACACATTCGTCACTATTTTAGAAGCAAAGAGGCAGAAAAGGTCATATTTTCATCTCTTCAAGTTTCCAATAATAGAATGAAGTTTTGGAGTTTTTTTGTTTTTTGTTTCCTGCTCTTTCAATAAGTCTCAATGCTCTCGAATTACTAGTATTTCCATGATTTCCTGAAATTTCAGTCTTTCACCCCCCCACTGAGGGCTGGTGTTTACCACAGCCTCAGGCTGGGCTCTATCAGTTTGCTGGCAAGTGACTTCTTAGAGAACTTTAAAAAATCCGTTAGGAATGGCAGGCTTGTAGGGATTGAGGAATGGCGGAGGTGAGCATACTCCACAAACTTACACAGAAAACACAGGACAGACCCAGGTTTAAAAGACTGTCCGGTCACTTATGAGGCAATTCCTGAATCTGCCCCAGCCTCGGTTTTTGCATCTGTAAAATGGCCGTGACTGTTAGTGTATCACAGGGACACTTGGAGGAATGAATGAAATCACACAGGTGAAGAGCATGGGCCATTACTTGGACCATATCGGGCTTTCCCTAGATGTTGTTTAACTTTCCTTTCCAGTTATTCTAGTCACATTGATCATCTCTCTAGGGTGCTCCTTTGTGACACTTGCTTGACTTAGTTCCAGGAAATTACTAGTTCTATGCTTAACGATGAAATTTTCATTTACATGCATTTGTCTTAGACTCCCCACTTTCAAGTGGGGTTCCATCAAGGATTTAAATTGGCTTTGAATTTCTGCCATTGGGGTGGGCATCCTGGGTATTGCGTCTGTCTTTGAGGTTTCTTTTTGAAGTGACTGCCGGTCACAGGGAATGGAGGTTCTTTATTTGTATTTCATGCCATGTGGCCACTAGATGCCCGTGTCTTTTAATTACGCAGGACCACGGTAAACCTTTGACAAAAGGCAGTTTTGCTTGGTGGTTACAAGCAGCGAAACCTGATCTCAGCCTAGCCTCTGTCACTAAGTGTTTACTCATTGATGAGTTGCTCAATCTCTGAGACTCAACATTTCCACTGGTACAATGGGGATAATGAAAATCATCTCCCAGGATTATTTAGAGGAGACCACAAGATCATAGATGCAAAGAATTAGCCCAGGGCCTGGTATAGAGCAAGCGCCCAGTAACCTATAGCTATTATTATTTGTGGTTGATATATTTATCCCTAAAGTGCAAAGGGTATCTATCTATCCACCTATCTGTCTATCTATCTATCTATCAATCATCTACCTACCTACCTTGTTAAACATTACTAGCCATTTCCATTATAATCCTCCTAAGAGACCATTTATGAAACAACGGCTTCAACAACTGAGCAAAAGTCGTGCTGCAGCCAAATCAAGGAGCATTATCTCCTGTGCCAGTTGTAGACTAAATTCATTTAATTTGCTGATTTCACCCTTAGAAGTTGTTTAATGCCATTTGGAATTTTCATCTGCACTTTGCAAAGCAAATGACATAGTAAAATACATTAATATAGGCAAATATCTAATTAGGCTTAAAAAGTTAGATTCTACATGTAACAAAGATGTGTACTCTTAAGAACAAAGTAGCTATTGCTCCTTTAGAAATTCTATTAACTGTGTTCCCTCATTGTGTGAAGGAATACTTTAATGAGGTTCTCATCTGTTTACGTCATAAATATTTGTTGAGTCACAGAGGATATGACGACATGGTTGGTCCCTGCCCTCACACAAGTCTCAGTCTAGTGGGGAGAACAACCTGGGTCAATACACCTGTGCTATGGGAGAGGTATGTAGAAGTGCCGTGGGGGCAGCTGCTGTTGAGGTGGGAACATGAGTGAGGGGCAAATGTGTCCTGCAGTCATACTAGAAGGAAAACAATAGTAGGGGAACCCTGAAGATTGGAGGATAGAAGGATCTATAGCAGCCTTTTGGCCCAGGGCTTTCATTCTGCACGTGGGGAGCAGGCCAGAGGGCCTCCTTCTTGCTCAAAGTCACACAACAGGTTAGTGGTTATGCTGGGGCAAGCACCCAGTCTGCTGGCTCCTGAGCTAGTGCTATTTCCAACTCAGCAGCAGTGTGTCTGCATAGAAAACCATGCATATCCACATGCGAAAAATGACAATAGACCTTACACGCTTCACAAACGTTAACTCAAAATGGATCACACACTTAAATGTAAAATGCAAAGCTACAGCATTTTCAGAATGTGACACAGGAGAAAATCTAGATGACCTTGGGTTTGATGATGACTTTATTTATTTATTATTATTTTTAGATGAGTCTTGCTGTGTTGCCCAGGCTGAAGTGCAGTGGCGCAATCTCAGCTCACTGCAACCTCTGTCTCTAGGTTCAAGCAATTCTCCTGCCTCAGCTTCCCTAGAAGCTGGGATTACAGGCATTTACCACCATGTCCGGCTAATTTTTGTATTTTTAGTAGAGACAGGGTTTCGCTATGTTGGCCAGACTCCTCTGGAACTCCTGACCTCAGGTGATCCTCCCGCCTCAGCCTCCCAAAGTGCTGGGATTACAAGTGTGAGCCACTGCGCCTGGCCCTGATTATGACTTTTTAGATGCAACACCAAAGGCATGTTCCATGAAGGAAATAATTGATAAGCTGAACCTTATTAAAATTAAAAACTTATGCTCTGCAAGACACTGGCAATAGAATAAAAAGAGAAGCCACGGACTGGGAGAAAATATTTGGGAAAAAATATCTGATAAAGGACCGTTATCTAAAATATGTAAAAATCCTAAAGCTCAACAGTAAGAACACAAACAACTGGATTAAAAAATGTGCCAAAAACCTTAACGGACATCTCACCAAAGAAGATACACAGATGGCAAATAAACATATGAAAAGATGTGCCACATCGTATATCATCAGAGAAATGCAAATTAAAACAACAGTGAGACACCATTATACTCCTTTTAGAGTGATCCAAATCCAGAATACCGTCAACACCAAATGCTGGCAAGGAGAAGGAGCAACAGGAATTATTCTTCATTGCTGGTGGGAATGCAAAATGGTACAGCCACTTTGGAAAAGTTTGGTGGTTTCTCACAAACTAAACATACTCTTATCATATAATTTAGCAATCACACTCCTTGGTATTTACTCATAAGTGCTGAAAACTTACACCCACATGAAAACCTGCATGTGGATGTTTATAGCAACTTAATTCATGATTGCCAAAACTTGGAAGCTACCAAGGTGTCCTTAAGTAGGTGAAAGAATAAATTAACTGTAGTATATGTAGACAATGCAATATTATTCAGCACAGGAGCAAACCACAGCTAGAAGACAAGAATGGTTAGGAGTGCTCTAAGAAGGGGGCAATAGCTCAGAATCTCGGTAGGGAGCCCAATTTGGGAATGGGGAGAAGTCCAGACCAAGAAAGCCTTGGAGGGCTTTGCTCTTTCCTTTATGCCCAACCTCTGCTCCTGATCTGGCAAGCTGGCCTTCATCACACCAGCCTCTGCTCCTGAACTCCTTCGCAACCCTGGACCCTGCTAGTTTCCATCCTGTCATCTCCCAGAACCTCCCCATCCCCCAGTTGAAGTCTAAAGTTGCTCATGGATGGTGAGGAAGTTGACTTTCAGGAGTAGCTGATGTCTGGAAGGAGAAGTAGTCTTCATGGTAGAGGAGCATGAAACTGCATGGTGGAGTGACAGTGGCTGGAAGGGACTCTTCCAACCTCCGTGTGCTCTTTCTTTTTCTTTTTCTTTTCTTAAGTCTCGTTTCCATCAGTGGTTCCTCTGTGCTTTCTCAGATCCTTCACATCTTCATGCTCTCTGGCCTGTATCTAAATATACTCTTGAGAAAGAGGACATTATCCATTTTTTATCCATCAATGAGAAAATAAGTACAAGGTTTCACCTTCCCAGTCTGGTCTCTGATTAGGGCCTGGAAGGCTTTTCCCTATGGATGTTTCTGATGTCGGGGAGGCTGGCATGAGAGTGTGGTGATATATACCCCTGCATGGCTGAAAATCCATCCTGGGTAGAGCTCCTTCCTGCCCAGCTTGTTGGCACCCATCCTACAACTTCTCATCTGTAAATCAATCTCTTTCATTAGTGGACCACAAATGATCCTCTGTGGGTCACTGGCAGCTATGTGAAATTGCAAAGGGACAGATGATATGGGCTCCCCATAGGTGTTTCCATGAGAATGATGGGCTGAGCACACACGAGAAACATGAATGACTGAAATGCAAGGATGCACATGCCACCTGGATGCAGGGCACATGCATGAACACAGACTTGCCTGGACCAAGAGGAGGATTGAACAAGGGCAGTAATTAGTCCTCGTCAAGGATTCTGGAGACGCTGTCTGGAGGAGGAGACAGAGGAGCAGACCATAGCTAGAAGACAAGAATGGTTAGGAGTGCTCTAAGAAGGGAGCAATAGCTCAGAATCTTGGTAGGGAGCCCAATTTGGGAATGGGGAGATGTCCAGACCAAGAATCGATGGCTGGGCATGGTGGCTCATGCCTGTAATCCCAGCACTTTGGGAGGCCGAGGTGGGTGGATCACCTGAGGTCAGGAGTTTGAGACCAGCCTGACTAACATGGTGAAACCCCGTCTCTACTAAAAAAAAATTCAAACAATTAGCCAGGCTTGATGGCAGGCACCTGCAATCCCAGTTACTTTGGAGGCTCAGGCAGGAGAAGGGCTTGAGCCTGGGAGGTGGATGTTGCAGTGAGTCGAGATGGCATCATTGCACTCCAGCCTGGGCAACAAGAGTGAAACTCTGTCTCAAAAAAAAAAAAAAAAAAAAAAAACAAACAAAAAAAAAAAAAAACGAAAAAAACTGATGGTGAAACATTCACTTTTCTGCCCAGATAAATTTCCTTTGCTTTCTGGATCCCATCTGCCTTCCCAGCTAGTTCTGCCTACACAAGCCTCCTCTGGCTCATAGGGACCCTCAGTTAGAAAAACATGCTCCAACTGGGCTGGCCCGGCCCTGCAGGCACACAGGTTGGCCAGCAGATGGCATCTTTGTGTGAATTGGAAAAGCTGTGGCACCAGGCTTCATCAGCCCCCTGCTGAATTTTAGATTCCCCTGGTGCCTTCAGCAGAGCATCCTTGTGCAGGGTGTACCTGCCCAATTATACAGAACAGTCTAGTCTACACCCCTGAGACCCACCTTG
This sequence comes from Macaca thibetana thibetana, assembly GCF_024542745.1. Classification (NCBI taxonomy): domain Eukaryota; kingdom Metazoa; phylum Chordata; class Mammalia; order Primates; family Cercopithecidae; genus Macaca; species Macaca thibetana. Next base: position 115,627,235 of record NC_065589.1, read on the forward strand.
TAAACCTTCTCCCCATTTTCTGGACACATCAGCCCCCTTCACAGCTCCATAATCTTGATACGTTCTGTTCCTGTCTCCCTCTTTGCAAATATCAACTCATATCTCCAGAGTCAGTTTAAGCATCCTGCCATCGGCAACCCTTCTGGACTTGACGAGGCAGAGTGGAGGCTCTGAGTTCCTGCATCACCGCAGTGAGGGGCACTGCTCATCCACCACACACACACACACACACACACACGCACACACATGTCTTTTTCTGAAACTAAATTTTTTCAAAGCAGTGTCTTGACTAACAGTGTGCAATGCACTAATATTTTCTATTCAATTCCATTCTGCTTTTATTAATTTCTTTTTAAATTTTGTTTTAAGTTCCAGGGTACATGTGCAGGATGTGCAGGTTTGTTACATAGGTAAACATGTGCCATGGTGGTTTGCTGCACCTATCAACTCATCACCTAAGTATTAAGCCCAGCATGCATTTGCTATTTTTCCTGATGCTTTCTCTCCCCCTGCACACCACCCCACCCCCCAACAGGCCCCAGTGTGTGTTGTTCCCCTCCCTGTGTCCATGCGTTCTCATTATGAGTGAGAACATGTGGTGTTTGGTCTTCTGTTCCTGTGTTAGTTTGCTGAAGATAATGGCTTCCAGCTCCATCCATGTCCCTGCAAAGGACATGATCTTGTTTCTTTTTATGGCTGCATAGTATTCCATGGTGAATATGTACCACATTTTCTTTATCCAGTCTATCATTGATGGGCATTTGCGTTGATTCCATGTCTTTGCTATTGTGAATAGTGCTGCAGAGAACATACGCGTGCATGTATCTTTATAATAGAAGGATTTATAGTTCTCTGGGTATATGCCTAGTAATGGGATTGCTGGGTCAAATGGTATTTCTGGTTCTATGTCTTTGAGGAATCACCACACCGTCTTCCACAATGGTTGAACTAATTTACATTCCCACCAACAAGGTAAAAGTGTTCCTCTCTCTTCACAGCCTCACCAGCATCTTTTGTTACTTGACTTTTTAATAATCGTCATTCTGACTGGCGTGAAATGATATCTCATTATCTTTTTGATTTGCATTTATCTAATGTTCAGTGATGTTGAGCTTCTTTCCATATGTTTGTTGGCCACATAAATGTCTTCTTTTGAGAAGTGTCTGTTCATGTGTCTTGCCCACTTTTTAACGAGGTTATTTTTTTCTTGTAAATGTGTTTAAGTTCCTTGTAGGCTCTGGATATTAGACTTTTGTCAGGATTCCATCCTGCTTTTAAAATGCTGGTTGTGACCTACTATTGGGAAATAGATTTCCCAATGCATGAGAGTCACGGCTCTCACTGTGAAAGACACTAATTGAAACCAACAGGCAGGAGTCTGAGAAAGTGCTGGCCAGTGAGTGCACCTGAGGGTTCTGTCCTTGGGTAGGCATGGGAAGGAATGGATGGTGTTTGGGGTCAGTGAGGAGGTGGCTGGACCTGGACTCAGATGTTTTCCCTTTCATGGCCATGAGCAGCAATGTGGGCAATGCTCAGACATATTTCCACCTCCCATTTTGAGCCCTGTCTGGCACCTAGGACCTTCCTGCTGCCCCCTGGGAACCCCCTTGTGGTGGCTAATGAAGGCACTATCCCTTCTCTCTGTCTCTCCACTTCTGTGTCACTCTACTATCCCAGTCTTGTAACCCAAGGCCCCCCATAGGTGTTTCCTATGGTGGAAGGGAGGGGATATATCTTGTCCATTCTTACATCCTCAGTACTTGCAGAGTGCGAGAACTTCAGGTACTCAATGAACACTGGCTGAATAAATGAATGAGTAACTAAATAAGTGGGTGACTGTAGCACCAGAGTTCTGCTGAGCGAGGAGTCACAAGGACTGCCAACTCAAATGCCTTCAGGGATCAACAGGCAGATAACATCATTCCATGAAACAGGCCAGGTGAGAGACAATAGGAGACAGCCACGAAGCCTCTGGAAGGCCAGTGTCTCTGTATGACAGGCTATGTTCCTCTTGCTGCTGTAACAAATTACCACAAATACAATGGTTATCAACAGAAATGTATTTTCTTACAGTTCTGGAGACCAGATGTCTGATATGAGTTTTACAAGGCTAAAACCAAGGTGTCAGCAGGGCTAGATTCTTCTTGAGGTCCCAGGGCAGAGTCTATTCCTTCCCTCTTCTACTTTGTGGTGGCTGCCTGTGTTGCTTCACCCATGGCTACATCACTCCAGTCTCTGCTCTGCCATCACTGTCTCTCCTCTTTTGTGTCAGATTTATCTGTATCTTCCCCTCATAGGATCCTTGTGGTGATAATTAGGGCCCATTCAGATTATCTAGAATAAACACCACTTCTCAAAATCCTTAATCATATTTTGAAGTCCTTTTTGCCATATAAGATCGCATTCATAGATCTGGGATTAGCACCAGGAAACCTTGGGGATTATTTTTCAGTCTACTGTATCATGGCTGGGCAGAGTCAAGGGCAGGGACGGAGCTGAGAGTCTCCTGGGCCAATCTTCTTACTATAGATGCAAGAAAGTGAAGACTGGAGAGGGGAAGGGACTTGCCCATGGCTACTCTCCAGTTAGGAGCAATGCCATGATTGCATTCCAGGTCTCTGTGGTTTCTGCAATAGCATCTTCTCAGAAGTGGCCTGTGGCCCTGATGTACTTTTCTTGCAATGTATCCTCAACAGTGGTGCCTAAAATGTCAAACAAAGGCTCCACACTTGTATTTTTCCACCCTAGAACTTAGACACATTCCCAGTTATTTCAGGACTTTTGGAGTTGAACTAATACATGAAAAGCTGGTGTGACTTTCCACAGAGATGATGCATCCTTAAAGTCTTAAGGATTTTTAAAACCCCTTTGAGCTGTCAGGGGCACCTTAAAATAAATGTAGGTACTCTCTCTCTTAATCCCATTAATTATTCATGTCTTACTTTCCATTCAAACTACTCATCTCCCAAGTACTCCATAAGTTTTTTTTTTTTTTCCTGGTTGTAATCATGCAGTTCAATAAATCCAATGAAGTTTGCAGTGCTGATGATCAGAGGCCCAAATCCTTTCAGTTCTGCCTAGGAAGGGATTAGGAGGTTTAACCTTTCTATTCTACACTGAACGAGTACCAGAAAAAAATGTAAGAACTAACTTAGGAAAAAGCACCAAGGAAGAGGTGCTGTCAGTCAGTGTCCCATGGGATACCCAGCCAATGTGTCCCTGGATATTTTGTGAGGGGGCATGTCCCTCCTAATGGTGTCTCTGAACATTCCCAAGTATCCTAACGTGTACTTAGGGAACTGACATTGTTTAATCAATTTCTATAGATAGATTGATAGCTAGGACTCTTTATACACACAGGTATATATCAATATATGTACATATACACATACATACATCTACACATGTATATAGACCTGCATATTAATCTATGCATGCACATGTGTGTGTGCGTGTATGTGTTCTTACAGGCCTTTTCAAAATAATGCATCCCATAACGTTAATCACCATGTAGAATAGAATTTGGGGATGTTGGTTTTCCAATAACCAAAGACGAGGGATGTAAGCAGTGAGAATCCGTTCTAATATTTTAGAATATTAATGTGGGTGTGGGAAATTGTCCTTGTTTTCCTTTGTGATTTTTATTCTTAGGCCCATTAATTGGCAAAGCAGATGAAGGCTGGATGTACCTCCTGGAAAGTGCCTGGATGGGAAAGGGGACATCCTCACCAAAAGCTCCAGGTTTAAAACTGTGGCTGGGCACCCCATCAATGAGGCAGTTACCCTGAGGAGCACTGAAATAAAATGTTTGCTCTACATGCCTTATAGACAGCAGGACCAACCATGTCCTTAAAGTATACATTCAAATACTTGAATGCATGCTTCAGCTGAAATTTTCCTATTCCGAGGGGTTTTGCTTTATCTGTTACAGTAGCCAAATTTTGGTGCTTTCTGTAGCAAAGAAGGCTGAATAAATGCCCACAAGGACCAGCAGCATAGCCAGTAAACATCAGTAAAGAAGATGGTGAAAGCTGAGAGGGCTGGAGTCTGGGGCATGGAGTGCACTCCTCCATGCTGAAAGGGGCAGAACTCAGTTCCAGCAATTGTGGACATTTGTGGGTATAGATTCAATATTTACAGGTTATTCTATTTTATAAGAGAGGCTAGAAAATACCAATTTTAATACCAAGGAAACCATCTAGGCTGCATTAGGTCCGCAGCACACCAGCTTGAGACCTTTTCTGTCTAGGGCTACTCTTTGGCTAACCAGTCAGTACCGCGCAACCAACAGGCTAGCACAATAAGCGGCATGACCATTCCCTCTCTCTCCCCCACACCCTCAAATGCACTATTTTGTTTTAGCAATGTTACATTACGAAATGGTCATTTGGGAGAATAAATTCAAATACAGTTAGAGACAACTCATCTGATTCTGCAGTGAATTTGATCAAATTTAACAAATATTAATCGTTTGCCGACTGTTGAGCAGATTCTATGCGGGGCCCAATGACACGTTAAAGCATTCTTCCTTTTCTCCATAACTAGTACTGACCCCGGACCCAGGTAAGAGGGCCCCGCCTGGTCCTGTACTCAGGCCAGCACTGCTTAGACTTTGTGTGCACCCAGATGTCCCAGGGGTCTTGTTAAAATGCTGATTCTGATTTAGGAGGCCTGGGGTGGGGTCTGAGATTTTGCCTTTCTAACGAGCTCCAGAGCGACGCAGATACTGCTGGGGTCCAGCTGCATTTTGAGTAGCAAGGCTTAGAGACCCAGCTGTGGTTGCTTCTGGCTATGCCCTGCTGATGGGGTGAGGAGTCTTGAGGGTCAAAGGGTAGTGCCCATACGGAGGCCATGCCCTCCACCTTCTTCGCCTCACTCTGGGTTCTGGGACCCTGAGATTCCCTTCTTGAATGGCTCCCAGCCCTCAATCAGGACCCGCATGGACCTCTTTTGTGGACCATCCTTCCCGAGGTTAACCTTTCAGCTGAAGCATTGGCATAGGTGTATATGGGAGGGGCAGAAGCAGCTTGGCCTGAGGCCTGAGGCATCCACATACTTGTGCATAGTGTCCAGCAATCAGCTGACCAAGCTCTGCAGGTGATTCTGCTGCACACTCAAGTTGAGAGCCACCTATGTAGACAAAGCAGGACCAACGGTAAATATCAGTTGCTTGGAATAATCCCAAATAATCTGAGATCAGTAACCTAGGAGTAGTGTCCTTTCTCTTCCTCTGACAACATTGCAAGAAAGGCTCCCCTCTCTTTCCTGTTAGCTCTACTACTAGGTTTTGAGTTTGGACAAGACAGCTCCCCTCTCCAAGCTTCCAAGTTTTTGGCCACAAAGTAAGAGCTGGGCTATCAATCATGAGCATATTGCCAGAGTCTCTTGTAGACTGTAAAGTCAGTGAATCTGAATAGATCTCCCTTAAAATCTATGACATGTCTTCAGCTTCACTTATTCACATTAAAATCTCTCTGATTAGTGTCATAAACTTTTCTCTTTGAGCACACCCTGGGTGGGATAAGGGGCAAAGAGCTGCATGGGACAGCACTTCTCAAATGCTGACTTGCACACGAATGGGGGTCTTGTTAACATGCAGATTCTGATACAGGAGGTCTGGGGTGGGCCCTGAGAGTCTGCATTCATAGCAAGCTCCCAGGTGATGCCAGGCTGTTGGTCTGGGAGCAGACTTCGGTAGCAAGTGTCTGCGGTGGCAACACATTTGATCAGATTGCTTCCCTTTGAAGACCTTTGATAAATCTGAGAGAAAAACTGTTTTATGGAGGCAGAGAAAAGAGGAGGAATTAATTGATAGCAGGGTACACAAAAGTATATCTTTTGTTAGGTAATCAGTGAAATGTGACTATTCATAAGAGAGAGCAGTGGGGACTGTAGCAAACTGGAAAGAATGGGCCTCAGTGAGGGAGTGGGTGCCACTCAGCTCTAGCACCTTGGCACCATGGAGCCACATGACCCATAGTGCCAGATCTTCCAGCTTTATGAGATAACCCAGACACTGAATTCTATGAATTTTTAAAATTTTTATACATCAATTAATTCACATCAAACTAACTGGCCAACTAAAAACCAACTAGTATCATGTGAGCCAAACAGAACGTGTATGAAGACAAAATGGCATGTGAGTGAACAAATTCTAGATGGGAAAGAATTACTTCCTGGGCCCTGGAGGTTAGTAAGGTAGGGAGAGGACACTTCCTGAGTATAATAGGGGTTGAGTAATAAAAAGAAAGTGGGAGGCCTTGGAAGACCAACATGGCTACTTCCAAACATGTTGCCTACTTATTCCATCTCTCCCTCCTAGGGATGATGCAGAATTTCTCCCTCTGGAGCTTGAGGTAGGAGGAAATAAAGAACAAGGGGCTCACAGCCGAATCTGGATTATGAGTGATGTGTTATTATGACTTGTGGTAGCACTGCTGTCCAATGACCCTTGGGGAGTGTTTTCTCTATCCATCTGCTGAACTGGCCCTGTCTTCTTCACGGGAGATCTGTGGACACAGGATGTTTAGGTCCCTGTAGGTAGCCTTGTGGATGGTAAGATTCCAGAGAACATCCCCGAGGGCAAGTTGGATAAAATGAGTTGGAAAGACTTCATTTAGTCCACTCTCATTTTGTGACAATCTGAATCTCATTGAAGGCCTAGATGGAAAGCAAATTCCGGAGGCCAGGTTTTGGCGTTCCCTTCAACTTCACCTCTAGGTTACCGGGAGAACTAAATGTGAGCATGTGTGAAACATGCTTTGTAAACTATAAAGCACCACAAATATGTCAGTGATTATTAGGAGGTAGCAGGAATTCAGATAGCCTCAGTTAGTATCCCGGTTCTTACTAACTCTGTAAACATAGTCAAGTGACTCAACTTTGCCAAACTTGTCTCTCCACCTGTAAAATGGGGTGCACAAAGCCTATCTTATCTCTGTAAAGATTAAATGAAATAGTGCATATAAACTACTCAGTATTTCATCTGACCCAAAATGGTGGCCGCTCAATAAACTAGCTAATTTTATAGTTATTATTTCTAATATATACAAATACTTCATTTCATTTTATACTTTTAAATGCTTTTTAAACTTATGCAAGTACTTTTCAAGTCAAAAATCAGAAAATACTGATAAATAAAAGAAAATGAAAATCAGCTATGATCCCCACATCTGAAAGTTAATCACTGATAACAACTCTGGACACTCTTCTAGACTTTCAAATACACATTCTACTTGTAAAGATATAATTGCAGTGTTTTACAACTGGACTTAGCAACATATTATGAAAAAATTTCCACATCAATAGTTATATTTTTATGTCATTTAAAAGAACTGCAGACTCTTCCACTTCTGGGGAGATGGAGTAGATAAAATTTTCCTTATTCCTTCCTCTGAGTACAACTGGAAACCTTGAGCATTATATATAAAACATGTATAAGAAGACTGAAAAGTGGATCGAAAAAGGCAGACTGGATAGAGACTTCAGGACCTAAACAATGACTCACTGATGAGTTTCCTGGTTATTTTGTTGTTGTTTTAACCTTATATATCCCAATGTTAGAGCTGAAGAAACTGACAACCTGGAAATTCCAAGGGGCACAGACCAAAAAAAAAAAAAAAAAAAAAAAGGTAAAAAAAAAAGATAACAAAACAAAGCAAAACAAAACAAAAACTTATCTTTCTAGTAAAGTTTCAGTAAAGGGGCAGCCTAGCAAAGTAGAATATATTTACGTGATAATTATTACACTCTGGCCAAACACCACAGGATAAACTGTGGACCAGTCCTACACATGCTAGCGAAGCCTGTAATGAGGTGCTTCAACACCCACACACATGAGCAGTGTTAGAGAAGGCCAAATAGGGAGCCAAGACTCTCTGCTCTTCCTGATATCAAGTTCTCCTTCCACCCCAACATCACAATGTTAGCGGCGAGCAACATCTCACTGCCCAGTAGTAAGGATAAGATTCCTTCCATAGGGAGTGGCTGAATGGGGAACTTGGACTTCTACCATCACGGGAAATAATAAAGTAGTATCTCTCCTCTTCCTGCTGGAGTGATGTCAGAGAAAGCTAACTAAAGCAGAAGTCTTAAATAAGATCTAGAGGTTCTTAACGATATAAATATGTGCAGGTTTCAAACAAAAATCACTTGTCACACCAAGAACCAGGTAGGTCTCAAACTGAATGAAAAGACCATCAATAGAGGTGAATACAGAAGTGGCAGAGATGTAAGAATAATTTGACAAACATTTTAAAGCAGTCTTCATAAAAATGCTTCCACGAGCAATTATGAACTCACTGGAAGCCAATTTAAAAATAGTAAGCCTCAGAAAAGAAACAGAAAATCTCAGTAAAGAATTAGAGGATATGAAGAAGAACCAAATGAGAGTTTCAGAACTGAAAAATACAATAACCAGAATAAGAAGCTCATTGGATAAGCTCCACAGCAGAAAGAAGGAAACAAAGGAAAGAATCAGTGAACTCAAAGAAAGAACAATTGCAATTTTACCAAATTTAAGCAACAGAAAGAAAACAGACTGAAAAAAAAATGAATACAGCTCAGAGACCATGAACTGTAACAAAAGATCTAATGTTGTGTTACTAAAATCTTGAAGGAAGAAAAAAAGGGGGTGGGGCTGAAAAAGTACTTGAAAAATAATGGCTAAAAATTTCCAAGCTTTGACAAGAAACAGAAATCAACAGATTCAAGAAGTGGAGCAAATCTCCAATAGGATAAACCAAAGAAATCTACACCAAGCCATGTCATAATTAAGCTTCTAAAAACTAAAAACAAAGAAAAAATCTTGCAAGGAGTCATAAAAAAAAAAAATGCCTTGCTTCCAAGAAAAAAAACAATTAGAATGGCAACAGATTTCTCATCAGAAACCTTGAAGGACAGAAGAAAGTGGCACGGTATTTTTCAGGTGCTGCAAGAAGAAATCAAGACATTCCAGACAAAGGAAAGCTAAGTGAACTTGTTGCCAGCAGATCTACCCTAAAAGAGTAGCTAAAGGAAATGCTGCAAACAGAAAGGTCGTGATAAAAGAAGGAATCTCAGAACATTAGGAAAGAAGAACGAATAGGATAAGCAAAAATAGAGCTAAATACAATAAGTTTTCTTTGTTTTGAGTTTTCCAAATTATGTTAGATGATTGAAAAAAAAAATTGTAACACTATCTGATGTGGTTCTAAATGTCGTGGAAAAATATTCAAGGTAATTATCTTATAAATGGGGGGAGGGTATAGAGGTTAAGTGAATAAGATTTTTATATTTCAACCAAACTGGTAAAATGTTATCACTAGTAGACTGTGATATGTTATGGATATATAATACAGTAATCAGTACAAATCTATACAAAGAAATATACTCAAAAACATAGATGAATCAAAGTGGAATTCTATAGTGTTCAAGAAAATAGCAATGAAAACAGAATAAGCTGAAAACAAAAAATTATATCGTAGACTTAAGCTCTAATATATTAATGTATAAATTCAATGTAAAGGATCCTAAAATATTAATTAAAAGACAGAAACTGACAGAGCGAATCAAAAAGCATGGCCCAGCTGTCTGCTAACTAAAAACAACTCACTTCAAATATAATGTTATTGGCAAGTTGGAAGTAAAAAAATTGAAAAAGATATGATACATTTATCAATCAAAGGAAGACAGAAGTGGCTATATTAATTTCAGATAAAGTAGAAATCAGAATAAAGAAAATTGTCAGACAGAGAGGGACATTATACAATGATGAAAGGATAAATCTAATGAGATATAACAATTCTAAATGTATAACAAACAACAAATCTGAAAATATGCAAAGCCAAAACTGATAGCAATTAAAGGAGAAAGAGACAAATTCATAAATAGGTGAATATTTCATCTTTCTCTTAATAATTGATAGAACAATTGATAGAAAATTAGCAACAATATAGAAGACTCAACAACACTATCAATCAAAAGAATGAAATCAACATTTATAGAGCACTCCACTCAACAACAGCAGAATAGGTACTCTTTCTAAGTGCCCTTGGAACAGCCATCAAAATAGATTATACTCTGGGTCATGAAACAAACATCAACACATTTAAAACAACTGAAATCTTGCAAAGTGTGTTCTCCAATCACTATGAAATCAAGCTAGAAATCAATAGCATAAAGATAACATAAAAATCTCCAAGCCCTTGGAAACTAAACAACACAATTATTCTAAATAATCCATGGATCAAAGTCAAAGTCTCAAGAGTAATAAATAATACATTGAACTGAATGAAAATAAAATTATATCATACCACAATTTGTGGGATACAGAGAAATCATTGTTGAGAGGGAAATTTATATTACTAAATCTGAATATTAGAAAAAAGGAAAAGTTTCAAATCAATAATATAAGCTTCCACCTCAAGAACCTAAAAAAGAAGAGTGAACTTAAAACCAAAGCAGGCAAAAAGAAGGAAATAAAATAATAAAAATGATAAGAATAGAAATCAATGAAATAGAAACAGAAAATAGAAAAAACAATGAAACAAAGACTTGGTTCTTTGAAAAGATCAATAAAATGGATAAATCTGTAGCAAGAAAAAAAATGACACATTACCAATATCAGGTGATATCACTACAAACCCTGAAGGCATTCGGAGGATAATAAGAGAGTACTATGAACAACTCTACACGCATAAATTTTACAAGAAGATGAAGTGACTCACATTCTTGAAAAATATAAACTATCACGACTCATCCAGTATGAAATAGGTAATTTCAGTAGGCCTATGGCTGTTAAGAAAATGGAATTCATAATTTTAAAACTCCCATTAAAAACTCTTGGCCTATATGTTTTCACTAGAGAATTCTACCAAATATTTAAAGAAAAATTAGTACCAATTTTTACATAATCTCTCTGAGAAGATAGAATAGGGACCGCTTTCCAATTTATTTTATGAGGCTGATATTACTTTGATACCAAAACCAAAGACAATGCAAAAAAAGTATAGACTCTTGCGAATGTGGGTACAAAAATCCTTAACAAAATATTAGAAAATAGAATTTAGAAAAACATACAAAGAATTATACCAACATGGTCAAATGACCTTTGTTCCAGCAATGCAAGATTGGTTCAATATTCAAAAAGCAATCAATGTAATCCACCATTTTACAAGCTAAATAAGAAAAATATGTTAACATATCAATAGATACAGAGAATCATTTGAGAAAATTCAACACCCATTTATGACAAAACTTATAGAAAAAGTAGAAATAGAGGAAATTTCCTCAACTTATTAAAAAGCATTTATTTTTAAGCCCCTAGAGTTAAAATTATGCTTAGTTGTGAAAGACTTGCCTTTTGGCTCTCTGACCAGCACCATGGCAGTTGGCAAAAACAAGCGCCTTACAAAAGGGGGCAAAAAGGCAGCCAAGAAGAAAGTGGTTGATCCATTTTCTAAGAAATATTGGTATGATGTGAAAGCACCTGCTATGTTCAGTATAAGAAATATTGAAAAGACACTCATCACCAGGACCCAAGGAACCAAAATTGCATCTGATGGTCTCGAGGGTCATGTGTTTGAAGTGAGTCTTGCTGATGTGCAGAATGATTAAGTTGCATTTAGAAAATTTAAGCTGATTACTGAAGATGTTCAGGGTAAAAACTGCCTGACTAACTTCCGTGCCATGGATCTTACCTGTAACAAGATGTGTTCCGTGGTCAAAAAATGGCAGACAATGATTGAAGCTCATGTTGATGTCAAGACTACCGATGGTTACTTGCTTCATCTGTTCTGTGTTGGTTTTACTAAAAAACGCAACAATCAGATACATAAGACCTCTTATGCTCAGCACCAGTGGGTCCGCCAAATCTGGAAGATGATGATGAAAGTCATGACCCGAGAGGTGCAGACAAATGACTTGAAAGAAGTGGTCAATAAATTGATTCCAGATAGCATTGGGAAAGACACAGAAAAGGCTTGCCAATCTGTTTATCCTCTCCATGAAGTCTTTGTTAGGAAAGTAAAAATGCTGAAGAAGCCCAGGTTTGAATTGGGAAAGCTCATGGAGCTTCATGGTGAAGGCAGTAGTTCTGGAAAAGCCACTGGGGATGAGACAGGTGCTAAAGTTGAACGAGCTGATGGATATGAACCACCAGCCCAAGAATCTGTTTAAAGTTCAGACTTCAAATAGTGGCAAATAAGAAGTGCTATTTGTGGAAAAAAAAAAAAAAAAAAAAGAAAGAAAGACTTAATGCCTGCTCTCTAAAACTGGGGCTATAATAAGGATGTTAACTCTCGCCACTTTTATTCCAGGTAGTGCTGAAAGTTCTAGTTATTGCAATGAGACAAGAAAAGGAAAAGACATACAAATTAGAAAGGAACAAATAAAACTGTTCCTGTTTGCAGATGACATAATTGTCTATGCAGAAAATTTCAGGAAATACACAAACAAAATAGATCAAAACTGTTTTGTTTGTAACCAAGAAGTGAGTTCAGCGAGGTCACTGAGTACAGATCAACACAAACAAATCAACTGCATTTCTATATATTAGCAATAAGCACGTTGAAATGGAAATTTAAAATACAATAGCATTTACAATCACTCAAAAAACACAAATGCTTGGATATAAATCTAAGAAAACATGTATATTACTTATATCCTAAAGACTACACAATGATAATGAAAGTTTAGAAAGTTCCAAATAAAGAGAGAGACATACTATGTTCATGGATTGGGAGATTCATCATAGTAAAAGAGTCAATTCTCCCTAAATTGATATACAGGTTTTTTGCAATTCCTATAAAATCTTAGCAAGGATTTTTTTGTGCATACAGACAAAATTATTCTAAAATTTAGCTGGAAGGGCAAAGAAACTAGAATGACTAAGACAATCTTGGAAAAGAAAAGAAAGTTGGAGAATCAGTCTACCTAATTTCAAGACTTATTATATAAGAATTCTACAGATTTCAAGGCTGTGTAGTATTGGTGGAGGGGCAGACATATTGATCAATGGGACAGAATAAAGAACTCAAAAACAGACCCAATATGGTCATCTGATATTTGAGAAACATGCAAAGGTAATTCAATGGAAGAAGAATAGCCACTTCAATAAGCAGTGCTGGAACAATGGACACAAAATGAACTTTGACCTATGTCTTACGCCTTATGCAAAAATTAATTCAAAATTAATTATGGACTCACATGTAAAACATAAAACCATAAAACTTTTGTTTAAAAAACAGGATAGGCCTGGTGTGGTGACTCAAGCCTGTAATCCTAGCACTTTGGGAGGCCAAGTGGGTGGATCACCAGGTCAGGAATTCAAGACCAGCTTGGCCAAGATGTTGAAACCCCAACTCCCAACTCTACTAAAACCTATAAAAATTAGCCAGACATGGTGGCAGATGCCTGTAATCCCAGCTACTTGGGAGGCTGAAGCAGTAGAATTGCTTGAACCTGGGCGGCAGAGTTTGCAGTGAGCTGAGTTTGCACCACTGCACTCCAGTGGGGATAACAGAGTGAGACTCTATCTCAAAAAACAACAAAAAACAAACAAATAAAAAGGATATTGGGAGGTTGAGGTGGGTGGATCACCTGAGGTCAGGAGTTTGAGATCAGCCTGGCCAACATGGTGAAACCCTGTCTCTACTTAAAAAAATATAATAATAAAATAAAATAAATAATTAGTTGGGCGTGGTGATGCGAGCCTGTAATCCCAGCTAATTGGGAGGCTGAGGCAGGAGAATCGCTCAAACCTGGGAGGTGGAGGTTGCAGCGAGCTGAGATTGCACCATTGCGCTCCAGCCTGGGTGATGGAGCGAGATTCTGCCTCAAAAAAATCCACAAAAAGTAAGATAGTTTTTCTTGGTCTAGGGCTAGGTAAAATACTCTTAGACTTCACACCAAAAACTTAATTCATAAAATGAAAGAATAAATTGTGCTTTAAAATTAAAAACGTCTGTTCTGTGACTCTGTTAATAAGAAAAAAATACAAGTTACAGAGTGAAAGAAAATATTTATAAGCCACACATCTGACAGAGGGCTAGTATGCAGAATGTATAAAAAACTCTCAAAACTCAACAAGGAAATACCTGATTAGAAAATGGACAAAAGACATAAAAAGACATTTCACCAGAGAAGATATACAGATGGCAAAGAAGCACATCAAAGGTGTTCAACTTCATTAGCCTTTAAGGGATGCAAATTAAAACCACGTGAAATAGCACTACTCACTGTCAGAATGGCTGAAATAAAAATTGGTGTCAACACCAAATTCTGATGAGAATCCACAGAAAATGGAGCATTCATATATTGCTGGTGAGAATGTAAAATGGTACAGCCACTCTGGATACAAGCTGGCCATTCCTAAAAAACTAAACATGAAACCACCACCATACAACCTAGCAATTCACTCCTGTGCATTTATCCCAGAGAAATGAAGACCTATATTCCCACAAATCCTGCAAATGAATGATTAGAGTAGCTTTATTTGTAATTGCCCTCAAAGTGAATAGAATCTGGCTGTCCTTCAGTTGCTGAACGGTTAAACAAATGTGATACTTCCATACCATGGAATACTATTCAGCAATAAAAAGCAGTGCATTGCATAAATATCCAGAGAATTATGCTGAGTTAAAAAAAAAAAAAGGCAATCCCAGACAGTTGCATACTGTATAATTCAACTTATATGACATTCTTGAAATGATGCAATTATAGAAATAAAGAAAGAGAGTAGTGGTCGCTAGAGGTTAAGGAGAGAGAGAAAGTGGGAGGCAAGCGGGTATGGTTATAAAAAGGCAACACCTTTTAAAAAACATCCTGTGGTGTTGGAAACTTTCTGTATCTTGTGATACTGTTCTATAGTTTCCTAAGATATTACCATTGAGGGAAACTGGGTAAAGAGTACATGAGCTCTCTCTGTATTATTTCTTAAAACTGCTCATGCATCTATAAATGTCTCAAAATAAATGTTTAATTTAAACAATTTGATCTGGAAGTAGACTCTAGGATGAATAAATAAAAACAACAACAAAAAACAATTTGATAGGCTTAAAAAAGGATTGCAGACAATTGCATCCTATGAATATACTTCTTCAACCAATTTCTTATTGTTTGGACATTTGAGTTATCATAATTTTGTTATTTCGGCAATCACAGGGATGACTGTCCTTGTAGCTAAATTTTGACATATATTCTTTCACTTCCTTGTAAACATCCCTAGAAATTGAATAGCTGGTCAATGGCTTATATATTTTTTCACATTTTTCGGACTCCTTTGAATCCAAGGTATAGAAACAGTCAATATTTGGAAGCATTGAATTTACGAGACAGTTCAATATATGGACAAGAAGAAAACGTTTAAAAGATGCCAGTCCTCTTTGAATTTATCATGAACAATTTAGGCATAAGAGGTTGCTATTGTGGCATAATAAGCACAATTTGAAGGCTTTAAATACATGTTTCAAAGTTTTATCCATTTGAAAAATGTAGATAATACTAATTCCTACCTTCTGAAGTTGTTGTGGGGACTAAACACATGTAAAGCACTTGGAGGAAAACTTAGTACACTATAGAGTCTCAATAAATGTTAGCTACTATTATGATTTTGATTATGACTGAAATCCAAAAATAGTGCAATAATTGACACCGGCCTGTAGGAAGAAACCCATTACCTCATTCCCTTGCCAACACCATGAATTACCAACCATTTCTATCTTTGCTGTGTTTTATTGTTATTTTAATTTTCATTTCTTAGATTAATAATGACTAGGGCAGGGTGCGATGGCTCATGTCTGTAATCCCAGCACTTCGGGAGACTGAGGCGGGAGGATCATTTGAGCTCAGGAGTTCGAGACCAGCCTGGGCAACATAGTGAGACCTCATCTCTATTTTTAAAGTAATTTTTTCCCTTTTAAAATAAAATAAAATAATGAATTGGAACATATTTTTCATGTATTTATTGGCCATTTATATATATTCTTTCGTGCCTTGCCAGTTTATACTTATTGTCCATTTCTCACTTAGGATGTCTTTGTTGCTTTGAAGGAATTTTTATATAGTAAAGTAATTAACTCTTTTGCACACATAGTAAATATATGTGTGTGTATGTATATATGATATATATATGACATATATATATGATATATATATAGAGAGAGCATATTTTAGAGACAGGATCTCACTCTGTCACCCAGGCTAGAGTGCAGTGGCGTGATCATAGCTCACTGCAGACTTGAACTCCTGGGCTTAAGCAGTACTCCCACCTCAGCCTCTCAAGTGGCTGGGACTGCAAGAACACACTGTCACATCCAGCTAATTTTTTTTTTGTTGTTGTTACTTTTTGTAGAGACAGGATCTCATATGTTGCCTATGCTGGCCTAAAGTGATCCTCCTGCCTCAGCCTCCCTAAGTGCCACTACACCCAGATTAAAAATATTTCTATTAATTTGTTCAGCTTTTAATATTTTAAATTATGTTTTTTGATATGAAAAGTTTTAAGAGTTTTAGGTAGTCATATTTTAGGTGGCAATGATATCTTTATGCTTTTTGCAATTGTTGGTTTGTCCATAAGAACCTTCCTCCTAGGAAAATTGACCGCCTTTACATTTTTCTTTTATTTTAATTTGTACTGAATCTTGGGTGCAAAGAATTGCTTATTTGTGACACACTCTCACCATTGGTGCACACATGGTCGATGTGTATTCAATCTCATGATTTTAAAAATGTGGGAAATATCCATGAACCCATCATTTAATATAATAACTAGGATCTTGAAATAATTTATATTCTTCCATGTGATCTGTACACCTCCTATCCTCTTGCCTCCTTCTACTTGAGAAACGTATTCAGGAGTCTGTTTATCTTTTTCTTTTAGATATATAGTTTCATCTTATCGATGTGCTTTCCTAGGAAGTACGTATTTTATTCAAGTTGTTTTCATTTGTATAAAAAGAGCATTATGCTGCAGGTAATCTTCTGGCACTAGATTTTGCTCCACTTAATATTATTCTGCTCAGGCTAATTGCTGTTTAACTGTGTCCTACCATATTTCGACTGCTGCATATATTCCGTTGCGTCCATATACCACAGTTTTTCATACACAGCCCCATTTATAGACATTCCGGTCACTATTATGCCTATTACTGTTCTGAATGCATTTACGTATTTTTTTTCTGGTGTGCAGGTGAAAAGATTTCTGTCGGGTCTATACCCAGGAATAGAATTGCTGGGTTATATGTGCCAAACTGTTTTCCAAGGGATTATACATCTTTCCTTTCCACAAACCCTGTTTAAAAGATCCCAGGGGACCACATCCTCTCCAACACTTGGTATTGCTAGATTTTTAAAATTTTTGTCAATCGAATAGTGTTATGGTCTCTAAAATAGCATGTGAATGGGTACTGGATTAAAAGAGTGCCTCACTATGTTCTTGGTTAGCATGTCCCCAATCTATTCTTGTATTTATTAGCTTGTGTGTTTTGTTTCTGCTGTCAGATGACAATTGTGACTATTGCTGATTTTCTTTTTACAATGTAATCTTTGAAGGTAACTCTTCAGCAATATGAAATTTATTTTTGGTTAAGGTGTGTATTCGTTTTAACAAATGGATAGTACATTTTTCCGACAATGTTTAGTAAACAATCTGCAATTCCGGCTGTTGATTTGAGATGTCAACTTTATCTTAATTGAATTTTTTAAACACATAAAAGATGTCCTTTAATAAAATGCAACCTTTCTGTACTCTGTATTTGTTTAGTTGCTTGGTCTGATTTTCATACCAGTACCATCCTATTAAAGTTGTAGTTTTATAGAACATATCATTAGGTCAAGTTTTATTCTTTTTCCAAATAGGTCTTTGCTATTTTCATTGCATTATTCTCTTAAGTGAACTTTAGAATTACTTTGCCAAATTCTCTTCTATCCCACCCTTCTAAATCACTCATGCTATTGGTTTCATTTTTATACATAGTCATTCCTCAGTGTCTCTGGGGGATTGGTCCCAGGACCTCCCTCAAATACCAAAATCCTCAAATACTAAAATACCTGATATAAAATAGTGTAGTATTTGCATATAACCTACACATTTCTTCCTGTATATTTTAAATCATCTCTAAATTAATTATAATACCAAATATAGTGTAAATGCCATGTAAATAGTTGTTATATGTATTGTTTAGGAAATGATGACAAGAAAAAAATCTGTACACGTTCAATACAGACTCAACTTTTTTTCTGACTGTTTTTCATCTGAGGTTGGTTGAATCCATGAATGTGAAATCCATGGATATGGACAGCTGTCTGTATATAAATTTGAGAATTGATGTCCTCACAACATTAAGTATCTGCATTTAAGAACATGATCTTTTTCACCTTTATTTGAGTCTTATGTTGGAATATTCATCGAGAAAGTTTGTAGGTTTCTCCATGTACTTTCTTCACAATCTTCTTAAGTTTGTAATAAAGACCTTTGAGTAAGGTGATGACAGAATAATTACTGGTCTTTCTTGTTTGGGTTGTTTTAACATCATGCGAGTAACAAACAGCCTTGTGTAGGTAGATGCCTTTAACACAATTAGCTGGAAATCCCCTGCTGATTCAGGTATAGACAACTGCAACTAGCCCATGATAGCCAGCATGGCTGTTTCAGCTTCACAGACCTGGCACCTATCAGGGCTCAGTTGGTTAACATAAGATTAATAATTCAGCAAATGATTTCACTAATTTAACCCAATTGAGCATCATTCTCTCTCTGAGCTCAGTTTTGCAGGAAAAGCATTTGGTGCTCTATGTTACTAGAACATGGTCTTCACTTTTCCACATATTCTGTAGTGCACACCATCAAGTTTATTGTCTCCTTGAATAAGAGACCTTCATATAAGATAGATGTAACACACACATGTATGCATGCTGCATTTTACTGGGTATACCATTTTAAAAATCTAGCTTGGCTTTGAGAAAGAAGTATCAACCTTTGCACCCTGTGGTCTTTATCACCAGGCAGGAAGGCCATGAAAAAATGTTCCTCATTTGAAGTCTGGGAAACCCTCCACACTCTAGTGCTGACCAGCACTTTTGAGAGAAACAGCAGATCCAGGGGCTGGTAATGTGTACTAACAAGCTTTGTATCCTGAAATCCATACTGCAGAAGGGATTGAAATCTACAGAAAGCCACATCTGTGTGCTCCTTGCAGACCCCAGCAAGGAGCCTGAATACAGCATGTCATTATGATTAATTGTGGGTAATGAGGGTCTTATGAAACCAAGAAAGAGAAGCGTTTGTTTCTCTGCAGCCACAGTTATAGCCTCCAATTTGTTTCCAAGCACTCTACAGAGGACAGCCAAAATAGAATAGGAAGTGACTCTTCTACAGCCGTCCTTTACTTCCCTGCCAGGCATTTCAGTAAATTAACAGGCAGAGACCGGTTGGGGATTTGGTGAACCTTCTCAAGCATATGATAAAGAAAAGACTTCCCAGTTCAAAGAATCTATATAAAACCAGGGTACAGGAAAGATCTGCTGTGTGTTCTGAGAAGCTAAGTGGTGCTCCAGTTCAGCTACCGATAGGACAACAGACTACAGTGAATAAAAGAATTCTTTTATGGAAGCAGCGGGTGTTTTCGTCCTTCTCTAACCTACCAGAAGGTGGTGCAAATTCACTGCTGATACAATAAAGGAGGACGTGGCTTTCTTTTCCAGCCCTACCCTGTCCAAGTACAGTAAAACAGAGAGAAAGAGAGAGAGAGAGTGAGAGTGAGTGAGAGAGAGAGAGAGAGAGAGAGAGAGAGATTTAAAAATAAATTAGACAGGAATATTTAATCTTTTTAAAAGCAAATAACTCCCCTTCAAGTTGTCTAACATCTGTCAACTTATTTCTTGCTGAGACTCAGTTGATGTGAGTCAAGCTAATAAAAAAACATGACACAAAGATTTGAAGAAGATAATTTTGAATATCTTAATGTAATAAAATTAAGATTGGGTATTTAATGGCTTAGGACAAACACTACATTAAGGAACTGGACTATGTTTCTAGTGATTCTAACAAATAGCAAAGAAGTGGTTAATTGGACAAACATTTTATTCCATTAAAGAATCATTATGGTATTTTAATATTTGGACATAAAAAAATCTTTAGGATGAAGCACTCTGACTTTTGCGCAGCAGCACATGCATTTTTGAATTGAAAATTAACCCTTCTTCCAGGAAGATAATATAGGATGTAGAGGACCCAACAAGAGTGTTTAAAACCAAACCAAACCCAAACAAAAAAACAAAACAGAAACCTTTCATTGACAACAACCAAAATAACAAAACCCTCTTCATTTGGTGTGAGGGGAGTTGCTGGAAGTAAGTCCTGGCTTAGAGCAGCTCATCAGCTGTGTGTACTGGTGCCCACGTTTCCAATAGCTAAGAGCATTTTTAGAGTTGGGACATCTACCGAAAAGGAAGAAAGTTTTAAAAAACAATTTATTGTTTCAGTAACATATCAACTGAGGGCACCATCAAAAATATTTTCGTACATTCTCTTAATCTCCAAGACCACTCTATTATATCTAAACAGAGGAGTGTTTTTGAATAAAAAGAAAACAAAACAAACAAAACCAAAACACCCCAAACCTTTTTATATAGAAAACAAAACAAAGACCCAAATGAAGGCTTGAACATTTTCGAATTAGAATTTCTAAAGAAAACGCATCCAGAGAGTGACCTCAGAGTTCTGGGTTAGTACTGATTTTTCAGCCCGAAATCGAGCATAGGTTTAACAAACGTTACCAAGGAGAACAATGTATTTTTGTTTCTAACTAAAATCTATCTTTTAAAAAATTAATTTTCTCTCTGTATTGCCGGACTACATTTTCATTTAACTTTGGTGCCGTGCCTTGTAATTAGTTTTTCTTGATCTGTTTCTTGGAAGGGGAAAAAAAAAAGTTAGGGGGAAAAAAGATAAAAAGCAAGCTTGTAGGTTGCAGTTAAAATATTTTGCTTTATCACGCCTGGCGGGAAAAGAACCAAGAACACTGAACCCAGGGCAGCAGTGAGTCCCACGCCCCGCGCTCCCGGTTCCCAAACCTCAACATCGTTGCTTAAAATCTTCCGGGCTTATTGTGAAGCCAAGGGCGCTTGGCATGGGAAGAGAGCCGCTCGTGATTTATTTGGGAGAGGGATGGGATTTTGGAAAGGAAACTGGGGGGTTTACAAGGAGGACGGGTGAGTTTTATTCAACAACTTATTCTTGGGCGTTTTCGTGGACCGGAGAGGAGTTTCGATCCCGTCTCGGGCTCACCTGGGAAGCCCCCTCCTGGCGCCCGCTTTGTTTGGCGTTCCTTTAAAGCCCGGTGTTGGCAGAGCGACCCACAATGAAACAAATTCTCATTTTATGACGTCTTTTCCCCCGTAGGAGTCCGAACAATGTTTGGGGGCTTGGCACGCATGAAGATAAAAGAATTTTATTTTAAATGCGATACATGTCAGGATTAGACAGCGCTTCCTTTCAGCTAAACTACAGAGCGAATCTTCATTTCCTGTTTCACTGCTTCCCCCGAAAGAAACTTTTCTTTTTCTTTCTTTCTTTTTTTTTTTTTTTTTTTTTTTCCTTTTCTTTCTTCCCCCCAGCAAAGAGTCGGAGAGAAAAGTGCTGGGCACAGAGCTCCCCACGCGGCCCCCGGAAAGCAGACTCAGCTCCTGATCGTTGTCAATCTTTGGGCAATGCGGGGCCTCGCAACGGCTCGGGTGTAGTGTGATTTGGGGAGGCGGCAGCCTAGTTTTGGCTTCAGTGGGCGCCTGAGCAGAGCCGGGGCGAGTTGTAAACCTTAGTGAAAGGTGCTTGTCCCCATCAAAACGTTTGGAAAGAACCGTGCGCCCCGTGCTGCCGGGCGCCTCCGCCGCGCACAGCCGCTGCCCCTGCCCCGGGACGCGTCGGGCCGCCGGGTCACCGGCTTTCCGAAAGGGACCCGGCAGAGACAAAGTGCCTTCGCTGCTGCGATCGGTTGGTTTTACTTTGCAATAAACGGCCCCTAATAGGACAGGGCGCCTGGCGGAGTGCTCCGCCCGGGGCGCGGCCTTTGTCGGCTGGCTCTGCGGGCCGCCCCGCCGGGCGCCAGGTTTTGGCGGGTGGCCCGGCCCCGCGTCCTCCCCTGCAGGCCGCGCTCCTCCTTCCCGCGCACACAGTGGTGAAAATGGACACAAACAGCATTTTGCACTTTTCCCACTTTAGCGGGAATCGGAGGAGCCGGGCGAGAAAGCCCGAAAAGGGAGGCGGTTATTTATGACCGGCGAGTTGGAGTCTGGCACCATATGGTGGGGTTTGTCAGGCCCGGCCGCTTCCCCGGTCGCCCCACCCAGCGTCCCGCAAACAGTTCCTGGTTGACAACGTCGCCTTAGCAGCCCCCGTCTTCGCTTCCAGCCCCTCTCGTATATTTTCTCCAGACGAAGTTGATAAAAGACGGACTTTAAAAAATTACTCGCAATTAGACCCAAAAAAGTCATTTGTGATCTTTGGGTATTAGCACTTAACGGCCAGTGGCCTCTCCTTTCCCTCTGGAGGAGGTCGGGGTGGGGGCGACTGGGACCAGGTGGAAGGTAGTGTAGGGTTAAGAAGCGTCAGACCTCGGAGAAGGGCCTCACTTCCTCTTCGTTTTGTAGCCCTTTGTGTTACATACGGGGGCAAGCAAGGTCTGCCAATCACTACCATTTCTCTTTCTTGTTCTATAAAGACAGGGTCGTCACAGCAACAGGGACATGACAGGCTGGTATCTCTCTCGAGCTCCAGGGGGCCCCTAATAGGATTGAAGCGAAAGATCAAGCGAATGGTTTCCTATTTTAGGCCCGTAATAACTCCCAACTGCTTGCATATACATGGGCCTTACAGTATTATGAGGCAACTTTTAATCCCAGAAAAGAGCAGCCTGTTTTCTAGCAGGGTCTATTTTTGAACACCCTATGGGATCCTCCCTCTCTCACCATCCTCCATCCTCTCCTTGAGTTTGGGGAGTCAGGGTAAGAAGGAATCCCCTCCTCGGATTTTACTTATCACCCCTTCCCCAGAAACTGAAGGTGTCATTTCTTTTCACTAATTCATTTTACCAGCTCAAAGTAAATACTCCATTTGGAGGAAACAAAGACCCCCCTTTTTGGTATTCTGTTGAAGTCCCTGGGTGAGATCAGAAGTTTCCATATCTTTTGGAGAAATTGGCCTTGGATGTACTTTGGCCAGACATCTCCCCCCACCTCTCCAACACACATACCTACAAAACCACAAAGCAACCTAAGGAGGAGTGAGAAGGTTTCTTTCCCCCAGGCCATTTATGTTCAAAACGAAATGTGAGGTCACATGGGTGTGGGGAGTGCGTGTGCTGGGTGGGTGTCCTTTATATGTGTGTTTGTGGAGCAGACAGAGGAAATAAATGAAATGCGTGGGACAAGAGGAGCGGTTTGTTTTCACCCCCAAGACCTGGGGAAACCCATCAAAAGAGACTGACTTCAAAAAACCGAGAATGCCTGGGAAATCTGAATGCAAACAGCCTTGGAATAATCAGCACCACCAACATCTGTCACCACAGCTGTTTCTTTTCTGGTTGGCGAGAGAACCTGTTTCTCTCCCGTGGGTTGGCAATGAACTCCAAGTAACGGGCCCAGGGTCTTTCTCTTCCAAACAGAATCCTCCAGATCTCTGTTGACTTAGCCTGCTTAAAAGTAGAACACAATACAGAACAAAACAAGCATAATATTGCCACTTTTTAGGTGAAAATAAGTAGCCTGGTAAAGCAGGTTAGAAAGAATTATTCTTGACCTGTGGTCACAGATGGGGAAACTGAGGCCTGGGGACAGTCTTTGAATTTTCAAATTGATATCTAGTAAAGAATCAGAATTGATAAATCCAGTCCTCAGCTCTTGGAAAGCACTCCGTTAAAAACAAAAAAAAAGTTGTATCTTTTCTTTTCATTCAATTGACAGATCATTATTGAGCTTATGGAATGTGGAAGACAAAATGCTTTGTTTTGCAGCGGGGAGAGAATGAAATATCGTCCCTGCCCTAAGAGAATATGTCTTCTGGGAGGGGCACCGTGACAAGCAAGGACGTAGATACCAGAAAGTGCATGGTTACAGCAATGTGGTGGCTTGATCTGAGGTTATGGGAGGGAAGTCTGACAAGGGAACAAGGACACGTAATGTCTGGCTGGAGTAAGGAGCAGAGATTTCATGGAAGAAGCAGTAGCATTTGCCTAGGAGTTGAAGGTTGGTTGAGATTTCTGTGAGTGGAAGTGGGAGAAAGGCATTCAAATGCAGGGAACAGCATGAAATCCGGAGGGAACAACAAATTAGTTTTTTTCACAGGATGGAGGGAGATAGAGCAGGAATGAAAGAGGAGAGAGATAAAGGCAGGCTGACTTGCCTGTGGATGAGGGGAGCCCCAGAGTGACAGACCTAGGGGGCATTTGTAAAAGGTGAATCAGGGGCTGATGCCCAGGAAAGATTTGGGGTTGTGGAGAAGGCCTGGATTCTGAGATCCCAAGTGGGAGGCTATGGTGGTCATGAGGAGTGAAGGCTGCTACAGGCCAGTGGCATTGGGATGGAGAGAAAGAATGATTTGGTAAGATTTGATGGTCAAAGCACATGGAGCTCAAAGCAGAGAGGCAGGTCAGAGGTGACCAGGCCTTCAAACCTGGGTAACCAGAGAATAAAAGACAGCCTCATTATATGCAAGAAATTAAAATAGCATTTAAGGCTGGGCGCAGTAGCACACGCCTTTAATCCTAGCACGTTGGGAGGCCAAGGCAGGTAGATCATGAGGTCAGGAGATTGAGACTATCCTAGCTAACACAGTGAAACCTTGTCTGTACTAAAAAACAAAAACAAAAACAAAAAAACAAAAAATTAGCTGAGTGGGGTGGCACGTGCCTGTAGTCCCAGCAACTCGGGAGGCTGAGGCAGGAGAATCACTTGAACCCAGGAGGCAGACGTTGCAGTGAGCCAAGATTGCACCACTGCACTCCAGCCTGGGCAACAGAGTGAGACTCCATCTCAAAAAAAAAAAAAAAAAGGAAAGAAAAAAAAGCTTTTAAATCTACCATTACATTCATTGCAGTAGTGTTTAAAACATTGAACACTTCATTATAACAGAGAAACTCAGACACCAACATTGGCGAGCTTTCTTCCAATGTTGAAGAGCTTTCTTTGTCAAAGCTGGGCACTTGGCCTCATGGTTGAGCTTCAGCCAGACTTAGAAAGCCAGCATCCCAGTGCTCAGTGACTTTGTAGGGTGGACAGAAAACCAGCTTGCTGAAGCTATATTTTCCCCAAGACACAGTACTCGTCCTTAGCATTTGTTACCATTTTTATACCATTACTGAGAAAGAAAACTGGAGAAAGATACCCCAGAGGCATTTTCTCTGCAACTGCCAGGCAGTGAGGAAATGTGCCAGTGATGAAACTGATCTGGCACTTGTTTACTTTTCGGTTGCATCCAGTGTCTGCTTAAGAATGTTCTGATGGGCAGATACCTAGATGATCACACAGCAAATGCAAGCCAGAAAGGTGATAAATAGTGAAAAGGGCACCAGACTGGGCATGTGGGTTGGGAGTTCCCTTCCTGGTCCTGCCTACTGGCTTGTGTGGCCTCATCCATGCAGTGGCACTCTCTGGCCTAGTTCCCCTCCTGAAAAACGAGGTGAGTTGGGTGATTTTAAAGGTTCTTCCCAGCTCTGTGTGAGTGGATCAGTGATGTGCCTCTTTCTTTGGATTTCCCCAACACTTTTTTCTTACATTCTGTGTCGTGCTTTGCATGTGCAAACAGAAAGGATATTTATGTCAGATGATTTAGACCTTACTCTGGTTTTTAATAACTTTATTGGCATTGAACTTTATTAATATTTTTAAAGCATCATTCTATCCATTCTCCCTTGATCCACAAAAGTGCCATGTAAAGTAAGTAAGCCAGGAGTTTTATTCCCAAATGTACAGCTAACGATAATAGTGATGATTTCTATTTATAGATTGCCTACCACGTGTCAACATATGCCTTATATTGAACGTCTCACTTAATCACCACAATCTTGTAGGTATTGTACAGATAAGGAAGCTGAGACTTGTAGGGGCTGGGCCTCACTGAATGCCTCCAGCTCCCTGACGGCTGAGTCAGGATTTCAATCCTGGTCTATCAATTCCAACTCTATGCTCTCTAAGACCTTTGGAGGTTGTGCAAGGGTTGTCAACTGTCTTCCTCTGCTACCCAATATTTTTTGTGGGCATTTACCCTCTGTATCATCAGAGAAAACTGTTGGCCAGTGTGGGCCTCCATTTGCTTTGTGGCCTTCCATGGCCTCCCCATGTGAAATATAAGGCCTAGATTTAAATCAGGCAAGCTGTTGACAAATGTCTATCAAGCACCCAGTATGTGTCTTACAGTCTACCACAGGCTTTGGAACCCTGAAGAAGTATTAGAAATGTCCCCTTCCGTCCGAATTTCACAATCTGAGATGAAGAAACTAATTGAGCCAGTAAAACATCAGTGAGTGAGCAGTGTTCTGTGTTATCATGGAGACCACCAAACTTTATGGAAGGCTCATTCTTCTCCCACTGGGGCCTGGACTGATTGGCTTAATTCTCATGACAAGCTTATTTGATGGCTGCTACACAGTGAGAGCCTGTTGACAAAAATCTACAACCAACATACTGGTCCAAAGCAAAGACAGTTGGGGAACTTGTTCTTTGTGTAGTGGCTTCTTTGTCCTGGCCTTTGATTTGTTTCCTGGTATTTTAGCCCCGGAATTAATAGGTAAGCCAAACAGACCCAGTTCTGGCTATTATTGCATACTAATAATGGCTCAAAACAGTGGCTTGAAGCAACACACATTTATTCTGCTTTTGAATCCGAGGGTCAGCTGAGCTCTGTGAGGCAGTTCTTGCTTGGGGATCCTTAGACACTTGTAATCAGATGGTTCTGGGACTGAGGTCATCTAGGAAGCTTCTTCACTCATGTGTCTGGAGCCTGGACTGGGAAGACTCAGACAGCTGGGATCTCTTGGGCATGTCTATCTAGGTGGCCTCCTCATGTGGTCTCTCTGTAAAACCATGAGAAGGCCCAGGAAGGCTCTCAGTGGCCTTGTTTGGGTCCTGTGCCCATTCTTGAACCCATCACTGTGGCCAGAGGGAGTTGTGCTTTGATTGGCCAGACCTGGATTATGTTTTTACCCTGGGTTAACTCCACCCAAACTACTTAGACTGAATGTGGGAAAACGATGACTACCAAGGGAAAATTGAAGTGAGGATGGATGATGGAAAAGCAAGGCTAGCTGAGGTCCACTGGAGTTCCTTGTTTCTTGCTGGTACTCATAGATGTTTGTTGATCACGGTATTGGATGGGGATAAGTCTCATACCCCTTGCCCTGAGATGCTGAGGCCAATGGCTTCTCTGCCTAGACTAGAAGCTACACATAGTCCTGTAGCCTAGGGGTTGGGGCAGCGGGAAGCTTGGGGATTTTATGAACCTACACTTTGGCTAAAGTTGCATTTTCCTACATGTGTACCTTTACTTATGCCATCTTCTCCCCTCAGCGTGGTCTTTCTACCACGTCTACCATTTTAAATTAAATTGTACAATTTGTAAGGCCCGATGTAAGAGCGCACTAGCTAAAGATGAGCTTCTCATCCTCCAGTCTCTGTGGCCTTGCTATGCAAAGTGGGGCCTGAGCACCAGCAGCATCAGCATCCCTTGGAAACTTGTCAGGAGTGTGGTCTTACTATGTATCTCAGAGCTACTGAATTAGAACCTGCATTTTAACATGATCCCAGGTGGCATGTGGGCACAGCAAAGTCTAGGCAGCACCATGCCAGAGCAGCAGTTCTCTGAGTGGGATCCGGGAAATGCTGAAGGTCTCTGAGACCCCTTCAGGGGGTCCGAAAGGTCAAACAATTTCCATACTAACACTAAGATTGTTTTTCTTTTCTCACTTTCATTCTTCCACGAGGTTCCAGGGGAGTTTCCCAGAGGCTCTGTGACCTGTGAGAACTAAATCCCTTTGATGGCTGATAGACTGTATGCTTTTGTGTTCTTATGTCTAAAATATTGGTTTAATTTCTGCTGTGATACATATAGCTGGGTGCAGTTATTCACACCTGTAAGTCCAGTACTTTGGGAGGCCAAGCAAGTGGGTCACTGGAATTTAGAAGTTCAAGACCAGCCTGGGAAAAATGGTGAAACTCTGTCTCTACAAAAAAATTCAAAAATTAGCCGGGCGTGGGGGTGTATACCTGTAGTGCCAGCTACTTAGGAGGCTGAGGTGGGAGGATTGCTTGAGCTGGGAGGTTGAGGCTGCAGTGAGCCATGATTGTGCCACGGTACTCCAGCCTGGGAGACAGAGCGAGACCCCGTCTCAAAAAAATTAATCATAAATAAATAAATAACAAATAGACATATGGTCAGGTGTGGTGGCTCACGCCTGTAATCCCAGCACTTTGGGGGGTCAAGGCTGGCAAATCACTTGAGCCCAGGAGTTTGAGACCAGCCTGGGCAACATGACGAAGCCCCATCTCTACAAAGATTACAAAAATTATCTAGGCATGGTGGCATGTGCCTGTGGTCCCAGCGACTTGGGAGGCTGAGGTGGGAGGATTGCTTGAGCCTGAGAGGAGGAGTCACAGTGAGTCAAGATCATGTCACTGCACTCCAGCCTGGGCGACAGAGCGAGGCCCTGTCTCAAACAAATAAACTCTCTCTCTCTGTGTATATATATTTATATATGTCTATATATTATGTATTTATATATGTTTACATATAAACATATATAATATATATTTAATATATATTTATATAAGTATATAATTGATTTTATATAATATATAAACTGTTTTCTATATAAACATATTATATTGTTATGTATTATATGTTTATATATTTATATACATAAACATATGATCATATTGTATAATAGTATATTTTATATATTTATATAAAATAATATATTTATATATTTTTATGTGTATTATAGAAAGATATAAACCACATAATTTTTAAGAGTGTAAAGGGATTCTGAGACCAAAACATTTGAGAACTGCAGCTCTTGATCCTTCTGTCTCTGGCTAGGCTTCCAGCACTGAGCACAGCCCGCTAAAGGCATTGAATGAGATCAACCTATACCTCCTTAGCCTTGAGGACAAGGAGAGGCTCCAGGGGTCACCCCCACCCACCCTGGGCATCAAGCTCTATGTAATCCACTTGCCAGGCTCATGGCTAGACACACAGCTCCTGAATATATATTTGCTGAAAACTTTGACAATTATGAAGTTTTTTGGGGGGTATAAAAAAATTCAGATCCCCCAACCCCTTCCCTTTGTCCTTTAATTTATGACACTTTTCAGTGTTCAATTCACACTGCTCAAACAGGAGCTCTTGCTCCCATTTAAAGAAAAGCAACACAGGTTAAGAAAGGACTTGTCAACGTCATGGAGTAAGCCAGTGCCATTTAGGACCTGGGTTTCAAAATCCCTAGAGCAACTCCTTGTTGCTACACTATGGGTCTAGGAAAGGTCATAGATGAGCCCAGGGTGTTCCGATGCCTCACTGCTGAGAATGGCTGAAACATCAAGTAGTGGTTGAGCCAGCCGGCCACTCCGGGGCCAGGGATGCAGTGCGGGGAATGTGGGTGTGACTGGGACTTGCCTGCTCCTGCTGGACTGTACTCATCCCTACCATGGTTTCCATGAGTCCCATACTGGGCTGGTCCTGTACTTGGGAATCTCAGTTCTTTCCCTCAGCAGCCTGAAGAAATCCTCACTCTCGTTATCCTGACTGTTCCTATGAGGAAATGGAGGCTTTGAGAATAACTTGCCCAAAGTCCCAGCGGATAAATGGCAGATCTTGCCTTTGAAGACCTGCTTCTCTCCTTCTGCCAGAATCCCTCTGGCTCTCTTTCTCTATACCTTTACTTCCCTGAGGATCTGATTTATGATCTCCATAGTGCTTATTCATCAGTCCGATCAGAACATTGAGAAGGACTATTCTAGAACTGTCTTTTGGAATCAAAACCCTATTCAGGTTGGACTGAAGCTCCCCTTTCTCCCTCCCTCTTCCTTCCTCTTCTCCTTTCTCTCCTTCTCTCTCTCCCTCTTACCCCTCCTCCTCCTCAGTAGCTCTTGGAACCCCAGGAAATGCCTTGTAAGAGGATGGACTCTCCCCGTTCTAGGGCTAAGAGCCTGGTGGTTGTGTAGGGCAGAGAGGTTCTTGTAAAAGGCAGCATCTCCCATCCCCCGATGCCTGCCCTGACACACTCGGCAAAGAAGCGACGAGGGGATTGATTCTCCAGGGTCTCCCACCCTGTAAAGGGCAACTTCACACTTCTGCCCCCAAGGCACTTGAAATATCACATTCAAAATCCACTGGCTGTTTCTAGGGCCCACTCCATCCAACGTAAACTGTTCATTATCCAGCGATAGGGGCTCAGGTGGGGGTCCAGGGTGCTATGGAGAAGTGAGCTCATTGAAATCCGGATAATCCCCAAACCTCATTTTCCCTACTGCATACGACTGCCTCTGCCCTGCCCCCTTTTACCAGAGCGGCCAAGAAGCCACTGGACCGCTTTGCCTGGTGCTCCTTTTATCTTCCTGGCCCGAGGGGGCCATGGGCTAATGATCAGTGAAATCAGGAAAGGCCGAGAGGCCCAGCTAATCCACAAATTGGATCATCCGTCCCTGAATAATCAAGAGTTGCTGGCACAAAAGTTGGTTTCTCTCTTTGATCATCAGCACGCACAGGACACACCTACATTTGCTTCCTGTGGGAGTCCTCTGGGGAATTCGAAGCTGGTTCTGTTTGGCCAGATACAATTCAAATGCAGGACTAAAAAATCCCAGTGTCCCAGTGTCCCTAGGGACTGTTTTAATGTGACAGTGAGGAGAGAATTGAAATTCTAAAGAGGTTGTGTAAACTCTCGAGATCTGATGAGCCAGTTCCATTCTATGTTGTAGACACTTCTCCACCAAGAGGGGGGATTTAATCATATGTAAACCTTATCATGCCATATCTAATGTTGTATATCTTAATAATAGTGATACATTGCAGTGATGCTGACAAGAATAGTTCAGGCATCCACTGCTTTAAGAAAACCTGAGGTACAGAAACCATACTTCTGGAAGAAAAAAGAAGAATGGTTTGTCATTATTTGTGTTCCAAGATGTATTTTTTTCCCCCTTTAACTAAGGCTTTCTTTTAGATTCTTTTAAGTAGCAAGCATATCAGTGACTTTCAGGTGATTGAACTGATAAAAACTGCATTTACACACAAGTTTTCATGTATGGGTTCATGTGGTATATGCAACTGTGTTAACAATTTTTAATGATCGTTAAGGAGCATCCACCTACATCTGATCTTGGCCAAAAAGCTGAACCTGATAGATGTCCTCTTCTCAGGCTAGGAAATTCCCATGCACCATGACATTCTGAGAGTGGGTTCTGAAGTAAAGGGAAACTGAGAATTTGGTTAGGAAATTTTTTAAAAGAGGAAACATTTTAAAAGAAGAGAAGTGTTCCCATGTTACGCCTTTGCAATGGCATGAATCCTGGACTCTCTTTGGACTCAGATAGACATGGCATTGAATTCCGACTCTGCCACTTATGGACAATGTTATTTACTGTTTCGGAGCTTCAGTTTCTACCTATGTTTCCACATCCTTCTCAAAACCCTCTCATACTTTTCCTTCTCAAAACCCTCTCACACTTTTCCTTCTCACCCAGAACAACATCTAAAAGGCCTCATCACAGCCTGTAGGACCCTCATGATCTGGCTGCTGATAATCTCTTTGTTCTCTTGTTCACCAAACTTTCACAACCCAGCCCAGCAAAGCTCACTTCTGCCCCAGGACGTTTGCACATGGTCTTTCTGATCCAGGGAAGCTATTTCTCGAGGCCTTTGCATGGCTCCCACTCTTAAACCTCATTCAGTTCCTTGCTCAAATGTTATCTTCTGAAATATTGTCTTCCTGGCCACACATCCTCAGGTCCCTCTCTGGGCCCTCTGCAGGCTTGATTTCACTTCACAGCACTTATTGCCTTATATATATCATATTTATTCCTTTGTTGATTAATTTCTTGTCTGTATTTGTTGACAAAAATGTAAGGTCATGAGGCAGGAGCTTTGTCTTATTTGTCCTTGTGTTCCCACTACCTAGGACTTTGCCTGCACCTGGTATAGACACCTAATGATAGTAGACTGAATCACCTTGGGAACTGGTGATCATAAGATGTTCCAGGATTAGTAACCATGTGAGTGAAGCCTGGCAAGCGCAAGTAAACGATAAGTACTATTATTGTCGCTAATATTATGAGCACAAGGCCTAGTAAACACGTTCTTTGTAAATACTTGCTGAATCTGTTGGACTTGAAGGGCTCAAGGGACATATAATGTGATGGCAGGTCAATTCCTCTTAATGAACACAGCCTCAGGAACCGGTGTTTCTGAAGTACCTGTCAAGACCCCCTCCTCCTGCTCAAGGGTCTAAAACTCAAAAGCTTGCAGGGGGTAGACAGATAATATAAACAACTGAAGCTGTTTGAGTGGGAGTTGTTGAACTGGAAAGGCCATGTTCAACTCCAGGTAGACACAGGGTTGCCAGAACTCTTGCTTTTTCAAGAGAAATTAGAAATCCAGAATTTTTTTTTTTTTTTTTTTTTTTTTTTTGAGATGGAGTCTGGCTCTGTGGCCCAGGCTGGAGTGCAGTGGCCGGATCTCAGCTCACTGCAAGCTCCGCCTCTTGGGTTTACGCCATTCTCCTGCCTCAGCCTCCCGAGTAGCTGGGACTACAGGCGCCCGCCATCTCGCCCGGCTAGTTTTTTGTATTTATTCAGACTTTTATATAAAATCTTATTTTAAAATGTTGGTTACTGACATATTTTGGATGCTTGTTCCCTCCAAATCTCATGTTGAAATGTGATTTCCAATGTTGGAGGAGGAGCCTAATGAGAGGTGTTTTGGTCATGGGGGCAGATCCCTCATGAATGGCTTGGTGCCTTCCCTTCAGCAATGAATGAATTCTTGCTCTATCAGTTTACATGAGAACTGATTGTTAAAAAGAGGCTGGTACCTTCCCTCTCTCTCTCTTGCTCCTTCTCTCACCAAGTGACACACTGGCTCCCCTTCCCTTCCACCTTGATTAAATGCTTCCTCAGGCCTCACCAGGAGTGGATGTTGGTGCCGCGCTTCGTGTACAGCCTGCAAAGCCATGAACCCTCTTTTATTTGTAAATTACCTAGTCTCAGGTATTCCTTTACAGCAACACAAAATGGACTAATACAGTTACTATTTTGGGTGTTGACAAGAGCACCTCCATGTTTGGAGATCCACTAGAAGGCCTCATAGAACTCAGCATTTATTTGTCATCACTTCTAAGTTTTACTACAATGAGGTAGGAGTACACAGACAGATCACAGGGGGAAAGACATAGGCAGAGCCTGGGGGAATCCATGCACAGTCTTCCTTATGTTCACTCCCTCCTAGAGGGCTCACACACCGCCCACTTTTCCCCAAGCAGCAAAAATGTAGCAACATGTGTGTGATGTTTCAGCCCAATGAAGTCCATTAGAGATTCCTTGCCCAAGCTTTTTATTGGGGGCTGTTCACTCTGCCAGCATGTACTAAAATTCCAGACTCCCAGGAGGAAAGCAGATGTCCAGCATAAACCCCATTGTGATAAGAATGTCACAGGAAGCCACTCTTATCAGTTAGAGAATGTTTTACTTCCATGTAAGGAACTGTTTACCAGCCAATTTCCAAGATGCCTGTCGAAGGCCACCCTTGCAAGTAGACCTTTCCAAGGAGAGCAATTTCAGGCCTTCTATGTCAACTCTGCACAGTTACTAAATGAAAAAATTGTAATTATTCATTGTAAAATTTTACATATGAATAATTGTAATTATTTTACATATGAATAATTGTAATTATTCATATGTAAAAATATTTTATTAAGAAACATTTCCAACACATACACACAAAAAGAAAGCGCTATCATGAACCTCCATGAACCCATCACTTAGCTGTGTCAACAAACATGTACCTGCGTTGACTCATCTGTGTCCCCATGTCCCCATCCACTTCCCTTGAATATTTTGAAGCAAATTCCAGAAATTGTATTCCATCTGTAATAGTTCAGCAGATATCTCCAAATGATGAGGACTCTTTACAAATGATTTGGAGTGTATGCTGTCGGAATGTAGCCTCTGCCCTAGCCGCATGTCAGGAATCATTTCCAAATGACAATTCTCGGTCCCCTGGCTACTCTGCCAGACTTTTCTCCTGCCATCACTTCCTTAAAGACTCAAGCCTGAGGGGAAGGTGAGAGAGCACATTTTCTGGAGTGGCCCCGTGCTCCAGGTGATCAGGGATGGACAGCCTGGTGGCTGCAAGATGTTTGCATTACTGGAATGATACTAGTGGCTGTTGGAGTAAGTGATACAGGTTTCTTTGGCTTGACCATAAGCTGCTGGAGGGCAATTGTTGTACCTGCTTTTATTTAGCTGTCTTCAGTGGGGCCCAGAAGAGGCTCCATGTTTACAGAACCTAGAAAAGAAGTGACATCTGGGCCTTAGCAGGGGTACAGAGAACCGGAGGTGAGAGCAGCCACTTCCTGTGAACTAAGCTTTTCTTTCTGAATATTCCTGCCATTTGTGCCAAGAGATACGGCAAACAAAGAGGTGAGCACTGGACAGGAAGTCAGTGCTCACCTGACTAGGTAAGTACCTTTGGCCCAATCACTTCATTTCTCCAGCCTTAGTTTTCTCAGTCGTAAAAGTATGGGGTCATTCATTCATTCATTCCTTCACTCACTCTACAAGCATTTATCATATGTTAGGTTCTGTGCTAGGTACTGTGGATATGAAGATTTAAAACTTTTTTAAGGTTCTTGCCCTCAAGAAGCTTACATTCCAGTGTAGGAAAAATATGCAGGCACACACAGATAAATATATCAAGAATCCGACGTGATAAGTTATGTAAGAAATGCAGTGTTTTAAGAGTTAGGTATTCATTATCTACTGAGCTCTCACTATGTACCAGCCCTGACTGTAAACACGTTGTGCCTACCCAAGCCTCACAGTGAACTTGCAAGGGAGATATTACTATTCCTGCCCTTTCTGGCCCTTTCCCCACACCAATTTTGGTTCAGACAGTTGAGTCTTGGAGAAGTTCAATAAGCTTCCTAAGGTCACATGGCTAATAAGAGTCTAAACTCCCATTTCACACCCAGATTTTCCTATCAGACTCCTTGGTATTTGGCAGTACCTTCCCTGGAGGGATGAACCTGGATGCCCTGTTGACTTCAACAACCTGTGATTCTGACTCTTTATATGTTAGACATGAGTTAGGACGTGTCTTGGGTTGGGTTCCCAAGAGGCAGACCCTGAGATTTGAGTGTTAGTGGTCCGTTAAGGAAGTGCTCCCAGGAGAAACTGGGAAGGGAGTTTTGGGAAGCAGGACAGGGAAGGGGAAGAAATTTAGCAAGGGTATGATTTCAGGAAAAATTCTGCAAAGGGTAGCTACAGCCTGATCCCACAGGGGACGTCTGGAGCATGTTGGACCTCAAAGTCATTGCAAACAGAGGCCAGGGTTCTGGGCTTTCAGTCTCTGCACCTGTCAGCCGCTGGCTAAAGGCTGCCCCCAAGGGGACACTTCCAGTTCTCTGGGTGCTCAGGCAGTGTGGCTCTGGTACCCAGGATAGTCCTCTGAATAAAAACCATAGGTACAGGTAGTTAGAAAAGTACACTGAAGCTCAGGAAAGGGATGCACAGAAAAAAGGGGTACAAGAGGATCTAGGCAGAGCTGCTCACAGTGTCCAGCACAAAGGAAGAAGGAGGCTTCTTGGGCCATCAAAACACACAAAATAGTTATTGCAAATATGGAGATGGTTTGACATTGTCTCAATTTTCTCTTGCTTTGCCAATATTCAACTCCCTGCAGGATTTCTAAGAGCTATGGGTGGCCTCAAGAACACCTGTGGAGAAATGGAATGAGGAATTTTGGGCTTTCTTCTTGGCTGGTTGGAGTCTTCAAAGGAACCCTGGGCTGAGAGTCCTTGGGTCCAGTGCTAGCTGTCACTATGACTGTGGGCGTGACCCTGAGCAGGTCACATTATGCCTCCCATCTCACCAGTCAGGATAATAATCCTGTCTATCCTTTCCCAGGCATGTAGTGAGGGAAAAATGAGGTCACAGATGAAAGAATGCTCTGGGAAGTAGAAAGCATTAAATGAGGACAAAGTGTTGTCTTAATGATATGACAACTGGGCTATGAAGGGAAACATATAAATGCCAGGTATTTATTATCTCAACCAGCATTTGGATTAGTGTTATTCTTTGTACCAACTGTAAGCCTGATTGTCAGTGTTGGAAAAGTCTCACCACCCCAGTTTATGAGACCTCAGGGGTTAAGAACTGCAAGGATCCAACTTACAAAGTTGGAAGGAAGAGTCCACACAAGACCACACCCATTTCTTTGTGTGTGTGTGTGTGTGTGTGTGTGTGTGTGTCTGTGTGTGAGATAGGGTCTCTCTCTGTCAAAGACTGGAGTGCAGTGGTGTGATTGTGGCTCACTGAAGCCTTGAACTCTTGGACTCAAGCCATTCTCCCACTTCAGCCTCTCGAGTAGCTGATACCACAGGTTCATGCCACCACAACTGCTAATCTTTTGATTTTTTGTAGAGATGGGATCTCACTATATTGTTCAGGCTGGTCTTGAACTCC
Source organism: Macaca thibetana thibetana (assembly GCF_024542745.1). Lineage (NCBI taxonomy): Eukaryota > Metazoa > Chordata > Mammalia > Primates > Cercopithecidae > Macaca > Macaca thibetana. The sequence continues at coordinate 115,663,937 of NC_065589.1, forward strand.
TGGGCTCAAACAATCTTCCCATCTCAGCTTTCCAAAGTGTTGGGATGACAGACATAAGCCACTGTGCTCAGGCTACTCTCACTTCTGACATCAACTTCAAGTTCAGGGGTTTGCCAAAACCATCCTCGGTTTGATTTACCAGAAACACTCATAGCACTACATAAATGCTGTTATACTCCTGGTTGCAGTTTATTACATGGAATGGGCACAGGTTAAAGCCAACCAAAGGAATACATGCATAGGGCAGGCTCTAGGAGGGATCCAAATGCAAAACTGTCTTGTCTTCAGGACATTCTCCTAGTATCCATGCTAGTATCCATGTGATGATTCACACAGAGTATTGACAACTTGGGAGGATGACCCCTGCCTCAGTGTCCAGAGTATTTATTAAGGTTTCATGATACAAGTGTGAATGATTATTTGCCTTTGTGTTTGAACTAAATCTCCAGCCCTCCTTCCCCAGATGTCCGGCTGATATCATGTGGCCCAAGGAACACGTGAGTCACTTCGTTGGCAGAAAGTATCAGGTGTGATCCAAGGGGACCCCTTGAATAGCAAAGATACTCCTTTCACTTGGGAAATTCCAAGAGTTTATGGGTTACCTCCTAGGAGCTAGGAACATAGCCAGATCTCTCACTGGGGAAATCCAAATTCTTTCTTACACACCTCCACTCCCTCTAAGTTATCTTTCCAGACATAGCTCCAGTTCTTCCTTCCAGGGCTTTTATTAGCCTCTCTTTTCTCTAATCTTCCATGGCACTGATTGTTGCTAATACATAGAGAGGAATGGTTGTTAGAGCTCTAGACTTTGGGCAGATACTTGAGTTCAAGTTCAAACTATGTTACTTCCCAGGCTGTGTGACCTTGGGCAAATTACTTAACCTTTCAGAGTCTCCATAAATGTTAATTATTATTTTTATTTTTCTAATTAATCACATGCTATTTACAACTTACATGGTATTTGTAGGATGGATTGACCTTTATTTTGTACTATTATTTAAACCTCTTTAGGTCTTAATTTCTATGTTGCAAACTCTTTGAGTGAAGGGATGTTAGCACATTTTAAGGCTGAGACTAAGGCCTTGAGGATACAGAGATGAACAGCACACTTTTATCCTCCAGGAACTCTTGATTTTCTGGGGGTAGGAAGGAGACAGGTGGACTGTTAATTATAGTGTAGTGTGATTTGTACTGAGACAGAGGTAAACAGAAGGTACTTTGGGATCATGGAGGAGGACTGGGGTGGATTGGTGAGAGAGGAAGGTCAGAAAGTCTCCCCGAAGGAGGTCACACTTAAGCTGGACTCTTATTATATTATTGGGATTCTCAAATCTTGGTGTGTTTTATAAGCATTTTGGGAGCTTGTTAAAAATATAGATATTAGGGCCCAGCCCAACTTACTGACTCAGGGTATACTCAGAGGGATGGGGCCCAGTCATCTGTTTTTATGTTGTTTGGTTGTTTGTTTTGAATTTGCCTGACTCTTGTAGGTACTTGTGTTTTCAAGGTCAGTAGGGAATGGCAAACTTTGTTCTGATACTTGTTAGAAAATAAACTACTGACTTTAGCAAGCTCATTTCATTATTAAAATCAGCAACATTTGGGAAGTTTAAACCAGGAGTCCGATTTGGGAAAGGGTTTTTGGCAAATGGCAAGAAAGATTAGTGACTACAAGACTTCACAATTTGACTTTAGAATGTCAAGGAGGAAAGGGTTGTTAGGGATTGTCTGGCACAACATCATGTAAACTCTGTTCTGTGAAGTCCTGTGGGGTCCCATGGAGCTGCCTTAAGGGTTACCTAGCTGTGTGGGGTAGAATTTTAGACCTCTTTCATAGCCCATGGCCCCTTTCAACCAGAGGAACTCTGCTGCTTTTGGTTTTATTTGTTGTCCTTGGAATTGTTTTCTTTTGCAGAAAATGTTCTGAGACAAAGAACAGCTTCATGTTGCAAATGGAGACAGTGAGACTCAGCAGGAAGTCTCTTGCCCAATAGACACAGAGAGATTCAGTGGGAAATGCCTCACGCAGTGGACACAGGGAGACTCAGTGGGAAGTGCCTTGCCCAATGAACACAGGGAGACTCAGTGGGAAGTGTCTCACCCAGTGGATACGGGGAGACTCAGCGGGAAGTGTCTCACCCAGTAGACACAGGGAGACTCAACGGGCAGTCTCACCCAAGTTGTTCAACTCTTACTGCCTCAGTGTGTGCTGGAACTTGGGTCTGACGCCCATGTGTCACTCTCGCTGCAGTGCTGTCCAGCCTCAGCTCCATCGGGAGTGATCCGGCATAGGTACTTCTCAGCATTGCAGACGTGATGTGTGTAAAGGCAGGAAGGATGCCTGGTCTGAATACGCTCATGAGCCACTGCATCCTCAACCTAATAGGCCAAACTCACAAAATCGTATATATTTGCTTCGTGGAGAAAAGTCCTTAGAATCACTTCGTGGTTGCCTTCCTGTGGGGACAGGGCATGTAACAGAGGTTCCTGAGGCATGACAGGAGCCCAAGCTAGTTCAGGAGAGAAGTCTCTCAGGTACTTCAATGCGTCTTGTTGGAATGCTGGGTTGACAGCTAAAATGACCAACAAATGACTATGAGACACTGAGGAAATTGACAAGCATTTGGGCCCTGAAACACCTGCTCAGGTGATGTGGGCCCTGGGGCCATGGAGGGTGGGTGGTAATGTGTTACACATGTTACATAGTGGCTGTTGTTTGAAAGAAATGGGGCTAAAAATTAGGACGTGAGTGAGTCTGGCTTGGCTCTTGCTCACCTCCCAACCTGGAACAAGTCTCCCGAGCTCTGTGAGGTGAGCTCTATAGTGAGTTCCAAAAGGCAAGGACTGAATTTTATCTATAGCATCCAGCAGAGTGCCCAGCAAGTTAAGTGTTCGAAATCTTGAGTAAACAGGGTTTAGGGGTGCCTTTGGGCCACGGCTCAGTATAAGAATAACCCCCTACTTTGCTCCTTCTTGAACTGCCTCTCCCAGTCACTGGAACTCCCCTTTCTCTCCTCTTACCCCCTCCCTGAAAATATACCATCTCGCCCACCTTTTCGGCCCTCCTCTTTTCCCCACTGAGGATGTGATTGTTATGTGAATGAAAAAAGTATAGGTTATGGGAGAGAGCGAAGGGCTGCCTGGATTCTATCCAGTATACAGGCTGCTGCTGGGAAGAACACGATGCATGTGTCCTGCGTGTTCACCAAAGTGCTGTGCCCAGATGAAGGTGCAGAAGCTCCAGCCCAAGGGCCATATAATACTTGACAAACAGACCCTCAAAACCTCTGGTATGCTAAACACCTTGGGGCAATGGACAGAGAAATGTGATACCTTTTCCTCCAAAGGAACACAGGCACTGGAAGAGCTATTCTATCATAGAGACAACAGTATAAGAAGTGCCATGTGGTGGAACATGAGTCAGTAGGCATACAGAGGGTGGCCTGACTGTCTGAGACCGCATCCTGGAAAAGAAGTGTCCTCTTCTTGGTTAGATTGGCAGTGGAACCGCACCTTCCTAGGGCTACTATGTACCATGGAGCAGGTTGTTCACTGGACATGCTGTCCAGCTGCGGGATAATAAATGCTGTAATGCCCATGCTCCTTCTGGAGAGTTATGCACTCTAGCAGGGCTACACAAGGGCACTGTGAGCTCACAAGACATTAGGTGTCAGCCACAGATGTACCTGCCTTCTGCAGAATTGAGAGGCAGAGCTGGGCTCTCTGGCCTTTCATCCTCTATCCCTCACTCCTGGGCAAGAATCAGGGGGCAACAGACCCTCACGTTTCCATGTAGGGTGGCTCTAAAATACGTTTGGGTCATGAATCCCTTCAAGGATCAGATGAAAGCTTTGAACCTTCCCCATCACCCACAAAGGCACATTCCCACATTAGCTTGCATGAAATGGCAAGATAATTTATTTATCGGAAATCCATCAATAGAGTCTTTTCCAGAGATTACTCCCTATGGTCAAAGACCTTGGCACTAAAATAGTAGTGGTCTTCTGCTCTGGCCCACGCGAGAGGAATGAATCACCTGACTAATGGAGGATTCCCACTGATCAGTGTTTCTTGTTAAGTGGAGCTAATTTATTGAAAAGCTGGAGCAATGGGCATTTGACTTCTTTCTTCTCTTTGTACACTGGGCAGTCTGAGGTAGCCATTCTGGGTGTGTGTGTGTGTGTCTTTGGCAATTCCAAACTCTCCCTCTGGTGGGCTGTTCCTCAAAATACAAGAGGTGGGAAGTAGAGTGGGCAGGGAGGCTTATCAAGCCCTTTAATACAAAGATCTAGAATCAGGCTTTCCAAGTGACTCCGTGGGTGGTCACCTGTGCTTGGGGAAGGCAGGCAGAGTAATGGAAGGGAGCACAGTATTGCCAGTGTTGGTTCTTGCATGGGTGGTGAGTTAGAAATAAACACAAATAAATGAAAACAGAAAGAGGTCATACATGGACCAATTCTGAAATTGTAACATAAACCAAAGATTGTGATTAACTGAGTTCCATGCATTGAGGCTGGACAAGAGGCAGGGTCTAGGTCATGGAGAGTCTCTAGGGATGTGCTAAGGAACATGGCCTTTGTGGCGGGCTATAAGGAATCCGACTCCAAGGTTGCCAGCTTGGATGAAAGGGTGGATTTTTAGGCCACCAACTGAGATATAAGAATAAGAGGAGAGGCAAGATTAATTATAACAGCGAACATTTATTGAGCACGAATTATGTGCCAAACACATAGTTGAGTGCTAAAAACTCAGCAGGGATAACGATATTTAATTTTCATAGGAATGCTTTGCTATGTTTTCGTTATTTTACAGATGGTAAAACTGAAGCTTTGAAAAGCGAAGCCACTTTGAAAAGTTAAGTCACTTGTCCAAGGTCACAAAAAAATACACATGGTTGTGGTGGGTTTGAACTGTGTCAGCGTGGGCTAGGCTAAGAGAATTTCTCAAAACTCCCTTTCTTGTGTGTTTTCGGTTATGGTGGGCCACGGAGTGATCCACCATAACCCTTTCTCTCCTCTTACCCCCTCACTGAAAATACACCTTCTCGCCCACCTTTTCAGCCCTCTTCTCCCCACTGAGGATGTGATTGTTGTGTGAATGAAAAAAGTATGGGTTATGGGGGAGAGCAAAGGGCTGCCTGGATTCTATCCAGTTATAGAGGCTGCTGCTGGGAGCAGCCTGTGACTGGGAGAGGCAGTTCAAGAAGGAGCAAAGCAGGGGGTTATTCCTATACTGAGCAGTGGCCCAAAGGCACCCCTAAACCCTGTTTACTCAAGACTTTGAACACTTAACTTGCTGGGCACTGTGCCGGATGCTGTGGGAGATGTGGAGGACAGAGGGGAGTCACTGCTTTGCAGCTCCCACGCATGGATGTGGCTCTCCTGGGGCTGCTAATCTGCTGGCTTGCCTCGTTGGTGTGAGGCAGTGGTTGGACCTTCTTCACCTTTTCCCTGAATCCTCCTTCAGCTTTCCCGACCCTTGGGCCAGGTGTGTGTTCAGGTCCGGAACAAAGATTCTAACTTCTTCAGGAGATCCACATTACAAGGGTCAGAGGCAAAAGGACTGACCTGGGTCTTAGTCCATCTTCACGGGCCCCAGCTTTTACTTGTAGGGCCCAACTGGTTCTTGCTCCCCAACTTCCCTTCCCAACCGCCTTCCCTGCACACTTCAAACTCCAACATGTGATGCAAAGACATGTCTTACAGAGACCAGCTCCCACAATTGTGTAAGGTCAAATCCTTGCAAAAAAAAAGTTCCTTTATATATCCAAATTATCTATGTCGAATCTGTATCTATGTATGTATCTGTATCTATATTTATCTATACCTATATCTATATCTACCCATATCTATATCTGTATCTATATCTATGATGTGTGTGTATCACACACATACTTGAAGTATACACACAAACACATACTTATATGTCTATCTATCTATCGATCTATCGATTGATCTATCTATCCATCCCTTAGTGGCTCTGCTTCTGTGAGTGAACCCTGACCAATGACTGATGCTGATGCAGTGCTGTAACAAAGATCAGATCTCAGGCTGTTTCACCACAGGACCTGCACACTTAATTACTCAGATTACACAGCAGTCGGGTGGAGGTCCACTTTAGACAGGCTGAAACTGAAGTGCCTATGGGATGTTTGGGTGGCTGAGTCACAGGCTGTTGAAGATATCAGAAAAGCCTCATGCGCAGTGGATGATCAGAGAAGGGGAAATGGGGGCGGGCTGGAATTGGAAACAAGTTTTACGGTGGTAGACTTGATTTAAGTCTCAAAGGCTGGTAGGAGCTGGTTAAGTGGATGGGGGTGAGGGAGAGCAATGTCAATGGGGAAATAGCATGAGAAAAGCCTACAGCAGCAATGGGCAGCCTGAATGGCCTATAGTAATCAGCTTGAATGGCCTAGCAGGGGCCTATTGATTATATGGCCATTGCTATCTATTCGGTTCTGGGAATTACATCTCCCCAAGGATATGGTGGGCTCTGGGCGTTGCATATTGCACCTGGTAAGTTTCTAGTTTGAGTAAGTTCAATTTGTCTCAAACATTTTGTGAGCACCTACTATATGGCAGCATTGTGTTGAACATAAATATGAATAAAACATGAACTATATACCGGAGAAATTTGTGTTCAGATTAGAGATATTCAACACGTTTCAGTGAAATTGGACTGAATGGAAATCTTGAGCCAATAGTAGGGCTGACTCTGGACTTCTGATTCCATTTTGGGGTTTATTGCTTGAACAAAATGATAAAATAGGTCAGTCTACCCACCCACTCATCCCTCCATCAATTCACCCAAAGCTAGATTGTTTTACCTGCCTACTGATCTATCATTCATCTATCTCTACTAATCAACCATCTATTACCTCTTGTTTTGTTAAATGGAAGGCAGAATTTGAGCAGTCTGCAAAATCAGACATATATAAAATGATAATGAAAAGATAAAAACAGATGAAAAAGATGAAGAAAAACAGATGTTGATACTGATGGTGACTGAATAATTGTTACTGATTATTGCAACAAACAGTTATTGTAGCTGAGTGTTGCATTTAATGCTGAGTTTATTAGAAATGAAGGCAAAAAGAAAAAAAAAAAAAAGATGCACACTGGGTTACCCAGTCCATAACAATTGAAGAGAAAAGGAATACAAGTTGGAAGACATGGACATTCTCTGGCATTGTGTAGAAAGAGGATTTATCGTGTCAGGACTAAGTCAGGATACCAGGTAGCATAATGGATGCAGTCTTCACTGCACTTCTGCAAAAGCAAAAGAACACTCCTCAAATGTTTCTCCTATCGATTCTCTATAAAGGCCAAGGGCATACCGTTAAATCTTATTTCAGCTCAGGCTTTTCTGCGGCAAACTAAGATAATAACGTCCAGCCACATTAAGTTCAGATGATCAGACTCAGATTAGGGAGAGAGCCCAGAGCACTTAGAGGAAGGGCTGGTTAGCTGGCTATTAGGCTCTATCTTTCAAATTTCAGTTGTCTCCAGAGAGCCTTTGGGTCAGGGGACTTTAATCTCCATACAAGGAAGATCTCTCCAACTCGAAAATACATTGTTATCAATTCAGAACTTGTTCTATTCCAGGAGTAAGAGACCTGTAGACTTGGTCACCTTGTCCTCTGTCCTTTTCTAAAGCAAGGAGCTGAAACACTGCATCAGGATCCTTCAGCTTAAAAAGAATTCACGTGATGACCTCCTTCCCCTGGCCATAGAATGACTTATGAGCCCTTTGGAGAACAGTGCCTCAAGTTACCACGTCCAAGGCTGACACATTTCCTCACCGCCATGGCTTGCTCTCAGTGGGGCTGGCCCAGGGCATGGCCAGTTTCCACGTTGGCATCTACCTCATGCTGGTTGGCCGCTCCACTGTGTCAGTGTGTCAGAGCATCAGCTGGACTGGTTCCCAGAATTCATCCCATGCTCATGGCAAAACCTTGAAGACTTAGGTCAGCCCTGAAGGCCAGCTTGGATTGTGAATGGTTGAAGCCAGTGTCCCCAGCGTGAAGGTCCAGCATTCCATGAGGATTTATCGAACACATGTTGGGTAAAGCATCTCAAGGTGCTTCACTGTGTTGTGAACGAGGAATTGGGAGGAGGAAGAGCATGAAGGATGCAAAGGAAATAAACGGGATGGATCTGGACTTTTAGGATTATTCAGAGGGTTTAGAGAAAGGCTGGATAATATCTGAAACGATACAACTCAATAAAAAGACCCCCCAGTTACCAAGGTTGAGAGGCGTACCTCAGGTTATGAAGGGGTGGCCTGCCTCTCCACACCTGTGGGCGTTTCTCGTTAGGTGGAACGAGAGATAAGAGAAAAGAAATGAGACACAGAGACAAAGTATAGAGAAAGAAAAAGTGGGCCCAGGGGACCAGCGCTCAGCATACAGAGGACCCACGCTGGCACCGGTCTCTGAGTTCCCTCAGTATTTATTGATCATTATCTTTACCATCTTAGAAAAAGGGAAGTGGCAGGATAATAGGATCATCGTAGGGAGAAGGTCAGCAGTAAGACATATGAATAAAGATCTCTGTGACATGAATAAGTTTAAGGAAAAGTGCTGTGCCTTGATATGCATATGCAAACATCTCCATAAACCTTTTTAGTGCATAAACAGTAGCCTTGCCGCCAGCATGTCCCACCTTCAGCCCTAAGGCGGTTTTCTCCTTTCTCAGTAAACAGAACATACAATCGGGTTTTACACCGAGATGTTCCATTGCCCAGGGACGGGCAGGAGACAGATGCTTTTCTCTATCTCAACTGCCAAGAGGCCTTCTTTCCTCTTATACTAGTCCTCCTCAGCACAGACCCTTCACGGGTGTCAGGCTGGGGGACGATCAGGTCTTTCCCTTCCCATGAGGCCATATTTCAGACTATCACATGGGGAGAAACCTTGGACAATACCTAGCTTTCCTAGGCAGAGGTCCCTGCGACCTTTGGCAGTGTACGTGTCCCTGGGTATTTGAGATTAAGAGAATGGTGATGACTTTTCACAAGCATACTGCCTTCAGGCACTTGTTTAACAAAGCACATCCTGCAGAGCCCAAAATCCGTTAAACCTTGAGTCACCGCAGCACATGTCTCTTGCAAGGGCAAGGTTGGGGGTAGGATCACAGATTAACAGCATCTCAAATACAGAACAAAATGGAGTCTCTTATGTCTGCTTCTTTCTATATAGACACAGTAACAGTCTGATCTCTCTTTTCCCCACAAGGTTACATATGTGACTTTGGAAAAATCGTAGAACCCCTCCGCTCTCAGTTTGCTCATCTTTGTAAAGAAGCAAAAGTAATAAATCTGCAGCTTTACTGAATTGAGTTGAGAGAATGAGAAAGATCACAGTATAAAAATGCACTGAGAAAGTAAAAAGGGGCTACATAGAAATGTAAGTTGATGTGATGGTTAATGTAATAATTATTGATTTTTAAATATCATCTGTGAAATTAGTCTGCTTTGGTATCTAGAGTTACCGGTGTCAATAATGCCAGGCTTACCATGGAAGTCCACTCCAAGTGATACAAGCATTTCCTACCTTTCCTCCTCAGCAGGCTTCATCAGCCAATGCTGTCTTCCATTGTCCCTCCCTTTGTGCCTCTCTAGACGTTCATACACGATTTGTCGGACACCCACACTTAAGCACACACCACACAAGTCATCTGACCCCCCGCTTCTCTCTAAGTAGCTTGCTACTGCTTCTGTGTGTATTGGAGGTCAAAGCTCCTTCCTTCCATTCTTCTGCCCCATAGACACTGCCCAGCTCCCTGCTGCTGCCAGAGAAATCCCACTTGTCCCAGCTTCGCTCAGCTCTCTTTTCCATTTCAGTACACAAGATATTCCCTTTTACATGCACCACTTAAAGGAATGTATTATAATAATATGCTATAACCATAGTATATCATATATAGTATATAACATAATATACTATATAATATAGCAATACATAATCATGTATAATATACTATATCTATACTAAATATTATTCTATATCTGTATTATATGTCCTATATATAAATATATAATACTACATAATACATTACACATATAGCATGTATATCAGTATATATTATAAATTATACAGTGTAATTTCTTATTCAATTTTCATAAAGAACTCACTGAGGTATGTACTGTTATCATTTCTGTTTTATACAGGTGAAGATACTGAGAGTCAGAGTGGTTTGGATAATTTGCCCAAAGCCATTTAGCTAGTTGTGTGTGAGCCATAATTCTGACCTGGGGCTTCCTCTTTTAGCTACTGTTCTTTACTGTTTCCCACTGATTCTTGCAATTCTGTAACAATAGATTATGATTTTCTTTATTGCTAATGCTGTTATTTGGTGGTGGGATGGTTGTGCCAAGGGATGTGTGTGTGTGTGTGTGTGTGTGTGTGCATGTGCCTGTGTACATGTGATGACTTCTCAATTTGATTGTTTCTTGAGTCCATTCCTACCCCAGGACCTTCCCTGTCCCATGCTGAATAAGGCACAAGCTCACACCCCAGAAACTAAACTTTTCCCCAGAGAGACCCCAAACTTCCTTTCAATTCTTCTCTCTGTGCTTTCTCTCTCCAGTGACCCAAACTCAACCCTTGACTCATTTAAGAGCCAAGACTCTGACTTAGGCTGGGAACTCCTAAGGGTCACATGTGCACCATTAGATTGGACACCTCAGTAGACAATGCTTAACGAAACAATGTAAAAAGAACATCTGCTGGAGTGGCCATGGGCATATTCAAGACCACCCTGAGCCTTCCGCTCTTGTTGTCTCATCCACTGATGCCAGGGACCTTCCCACAGCTTTAAACACTGTGGCAGTTCCCTCTCTTGGAGGCCAATGTGAAAAACACAGCATTTACAAGAGATGGTAGAAGACACATTAACATCTAATTGAAAATGTTGCCTGTTGTAACAAAAGAATTGAATGTTATTTGCAGAAAGGGCGCTGTTGTGTATGCACCCTCACAATCTTGTGAAAATGGGCAACATCTAAAACTCAGACTTTGTATTAACGGTGATTTGCTAATACTTTATTTGTAAGTTTGATTTCCTGTGTCTCTCTGGACCAACCCCTCCATCTCTGTGTGTCTTCGCTTTCTCCAGGGAAGATACAGAAATAACACTTTTTCTTCTTCTTATGGTTACTGCACCTGACAAATTAAAATTGCTTTACAGGCAGTAGGCATTTTATGGGCCATCCCTGCAAGAAATAAATGTTAGAAGGCGCCGCCTCCCCATTCTTGCCAACCAAGGAACACAGAGTTATGGGTGGAAAAGCAGCTCTAACTTTCCTTGCAACCTCTGCCCTCATCCTGCCCACCCCCCACTGCCCCTGCCAGCTCCAGGCACTTCCCGCCTCATGCTCTCCTAACTTACTGCTCTAACTCTCATCCTCCCCACTCACATCTATCCTACACTCCCTAATCAGCATCTTCTTCTCAAAGTGCAGCTCTGCTCAAGTCCATTCCTGCCCCCGAACTTTCCCTGTCACATGCTGAATAAGGCACAAGCTCACACCCCGGAAACAGTCTTTCCCCAGGAGGCCGCAAGCTTCCTTTCATGCCTTCTCTCCGTGCTTTCTCTCCAATGACCCAAACTGAACCCTTGACTCATTTAAAAAATATTTTGGGGAACTTACCATATGTTAGGCATTGTGGTGGGATCGCACACACAAAAAGTTTTAAAATGACCTGAACTCCCTTCACATTATTCAGGGTTTAGTGGGGCAGACGTGAGACAACAATATTGTGTGCTAAGTGCCGTGGGAAGTGAATGCCTAGGGTGCTGGGGGAGTATGAGGACAGGTAGTTAACCAGCCCAGAGCAATCGGGAAGGCTTCCTGGAAGGATCTTGAAGAAATCAGCACTCACCACCTCCCAAGTAGCACTCTCTGCCTTCTTGTTCATGTGTTTTCTTCTGGATTGAGTGTCCCTGGCGTATCTACACCTTCTGAAATTTATTCTTGGTTCAGGACTCATTCAAACCACCTTCTCATCCAAGAGTCATTTGTGGATTGCCCAACTTGAAAAGAGCTTCCTTTATTGACTCCTGGTGGTATATTGTACATAGTCTTGCCTCTCGTGGTTCTTTGCCTTGTCTCACTCTGCTTTTATCATAGTTTATTGACGTCATTATCTCAATATCTTCAACCTTATGTTTTACTCAGTGTCCTTTTCCCAGCATAGAGCTTTGTATAGCTACCCTGAAGCTGCCTGAATTAACTGCTTTGCCCATATGTCCCCCTAAAGAGGATCAGGAGCTGCCCAGGATGGATTTGAAGGAAAAGTGGATCCGGGCTTGCTGAGCCTGGTAAACGGTGTCAGCGAGCTCCGAGCCTGGACTTCATCAGGCCGAGGTCGTGCATGGTCACCGTGTGACCCAGTGATCTTGGCCAGGAGTCCTGGTCTCAGTCTGGGTCCCAGCGTTCATCTTTCAAGGGCAGGCCCTTGGTCACAAAGCCATCATCTGTAGGAAAAGGTAGAGGGCCCACAGTACAGGAGAGAAGAGGTCGGGAAACCACGATTCCAGCGCCACCCTGTCACTTCCTGTTGAGTCACAACATAGATCTTCACCTTTGTTGCCCTAGTTGCAAAATGTCAGCCTTGAATTAAGGGGTTTTTCCAACTCAGAATTGTGCAAATTAGGATGAAAACAGTTGAAATCACTCATTTTTGTTTTGGGTACAGTGTGTAAATCCTAATTTAAAAAGTGGCTGCCCCGTGTTCACATGACATAGTCCAGCCTTCTCTGTCTCGTGATCCAGACTGGAAATATGTTTTCCCTTGTCGACTGGAAATTGTACTCTTTTGGTAAAAAATGGGGTGAACATCAATATGAAATGCCACGTTTTGCAGCTTCGATGACTTAACTAAAAGTTCATCCCTGCCCACTGGTCATTTGGTTCTGAGAATAGGCTATAAAAGGCTTCAATTTCATATATTTCAGGCTATTTCACCCCGAAAGAGTTTGTAAGCAGGGAAGACATGCATTTTGAAGAGCATTAAGAGCCTCTGAAATTGTCATTAACAGTTCTCCTCAGTGCTCCACTTCAATGAAATGAGCGGCAGTGACATAAGAAAAAAAATAACAGCCCAATCTTTGTGTTTTGTAATGAATAATAAAGTATTTTAACCTCTTTAGGGACTTAGCACCACGTTAATCCTTTAATCCCTAGAAAAACCAATTTTGTTGACATAAAAAGGGGATATTTAACTTCATCCAATTAATTTTCTACTTTAGAGATGCCATGATTATGAAGATTAGATTGAATAGATTCATTAGAACTACTATATTGTGTATTAAGTAGAGGCTTTGACATCAAAAAGCAGCATCAGACAAGAAATTCTATGTCACAATTTTGTTTACGTATGCCCACTTTGAGGTGCCAGGGCTTTGAGGCCTTCATGTCTGGGCACTGTTGCTTAGACTGAATTGCTGACATCTGCAACTACTCAGCCACCATGCAGCCATTAAACCAGTGACTAGGCTGACATTCCTGCAATACCAGCTCCCTCTCTCCTTTTGAGCTCCAAATTAGAACTGTGCCTGTGAGGAGGCTGAACTGCGTGCCGCAGAAACATTCCTAACAGTAAAAAGTTAGCTAAGTGTGAACTCAATTTCAAATTACACAGCGTGGGGAAGCACACCATTCAAATCGTTCTCAGAACAATGGATTGGAATGGGAGATGGAAGATAAATGGTTGGAGATTTAATTATTTCTGCATTGGACTTCAGCAGGCAGACATGGAAAGGTTTTAATTCCACTCCAACACCCAATCTCCAGCCAGAATTGAATTTACAGGGATGAAAGAGAAGAGATGATGAAAAGTGAGGGTTATAGGAGGGCCACAAGTATTTTAATGATGCAGTGCAAAGCCCCTGGGCTCTCTTGGCTGAAGATGGCGTCTTGAAGAAAGAAAAATGGGACATGGAAAATGTCAGGGTAACCTATCACTCTTATCCCAGCAGTCAGTTTCAGTAGATGTCACTAAGCCAGCCTGCCACCTAAGCTGGAGGGCAAGGGCATAGACCGTATGTGTTGGCATCCCTTATGTGTCTTGCATGGCTTTTGGCACGCAACTAGCATTGTCTAGTATGGTGCTTTCTATGAGGAATAGCATTACACAACTACAAAGAAACAATACTGATGTTCTTTATGTGGCTTGTGAGGGAGCACAGTATCATGGGGGAATGGAAAGTTTTGGAAACAGCATCTGGAATCTGAATCTTTGTCTTACCACCCTCCAGCTCTCTAGCCTAGGATACACTGTTTGACTTATTTAAAACTTGACTATCTCATCTGTTCAGTTGGAAGAATTGTGTCAACCTCTTAAAGTTTCTGTAGAGTTAAATTCTGTAAAGCAACTGGATAATGAAAACCCCAGAACAAGAGGTGCCAGGTTGACATTAGTTTGCTTCTCTCTCACCATGTGGCAATTAATCTCATTATTTTTTTTCCTTAGGCATGAATAATAGTTTAAGGCACTACCAAGGTCACCTAATTTTTCCCCTTTATTTTGCACATGAGAGTGAAATGATTTGCTTAATTCTTAAATGATTTACTGATTGATTTTAGAATGGACCAGAATCGAGAAACCTGACTTCCAATTCAGATCTATTTCCATGAACTCCTATAGTATGATTTGATTGACTGACTCTAGCTTTAGGGGGAAGCATTTCTCATCCAGCCCATATTTTCACAGGTGACTGAATTCAGCCCTCTATCCCTTGATCTTCCACCCCTCAGAGCCTCCTTCTAATCAGAAACATTCCCACCTCCTTAAATTATCTGTTTGGGACCCATGCTAACTGTGCCTAAACTCCAGAACTTCCATTAGGTTTTTTTTCTGGGAAATAATATTGGTTTTCTCTTAGAAGCTGTTCTTTGCTGAACTTTTGTTCCTAAGTGCTTTTCAGAGTATCTCAGTCCCTGAATAATAACATGCATTTCTTTCAACCTCCAGTCTTCTTAAGCAGACAGACCAGAGCTAAAGGCCAGGCCTCACCTGGAAAGGGATTGAGGGGGCAGGGTTTGAGTCTTCAGGTGGACCTCTAAGCTGAGAACTGCAGAAGCCAGGTCCAGCTGCGTGTTGCAGTGGCTTTGTTTAGCCCTCTTCTTTTTTTTTTCTTTTTGAGACAGAGTCTTGCTCTGTCACCCAGCTGGAGTGCAATGGCATGATCTCGGCTCACTGCAATTTCCGCCTCCCAGATTCAAGTGATTCTCTTGCCTCAGCCTCCTGAGTAGTTGGGATTACAGGTGCATTCTACCATATCTGGCTAATGTTTTGTATTTTTGGTAGAGACAGAGTTTCACCAGGTTAGCCAGGATGGTCTTGAACTCCTGACCTTGTGATCTGCCTGCCTTGGCCTCCCAAAGTGCTGGGATTACAGGCGTGAGCCAAGTCCTCTTCCTTTAAGTCTGTTCTGATTATTTCCAGAATACCAGTGATAAGGTTAAGATAGGGTGCTCTTGGGGTTGGTACAGCAGACAGGGAAGGAGACTAAGGTAAGGACTTGTTCACACTTGGCTCAGGCAAGGGCAATAGCCATAGGAAATTGTCTGCTGGAATTTCCTGGAAGATTATTGGGTTTGTTCCTGCCAAAGACCAACTTTCCAGGTTTGTCTCTTATCTTCCTGAAACTCCACAGTCTTCAGAAAAATGGTGGCATTTAGAGGAACCATTTGTTTGTAATGGAAGTTTCCAGAAGGATACTGGCAGCAGTCAAATATTCAGGGATTAACTGTAGCCTGATTGGCAGAGGGAAAGGAAAAGAAAAACATCTGGCACCAAAGACAGCAAATGAGGAAGTAGTCCATGTACTGTGGGCCAGTTGCTGCTGCTGCTGCTGAATTTACGCATTCATTCAACAAAAAGTTAATTGCATACCTTTTCGGTACCAGACACTACAGATACCATAGGGAGAAAACCAGAAATGTCACCTACCTTTATGAAGCCTTCATTGTCCTTTCCTTTTCCTAAATGTGTTTGTTAGAGTCCTAAGGTTTCACTATAAGAAATCTCTTTGCTATTTATGAAACACTTTACAACTTATTAACCATTGATGAACTACCCTCTTAACAACGCTGTGAATGTATTCCCAATTTATTAGACAGGAAATATGAGGTTAAGTGTTACCTTAAGTTGCACAATAGTTGGCTCTCAGTCTCCATCTCTCAGAGTGACTTTGCCCTAAACTGGAAAATTATTGCAAGTTCCCGAGCTTATCATAAGACCAAGGGCTGGCATGCCGGTTCCTTACTATTAATCCCAACAGAGTCACACAGCTCAGCAAGGACGTCCTTGTAGGCTAATGTGTCCCCAGTTGCATATGGCTGGAGTCGTCCCCATCTTTGTCCTTTCTAAGTGAGCAGGATTTTCCAACAAGAAAGACCCTCTTTGGCCACCACACCACACTACACTGTCCTCTCAGAGTAGTGAAAGGCCACAGTCGCTAGCTACAAAATTGGCCAACGCAAAGCCACACAGTAGAGTAGACTGACTTTAGGTGCCAACATTGTTTGAAATGGAAGTGGGTTTTAGTTGTGTATTTTAAAAAGGTTGATATGCTGTTTTCATGAGGATCCCCTAACCCCCAAATGTCTAAGCACCTCGATGTGGTTGAGGAAGACTCAAACCCCGTCCCCTCAGTTCATTCCCAGAGAAGCAGGGCATGCCTCTAACTCTGGTCTGGCTGCCTGGGACCACGGGAGATGGAAAGAAGGGGTATGTTCTTATTCAGGGACTGAGACATTCTCAGATATCTTGTCAGCATGAGGCCTGCTCAACTACAGTGGGAAGGAACTGACCCTTACCCCATTCTTGGCTCCAGTTTTTCTACCTTCCTTACCCTTGAGTCTCAAGAGGACGAGGGGGTCTTTGGGTTTGAATGGAGCTCCTTCAAGCTTATTTATGATTTAGTTCATCTCTGTGAAGATCCGTCGAGCTGGAGGAGGAGTCTG
Organism: Macaca thibetana thibetana; assembly: GCF_024542745.1. Lineage (NCBI taxonomy): Eukaryota > Metazoa > Chordata > Mammalia > Primates > Cercopithecidae > Macaca > Macaca thibetana. The sequence goes on from NC_065589.1 coordinate 115,680,911, forward strand.
CTTTGCTGACCCCTGTCACTAGAAAATTAGCCCCTCATGAGGTGTCAGTGCTTCTGTGGACCCTGGTTCCTGATAAACTATAATCTGAGGGACACAGAAATATCAGATGTCTGCCCATTTGCAGTTTAGGAAGAGAGGAGGAAGACCTGAGTATCTAAACCAAAAATCACCCTGAGAGCAGAATTAAACAAAGGCTGGGCTCCAGGTCATTTAGAAAATTACACAGAATTTACTCTTTCTCATTCCTATGTCCACTTGTAAATGTGCCACATTATCCCATCAGCCCATCCTCTTTGGAGTTTCCATCCGTGACTGGCACCCAGAGGTTCTCTGAGGCGTATTCTCCCATCCATTTCTAAGTGGGGCTCTTTGATGTGTCTCTTCCTTCAAAATGTGCCTCTTCCTCTTCCTTGGTCTTCTCAGGTTTCCAGAGCCGGGCCATGTAAATGCGGAGGGCTGGTCTTACCCACCCAGCAGGTAGGCCACTGCTCTTGGCCCTTAGCTGGGGACCAGCTTCTAGGCCTCAGCAGATTAATAAATAGTAATTATTACTTCAGTAGTAAGATTTTCTCTCCACCACCCCTTCCTCCTCTCACTCCTGCCAGCTACGGTATAATTTCAGACATAAAATCCTGTGAGCCACAGTTTAGGCTGCAGCCTAGGCAGCAAGCCTGAGGACAGACCTGGGAGGAGCCTACGGATACTTGCCCTTGAAAGGCCTGGACCAATTGGGCAGGGAGAAAGCCAGGGCTGGGGCTCGTCCTCCTGAGGCTGGTTCTCCTGGGCCTGACCCAATGCCAGATAAGGACTTTGGAGGAGCCATCACATTCCACCCTGTCTCTCGTTTGCAGATTAAGTCTCCTCAAATAGGCCCACACGCCGCAGACTCTCAGCACTCACCCTGCTCTCTCTGTCAATAATCCATCAATTAAGGGCTGCTAATAATATGCATTGACACAGCAGATTAGGCAGCCGTGGTCCTGTTGGCCGGCTCTTCAAGTCAATGGTTGTAGGATTATCAACCCTGCCATTGACGTTTGTTTCATTCTTCCCTCTCCAGTCCCTAGTGAGATTTAAGAGAGAGAGCTCCATTCAAACCCAAAGGCTCAAAAACAAAAGAGTAATCTCAGCGTGAGGGCCTGAAAACTAATTCAGGTCAAGAGAATACAGAGGCAACCCATTGCTTTCCTCTCTCTCATCACTGCTTTCTCCCCACTTTGTACTGAAATTGTTATTTGTGGAGAGTTTAGCTCAGAGGACAGGGGTGTCAGAACTCTCTAATCCTTTAAACCTAATGGGCACAGGGAACCAGGCAAGCTGCCATTTGAAAGGTACTTATTTTCCAGGCATAAGGCAAGACTCTGACTGTCATACCACATTTTCTCTACTCTGGCGGGTAAACACATGGCTGAAGATGGAGAACAAGGTTTGCCATAAATCTGGCCTTGGGAAAATGGGAGATACCCACTTGTCAGGGGAGACAATCGAGACCTTATCTGGTCTTTTTCTCTTGGCCCTTTCCTCTCTACCAGACTTTAATTCCTCTTCAGGGACACTATTAGTGTGTTGGATGGTAGGGATGTAAGCAATGGTAGGTCTACAGCCCCACAGAGGGAGGTGAGCAAGGCTGGTGCAAGACTGACCCTGGGGGCAGGGCTCTGTGATGAAGCCATCCAGGGAGCCAGCCCAGTTCAAGAGAGAAAGTGGAGGCAGGTCTAATGCCTGGATATTGTGTGCCTTGGAGGTGACATAAGGTGGGGAGAGAGCACTGAGACTAAGCAAATGGAGGCACTCAGGGAATAAGAGGCTGAAGATGAGAAGGTAAGAGTATTCACGTGAGCTGAATTCCACCCGGCAGTTGAGGTGGGACGGGATAAGGATGCCCCACTACAAATTCACAATGATTCCAGTCCTAATCAGCTCAGGATGCCGCAACAAATACCCCAGAGTGCACTTAATTTTACATACTTTTACCATAGATGTATTTATGTATATACTTATACATATGTACCCACATATACATATATACACATAAATACATGTAAATATACATCTATATGTCTATATAAGTGTGTGTGTGTATATCTCACATGTGTATGTATGCCATACAAAAAGATGCTCAATTATGCTTGTTTTTGCAGTTAATAAAAAGGGTATCATATTTAATCTGGTATTTTCAGACTTGCTTTTTTATCACTCAATATTGGTTAGAAATATGCATCCATATTGTCACACGTGGCTGTGGTTTATTCATTTCCCTTGCTATGTTATATGTTAATTAGATTGTTTAGGTTTTTTGCTATTACGAACAGGTGCTGCTGTGAACATTTCTGAACATGTCTTTTGTGCACATGTGCAGATTTTTCTCTTTTGTGTCCAGGAGAGGAACTACTGGTTCATAAAGTATGGGAGTATTAAATTGTGCAGGATAATACCAACTCCCACTTCCATCTGCTGTGTTCCAGAGATCCTGTTCATCCAACCTATGATGGTTTCAGTCTTGGTTTTGGCTAGCTGTGGTTTTCATTTGTAACTCGCTAGTTGCAGATGAGGTTGCCTATTTGGTCATATGTTGATTGCCCACCTTTTTTTTTTTCTGTAAAATGTTTATACTTTGCTCATTTTTCTATTGGATTACTTGTTTTTTTCTTAATATTTTATAATTCTTTATATTTACATTTATATAATATAACAAATATTATATTTATATAAATAATACATCGATTTATTTATATATTATTAGCATTAGTTATTAATATATTATATTAACATATTTATATTAGTTATATTTTAACTAACAAAATCCTTTGTTGGTTAAATATGTTGCAAATATCTTCTCTCAGCAAGTGGCTTATCTTTACTCTTCTAAAATTCACTTTTGATGAATTGAAATGTTTTCTTTGAATGTAGTCAAATTTATTTGTTTCCTTTTGAAGTTTATAATTTCTGTGTCTTGTCTAAGAAATCCTTCCTCTACTCCCAAGAGGATATTCACCTATCTGAAACTTTTAGATCATATTTTGTCATTTAAGTCTGTAAATCATCTCAAGGCAATTTTTGTGAGTGTTATAGGGTAGGGATTCCATTTGTTTCCTCATAGTAAGGATGACCACATCGCCCAGTTCCCATCATTGAATGGTCCCTCCATTCCCGCCTTTCCTTTAGATCTTACAGGGCTGTCTTTTCTATACCTTTGGTCAGTTAGTCTATCCTCTTCCAATACCATGCTCTCTTGATTACCCTGGCTTTATATCATGCTTTGATATTTTTTATAGTAAGTACCTCCTCCCTCTTATTCTTGTTTTTGTCCTAGTGTACTTTTATTTTAGAACCATCTTGTCATGTTCCATTAAAAAAAAAATAAAAAAACCTGTTGGGAATTTGATTGGAATTACATTAAATTATTGATCAGTTGGGGAATATGTGACATTTTCACAGTGTGAAGTCTTCCTGTTCACAAACATGAAATTGCCCTCCATTTATTGACATGTTCTTTAATGTCTCCTCGCTGTAAAGTTTGATAATTTTCTGTGTATGGGTCTTGCACATCCTTGGTTAAGATAAATCCCAGGCACTTCAAAGGTCTCATTGTTATTGTAAAACGTCTTCTTAAAAAAAAAAAAAAAAGAACTATATTTTAAAATTATTTGTTGATGTATAGAAATAAAATTAACTTTTGAAAACTGATCTAATATCTAGTCAACTTGAAAATATTTTATATTATTTCTAATTATTTGCCTATAGATCTCTTTTTAATACTTTCAAATAATGATAGTATTTTTTTCTACTTTTCAATAAATTTTTATTCAACTTTCTTTGAGGTATACCTCACACACAATAACATACACCTTTTATATGTATAGTTTTGACAAATGAAGACACCTATATCATCACCACTCCAATCAAGATATAGAATATTCCCTATCACACTGGGAAGTTTCCTCCTCATTTGCATCTAATTATCCTTTGCTCCTGCCTAAGGCATTTACTAATCTGATTTCTATCACCATAAATATTTGGCCAGTTCTAAAACTTTACATAAATGGAATCATATAATATGTACTCTTTTGTTTTTGGCTTCTTTCACTCAACATTGTGAGATTAAATCATGATTCTGGGTATTTGCTGTTTGTTTGCCCATTTTTATTGCTGAGTGGTATTCCATTGAATGAATATATTAAAATTTGTGTATCCATTCATCTGTTGACAATCATTTGGATTGTTTCCAATTTGGAATAAATATTTTTGAGGACATTTATCTTCAACTCTCATGGGAAAATACTTGGGAATGGCATTGCTGGATCAGAGAGTTAAGTCTGTATTTAACTTTACAAAAAACAACCAAACAATAAACCAAATGGTTTTCCAAAGTTGTTATGCCATTTTATATTTCCACCAGCAGCATATGAAGTGTTTCAGTTATAATACATCCTCTTCAACTCTTGGTATGGTCATTTTTTAAACCATGCAGTGTAGTTTGCCAACAATAAAATGCATCCTTTTAAGTGGACAGTTTGATGAATTTTCACAGATAGGTACACCCACGTTACTACCCATCATAATTAGGGCATAGAGCATTTTCATCATCCTAAAAGTTGGTATATGCCCCTTTACAGTCAATCTTCTCACCCCTAGTGCTATAAGATTACACTATAGATTACTTTTGCCTTTTATCTGCCTTTTCACTTCCAGTCATGCCAGTGAATGTGAAATGATGTCTAATTATGATTTTAATTTTCTTTTCCTTTATGGCTAATGATGTTGATTATCTTTTTATGCAGTCATTGAACATTTCTATATCTTCTTTGGATGTATCTGTTTAAATATTTTGTCCATTAAAAGAATAGAATGTTTGTCTTTTTTTCAAAATTGTTTTGGCATTTCTAGCTCCTTCATATTTTTATACAAATTTTAGAGTCAGCTTATCAATTTCTAAAAAGAAACCTGCTGGGATTTTAATTTGCATTTTGCATTATAGATGAATTCACGGAGAATGAAAACATTAACATTATTGAGATGTCCAATCCATGAACATAGTATATTCTTCTTTTATTTCTTTCAGCAATAAAAGAAATCGTTTTTAGTCTAAAGGTCTTGCATTTTTTTTATTGATTTTAATTCTAAGTATGTTTGTATGCTATTTAAGTGGCATTATTTTTAAATTTTTATTTTCCAAATGTTCATTGTATCTAGAAACGTAATTTGGTTTTGTGTATTGGCTTTATTTCCCACAAGGTTTTGCACCAATTCCTTAGGATTTTTCTATGCAGTTAATCATATCTTTAAATAAAGACAGTTTTACACTTTTATTCACAACCTTAATGTATTTCAAGTCCTATAATATGCTCTCTCTGTGTCTTGCATCAAAATGAAATAGACTTAGAAGTGGGTACCCTTGTGTTGTTTCCAATTTTAAAGGGGGTGTTTCTAATGTTCTCCCATATATTAGTTTTATACAGCATTAGATTTGATATGTTTATACTTTAAAAACATACTTGTATTGATATTTATAAATTAAACTTGTAACTTTTCTTTTTTATATTATCCTTTTCCTTATATCAAGGCAATAATCGTCCCATAGAATGAATTGAGAAATTCTCTGGGAGAACTTGTATATCATTAGAATAATTGTTGTTGTTGTTGCTTTTTTTTTTTTTGCATTTATGTAGTAAATAGTAGTAAAACTCTTTGACATTCTCTGTGTGGAGAACTGTGTGTGAAGTGGTTAATCATTGCTTTGGTATCTACATTTATTATTAGGCTACTCAAGCATGCTACATATGTTAGATTTGGAACATTCTATTTTTCTAGAAATATGTTCATTTCTTCAATTGTTCAAATATATTGGCATAAATTGGTTGATAATATTGTTATATCTTTTAAAATTTGTGCATTAACTCTGGCTATGTTTCCATCACTTATTTCTGAAGTTGTCATTAAGTAGGAAAAATACTGCCTCTTTTAGGACCTACTGTGATATTCCTGAATTAGGGATTTAACAGGATCTCCAAGCAAAACAGAATCTTGAGGTGGGCAAATCACAGAACTCACCAGGGGAAACAAACAGGAATAAGAGGGGTGTGTGTGTGTGTGTGTGTGTGTGTGTGTGTGTGTGTGTGTGTGTGTGTGTGCGCGCGCACAAACATGCATGATACAAAGAGATTTGAATCCAGATAATCTGAATATAGACAGAGTACTTAGTCATTACACCAATGACTATACAAAGAATGACAGAAGGAGAAACAAATAAAGGATTTATAAGTTACATACACACACACAGAGGTGAGAGAGAGAGAGAGAGAGGATTAAGTGTGGAAGGTACCTGATATCTCTTTTAAAATATATGCCATGCTTTTAGTGGAAGGGGATTCAGCTTGGATCCAAAGGAGTAGACCAGACCCAACTGGTGTTGAATATACTGGGAGATAAATTTTGACTCAGTGTAACACCTGGAGGTACTCAAGGACAGCATGGGTTGTTCCACAGGTAGTAAGTTTATTGTCATTGGAGGTACTTAAGTAGAGACTTTAAAACTGGTTCTCAGAGTTGTTTACTCAGTCTGTAAACATTTATTAAGGATAAGCATTCTGCTAGGCATTAGGAATGTCATCATCTCACCATCTCACAAGAAATGGTCCTCGCTTGAGAATAGCTAAGGAGAATAGCTAAGGAGTCATGGAAAATGAGAGTCATGAGCTCTAACAATGGTATGGTTCAAGCCCTCAATGAATTTACAGTCTAGTTCATAAGAGCTGGTTAAATATATACAACTCTATGACATACTTATATATTTTTCATGTCATATACCTATATACATGTGCATATATCTACTAATGTTTTACAGTGTCAGGATCCAGCTGGATCTGAGCATCAGGAAGAAAAATGGATTATTAGCAATAATATTGGATTGGAGCTCAGAGACCTGGGTTCCAGTTCTAGTTCTGTGACCTTGAGTAAGGAACTTACCTTCTCTGTATTTCTGTTTCCCTATCTATAAAAAAAAGAATAATGTACAATAAGGGAGCATGTCCAGCTTTAGCATATTATCATTATTTTTATCTTAGCTACAGTGCCCTCTTTCAAATAAAAGGTTACAAAAGAAGTCTAGCATGTAAAGTGTAAATATGTAGCAAGTAGCTTGTAAAGTGCTGTAGCATTGTGTAGGGGTGTGAATTCCCACCCTCTGAGTATGCCTTCACTCATTCCTAGCCCCCTTCCCTAGTAACTCCAGAGTGAACCTCTAGGACTTCTCAAAACACAGTTGAAACCAGTGACCGAGATAAGCTATAAGATTTGTATGAGCTCTGATGTTTTAATTCTATGAGCTTATTCTTTTGTCTTATGTAGTCCAGAAAATCTTCCTGAAAGCAGAGGGGTCCAAGCTGAACACTGATAGGTGAAAGAAGCACAGGCCACCTGGCAATAAAAGACAGTAATCCCAGGCCTGGGAGGTATATAGTATTTGTCTTTGTTCTGTAAGTCTGTGGCTTCCAAGGGGCAATGGAAGACCCTATGCCTGAGAATCACATGTGGTTTTTCACCTCAGCCTCTATGACTTAGTAACTGTGTGACTTTTAGTAAGTTACTTAACCTCTCTGAGCTTCACTTTCTTTTTCTGTGAAATAATGCTGTTAATACCATGGTGGGTTGTTATGAGTGTGAGGAAGGTGAGGCGATATATTTCTCATCAAACCTCACAGTGCAGTTCAAATGGGTCCAATGCCCAGAATGTAGTAACTGATTACAAATACCAATTTTTCTGGAGGATTCCCATGAAGGCTTGTTTTCACCCCTTACTCTGACATTTGAAAACTAGAGAATGTCTGTGGCATTTTTGCAGCCTCCAAATTCCCCACACTGGTTGCAGTCTGCCCTTCATCTGTGCCATATTTGATAAACACACATACTTAGGCCATGTGCCTTCTGCCTTAAAGTAGAAACACTTCTACATTATTCACAAAAAGTATTATCTTGCAAGATCAGCCATAAAAAGTCCTTCATATCCATTCACACAAACAGGTTTTTGAACCCTTTCCAGAAATAGAAATGCAGAGGCAGCTCTGGAACTTCAGGGTCAGAGGTGTGTTACTGTGTGTAGGCCTTTAAATATTGCCTCCCAAAACCACTTTTCATCTCGTTCTTGAAGGGATTAACTTCTGGCCAGTGGAGATTAACTGATATCAGGTTAGAAAAGCAGCCAACACCAGGGTCAATAAGTCTGACAAGATTAGTCCCTAAATAAAGAATTTACTATCTGTTTTAAGACTGTGTAACTGTAATTTTCTCTGAAAGCTTTCAGTACCTCGAGAAAGGAAGCAAGTTTCTGAGGCCAGGTGACCATATGGCTCACAGGCAGGCCTTAAAGTGAGAAGGGAAAGGTAGTGAGATGGGTGGACCCTCCATTCCCTGACTGCCTTAGAAGGGGGCCACAGTTAAACACCACATCTGTGGAGGGACAAGGACATGGTGTGCCCCATCTGTAGAGGAGCCTTTGCAAGATGGTGCAGAGTGAAAGCTGCCATTGGTAGGAGGAAGCCAACAAATGGTCCTGGAAGCACTTGGTGGGATGGGCTCCCTTGTGTTGAAACTATGCCTATCCCCTGTCCTTCCATCCTAACACTTAACCACACTGTCCATCTTCCCATCTTAACTCCTTCCTGGATGCCCAGTTTCAGAGACCTCCTTGTCCGCATTGCAGTGCTCCCTTCTGAGCCCTATTACAGGCTGCTCTGGGATGGTGGCCTTCCACTGACCTCAGTCAGAGGACTCTCTTCAGGCCCCCTGGCTCCTGTCTCTATGTGTCCTGCTAACACATAGGACTGGCAAAGCTAGGCATGAAGCCAGAGTGCAGGTCTTGGGGTCTGAAAGCCTGGACTAAGATCCCAGCCCCATCTTGAGTTATCCGACCTAAGTCTCAGCCTCCTCATATGTAAAATGAAAACAATGGTAGCACCAACATCATAAAATTGTAAAAGACGTAAATGAGATACTGCTCGTGACACAGTAAGTGTTCAATTGAGGAAAGAAAAGCAAGGCAATAATCATATACAAGTCACATAGCAGATGCTTAATAACTGTGTGCTGAACACGTGTATAAATCAATGGTCCCTATTATGCATAGAGTTGTGACTTCTCTCCTAAAAGATAAGTTGAAGTCCTAACCCGCAGTACCTCAGAACATGATCTTATTTGGAAATAGGGTCATTGCAGATGTTATTAGCTAAGATGAGGTCATACTGGAGTAGAGTGGGCCCCTAATCCAAACGGACTTATATCGTTATAAAAAGAATGCCATGTGAAGAGAAAGAGTCACAGGAAGAATGCCATGGGAAGACAGAGACTGAGATTGGAGTGAGGCAGCTGCAAGCTAAGGAAGGCCAAAAATTGCCAGCAGACACCAGAAGCGAGCGAGAGGGAGGGAGATAACTTAACTACAGCTTCATTAGGGAGAGTGGCTCTGCGGACGCCTTGAGTTTGGATTTGTAGCTTCCAGAACTGTGTGACAATACACTTCTGTTGTTTTAAGCCCCCCAGTTTGTGGCACTTTGTTACAGCAGCCCTGGGAAACTGATGAAGTTCCTACGAACCTACACATAGCGCACATCTTGCCCATGCCTGCTCCCATTTACCTGCATTCTCTTCCTCTCTGTCTTCTATGCCTCTGTGAGACCCAAACCCAGTCTTGCGTCCACCATCAAAGGCCTACAGCAGGAGAAACAAGGCATGGTTGGTTAATTTAGCTGAATTGAGTGGGAACATATTCATTTTTCTGTTGCTGTCCCAGGCGTGTGTCAGAGGCATAGGGCAGGCTTGTGGAAGAGAAGGTTTTCATGAGGGCTGGCCTCTCTCCATCCTCCTGATTCCAATGGACAGGTGCTTGACTCCCGAGGCTCTGTCCACGTCTGTCACCTCTGTTCCTTCTCTGACTTGCTCCTGCAGCCCTTCACCCAGTGAATCCAGAGTCAGCATTAAAGATGATGGGCCTCAAACATTGACAGTCCAATAAGCAAGTATTTCATCATCTAAGCAGATGATAGTATTAAAAACCATCTCCAAGCCCCTGACTTACTATACCCTCGGTTGGGGAGAATGTATTTCCTTTTCTCCTCTTTGCATGTATATTTTCCTCTTGAACACAAACAACAATCCAGTTGCCCCATAATTAGATTGGATTATGGAATAATTACAACCTTGTTTGCTCTCGGCAGATTACATGGTAATTATACTTGGCATTACCATGAAGAACCAAGAAATTCCAACGATGTCATTACATGGTTATTTGTACAGTACAATACAGCAGTGTAATTATATATGCAACATTTGTTCTCCAATAGAAGAATGATTAAAACAATTCTAATGCTTCCAAGTGTTGATTAGGCACCAGCATGATACGACATTTATAATGTGAGTAAGGTGTCTGGTTTTTATAATTTTTTCTCTAACACAGCAATATTTATTTTCCTCTGGGTTCCCCTGTGACCTCGTCAGTAGGCTGTGCTGACCTCGTCAGTAGGCTGTGCTGTGGTCAGTAAGGTATGTGTGACCATATGCTCTACTCTCTGCCCTCATTGTGCACTCCTGCTCACAGCAGCCAGCGGACCTCAGTCCATATTAAAAACCAGAGCTAGCTGGCCACTTATCCCTCTGCACGAGAACTGCTTACTCATCTACCACTGCTTTGTGAGGCTGCCTTTCTTAAAATCTTTGGAGAGAGCTAGGGATAGAGTATTAGACCCCAAAGTTCTGGTTGGAACCTGGCTTTAACACTGCGTGATGGGGCAAATGTTTGCCCACACAGGACCCCAATTTCTTCATCTTTACAACGAGGGTCCTGGAGATAAGCTGTAAGGGTCCATGTAAGTCTAGGAAGGCATGACAATCCATGGCATGATAGCACTGGCTATTTAGTTTTCATGTATTTCAGACAATGCATTTCAATGATGATGCTGTATTTGTGGGAAAGGACTTCTTTTTCTTTAAATTCCCATAGAGTCCAACCAGTATTGGTTGAATACATAAAAGAATGGCTTTTCTCTCTTGCTTTAGATAATGGGAGTCGTTAACCTTATTAGTGGGTTGGATTTCAGCTATGGTGTTCAGCATTGTCATTGAGGGGAGGGCAGTGATGTACATGGTGTAGGGGAAAGAATGGGATTTGGGAGCCCAGTCACCTAGATTTGAATCCCACCTTCAAGATCCTGACTACTTAGTTTTTTTTAACTCTTTGAGCCTGAGTTTCCTCACTACTAATATGACATGAAGACAATAATGCAACCTGAGAGGTTTGGGAAGCTGAAAAATAATGTGCACAAAGCTCCTGGCACCTTACCTTGCATGAGTAGATATCACTCAATAAATGGTGGCTGTTTGTATAAGCATCAGGCATTAAAGGTGCTTTCAGGGTATGAACCGTGGAGCTCCTGTCACTGAGATATTTCTCCTGCATGAGGATAGGCTGCCTGCATTATATGCTTTCTGGGCAAGTCAGACTTAGGGTCCAAAGCCCACTTGTTGTGCATTAGCAGTGTGCCTGGAGGAGGAAGCATCTAGGCAGCACCGTGTGTTCAGGCTGCTTTCTACGTGATCATTCATTCATTCTTCCTAACAACCTTCCGAGGATCCCAACGCGTGTTCTCGCCAGTGACATGTGCAGCTGTGGAGGACACAAACACTTGACTAGGGTTAAAAAAAATTCCTGAGTGTTTTCTCTTTTGTTTTCCCTTGGCCTGAATAAAGCTATGAGGATCAGGAGACAGAAATGAATGTGGCCTTTGCTCTTCTCTCTCTCCTTAGAAGTGCATGGAAATCAGTGTGTGTGTGTGTGTGTGTGTGTGTGTGTGTGTGTGTGTACACTGCATACTCATGCAGGAAAAGATGCAGTCTCCAAGCCGGTGCTAGGTGTCATTGTGTCTAGTGAGGTGGAGAAAAGAAAAGGAGGCAGGGGTGGATAGTGATGGGTAGGGTTGAAGGAGAGGACTCTGGGAAATGTAGCTTGTTCTGTGAGCAGTTTACCAGCCAAATGATATTTTTGCAACCTACTGATCTCTAAAAGCTATTTGGAAGACTGCCAACATCTCAGTACATGTGTGCAGATGATTGCAAGATGCAAACATCACTCATCAAAAATCTGGAAAACCAGAGAAGTTGGGTCAGTTGGGAGTACAGAAGTCTGGATGAGGAGGTCGGCTTTAATCAAAGGCACTGGGTTTATGGGGAGCTTGCAGGAGAGGAGTCGTTTCTCAAGGGACCAAAGCTTCAGAATTGTAAGCATTATGGGCCTTGGGAAGACAAAGCTCCTATTTGACCCAAGATTTCTGCTGCCTGGGACTAAAAATCATGGTGGGAAGAGAACAAGGACTTCTCCAGCCTACTGGTATTTTGAAAATTATTTTTTCTAGACAACATTGAAATAAATAATTAAATATATATTATTCATTTCATATAGATGACATATATATAGGGAGAAAACATTACATCTACATGCATATATATGTACCACGTATATGTATATACCACTCTCTCTTTTCTTCCTAGACACCGTGCTATGCATTCTATGGCAGGAAATTAAAATGAGTCCACCTCGTTTCACGTTCAGGTAGCACGAAGCATGAGAAGAAAAGGCCTGGGTGGAAGGTGCAGATGTATAGATGATTTCTAGGGAAAACTGCTGACCATAAACTCCATGTAAAAACTCCCAGTTTCACCGTTTCACATGGGAACGTTATGGTCTCTGCGGCTAGCCTGGTCTGGTGGATCTGCCAATGGTAGAGTCCCACCAGGTTGGAGATGTGGAAGGCAAGTAGGAGAGGCAGCTACTGGAGCTCATGCACCACCTGGGGAGGGACGTACAGAAGTGAGTGTCTGATGTCTTGTCAGCACTGAATGAGGACATCTCACCAAAATGCACACCTCCTAGTCTTGGCATGTTCCGGATGATTTTTGCATCTGTCCTTTCAACCTCGTTTTATTCTCAGTTCTTCGGTTGGAGAGGCAGTGTCACTGTGGCAAGGTAGAAATATGGGCCCTGCCACCAGACGGGCTAGAGTTCAAATCGTGGCTCTGTCCCCTTGACTGTGTGATCTTGTGTAAATTACTTAGACTCTCTGAGCCTCCGTATTCTCAACTGTAGAATCAGGCACAGCACACTTACCTGCCAGTGTTGTGGTTAGGACTGTGGGCAATAATTTATGTAAAGTACTTGCCACAGTTTCTGGAACACACCACAGGGCTTAAGAAATGGTAACCATTATCTTCCATGAGGGGTTACAGTGGGGTTAAGCACAATTTAGAGGGACACAGGGAAAGGACCTAGAACAAAGGCACTTGGGATGTGGATACAAGATCAAGACCAGTGGCTGCTGGACATCCTGCTGACCAGTAGAGACAGACCCTTACATGGCCAGGTCCTGAGGTCACTTGCGAGCCATCCTTTAAAATCTAAAGCCTTCAACAGTAGGCAGAAGAATACTAGTCTTATTAATCTTCCCTAGCCTACAGACAAAATCTTACACCCTAAGAAAGTGGAAAGGTCTCTGGAGTGGGAAGCTGGAGACCAGCTCTGACTCTGTACCAGGAAACTGCTAAGTCTGGAGCAAGGCTTTTGGCTTTCCTGGCCTCAGTTTCCCCAACTGTAAAATGAGGGGTCTGAATTGGATAGTTTCTAAGGTTCCTTCCAGCTCTAAAATTTTATAATCCTGAGAAGGGTTTATTATTTCCCTTCCAGGAAACGTGACCACATTGTATATTTGAGATCAGTTTAGTTTTACTGAGCCGAGCTTCATTCTACACATACATATGCACGCTATAAATACACACATAAGCAGATGTATATACAGGCATTGAAAGAGGAAATTGTCCCTACACTTCAGTGCTTTCAATTGAGCCATCAAGTCACTCAGGTATTTATGATGGAGAGAAAAATACGTGCACTGTTTTCCTCTCTCTGGAGGATCATGCCAGGAACTCCGCCTGGATGTATAACTCGTGTTGGGAGAAAGAAATGAGACTTTGACGTGCGAGTGGTGGCTGGACGAAAAATGCGATAGCTTGTCTCCTCTCTGGCCCTGTATTTCATGCACCAGCACGGCTGTCCTTTCACTGTCTTTGATGGGCCCCACTAACAGACGTGCCCCTTTCTCTTCTTAAACCCTCCTGGTATTTGAATTAGTTTGGTTTCTGCCATGCCTGCATCCCCCAGCTATAGTACTATCTGTTCCTTTGGCCTGTGGATTTCTTTCTCTGTCATTCATGCAACCTATGCTTATGGGGCCATTACTCTGGGTCAGAAAGTGTGCTCAGTGTTGAGAATGCAGTTGTGTAGAGGACAGACTCCATGTTCTCCTCAAGACTCCAGCAGGGCCATGTTAGTTAGAGTAAAGCTGGCTACCCAAATACTCAGTGTTTTAATATAATACAAGTTTATTCTTGGCTTATGTCTTATCAATTCAGTGTGGGTATTTGACAGGCAGGCTTCAACATAGGCATTCAGGGAGCCAAAGCTTCTTCCACCTGGAGACTTATCACCCCCAGGGTTGTTCATCCTTTCCTTCCATTGGTAGATGGGTAGAGGACAATCATAGAGAAGGTTCATTCACTTCCAAACTATTTTAGCTCTGAAATGAAACTCATCACATCACGTGCACTAACTGAGTCATGTCCCCCTCCAGACTGAGGGCATGTGGTGAACAACATACACGATAGACAAGGAGCGCTAGTCTTCTGTGGACAGACGCCAAACGAGCACTCCCTGAAAGGAGCTTGGGAGCTACGAAAGGGGAGAATTGAGTGCTTGGGCAGGCCTAGCTGAGCCCAGGGACAGTGGAGGCTGCCCGAGGAAGCGAAGTGGAGTTCACCAGGCACAAAAAGAGGAAAGGCAGAGGTACTGACTGAGGATCTTCAAAGCCTGTGGAGTAGGGAAAGGGGAGGATCTTCTAGAAGTGAAGCATGGATTAAAGCACTGTGTCAGAAGGGAAGGTGGGTGGGAGAGAGGGAGGGGAGGATGTTGCAGCTCATGAAGCTTCTAGTAGGCCATGATAAGAAATTCTGACTTTGTCCTAAAGACGAAGGAAGCGCCAGGAAATGTTTAAGCAGGGGATGTGTGATGACTGCTGCTTTTGAAAGCTCACCCTAGCTGCTGGTGAGGATGTGATGCTGAGACAGACAGATTCGCCGAGGGCTACTGTGACTGTCTTGGGGAAGGACTATGGATGCAGCCCAAGGGGCTGTCAATGGGATGGAGAGTAGAGGGAGATTCAGGGGACATGTAGGTGGTAGACTCCTAGAAATAAGTACCTGTTGGAGTTCTCTGGTCTTGTCCTTCCTTCTTGGGTTATCACAGCAGCCTCTTGACAGAGTCATTGTGTCAACACTTACCTCTGCCAGCACTTAGATGAAGTGGCCAGTTCGCTCCCTCTATGGGTCAGGCTCTATATGGCAGGTAACACAGGCCACTCTAGCCAGTTTTAGCAAGAAGTGATATATTTACAGGTAGAGAAAATGCACAGAACTACTGGGAGGACAGAAGAAATAGATTCTAGGCAGGGCATTCAGGAGGAACTCCCAGTGCCCACTGCAGAACTGGCCCACCAAGCAGCTGCCTCCTCTGCAGCCACCAGGAAGTTGGCACCTTAGCTGTCCCCTCTCCAGCCATGCTGCCACCCTCTGCCAGCAAAATAGAGGGCCACGTCCCGCCTCATCCTCCCCCCATAACTGCTCCAAATCAAAGCTTACTGCAGGGGCATCTGATCAGTAAAATTAAATCACATTTGCCTTCTAATGGCAGTGAAGCTGGAAAATGTGGTTCTGGGGAATCTCTGATGGGAAGCTAGGTTTCACATTCAGGGAACAATCCGAATGCAAATGGAGTGTTCCAGAGGTTTTGGGCAACCACGTATGACAGATGCGTATAACACTCCCCTGCTCACCATGGTGACTGTCTGGCACCCGTGTCTCATTGAAGGCTTGCAACAGTGCCACTGGACGCACTTTCTTCCCACTCACCAGTGAAGAAACTGACTCCTAGAGGCAAATGAGCTTGTCCATGGTCACATGGCAAGCAGTTGGCTGAGTTGAAATTTGCACCCAGCTTCGTCCCCAAAGCCTGTCCTTTCCCCCTGTGTCTGTGGAATTATCGTACTTACCAATAATTTCTCCCAGGAAAACTCTCCTCAATCTGACCCCATTCTACCCATCCAGGTTTATTTTCCCTCTTGCCACCAGGACATGAGGGCAGAATGGCAGCCACCTGCAAAGCAAGTACATTCTTGGCATGTGTGGGCAGGACTGTGCCAAGTCATATGAGAACTCAAGCCGCCATTTGAGCCCAGTAAGGATCTTGTTAACACACACCATACACTGCTGCTCTGGGCAATAATAGAAGAAATACAATCGTTAAATTTTAATTAGGAAGAAAAGAGGTTCATTATTAGTTGTCATTCCTCATTGTTTCCTAATTATGCTCATGGCTACATGAATGAAAGACTACACTTCACTTGCATTGTGCTCTGTGCTCGCTCATGGCTGATGGAAAAGACACAATGTCCCGATTCCCGCTCCTTTGCCTGGAACCTGAACTGTCCATCCGTAAGCTCCAACCGAACAGCTGAAAGGTGACAAGGGAAGATTCAGGAGTCAGATAGCCTGGGTTTAAGTTCAGCCCCCACCACTCACTAGGTCAGGTTATTTACCACATTAGATTTGTTTCTCCCTTAGGAAAACAAAAATCAAAAAACCTTCCTCCTGAGGTTCTATAAGGTTAACGTTACATAAGATAATATTGATAAAGTACCTGGCACAGGAGATGCTTTAGTAAGTGCCAGCTACTTTTATCATAGTGTTAAGGTTTATTATCAGCTAAAGGCTCAAATTCCAGGCTAAGAAGTGTAGACCAACTATATAAGTTTTGGGACATCCTGAAGACTTTTTCAGCAGGGATTAGATAGGATGGATGGGTGAGTGGTATTCAGGATCATCTGGTAGTTGATGCTGTAAAGAAGCAACTGAAAGCGTGAGAGGGAGAAAATGCATATTTGTTTCTAAATATAGTTTCACTTAATTGGGCTTCCCAAGAAAGATGTGATTTTTGACTTGTTTCTCTTGTCCCAAAGATGGGTTTGCCCCAAGCCCATTGGTACCATGAAGCTCACTGTAACCCTTGGTAGGAAAAGACAGGCAGCTTTAGGGCAGCCCATTGGAAGAGCACAGTGAATCAGTTTTGGGGACATTATGCAGCTTGGTGTCAGGTGCAGGTTGCATCTGCAATCCCCAGATTGGCTAAATATTTTTGAACTTCCTACTTGCGTCAAAGTTAATACCTCCGTTTGTGTTTAATTATTTGAGTTCCCTGAGATTAAATTCACCTAGGGTATAGGGGATTTGGAGTTTTGCATCTAGCTAATGCCCCAATTTATGGGGCACATACGTGGAGTTAATTGGCTCCTGCAGAAAAAGAGAAAGGGAAGAAAAGCTTAAGGATGATTTTTTTTTTCATTTGATATTGAGCCAAATATATTTATTTGGGTTAAAATGTGTAACTCCCAGAACTGATAGAAAATTCACAAGGCTGAGCAGACCTCATGCGTGGCCTGCTGTGGAAACGCTATTGCTGAAGGAAAACTGTTATCTTGACTAATTCTGTTTCGAAAAGCATTTACTGTAATATGAGTCAAATGGGTGGTGAGAAAAGCAGCAATCTTATTTTTGTTCCTTACAAGTTAAGTGGTACCCCTAGAGTAAAAATGTTTGTCTCACATTTAGAGAAGGAGGGAGCAGTAGTCAACCAGTGACGGAACGGAATATAAAAGAAAGGCCAGGAAAGGTCTCCGAACAGGTTTTGGAATAAAATTTAGAGTTTTCAAAAGCCCCGCTGATCTGAACCTTGGGATGTTATCAAAAACCAGTTGCACGGCCAGAAGCTTACAGCAGTCAGCATCATAGTCAGAAGTCACAGGTCCAGGATTACTATAGTGTTAGAGTCCTAAGCTCCTGGGGCTGCAACCAGTGATTTTAGGGTCATTATAAGCATATTCAGTGTCTGACTCCTAGGGGACAGTTGGTGTGTGGGGTGGCAGGGTGATGTCCCCGTGAGGTGGCTGCTTCCTGGGGATGTCACTGTAGCCCC
This sequence comes from Macaca thibetana thibetana, assembly GCF_024542745.1. Lineage (NCBI taxonomy): Eukaryota > Metazoa > Chordata > Mammalia > Primates > Cercopithecidae > Macaca > Macaca thibetana. The sequence continues at coordinate 115,699,029 of NC_065589.1, forward strand.
TGGCACTGGTCATTGGCTCTGTAGCTGCTAAATTATGTCCTGGTCTGTACACCCAGTGGGTGTTCATGCCTAAGGAGCCCACTCACCTTAGTCAAAGACCCCAGAGACAGGAACAGACACCTGAGCCTTCCTGGAAAGGGGATGAGCTGGCTACAAAACTGGGGACCTGCCTTCACTACTGCTTTTTTTTTTTTTTGGACAGTGTCTCACTCTGTTGACTAGACTGGAGTGCAGTGGCAGGATGATCTCGGCTGACTGCAGACTTATCCTCCCAGGCTCAGGTGATCCTCCCACATCAGCCTCCTGAGTTACTGGGACTGTGGGTGGCTGCCACCATGCTCGGCTTACCACTGGTTTTTATACTTTGCCCTGGATGCCTCTGGCTTCCACAGACATGATATTGAGCTGAGGGACAAAGCTTTGGGGATCCTCATGCCTACTTGATCCAGAACTGCTGTCTTTTTATCTGCTTTACATGCCGGAAGTTTATAGATTTTGTTAGCATTTTTGGAAATGATTCTCTTTGCCCAAATAAGTAAACATCTGCTATAAAGTTATTCTCCACTTTGAGATAATTATTTATTTCTGGTTATAAGGGTAATATATGTATGATGTGGAATATCTTTAAAACACTAAAAAATGGGTAAAAGAAAAGAATCTGATTACTCAAAAACTACCACCATCAATGTTTTAGGTAATTCTTTCTGGTCTTTTTTCATGCACATATTTTTTAAAAAAAATGGTTTCCAGTTTATGATGAAGAGTACAACTCAGGAATAGCCAAAGGAAATAGATATACAGGGCAAGGGAAGAGAGTGGGGACAGTGGCGAAGGGCAGCATTTTCCCTTTGGGGCACGTCACACTCCCAGCCCATTACTGTGTTTGCCTGGAAGTTCCCCTGCACATATTTTTATGTGTTTCAGATGGTACTGCATTCACCACAACCAATGCTTTTCATGATTATTTTTACTTAAGATTATTTCAAAAGCATCAATAATATGGTAGTATCATAATTTCCTTGTTATTATTATTAGTCTTACTTTTCATTTATTACACGTAAAGCTCTCCCAAATTTTTAATTCTTTTCAAAGGATCAAGTCTCAGCTGCAGCATGATAGGTTTAAAACATCCGGATGTTTTAAAGGTTAGAACACAACACAAAATTATCTTGCAAAAGGGTCGTGCTGACTTGCTTTTCCATAAATCACAGAAGAAACTGCCTAATGTATCATACCTTCATACCTTCACTAGCACTGGGTATTTTTCTTTTAAAAAATAGCATCGTATTTCTTTGATTATCTGTAATTTGAGTATTTTTCATATTTGTTATCTGGTTGTATTTTTAGGGGGTTCTCTCAAAAAAACAAATCTGAAACTTTGCTTTTCTACTTAGAAAGTCCCTGTGGTCCCCAGTGCCCACATCCAGGGCATAGTCCTATGGTGCACAAATGGGTGTGACCGCACTCATTTGACGAGAGAAATATTTTCTGCTCACAGTTTTTCATGCCATATTTGTGTGACCCTGGACAAGACCCTTCATCTCTCTTAGTCTTAATTTCCTCACCTACAAAAATGGAAATAATGACACCAACCTCTTAGAGTCAAAGATTAAATGAGATGTCCCTTGTAAGAAATCCAGCAGAGCATCTGTTACAGAATAGAGCTCTAGGATGAGTGTAACTTCTGTCATGACAAAGTATACAATCTCTCATTAGAATAACAGCCAACATTTAAAAACCACTTTCTACTAGCCAGGAACTGTGCTAATGTTGCAGGAATTTGAATATCGGGGGTGGGATTCTCCCGCTATGCTAAGCCCTGTACATATGTAAAATCATCTAGCCTCACAATACCACATGTGAACGATGATATTATTATGTTTATTTAATAGGGAAATGGAGACAAAGAGAGATTAATAAACTTGCCCAAATTTATACCACTAGTAAAAGGAAAAGCCAGGAAATGAATCCATTTTTAGGGGACTTTTAACATGGGGTCCCATCTTCTCTCAGGCCTTCTCATACCTGAGCTCTGGAATCTTGGCCACATGGAACTTCATGGCCTTTCCAAAACACGTCGTGCCCTTTCACCCTCTTGTGCCTTTGTACATGCTCTTCCCCTCCGTGAATCTGCGTCTCTGTTTTTCACCTTGAAAGCCCTTTTCACCCTTTAACGTTTGACTTAAGTGTCCCCTCCACTAAGGACAAAATCAGCCTCTCCTTACTTTGAATTCCATTAATACTTGTACTTTTATCCCCTAAAGCACTTAGCCCCTTGTGTGTGCACATTGTGCATGTATATGCATATGTATATATGCATGCGTTCATGTGTGTGTGCACACAAGTGTGTGTGTCTTGTCATTTTGCTTGCAATATATGCTCACAATATATATCTCCCTTTCTAGACCCTGGGTTTCTAGTAGACTACAATTTTATTTTTCTATTATTTCTAATTCCTAGTCTGATGCCTAATGCCTAGAAGGTGTCCAATCAGTATCTATTGCATGAATAAACATGACTGGGGAGAGAACTGGAAGAAGTAGAGCTTTCTGGAGGCCTTCATATGACCTCCCCTATTAAGTTCTGTATAAGGCTAGTCCCATAAAAAAATAACCTCTCCCTTTTTAACTGGCCATTGGCTGCAGCTTGCCCTCCATGCAGACATGCCTGTGGTTGCCAGCTGCACTCGCAGCGAGCCCAGAGAGCCTCAGCTACATGTTTTGAGCTTTGCATTCCTGCTGGTAGTACAGTGCAGCAAGCTGGCCTGCTTCTCACTCTCTGGCCCTGCACTTGGGTTTCTTAAGAAGCCTAAAGGAGACGCCTCAGCTCCTGCATGGGCTCTGGAAAATTGACTCTTTTGGGACTATCTCGGCAGGGACAGATTACAATATGCAAATGAGCCAGAGGTGACCCAGAGCTGGCCACAAGGAATAGTGTGCACAAAGAAGAAGACAGGACATGGCTCCTAGGGTTTTCAGGCCAGACATAGGATGTGCGGTGTGGGAGTGATTACAGTATGCATTCTGGGAGCCCAGCACTAATCATGCAGAGGGTATAATAAAAAATATTGTATTAGCTTCCTGTTGCTGCTGTAACAAATTACCACAAACTTGGTGGCTTACAACAACACACATTTATTCTCTTGCAGTACTGGAGGCCAGAAGTCTGAAATGGGTTTTCATGAGCTAAAATCAAGGTGCCAGCAGGGCTGTGCTTCCTCTGGAGGCTCTTGCGGTTGGTCTGTTTCTTTTTTTATTTTCTTTTCTTTCTTTTTTTTTTTTTTTTTTTATTTGAGACAGAGTCTCACTTTGTCGCCAGACTGGAGTGCAGTGGCACCATCTCGGCTAACTGCAACCTCTGCCTCCCAAGTTCAAGCGATTCTCCTGCCTCAAGCAATTCTCCTGCCTCAGCAATTCTTCTCCTACAGGCGAGCGCCACCACGCCCAGCTAATTTTTGTATTTTTAGCAGAGATGGAATTTCACCATGTTGGCCAGGATGGTCTTGATCTCTTGACTTCATGATCTGCCTGCCTCAGCTTCCCAAAGTGCTGGGATTAAAAGTGTGAGCAACCACGCCCGGCCCTGTTTCTTGTCTTTTCAGGCTTCTCCAGATTACTCTAATTCCTGGACTAACAGCCTTTGCTCACTCCCCTTGTTTCTATCATCACATCTTCTTCTTCCTGTTGTGTTCCCAGTGTCTCTCTACCTCCCTCTTCTAAGGACATTTGTGATTGCATTTAGGACCTAGTTGGATAAGTCAGGATCACCTCCCCGTCTTGACATCCTTAATGCAATCACATCTACAAAGTTTCTGTCAACATGGAGGGGAATATCCAGAGGTTCCAGAGATTAGGACCTGGGTATCTGGGGCCATTGTTCAGCTCTGTCTCTGTTCTCCCCACTCTGTAAGTGGGATGCCCGACTCCTTCCTTCCTTCTTTCCATTCCTCCTTTGGCAGGCATGTGTTTCCAGCACCTGCTCAGGACCAGATCCCATGTCAGGCACGGGAGATCCAGAGAGGGGCACCATCTCATCTGTGGGCCCAGAAGCGGTGGCGAGTGGGTGAATAGTCACCACAGTGTGACTACAGTGTGACAAGCAGTGAGGGACTGAAGAGGGGCCATTGCCTCCACTGCCAGAAGAGGGAAGGGGTCACAGAGCTGTGGGTCCCAGGAGTTGGTTTAATGAGTGAGGAGTTTTCTAGGTAGACAGCATGTGGGAAGACAACATCCAGGCAAAGGAAATAGCAGGGACTGATGTGTCAGCACAGGGGCATTTGGGAACTCTAAAATAAGAGAGTCGGGTGAGATTACCCAGAGAAAATGTCCGGATATCTGACTTTCTACCATTTGATAACACAAGTGATATTCGAACAATTGGATGGGGCAGTGGGCAGGAAGCGGCTCTGACAGATTGGGGGCACACCCCAATCTGTACCAGGAGTCAAGATTTCTCCACTAACTTGCTAGGTCACCTTAGAAAAATCAGGTGGGACAGACGGGCTTTAGTCCTTGACCTTCAGTGCTTGCGGGAAAGGCTCAAAAAAGGGACACATGCTCACTCCTTCCCTCTGGGCCTTGGCTTTCACTGGTTTTCTTTCCTGAACTGTGCCTGTGTGCCTCTCAGCCCTGGTCTTTCAAGCCTTCCTCAGCTGCTCCAGCTCACCCTGACCTCCCTCGTTGAATCAGCACAGCATAAAGCACTGAGTGGGTGGAGGTGGGCAGAACACGGGGTGAGGGGCACAGACCCTGGAGCCACACCACCCAAGGTCACACCTCCCAGCTGAGAGTCCCTACTTCTCCTTACTCGCATTTGCACAGCTATAAAATGGGTCTGTTGGGGCTCAGAAAGCAGTACCTTAAAATGAAGGCCTCAGCAGCAAAAATGTTTCTCTGATCTCCTGCCCTCCTGTCTCTCCTCCCGTCCCATTCCTCCCCGAAGCTAGCCTTAGAATCCCTCTTTCCCCAGAATGGGTCATGAAAACCAGAACACTTCTTCCCCAAAGCCAGCCATAAAAAACCTAAACATATTACTCAATTTTCCCTTCACCTTTCTGTATAAAAACTGGCCATAAAGAAATAATCTGACCTCCTCGTTTGACTGTGGGCCATAGGACACCCATTCCAGACAGGACTCTGCCCCATACCCAGAAGGAAGGAATTCATGCTCAGAGAGGTCTAGAGAACCTAGACAGACAGGCCTTACTGGATTTTCCCTCTCAGTCTATTGCCATTAGATCATACTATTTTTATGCAATCTGATTTCTACATGACTGTCCATACTTTGTTGAACTTAAGCATTTAAATGGACAATTTCCCTTGTATCTTTGGACCTTTGTTCTGAAGGCTCCTGTATACATATTCATACATCTGTATGACTTTTTTTGCCAATTAATCTGCCTTTTGCACATTGGTTTTCCAGCAAGGCTTCAGATGGCCATGGGGAAAATTTCCCTTAGCCCCTGCAGGAGCAATGCAGAGAGTGCAGCTTATCTGAAGCACCCACTATATTTAAGCTGTTATCATCACACAGTTGGATGCCTAATACATCAAATACCTTTGCATCCATTCTATAATGGTTTTGTGAGCCAGTTTCTCTTCTTTACTTGTAAGCCACCAGAGGGCAGGTCTGTTGATGCAAAGTTAGTTATCACTCATGTCAAAAATTATCTCAATGGGTGTTACGAGAGCTCGCAACTGTGACCTTGGTTTTTGTTTTATTCCATCGGTGAGGAGGCTGTCCTTCAAGAAGAATCTGCTAGAAAGAATTTCCAATGCTTCTTAATTTTGGAGGGCCACAACTGGCCAAGAGGGCCCCAATTTATCTGACTTCTAATTCAAGGAAGTGATCCATGAAGAAAATCTAATTTTCCCCAGGCCTTCTCATTAGCCCTTATGTATGCTCCATTATTACGGGAAGTCCAAGCTCTCCTCGGTGCTGCTGCATGCAGTCCTAAGCCACCTCCACTCTCATTATTTCTGGGCATCTCTGGGCACTTACAAGTCTTCATTAATGAACCTCTGGGAGTTTTCACAAAGGTCCTGTGCCTGCATACCTCCTGAGGATGGATGCTTGCCTCTGGCACTGATTGCGGGGCCCCCAAGGGAAAATTGATCTCCTAGATCAATAGCCTAGAACTTTGCTATTTCCTGGAGCTCCTAAGCTCCCAAACCACAGAGGTGCTAGCCTCCAGTTCCCAGTGCGGTGGAGCTCCCACAGTCCATGCCGAGAATGCACCTGTGTGAGCCTCTCCGGGCTACTCTGGCCTTGCTTCCCCGAGAGCATCTTCTTCTGCCTGCGGCTCTTCTCCTCATATGACTGGTCAGAAGATGGGCATTATCCCCATCTCTCTCTCTCTCTCTTCCCTCTTCTTCCAGTTGTGTCTGTGCAGAAAGCCTCCTTGGCATTGGAGCATGACTCCAGGGTCCCCACACATACCTATTAATGCCTGAATCCCTGCAGACAACTCAGCCTGCACTCAGCTGAGAGCTCAGATTAGCAGAGTTCCTGCCATGACTCCATTGAAAAGCTCACAGGCAATTTTCCATAGAGATTATGACTATTTGACAATCAGGTTTGAGGAAGGACAAGGCCAGAGCTGAAGGAAGTATACAACACTGGGCATGTGGAGGGCACATCTGCTCCCTCCAGCATGATCGCACCAGCTGAATTAATTTCCTGGGGGTTAGGAGCCCCTGGAAATGACTGGAACATCCATACCTGTCAGAGAGGTGAGGAGGAGAAAACAAATAGAAGTTAAATTCCAGGGGAAACTGCAGCCTCCACCATGGGGGTAGGAGGAGTCTGATTCAGGAGGCTCTGAGCCTTGGAGTCTGAGAGCTGGGGGGAGCAGGGGTTCCTGTAAGTGTGAGTACCTGTCCCTTGAATCTACCCTTGAACCATCACCCTGTTGGTATTTGATATGTAGATGAAAAAAAGGCCTACGGGCTAAAATAAATAAGCCAATAAAGATGTAGCTTCCAGGGACTCAAAAACTAGATGGAGGATCACTTTTTAGAGTAGCATATACTTAGCACTTGGGAGGCTGAGGCGGGCAGGTTGCTTGAGCTTAGGAATTCTAGACCAGCCTGGGCAACATGGTGAAACCCCATCTCTACCAAAAAAAAAACCAAAAACAAAAAACAAAAATTAGCCGGGTGTGGTGGCACACACCTATGGTCTAGCTACTTGAGAGGCTGAGGGGGTCAGATCGCTTGAGCCCAGCAGGCAGAGGTTGCAGAGAGCTGAAATTGTGCCATTGCACTCCAGCCTGGGCAATAGATTAGAATAGAGGGCAGGCGTGAAGACAGAGAGAGAGTTGCAGGCACTGGTCAGCAGGCAGGGGGCCAAGCAGGTGGGGAGTGAAGAATGGGTGGGGGGTATAGGGAGGGAGATGATGCACAGAGGACAGACATTAGCTCCCAGTGGGGCAGGAGGGGTGGTGAGGGCAATAAGGAAGGGCTTTTGTAAGCCTTCATCCTTTCTTCAGCACCTGTGACTTGGTTCTGCCCATGTAATGGGGCTGTTGTGAGATTCAAATAAAGTACAGATCAAGGTGCTTTGGGAGTTTTTCAGTTCCAAGCACAGGTAAAGGAAAAGAGAATTATTAAGGGGTTGTAATAGGGTCTCATAGTTTCAATTTAGGGGAGGCAGTGGTAGGAAGTAAAATTTGCATTGACTGTGATAGCTTTTTTTTTTTTTCAGTTTTTCATCCAGAGATTCTGAGGTTTTTGATGGAATCCATGTCTCCATTCATCTGTTCATGTTTTCAACACAAGCCTGTTGCCCTTACTGAGTGACAGGCCTTGGGCTGGGGATGGCCATGGACTGGGAAACTGGGCACATGTGTGGTATCTGCTCCAGCGCTGTCTCCTCAGCATCCCAGTGGGGACATGAGGAGGGCAGGGCCCCCAGCCTGAGACGGTATCATAGAACGGGTCTCTTTTGGCCCTGAAAGCCAAGGATTTCAGACCCACCCAAACGCCGCATTGCTGTGCTGCACTTTTAAAGGGCTGCTGACAGCTGTCGTTAGCTGAGCACTAAGAAGGAGTTGCTTTATAATCACCACTGAGTGACTGTAAACAACATGTGTCTCTGAAGAATATTCGGAGCATCAGGCAACTTGTTAGCTTTTGTCTGGGCTGGAGAGAGGAAAGGGAAGTTCCCTTTGAGTGAAAACATAAAATCAACTGTATGGTTCTAATTTAATTTTAATTCACGTTTTTATACGTGGAGTTTGTTAGAAGGGCTGACATTTCGCTGTGGAAATCTATAAGGGCTGAATTGTCCTCACATTAGAAGATTTTTAAAAGAAGTTCTTTGCCACTAGGTTGCAATTTGTTAAAACAAACAATAGCATAACCACAGTGCAATCGGATGCCAAGATATTACTGGACTCAGCGAAAATCAAGTAATCTTTTTTAGGTTCTGTTCTCTCCCAGCTAAGCTCCCCAGCAATGTCAGAAAATGACAAATTGCAGGATGAATGTAAGAGCAGTGCCTTCTAAAATACAATAGTTATATAAACCATCTATTGTTAATGAAGAATATAATGCAATTTGCCTGTCTGTAATACAATTATGTAAATCAAAGAAAGAACTATCCAGAAATCTCTTTGCATTCCGATTAAAATGAGATAATTTATCAAACAGAATATTACTGATTATGTTTATGTGTTGCACATTAATCCTGTTACAATAATGTATCCTTCTCGTAATGTAATGGATTTGTGCAATCTAACAGAAAATGACTTTTATACTATCCACAATTAGAAAAATATTCAAAGCATATCCATCCCAATGCAATAGCACATGTCTACAACTGTACAATAAACCTATTAAAACAAGCAGAGCTTATGAATGTAACCTTCATCCCAATAAAGATGACAGTGCATTCAATTTTATTGTACTCATTACCTGAACAACTCCACAGATAATAAATACTAGGAGTAAATTAGTTTAACCTTCTTGATCTTTTTTTTTTTTTTTTTTTAAAGAAAAGAAACGTACTTTAATCAATAGCATTAATGTCACCTCTCCCCATCTGGATCTTTTGGTTGGTTAAAGATAATATAATTTTATATATAAGACATTTCCAGAAAATGCTTCATAAATGAGTTACACCTATTTCTACTTTTTGGTAGGTGTTTGGAATTATACATTTCCACCAGGTCAGGACTTTCACAAAATGTTATCATTTCCCATGTTGTTTGTGTTCATATATGTTGGGAAAGAACTATGCTTTGGATAGAAATACTGCTTGAACAGCATTCGTCCATAGGGAGCACATGAATCCCCACTCTTCTCTGTGCATCACAGCCAAGAACTAATGAGGAGTACTGTCAGGAAAAACAAGAACCCAAATAATTGGCTAAGGTCTCTCTTGTGCTTCTATTGCCAAGGATAATCATTTTTACGTTTAAACCAATCTCTTCTACCTTGATGAGAGTCATTAGCATCTGACAGTGAGTGATAATGTGCTTAAATTTCACACCTCTTGGCCTTGTTTGCATTGTCAACGTTTTCCCATATGCATACCTTCGCACTAGGAATACAGGTTGACTTAAACAAATGTTTATCTTTTGTAGTAAAATTGTAAACCCTAGTGTAATTGCAAATTCTCAAATCGTTTTTCCATGCCTTTAAATACCTTTAAGCCAGTTTTGCTTTAGCTTATGCCTGAAATATTATTCTCTCAGCAATACCGGGGGCTGGGGGATGGGAAAGGAGTTCTCTTCCTATTTTGATTTGACTGACCTGCCAAATCAAGAAAATAAGAAAAAAAAAAATTCCATGAAAAGCAGCATTTCTTTCCACTTGTGAGTAGCTGACTATGCACACACACACATATTAACACAAAGTACGATAGACAAATCTATTAGCCTTCACCGCACCAGGCCAGCATTTATTGTAACTGTAAAAGAATATTTCCTCTCAAGGAAAGAAGGAAGGAAAGAAGGAAGAAAGGAGGAAGGAAGGAAGGAAGGAAGGAAGGAAGGAAGGAAGGAAGGCAGGCAGGCAAGGAAGAAGGAGAGTCAGTATTTAATAACCCAACAGTTTTGTTGTCATCTAGAGTTTCTGAATGGTTTCCATGTAGATTGTTGAGAAGTAAAACCTTGCTGCTAGCTATCAATTCCACAGAGTGAGTCCTTAACAATGAAGAAGAATGATGAATAGAAACATAGCTTGCAGTGGCTAAAAAGTTTTTTCTTTCTATGGCATACCATCTGGTTTGGAATACTGTTGAATTTTCTTTTCCTCAAGAATGGACTGGGTTGTCCTAAGTGGAGACATTTGATGAAAGAAGAATTTATATTGCCTCTGAGCTATCTGGAAAGATTTTGCACCTCTGCTCAAAGGGGTGCAAAGGAGCATCTTCCACTCAGTAAGATTTTCTAGGTTAAGGCAAGGAGATCTGGTAGCTTTGACTTATCAGAAATGGGGGGATTAGAAAAATAGTACTAAGAGTGGAAGTGAGGAGTCTGAGGAGACAGCACATATGGAAGACATCACGCTCCCTGCACAGCCCAGAAGGACACCAGACCCGAAAGTGGTTGAGCATGCACTAAAAGCTTGGGTTGGAAGACAACTGCAGTGGAAGAACAAGACTTGAGTGGATAGTCTGGGCACATCAGAGCTGTGCCAGACTGTCTTAATACTGTGTTGTAGGCTTTAGAACTGGGAATTCCAGATCCCTCTGCCATGAAGATGAGCTAGAGAGAATGTAATGAACTCTCTTTCAGAGATTGAGCTGAGAGCAAACACGCATCTGGTAGAAGATAAAATAATGGGCAGGACACCCTGGGGAAGAGGGAACAATTGCATGTTTTCTTTTTTTAATCTGAAGTATATTAGCTGAGTGCCAACTGTGTATCAGGCAATGTTTGGGGCACATTAGTGGCATACATCAACAAATGTCTACCTTCATGAAGCTTGTAATTCCAGATGAGCAACACAGGCAATGAATAAATACACAGTGTAACATATTAGTAGGGGATAAATGCTGGGGAGGAAAGTAGAACAAACTGAGAGAGATGATGTAAGAGTGTAGGAGATGATATTTGCAATTTTAAAAAGAATTACAGTTTTGTTGTGAAAACTTATTTTAAAAAATTGCTTTAAAGAAAGCATTCTGTCTAGTTAAGGCCTCTGTTGTCATGAGGATATGCAACTAATTTGCATTTCCATAAATATGTGTGAAGTTTGATACACAGGTCCTTTAGGGCCCTGTTCTCAACTGATAACTTCCTGGAATTTACATCTGAAATCAAGACATAGGAAAAGGATCTTGATTAGTTATTTTACTAGTTATTCTTCTCTGTGTTGGACAATAATCAATGGTATCATTTTAACTGCAATAAAATATTTATAATTGTTTTTAACTTGATTATATTTAGTGGAGGTGGTTCAGTTAGGCTTCTTTAGTTGAAATAATGGGTTAGGGATCCCAAAAGATAGCATTAGAGACTGCTCATGCTCCCGCAGTTACCCAGATAGTTCAGTTTCTCTGTGGAATTTTGCATTTCTGCTGAGGATATTTACCTTGCTTTGTGTCCTAAAACCAGACCAACCATACACATACTTTCGTCACTGATGATCAGCTGAACTGGACCAAGAATTAGACCAAGAGTGTACTCTGCCGCTGCAGTGGGCCACCCAGACCTCTGTTAAGGATGGAAGTGCTCATATTCTCAGCTGCCGGGAGTCTTGGCAGCATCCAGGATCATAGTCTCTTGCTGGGGTCAACTGGCATCCAATGATTCGTCAGTCCATGGTGGTTAGAAAGGCCTGGCCCCCTTGCCCCAAGAAGGAGCAACTCTGAAAAGGCATCCGAGCTCCTGAACTCCTCCTGGAATCAGCTGAGGCCTGCTGAGAGTGTATCAAAGTTCAACTCTTCCCTCTTCCCAGCACCACTTCCCTCACTCCCTAATAAACCTGCTGAATGCATTTTGCCTTCTCAGTCTGTTTCCCAAGGAACTTGATATAAGAAATGATTTCAGCTCTGTTTGCTGATGATGCATGTTTGCAGTTATGTCCTGGTCCTCGTACTCCACTCTGTTATCTCTCTGCCAATTTCTGACCCTTTGGCCCTCTTTCCAATATCCATTTTCACGCTGTCTATTTGGACTGCTATATGGCTTCAGCATCCTGAGTTTTAACCTTTGCTCCTACCAGTTCTGGCCTTTTTTAGAAGGATAAAACCCCATCCATTCTAGCCTCAATTCAGCATCCTAATCCTGCTTCCTCTCCCTCTCGTTCCATCCTGAGCAGCTGACTTCAGAAATGACCTTATCTTACAGGCTGCACAGTGCCCATTCCATTAAGTGCTGAGACTCTTGTAAGCCTTAGGAGAAAGCAGTATGAGACTAGGATGCAATAGACATGGAGTTGTGGGCTACACACAGCAGTAATGGGGTTCTTTCCTTCCACAAACTGGCTGAGTTTATGCTCACACACAGGCCCTCTACACACAGTGTTTTCTTAAAACAATCATGATTTTCAACGATAATATTTTCATGGAGATGGGCTTGGATTTGAACTCCTAGCTAGGGGAGTCATAACTGACCTAAAAGTCTACTTTAATTTTTCCTTAAATAATCTCTCTTGGTATATTATTACCGTAGGGTTTTGCAGGCATGGTTTCTCTTACTGTGTTATTCCAAATGAAACACCACCTCACTGTAACTGACTTTGGTGCCCCTTAATAGCTGAGGAATTTTTTTCAGTTGCCTGTCTTTCTAAAATTATCCATGACTCCTGCACGGGTGGGTAAAGTTAGTTCCTCCAAAGAGTTATAAATCCAGGGTCCCCACTGAGCCCATTGTTTTAGATCCAAAAGTGTATGAATTGCTGCCCCAAGAGTTTTCTTTATTCTTTGTTATAAAATAGGTAACCGGATATCACTGACTGAAAATCCTCCTTCGAAGACTTTCTGGCATCCGACTTCACTTTCAAGTCTTGCAAACCTTATTTTGGAAAAATGGTCATTTATAATATCAACATTTCTAGATCATGTTTTAAAGACGGTTACAGGCATTCAGAGTAACCACATGCCAATGCTGTCTACTTCTAATCTAACAACCCCCTAGGTTGAAACCAGAGTGAAACTTAGAGACAGGCGGCCAAGAGCTGAAACACTCTTGGGGGATATATATAATCTCCAAACTCAACCAAAATTGTTTCCACTCAAAATTAATACTTGGAAACAGATTTTGAAGCCCAAATTTAGACTCTGTCTTCAGTTTCTTGGTTTGTTGTGGAGCCAACTACTTGAAATAAAATGTATTTGAAGCTGATAGAACATTAAAATGATTGTCTTTTACATTGAAAAGACAAATGACACAAAACATTTAAAAGGATGCCTCACTTTATCCCACAGCCTTCCTAGACAAGGACCAAGGATTGGCTGATGTCCATAGCCAGAAAGGGCCATTACCAAGATAGTGGATAATACCTCTGTTTACACACGTGATTCTTCTGTAGCCTAAGTAAGAGTCTCTGCTCGGTGAATGCAGTTGCAATTCATATTTATGAAGGGAACGTGATACGGTGGAAAGCATGTTGGACTTGGAGTTAGAAAATCTACATTCAAAGTATTGCTTTATCAGTTCCAAGCTATGCAATCTTGAACAAATAATGTAGCCTCTTGGAATATGTAAAATGAGACTAACCAGCTTGCTCTGCCTCCTCTTTAGAGCTGCTTAGGGGGGTCACATGAAGAAATGTATGCAAAAACACCTTGTCACTATTCCAAATGCATGGTGTTACTGTGCTAGTCTATCTTTTAAAATTGCTTTTCAAATTTTAACAGTTCTTGCCATCTCAGATCAGAGTATCAGACTTTATTTAACCAGTAATTTGCTGCGAAAAGGGAAGTATAAATACAGGCAAAATGGATTTCCCAAAGATGATGCCCTATAATAAACATTAATTAGAGCAGTGTTCTTGTCCAGAATACCTAGAGAGTTTTTCCCAGAGGTTGAAAAGCACTTCCTGACCATTCAACACAACCAATTTTAAAAGTCTGAGCCTTTAATTATTCTTTTATTTCTATATTCATATATTTCACAAAAATGTTTTGAAGATGTGTGAAATTCCAGGCAATATTCTATTAGGATTTCCAGAAAACATAAATTTGAATTTCAGATCAATAGCATAATTTTTAAGTATAATACTCAGACTTTAAATTCATACTCCAACTTACAATTGCCCCTCTGGTATTGAGAACCACGCCAGCATTCTAATGTTCTAAAATACTGTGTTGGCCAGAAGTAAAAAATTATTGCACAAGCATACTTATACTAAAAAGTTATTTGTTGATTAACTGAACTTCAAATCTAACTGGGCATCCTATATTTTTATTTGCTAAATCTGGCAGCCTTATGTGTGAGCTGGGGATGTGCTGATCCCTGTCCTTAGGCAGCATTTATTCCATTCAGGGAGACAAAGGTAAGTATAAACAAGGTAAGTATTATGAAGACATATAAAGCTGAGTACAGAAAGAGTGAGAAAGCAGTGATCCTATTTCTAAAAGGGATGAAGGGAAGGCTGCTTTGGGAAGACAACTTGAAGTGGACACCTAAAAGTCATAGTGAGCCACCTGAAGATACAGGGAAGAGCCCATAACCAGTGGCACAACAGTGCAGAGAGCCTGGCTGAGAATGAGGTTGCCATGTGTGAGGACTGCAAGGAGGTTGCCATGTGTGAGGACTGCAAGAAGGTCATGTGACCAGGGCCTGGTGTGGGAGGTGAAGGTGGTAGAAGATGAGATCAAACATGCAGGGTAAGGACAGATTTCACAGCTGGCAACTTGTGGGCCAGGGATTTGATTTTAGCTTGGGTGTGACGGGGAGCCTTTGAGGGCTTTAAGCAGGGAGTGACTCAATCTGATTAAACACAGGATTCCAGAAGCAATGTGGGAAAAAAACCATAGAAAGGCCAAAGTGGACACAGGATGAGTGAGGAGCTTTCTGTGGGACGCTCAGGGAAAGGGACTGGAGGCTTGGACTAGGGTGGGAGGTTGGAAGAAAGGCTTGGAGTCATGACATACTTCAAAGGTGGA
Organism: Macaca thibetana thibetana; assembly: GCF_024542745.1. NCBI lineage: Eukaryota > Metazoa > Chordata > Mammalia > Primates > Cercopithecidae > Macaca > Macaca thibetana. Next base: position 115,714,089 of record NC_065589.1, read on the forward strand.
GCCAGCAGAACTTGCTGTTGGGTTTAACACAAGTATGTGGAAATATGGGCCTGAGTAATAGGGTGAATGGTGGCACCATTTATTGAGATGGGGAAAAGTAGAGAAGTAGATGGGGGGAAACAGAGCATTCTGGTTTGGACATGTTATGTGTGACATGTCCATTAGATATTCAAGTGTTGGCAGTGGAATACTAGGATAAGAGTAGTATAGGAAGAGATCGCAGAAATTGCAAGAGCTGGACCATCCAGGACCTTGTTGGCCATTGTAAATAATTTGGATATAACTTTAATGTCACAAAATACCAATACAAGTTTTTAAAAACAATATAGAAATGAAATGATTGAACTTTCATTTTAAAGGATCATTTTATTGGGTGGTAAAAAATAGGCAGGTGGGAGGAAAATTAGCACCGTTAGCTCAGAGCTTCTTACCTGAGAAATCTTGTTAGAATTCCAATTCTTTTTCGGAGGATATGGAGTGGGGACCAACATTCTGAATTTCTACAAGCTCCTAGTGATATTTATACAGGTGACTGTGGATGACACTTTGGGTAGCAAGATATTAGGAGACTATTCTAAAAATTCTGATGAGAAAGGATGGTGACTTGGTCCTTTCAGGCGATGGTGGGGATGGAGAGAAGTGCACAGATTTGAGATACAATTTGGAGGTAAAATTGAAAAAAGAGTTGACAGATTATATGTGAGAGCTGAGGCAGAAGAAGTAATGAATGATGAGTCAGATTTCTGCCTCACCAACTAAGTTGGTGTTCATGTTTCTTTGCTAAGACGTAAAACACTAGGGTGGTGTGGGTTTTCTGGGGAGCGGGTAGAAAAGGAATGAGGAGCTCTACTTTGGACATGTTGGGTGGGTATGAGACAGTTGAATAGACATATCAAGTAGCTGTCATATATCATAGCTGCATATATGAGTCTGGAGTTCAGAGTAGAACTGGGCATATGTATATCATGTTCAGGAAAACTCTAGATAAACTACATAGAACAGGGGTCAAAATCTTAAAAACCCACCAGTGCTAGGAGGGCTGGCTAAATGAAAGAAGTGGGCTGGCTGCAAGACAGTAGGGAATGGGCTGGCTGTAGGACAATAGGACCACGGATCTCAAAGTATAATTCACCTAAACTGACAGTTACCACTTCACTCCTCCAGCTAATTGGTGCCAAGCAGTAGATCTAGATCCTCCAACTTTTCAAGAGAAGCCAGAAATCCAGATAATTTATGGGAAAGCCTTCAAGAGTTAGGAAATAAGCCAATGTTTTCAAATGCTGTGTTGGCCAAATAAAATATGTCAGTGGGGGCCAGGTGTGTTGGCTCATGCCTGCAATCCCAACACTTTGGGAGGCCAATGGGGGCAGATCACGAGGTCAGGAGATCAAGACCACCCTAGCTAATATGGTGAAACCAGTCTCTACTAAAAATACAATTAGCTGGGTGTGGTGGCGTGCACCTGTAGTCCCAGCTACTTGGGAGGCTGAGGCAGGAGAATTGCTTTAACCCTGGAGGTGGAGATTGCCGTGAGTCCAGATCGCACCACTGCACTTCAGCCTAGGCTACAAGAGTAAGAGTCTGTCTATATGTATATATGTCAGTGGGATGGACCTAACTTATTGGCTGCCAGTTTGCAGCCTCTGATGTGAACCCTTGAAAGGAACCATGTTTAACATCAGCTGTTTTGATTATTATATTAGTAGGAGAAGGAGATGTCCTGGAAGGTCTATGACATGAAGGGATTTATAATTGTCCTGAGATGCAGATTTGAATCCATCACTGTTTGCAGTTAGTGAATGACCCAACTATACACTGAGTGCTCAGTGCAATAGGACTTTGTAGCTCTCTACTTATCCCGACATGGAATTCTTGTGAAGCAGAAAAAGCAAACTCAGTTGTTTGTTGTTGTTGTTGTTGTTTTGTGAGAAATGGTGTTTTGTGAGGAATGTAGTTTTAGTTTCAGATGTAAAGTGGTGAACATTTGATTGGGGCTTTGTACAGGAAACATGTGGCTCATGTTGAAAATGTGATTCAAAATAAAGCCAACAGCCTAGATAAAATTTCTACCATCACAAATGTGGAGGTTTGGGAAGGTCTCTGGATACTTTTGCCCAGAATACTCAGGAAGATTTCTGACTGAATATGGATGGAAGAAAATGTGTGGTGTAGTTGAACATCAGGGCCAATCAAGGAACCAGGCTAGAGTCTATTTACTTTCTAATGGTAGCACAGATGTCTTCTGAACCGGGTGTCTTTGGATGTCTTCTGAACAGATATCTTCTGAACCGGGTGCTCATGTGAAAAGAATGCCATTCTCAGAAAGGGGATGCTTGTATTTGATAATGGGCTATGTATGTGTTCATGTCTGTGTGTGTAGACCTTTGCTCTTTTATGTCACAGCAGTTTTGGGGCACAATTAAGGTTGTGGATAATAAGCCTAATTGTTTTTTACTTAAGGTGCCCCCACCAGTGTCTTTCCAGGGCATCCAAGCCCTTCTTTATTTTCTCCCCCAGATCTCTAAGTGTGTCACACAGCAGTGCATAGATCGTTCTTTTTTTTTTTTTAATGAAATGTTTCATTTTTTTTCTTTCTTTCTTTCTTTTATTTTTTTAATTTTATTTTTATTACACTTTAAGTTCTAGGGTACATGTGCACAATGTGCAGGTTTGTTACATATGTATACATGTGCCATGTTGGTGTGCTGCACCCGTCAACTCGTCAGCACCCATCAACTCGTCATTTACATCAGGTAAAACTCCCAATGCCATCCCTCCCTGCTCCCCCCTCCCCACAATAGGCCCCGGTGTGTGATGTTCCCCTTCTTGTGTCCAAGTGATCTCATTGTTCAGTTCCCACCTATGAGTGAGAACATGCGGTGTTTGGTTTTCTGTTCTTGCGATAGTTTGCTGAGAATGATGGTTTCCAACTGCATCCATGTCCCTACAAAGGACACGAACTCATCCTTTTTTATGGCTGCATAGTATTCCATGGTATATATGTGCCACATTTGCATAGATCGTTCTTATAGTTAGCGTCACCTTCCTAGCTTTTGCTACTCACCATGGTGGTCCTAACCTAAGCTTCGATGGACAGCACCATTGGCAGAAAGAAGAGACTAAGGATGAGCTTGCCACTGGTAAGGAGAGGCCAGTGCTGATTGTCACTGCTGCTCTCTTCACTAAGGAGACATAATTTTCTCAGCCTCTCTCTCCTCATCTGTAAACAGAAATGATAATACGGATTTCAGAATCCAAAGTGTCCAGTACAGTGTCTGGTATTCAGTAGGGACTCAATCATCTTCCTTCCTTCCATTGTCCCCCTCTCCATTTTTAAATTTTAACTAAATTTCATTCTTGGAATCCAAATTTAGCATCTCCAGATCCTCTGTCATTTCTCCCAGGAGGCCGAGGGTGGGATAGAAGGATGACTTCAGATCCTTTCCCCAATGTCCCAGGATTCTCTAAATGGGAATGCACACTGAGTATTTTCCCCCAGAAATGTTGACCCTTGCTACACTTAATAAATCAATTAGTAAGCACGGCCCATTTATTCTATGAACTTTGATTGCTCACCATATGTTCAGTATGAGACATGGTTTTGGCCCACGAGGGACTGGCCATCCAACGGGGAAGATCAGGCTTGTAAACAAAAAGTGCCATAAAGCATTGCAAATATGTATTGGGTGGCAGATGTTGGAGCCAGCTCACTCTCACATCTGGAAAAAATACACATTGCAATATTCTCTGAGCAATGTTTTCCCCCAAAATCTCTGTAAAAGTACTCAGTATGCCGAGTACTCAGGGCATGATGGCATCCCCCTATTGCCCTCAGACCTGTTGAAGCCTGATGTCTTTTTTTTGCAGCATGGTTAGTCTCTCTCCTATTGTGAAAACAAGGCAGGAGATTCTGTAGGTAATTAGGTTCAGTATGTCCATGTGTCCCACAGCTGTACTGACTTATGTGAATTTGGTTATGTCAAGGGACAGAGAAGAATACACCAGCCCTTTTCACAGAAGGAACAAGCTAACTCTGGTCAGAAGGGCTCAGGCCTGGGGACTTGGTACTATTTGGTGAACTGAACATATGACTTTCCTCTTGATGTTTCCTGAGGGAAATGCCTCTCTCCTGGCTGACAGGCCTGGGGATAAATGGCCTGCAAACTCCTGTTTTCACACAGTACATCAGGTCTAAGTGAAAGGTTTGTGCTGCTGCCAAGAGCAGAAAATGATGCCTCGACATCACTTTCAGAGGAGAAGATGCTTTAAAGCAGACCCTGGCTCCCAGAGAGCTTTGGATAAGGCTGAGATGATCACCTGGGGCCTCCCAGGACATCTGGTCTGAGAGGCCCACCCAGTGCCTCTCCTTCTAAGCAATTCTCAAGGCTGGAGAATGCCTTGCATGCTTCAGACATCTGGGATGTTATTCAGATCTCTGCCTTCTACCTCTCGGTGAAGAAAAATGTGGACTATAAATGAAGATTACATAAAAATAAAAGCTGGTCATTTCTTGGAGCTACTTTTCCACAGGAGCATCCAGGGTCTGGACACAATTGATCATTGTGTAGCTTGGCCATTAAGTAGGGTGCTCTGACTTGAAATGCGGGGCAGCAGCCAATGGGGACAGATCTCAGCACTCTCTTCGGGATCACAGCATGCCTCCTGGACCCCCCGACCTTGCCAAGCTTCAGCTCTCCTCCAGACCTGCTGCTGGTTTTCTCAGCATCCTGTTACTCACATGTACCCATTGCTTTTCACTTTTCACTCTCCATTCTGCCCGCTAGGGAGGACCTTGCTTTCCTTCTCAGATGCACTTCACCCTCAGCCCTCTCTGACTCTTTGACTGTCTGGCCAGTGACACTTTCCTCTCCTGGTAGTGCCTCAAGATTCCCATGTTATATGTCCTGCCTGGCCTTGCAGGCAGAGGCTGCTTCATTTCTCTAGATTCTTCCTTTCCTCCTTCTTGCATAACTTTACAGGGACACCCTCATACTCTACATTAACAGGCCCCAAATCAGACCACTACAAGCCTGGACAGCAAATAGACAGACATATGGGAGTGGTGGGGACTGGGGTAAACTGAAAGGTACCTGCCCTTACTCGGGTTCAGAAATTACTGCCTTCTGGAAGGCAGGTGTGTGATATCAGTTCTTCTGTTTTTCAAAGAGAAATCAGAAATACAGATTTTTATGTGAATCTTCTATTAAAATATTTTTACTAAGTTAATATGTATGCATGTTAAAAAAGAACTCTAATAGTATTAAAAGTTCATGATAAAAACATAGCACAATCCTGCCACCCTCTTCCCCACCACCAGTAACTTGTATAATTATTTATTTTGGCCTTTACCCTGTTTCTTGACAGGGTCAGTTTATCAGTTTTTGACATAATCTGGCCACTCCTTTCTTAAGTTTTATTTCATTTTTTATTGACAACAAATTATTACATATATTTATGAGGTAGAAAGCGGTGTTTTGATATGTGTATATACATAGTGAAATGATCAGATTAGACTAACACATCCATCACCTCAAATATTTATTATTTATTTGTGGCAAGAACATTTAAAAATCCACTCTTTTAGCTATTTTGATATATACAGTGCAATATTACTAACTGTAGTCACTATGCTGGATAATAGATCCACAGAACTGATTTTTCCTGCCTAACCAAAACTTTGTTCTCTTTGACTAACATCTCTTCTTTTCCTGTCCACCCACCCTCCTCTTTGTCTCTGATAATCAGTATTCTGGTCTCTGCTTCTGTGAGTTGGATGTTTTTAGATTACACTTATATACGAGATCATGTGGTATTTGTCTTTCTGTGTTTGGTTTATCTCACCTAGCATAATGTCTTCTAGGTTCATTCATGCTATTGCAAATGACATGATTCCTGCTTTTTAAAGGCTGAATACTATTCCATTTGTGGGTGTGTGTGTGTATATATATAGTATATATATATTTAGTATATATATATGTATATGTATATACATATATACTAACTTTTTAAATCAATTCATCTATTGGTGGGCACTTCAGTTGTTACCATATCTTGGCTATTGTGAATAACGCTCCAAGGAACATGGGAGAGAAGACAGCTTTTGGACATACTGATTTCAATTTATTTTATTTTCCTTTTTTTTTTTTTAACCAAACACGGACTCAAACCAGATGATTTCAATTTCTTTGACTATATACCCAGAAGTGGGACTGCTGAATCATATGGTAATTCTTTTTTTAGTGTTTTGAGGAGCCTTCACACTGTTTTCTAAAATGGCTGTACTAATTTACATTCCCACCAACAGTGTACAGGGTTCCCTTTACTCCACATCCTTGCCAACACTTGTTATCTTTCATCTTTTGGATAATAGCCAGTCTAACAAGTGTAACATGATAGCTCATTGTGGTTTTAATTTGCATTTCTCTGATGATTACAGATGTTGACCTAGAAGGAACTAATAAATTCCTAGAAACATATAACCTACTAAGACTGAATCATGAAGAAATTAGAAATCTGAACAGACCATAATGAGTAAAGACATTCAATGAGAATTAAAGTCTCCCATCAGAGAAAAGCCCAGGAAAAGGTGACCTCACAGATGAAATTTAAAAAATATTTAAGGAACTAATACCAAAAATTATTCTCAAACTCTTCCAAAAAATTGAAGAGGAGGAAATACTTCTAAGTCCATTTTAAAAGGCTAGACTTACTCTGATACCAAACCCAGACAAAGACACAGGAAAAGAAAACTACAGGCCAATATCACTGATGAACATAGATGCAAAATCCTCAAGAAAATACTAGCAAACCTTATTCAACAGTACATTAAAAGGATCGTTCACCATGATCAAGTCTGATTTATCCCTTGAGCAAGAGTGGCTCAAGAAATGCAAATCAATAAATGCGATTCACCATATTAATAAGAGACAAAACCATATGATCATCTCAATAGATGCAGAGAAAGCCACTGACAAAATTCAACATAATTTCATAATAAAATTTCTCAAAAATTAGGTATAGAAGGAATGCACCTCAACATAATAAAGGTCATATATGAGAAGCCCATATATGGGGCTACCTAACATACTCAAAGGTGAAAAGTTGAAAGCTTTTCCTCTAAGATCTGGAACAAAGTAAGTATGCCTATTTTCACCACTTCTCAACATAGTATTGGAAGTCCTTGCCAGAGCTAAAAGACAAGGGAAAGAAATAAAAGCCATCCAAATAAAAACAGGAAGTGAAACTGTCACTGTTTGGTGATGACATAATCTTACATTAAAGAGTATACCCAAAACACTATTAGAACCAATACATAAATTCAGTAAAGTTGCAGGATAAAAAAAATCAACTTACAAAAATTGGTAGGGTTTCTACACACTAACAATGAGATATCTGAAAAAGAAATTAAGAAAATAATCCTATATACATAGCAATAATACTCTATTATTACAGTTACATGAACTTCCATTCCCACTTTCACTTCTCTGTCATCTCAATATTATTATGCCAGAATTTTAAATTTGATAGTCAAAATTTGTATCACCACTATACAAAATTTGCATCACCACTATACAAAAAAATTAATGGACTAGGTATTTTACTAGATTGCATTTTCTTTTTCAAACTTTCATTTTTCATCTTTCCTGGAATTAACAATTGCTTTATGATTTTATTTCCCTGGCTTTTTATTTTATTTTCCCCCAAAGTTTCCAATAGCTCTCTCAAAAATACACCATTACTTTCTAAAATGTCAATGTGTTGATTCCACTGTTTCCTTGAAGACAGTGGACTTCTGTTCTGGTCTGAATGAATCACTTCTTAGATCTGATACATAATTGTCATCCTGAGATTTTCCTTTGCTACTTTCCAGCATTGAATTCCTGTATTCTGTTACATTTTTCTCCCTGTTTGGTTTTTCCAGAGTATATACTCTAGTAGCTTTCCCAGAAAGGGTACATAAGAAGTACATTTTTTTGTCTTACTTATCTAAAAATGACTTTATTCTCTCTATAAAGTTGATTATTTTTACTAAGCATAGAATCCTAGACTGAAAATTCAAAATAATTATTCTTAGAATATTGAAGGCATTGTTCAATTATCTTTGAATCTCCAATATTGTTATTTTGGATTCTCAGTCTCTCCTATGTGACCTACTATGCTGTTTTCCTATAGACTTTTGGTATCTTATGTTTGCTTATGGTGTTTCAAAATTTCAGTTATGTGCCTTGATTCTCTTGTATTCATTGCACTTCATACCCAATGAACCTTTCATCATGAATACCAGATGAGCCTACCAACTTGGAGGATAATTCTCTTCCCTTCTGAAGCATTTTCTTAATTGCTTTGATAATTTTATTTCTGCTAGTTTATTCTTTTTTTCCAAGCATTTCTATCATTTGAATATTGGGCCTCTTGGACTAAATCTTAAACTTTTAACTTTGCTCTCTTTTCTCTTTACACTTTTGTTCCACTTTGTCTGCATTATTTCCTCATCTCTTTAGGTGGTTTTGTACTGTATCAGCTTGCTTAACTCAGAACTGTGTTTTCTAGAATCCTATTCCATGAGTGGTTCCATGGTGTTGATTTTTTACTGTGATTTTCTACTGGTCTCCTTGGTTACATTGAAACTATGTTTTTCTAAATCTCTTTCCCTGTATGGTTTGGAGTTACAGCCAGCCCAGAGAATCCGTGTAAGATTGAGAGGTGGACATGAAACAGCAGCCATCACGTGCTGGATGTCACCATGATTAGAGGAAGTGAGTGGTGGGGACAGATTCAGAAGTGTCAGTGGATCCTTGTTCCACACGCTGTTCCCTCCCTGTGTCCAGCTCTTCTTTCCTACTGTCAGTCCTGCTGCCCATCAGCGATCACAGAAACTGGCACTAGGAATAGGAGGCAGCCTTCCACAAAGGTGTGCCCCAGCAACTCTTCAGAGCCCCATGCCAGCAGCTGAACGTACTTAAAATCCGTATGTCCCCAAAGTCTCCAACTTATTCACCTGCCCTAGTGCTACAGGGAGGCTAGTTAGGGACTGTATTAGTCTGTTTTCATGCTACTGATAAAGACATGCCTGAGACTGGAAAGAAAAGGAGGTTTAATGGACTTACAGTTCCACATGGCTGGGGAGGCCTCACAAGCATGGTGGAAGGCAAGGAGGAGCAAGAGGAGCAAGTCACGTCTTACATGGCTGGCAACAGGCAGGGAGTTTGTGATGGGAAACTCTCATTTTTAAAACCATATGGCCTCATGAGATTCCTTCACTCACTATCACATGAACAGCACAGGAAAAACCCTTGTCCATAATTCGATCACCTCCCACTGGATTCCTCCCATGACACATGGGAATTGTGAGAGTTACAATTCAAGATGAGATTTGGGTAGGGACACAGCCAAACCCTGCCCTTCCCAAATCTCATGTCTTCACATTTCAAAATTTGTCATACCTTCCCAATAGTACTCCAAAGCCTTAACTCATTTCAGCATTAACTCAAAAGTCCACACTCCTATGTTTCATCTGAGACAAGGCAAGTCACTTCTGCCTACGAGCCTGTAAAATCAAAAGCAGGTTACTTACTTCCTAGATACAATGGGGATCTAGGATGTGGGTACAGGCATTGGGTAGACAGCCATTCCAAATGGGAGAACTTGGTCAAAACACAGGGGCTACAGGCCCCATGCAAGTCCAATATCCAGCTGAACAGTCAAATCTTTAAGTTCCAAAATGATTTCCTTTGACTCCATGTTTTGCATCCGGGTCATGCTGATGCAAGAGGTGAGTTCCCATGGCCTTGAGCAGCTTCACTCCTGTGGCTCTGCAGGGCACAGCCTTCCTCACAACTGCTCTCATGGGCTGATGTTGAGTGTGGCTTTTTCAGGCACATGGTGCAAGCAGTCAGTGAATCTACCATTCTGGGGTCTGGAGGATGGTGGTCCTCTTCTCACAGCTCCACTAGGTGGTGCCCCCATAGGGACTCTGTGTGGGAGCTCCAATCCCACATTTTCCTTCTGCACTACCCTAGCAGAGATTCTCCGTGAGAGCCCCACCCCTGTAGCAAACTCCTGCCTGGACATCCAGGTGTTTCCATACATCCCCTGAAATCTAGGTGGAGGTTCCCAAACCTCAATTCTTGACTTCAGTGTACCCACAAAGAACACCACATGGAAGCTTCCAAGCCTTGGGGCTTGCACCCTCTGAAGCCATGACCTGAGCTGTACCTTGGCCCCTTTTAGTCATGGCTGTAGCAGCTGGGACACAGGACACCAAGTCCCTAAACTGCACACAGCATAGGGACCCTTGGCCTGGCCCATGAAACCATTTTTTCCTCCTAGGGTTCCAGGTCTGTGATGGGAGGGGCTGCTGTGAAGACCCCTGATATGTCCTGGAGGCATTTTTCCCATTGTCTTGGGGATTAACATTTGGCTTCTCATTACTTATGCATATTTCTGCAGCCAGTTTAAATTTCTACTCAGAAAATGGGATTTTCTTTTGTATCACATTGTCAGGCTGCAAATTTTCCAAATTTTTATGCTCTGCTCCCCTTGTAAAACTGAATGCATCTGGCTGGGTGCGGTGGCTCATGCCTGTAATCCCAGCACTTTGGGAGGCCAAGGCAGGTGAATCACGAGGTCAGGAGATCGAGACCATCCTGGCTAACACGGTGAAACCCCGTGTCTACTAAAAATACAAAAAAAGTTAGCCGGGCGTGGTGGCGGGTGCCACCCGCCAACTACTCGGGAGGCTGAGACAGGAGACTGGTGTGAACCTGGGAGGTAGAGCTTGCAGTGAGCCAAGATCTTGCCACTGCACTCCAGCCTGGGCAACAGAGTGAGACTCCGTCTCAAAACAAAATAAAACAAAACAAACAAATAAACTGAATGCATTTAACAGCACCCAAGTCACATCTTGAATGCTTTGCTGCTTAGAAATTTCTTCCACCAGATACCCTACCAACACCTTGGTTTCAGACTTATGGCCTCTTGAACTGTGAAACAATAATTTTTTGTTTGTTTTAAGCTACCCAATTTTTGATAATTTTTTTGAGGCAGCTATAGGAAACTAATATAGTATTTTTTCTTGTTTCATACTTTCTCTTCTTCTTCTAAGTTGTTGATTACATCTCTTAAAGTTTTTTTCTAATTCATGTATTCTATTTCTTTAGGCTCCTCCTCCTCCTCCTCCTCCTTCCTTCTTCCTCTTCTTCTTCTTTTGGCCTTTGACTTTTCTCTTGGTGATTTTTATCTTGTGACTTGTGATCCTTGGTTGGCTGTGGAAGTTTAGGAGTGGAGCACTAAAAGTTAGTTGGAGGCTCTGTGTATATAGGGAGACTTGTTAACTCATGGGCTCCTCTGAAGATCAGTTAAGCATTAAGTCACATTTTCACTGGTGGGGCCTATTTACATGTTTTGTCCATGGGATCATTCAGTTTATTTTAAGAATTATCCCCCGATCTCCTGCCTTCTATTCATTAGCCAAGCTACTGGAATTCTTTAAACAGGGCAGGAAAAAGTATTGAGAATACATTCATTAGTAGACAGATTCTCCCTCAATTCTCTTATTTTCTCCTATGTCTCAGTGTCTCCCACAACAAACTTGAGATTGTGTTCCCAAGCCTGAAGATTCTCAGATTCAGTTTCCTCAAAAAGAAGGCCGACTCTCCTGCCAACGGTGTGGAATGACGGGGCAGGCTGGCTGCCTGGCTGCTCAGGATGTTGGAGGGCAGAGGCTCCACTATTCTATATACAACTATCCAATCAATTACCTTGTTTTCCGTCTTACACCTTGTGATGGTTAATTTTATGTGTCAACTTGACAGGGCCAAGAGATGCCCAGGTAACTCATAAAATGTTATTTTTGGACATGTCTGTGAAGCTGTCTCCAGCAGATATTAGCATCTGAATCAGTAAACTGAGTAAGGAAGACTGCCCTTAACAATGTGGGCAGGCATTATCCAATCCATTGAGGGTCTAAATAGAATAAAAAGGCAAAGGAAGTATGGGTTTTCTCTCTCTTCTTGAGCTGAGAGATGGAAGACATCCATTTTCTCCTGCCCCTGGACATCAGCACTCCTGGTTCTCCATCTTGCAGACAGCATATTATGGGACTTCTTCACCCTCCATAACTGTGTGTGCCAATTCCCATTATTCATCTCTATCTATCTATCTATCTATCTATCTATCTATCTATCTATCGATCACTCTATCTCTATCCATCAATCTATCCGTTGTATTGGTTCTATTTCTCTGGAGAACGCTAATACATAGCTCATGTCTTTTTTTCTTTTCTTTTTTTCTTCTCTCTCTCTCTCTTTTTTTTTTTTTTTTAATTTGAGACAGAGTCTTGCTCTGTTGCCCAAGCTGTAGTGCAGTGGCATGATCTCAGCTCACTGCAACCTTCACCTCCCAGGTTCAAGCAAGTCTCCTGCCTCAGCCTCCTGAGTAGCTGGGACTACAGGTGCGCACCACCACGCCCAGCTAAACTTTTTTTTTTTTTTTGTATTTTTAGTAGAGATGGGGTTTCATCATGTTAGCCAGGATGGTCTTGATCTCCTGACCTCGTGATCCACCTACCTTGGCCTCCCAAAGTGCTGGGATTACAGGCGTGAGCCCCCGCATCCAGCACCTCATGTATTCTTTACAAAGCTTCACATTCAGAAGCTCTCAGCTTTTCCAAGGATATTAAGGGAAAATTGTATCTACTCTTAATTGGATCATCCAATTGAATTGTACCATTGAGCCTCCTAAGTTGGGCTTCTTCTACTCTGCTAAGCCAGTTCTCACTCTTCTACCTGCATCTAAAAGTCTGTTAAAATCTTTTGTATCTTGTTGTCTCCCCTCTGGTTATTTTAATCTTTGTTGCCTGATATCTCTTTATATTTTCTTTTGCTATTATTTTTATTGGGTGAGAGAATAACTAAATACATATGGTCAGTCAATGTTAAATCATGTTAAATCAAAAGTACACTTCCAGGTGGGAGAAAACTTTTGGAGTTGATAGATATGTTTATGATATTGAAAGTGATGATGGTTTCATGGATGTATACTTATCTCGAAACACATCAAACTGTATACATTAAATATCTACAGCTTTTGGCATGTCAATTATACCTCCATAAAGTGGTTATAAATGCTATAATCACCTAAGAAGTAAATACACATGAAGATGAAGAGCAGAAAATGAAGGTAAAGAAATCAATGAAGCAAAAAAAAAAAAAAGTATCCTTCCAACTTTCAAATCATAGCTCACATCTTAAAAACAAAACAAAATGTAAGCTAAACAAAGAACAGTTAAGTTTCTCTTTGGCCTGTGGATGTTTTGATTTCTGCCTCGGTTTTACCATGGAGGCAAAAACAGAGGCAAGGGATATATAGCTGACATAGCAGTGGAAACTGGAGCTGCTAATGGAATCAAGAAAAACTGAAAGGAGATGGCCACTTTGCAAGAAGAGGTTCACCCCACAAGAAGAGGGCCAGCCCATCCTTCCTTGCCCAAGACCTGGCATTAACAGACAGAGGACTGAATCTGCCAGAGGAAGCAAAGTAGTTCTGAGCCCAAGAGTGCTGCATAGGCCTCTTGGCAAGAGGTTTTATGGGGCTATTGTAAGTTGTCTATTTCAGTGTGATGAATTATCCCAAAATTTATTGTCTTAAAACTACAAACGATCATTATCTCACAGAGTCTGTGGGTCAGGAATTTGAAAGCAGTTTAGTTGAGTGGCCCTGGATTGCGGTCCCTAATAATCTTGCAGACCAGCTGTCAGCCAAGGATGGAGTCATCTGGATGCTTTCCCGGGGCTGGAGGTTCACTTTTGAGCTCACTTGTGTGACTGTTAGTCTAGGGAATTTGTCCCTCTTTGACTGTTGGTTGGAGGCCTCAGTTCCTCATCAGGTAAGCCTTTCTCCATGACATGACAGCAGCTTTCCAGGTCCAAGTGATCCATAAGGACAAGTAGGAAGCCTTTTATGGCCGTCTCCAAAGTTGAACACTGTCACCACCACTTTACAGTTGACCCTTCAACAACACAGGAGTGAGGGACGTCAACTCCTATGCCATGCAGTCAAAAATCTAAATGTAACTCAAACTACCCATAGCCTACTCTTGGCCAGAGCCTCATTGATAACATAAACAATCAACTAACACATATTTCATATATGTTATAAATTGTATTCTTATAATATGATAAGGTAGAGAAAAGCAAATGTTATTAAGAAAATCCTAATAAAAAGAAAATGTATTTACTATTCATTAAGTGAAAGTAGATCATCACAAAGGTCTTTATCTTCATTGTCTTCAAGAGAGAAGGGGGTGAATCTTGCTGTCTTAGGTGTGGCAGAGGTGGAAGAAAATTTGCATATGAGTGGACCCTCACAGTTCAAACTCCTGTTGTTCAAAAGCCAACTGTATTTATTCCTTAGGAATGAGTCACAAAGTTCAGATTGCTCAGGAAGAAGGGAATTAGGTTCCACTTTTGAAGGAAGAAATATGAAGGAATTTGTGGACATTTAAAACAGCTGCATGGGCTTTTAAAAAAATTCCTTAGCATTTTGACATCTTTTGTTTTGTTTCAACCTTTTATTTTTCTCTTACTCACCTTATCTATGTGTTTTTTTGCTTAGAAGTCACCATGTAAAGTGGGAAATCAATTTATATTAAGCAGATTATCTTATTTAATCTTTATAGCTATCCCTTCAAAACTCACTGAGATAAGTATTGTCTTCATATATACTTATTCATTACATTCAACAAATATTTACTAAATGCATATGCTATTTCAGAAGGAGATCATAAAAGGCATGCAGTTCAGTTTATTTATTCATTCAACAAATACTTATCAAGTGCATACGCTACTTTAGGCTCTATGCTGGGTGCCAGGGTGTACTGTTGAATAAGACATGGTATCTGACCTCATCTCACTTTCATTTACCCAAGTTTCCATTCTTGTGGAAGGTACCTGAAGGGAAGTCAAGATACATGTCGAAGGTTACACAGGCGTATGCCACCCTACATTGCTCTCATCAAAGAACTAACAAGTGGAGGGAGGGAGGGAAATGGTTTCTTCTTGGGTATTCAGCATTGCTCCCTGCCAAGGAAAGGAGGTAGAGATGGGAGGACAATATTCGGTGAGGGAAAAGGCCATACATTTTTGCAAGCACCCGCTGGGAAGCTCTAAAAGGCAGAAGGACGAGATCCCCAACTCCACAGCCTTTGAACCAAGGAGTTAGCAACATGGGTGTCCTATGTAGGAGAAATGGGCCAAGTGTCTAAGGATAAGGATGTTTTTCAGCCTTCCTCACGTCATCTGTACAGACGGCTGTCCTCTCTGCCTCCTATGAGATTTAGCACGGCCTTTTCCTGGCCAATCCACCTAAGGACTGAGAGTCTTGTGACCTGGGGTCTTGGACAAAGAGCCAAGGTTGGTCTGGAAGCTAAGATGCATGGACATTTAGGCAGAAGCTAGTGGCAAGTTTGAAAACAAAACTTGGATTGCATTGGGGGTTTTAGAGCAGAGGACTCCAGCGGAAGGGAGCAAGAAGCCAGAGGTGAAAGAGAGGAAGGAATGCTTATGTTTCCAGATGGGGTGGGCTGATTCTGAGGCTGCCGGAGCCTGGGTGGCTGTCGGGAGCTTTTCTGCTCTGTTGCTGTTGTAATTACAGCATCTGAAAGCTTGCGTGACATTGCTAATTTTAGAGAAAATGGGACACTGATATCTGTAAGAACACTCAGGCTTAGGTTGCTTATTAACGTTTCCACGTATCACAGAATCAAACCCAGAAATGGTGTAGGCATTAGGAAATATTATTATTAGAAGAATGTTCGTAATGATGGAAATGAAAAATGTAAATGCCAACTCTTTAGAGAGGTTTAAAGAGATTAATTGGAATAATAAAACAACTGAAGTCAAATTGGTTATGGAACTGTGCTTTGAAATGATAAATTCTATTTGAAGTCTGTTTTCTTTTGGAACATTCTTTTTTGGCTAAAATGTAAAAATAAATTAGCGAGGTGAGCTTCTCAAATCCATGAAGGGCTATAGAATATGGTATATGCTGACCAAGTATTTCTAATTTGTTGTAGGGAAAGACATTTTTTAAAAAGGAAAAGAAACTGTAATAGGAAGATCCCAGCCATATATATATAAATAATCTTGTGGGCAGAAAGTGAAACACAGAAATTGGTACTCAAACATCATTTGGAGAAAAACTTCTACAGAGGAACTGGAAATGTTATGCTTGAAAATAGGAACAATGGAATGGTTTTAAGACCACACCTGGAAATAGTAGAAACAAGAATAGAGTTAAGAAACAAAGAAAAAAAAAAAAAGATAGAGATGGAGATAAGAAGTGAATAATGTTTAGGCTCAGAGTGAACATTACAAAGGGTTATTTGTTTGTTTTAACTAACAGAGAATAAGTCACAAGAGAAGAACTGAAATTCATCATTAGTCTTAGGGATAATAGCCTGGAAATACTTTGACCAAAAATGTGTTATTAGTTTCTCATCATTAACAATGCCACCTAAACTAATATACAGACACTTCAACATTTTTAGTTTATTAAAAAAAACTAAAATAGAATTTATTTTAGGGTTAAATTTGAAATCATGCAGACTATTACAAGCCCCCATTTCTGTAATTCATTAACTCTATAAAGAATTCATAAGTTATCATTAACTCTATAAAGAATTCATAAGTTATCATTAACTCTATAAAGAATTCATAAGTTATCATTAACTCTATAAAGAATTCATAAGTTATCCCCATTTTAGAGCTGAGAAAACAGCTCATCTCATAGTTTCAGACTAACATCTTATCAAGGTCCCTGACAATGTATTATTAATACTGTAGTTTTATAGTTCATAAGCTTAATTCCAAGAAAGCTGGAAGGAATATGAACTTTGGAGCTCCACAGAACTAGTTTTGACCTCTGCGACTTTGTGTACACTTTATTTTCTGTGGCCCTGGTCCCTCTGTGTAAAAGAGAATAATAGCATTAACCTTTCTAGATTGCCATGATTAATGAGGCCATGCATGTATAGTCTCTTGGCACATATTACATGCTTGCTAGTACCTCTTCTCCTTTACTTTAGGGGGAAAATATGTAAAGATGGAAACTTACAATGTGATATGTTGTCACCACCCAAGCACCGGGCCACAGCCTCAGGTCTAACCTCTAAGATTTATGCATTGAGCATGGATCTGAAAGGTCAGAACTCGTTGTTTTACTAAATTGTCCATGGACTCAGGAAAACGTCACAGGGAATCCTGCAGTGTTTTGGATCCCATGTTGAAGATATTAAAGAGAAATTACTAGGGCAATTAGGCTAAAAGAGAATATGCATTTAATATTTGTGATGCTTAGATAATACATCAGTTACTAATCAAGTCATTAATCATATTTTATAAAATATTTGCCAGCCATTATTAGTTTGGGAGAGTCACATACCTTTTCTGACCCTGTTTTCTCAGCTATAAAATGGGGATAACTTATGAATTCTTTATAGAGTTAATGAATTACAGAAATGGGGGCTTGTAATAGTCTGCATAATTTCAAATTCAACCCTAAAATAAATTCTATTTTAGCATTTTTAAAGATAAACTGAAAAGGTTGAAGTGTCTGTATATAGTTTAGGTGCATTGTGAATGATGAGAAACTTATAATTTTCCCTTACTATAAAAATATGACCTCTAAATTTTGTTTCCATAATGTTTTCACGGAAAGTTTCAAATTTTAATTTTCTTATTAAAACGTATAGTTACACACACACAAAAAATCAAATGGAGATGACAATAGTGCCCACCACATAGGGTTGCTGTGAGCCCTGAACAAGATGACGTATATAAAAGTGCTTGGTAGAGTATCTGGAACAGAGTGGTCAATCAATCAATACCAGATAAAAGTTAACCAATTAAACCAGCAAAGAAACAAAATCCTCATCCCTCTTGAAGTGTCTGAAACTCCTAACACTTTGTGACTGTTGGCTCTCAGCCCTGGCTGCATAATTAATCACAGTACAGTGAACTCTCCATTATCCGCACTAGTGAAGGGCAGAGGCATGGATAATACAAAACAAGGGACAATCTAAAAGTCATTTATATATTTGGCTTTGGAATGAAGTCAGAGAAAGGCACACACAAACACGCACACCTGTCATTACTGTCCTGGCAAAGGCTTCCCAATTGGGATCTCTATTGAGGCCTCTGGAGACTTCCTAGGGGCAGGAGGTGGGGGAAGGTAGCACTTGGCACTTAACAAAGGAGATACAGAATATACAAAGCACTTAAGATTTTTAAAAATATACGACATATAAAAATTGTCATTACTGTTATTAAAAATAGTTCCCTTTCAGACTCTTGACAGGTGACTCTAAAGGAAAAAAATCCGAATACAGGAGGCAGGCTGTTTCCATCCATGCCTCCCTTGTAACAAATAACATACTTTTCTGCTGCTCCACACTGCCCACCCAAAGAGAATTCTGAGCAGATTGAAGATGAAATATGATCCATTTTTATATTCCTCTAAAGTCTTTAAGAGTGCTTGGCACATAGTGGGAGGTCATAACACGTCGAAAGTGTGAATTAATGTCTTTTAGGGAGATTTCTGTTTGGAGTGAGTGTTGCATTTTGACTTGGGATAGAGGTCTCCACCAGGTCTGAGAGCTCCCAAAAGTCACCGAGCAGCTCCATGTCATCTGAGATTGTTTTAGGCTGTTACCTTCTTAAGACCCTTTGACCCTTCTGGAGACATTACTCTCGTTCTTTTGTTGAAACACTTGACCTTGATAGTGAAGGTGGAGAGGGTTGGAGACAAAGAAGGTACAGAGAAAGATGCGATAGCAGCCTCACAACTTTTGTGTTATGGGTTTTCAGAATCTCCTAGGTGAAATCTCCATGTCTCATTGAAACTTCGTTCATTTCACCAACATTTGCTTAGCATGTTTTACAGGTCAAGTTCTGTGCCAAACACCAGGAAAACAGATACTCTAAGATGGTATTATGATTGTTTATAGGCCTGTTTCATCTCCTAGAATCAGCTGTTTGTTGGTAAGAACTACATCTTGTTCATGTTTGTGTCCCTAGCACTCAGCACAGCACTGAGCTGTGAACTCAGTACTTGATGGAGATGAATGAGTGAGTAAACACAGTCATTTTCTCAAGGAGTTCGGAGCTGCAGGGGAGAAGCAGGGTATCAATAAATGCTTGAGGAACAGTACATGGGCTACTGTATCAGAGATTGCACATAGAGCCTTCATCTGTTTGTGTGGGCTAGGAAAGGTTCACAGAGGAATGGATGACATGGGTCTTGAAAAGGCTAGAATTTAGCAGGTGAAGAAGAGAAAAGCATTCCAAAAAGATGGAATAATCCATGCAAATACATGGCATGTATTTGCATACATGGCATGGCATACATGCATTTCAGGTACAATCTGAAGAGAGTGTTTTCATGGAAGAGAAGTAGGAGAAGAGGGAGGAAAGATGGGCAGGAACCTGAGAGCCTTTCATGCCCTCATTCTTAGCCATACATCACCGTGGATCACTTTATTAAAGGCTGCTTGTTGAATATTTTCCTGGGTCTCTCCAAAGTATAGGTGGCTAATCCTCTCAAGGACATTCCTTTATGCCTTCCCTTTGCTCTACAGGACCCAGACAGGGCAGGGCATGGAGCAGGCACACAGTCACACTGTGTGTGACTCCTGACCCTTACCATTTGGTTCAACTGCACTTTGTGCTGAGCTCTTGAGCCACCAGTTTATAGGGTTTTGACATAGATTATGCCTTGTCTGTGTCTTTCTCTCATTCATGCATGCATGCATCCATCCATCCATCCATCCATCCATCCATCCATCCATCCATCCATCCTTCCATGATTAGGAAAGACACCTCTATTTTTTGAGTATATGTTTATTAATGTGTAGAGAACACAGCAGAGTTGGAGTCTCCTAAAACAGGACTTGCACTGGCTGGTGCCACCTATAGGGGTTCAACTGCTTGAGTTTCTTTTTCTTCCTTGTCCCGCACCACCCCCTCCCCACCTGCCCCGCCCCATCCCTCTTTGAATAAATGAAGATGTTGAGGTTCTTCTATCGAGATTCCGCTTGCTGATGCTAGATAGCTAAACTTTTCATGCAGAGAAGCCATCTACAGGGGCAACAGGCCAGGGTGGGGGCGAGGGGGAGGGCCTGAAAGAAGTTGCCCCCCTTCTGTTGATCTCCGACCCTCTTGAAATCTGCGGCATCTCCTGGGGTCACGAGGCTGCCTTAATATCCGCCCCCAACACTAAATATTTAGTGCAGGGCAAGGAGAGGCAAGCGAGGGAGGGAGGGAGAGGGGGAAGCACATGGCCCTGCGTTGGCCTGTTTGCCTCCCATAGTAAGAGGGAAATGAATAGAAAACACCCAGGCACAATATAAATATTTCCTATTATGGAGAAACTAAAGTCACAATGGAATCTGTCATGCTTGTGATATGAGAGATGGACAATATTTCGGGGCTGCTGCCATGCTGGCACCTGAATGGAGTTTATATTTTGTTTATGGAGCTGAATCCGAAGCCTTTTATTTTTTTGGCTCGGCCTGTGTAATTCTTCTTCATGGGAGCTCGAAATGGCCGCGGAGCAGCTCAATATTCCATTTATTTTATTTATAAAAGAAATTCAAAGGCTGAAAAGATGAAGTAATTGACTTACTGGGATGACAGTTAAACCCACTAAATTTAATCTTATCCTCTCAAGTACAACATATCGCGCTTACAAATTATCGCCAGCCACCAGGCAGCCCCGCGCTCCTCACCTAATGCAAATGGAATGGAGGCCTCTGTTATTGTATTATCTGACTTTACTATCAGCATTAATCCGGCTTAGCTCACTTAATGATGCCACTTGTGGCACTCCGAAGGCAGCGGAGAAGTCTATAAACTACTTCCATTAAAATGCAAATCGGGCCCGCCGAGAAAATAAGTGACACAAAAAGTGGGCGCCGCGCGGCCGCCGCCCGCGATGGCGCTGATGGCTGATGCCGCGATTACGCCGGCGGGGGCGGCCCGCGCGCCACGAACGTGCCCGACAAGCCGCGCCGCTTAATTTCTGAAGAGATTTATATTTTTTTGTTGTCAGGAAATGAACAAATACTTATCAATGTAAAAACTGCTATCTCCGATCTCCCCGCCAGGTTTTTCATACTGATATTATTTGCACCCCGTAACACAGGAAATGAAAATCTTCTCCGCCTTTCACGTCGCCGCTGCGCCTTCAAATCCTCTGCGAGCAGACTGGGCTCCCCGCGCACAGGCCTCCTCCCGGGCTCCCTCCCCGACAAACAGAAAAGAAAACTTTTGTGGGCGAAGGAGGGAGACATTCCAAGGCTCCGGCTTTCCCCAGCCGATGTGGGTTTCGGGGCAGCGCGGGCTCCCTTCTTTCCAGCGCGGGAAGAAGGGGCGAGGGAGGAGGGGCCGGGGTGCTGGCACTCAACGGTAACATCTGTTTTACTTAAGCAGCTTGATTTCGTTTTAGGATGAAAAAGTATTCCCTTTCAGCATGAGGAATCATAGGCCCTGGGGCTTGTATTGATTCAGAACAAGGCCTAATAAAACACTAGCAGGTGATTTAGTTTCATATTTTGATTCCTTTGTTTAAACAGTTTCTCTCAGGTTCTCCTGTGTCGGCCCTGGAACCCCAGCATCCCTCCTTTGATGTTGGAGGGACACCCGGGCCGCCGAGCTCGCCCGGCTCTTGTGGGTGACTTTGTGCTCTTGAGGGCACAGCATTTCCCCCACCCTCACCCGGCGAGCCCAGACTCTGCCGTCAGGCTCTCAAATCCTGCAAGGATTTATGGTCCTCATGGAGGGATCAATACTACATTTTAAATATTACAATACCTTTTATTGAGACAATTATTACAACACAAATATTTTACCCTGTCACGGGACCCATTTAAAATTGCTTTTGACCGTCTTACTGGTGGGCTTCCGCGGCCCTCTGTGTTTCCCACTTCTGGGAGGAGTCATTGTGCTCCCGGGATGGACTGGCCCCGCCCAGGAGGCCTGGGAAGGAGGAGGATGCAGCTTGGGAGGACTGTGGGGGCACCTGGGGAGGGCTGCAGAAACTGGCTCTTGCCCGCGTGGCCTCTTTTGGGAGGGTTGTTCTCACTCCTATTGACTCTTCCCTGGACATATTAAAAAATATGTCCACAAAGTTCTCTCTTTCTTGGATGTGCACCCCTTACAGGAGAAAGGGGGAGTCTATGCAGGTGAAGCTAGGATTAAGGACGAAATTATCACGGAGCCCTGGGACAGAGCCACAGACCATCTTCTGTGAATTTGTCAGTCCTCTGTATATGTCTGGCTGGTCTGCATTTGCGACGTCGCCTCCTAACTCCTCCTGCCTGTTTTTATTTCCCTCCCTTTCTGGACTGGAGGGAACTGCATCTGATTTTCAGACAGGCAGTGCCTAAGATAAGCTCTGGCCTCTGCAATAGAGATACATAGTATGTGTTCAGTGAGGGTTTGTTGAATGACTGAAAGAATAAAAGCTGGCCGGGCGCGGTGGCTCACGCCTGTAATCCCAGCACTTTGGGAGGCCGAGGCGGGTGGATCACGAGGTCAAGAGATCGGGGCCATCCTGGACAACATGGTGAAACCCCGTCTCTACTAAAAGTACAAAAATTAGCTGGGTGTGGTGGTGGGCGCCTGTAGTCCCAGCTCCTCGGGAGGCTGAGGCAGGAGAATCACTTGAACCCTGGAGGCAGAGGTTGCAGTGACCCGAGATCGGGCCACTGCACTCCAGCCTGGCAACAGAGTGAGACTCCATCTCAAAAATAAATAAATAAATAAATAAATAAAAAGAATGAAGGCTGTGTTATGTCTGAATATTTGTGTCCCCCCTAAAATTCATATGTTGAAACCTAATCCCCAAGGTGATGGTGTTTGGAGATGGGGCCTTTGGGAGGTGTTGAGGTCATGTGAATGGAGCCCTCATGAATGGGTGTTTTTTACAAAAGAGACCCTACAGAGCTTCCCTGATCCCATCTGCCATGTGAAGACACAGTGAGAAGCACCAGAAAGCCACCATTCTCCAGATATGAAACCCACCAGTACTTGGATCTTGGACTTCCCAGCCACCAGAATTGCGAGAAATCAATTCTGTCATTTATAAGCTACCCAGTTTTAAAGTGCTCTGGTGCAGCACCCCACACAGACGAAGACAGGAAGGAATGGTATCTTATTTTTACCCCCTCATCCCTGCAGAAGCTGAAGAATTGCCTGTGAACAGCTGGTGCGCATCCATGGGATACGGTCACAAAGACTCATTCAGGTTTTGCTTGGTCCACCTGAATTTTGTTAGCCCCATGTGATGCCAGCATGGAGTCACACCTGAGTTTGTACCCTGGTTTCTTCACTTCAAAGCTGTGTTTCTTGAGAGAGATACTGAATCATTCTAAGCCTCAGTGCCCTCGTCCCTTAATTGGAAACAGGATACCTGCCACATGGAGCTATTGAGGGTTTGATGAGATGATGTGTGTAATGGTTCTCAGAGGAAGCATCCAAAAAACACTCCTTTTCTGTGAGCCCAGCTGAGATGGTGTAGTAACAAGGGCTCAATGGCTGCTCGGTACCAATCCATAAAAAAACAAAAAAGCGAATGCAAATCATTTTCTTCATTAAAATCCAAAATGGGCCAGGCTCAGTGGTTCATGCCTGTAATCCCAGCACTTTGGGAGGCTGAGGTGGAAAGATGGTTGGATTCCAAGGTCTAGGAGTTTGAGACCTGCCTAGGCAACATAGCAAGACTCTGTCTCAAAAAAAAAAAAAAAAAAAAAAAAAATCCTAAACTACTTACATTTTTCTTTTCTTAAAACTTTGGCACATGCCTTCTGTAAGTGGTTGCTGTGTAATGGAATTGAATATATCTGCGTTTCATCGTGTTTATCTACTCATTCATTATTCCACAAATATTTATGGTGTGCTCACCATGTGCCAGGTACAGAATACGTAATTGGATATAGCAGTGAGTAAGACAGACAAGATGAGGATACCTAGGGAGCTTCTATTCTAGAGAAAGAGGCAAAGAAAACAAGCTAACAAGCAAATACAGACTATAATTGCAAATTGTGAGAAATGCTATGAAGAAAATGGAAAGGGTGACGTGATAAGGAATGTTCCACCTAAAAATTACGATTTCTGGGCAATTGACCTTGTGAACAAGCATGAGAATAACAAGTGTATGTGTGACACCCAGTCAGTACCCAGAACAGCTGGCTCCAGTTAACTATTGCTGTGTAACAAAACACCCCAAAACTTAGTGACTTAAAATAACAACATTTACTTTGCTTGCAAATCAGCGATTTGGGCAGGGCACCGCGGGGACAGCTCATCTCTGCTCCACTTAGCATCAGCTTGTGGGGATCAAAGACTGAAGGTGAGGTCATCTGGAGGCTCTCTCATTTACATGTCCGGAGGCTGATACTGGCTGTCAGCTAGGACCTCAGCTGGAGCTGGGGCTGGAATATGTGGCCCTTCCACCAGGGGGCTACCTGGCTGGCTTCCTTATGGCCTAGACGCTGGGTTCCAAGGGCAAGCATCCTAAGAGTAAGAGAACCAGGCAGAAGCTGTATTGCTTTTTATGATCTAGACTTTGAAGTCCACGATGCCACCTTTGCCACATTCTGTTCATTAGAGGTCACTGAGGTGAACCCACATTCAAGGGGATGGAATAGACTGTTTTCCCATAGAAGCAGTGTCAAAGAGTTTGTGGACATAATTTCAAACTGCCCAAATCCTCAGTTGAAGAGATGAGAAGCATTAGTTTTGAAAACATGATCAAACACACTTGACCTTCACATGCCATCTCACTTACCAATAGTTTTTTATCCCTTTGGTCTATCTCCAGTCTACCCACCCTGCCATGATGACAGAACTAATTTTTCTGATCATGCCCTGATGGCTTGTTTTTCGTTTTGTCCCTCTCTCCTTCCATGGCCCTCAATTGTGCTAGAAAAAGCCCAGATTTTTATCCATACATTCACAATTCTTGCATATCTGGCCTTAGTCTCCTTCCCGACTTCATTTCCTAAACCGGTGAAGGAAGACTGAAGGCTGAAGGCTGAATGTAAAGACAGGACCACTTCAACCATGTTAGTCCACTTATTTACACCTAAATTACCGATGGTGTGCATTTCTTTGTCTGCTACTTTCTCCATCTTATTGCTCCCCAGCACCCAAATTCTATTTATTCTTCAAAACTCAGTCCAAGCTTGTCTCTTACATGAAGGTTTTCCTGACCAAACACCATTAATAACAAGCAATAGCTGATATTTATTGAGTATCTAACGTATGCCAGCAATTTTACTAGTGACTTTGCATCTATTTCCGTTACTTCTCACAACCACCTTGCAAGTTTCCTATTTGCTCATTGAACAGATGAGAAAACCAAGGCAAAGGAATTTTCTCTGGGTTGTCCAGCTAGTAGTATGAGATGCATTTGGGATTCAAATCTGTCCATCTGCCTTGAATTCAACACAACCTCTATAAGGTAGAAAGTGATAAGTAGTTAAGTCATGAAGGAAAAGCACTGGATGGTTCAGAGGTCTCATTTTGGGGGAGTTGAACTTATCAGGAACATGAACGTCAGTGACTTGGTGTTACCAGAGAAGTAAACAGACCTATTTCAGTTTGAAAACTTGTTTGTCTGTTGGCTGCATCACACTCTAGTCAGCTGTGCTCTGAGGAGTTTTCACAATTTTGTTTGGCCTCCTAATCACCAACTTGCAAATAGTGCCTTAAGGTCATGGGGTGTTTAATGGTTTAATGATAGAGAAGAATGGGCTAGGAGTGAGGCAGCTGGGCTGTTTGGTCTACTTCTGCAATTTTGAAACAGATTCTTATTGGGCTATATAAAAAAATATGTCCACAAAATCCTCCCTTTCTTGGATGCGTACCCCTTCCAATATATCTTTGCTGCCTTTCCCCAGAAAAAGGAGGGGATCTGATGTGAATTGGCCTGACGTGAACTTGCTTTGCCCAATTGAATGGGAAGGAGCCATATCATCAAAGTTCTGAGACTATGCCTTAAAGAGCCTTGCAGCCTCCTCTTTACCCTCTTATAACTCTACTCTGATACTGCCATGCTAGGAAGAAGCTGGGATGAAGACCAAGTAGAGAGAGGCCCAGCCATTTCTGCTCTCCCTATTGCCCTGGCTGAACTCAGCCCCACCTGAAATCTGTTGAGTGAAAACTGACCAGCCAACCACAGAATCTTTGGAACAGGTAACCTGTTGTTAAAGCCACTAGCTTTTGGTATGGTTTGTTACACAGTAATAGATAACTGATACACATGGGTGAGATTCCACTAGGGAAAGGGAATTTGAAGAGCCTTTGAAATATATGTATGGAAAGGGGCTTTGCCTGTGGAAATTGAATGGAATGGGATGAGAGAGAAGGCTCATCATCTCCAGGAAGTCAATAATATTTGAAGAAAACAGGCACATGAAGAATGTTCAAACCAAGAGTTAATATTCAAATAGTGAATAAAATGAGAATCATAGAATTAGAAACTCCAGGCCTGGGAGAGCCTTCTGTAACCAGGTGTTTCAGGGATGACAAATAGGTTTCAGTGTTTACCCACTCCAGTGGATTAGTTGTGGCTGCCTGGAGTGCTATGTTGAGAATACTGAGGCTTTGTCCATTTTCAACAGAAAAGAGGGCTGTGATCAATTAGTGATGTCTGCCCTGGGTGCAAATCTTACTTCAATTATTCAAATGGGCAAAGCTCTTTCCAGTCTCAGCACCTTTTCCCATGCTGCACACTCTATTTGGAATAGTTTCCCCACTCCACCACTGTTTTTCTAACTGGTTCCAAGACAAGATCTCTCTCTGTTGACCAGGCTGGTGTGTAGTGGTGAGATCATAATTCACTGTAAACTCGAACTCCTCCATTCAAGTGATCTTCCCACCTCAACCTTCTGAGTAGGCGGGACTACAGGCACACACCACTACACTGGGCTAATTTTTTCTGTAGAGTCAGGATCTCGCTATGTTGCCCATACTGATCTCAAGCTCCTGGCCCCAAGTGATCCTCCTGCCTCAGCCTCCCAAAGTGCTGAGATTACAGGCATGATCCACTGTGCCCATCCCATCCATTAAGTTTCCATTTTAATGTCACTTCTTTGTAGAGGCCTTCCCTGCCTGATGCAAACCACTTCTATTAATGTCTCTTGGTTGCATGCCTCATAATTTGCCATTATATGTATGTGTGTATTTGTTTTCTCACCCTTTTCTCACAACACAGTCATTTAACAGCAAGCTTCCTGAGGGCAGGACCCTGTCTATTTCTTCTCAGCTATTTACCTAGTACCTGGTATAGTGCTGAAGTAGAAGAAGTGCTTAATGCTATTGTTGAATGGCTGATTGAGAGATGGCATGGATACTGAGTTTGGCCATCCTGAGCTAGACCAATTTCCTCTTCTAACTTGGAATGGTTAGGTCACATGTCTGGAACACATAGTCTGTCAAGCTACAAACTCCCAGTTCTGTGCTTTTTCTGAAACATCAGTTCTACAATGCACACAGATTTTGTTTTGTTTTGGTCTGTTTTTGAGACTGAGTCTTACTTTGTTGCCCAGGCTGGAGTGCAGTGGCATGATTTTGGCTCACTGCAACCTCCACCTCCTGGGTTCAAGCGATTCTCATGCCTCAGCCTGCCGGGTAGCTGGAATTTCAGGCATGTGCCATCACCACCATACCCTGCTAATTTTCATATTTTTAGTAGAGACGAGGTTTTGTCATGCTGGCTCGGCTGGTCTTGAACTCCTGGCCTCAAGTCATCCACCAGCTTCAACCTCCCAAAGTGCTGGGATTACAGGTGTGAGCCGCCACACCCAGCTCACACAGATGTATTTTAGAGACTAGAAGCCGCAGGAGAAAGAGGCAGGCATCGTGCTGAGAGACTGAGATTTTGCTGGAGCAGCTAGCCAATTGAGATACTTATCAACCTACTGACCGGGAGAAGTAATGATGTTCCATCAAGGTGACTATCAATTTTGTCACTTTAAGCTGATGTTTGGCTGTGATCTGACAGGTGCTGTTGGTAATACCAAGTTGTTGTCATGCAAGAAATGTTTTGCATTAGGCTGTGTCCCTGCGCCCTCAACACAAATAAAATATTCAGAAGCTGAATGAATGTGTGGGTGTAGTATCCTGTATCCAAGGGGAGAATGTTCTAAATATAATAAGACATTTTTGTGACCCCAAATACCTTTTGAGTGTTAATGTTTTGAGAAAAAGATAAATTAAAGATGAGTAATAAAGACAGGTAAGATATTTTGTCTCACTCTCAAAGTTAAAAGCGGTAAAAATAAATTAATTGACATGTGTCCAAAGCAATCACCTATTTGATGTGGGAACCCTTCTGTGTTGTCTTGGAACTTCCACAGGTGGCAGACACATTTCACTCTTTGCAAGGCCTTTTCTTATTAGGGATGACCAGTGTTTCCCTGAGGTGACCGGCCCATTCATTGGGCTGCAGAAGAACTGGGCCACAGAGAGAGAATGCACTTCCTTTACATGTGCACTGAGCAAGAAAAGAACATTTGGCAAATTTCTGTGACAGGTGGAGTGATGGTGACCATTTGTGGGCTTTAAGTAGTGACAGGACACATTAAATTAATTTTGATATTTTATAGGTTAAAACCTTTTATTTCATCTTTATGATAAATGTTCTCTCCCTGGCTTTACCCTCTAGGACAGAGGTTGGCAAACTTTTTGTAAAGGAACAGATTGTAAATATTTGAGGCTTTGTGGGCCACAAGACTTTTCTTGCAACTCTGCTATAGCAGTTTAAAAGTAGCCATAGACATTACGCAGAAAGAGGAATGTGGCTGTGCTCCAATAAAACTTTATTTACAAAAACAGGTAGAGGGCCGGATTTGGCCTGTGGGCTATAGTTTTCCAGTGCTTGCTTCAGGAGATTGGAGTCAGTGCCTTTTTTTCGCCTGTGAGAGATGGAAACTTTAGTCACTAATTTCCAAAGACTGCTTCTTGCTTGCAAATATGTAATTAATATAAGCAGCAAAGTATAGTCAAATTTCCATGATTTTACATCTACTAAAACAAAAAAGATTAAGTTCATTGTGCCTTTAAAATGAAGGAACAGTATCTAATCTGAAAAACTGTTAAAAAGTTAAAATGATGTATAATTTCCAAATTCTGCTTCTATGCGGCAGCCCTCCCGCATGTGAAATTGTCCAGTAGAATAGCAATTATTTCCCACTGATGAACCACAAATGGGCTGAAGATATTTGCATACCTTTTTACAGACAATATACACCAGCACTCTAACCTCTGATTCTTCTTACCAAATTCCATTTAATTTGTCATTAATTAGTAAATTGTTATGTGAAATGCTGCAAAGCTTCTTGGGTAAAACGGCCGGTGTGATGATTATTCTTTTGGAAGCTATCTGAAATTGTTAGTACTGAGCAATTTCCATGAAAATAGAAGGGTCTTTGGAGCTGTTCTTTTAAAGTAAGAATAAAATGAACCAAATGGGGAGAACAAATAAAGGCAATAATAAATCAAGGACAAAAGACGGGAAACTAGTCCCCAAAAAAATATCTAGGCAGAAACTATAGTAGCTTCTTTTTGCAAAGAGTAGGTACTTCTTCAACTTTCTTTTCAAGGTGCAATAAAAACAAAACAAAGTTAAAGCGAGTCCAAAAGTAAACTTTCAGAAGTCCAGTTAGTATCTGCTTTAAGAATCTTCAGGTCTCTGAAAGCCTTTATCTAAGAGGGTGGGGAGGGGGGAATGTTTGCCAACTATAGGTCGGTTCTTTCCTTCTTTAAGTTACACCCAGTGTATGTATTTGCATTTATTTTGTCAGTTGCAGAATCATTGCTTTGAGTGATTGTCATTGTCTACATCTTTCTTTCTCTCTTTTTTCTTACTTGCTTGCTTTCTTGTTTTCTTTTTCATTTTCCTTCTTCTCTCCCCTTCTTTTCTTTCATTTAAAGCCAGGCAGAATGCACCTTCCTGATAGAAGGGATTTTGCCTTCAAGTTGTTTCCAGTGTTTAATTCCTCCTTACTGTCACCTCCGGAACCAAGTCCAAATGAAAGGCGAGCCTCTTTGACCCTCTGCCCTCCCTTTCCTGCCTTCTCTTCTCCTGGGTTTCAATGGTTGATTGAACGGTGTGTTAGGTTCACTGAACTTGGTCTTGGCTTCGGTTCCAAGTGGGGACAAAGTCTGCTTCCAGGTCAATTTCCATATGAAAGCAACTGAGATCTCTTTCCCCATTTTGGAATGCCAGGCAGCACCCTGGGCTCTGAATTCTCAGACTCAAAGTTCTTGCTCAAATTCCCCCCACCCCCACATTCCAACCCAACCCTAATCTCCTCCCACTTTGGTTTCTCTGTCCACCAGGTTTCCAGATCTCCCAGCACACTACTGTGGCCCTGAGAGAGCAGCTGTGAACTCAAGAAAAACTCCTTCACCTTTCTCTGAGGCTGATGGCGTAAGAGAGGGATTTGTTTATTAGGGTTTGAGATGGGCAGGGAGAAGCGGGAGGTCCCACATAGGATAGAGAGAAGATGGAAGAGTCAATCCTTGTTAGGGATGAATTTAAGAAAATTATACTTCCTGATGCCAATTATTTAGGAACAAATATAACCCATTAAAGAATTTATCCAGCTGTCCGTAAATTTGGTTTGAGGTCTTAGGTAAACTGCCTCCAAAATTTCTGCTTTACTTCCAAGATGTGGTTTTGCCAAACTGGAAAATGACAACAAAAAAGATGTTGCCTCTTTCCATTGCATTTCTTATGTAAGCAAATGGCCTGTTTGGACCCTTAAAAATGCCATTAGCAAAAATAGTATCCCCAAGCTGGAAGGAACTCAGGATGGCTGTCTCTATTTGAAAGCCACAAAGATGTGTGTGGGTTGACAAACCAGAACGTCACTCTCAGATCCTCATCCACCTTAAACCAGAAGTTTAAGAAATTGCTGGTGGCCAAATCAGACTTTATTTATTTACTGGCTTGTGTTAACATTGGTGCCTTGATTTTTTCCGCTCGAAGGTCTTTCCAATCTTAATACCTGGTCACATTTCAGTTCTGTCCTGAACAATGCTTTGCTTCTTTCTTTTGTTGGGGAGTAAGGCACAGTGATTTATAGACTGTGCCTTACAATTGGTGAGACAATTGCTGTTATTGTTTTCTTTGTGTCTCCTAAAAAAGTCACTTTTATAGCAGGGCACAATTGTCTGGAAGACTATAAATAGTACTATCATTTGGACACCACAAAGTTGTCACAGAATTCCTGCCATGGGTATGAGGACCAACGTGTTCATGTGCATAAGGAATGTGTGTGTGCGTACATGCATGTGTACATCCGTGAGTTTTTATGCTTGTTCCCGTATACATGAGCAACGTATATGTGGGCATGTGGTATATTTTCAACTGTGTGCATAAGGGTATGTATGTGTGTATGTGGGTGTGTGAGATGCACATCAATTTGCACATATGTGCATTTAATTTGTAGAAGTAAGTGGGTGTGTGTGTCAGGGAGTGGGTGAATGTGCAAATCAGTAAGTGCAGTGCTGCCAGAAAGAACTTGCATGGTCCTAGCAGCCAAAGGCTTTCAGGACTCCTTGTTATAGTCGCATTCCCGGCGGACTCCAAACCTCAGACTCTGCCTGGAGGTACAGTATGCTCTTCTGAAAGCAGAAATTATTGAAACACAGAATATCTACTAAGTTGTGCTGGCCAGGTCCCCAAGAAACAGTCTGGACATCACTGCAGACACAGGCCCTAAGCAAAAACACATGTGCATGCCTCTGCCTCAGAATATGATGGTCTTTAAGGAAATGGATCTCTGTTGAATAATGAAGGAAGAAAAAACTGAATCAGCCCCACCATTTGCAGTGAAGGTGTTTGGTGTCATTTATTTTGCTGACTAAGTACCTTCTTTATGGATTATAATAAAAATAATCTTCCGTTGTTTTATCTGCAGACACTTTATTGTCCTGTATCTGGCCTTTGCAATGAATTCATACACAGATGGGTGACAACAAGGAAAAAGGGTTTAAGTATTTTGGCAGTGTTAGACAACTAGGAGAAATTTCTTCATGGGATCAAAATCTCCCTCTTTCCCCAAACTCCTGAGAAAACCAGCAGTAGCAGACAGCATCAACATTTATCAATGCAACAATTTCAACTCTTGAGCAAAAGCCTCCCATCTTAGAGATTTTGCATCTAACAAATCACTGCGTTTTGTCCTTAAATTTATCCTGTGGCTACGTTTTGGCAGGATTGTTGGACTGTGGGATAAGAAGACGAAGAATTTTCAAGAAAGGGTTTCCCACCCCCAACTGCTGCACACTGAGCTGCACTGTCCAGGGAGAGGTGGTGATGATTAATCATGCCCAGTTCCCTAGGACCCACTCTGCCCTTCCCCCTCTCTCTTCTGACTCCTTCTTCTTTTCATAGGCTTTAAGACAGGGAGAATGATTTACTGACTAGTTGAGAATAACAGATATCAGGTCTTAGGTTCAATCTAGTTTAATGTCTTTTAAATAAACAGGCCTGGTTTTGCCTTGGACCCTAATACCGTTGCCTTTTTCCTGGCTTTTATTCTGAATCGTTTGTCTCAGCTCCCAGATCTTGTTTGCTTTGTTTGGTCCTGACCCCTTGACTTATTCCTCAGCCTAGCCAAGGCCTAGAGTGTGGATTTGTGTTCCCTGCTGTGACCTCTGGCTTTCCCTCCCAACCGCAGTCCTCACTTGCTCTTCTGGTTATTCTGCCCTGGGGCTCTTTGGGAAAACACTTTGCATGATTCCAATAAGTATCCTTGGTGGGTTCTCATTAGTTCCAGGTATGGAACCCCAACTTCTGGCCAGCTAGAACTGTGTTCTAAGGATTTCTACGGGAATGAGATTTAATAAGAAACAAAGAGGAAGAGGAATATGGTTTACTGAGCATCTACCCCATGCCACGCACTGTGCAAAGGAGCTTTACATATTACCTAATACTTACAACAAGAATGGATTATCACTCCCAATTAACCTTTGCAGAAGCCGCATCTAAGAGTTCAAATAACTCGCTCAAAGTCACTCAGCACAGCTAGAGAGTGGAATCGCCAGGGTTTAAGACCACATCTAAATGTTTTCTGTTATCTTGCCCTTTCCAGTAATCTTAACAGTATTTGCTGAGCGTTTATATCTGCCAGGCTTTGTGCCAAGCCAATTGTCTATATTATTTGCTTACACTTAAAAAAATTAAGGTTAATTCACATATCATAACATTTACCCTTTATAAGTGTACAATAATTCAATGTATTTTTCATATATTCACAATGTTTTGCAACCATCACCACTAGTTCATTCCAGAACATTTTTCATCGCCCCCCACAAAACCACATACCTACCAGTCGCTTTCCATTATTCTCTCTCCCCAGTCCCTGATAACCCCTAATATGGTTTCTGTCTCTAGGATGTGTTTATTCAGGACATTTCATGTATAGAGAATCATACAATATGTGTCCTTTGGTGTCTGACTTCTTCCACTTAGCATAATGTTTTCAAGGCTTATCCACATTATAGCATGTATCAGCACCTCATTTCTCTTTATGACTGAATAATATTTCACCGTATGGATACAGCACATTTTGTTTATTTTGGGTAAACTTTACAACTATCCTATGAGGTAGGTATAATTATAATCTCCGCAGGTAAACTGAGCCATAGAGAGGTTAAAAGGCATTTTAGGTCACATTTTAGAAATGATTTTCCAAATAGAATCATTTTGTATTTGTTTTTCAGTTTAAGTTGCTTTTTGTCCATTCCAAGCAGATGATGGGCCAGCCTCGTAACCATGACGTGGTTTACACACAGGTACGTCACAGCAGGTTTTCCTTCAGGCTGTGTGCAGGAGCACTCCCCAGTCTCCATTTCAAGACTCCACAATCTCCTCCAGGAGGCTTCCCTGACCCATCCTAATCCCTCAGCCCTCCAGTGACCTCCTCAGCCTCCATGGTTTTACAGCCTGACCTGGGATCATGGCATGGCAGGGGAAGTTGATCAGGGATTTCAAGGACCAAGTAGTTTATAGAGAATAAAAGACAAAGAATGAAAGAACAGACTAAACATTACAGCAGTAAGTAAATGGTTTTTGTTTAAATCAAAAAAGTTCTATTTCATGTCAACCTCCTACTGCTTCAGTTTTTTTTTTTTTTTTTTTTTTTTGAGACAGAGTCTCTCTCTGTCACCCAGGCTGGAGTGCAGTGGAGTGATCTCGGCTCACTACAACTTCTGCCTCCTGGGTTTAAGCGATTCTCCCTACCTCAGTCTCCCGAGTAGCTGAGATTACAGGTGCCTGCCACCATGCCTGGCTAATTTTTGTATTTTTAGTAGAGACAGGGTTGCAACCTGTTGGCCAGGCTGGTCTCAAACTCCTGACCTCAGGTGATCCACCCGCTTTGGCCTCCCAAAGTGCTGGGATTACAGGCGTGCTTGAGTCTATCTTCACAATAATCAAAGATTGGTTGCCCGTTGTGGAGCCAGTATAAGAAGACACGGTTCCTGTCTTCAAGGAGCTTACACTCAGAGTGGGGAGCTAGACAATACATAGGAAAGGTCCCTGGCTACACCAGGCACTGGATATCCTATTACACACCAGCATCGATAGTGGATGGGCTAGAGGTGTCAGAGGAAGGGAGGACCATTGTGCGTTGGAGGAGGCTGGGAATCCTCCTTGTATTAGAAGGAGACAAGATGAGACTGGGAGGGGTTTGAGGCTTTGAAGGTGGACTGGAACTTAGGAAAACATTCACAAGAGGGTAGAGGTGGAGGATACAGCCCAAGGAAAGGCACTGAGGTAGGTATGAACTGGGTGTGGTGGAGAAAGATGAGTAAAGTTATCTGGCTAGGGTTGAAAGAATCTTAGGAGGAGACTGAGGGAAGTGGAGACGAAGCCATGGCAGAACAAATAAGGTAGATTTTATTTGGTAAGGAAACAAATATCAGACCAGGGGAACTTGGGCAAGGTTAACCTGAGTGTGGTGCAATCTGTTGCCCAAACATGAAGTGTCAAGAAACTGGGAAAATATTTCAACTTGCTACTCCTTGGGAAATGATGGCAGAGATATGGCCCTTGAACCCAGTGGGGAGGGCATGCTTGCACTGGTATGTTCACAGGCTGTTAAGAGCAAAATGCAGATAGCAAGCAAGCTGCTATGAGGAGTTGGCCTAATGTGGACTAATGCAAAGAGTGAAACAAAGGGAGAATTCTGAATGTGTCCAGGACTGTTGGACTTCACTACTTTGAATTGCCTAGTTAGGTTGCTAAGTAGGGTATGTGGGTTGAGGGACAGAGAATGGGTTGAGGGACAATGAGCTAGTGTCTAGGATGGACTACACCTACATAGGAACTCAATAAATAAGTTAATAATGAGGCCTAAAATCTATTCTGAAGGTCTAGTTTTAAAATGTGTGTGAGAAGCTTTTCATTCTATGATAGCTGTCATTGATTGGACTCTTGTGTGCAGGGTACATTATGTATATTGGCTTTCATGTTCATTATTTTATCCATAAGAAAACTGCTCAGAGAAGTTGAGCAACTTGCCCAATGTCAAATAGCTAGCAAACGGCCAGACTAGGACTCATTCCTTGTGTAGCTGACATTGAAGCCCACACTCCACTCACCCACATTGCATCCCTATGAGTTTTCAGACATTGTGTTGACAAGAGGCATCTGTGTGCATTTTTATCCCAAATATCCTGACTTTTGATTTCCTAACCCACATGTGAGAAACACAACATAGTCCTCGTTATTTTTCCTTACTCTGGCCTAAAAAATGTAGGTGCCAAACACAAGGCTAGATTCAAAAATTTGGAAGAATTGGTACCTTTTCTCAGGGTTTTAAACAGGAGTTCAATCAATGCTGTTTATATCCATGAATGTGATGCCACAACCAACTCCATGGTTGAATTTTTCTGCAGTTGTCCAGGTATCTAGTGCTCGTATTTATCTTGATATTTAAGAAGTCAGTTTCCTTATAGAAAGATTGTATCATTTAAAGCAGAAATCCATTGCTATTTTATAGCTGTTGGTGCTATTTTACCCTGGCCTCTTAGTTCACAATATTCATTGGAAGAGTAAAAATATGCCTGTGCATGTGCATATGTGCATGTGTGTGCACACGCATGCATCCACACACATACACTCAGCCTTTGTTATTGAAAAAGAACGAGCACAGAGATGAAGTGGAAAGTAGTCTGGCACAGGAAAATCTTGCCTGTCTGGTGAGGTCTGTGCACAGGCTGTGCTGCAGGGGTTGGGTACGCGGGCGGGAGAGGTCTGCTCCTCTGACCTTCCCACCAGGGATTCTGGCACCAACACTTACATTCCAAGCATCCTCTCCGAGGGCACCGCTTGGGGTATGAGGCTGCTCACATCAGGCCAAGAAATTTCACCCATATGTTTCTGATTCATTTATGCTCATAAAAATGTGATTTTTAAGAGCAACGTGACATGCAATAAGCTTTCTAGGCCGTCTCTCAAGCTCTGTCTCTGCTCCTAGGAGCGGACAAATTTGTTTTTCCGAGAGAAAATGAATTCAGACTGCAGTATCCTCGACCCCAGAGGCAGAACCAGCAGCGAGGTACTCACAGATGATCCTCTGCCAGTGTGAGGTGACTCCCAACAACATTCCATCAGGCTGAAATTGTGCCCATGGTCTGGAGTGAGCACTGGTTCAATAACTTGATGATCATGATAGTGTTTTTTTCCTTGCTATTTATTTTTATTTACTCTATTTCTCATCATGTCATCTGCTCTCCTTACCCTAAGAGCATTGATTCCTCAGCTCTGCTCACTGCTCTAAATACTCCATAGCCATGATTCTATCCTTGCTTTTTCAGTTTGGCTGATCTTGAGTCAATCCATTTACTTCTTTTGTTTTTTGTTTTTATTAACTGAGATATAAAACCTGAAAGTTGCCTGAAAGTAGTAGAGTTTCACTCTCAAGTCCTTATTGTCTTCTAGACCATTTGGCTTAAGAACTGTGTGTCTTGGCCTTCAGTGACTTTCCCTGGCTCTGCTATCAGACCATACCCAGTCTATTGTTCTTGTGGTTTTTGTTTTACTGGCCAGCCTGGTTTGGTTTTACTCTTTGCTGCTCCTGGATTCAGCAGGTGAGATCTGCTTCTGTTATAGCATCGTTTCCAAGTGATAGAAAATAATTCAGTGATGCTGTTCCATCTTAGATAGGAGCTTTGGGGGCCTAGAGATAGGCCAATTAATCTTGACTCTACTACTTCTTGCTTGTACAGTGTTGGGCCTGGTTTCCTCCTCTGTATAGTGAATATTATAAAATCCGTCTCACAGAGTTGCTGTCAGGATTTAATGAGGTCATGTCATTATTTGCTCCTGTATCCACATGGCCTAGCACAGTGTCAGGCGTATAGGAGGGACCATTTCATGCTGGTTATTGACAATAACCTTCAGCCAAAAGCCCCCAGGAACAAACCTGTAGTTAAGCAAGTTGGAGGCATTATTTATGGTGCTGGAGAGAACCCCTAGGCTGGGAAACTGCGGGGCTTCTCAGTAAGAGGGTACTCAAAAGCTTGTTATAGGACTTGGGCTTTAGTTAAGTAATTTGAAGGAGAGTCTAAGGAAATGGTTTGATGCTGTCAGAAAATGGGGATAATTTTAAAATTGGGTATCTTATTAGTTCTTAGACACAATTATGAAGTGTGTCTTACTTTGTCTCATTTTATCTTGGTCTCTGAGTGCCCTTGTCTGAGGGCGGCATTCTGTAAATTGTTTATGTCTAGGACAATCACACAGTTTAGTTGTGAACACCAGATTAACTTCTAAATGTGAGGCACTTCTCTTTTTTGTTTCTGCCTGGTTTCTCTTTTTCCCTCTCTCTGTCAGAGGGAAAGCAGGCTGGCCAGCTGGCCAGTGTGTCTATAAGGAGAGTGAGTTAGAGGAGGCGAGGCCCCATGTTCCGCTGTTACATCAAATGGCCCTTATGGAATCAAGTCTATGAGAAAGTGACTCATTTGATTGGGAGCAATTCAGATAGAGCACAGAAAGGAAGTAAAGGCATTGGGAAGGGAGCTGAATGTTTTCTGAGTTCTTGTCCTGGCTAAGTTGGGACGTATAGAGGTATAGCATGCCACGGTCTGCTGAGCATGGAGTGATCTGGTAGCTGGGGGAAAAACAAGCATGGTGTGTGCATGGCAGATCTCAGAGGAGTGGAGAAGCCCAACACAAATGTGAAAACAAGCACAGGCTACCAGAGGAACACCAGACTTGGTGAGACGAGGTGAGGGGCTTCAGGTGTTGGAACTCAGACAAGCATTGTAAAGCACAAGAGTGGAGAGGCAAGGACTTTATGAGACGTGATTGTCCTCATTACTTATGGGATGAAACTCCAGAAGATGCTGATCAGTTTGGACAAAGATGCATATTAAGAAAGCATGGGAATAGGGAATAATGCTTACCTGCAAGTTGAAAAGGTGAGAAGTGACCAGATTATTGATACTCTTAAATGCAGTCACCCTGTCCCCTACTGCCCCCACAACATATTTGTTTGTTAGGATTAATACATTATGATGATTAGCTTCTAGATGGCTATACTGATGTTTTTGAAAGATTGCTGTTGCCTAGAAATCTTTCCCACTCTAGATCACAAAGGTGATTTCCCTTTATCTTTAGCAAGTCTCAGTTTTCTAGCAATCCTATCATGTTTGTGAAGGATGCATCTAGCTGTTCTCCACATGCTTTGTAATTAATCGTCTTGCTGGTATGTCTGCAATTGTCATAGTTTTCCTTAGTCAAAGTCAATGCCAAAAGCTACTCTTTGCTTGGCCCAGCTGTGGCTGGTGCCCACCATTCCTGCTCTGGGCAGAGAAGACAATAAGTTTGCAACTGCTAGCTCTGACAATCAATGACCCAGTGTCTATCTTCATTCCGCCACAGGTTCTCCCGGCTCTTTTCTAGATTCTTTGTCATGTTTAACAACAAATTAGCTTTATTAATTTTTCTACTTCTGCTTACTAGACAACCTAGAATTTTGTTTGCCGAATTCTTCAGGTCCTTTTTTTTTTTTCCTATAAATTTCTTATTTACATTGAGAAAATTGGCTCTTGATCCCAAATCCCTGGGTTGTAGTGACCACCAGCTCTAGGCCCAATCTCATCCCTGACTCAATTCTATAGCTTCCCTCGTTCAGCTTCTGCTTCCCTTCCTTGATTCTCTGACACCCACCAATACCCACTTTTGTTTGTGGGGTCTACCGTTGAAAGTGAGGGAAGTGGAGAGATTATGTTCAGTAGAGTCCAGATTCTGGACTATAGAATCAAACTGATAAATAACAAGGAAGACATTGATGGCAAGATTTGGTGAGGGAACCTGTCCTGGTTCTCAATTATGTTGTACTGGTACAGTGGTGCCAGAGTGGGACTCCATATTGGATGTGGCCTTTGGCCAGAAATAGACCATCCAGGTGTGTTTGAGAATGGTGTGTTTGAGAATGGTGTCCAAGAATGGTGTCCCTCCCTTCCTCCTAGCTCCAGCCCAGCTTCCTATTGTGTACCTACCCAGTTGCTCTGATCATGTTCTACTGTGGCATATCTGTTCTTCCCTAGATAAATTTCCTGCTGCTCAGAGCTCTAGGGAATATACTTCTTCTTGCTTGGCCTTTAAATATGAGTGCCAAGGTCCTATTTGCTGTGTAGTCTGCAGAGCTGTGGAGTAATTTTGACCTATTGAACTCTACCTACCATCTGTCCTGCAAACTCTTCAGCTAGGTCCCACTTTCATACTCTAGTTCAATTACCCCAAATAACCAGTTCCTGGCTGTGACTTGAACTTCATTTATTATATTCTCTTTTATTTTTCCCCCATCTCCTCCAGATTTCTAACTTTCCAAATGCCCCTTTACTTTTGGCATAGTATATGCCTTTTATTTCACAAGGAAAAAAGGGAAGCCAGTGGGTGAAATATTTCCGTTTTCCTGCTTTCACACTGCACAAATGTTCTTGCATCCATACTCTTCTCCTACTCGCTCTCCTCTTCTGCAATCAAAATGCAAGAAGTGTCTGTCTTCCTTTTTAAGGATAATTTTCCCCTGCCCCCAATGACCATTTTTCATTTTTTTCCCTAAAATTATCTACTTGTCTTAGCACCATTTATTAAATATATTTATTCCTTTTCTACTGGTTTAAAATGTTACTTTATCACATTGAAAATTTCCTACATTTATAAATTCTAGACTATTTTGTTCTATGCCTCCATTTGTCAGTTCTTGTGCCAGTGCTATTGTGTTTTAAGTACCATAGCTTAATATTGCATTTATACTTAATAGAAGCTATTATTGTTTATTTTTGGTCTCCGTATTAGAATGCAATTTTCATTAAGTGAGAACCTTGTCATGTCTGGTTACTGTTGGATCTCCAGTGCACAGCAGCTTTTCAATAGCTCTTTGCTCACTAAGTGAATTTCCTCTGTCTTTCATCTTCCCTTATCATTCTGTTCTTTACCATTAGCACTGAAACACACTCTTTCATTTAAAAAAATAAAGCAATCCTCCTTATATTCCATTCTCCCTCCAGCTGGAGCCCTTTACTAGTTCTTCATAGTCATAGTTTTTGTTTTTGTTTTTGTTTTTTTTTTGAGATGGAGTCTCGCTCTGTCACCCAGGCTGGAGTGTAGTGGCGCGATCTTGGCTCACTGCAACCTCTGCCTCCCGGGTTCAAGCGATTCTCCTGTCTCAGCCTCCCGAGTAGCTGGGATTACAGGCACGCACCACCATGCCTAGGTAAGTTTTTGTACTTTTAGTTGAGACAGGGTTTCACTGTGTTAGCCAGGATGGTCTTGATCTCCTGACCTCGTGGTCTGCCTGCCTTGGCCTCCCAAAGTGCTGAGATTACAGGCGTGAGCCACCACGCCTGGCCATAGTCACAGTTTTTTAAAAATGTTGTCTACATTGTGTAACTCATCACATTTTCTTTTCACTTCCTGAAATCTGATTTCCACCTCTGTCACTCTCTGGAAGTTCTCCTATCTTGGGCACCCAGGACTTCTGCTCCTAAAATATTCTGATGTCTTCAAATCTCAACTTAAGCATGATGCCTCCTCTGAGCTCCCAACTTCTGACCGATTTCCACCTGCTTCCTCAAACTACACACAGTACTCTTCCTCCCATGTTTCTTACCTCAGAAAATGACACTGTCATACATCTAGATGTTTAAACAACAGATCCAAGACATCCTTGAGAGCTCCCTCTTCCTCACCCTCTCATTTGCAACTTCCAACTCGTCACTAAGAACTTCCTCAATCTATTCTCAGTTGCTTTTCTTGTGTTAGCCACTGTCTTTGCCTGGATTACTACGGCAGCCTCCGAACTAGCCATTGTGCCTCCCACCTTTTCTCACTGAGACCTGCTCTGCACTCCAAAGCCAGACTGAGTGACTGAAATGCCACTCCAATCCTATACGCCTACTTTAAATCCATCACTGGCCGTGACTGACTATGGGCTGAAGCTCAAACTTCAAAGCATGAGTTCCTGTCTCTGGGCTACTCTTTATTAGCTTTATTAATATACACAAGTTATTCTGAGAATTCTTTTTTCATCTCTACAATGCGAATGACAATACTTGCCCTTCCTATTTTGTAACAAAGATGAAATGTCATCAAATATGTAAAATATGGAGTGTTTAATGAAGTAAGGAAAGAAGATCTGCTGTTCATGACACATCTGTTGATGAATGGGTTGCTTCTGTCACTCTGTTTCCCTGTTTAATCCCCCCAGATGGGGAAGGGAAGCAGAGCGGTAGGGGAGACACATTCTAGCCCCTTGAATTTGAGGGGATGCTGTCTCACAATCTGGGACCAGTATGCTTAGTGCTGACTTTCTTCTCCTTAAGTGTCTTTATTGCATCCATCCATTCATCCAGCTGTGGAAGAACCACTTCAAATAAGCCCTTCTCAGCATATACTATCCCCCCTGAGGAGAGTATGTTCTGTGAAGTGAAGGAAATAAATACAGATTTTTCTAGAAGGAGAGAAAAAGGAAGGACTTTAGCTTTTATTCATTTATTACTTCAGCAGCTGTCTACATGACTGGGAAAATTCCCTTCACATCTCTCGATGGATTCTCCATTGTCAAAAGCCCCCTTCTTGCTGGCTGACAAAGACTGGTTTTTATGCCATCAGTATTCGATGTTGAATGCAGAAGGAAGTGACACTGAGATCTCTTACTCCACATTCGTCTCTTCATTATTTCTGACATAGATATTATAATGTTGTCACAGATTTAATAGAGGATAATGGTAATACAATTCTAAAGCATTAGGTGTGATCTGGGGTGACTATAGTCTAAACTTTTAATATAAAAGAGATATTCTGTACGTGAAGGTAAATGAGCTTGAACACTGTCTCACACAATGGCCATCACAAAGGCATTGCCTTCACAATAGGGAGT
Source organism: Macaca thibetana thibetana (assembly GCF_024542745.1). Lineage (NCBI taxonomy): Eukaryota > Metazoa > Chordata > Mammalia > Primates > Cercopithecidae > Macaca > Macaca thibetana. The sequence continues at coordinate 115,756,555 of NC_065589.1, forward strand.
GAGAAATGAACTTTTCATTACTGGTATGATTGACATCTTTTTGTGTCCATTCATGGCTGCAAAAATCCCAGTGTCATAGTAGAGAACATGAAGAATTTTTCCAACAGCTGTGATGGAGACTTTAAAGCACAAAGTTTTAGAAGCTTGAAGTCAATTGTTTCCAAAAATGCAACAAAATGAAATAATTTTGCACCTTGCTGTTAGTCAAGATGTTTCCTTCCAAGGCATTTTTTTTTCCCGCCCAGTGGTATCTAAATGATATATATCTTTCCAATAGCCACAGGTGGTAGGTGTCTGTTCCAAGGATTTCTCTGTAAGTATTTCCAGCAGGCTCCCATGGAGATAAAGAAACCAGAGAGAATCACTGAAGTTGCCCAGCCCTTCAGCTCCCAGCCACTCTAATGTCCTAAAACTAACTTATCTTTACTTTTTTCTTTGTTTTGTTCCTCATTATATTTCATGTGGGTTTCACATCTGGGCTTCTGCTCTTTCCCAATATCCCCAAGGATTAGAAATTTAAATCTGACTGTCTGCTAGTCTCTAACTTGATACTTTGTCTTTTAAGTTGATTTTTTTCAAAATCAGTCTCCCTGACCGTAGTTAAATGAGACAGGGTACCTTCTTTTTCCTCCTAGGTTTCTAGGGGCCCCTGCCACGTGAGTCTGGAGCATTTCCCAGGCTCCGCTTGTCCTGCTAGGGAGATCAGGTGATAGGTCATGAGGACAGAATGATGAGACCCATTATCTGGATGAGAAACCGGGGCTTAGAAAGGTCTTGTGAGTGAGCCAAGGCCACACACATCCATGGTAGAATGAGGACGATACCTGTCCATCTAACTCCTTGAGTCATCACTCTGATTCATGGGAGAGCAGGAAAAATAGTTGGAATGGTGATAGTATTGTACATTTTTCATAACCGAAATGTTTCAGAACACATTGTAAAGAATTTAGGCAGGAGAGAATAGTTTCCTATAACTTTGGTTGGAAGAATTTCTTCCATTAAAAGTGTGTTTCTTGGGCCGGGTGTGGTAACTCACACCTGTAATCCCAGCACTTTGGGAAGTCGAGGCAGGCGGATCATGAGGTCAGGAGATCGAGACCATCCTGACTAACATGGTGAAACCCCGTCTCTACTAAAAATACAAAAAAAAAAAAAAAAAAAAATTAGACGGGTGTGGTGGTGGGTACCTATAGTCCCAGCTACTAGGGAGGCTGAGGCAGGAGAATGGAGCAAACCCAGGAGGTAGAGTTTGCAGTGAGCTGAGATTACGCCACTGCACTCTAGCCTGGGCGACAGAGCAAGGCTCCGTGTAAAAAAAAAAAATAAAAAAAAAAGTGTTTCTTGTGTTTCTCCTTACTTTAACAAAGGTAAAATATTAAAACTTGGCAGGAAAATTTATTGCTATAGAAATAAAAAGAAAGGAAAAAATACACTTGCAAAAGTCTCTTGGAATATTTCAAAATCTTGAAATATATAGTATATTTTTGCAAAACCATGAGCTCTTTAGCAGGTTGATAATAGATTAACTTTCCCTCTATGTTTACAAGAAAAATGAGGACTGTTCTACTTTGTAAATCAGTGTTTCTGAGGATGTTGATGAATTTGGTTTGTCTTTCTCCAAAGATAATGAACTCAAATGGGAAGTCATGAGAAGAATTAAATTATATTATACCACTGAACAGGTGAATCCAAGCTGCATAAACACATCTTATCCATTTTATCTTAGTAACTGACCTAATAAATTTGTCACTTGAGGCATGTTGCTAATAAAATATTGGAGAGGGAAAGAAGTAAAGAGATTTAGGTTCAAAAGAGCATAAGCAGAAAGAGTAAAGACTGCGGCGAGGGGGAAAAAGAGTTGTTCCTGGTTAGACAGCATTGTCAATATTGTTGTAATGATTACCCTATATTGAACTCTAACTCGTCTCCAACCTATGAGAGTTCAACTTACAATTTTTTAACTTTATGATGGTGCAAAAATGAGTCACATTCAGCATGCTTCTCAACCTATGACATGGTTACATTTGATAACCCACTGTAAGTTGAAACTATTGTACAATATTTGGCATCTGTAATGCCAAGTGATTTACATACATTATTATTATTATTATTTTTTGCAATAATACTGCAATGTTACCGTTATTATTTCCATATTGCAGACAATGAAAAAGAGTTAGAGCAATTTGCCTAAAGTTATAAAGTTACCATGGTAGGGAGCTTCTGACATGCCTCTCAATGATCTCCTCTCCGGGTGTTCAGACCATCTGCTCCCGTATGGGCTGGACTAGTGGCTTGCTTCCAAGGAATATAACATGGTATAAGCAATGGGATATCATTTTCACAATTAGGTTATAAAAGATTGATTTCTCTCCTCATTCTCTCTCTTTCTGGTACTTCCTCTTGCCTTCTGATTTTCTCACTCTGGTGAAGCCAGCTGCCATGTTGTGAGATGCCCTATAGAGTAGCCTATGTGTCAAGGAACCAAAGGAGACCACCAGCTAACAGCTCATGAGAGATGAAGGCCTCTGTCCAACACCCTGCAATGAACTGAATCCATCCAACAACCACAGAAATAAACTTGCAAGTGGGTTCCCCAGGTGAGCCTTCAACTGAGATCACAGCCCCAGTCAACATTTTGATGGAAGCCTGTAAGAGACCCTGGGACAGACGCATCCAGCTAAGTCATGGCAGTTTCCTGAGACGTATACGAAACTGAGATAATAAATGTGTGCCATTTTAATCTGCTATGTTTTGGGGTAATTTGTTACACAATAATGGATAACTAATGCAGTTAGAATATGGGTAAGCTAGAATTTGAACTGAAAACTTATGTGACCCTAAACCCATCGTCTTTCTATGTTACCCTCTAGTCATTCTCAACATTTATCAAACATTTTATATGTGCTGGTTGTCATGTTAGGCACTGGGGATGCAAAGACACAGTTCTCTTGGAGCAAGGAATCTTTATGAGGAGGTAGCATGTGAAATGACTACTTCAAATGTCTTGCCTCAAATGAAGAAGAATGGAACCATGTTTCAAGTATGTGGAAGAGTGTGAATATGGGTAGAGGAGATGGAATATACTTGGCCTATAATGAATAGAGTAGCTGGGCCAGAGGGAAGGTTCTCATCTGTGGCTTGTGAAAAAGGGCTCCAAGGCAAAACTTCATGTACCCTCAAGATATAACTAAAAAAGGCCAATTTTGTTATGTACCTTTATACTAGCATTCTTTTTAATAAAAGTAATGTTAAATGAAAGACTCTGAAAGATAATATCTCAAGATCTCTATGAATTAATATGAATTGATTTCCATGGTATATTCTTAAGTGGGTAAAGCAATGTGCAGAATAGTAGTATATCAGCTATTGAATAAGAAACATTGAAAAGATAACTGGGATGTAGCCCCTCCTAAGAAAAAACGATTATCTTTGGGGCAAGATAGAGAAGAGGAGTGGTGAGGAGAGAGATAAGCATTATTGTATCTTTTAAAATATTTTATATTGACAAATTATAGTTGTGTATATCTATGGTATACAAAGTGATGTTACGGTTTTTTTCATATGACATGAAATTTTTAAATTAAGGTAATTAGTCATTACTTCAAGTATTTGACTTTTTGTGATGAGAACATTCGAGATGTATTCCCTTAGTGATATTGAAATATACAGTACTCAATTATTAGCTATATTCACAATGCTGTGCAATAGATCTAAAAAACATTTCAAAGTTATTACTCCTATCTAACTGAAGCTTTGTGCCCTCTGATTATCATCTCCCCACTACCCTATCTCTCAGCCTCTGTAGCTACCATTCTTTTCTCTGCTTCTATAAGTTCAGTTGTATTAGATTCCATATACAAACGAGAACATGTGACATTTATCTTTCTGCTTTTGGCTTATTTTACTTTGCATAATGTTCTCCAGTTCCATTCATGTTATTGCAAATGTCACAATTTCTTCCTTTTTAAAGAGTGAATAGTATTCCACTGTGCATACATACCACATTTTCTTTATCCATTCATTCATTGTTGGACACATAAGTTGATTCCATAAATTGGCTCTCATGAACAGTGCTGCATGAACTTGGGTGTGCAGATGTCTCTCTCTCTGTTTTTTTTTTTTTTTTTTTTTTTGAGATGGAGTTTTACTGTTGTCACCCAGGCTGGAATGCAATGGTGTGATCTCAGCTCACTGCAACCTCCACCTCTGGGTGCAAGTGATTCTCCCGCCTCAGCCTCCTGACTAGCTGGGATTACAGGCACCTGGCACCATGCCCGGCTAATTTTTGTATTTTTAGTAGAGATGGAATTTCACCATGTTGGCCAGGCTGGTCTCAAACTTTTGACCTCAGGTGATCCACCCAGCTCAGCCTCCCAAAGTGCGGGGATTATAGATGTGAGCCACCATACTTGGCCTAGATGTCTCTTTAGCATACCAATTTTAAATACTTCTTCAAATATTTTCAACCCAAATACCCAGAATTTGGATTGCTCGATCATATGGCAGTTCTATTTTTAGGTTTTTGAGGAACTTCCATGCAGTTTCCCATAATGGCTACACTAATTTACTTTCCCACCAACAAAAGTCTTCCCTTTCCTTTGCATCCTCAAAAATTCTTATCTTTTTTTTTTTTTTTTGATAATAGCCATTCTAACAGGTATGAGGTGGCATCTCATTGTGGTTTTTATTTGCATTTCTCTAATGATTAGTGATGCTGAGCATTTTTTAATGTGTCTGTTAGCCATTTGTATGTCTTCTTTTGAGAAATGTCTGCTCAAGTCTTGCTTTTAATCAGATTATTTGTTTTCCTTCTATAGAGTTGTTTGAGTTAAGTACTTTGGATATTAATCACTTATCAGATGTAAGGCTTGCAGATATTTTCTCCCAATCTGTAGTTAGTCTCTTTATTAATTGTTTTCTTTGTTGCGCAGAAGCTTTTTATTTTGATGTAATACCATTTTTCTAGTTTTGCTTTTGTTTCCTGTGCTTTAGGGGTCAAACCTAAAAAAAAGTAATTGTTCAGACCAGTGTTATATGGTTTTCTCATACATGTTTTCTTATAGTAGAAATACAGCTTCGGGTTTTATGTTTAAGTCTTTATTTTGAGTTTAGTTTTGTATATGGTATGAAACAAAGGTCGATTTCATTTTTTGGCATATGAATATTTAGTTTTCCCAACTCAATTTATTGAAGAGACTGTTTTCCCATTGTATATTTTTGGTACCTTTGTGGAAAATCAATTGAACCCATAGATGCATGGGTTCATTTCTGTGCTTCCTAGTACCTGGCACTAGTTGATGTGTCTGTTTTTATGCCAGCACCGTACTGCTTTAACTACTAGTGCTTTGTAGTATAGCTTGAAATCATGTAGTATGATGCCCTCAGCTTCATTCTTTTTGCTCAGGATTGTCTTGATTATTTGGGGATTTTTGTAGTTCCATATGAATTTTAGGATTATTTTTCCTATATCTAAAAAAATAACATTAGGATTTTAATAGGGATTGCACTGAATCTGAGGATCATTTTGGGTAGTATGGACTCTAGCAATATTAATTCTTCCAGTTCATGAACATCAGCTATTTTTCCATCTATTTGTATCTTCTTCAATTTCTTTCATGAATGTTTCATAATTTAGGGTGTGCAGGTCTTTTGCCTCCTGGGTTAAACTTATTCATTATTATTTCATTTTTTTGTAGCTATTGTAAATGGGATCGCCCTCTAGATTTCTATTTTGGAAAGTTTGTTGTTAGTGAAGAGATGCTATTGATTTTTCCATGTTGATTTTGTATACTACAACTTTACTGAATATATTTATCTGTTCTAATAGGTTGTTTTGGTGTATTCTTTAAGGTCTGTTATATACAAGATCATGTCATCCACAAATAGTGACAGTTTCACTTCTTTCTTTCCTATCTGGATGTCTTTTATTTCTTTCTCCTTCCTTATTGCTCTGGCAAGAACTTCTAATACTATGTTGAATAGAAATGATGAGAACAGACATCTTTGTCTTGTGCTGGATCTTAGAGGAAAAGGTTTCAATATTTCATCACTCAGTATAATGTTAGCTGAGGGTTTTTATATATGGCCTTTATTGTGTTGAAATACATTCCTTCTATATCTAATTTGTTGAGTTTTTTTAAATCATGAAAAGATACTGAATTTTGTCAAATGATTTTTCTAAATCTAATGAGATGATCATATGATTTTTTCCTTGATTCTATTAATGTGGTATATCACATTTTTGGCTGTGTGAATGTAGAACCATTCTTGCATCCCAGGAATAAATCCCACTTGATCATGGTAAGTGATCCTTTTAATGTGTTGTTGAATTATTTTGCTAATATTTTGTTGAGGATTTTTGCATCTATATTCAAGAATATTGGATTATATTTTGTTTTTCCTTGTGATGTCCTTGTCTCGTTTTGGTATCAGGATAATGTTGGCCTTATAGAAAGAGTTTGGAAGTATTCTTCCTTTTTAAGTTTTGGAAAAGTTTGTAGACAACTAGTATTAGTTTTTTAAATGTTTAGTAAAATTCAGCCAAAAAGTCATGTTGTCCTGGGCTTTTCTTTTTTCATGGGAGACTTTTTCAAACTCATCACTCATTGTTAGTCTGTTTAGATTTTCGATATTTGTATGATTTAGCCTTGGTAGGTCATATGTGACTAGGAATTTATCCATTTCTTCTAGGTTATCCAATGTTGGGGCATACAATTGTTTGTAATAGTCTTATGATTCTTTGTATTTTTGTGGCGTGAAGTGTAATGTCTTCACTTTCATTTCTGATTTTATTTATTTGAGCTTTTTCTCTTTTTTCTTAGTCTAGCTAAAGTTTTGATTTTGCTTACCTTTTCAAAAAACTGACTCCTAATATCTTTGATCTTTTGTATTGTTTCACTAGTCTGTATTTCACTTATTTCTAGTCTGATCTTTATGCTTTCTTTCTGTTAATATTGGGCTTAGTTTGTTCCCCTTTTTGTATTTTTTTTTCATGAGGTATAATGTTAAGTTGTTTATTTGCACTTTTTTTCTTTTTTGATGTAGACATTTATTGCTATAAATGTTCCTCTTATAACTGCATTTGCTGTATCCCATAAATTTTAATATGCTGTTTTCATTTGCATTTGTCTTAAGATATTTTTAAATTTCTCTTTAATTTCTTCACTGACCTATTGATTATTCAGGAACATGTTGCTTAACTTCCATGTATTTGTTAATTTTCTGAAATTCTTCTTGTTATTCACTTCTAGTTTTATACTATGTGGTCAGAAAAAACATACATGATATGATTTCCATATCTTCTTAAATTTGCTCAGATTTGTCTTGTGACCTAACATATGATGTATCTTAGAAAATGTTTCATGTACACTTCAGAAGAATGGGCATTCTGTTGTTAGATGGAATGCTGTGTATATGTCTGTTAGGCCCATTTGGTCTAAAGTGTTGTTCAAGTCCAATGTTTCCTTATTAGTTTTCCTTCTGGAGAATATGTCTGGTATTGAAAGTGGTGTATTAAATAACCCTACATTATAATTTATCTTTCCCTTTAGATCTTTTAATGTTTGCTTTATATATTTATGTGCTCCAATATGGGGTAAATATATATTTATAATTGTTATATCCTCTTGATTAGTTGACCTTTGTAATTATTATATAATGTCCTTCTTTGGATTGAATTTAATTGGCAATCTCTGAACTTCTTGTACATAGACCTTGATTTTTTACTCAGATTAAAAAAGTTTTCATCCATTATTTCTCTAAATATGCTTTCTGCCTCTTTTTATCTTCTTTTTCTGGAATGGCCATTATGCATAGGTTATATCTCTTGATGGTGTTCCATAATTCCCATGGGCTCTCTTCATTTTTAAATTTTTTTTTCCTTTTGCTTCTCTGATTGGGTAATTTCAAATGTTTTGTCTTTGAGTTCACTGATTCTTTCTTCAGCTTGATTAGGCCAACTCTTTGTGCCTTCTATTGCATTTTTCAGTTTAGTCATTGTATTCTTTATCTCTCAGATTTGTTTGGTTTTTAAAAAAATTCTTCCCATTTCTTTATCAAACTTCTTGCATTGTTTGTGTATTGTTTTCCAACTTTTATTTGCTTTTAAAATTCATATATTTTTGAAGTCTACTGAACTTTTAAGATAATTATTCTGAATTTTTTTCCTGGACTTTCGCAGATCTCTCTTTCTTTAGGGTTTGTTATTGAAGATTTGTTAGTTTCTTTGGGAAGTGTCATGATTTCTTGAGTCTTTGCAATCCCTCTGTCCTTGTGTTGGTGCTTACATATTTGTGGAGACAACCATGTTTTCCAACTTCTGCAGGAATTCTTTGGCAGAGATAGGCCTTCACCAGTTAATCTAGCCTGTGATTCTAGATGGGCCAGCTGGCAATGACCCTGGGCAGGCAGAGCTTACTTTCAGGTTGTTCAGATGGCAGGGCTGTGGCCTTTGCTCTGAATTTGGGTGGAGCAGCTGTTTAGGCTCTGCTATCCAAAAAGACCTCTGGCTGAGTTTTACTATCAGGCTCAGCTGCTGTGTGGGCACTATAATCTCCTCTAATCTGGCTGGGCCACAGGGTGTATTCCCTGGTCAGAAGCTATTGCTATTTGAATCCAGCAATTGGACAGAGTTTCAGAAGGGACTGTGCGCTTAAATGAATCAGGCTGAATGGACCAACTGCTATGCTCAGCAGAAGCGCACAGATGAGAATTGCCTCCCTTTCTGGGCAGTGTCTGGGAGTGGACTTTGAGGCTGAGAGAAGTGCTGATTAAACTCTCAGCATGTGGCAGAACTAGTGCCTCCTTCTTGTTGAAATTTGCTATGGTGGTCATCTCACTCCCTGGGTGGGGCCCAGGGTTAGGGTCTATTGCTGGGCCTGGAGGTTACCTGTTTAGGGGTTCAAGCCAGGCAGCACTTCCCACTTCTTCTGGGAGCAACCAGCTTGGCTTTGAGGGTTAGCTTTGCTCTTAGCTGGTATCTCTAATTGAGTGCCATTACTGACAGGTACACTGAGCTTTCACCAAAACCTGAGTGCTGATCTCTGCAGATTTCACCTCCTTGCTTTGTTTTCACCAGATCCCACTTGGTCTAGTCATGCAGTTTCACTTACATTCCTTAAGAGGTGGAGTGGGCTTTCTGGGAAGCATCTTGGAATGTTGGGAAAACTGGATGTTCACCTTCCTGATTCTCTTTTCCAACTGTAGAGACTGAGGGATTGGAGAATCCTCTCCATGTGGTACTGTGCTGATTTGTGGGACCAGGAAAGGCAATACAGTCCAAGCAAGACTGTTTCTTAATACTCTTTCATAAGTATTTAGTTCCATGGAACACACAGGTGACTCAGACTTATTTCCACATTTTGGCATTTTCACTAAGATGTTTTTGTCCGTAGATTGTTGCTGGTTGATGTCTCTGTTGAGGGGAGGGTGTGGAGAAAGGTCTGGAATCTCCTATTCCACTTTGCTGATGTCACTCCTACATATAGTTTTGACATTTGAACTTTGTAAATGTCTTATTGTACTGAAAGAAAGGCAAACTTTAAAGCCAAAAATAAATTGGAACGAATTAATCAAATTGTTTATAAAATTAAAGAGAAGAATTAACTTCAAGTGACCATTGAACACAATTCTCTAACTGACCTTGCATATTCTAAGAACAAGTAGAATTGACTCTTTAGTATTTTTATATTAGAAGCAACACTGGTATTGTAATTTTGAAAACTATTTAATTTTCATATGAGGTAAAGCAAATAAATTATGCCAATATTATCAGGAAGCAAGATTTTACATAGAAGAGAAAAGAAATGTGTATGATAAGATGTGCTTGCCTCCATATTACATAATTGACCCTAAACCTGAAATTGACCATTTCTCCAAGCAGCTCTGGTTCCTCTTAATGGGACGTGGTATTTAAAAACCACAATTTGGGCACTAGAGAATACCAAAAAAAAAAAAAAAAAAAGTCCCATTTATGTCTTTTTATTGCCCAAGTTTCTGGAGGCAGCTGTTTTGGTTTAGTTTTACCTTTAGCTGGAAATGTGAGTAATAGGGGATGAGTTTAGAGGGGTTGAGTACTGTCAGATGGTAGAAGACATGAAATGTATATTATAAATCTGGATGTTAGCTGATCAGTGAAAGAGAACAATTAAAGGTTCGTGGGACTAAGGTGCTTGCTACTGACAGCAACAAAGAATAATGTTTAGTCTGATGCACACTGTGTACTTAAGTTATGTCATCTGAATCTAACACTGGAGTTCATAATTTCTTATCTGCCAATGTTTTATAACCTACTTATAGAATGAGAACAAAGCCTTTATATAACTTTGCAAATTATGGTGGTGTTTCTTGCTATGCCATTGTACCTACTTGAGATCCTAGTCTTGGCTCAGCAGAATTTTAATTTTATTTTGTTACCAAATTAATACAATTTCAGTTAAATATGTATTGAATGTTAAATATGTGGGTAAAAGCTATGCTAGGCAACCTGACTCTTGCACTAATCCATAATGTCTCCAAATTTGTTTCTTAGGAAGTATACCTGTTTTGTTGTCACTTCCTATTTTATAAATTATAAAAATAATACATCTAGGAAAAAGAGTAATTGAAATACTACAGGGTACAATGGTTTAAAAAATAACAGTCCTCTTGGGTCAGGCACAGTGGCTCATGCCTGTAATCTCAGCACTTTGGGAGGCCGAGGCGGGCAGATCACCTGTGGTCAGGGGTTCGGGATCAGCCTGGCCAATATGGTGAAACCCCATCTCTACTAAAAATACAAAAATAAGCTGGGCGTGGTGGTAGGTGCCTGAAGTCCCAGCTACTTGGGAGGCTGAGGTAGGAGAATCGCTTGAACGTGAAAGGAGGAGGTTGCAGTGAACCGAGATCACACCACTGCACTCCAGCATGGGCAATAGAGCAAGACTCCATCTCAAAAAACAAAAACAAAAAACAACAAAAAAAGTCCTCTTATCCCCACTCTCATTTCTTACAAGTTTTTTAGTTTTCCTTTGGTTACCACCTAATTCTAAATAATAGCTCTTGTAGACACCCTTGTTTGGGAAATTTCCATTTAACTCACCCACGCATACTAATTTTACCTTTCTATCTATGTCTCCCTTGAACTTACTGGCTAAATTATTATTTTGGGATTTATGGATGATTTTTATAACTTTAAATAATATGCCGAAACCTCTACTTTTGGTTCTATCTGTTTTAGAGATCATCTCTTAATTCATCATTATTTAGAAATAAATTTAAACCTCTATATTACTTGACATTTTTTTCTCTCACTTCTCTGATTCGTAAATTGGGCATCAGGTTTATAATTATTTTTATTTTTATATTATCCAAGTTTTGACACTGATATTAAGTAATGTAATTATATAAGTGTGTTGTCCATAGGCTTATTCAAAATACTAGAAATTAATAAATACAAGTTATATCATTACAATATATAAATATTATTTACAACAGAACTAAATAGTGTGATTAAGCCTATGGAGAAAATACATATAATTTTATGTTATTAAACTTGTGCTGCTTGTAAGAGAATGTGCCAAGTGCCAATGCCAATGGGATTTTGTTTTTTTAATATGCCATAAATTACTTAAATTACTGCATATTTTAGTGTGCTTTGCTTTTGATTCACGACTTTCTTGTTAAGGGGACTTATAATTCCATTTCTTAGTTTTCTTTTTGAGAAAAGAAGTTGTACCATTTTTAGCCAAGTACTTAGATCTTTCAACTTTTCCTTAGATCATAGTAGTTGTTGAATAAGATGTATTTGCTTTGAAGAAACTTTCTTCGGAACACTGCAGCTGCTGGTTCTAATTTATGTCAAGTTGGTATTTTTCTTTATTGCATTCTGTAGTAGTCTCCTTGTTTCTTAAGAGTCCATGACTTCTTATTTTCTTTCTTTCTTTCTTTCTTGTTTTTTTTTGAGACAGAGTCTCCCTCTGTCACCAAGACTGGAGGGCAGTGGCACAATCTCGTCTCCCTGCAACCTCTGCCTCCTTGGTTCAAGGGATTCTCCTGCCTCAGTCTCCCAAATAGCTGGGATTATGAGCATGTGCCACCATGCCTGGCTAAATTTTGTATTTTGTATTTTTTTTTTAGTAGAAACAAGGTTTTGCCATGTTGGCCTGACTGGTCTCGAACTCCTGACCTCAGGTGATCCTCCTGCCTCAGCTTCCCAAAGTACTAGGATTATAGGTGTGAGCCACCATGCCTGGTCGACTTCTTATTTCTAGATTCCATTTTTATTTACAGAAGTACTACATCCTTTAATAATTTTTTTCATAGTGTGTTAGGTAAACTTTATGACCTTGCATATATATATTATGGCCTTGTTTGTATATAATGAGAATATTTATTTTCACTTTCTGTAGCTTTTCTAAGTATAAAATTCAAGTTTCTGTATCATTTTCCTTCAGAACATCGAAGGCATTGCACCATTGCCTTCCAGCATCCAGTGTTGTTGCTGAGAAGACTGCTGCCAATTGGATCTGAAATTTTCTTTGGTAGGTGACCTGCTTTTCGTTTTTCTCTGACAGCTTCTAGGATATTATTTTTATCATTGGTGTTCTTAAATTCACGAGCATTCAATTAAGGCCTTTAAAAAAGTTTTAAATATCCTGCTAGGTTGTGGTTAAGCCCTGTCAATCTGCCAAGCTCTGGAAAAATTTCTTCCATTTTTCATTGACTATTTTCTCCTCTTCATGTTTGCTTTTCCTTTTTACCTGGAACTTCTATTAGCTAGTTATTGATCTGCTGGCTTATCCTCTATATTTCTTACTTCCTTTTAAAAAAAATCTCGTATTTCTAATTCTTTGCTATTTTGCTGAACATTTTAGAAGATTTCCCTAATAAGTTCTTTTTAACACATTGGATTTGTTTTAATTTAGACTATTATATTTTTAATTTCTAATGCATACCTTTTTAAAAATAGGGATAGAGTCTTGCTATGTTGCCCAGGCAGATCTCTAACCTGGCTTCAAGTGATCCTCCACCTTGGCCTTCCAAGGTGCTGGGATTATATGCATGAGCCACCACACCTGGCCCTAATACTTATTTTTAAAATCAACTTATTATTCTTGTTTTGGTGGTAACTTATTCTTGTTTTTTATATATATATAGTCCTAAACTTCTCTGAGCGTATTTTCATTATTGATCTTAAAATCTCCCTTTCCTCTGAAGTCAAGTATTGTCTGGCTCTTCTCTGTTATAGCTTGGATGATTGCTTCCTCCAAACCTCATGTTGAAATTTGAACTCCAGTGTGGGAGGTGGGACCTAATGGAAGGTATTTGTGTCATGGAAGCAGATCCCTCTTGAATGGATTGATGGCCTTCCTCAGGGCTGAGTGAGTACTCACTCTATTAGATCCCAGGAGAGTTAGTTATTAAAAATAGCCTGGAAACTCCCCTGCTCTCTTTTTGCCTTCCTCTCTTGCCATGTGGTCTTTCCACAGCTGGCTTCCCTTTGCTTTCCACCATGAGTGGAAGCAGCCTGAGGCCCTCATCAGATGCAGATGCCCAATCTTGAACTTTCCAGCCATCAAAATTGTGAACTCTTTTCCTTTATAAATTAATCAGCCTCAGGTGTTCCTTCAGAGCAACACAAAACAGACATTTTCTTCTGAACTGCTGATTTCCTTACACATCTCCTTATCCTTCGTTGTCTTTTGGATTTGTGAATTAAGCACAAGGTGTGTTGTATGAATGGTTGGTATGCATTTCCTCTGCTGTCATGCAGGTCTGTTTCTCTGAGATGCTTTGTTCACTTCCAAATGAGATGGCTACTTGGAAGCTTTGGTATATGGGTGGCTGGTCCATAGCAGGCTTTACATTGGGGCTCTTGGGATGGGAGCAGATCTTGCCCCTTTTGAAATGCCAAAATAAGATAGCCTTATTTGCAATGCCAACATCCACCCTTGAGGTTCTGGCTTGGCTCAGGTATGTTTCCATGTCTAGAAGGCGCTTCAGTTTATGTAGGGAGTAAATTCTACTGATGCCAGTGTCTCTGCCCATTGGGATGTGGATAAAAAACTATGCTTTAGGCATAGTTGTGTATAGAATGTGTGGGAATCACTCTGATTTCACTAAGAAATCCTTCTGTCCAGTTTTCCCTCATCAATGCTGTACCTTCCCTAGGGATGAATTGTGAGGCAGGACTTGATGGACATTTTGGGGGACCGCCCTTCAGCAAGTTCTTCTCAGGTAGTGTGGCTTCTCTCTTTACAAGGTGGGGAGCTTTATACCTTTGCTCTCAGCTGTAGTCAGAAAACAACAGAACTGGAGGCAATATGATTAGTTATCTTTTAACATCTGTGTGCACAGAGAAAGAGTACTGTATGGTCTCTCCACAGCCTGGACTCTCCCTTTGGACCTGGATCTCCCAAGGTTAGAGACTAACATTTTCATCTTTATTTCTGTCTGCCAATGATGCTGATGCCAAACTGAATTTCAGGAAGTGTACCAGGAGGGAGGGTACAAGAAGACTGGGCAATTATGGAGTGGCTGAGGAAAGAAGGGACCGGAGAAGGAGAGAGAAGACTTGGGTGCAATGCTGAGCTGAATGGAGAAGAACCTGGTGAGTTCTTCCTTGAGGCCCAGGTTGTGATACTATAATTCTCTAATTACCTCAGAGCTAAAACTATTTTATTTGTCTAGAAATGACATGGCCAATGCAATAGACTTAACTTTGTAAAGTGTCAAGCCTTTGGGCAAAAGGAGAAATAAAAAAGACAAAGCCCGCTGGTTAAAGACAGAAAGGGTCCTGTTTGTTGATGGGCTGTGAAGTCCACTCTGAGTGCAGTTGGCTCCCCATCTCCAGCTGCCTTATGTGTTTATTCCTTAACTCTGAAAACGGGAAATTGTGTTCTCCCGTCAGGAGAAACCTTCCTGACAGTTGCAAGTGCTCCACAGGAGTGTTTGCAGCAGGGCTGTGCAGGCGTGGCGATTAGGCCCTGCGTTGCTAGCTGACAGACTGTCACTCCCGGGGGTCATCCCAGCTCCAGCAGCTCTGCAGGGAGAAACTGAGCTGGACAGAATGGGAAACGCTCTCTCTCCAGAGCCTGTATTAAAGAACAGGTCCTGCCATTTGTGGAAGCTGCCACCTTCTCTGTGAGGCTGAAATAACGGAGAAAATCAGTTCATGTTTTGGTAGAGAAAATGGCATATGTTTTCTGTACTATTTTGGCACTCATAATTCTAGAATGTGGCTGGATGAGTTGGTTTCCAGATGTCTGAGGACATTTGTATTAAGGACCGAAAATAAAATAATAGAAACTAGCATTTTTGTTGCACCCACTATTACAAGCTCTGTCACAGAGTGCTTTCAGCACACTGTCTCATTCAAGCTTGCCTCCTTCAGAGTAGGTTTTACTGTCTCCATTTCACATGCATGTAAGTGGAAAACTGGCATTTGAATGCAGATCTGTCTAGCTTCAGAATGCAACTTTTTCCTCCATTAAAACCCTTGTTTTTTAAAGTAAAGAGTACTTGGCAAGCAGTAGGTAAAAATCCCATTTTACTACTGATTCGATGATTTTAGGTGAATTAACCTCCTTGAGCTTCAGATTTTTCACCTGTAAAATAGAAATAATAATAGTACTAAGTTTGTAATCTGTTGTGTGTGTTAAATGACTCTATATATCTATCTGTTATCTATCTATCTATCTATCTATCTATCTATCTATCTATCTATCTATCTATCTACCTATCTACCTACCTACCTACCTACCTATCTATCTATCATCTATCTATCTGCGTACAATCTGCCCATCTCATAACTATGACTGGTACATAATACACATTCAATATGTTTTTGTAGAATAAATGAATGAAAAACAATAATAGTCTTATAGGACATCCATTTCCATGTAGCAAGGTTTCTCAACTTTGGCATTTTGGACTGGGTAATTTTTTGTTGTTAGCATCTGGCTTATGCATTATAGGATATTTAACAGCATCCCTGACCGCTACCCACTAGATGCCAGTAGCAGAACCCTCCTCCCCACAATCATGGCAACCGAAAATGTTCCAGTCATTGCCATATGTCTCCAGTCATTGCCCTACCCTCTGCTAAGAACCACAGCCTCAGAGAGAATCAATTCTGTCTTGGACACCATAGAGCAGCAATCCGTAAACAGCAAATTTTTTACATAGTCAATAGCAAATAGACTTTGTGGGCTACTTGGTCCCCATTGAAACAACACAACTCTGCCACTGTAAAGCATGAAAGAAGTCATAGACAATATATAAACAAGTGAGCACTACCACATTCTGTTAAAACTTCATTTACAAAAACAGGGTGGCCCCTAGGCTGTAGTTTGCTGACTCCTGCTACAGAGAAAATGCAGAGTGAGCAGGTGTGGAGTCCCCTCTTTAAATATGCCACACAGTCACTGTGTCCTACGGGCCTGGGGCTGGCCGTGCATATAGGTAGAGGGGACTTTGTGAACATATAGACTGTGAGAAGGGCCCCTAAGATGCCCTCTGCATCACAGGCTAGGTGTTGTGCCTCCAATATTACCAGGGAAGAATGACCTTCAGGGATGTGAAGCATGGCTTTGACCAGTCCTCTTCTAAAGAGCACATTCCTACAAGAGGGCTGGAAGATAAAGCTGTTATTAGTGAGCACTACCTATATGGGAAAGAGTTTCTCTATTCAGAGGGATTCTTAATTCTCTGTAGTCACTGAACCTAGGACAAGGAGGTGAGACAGGAGAACAGACCTAAAAAGAAGGGACTCTATAAAAGTGTGCAGCAGGGGCCCTGAGCACAAACTTGGCTGACAACTGAAACCTGCTGATAAAGAACATCTCCAGTTTAAACAGAAGAGGAAGTGCCGCAAAAGTCAACTCTATTATTTGGCAAGGGTGTAATTAGGCTTACAAATGGACCTTTATTAATAAGGAGCACTAAAATTCTTCTCTAAATAGTACCCTGCAACCATTGTGTCAGCAGCCTGCAGGCTAAAGCATGTCCCTTATTCTCATGATGCTGTATGCATCTGTCTCAATAGAATACCGAAATTAGTCTACCACAAAAACACTCTCACAGTGCCACAGTGAGAGTCCTTGCCAAGTGCAAACAAGATGGTGGGGATGGAAAAGAAAGGGAATGAAATAGATTTGTTTGGGATTCACTGCTCATTGAGTGATTCATTGAGCTCATATCCACCACCTGTTAAACAAGGAAACATTTAAAAACATCTCCGACGTGATGGTATGCTTTCTTTTTGGTGTTACTATGGTTGGTTCTCTTGTAGAAGGAGAGGCCAATGAGATGTAAACAGTAGCCATGGGAAGCTTCAAGAAAAGTTCTTCCAAGGACTGACTTAGTTGGTAGATCCCTTTTGCTTGTCTGTTCTATCCATGTGTTTCTGCCTGAAACTTGGTTGTAATGGCTGGAGTTTTTGCAGCCACCCTGTGGCTGGGTTGCTAATGACATTATAAAGGTGTCTGAGTTGCTAATTACATTATAAAGCTGCAATCAAGATCTGGATAACACATCCTTGGACTTATCATTTAAGAGTGAAAAACAAACCTATCTTCTTTAAGAAACTATTTTGAGAGTCTTTATTATGTTGACTGAGGTATCTTAAAGATGACTACAAATTCTTTTCCACTTTTGCCATAGAGAGGTAGAATTTGTTTCCCTTATCTTTAAATCTGGGCTAGTCTTCTGGCCTGTTTGGACCAAAAGAATGTGATAACAGTTCTACAGTGCATCTTCTGGATCTGGGCTTTAAGGGGTCTGCAGTTTCCACCTTTGCCACTGATAGCACCTCTTCTTGGAACCCAACTGCCATGTTGTGAGAAGTCCAAACCACAGGGTGAGATCACACAGAGAAAAACTGAGACACTCCGATCCACAGATTCAACTATACTCTCAGCTGATAGACAGCACTGACTTTCAGCCAAATAAGTGAACCTTCTAGAATGTTCCAACCCAGTCAATCCTCCAGATAACTGCAGCCCTTGCCAATACCACATCAAACCAAAGAATCACATAGCTGAGCCCAGACTTCCAGATGATACCACCCAAAGCATCAGATGAGTGAGTCCTTACAGAAGTACTAACCCATCAAGTCTCCAGATGACTGCAGCCCTAACTGATACTAGTTAGAACAGAAAAACCACCCAGCTAAGCCCAGTCAACCCACAGATTCATGAAAGGTGATTCATAGTGGTGGTCGTTTTAAGGCACACCAATATGATGACTGAAAATAAGAACCATGCAGGGATAGAATGAAGAAGGAAAGATGGAAAAGGCAATCTCGTTAGAATAATTCTACCCATTGGCCTTGTGAACATTGCCTGAAATTTATTCCCCAATTCTGGGCTCTGTTTAGCCACAGTCACTCTTAAAAACTTCAAGTCTCATGCATACATTCATAGGAATATGGGGATCTAATTTTCAGCTTAACTGAATGTTTCAAAAGCCCCTGAACTGAGAAACAAACATAAAAACTGGCCAAGTGGTAAATCTTTAGTTATCTGAGAAAACCAAAATTGAAATAATCCTGTAATCTGTCAGCATGAGCCTGGGTTCTCCTAGAAGATAATTCCTGTTGAAGATGAACTGATGGGTGAGAATTACAATGCCCACAGGGAAAGCCAGTGTATGACTTCTTGTACATTTGGTGAATGAGAAAAAAAAAAAAAAAAAGAACATAACCCAAACTAATAGGCAATAGAGAAAGAAGAAAGGGCCTTTGAAATTAATATGTTTAAAATATTGAAAAAGATAAAGAAAGGATTAAATTAGTAGCATTCATAATGGGATTTCATGAAAAAAAAAAACAGGCATAGTTGAACAAAAAACTAGATAGAAATTCTAGAAATAAAAAATAATTTAAATTTAAAAAGTCTCAATGGATGAAGAATAGACTCTATATGTATGTATACATATATATTTTTACACACACACTCTCTCTTTCTCTCTCTCTCTGTGTGTGAATTTGAAGCCAGATCCAACAAATTACTTAAGGTACAGCACAAAGAACTAAAATGATGCAAAGTAGAAAAGAGAAGTTAAAAGATACAATCGGAATTCTAGGAAGATAAAACAAAGTGATTGCAGTGAGTTGTGTAATTTTTCCAGAAATATAGAAACACTTGAGTCCCTGAGTTGAAAAATTATTCTGAGTCTCAAATAGCATTTCCTGCACAAGTGAGTTGTTGACTAAAGTGACATATGTGTATACATATATAGTTTTTTCTTTGTGTAAGATATTGGCTTCATTATAAAAGAATTCACTTTCATATCATACCTTTTATAATTTCCTCTGATGATGGGACTGGATCTTCATTTTATTTTTCTGCTTCATTTTCTCTGGCCCCTTTCCCCACATTCATGCCCTTTCTCTGCATCCCTCTTGTCAGGAATGCCCACTCCCATTTCCAATGCCTAGCCAAGCTCTGTCACCTTCTAGAAGCCTCCCCTGACCACCCCAGGGCAATGTCTCTATTTTCTCTAAAATTTTACAGCACTAAAGTCTGTTCACTTATTTGGCTTATAGTCAAGTGACTTTTCAATTAGCTCTGCAAGATCTTTAAGGTTGGCAGCCATAGTTTACATTTCTGTGACTTAGTTCTCAATAAATGGTACTTTGTTAATTGATGGCCAAAATTCCAAAGATTTGTGAGACTAATTTTTGGGAGGATGGAAGAGATAGCAATGGGAAGGTTTGCTAAAAACTTGACATAAGAGCATGATGTTATTTCTGCTGCGCCTCTACAAAAATAACAA
This sequence comes from Macaca thibetana thibetana, assembly GCF_024542745.1. NCBI lineage: Eukaryota > Metazoa > Chordata > Mammalia > Primates > Cercopithecidae > Macaca > Macaca thibetana. The sequence goes on from NC_065589.1 coordinate 115,776,310, forward strand.
CTACTACGGCTATTATTACTACACCACCATGGCCACTTTTACTACTGCCATTAGTAGTATTGCTATGACCACCAATGTGTAATGAAGGCCTCAAGGTAAAACAATGGAGCAGAATTTTTCAGTGAGTCTGTGGAGCAAGAAGACTCTAAAGTGATGGTGGGAAAAGTAGGTAGAGGAAAGAATTTCTGAAAAGGCAGGAGAAAAGTGAAAGGCGTACAGTTGGAGGGGAAAGAAGATAGAGGGAGGAGAAGAAAGTGGGACTGAAATTCACTTCCTGGTTGCGTAGAATGCTAGGAATAACAAACAAATTAAACAGGACAACAAACCACAAAGATGGTGTAATGTAGTTTATTTCCATGAGAGGAAAAGTCATGTAAGCCTACCAGTTTTATAAAATATGCAGAGGCTGCTTGCCCAAGAGCAAGCCTCATGACTAGTTCAGAGAAGCCAGGTTGTCAGCTCCACAAAACTACCTCCCTGGAGATGTAGCATCATTGTTTTCAGTTACTCAGGTTCACTGGAGCAATTAGGAACTGCTTCGGGGTCATGGAGGCCAAGAGCTTTCTTAGAATACAGTCTCACAGCAAACCAGCTTGGATGGGAGCTAGAGCTTCACAGGTTTGACAACTTGGGCTCAGTCAAGAACTGAGAGTTTTGAGTTTTTTCCCCAGAGTGATAAGGCTAAAGAAATATCTGCATCACTATCACCAAAACCACCAGCAAGTTTGTCATAATCATTGAACTTTAATCACTGACTAACTGGGTTCATTTCCTTAGCCTTTAACTTTTACTATTTTGAAAGGAAAAATACCGTTAATCCCAAATTTCTCTAATTTCCTTGACCAAGTTCCTATTATTTTGTCCCTCCAAAGTCAAATCATTCTTTTCTTGGTTAGTTTATTAACTGAGTTTTCTATATTATGTGTTATAACTCTTGATTCAAAATGTCCTGCTGAACACATCAATCTATCTTGTTGCTGACTTTCAACTTCCTGCTCAATCAATCACAAAACACCTTAATCCTTCTTGTCTTGAATTACATTTGATACCAGTCCTACGTTATCTTTAATAAGCTCACCTAGGTAATTTGCATATAACAAACAAATTAGGTCTTCCAATGATTATTTATAGGGTGCCAAAGCCATAAATCAACTGAGAAATAATCTGCTGTAAGAGGCCTTCTGGCTAAGTGGGGAACAGAACTTAACAAATTAAATTCCTTCTCTCAAATTCAACCTTTTCTTTACAACTACAGAATTCCATCTTTTATCTACAATTAATCGTTAGATTCAGATCAAAAATGAAACTCATGCTACTATTTTGGATATTTTGGCATCAATTATTTGATTCTTTTCAGTGCATGATCACAAATTTGTGATATTTCTCCATTCTGCATTAACGATCTACTGTACATATACATGTGGAATGATACAGGGAAGAGACATAGGATTCCTGGATTTTCCTTCAGGCTCTGTCATACAGTATCTGAGTTTTGGGGTAATATGCCACCATCCTCCCACTTTCCCCACTCTAAATTGAGGAGGGGTTTATGTATAGGCTTCAAGTGATCTGGGAAAGCTTGAAATGCCATGCGACATTTTTAATGTATTTGTGCTTTTTTTTTTCCCTTTTAGAGAGAGGCCCATAGCTTTAATCAGAATTTATCTCTAATATCAAAAGGTAAAGAAAGTACATATCAAAGTATATCTCTCTTCTATTTCAGCCCTTGCATAATATAATTTGATTACTATTTTATGTTCTCAAGGGAGAATTCTATTTTCCAAGAAGTCACAGTTTTAAGTACTCTAACCGAAGGCACCTACAAATCAGGGATGTTGTGAGGAAGGGTAGACTTTTTGGTAAACTATCCTGAGATCATTTCATAAGAAAAAATTAAATTCCTATCTCACACCATACACAAAAATAAATCCCAGGTATATCAAAAAGATAAATATGAAAAGCCACAATTCAAAAATTAGAAGATATGAAAAAATATCCAGCAGTAAAGTATTTCAAAAATAAAAACTATACATCATAGAGGGAAACATGGATACATTTTTATTACCATATAGATTCAAACTGCTATATGGTCAAAGACTTCTAAACAAATTTTTAAAACATGCTACCAACAAGAACAAGGTATTTCAAGGACTTATAACCCACAAAGTATCAGTATCTTGAATATATGAAAGTTTTTATATATGAATAAGAAAAGTGCAAAAAATAGAAAATCAGGAAAAGATATAAAGAGTCAACACAATATAAAGTCGTTATGAATGGACTCTGCCATTCACATCCCTTTCAGTTCTGACATTGCCTGTCATTTCTAAGGTGTTACTAATTGTGTCATTTACTTTAAAATGTATTCTGTGCCATTTATCATGGTTGTCTATTTCATTTGGGGAACTTTTCTTGTTACATCCCCTGAGAACAAGCACTACTTTAGATCTTTAAAATATATCTATCAGACAGCCCCTAGCTCACCACTGGATACCCAGAAGAAACTCAGTGAATATTACATATATATTTTTACATTTTAACATCTCTAAAATTGAGATTCAAATTACAATCTATGGTATTTAACACTGAGAGCCAGGCAACATTCAAGGCATAGTTGCCATTGACTGCGCAGGCATGAACTTCGTTATTACTACTCATATATTCGTTGAGTTTAATTGTCATTTTGAATATATTTTTAAAAATTACACTCTGACTTGACATTGATGCAAAAAGTTACTGTAAAGGCAGAAGGCACAGAAACAAAGTAGTGGCACAAAATTGTTATCTGTAGAGCAAATATTCATAACTGTGAAATTGCCATAATTCCACACTTTCTTGCGAAATAAAGACCAACTACTCGGTCCTCAGAAAGGAAGGGATCCCCAAACATGAAATTGTGGAAAATTCTGCCTCTGAGATATTTGCAAAAAGATTGTCAAAAATAGGCCAAGCAGTGCAACCCAAGGTAAGAGGGATTGCCACGTCTCTCCAAAGGGAATTTAATGCAACAAAGGAATGATGCGACTGGTTCAAGCTGCCTCTCATTCAACCAAGAAAATATCAGCGTGAAAACGTGAAGAACGCGTGTTAGCAGCATGAAGAAAAATTCCAGATAGAATAGTGGAATTCTCTTTTAAGAAATGCTGCCGGGTGTGGTGGCTCATGTCTGTAATCCCAGCACTTTGGGAGGCCAAGGCAGGTGGATCATCTGAGGTCAGGAGTTCAAGACCAACCTGGCCAATGTGGTGAAACCGGTCTCTACTGAAAATACAAAAATTAGCCGGGTGTGGTGTTGGGTGCCTGTAATCCCAGCTACTTTGGAGGCTGAAGCAGGAGAATCTCTTGAACCTGGGAGGCAGAGGTTGCAGTGAGCCAAGATCACGCCATTACACTCCAGCCTGGGCAACAGGAGCAAAACTCCGTCTAAAAAAAAAAATGCTGCCTCATCAATGCACTTGATGGTACAGAGGATGATATTGTGAGATAAACATAAATGTTGACTCTGAAATCAGACTGTGACTATGAAGAAACTTTGAAAATGCCTTGAATAATTTATTAGACTTTTTTCTGTTTGTAAAATAGTGATAGTTGATAACAAATCTGGCTAGTTATGTCTAAAAGATCTCTTCCAATAAGCTTATAAAATAAACAACAATAAGTGATAAAAATTGTGTCATCATTGTATATAAATAAAGTTATATCCTATATTTGATGTAATAGACATGATTGTTTTTATTAGGTTGTGGTTTATCCTTTCACTGAAACTTGACTGGCTTTGGGACTAGCTTTGACAGATAGAATGTGGAAGAAATGCTGATTTCAGTTCCAGTTCTTAAAGACCTAGAAGCAGCCAGGCACGGTGGCTCACACCTGTAATCCCAGCACTTTGGGAGGCTGAGGTGGGCAGATCACAAGGTCAGGAGTTCAAGACCAGCCTGACAAACATGGTGAAACCACACCTCTACTAAAAATACAAAAAATTAGCCAGGCATGGTGGCACATGCCTGTAATCCCAGCTCCTCAGGAGGCTGAGACAGGAGAATCACTTGAACCTGGGAGGTGGAGGTTGCAGTGAGCCGAGATCGCCCCATTGCACTCCAGACTGGGCCACAGAGCAAGACTCCATCTCAAAATAAAAAGAAACAAACAAACAAACAAAAAAAAACAAATCTGGAAGCTTCTTACTTTTTCTCTTTTGGAATGCAGATACCATGTTATAAAAATGCTAATTTAGACTACTGGAAAAGAGAGGCCACATAGGAGAGGAATGAGGCACCCAGGTGATTGCCAGCATCAAATGCCAGACATGAGAGAGAGGCCTAATTTGTTGTTGAGCCAAGTTGAATGCAGCTGTAAGGGTAACCTCAGCTCACACCAGGTAGAGCAGAACCACCCAGGTGAGCCTAGCCAACCCACAGAATTATGAGCAATGCTAAAACATTATTGTTTCAAGAAACTAAATTTTAAAGGTACTTTGTGCAACAATACATAATTAAAACAGGGATTTGTCCTAAAAGGATGTGTTGTCATCACAAAAATCTCAAACCTGTGGTATTGGCTTTGGGACTGAATGTCAGGAGGGGGCTACGAAGGCAGCAAGGAGATGGTGGAAAAAGAGCAAAAAAAAAAGCAGTTTATAAATGCTAGAAAAAATGGTGAACATTTAGTGCGGGGACTGCTATTGAGCACTGGAAAAAAGAGTGGACAGTGTTATGTAGTGTCAGAATAATTAGCAAGACTGCCATCTGGGGTAACTGGGAAAAAGAAAAATTACCCAGTAAACTTGTGGATCTGGCTAAGAATACTTCCAAGCAAACTGCTAAAAATATTATCAAGCTTCTTTTAGAAGCATATAATGAAGTGTTGCAAGAGAAAATTGAGCTTAAAATGAACCGTTTAGTTTTTAAGCAGAATTTAGAAGAAATATAGAGAATTCAGCCCAGTTTTTCCAGATGGCAGAAAAAAAAAATCCTAAGAATAAATAATCTCATGGAAAATAACATCTACAGTAATGTCAGTAAAAGTAGCCTCAGGGTTAAAATGAAATGAGTGTGGCTGAAAGACTCATTGTTTAGACCTCAGAAAGATTTAAAGTGGTACTTGGTGGACCGTTCATCTAAACAAAAAAAGCTTTTAAGAATCTTAAGGTAAATTCTCTCAGCAGAAACATAAGTGTCATAATGAATTTGGAAGTGGCTTTGAGGCATGGGATAAACTCAACCAGATTCATAGAGAATCCACAGAGTCTTTAAGAGGATCGTATTAGTAAAAATATCACCAGCATAGGCTCAAGGGGACAGAGAAATTTATAATAAAAAGAAGCAGGCTAAAAGAGCTATTAAATATGGGCCATTTCTTTTTTTTTTCTTTTTCTTTTTTTTTGAGATAGAGTCTCGCTCTGTCGCCCAGGCTGGAGTGCAGTGGCCGGATCTCAGCTCACTGCAAGCTCCGCCTCCCGGGTTTACGCCATTCTCCTGCCTCAGCCTCCGGAGTAGCTGGGACTACAGGCGCCTGCCACCTCGCCTGGCTAGTTTTTTGTATTTTTTAGTAGAGACGGGGTTTCAGCGTGTTAGCCAGGATGGTCTCGATCTCCTGTCCTCGTGATCCGCCCATCTCGGCCTCCCAAAGTGCTGGGATTACAGGCTTCAGCCACCACGCCCGGCCTGGGCCATTTCTTATAAGGAGCCAGCCAAGCCCAGAGTAATTAGGGAACTGATCACAGGGAACAGAACTGGTACTAATCAAAGGATATACCCTGCTTTGAGTTGGGGAACTGACATATTCCCAGTGAATTTCAAAATTAGTAGGCAGAAACTGCTATGTGCCCTTCATGTATATAATTGTGGTAAAATACATATAAAATTTACCATTTAGCAATTTTTAACTGTACAGTTCAGTGGCATTAAGTATGTTCACATTGTTGTGCAACCATCATCACTATTCATCTCCAGAGCTTTCTTACCCCAAAGTTGAAACTCTGCACCCACTTAATGACAACTCTCCATGTACCCTTTCCCCCAACCCCTCATAACCATGATTCTACTTTCTGTCTCTATGAACTTGACTGTTCTAGGTACCTCATATAACTGGAATCATACTATATTTGTCCTTTTGTGTCTTAGTGTGATGTTGTGAAGGTCCATTCGTCTTGCTACATGTAACAGAATTTATTCCTTTTTAATGTTGGATATTATTCCATTGTATGTACATATTGTGTTTTGTTTATTCTTTGGTCTATTATTGGGCATTTTGGTTATTTCCACTTCTGGATGTTGAATAATGATTTTATAACCGTTGGTGTACACATATTTGTTTGAGTTCTTGTTTTACAATTATTTTGGTTATATATCTAGAAGTGGAATTGGTGAATCATATGTTAATTTCAAGTTAAGTTTGTTGAGAAACTGCCAAACTATTTTCCACAGCGGCTGGAAAATTTTACATTCCCACCAGCAACGCACAAATATTTCAATTTCTGTACTTTCTCACTAACACTTGTTTTCTATGTCTGTTTTTGTTTTAATAATAGCCATCCTAATGAAGTAGTATCTCATTGTGCTTTTGGTTGGCGTTTCCCTAATGATGAGTGATGCTGAAGATCTTCTTATATGCTTAATGGTTATTTGTAGATCTTCTTTGGAAAACTGTTTATTGAAGTCCTTTGCCCATTTTTAATTGGCTGGGTTGTTGTTTTTGTTGTTGTTGAATTGTAATAGTTCTTTATACAGTTTGAATATTAATCTTTTATTAGATATATAATTTAAAAATGTGTTTTTCTGGCTCTGTGGGTTCTCTTTCACTCTGTGGATAGTGTATTTTTATGTGTCAAATTTATCTCTTTTTTCTTTTATTACCTATGCTTTTGGTATCATGTCCAAAAAGTTATTGTCAAATGCAAAGCTAAGAATTTTTTCCCCTACATTTTCTTCTAAGTGTTTTATAGTTTTGACTCTTACATTTCCATCTTTGATCCATTTTGAGTTAATTTTTATATGTGGTATAAAGTAAGGCTACAACTTTATTGTTATTCATGTGGATATTCAGTTTTCTCAACATAATTTCTTGAAAAAATAACCAAAAAAACCCACAAAAAACCTGTCTTTCCCCATTGGATGGTAATGGCACCCTTGTCAAAAATCATTTGAGTATATATGGAAGAATTTATATCTTGTCTTTCTTTTCTATCTTATTAGTTTATATGTCTGTCTTTCTGCCAGTACCACATTGTTTTGATTATTGTAACTTTGTATTAAGTTTTGAAATGAGGAAGTGTGAGTTGGAGCCAACTTTGTTCTTTTTCAAGATTGCACTGTAAAACATAGGATACTTTTCCATTTAGTTAGGTCTTCTTTTATTTCTTTCAGACATTCTTTTTTCAGTATTCAGTGTACAGGTATTTCATCTCCTTAGTTAAGTTCATACCTAAGTATTTTATTCTTTTTGATGCTACTGTAAATGGAATTGGTTTCCAAATTTCCTCTTTTGCATTGTTTTATATTAGTGTACACAGTTGATTTTGTGTATTAATTTTATATCCTGCAACTTTGATGAATTTATTCATTCTGAGAAATTTTGTGTGGACTGTTTGAGTTTCCTACATATAAGATCATGTCATCTGCAAAAAGAGATAATTTTAATTTTTCCTTTCTAATTTGGGTGTCTTTTATTTATTTCTCTTGCCTTCTTGCTCTGACTATAATTTCCAATATGATATTGAATAAAAGTGGTGAGTGTGGGCATCCTTATTGTGTTCCTAATCTTCTGGGAAAAGCTTTCAGCCTTTCACCATTGCATATATTTGCTATGTACTTTTCATATACAGCCTTTGTTAGGTTAAGTTTTCTCCTAGTTTGTGCAGTGTTTTTATTCTGAGAGGGTGTTGAATCTTGTCAAATACTTTTTTTGCATCAATTGAGAAGATCACGTATTTTTTTTCTTTATTCTGCTAATGTGGTGTATTATATTCATTGGTTTTTATATGTTGAACCATGCTTACAATCAAGGAATAAATCCCACTTAGTCACGGTATATAACACTTTTACTATGCTGCTGAACTCAATTCTTTGTTTGACTTTGGGTATCAGGGTAAGGCTGGCCTCATAAAATAAGTTAGAAAGTGTTCTCTCCTTTTCATTTTTTTTTTTTTTGAAATGGAGTCTTGCTCTGTCACACAGGCTGGAGTGCAGTGGCATGATCTCAGCTCGTTGCAACCTCCACCTCCTGGGTTTAAGTAATTCTCCTATCTCAGCCTCCTGAGTAGCTGGGACTACAGGTGCGCACCACCACACCCCGCTAATTTTTGGTATTTTTAGTAGAGACAGGGTTTCACCATATTGGTTGGGCTGGTCTCGATCTCCTGACCTCAGGTGATCCACCCGCCTCAGCCTCTCAAAGTGCTGGGATTACAGGCTTGAGCCACCGCGCCCGGCCTCACCTTTTTTTTTGGTCAACCTAGCTAAGATTTTGTCAATTTTGGTGATCTTTTCAAAGAAACTATAGTTGGTTTGCTGATGTTCTTTATTCTTCTTCTATTCTTTGTTTTTTTAATCTTTGCTCTAATCTTTATTATTTCCTTCATCTGCTAGTTTTCCGTTTTGCTCACTCTTCATTTTCTCTTCCCTTAATGTGTAAATTTGAGTCGTTGATTTCAGATCTTTCTTCATTTTAATGTATTTAGAGCTATAAATTTTCCCTTTAGCATGGCTTTTGCTGCATTCCGTAAGTTCTCTTATGTTTGGGTTTTGTTTTCATTTATCTTAGATATTTTCTAATTTTTCTTGCTATTTCTTCTTGTATCCACTGGCCGTTTAAGAGTGTGTTGCTTGGCCAGGCACAGTGGCTCACGCCTGTAATCCTAGCACTTTGGGAGGCCGAGGTGGGCAGATCACGAGGTCAGGATTTTGAGACTAGCCTGACCAACATGGTGAAACCCCATCTCTACTAAAAATACAAAAAGTAGCTGGACGTGGTGGCACGCGCTTGTAACGCCAGGTACTCAGGCGGTTGCGGCAGAATTGCTTGAACCTTGTAGGTGGAGGTTGCAGTGAGCTGAGATTGTGCCACTGCACTCCATCCTGGGCGATAAAATGAGAGTCCATCTCAAAAAAAAAAAAAAAAAAAAAAAAAAAAAAAGAGTGTGTTGCTTAATGTCCACATATTTGTAAATTTTCCCCTCTCATTCATTTCTAGTTTTATTCTAATGTGATCATAAGTACTTTGTATTGTTAAAACCTTTTAAACTTTAGTAAGACTTGCTTTGTGGTATAATATACTGTCTATCCTGGAAAACATTCAATGTACACTTGAGGAAATGTATATTGTGCTGTTGTTGAGTGGAGTGTTCCATACATATCTGATAGATCCAATTGACTGATAGTGTTATTGCATCCTCCATTTTCTTATTGATCTTCGGTTATTCTATCCATTATAGAAAGTGTAATATTGAAGACTCCAACTATTATCATAGAACTATCTTTTTCTCCTTTCATTTCCGCCAATGTCTGCTTCATATATTTTGAAGCTCTGATGCTTGCTGCATATATGTTTATAATTGTTATTTTGTGGTGTGTTGACCTTTTTCTCAATATATAACATGCTTTTTGTCTATTTAACATTTTTTGACTTGAAGTTTAATTATCTAATATTAGTATAGCCACCCCAGCTCTCTTTTTGTTACTGTATGCATAGAATATCTTTTTCCATCCTTTCACTTTCAATCTATTTATGTCTTTAGAATTAAAGTGAATCTCTTATAGAGGTTATCTAGTTGGATCATGTTTTTAAAATTCATTCTGCCAATATATTATTTTAATTTGAGAGTTTAATCCATTTGTGTTTGGAGTAATTACTGAGAATGAAGTATTTACTTTTGTCCTTTTATTATTTGTTTTGGTGTTTTATAGCTTTTTCATCTCCCATTCCCTCCAATACTGCATTCTTTTGTGTTTAGTTCATTTTTGTAGTTTCACATTTTGATTATCTTCTCATTTTCACTTGTATATATCCTATAGATATTATCTTTGTAGTTATGACAGTGATCACATATAACATTCTAAAATTATAACAACCTAATTTAAATTGATACCAACTTAACTTCAGTTGCATATGAAACCTCTACTTCTGTGAAGCTCCCCTCTCCATTATATAATTGATATCACAAATTGTAACTCTATAATACAGTTTGGATTTTTGTCCCCTTCAAATCTCATGTTGAAATTTGATCCCAATGCTGGAGGTAGGGCCTAGTGGAAAGTGTTTGGGTCATGGAGATGGATCCCTCACGAATGGCTTGGTGCCCTCCCCATGGTAATAAGTGAGTTCTTGCTCCATTAGTTCATACAAGAGCTGGTTGTTTAAAAGAGCCTGGCATCTCTCTCGCCCCCTCTCTTGCCATGTGACATGTCTGCTCCCCCTCCACATTCTACCATGAGTAAAAGCTTCCTGAGGCCTCACCAAAAGCTGAGCAGATGTTGTGCCGTGCTTGCACAACCTGCAGAACTGTTAGCCAAGTTCTTTTCTTTATAAATTATCCAGCCTAGATATTCCTTTATGGGAACGCAAACCAGCTAACATACTTCATATATTGTGTAACCACTAATAGAGACTTACCTTTTTTTTTTTTTTGCATTTGTCTTTTAAATTCTGTAGAATATAAAAAGTGATGTTAGAACTAAAATTACAATAATATTGGTTTTTATATTTGCCCATGTATTTACCTCAAGTAAAGATCTTCCTCATATCTTCATGTGACTTTGAGTTACTGCCTAGTATCCTTTTATTTCAAAATGGACTTCCTTTAGCATTTCTTATAGGACAGATTGAGTGGTAACGAACACATTCAGCTTTTGTGTATCTAGAAATGTCTTAATTTCTTCATCATTTTTGAGGAACAGTTTTGTTAGATGTAAAATTTTTGATTAACAATTTTTTTCTTTCAGCACTTGAAATACATCATCCCACTGCCTTCTGGCCAGCAAGGTTTCTGTTGACAAATTGGCTGATAGTATTAGAGGATCCCTTGTATCTGACAAACCGATTCTCTCTTGCTGCTTTTAAGATTCTTTCTTTGTCTCTCTTTGTTTTCCAGCAGTTTTATTATAAGGTGTCTCAGTATAGGTTATTTTGAATTTACCCTGCTTGTAGCTTGTTGAGCTTCTTGGACTTGTAGATGAATACATTTGCAAATTTAGAAAGTTTTTCACGATTGTGTCTTCAAATAATCTCTCTGCTTCTTTCTGTCTTATCCTTCCGAGACTCCTATAATGTGTATATTGATCTGCTTGATAGTGCCTCACATATCTCTTAAGGTCTGTTCACTTTTCCCTATTCTTTTTCCTTTTAGCCTCTCAGATTAGATTATTTCAATTTTCCTGTCTATATGTTCACCGATTTTTCTGCCTGCTAAATCTGCTGAATTCCTGTAGTGGTTACTACAATTTAGTTATTGCTTTTTTCAGCTCCAGATATTTTTCTTTTAATAATCTGTATCTCTTGTTGATGTTCTTATTTCTCATATTCTTTTACTAATTTTATTTAGTTATTTGTCTGTATTTTCCATCAGCTCTTTGAGCATATTTAAGACATTGAACTGTTTTAAAGTTCAGTGTTGTGCTTGAAATGAAATTGTTTCTGCCAATTTGAATTTATCTTACTTGCAGCTTGTTGAATTTCTTGGATTCATAGATTAACACAGTTAATCAAATTTAGGAATTTTTGGCCATTACTTCTTCAAATAATCTCTCTGCCCCTTTCTACCTTCTCTTTCTGAGAGTTTTGTTCCTTTACATATGCCATATTTTAGTTATTTATTTATTTTTTGTATATACCTTGTGATATTTTTGATGGAAATTAGGCATTTGAAAAAACAGCCACTCCTTGTAATCTCTGCAGACAGAAGAAGTCATTATGCTCTGAGCCTAGGGATCAGCCTAAGGTGAGACCTTGGAGTCTTCTCAGGTCTTTTCTGAGAATGTGTTTTGCCTGGGTTTATGTCTGGCTTTCTCAATTCCCCTATAAACACGGCTGCTTTTGAATATCTTAATTTCCCAAAGAGTTTCACCTTCATTCTCCTTGGGGCCTTAGATGGTCTATTGTTTGTCTCCACCCATAATCTCTTGCCTCAGGTATCTGTGGGTTAATAGTCATCCTGTGGCTTTCACAAGCAGTGGCTGCTGCTTTTTCCCACCTGAGATCTAAGTTAGGCCAGACACAGACTGGTTCTTCAGGCAGTCCCCAGAAAGGTTAGAGCTTGGAAAGGATGGTCTGCTCTGCTCTCTGGTGCAACTGGGCTATAGTCTCCTCGTGACCAAGACCATACCATACCAGAGAGGGGCTGGGGCAGAAGTGAATAAAAATGCCATGAAATGTCCTCCAAATTTGAATGTGGCTTTTTTTTTTTTTGTATTGAGTATTTGCTTGGTTGCTTTAGACTTTTCCTTTATTCCAGACCTCCTATAAGATTAGTTCAGCTAGTTTCTAGTTGTTTTCTGAAGTTTCCATGGGGGAACAGAGACTCAGAACTTTTCTATATACCATTTTGCTGCCATCACTACATTTTACCGCTTTTTAAATGAGAGCATCTAATGAAGTTATCCAATCCATGTCACACCACTGTATGTGGTGTTTTAGGGGAAAAAAACTTGTCTTTTTAGTTTACAGATATCTACATTAAAAATGTTGCATCAAGGAGTCTCATACACTTTCAAACTTGATACAGATGATGAGATTTGAATTTTGAGCTGTTGCCACAATGAAATGAGACTTGAGGAGTGCATGTATTTTGCAAGTGGGAGAGATATGAAATGTTGCTGCCAGGGGATATCTTATGGTAGACTATTTTCAAAGATGACCAACAAGAAATTCTCTCTCTTGTGCATGCGTACCCCTTCTTCCGTTGAGAGACAGAGTGTATTTCCCCTTCCATTGATCTAAGATGGCCTTATAATTTACTTGGACAAATAGAGTGCTGTTCAAATGATTATCTTGGACTACTACGCAAAGGTCTTAGAAGGTCTTACAACTTCCACTTTTAGCCTCTAATTCAGTCATCATGAAAAAAATCTTAGGGTAAGTCACTGGATTGTGATAGACTGCCTGGAGACACACACTGTATACAGGAGCACCAAGACACCCCAGCTGAGCCTCAGCTAAATGCAGTCACATGCATAACACTCACTATCCTGGGTGAGCAAAGAGCCACCCAGCTGAGCCCAGCTAACACCAGATAGTAGCCTTCTGCTGTGCCCTGACCAAATTGTGGAATCATAAGCAAACAAAATTATTGTTGCTGTTGTTGTTTTAAGTCATTATGATGTTTTTTTGTGGGGGAGGGGGAGGAAGCGGTTATATAGCATAGCCACACTACTTATCTGAGACAAGTATTTAATTGATTTTAATCAGTAATTTAGGTTACAAGCAATTTTCTTCTGTGTAACTGACAAATTAGCCCCTGTTTAAAACGAGACTCCTTAGATACCATGTCTTTCTTTCATTAACTTCTACACGCTAGGGAGGAAATAGCATACATTTGGGTATACACAAGTCTGGGTATTAAATTATCTGTTTTTTATAAGCTAGAGGCCCAGGTAAGTGACTTCACCTTTCTGAGCCAAGGTTTGCTGTTCTGTGAAATGAAGATAATAATTCTGACATAGATTTTGGGGAAGATGAAGGATATTACAGTGTGATATTTGGTCCATATGGAAAACATGAAGCACAATTCCTAGCACAGAGTAGGCATGCAAATGGTGGTAATTAGAGGAATCCCCTTCTAAGAGAAGTCTCTTAGATATTGATATTTTCTCAGAGCTCAAAGAAAGGAGGCTAAAATGGCAATCTGATAGGTGTTTAGTTAATTAATTCAATGATAACATGAGTTTAAACTTGTAAAGGAATTGGAGCAGTGCATATCTACATAATAATAATTAAATGAGTATAATTATTATTGTTATTGTTGTTGCTGCTGTTACTATTTGGTCAATTGACTTCATCTAGCATCCCTCTGGTCACACCCAGGAGCCATCAGGCCTTGTTTTAGGTCCTGGTGCCTTCATGCTGGTAAACTATCTTTGGGACCCATCTCTCTCCCACAGAGGAAGTAGTAACATCACAAGTCTGTATCCTACACTCAATAGATGTATTTATTTCATTCTGACCCCATCGGTGAACCACGACTCCCCACTATCTCAGAAAATTTTGCTCTTTGGAGCAATAGAATGGCTTTATTATTATTGTCTGAACAACGTAGACTTGAAGAAATACTTGATTGTTAGAACTAAAATGCTCCTAGAGATGTTCCATGTTTCTTACCTTTCTTCCTTTTTTTTTCTCTTTTCACTAACCTGATAACTTGCCATGTTCCAAGGAGTATCTAAAAAACAACCTATTTTCCAGTTTGCTTTATATTAATTTAGTTGTTTCTTAGTACATATTTCAAGTGGTCAGTTTGTGGTGACGTACTTTTTTTTTTTTTTTTTTTTTTTTGACAGGGTCTCACTCTATCACCCAGACTGGAGTGCAGTGGTGCAATTTCATCTCACTGCAACCTCCGCCTCCTGGTTTCAAGTGATTCTCAGGCCTCAGCCACCCAGGTAGCTGGGACTACGGGCATGTGCCACCATGCCTGGCTAATTTTTGTATTTTAGTACAGATGGGTTTCACCATGTTGGCCAGGTTGGTCTCAAACTCCTGGCCTCAAGTGATCCACCCACCTTGACCCAAAATGCTGAGATTATAGGCGTGAACCACTATGCCTGGCAATGTGATTTTAACATAGAAGGTTTCATCTACAGTCTTCGGAACTACTTTAACTTCATTTATTTGCTGTAAGGTCAGAGTTCCACATATCTTAAATCCCCCACCAAATAGCCCTTTGCTAAGTAACCTGGACACCGTGAGCTCAGTGTTGGCTTTAGATCCTTTGTATTTTTCAACCAAACTTCCAAGCTTACTTAATTATCTAATGCTGCAAAATAAATCACCCTAATACTTAGTAATTTGAAACAACAATAGTCATTTATTATCTGTCATAGTTTCTGTGGGCTAGAAATTTGGAACAGCATGGCTAGGCTGTTCTGACTTGGGATCTCTCATGAGGTTACAGTGAGATGTCAGCTGGGGCTGCAGTCATCTGAAGGTTTGACCAGGCTGCAGAATCCATTTCCAAGATGGCTCACTCACATGACTGACCATTTAGTGCTAATTGTTGGTGGAAGATCTCAGATGCCCTCCATGTGAGTCTTTCCATAAAGTTTACTGAGTCTCTTGACAGCGTGGTAACTGGCTTCTCTCAGAGCAAAAGATCTAAGAGATCAAGGAAGAAACTGCAATACTTGTTGTGATCTAGCCTGGGCAATCAAGCTTCCTCCATCACTTCCCCTATATTCTATTGGACACTTGGCAGGCCTTCAAGATGACTTCACAATAGAGAACATACTAGAAGATGAGGACCACTGGAGGTCATCTGGAAAGCTGACGGATACATCATCATACTTCACCAAATTTTCTAGAGTAGGTTCAAATCTAAAATTCTGACCAGCTCAGGTATTAACTACATATCTCAGGAAAAAGGTTCTCTTATAATTCGTTAAAGTACCTTTCTCCTTGACTTTCTTCAGAGCTGTTATTCTTGGTCAATGTTTCTAGAATTGGCTATCTTATTGATACAACCCTTAACAACCTCTCTTATTTTAGAAAAAAAAAAAAAAGGGAAGTAGAGAGAAAGAGAAAAAGTGGGTGGAAAGTAAGAAAAAGGGGAGGGAAAAATCCCAAGGTGTTTAATCTTGTTGTTAAAGTGTTCTGGAGTGCCAGTTGTCACACTGAAGGCAGTATTTTCCAAGATTTCATTTTAAAGAATCAGGCCCATTAATAGTCTCCAAAATGACATTTCTTCTCCTACCAGTTGTATCAACTTGTTATCTGATTTTTTTTTTTTTAAACAGGCTTTCACACTGCCTCCATGACATGAAAAGTGGTATTTTTATAGACATGATCTTTTTGGTTAGGGTCTTCTCTGTGTATAAGAGACTATTTAGCATCTCCCATCAAATGTAGAGAATATGTGCCAATTGGAATTTTTGCCAGTGTCTGTCATGTAGATCAATTGCTTTGGAAAAAATAAATACATTTGCATTTTAAAGCTCAGGTGTACATTAATGCTGCTCCCCACAGTTTGGTTTTCCTTTTGCTAACCTGGCCAGTTTTTTTCTGTAAGCCACGTAGGCCTCCTCGTAAAGCACAAGGGTACTTATGCAGGATACTCTAAGGGGTAAGACTCAGGCTCTGGCATCTGAACCTGTGTGAATCATGGTTCTGCCAATTATTAACTGAAAGACCATTGGGTAAATTATCGGAAATTTCTAAGCTTCAGTTTTCTTATCTGTAAATCGAAGATACAAATAGACAACTTCTTAGGGGTGTCAGATGGACATTGGGCCTGACTGCCATCGCCAAAAATTGGCTTTGAAATTGAATCTAAAACAGCAGTAGTCATTGTGTTATTGTGTGAAGTTAAATGGTGCAAGTGAAGGTGTTTTGAAAAGCTAAGACTACTCCGACAATATTCTAAACACACCACATGTATGTAGATGAATTCAGATAACTGTTGCTCTCAGGAATAGTGACTTCATCACACTAGTAGATATATTCAGTTCAAAATAGTGTACTTAGACATCAGCTTAAACATAATTCAGACATTTTGAAACTTAAACTCAGTATTGAATGAAAATCAAGCTTTAATTTTTGGAGGAAATGGGTCTCTGGTTTTGGTGTCTTGACAGACATAGGGTTCTCTATGGTAGTCAGTCTTCTTTTGATTGAATGCTTCCTTTAATCAAAAAAATGGCAGGGTGTATGAATCTCCACAAAATATTTTTATTTATAAAATATACACCCTTTCTATGATAATAATATGTACATTAAGAATATACACTAAGAATAGGAATTCCTACATTAAGTATATTGTTTTTGTAAAACAATGTCTGCCTAGCTTATTGTCCAGTTAACTTTAGTGACTTTTTAAAAGTTGGCATTGTAAATAAAACAACTTGCAAAAAAGTTTTCTGGAATAGAATTAACAAAATATGATCTTTATTCATGAATTGGAAACTGGAAAAAAGTATTCTTGAAGTAAATGTTCTGAATGGGGTTACTTGGATATCCTCCAGCCTCCTGCAGTCAAGGAGTACCACTGTATTGATTAGCCTGTATGTAGTAGGGCTCCCTTCATCACACCTGAGGACTTGTTTTCTTTTTTGTTAATTTCATTTTTAATCCTCTTAGCTTTAAATATATTGCCTAGAGACTCAGTTACTACCCAGTTTGTGGTTTTTTGGGATAAACGTAACTGGACAATTGGTTAGCTTTTCAATTAAAAAAGACACTTAGTCCATGTGGGATGTCATCTTTTTCTAATCAGTGTTCCCATGTGGGAAAAATTATTCACACTACTTGCATGCAAAAAATAATTTAACTTTTAACATTGAAATATGTGGTAAAACCCAGAAAGCATCCAAAACAAAAGAATATACATAAAGAATAAAATTAAAATTATAATGTAATGAATAAATAAAAGTAGTGGTTGCTAGTTTTTCTTTGTGTATTTCAGTGGGCTGCCTTGTCCACACTGTGGGATTTACCTGTCTTACTTTGGAGACCACTGCTCACTCTCAGTTGTACATGAAACACAGTCAATTAAAACAACAATAAGATACCACTGTAGAGCTATTAGAATGGTGAAAATCTAAAATACCAGCACCACCAAATGCTGGTGAAAAGGTAGAGCAAGGAACTCTCATTCGTTGCTGATGGAATACAAAATAGATACAGCCACTTTGAAAGAGATCTGGTAGTTTCTCACAAAGCTAAACATATTCTTACCATTTCATCTAGCAATCATGTTTTTTAGTATTTAAGCAAAGTGAAAACTTGTGTTCACACAAAAATTCAGAACATGGATATTTATAGTAACTTTATTCATAATTGGCAAAGCTTGGAAGCAGCCAAGATGCCCTTCAGTAGATGAATGGATAAACAAACTCTGGTACATCCATATAATGGAATATTATTCAGCAATAAAAAGACAGGAGTCACACACACACACACAAAAAAGGAGGAAATTTAAATGCATACTGCTAAGTGAAAGAAGCCAACCTAAAAAGGCTGTATACTGTATGATTCTAACTATATAACATTCTGGAAAAGGTAGTAAAAAAGATCAGTGGTTGTCAGGGTTTTGGATAGTAAAGGCAGGTGGATGGAGTGATAAAAAGGTTTGGCACAGGGCATTTTCTGAGCAGTGAAACCATTCTGTATGATATGATAATAATGGATACATATTATACATTTGTCAAAACCCAGGGAACTACGTAATGCAAAGAGTGAACTCTAATGTAAACTATGGATTTTAGTTAATAATAATGTATCAATATTGGTTCATCAGTTAGAAAACAATGTATCACACTAATGCAAGATGTTAATAATAGGGGAGATTGAGTGTGGAGAAAGAGGGAGCATATGAAAACTCTACTTTCTGTGTAATTTTTCTGTAAACTTAAAACTGCTCTGACAAAACTGATTTAAAAAATAGACGCAAAAAAGTATAGGTGGTTGTTCTGACTAGGTTTTGACTTGGGTGTCTATGTGAGAATGATTAGACACTTTGTTGAAATTCTAGTGGACCGTGTTTGGGACATGACTAGCAAAGGACAGTGTTTTAAAACACTTTAGTCGAGGTAAAAGATTGCATTCCGTTTCTGGAAAGATGACTTTTGGGTAGGCTAAATTTGAATCTGGGCCCTAATCCTTATAGTTACATGAGCATGAGCAGCTCACACAACTGTTGTGAGTCTCAGTTTTGTCATCTGTAAAATGGGCATAATTTCTGCAAGATCAAACTTCAAAAGGTTTGGTGTGACGATTATTAAATAGAGTAAATGTATGTAAAAAGATTGGTGATCAGTAGGCATGAATGAACAATCACTTTTATCGTTAGGCAAAACCGAGTAACTCTGCTCTGAGAAACCACTACATATTCTACCTTGGCTTATGCATCCATTGAAATGAAGAATCATGAGATCTGTTAAAAATTCTCTCAATGACACTCAATTTAACTGAAGCATAGAAAATAACTGGGAACGGTAATAGTTGTAAGAAATGAAATAAAATGAGGCTAATGTAAATAAAAAGGAGTTACCTACTGGCTTTTCCCAATTAATTAGCATATGCACATTCAATTATTCATACTTTAGGGAACTCATTTAGGCAATCAGGTATCCCATAAATATTCATCTTATTTACCTTCAGTGTGTCTGTCATTAGGATTGGAAATTGGCAGTGTTTTCTCAATATATTTCACAACTGGTTGCTTTGAAAAAAAATTACCTGCGACTAAATTCATATGTCATTAATGGTGCAAACAATCTGCCACATGAACGCTGAATTAACAGAGGGATGCTTCGTGCTTGTTTGTCATCTCTTGGGTAGGGGCCCATCATCTACTCAAAAGGCATGGATTTTCTTAGTGGGCCCGTGGATGGAACTGCAGAGGTGCGATTCTGACCTTTGGCCACTAGCATGTGCTCTTGAATAGCTTTTCATGGCAATCGGGCCCTGGGCCCACAGGAACTGAGAGGCTAGACTTCTGGTTCTAATTTGTTGAAGAGGCAGAAAGAATGTGATTTGTAAGTGTGAAAGTATTGTGCCACCAACTCAGACATGACCCCACATAAGTGGCTCTTCAAGATGCCAGGAATGGCCCAGGCATTTGCAGAAGGGAATATGTAATCAGGAGGGGCTACGGAATGTGCAGGGCCAGTGCAAAATCAAAATGTGGAAATGTAGAGCACCTCTCAGTACCCCCTGTTCAAAAATTAAGTATTTCAAGACAGCAACAGCAGGGCCTTTCTGTCTGAATGTGGAGCTCTGTGCTACTGCACAGGTTAGGTTGAAGCTGGCCCTGAATGCAATACACTGTTACCTTCTCCCTAACTGCCCAGCCTCAAACAGGTGACAAAACAGGGATGAATGACCTCTCTTGGCTATTAGGGAACCAAATTTTGCATTATAGGTGCTATTTCCTGAGCACTTATTAGAGCCAAGGCTAGGCTATTACGTTGTCTCTAACCCCGATGCCTCCCTTATGCCTCCAAATAGACATTAGTGTCTCCATAATACAGGCAAAGAAATTGAGTTATAGAGAAAGCAAATGACTTACACAGAAGTAGGAAGTGACTGAATCAGGGTGTTAAGGTTTGCCTAACTCCAGAGCCCATGTTTTTCCCATGGGGATCATGCTATTTTGTAGGGTTGGAAACTATGAACTTCTAAAACATAGCATATGCAGTTTTGGTGGGTAACTTTCTATTTCCAATAATTGTATTTACCTTCAAAGATTTTGCAACATTCCTCGGCTTCCTTTACCAGGTCCTGCAATCTCTTCTCTCAGCAACAGGAAACACTGCAAGAAAATTTTCCAGAGCAAATTACAAGTGTTGCTTCCACTTCTTGCCCTCCAGGCTGCAGACAAAAGCTCTTTTCATTGTGTCAAAGGCATACGGTCAGGCGAACAGTATAAACTAGCAGGACGATTTAGTTTCCAAAGAGGAGCCTAGTCTAAACTTTTTTGATCCACACTTGAAATAAATCAATATGGTGCGGGATGGATCGTGAAAGACCCTTTGAGAAGGGAAAGGTCTTTAGAATACAGAATGGATCCAAGTCTTTCCCTAACTTTCTCCCTCCCAAACTGTATAAAAAACAGGGACTATCGGGTGAGGCGAGCACCAAGGAATGGCCTCTTGTCTTGTTTAATGGGAAGGTGACAATTCCAAAATGTCCCCACATTAGGAAAGGAAGCCTCCTTTTGTTTGAAGCTTAGCAAAGCTACTTCGGTTGCTATGAAGACAGAATCAGTACGATGGACTGTTTCAGGGTTTCAGGCTGTGCTCCTCTTGGAAGTCACAGCCCCCTTGCAGCCAACAAACAGCATGAGTGGCTCAGCTTTCCCAAAGCTGGGCTGCTCATTAGAGCCATCAGTTAACCCCCTGCCCCTGCCCATTGCCTACTTATTGTAATTAATTTTATGGCCCCTTTAAAAAAGAGAGAGAAAAGAAAAGGGAGACCTCTACATTTTATGCTACATTGCACAAGCAATTGAAAGTTGCGGGGAAAGAAGAAAAAAAAGTCAAGCACCAAATGTTTAGCAGGGTTTTCTTCTCTTTTAAATGAGCAATCTATTTAAATCAATTATCAGCTCAAAATGAGCAGGCTGATCTAATTAGTCTTGGCCCCTGGTGGGTTAATGAATGAAAGGGAGGTGCTGGGTAGATGTGTGCTTTCTTTGGAGTCTTCAGAACTGACCACACTAACACTGAGCCCTTCTGGGTTGCTAAGTCTTATCAGGCAGAATTATAGAAAGACATAAAAAGAGACAGAGAGAGACAGATAGAGAGAGAGAGAGTAGAATGAGAGAATAGGGGAGAATTATTAGTTCCATCAACAGAATGACTAAGCATTGCATGGCATATTTTCAGTCTGAGATTTACCACACAGTGATCGTTACCATTTGATAAGTAGTTCAGAATTGCAAAGAAATCAATTTGTGTTTTCTTTAAGCATGTTTGAAATGGAACAACGTATTGACTTCAGAAGAAAACATGCTGGTGAGTGATGACAGCTCCAGCCCTGAACCTTGGCACAAGTAACCTCCTCCCCCTTCTAGCCCCAGTCACATCTTACCCTTTATTTAAACATAATGGTCCCTGGACCTTAAATATAGTTAATTAAGGAACTAATATGAAGAAACAGGAGTGGGAAATATGATGAACAATAAGTTTGTGAGTGCTGGACCGGAAGGTCTCAAGTTTCCCAGGATTGAAAAAATATATATCTTTCCGAGTATTCCTCGCTGCAAGGAAGTAGATATTTGCTTTTTGGGTTATGACATTTCTTACCCCAAATGTTAACTCTCTGGTAAATGTTACAAGTATTTATGGTTTGGGAATTCGATATGTGTTACTTTTTGGGGTTATTCTTTTCTGATGGAAATGACATGGGCTTTAAGTTTAGGCAGTCCAGCTTTGCTGCTGAAGTGAGTGGCCTGATATAACTTTCTCCCCACCTCTGAGCCTCAGTGTTTTCATCTTTAACATGGGATAACTTCATTTAGTTTTGCTGGGAATTGAGATGCTGTACACTGAGTGGTCACTGTATATGCCCTACCTCTCCTTCTTCACTCAGAAGTGTGGACCTGAGAATGTTTTGGCAAAAGGCAGAAGTGACCTTGTTTTTTTCAAAATAATGCAATGAGGGTGTGAATTTTTATGTGTTGATTTTTAAAAAATTTTATTTATGTATTTATTTTGAGTTGGGGTCTCACTCTGCCTCCTAGACTGGAGTGCAGTGGACCATCGTAACTCACTGCAGCCTTAATCTTCAGGGCTCAAGTGATCCTCCCACCTCAGCCTCCCAAGTAGTTGGGACCACAGGCATGCACCCCCATGCTAGGCTAATTTTTAAAATTTTTTTGTAGACAAGGAGTCTCGCTATATTGCCCTGGCTGGTCTTGAACTCCTGAGCTCAAGTGATTCTCCTGCCTCGGCCTCCCAAAATGCTGTGATTACAGGCATGAGCCACCATGCTCAGTCTCTGTGTGGATTTTTACTTGTATCATTTCACTTTTTTAAGATCCTATTTCAAGGAATGATAAAAAAGCAAGTCTCAAGGAACCAAGCCCTGCCTCCAACTGAGGATGGGGAATAACAAAATAACCACCCCTGCTGTTTACTTGAGTGTAATCAAGACACATTTCTGGATTAGAAAAGTATCTATGAAGAACCGAAAAGAACCATCATCATCATTAGGTTTTCGGGAGACCAGTAATTGCAGGGTGGTGTTCCCACTGCCTGAGCCAAGCCTGTGATGTGGGTGAAAGGCCTTGAGGAGCTGGTTCAAGACATACTACTGGGTATGGAAGAACCGCTCTCCGTGATTACTCTAACCCTTCCTTTTCCTGCCCCACCAGATTGTATTTTATCAGGGTCAAAGAAACTTGGGAAATAGTGGATCATCTTTGAACTACAAAATTATTATGTTTCCTATGTGGCAAGATAATTCTTTGCTACAAAACAGCTATATCTTTTAGAACATTTCTAAGAAGTCTCAGTCTTTTATTAATGAAATGTCCAGAGTAATTGGCCTATATGCAAATCGAAATCCCATTGTTTTACGACTTTTCATGGTTCTTTTCACCAAGCCCGATCTCAGTGAGGAGAGAAATCCTGTTTATCTGTTGCTAATTGTTTTAGATTGGGAAGGCTCACAGTGGAACTACAAAACTCCTTGTTGGAGATGAAAGTGGCAAATTTTGGAAAATGAGGAAGAACTTTGCAGAATCTCATGTGAACTGGATTTTGGCTTTGTGTGACAAAGAGTGGGCGTGGGAGCATTCAGGAGCATGATAAAGGAATGCTGGAAATAATTTGCTATTTTTAGAGACAGAAAGACATAAAGAAAAAGAAAAGAAAAATCTTTTGCAGCCAGGGAATGCAAACTTTGTAGTTCATCATAGTTTCAACATGGGTTCTTACAATGATTTATTCAATTAACCTCTTGCCTGTAAGCCCCCATCTTGAAATAAGCAGGATCTGAGAACAACAATTATAACTTTGCTAACGAGAAGCTGGGTAAGTATTAAGTGTTTAAAAACCCCACTATTGGAGCCTGGTAATTTTTAAACATATAATTACCTCTTTTATTATACTTTGATTAGATTAAAATTAATGCATTATTAAGTCATGATATGTTCAACCATCTAGACCTCTGTATAGACACAGATAGCAATTCCTTTTTTTCCCCTTCCCCAGGTCTAAGTTAATTAAATTCCCTTTAATTATCATTTACTAAAAAGCTTCACTTTTGCCACTATTATGTCTTTTGAACTTTGAAATTCGAAAAAAAAAAGGACCTTAAAATGGTCTTTTACAGGAGAAATGAACTGTCAGCGAATTCAGGCAAAATTAATTATTTCAGCTTGATAAACCTTTTCATCTATTTGACTCCTTATACAGAAAAGCCAATTAATAATGTCAAACATGCTTTGCCTCCAGGGACCTGCAAGTTCTAATGAGTCTGTTTACTGTGGAGTGGCTAGCAGAATGAGCTTCATGTAGAAATTTTCTAATCGCGCCATACCTGTCAAGCTCAGTCTCATTATCTGTGTACCAAGGGCAAACCTCATTTTGTCAGTAGTGGTTTTCGAAGAACTAACAGATGCCTGGGGGAACATGCAGGACTGTCCGCCAGTAGACGAGTCACTTAATTACCAATCAGAGCAGCCGGGGTGAATGCCTAATGCTCCTTAGTCCCGACCTCCTCCATCCCAACTCCACGTGCCCATTTTATCAGAGACGGGAGACTTGGTGCTTCTCAGCGCCCAGTGCTCATCTACCACGACCCCTTTGTCCTGGGCCCTCTGAAGTGATGATTGATGAGGCGCCTCTGGAAACAGTGATTAATCATACGCGCGTTGTACCACAAGTGGAGCAATCTGGGGGCTCCCGCTCCACCTGCCTGGGCACTGATTATGATTTGGCTGATGTGGGTGGAGCCTGCAGCAGAGGGCGTCCCTACAGCCACGCCTAATGAGACTCAGTATTCCCGACCAGCACCCGTGTGCCTCTTTGACTTGCAAGAAGCCCCATCTACTGCCAGGTATTTGGCTGCAGGCAGGGGCTAGCATCCTGGAAACTGTGCATACTGTAGAGCAGTGATTCTCAAACTTAGTGCACCTACACGTCACCACCAGGAGACCTTGTTCAAACCAGTTCCTGATCCGTGATTCTGAGGCCAACCTGAGATTCTGCATTTCTGACCAGCCCAGGCTCGCATTGCAGGCCTGTGGACCACATATTGAAGCCAACGTCAACAGCAGAGATCCTGGACTAGCTGTTCAACCTTTCTGGACCTTAGATTTCCACCTCTTTAACATATCGTAGAAGATTTGGTTTCTTCCTATGGCCTTTTATCGAGCAGGTTCTTTAGATGAGCACCCTGAGATCCAGGCCCTACCTGGCCTCCCATCCTCACCTCCCCTTTGCCTCATACCTCATTGCAGCTTTTCAGAGCTCTGGGTAGGACACATGCTACCGGAGCCATGGTCTCTCACTTCCTCTCACAGGGCCAGGTCTTTGCATTCTCTTTCAATCCTTTGCTCAGTCATCACCTCGGATAGAACACCTTTCTTGACTTGCTCTTCCCTGGCCCTAGAACAACTAAGGGGACCCTCCTTTGTGCTTTTCTGCACTTTTGTCGACCTCGTTAGAGTCCAAGTTACCCTTTGCTGCAATGAACTATTTCCCCACTTACCTCTACAATTAGGTTGGAGTTCCTTGGAGGAAATTGTGTCTTCGCTTGCTGCTCCTACCTTCACCAAGTTCCAGAATCTTCCTTCTTCTCCTGAACCCCTCTTCCTTTGTCTTAATCACAACATGTATTATTTCTGAACTATTGCAACAGCTTCCTCCTTATTGGTTTCTCTGATTCTAATTTCTCTCCCGTCTAATATACCCTTAACATTGTTACCAGAATCATTACCTAAAATTGAAATCTGCTTGGGCAGACTACTGCCCCACTCCAACCTGCCCAAACCCCCCGTCATCTTAAACTTGCTAGTTTCTTCTTCCCTGAGAAGAAATCACACCAGCTGCCAAGTGTGGGTTCCAAAGATCAACATGCTTCTGCAGTCTCTTGTTTGAAGAGAACTTGTTTTGGCTAGGTCCAGACCCATGGCTCTTGAGGTAATTTTATAATGTTGCATTACGCCTGGAAAGGACTGAGATTTGCAAAGCAGCCTAGAGAGGCAGTCAGACTCAGGGATTTGATGTCAATGAGCTCTGGATTCAAAATCGAAGTCTGCTATTTATGAGCAAGTCACCTATTCTTGGTCTGCCTCAATTTCTTCTTCAGCAAAATTGAGGACTAAATTCTAACTCACCTATCATGATGAGGATTAGAGAGATAAAATTTAATGAATGGTAGATATTTTTCACTACTTACTGAAATAGTCTGTGAAAGAGCTTTGAAATCAGGTGAGTGCCATTTATGCACAAGGCATCAGTACTTTGGCTTTGTGACTTATTCACAAATGTTTTTCCTCTGTCCCCTCTGAACACTGCAGTGTCACTGAGCCATGTGCTTAAGGTCTAAAAGAAATCAGGCAGTTCACATAAAATTAGGCACTGGGCTTTCAGGAAATCAAACATAGTTAACCTCTCCTTTCATTAGCTTTATTTCTCCAGGAAAACTGTGTTTCTGGGGAAACCTCAAAGTGTATCTGATTTAGCCAGAGCCTTCTAATTTCTTAGCCCAGGGAGCAAAAGAAAGCTTGAAAATGGAGCCTGATTAATTCTGTCAACACTTTACTAGATTGCATTTTACACTGCCCTCCTGTTGAATATTGGGCAGAGAGATGGTTAGATACCAAGGGACTCCTGTCCAGAGTGGATGCTTCAGCTAAGCTGGCATTATCCTGTCTCCCTTAGACCTTTAAACTGTTGGCCACAAGAACATTTTCCATATTTTTTATGCAATAATTACTTTTTTTATTTCACATTTTCCCTTTTTAATATGTAAGCAGAAAAGGCTTGGTCCATTCTTGAAAAGTGTTGTTTTTCCATATTTATGTCAATTTGTTTACCAAAGAACACATCTCTAATTTTATAATAATGGTCAAGAAGAAATTAAATCTTGATAACAAAAGAAATCACAGGTTAGGCATGGTGGCTCACGCCTGTAATCCCAGCACTTTGGGAGGCTGAGGTGGGTGGATCACCTGATGTCCGGAGTTCAAGACCAGCCTGGCCAACATGGTGAAACACCATCTCTAAAAATTAAATAATTTTTAACTATTTAATTTAAAATACAAAAATTTAATTAAAAATACAAAAATTAGCCAGGCATGGTGGTGCGCACCTGTGATCCCAGCTACTCTGGAGACTGAGGCAGGAGAATCACTTGAACCTGGGAGGTGGAGGTTGCAGTGGGTCAAGATCATGCCACTGCACTCCAACATGAAGAGAGAGAGAGACTCCATCTCAAAAAAAAAAAAAAAAAAAAAAAAAAAAAAAAAAAAAAGAAATCACTATTAGAGAGCTGTGGTATTTTGGCCAGGAATTTTTACTGTGTTCTATGAAGCCCTAGATTTTCAGAGAAATGCCTTGAGACTGTTTCCAAGGGAGAGAATGAAGGAAGGGGTGCAGCCACAGGTTCCCCGTCCTAGTTTCAGTGACCTCTGCTTGTATTTGTTTTGTATGTTGGGGATCTATTAAGATTTTGTTTGAAAAGGGGCACCATGACTTTTAAACATATTGGAAACCATTGTTCCAAAAAGGTTTGGACGACTAGGTCAAATGTCTGTGCTAATGAGGATGTTCAGACCTTGTTGCTTTAGGGTCCTCAGGCTGCATTTACTCAATGCCGTATATTTGCTTATCACAGCCAGCACTGGCCATCATTTCCTAACACAGCTTTCATCTGCACCCACCAATAGCCTTGTTACCTGATGAGCTTTATCCTACATAGAAAATAAAAAGAGTCCACAGTCCATTATATTGACATCGTAACTGATAAACACCTATTGGGAAAGCTGTTCATCTGGCCTCCCTTTCTGTATCACAAGGGAGACCAGAGAAAGAGTAGAACATGTGTAGGGAAGATGGATGGACCTTTTTATTCACCCTGGAGGATGCCAAGAAAATTATTTGGAACTCTAGGCTCTGTTCCCCATGATCAGTTTGGTATTGCCAAATGCCCTTCTACATTTTAATGGAGAACCCATTTACAGTCACTCAAGCATCGGGCATCTTCAAATTGCTTCTGTAAACTTTATTTACACTTAGAACACTGGAATATCTATGCCTATTCAAGAGTGTCTCCCTTCGTATAGTAGAAAACCCACAGGTTTTAGAGTCTGGCAGAACTTTAACAAATGTCATTCTACCACTTATTGGCTAAACAGTCTTAATGCCCTGTTTCTCCTTATATTTCTGGGAAAACAGAGCCCTCCCCCATCTTTTTCCATCAAATGCACCTCATGATTGAGAGTCAACTTATATATTACAGATATTTTGGGCCAATCTCAAATGCATTGGATTGTCTGATAAGAAAGAGTGTTTCTAAGCAGATTTCAATTAAATCCAGTGCAATTCCATATTCAGCTATTAAGCACACATCTTATGTCAAGCACTGCCCAAGGTACAGTGAGGGACACACACAAAGGTGAGTCAAATATACATCTTAAGTCAGAGAGATGCAGACCCCACTGGGTCAAGCTGAGGTAATGGCTATAGTTGGAATTGGAGCTCTGGCATCATAAATAATTCTACGGGCCTTCACTAGGATTTGACTGTTTCTTCTCAATTCTATTGTTAAAATACAAGCAAAATGTATTACTTAGGTTTTTCTTAAAAACAAAAAACAAAAAACCCCATATTACAAAGTTGATATTTTCAGCTTTTATCCCTAAAACTAACAAATACAATCCAATACCTCATTTGGATATTGTCACTCAGACAGTACTCAAATCGGTTAGAATATTTGAGGATGAAAAGGGTGAGGAGATCATATGCTCCAGTTTCTTCCCTTTACAACAAATAAACCAAGGTCTTGAGATGGGAAGAGCCTTAGGAAAGGTCACATCCTTTGTCTTCTAGGCCACAGCATTTTTATTCTACATAGGTGTCAACCTAAAGGACCCCATATTATGCCTCCTGATGGCCTATCCTGGGCAGGTTGGCACTCATTTCGTATTCATCTATGCTTTAAGTCTACTGTCTTTTAGGAAGTCTGAAAGCCTTTCCCACTTTTTAAAAGAATGTGACTTTCACCCTTCACAGATTTCCCATTGCATTACCACATCTGTCCAACTCTCCTGGCAAGCCTGTGAGCATTTCTGAACCCCTTAGAGTTCTGTGGTTAGCAAGGGCTGGTGGAAATTAATGCCAGTTTCTTGCCACATGCTGGTTTTGTTACCTCCCAAAGAGAGCTTGTCTAAACCTCCTTTTATCAAAGCAATTAGAAGAACTGGAGGCAGGTGATTCATAAGCTCAGAAGCTGGAGAAACTCTGCTTGGGGATGCAATCCTGAATTGTATTTAAATACATCGTCCCATTACCTTACCAGGACAGAACTTGAATGTTCCCACTTGTTTTTCAGGGCTAAAACTCCTGGAGAAGATTTCAGTGCTGCATTTCTAGAAAACCATTATTTGCTTAATGTTTCAAACCATTTTGATATGATAACAGAGTCAACTTAAGACTATAACTATCCATTCGATAAACAAGTACAACCTAGCCTACCTTTAAAAAGTGCTAAGTTTTGAAAATTAGCCTGCCAAAGAGTATCTTGGAAGCAGAGACAATATTTATTCACCTGGCTTATTCACTTGACTTATCACAGGCCAGGTACTTTGCTAAACTATGAAGGTTAAGAAATGAGAAAAGTTATGAAACTCGAAAGGCAGTCATGATGCAGTAGTGAAGACCTCCAAGAAGACATGGTCTTGCAATACAGGCTGGTAGGTAAAATAATAACGTACAAGCAGTGCTGGTATAACTGCATGAAAATGTCATGGAGGTGTTAAGGAGTGAATTGGGTCTCTAAGGGGGAGTGAGTGAGAGTTCTCTGATTTCCATTTCAGACAGAAATTTCCTGGGAACGTTCACTTCGGCCTAACAACTAGATATTAATTCCTAAGACCTCATGAACCAATTGGTTATTGAAAACCTGAAGATGATATCATATAATGGTTAAAGAGAGGACTCCAGATCCAACTGCCTGAATTTGGACTAGTTGTACCAATTCTTAGCG
The DNA here is from genome assembly GCF_024542745.1 of Macaca thibetana thibetana. Lineage (NCBI taxonomy): Eukaryota > Metazoa > Chordata > Mammalia > Primates > Cercopithecidae > Macaca > Macaca thibetana. The sequence continues at coordinate 115,806,169 of NC_065589.1, forward strand.
AAGGGATGCTGTGGAAGTTGTTTACTTCTCTGAGTCCATTTCCCCCTCCATAAAAATCAGAATAACAGTAACTTCCTTATAGATGATTGTGAAAAATAAATGTTAGAGATAATCTACATTAATTGCTTGAGATCATGCTTGGCACGTGGTAGATGTATGGTAAACGTTGTCTCTGTGGTTTCATTTGTCCCTCCCACATCCAAACACAGTTGACCCTTGAACAGCCTGGGTTGGGACTGTGAGGGTCCATTTATACGCAGATTTTCTTTCACCTCTGCCACCCCTGAGCAAGACCAACCCCTCTTCCTCCTCCTCCTCAGCCTACTCAATGTGAAGATGAGGATGAAGATGTTTATGATGATCCCCTTCTACTTAATGAATAGTACACATATTTTTTCTTTCTTATGATTTTCTTAACCCATTTATGCCTGAGGTTGCAATTTTTTGAATTTTTGCAATCAGACCTTGGCGATGACCTTGAATAGTGGGATATAAGTAACTCCGATATGCTTAGCGTTCCAATAATGAAACACTAGGCATTTTCTTTTCTCTAGCTTATTTTATTGTAAGAATATAGTATGTAATACATATAACATAAAAAATATGTGTTAATAGATTGTTTATGTTATCAGTAAGACTTCCAGTAGCCTACAGTAGGCTATTCGTAGTTAAGTTTTGGGAGAGTCAAGTGTTGTATGCAGATTTTCAACTGCATGGGAGGTAGGGCCCCCTCACCCTTGTGTTGTTCAAGGGTCAGCTGTATCTTCATTATTTGCCTGTTGCAGTGCCTACTGTTAGAATTGACAGTGTGTTAAGCAACAGAGACCAGAAAATTGCCTCTGAGTAGTCTCCACTTAAGTGTTGGTAGCTCCTTGGCCCAGATATAATTAGAGATGGTCTGATTATTTAGCAATATTTGTCATGGATATGGGACGGAGGAGCAGGGTCATATATGAGTCTTAGCTGTCATCCTTTTTCTTAGGCCTTTAGAAGGTGGGGCCCAGAACAAGGAAGTCTCAACAGTGTGGATGTTAGAGAACCTGCACTGTGGCAGCCACGGAAGGGAAAATCCTGGGCAGCAGGGCCTGTCCTGAGAAGGTCAAGCACTAAGAGGAACAAGGCAGGTGAGGAGGACTCATGAAGCAGGGCTGGGAGGGATGCAAGGTAAGAGGGTGGTGCTCAGAAGGCCAGCATCATCAGTTCTAGAAGGATTTACAAGCAAGGGTAATGACACCGAGGAGGGAATTACTAATTGGTTCACGGGTCATATGTATAGAAATTTTACAAGCATCAGAGGTATCAGGTGATGCCATGCTTTAATCATTTAGTCAGCTAACAAATATTTATAAGCATCTCCTGTATCAGTGGGAAAGCTGACACAGGCCTTTCCTAAAGCTTATATTCTACTGGGGTGGGGAACAAATTATGAACAAATAAGTATATAATGTGGTAGATGTTATACATACTCTAAGGAAAAATGAAGCAGGGTAAAAGGAGAGTAATGGAACATTGGAAGGGGTTCCATTTTGGGAGAGAGCTCAAGCCATCTGATAAGATGGCTTTTGAGCAGAGACCTGGATGAAGTGAGGCTGAGAGCCCTGCAGACATTCAAAGGAAGAATATTCCAGGAGAGGGCACTGTGGTAGTCAGCCTCCAAGATGGCCCCCCAAGATTCTCACCTTCTGGTATCCATTCTTCAGTGTAGTCTCCTTTGCACTGAGTAGAGCTGTCCTGTGTAACCAATAGAGCCTTATGGCAATGACAGTGTGACTTCCGGGGCTAGGTCATAAAAGGCATAAAAGGAGTGATCCCTTGTTGATCATTCACTCTAGAGGACACCAGCTGCCATGTCATGAGAAACTTCAAACAGCTCTTTGGAGACATCCACATGTCATGGAACTGGGGCCTCCTGCCAACAGCCAGTACCAATTTGCTAATTATATGTGTGAACCGTCATGGAATGAGATCCCCCAGCCCCAGTCAAGCCTTCAGATGACCCCGGTCCTAGCTGATATCTTGACTCTAGCCTCATGAGAGATCCCCAAGCCAGAACCACCACCTAGCTAAGCTACTTTCAAATTCCTGGCCCACTGAAATTATATGAGAGAATAGATGCTGATTGCATTTTTAAGCCAATTTTTAAGCCAATTCTTAGAGCAATTTGTTCCTAAGATAACTAGTAGAATAATTCAAAAGAAAGTTTCAACTTAAGTGCTAAGGATGAGATGTCAGCATTTGGACATCATCTAGGACCTGCCCAATAGAGCAGCAGAAGGGGAGCAGAGCGCCAGTGCCCTAGGTTGCTTGTCACGTAGAGTGTGTTCCCTGGCCTTTGTTTAAGCCGTCCTGTCATTCACACTTTCACCCCATTATCCCACTTGGGGCAGCTTCAAGCCTAAGCTTTGATCCAACCTCCTGCATTATCCTTACCTACCTAGTCATGGTAGTTGGGTATGTTATGTCTCCTGTCACTGAACTCACATAAGCAGAAGTGAGTGGAACATGGATTGAGTCCATGTTGCATACACAGCACTGTATGCACATTATCTAACGTAACCCTCCTCCAACCCTATGAGAAGGTATTATTACCTATCTTTTATAGAGAGAAAAAATATGAGACACAGAATGAGTAAGTAGTTTATCCTATGACAAATGACTGCAAAGAGATAATTTAAATTCAAACCTGCTGACTTTTAAGCTTTAGCTTTTAAATTTTTTTTAACTGCCTAAGAAACACATTGACTATAAAAAATTTGGAAAGTTTAGACAAGCATGCACACAAATAATTAACAATCCCACATCTGAGAGATAACCACGCTAATATTTTGGACTAGATATATCTAGTCCATTTTACATCATTTAAAAAAATTTACAATGTTAGATTAGGATTTACAAACTGTTTCTGAACTGTTTTTCATCAAGGAATATACCATAAACACGTTTTGTGTGGTTACATGGTCCCCTAAAAGGTAATTTTTAATGGTTGCAAGTATAGTATATTACATGTTTTGATTGTATCATAATGTATTCAATAGACTTTATTATTGTGTATTTATGTTGTTTCCAATTTTTTGCTATTGTTAAGGATCATGCAATAAGGATACCTGTAGATAAATCTTTGCATACATAAATGGTTATTAGGGTAAAGTTTTACAAGTAGTGTCACTGGGATAAGACATAAACATTATAAGATTTTAATATGCATCGCCAAATTGCTCCCCAGAAAGGTTACATCAAACCTGTTCCCATCAGCAGTACATGAGGATGTTCGTTTCTCCATACCTTCACCAGAATTTTAAAAATTCCTTGTTAGGTCTTTTATTTTGAATTAAATGTGGGACTATTGATGGTTCACTATAAACTGCCCAAGGAAAGTTTGGTGAAAAACATCCTCATGAAGTTCTTGAGTAGTCAAGGACATAACATGTAAACAGTTGCCCAGTCAGTGTATTGGTGAGTTCCAGAGAAGCAGGAGACGTTCACTTCCAAATATGAATTTATAACAGTGGAGGGAAACATGGTGGAGGAGGAGTATCCTTACCATGATTCTACTATGATTACTACGATTCCTAGTGGTCATAGTGCCAGAGGTGAGGTCCTAAATATCCCCTCCAATACAATATAGGGTTGCACGACTGCGGGGTTTATGAAATAACTGGGGCAGGCCTGCGCAGGCTGCAGGGAGTTGATCCGCAGTTGCGTGATTTTCACGTCTGCATTAATGCAAGGTGTACCCTCTGGGTGTCCTTATTTGGGTGTTGCTGTACTGCATAGGCACTGTTACCACATCGACATGCCATGAACATCACCCTTATGTTACTATTGAGGTCACCGAGGCTCAGGGTCACATAGCCAGTGAGCGAGCAGGCAGACCTGAGACTTGAGCCCAGTAAGTCTGACCCACAGCTTGTGTTTTTCCTTCCCCTGGTTTCATACATTACTCCACAGAGTTGTTGAAGACCTCTGCCTGGCCTGGCTGGCTCAGGGCCTCCTTCTGTTTGCCTGACACTCTACACTTAATGCTGTGACAAGCATGAAGCCATTAAAAGTTATAACGTGTTGGAATGTCAGTCTCCACACTAGTCTGTGCACTCCTTGAGAGAGAGAACAGTACTTGACTCACCCATGTACAATGTCTAGTATTAGAGTAGTTCTCTTTAAATGTTGCCAACTGACTGATGCAAGAAAAGTGGGGATGAACAGAGGGAGGTAGGAAGGGAGAATGGAAGGAAATTAAGGAACAATGGGCTAGAATCTGGCCCAGTAATTTCCCCCAAGGACCTGGAGACTACTGTGTCCTCATGTTTTAACTCTTCCATGTAATGGTGTGTGAGACTGCTAGTGGAGGGAGTGTCGTAGAGAGACCTCAGGAGAGACAGGTGGGCACTCGGTGGGCAGAGACTCCACTCACTGGGTATGGGACAAAGCCTTCCTGGGTCTAAGACTAAGAGGCTCCTGGCAATGCCAGGGAAATTGGCAATGGCCCTGCACCATTTGGGTAGTGGGTGACTCCTGCTGCATATGGCGTGCTCTAGGTGCCTTTGACCTTGATCGCTAGGGTGTGCCTGCCTTTCACTTCCCATCAGAATCACCACTGGGCCCATGCCAAACTTGCTTTCATGCTACTGACAAAAAAGCCATTTTGGAGAGGACATTTTTGTGTAAGAAAATCATTTTTGAGCAGGAGCAGATCTTAACCTAATGTTCAAGGTGTTATTCTTTCAAACTCTTTTTCAAACTTAAAAACAAAATCTGTGCCATGACACGCTAGGGCATTACAGCTTTGTAGATTTTTTTCTTTTATTTTTTAGAAATATACCACAGATCCTGCTGAAGAAGGCAATGGGAGAACATTCTCCTCGTTTCTCTGGTGCTGCTGCCAGAGAATTAGAGGCCTGGCCTGGAGTTTACACAGCATTTTTCTGGCCAACTTGTGAGCTGCTCAGAGTGAGGGAAGTATCCATGTAACGTTGCTGGAAAATAGAGACATATTAAACATGCGATACAGGCTGCCTTCACTAGTGTGGAAAGTCACAGGGCAGGGGTGGCTCCTCAGACCCTGCTCACTACTGAGAGATGTGCAGGATCCCCATGCTGTGGCCCACCCCACCCTCAGGCTTCGCTCCCTTCTGACCCAATACCTGTTTTCCAGAGGTCAGGGCAAGGCTGCAGAGGAAGACAGGGACATAGGCTGAATCATCCTTCCCTCGGAGGAGAGTCATAGGCTGAATCATCCTTCCCTCAGAGGAGAGTCAGGATGACCTCATGCCAGGCTAGTACCTCCCTAGCCGGCTTGTTCTCACAGGGGAAAATTGAGCCCTCACCTTGGGCAGGTCCATCTGCTGCAGACATTTATAGGGTTCTTACAGCGAGCTCAGTTTCTCATGACCTTAGCTGGGCGCTGGGCCCTCTCTAGCTCAGCATCAAGTAGTCCTTGCTTTACCTTCAAAAGGCTGCATTTCTTCATGGGCCTCAAGGCCAGCTCCAGACACAGGCAGAGAAGGAGGACAGCAGTGCTGGGACCTGCGGAGCTCTGGAAGGGACTCTGGTCCCATCTGTGCATTTATGGTACCCCCTTCTCTCGGCAGGGTTAGACTTCCTGCTGGATTAACCTCACAAGAGGATAGACAGAGGAGAGGGCATCGCCTACAGATGGCCCTGCTGACAGTCCATTAGCTGATAGCTCATCAGCTGCTTTTCTTATGGCCAGGCTTTCCCATGACTTGGCATTTTTATTTGTCTTTAATTCTGAGGGTTCAGACTGCACATGAGGGAGGCACACTGATGCCAAATAAAGAGAATAGGATTTTTAAACAGACAACTTTGGTGCAAGTCCCAGCAGAACTGTTTATGATTTTGAGCAAATGTCTTAACCTCCCTGAGACTCATTCCACTTGCCTGACTCACTGGGTCATTTTAAGAGAGACAATGCATATAAAAGCACATCACGAAGAGTAACATATTGCACATGCTCATTAAAGACTTATTGGCCCCATTTATTGAGTATTTCTTCTACGTCAGGCCCTGAGCTAGGCACTGGGCATAGACACTTAAGATACAGCACACATTCAAAGCATTTTCAGGGCACAACTTTTCTCAACATGATTAATAATAAACATTTGAAGGCAGGCAAACCAGCAATGGTGGTGAGGATGCCGGTTACATGAGGCCCCTGAAAGGCAGGGTATGAGGGCAGCCATTTCTTATTAGTGGTCTGGAGAAATCACAAATACCAATGGACCTGGGGATAGGATCTGGTCCACGGAAGGTGAGTACTCTCTGGTTTTGAAGCTTGTTCCTACTTTCTCTCTCATTATTTCTTCCTCTGGAAATGCTCCTAGATTTTTAATACGTTCTGTTTGGAATCTCCTACCTTTGGACATCCACTGTACTTTGATAACTTGGCTCCTGGGTATAGGACAGGCTCACAATTCCTTTCCTGAAATCTTATGTCTTGATGTGCTTCAGAAAGCATTTTTGGAGTTTAGAAAAGTAACATGGTCTATATTTTTCATATTAAGTAACACCCTTAGCAGGGTTTGGACATCACCCTTAATCAAACATGGAAACATTTCTGAAGCAAAACCTAAAACTATTTTCCACTAAGTGAAATCAATAAACAGTGAGTTGTGGTAAAACTAGATTTTCTGGGTTTTCAGTGTTGGAGTTGTGCCTAAGGAACGGTGGATCTGCAATAGCTCAGTCCGTGGACTCAGTAAGTGTGTTTCTTCTTGACTTAAGGTCAAGACAGTCTTACTATTTCTATATTTTAATAATTTAAATGTATGCCCAGCTTGGTCTCACAGAGGATATAAGGCATTTGGGGCCATACTTTTGGCCTGCACAATACTTCCTGACCTACAGTTGTAGGTGAGAATCTGTCTACCTCCCCCACTGCTACAGTTCAAGCCAGAGAGGGCCCACTACTTGAATGTACTAAAAAAAGTGTACTAAAAGAAGAAAAAGGAAAATGAAAAAGGAGACCACTCATGGCAAAGTCACAAAACCACCTTCTTTCCCATGCTAGTGGGATTAACATAGCTCATGATCACAGGAGCTCCTCTTGGCTGCCATTTCCTCACTCCTCCATTTTCTCTCTCCTCATGATTCACTCCTTCAGTCACTTATTTAGTTATTAAATTACTCATTCATTTTTTTACTCCTTCCTTCATTGATTCATGTAATCATTCATTCAATAAATATATGTTTAGTAACCAATCTGTGCCAAACCCAAGGCTAGATCCTGGGAAAAGAAAGACAAGTGAGACACATCCTTGCCCTCTGCAGCTCTCGATCACGTTGGGGAGACCAACAGGAAGCCAACCGTGGTGGGCTTCAAAACAGAATGAAATTGGAGAGGGGGATCCAAGCAAAGGGTCCTGGTGGACAGATGAAGAAGGTGGTTGTGTAAGGCTTTGTGGAGAGAGACCCTTGCCTAACCCTGCAGAACTGCTATATTTAAATGGATACAAAAGTCAGGGCAATGAATGGGGTAACTGACTGTTCCAGACTGGGGAAAGTGCACAGACACAGAGAGTTTAAAGCCGTGGCATAGCTGTGGTATATTAGAAAGCAGGCTATCGGGGGTAAGTTCAGTAGCTGTCAATCCTCCTAGCTATGTTTATGAGAAAGACGTGGTTCAACAATTAGGGTAGGGGACATCCCCCTCTCCCTTCCAGGAAAGGTCTTTAGAGAATGTTAGGATTTATTCACAAATGATATCTCTTAGAGCCAAAGGACACCTCAAGTAATTACTACCTGGTCCTGCCCTGGCTTCAAGTAGGTGTTAGACCTCCTTTGCTAACAAAAAATCCAAAGGCAGGAGGTGGAAGGAGAATAGACCTAGAGCATCTTAACTTCCCGGTGCGGCTGTTAAATCAAACCTGTGATTTGGGAGACTTCAGGGTGAAGTGGACAGAGTATTGTTTTGGATTCTGATTCTAGCTCTGCTGCCTTTCAGCTGTGAGATCTTAGGCAAGCTGTTACATCTAGTTGAACCTCAGATACGTGGTCAAAGAACACAGTTGAAATTATGAACAAATATCCAGGCACATAGGATGTACTCAAGGATCATTCCAGATGTTAAACCCATGACAACAGAAATTGCTGTCTGTTACATCTACTGCTCTTTCCCCAAGATCTGCAATAGATTGGTGTGTAGTAACAGATCAACAGTTATCTGTGGAATGCACGAAAGACTCCCCTCCTCACCTTTCCATGACTGGCACATTCATTCATTGGCACCTCTTTAGCTGTTTATAGCTACTCTCCCATGCTTAATTTCATGTGCATTCTTTTGATTTTGAGGGGTGAGTGTGACCACACCCCAGGAAAGGCTGGTGTTACAGAAAAAGATTCATGATATATTTACTGACAAGGCTCAGACCAGGAGCTGGATGAACCCATTATCAATTCAGAATATTCAACTGCATTTGACTACTTCAAGAAGAAAAATTATGTGAAGCAAAAATCACAATTATCAAGAGAATAAAATTGTGAATTGTGAGCAACCTGGGGGCAAAAACTCAAATTTATTTTGTCTTCAGTTCCTGATACAGCAACTCATAGGCATTAAGAACTGAATGAATATTGAATGGAAGAACAAATCAAGAAATGAATGAGGGAATGAGTGAATATATTAAGCATTAGTTAATAAGAGACGAGGAGAAGGAAGCTGTCATTGAGTGTCCACCATGTATAAAATTCTGTGCTAACTGCTTAAATGTATTCATCAATAAAAAGAAATTTCCCATTTTGATGAGCCAATATTCTCCTCTTTGTTGATGTTTTATCTTTTTCCTTTTATGAATCTGATATGGTTTGGCTCTGTGTCCCCAACCAAATCTCATCTTGTAGCTCCCATAATTTCCACATGTTGTGGCGGGACCCAGTGGAAGATGATTGAATCATGGGGGCAGGTCTTTCCCGTGTTGTTCTTGTGATAGTGAATGGGTCTCACGAGATCTGATGGTTTAAAAATGGGAGTTTCTCTGCACAAGCTCTCTTTCTCTGCCTGCTGCCATCCATGTAAGACATAACTTGCTCCTCCTTTCCTTCTGCCATGATCGTGAGGCTTCCCCAGCCACGTGGAACTCTAAGTCTACTAATTAGACCTCTTTCTTTTGTAAATTGCCCAGTCTCAGGTATGTCTTTATCAGCAGCATGAGAACGGACTAATACAGAGGCATTTACCGAATTCCCTACATTTAAGATGGTTAAGTCTTTTTTCCTTGCTAAAGTTTATGAGTGACAAATGAAAGCAAAAAAACTTTGGATGAACCATCCATGTAACTCAAAAATCTCACTGAAATGACTTAGAAATAAATTTTTTGTTTACTTATTTTGTTATAGCGGAAGGCTAGGATGGAGTAGGCAGTCAAATTATGGCTTAACAGGTTCATGCCAAGTGGGAGGGGAATATACATCCTACAAGACGGGGAAGAAGGAAAAATTTGTCTCCCTCTATCCCATTTTCTTAAAAAGAGTTAGTAAATCAATCAACACAGACTTTCTGAGCTGGAAATACAAAGACATGTTTCTGGCAGTCTGTTCTGAACTCTTCTTTGTTCCTCAAAGTTAAATTCCTTTATACTGTCTATTACCTTTTGTGGATTGATGTTTAATTTAAAAATAATAAATTATTAGCACCTTAACAAATATTATTCATGTATATGGAACCCAAATATATAATTTTATTTCTTGGCCTAATACCTATATTTTCTCATAAAACAAAAACTATTCCCTACCTCAAACTGACTTTGACCAGAGTCTCGTCATTATCCATGACCTGGTTATTTATACTTAATGTCAATAGCACAATGGTGCCTTCATGGTATGGAAACCACTGGTTGGAAAGAAATGTTGAAGAGGTGGCTCACAGCATTCCCACTGGTTAAACTCTGTGACCCCCAGTCTCTTACTCTGTCCACACCTCCCAGGCTTTGGGGAGTTAGCAAAAACAGTGTCTCACGCTCATAATCATGATCTTCCTCCACTTCTCCTTGCTCTTCTGATGCCAGCTCCCATGCACCCTTGGAAAGTCTTGTGACAAAGAAGTGAGTGCTATGACTATCTTGGGAGATATAACATGCCAACAAATAAGCATTTTATTTAAAATTTATATATATATATATATATTTTTTTTTTTTTTTTTTTTTTTTTTTTTTGAGACGGAGTCTTGCTCTGTCGCCCAGGCTGGAGTGGAATGGCCGGATCTCAGGTCACTGGAAGCTCCACCTCCCGGGTTCACGCCATTCTCCTGCCTCAGCCTCCTGAGTAGCTGGGACTATAGGCGCCGCCACCACGCCCGGCTAATTATATTGTATTTTTAGTAGAGACGGGGTTTTACCGTGTTAGCCAGGATGAGTCTCGATCTCCTGACCTCGTAATCCACCCGTCTCGGCCTCCCAAAGTGCTGGGATTACAGGCTTGAGCCACCGCGCCCGGCCTATATATGTGTTTTTATTGTTGTTGTTTATACCGATCACTGACATGTATTACAAATGAAGTTGGGTTGTATAATAATTCTGAAAAGCCGTTTCTGAAATTGTATTTGATTCCTGTATACATGAAACAGGTATAAAATATGAATGTCCTTTCACAGATTAGTGTCCTCATGCCAAAAAGAAATGAAATGTCCATGATCTGGGGAGAGGAGTATGCCAGTATGTACAGGCTTGGTGGGTACCCCAACTGTTCCAGCCTAGATAGGGGTGATAAGCAGACAGTGTCCTAAGAGAAAAGGAAGGAGTAGGAGGAAGGAGGTCAGACCAAATTCAGCTTATCTCATTTAGAAGCAAGCCTTGCTTTGAAAACTGTTTGTCAACCCCTGTCTCCAGGCCCAGACCTCCCCTTCACCTCATAACCCTCACACAAGGGCCATTTGCCTCCTGCCTGCTCACCCAACTCTATCAGAGGCCCCGGAGACAAACCTGCTCATGGCCAGGGATTAGAGGACCTAATTGACATGGGGATTGGCATCGGTAAGGGCACCGGGAGTTTCCTTTGAACAATTAATTATATTTATGCCATTAACTGAAGCCTTGGTTTGTTAGATGAGTGCTGGCTTTGGGTGCAGCCAACTTATCCAGTGAATAATTTTTTAGTATCCACTATTGTGCCACCCACTATGCTAGGGCCTGGAAAGCCAGTGCAGAACCCTAGATGTCTCCTCCATCAAGCTTAGAGTCTATGCAGGGCAGCAGCGTCAAGTAGGGAATGACACAGTGGTCATTTAGGTGGAGTTCCTAAAGTGCAGCAAAGCAAAAGCCCAGCAAGGGGTGAATGTGCATAATAGGTTGGGAGGGATTCCCCAAGGAAGCAGCATCTCATTCCAAATCTCAGTGACAAGTGGGGCTCACCAGATGAAGAGTGAGAAGAACAGTGCTCTAGGGAAAGAAAACGGCACTCATGGGAAGGCCTCAAGCCGGGAAACAAAGCAAGCAAGGGTGACAAAGGGTACCACGAAATTGGACACTCAGGCCTGTCCTCCTCTGTATGTACCTCATGGGGAAACATGCATTTGTGCACAAAAAGCATTCACTCCAATGTTCGTAACAGCAGGGTTGGCAGTATCTCCAAACCGAAAGCTACCTAAATGCCTACCCATAGAAGAGGAAATAAATGCATTGTGGCACATTGACACTGGAAAACTATGCATCAGTGAGAGTGAATGGACCCCAACTATCCACAACAAGATGATGGAGTCTTACAAATGTAACACTGTATACAGGAAAGAAATCAGAGTGGGTGCACTGCATGACTGTGTCTACAGAAGGTATGAAAATAGAGTAGTGCTTCTCCTCTGGAGGGTTCATGACTAAAAGGCTGTTATGAGGGGTTGTCTAGGTTGCTGCCAATATCCTGTTTCTTGAATCTGTATGCTGGTTACATGGGTGTGTTCAGTTTAGGAGAATTCATAAAGCTACACACTTGTGATACATACCCTTTACTTTGTGTAGGTTATACTGCAATTAAAGGTTTAAAAAATGATGTTGGACAGACAGGCAGGGACCTAATAGGTGTGGTCTAGGTTTTGAAGTTCACCCTGCTGGTGCCGCTGACCGGGAACCAGGGACCTTGCTCATCTGAAGGTGTTTCCAGTTTCCATTACCTGCTTGATTACCTGCCTGCGAGCCTCAGGTCCCACACTGCAAGCTGGCCACAGCCTCACAGCTCCACAACCAGAGAAGGCGTCACCTTCTGTCTAGCTGCCTGCTGTCCAGATCCCATGCTCTGGTGGCAGCCAGCAGTTTCTCTCAGTACCTGCCTTCCCAGAAGCACTTCCTCTCAGTACCAGGTATTACACTCCACCTCCGCATCTAAATAAGCAGGATCACTGGGACATGGGGGTCAGGGGGTGTACCTGTTTTCTCCTGCTTCATTTGGCTTAACCTCTAAGATGCAACAGAGCATCTCTCGCTTAAGTTCTTAGTAAGAATATTTTTAAAGCTTATTATCTTATTTGGGTCAATATTTACTCTCTGCATTAGGATTCTTAATTAAGGCTAAGTGCTTATTAGATAACAAAATAATAATCCCATATTGTTTAAGCTACTTTTAGATGGCTATTATGCTACTTGTTGCCACAGGTATTCTATAATAACACACATATTGTCTTTCTTCATAGAGACAGCAGCCACTTCCTCTTAGATCCTCTACCTCCTTGTGCAAGGGGTGGTAGAGTCTCCTGAGGGTGGAGGGAAGCCCAGGCAGGGAGGCAGGACATCTGAGGTCTAACATTCTCTGTAGCACAGTGTCGGACCTTTTCATATTGAAACAATCAAATAAATAAGCTGACAAATGGGTAACTGAAAGAGATAAAAATATACCTGGGTCACTGTAGGCAGTTTTTCTAAACTCTCACGGCTTCAGTTTCCCTAAATGTTAACTTGGAGGGTCACACCGGTTTCATATTTTCCTCATTTCAATCATTTGCTTCCTCCCGTCTTCATTTTTGCCATACATTCACGCCATCCGAAGGACATTAAGTATTTTATATTTAAGCTGATTCCCTTTTTCAAACAAATTCATTTCATAAGAAAGCATTATATCGTTACTCTACATGAAAAATCAGAATCACTTGCTACATAAAGGGACAACTGTCAAATACAATGTAAACAGAACAATGTGATTCTACCCTGTCTAGATCTTGCTTTTTTTCTTCTTTTTCTTTTGTTTGAGACGGAGTTTCTCTCTTGTTGCCCAGCTTGGAGAGCAATGGCATGATCTCGGCTCACCATGTCAATCGCTTGAAGCCTCCACCTCCCGGGTTCAAGCAATTCTCCTGCCTCAGCCTCCCAAGTAGCTGGGATTACAGGCATGTGCTACCACACCCGGCTAATTTTGTGTTTTTAGTAGAGATGGAGTTTCTCCATGTTGGTCAGGCTGGTCTCGAACTCTCGACCTCAGACTTGATCCTGTTTTATGAGAAGGGATGGGCCATCAGCAAGCCCTAAGACCTCATCCTAGATGAGATCAGAAGTTTGAAAAAGGACTGAAAAGAGACTTCCTCATCGTGCCATCCCATTTGGTTCCATGCCTTGCCTATGTACCATCTAAAATCACCCCGAAAAGCCTTGGATGGGCTGTCCCACACTTGAGACACACCCGTCCTATCATCCCCTAGACCTGGTTAGTGAGGAGGAAGGGAAGTAAACACCTGATGAAGAGGGGAATATGTAGAAGTATCTTCCTTTGGCAAAGAAAATAATGGAAGACAAACACCTTGCTTGGCCCACTGTCCCTGCTTTCCTACTTCCCTTCCATGCTCATCGTTTGAATGGGATCAGCAGAGCAAAGCTGTCCATGATAGTGAGAATGAAGAAAGAGAGGGGCTATGGCCCAGGCGTACAATGCTTGCCAGCCTTGCCTGCCCAGGAAGTGGTCCTAGGCCCTCACTCATTGCCTACCCCAGACCCCATCGGGGACCCAACCCAGAGGTCCTCATAGCATCCAGGCAGCCTTTTGCAGCCTCATCCTGTTCCCAAATCAAAACCAGACCCTTTAGGTCTTTGTATTTTGCTGGATTTTAGCTGGATGGTGGGATCTTTGGGGGGTACTGTTCCCAATCTGCATGAAAGTGAGTTGTGAATGATGAATACCATAGATCATCTTGTTTGTGAATGGCACCTTAATATGCTGAAAGTAATATGAAGCCATATATCTTTCCAGGTGAATATATCCAGGTCCTGAAACAGCTTAATAGACCCCCTAACTCCCTTCAGTTATTGCAGAGGGTCATCAAATGGAGTTCACCAAAAGACATTATGGCTTTTGACCAAAACTAAGATTTCCTGTCTCTGATTTCCTGTAATTTCAAAGTTATTTCCTTTTTGTCCTGTAACTTGCAAACCCAAATCCCCAAAGCAAAAGAGGCCCTATACTTTGGCTTCTTCCATAACCCTATAATAAATAATTAATATTTTATGGTTTTATGAGGTTGCTTTGCCCTCAGCAATGATTGCAAAACATTGCACATTCTGTGGATGCTCCTTTAGTTCTCAAGAAAGCCAGCATTGTTAGCCACTTTAACTTTTAATTAAGATGTTCAGAATAAATGAAAAGCCTGTAATAAGTTATGGGCAGCTTATGACTAATATTTCTTGATGCAGGGATTTATTCTTACCTCCATATTAACTCTGGTACATCTGTCTGCTTGTTTAACTCATGATTGCCCTCAGATTGCCAGCCAGTCTATGGGTGCCTTCCAGTTGCTTAAGTCATCGTAGGAAATCATGTCTGCTTTATTCTTAAAAAAATGTATTCTTGCATCTGGCCCCCTTGAAGTCAGAGAATATGAGAAAGAATGTTTTTTCCTTTTCTCTTGTTTCAGTCATTCTCTAAGTCAGTGTTTTCAAGATGTCTTATGTAGAAAATTAGTCCTAGGATGTTGCAAGGTCAAAATACCTCAAAAAGTGGTACATGCTATATCCTCTTCTTGGAGATTCCCAAGGTTTTTTCGTTTTGTTTTGTTTTGTTTTGTTTTGACTCTGTCACCCAGGCTGGGCTGCTGTGGTGTGATCATGGCTCACTGCAGCCTCAAACTCCTGGGCTCAAGTGATCCTTCCACTTAAGCTGCCCAAGTAGTCGGGATTACAGGCATGAGCCAATGCACCTGGCTGATTCCCAAGCTTTTTAAGATTAAAAAATAAAAACACTTTGTGGGTACATAATAGGAGGTGTATATATTTATGGGGTACATGAGATGTTTTGATACAGACATGCAGTGTCAAATAAGCATATCATGAAGAATGGGATATCCATCCCCCCGAGCATTTATCCATTGAGTTGCAAACAATCGAGTTACATTCTAAGTTATTTTAAGATGTACAGTTAAGTTGTTATTGACTGCAATAGCTCTGTTGTGCATCAGATAATAGGTCTTATTCCTTCTTTCTAACTATTTTTTGTACTCATTAACCATTTCCACCTTCTCCCGATCCCCGCCCACTACCCTTCCCAGCCACTGGTAACCATCCTTCTACTCTCTAGGTCCATGAGTTCAATTGTTTAGATTTTTAGATCCAACAAGTAAGAACATGCAATGTTTGGCTTTCTGTCCCTGGCTTATTTCACTTAACAGAGTGATCTCCAGTTCCATGCACGTTCTTGTAAATGACTGGGTATCATTCTTTTTTTTATGGTTGAATAGTACTCCATTGTGTATATGTACCACATTTTCTTTATCCACTAATCTGTTGATAGACACTTAGGTTGTGATATGGTTTGACTGTGTCCCCACCCAAATCTCATCTTGAATTCTCATGTGTTGTGAGAGGACTTAGTAGAAGGTAAATGAATCATGGGGGCAGGTCTTTCCCATTCTGTTCTCGTGACAGTGAATAAGACTCATGAAATCTGATTGTTATAAAAAGGAGAGTCTCCCTGCACAAGCACTCCTCTCCTTGCCTGCTGCCATCCACATAAGTTGTCAGTTGTGATTGTGAGGCTTCCCCAGCCCTATGGAACTGTAAGTCCAATTAGCCTCTTTCTTTTGTAAATTGCCCAGTCTTGGGGATGTCTTTATCAGCAGGGTGAAAACAGACTAATACAGTAAATTGGTACCAGTAGAGTGGAGCATTCCTGAAAAGATACCTGAATATGTGAAAGCAACTTTGAAACTGGGCAACAGACAGAGGTTGGGACAGTTTGGGGAGCTCAGAAGAAGACAGAAAAATGTGGGAAAGTTTGGCACTTCCTAGAGAATTGTTAAATTACTTTGACTAAAAGCCAAATAGCAATATGCACAATTAGGTCCAGGCTGAGGTGGTCTCAGATGGAGATGAGGAACTTGTTAGGAACTAGAGCAAAGGTCACTCTTGTTATGTTTTAGCAAAGAGAGTTGACAGCATTTTGCTCCTGCCCTAAAGATTTGTGGAACTTTGAACTTGAGAGACACGATTTAGGGTATCTGGCAGAAGAAATTTCTAAGGAGCAAGCATTCAAGAGGTGACTTGGGTGCTGTTTAAAGTGTTCAGTTTTATAAGGGAAGCACAGCACAAAAGTTCAGAAAATTTGCATCCTGACAATGTGGTAGAAAAGAAACACTCATTTTCTGAGGTGAAATTCAAGCCTGCTGTAGAAATTTGCATAAGTGATGAGGAGTCCAATGTTAATCTCCAAGACAATAGGGAAAATAACTCCAGGGCATGTCAGAGGTCTTCATGGCAGATGGCAGCCCCTCTCATCACAGGCCTGGAGGCCTAGGAGGAAGAAGTAGTTTCATGGGCCAGGCCAAGGGTTCCTGTGATGTGTGCAGCCTGGGGACTTGGTGCCCTGCATCTCAGCCACTCCAGTCATTGCTGAAAGGGGTCAACACAGAGCTCAGGCCATGCCTTCAGAGGGTGCAAGCCTCAAGACTTGGCAGCTTCCATGTGGTATTGAGCCTACCAGTGCACAGAAGTCAAGAATGGAGGTTTTGGAACTTTTGCCTAGATTTCAGAGGATGTATGGAAACACCTGGATGCCCAGGCAGAAGTTTGCATCAGGGGTGGGGATCTCATGGAGAACCTCTGTTAGGACAGTAGAAAGGGAAATGTGGGATCAGAGCCCCCACACAGAGTCCCTACTGGGGCACTGCCTAGTGAAGCTTTGAGAAGAGGGCCACCGTCCTCCAGCGCCAGAATGGTGGATCCACTGACAGCTTTCACCGTGCACATGGAAAAGCCACAGACACTCAACACCAGCCCATGAAAGCAGCCAGGAGGAGGGCTATACTCTGCAAAGCCACAGGGGTGGAATTGCCTAAGACCACGGGAACCCACCTTGCATCAGCGTGACCTGGGTATGAGACATGGAGTCAAAAGAGATAATTTTTGGACCTTTAAGATTCGACCGACCTGCTGGATTTAGGACTTGCATGGGGCCTATAGTCCCTTTCTTTTGGCCAATTCCTCCCATTTGGAATGAGTATTTACACAATGCCTTTACCCCTCATTGTATCTAGGAAGAAACTAACTTGCTTTTGATTTTACAGGGTCATAGGCAGAAGGAACTTGCCTTGTCTCAGATGAGACTTTGAACTGTGGACTTTTGAGTTAACGCTGAAATGAGTTAAGACTTTGGGGGACTGCTGGGAAGTCATGATTGGTTTTGAAATGTGAGGACATGAGATTTGGGAGGGGTCAGGGGCAGAATGACATGGTTTGGTTCTATGTCTCCTGTGTCCCCATCCAAATGTCATCTTGAATTTACTCCCATAGTTCCCATGTAATATGGGAGAGACCCAGAGGGAGAAAATTGACTAATGGGGGCAATTTTCCCCATATTGTTCTTGTGGTAGTGAATAAGTCTCATGAGATCTGATGGTTTGATAAGGAGAAACTGGTTTTGCTTGGCTCTCATTCTCTCTCTTGCCACCGCCATGTGAGATGTGTCTTTCACCTTCCACCATGATTGTGAGGCCTGCCCAGCCACGTGAAACTGTAAGTCCAATAAACCTCTTTCTTTTGTAAATCGTCCAGTCTTGGATATGCCTTTATCAGCAGCATGAAAATGGACTAATACAGGTTGCTTCCAAATCTTAGCTACCATAAACAGTGCTGGAACAAATATAGGAGTGCAGATATATATATATATTTGAGTTCCTGGTTATTAATCCCTTGTCAGAGGGGTAGTTTGCAAATATTTTTCTCCTATTCTGTGGGCTGTCACTTCACTTTTTTCATTGTATCCTTTGCTGTGCAAAATGTTTTTTTTTTTTTTTTAACTTTTTTAAAACTTTTTTAACTTGATGTGATCCCATTTGTCCATTTTTGCTTTGGTTTTCTGTGCTTATGGGGTATTGTTCGAGAAATTTTTGCCTAGACCAAAGTCCTGGAGATTTTCCCCAATGTTTTCTTATAGTAGTTTCATGGTTTAAGGTCTTAGATTTAAGTCTTTAACCAATTTTTATTTGATTTTTGTATATGGTGGGAGAAAGTGATCTAGTTTCATTCTTCTGCCTGTGGTTATCCAGTTTCTCCCAGCACCATTTATTGAAGAGGCTGTCTTTCCCCCAATGTATGTTCATGGCACCTTTGTCAAAAATGAGTTCACTGTGGTGTGTGGATTTGTTTCTGGGTTCTCTATTCTGTTCCATTGGTCTATGCCTGTTTTTATGTTAGTACTATGCTGTTTTGATTACTATAGCTCTGTAGTATAATTTTAATTCAGGTAATGTGATTCCTCTAGTTTTCTTTTTTTGTTTAGGATAGCGTTGCTATTCTGAGTTGTTTGTAGTTCCATATACATTTCAGAATTGTTTTTTCTATTTCTGTGAAGAATGCCATTGGTATTTTGATAGGGACTGCTTTCAATCTGTATATTGCTTTGGGTAGTATGGACATTTTAACAACATTAATTCTTCCAATCCATGAACATGGAACTTTTTTTATTTTTGGGTGTCCTCTTCTATTTCTTTTATGTATTTTATAGTTTTTGTTGTAGATATCTTTTACTTCTTTGGTTAATGGCTAGGTATTTTATGTGTGGGTATTGTAAATGGGATTGTTTTTCATTTTTTATTCTTTCACATTATTCACTGTTGGCATGTAGAAATGCTACTGATTTTTGTATGTTGATTTTGCAACTTCACTGAATTTATTTTTTAGTTCTAGTAGATTTTTGGTGTAATATTTAGGTCTTCCCGAATATAAGATCATATAATCTGTAAACAAGAATAATTTAACTTCTTCCTTCCAATTTGGATACCCTTAATATCTTTCTGTTGTCTGATTGCTGTAGCCAGGACTTCCAGTACTATATTCCAGTACTATATTCCAGTACTATAACAGTGGTGACAATGAGCATCCTTTGTTGTGTTCCAGATCTTAGAGGAAAGGCTTTTGTCTCTTCCCCATTGAGTATGATACTAGCAGTATGTCTGTCATATATGGCTTTTTATTATGTTGAGGTGTGTTCCTTCTATCTCCAGTTTTTTGAGAGTTTTTATCATAAAGGGACATTGAATTATATCAAATGCTTTTTCGGCATCAATTAATAATATGGTTTTTGTCCTTCATTCTGTTGATATGCTGTATCACGTTGACTGATTTGTTGTATGTTAAGCCAGCTTTGCATCCTGGGGATAAATCCCACCTGGTCATGATGAATGATCTTTCTAATGTATTGTCAAATTCAGTTTGCTAGTATTTTGTTGAGAATTGTTGCATCAATATGTATCACATATATTGACCTGTAACTTTCTTTTTTTATGTGTCTTTGTTAAGTTTTGTTTGTATCAGGGTAATACTGGCCTCATACAGTGAGTTTGGAAGTATTCCCTCCTCTATTTTTTGAAATAGTTTGAGAAGGATTGGTATCAGTTTTTCTTCAAATGTTTGGTTGAATTCAGCAGTGAAACCATCAGCTCCTGTGCTTTTCTTTATTGGGAGACTTTTTAGTTACAGCTTCAATCTCGTTACTTGTTCTTACTTGTTAGTCTGTTCAGGTTTTGGATTTCCTCCTGTTTCAATCTTGGTAGGTTGTATGTATCTAGGAATTTGTCCATTTCCAATTTATTGGCATATAATTGCTTATAGAAGCCACTGATGATCCTTTGAATTTCTGAAGTATCAGTTGTATTGTCACCTTTTTAGTTTATGATTTTATTTATTTGGATCTTCTCTTTTTTTCTTAGTTATTCTAGCTAAAGATTTGTCAACTTCGTTTAACTTTTCAAAAAACCAACTTTTTGTTTAATTGATCTTTTCTATTTTTTATTTCAATTTCATTTATTTCTGCTCTGATCTTTATTATTTCTTTTCTTCTGCTAATTTTGGGTTTGGTTTGCTCTTGCTTTTCTCCAAGCTTTTTAAAGGGTCTGAGAATCCTGGTAGGTGAAGAAAATTGTTTAACATTGTGTAGTTATATTTTACTGAACTTGCTTACCACACTTCAGGGTATATTTGGCAGTTGTGTTCACTAGTTATTTCTAGAACTGAATTTAAACAGGAGAGTGATATAGTTTGGCTCTGTGTCCCCATCCAAATCTCATGTCAAATTGTAATTCCCAGTGGTAGAGGAGGGGCCTGTTGGGATGTGATTGAATCATGGGGGCGGACTTCCCCCTTGCTGTCTCATGATGGGGGCGGACTTCCCCCTTGCTGTCTCATGATAGAGTCCTCACAGGATCTAGTTCTTTGAAAGTGTGTGGCACCTTCCCCTCCTCTCTCTCTGCTGCTCTGGTCATGTGAAGGCTGTGCCTGCTTCCCCTATGCCTTTCCACCATAATTGTAAGTTTCCTGAGGCCTTCCCTCACAGCCTGCAGAGCTGTGAGCCCATTAAACTTCTTTTCTTAATAAATTACCCAGTCTTAGGTATGTCTTTATAGCAGTGTAAGTAAGGACTAATACAGGGAGCATGGTTTTAATACATGGCCCCCAATTCTTTGACACTCCTCCTTTCAAGAGTTGGGGTCTATGTCTGCTCTTCTTGAATCAGGGTGGGTTTATGACTACTTTAACCTATAAAGTCCCACAGAAGTGCTCTGTGCCTGGATACACATGCCCACATAGCTTCTGCCACATTGTGTTTGGAGTCCCAAGCCACTATATAACTATGATGCCACTGGATGTCTAACTATCCCGAGACTACCAAAATCATGAGACCACATTTATGTGTAGTGATCAGCAGCTAAGCCCAGCCACCGCCTCCAGCCATCTCTTCCACTGTGTCAGCATGTAAGTGAAATCATCTTGGATCTTCCAGACCCAAATTATGCTCCAACTGAATACCACCACCAAAAGACCTCCATGGCTACCATGTAGAATAGAAGGATCACTCAGCTGAGCCCTGCTTGAATTCCTGACACACAAAATCATAAAAAATAATAAAACAATTGTTTAAACCTCTAAGTTTGGTGTTAGTTTTTTGCATAGGAATAGATATATCAGGATAGGGGTGTTTAAATTATTATTTGTGGAAGAGAAACCTGAGTGTCTCCTCTGAGACATTCCAAAGCTAGAAAGACCAGGACCCACTAGGGAAAGCTTAGAGTCTAGGGATACCAACAGATCAGCACTTCAATTCAATTTGATAAGCAAGTCATCAGTTTAGCATTAAGCAAAAATGTGAACAGAGGGAGAACAAGTTGGAAACAAGAACATTTTTGGACTGTCATACCTTACCTTTCCTGCCTGATATATGGAGGTGCTAGGCTGAGACAGAGCCACTGCCTTGCTGCATGAACCTAAATCTTCTGATGTAGACATCAAGGAACCAACCACATTTTCCTACCACAAGGGGCTTGGTCTCTCTCTAAGATATAATCATGGATTGGATGGAACATGGAGAAGATACTGATGTCTTTATGTCCATGGGGAGGAAATAAGTGATAGTGATAGTAAATTAATTTCTGTAAGGGTCAGATTAGCTACGACTGATCACTGGATATCATAAACCCAAATTGCTTGATTCATTTCCTTTATGATTCTGCCCTCCACAATGGTACTCTCAATGGTACTCCAATGAGTCAGTGGTTCCTTCCTTTATACCTGTAACTACTCTCTCAGTTTCTTTATCTAGGTTCTTCCCTCTGTTTATGTTATGTCAAATAATATATTAATCAGGAATGATCTCCTCCCTTGGCAGGCTCTGAGACCTTCCTATTTATTGCATTCCCAGACTGCTGTCCCAGTGAGCCTAGACACATATCACTTGATGCTGGAGTATGATATGGATGAAAAGATTAAGGATGAGGGAGAAAATGTGCTATTCTCACATATACCCCACAGACGCATGTTGAAATGGCTGATGCTTATGTGCAAACACTCTTTTATCCAATTAGTCATTAGCACTTGACAGCGATACTTTCTATGTATATTACTAATCCAACACATCCTCTCAATCGCTGCTCTATTTCCGACACTCATCATTCTCTTATATAATATTTGCCTTCTGACTCATCTTCTTTTTTCCAATTTCTCCCCAGCTGTTGTCTGAGGAGTTTTTCTGAAGCAAAAATCTGACATATTGCCCTCCTGTGCAGGATTCTTCCCATTGCATACAGGGCAAAGTCAAAATTTTATAATGTTACTATACTGGCCATAGTCCAATGAAAAAGAAACTATTCCAGCCATTTTAAATAAGTGGAATTCAATAGAGGGAACTGGTTACATAGCTAATGAAAGATGATAAGGCAATGCAGACATTAACAAGGAGGAGGTAGGAGCTGCCATCATTGAGGTGGGGACTCTATTAGGACCTTCAGCCACAAAAATAGATGATGTAGCTGCTGCCAGAGAGATCCCCTAAGGCAGAGCAATACCCTGGCTTCTGTCTTGCTTTCACCCTCCAGTTTTCTGCCTGAGTCTTCCGCTGTTCAAACTTCCTAGGAAGTCGGTTAGCAAAGAATCTTACTCAGTAGTTCTCTGAGGAGCAGAGAAAGGATGGAAATGGAACTGAAGGCAAAGAGAAAAGTGACCAACACAATGATGTATAAAGACCTTCAAGGCCTTAACCCTACTGATATCTCATTTCCATGTTTCACCATTCCTTCAACTTCTCCTTTCCCCCTAGTGATATGAACTACTCAGAACTCCCCAAATGCATCATTCTCTTTCGTAGTTTCATAGGTGAATCGGCACATGCTTTTCCTTTCATCTATAATGTCCATCCCTCCAAATGATTAGAGAACTTAAACTTACCTTTCAAAACCCAGCTCACTGTCTTGTATGTTAAAGTTTTCTTAGAACTCTCCAGAATAGAGCTGATCAGTCCTTCATGTGTTCCACCCCTGCATCCTGTTTCCTTACAATATTCAAGCAGACCTCATAGACATCTACAGAACTCTCCACCCCAAATCAACAGAATATACATTCTTATCAGCACCATATCACACTTATTCTAAAATTGACCACAAAATTGGAAGTAAAGCACTCCCCAGCAAATGTAAAAGTACAGAAATCACAACAAACTGTCTCTCAGACCACAGTGCAATCAAATTAGAACTCAGGATTAAGAAACTCACCCAATACTGCACAACTACATGGAAACTGAACAACTTGCTCCTGAATGACTACTGGGTATACAAAAAAATGAAGGCAGAAATAAAGATATTCTTTGAAACCAATGAGAATAAAGACACAACATACCAGAATCTCTGGGACACATTTAAAGCAGTGTGTAGAGGAAAATTTATAGCACTAAATGCCCAAAAGAGAAAGCAGGAAAGATCTAAACTTGACACCCTAACGTCACAATCAAAAGAACTAGAGAAGCAAGAGCAAGCAAATTCAAAAGCTAGCAGAAGGCAAGAAATAACTAAGATCAGAGCAGAACTGAAAGGGATAGAGACACAAAAACCCTTCAAAAAATCAATGAATCCAGGAGCTGGTTTTTTGAAAAGATCAACAAAATTGATAGATCGCTAGCAAGACTAATAAAGAAGAAAATATAGAAGAATTAAATAGATGCAATAAAAGATGATAAAGGGGATAGCACCACCAATCCCACAGAAATACAAACTACCATCAGAGAATACTATAAATACCTCTACACAAATAAACTAGAAAATCTAGAAGAAATGGATAAATTCCTGGACGCATACACTCTCCCAAGACTAAACCAGGAAGAAGCTGAATCTCTGAATAGACCAAAAACAGGCTCTGAAATTGAGGCAATAATTAATAGCCTACCAATCAAAAAAAGTCCAGGACCAGACAGATTCACAACTGAATTCTACCAAAGGTACAAAGAGGTGCTGGTACCATTCCTTCTGAAACTATTCCAATCAATAGGAAAAGACTCATTTTATGAAGCTAACATCATCCTGATACCAAAACCTGGCAGAGACAAAACAAAAAAAGAGAATTTTAGACCAATATCCCTGATGAACATCGATGTGAAAATCCTCAACATAATACTGGCAAACTGAATCCAGCAGCACATAAAAAAGCTTATCCACCATGATCCAGTTGGCTTCATCCCTGGAATGCAAGGCTGGTTCAACATACGCAAATCAACAAATGTAATCAATCACATAAATGGAACCAGTGACAAAAACTACATGATTATCTCAATAGATGCAGAAAAGGCCTTTGACAAAATTCAACAGCCCTTCATGCTAAAAACTCTCAGTAAACCAGATAATGATGGAACGTATTTCAAAATTATAAGAGTTATGTATGACAAACCTACAGCCAATATCATACTGAATGGGCCAAAACTGGAAGCATTCCCTTTGAAAACTGGCACAAGACAAGGATGCCCTCTCTCATCACTCCTATTCAACATAGTGTTGGAAGTTCTGGCCAGGGCAATCAGGCAAGAGAAAGAAAGAAATGGTGTTCAATTAGGAAATGAGGAAGTCAAATTGTCCCTGTTTGCAGATGACATGATTGTATATTTAGAAAACTCCATCTTCTCAACCCCAAATCTCCTTAAGCGGATAAGTAACTTCAGCAAAGTCTCAGGATACAAAATCAATGTGCAAAAGTCACAGGCATTCCTATACACCCTTAACAGACAAACAGAGAGCCAAATCGTGAGTGAATTCCCATTCACAATTGCTAGAAAGAGAACAAAATACCTAGGAATCCAACTTTTAAGGGATGTGAAGGACCTCTTCAAGGACAACTACAAACCACTGCTCAATGAAATAAAAGAGGACACAAACAAATGGAAGAATATTCCATGTTCATGGATAAGAAGAATCAATATCATGAAAATGGCCATACTGCCCAAAGTAATTTATAGATTCAATGCCATCCCCAACAAGCTACCAATGACTTTCTTCACAGAATTGGAAAAAACTACTTTAAGGTTCATATGGAACCAAGAAAGAGCCCACATTGCCAAGACAATACTAAGCCAAAAGAACAAAGCTGGAGGCATCACGCTACCTGGCATCAAACCATACTACAAGGCTACAGTAACCAAAACATCATGGTACTGGTACCAAAACAGATATACATACCAATGGAATGGAACAGAGGCCTCAGAAATAGTGCTGCACATCTACAACCATCTGATCTTTGACAAACCTGACAATAACAAGAAAGGGGGAAAGGATTCCCTATTTAATAAATAGTGCTCGGAAAACTGGGTAGCCATATGCAGAAAGCTGAAACTGGATCCCTTCCTTACACCTTATACAAAAATTAATTCAAAATGATTAAAGACTTAAATGTTAGACCTAAAACCATAAAAACCCTGGAATAAAACCTAGGCAATACCATTTGGGACATAGGCATGGACAAGGACTTCATGTCTAAAACATCAAAAGCAATGGCAACAAAGGCCAAAATAGACAAATGAGATCTAACTAAACTAAACAGCTTCTGCATAGCAAAAGAAACTACCATCAGAGTGAACAGGCAACCTACAGAATGGGAGAAAATGTTTGCAATCTACTCATCTGACAATGTGCTAATATCCAGAATGTACAAAGAACTCAAACAAATTTACAAGAAAAAAACAAACAACCCCATCAAAAAGTGGGCAAAGGATATCAACAGAGATATCTCAAAAGAAGACATCTATGCAGCCAACAGACACGTGAAACAATGCTCATCATCACTGATCATCAGAGAAATGCAAATCAAAACCACAATGAGATACCATCTCACGCCAGTTAGAATGGCGATCATTAAAAAGTCAGGAAGCAACAGGTGCTGGAGAGGATGCGGAGAAATAGAAACACTTTTACACTGTTGGTGGGAGTGTAAATTGGCTCAACCATTGTGGGAGACAGTGTGGCAATTCCTCAAGGACCCAGAACTAAAGTTACCATTTGACTCAGCCATCCCATTAGTGGGTATATACCCAAAGGATTATAAATCATGATATTATAAAGACAAATGCACATGTATATTTATTTTGGCACCATTCACAATAGCAAAGACTTGGAACCAACCCACATGTCCATCAATGATAGACTGGATTAAGAAAATGTGGCACATATACACCATGGAATACTATGCAACCATAAAAACGGATGAGTTCATGTCCTTTGCAGGGACCTGGGTGAAGCTGGAAACTATCATTCTCAGCAAACTATTACAAGGACAGAAAACCAAATGCCGCATGTTCTCACTCACAGGTGGGAATTGAACAATGAAATCAGTTGGTCATAGGGTGGGGAACATCACACACTGGGGCTTGTCATGGTGTAAAGGGCTGGGGGAGGGATAGCATTAGGAGAAACACCTAATGTAAATGATGAATTGATAGGTGCAGCAAACCAACATGGCACATGTACACCTATGTATCAAACCTGCACATTGTGCATATGTACCCTAGAAGTTAAAGTATAATAATAATAATAATAAAAAGAAATATGACTCAGAAATTTGTCAGGTAGAGAGAAGAAAATGACCTAGGATTAAACCACTAAATGCCCTTTTGTAGTCTACTGCAGTGGTAAGTTCTTGGCCTGTCTGTGATTACCCTGACGTTTCAGCACTAGTCACATAGTTCTCTTTTGCTTTTGGGTTCCAAGGCTTAGAACTGTGCAATCAGTTGCATGTTAGGTTTTACAGTAATTAGGAAGATCATTGGTTAAAATCTTGAATCTGCAATTCCTAGCTATGTGGCCTTGAGCAAGTTACAGTCTCTGATCCTGTTTCCTCACTGGTAAAGTGAATATGATATTGTATCTTAGGCCTGTCATAAGGGCTTAATGAATTAAAAGATAAAGCACATAGTATAAGACAGTCACTTATGAAAGGTCATTGTCCCATTTCTCTGTCCTCTCTTCACTCAACTCACTACTTAGGCATGAGTTTTCCTTGAAGTCTATGAATAAGAACACTTTGCTGGACCAAGGAAAGTCACATTTGGGGTAGGTGGGATTTGGAGGAAGATGGGAGGTGAAGGGAATTTTAGGGTCGGTGCTGGTCACATTTGCCTTCTCTGTACTGCCTTTTCTTGTTAGGTTCTCTTAGGGTCAGATTACTCTATTTGTCACAGGAGGAATGGGCTGCACAGCCTGGGCTGCGCCTGTGGACAACTCTATTGGTCTGCAGGATTGTGTGTGCCTCTATTACAGAATTCTAGGAACAACCCTTCAGAAGGAGCCTCAAAGCCGTTTCTCACTTGCCACACTTTGTGGGTAGGGGAGGGAAACTTTCCCTTTATAACGCTTTTGTACTCTGAATTTCATTTTGACTGATTTAGGCAATCCCTGCCTCATAGGGAAGTCTAGATCACAGGTTTTATTTGGTTTCTTGGGTTTTTCTGACCTCTGTTCCTTTCCAACAGCACATCAAATTATCCCTCCCCTTTCTCCCTCCCCATCTGGGTTGTCTCGGTGTGAGACAAAAAGGGATGGGAAATTCCATTATTGACACCTCCTCCTTTCTGAGCAGCCCTGGCTTAATAAATTTCTCATTAAACTATGGGGAGGAGCCTCTCACCTGGTCCACAGCATCACCCGGCCTCACACTCGGGATTATACAAGCTCCCTGCTACTGTGGAACATGTTCAGGGTTTATCACCCTCCAAGTTCCCTTCTCCATGGCTGTTCAACCTCTCTAGGCATTACCCCTCCCCTCTTGGTTTCTCCTGTCCTCTCATCAGTTATTCTGCATCCTTCCAGGCTTGCTAATTTCTGTCTCCTCTCTCCAGCCCCATCAGTGACCTAGATTTAAAAAAAAAAAAAAAAAAAAAAAAAGACATATTTTTAAGCCACTCTCCTATCTGCAATTTGCATGTCCTGTGTCAAATGCTTCAAGTTGCTCTGAGTTAATTTGCTCAGAGCATTGGAAAAGGTGCAGAGCCTGGATTCAAGTCCTGGCTCATCCCATAGCATCTGGGAAGCATTTGTGAGATGCCATTTACTAAACCTGTCTTTGCAAGAAGTTGCATTACAACCATGCCTCAATGCTGGATCTGTAAATTGCAAAATCCCACACGACTTAGGCTAAATACACAACAGATAAAGTCACTTTTGGAGGAAGAACCCACTTTTAAGAGAAGAAGGATAGAAGGTATAACCAGTCATGCTAGCGACTTCTATAAAGTCCCTGGAATGGATGTCAGCAGAAACATCCTCACAAACGGAGGCTCCTCACCCGTTATGCCTGGCCCTGGCAAGCTCCCTCCCACCCCTGGTCCCACAGTGGGAATATTTGGGAAAACTCTTTTCCTCTTGGACTCATTTTAAATTACATTCTGGCAGCAGTTAGATAAATTCTATCTGCCTTCTGAGCCCCAGGCCCTCCTGAGATCACTATTTATAATTGAAGAAAGAACAGAAACCAAAACTTGATTCAGGCAGTTTGGGTTTATGTGCTTTGGCAATTTACCTATGTGAATCCCCAGAGGACAGAGGATAAAGTTACCTAGGAGTGAAAAATAAGGAGAGGTCCTTACAGTGAAGGTTGTGCCTTACACTAAATAAAAATAACAATTCACCTTTGACACAAGTGCTTTTTGTACACAAGGGGTCAAGTTAAATAACTTTGAATCTATGTCTAGCCATCACATAAGCATCCAGCCGAGTCACTGGTGCAGTAATGCTTTGTGCAGTGCTTGTCCATGCTCGGCCAGAGCACCGTTAGTAAGACTGGTGTTAATGACTTCAGGGCTCTGAATGTGATTTCCACATGGGTCAGGCTCTGCCCTGGCTACAAACTATATGCAAGAATTAGTATTTCCCAAAGCTCCAGGGTTGGCTCTTGGTTTTCTTATTTTATACCCTCTCCTTCTAAGAGTTTGTCTGCCTCATGACTTTAATTATCACTCCAGTTTGGAGAGCCTTCCATTGCTAGTCTGTCTGTGGAGCATGAGTTCTGAGGCCCAGGTCAAGTATTCAGCCTACATTTCCAGTGTCTCCACTACCCAAGCACATAAGTCCCGTTACCATCAAAAACTGTTTCCCTCTGAACTTTCGTAAGAGGCACCTTTAAAGATGGAGGCCACCCTTACATTAAGAAGATCCATGCAATAAGTAATCCTATTCCAATGTTATTCACAGAAAAACAAAATTAATCCTTTTTCCTTCAGTAAGTGACCCCAAAGTTAAGTACTTTTCATTCCTATAGCCTTTTGCAGCTTGTAAGTGGCTCCTATGTTAGATCTGTAACCATTTTTGCCTGTTTCATCTCCTGTTTTAGACTGTGTGAGCTTTTTCAGTGCATGGACTGTGTTGTTTATTTTTTGTATGCTCTATAGAACATTAAAGAATGATTGCAATAGATGCTCAAAAACACTTTCTGAAAGAACAAATAAGAGATTGAACAAGTGGACAAATGAGATATTCTCTTAAGGGAACCTCAGTTTTCAGTTCTCTGGCCTTTAATGACTATAGTGGGTCTTGTGGTATTTCAAAAGCATGCTTTCTCTGAAAATCTGTTTCTCATATTTTCTAAGAAGTCTATGTATAGCTAGTAAGTGTCTCCTAATGCTGGTAGCTGCATTTAAAAGATGAGATGGTTTTGGCTTTTGAATCTCAAAGGTTTAGAAAATCAAATCTATAAATACTAATGCCTTTTTTTTCCCCTCATTCAAAGGACAGAAGAGTGGGGAAATCCCCTGGAAAATGCACATTCCAGTAGAAGTCTTCAGGTTGGGGTAGGATAAGAGTGCCTTACCATTATAAAATTTGATACATATCATTGAAATTTGAGCTCCAACTTTGTGAGAACCATATTGTGAAGTTAATCAGGAAATGTTGCAATTCTACAAGGGAATCTTCTTGAGATCTGAAATTCATCTAGATCTCTAAGAATTCTGAATTCAAGGTTACAAGGTAAATTTTGTTATTTTTTTCCTCTTCAAAAGAAATGCAGACACTTCATGTGTGGAATAAAGAAACCAGCATTTTTAACAGAAAAAGAAATGATAAGATGCCCTACTACTGAAGTGAGACTTGGTGACTCCAATATCCTTCATCCTTTTCACCTTACAAATTCTGCATAGTGTGTGAGTTCATTGCCAAGATCCACTGGAGATTCCAGTCATAGAAAGAAACCAACTTCCTTTAGTCCCCAGTGATTAGAAGGACTATATCTATTCAAGTGATCGTATATTATGTCATATTGTTTACATGCTATAACCACTCTAGTCAATCCCAGCACCGTTAAAATAAAATTCACACTCCTTGATGTGGGTTTTAAAGTCTTACATCATGTCCCTCACTGGCTTTTCCTATCTCATCTTTTGCCACTGTCTCCATCACTCTCCATGTTCCATCCAGAGTAGCTCTCTGTTGATTCTTTGCAAATACAAAGATCACACCTCACCTCACTCATGTACTTTTCATTTTCCATTTACTATATTCCATATTCTCACACATCATTGCATAGCTGATTAATTCTTATGTCTTACCTTAATACTTACTGGAAAGTAATGTTTCATAGTCACTGTCTGTCATCGCACTGTGCTTCATTTTTTCTTAAAGCTTTCTTCCCTGATTAGAGTTTATATATCATCATATGCCTTCTGCTTGTTTATTTACTTATCTATGTGCTTATTGTCTGTCTTGCTCTACCAGAATATAAGTTCTTTAGATCTTCAAAAGGATGGGCTTTGCCAGTCTTTTCTAGAAGAGAACTTGGCATAATGTATGTGTGTACTCTTAGAATATAAGAATCCAGAAGAAAAAGTAGCTTCCAACCTGGCAATAAGAAAAAACTGGATAATTTACAAAATCAAATTTTCCATGAACTCATCATAGATCTTATGTCAACAAAATGAACTAAATTACAAAAACTGAAAAATGTCTTCAAGAGGAGATGAGGCACACAAATGTTTCTAACTTCGTCAGAGAATGAGAGGGAGAGAAATGCCCTCTGTTAAAGCAGATGGAAAGCAAACAGCTAAAAAATGTAATAAATTCTTCAAGGACAATGTGGGCTAGAGTGACAATTTAGAATAACTGAAAACCCTCAGACACGAGAGGCAATATTCACTCACAAGCAATATTTTTATGAGCCTTCACTGGGTGCTCCCAACAAAGATTGACAAGAGGACCTCCTTGCATGGTGCAGGAGTACAGGAAGTACTGTGAGGTGGGGAGACAGGTATGAAGCACCATACACTTCCCTGAACCCTTTTCTCACATGAAGCAAAGACTTAAGCCAATGGAGGAGGGGTAGAAATGTTCTCTTGCAGGGTTCAAGCAAAATCTGAAAAAAGAGTGGAAGAAATGCTGTCTTCCATTGGTGGAGGTGTAGAAAATGTTCTTTGTTCCAGGATCCTGTATGCATACAGAGCAGAGTAAGCTTTCACTTGAAAAGGGGCAGAAAATCATCTCTTGTCCAAAGCCCCACACATGCAATAAATAGTTTAAATGCCCTGGATGGCCACCCCCGAAGCCCAGATGTGTACGGCCTATATGAAACTAAGACTGGACCAGAAGAACCAAGAATCTTTCTGTGCCCACAATTAGCTTAGCGCTGAGAAACAAACAATAGCAGTCTATTCCTGTGGAAGAGGGAAGAGCATGGTGTGTATGTGCAGAGACTGAAAAGCTGAGGGTGATGCAAAAACATTGAGAAGCATCTTCCCATACTCCAGATCCCATTGCAAGCACATATTAAGGGTAGCCCACTTTGTGGTCAGTTTGCAACAATGAAACACAAATTCAAATCAATTGCTATCTAGATTGACTCAACTTCCCTATTCAACCCCATTTCCCAACACCAATGGCCTGATACTAAAATAATCATTATTATTTCTAGGCAAAAATATTTTTTGCTTCTGCCTCTGCTGTCTTCTTACGTGTAATGTCTGGAATGTAATAAAAATTGGGAAATTTACATACAAGCAAGGAAAAAAATAGGAAAAGCCAACACGATCCCATCATCAAGAGACATGGATACACTTTGAAATAAAGCAAAGGTTGGAACTATCAGACAGGGACTTTGAAATAACTATTACAATGTATGTCAAAGGATCTGGTGAAAAATATGAATGACATGCATGAACAAATGGGGAAATTCAGCAGAGAAGTGAAGAACTAAAGAAGGCATCAAACACAAAATATCAGAAATGAAGAATTTCTGTGATGGGCTTGGAGAAGACAGAACACACATGAGGAAAGATATCTTGAAAATAAGCCAATATAAGTTATTCAAATGGTAACAATGAGGGAAAAGAAGAGACAGACAAAAAACAAACAGAGCTTCCAAGAACTGTGGTCCAACATATGGGTCACTGGAGACCCAGAAGGAAAAGATGGAGAAAACAAATGAAATAGGTATATGTGTGTATGTGTGTGTGTGTGTGTGTGTGTGTGTGTGTGTGTGTGTGTATATATATATTTGAAGAGATAATTGCTGAGAGTTTTCTCCTAATGAAAGAAAACAAACCACAAATTTAAGCAGTTCAGAGAATCCCAAGCCTGTATGTGCACACACATACACAAACACACACAGAATTCACACACTGATTATAATAAAACTGTTCAATATCAAAGTCAAAATGAAAAATCTTCAAGGTATACAAAGATAAAGACAACACTACAAATAGGGCAACAAATAATGACAGCAGACATGTAGTTGAAACTATACAAACCAGAAGACAATGGTGTGACATCTTTAAAGCCAAGCTGTCAACTCAGAATTTTATACTCAGTGAAAATATTTTTACAAAAAGAAAGAGAAATAAATATTTTTGTTCAGACAAACAAAAGCTGAAATAATTTACTGCCAACTAACCTTCACTACAAGAAATACTAAATGAGAGAAAATATGATACTAAAAAGAAATTTGGTTCTAGACAAAGAAATGAAATACAATGGAAATCATAAAAATAAGGGAAAACACAAAAAGACATTTTCTCTTATTTTTAATTGCTTTAAAGGGTAATTGCAGATATATAAAATGATGTTTGTCATCATTACTTAATCAAGTTACAATGAGACACCATTTCACAGCTATCAGGGTGGCTAGAATCAAAAGGTTAGATAATAATACGTGTTGGACAGGATGTGGAAAAATCACAATATTTGTACATTGCTGGTGGGAATGTAAAATGGTATAGCTGCTCAGGCATACTGCCTAGCAGTTATTTACAAAATTAAATAGAGAGTTACCATAAGACACAGCAATTTCATTTCTAGGTATATACTCAAGAGAAATAAACAAATATGCCCACATAAAAACACACAAACATTCATAATAGCATTATCCATAAGAGCCAAATGTTGGAAGCCAGTCCAAATGTCCAAAGACTAACAAATGAGTAAACAAATAGGTATATGCACACAAGAAAGTATTATTCAGTAACAAAAGGAATAAAATACTGATGCACACTACAACATGAATGCACTAGCATTACGAAACCAGCATAAACTTGCCAAGAATATTGTAAGAAAGGAAAATCACTGTCCAATCTCTTTCATAAACCTAC
This sequence comes from Macaca thibetana thibetana, assembly GCF_024542745.1. Lineage (NCBI taxonomy): Eukaryota > Metazoa > Chordata > Mammalia > Primates > Cercopithecidae > Macaca > Macaca thibetana. Next base: position 115,839,946 of record NC_065589.1, read on the forward strand.
CTACAAAAATCCTCAACAAAATATTAACAAATCAAACCCAGAGAAACATAGAAAGATAATACAACATGGACAAATGGGGTTTATACCAGAAATGCAATGTTTATTTAACATTAAAAAATTAATCAGTATAATTATCACATAAATGGAATAATGGGAAAAATGTCATCTCAATAATTACAGGGAAATCCTTTGATCAAATTTAACATCAGTTCCCCTCAAAATTCTTCACAACCAAAAATAGGCAATAATTTCCCTAATTTAATTAACAGGTTTCTTACAAAAATCTTTCAGCTAACATCATAATTAACACTAAAGTATTTTAAAAATCATAATTGAGAGACAAGACAAAATACCTGCTATTACACTAACATCATAATTAATGCTACAATATTTAAAGTTTTATCATTGAGAGACAAAACAATGATACCTGCTATTACACTACTATTAACATTGTCTTGAAAGTCTTACCCAGCACAAGACAGCCAGAAAAAGAAATAAAAGTCCTTAGGACGGTGTGTTGGTTTCTCATGCCTTCTACAACAAATTACCACAAACTTGGTGGCTTAAACAATAGAAATTTGTTCTCTTTACAGTTTTGGAGACTAGAAGTCCTAAATCTGGCAGGTGCATGCTCCCTCTGGAGGCCACAGGGGAGAATCTGTTCCTTGTCTCTTCAGCTTCTGATGACTGACCTCACATTCCTGGGCTTGTGGCTGCATCACACCTCCATCTTTGCCTCCATCTTCTCATCAAAGCTTCCCCTGTGTATCCATTATCTTCCTGTGCTACTCTCCTATAAGGACACTCATGATGACATTTAGGACCTACCCAAACAATACAGGACAGTCTTCTCAGTTCAAGATCTTTTGCTTAATTATATCCGCAAGAGCCTTTTTCCAAATAAGATAATATTTATAAGTTCCAGGGATTAGGATTTAACACCTTTGTTTGGCCATCATTTAACCCACTGCAGACAGAAAACAAATAAATAAAGTCATCATTATTTACAGATGGCATGATTTTATAAGTAGCAATCAAAGAGAGAATCTCTATGTAACTGTAAGATAAGTGAATTTACTAAGGTTGCTAGATACAAAGCATTATTTTAACATTAATTGCGTTTTGACATACAATCAACAAACAACTAGAAAATAAAAATTTTTAAAGCTACCCTGTACAATAACATAGAAACCCACCAAATACATAGAAACAAATAGGATTAATGATACACAATACCTCTTAGGCAAATACTACCACAACTGAGGAAAATTGGAGAAGACCTAAATAATTAGAGGGGCATATCATGTTTCAGAGAATGAAATATTCAATATGTAAAGATGTCAGGTCTCCCTTAATTGATCAATAAATACAAGGAAGCCCAAATCAACAATTTCTTTTTTTAAATTTTTATTTATTTATGTTGTATTATTATACTTTAAGTTCTAGGGTACATGTGCACAACGTGCAGGTTTGTTACATATGTATACATGTGCCATGTTGGTGTGCTGCATCCATTAACTCGTCATTTACATTAGGTACATCTCCTAAAGCTATCTCTCCCCCTCCCCCCACCCCACGATGTTCCCCTTCCTGCATCCAAGTGTTCTCATTGTGTGATGTTCCCCTTCCTGCATCCAAGTGTTCTCATTGTTCAGTTCCCACCTATGAGTGAGAACATGCGGTGTTTGGTTTTCTGTTCTTGCGATAGTTTGCTGAGAATGATGGTTTCCAGCTGCATCCATGTTCCTACAAAGGACATGAACTCATCCTTTTTTTATGATGGCATAGTATTCCATGGTGTATATGTGCCACATTTTCTTAATCCAATCTGTCACTGATAGACATTTGGGTTGGTTCCAAGTCTCTGCTATTGTGAATAGTGCCACAATAAACATACGTGTGCATGTGTCTTTATAGCAGAGTGATTTGTAATCCTTCGGGTATATACCCAGTAGTGGGATGGCTGGGTCAAATGGTATTTCCAGTTCTAGATCCTTGAGGAAATGCCACACTATCTTCCACAATGGTTGAACTAGTTTATAGTCCCACCAACAGTGTAAAAGTGTTCCTATTTCTCCACATCCTCTCCAGCACCTGTTGTTTCCTGACTTTTTAATGATCTCCATTCTAACTGGCGTGAGATGGCATCTCATTGTGGTTTTGATTTGCATTTCTCTGATGACCAGTGATGATAAGCATTTTTTCATGTGTCTGTTGGCTGCATAAATGTCTTCTTTTGAGAAGTGTCTGTTCATATCCTTTGCCCACTTTTTGATGGGGTTGTTTGTTTTTTTCTTGTAAATTTGTTTGAGATCTTTATAGGTTCTGGATATTAGCCCTTTGTCAGATGAGTAGATTGCAAAAAATTTCTCCCATTCTGTGGGTTGCCTGTTCACTCTGATGGTAGTTTCTTTTGCTGTGCAGAAGCTCTTTAGTTTAATTAGATCCCATTTGTCTATTTTGGCTTTTATTGTCATTGCTTTTGGTGTTTTAGACATGAAGTCCTTGCCCATGCCTATGTCCTGAATGGTATTGCCTAGGTTTTCTTCCAGGGTTTTTAGGGCTTTAGGTCTATGATTTAAGTCTCTAATCCATCTTGAATTAATTTTTGTATAAAGTGTAAGGAAGGGATTCAGTTTCAGCTTTCTACATATGGCTAGCTGTTTTCTGAGCACCGTTTATTAAATAGGGAATCCTTTCCCCATTTCTTGTTTTTGTCAGGTTTGTTAAAGATCAGATGGTTGTAGATGTGTGGTATTATTTCTGAGGGCTCTGTTCTGTTCCATTGGTCTATATATCTGTTTTGGTACCAGTACCATGCTGTTTTGGTTACTGTAGCCTTGTAGTATATAGTTTGAAGTCAGGTAGCGTGATTCCTCCAGCTTTGTTCTTTTGGCTTAGGATTGTCTTGGCAATGTGGGCTCTTTTTTAGTTCCACATGAACTTTAGAGTAGTTTTTTCCAATTCTGTGAAGAAAGTCATTGGTAGCTTAATGGGGATGGCATTAAATCTATAAATTACTTTGGGCGGTATGGCCATTTTCATGACATTGATTCTTCCTATACATGAGCATGGAATGTTCTTCCATTTGTTTGTGTCCTCTTTTATTTCACTGAGCAGTGGTTTGTAGTTCTCCTTGAAGAGGTCCTTCACATCCCTTATAAGTTGGATTCCTAGGTATTTTATTCTATTTGAAGCAATTGTGAATGGGAGTTCACTCGTGGTTTGGCTCTCTGTCTGTTATTGGTGTATAAGAATGCTTGTGATTTTTGCACATTGATTTTGTATCCTGAGACATTGCTGAAGTTGCTTATCAGCTTAAGGGGATTTTGGGCAGAGACGATGGGGTTTTCTAAATATATAATCATGTCATCTACAAACAGGGACAATTTGACTCCCTCTTTTCCTAATTGAATACCCTTTATTTCTTTTTCCTGCCTGATTTGCCCTGGCCAGAACTTCCAACACTATGTTGAATAGGAGTGGTGAGAGAGGGCATCCCTGTCTTGTGCCAGTTTTCAAAGGGAATGCTTCCAGGTTTTGCCCATTCAGTATGATATTGGCTGTGGGTTTGTCATAAATAGCTCTTATTATTATGAGATATGTCCCATCAATACCAAATTTATTGAGTGTTTTTAGCGTGAAGGGCTGTTGAATTTTGTCAAGGCATTTTCTGCATCTATTGAAATAATCATGTGGTTTTTGTCTTTGGTTCTGTTTATATATTGGATTATGTTTATTGATTTGTGTATGTTGAACCAGGCTTGCATCCCAGGGATGAAGCCCACTTGATTATGGTGGATAAGCTCTTTGATGTGCTGCTGGATTCAGTTTGCCAGTATTTTGTTGAGGATTTTCACATCGATGTTCATCAGGGATATTGGTCTAAAATTCTCTTTTTTTATTGTGTCTCTGCCAGGCTTTGGTATCAGGATGATGTTGGCCTTATAACATGAGTTAGGGAGGATTTCCTCTTTTTCTATTGATTGGAATAGTTTTAGAAGGAATGGTGTCAGCTTCTCCTTGTATCGCTGGTAGAATTTGGCTGTGAATCTCTCTGGTCCTGGACTTTTTTTTGATTAGTAGACTATTAATTATTGCCTCAATTTCAGAGCCTGTTATTGGTCTATTCAAGGATTCAACTTCTTCCTGGTTTAGTTTTGGGAGAGTGTATGTGTCCAGGAATTTATCCATTTCTTCTAGGTTTTCTAGTTTATTTACATAGAGTTGTTTATAGTATTCTCTGATGGTAGTTTGTATTTCTTTGTGGTCGGTGGTGATATCCCTTTCTCATTTTTTATTGCATCTATTTGATTCTTCTCTATTTTCTTCTTTATCAGTCTTGCTAGTGGTCTATCAATTTTGTTGTTCTCAAAAAACCAGCTCCTGGATTCATTGGTTTTTTTTGAAGGGTTTTTTGTGTCTCTATCTCCTTCAATTCTGCTCTGATCTTAGTTATTTCTTGCCTTCTGCTAGCTTTTGAATGTGTTTGCTCTTGCTTCTCTAGTTCTTTTAATTGTGATGTTAGGGTGTCAATTTTAGATCTTTCCTGCTTTCTCTTGTGGGCATTTAGTGCTATAAATTTTCTTTAAATGTGTCCCAGAGATTCTGGTATGTTGTGTCTTTGTTCTCACTGGTTTCAAAGAACATCTTTATTTCTGCCTTCATTTCGTTATGTACCCAGTAGTCATTCAGGAGCAGGTTGTTCAGTTTCCATGTAGTTGAGCGGTTTTGATTGAGTTTCTTAATCCTGAGTTCTAATTTGATTGCACTGTGGTCTGAGAGACAGTTTGTTATAATTTCTGTTCTTGTACATTTGCTGAGGAGTGCTTTACTTCCAACTATGTGGTCAATTTTGAAATAAGTGCAATGTGGTGCTGAGAAGATTGTGTATTTTGTTGATTCGGGTTGGAGAGTTCTGTAGATGTCTATTAGGTCTGCTTGCTGCAGAGCTGAGTTCAATTCCTGGATATCCTTGTTAACTTTCTGTCTTGTTGATCTGCCTAATGTCGACAGTGGGGTGTTAAAGTCTCCCATTATTATTTTTTGGGGGTCTAAGTCTCTTTGTAAGTCTCTAAGGACTTGCTTTATGAATCTGGGTGCTCCTGTATTGGGTGCATGTATGTTTAGGAGAGTTAGCTCTTCTTGTTGAATTGATCCCTTTACCATTATGTAATGGCTGTCTTTGTCTCTTTTGATCTTTGTTGGTTTAAAGTCTGTTTTATCAGAGACTAGGATTTCAACCCCTGCCTTTTTTTGTTTTCCATTTGCTTGGTAGATCTTCCTCCATCCCTTTATTTTGAGCCTATGTGTGTCTGCACGTGAGATGGGCCTCCTGAATATAGCACACTGATGGGTCTTGACTCTTTATCCAATTTGCCAGTATGTGTCTTTTAATTGGAGCATTTAACCCATTTACATTTAAGGTTAATATTGTTATGTGTGAATTTGACCCTATCATTTTGATGTTAGCTGGTTATTTTGCTCGTTAGTTGATGCAGTTTCTTCCTAGCCTCGATGGTCTTTACATTTTGGCATGTTTTTGCAGTGGCTGGTACCGGTTGTTCCTTTCCCTGTTTAGTGCTTTCTTCAGGAGCTCTTGTAGGGCAGGCCTGTTGGTGACAAAATCTCTCAGACTTTGCTTCTCTGTAAAGGCTTTTATTTCTCCTTCACTTATGAAACTTAGTTTGGCTGGATATGAAATTCTGGGTTGAAAATTCTTTTCCTTAAGAAAGTTGAATATTGGCCCCTACTCTCTTCTGGCTTGTAGAGTTTCTGCTGAGAGATCCACTGTTAGTCTGATGGGCTTCCCTTTGTGGGTAACTCGACCTTTCTCTCTGGCTGCCCTTAACATTTTTTCCTTCATTTCAACTTTGGCGAATCTGACAATTATGTGTCTTGGAGTTGCTCTTCTCGAGGAGTATCTTTGTGGTGTTGTCTGTATTTCCTGAATTTGAATGTTGGCCTGCCTTGCTGAGTTGGGAAATTATCCTGGATAATATCCTGCAAAATGTTTTCCAACTTGGTTCCTTTCTCCCCATCACTTTCAGGTACACCAATCAGACGTAGATTTGGTCTTTTCACATAGTCCCATATTTCTTGGAGGCTTTGTTCATTTCTTTTTACTCTTTTTTCTCTACATTTCTCTTCTGACTTCATTTCATTTATTTGATCTTCAATCACTGATACCCTTTCTTCCATTTGATCAAATTGGTTGCTGAAGCTTGTGCATTTGTCACGTAGTTCTTGTGCCACGGTTTTCAGCTCTATCAGGTAATTTAAGAACTTCTCTACATTGGTTATTCTAGTTAGCCATTCGTCTAACCTTTTTGCAAGGTTTTAACTTCTTTGCAATGGGTTCAAACTTCCTCCTTTAGCTTGGAGAAGTTTGATCATCTGAAGCCTTCTTCTCTCAACTCGTCAAAGTCATTTTCCATCCAGCTTTGTTTGTTGCTGGCAAGGAGCTGCGTTCCTTTGGAGGGGGAGTGGTGCTCTGATTTTTAGAATTTTCAGCTTTTCTGCTCTGTTTTTTCCCTATCTTTGTGGTTTTATCTACCTTTAGTCTTTGGTGATAGTGACATGCAGATGGGGTTTTTGTGTGGATGTCCTTTCTCTTTGTTAGTTTTCCTTCTAACAGTCAGGACCCTCAGCTGCAGGTCTGTTGGAGTTTGCTGGACGTCCACTCCAGACCTTGTTTGCCTGGGTATCAGAAGTGGAGGCTGCAGAAGAGTGAATATTGCTGAACAGAAAATGTTGCTACCTGATCGTTCCTCTGGAAGCTTCATCTCAGAGGGGTACCCGGCCATGTGAGGTGTCAGTCTGCCTCTACTGGGCAGTGCCCCCCAGGTAGACTACTCAGGAGTCAGGGACGCACCTGAGGAGGCAGTCTGTCTGTTCTCAGATCTCAAACTCTGTGCTGGGAGAACCACTACTCTCTTCAAAGCTGTCAGCAAGGGACATTTAAATCTGCAGAGTTTTCTGCTGCCTTTTGTTTGGCTATGCCCTGTCCCCAGAGGTGGAGTCTACAGAGGCAGGCAGGCCTCCTTGAGCTGCAGTGGGCTCCACCCAGTTCGAGCTTCCAGGCCACTTTGTTTACCTACTCAAGCCTCAGCAATGGTGGATGCCCCTCCCCCAGCCTCGCAGCCGCCTTGCAGTTAGATCTCAGACTGCTGTGCTAGCAATGAGGGAGGCCCCATGGGCGTGGGACCCTCCAAGCCAGGCACAGGATATAATCTCCTGGTGTGTTGTTTGCTAAGACCCTTGGAAAAGCGCAGTATTAGGGTGGGAGTGACCCGATTTTCCAGGTGCTGTGTGTCACGGTTTTCCTTGGCTAGGAAAGGGAATTCCCTTACCCCTTGTGCTTGCCGAGTGAGGCGATGCCTCTCTCTGCTTTGACTCTCGCTGGGTGGGCTGTACCCACTGTCCTGCACCTACTGTCTGACATGCCCCAGTGAGATGAACCCGGTACCTCAGTTGGAAATGCAGAAATCACTCGTCTTCTGTGTCGCTCACGCTGGGAGCTGTAGCCTGGAGCTGTTCCTATTTGGCCCTGTTGGAAGCCCCTGAGTTGTTCCAACATTTTCATCAGTATTTTAAAATGTAAATTGGCAAGCTGATACTAAAATATGTATGGAAATCAAATGGCCAAAAATAATCAAGATGAACTTGAAAAAGAACAACAAAGACTTAGTTCTTGTACAAACAGATATCAGGACAATATAAAACTATAGTAATTAAGACAATAGCATAAGTAATGAAGAAATATTAACATGCTCATATGAAAGAATAGAGTCTAGAAAGAGACAACACTAACATTACTCTTTACTTAAGCACTTTCTTCTCTCACCATTCACTTAGAATTGCTCATCTCCAGCACTGTTCCCTGGTTAATTTTCCCTCAGCATAGACTTCTTTATTTAGAGAGCAATCTGCACCCCAATCTTAACTCACTAGTACTATAATCTTCCAGAGGGAAAGAAACAAATCTATTACCTCTTTATGTATTATAAATGCTAGCTGTCTTTGGAATTTCACTCACAGAGAAGAAGCCCTGTAGATAGCCTTCTAGATGACCTGATCCAACTCTCATATCTTCTTGAAGAGCAAACTTTAACTCTGAGAGGTGACAAGACTTGCTAAAATTGCATATCTAGTTAATACAGGAACCAAACCTAAAGTCTAAATAAGAAAACTTCTAAGCTGACAGTTGGGAAATTCTAATGTCTCTGACTCCCTATGAAAAATACAAAGAACACACTCTAATGCCACATACAAAAATAACCCTTGCTCCTTGTATATTTCTTGTAACAGGATGATCTGTTTTATATTAAGACCTGGTAGGTCTCTACTGGATGGGTTTTCATTTACAGAGCCAGTCCCCCTGGGGGTGGGGGGTGGAGGCTCCGCCAGACACTGAGACAGAGCAGGATGCAGGAGAGGGCATGTTCAGCGCCTCTGAGCCCTTCCTGCTGTGTTCCATCTCAATCTTGAGCAGGGCAGACATGTTGACAAGTGCTCTTGGTGACACGGGAGAGGCGAGAGGATGAGGAATGATTAGGTAGCAGCCGCTACATGAGACAGACTGGAGGAGAAGGAGACCCTAGCATTTGGCTAGAGTTGGTGAGTGAAGGTGAGGAAGTTCCATCTTGTGAGCCACCATCTAAATCTCTGAATTAATTTTTCTTTGAAATTCTACTGCTTATAGAGTTTATTTTAGCTCCTCTGTGCTGTGGGAAGGGCCATAGTTCCACACCCTTGAAACAAAATGTTGACTGCAGTCTCACTTCTAGCCAGAGGTCAGTACTGTGGAGCTGGGGTAATCTGAGAGCTCTCCAAAGGGAAGGAGAATCTTGCAGAAGATAACAAAAGCAGCAACCTTAATGGCCTGCTGTCCCATCTGAGCCAGCGTGCTCATTCTATTGTATACTTGGATGATTTACGATTTATGTTATGAAGGAGATTACTTGTATCTTTACATCCTCAGTCCCCTGCTTCATCTGGCATGTAAACCATTGCACTCTGGGGAATCTAACCTGCCTTCTTCACATCTCTGGCCACAGTTTCTCTCAGCAGAGAATAGACCTCCTTAATAAATGAGAGATTAGTTCATAAATAGACAATCGACCTTCTCCCAAGCCAATTTTAAAACTCAGTCAAGAAGCCTTTCTCCCTCTCTGTCCTTTCTCTCCTTAGGCTTCTTTCATGCCTTAGAGCTCTCTAGAACATGTACTTGTATCTGGTGGCTATGAAATGAATTGCCAACAGTAAGGTGGGAGGTGAGGAGAGCTGGGCAGGTATCTTAGTACCAAGAGACTCAGACATGACAGACACCGGCATCAACAATGACATCTCAGTAGAACCAGAGATAGCATTCCAGAGGTGGGAGATAAGTGTCTTTCAACTAGGAAAGGGTTAATCTTCTGCCTCAGATCACCTCAGAGAGTGGCTCCATTAATAGGAAATCACTGGTAGGATAGGAATTAACATCTGCATCCTGAAAGACTCATCTGGCCTCTGGCTTGGTGGACAGGTCCATGTCAAGACAATGTAGACCTGGGAAGAAAGAGGCTTACTTTTCCCTCTCACCCCTCCATAATGTCCTGTTGTGTCTGGGAAGAAGGAATGGGGGTAGAAAGTATGGTGAGAAAATTTCACCACATTAAACTATCTCAATCCCCGTTTTTATAGCTGTTGTGGAAAATAGAGGAAGTGTTTAAGCCCTTGGTTCATGTGTTTTAAAAACTAATTATAAAATAAGGGAAATGTGCATTTCATGCATGAAGCATTTTAAGACACTGGAGTATGAATTTCACAAAAGTCCATGCTGGAATCAGAACACTGGTTGGCATTCATCACTTACTGTAAACCTTGACTTTAATGCCTGGATTCCTGGGGAGCCTGTGTTTGCTTCGGCAGCTTCTGCCAGCTTTCACATTTCATAGCCCTTCTATATCACAATTTCACGTTTGGGGGAATGTGTCAACTCAGGACATACTCCTATAGTCTACATACACCCATGGTGAAATGGCTGAGGAATATGTTGAAGGCTAACTGGTTCCCTTTTTGTGGGTTCCTTTCTTTTTTCCTTTTGAAAAACTTTCAAATAAGATTTGAAAGACTTTTTAGACATTTACAAGCAAAACCTGTGCTCACCAATTTATTGAAAAAGTCTCTAGTAGAACAGAATGGCCAGGAGCAATTTCCAGTGCTAGCCTGCCTGGCTTTCCTTGTCATCTCCATTACTTACCAGCTGTGTGACTCTGGACAAAGATTGCATGCTCCCTATGTCCTCAAAATCTCCATACATGATAAGATTGGAATCCTACTAGAAGTTAGAGTCATACAGTTATTGCATGGAAAGGAACGCATTTCTGATGAGTACACACTGGCTGACTGTATTAAAAACTTAGGGCCTCTCAGCATCCATATGGACAACTGCCTTTATTTTTCCTTTTAAAAATAAAATGTATGCTACCTTTTCCATTATATGTTAAAACAACTTGGAAAACACACAAAAGTGGAAAGGAAGAAAAGGCATTCTTACTGTTTCACTTGAAGGGACAATTAGTTAACTTTTGATATGTTTCTCTCTAATTTTCTCTAACAAAGATAACATTAAAAAAAATCCCTCCCATAGTTGTGAATTAGCTACAAATGCCATCCGGAAGAAGATGCCTTGTTAACATCAGCATAGGGAGTGGTTCAAAACTAGACCCAATCTCATCTTGCTGCTTCACTGTCCAGAGTGGTCACTGTGGTTTTTCTTTGGTACACTTACTCTTGTTTCTCCAGCCAGAAGTCACAGCTCCAGGGGGAGAAATTACATGCTTTATTCTTTTTGTAGCTCTCTCTAGGCATATCATAGATTCTCAATAAATAACTATAGAACAAAACTGAAAAGCCATAGGGTTACTTATTATTGTCAAGGTAGTAATACTGAAAACCTTAGAAGACTAGCTGGGACAGGACCAAAACCTTGTCTGCTGAAACAGCTGATATTTCTAGGAAATGACAGTCACTGTTAATGAATTTGAGGAAGAATCCCAAGTACTCTAGTTTACCTTGTGAGGACAGTCTTTGGTCCTATTAGTGATGGCCTGTAGTCTTAAGGATTGGTTTAAAGATTTTCACAAAGCAGAGATAATTAATTGAGTATTTTGGACTGAGAATGGATGTCTTTAAATCTTTTTAATGACTCAGACTGGGGATAGTGGCAGATATTGGGATGATGAAGAAAGGGCCTATCTACTCATCTGGCCCTGCCATGGGGTGGTGGTTGGCACCCTCTAATTGATCTCACCCAGGGTAGCCTCACAGGGTTGGCTTGCTGCAGAGATATCAGCAGTGTTTGTCTTTGAGGTGTACCTTCTCATGCTCCTCTGGCTGTCAGCACCTACTCCCAGGTACCTAAGCCTTTTGAGGTACTTCTGGTTTATCCAGAATTGGTTTTAAGAAACCAGCCTCTACTACTTACCTCTCAACAGGAATAAATAACTGTGCTTATTCCCCCAAGTGGATTAATTTTTTTAGCTTCCATCTGTAATTGTGAGAAACAGGGTTTCTGTCTCCCATGCCAACCAATAGTGAAGGGAGAAAGTTGGGAAGCCTTAGATTCCTCTCATGTCCTGAGTTTTGTGGTAGGAAAGGTCGCCTCATTCTGCCTGGCTTTGCTTTGACTTTCCCCAGTGCCCCTGGAGTGTTCCTTCTTACCCTGGCTGCTGTGTTCTTCCTTATCATACTTGGAACCATAGAGCTGCAAGCATTGATGTTTTCGTTGGAGATTCACAGTAACTAGTACAGCTGGTAGGGAAAAGATTGATATTATTTTCATTTCACAGATGAGAAAATTAAGATTTAGAAAGAAGAACTGCCAAAGCAAAGTAACACAAGGTGTAGTGGCAAAGCCAGGACTAGAATCCAGGTGACCTGATGTGGGCCCAGAAGATTTTCCTCATCAGGACACCACATAATAAGGTGATGCCTGAGGTTGGGATCAGCAATTATTTCTCAGGTTTGGTCTTCCCTGACATGCATTCAAGTGAGGACCAGACTTTGGTGGCAAAAATTACTTTCCCACCAAATGAGACATACAAATGTCTCCAGTCAAATTTTGAGTTGATGTAGTTTAAAGTAGGATTTAGGATGTTTCATTTGAGGAGTGAGGTGTTCCTCACTCTATAAGCAGGGTGAGGCCTTGGGTGGGTGAGAAAACCAAGACCTACTCCATCAGCCATCCGTGGAACTTCTGGGGTCTTTTTTTCTGGTACTGCTGGGTATTTGTTTCCATAACGCTTCAGAGAAACAAGGCCTCCTTGCATGATTATTCTAACTTTATCCTTAGTAATTTCAAGTTTGGGTTGACATTTGTGTAGCCTCTATTTATTGTTTATTCACTTTTATTTATCTGAAGTCCCTCGGATATCAATGCTGTGGATACTTGCTACAAGAAAGACTGGGGGGGCGGAGCAAGATGGCCGAATAGGAACAGCTCCAGTCTCCAACTCCCAGCGGGAGCGACACAGAAGACCAGTGATTTCTGCATTTTCAACTGAGGTACTGGGTTCATCTCACTGGGGAGTGCTGGACGATCGGTGCTGGTCAGCTGCTGCAGCCCGACCAGCGAGAGCTGAAGCAGGGCGAGGCATTGCCTCACCTGGGAAGCACAAGGGGGAAGGGAATCCCTTTTCCTAGCCGGGGGAACTGAGACACACAACACCTGGAAAATCGGGTAACTCCCACCCCAATACTGCGCTTTAAGCAAACAGGCACAGCAGGAGATCATATCCCACACCTGGCCGGGAGGGTCCCACACCCACGGAGCCTCCCTCATTGCTAGCACAGCAGTCTGTGATCTACTGGCAAGGCAGTAGCGAGGCTGGGGGAGGGGCACCCGCCATTGCTGAGGCTTAAGTAGGTAAACAAAGCTGCTGGGAAGCTCGAACTGGGTGGAGCTCACAGCAGCTCAAGGAAACCTGCCTGTCTCTGTAGACTCCACCTCTGGGGACAGGGCACAGTAAACAATAACAAACTCAGCCAAAACCTCTGCAAACGCAAACGACTCTGTCTGACAGCTTTGAAGAGAGCAGTGGATCTCCCAACACGGAGGTTGAGATCTGAGAAGGAACAGACTCCCTGCTCAAGTGGGTCCCTGACCCCTGAGTAGCCTAACTGGGAGACATCCCCCACTAGGGGCAGTCTGACACCCCACACCTCACAGGGAGGAGTACACCCCTGAGAGGAAGCTTCCAAAGCAAGAATCAGACAGGTACACTCGCTGCTCAGAAATATTCTATCTTCTGCAGCCCCTGCTGCTGATACCCAGGCAAACAGGATCTGGAGTGGACCTCAAGCAATCTCCAACAGACCTACAGCTGAGGGTCCTGACTGTTAGAAGGAAAACTATCAAACAGGAAGGACACCTACACCAAAACCCCATCAGTACATCACCATCATCAAAGACCAGAGGCAGATAAAAACACAAAGATGGGGAAAAAGCAGGGCAGAAAAGCTGGAAATTCAAAAAATAAGAGCGCATCTCCCCCGGCAAAGGAGCGCAGCTCATCGCCAGCAACGGATCAAAGCTGGACGGAGAATGACTTTGACGAGATGAGAGAAGAAGGCTTCAGTCCATCAAATTTCTCAGAGCTGAAGGAGGAATTATGTACCCAGCGCAAAGAAACTAAAAATCTTGAAAAAAAAGTGGAAGAATTGATGGCTAGAGTAATTAATGCAGAGAAGGTCATAAACGAAATGGAAGAGATGAAAACCATGACACGAGAAATACGTGACAAATGCACAAGCTTCAGTAACCGACTCGATCAACTGGAAGAAAGAGTATCAGCGATTGAGGATCAAATGAATGAAATGAAGCGAGAAGAGAAACCAAAAGAAAAAAGAAGAAAAAGAAATGAACAAAGCCTGCAAGAAGTATGGGATTATGTAAAAAGACCAAATCTACGTCTGATTGGGGTGCCTGAAAGTGAGGGGGAAAATGGAACCAAGTTGGAAAACACTCTTCAGGATATCATCCAGGAGAACTTCCCCAACCTAGTAGGGCAGGCCAACATCCAAATCCAGGAAATACAGAGAACGCCACAAAGATACTCCTCGAGAAGAGCAACTCCAAGACACATAACTGCCAGATTCACCAAAGTTGAAATGAAGGAAAAAATCTTAAGGGCAGCCAGAGAGAAAGGTCAGGTTACCCACAAAGGGAAGCCCATCAGACTAACAGCAGATCTCTCGGCAGAAACTCTACAAGCCAGAAGAGAGTGGGGGCCAATATTCAACATTCTTAAAGAAAAGAATTTTCAACCCAGAATTTCATATCCAGCCAAACTAAGTTTCATAAGTGAAGGAGAAATAAAATCCTTTACAGATAAGCAAATGCTTAGAGATTTTGTCACCACTAGGCCTGCCTTACAAGAGACCCTGAAGGAAGCACTAAACATGGAAAGGAACAACCGGTACCAGCCATTGCAAAAACATGCCAAAATGTAAAGACCATCGAGGCTAGGAAGAAACTGCATCAACTAACGAGCAAAATAACCAGTGAATATCATAATGGCAGGATCAAGTTCACACATAACAATCTTAACCTTAAATGTAAATGGACTAAATGCTCCAATTAAAAGACACAGACTGGCAAACTGGATAAAGAGTCAAGACCCATCAGTCTGCTGTATTCAGGAGACCCATCTCACACGCAGAGACATACATAGGCTCAAAATAAAGGGATGGAGGAAGATTTACCAAGCAAATGGAGAACAAAAAAAAGCAGGGGTTGCAATACTAGTCTCTGATAAAACAGACTTTAAACCATCAAAGATCAAAAGAGACAAAGAAGGCCATTACATAATGGTAAAGGGATCAATTCAACAGGAAGAGCTAACTATCCTAAATATATATGCACCCAATACAGGAGCACCCAGATTCATAAAGCAAGTCCTTAGAGACTTACAAAGAGACTTAGACTCCCATACAATAATAATGGGAGACTTCAACACTCCACTGTCAACATTAGACAGATCAACGAGACAGAAGGTTAACAAGGATATCCAGGAATTGAACTCAGCTCTGCAGCAAGCAGACCTAATAGACATCTATAGAACTCTCCACCCCAAATCAACAGAATATACATTCTTCTCAGTACCACATCGTACTTACTCCAAAATTGACCACGTAATTGGAAGTAAAGCACTCCTCAGCAAATGTACAAGAACAGAAATTATAACAAACTGTCTCTCAGACCACAGTGCAATCAAACTAGAACTCACGACTAAGAAACTCAATCAAAACCGCTCAACTACATGGAAACTGAACAACCTGCTCCTGAATGACTGCTGGGTACATAACAAAATGAAGGCAGAAATAAAGATGTTCTTTGAAACCAATGAGAACAAAGATACAACATACCAGAATCTCTGGGGCACATTTAAAGCAGTGTGTAGAGGGAAATTTATAGCACTAAATGCCCACAAGAGAAAGCAGGAAAGATCTAAAATTGACACTCTAACATCGCAATTAAAAGAACTAGAGAAGCAAGAGCAAACACATTCGAAAGCTAGCAGAAGGCAAGAAATAACTAAGATCAGAGCAGAACTGAAGGAGATAGAGACACAAAAAACCCTCCAAAAAATCAATGAATCCAGGAGTTGGTTTTTTGAAAAGATCAACAAAATTGACAGACCACTAGCAAGACTAATAAAGAAGAAAAGAGAGAAGAATCAAATCGACGCAATTAAAAATGATAAAGGGGATATCACCACCGACCCCACAGAAATACAAACTACCATCAGAGAATACTATAAACACCTCTACGCAAATAAACTGGAAAATCTAGAAGAAATGGATAATTTCCTGGACACTTACACTCTTCCAAGACTAAACCAGGAAGAAGTTGAATCCCTGAATAGACCAATAGCAGGCTCTGAAATTGAGGCCATAATTAATAGCCTACCAACCAAAAAAAGTCCAGGACCAGATGGATTCACAGCTGAATTCTACCAGAGGTACAAGGAGGAGTTGGTACCATTCCTTCTGAAACTATTCCAATCAATAGAAAAAGAGGGAATCCTCCCTAATTCATTTTATGAGGCCAACATCATCCTGATACCAAAGCCTGGCAGAGACACAACAAAAAAAGAGAATTTTAGACCAATATCCCTGATGAACATCGATGCAAAAATCCTCAATAAAATACTGGCAAACCGGATTCAGCAACACATCAAAAAGCTTATCCACCATGATCAAGTGGGCTTCATCCCTGGGATGCAAGGCTGGTTCAACATTCGCAAATCAATAAACATAATCCAACATATGAACAGAACCAAGACAAGAACCACATGATTATCTCAATAGATGCAGAAAAGGCTTTTGACAAAATTCAACAGCCCTTCATGCTAAAAACGCTCAATAAATTCGGTATTGATGGAACGTACCTCAAAATAATAAGAGCTATTTATGACAAACCCACAGCCAATATCATACTGAATGGGCAAAAACTGGAAAAATTCCCTTTGAAAACTGGCACAAGACAGGGATGCCCTCTCTCACCACTCCTATTCAACATAGTGTTGGAAGTTCTGGCTAGGGCAATTAGGCAAGAGAAAGAAATCAAGGGTATTCAGTTAGGAAAAGAAGAAGTCAAATTGTCCCTGTTTGCAGATGACATGATTGTATATTTAGAAAACCCTATTGTCTCAGCCCAAAATCTCCTTAAGCTGATAAGCAACTTCAGCAAAGTCTCAGGATACAAAATTAATGTGCAAAAATCACAAGCATTCTTATACACCAGTAACAGACAAACAGAGAGCCAAATCAGGAATGAACTTCCATTCACAATTGCTTCAAAGAGAATAAAATACCTAGGAATCCAACTTACAAGGGATGTAAAGGACCTCTTCAAGGAGAACTACAAACCACTGCTCAGTGAAATAAAAGAGGACACAAACAAATGGAAGAACATACCATGCTCATGGATAGGAAGAATCAATATCGTGAAAATGGCCATACTGCCCAAGGTAATTTATAGATTCAATGCCATCCCCATCAAGCTACCAATGAGTTTCTTCACAGAATTGGAAAAAAACTGCTTTAAAGTTCATATGGAACCAAAAAAGAGCCCGCATCTCCAAGACAATCCTAAGTCAAAAGAACAAAGCTGGAGGCATCACGCTACCTGACTTCAAACTATACTACAAGGCTACAGTAACCAAAACAGCATGGTACTGGTACCAAAACAGAGATATAGACCAATGGAACAGAACAGAGTCCTCAGAAATAATACCACACATCTACAGCCATCCAATCTTTGACAAACCTGAGAGAAACAAGAAATGGGGAAAGGATTCCCTATTTAATAAATGGTGCTGGGAAAATTGGCTAGCCATAAGTAGAAAGCTGAAACTGGATCCTTTCCTTACTCCTTATAGGAAAATTAATTCAAGATGGATTAGAGACTTAAATGTTAGACCTAATACCATAAAAATCCTAGAGGAAAACCTAGGTAGTACCATTCAGGACATAGGCATGGGCAAAGACTTCATGTCTAAAACACCAAAAGCAACGGCAGCAAAAGCCAAAATTGACAAATGGGATCTCATTAAACTAAAGAGCTTCTGCACAGCAAAAGAAACTACCATCAGAGTGAACAGGCAACCTACAGAATGGGAGAAAATTTTTGCAATCTACTCGTCTGACAAAGGGCTAATATCCAGAACCTACAAAGAACTCAAACAAATTTACAAGAAAAAAACAAACAACCCCATCAAAAAGTGGGCAAAGGATATGAACAGACATTTCTCAAAAGAAGACATGCATACAGCCAACAGACACATGAAAAAATGCTCATCATCACTGGCCATCAGAGAAATGCAAATCAAAACCACAATGAGATACCATCTCACACCAGTTAGAATGGCGATCATTAAAAAGTCAGGAAACAACAGGTGCTGGAGAGGATGTGGAGAAATAGGAACACTTTTACACTGTTGGTGGGATTGTAAACTAGTTCAACCATTATGGAAAACAGTATGGCGATTCCTCAAGGATCTAGAACTAGATGTACCATATGACCCAGCCATCCCATTACTGGGTATATACCCAAAGGATTATAAATCATGCTGCTATAAAGACACATGCACACGTATGTTTATTGCAGCACGATTCACAATAGCAAAGACTTGGAATCAACCCAAATGTCCATCAGTGACAGACTGGATTAAGAAAATGTGGCACATATACACCATGGAATACTATGCAGCCATAAAAAAGGATGAGTTTGTGTCCTTTGTAGGGACATGGATGCAGCTGGAAACCATCATTCTTAGCAAACTATCACAAGAACACAAAACCAAACACCGCATGTTCTCACTCATAGGTGGGAACTGAACAATGAGATCACTTGGACTCAGGAAGGGGAACATCACACTCTGGGGCCTATCATGGGGAGGGGGAGGGGGGAGGGATTGCATTGGGAGTTATACCTGATGTAAATGACGAGTTGATGGGTGCAGCACACCAACATGGCACAAGTATACATATGTAACAAACCTGCACGTTATGCACATGTACCCTACAACTTAAAGTATAATAATAATAAATAAATTAAAAAAAAAAAAAAGAAAGACTGTAGAAGGACTACATAGGGTGAGCCATGTTGATATGGGGCAGGGAGGTACTTGTTCCAGCCTGTCAGCTCTGATGCTGATGAGGTAACAAAAGCCATGATACTCTTTCTCCACTGAAAACTAGAAAGTTTGGCCCTTCTAGAAGAAT
Organism: Macaca thibetana thibetana; assembly: GCF_024542745.1. Lineage (NCBI taxonomy): Eukaryota > Metazoa > Chordata > Mammalia > Primates > Cercopithecidae > Macaca > Macaca thibetana. The sequence goes on from NC_065589.1 coordinate 115,858,723, forward strand.
TTCAGTGCCTAGAGTCACCTCAATCAGCATCAGAAATATCCTGAAATATCCAAAACTGTTGCTATGCAGTGGGACTCGATGTAGCTTTTTTATGAGAGTCTGGTCACATGAAATAGTTACATCATATAATAAAAATAATTATTATTTACATGTGCCCCATAAAGATGTACAACTATTATGTATACATAAAAATTAAAATAAAAAAATTTTTAAAGTTAAAAAAATAATTGTTATAGATTAGGTTTATTGAGTTTACTATGCACTTCAGTGCTTTACATATATGCATTAGTCAGTATTGTCAGGGGTATGCTACAGTAACAAAATTTCCTTGTATATAAGTTTCCTTTTTGTCATAATAAATCACATCAAATTTCATTTTCTAAAATAACACAAATATATTATCTTACAGTTCTGTAGGTCTTAAAGTCTGGCACAGGACTTACCAGACCCAAATTGAGGTTCTGGCAGGGTTGCATTCCTTTCTGAGGACCTAAGCATGAATCTGTTTCCTCACTCCTTTAGGTTGTTGGTAAAAGTTTGTTCCCATGGTTATAGGAACCAGGTTTCCATTTTTTGGCTGACTATACCCTGAGAACCCAGTTCGCAGTTTCCAGCAGCCACAACATTCCTTAGCTCACAGTCCCTTTTGTTTATTTTCAAAGCCCCCAATGGCATGTTGAGTCCTTCTCACATGGAATTTCTCTGACCTGGTTGAGAAAAGTTCACTGTTTTTCAGGACTTATGTGATTCAACTGGACTCCCGCAGATGACCCACCTCAAAGCCCATACCCTAAATCATATGTGCAAAGTTCCTTTGGCAATGTAAGGAAATGTATTCCTATGTTCTGGGGGATTAGCATATAGACATCTCTGGAGGGCCATTATTCTTCCTGCCATACCCTGAAATCACAGTGCCTTAACACAATAAAAGTTTGTTTCTTGCTTTTGTAAGATCTAGTGGATATGATGCAGGTTTTCTCTATCTTGCGTCTCTCCCATTTAGGGCATCTGAACTTTTAAGGTCAGATGCTACTGCTAAATCAAGTAAAATGGAGACTGTTGGATTAAAAGCATGGCCTTGAATAAGGTAGTGATGGTGGAGGGAGAGGATGGAGGCTTGATCGGGGTAGGCTCAAGAGATAATAGAAAGAGAGTAATTGAAGACAGTGACTAGAGTCAGTTCTAACTATTTTTGTTTTACCAATCAGAAGTTTGAGAATTAGGAATTGTTTGTGCAAAGCCTAGATTAATTTTTGGAAAACCTGAAAAGTCAGTGAAGTTGTCCTGATGAGCCACTTTATTAGAGTAAGAACTCCGGATCAGCACCCAAAGGATCTACAATCAGGCCAGTCAGTTACATCTCTGTGTAGGGACTTGACTATAAGCCCCCAGTGTTCAGTGCAGATTATATGTTTAATCTGTAATATGTGCACAGATATAAATATGTTTATATTTACATATTTATTGTGTATTAAATATGAATTTAATATATATTTTTGCAATTTATTTGAATTAAACAAACAAAAACCCCCGTGTAGTAAGTGCTATAATAGAAGTTTGAACAAAGATGACTGATACCTGAGAATAAATTACCTTATGTTAGATTAGCACTCCACTATATGTGATATGTTCAGTTACTCCTCTTCTATAGGAGAATATGTCCATTGTGAAGACATCTGGGAGAGTAGTACATGGTCATTATGGATGTTAGGCTTGAAATTGACATTTGTAGGCTTAAACCTCTATTCTGCCACTTATAGCTATGTGATTATAGCTGAGTTAATAAGCTTTCCCCAATTTTGACTTTCCCATCTATAAAATGGGTATAACAGCCCCATCCTGTAAGTGAGATAAATACAGAATTCATATAAAGCACCTAGACCAAGACTCAATAAACATCTGGCATTGTTGTGATAATTAACTTCATGAGAAGAAGATGTAGGGTGGTGATGAAGGGGGTTATAGACAATCTGTCTGCTTATGTGTAAGGGATGGATGGCAGGGGTGTGAGTCTGGAGACTAAACATCAGTTCCAAGTCTATTTTGAGTGCAAGTCGTAATGAGAAGGGCCTGAACCAAGGTAGTGGTTATGGAGGCAGTGATCTGAGAACTGCTTAGGAGGTAGAATCAGAAAGACTTAGTGATCAGGAAGGGAAGAGGTGAGGTAAACTCCCAGGATTCAAGTCGGGGTGACTGGATACCATCATCAATTAAGAGATGCTTTGTAAGAGAAGAAGATGAGCTCAGCTTTTGCTCTGTTCACTTCACTGCCTGGTGCTTGTGGGACCCACAGGTAGAAATAACTATGGCCCACTGGATGTGTGGCTCTGAGCTTCTGTTCTCCCCATTTTGTTCAAAAATAATGCTTTGAGTGATATCTGCACAGGAGTCGTCACAGAAACCATGCATGGGAGCAGTGCCTCTTAGCAATAGCGTAGAATAGGGTTTCTTACTCTTGACACTATTGATCTTTTGGATGGGGCAATTTTTGTTGTAGAAGATTTGCCTGTGCATTGCAGGAGTTAACAACATCCCTGGCCTCTACCCAGTAGATGCCAGTAGCATTCCCCCTTCCAAGTTGGGACCACCAAGAAAATGTCACCAGACATTGCAAAATGTCCCTGGGGGAGCATCATCACCCCTGGTTGAAAACCTTTGAATAGAATAAGGACAAGAGGCCAAAGGAATGAACCTTAGAGTCTACCAACATCTAAAAAGAAGTAAAAGAGGAGGAGTTAGTGCGAGCAACCAAGAGCAGAGAGTTCTAAAAAAGAAGTGTTTGGAAAAGTCAACCCCTTGAGGGAGATTACATAACATATGGACAGAAAAAATGATGGATTTGGCGATTAGAAAGTCCCTGGTGACACCCTTCATAGAACTGGTGTGGGGAGGAGACTGAAGGTGGGGAAATAAATGTAATGTATGGGAGCAGAGTTAGAGAAGGTAAACTCTCAATGTGCTTGTGTAAGAAAGGAAGGAGGAGAGCAGTAATTAAAGGGGTGGGGTATCAGGAGAGTGCCTTCTAAGATATGAAACTTCTTGCATCTTGCTAGGTGAGCTTTTTGAAGGCAATGACCACATTTTATTTCTTTTTGAAATGTCATGCTTGATTCATAGAACAAGCTCAATAAACATATATTGGTTGAATTAGAAACTGCTTTTGTTAACTTTCTTGGACTTTGGATATTTAAAAACAAATCCAGGAAGAGAGCAATGCACAACACAAAGGGATGAATCACAAATGGCAGAATTTCAGACATGAGTCAGAGATATTTTGGGTGTAGACCTGCCCTGTGTCCTATAACCATACCACCTTCTCACCTCACATTTCCCATATGAACTGATTGTTCTCTTGTTCCCTTTTTTTTTCTTTTTTGCTGCCAATCAGACTTTGTTCCCAAATTCAAGTCAGCCATGGGTAATTATTTCTCTCTTGACTAATTGACAGTGACAACTACTAAATTAGGTAGATAGGGGAAACAAAATTGGTGTCTTTGTTTTTCCTGAACTTTTCAGGCTGGGAGAGATTGGAATATTCCCCTGGATTGAACTGAACAAAATTGTACCGTCAGTCTTTAGGATATCTGCACGAGCTAATGAGATGCAAACAGTGGCACATCAAAAACAAAATCCAACAGAAAACCTCCTAACTTATAAGGTTGTCCTAAGGGCGGCAGCAGAGTACAGAAAAGAGAGGGGGAAGAATAGCTACCAGCAAGACTTTTGAGTGATGAGTTGTTGGTTTACCTATAGCTTATGAATATAATCTCAGCCTAAAAAGACGAATGGGAAGAGATTCTGAGAAAAAAAAAAAAATCTCTTCTTTGACGCATGCAGAATTGTAGTTTCGTAAGGCCACAAGCAGAGACAGTTTGTTTCATTTGGTTTTGACTATAGCTCACGTCTTCTCCCCCAAAAGAACACAACACCAGAAATAGCTGTAAAAAAATTGATAACCAACATCATTTATATCAAGAACGATCCCAGATCATAGCCTCTAAGAAGCCAGGACTTACTCAGGGCTGACTCAGAGCTCTTCTGTACCTCACCAAGCCTGATGCTTTCCAACGAGCAGTTGCTTGGCTCCTGTTTATTGAACTAAAATGGAGTGATTTTTTTGAATTGATGCAGTTTAAAGTAGGATTTTGAGTGTCTCATTTGATCTCAAATAAAAACCCAGAAAATCAGCTGGGCATCAGATGATGCCAATGGCCTTGAAGAGAACAGCTCTTAGGTAAGCCCCAACATTTGATGTATTGCTAAACAGCCAGCTTAATCAGAACGCCTTTCCTGAAGCCTGCATGATGAGCAGTGACATACTAATTGAAATGTACTTTCCCCAGTGAACCACTTAACAATTTATATAAATATCAAAGCCCTGGGCTTTACTGTCAGTCTTTGTTTTGGAATGAGAAATTTATAAAAAACATATGTTTCCAACTGTCATTGACAGCGTGTTCTTAAAATATGGCCACTGAATCACATCCGACTTTTCTTTCTGCAGACACCGAACCAGTCAGGGTACATTTCTCTGTTAATAACATCTCCTTTCAGAAGGCATCTACTCCACACCAGGGTTTCATTACTGAAATCTGGGGAGCTGTTGATAATGGAGGTGGCATTGAGGGAAAGAATGTCCAAGGAGAAAGAGCTAATATATTTGAAATTCTAATTCTGGCAGGTGAGAAAAGGGAAATAGTTGGGAGAGAAACCACTGATCTCATTGCTGGCTTGGCAATTTTAATGAATAATACTGTCTTCTCTGGCAACTGTTACAGACAAGTTATGTCCCTTTTACAGGTGAAAGTTCTGGGATTGTGAGTGAAGTTGCTCCTGAATCTGGAGACCTTCCTGTTTGAGTTGGAATAGGGACAGTCAGTCTGCGATCGTAAGTCTGGCTTGCAGAGGACTTGGGAGTTGAGCGAAAAGTGTGAAATCCTGCAATAACTGTATCAACTGAGCCAGACAGAGTGTCTTTTGTCTTCTTAAGCTATCTGACTTTCCCATAGGGTTTCTTTCCCCTAACAGGCCTCAAATGGTGTCATTTAATAAAAATGCCACTCGGGACAAGGTAGCTTGGGCCAACCACCATACATGGTGAATATTCTAGTAACTCTAGTCATATGGGAGAGCCGAACAGGCTTAGACAGCTTGGGAAAAATGAGTGCTGAGAGTGGCACCAGCAGAGCCGCAGGGCTGCGAGGGCGGAGAAGATGGGTCATGTGTCAGTCCCTGTCCTCCACAAGCCCCTCCAATCCATCTCCAAAATGCCACAGACCCTGAAACCATGCAATTGTGTTGCATCTAGCGCTGCATATAAATCTTTTAATTGCACGCCTTAAGCCTTGTGACATTTAGGCTGACTTTTTGGGAGGAAAAAAGAAAGGAAGGAAGGAAGGAAGAAACTTCTGCTGGCAGCCAAGCGATCTGCATTTCATTTCGATTTAGATAGTTTTGCTCTACATTTTTTTCCCAAGGTTTCCTGGATTTCAATAATATATCTTTCATCACCAGATCACCAAAACGTGGTTATGCTGAGCTGTCTCAAGGGCTTTGGCCTGGATATCAGGGATTACTTCATAACTGGGAACTTATGAATTGCATTTGGTTTACAAATGACTTGTTTTTCTCAGTTTAATGGTTAAACCATGAAACTGATAACTTACTCCTAGAAGGGTATGTGCATGATATGTTAATGGGTCTTTGAGAACAGAATTTAAAAGCACACACACACACACACACACACTCAACTAGCTTTAAATAAGACATTTGCTGAGTTGATGAGCTCTGACTGCCACAAATCGCAGGCATTAAATTTTCCATTTTAATGTTTTCCTGCATTGCTCTACCCTTGACCCACCTATTGCACTTACTCTAAGAGCTTTGGGGCTGAATTTTTTTAACCTCTTGGCAGCTGTCATTTGACCCTGTAGTACAAGCAAGGCATTGTACAGCCCAGTGGACCTCTAGCAGGAGCCAACAGTGGAGGAACCCTGAGCACCAGCATGCACTGACTTGCATTGTGGGAGTCACTGGCTGGCAATGGGTGCTTGGGGTGGTGGGGCGGGGAAGGGCAAGTGAGCATGGCGCATTTCTGAGCACATCTGTTTTATTTCATATCAGTGTGATGGCTGTGGCTGGGCAGGGGGTAGCAGGAGGGGGGTCGATAGGTGGGGGGTTTCTGCAAAAGACATGTTTGGATTTCCATTTTATAGGGATGAAAGAACCTGTGTTTGCCAAATTGCAAACTCAAAGAAATATCCTGGGCTGGAAGTGGGGAATTCAACTGCAGCCTTTGAGGTGAAGGTGATTTATGGCTGGCCAAAGGAAGAGTCCAGGTCCACAAAATGAGGGAGGTGGGAATTGAGGAAGCAGTATGAGAAAATGAAAGAAGGATTGGAATTTTTCTGACTCTCCAAAAGCTGTCTCAGTATAATGTTGTGATGAGTTAGGTGTAAATCAATCAGAATCATGTGGATTAAACTTCTTTTCAAGTAGGGGAAGTACAGTCATGCCTACCATAATGACATTTCAGCCAATGCTGGACTGCATGTACAATGGTGGCCCCATGGTATTTTCACTGTACCGTTTTTACGCTGAGATATGTTTAGATATACAAAAACGTGCCATTGTATTTGTATACTATTACAATGCCTACACTATTCAGTACAGTAACATGCTGTACAGGTGTGCAGCCTAGGAGCCATAGGCTACACTGTATAGCCTAGGTGTATAGTCGGCTTCATAATCTAGGTTTGTGCAAGTGCACTGTACGATGTTCATGCAAGAACAAAATTATCTCATGATGGATTTCTTAGAACATATCACTGTCATTAAGTGACGCATGACTGCAGTGGGATACAATGGATGTCAAACTGGAGGCTAGGGACAATTCTAATGTGGACCTCTTTTAAAAATTTCTCTGCTGACTGACAAGTGAAAAGTCTTCCTGTGATGGACTCTCTTCAGTTTTGGAGGACGGTTACATTGAAAGCTGATAGTCAAAACCATCTTTATTCTTTCCAAGATGATAGCTGTTCTAGGGTTCACTTCCCCCTCTTCCTGTAGCCCTCTGCCTTCCACCTCCATCTCCAGACTGCAAGGTCTCTTTCATTGTTCTGTTAGTACCACCCCTTGGCAGTCAATGCTATCACCTCTTTAGTTTTGGTAGATTTTCAACAAGGGAACTTTAATGTTAGTGTTTGTTTTTGGCAAAGACACAGTTTTTTTTTTTTTTTTTTTTTAAGTGTGATGTTTAAAGTTGTAGCATCTTTTCTTTGGTTTGACTTTGCAGGTCTGCCATATGCATCATTTGCATGAAAATTTTGTTGATGCTAAAAAATTAGAAATTTCATTTGATGAATTTTTGGTTCTGTTGACATGTTGCTAGGTCACCGGGGTGATTGTTGGGGTGAGGTACCCTTGAGGCGTTGTTGGAGGAGGGAGAGAGAGAAGACTGCAAAAGAGGGTCTGAAAAGGTGAATATGAGGCTAAGCATGGACGGTTGAAGCATTAGTTCCCCTTTGGCAGGCAATAATAGCCACAGCATTTGTGAAGTGCAGTGCTCCGGACACTGTACTAAGCTCTTCAGATATGTCCCATCTTTAGCCCTGAGAACAGCTATCAGAGGGTGTATGATGCCCTTCAGAGACCTGAACTAGGTGAGGCAAACGAGACACTTACCTCAAGTGTCCCAAAGCTTAGTAATCTAAATAGATCACATTTTAATGTAAGTTTTTAAAAAGTCCCTAATTGATGCAAAATAATTCACATAGAATATATGATTAAAATTTTAAATAAAGACTGGACCTGACCCTGCACTTGCATGACTCTCCTCCCAGAGCTGCCTCACTCAGGGTCCTGGTGCACACAGCTATGTGAATTCACCAAAGAGTGACTCCCACACTGCGTCCCTACTAAGTGGTTCAACTGCCCACACACCTGTGTCCCTTGTGCCCACACCTTGGAGAGACAAAGGCAGAAAGAGAGAGGGTTGAGCAGAGGGTGGGGCACAACTCATCTCAGAGGACAGAAAACCCACTGAACTGGGGTGGTGGGAGAGGGGTGAGGTCTGAGGGACAGGGTGGGGTACAAGAAGGGCACCTGACTCAAAATTCCCAGAAAAGAAAGGAAGGGAGGTAAGGAATGCGAAGGGAAGGCTCAGGGAGTCATGTGTGTTTGTTATGGTGATTGATCCAGGCATTCCAGCCTCACTGAGGGAAAAGGGAGGCAGTCATGGTGGGCTTAGGGACAGGGCAGGACAAAGGTCAACAATAGGTGAGCCTACAGCTGCTGCCAGAGTTCAGTCGCCTGTGGGGTGGTGCGGGGGATGCAGGACTCCTGGGGTGGAGGGTGGGCTGAGAGATGGTGAAGAAATCAGGAGGAGTCAGGAAGGGCCTATGGGGCAGATGTGTACAGGGACCCAATGAGGAAAGTAGTTGCCCTGAGCTAGGCGTGGCTCTAAATTCTTGTTTGTTTGTTTGTTTTCTTTCTTTTCTTTTTTTTTTCTGAGACACGGTCTTGCCCTGTCACCCAGGCTGGAGTGCAGTGGTGCCATCATAGCTCACTGCACCCTTGACCTCCTGGGCTTAAGTGATCCTCCCACCTCAGCCTCTGAAGTAGCTGGGACTACAAGAGTACACTACCACACCTGACTAGTTTTAATTTTTTTTTTTTTATTAGACTGGTCTCCCTGTGTCCAGGACCGGTCTTGAACTCCTGGCCTCCCAAAGTTCTGGGACTACAGGCAAGATCAACCACGCCTGGCCTGCTCCAATGCTCTTGACCACCACGTGATACTGAGAGAAGCTGGGAAGAAACCAGAAGAAACCTAAAAATCAAGATGAGGAGTTTAAAACTTTAAATCGTACTTGGGCTATTCTGAATGATACCTAAACAGCGTGGAGAATTTCTCCCTCCCTCCCCCTCACCAGTCTGGGTTGGGGTGGATACATTAACAGTGCTTTGATTTTTGCATCAAGTGATAATTAAGACAGCCAGACTTGAGTCCACTTAAACTCTTTGAGCTTCAATTTTCTCATCTGTAGTCTGGGGAGAGTAATAGCTGTCTGCAGAGAGCTGTGGTGTGGAATGAACAAGAAAATACAATTGAACATAGAAGATGTTAGTCATTGGCGATCCAGATATAGTAGTTGCTCCAATATTTGTGAATGTCATCAGGAGTTGTATAATCATCATTGTGATTATTGTCTGCCATGTATATAATACCAGAAATTATAATAGTAATACTGCCAATAAAAGTTAATGTTTCTTGAGTGTTTACCATGCACTTTGGCACTGTATTAATTCCTTTCACTATTTACAACTGCCTCCAAGGTACGTACTTCGGTATCTTCATTTTATGAAGATAAAATTAGACTGAGCATGGATGTTTCAGGCACTGGTCGATCACTGTGAGCTTGGCTTATCCATGACACATTTGGAGATTTGGGAGACATTCTGTACTAAAGTTGTCTTAGCAGAACAAAGTCAATGTCTGCCCACTTTCAGAGCTCATAGCAGCCCGGTTCTCTCTGTGAGGTCTCCTGTGATCCACAGGGCTGCAGAATTCCTTCTGCCTATGAACATATCCCACTGACTGTGATTGCTGTCACTCAGCTGGCCATGATGCCATATGGTCTTGTCATTGCGCTTGTATTTTCTCTTGCTTCTATTCTGTTTGCAGAGAACTATTGCTCCAATTGCAACTTAGGGAAGACACTCTGTTCTTATTACATTATCTTCTTCACATCTTAGACGAATTAATAAATGAATAAATAGTATACCTGAGAACAGTTCATGATTTACTAGATCTGTTCATATATAGCTACAATTAAATGTTTGTGATTTCTATTCTCAACTGTGTTCCCCTACTGGAGGAGCTAGTGGTTTTTCTGTTTTATGTGGTTTCATATTCCTCTACCAGATAAAAACACCACTACCCACTGGAATCCTACGGTGCTTGCCTGGGGTAACAGTTGCTTTTGAGTGCTTTTCTTTCTAGTCTCTATTCCATGAGAGACCATAGAACCCATCTCGGGGAGGGCAGGAGGGAAGATGCCAGAGAATTCAGTTCATAACTCCATGGCCGAGTGATATTATGTGAAAATAGCTCCTTGAGCCTTGGAAATGTCAGCATGCTGAGTATATGACAGGTAATGAAAGAGGACTTTTCCCACATGTTAGTTTTACAGGATTATTGGCCTAACTTGTGGAGTAATAGACATAAATCTTGTTTGAAAATATAGCATCACACTTCTGGGTAGACTTAACACCATGAGAACAGTCAGTGCAAGTTGGAGCTTGGCTGGGTGTGAGCACGAGGTAGGAGCTATTAACTTTTAAATATCTTTGGGTAGCAGAAGCCTGGAAGAAGTGGCACGTACGCCCGCATTCCCCACTTTCTTGTCTGTGACAAACATCACTAACCAATTATAGCAATGTTTCCGGCTTTGCCCAGTTCACTCTCAGAATTCTTCTCGTTACAGTTCTATAGGCAGTCATTTCCAATCAGATGGAGTTGAAATGAGGAATTAAAATTATTTGCCAACTATGCTTTTTCTATAGACAGGATCATGTTGAGTTTGGTATTGTTAAGTAGCTAAAATAAGTTTGACTTTTAAATGATAGAAAGTACCATCTAGATGCTATTGTTTGATGTTAGGAATGTTGCTTTATTTCTTTGAACCTTGGTTTACTCATCTCTGAAGTGGGGAAATAATGACAAATCCTGGATGGCTATTGGGGTAATTTTTAAGAAATTTTTTAATTTTAATTTTAATTGTTTTTGGGTAGAGATGGTATCTCACTATGAGCCCAGGCTGATCTTGAACTTCTGGCCTCAAGTGATTCTCCCACCTTGGCCTCCCAGAGCACTAGGATTGCAGGCATGAGCCACCCTTCCTGGCCCTATTGAAGTAATTAATCAGACGATGTATTTAATGTGCCTAGTAGAGTACTTGGGGCATTCAATTAGTGGTGGCTCCTGCTGTGACTTGCTTTGAACCCTGAAGGGCTTCAGAATACATTTGGTCTGTGACCCTGCATGTAGACAGAATTGAGCTTATGCCTTTTCTTCTTTAAATATCACTCTAAAATGCTGAGGAAACGTCATCTGCTCCCTTCCTCAGCTTCCTTGTAAGTTTTACAAAGGCTTGGATGATAATATGAATTGGAGGATACTCTCACACTGTATTTTCCTTCAAGAGGTCATTATTGCTACATTAAACCAGAGACTTGAGTTTAATGTAGGGACAGTAATCATTTAGATTAAACTTGAAAAATGTCCTCTAGTATGTAGAACACCATTCCCTGCAATTGGCACTGTTAATGGCCTTAATATTGGTCTGCCCTCACTCACTCCTACCCCCTTTAGTGTTTTGATTTGTTTTGTTTTGAGTTGTGGTCTCTGTCACCCAGGCTGGATCACACTGGCACAATCATGGCTCACTGCAGCCTCAATCTCCTGGATTCAAGCAATCCTCCCACCTCAGCCACCCAAGTAGCTGGGACCACAGGTATCCACCAACACACTCAGCTAATTTTTTAAAATTATTTTTTTTTGTGGACGTGGGGTCTAGCTGTGTTGCCCAAGCTGATCTCAAATTCCTGACCTCAAGTGATCCTCCTATCTCGGCCTCCCAAAGAGCTAGGGTTACAGGTACATACCACTGCACCTGGTCCCAACAAAATTTTAAAATGCAAATTGGAGTAAAATGCAAACCTCCTTCTTCAAGCTTTATAATGGCCACTGTACCAGTCAGCAATTTGGTTGGAAGGAGATGGTTCACTCAAATAGTGAACTTTTAGAAGTTTGGTAAGGGAAACCAACAAGGAATGATGTTGCCCCCCCCAGGGCTGCCCCTGGACTGAGGGTCACGGTGAGGGAGCAGCTGTAACTCAGGCATTCTCAATAGGGGTAATATCACCCTTCAAGGGGGCAGAAATTGGTTGTCGGCACTGTAAAAAAAAATGTTCTTTGTTATGTACAGAGCACAGATATACATAGGCTACATACAGCTAATTTCATTGGGGACCAATTAGGAACACAAAATGCATTCCAAAGTTCCAGGGTGGGGGAGCAATAATGAAGAAGAGAAAAGGATGCGAAACACTGTAATAGCTAAAGGATTGCACTACTTAACAAAGTTTATGGTCTTATATAGAGGAATTTTTGCAGCCGCACCATACAAGGAGGGAGCCTGGGGAGCAGATATCTTGACCTTCATGTTCACCTGTCCTCTGATCATCTGTCTGCATGTGCCTCCCATTGGTAGAACCCAACTAGAAGCCAGAAGGTAAGGGAGCTCATGGATATAGGCCATCCAGGTCAGCTCCCCAGGGCCCAGAGCACACTTGGAAAGGGTGGAGGGTGGATTTGGAGCACAAAGGGACATAACCAACGGGACTGACAGTAGCTCTGGGGATAAAGGGCCAAAGATTTATTTTGACTCACAAAGATCTGCACGACCGGGGTCCTGCATTACTCTTCTCTCATACCCTTCTTGCTTGACTCCATCATCCTATCCTTTTGGTTTCCCCAATACTGAGCTAGTCCCTGACTCAGGGCATTTGTGCATGCTGTTCTTTTGACATGGTATGTGTTTCCCTCCCTCCTTCTCACCCTTCACCTCTCAGCTTGATTGACACTTTCTCAGGGAACATTCTCTGACTCCCTGGCAGGGCTCCATTCTCTCTGTTACAGTTTTTCCAGGAAGCGCTCGGCTTCTTCATAGCACCAATGACAATTATAATTCAAATGCTTTGTGTAATCATTTGTTTAATTTCTGTCTCTCTTACCAGATAAAATGCTTTATGAGCAAAGCATAAAATGCACTATGGGCAAGTGCTTTGCACATAGTGAGAACTTAATAAATATTTGATAAATAGGTGCATTCCCGCAGGAAATAAACATATCATAGGCACAGAAGTTTCCTGGAGTCAGACTGTGTTAGAAACTTACTGTTACCACTTATTAGCTGTGGGATCTTCAACAAGTTTCTTAACCTCTTTGTGCCCCTAATTTTGTTCATTTGTGAAGTAAGGAGAATAATAGTTATTTTGTGGAGGCTGGAGAAAGGATAAGTGGATTAGTACATGTAATGTGCTTAGATGAGTACATGGTAACGGTTCAATAAACGACATCATCATCGAGGCTTCATTGTGTAATTATTCTATTGTTGACTGTTTGGTGGTGACATTCACACTAATCAGAGAAAAAAGGGGCATGTTAATCTTAGATAGCACTGATTCTAACCATCTCATTTTGAGAAGTAAGAACCCAATTTTTCTCATACTAAATCCTGAAAGCAATTTAGTTTTTCTCTTGTCATATAGTTAGAATCTGGGGAAAAGTTATTTGACAGCTAATCTAGTTTACCCTGTAAAAAGCAAAGATTAATCTTTTTGCTGCTGAGATGGGGCGTGAAGGCCTGGGTTTCTTCTCAAGTCCTTGCGTTGGTTGGCTCTCTCCCAAGTTTTAGCTCTTAAAACACCAGACGAGGCAGGGACAAAGAGGGAGATAGGGCAGAAAGTAGCATCAGAATCACTCCGTGTTCCAAGAGACATGGTCTCGGGACAGTCAGAATTGCTTCCTGGGAGGTCACTGGGAGATGTAGGGAGACCAGTTGAGAAGCAGCTAATTATACAGGGATTGGCAACCAAGGATGAAGATCAGGAAAGGCAAGCAAGCTAACAGGAACACTACTACGAGACAGGAGCACTGATCACCCCACTAGATTTAGCCAATCAGTTTCTTCCGGGTGGTACATCTTTTGTCTGGGAATTATTTAACTAGATTGGGCATACACACACTGGCTTTTGCACTACATTTTATAGAGTTTTTCTGATGTTAGGCACAGGCTGGATTATAGAGTCACAGGGTCATTAGAACCTTCCCATTCTATCTTTTAATAGCAACAGAAAGTGAGTTCTTAGGTCAAGTGGTTGCCCTCAAGTCATGCAGCAATAATGGAGTTGGTTCATGATCTCACGTCCCCTTAACTCCAGGCCAGTGTTATTGCCCTCCTTGACTTTCCTTTCAATATAACCGTTAACTTCTCTTGTGGCCTTCAATTCATACTATGGCCATAAGAAAAAATTAATTTCCATAGAGTCACACAAGGGAAACAACTTCATTCCTTCAGCCATACCACCTGAGTGGTCATCCCAGTAGTCACACAGGCACATATTACCTGTGATCCCAGTTCCGTCTCTGGAAACCTGAGCAGTGTTAGTACCATGTGCACTTGATTTTTCTGAGTGAACCATACACTTCACATGGGTGATGGCATGCATGGCTGAGCAATCACTGTCACAGAGAGAAGAATTTATGTTTGCATCTGTGTTTCACCTCTTTGCACATCTGGTCTTGGTAGGCCTTTGGGAATTTGTTGGAAAAAGCAAAGGAGAGCACTGAAAAGAGCTCTCAGTATGCCTGGAGTCAGGTTGAATAAAGATGAGATCATCATTCTTCTACTTGCAGAGAAGCAGTGGGGTTTTGACTGGTTAGTGGCTTGATGTCACTGGTCTAAGTGTGTCTCTTGTCAGACACCAGGGCCTTAGAAGTGTCTCATGAGGCCAGTTTCATGCTCTCCCAGCCAGTATTTTTTTTTTTTTCCTAATGAAGGTCACCAAGGAAAAAAAAAAAAATATATATATATATATCCTCCAGTCAGTTTAGGGATATGTCTTAAATGGCTCTGGTTTCCTTTATTAATCAGGGGTAGACTTATCACTCATGATTTATCCAGACCCATTTTGAAATAGTACATTTTCTGTATCAACTTTTAGGTAATGTTCCATTCATTTAGCCATAACGTAGGTCTCCTTTTCCTGCAATGCCAATGGTAACCACTGTTACTCCAGTACTCAAGGCATGAGTGGCCAAGCCCTTTTAGGTTTTATAAACGCCCATTTAATCCCTCCTCAGCCCTTCCTCTCAGAGTAAAGTGGTCTATGCCCTTTAATTAGACTTTGTATAACAGGATCCTAAGCCCACTGCTTATTGTAATACCTCTCACTTTTATCCCACCACTTTGAGATGCCAAAGACAGAAATATATGCAATATTCTCGGGGCAAGAGATTATCACCAACTAGGAGACCGGAAAGAAGAATGTCTTCTCTTTGGTTTATTTTGATCTTCATGGAAATGCTATAAAATTGGAAAATATTAGTGTTCTTAGGATTTGTTGCCTCTCTTTGCTGTAAGAGCATGGTGGACCAATAACATCAAGGAGTAAATTATCCACACTAATTATTTCCTCACTACAGATAGTTTCAGAGTTCATCATCTTCCAAATAGTGTCTCTTCCGCACGGATGTCAGTTGGACACCTGCCTGCTCACTCTTTCAGCGCTGTGGGACTGCACTCTGGTGACCACACTACCTTATTGGATCAGTTCCTTGTTCAGCACTGCTCACTTAGCTCAGTGTCTGAGAGCATAGTGCAGATGGCAACCCAGTGGTGAGGTTCCTTCTCCGTATGGGTCCATGCTTTGAAAAGAAAGACGATTTGCTGGCAGGCACCATTCTTGCTATAAGCAAATGACTTACCTCATAGCAATGTATTCCAAACTTCCTTGCTTGCAACTCACAGAAATAAATATATTTTGCATTGCAAATCAGTATACACTCATACATGTGTGCATATACATGCATACACATACGCCTGAAACCAAAATTTCATAAAATAATGCTCTTGCTAAGTATGATTAAAGGTAAAAAGTATGGCAGAAAAGCCATATATTTACAAATAATATTTTTAAAAGATGTTAGTTATAACTTACAAAATTGATTTTTGACACATGCTAATGAGACCAGCAGTTTGCAAAATAATGGATTACAGTACTTTTATGTGAAGGACCCAAACTTTTCCTTGTCATTCTTTTCCTTTTTTAAAATTTCCTTTTGTTTTCTTTCTTTCCTTTTTAGGAAATGCTTTTGGAAAGAGATAAAAGTACAAAGTTAGCCACATGCCAATCTGATCCCCACTACAAGATCTGAAACTCACGCTATTTTCCCAGTCTATGACTCACATCCTAGGTCGTAGGCTGTTAGATTCTTCAGCTTGACATGATGTTGCCACATTACTTCCCAAAAAGGTTACACCAATTTACCTTCCCAGTAGTAGGGTATGAGAGTTCCCAAGTCCTCACATACTTGGAAACCGGCTATACCAAAACTTTTAAAAGTTTTTGATGTATATGTAATTGCTTAAAACTTCATTTTTATAATTATTAATGAAATTGAATATTATTTCTCACATATATTTTTCAATCAGACTTTCTTAGAAGTGAAACGACTATTCGTATTTTGGTCTATGTTACTATTAGGTGATTTTTTTTACTAATAATTTGTAGGATTCCTTGCATATTCTGTATACTAACCATCTGTGCTTTTTAGTTATATAAATAGCAAGTATTTTTCCCATTATATGAAAAGATAGAAATTGCAATTAATTTTTCCCAGTTGTCCCAAACCACTGATTAAATAGTTTTTCCTTTCCTTTTTGAATTGCTATGACATTCATATCATTTACAAAGTTTTTTTCTATGTATCATTCTAAGATTTCTACTGTGCTCCACTATCCTATTTGCATATCTCTGAGCCAATATCATATTGTTTTAATTACTATAGTTTTATAATTGGTTTTAATATCTGGAAAAGTCAATCTTCTCCCTTCCTCTTCTTGCATTTACTTGGCTACTGTTGACCCATCATTCCTCTATATGAGTTTTAGCATTTTTTTTAACTCCATGACAATTCTTTTTGTTATTTGAGTGGAACTATGTTGAATTTATAGACTAATTTAACTAGAATTGCCATGTTTTTCAAATTGTTTTATATAGTCTATATTTTTATTTGTTCAGATTATCTTTTATTCTCTTAATATTTTATAATTTTTCTCTATTAAATTTATTGAAAATATTTTCTGTTAAATTATTCCTAAATAACTTAAAATTTGTAAATATTTATAATATTATTTTTTCTACAGTATTTCCTTTTTTTTGGTGTATAGGCATACTATTTTTTAATGTCAATCTAGAAATCTTTATGAACTCTCTTATTGCTTCAAAATTTTGCTTTGATTTTCTAATTAGATACTTATAGTGTAAATATAAAAACCAAATTCTTATAGCATTTGACTATTGCAAATAAAGCTGTTATGATGATGATTTATGTATAAATCTTTTCATGGACAAGAGCTTTCATTTCTCTTTGATGAAGAATGGAATGGCTTGATCAGGTGGTAGCTGTATGTTTAACTTAAGAAACTGCCAATCTGTTTTCTAAAGTGGTTTTACAATTTTCAAGTCTTATTAGCCAGGTATGAAATTTCCAGTTGTTCCACACCCTTGCCAACACTTGATATGGTCAGCCTTTTTAGTTTTAGACATTCTAGTTAGTGTGGAGACACTTTTGTTGTGGTTTTCATTTGCATTCTTTTTGTTATTTGAATGGAATTATGTTGAATTTATAGACTAATTTAATGCTTTATGAAGTTTTGTACTTCATATGTACTTATTTGTCATCTGACCAACTTTTCTAATAAAGTGTCTGTTCACATCTTCTGCCCAGTCTTTATAACTGAGTTATCTGTCTTCTTCTAATTACTCGTAAAAGTACTTTATATGCTCAAGATTAAGGTTCTCTTTTAGGCAGATATTTAGCAAACATTTCCTCCCAGTTTGTGGCTTGTCTTTTCAATTTCTTAACAGTATCCTTGACAAGAAGAAAATTTCAATTTTAACAAGTTCTATTTATTGATTTTTTATTTTACAGTTCGTTTTGCGTGTGTGTTGTATTGAAGAAATCTTTGCTAAACCAAAGGTCACTAAAATGTTTTCCTATGTTTTCTTCTCGAAGTTTTATAATTTTTTTGCACATGTCTATCTAATCGTTCTAGCACCATTTGCTGAAAAGACTGTCCTTTCTTCCATTAAATTGCCATGGCACCTTTACCAAAAATAAATTGGCCATAAATATGAAGTCTACTTCTGGACTTGAAATTCTGTTCTATTGATCAATATGCTTATCTTTTTGTCAAAACCACACTGTCTTCATTATGGCAGCTTTATAATAAACTTGAAATCAGTTTATTAAGTACTCTTTTTCAACATTGTTTTGGCTGTTTTAGATTATTTGCATTTTCATGTAAAGTTTAGAATCAGCTTGTCTATTTTTGAAAAGAATAAATTTTCTGGGATTTTGATTGGTATTATGTTTAACACATAGATCATAGCAGCTTTTTCTGTAATAGTCCCAAACTAGAAACAACCCAAATGTCTATCAACAGGTTAATAAATAAACAAATTATGATATATCCATATGATGGATAGTAACTCAGCAATAAAAAAGACTGAACTGTTGATAACTACAAAATCATGGATGAATCTCAAAATCATTATGCTGAGCTAAGGAAGCCAGCCAAAAGAGTATATATTGCATGATCCCATTTATACAAAATTCTAGAAGCTGCAGCGTAATAAACAGTGGCAAAAGGTATATAAGCTGTTACCTGGGGCTGGGGGTTGGGTTTGGGACAGGCATAAGAGAGAGATTACAAAGGGATATGAAGAAATTTGGGAGTGATGAATATATTAATTATTTTTATTGTAATGATGGTTTCCCAGGTATATATATAGTCAAAACTTACCAAACTGTACACTTTAAATATATGTAGCTTATTATATATCATCTATACTTCAATAAATCCATGAAAGAAATATTATACCAATTATTCTTTTTCTTATCTTTTCTCTCCATTGGCAATCCTTACATAATATGGGATGATAGTAGGCCTTGCATTGTTTTTGACTTAAAGGAAATACTGCTACTGTTTCTAAGAACTTTTCCTTTTTCCCACCCATTTCATCCTTTTCTTTTTCTTCCTCCTTACCTACCTTCCTCCCTCCTTCCCTCCCTACTTCCTTCCCTCTCTCCTCCCTCTCTCTCTTTCTTCTGTCCTTTTTTTCTTCCTTCTTGTCTTTCTTGAGATAGATAAAGTCTATGAAGTTAAAGAGATTCCTAGAGCTCTAAAATTTTTTTAATCAAAATGAAAGTTGAGGTTTACAACTGATTTTTTTGCATCTGAAGACGTATCATATTTTTTCTTCTTCTGTTAATGGAAATATATATATATATACACACATACTGATGTCTAAATATTATATTTTTTAGATAAGCCTTGTTAGTCTTGAAACATTTTTGTTCTTAAAATTATGGATTTGATATGCCATATTTTATTTAGTTTTTATGTATGAATGTTCATAAGTGAGATTGGACAACATTATTTTCTTGCCTACATTTGTCCAGTTTTGATGTCAAGTTTGAGTTTTTACCTTATAAAATGTGTTAGGACACTTTCCTGCTTTTTAGATTTTTCAAAACACCTTATACAATACAGAACTTATCTATTCCTTGAAGGTTTGTAAAATGTCACCTAAAAATATCTGTTGATATATTTTAGGGGTAAGGTATATTATTACAGAGTCAATTACTTTAATAATTAATTGACTTAATTAACTTACTCAATTACTTTAATAATTAATTCTGTAATAATATGCCTTATCCCAAAAGGTATATTTACTTTATACTATATTTAATATATATGTTAAAGTAATTACTATATAATTACTCTGTAATAATACTGTAATAGTTAATTATGGATTACTTAGCTTTTTATTTCTTATTTAGTCAATTTTTGTGGTTTACATTTTCCAGAGAGTTCATCATTCTAACTTCTAAAATTTACTTATAAAATATATTCATATCAATTATATAAAAATGAATGTATACTCATATATAAATATAAATGAATATATACAAATATATATACATACATGAATATATACATTGAAAGAGAATATGTAGTAAGACACACACACACACACACACATAGAGAAAATCTCTATTGTGTCTGTAGCTTTGCCTTTTTTGAATCCCTAATATTGTCTCTTTGTGTTTTCTACTATTTGCTTGATTGGGCTCACTAAAGTTTGTCTTTATTTAAAGAACCAACTTTTAGTTTTGCTGATTTGTTTGGCTTATTTATTACTGTCTGTTTTTAGTCCATTAGTTTCTGCTCATA
Source organism: Macaca thibetana thibetana (assembly GCF_024542745.1). Lineage (NCBI taxonomy): Eukaryota > Metazoa > Chordata > Mammalia > Primates > Cercopithecidae > Macaca > Macaca thibetana. The sequence continues at coordinate 115,878,813 of NC_065589.1, forward strand.
TAACTATTAATTCCTTCATTCTCTTTAGGTTATTACTGTTTTTCTAATTTGTTGAACTGAAACACCATTTTTCAATAAATATATTTAAAGCTATCCATTTCCCTATAAGCATAGCTTTAGCCTCATTTTACGATCTTGAATATCTTTATCTTTCTGTGCTGAATCTGGGGTAAGTCCTCAGAACCATCTTACATTTCACGGTTTGTTCTTTGTGTCCAATCTATAGTTTGTTTTGGAGTCTTGTCTACTAAGTATTGAATTTGAATATCTATACTTCATTTCTAAGATCTCTAGTAGGTTCTTTTTCAGCTTAAGTTTGTAAAAAATATTTTTGGTAAGAAGAAAATTCTAGGTTGGAATATTCCTTTTTAGCATCTTAAATAGGTTATTTTACTGTTTTCTGAGTCTCATAGTTTCTCTTGGAAAGTTAGCCTCCAGCCTTATTGCTGATCATTTGAAAGTAACATACCCTGTTCCACCCTTTCTTCATGCTTTGATATTTTTCTATCTGCCTGCGTTTTCCAGCTGCTTCACTATGATAACCTTAAGTGTGTTTTTTTCTGTATCTACTTCACTTAAGGTTTCTGAATCTATAGATTAATATTTCTCATCAGCTTTGCAAAATTTTATCTAGAAATAGTACCTATCCTTATTCTCTCTCTCCTCTCCTGTGAGACTCTAGTTACAGGTACTTCAGTCCTTTACATTATTTCCTGTGTGCCTCTTATGCTCGACTTTAATTCTCCATTCATTTTTCTCTTTGAGCTTCAGATTGGATATTTCTATTCACTTATCTTTAAATTTATTTCTAAAATTCTTAACTTTGGATATTGTATTTTGTAGTACTGTAAGAAGGTCTATTTGGTTCATTTGTGTAGATTCACATATCTAGTACTTTTTTTGTTATATGCCAGACATTTTATTAAAAGGAATTGTAGAGGCTACAGATAATATCTTTCACAAGCAAGAGCTCCCGGTCTCTTACGTTAGGCATATTAGTCAGGGGCTGACCACCTTGATCTAATCACAGCCTAAGCTAGGTTAAGGCTGGTTGCAGTTTTGCTAAGATTTATTTCATTCACCTCTGTTTCCTCTCCATTTCTTGGATGTATCTCTCTTGAACTTTTGATTGACAGGCTGCTGGTTTCTATCTTCTCAATCTTAGAACACTGTGAAAAATTCAGTCTCAACCTTCAAAGGCTTGGATTTTTGCCCCTTTGGAAATTTGGAAAATATTTTGGAGAAGAGAATAGGTGTATGTTTGAGGTGGGCCACACTCCTCAAGCAGGAAATTTTCTCCCAAGTACTGTGAGATCAAGAGATTTTATCCCACTTTGTCAAAACCCATAGTCTTTTGTACAGCCTTAGAATTTAGAAAATGAACCATAGGGAAAGCCAGCTGTGCATTAATGGCTCCCAAGGTTTCTAGATTGTTGTGCCAGGCCTGCATAACTTCCAAAACCTTTGCTCATTTCTCTTTTCTCTAATAAATCCCTTTGTGTTTGTTAGATCTGGTCCTTAACCAAATACAAAATTGGCAAATGCACCCAGAGGAAAGAAACAACCGATAACTGACTGCTCTCATCAGAAAGATTTTCTCTTCTCTGGAACTTTAGTTCATTTAGTTCTCTTCATTTCTACAGCTCTCTAGTATCTTTAAAAGCACAATTTTTGCAATCTATCTGGATTTTTAGCTGTTACAGTAAAATTGGTAGTCTACAACTACCAACTATGGTCTTTCTCAGAACATAGTCATATTTTAAAGTCATTTTCAGATTTCTTCTTATTCTCATTTTATTTGGGGTAAAAAGTCTAATTTAATTTTCAAACATCATTTTTATCATTTATTTTCTTCATTTTTTAATTTTTTAAAATTATTATTGTTATTACTTTTTTGTAATTTCGGTTTCCAAGCTCATTTGGATAAGATTTTTTTTTTCAGTCTTGCTCTCTCTCACTCTCTTTCTTCCTGATCATCGCTTAGTAGCTAGTGGCTGTGAAATTACCTCCCTCTCTCCCCTTGGCAACCCCTAGACAAGAACTATGTTTTTTATTGATGGTATGGGGTTCCCATTCCCTTAGGAATAATAAGCCAGCAAAAATGCTTATCTTAAGTCTCGACTGTAGACGTCTGTCCCCAGGTCAATGTGGACAACTTCTCCAACTTTCTGTTATGGGTAGGGATGGACTACCTCAGTGTCTGCTCCCAACCAAGGAGCTCAGTTCTGCTCTCCTGCTTCATGTGTGTGTGTTTGGGGGTTGGAGGATGTTTCCAGCCTGTTAGTCACAGGATACAAATTTCTTCTCACCTTTATCTTTTTCTAGACCTGGAGTTCAGTAAGTCCCCGCTTCATCCCTTCTAAACCATTTGCATATTGTATTTCTGTTCTTTTTTGCTCTGTGGAAATGTCTATCATGTTTTGGAGCATAGCTTTATCTTTGTAATTTTTATATTTTGTCCATCTTAGCCATGTATTTGAGTTAAGAGGAGATGGCTTTGCCCAAAGCTTAACATTACAACACAATTTTCTCCAAAAGTTGGACTTGAGATGTTTTTTTTTTTTTTGCCAATGTTTTTTGGCTTTTAAATGGCGAGTGAATGCAATCTTCCTTTGGACACACTAGGACGTCACCTCCCACTGACTTTTTTGTGTACTCATGAAGTCTCAGCATCATTCAAGTAGGCTGGATCAGTCACCTTTTCAGAATAGAGTTTTGAACTCTTCAAAAAAAAAAAAAAAAAAAGGATAATTAGCAGAATTTTCCACAAAATTCCTGAACAAAGGAAATGAGATTTAAACAAAGTCTCCATGTGCCCTCAACCCATGATGAGGCACATCCGACGCATGATATTTAGTTACTAAGCAGATCTCTCTCACCATCATCATTAAGAAATAACAGGCCAGAGTTCTCAGGCAAGTTTGGATTTCTCTTTGCTCTTGGACAACTTGTAAAAACATTCGTATTTCCTTAATTTTTCTACCTACCTTTGCATCGCTCATCTCTCGTCTGTCAAATGCTTAATAAGCACAGTCCTGGCATCAGGAAAAGTTTTCTCAGCATACTGGCACAGACCCTAGGCAACATCCATTCAGGAACCTCCCATGTTGCTTTTCAAAAATACCATCCTTATCTTCTTTACTAGCTTGAAATGTCTGTTGTTACTCTCTTTTGAGAAAAAAAATTGTTATAGTCAAATATCATATCAAATTTTCTTTTCAAAAGTCTAATACCATAATACCTTGAAAGACTAATTTTTAATTTTTATTTATTTTTTATTTTTAGTATACTTTAAGTTCTGGGATACATGTGTGGAACGTGCAGATTTGTTACATATGTATACACGTGCCTAGTGGTTTGCTGCACCCATCATCTTGTCATCTACGTTAGGTATTTCTCCTAATGCTGTCCCTCCCCAATCCCCCCACCCCCTGACAGGCACTGGTGTGTGATGTTCCCCTCCCTGTGTCCGTGTGTTCTCATTGTTCAACTCCCACTTATGAGTGAGAAAATGCCGTGTTTGGTTTGTTGTTCCTGTGTTAGTTTGCTGAGAATGATGGTTTCCAGCTTCATCCATGTCCCTGCAAAGGACATTAACTCATCCTTTTTTATGGCTGCATAGTATTCCATGGTGTATATGTGCCACATTTTTTTACCCAGTCTATCATTGATGGGCATTTGGGTTGGTTCTAAGTCTTTGCTATTGTGAATAGTGCTGCAATAAACATACGTGTACGTGTGTCTTTATAGTAGCATGATTTATAATTCTTGGGTATATATCCAGTAATGGGATTGCTGGGTCAAATGATATTTCTGGTTCCAGATCCTTGAGGAATCACCTCACTGTCTTCCCCAATTGTTGAAATAATTTACACTCCCATCAACAGTGTAAAAGCATTCCTATTTCTCCACATCTTCTCCAGCATCTATTATTTCCTGACTTTTTTGTGATCGCACTTCTAACTGGTGTGAGATGGCATCTCATTGTGGTTTTAATTTGCATTTCTCTAATGACCAGTGATGATGAGCTTTTTTTTCATATGTTTGTTGGCTGCATAAATGTCTTCTTTTGAGAAATATCTGTTCATAGCCTTCACCTACTTTTTGATGGGGTTGTTTTGTTTTTGTTTTTGTTTGTTTTTTTTTGGGTTTTTTTGTATATTCATTTAAGTTCCTTGAAGATTCTGGATATTAGCCCTTTGTCAGATGGATAGATTGCAAAAATTTTCTCCCATTCTGTAGGTTGCGTGTTCACTGTCATGACAGTTTCTTTTGCTGTGCAGAAGCTTTTTAGTTTAATCAGATCCCATATGTCAATTTTGGCTTTTGTTGTCATTGCTTTTGGTGTTTTAGTCATGAAGTCCTTGCCCATGCCTATGTCCTGAATGGTATTGCCTAGGTTTTCCTCTAGCATTTTCATGGTCTTGGGTTTTACATTTAAGTCTTCAATCCATCTTGAGTTAATTTTTGTATAAGGTGTAAAGAAGGGGTCCAGTTTCAGTTTTCTGCATATGGCTAGCCAGTTTTCCCAACAGTGTTTATTAAATAGGGAATCTTTCCCCATTGCTTGTTTTTGTCAGGTTTGTCAAAGATCAGATGGTTGTAGATGAGTGGCATTATTTCTGAGGCCTCTGTTCTGTTCCACTGGTCTGTATCTCTGTTTTGGTACCAGTACCATGCTATTTTGGTTACTGTAGCCTTGTAGTATAGTTTGAAGTTAGGTAGCATGATGCCTCCAGCTTTGTTCTTTTTGCTTAGGATTGTCTTGGTTATATGGGCTCTTTTTTTGATTCCATATGAAATTTAAAGTAGTTTTTTCTAATTCTGTGAAGAAAGTCAATTGTACCTTGATGGGGATGGCATTGAATCTATAAATTACCTTGGGCAGTATGGCCATTTTCACGATATTGATTCTTCCTACCCATGAGCATGGAATGTTTTCCCATTTGTTTGTGTCCTCTATTATTTTCTTGAGCAGTGGTTTGTAGTTCTCCTTGAAGAGGTCCTTCACATCCCTTGTCACATATGTATACACGTGCCTAGTGGTTGGATTCCTAGGTATTTTATTCTCTTTGTAGCAATTGTGAATGACAGTTCACTCTTGACTTGGCTCTGTTTGTCTGTTAATGGTGTATATGAATGCTTGTGATTTTTGCACATTGATTTTGTATCCTGAGACTTTACTGAAGTTGCTTATCACCTTAAGGAGATTTTGGGCAGAGACGATGGGGTTTTCTAAATATACAATTATGTCATCTGCGAACAGAGACAATTTGACTTCCTCTTTTCGATTTGAATATCCTTAATTTATTTCTCTTGCCTGATTGCCCTGGCCAGAACTTCCAATACTATGTTGAATATAAGTGGTGAGAGAGGGCATCCTTGTGTTGTGCTGGTTTTCAAAGGGAATGCTTCCAGCTTTTTCCCATTCAGTATGATATTGACTGTGGGTTGGTCATAAATAGTTTTCATTATTTTGAGGCCTGTTCCATTGATACCTCGTTTATTGAGAATTTTTAGCATGAAGGGGTGTTGAATTTTATTGAAGCCCTTTTCTGCATCTATTGAGATAATCATGTGGTTTTTGTCTTTGGTTCTGTTTATGTGATGGATTACATTTATTGATTTGTGTATGTTGAACCAGCGTTGCATCCCAGGGATGAAGCCAACTTGATCATGGTGGATAAGCTTTTTGATGTGCTGCTGGATTCGGTTTGCCAGTATTGTATTGAGGATTTTCGCATCGATGTTCATCAGAGATATTGGACTGAAATTCTCCTTTTCTTGTTGTATCTCTGCCAGGTTTTGGTATCAGGATGATGATGGCCTCATAAAATGAGTTAGGGAGGAGTCCCTCTTTTTCTATTGTTTGGAATAGCTTCAGAAGAAATGGTACCAGCTCCTCTTTGTACCTCTGGTAGAATTCAGTTGTGAATCCATCTGGTCCTGGGCTTTTTTTGGTTGGTAGGGTATTAATTATTGCCTCTATTTCAGAACTTGCTATTGGTCTATTCAGAGATTTGACTTCTTCCTGGTTTAGTCTTGAAAGCGTGTATGCATCCAGGAATTTATCTGTTTCTTCTAGATTTTCTAGTTTATTTGTGTAGAGGTGTTTATAGTATTCTCTGATGGTAGTCTGTATTTCTGTGGGATCAGTGGTGAAATCCCCCTTATCATATTTCACTGTGTCTATTTGATTCTTCTCTCTTTTCTTCTTTATTAGTCTGGCTAGCAGTCTATTTATTTTGTTAATCTTTTCAAAAAACCAGCTCCTGGATTCGTTGTTTTTTTTGAAGGGTTTTTCGTGTCTCTATCTCTTTCAGTTCCGCTCTGATCTTAGTTATTTCTTGCCTTCTGCTAGCTTTTGAATTTGTTTGCTCTTGCTTCTCTAGTTCCTTTAATTGTGATGTTAGGGTGTCAATTTTACATCTTTTCAGCTTTCTCCTGTGGACATTTAGTGCTATAAATTTCCCTCTACCCACTGCTTTAAATGTGTCCCAGAGATTCTGGTACATTGTGTCTTTGTTCTCATTGGTTTCAAAGAACATCTTTATTTCTGCCTTCATTTCGTTATGTACCCAGTAGTCATTCAGGAGCAAGTTGTTCAGTTTCCATGTAGTTGTGCAGTTTTGAGTGAGTTTCTTAATCCTGAGTTCTAATTTGATTACACTGTGGTCTGAGGGACTGTTTGCTATGATTTCCATTCTTTTGCATTTGCTGAGGAGTGTTTTATTTCCAATTATGTAGTCACTTTTAGAATAGGTGCAATGTGGTGTTGAGAATGTATATTCTGTTGATTTGGAGTGAAGAGTTCTGTAGATGTCTATTAGATCCGCTTGGTCCAGAGCTCCTTTCCAGTCCCGAATATCCTTGTTAATTTTCTGTCTCGTTGATCTAATATTGATAGTGGAGTGTTAAAGTATCCCACTACTATTGTGTGGAGTGTAAGTCTCTTTGTAGGTCTCTAAGAACTTGCTTTATGAATCTGGGTGCTCCTGTATTGGGTGCTTATATATTTTGGATAGTTAGCTCTTCTTGCTGCATTGATCCCTTTACCATTATGTAATGGCCGTCTTTGTCTCTTTTGATCTTTGTTGATTTAAAGTCTGTTTTATCAGATACTAGGATTGCAACCCCTGCTTTCCATTTGCTTGGTAAATATTCTTCCATCCCTTTATTTTGAGCCTATGTGTGTCTTTGCATGTGAGATGCATCTCCTGAATACAGCACACTGATGGGTCTTGAATCTTTATCCAATTTGCCAGTCTATGTCTTTTAATTGGGGCATTTAGCTGCCCATTTATATTTAAGGTTAATATTGTTATGTGTGAATTCGATCCTGTCATTATGATGCCAGCTGGTTATTTTACCCATTAGTCGATGAAGTTTCTTCATAGTGTCTATGGTCTTTACCATTTGGCATACTTTTGCAGTGGCTGGTACCAGTTTTTCCTTTCCATATTTAGTGCTTCCTTCAGGAGCTTTTGTAAGGCAGGCCTGGTGGTGACAAAATCTCTCAGCATTTGGTTGTCTGTAAAGGATTTTATTTCTCCTTCACTTATGAAGCTTAGTTTGGTTGGATATGAAATCCTGGGTTGAAAATTCTTTTCTTTAAGCATGTTGAATATTGGCCCCCACTCTCTTCTGGCTTGTAGGGTTTCTGCAGAGAGGTCCACCGTTAGTCTGATGGGCTATCCTTTGTCGGTAACCTGACATTTCTCTCTGACTGCCCTTAACATTTTTTCCTTCATTTCATCCTTGGTTAATCAGATGATTATGTGTCTTGGGGTTGTTCTTCTTGGCGAGTATCTTTGTAGTATTCTCTGTATTTCCTGAATCTGAATGTTGGCTTGTCTTGCTAGGTTGGGGAAGTTCTCCTGGATAATATCCTGAAGAGTGTTTTCCAACTTGGTTCCATTCTCCCTGTCACTTTCAGGTACACCAATCAAACATAGGTTTGGTCTTTTCACATAGTCCCATATTTCTTGGAGGCTTTGTTCATTCCTTTTTATTTTTTTTTCTCTAACCTTGTATTCACACTTTATTTCATTAAGTTGATCTTCAATCTCTGATATCCTTTCTTCTGCTTGCTTGATTGATTCTTCTATTGATACTTGTGTATGCTTCATGAAGTTCTCATGCTGCGTTTTTCAGCTCCATCAGGTCATTTATATTCTTCTCCAAACTGCTTATTCTATTTAGCAATTCCTCTAACCTTTTCTCAGTGTTCTTAGCTTCCTTGCATTGGGTTAAAACATGCTCCTTTAGCTCAGAGTTTGTTAATACCCACTTTTGAAGCCCACTTTTGTCAATTTGTCAAACTCATTCTCCATCCAGTTTTGTTCTCTTGCTGGTGAGGAGTTGTGATCCTCTGGAGGAGAAGCATAGTTCTGGTTTTTGGAATTTTCAGCCTTTTTGTGCTGGTTTTTCCTCATCTTCACGGATTTATCTACCCTTGGTCTTTTATGTTGGTGACCTTTGGATGGAGTTTGTGTGGATGTCATTTTTGTTGATGTTGATGGTATTCTATTCTACTTGTTAGTTTTCCTTCTAACGGTCAGGCCCCTCTGCTGCAGGTCTGCTACAGTTTGCTGGAGGTTCACTCCAGACCGTGTTTGCCTGGATATTACCAGCGGAGGCTGCAGAACAACAAAGATTGCTGCCTGTTGCTCTGGAAGCTTTGTCCCACAGGGGCATCTGCCAGATGCCAGCCGGAGCTCTTCTGTGTAAGGTGTCTGTCAACCCCTGCTGGGAAGTGTCTCCCAGTCAGGAGGCACAGGGGTCAGGGATTCACTTGAGGAGGCAGTCTGTCCCTTAGCAGAGCTTAAGCACTGTTCTGGAAGAACTGCTGCTCTCTTCAGAGCCCGCAGGCAGAAACGTTTGTCTGCTGAAGCTGCACCCACAGCCACCCATTTCCCCAGGTGCTCTGTCCCTGGGAGATGGGGGTTCTATCTACAAGCCCCTGACTGGGGCTGCTGCCTTTCTTTCAGAGAGGCCCTGCCTAGAGAGGAGGAATCTAGAGAGGCAGTCTGGCTACAGGGGCTTTGCTGAGCTGCAGTGGGCTCCACCCAGTCCAAACTTCCCAGTGGCTTTGTTTACACTGTGAGGGGAAAACCGTCTACTCAAGCCTCAGTAATGGCAGACACCCCTCCCCTACACCAAGCTTGAGCGTCCCAGGTGGACTTCAGACTGCTGTGCTGGCAGTGAGAATTTCAAACCAGTGGATCTTAGCTTGCTGGGTTCCATGGGGATGGGATCTGCTGAGCTAGACCACTTGGCTCCCTAGCTTCAGCCCCGTTTCCGGGGGAGTGAATGGTTCTGTCTCACTGGCGTTCCAGGTGCCACTGGGGTATGAAAAAAACTCCTGCAGCTGGCTCGGTGTCTGCCCAAAAGTCGCCTAGTTTTGTGCTTGAAACCCAGGGCCCTGGTGGTGTAGGCACCTGAGGGAATCTCCTGGTTTGTGGGTTGTGAAGACTGTAGGAAAAGTGTACTATCTGGGCAGTAATGCACTGATCCTCATGGCACAGTCCTTCATGGCTTCCCTGGGCTAGGGGAGGGAGTTCCCTGACCCCTTGTGCTTCCCAGAGGAGGTGATGCCCTACCCTGCTTCAGCTTGCCCTCCATGGGCTGCACCTACTGTCTAGCGAGTCCCAATGAGATGAGTCATGTACCTCAGTTATAAATGCAGAAATCACCCACCTTCTGTATTGATCTCGCTGGGCACTGCAGACTGGAGCTGTTCCTATTGAGCCATCTTGCCTGATGAGATAAATTTAACTTGCCCTGATTTCAGTGAGACAGAAGTGAACTTGAGAGGGAGCTGTTCAGAATAGCATGTTTATGAGATCTATGAAGATACTCTGTGTTGCTGAGAGATGGTCCCACCATTTAGTGGGACAGACAGAAGATAAAACACCTACGTTGAGAAGGAGGACTCTAAAGTGAAAAGTTGAGGGAACATTACAGTTTTGCAGAGGAACAGTTCTGACCTGAAACATCTGAAAAGAGCATCTGGTATGTGCAGACATGTGTGAAGATGCTCATATAATTGGGGAAGTCAGGGAAAATCTCCCAGAGGGAGACTGGAGCCAGGGCCAGTAGAAGCAGTGTGTGCATGGCAGGTGCTTCCATGCAGATGTGTGTGTCCAGGCGCTGGGAGTCACAGCATCAGGACAGCTGGGTGGCTCGGATCCTCCAGCTCCTCCTCAGCTGCCTGGCCAAAGACACAGCTGGCTCTGGCATGCGCATGGGAATGCCTTGGGAATCCCATGCAAGCTTTATGGATACTGGTTCCGGTATAAAGGCAAGTATTGTCTAAAGTGTCATAACAGACAGAAATGGGGACAATTCTAGGTTGAGTGTTCCCAGATGCAGATGATCTCCCAGAAAGAGAATAAAACTATGCTTTAAAAGTTAAAATATTTCTTTGTTGCTTGATTCATTTGTTTGTGTTTTTCATTCGTTTATCAGATATTTATTGAGTGTTTCCTCTGTGGCAGGTACTACACTAGGTGCTGAGAATATAGGTGACCCAGTCACAGCTTGTGTCCCAAAGGGGCTCACATCCATTGGAAAAGACAGAAAGATTAATGAGTAAGCGAGGAAGAGTGGGAGGTAGTCAGGACGCCCCCTCAGGACGGGGGATGCAATGGTTACACCCAGAAGTATTAAGCAAGTGAATTCTGAGCTACTCTGGATATTCAGAGGGACTTCTTTCCTGTTTTCCCTAAAGACAGAGAATAGCAGCCTCTCCCACACAATATAAGAAGAAAATCTAGATCTGTGCAGAGAATCTGTGTTCTGGTGGCACAGGGGTAGGAAACTCTCAGGTTTGTGTCTTCTTTAGCAAACCAGATCTCCCTGCCTCCCATCCTCTGACCCAACCTCTCCACCACCGAGAAGAGCAGTGGATGAGCAAGTATGAGACATATGGAACCTGTAGAAACTTGAACTTGGCTGTTGGTAACATGTATCCAGATATGCAGTGCCTTGGTTTGGCCCTCTAGGAACTAAGGCAATTCATAGGATTCAGGAATGAGTAGTAAAAACGACCCTCCACTACCATAGAAGTGTGGCAGAGGAGCCCACATTGTGTTCCCACAGTTAAAAAATAAACTACCGCAAAAAATAACAGAAAATTTTCATATTCTACTGTTCTTGTTTACGTAACATCAAATATCTGAGCATTCACAAATATCTCAAGGTTGAACATCCTGCAGAATGACATCAACTATCATTTCTTGAGATATTACCAAATGTCAGGTACAGTGTTAAGTGCTTCATAGGCATAATCTCATTTGAGCCTCATCCTTTATTATGATCTCATTTTATATATTAAGAAACTGGGGTTCAACTGAGGTTTCTTAACTTGTCCATATTCACACAACGTGTGGATAGTAGATCTTGTATTCAAACCTGAGTTGGCTTTCTTTTCAATACGTGATTCTTCCTTTACAAGCACCTAGCTATTCCTCTGAGTATTTTCGTATGGATTGATGGCTGGCTAAATGCATTATCTTATAAGTTTCTAAAAACAGGTTACCTTACTATTAATAGTTGTTTTCTATGCTTATGTACACTCTACTGGACTGTGGATGACAATGTGCTGGAAGTCATGTGTCTCATCTCCGTCTTCACATGTCACACAGCAGCCAGCACAGGGCTGAACCCATTCTAAGTATTCACAAGTGACCACAATCCACAAATCGGTGGAATAAAATGTCCACCATTGTAGACTAACTCACTCAGTTTAGGACTGTGTCCAATTCACTGAGAACTCCTTCCTTCTTTGTCTTTTGGGAAGAGCCTGGACCATGATTTATTAAACTTTTAAAATTTATTTTTTTATTGAAGCTCCTCTATGTCAGGGATGAGACCCAGGGGTAAGCAAACAAAGACATGGTTCCCATCTTTAACAAGGTCATAGAGCAGCTGGAGAAACAGACATTTAAGCAATTACAATGCAAGGCTGTGCTCAACGCCAGATAGCTGCATAGCCAGTCTTCTGTCAGAGTTCAGAGGCGCAACCATGCCACTGCATCAGGTGGAGTTGGGGCAGGTCTCTCTGAAGCAATGGTCATTATAGAGTCAATTATGGCCGAGAGGCCTCAAAGCAGAGCCGGAAGCATGCTCAAAGGTCTAGAGTTGGGAACTTGATGCCTCCTAAGAAATAAAAAAATCCGTCACAACCAGAGAGTGCTCTGCAAGGTGGGCAATGCTGAGAGATAAGGCTGAGAGGTAGCAAGGGGACACATTATGAAGGACTAAGAAATAGGGCTTTTTCTGGTTATAGAACAAAGCTAATGAGATTGAGTGTTTATCATCTCCAAATGTTCTCAGACAACAGGAAGCTTTGGCATTGTTACTCTTTCCCATTACTGAGGTTCCTAAAGTTTTTTCTTGTCTAGGAAATCCCCTCCAATGATAGTTCTTCATCCATTGAACAGCCAGATGTGCCCCCTTCACTCTGTCCATTACCATGCAGGACAGAGTGGCATGGAGCTGCAGCCTGACGCCTCCCTGGGCTGAGGCTAGAAGAAGGCAGGGCAGCCGCCAGCCTGGCCTCCACCAGGCTCGCCCAGCAAATGGTTTTCTCCAGGCCTAATTAAGGATGACTTGATGTCTATAAGCCTACACTTAAGTCTTTGTTGGCTTGCTATTGTTTCCACTGAGCATGACAAGGTCTAGGAGCTTTAGTCTGGCTGTCTCAGCCAAGTGCCAAAGGCAAAATGAACAAAAAGAAAATCACTACTTTCATTCACTAAACAAGCCCATTTACTTGTTTTTCTATTTTATTGCATTAGTCATTGCTATAAAACCAGCGTGGTCTCCTTTTTTATTTTCTTTGTATTGTAGTAATATCCCAAAGCTGGGTGAGTACTCAAGTCATGAGACAGACCTATCACACATATCCAGAGATGCCAGGTAGAACTCCCACAAGCAGCTCCTCCACGGGCACCCCCAGAGGCTTCCAGGTCTAGCAAGCCTTTGTTGCTGCACCCTTCAGAGTCCCTCTGAGAGATCAGTGTGATTGGTGGTATCAGTCATTATCATTCCAGTTCATGCTGTTGACCAGATCATTGCTTTCTTTATTCCGAAAACTAGAGTTGCCAGATTTAGCAAATAAAAGTAAAAGACATCCAGTTAAAATCTTCATTTCAGACATGCAATAAATAATTAGTCAGTATAAGTATGCCTCCTATGGTTTTAGGAATAGGCTTATACTACTAACACTTTATTTTATCTACTGCAAACTCAACTCTTCAAACAAATATTGAGTGTCATCTCAGTACTGAGCACTGTGCTTGGTGCCAGAGAGTCAAGCATGAATCAGATGCAGTTTTTCACCTTTGGGGGTTCAAAGGCTAGTGAAGGCGAGATTAGTAAACAGTTGAAATATGTACCCTGATACTGACAATTCACCTCCTCCCACACTCACCCAGATACACATGCACAGGCACAAATTATAGGTGAATATCATTCACAAATATGAATATAAATATAAATATAATGCGAATTAATAAAATGTTAGCACATTTAAAAGTACTCTTAGGGTTACAAAGAGAAGAGTAATTTGCCTCAACCAACTAAGATTCAACCCTAGAAGGCACGAGAGAGCTTAAAATGTGAATATCTGATGATATAATACATCACATTATTATGTCCATAAAAATCTGATAATTTTTGTTTGTTTGTTTTGTTTTTGTTTTTTTGAAACGGAGTCTCGCTCTGTCGCCCAGGCTGGAGTGCAGTGGTGCGATCTCGGCTCACTGCAAGCTCCGCCTCCCGGGTTCACGCCATTCTCCTGCCTCAGCCTCCGGAGTAGCTGGGACTATAAGCGCCCACCACCGCGCCCGGCTAATTTTTGTGTTTTTAGTAGAGACGTGGTTTCACCTTGTTAGCCAGGATGGTCTCGATCTCCTGACCTCGTGATTTGCCCGCCTTGGCCTCCCAAAGTGCTGGGATTACAGGCGTGAGCCACTGTGCCCGGCCAAAAATCTGATAATCTTAACACGTATAGAAGAACTTGACCAAGTTCATCCCTGATTTTTAAAAAGACACTCAAAAGCAGGAATATACAGGTAAGTCCTTAATACGATAAAATATAGAAGAAATGTTCATTTCTAATTATGAGAACCACAACAAAAAGTCTTAAAAAAAACATGGGAATAAATGTCGTGTGTGTGTGTTTGTGTGTGTGTGTGTGCACCAAACCAAAAGTGAGAATCATGCTTAATAGTAAAGAGTAGAATGTTTTCTTTGAAGCTGGGAATGGTTATCATTGTAATTATTATTTAATATTATACTGGAAGTGGTAACCATTTCAATTAGACAAAATAAAGAAATAATAGATATAAATACCATATCAGGTAATATATATTTATATAATAATATACATAGAATAAAAATTCCATTAACAATGTCAACCAAAGATATAATATCTACATGCTAACTTATTTAGCATATGTGCAGGTCCTAAATAAAGAAAACTTTAAATGCAAGAGTCTCAAAAATAGTTACGTACCACCAAAAGATGCACTAACCTCTTGGCATAGAAAACCTCAGTTTTATAAAGACATGAATTGTCTCAAAATTAATTTCAAAAAGTAAATGTAATTATAAAACTAAGAGGATTTTTGTTGTTGTTATCAAACATTTTTTGAAACTTAACAAAGTTATGCAAAATTCATCTGAAAAAACAAACATCCAAAAAAGAAGAAAAATGAGAGGAGGCTACTTTTACCAGATATTAAAATGCATTTTGCAGTTATAATAAATAAAATATCTGGAGAAAATAAATTCAGGGGTAAAAAACCATCCCTACCCACACTCACCCAGATACACATACACAGGCCTTCCATACCAAAATAGAATGAAGAGAACAGAAATAGACACAAATATATAAGGGTCCTAAATATAAGACAAAATAACATTTAAAAATCAGTGGGAGAAAGAGAGATTATTTTTTAAATGATTTTGCAAGAACTTGGAAAAATAAGCTGGATTACTCCTTTTAACAAAAGATATTACAATTGGAGTGAAGATTTAAACATGTGACAATATAAAGCTATATAAGTTTCAGAAAACATAAAGTTAACAAGCTTTTATAAAGCAGATACATAATTGAGAGACCACAAATAATCAAATGATACTGTTGCTGATTTAAAATTTAAAACTGGCCAGGCTTGGTGGCATCCACCTGTAGTTCCAGCTACTGAGGAGGCTAAGGTAGGAGGATTCCTTGAGCCCAGGAGTTCAGGGCCACAGTACGGGACAGTCACTCCTGTGAATGGTCACTGTACTCCACCCTGGGCAACCTAATGGGACCCCATCTATTAAAATAAATAAATGAATAAATCTATGAGCAAAGTTATATTCAGAAAGTGAAAAGACAAAAAAAGGACATGTTACACACATCACAAAGGGCTAAATTTTTTAATTAACAAGGAGCTCATAAAATTCAACAAGAAATAAAGTAACATCCAACAGAAACAAATGTGCAAAGTTTGTGAATAAGCAGCTAATGAAAAACATCAACAATTTCTCTCATATTTTAATAAAAGCAACAGTAATTTTTCTAATTTATCATCTGGGCAAAAATTAAAGACTTTCATAGTATCTGGTGCTGGCAGTTGCGTGGAAAAATTGGCTTCATGCACTATTGATGGACATTTAAGTTAGTATAACCTTCCTAGACAACAATGTGGTGATATCTACCAGAAGTAGAAACGCATGTTTGCTTCCTTTGGCTGCTAAGATCACTTGTAGGAATGTATCTTTGGAACATATGCATATTTTTGTAAACAATTCCAGAACAGATATACAAGTTTATTCACTGCCATGTTGTTTGTAATTTTGAAGGGGGAGGAGGCAAATAAAAGTGGAAACCAAGTGTCCATCAACAGGGGACTCATTAAAACTTATTTACGATATATCCATATGGTGAGCAAATATGTAAACAGTGAAAAGAATAAATTATAAGCTTTGTGTTTACGTGATAATAGCATGAAATATCACACAGAAATGAATGGTATATTGTGGGATATTATAGTCTCTTGTGTTAAATGTATGTTTTTTGTGACTATAATGTATAAATATATTGTGCAAAAATACAGAAAATATGTATTTATATAGATATACAAAGAGAATCATAAATACTGATAAATGCATGTCTTTCTTATAAAAAACAAAAACTGTTACTAATGTTGAAAGTAAAAAGAGGGGCAGATTACCTTCCATTTTCTTCCTTTCTCTACACGTTGGATTTTCTAAGCATGCATGTGTATTTCTTTTCATTTTTCTCCTACACCAGCTGGAGTTATTTCGAGCTGTGGGATCAAAAGTTATTTTTGTTTTCTTTAAAAATGTATTATCTCTATTTTTAACTCGGGCGAATTTTTCTTAGGACACAGTGTGATGACCACAGCCAAGGCAATGCTCAGAGGGCTGAGTCTCCTGATGCTATGAGGCTCTTGCTTGTTCTCTGGCTCCTTCTTTCTCTTCCAAACAGTGTGACTCCATGTCCGTCATGGTCTTAGGTTCCCTTCCTCTGCCCACATCCCAGCACAAATGCAGAATGGCTGCAGTTGGATTAACTGGACCCAACCACAGCTGAGTATTAAATGAAATCATACATGACTTCAGTAAGTGATCAAGAAACGCTAGCTTTCCTTTGCTTTTTGTTTTCCTTTTCAGTTTTGTTTTTTCTCTTCTTATGGTGATAAGGAGAGGGGAAAGAAGGCTACTGCTGTCATAACCCTAAGTGTCACCTCCCAATGTGACACTTAGGTTTATGACGAGACGTAGCAGTAGGAGCCTTCAGCCTCACATCCTCCAGCTGCAGAGGAGTTAATGCTTCAACCTGTTTCTCCATGATGAGGTCCCAATCTCAGGGAGCTGTGCAACCCCAGTGGCTAATGGGCTCCCCATGGGCCCTCCTGGGGTGAGCCTGGTCTTCACCAATTCTTATTTCTTGATCACTTGATTTACAGACACACACCTATGACCTGCAGGTCTCTGGGCGTGAGCATCCAAACAGAAAAGAGTCATTAAAGTTCAATCAAACCTGGCGGGTAAAGTTCCAAGTCTGCTGTGAGCCCAGAGCTGGGAAACCTAAGCTCTCTATTAAGGACCACCGACAACCCCAGCCCTGTGGGAGTGGAGAGTCTGTAGTACCTGTTTCGATTCTCCAACCACAACTGCAGGACAAGATCTTATTGTTATTATTGCTTAGGAGAACTTAGCTTGCATTTTTTTTCCCTTTGGAATTTTACAATTCTCCTTTAAGATAACTCAAGAAAATTCATAGTTTTAAAGCTTTTTACTATTCGAAAACATATGAAGACAATGAAGAGGGTCTGCAGGACACAGCCTCTGTAGTAGACACACTTGGATGTAATCACAAGTCTGGCACTCAGAAGCAGAGCCAGAATTTGAGTTTCCAGCTTTAGCTAGCTCATTTGTCAACAAGGATAATAACATTCTGTGCTTCAGGATTAAATTAGGCAACAAATGCAAAGCACTTAACAAGAGCCAGGCATACACTAAGCCCACAAGTGATGTTGGCTATTACTCTTATGGATTGACACACAGGTAGTGACTTATAGGTGATCTCTAGAGGCAAAGTGCCCAGAGTTTCAATCCAGAGTTTGCCAAGTGCTGTTTGCATGATTCTGTGAAGTTACTTAACCTTTTGTACCCCAATTTACTCATCTGGAAAATGGGAATGAAAATGGCGCCTACATCATGCACTGGTTGTAAGAATTAAATTAGTTAATATATGCAAAGTGCTGTTGAAGGCCTGGCACATAGTAGGTACTATACAAATGTTGTTGTTGTGCATCAACTATTTACTTTTTACATTTTTTTTTCTTTTTCAACCTTCATTTTAGAATCAGGGAGTACATGTGCAGGTTTGTTACAAAGGTATACTGCATGATACTGAGGTTTGGGGTGTGATTGAACCTGTCACCCAGGTAGTGAGCATAATAGCCAATAGGTAGGTTTTCACCTTTTGCCTCCCTCCCTCCTGCTTTAGTAATACCCTGTGTCTATTGTTGCCATCTTTATGTTCATGAGTACCCGATGTTTAGCTTGCACTTATAAGGGAGAACATGTGCTATTTGTTTTGCTATTCCTACACTAGTTCACTTAGGATGGAGGCCTTCAGCTGCATCCATGTTGCTGCAAAGGAGATGATTTTGTTTTGTTTTGTTTTATGGCTGTTTTGTATCCCATGGTGTATACGAACCACATTTTCTTTATCCGGAGCACCGCTGATGGGCACCTGGGTTGATTCTATGTTTTTACTATTGTGAATAATTCTGTGATGAACATATAAGTGAATGTGTCCTTTGGGTTAAATTATTTTATATCTTTGAGATATACACCCAGTAATGTGATTGCTGAGTTGAATGGTAGTTCAACTCTTAGATCTTTGAGAAATCTCCAAACTGCATTCTGTGGTGGCTGGACTAACTTACATTCCCACCGTTATTTTTTGACTTTTCAGCAAGAGCCATTCTGACTGGTATGAGAATGGTATCTCATTGTGGTTTTGATTTGCATTTCTCTGATGATTATTGATGACGTGCAATTTTTCATGTTTCTTGGTCACTTATATGTTTTCTTTCGAGAATAAATATTTTTAAAGTATTATTGATAACAAAAATCTAATTGAAGAAATCCAAAATAGAAAAAATAAAAAAAAAAAAAGCATGGGCACAACAAACCCCAAGGAAAGCAAGTAGGAGGCAATTATGAAACGAAATCAGAAAACTAATTTTAAAAACAGGAAAACAGAATTGATAAATAAATGCAAATGAAACACTTCCCCCGGCCACCACCCCCCACCCGCCCCACACACAAAACACTAAAACACACGAGCCTCTGGTGAACAATGAAGGGATAAAGGGATATGAGCCACAAATTAAATCAGGAACTATGAGCTCAGGTTCCCCCAAACTGAAGCTTTAAATCCCTTTGGGCAGAGGTGGGCCGGGTGCAGCCAGTAGCTGATGGAGTCCTTGCTGGCAGAGGGTCTGCTTTGGTGACGTGTGATTTGTCTCAAGTGGAGTTATTTCCACCTCTCCCAGCCTCGATATTGGCCTCCTGGTACCAGCCATCCTGCCCCAGGCTGGAGCTTTCTTCGTCATCACCCATCTCTCTATCGACCTCTGAGAACAGCCCTGATGTCCGCACCATGCTTTCTGGGAGATCTGACTCAGACCTCCTCCTACTGTCCTAGCAGGGCCTGGGGCACCCCGTTCCTCAGCCAGCTTCCTGCAAAGCAGTCCACTAGTCCACCTGTGGACTGTCTTAAGACTTGAGACCCACTTTGAGAAATGATGAAAGAGATTTTCCACCTGCCTCGTGTTGTACGGTGTTTGTTTTGTTTTGTTTTTGTATCCATGGGTGATTGATTTCATCACCCGTGTCGATGCCAAAGTCCTCAGATGCTCAAATCATTCTTATAAAATGGCATAGTATTTGCATACAACCTACACACATGCTCCTATATATGTTAAATCATCTCTAGATTACTTATAATACCTAATACAATGTAACTGATATGTAAGTAAGCATTATACTCTATTGTTTAGGGAATAACGACAAGAAAAATGGTCTGTACATGTTGAGCAAAGATACTTTTTTCCCCAAATACTTTCCATGCATAATTGGTTGTTGAATCCATGAGTGCAGAACGCACAGATATGGAGGGTGAACTATCTATCCTCTGTGTCCCCGCTGCATGAAAGGCCTTGGGAAATAGATGCTATTCAATAAGCATGAAAATCCGTGCTGGTATCTGTGGAATACTGGGCTGGTATGTTATGAAGTATAAGAAAAATAATTGACTTTCTACTGCTTTCCAAGAGACAAAAAGAGTTGAAAGGAGAAAAAATCCAGATATTGGGTACAACCAAGAATATGTCAAAAGAGCAAATGAGAGAGTGTTTGCAAATTCCAAGCGCCTGGCTCCGTTAGTGAGTGTCATGAGCAGACAGGGAAGGGAAAAAATGGCCCTGTTGTAGTCACAGATGTAAGCCATGAGGGACAGAGAGCCAGGTGACAGACATCCAGGGAGCAGGGGAAGGGTCGTCACGGTCACTAGTACATATTGAGCACTTCATCCACTCCATGCACTTCAATGTATTCATTCATTTAGTCTTTACAACTTCCCTATGTGGAAGGTGCCACTCCATGGCCATTTCACAGATGAGGAGACTGAGACTGAGGCACAAGAAAGTTAAGTAGTCAGGCCTGCATTCTTTTTTTTTTTTTTTTTGAGAAGGAGTCTTGCACTGTTGCCCAGGCTGGAGTACAGTGGCAAGATCTTGGCTCACTGCAACCTCCACCTCCCAGGTTCAAGAGATTCTCCTGCCTCAGCCTCCCGAGTAGCTGGGATTCCAGGCACCCACCACCACGCCCGGCTAATTTTTTGTATTTTTAGTAGAGACGGGGTTTCACTATGTTGACCAGGCTGTGGCTCAAGCCTGGAATCCCAGCACTTTGGGAGGCTGAAGGTGCAGGCCTGTGTTCTTAACCACCCTGCAGAACTGCCAGGTAAGACTGTGGTCATATTCAGAGTTGACCACTTACTCATAGCCTCAGTTTCTTTATCCTTAAAATGGAGGTAGTAATACCGACCTCATGGGGCTGAAGGGGCCAAAATGAGATAACATAGGTAAAGTCTCTGGCATACAGTAGATGCTCAAACATCCCTGGCTATTGCCTCCTAGTCCCACCAAACCTACCTTTGAGCATTATTGACAGATACGGTAGTTCATGGCACGTGTGATCGCCACTTTGAAATCATCATGAGATTTCTGACTCAATGGCTTTGCTCTGACCCAAAGACTTTTCTAAATTGGGGGCTTCCCAATTTCTGGAAACCTGGAGATAGAAGGAAGAGGCATCCCAGATAGAAATGGTTTCCGCTAGCTGAGATGCTTTTTCCTTCTATTTCCAGGTTTCCAGGAACTGGGGAGCCTCTGGGCCCCCACCTATGTAGCATTTACTCTGTGAAATCCCATCAGTTCCCTCCAGTGTTGAGTCGTATTTCTTCCCTTTGTGCTCCCTTGGCTCTTTGTGGGGGCCATCCCTGAGAGCCCTGGGTCTCAGCTTTGCCACCTAAAAAGGGGGATAATAACATCCACCCTGTAGGAACTGTGTAAAATATGCAAGCTGTGTAAAGTTCTGCAACTTTCACACAACACAATTAGCACCTAATAAGTGGTGCCTGTTATAATCATTATTGCCGGCAAAGCCTTTCTCATATTACAGTTACCATTGGACCAGGTTTATACTTCCTCCTAGATGAGGGATTAGGGCAGGAACGTTATTAAATCATGTTTTGTTCTCCCCACGTTGTCTAGCACACAGCCCGGAGCATAATAGATGCTCAGAAATGTGGAATGAAGTGAACAAGTGTGAAGCTAGAGACCACACAATGGGGGAGGCTGGTCCATGTAATAGGAATGAGGCTCTTTCCACATTTGCTGCATGTTCACAGTCTGCCAAGCCTCATGCTACATGCTCTAGAGGGTTTCAAGAAGGAACACGTTGAAATGTTCTCTCACCCCAAGGGCGAGCATTGTGGTTGAGCCTAAGTGGGAGGGCACAGCACAGTGTTGATCAGCAAAGCACAGAGATTTCAGAAGCATTGAGGCCACCCTTGGGAAGGTTGAAAACGATGTCAGGCAGGATGCAAGTCCTATGGCTGTAGGGATGCTGCCCTTTTTATCTACTGCTGTGTGTCCCTTGTCTAGCCAGGTATCATAGCGGCTGCCCTGATAACGACATTTGTTAAATGGATGAAATGTGGAAAGGCTTCCTGAGGAGGAAGAGAAATGGTGTGGGGTGTTGGGTAGGAACAGCTTCGATGACAAACTATTGGGAAGAAATTATATATACAACAGTAGGAAAATGGTTAGGTAAATTGTGATACTTCATTCAATGTAATTATTTATAGTCATTTAAAATTAGGTTTACGAAGACCTTATAACAAGGAAGAATGCTTTTGTTTTATTTTTAGCGAAAAAGACAATGATAGAAAAATTCAGAAACCCTAACATTGTAACTATTAAAGCTATATATAAAGACTAGGAACAGACACACTAGATGTTACTATTAGCTTGCTCCAAATCCTAGGTTCATGAATAATTTTTTCATCTCTCTTTTGTTCTATTTTTCAAAACTTCTATGACCATGAGCAACTTTGATCATGGAAAAAGAATGAAATTGTAAATTGTATAACATATCTACATTGATTAAAGTATTTTCTAGAAATAATTTATGAATTCGATTGGATTATCCATAATTGGTAATCCTCTTCCTTTCCTGATTTTAATAATTTAGAAGATATTGAATATGTATTGTGTACATCATATTTTGGGTGGGTTCATGTGAATCTTTGCAAATACTCTTTAACATGAGAATGTATTTATCACATATGTGTATATCCATCTGAGATACACACACACACACACAGGAAGGGGATATAGTTAGCATGGAGGGAGATAGACAGGGGGCTAGATTGATGGGGAATTGAATAGAGATCATAGACTCTTAGTGTGTACTCACAGGTTCAAAGATGTGTTACAGAACTGAGAGAGCCCAGGACAGTCTACCAAAAACACAGCCTGTCTCTGGAATGGACTGAGGATATGAGAGAGAAACAAGACAGCAGGGACAATGTATGAGTCCCTTCCTTTCCATCTCTCTCTTGCTCTCTCACTCTCACCTCCCATTCTCTGCCCCCGCCTGACATCCCTTTTCCTCCCTCTCCCTCCTTCTGTCTCTTCTCTGACTGCTGCATGAGCTGTCCAGCCCCAGGGGCTGCTACCGCAAAGGACAACATCCATGAGCATTTTGCCGGCTGGGAAGAGGCAATCAGGATTTTGGCAAAATGTTTCTGACAATGACAAATGCCAAAAGTGGTCAAAATGGGCCAATTTTTGAGAGAAAAAAATCTATTTTTAGACCTGGCTGGGCATTTGGGGGTTGTGTTTTGAAAACAGGTATTTAAGGTTGTACGTAATTCATTTAATGTGCAGGAAGTTACTAATTTTATAGAGAAATGAAGATCCACAGAACTCATGTTCTTCTGAACTCTACCTCAGCCTTAGCCTGGGGTAATTACTAACTCCTTTGGTGAGAAGATAATTTTATTTTAATTCTCATGCAATAGCTGAATAACTTCCATACAAATGCCAACTACTAGTCTTTATGAGTAAATTATTGTCCTCAATAATAGGGTGTGGTACAGGAGAGAATGACATACTTTAGGAGTGATAATGCTTCTTGGATATGAGTTCTTTGTAGCCATTATAAACATAATAACCCTATTTAAAAAATAGTTTAGGTGAACATGTTGAAAGGGCACAAGAGACAAAAAAAAATATCATTTAAAAAATAAAACAGCAATGCGGATACTACTTTGATAAAGGAGGATAACATATTCACCTTTTAGTTCCATCTTAGAGAGAACCATAGCTGTCTGACTTTCTGTGCCTTGGGTCCCCACCATCCGCAGCCTCTCATTTCCAACTCTTCAGACCTATGTTACTCAACCCAGGGACAGTTCCTGCCTTGAGTATCCTTGCTCTACCTTTAAAACAATGTGGTATGAAAATTTTAAAAATGTGAACTGTGCTATTCTGTTTAGAGACAGAAGGCAAAAACTAAATGGAATAGTTACTATTTGTGCCAAACACTTTGCACAAATGCCTTAATGCTTTTTTGATATTTACAGAAAACTACATCAGGCAACCCAGGAGCATTCTTTAGCTGGAGGGGTTTGGCTGTACCTGTAAAAAATCTAAAATGTTCCTTTAATTTTTTTCTTTAAGGGAGGTGGGCATAAAAACGAATAATTGAATATTCTATTATTTCTGTTAAACACTTTGCACACACGTGCTGACATTTGATTAGTATGGAAACCTGCTGGCATAGGTACTAACTCTCTCTAATTAGAGTCATCAATGCTCCAAGATAGGAAGCAGCTTGCCTCAGAAGAACAGATGACTAATGAGTGAGAAAGTGGGATTTCGCCTGACTCCAAAGTTTATATTTTTCCTCCCCAGCCACCACCCTGCTGCAACCACCTAGAGAACTACCCAGTTTCCAGTTCTGCACCTTGTTTATTTCCCAAGTTTTAACACCTGCACAGGGACTGAACTAGAATTCCGGCTGCAAAACCTCATTATCTCAAAGAGTTTGTGCTCAGAATTACAGAACTGGAGTCTGCCTATGGTGGGTTGATGTTTTTGTTTTTGAGAAGGAGTTTTGCTCCTTTTGTCCAGGCTGGAGTGCAGTGGCACTATCTCAGCTCACTGCAACCTCCGCCTTCCCGGTTCAAGTGATTCTCCTGCCTCAGCCTCCCGAGTAGCTGGGATTACAAGCATGTGCCACCATGCCTGGCTAATTTTGTATTTTTAGTAGAGACAGGCTTTCACCATGTTGGCCGGGCTGGTCTTGAACTCCTGACCTCCAGTTATCCACCCGCCTTAGCTTCCCAAAATGCTGGGATTATAGGTGTGAGTCACCATGCCTGACCAGGTTGATGCTTATCTCCATAAATTTACTAGGTGGAAATATAGATAGCAGTTTAAAGGAAGACATATTTCTACTCTTGGGCTGTGACACTATCTACTTTTTCAAGGACCCTCACTTTCCCAGGCCCCTGTTACTGACAGTTCTATGAGCCACTCCTCCCACTTCCACCAACACTTTAAAATGTAAAATGTGAATGAATTAATTTTTTTACTTTGAAATTATCTGGACACTCCTTGAGGTAACTGGAATCATCTGTGATAAAAATCAGATTTGGCAAGCAGATTTTTCCAAGCTTTCTATTTTTATTCTTTGCTTTCTTTCTCAGCAGACCAGCTTGCAAGGCCCCACCCATCCACTGCCCCAAATCACTGGAGCAATACTTCTCCAGTAGAGAAGATACCCAAGCCTGAAATCCAAGCCATGATTTCGTTGGATATATGAACACTTGACTTATTTTAAGGCTCTTGGCTTTGCGGTTTTATGAAAATCATAACCAGAATTAAAAAGGACAATGGAAGCCAGATGCTTCCTGTGTTTTATTTATTGATGGAGAAATTAAAACTAAAGAGCTCAAACAGCCTTCCAGAGTCACCTGCTGTTAGTGGCAGAGCTGGAACTAGAACCTGGTGCTGCGGACTGGATCCCCAGCTCGGAGGGTGCAAGCACAATTTCTCCTCTGGTGCACAAAGAAAGCCAGAGCGCTGCTCGGAACCCACTCAGGGTGGTACCTATCCCAGGGATTGAGTGAGTCCATACATGTGAAATGTTTAGAACGGTGCCTGGGGCATAGAAAGTGTTCATTCTTCTTATTATTTGATTAGCCCAGATGAATGTCTTTCAGAGCAGGAGAATGAGGCAGTGAAAGGTTTTTAGCACTGACCACCAATGCCAACATGTGGATGCCAGAATAACTGCTGGTCATGTGTTGGAATCTGTACAAGAATGCAAGTCACTCACTCTTTCTCTAGGTTTTTAACTTCATTAGCCCAGCATTTTGAAAGCAAGGCTTTGAAATTAGAGTTGTTTGCTTTTAAAATATTTAAATGTCCTCCTGAACTTCTCCGTAAAGAAAAAGAAACTGGGCGGATACAGAGAGGATTGGAGTCATGGTCACAAATACTATAAAAAAGCAGTTTACTTCCTCTGTTAAAACTAACTATGACTTAAAGACTCTTTGGGCTTTTTTTTTCCTGGAGAAACTGGATATTTCTTATACAGGACTGATAAGTCTTTCAGCATCCGGTGTAAAGCCAAACCTCTATGCAGCTTATGTCCTTACTTAAAAGGATACAGGGTGTGCCTTTATTTCCTGGGCATGTAAGAGAGTTCCAGAGAATTTGTTGTTGTAAGAGAAATCTGCTTTGTGAAAATGAGAGCTGTATTTGCATTTCCTGTTCTAAACTCCTTTCCTAAAATTTGCACATATGCTCATACCTGGACCGCTTGCTAAATTTCTGGAAAGTTGTCAGCTCTTCCCCGCCCCCATGCTAAAGTCTCCAAGTTAGCCCCACCCTTTCCCACTCTTTATCCCCCTTCTCCACACCTCCACTCCAAGCCACAAGGCAAAGACTGAAAGGGGCGAGAGGCTGTAGGGACTACTCTAAATGGAGGTACCGCGTACTATTCCATCACCTTAGAGGGACATTTGAGGGGAGACTGAAAGGGTGACTAAGGTCTGTGATAAGTGGTTGGCCTCTGTGCATAGGTGGCATGACTCACCCCTGAACAGAGGACTCTTGCGTACAGATTTCTGCTGGGTCTGTAAAGCTGATTCTTACAAAGGAAATGAGCCAGACTAATTGATAATAACAGCTGTCATTGTGGAGGGTTTACTTTGTGCTAGACGCTGTGTTAAGTGCTTTGCACACATTATCCCTTTAAATCCCCTGTAGCAACCCTGCAGAGAGGCCGTTATCACCCCCATTTCTCAGGGACTCACAAGGTGAAGCCGGGGGCAGAGTTAGAACTTGAGCCTGAGGTCCCCTCCCCCACACTCCTATGTGATTCAGGACCACAGAGCTGTTTGCAAATTTCTCCTGTTTTCCTTCTTCATGAGAGAGAGAAGTTACATGTGAGCTTCAGCCCTGGAAAAGGGGCTACTCTAGAGCCGGGGCCCACTGGCATCTACCTGTATGATTTGGAACAAAATGCACGGTTCATCTGTGAGATAAGGTATTCTACTGAATCCTGCTTTCTTGGATTGTTATAAATTCTGTCTAGCGTGTTGTTGGGATTTGTGACAGCCTCAAAATGTGAATATTGAGCCCTTTGGTCTAAGATGTTGTTTTCTGCTTATGCTTTGCTGAAGTTTGCCTCAAATAGAAGATTTAATGAGACAAAGCTATTTTCTCTTTAAATCTATTTCATTATTGCATTTAGGCAAAAATGAAACTATGCAAATTCTCTTCCATAGGGCTCGCCCTCGTCTCAACACCAGACTCCAAATGCAGAGGTGAGGAAAGAGGTTTGAAAGGTTTCGAGTTAGGACTTCGTCCCTCCTTCACATGCCCTGTGCCCTGCTGTCCTGCCATAGGCCAACTGGGTATCCAGGCTGGTGTGCTGCCACTGTCCTGACATCTCCCACGACTTCTAACCCATAAACACACTAGACACAACTTCCTTTTGGGGCCCCTCATTCTCTCTAAGATTGGGGGTCAGAACTTAGAAATAGTTTCTTTTTAAATAAATCACTGTGCCTTGACTGTTGACCCTGTACCCATTTACCATAACGAGTTCCTTTCCTAACCAGTTTCCTTGTGAGTGGAATTTCCAGTTTAAATTGCTTTGATTTCAACTTTAGTTTTTAAAGATTCCTATCCCTCCTTCTTTCCCCCACTGAAGTAATGCTCTAGTAGGGCTGAGGGGCATTGTCAGCCATGTAGGGGAACCATTTTGGCATCAAATTTCACTATACCAAATGATTGTATCAAGGGGCAAGCAAAATTTGGCCCTTTGTAGAGCCAAGTCAGTGTCGTGCGGCAGTTGTTTCCGGAGCTCTGATACAGTGGGTGTTTGAATAAAACTGTGATCCTCAGTCCCACCTTAAGTATCAAGCAAGCTTAGATGCTCCTCATGGTGTGCACTTGAATCTTGTATATGATTTATTTTTTAAAACCCATATCCCAAGAGAAACAAATACTTAATTATCACCCTCATTTTCCAAATGCAGTTAGGTTATTTGTTTTGACTTAATGAAGAAACTAGTTGGTGGGAATGAGCCAGGCTCTGAAACACCAAGGAAAGAGCTGAGAGTTCTGAAGGAGGGGAAAGGGTGGCAAATAATCAAATATATGCAACTAAGCACTTTTCGTATTTCACGTGAAACAGTTTGATACCATTTTTTAAAAGAAGGAAAGAAATATTTGAGATATTCTAAGCATATTGCTTAAACCACAAATTCTGTAAAAAATGAACAGCATAAGCTATTAACAGCCGCACGCGTCATAAACACCTTAGGAGACAATCAGATACTAATGCCGAAAGCACCTTGGAGCCATCAGTCTGCACAGGGCTTGACTTCTGCAATTTCATAAGATAAATGCCTCTGCTGTTTTAAGATGATGAAACTACAGCTGAGACGAATCTGCGTGTTTTTCACCAGTGATTTAATAAAGGCCAGCTCAGAATAAATATGGAACGGCTACTCTGAAAGCTTTTTTAGCTTTGTGCCGAAACGTGTTCAAACTTTCTTTTGTAAATTGATTGTATCCAAAGTTCCAATTTGTCCATGCGTGGAAGAAAGACATTTACTAAGTCGTGGACTTTAAATGTTCCATGTAACGCACTATAGTTTTATGGGGAATTCAGGGAAAGGTTCTTTCCCTGGCTTTCTTGGGCAAAGCCAGGGGCTGAGGATCCAAAAGTTGACTCTTCTTTTCTTGGCCAAAAATGGCTGCCAAGGGAGATAGAAGAGAAAAAGGTGTCCGCATCATGGATTTTGCTGTCCTTACAATCAGGCTTCTCTTTTTTTAAGCGGTCATATCCATATGATGTCACCCTTGCCCTCAGGTTTATTTTTGTGTCTTAAGATGCTTTAAATACATATCCGATCAATAAGTAGGTAGACAGTGAGATGGATATGGAGATGGACAGTCAGCAGCTCAGATCGCTAGATAAACACGCTTCAATATATTACAGGCAATTACTTCCAAAAGTATTTAAAATCCTAGGGGACAAGCCTGAATATAATTTTAGAGGATCTATTTAAATCTTATATTCATGAGTAAGAAAAGTTTTTTTTTTCTTTTTTTCCATTTTTGATGAGCAAGAGAGAGCAAGCCAGCAAGAGAGCAAGTGAGGCGGGCCTGATTTATTAATATTTCTTTGGACCCCTGTGCTTGGCAACTGACTCTTTTAGTATGTCAACCAGCCTCTTCCAGAATTACTGATGAGGTTGCGTGTATGTGTGTGTGTGTCCGTGCGTGTGTGTCCATGTGTGTGTGATTGTCATTGGTCTGCCAGCCCACTTTTCAGAATGGCAAGAGCCTGTTGGGAAAAAAGCGATGGTCCGCGTGCAGGTTTGGCTGGGGGCCCGGCACCGTCGACTCCTCAGAGGTGGCTGAAGCCCCCTGCCCGCTGTCAAACGCTGCAGCGGGGGGGCTGTGTCCGTCTGCCTGCCCCCGCCCCGCACCAGGCCCTTCTGACTTTAATTACGTCCTCCTTGGCTGAATTCACAGGTGGCTTTCCTTGGAGGAGGCGTTTACCTCTCCCCAAGCCCCCGGCTGCTCATTTCCTCAGTGGATTAGCAGGGCCATGATGAAACAGAAGCTTGTGCCTTCTCCATTCTTTACACAACCTGGTGTTAGAGGTTGACCTTTCACCCCTGGAGATTCGGAGGATTAAGGCTGCTTTTAAGTCTCGCTCTGGTTACTAATCCACCACTTTCACTTGATGTTATGTAAGCACTTCCTGACTTACCCTTTAAATCCTGTAAACATAATAAAACAGAATTTAACCTTTACCTTTGGATTTCCCCACTATCTTTTGCTCCATCGAATCAACTGTGGAAGGATCCAGGAACAGAAAGCTAATAAGTGATAGCCTGGATTTTTTTTTTTGCCCTGGGACATGTAACAAAACATTACAATATTTAATATATTCAGGTCAAATAGTTGTGGGAGAGCACCAAAAGCTTCAGACTGGGCAAATACTGTTTTCCCCTTTTAACTGCATATATTTCCCACAAAACAATGAAGCAGATGGTATTGGGTGTTCCCTCCCAAAGGGAAGCCCTTTTAAGCAAATTAGAACCAATAAGGTCCGAAAGATAGCTGGAAAAAAATAGGCTTTGAGGCAGTTTGCAATAATACAGACTTTCAGTCTGGCTGTCTCAACCCTGCATCCTCCCGATACTAACCTGAGAGTCCCTCTCTTGAAGGCTTTGCTCTTTAATTTTTTTTTTTTTTAAGACGGAGTTTCACTCTTGTTGCCCAGGCTGGAGTGCAATGGCAGATTTTGGCTCACCACAACCTCCGCCTCCCGGGTTCAAGCGATTCTCCTGCCTCAGCCTCCCAAGTAGCTGGGATTTCAGGCATGTGCCACCACATCCCGCTCATTTTGTATTTTTAGTAGAGATGGGGTTTCTCCATGTTGGTCAGGCTGGTCTCGAACTCATGATCTGCACTCCTCGACCCCCCAAAGTGCTGGGATTACAGGCAATTTATCTTATCTTTAATCCAAATGGTCTGTGGATGAAACCAATGTTCTGAGATCCGTACATCTCCAACTTCAGCTTTCATTTCTGGAGTACTTATTATATGCTGGAACTCATTCTGGGGAATACAGTTGTCCTTTGATATCTGTTGGGAATTGATTGGTTCCAGGTCCCCTGTAAGTGCCAAAATCTGTAGATGCTCAAGTCCCTGATATAAAATCGTGTAGTGTGTGCGTATAACCTACACATATCCTCCTGTGTACTTTATTTCTAAGTTACTTAGAATGACTAATACGATGTAAATGTTGTGTAAATAATTGTTATACTATATTGTTTAGGGAACCATTACAAGAAAAAAATCTGTATGTGTTTAGTGCAGATGCAACTATCCATTTTTTTTCAAGTATTTTTGATTTCCAGTTGGATGAATCCATGAATGCAGAAGCCATGGACATGAAGGGTCACTGTACATGCATGGTACTAATTTAATCCTTACTATCATCCTGTGTAGTAGGTGTTAGTAGGTGTCCTCATCCGTTTTTGAAGAGACTTAAATTCAGAGCCACTAATACAGAACAGAGGTGCCAGCCCAGCTCTGCCTGGCCCTGCCCAGCCATGTAGCCTTCCTGGGTGCTGAGCCACTCTCAGGTAGACACGAGCACACCATGCCCTTTGTCGCTCCTTCTCACAGCAACTTTTTCAATCCTCGCAGCTTCCATGGCAGGTGGCAGAGTTGCTCCCATCTGAGAGTTGAGAACATGAGGAGCCATAAAAATAAAATATTAATTTTTATGTATGAATATTTTGAAACGTTCACAGGAGAAAATGTGATGTGCCTTAGGAGGGGTGGGAATCAGGGATGCAGGGGCTGCTGGCCCATGCAGGTGGTGAATCTCAGTTTCTATGGGGGTTCCCTGGGATTCCCTTAGATTCTCTATTCTTCTCTATCCCTGGAGGCTTTCTGCAGGAAGGGACCTCTGCCCTGTCTGACCACCAGGGAGACTCCTTGTCAGTGTCCTCAAAGGGGGAAGGTGATACGGAAGCTGAATGCCAAGGAGTGGGTGGTCAGGGCTGCTCCATCATGCTTCTCACAACCTGCCCTGCCACTGTGGGGGAGCGAATGGGCATCAGAACACTTAAGAAATGCTTCCTGACGAGAGACACGTGTGATTCGTGTCCTGCGGTCAATGCTTTCTCGGTGAGTCTCTGCAGAGGTTTGCTGTGCTGTTTGTGACAAGCATGTCCTTTCTTGTAAATGGCTGTGTCACTGCTTTGCTCCTGCGCAATGCCCACACACATGGGAATACCTGCTCCCACTTGAGGTGCTGCTCCCCCAACCTACTAAGCATGATAGCTGGGGAGTAAGGGCACGCCCACGCCCAGCAGATCCTTCCTCCTCGTTCCACACAACTTCCTGCAGAGATGGAAAGACAGAGCGAAGAGGACATCTGGGAGGGAAAGGAGATGCTCCAAAGCAGGTTGAACCCACATCCATCTCGGTTCAGGATCCTCAGACTTCACAGTGCGGATACCCAGGTATGTACACACTGTGCATACTCACTCACACACTCAGCCCTTTTGTCTCTCCTGACAAAGTTCACTTAGTTCAGTCCTTCCTGGATTCTACCAGATGGGAAGAGGAAAATCCAAGTAAGTCTCTTCATCTGTGAAATGCACGATTAGTACCGACCCTGCCTACTTCTCAAAGTTTTTCGAAGGTCACATGAGGATGAGTGTGATTAAATTTTGCAGGTATTTTAAAATTGCAGTCCAAATTAACAAACCCTGATAGGATATAAGATCCATGAAGACAAGGACTTTGTTTTGTCCACTGCAATATGTCCACCCTAGAACAGTACCTGGCACTGAGTCAATGTTCAATTAATGTTTGATAAACCAATGAATCAATAATTGCATAATACCAATAATAAGTTAATATCATTTATCACAAAAATTGAGCCACATGACCATTTTAGGCATACTTGCAAAGGAATATGCTGTAAATGAGTTTACCTCATAACAGACCCTTTTTGGTTTTTGCATACCAATATTCCTGTAAAGGATACTAGGCAGCATCTGAATATTTGACAAGATATAACAGGAGTTCTTGTAGTTGAAATGGCAGCAGTCATAGTAATTACAGTAAAATATCCTTAGCCCAAAGTTGCTTGCCCTGCAAGCAGTGATCTGAAATGCAGCTGAGGACCCAAGAGGAAACAAAAAGCCTGGGTGGTTGACATGGCTGTCCTAGAGCTCAGTATGTTGGAGCTCAATTGTCCCACTTGGAATCCATTAGCTCGTACTTTGCACCTAATCATAACATACACAGCGATTTATTTTCCCAAACTAGAAGTGAAAAGAAAAGGTGAGCTAGAAGGCAGAAAAGCTACTAAAAATAAAAATTTTAAAAATGCATACTAAAAATATCTAAGTTGGGATCGGTTGAGGTGGAGATAAATTTCCTCACCAAATCTCACAGTTCTTTAGCATTCGTTCACTTTTTAATTTTGAAGCAACTTGAAATTCTTAATGATAGCTCGGCATTTCCATGAAAAGATTAAATGACTTTCTGAATATGCTTTTAAAAGAAACAGATGTGATTTCTAGCCAAAAGGCACTCTAAAGGCATATAAAGGGATAGCTGGTCCAACAAGGTGACAAAGAACATGCATCCTGGAATTATGTTGAGTGTCCCAATCTCAACATCACCATAATAGTATGCAATACTATTATATAAAATACTAACATATAGAATTATAGCAATATATAGTTCCATATGTTAGTGTATAATAACACTAGTATTATAATACTATATAATAATGCTAATATAGAGAATTATAGCCGTAATTAATAATACTTTCAGTTATCATCCTGGGGATGACCTAATAAAAGATTCTTAACAAAAATTCAGCTCTCAGTGTTAAGAGGATTTTTTTTTCCTGGAAATTTTATGTCAAATATTTCTAGCAGCAGATGCATTTGCTAAATTTCATGCCATAAATAACCATAACCACTTAGAATTGTTGTTACATGGCTTCCTTGTAGTTCACACTTATCAATCAGTAGGGGTTGCTAAGGCCAAACAGTTCCCAGATCAAATGGCAATGAAGAAAAGAATCAGGGTAGATGTATTTTATGGCATAAGATTCTTTTCAAATTGAAGTGTGAAAAGAATCAATTTAGCCAGGTGTCTAAGTGTCCCAAGAGTCCAGATAGAGTAATTACTGAAATAACAAAAATGGATGCAAAAGAGAAAAAGCAAAAAAGACCCTTCCTATCAGGGTAATTCTGGGAAGGCAGTTTATACCTTGTAAACTTTCTGTTTCCATAGCTCCTCCACAAACAGTGGCTTTGAGCTATAAAAAGCTGCATGATCTACAGTCCAAATACTCAGTGCAAAGATGACTTTTCTGAAAGGAAATGTGACAGAGCTGGGGTTTTGAGTTTCTAAATAATTCTCTTTGGGTAAAAGCCATTTCATATTATTGTGGGCAAGAAGTGGCCCTCTTTTGGCATCCATCTTGCTTTCTACAAACCAATGAGTTGGGTTAGAGTTTGTTAAATTTATTTTAATGAGGACCCCTTGATTCAGTATGTGCCTGATAAATAGATACACAGAAGTTGCTGTAGTGAAATCTGGGATGGACGGTTCTAGAGTCTGTTCACTAAACTGCCGTCTCCTCCACCCAAGAGGCCCTAAGGACACCTAGAAGAACCCCTGGTACTTGATGGAGACCTCAGAAAATACTTCCTCTCCTTGCCCAGGTCTAAGAGTCTACAGATATTTTATTACATTCAAATGCAATCCTCTCAGTCAGAAATTTCCCATGTTTGAGGACACAGTTAGGGAATCAGGACTGCTCCCGAATATTTTTAAGTTTATAATAAGAAAAAGTCAGCTTCAAAAAATGCTGAAGGTAGCAGCACAATGGCAGTTCTAATGACGGAGGGCATATAATAACTAAGCTGCTAGGAAAGCCAGAGCAGTGAGGGCTGGCCTTCAGTCTGGAGCGCTGCTAGTGACCATCTCTAAGGTTTGCCCTTCAAGCTCATTTAACACCCAGGGTGAAGAAACTCTGAAATTCTACCCTCTTTAGGGACAGAGACTCAACTTATTAGCCCTGGAATACTCAGTGAATAACAGAAGAGTCAAGTTGAAGGGAACCTTAAGTAGTCAGCAGGCACATCCTCTGTGTCCAAGTGATTTTGTGCCTTTTTTTTTTTTTTTTGAGACGAGGTCTTGCTCTATTGCCCAGGCTGGAGTGCAGTGACGTTATCACAGCTCACTGCAGCCTCTATCTCTTGGAATCAAGCAATCCTCCTGCCTCAACCTCCTGAGTAGCTGGGACTACAGCCACATGCCAACGAGCCTGGCTAATTTTTTTTTAATTTTTAGTAAAGATGAGGTCTTGCTATGTTTCCCAGCTTCTCAAACTCCTGAGCTCAAGGGATCCTCCCATCTCAGCCTCTCAAAGTGCTGGGATTACAGGGATTATGTGCCTGGCCTTTATTGTCTTAAGATTTCCAGGGAAGAGTTTCTGTGACATGCCCTAGTCACTATTACAGGGCCTTGTAACCTCCAGGACTGAGAAACCCTTTTTTGATAACAAACATAAACCTTTCATACAGGAATCAGTACCCATTTTTTGTCTCTACAGAGGCAATGAAGAACCGCTGATGAGTATTCTCAACACTTTGGAGCTTTCTCAAGTCCCACATTTTTATTTTTTCCTTGGTGTGGAAATTGCAAGTGACTTCAGCTACAGATGTTGTGAATTAATTTCCTATGCCTGCCCCTGGGGTTCGGGAAGGAAATGGGTGCACCTGCCCCAAATCAAATGAATAATTCCTATCGCATCTGGGTCTAAAAGGTGATAGGCAGCATAGAAATACAGAAACAGCTGGAAACAAGGTTAAGGATGTCCTCTCCAAAACACAGAGGCTGGAAGGCAAACTCATTTTGCTGTTTAGCCTGGTGCTAATCTTCTGAGCTTGACCAGCTTGAGGTTCTGTCACATGCATTTCTCTGAAAGCTCTGGTTGGGGCTCAGAGGACAAGGAAGTCAAAAGAAGACAAGGCTCAGGGAATGGCCACCTTCTCCAAAGCAACGGAAGGTCACCCAGCATGGGAACCCGGAGAGCATACCTCTGGGTACTCAGATATCTGTGGACAAGTGTGTCTCCCTCCCAGTAGCAGAGCTGGTATTGCGAGAAGGCAGGTGTTCGGGTATAGCCATAGGAAAGATAGGACCCAGCTCATATCACTGTGGAAGATTATTTAGGCAGAGATTTCCAATATATACTCCATCCCACATACTCTTTTTAATGAAACATTGACATTGATCTTGGAAAAGTGAGAGGTCTGCAGTTTTAGTTTTTTGTTTGTTTGGTTTTTTACCTCCTTGGATCTGGATGGATGTCTGTCATTGTTTCAATGAAAAGAATATGGTGGAGGTGGGGTGCCATGACCGCTGAGGTAAGCTCATGAAAGGCAATATATTTTGCCTGACTCTTTTTCTTTCTGGATACTTGTTCTTGGACTATCACCACCATGCTGTGAGGAAGCCTAGACCACACAGAGAGGCCACTCACAGGTATTCCACTCAACAGCCGCAGCAAAGGGCTTCACAGGCAGCCAGCATCAACCCCCAGGCATGTAAGCGAGTCAGCCTGCAGATGATTCCAGTCCCCTGTCATTGCGTGTTCCAGCAGAGGCCCTAGGTATTGTGGGAACAGAGACTAGACATTGCTGCGGTGTCCAGGCTGAATTCCTGGCTCACAGAAACTGTGAGAGATAATAAGTCATTATTGTGGCTCCAAGGCACTAAGTTTTGGGGTAATCTGTGAATAGCAGTAGATAACTAATTTAGCCACCTCTGGCAAATTAGTTACCCTTTTCTGCCTCCGTTTTCTAATTCTCTACGAAGTCTGCTCTTGAACATCAACAGGTGAAATGAAAAAGGTAACAGATGTAAAGGGTCTTCTGCATAGTGTGTGGTGTGTGAAAGGGAGCTGATGTTATATTATGGGTGGCCAAGACAAGTCAGAGACACACCCAGCAGGCTGATCCCCTTTTGGCATCTGTGTATATCACCTGGAGGCAGTTCCACTTCCAGGCCACACTGTGCATACAGTACCTGCCCTTGTCCTGCTGCCTTTGTTTTCTCATCATTTGCCCTGCTCCGTTCTCAATCCCTGAGTTAGATGCTGAGTGCCCGTGGACTGAACCTCAACACTCTGAGCACCTATGAGGCATGCAGCAAGCACTGGGAGTTCTGCTTCGCTTTGTTTTTGAATTCAAGAGTTTTGCCAGTCCCAGGAAGGACCTGCGCTGGGGCATGGGTGGGGTTAGAGAGGGAAGAGGTGGCCTTCCTTTCCTGCTTTCCGTGCTTAATGATTCGTTTTTCTCTTTCCAGACTTACCTCTGGGTTCCTACTCCTTGGAACCTCTGCTGACCTCCCTCCCGGCTCCTCTAAGTCTTCTGGGGCAAATGGTGTTCTCCCCTACTCACACCACCACACTGTCTACATGATCTCCAGCTCCCCATGAGCCCATGAGCCCTGGAGAAATGGGATTGAGTGTCTTATACCCATATCACCAGTAATTTACACAATGCTTGACACAGAACAGATGGTTAAAAAAATGTGGGTAGATGAATAACAACACATGGACGAATTAAAAAAATTAATTGATAAAGCCAGATCTGGTTCATTTACCATTTGCTGCCCTGGTAGTTTAGGAAAAGTCTATTTACTACTCATCTGGCTATTTTACTCATCTTCATATGTGGAAAGTGTTAACACCCTGTTAAAAAGGTAAACTGAGGCAGCTGGGCGGGGTGGCTCACGCCTGTAATTCCAGCACTTTGGGAGGCCGAGGTGGGCAGATCATGAGGTCAAGAGATCAAGACCATCCTGGCCAACACGGTGTATTTTTAGTACAGACAATAAGTCATTATTGTGGCTCCAAGGCACTAAGTTTTGGGGTAATCTGTGAATAGCAGTAGATAACTAATTTAGCCACCTCTGGCAAATTAGTTACCCTTTTCTGCCTCCGTTTTCTAATTCTCTACAAAGTCTGCTCTTGAACATCAACAGGTGAAATGAAAAAGGTAACAGATGTAAAGGGTCTTCTGCATAGTGTGTGGTGTGTGAAAGGGTCTGTACTAAATTTTAATTAGACAGGAAGAATAAGTTCAAGAGATCTACTTCACATTATAGTGACTATAGTTAATACCAATATATTGTAAACTTGAAAATTGCTCACATAATAGATTTTAAGTGTTTCAACCACACACACAAAAATCAGCTGGGCGCGATGGCTCACATTTGCAATCCCAACACTTTGGGAGGCTGAGGTGGGAGGATCGTTTGAGCCCAGGAATTTGAGGCCACAGCGAGGCATGATTGCACTGCTGCACTCCAGCCCAGGTGACAGATCAAGACTCTGTCTCTAAAAACCAACCAACCAACTAACCAAAAAAACAAACAAACAAGCAAAAGATAAGTATATGAGGTAAGGCATGTGGTAATTAGCTTGATTTAGCATTTCACAAAACAATTATGCTAATGGGCTGCTCACCAGGGTCAGCTCCAGCCTGGGGGCTCCTTCTTGTCTGCTTCAGTGAGTTTGTTCCTGGTGCTTATGCTGCACATTTCTCCCTCTTCGAGCCATGCTTCTTTGCCCTTGCAGCTTGTATGGCTCTCAGGCAATGTCCTGAAGGTCTGTAGAACCCAGGACCCACCAGGAAACGTGCCCATTCTCATCACATTTGTATCTGGGACCCAAAGATGAGAACACAGAGCAGGGAAAGCCATCTTCCATGGGCTATAAAACAGGACGGCTCCAAATGACAGATTAGAAGACCCATTCTTATCCTCCCTTTTTCCCCCCACACTAATGTTATTAGCATTGTCATTGTTATTAATGATTTGAAAGCAACCCATGCATTAGCCTTGGATCCTTTGCTGCTTTGACTCCACAAGGGCTTTGTCATTAAGCTGGGGAATTATTTTCACTGTGGATTCAGTGGGACCAGGTGTTTTTCCATGTTCCAGAGAGATGTCATGGACTTTGGGGCCTTGGCAGAACAGCAGTCTGCCACAGATCAAGGCTGAGGGCTGAGGCCCCTCCTATTTCGCTCCAGCTGTGTTTAATGCTGAGGAAACCAAAGTGGTTGGAAGACAGCCTTAACTTTTTCATCCTTATTGTTCTGGCTAAACTCAACACATTCCTCAGGACCCTGATCAAACTCGTGTCCTTTCAGGGGCCTTTTCCAGGTACACTGTCTCTTTTTATCTTTCCTTTCTTTGAGCAACTTGTGCCAGTACCACAACAGGCAGCATGGCACCCTTGGGTGACCAAAATAGAAAAAGGTTATGGTGCTCACAAAAGTCGTTCCCAAAAAGAGCTATACCAGCTCATAACATAAAGGCGAGAAAAGCCAATACAGTTCTGATTTCTCCCCAAATTCCTTTACAGATTTTCAAAACATCAAATTCTACTTTTATTTTATTTTATTTTTTAAAAAAATTTATTTATTATTATTATTATACTTTAAGTTCTAGGGTACATGTGCATAACGTGCAGGTTTGTTACATTTGTATACTTGTGCCATGTTGCTGTGCTGCACCCATCAACTCGTCAGCACCCATCAACTCGTCATTTACATCAGGTATAACTCCCAGTGCAATACCTCCCCCTCCCCCTCCCCATGATAGGCCCCGGTGTGTGATGTTCCCCTTCCGGAGTCCAAGTGATCTCATTGTTCAGTTCCCACCTATGATTGAGAACATGCGGTGTTTGGTTTTCTGTTCTTGTGATAGTTTGCTAAGAATGATGGTTTCCAGCTGCATCCATGTCCCTACAAAGGACACAAACTCATCCTTTTTTATGGCTGCATAGTATTCCATGGTGTATATGTGATACCATCTCACACCAATTAGAATGGCGATCATTAAAAAGTCAGGAAACAACAGGTGCTGGAGAGGATGTGGAGACACAGGAACACTTTTACACTGTTGGTGGGATGGTAAACTAGTTCAACCATTATGGAAAACAGTATGGCGATTCCTCAAGGATCTAGAACTAGATGTACCATATGACCCAGCCATCCCATTACTGGGTATATACCCAAAGGATTATAAATCATGCTGCTATAAAGACACATGCACACGTATGTTTATTGTGGCACTATTCACAATAGCAAAGACTTGGAATCAACCCAAATGTCCATCAGTGACAGACTGGATTAAGAAAATGTGGCAAATTCTACTTTTAATGGTGTTGTCTTCATTTATTTGGCAAGCTGTGTTTGCTGTTCTCTGAGTATGTGCTGTGTTGTCTGTTGGGGAATTCACTGCAGGCATTGATGCTAAGGCAGAGGGGAGGGTAAGAAAGAAGAAGAAGAGAGAAGGATCGTTCAGAAGAAGAAGAATTGTTGCCTGTTGTGCACAGGCCCTCCACCTTTTAGTCCTAAGAAAGCAGCCTAGAGAAAGATGAAAAGGACAGAGAAAGACAGGTATGAACTACTCAGGGAACAGCCAGAAAACTGAACAAGGGAGAAAAGGCACTTTTAGACTCTCATCTCCAGCTGCTCCTCTTGCACAAACCTTCGGCAGCTCTTCGGGAAAATGCAGAGGTACAGCATGGCCAGCGATGACTCATGCAAGTTAAAACATTCAGATCCCAATTAGCAGTGACCAGTGATGACACCAGCTGGAGCGGTCACTTTTTTCTCAAAATAGAAGTGCCTGCATTTTTGCATTCTTGGGTGTAAAGCAACTTTTGTAAGATTTCCCCAGCCTAGGTATGTTTTATGGCTTCTCAACTCAGCCTGAAAATATTAATCAAGATTTAAAATATCTGACCTGGAAAGGCCTATAAATGTCCAGGGCTGTTATGGAAGTGAGAGAAAAAGGACTGCAAAATGCAGCCCTGAGAAATTCACCGAAAGCACTACTTTCTACATGAAAGCAGGACCATAAGACACAGAAGCGAGAGGTGGATCTTATAAGGGAAGGGTCCAGAGCAGCGTATCTTATCTATTAAAGAGTTTTTCATCACAGGGCTAATAAGCATTCTAGAAAAGAGAGGTTCTGCTGATAAACAATCTAGAAAAATGCTGAATAAAACAAGTAAGATTTTTAAATTTTTATTTTAATTGTAGGACTGCTCATATGGGCCCACTGCATTGTGACTCTGATGGAAAATCTTGTGTCAGGCATCAACTTAAAAAGACATTGAACAAACGATGGAACACTGTTTGGGAAATGATCAGATGGCCCAGTAGGTGGAAGGACGCCTGTCTAGCTGGTATGGAGTGCTCTGTATCAGCCTAAATTGCCAACATAGATTATTTACTGGGGGATGGCCTGAAGCATTTTCCTTGGCTGTTCTCATTTACAGTGCAAGAATCCTGGATAGACAACTTAGGTTTTAACCCATGAGTTAGAAGAGAATAAGTATTTTGATGGAAGGAGGGATACTGACTTTGGACTATTTAGGGTGACTTGTGCAGAGAAAGAGCTTGGAGAACCTAGGGATGGAGTTGGTTTGAGAGGATGTGGCAGGGAGGAGTGGCAGTCAAGGAAAGAAGAACAAGAAGAAGCAGATGGACATTGCTTCAGAATCACCTGAGAGACTTCCAAAAAGACCAATGCATGGGGTACCACTTCAGACCCATCTGAGGTGTGGCCTAGGTCACGGTACTTTTTAAAATCTCACCAGGTGATTCACCTGTGCTACCAAGGTTGAGAACCATCCTTTAAGGTTTTACAATATGCTTGCAATTCTGATAGCTTCCACAAGGTGGTAGTTGATTTTAGTTTCATAAGCAAATAATTAGACTTGCTCTGACAACTGAGAGAAAGCAAGATTAAAAATCATGCAAGCATGTGCTACCCATTAAAATATATTTCTTCATAAAGATGAAAGCATGGATTTAATTAAACTACAATGCCTACCTAGAAATAACAAACAACAATTTAGAAGATTTTAAATAAATGCAAACATCTAAATTCAAGGTGAACGCTCACCAAATTTTTAATTATAATTATTCACTACTTACCTTTTATCTGGTTTCCAGGGAAGATTTCCTGTGTTCACCCTCCCACTGGGACTTACATTCAACTTCCACTGGGAATTTCAACTCTAGCTCACCAAGAGCAACCAAACAGTGAAGGGGGAGCCACCTCTCACTGAAACTGATGGAAGTAGTGGCCACGGCAAGAAAAAAGATTGTCTATGACAAGCAGTGAGCAGCGTGTCAGGGCCTCTAATGCTGTCCCTATGCCTCAAAACAGACTGCAGGCAATTTAAAAGTCATGAGAAATCTCAGTAATGCTTTCCAATCGGGAATGAAGAGGACCAGAGTCAAGCGGAGCAGCTCTGAGGAAAGTGAAGGAAAAGTCATTGAGAGTAGGTACTTTGATGCGCTGCTATTGCCCCAGCAGAGGGAGGAGGGTCAGACCAGGGCAGGAAAGGCCACCAGAGCTTCCACAATGCAGATGACTCTGCCAGGTTGGGGAAGAGGGCTCAGCTAATCCCATAGGACAGGATGCACCTTTGGCTGAGTGGAATGGTGGCTGGTACAGAATGTGTAAAAAGAAAAGAAAAGAAAGCAGAACCCAGACTGTCCAGCCAGGGCTGGTGCTCAGCTGCCATTAATCTTTTTTCTTCACTTCTGCATCACTGAGCCACAAAAGAGCAGTGGATAAGTAACACTCTCACCTCAAAATACAGCTCTAAGGAAAGACCTAAAACTGTAATAGGTTCCTTGCCCAATGCATACAACAAGTCAACACACTAAGACACTGAGTTGCAGCACAGAAAGAGATTCAATGGTAGGGTAGCTGAGTGAGGAGATGGCAGGAAACCTCAAATCCATCTCCCCAAGGAGTTTGGAGATAGGGTTTTGGATAAGAGTTTTGGAGCGGGCCAAAGTGTGGAGATCATTGACTGGTTAAAGAGTGCAGGGTAAAGTCATTAGATAGAGAGATTAAGAAGCTGTATTCTCATGCTGATCACATTCCTCTGTGGGGGTGGGGGGGGGAGTCTTTAAACTGGTTGCTAGAATTTGGGGCCAGAAAAAATCTTCTTAAGTGATTCTTAAACAAAAACCATATGATGCTAATGTCAGAGACCCTGTCTACAGGAACAATGAGGATGCAAGTCAGTTCCTAAACAGTCTTGTGACCCGATATCAGAAATCCTACCTATAGGAACGATGGGGATGCAAATGCTATCTATCTAGTGCTATGTGACTTTTAGCAACAAGGAAACAGGCCAAGGTGCAGTCTGATTAGTGCTTCATTTTAACTATATTTCCATCCAGAACCCAGCATGCAATTCTTGTCACGCCTGTGGGATTGGTTTCAGACAGAGAAGATGAGAAGGATTCAAAAAGAATGAATTCAATGCTTCAAACAAACAAGATCTGGACAAACATGGCCAGGTTAATCATGAGAAAGAAAAAAAAAAAAGAAATGGCATGAGAACTGCTAAACATACTACACCGGAAATGCTAATACAATGATAATTGATAATCAAATGAAAAATACATATACCTGAAAAGAAGCAGATGAAGAACCAAGTCTGGAGGAAGATATGACTGAAGAAACAGTAGCAGGTTTCCCACAAGTACTTTATGCTATGGAAGAGCTTAGTAAGAACACTAAAAACAAGAGTGTAAAGGCAAAATTATAAAGTCTTTACAACATTTTGTCTTTTTGCCCATAATAATGGCCTGAAGATATAACCTAATATTGGTTATGTTTTGCCCATCTTAAGGACCTAAAAATTCTGCAGCATCTTTTCTAGGAGAGAACTTTTTCACATGTGGATTCTTCCTCTTAAAATCCAAACTTACTTTCTTAGAAAAAAACACCAGTCTATAGACTGACTCCGAGATGTATACATCAAACCCTGTTATAACATTCAAAGTTAAGAGTTTCTCCTGTGCCCATCCGCCTACTTCACCCTTGTTTTTTAAATCAAACATTATACAGGCCCTTCATTAAACTATGATGGTTTCTGAAGTTATTTCAGTACCTGAGTTTAGACATCTGCTCTCTTAAAATGCCTTGTTTTGTCTTTTCTCTGTAAACTTTTAGAAACACATTTAAATCAGGATATAATAAGTAATAAATATAGCTCCTCAAAAGTTAAATGGTAAAAATAAACTTCAGGTTGGATCACTGTGGAAACTCTGCTGATTACATATTAGGTCTAAAACATAACTGAACCAACAAGAGATTATATAAAGGTATCACTGTGATAATAAAGAGAAATTGTCTGTTCTATATTTCTGGACTCAAGAGGGCATTTGTAGAAAGGGCAATTACTCAGCCTAGAAGATATCACAGTCAACTCTTGCTCATCAGCACAATGTAGGAAAGAAGACAATCCCAACATCACTCTCCTGTGCTTTGAGCTACACATCATGTTCTGGTGATGACAACCAATCAATCAACAGACATTTGGTGCCTGCGGTAGGTTCAGCACAAAAATGAACACTGCAAACCAGCTTGACATCCTAGTTATAGTTGCAGAGGTAAAAATTGTAGGAGTCTGAATGTCATTCAGGAAAATGGGGAGGAAGACCCAGAGAGAGTGGAGTAGTGGAAAAAACCAGGCTGGATTTAAAAGTTGGTCAAACGTAATCCATAAACAGGCAGATCCTCTCCTGCAGAGTTGTAAGTTGACTACATAGATGTAGACCAGGCCAAACTAGTCATGGCCTGCCCTGCACTGTGGGTAACTTAGGTCGTGAGCACAACTGAAGTCATTATTTCTGCAG
This sequence comes from Macaca thibetana thibetana, assembly GCF_024542745.1. NCBI lineage: Eukaryota > Metazoa > Chordata > Mammalia > Primates > Cercopithecidae > Macaca > Macaca thibetana. The sequence continues at coordinate 115,922,821 of NC_065589.1, forward strand.
CAATCCCTTCTGCTCAAGGACAGTACTGCATCCTACCATACAGGCATGAAACGCTGGGCCACAGGGCTGCCATCATGAGCTTTTCTGTTCATTCTCCCATCCCCGAACTGCTAGACAATGGAGATTCTGAAGGAAGTGTTGCTATATTTTGTGGCTGGCCCAGACCACAGCATTCAGCATGTACTGTACCCCAGTAGAAACACTGAATGACTGGGAGAATCTTCCAACGAGTTTGCCCTGTGACATTTCCTTGGCTTGAAAAGTTTTGTTGCTATTTCTCCAAAGCTGCCTGTTAACGTATCTGAGCTTGGGGGAGCCTCCCTAGAGACCATGCTAATGCCTGGTGGAGCCTAAGTAGCCACCCTTCACCCTTTGCCTAATTGGTAATTTTAACCCTGGGGACACTTTAGAATATCCAGGGAAGATTTTAAAATATACCTGTACCTGGCTCCACTTGAATCTCAGTCTCTGGGGGTGCAGACTAAAGGCTAAACAATTTTTACATGCAACCAGGGCCGAGAACTGATTATTAAGGGCACTGTTTAAGCTAATTAATCTCTTTTGGTTGTCTTCCAAAAGTATCCTCCAAATCCCTTCTCAAAATTCTGTTGCAGGCCAACCCACTTGTCAGGAGCCCCAGGTCACAGCCACCCCACCCTCTGCTGCTGGGTGGTGACACTGCCATGCATGGGATCTTCACTGCGCATCTTGCTGTCTCTTGGTTGCCTGGAGCCCTCTCCCTAGGACAGAAAGGAACATTAGTGGAGCGTACCTGGCCTGTCACTCTACTGCTGAATCAGCATCCTCACTAGTTCTCGCCACAGTCCTGTGAGGAGTTACTCCACTTTGCAAATGAGAAAACTGAGGCCCACAGAAATAGGAAACTTGGGAACTATGTTCTTTCACCTGTTACCTCAGTGCCTTGAGCCAAAGATGTCCCCTGTGTCTTCTCAGCTGGAACTTTTCTTGTCCCTGAGATCTCAGGGGTATTGTTCTCTATGAATCAGAGAGTGCCCTCATCTGCACCAGCGTCCCTTGAATAGCCACCTATTTTGCTGGCTTGCAGTCATTGCCCATGCTGTCTCCTGCAGCTGTGGGATGCAGCCGCCCTGGAAGCCCAACCTTCTCTACGTCTGGGAAGAACACTCACCTCAAAGGAGCAGCCCTCTCCTACAGTGGTTACAATGTAAACATTACACAGCATGTAGCCATGGCTACTCAAAGGCCTGGTACATCCTCCCAGGAGCCCCACACTATGACCACCTGGGAGCAACCCAGTATGGGGGCTCTGACAGTTCCCATTGAAGATATGGAATGAAACACCAAGTTACAGGACTCGTATTGCTCATTTCATTAACAATGGGAATCAAGGAGGAAAATGTTCCTGAGTTCAAAGCTACCACCTTCTGCTCTGCAGCCCTGAGATGTAACAATCAGAGCCTCTGTTTCCTCATCTGTAAGGTGGGGATCATAATGGCATTTTCCTCATTGAGCTCCTGTGAAGATTTAACAAGGTAGTAAAAGTTACATATTACATTTTGTGCAGTACCTGGCATGCAGGCGGTGCATAATACATGTGGATGGTAGTTGTCTTCCACTTGTACCTTTCACCTGTAATTCTCCCTCATTCCTTCCTGTGCTGTAGGAATGGGGAACCTCGCCAATAATATAGCTGCTATTTTAAAACAAACTCAGAAGCCTCCTTGCTCCTCTCTGAAGGCATCCTTGGACCAGTTGTGCCTTTACATGTATAACTTCTGCACCATGAGCCCACATTCCCTACCTAGCTCAGATCTCACAGCTCCCGCCTGCATCCTGCCATCGATCCTCTCCTGTGTGGACTCCTGGCCAACTGCCTGTCCCATTTGACTCACTTGGCTCCCACTCTGGCTGCTGTAGGACATTCCTGCAATCTAATTTGATGTGTGACTCCCCTGCCGAAAAGTCTTAAATGGCTCCTCAGTGCCTTCAGGGTGAGCTCCAAGCTGCCTCCCACCATGTTTGACCACACTTGGTCCTTGCTGACTGTATCCCCACAGAGACCGACAAGCCTCACAGCTATTACTGAGCACTCAGTCTTTTCCCTGACCCCATCCACCACCACCGTCTCAGTGGACATATCTGGCATATTCATTGCGCGAATTCGTTCTGAGGGTCTCTTCTTTTCTGAAGTCTGTCCCAGCTCACTGCACCCAAAGGAGACTGACCACATCCTTCACGTGTGCCTTTCAATAGACTTCAATCACTGTACTGGAACAATTTGTTGCATTACTTTTTACACACCTATCTCCACCTCGACAAGAGAAATCGTGTCTGAATAGTAATAGCAATAACTACAGCTTAGATTTATTGAGTGTTTGCCAGTGCTAGATATCATTAAGGGCCTTTCAATGGGTATTATCGTCTTATTTAATCCTCACTATCCAGTGAAGAAGGTCCCATTATTACAGATGAGGAAATCAAGGCACAAGGAGATTAAATAAGGGTCCCAAGATCAAGCAGCTGGTAAGGAGTTTATTCTCAGAGTCCAACACAGTGCTCAGAGTCCAACATAGTAGGAACTGGGTACATTTTGTGTGACCGAAATATTTTGTTTGTGGTTGAACTACACCAAATTCAGTGGATTCAGGGACCATGCACTCCTGCACTGGTGTGAAGTGCCTTCATCTGTGGGTCACCAGCTGGTATTCGAGCCCGAGGCCACATGGCCTGGGACGCTAGTGATGGCTCGGCTGGCACACATCCCCCTCCAGGTTCTCAGGTTAGTTGTTCTGTGAATTCATGGCACACAAATATTTTATGCCTGCATTTATTCTTCATAACAATATGAATGAGCAACTGAATAAAAGCCAAATCCCTCGTGAAGCCAGAGGAAGAGTGATTAAATTATAATCATCCTGGATTAATTAATCTATAATATTTGCTCTTTATATGAAAGAAGAAAATCAGCCTTCAACATAAAGGTTATGTACTCCTGAGGTCTGTGTCTTAATAAAGGAAAGGCTTGGGGAAAAAACTTGACAAGCCCCCAAGATACGACATGTTGTAAATGTAGACAGAAGGTTATTACTGATATAAAATATATTCAGTGTAATTATCAGCCACAACAAATAATCAGAGTGATGATAATGAATAATTAACATTTTTATACTCCTATAGTAAGGTGTCTAATAGATAAGTGCACAACATTGAATTAATTTATTGTGCCATAGTGTTTTTAGTAATGAAAATTGCCTAATCACAACATCTCTTTCACAGTATTGCCAGATATTGGCATAAAACACTGATAAGGTTCAGTTTATTTCTTTGTTTCCTGATCTAATTGTAGTAGAGATGCTGTAAAATATCTAGAAAGAAACCTCAGTCGAGAAATTATAGTAAGAATAAAGTCAAGGCAAGCTATTGATCTCAGTTCAGGAGGAGACACATTTAAAGACATCGCTTTTGGTCCCTGGAATTAAGGGTTAATAAAGATGTAGGAAGCAATTTTGCCTGCCTGAGAAGAGAGGCTGTACAAAGAGGAGAGAGGATTTTGTGATCTGAAATCCCAGTGGTCTTTCATGGGTGTCTTTTTATTCCAGCTGCTGCCTCCTCAGGTCTGTCTTCCTTACTACAATGTGGGAAAGGGGTAGGGGACAGTTCCTCCATAACACTGCTGGAGAAATCAAAGCACTCCCTCCTCTTTGCCTTCACATCATTTTGCCCACATGTTGGACTGCCAGGATGTTTCTTACCTCTGCCTTTCTCCCGAGCATAACAAGGGCCATCTTCTGCTCATTTTCTATCTTCAGGGGCCAGCCCAATGCCTTAATGCACAGTAAAATCATTGATGAATAGAGGAATTGCAAGCCTGTCTATTTATACTGCCACTGGGAGATATAAATGTTGATGTATTTAGCATGGTCACAATCTCATCCCCCTGCATTCGACTATCTAAAGCGTGGCGGCGGAAGATATTAAAGAATGGGACTATGTGAACAGAAACTGCTTCCGCTTGTATTAAAGATTCTTATGAAGCATAAACCAAGAAATAAAGGAACTCCCTCATCTTAGTGTGGAGTAAAGTGCTAACAAATAGGGCATGACATCGGTTAAGGTTCACGAGAGGGACCAAATTGTATCTTAGACCACTTGTTGACATTTTTAAAATGTTCTCCACGGAAGCCCCTTTGCAAACTTTATGTGCACATGAATCACTGCAGATCCTGTTAAAATGCAGATTCTGATTCACTGGATGTGGGGTGGGGCCTGAGTCCGCATTCCTGCCAAGCTCCCAGATGATGCCAATGCAGTCCGTCATCAGGTTACACTTTGAGTAGCGCAGACCTGTGACGCCTTTCTTTCCCTTTCCCTTTCTCTGTTTCACTGTTTTTAGAAGTGTTTATATTTGCATAGTAGATGCACAATTGAGTGGGGACAATATGTTAATCTTTCTGTTTACCATGGATATGGCTGTCTTCCTAAAGAAGCTATACAAAAAAAATCAACACTGCTCACCTGGTAGCAGAACAGCAGAACTACATGTGTGGTACCTACAGAGGAACAGGTAGCTTCGTAAGTGCTAAGTTTATATAACAAACCAACACCTATGGTGTGCCTGTGTGTCTCATTTTCAAAGGACTTACATGGCCTGTGGTCTGTGACAACTGAAACGCGCTTGCTGGTGTAAGTTATACATCAGTTTCGTGTTAGTAAAAATTAGCCTTATTTTCACACCAACAATAGGAAGGGTATCACAAGAGTGAAGGAAATAAAAAGAATGGAAAGAAAAAGAAATAACCCAGTCTATCCTGACAATAACCACCCTTAAGTGAACAGTTGTTGGGAGCCTGTTTCTGTACTAAACCCCCTTTTTTTCTGAAACTGTGGCAAATGGGGCCCATAGGACTTAGGACTTTGACCAAGGTCGTAGATCTTAGATATTGCCAAGCTGAGATTTGAACCTGTGCCTGCCTGATGCCAGACTTCATGATGTGGATAACTGGTAACTAGACCAGGCCCGGCACCTCTGCTGTGACACATGGCACCAGGCACTCTAAGTCTGTGAAGTGTGCCACAGAGGTGCAGCGGATAAGGGCCCACATTTTGACAGGTGATATAAAATATACTCATAACAAAAGAAATTGCCTAGGCTCTGTGGATCCATTGCCAAATGAGGGGAAGGCCCCGTGCTAAACAGCCCTAGAGAAAGAGGAACCATCGCAAACCAGAGTTGCTGCTGATGGCTTCATGAAGTTGGTGAGGACCAAACTTGACACTAGGGGTTGATGTGACAGTGGATTTAAATAGGAAGGAGCAGGAGGAGAGCATGAGCAAAGGTGGGCAAGAATAGGGCTTCGGGGAGTGGGGAATGGAGAATCCACTGGAGACTTCTGTGTCCTCTAGAAATGAAGTTCTTAAATCTAAGTCTGCATCAGACGCAAATGGGGAGAGGGATTAAGACACAAACTCCCAGCCACCCCTTTCACCAGACTGAGGCATCAGCATCTCCTGGAATAAAGTGTTGCCAATGTGATGCCCCAAGCAACTGCCCCCCACAGGCTCAAGAAGCTCCAATAGCCCAGGAGCCTGTGAGGATGGAATCACGAGTGCCTCCTCTCAGGGTCTCCAGCCTTAGTGACTCACCTGGCACAGAAGAGGGGCTGGGAGCTGGCAGGAGAAGCAAACAGAAGTGGCCTCAGGGAGGAGAGAGAAAGAGGCTGTAATTAGTGCATCATCAGGGAAAGGTGACAGCACTTAGATTCCGCTCACAGGGGAGGAAATGTGGCGACCTCTTTCCTCAGACTAGTCCCCCACCTCCGGCGTGTGCAAGTTGTAAGTCTTTTTGCCAGGAATGATTGCACTGCCAGTGGATTGCACTGCCCGTGACTGGACCCAATGCCTGCCCCTGTCATGCCTAGGATGGAGCCAGGGCCTCGAGGTGAGCGTTGGAGGCAGGTGGGGCCGGGCTTAATAAAGAATACAGACTTCTCTCTGCTCCTTCCCCCAGAGCATCTCCAATCCTCCTCTCCACCTCAGTGAGGACTCCTGATAGAATTGCTTTCATTCTTGTTTTCGGATTTATTGAGGGGTCCAAAGAAATTTTAAAAGACAGTCGGGCATGGTGGCTCACGTCTGTAATGCCAACACTTTGGGAGGCCGAGGCGCATGGATCACCTGAGGTTGGGAGTTCGAGACCAGCCTGACCAACATGGAGAAACTCCATCTCTACTAAAAATACAATAATAATAATAATGATGATAATAATAATAAGCCAGGTGGCACATACCTGTAATCCCAGCTACTCGGGAGGCTGAGGCAGGAGAATCGCTTGAACCCAGGAAGCGAAGTTTGCAGTGAGCGGAGATCGTGCCATTGCACTCCAGAATGAGAGCAAAACTCTGTCTAAAAAAAAAAAAAAAAGAAAGAAAGAAAGAAAGAAATTTAAAAGGAGGAACCTCCATGTTTAGCCACTATTGATTTATTTAGGTTCCAGTTGGCTGATTTTTATATGAAAACAAAGAACAAAGTGATGCTCCAGGGCTGGCCTAAGTTGATTCCATTAGAACCTGTTTCACCTTGTGGTGCTGAGGAGGGACTGATTTCCATCTGAGTGGCAAGCTTGAGACTAAGGAAGACTAATCCACACCAACAGAGAAAAAGAAAATTTAAAGCAAATATCTGGTTGTTGAGAAGTAAAATTCCACCAATTACAAAAGGGGTGAAGCAAGTGAATGATTTTGACCTGCACTGATTGAATGTATTGCTCATTGATTCTCTGGCTCTTGCCAGTATAGACACACAGCTTCAAAAATGTGTAAATTAGGAACTGCACCCAGTTGTGTGCAACTGGAATCAGAAAAACAATGGCTTGAACATTTTAAGTGCAAATGAGACGTGTGAAGGTGGGTAGTGAGGGCTGCTAAAAAGGCTCCATGGTGACACTGGAGACCCAGACTCTTGTTTTCTCCTCTGTTATCCTTTCCATTTTCTGATTGTCTCATAGGGACAAGATATTTGCTCTGCCTTCACCATTGCTTCCAAGATCCAGGCAGAAACAGAGAAGACACAGAAGGATATGTACTAGCTAAGTCTGCTCCCATTTTAAGGCAATTGGCTTGCAACTTCACTTATATCTCATTGACGTCATCTGTTCCTTGCACCATAATCTATATATATATATATATTTTTTTTTTCATCAACCCAGAAGTTTCCCTTGTGCTCATTCTAGTTAATCCATAATTCTGCTCCCTACCCAAGACAAACACTGATTTCTGCATTTTTGAGGAGTCAAAGCAGCACTAAATTTTGAGAAAGGCAAATCCCATTTCAGAAGTGGAGGATATATTGGTTACTATGCTCACTTTCTGGGTGACGAAATCATTTGTTCATCACACTCCAGCAACATGCAATTTACCCATGTAACAAACCTGCACATGTACCCCATAAGCCAAAAATAAAAGTTGGAAGAAAAAAGGTGAAGGATAATGACTCCAGAAACTGCAGTGAAATGATAGAAGGTCTGGGCATCAGAGGTCTTTACCACTGGCAGGACATGGGTGGCTAAGCATGTGGGATCTAAATGGATACGATGCAAGAAAGAAGTAAAGAACCAAATGGTAAGAGTCAGGGAAAGGAAAGAAGGGGGAAGAAGGAGGGAGTCTTTCTGGTGGGTGGGAGAGAAATTCTGACAAAGCTTTACAGAGTTGATGCCATGTGTGAAATTCTTAAAAACTGATAGAACTTGCCAGATGCACTGGGAGAGAAAGGATTTTCCAAGCAGAGGAAATCAAGTGCATAGCAGCTTGAAAGAGCATGAACTGTAATTAGTTCTAGCAGGAGTGACTATCAGAAAGGTAGGCAGGGACCAAATGAATAAGGATTTCATATGCCATGGTAAGCATTATAAATAGTAGTGAGTCATTAAAGACTTAAAGGATGGAGAATCATATAATCAGGTTTGCATTTTAGAAAGAAGACTCTGGTCAAACCTGCAAGAAAGACTGGAGGAAAGCAAGATTAAGGTCATTAGGAACTGGTACAATGACCTAGGTAAGAAGTCACACAGTCTGATATAAGGGTTAGAGTGGGAAGGGGGAGGAAGGGACTCATAGTAAACATATTGAGGAGGTAGAATCTACAGGTTACATAAATTAAGCAAGGTTACATAGCAAAGATGAGGCAGAGCAGGAATTCAAACCTGGTCATGTGACATTGAGCAAGTTGCATCATCTTGGGCCTCAGTCTTCTTATTTGTATGATAAGACTAATAATAATACCTGTTGTTGAGAGACAGTTCTCCAGGGGTCTCTTGACTTTCTACATTATCTTGTGAGCAAGGCACAGCTTGCTGTTTGTTTTGGACTCTCTTTTCAAGAATGTTTGCATAGTCTTGGAAGATGAGACTTGATCACATGAAAAGAGAGGCTATTGTCTCCCTCCAGAGCAAAGGATAGGCAGGCTTACTACCTCTTAGAAAAGATTCAACTTCCCTAAAGCTGAGAGTTTGTCTCCTGTATCTCAACCCACTGTGTGTACAGGTGTCATCTAGCCCTTTTCACACCACTCTGTGTGAAATGGAGCTTGGGGAATTGCCATGCAATTTCTAATACTTTGGCTACTTCTATTGTTATGTCCTTTGTCTCTAACTCAGGAATCTTGTGTCTTCTACCAGCATCCATAAAATGGTGGCAGAGTAACTTGTTAGCTTGTGAGTAGGGTGAATCTGAGACCCTTCTCACTTCTTAACACCTATGTCATAAAGGCTGTGAGATTAATTAGGTGAATATTATAAAGACCTTGACTGGTGTCCAGCATGTAGTAGGCATCAGCAAGAGTCACTTCAATGAGGCAGAAAGTATCATGTCTTTAATGATGGCTTGCTTCTGAAGTCTGACTGCCTGGGCTCAGACCTGGCTCTGCCACTTACTGCCGTGGGAAGTTGGGATAGTTGCTTCACCTCAGTATCTCATCTCCTCAAGATTTTAATGAGATAATGCACATACTATGCTTTTAACAGTGTGAGTTGTTATAAATTATCCCATAAGATCTGCGGATTCAGCAGCACAATGACTTCTTCATGGACCTAAGTTTTGAGCACAGTAAACTTTTAACAAAATGTAGTCATTATTATTATTGGAGGAGACAGATCCTTACAGAACCATTAAGTGACCACATTTCAAGCCACTGTTAACCAGCATTGCCTATTTATGAACATAAGTCCAATTTCAACCTTAGCAGGAGAAGAAGGATTATGAGAATGACAGTGGTGATGATGATGATGATTGATGATGATGATGATGATAACAAGTTCTGAGCATTCTTATGGGTTGACCATTGTGCTGTTCTCTTTATATGCTTTATCTCAATTAATATTCAAGGCAATCCTAGGTGCCTCGTTAGTGCAGTTGGTAGCGTGCCAGTCTCATAATTTTCAGTGCAATCCTATGTGATATTTATTAAGCCACGTTACGGAAATAATAGAGTAAAGAATTTCCCCCGAGTGTATCTGATTCTGAATGCGCTAAGGAGATAAAACATTATCCCCAAACTACAACTGACCCATGCCATCAGTGCAGTGACTTGTCCTCACTCTACGAATTATATTTCAATTTTGCCTAAAGAAACCCACAGACAGAGCCTCTAGACTAGTCTCACCTGGACCAATACTTTGCCTTTCACATGATGAACCTCCTCGACTACCCTGGGAGAGTTGACCAACATCTTCAACTGTGTCAGGAGTAGAGATGACTTATGGATTTAAAAGAGAAAATGCGAACCCCTTATTCAGTCTTGCAGGAGACAGCTAAAGCAAGTAACCAGACAGAAGCATTCTTTGTTGGCTAAGCCACTTTCTGGTTAATTAAAAACTCAAAACAAAGTGGCTTAATCAATTAGGAATATCTATTATCTCATCAGATTTGTTGATTCAGCAGTACAATAATATTTTCATAGACCTAAGTTTTATGCATCTATCTGTTCTATCATCTTTACCATGTTCACTCTGTTCTTTTCTTTTTTGAGACAGGATCTTGCTCTGTCACCCAGGCTGGAGCACAGTTAGGTGATCATGGTTCACTGCAGCCTCAACCTCCAGGACTCAAACAATCCTCCACCTCAGCCTCCTAAGTAGCTGAGATTACAGGGATGTGCCACCATGCCTGGCTAATCTTTTTAAGTGTGTGTGTGTGTGTGTGTGTGTCTGTGTGTGTGTGTGGAGAGAGAGAGAGTGTCTCACTATGTTTCCCAGGCTGGTCTTGAATTCCTAAGGTCAAGCAATCCTCCTGCCTCGGCCTGGGATTACAGACATGAGCCACCATGCCCAGCCCACTCTGTTCTTTATTTTCTCCTTGTCATGAGAAGAAGCCCCCAGCAGATATCTTCCCAATGATTCACTGATCTGAATTTTCTCTCTTGTTCATGCTCCAACCAAACAGTGACAAGGAATTTGATGTTACAATAACTGGTTTAGACCAATCAGCATTCACACTCAGAGGATAGAGTCCACCTCTCCTGAACCCCCAGGCCATATAGATAAGCATGGAAATCTGAATAAAATTGAGGTACTATTTGGAAAGAATGGATATTGGTTAAGCAGGCAGTAGTGTTTGATACAACTAATTGAAAGCAACTATGCTGGTTCATTAAATTCCTCATAAATAGCCCATACAGACTGCTTAGTTCTCTACCCAACATTTGATTGGCATAGATACTGCTTTTCCAGATAAAGCAAGCATATAAATAAGGAAGGGAAGCAAATCTGCCTTCCATGTTATCTGCCAAGCTACCATCAGAGGACTGTCTGGGGGAAGCTGTAATACTGAATGCAGAATCTCCCCTTTAATCCAGTGGACCCTTCTAGACATGTCCTAATCATTTTGACCTACAGAGTGAGGATGGATTAGGTTCAAGCTAAGAACACTGCTACACACTGCTGGGGAAACTGAGGCTCGGGTACATATTAACTTGCACGAAGTCAATAAGTGGTAGGGCTGAGACTCAAGTCTAAATACTAGATTATGCATTCCAACCTTATTCACTACATGGGGAAAGAAAAGAAGGGTGGGAGCAGCTCTGGAAAGAGCTTAACATTTTGTTTCCTGGTATTGGCTTAATGAGAGAGTGTATGTAAAGCACCTGGTGCAGAGCAGCCCACGGAAGAGGAAAGCAAAGCCCAGAGGTGCTCAATGAGAGGCACAGAGTCACACAGCAGGCAAAGCTAGGATGAGAGCTCTCCCAGACTGGGAGTCATAGAGGTGATGATGAGTGTTTGTTACTAAGCAGCACTGCACTGTAAATAATTTTTTTGTAATATTAGCTGCTTGTATATCTAAAGGGGGAAAACTTTAAACAACTCAGCCTATAAATCAAATGTGAGAGTATTTTTTTTCTTTAAGAAAAGCATTCAGATCTCTGCCTGCAGCAATTAGATATTCCCTGCTACCAAGTTTGTCTCCTGTTGACTTTATTGAATGGGCGGATACCCAACTTAGCAAAGTCTGCACCTTCTTATTAAGCCACCTTAATAAAATGGTGGCAATTGCCTAAAGTGATTTGAAAAAAAAAATTTGGTGTCTTTCTCCTTCAGATTTTTCCTAGTTTCCCATGAAGATGTCTAGCTGGAAGCATTCCTCAAAGCAAGGTGAAAAGCAAATACTGGTCAAAATGTTAAGACCACTAAGAGTTTATCGTTTGTTCCAAATATAAAGAAGAATTCCTAGATAAAAGGTTTACAGATAACAAAATCTAGAATAGCTGCATAAGCCTTAACACCTTTTAAAACATTATTCTATTCCTGATCAAGAAACAGAGTAGTTTGACGGACACAGGGAAGGGAACATCACACACCAGGGCCTATCGGGGGGTAGGGAGCAAGGGGAGGCAGAGCATTAGGACAAATACCTGATGCATGCTTAAAACCTAGATGACAGGTTGATAGGTGCAGCAAACCACCATGGTGCATGTATACCTATGTGACAAACCTGCACATTCTGCACATGTATCCCAGAGCTTAAAGTAAAAGAAAAAGAAAAAGAAACAGTAGTTTGACCTAAAATTTCAATTCTGTATATCTCATCAAATGTCTATATATATTTGATTTTTATCTTGAAGTAAAACTTGAAGTTATAGGGATTGGCTGTTGAAGATTTCTTTTTTTATCTGAGTTAACAGCATTTATTGTCATGAAAAGAATTACTATTACCTTTTATACTTGGGAAGCACCATTCATATTCATTTTTCCAATAAGAGGTCATTGATGATGGATGTAAATAACATGCATTGTGTGCCTGATGGCAGGCCAGGAGGAGACATCTAATACCCAGGATATCAGATACTAACCTTGTCCCTACAGATTAGGGAGCAGATGTATTGTGATTTGTGAGTGCTCTCTCAAAGCTAAAGTGAATGACACTTGAATGTTCTAAACAGCTTAAGTTGAATGCCAGAGATGAGCCCTCCCCAGGAAGCAGAGTGAAAACAAGGAAATCACTCAGGCCAAAGAGGTAGGAAAGGCAAAAAGAAAAAAAGAGCTCTTCTCAAAGCCCTTCCATGGAGCCAGAGACACCCAGAATGAAAAAGCTCCTGTGTGATCACTCAGTCCACCCATTTCATTCTCATTTTAGGTGAAACTGAGGTTTAGAAATGTAAATTCACTTACCCAAGGCTCTAAATAGACACACTTCCCCCAGGGAGATCCGTAAATATTCAATGAACTCATGAAAAGATGACATCATCAGTCATCAGAAAAATGCAAATTTCCCTGATGGAAAAACCCTGGTGAGATACTAATTCACACCCAATAGGATGGTTGTAATAAAAAAGATGGACAGTAAGTGTTGGTGAAGATGTAGAGAAATCAAAACCCTCATAAACCACTGAATATTAAATGGTACAGCTGCTTTGGAGAACAGTCTGGCCTCAAATAGTTAATCCTAGAGTTTCCATGTGAGCCAACAATTCTACTCCTAAGTACATACCTTAGAAAAATGAAAGAATATGTCCACATAAAAACTTGAACACAAATGTTCATAACTGTATTATCCCATAATGGCTAAAAAGTAAAAACAAACAAAATGGCTAACAACTGATTAATGGATAAATAAAATGTGGTTTATTCATATGACAGATTATTATCCAGCCATGAAAAGGAAATGAAGTACTGATTCACACTACAACACAGATGAACCTTGAAAACATTATGCTAAGTGAAAGAAACTACTCAAAAACCTACATACTATGTAGTTTCATTTATTTGAAATGTCCAGAATAGGCAAATCTATAGGTACAGAAAGTAGATTACTGCTTTCCTAGGGCTGGGAGGGAAGGGGGTATTGGGGAGGGATAGCTGAAGGGTATGGGGTTTCTTTTTAGGGGAATAATAATATTCTAAAATTGATTGTGGTGATGGATAGACAGCTCTGTGAATATACTAAAGGTCACTGGAATTTTTTTTTACACCTCAGATATGTGAATTGTATGACAGGGGATTCCATATCAATAAAACTGTTAAAAAATAAAAAAGCTAAAGCCCCCTCCACTTAGATTGTTTTTTATTCAAAAGGTCTTTTTTCCTAGGTCCTCTGTATCCTGTGCTTTATGCAAACCTGCCAATGGCTTGATCAGCGGGTGCTTATGTGCATGCATATGTGCACACACAGAGATATACAGATGCACACGCACAAGCACACATACTTACACAGACTCACATACACGTGTGCATGCACACACACTCATACGCATCAACTACTCTGGCTTTCTGGTTGGAGCAGCGGTGACAGGGGACTGAGAGATAGCCAAGGACTAATTTAAATCTGTACCAAAACAATTGTCTTCCTTTATTTTCCCTGGAGCAGGAGGAAGAAAGTAGAGAAGAAGGGATGAAGGCAAGATATCACTTTGAACTTCTTGCTCACCGTGCATGTGGGACCCTGTTCTCACTTCAGCAGCCTCCACGCACAGGTCCCGGGAGAGAAAGAAATAATAAGGTCTGGTTGGACCAGCTGATACTGCCTTCCTTGTGTCTATGAAAGGCAACTGACTCGGTGGTGTGATTTCAGGGAAGCCAGAGAGGACCATGCCCGTAAACCTCTACCGTGCATTCTATCCATCTATTATCATACATAAGACTAGTAATGGAAACTCACTGGTTGCAGATCGCTTCCAGACTGTTGTGATTTTGATATTTGACTTCTCAGCATCTGTTCCTTGGCCGTGACCCCCTCCAGGAGGTAGACTTGCCTGGTGTAAGTACAATCTCATCTCCTATTTCAGGAAAGAGCACTGCCCTAATTATGGTCTTTAATATGCAGGAAGAAGTTTGCCATTGATTTTTAGAAGTTTTTCCTTGCTCTTAAGAAAGTTGAGGGAAGCTCTGGAAAATTCTTCCTGGCTCCTAAGAAAGCCTAGGAAGGCCTCTTGCTTTCTTTACTTTGATACGAACTAGGAGATGTGTAACTGACTGCTCCTGGAGGCCATCCTGCAGTCACAAGGGAACTGGACTCAGAGTGAGGATGATTCTGCAAATGGCAGAGGAGGTGACAGGATGAAGTTTAGTTCTTGATGACAGCCTCCAGATCAGTTCTGAAGCTTGTTCTATCTCTAGACTTCCTACTATATGCAGCAATAAATCTGTCTGTGACTGAGGCAGTTCAGATTGAGATTTAATCCCCAAAGTTGAAACCTTGAAATCTGCAACCTAACTGTTGCAGAGACGTCTAAGGATACCCAGCTTGGCTTAGAGGGGTCCATGGGAGCTTTGGCATGTGTGTGGGAAGCTGTTGGGAGGGTATCCTCCTACTTTTGCATCTATGAGTGTATGTGAGTAGTGAGTATGAAGACATTCTTGGACAACTGAGTTCACTGACTCATTCATGAAACAAGCCCATAGTAAGCCCTTACTATGCTCAACTCATCTCTTAATGTGAGGAGAAGGATATAAGTGTATGAGTATGTGTGTAATCTTTGAGAATATGTGTGCAAATGTGCACACATGCCTGTTTTCTGCTAGGGGATTACTGAAATTGTCTGCAATCTGCTTTGTTGGCTGAAGCCAGAGTCTCTGCTAAAAAGGAAACCTTATCTCCACATCCTCCCCTCATCTTATCATTAATTCTGTGCTGAACAGAAAAACAAAGATGAGTGGGAGGGAAGGTCAGTGCCAAGTAGTGTACAAATGACAGGCTCTGGCATTCATGATCTTTGCACCAGCCAGTAAGGTCTCAGGCCTTGGAGCAGGCAGTGGCACCAAACACATCCAAGGAAGGTTCATCTTTTATAATTGATTTCTTCTGGCAGGTCTGACCTCCTAATGGTGCCCAGACCAGGCTGACACTATTGTAATTAGTCTCTGGTCCCTGAGACACCAACCACATGCTGGCACATAGAGACTGGCTGCCTGGGGTTAGAAACTTGTCATAGGTAATTCACAGAGCAACTGATTCCCTTTGCAGAATAGTTCTATGTGTTTTTAAAATCATAAATTCTAGGTGAAACTTAATATTCAAATTGTTAATATTATAAGGTGCTAATATGATAAGTAAGAAAAATATGATTATATAACTATATGATTGTTATAGATGCTAAAAAACACTTTGGACTAAACTGTGCTTCTTTTTCTACTTTTTAAATATCTTAGTAAACTAGAGATAGATATTTCTCCAGAATGATAAAGAAAATGTTCAAAATAACTACCAGTGTCATAGTTAATGGTGAATCTATAAAGATAGTTCCATCAAAATTAGGGAAAGATGAAGAAGAACTCTATTAAACAATACTATTTAACATTGTTCTGGAAATTCTAACCAATGGAACAAGACGAGAACAAAATCAAAAGAAGAGATGCTAGAAATAAAAGGAAAAAATAAATTATGATTATCTTACAGGAACTGGAAAACTTTTCTTTTGACAGTGATTGATGTCAATAATTTGACTTCTGAATGAACTAGATACCAATTAATCTAGAAAGATAAACATTATTCTATAATTATAAATATTATTCTCTACAATGATCATAAAATCTTAAGTATTGCTCCATGGATGACAGATAATTACTGTCTGACAATTAAAGGTAACTTATTTCAAAGCCCAAATTATCATGTCCAACAAATGTTCTCCAATATTAAATTGCTTATAATCTATAATTCTACATATTATCTATGAGCACACATTTGCAGATGCCATATTTCTTTGATTTTAAGACACAATTTTAAAAATTGTAAGCATGTGATAAATTGGGGCATGTCTTACAACCAATGTATAGATTTAATGTTTTAGTGTACCCTTTTATTGAGTGGCCATTATTATTTTATAGACAGAATGAAGTCAGCGTTTTTCACCATTAGCTATATGATGGGCCTTTAATGTGTTTTTACAAGCCAGGTGGATACTTGGCAATGTCCGCAGTGAGCATTTTCCAGGTTAAACGCATTGTGGCTCTCTAGGTCAGAGAGTATGGGAACCTCAATCAACTATAAGTCTAATGCATTACAGTAAGTTCCAGTCTTTGACGAATGTGCTGACCCAGTCTGCAGGTTCTCCTTCAGCCTCCTTGGTGTGGTGTGGAGTTGGAATGCCTTTTTAAATTATTCATAATTTTCAAAAGAAAGCTTTAACCTAATGTAACAAATTGGTTATCAAAATACACGATGCACCCCTTAATCTGGAAAAAGTTCATCCCATATTTTTGCTGAGAACAACAAACTTGAACTCACTTTTTATCCAAAATCTATCAAGATTTGGGGATGAGAAATAACACCTGTAGATAATTGTCTCAGAGACACACAGACTCAAATCATCCCTGAGAGCAGTTGTACTTAAATGTTTTTTAATCATGGAAATGTTTGTTCAAGTATAAAAGAGATAGCTACGAGCTCTTCTGATTGAAATGAATGAAGGAGTAAGAACCTCATCCACCTCTGTTTTGTTCTTCCCTCCTGGTTCGAATTCCCAGCAGAGAAGATGCCAGAGATCATAGTTTGAAATTGATTACTCTGGATGTTTTTTATTTGCACCTGGATCATTCAAAATCACCAGAGAGATAATTCTCTAGACATCTACACAGCTGTTTTAACTTGACTGAGCTGTGGGTATAAGTCATAGATCTGAGTAAAGAGATATTACCAAAATGTTTTGTGTGAGTACACACAATCGTACACACATATGTGCGATTCTCTATAAAGTATTCTTTATAGTTTAAAAAACCTAAAAGATAGAGTAAAGAAAAAAATATGTAGAAAGATGTCCATAGACATATGAGAACAAAAGATTCAGACATTTCCATAAGAGACCTACAAAATTGGGTGAATAAATCTAATATATGTAAGAAGTTATTTAAGTAAATCTAATATATAATAATATATATAAGATGTTATGTGAGTAACTCATATATATATATAAAATAGAAGTCTCAATAATGGAGGAGAGAGAGAAAAAAGATAATGACCAAAGATATTCCAAAATCATTGAAAGGCATCAAGCCACATATTCAAGTAGCTCTAAGGATCCCAAACAGAATACATAAAAAGAAAGCCATAATTAAGTACATTATAGTTTAAACTGCTGAAAATCAAAGAAAAAGAAAAAAATCTTAAAAGTGTTCAGATGAAGACATCAACTTGGTGATATCATGTATATGGGTACATGTAGAAACATTTATAGATGCATCTTGTAGTCAAGAGAGTAATCAGGTGCTAAAGCAAGCAAACAAACCAAAAAACTACATTAATGGTGATATGGCAAAAGAACATATGAACCCAGGGGTCATCAGAAAGGGTTATTGATGACCAAAGCTGGAATAGTCTCAGCAAAAAGATAAGGTGGCATTTGATTATACTGAAAGTATTAAAATATCCAAGGATTCATACTGATATAAACACATGATTAGATGGATAGATAGATAGATAGATAGATAGATAGATAGATAGACATATAAGAAGAAATCAATCTGTGAGAATATTTTCAAATAATTTGCATAGATGCTTCAAGCTCAAGGAGGTAGAGCATAACTCCTCACTCTTTAAGTATAGACTGCAACTAACAGCTTTCTTCCAAAGAGTACAATATGAAAAAACAATAACTTTACACTGGAGAAATCTGACAGACACTATCTCAGCCAGATGGTCAAGGTTAACATCTACATTTATGTCATGTTGATAACATGTACCCTTAATGTGATATGATACTTTAACTTTGTGATTTTCCTTTTAAACAATCATGACTTTGTTCTAATCTTGAGAAAAATGTAGGACAAATCCCAACTCAGAGACATCCACAAAATACCTGACCAGTATTCCTCAAAACTGAAGATCATAAAAAAAAAAAAGAAAAAAGAAAAAAGAAAAAGCCTGAAAAACTGCCACAGCTAATAAGAGCTCAAGGAGACATATTACTAAATACAATATGACATCTTGGATGGGCTACAGGAACAAATAAATTATAAAACTAAGGAATTTGAATAACATACAGACTTTAGTTAATAATAACTTATCAATATTGGTGTATAACCAACTGTACTAATGTAACATGTTAATAACAGGAAAATTAGGCATGGGCTACGTAATACTATGTAATAACTGTCTGTACTATTAGTGTAACTTTTCTGTATATTTAAAAATATTCTAAAATTAAAGTTTATTTTTTAAAAGAGTATTCAAATTAAAATCATATATGACTTTCAAAGAAACAAGGCAAAAATAATTCTCTAATGTAAGACACTAGACATCGAAATCGTATCATTTAAGTGCTGAAAGAAAGTAACTGATAACTTAGAATTATATACCCAGTAAAAATGGTCTTCAGTTTTTTTTTCAAAGAGAGGCAGATATTTTATCCAAACACAGAGGGAATTCATCACCATTAATATAAATACTATAAGGAATTCTTTAGGCAGAAAAAAAAATTATCCTGGATGAAAGCATATTAAATTAGGAAGGAATAAAAAGCTCAGGAAATGGTAAAAATGTGGGCAAATCCAAGTTAATATTAAGTTTTAAAAGCACAAATAGGCCGGGTGCGGTGGCTCACACCTGTAATCCCAGCACTTTGGGAGGCCAAGGAGGGTGGATCACAAGGTCAGGAGATAGAGACCATCCTAGCTAACACGGTGAAACCCTGTCTCTACTGAAAATATAAAACATTAGCCGGGCGTGGTGGCAGGTGCCTGTAGTCCCAGCTACTCGGGAGGCTGAGGCAGGAGGATGGTGTGAACCTGGAAGGCAGAGCTTGCAGTGAGCCCAGATGGTGCCACTGCACTCCAGCCTGGGTGACAGAGCAAGACTCTGTCCAAAAAAAAAAAAAAAAAAAAAAAAAAGCATAAATATTAATGTATTATGGTGATTAAAATCTATGTAGAATTAAAATGTAGGCTGGGCTTAGTGACTCATGCCTATAATCCCAACACTTTGGGAAGCTGAGGCAGGAGGATAACCTGAAGCCAGGAGATCAAGACCAGCCTGGGCAACATAGTGCGAACCTGTCTCTACAAAAAAAATTTTAAAAACTATTTGGGCATTATGATAGACACCTGTATTCCTAGCTAGTATGGAGGCTGAGGCAGAAGGAACACAAGCTCAGGAGTTTGAGGCTGCAGTGAGCTGTGATCACACTACTGCACTCCAGCCTAAGCAACAGAGAGAGAGACCATGTCTCAAAAAATAATAAATAAATAAATAAATAAATAAATAAATAAATAAAGATGCACACTATTCTAACACAAAAGGCAGTGGGAGGGGAATGTAAATGAAGTATTCTAAGATCTTTGCGTTGGCACAAAGAGAATAAAAGATTTAATTTAAGACAGACTCTGATCTAAGTCAAGGATTAGTATTGTAAAATCTAAAGTAATTACTGAAATATCTACTTATATCCTTATATCTAATAAGATAAATTCACTAATAAAAATATGTCATTAATCCTTAGAAGATAAAAAATGAGGAACAGACGGACAAAGAATAAATGGGATAAACAGAAAACTAATAGCAAGATTGTAGATTTAACCCCTAATGTACCAATAAACCCCTAAGATGACCAAACCCCCCAAAATGAACAAAAACAAAGACAGAATACAAATGTGAGAAATAAAAAATGGAACATAATTACAGAGTATAAAGACATTGAAAACTTTGACAGAATATTGTAAGCAACTTTACAGCAATACATTTGAAAATGTAAAGGTAAAATGGACACAATTCCTGGTAATAATTCTTTAAGTAAACACAAGAAGAAACAGAAAAAAATCTAAACAATTCCATACCTATTTAAAAAATTAAATTTTTAATATAAAACTTTCTGTAAAATAACTCCAGGCCCAAATAACTATACCATTGAATTACTCCAAACATTAAATGAAGAAATGATATGAATTTTATACAATTTTTCCTAGAGCATAGTAAAAAATATTAATAGAACACTTTCAAACTCATTTTGTGAAGCCAGCAAAAGTTTAATACTAAACCTGCAAAGGACATTCGGTAAAATAAATTTACAGACTAGTCTCTTTCATGAACACAGATGTAAAAATCCCTAACAAAATACTGGCCAATTAAATCTAACAGCATGTGAAAAGATAATTAATCAGAAACACAAACTTGTTTTAACACTCAAAAAGCAATATAATTTATCACATTAACAAAATAAAAGAGAAAAATACATGATCACCTTAATAGAGGTTAAAAGAGCATTTAATAACATCCAACCCTCATTCACAATTTGAAAATGGAGCTTTTCACAAAATAAGAATAGAAGGGAACTTTATTAATCTATTAGAGTACCTACAAAAATCTAACAAACATCTTACACAGTGTTAAAATAATCAGCCTTTCTCCCTGAGAATAGGAAAGAGTTAAGGATGTCCATTGTCACCATGCATGTTCATTATTGTATCAGCAGACCTTACCAGTATAGCAAGTCAAGAGAAATAAATAAAAATAAATAGATATTAGAAGGGAAGAGGTGAAATTTACCATATTTGCAGCAAATGTAATCTTCTCCATAGAAAACCCAAATGCATCTACAAATAAATTGTTGGAATTTATAAGTGAATTTAGGAAGATTTTCAAACATACAGTTAATACCAAATAAATTGTATTCTTCTATACTAGCAGAAATAATTAGAAAATAAAAATGTTTTAAAAAGCATTTACATTTTTATTCATTTAATTTCATTAAAATAAAACCATTTATTTGTAGGTATACAAATAAACCAAAGGTGTACAAGACTTCTACACAGAAAGTACATTAAAATACTAAGATAAATTTTAAGAGATCTTATATAAATTAAGGAACATACAAAAATGGCCGGTAATGGTAAGGCTGTTTTAAAGAAAAAGAACAGAATTGCAGGATTGATAGTGTCAGACATCAAGACTTATTAAGAAGAAACATCAACTGAAACAGCATGCAACTGGCACAAGTACAGACAAATAGACCAATGGAATAGGATAGAAAATCCAATATCAGACCCACATATATAGAATTATATGTGCCACTGAAAGGCAGGGGGTAACGAGTGTCCTTCTCAAGAAATGATGCCTTACTCAATCGGTTGTCCGTGTGAGAATAAGTGAACTTCACTCCCACATCACACCATACACAGAAATCAATTCCAGATAGGAACCCAGATAGTTTTCCTAAACATGAAAAGTAAAACAATTACATTTCTAAAAGACAACAGGAGAGTATCTTCATAACTTTGCTTGCAATCAGAAAAAATATTCTGAACAGCACACAAAAAGAAAAATATAAAAGAAAATTCTGATAAGTTGGACTTGTTAAAATTAAAAAAAATTGTTTATCAAAAGATGCCATTTAAAAAGTGAAAGAGAAAGTATAGACAAGATATTTGTGAAACACATATCTGACAAAGGACTGGTAGCCAGAATATACAAATAATCCCTACGAATCAATAACAAAATGCAGACAATCTAATAAAAAATGGGCAAAACATTTGAACAGGTACTTTTCTGCAATAAATACTAAAGCTGAACTTTTGCTTACATCTGGACCTAGCAATTTCACTCTCTTGCCTAAACTCAGCTTCCAGAATCTTGGCACGGATTGCAAAGAAAAATCTTATCACTTTGCCTTAAACAAGGCTAGATACATCAAGTTTACAGTTGGAGGGGACATAGAGAGGATTTTAGGACTCTTTAAATCAAAATCAAACTTCTTTAGTAAGAAAAATAAGGTTTTGGCCGGGCACAGTGGCTCAAGCCTGTAATACCAGCACTTTGGGAGGCCGAGACAGGCAGATCACAAGGTCAGGAGATCGAGACCATCCTGGCTAACACGGTGAAACCCCGTTTCTACTAAAAAATACAAAAAACTAGCCGGGCGAGGTGGCGGGAGCCTGTAGTCCCAGCTACTCCGGAGGCTGAGGCAGGAGAATGGCGTAAACCCGGGAGGTGGAGCTTGCAGTGAGCTGAGATCCGGCCACTGCACTCCAGCCTGGGCAACAGAGTGAGACTCCGTCTCAAAAAAAAAAAAAGAAAGAAAAATAAGGTTTTGTCCTATGTAACAGAAAAGAAAAATCCAAGGGTAGAAATAATTTTATTTTTAATGTTTGATCTCAGAGCTGAAATGATGCCATTGGGACCCAGCCATTCTCTTTTGGCTCTGCTTACCATGTTGCTTTCATTCTCAGGCTCCATGTGGTGGCAAAGTGGTGCCAACAGCTCTAGTCCTTCTTCTTCAAATCCACTTTAAAATTGAGCATTTTCCCTCAGGAGCTAATAATAAGCTGCATAATTTCCTTTAATTATGACAATTTGAGGCGTGTGTTCAACCCTGAAGCAAAAGGCCTGGGTTGTGTACTCACCAATGAACCAATCCCCATGACTGGGGGAAAGTGTTGACTGGCCAGTCTCAAGTTGTACTCTCCTTATGGAGGCAGGATCCTCACCAGATCCACAGGAACTGAGCTAGGAATGGACAAAGAAACTTTGTGGTGTTATCTCCAGAAGAAAGGATAATGCACGCTGGAGAGACTGAAACCACAAACGTGTCCCCAGAGGGTCGTTCTGAGACTGTCTCAGAGAGCAAAGTGACAGGCCCAAAGTCCACATATTTGGCATCAGAAGGTGAACTTAAGAACAGAAAGCCTCACCTAAAAGCCTAAGAAAAGTGGGGTTCTACTGAAGCCTGCAAATATACAAACAGGTCCTTACGCTTTCATTCTGCCAGGCATTCTTCCCTCAGGTGCTGACTGGCTCCAAGGCCAGAGAAGGGAGGCACCTCATGCTGGGGGAACAGGTTGCCAGACAGTCTCCTAAGGTATCTGGATGCAATCCCATACGGCCTTCATGGAGGAAGGCTGGGGTCTTGACTAGGAGCCAGGAGTCTGGTGGTTTGGCTGGGCCTGGGCATCCAGGATTGGCGGGAGGTGCCTTCCGCATACTATCTCTCTACAGCACCATCTGCAGCTGCCTTCTGCATTTGGCCCAAGGACAGTGTTGCCAGTCACTTCAGGGGATTTCTGGGCCTTCTGTAAGCAAGACTTGGAAAAGGCCAAATTTGACACTTGGCTGCTCTCCTTGAAGTTAAGAGTCCAAGCTTAGGTCAAGAAATATGACCAAAAAAAAAAAAAAAAAATGTGGCACAATGCCCAAGAGCACTCAGCCTGCAAGACAGCAGAACAGAAAGTATATATACCAAGGAAATGGATGAAAAACACAGAAAGGATCTATGGGCTTCCTAAAAGATGTTCTAGCAAGTTTGAGGATTTAGTTGTCTTCATTTGTTTTCTTTTGTTTTGTTTTGTTTTGCTTTTGAAATGCAGTCTCACTCTGTCACCTGGGCTGGAATGCAGTGGTGCAATCTTGGCTCACTGTAACCTCAGCCTCCCAGGTTTAAGCGATTCTCTTGCCTCAGCCTCCCAAGTAGCTGGGATTACAGGCATCCACAACCACGCCCAACTAACTTTATATTTTTAGTAGAGATGAAGTTTCTCCATGTTTGTCAGGCTACTCTCAAACTCCTGACCTCAGGTGATCTACTCACATCGGCTTTCCAAAGTTCTGGGATTACACGCGTGAGTCACTGGCTGAGGATTTAGTTTTTAAGACCACGTATAGCTCATAATAAGGGCAAGAAAGAAAAGAAACAGCAGATTTATTCTTCTCCTGTCTTTTTCCTAAAAGTCAAAGGTGTAAGTAAAAAAAGTCAAGGGGTCACTAATTGATTATGGTTGAACAGAACAGTTTCTGATCCTCCTCTACTGTCACATGGTGACCCCAAAAATGATGGGCTTAACGAGGAAGGATCCAGTGGACAAGGAGGTTGGGCAGACCATTGTCCCAAAAAGAGGGCCAAGAAAAGACACCATGACTTAGAAGAATTCTGGAGATAATCCTAGAAGAGCAGGAAGTGAGGACTCCTACTGGCAAATCAAAGAGTCCAGCCCAGTTATTTGTTTGTTTGTTTGTCTTTACCTTGCTCTACTCCATACCCTACCACTGAACTCAAAAGATTCCCATTTCAGCCCCCATCTGTGGAGGAGTCCACGCATCATCCGTTGCCCTGGCACGTTGCATTCATCAAGCCACCAATCTGCACCTCCTTTTCTGGAGAAAGCAGTGCCACCTTCCCTTATGGATAACTCTAACCACTGAGTGAACTTAGACCCAGCGAATTTGATATCCAATATCAGAGAATCATCTAGCTTTGGTGGAGAGAGAGGTGAGGAAAATAGGCAAATATAACTTAAATAGGAAGCCATGTCAGGCCTGCAAAAGGTGGTCAGATTTAATGTTGGCAGGCAGTCTACCAGAGTCAGGGCTGGCTCTCCCTGCCTCCATCCCTCTAATAGCCAAGGAACTCCTTCCAAGTTGACTTAAAAAGGTCTCCTTCTTATATTCACTTCACAACGGTAGAAAGTATCAATTCTCGTCCCTGTGTAAGTGTGACAACGTTACTACTTAAGGAAGCCCTGGGTGTCAGGAATCATTCCAGTGCTGAAGATGTTCATCAAACAATGATTGATGGCACTCTTCGTTGAGCATATCAGTACATATACATGAGGCAGTGTTTATTTTTCCTCTCTTAAACAATGTCAGGCAAACATTCCTGAAAATTTCAGGGATACTGTGCAAAAAGATTCCCATGTCTAATGAGACATTGGATATGATGATGTCAAAGATTTTTTGCCATCTCTGGGTCTATGTTTCTTGGTCTATGTTCATTTGCTGAGTGATCAGAGACCTCTCATATCACTTTTCCTGACCTCAGCTTTTTCATCTACGAACTGGTGACAATTTTACTGGCTCTGTCAACCTGAAGGGTTATGTGAAGAACAAGTGAAATGATAGATGTAAAAAGACATTCATAGAAGACTAAACCTTATACAGGTTTGAAAAAACTATAGAAAGAGATTCATAGCTTATGACAAAAATTCTCATTCGGGAAAATGTGGTCAGAAAGCAGAGAAAGCAGCAAAAATAACAAGTGAAATTGTCATCTGTTATAAATTGAGAGCATTTGGAAATGTCCAGGAAAGCCTGAGAGAGATGGATGCTAAAGGTGCTTGGAGCTAAGGAAGAAAAGGGAGAAGTTGAAAATACAGAAAGAAGAGAAGGCACAAGGAGGGTCTGTCACCATAGAAAAGACCTAAGACGTGAGGAAAAGAAAACTCCAGGAAGCAGGTCCCGTGGTAGGAAGGATGAAAGGTTTTAACAACATTAAAGCCAGAGGTTCAGTTTTCAGTTGCAAAATACCCTACCTCCATTGTCCTAAGCCTAATACACACCATTCTGTATGCAGAAAATATCTAGCAGAGAATAAAGAGAAGAGTGATGCTCCACATTTTGGTTTACTTAGGGTAGAGAGAGAGAGAAAAAAGAACCACAGAAAATAAGATTAAAAATGAGATTGAAAGTTCAGTAAGAAAGGGAAGTCAGAGCAAAAGATGAAAACAAAAAATCAAGCCCCTCAAAATTCACAATAATCTTTGGAGGAAATTGGATCTAATAATAAATGTGATCAAAGCTTGAAACATTTTTATTTGACTATTAATTATTAGTATCATGGTGGACTTCCAAGTGAGAAGTGCTTAATACTCATATATGTTTTAGTTTAAAGGGTTAGAAAGGGCTCTAAAAATATACTTTGTTGACTAAGCATGGGTCTACAGTAAGTGAACTGAGATGTCAGAACAGTCTTGGTATACTGTAGAGGCAGGTATCCAAAGGCTTAGGAATATTGGAATGACAGAGTGGATTTCTCATGTGAAACCTACATGCCTACTCTGAGAGGGTCCAGAGGATACACCTTTCATCATGACTCCAAGAAATAAATTTAGGGAGGGGTTGCCCCAGCTTCTTAGAATAACTCTGTGGTTGTTCTCTGTAGATCAGAAATGACAGTGAAGACTGCTACCGCTGAACCAGCATCCTCAAAAGCAATGGAATCACTTGGTCCCAGAAATGACAGGGGCTTTTAATTATGAAGATCCAGGTGTGTGTGGGCCCATAGTGTGGACAACAGAGTCAAAGCCATCATGAGAATAGACTGCTCTGCATATACCTACATATTGGCCAGTTAGTCTTAGTATCTCTAGAAAGGAATTAGATAGGCAGTCTATGAAACTTCTACTTGGTCTGTATAAGCAAAAGAGTTCTAGGAACTCTATGTTGAATGAACAGAAGTCTAACACGAATCACCAAAACAGAGGCACAACACCTCAATCAGTTCCTAGATTTGAGTCACGTTACATACTCAGAGTTCCTTGAATGAAAGGGAGGTTAGGTCACCTTGAGGAAGGACCCTGGAACACTTGCAAAAATATATACTGTCAATCTTTCTCCTAGACTATCCCCAGAGAGACTTACGGACATACACTGGAGTAACGTGCATCAGGGAAAGGGAAATAGTCAGACTTTTAGAGTGTTACTGAACACTGGCTCTGAGCTGGCACTAATTCCTAGAGACCCAAAATATCACTGTGGTCCACCAGTCAGAATGGGAGTACTATGGTTTGAATGTTTGTGTCCCCTGCAAAATTCATGTTGAAAGTTAAACACCCATGTGATAGTATTAGGAGGTGGAGCCTTGAGGAGGTGATTGTGTAATGAAGGCAGGGCCATCTTGGATGGAACTGCTGAAATAATAAAAGGCCCAGAGAGAACTAGGTAGACTCCTTCTTGCTCTTCTGCCCCTTCCACTGTGTGAGAGCACAGCATTCAAGGCATCATCTTGGAAGCAGATGTAGCTTTCAGTAGACACCCAACCTACTGGTGCCTTGATCTTGGACTTCCTAGCTTCAATAACTGTAAGAAGATAAATTTCCGTTGCATATAAATTACCTAGTTTCAGGTATTTTGTTATAGTAACACAAACCTTATGGAGGCCAAGTGATCAATAGAGTTTAAACTCAGGGTTATATTATAACGGGTCCAAGAGTTTCCTGAGTCCACCCTGTGGGTATTTTCCCAGTTCTGAAATGCCTAATTGGAATAGACACATTGAGAATCCCTGAATCAACTGGCTGAATTCCAGATTGGTTCCCTGACCCGTAAAGCGAGGGTTACTACTGTAGGAAAGGCCAAGTGGAAGCCACTAGAAATGCCATTACTTACAAAAATAGTAGAGCAAAAGAAATACCACATCTCTGGAGGGATTGTAGAGACTGGTGCCACCATGAATGGCTTCAAAGATGCAGAGGTGGTGATTCCTATTGCATCTTTATTCACCTTACCTATTTGGCCTGTGGAAAACAAACAGATCTTGGAGAATAATAGTGGATTACTATAAAATTAATCCAGTAGTGAATCCTGTTGCAAATGCTGTTGCAGATGTGACTTTGCTCCTTGAGCAAATGAACATGTCCTCTGGCAGCTGGTGTGCAGCTATTGATCTGTAAAATGCTTTTTTCTTGATACTTGCTAGTATAGGCCACCAAAAGTAGTTTGCTTTCAGTTGGCAAGCCCAGGAATACACCTTCACTCTCCCACCCAGTGCACATCAACTCTCCAGTTTTATGTCATAATACAGTTCATAAGGACTTTCATCACTTTTCATATATATAAGACATCATGCTGGTCCCATTACATGGGAGATATGCTGATTGAATTTACTGAACAGGAAATAACCCTACTCTAGACATATTGTTGAGATATTTGCATGTCAGATGATGGAAAATAATCTTACAAAAATCCACCTCGGTGAAAATTTTAGACGGCCAGTGGTATGGGACATGTCAAGATACCCCTTCTAAGATGAAGGATAAGCTTTTGCATCTGGCCTATCCTACAACCTAAAAAGAACACTACCTAGTGCACCCCTTTGGATTTTGGAGGCAACACACTCCTTGTTTGGGTGTGCTACGACAGTCCATTTACCAAATGACCTGAAAAGCTGCTAATTTTCAGTTAGGTCTAGAATAAAAGAAGTCTCTGCAGGGGTTCAGGCTATTGTGCAAACTGCTCTGCCACTTGATCCAGAAGATGCTATGATGTGTGAAGTGCCAGTGGCAAATAGAAATGCTGCAGGTGAATCATAGCACATGCTTTTAGGATGTGCTGGTTCCTGCCATCCTCTCCAAACAGCCAGCCTCCCTTTCAGAAACTGCTTTTGGCTTGCTACTGGACTTTAAAAGAGACTGGACACTTAATCATGGGCCACCAAGTTACTGTGGAACCCGAGATGCCCATCATGAACTGATCCACCAAACCACACAGTTGGTCTTGTGCTGGAGCTCCCTATTATCAAATGAAAGTGACATATATGAGACTGGATTCAAGCATGTTCTGAAGGCACAAGTAAGATATATGAGGAAATGGTTCAAATGTGCATACTATGGTTCCTGCTTCATTAACTTTCTATCCCAGCCCTGCATCTATGGCCTCATGGGGTATTTCCTATGAGCAGTTGACTGAGGAAGAGAAAACTCTGGCTTGGTTAACATATAGTTCTACGTCTTCCTCGGGTGCTACTTAAAAATGGACAATTGCAACACTATATCATTTTTCTGGGCCATCCCTGAAAGACAGTAATACAGGAAAATCTTCTAGTAGGCATAACTTTGAGCAGTACGTCTGGTTGTTCATAGAAAAGACAAATGAGTCAGAGGCATAAGTACATATTGATTCATGGGCTATGGCCAGTGGTTTGGCTGAATGGTCAGACACTTGGAAGAAACATAATTGGAAAATTGGTGGCAAGGTCTGGGTAAAATGCAAGTGGGTAGACTTCTCTGAATAGGCAAAGAATAAGAAGATATTTCTGTCCCTTATGAATGCTTATCAAAGGGTGACCTCAGCAAAGAAGAATTTAATGATCAAATGGATAAGGTGATCTGTTTTGTGGATACCAGTAAGCTTCTTTCTCTAGCTACTCCTGTCATCACCTGATGGACTCATGAACAAAATGGCCATGGTAGAAGGGATGGAGGCTATGCATGGGCTCTGTAACACAGATATCCACTCATCAAGGGCAATCTGGATATTGCCACTGCTGAGTGCCCGGTCTACCAGCAGTAAAAACCAGCACTAGGTCCCTGATATGACACCATTCCCCAGAGGAATTTAGGACCAGTTAGTTACTCTCTCAGCCTTTCTCTGAAATGGGTCTAACAACACCAAGCTTCTGGGGTATTATAAGGGTTAAACTGAGCACCAAGCACACACCTGGCTCATCACTGCAATGATTGTCTTCAGCACTATAGCAATTCATAAACCCCTTAGTCAAATGTGGGAGACTATCTAGGAGTATATTGTAGTCTTTTGTTAAGCTGGTTCCTCTCATTTTTTATTGTCCCTTTTCAATCAAACACTCTGTGATCTAGGCTAAAATTGATTGCTTCCTTGAATAAAATAACAAATAATTAAATGGAAAAGCTATAATCTTTATCTGAAGTTGCCCAATTCAGACTTATCAATGACTACTACTATTAATTTTAAGGAGGGCTTTTTCTCCCCAATAGTTTCTGGAAAGCATCAGCCTTCAATCATTTAAAATGAGTTCTATATTTGAATGAGTTCTATATATAAAGTTCTATATTTTCAGAGTCCTCTCTCTGAGAGTTCTCTGCCTGATGCTTTTTATACTGTTATAGTACTAGCTTATGCTCTTAGATGTATTAGATTATTTAATGCTTACAGCAATCCTATGGCATACATACATGTCATTATCTCCACTTCACAGATGAAGAAATATGCACAAACAACTTAAGTAACTTGTCCATAGTCACATGGCTAGACAGTGGAAAAACCAGG
Organism: Macaca thibetana thibetana; assembly: GCF_024542745.1. Lineage (NCBI taxonomy): Eukaryota > Metazoa > Chordata > Mammalia > Primates > Cercopithecidae > Macaca > Macaca thibetana. The sequence goes on from NC_065589.1 coordinate 115,953,000, forward strand.
CTTTACACCCAGCAATGTAGCTCCAGAGTTTGTGACCTTAACCATTATTTCATACAGTCTCTGGACTGAGGCTTCCCCGTCTGCTGAGAAAAGCAAAGAGCTCTGGAAGGACAATGGTTCTACAACTGGATGAAAACCTGGGTGATGAGTTGAGTTCTGTGAGCAGATGGTATTAGATAATGGTAACTTTCTTGGGCAACCCAAGACAAGTTGGCCTGGGAAGAGCTCATCCATTCTCTAATGCTGGTTGGCCTCCCTCTGTCCAGGTGGGATATGAGCTCAAACCATGAAGCCTCCTTACACTTTCCTAAGCTGATAATGAAAATGACAACTTGTTAAAAGCCATCTTGCGAACGTGTTTTTGCAAACATGGAAAGCTGCCTGCTGAAGTTACCATAGTCCCCAACTATTGAGATGGAAGCTGCCCGAGATTCTGCACATCTGAGAGTTTACCAAAGGACTACTCTCTCTAGAGTCTGGACACCTCAAGGAAGGGGGATCCATGAGAAGGGCATGTGCTCTGCCCATGGTATCTGTAGGGCACTGTGACTTTGGAGATAAAATCGGGAGAGAGAGAAGAGAGCAACAGCCCAAAATCCCAAAACACTGCCTATGTCTGGCAGCAAGGCCTGGAACGCAACATAATAGAGAGCTCCCCAGAACCCGACTATGCAATGAACTCTCCTTCAGGAGCCCAGAGGCTTGGGCTTGTTCTTCATTCCCATGAAGCGTGCTTTCCATTCCCTGAGCACTCCCTTGCTCCACACAAGTGTTTGTCTTGTCTAACCTAGTCATCATTCTCAACTTTAGCTGTCATGGAATCACCTGGGAAGCTCTAAAAAACCCAAACACTCATGCAGCATTGCAGACACTGAAATTAGGATCTCAAGGAGAGGGCCCAGACAAGTATGTCCTACCATGGTCAGACAAGGTTGAAAACACTGAACTATGTCCTCATAAGCATTATGGGAATTTGTATTATCTACCACCTGGAGTCACTCAGAAAAGCTCTCAACATTATGACCAGTCCCTGTGGATTGACAGACCCTTCTCTGTGCTGTGAGAACACTCTCCTTTGGCAGAGAAGCAGTGTGGTCTGAGTAGAAGCAGAGCAGGATGTGTATGTGTGCCCTGTGAGGGATGAGAACACATGGTTCTGTTTCTTCCAGGCTTCAGGATATTACAGGACAGCTGTGCTGCTGAGAAATTGGTGACCTCCAATGAGTTGGTCCTCCACAGCATCCAGGAGAGCCATGGGTGTGACAGAGATTGCCCTTTTGCAGGAGGAAACACAGTTCACACCTCTGTCCCTCTGCTTGTCTACGTACTCATGTCTGAGAACTCCATGTCACTAGCAGTATTGTGAAGCTGAGCCCCACAGATCATTGTTGGAACAAGATGGAATCTAGCCCAGCAAGGACAAGTGAAACGTGTACATCCTGTGTTAGGGCTGATTTGTTATGGGACCAACCCTCTGCCCACTGGATACTGAAATTACAACTCGAATGTTCAGAAACATTTTCAATGGTGCAGGTACACAGCAGAGGGACTTGTGGAGGACATAATGGCCAGAGATTTCCCAAGTCTCTACCACTTGCCTTTCTCTTTCTTCTCAGAAGAACCAGCCTTCCAAGGATCCACAACGGGACTGGTATTGCCTATTTTTTTTGAAGTATCCAGTGTGTAGCAAAAAGAACTAACACTTTCTAGCATCTGTGTTTGAAAGTTCATATGTATTAGATTATTTAATCCCCAAAATAGCCCCATTCCTATAATAAAAGTATTTTTACTCTATTTTATAATATTAAACTGAGGATGTGTGGAATCACATACATTCTCAAGGGGATAGAAGTTTCAGAATTTTGTTTATCCCACCTCTTTCTGGCTCCAGAATCTGATCTTTTTTCCACACCAGGCTGTGCCGACGTCTGTGTTGATACTTAATAAAGTATCTACTGCTAATATTAATATTATTAACTTTTATTTATCAAACACTCTTTGTACACAGGTATTCTGCATGAATTATCTCAGTTAGTTCACATGACAGCCCTGGGAAGCAAGTAATATTCTAGCCAATTCACAAATGGGAAATAGACTCAGAGAAGTTAGGCTGACCTTGCATGTCCACAGCCAGTAAATACAGAGCCAGGACTTACCCTCGGGTCCTCACTTGTCCTTTTATTATTGAGGGAACTCACAAGACTTCAAATCCCAGTAGGTGTAAGAATAGGGATCCTCCATTGACCTCAAATCACAGCACAGGTGGTTTCTCACTCCTCTGTACAAGGGCAGCTCTGACTTCAAAAGTGACTTAAGAAGTCAGAGCCTGCTACAGACAAGGCAGTGAGTACGTAGAATGCCAACAGTCTGACTCCATCACTTACTTTGAAACATATTTATAACATTGCAGCTGAGTCATGGTGCACTTATTTCTCACCCCAGATTTGTTCCTCATTCATTATCCTAGTTAAGCGGTGATGTGTGGCAAAGGCAGACAATAAATACTTTCTTTGCTAACGACCAAAGACAAACCCCTTCTAAAAGGCACCTAAAAAAAGTACACAGGCAGCCAAGTTGCCCAGATTCATGCGCAAGTTATGAACAATATTTATCATTCTTACTGTATTTGCACAACTTTCTAAATGTAAAAAAAAAAAAAAAAAAAAAAAGGCTCTGTTCCTTTAAGGCTTCTACACTTTCTCTGTCTGTAGCCCCTCCCTTTTGTCCTTCCTATTTTGGCATTTCATTTGCAAGAAGTCTCCATCTCCCTTATTTACATGTGAAAAAACCTGGAGCATCATGTGGTGAGGGTTCAGGCAGACCCTGAATTCCATTCAATTCTCATTTCCTCTCTGACAGTCACCATTGAATCAATCATGTTCTCCCTGCCCTCTCTCTGACCACCTCGGAGATCCCAAATCGCTTTTCATCTCATGTGTCAATCACCCTCAGACCATGTCCACTTTTCATTACTAACACGCCATCACATGACCTGCTAATCTGTCACTTTCTGACAGCGGTTAGTGTGCCAATTGATTTAATTAGCAATCAATTAGCTTGTTACTATTGGAAGTAATTACCTTTTATAGAGAAAAGAGTGCAGCTGGCGAGGGCAATAAAATTGCACTAATAAAACTGCATCTACTCCCCTCTGTACCAGCGAAGTCACTACACTCAGGGGCTGGCCAAATTATGGGTGACATACACATCTTTTGACTAGTCTGTAGGGATGTATTTCCCCTCCTTATTACATGCAAAGCCACTCTGTCATTGATATTCCCAAGAATTCGTATTTTCAGGGGAAGATTGGGTTAATGATTTATGCTCAGTGTGCACTTTTCAAAAGGCTTATGTTTTGGAGCAGGAAGAGACCTTGGAAACGCACCTAGACCCTTTCCCCACCCCCCAACAAAAAATGTTGAGGTCCAGCGAAGTTAAATGATTTGCCCAAGGTCACACAGCTAGGCAATGCTGGAGGTCTAAGGAGAGACCAGCCTCCTGATTTCTAGGCCTTGCTCCACATGTCTGGTGGCAGCCTCTTTGCACTATTCCTGCACTGCAGACTGGAAGCCTCCATCTAGAACCAGCCCTATCTGTGAGGGGAAAAAGAATGGAAATAGTCAAGAGGAAAACCGTCATGGTCTTGAAGATAAAAGACACTGGAATTTTAGAAAGTCACATTTTAAAAACATATGAGGAGAAAACCAGTAAGATGTGGGCACCGTGCAGTCTTGGGTGGCACAGAAGTGTGGACATTTTGGCACAGTTGCCTTTTCTTGCATACACAGACTTACAATGTACCCTCCACCGCTCCTGACCCAGGGCTACAGTACATTTCCCACACTTTCACTATTAAATTCAACCTCCAAACTGGTCCCCAGGCGCGCGATGACTCGCTACATTAGCTCCGTGGTGAACAGCAGAAGCAGTAATGAGATGACTAAGGAGACCCGGATTCCATTCATCATCCTGTTTGCTCCAATATAAGTGTTCTTTTATCAGCACTATTGGTACTGATGTCATCGCAGGAGGCATAAATCACCTCACCAGTGACAGGGTCCTATTAAGGGTCACGGCCTAAAATCATTATTGACAAATTAAGGATCACACTTGGCCATTTTGTCAGCATGCCCTCAATTGGGGGTACGGCCTGGTTCCTCGAATCTGGTCAGAAATTAAACAGTCATTTAGGGTCCTGAACAGCCATGCAGGTTAATTTGAACTCCAGCCACCTCTTCCCCTCTCTCAACTTTGAAAATAGCGCAGTCGACTTTAGCAAAAGCAAGGCACTCCTCAGCGAAGTCCTGTGTCCTTATCGTGAATTCTCCTCATTCCAGCAGTGATGCAGACGTATTACATGGCATTATGGAGTGCATAATGCCACATCCACAGCCTTGGATCCAGGGCAGGCAGCCTGGGACTTGTCAGAGATCACTGAGAATTTTCATTTGAAATTCCATCACCTTTGTCCACTGTCACTATCTAATGTGACTGTGGAGGACTCTTTTGGAGTGTGGATGAGATGTAGGTGAGGCTTGAAATGGTGAGGAGTTAGTACCATCATTTAAAAAAATAAAGTGACACTCCAAATTAAAAGAAAATGTCTTTTCCCAAAATACTTGACAAGTTTAGTACCCTTATATTTTTTAGGATGAACACCTATCTCCAATTTCTAAACCGAAACTGGAATGTAGTCATTTAATGAATGTTACTTGAGCATGGAAGTGAATTGCACACTCCTAATCCACAGATCCTTGGCAGGTTCTTAGTTCTCCAGGAGTCATTTTAGGTAATACGATCCTAAATGATGCTGAAAGATGTTTTTTAAAGGTTTGGATAAATAATGAGCCATATCAGGTTTGTGGTTGGGAAGAGTCAATATGGTCAAGAACTCAGTTTGCTCCAAATTAACTCACAAACTTAATGTGACTTGTACCAACTTTAATGGCATATTGTCTCTGTGTGTATGTGAACTTCACAAAATGATTCTGAAGTTCATATGGAAGAATAAACAAGTAAACCTATGCAGGATAACTCTATAAAGTAAGAGTGATAGAGGGCTCCTTGTTCCATCAGATTCTAAAATGTATTACAAACCTAGAATAATCAAAACAGTGTGGCAGCAGCACCAGAATATATGGGCAAAACAATGGAAAATAAAAGGAACTACAAACATAAGATTTAGTACATAAAATAGTATTTCAAATGATAGAAAAGAGATTATTTAATCATTAATATTGTTTTTGAGATTAACAGTTTTGATGAACAATTGCATTAGTAATTCATACCTTATAAAAACTTAAATTCCTTAAAAATGTAAGTGTAAAATATGAAGCAACAAAAGTAATAAAGGTACCCACAGGTAAAAATTTATATAATCTGGGGAAAGGGAAGGACATTCTGAACATGACTCCATAAACAAGAACCATAAAGCAATAAAACTGAAAGATTTAATTACATAATAATATAAAGTAGCAAAAAGTTAAAGCTAAAATCAAACCGCAACCTAAAAATACATAAAGTAGACAAAGAATAGCTACTCCAGGAGGAAGCAAAAATAGGCCAAAATATAAAAAGATCATTTACTAAAACAGAAAAACAAATAGCCAATAAATATAAAGATCTCACAAGTAACCAAGAAAATGGATTTAAAACAATGAAAACAAGTTTTAAAATACATTATCACATACACAATTGAAAAATTTTAAAAGCAACAATGCAAATACTAGTAGATAGGTGAAGAATTCAGTATACTCATGTTTTACTAGTGGGTATATGAATTGTTACCATATTACCGAAAAACAATTTGATAAACCACCAGTTGTTCAAAAGTACATTGTCCTTTGACCCAGCAACCCAACCACTCAAAATTTATCCTAAGGAATATACTTCAGTAAATAATGCAAAGGTGTTCTTAGCAGATTGTTCATGAAATACTATTTCAAACATTTTAATAATTTGCAAAGAACTTAGTTTTCCATAGGTAGAGGATAAGGATGTTCTGTACAATATTCTTTATTATAAAAAAAGGGAAATAAACTGAAAGTTCAACAGTAGGTCCTTAGTTCAATAGATTCAGATCTAATGATATGGAAAAGTGTTCACAATCTTTGTGAATAAAGAACAGGTTGCAAAGCATAAATATATACAACTTTGCATAAGGAAAATATATAGGGGGTGTGTGTGTATGGGTGTGTATACATGTATGTGTGTATACATACACACACACACATATATATATAATTAAAAACTTTGGTAGACTTTGATCTGAATTCCTCTTTAGTTACTTCAATTTGAATATGGTTATGAGTTTGGGTATCTTATATTAAATTTTTTTCTTTCTTGAAAAGCAGTGCAAATGATAATTTTGCTTATATAGGCAAACTGCACATGGAAAGAAAATATTAACTAGCAATGTAATAAAGAAATGATTTCTTTGGGGGCCTTAAGTTCAAACCTTCAAATTTGCACTGTTTCCTTGTGGAATTATTTGATCAAACTGAAATTAAAACCAAGAGATCTAACGGACTCTGGTCAGCCTTCCTTGTTACCCCAGATAGCTGCTAGAACTTTCCAATCATCTAAAAAAGCATAAGGCAGCAATTATGATAGAAACCTTGGAGGGAATTCATTCATTCATTCATTCACCTGCTCTGAATTGAGCCCCTTTGTCTATCTCAGTGTACTTCCTGGTGGGATAGGCTGTTTTTAGCCTGTGCTCTACTCCAAACACACAGACATAGCAGAGACAAAGACCTGGACTGGGTACTAGGAGAGGGAGGGAAGAATACCAGAACCAAAGCTTACCGCAAGAAAGGCCCAAGGCATGGCTCCAGGAAAAAGAAATGTAACCATGAGCATCAGCAACATCTGAATTTTTGAGCTGGATTTTTGTCCCATTCATCCAAGAATCTTCAAAAATTATGTATGTAATATTTTTGATGCATTCAATAATGGAGGTATAGACTCATCTAACCAACCAACAGAGCCGAGATTCTTCATTTGGGGGCCGAAGAGATAACTGACCCTCTATGGCCCCTAAGTGAAGAATTTTGGCTCTGTGGGTTAGATGAGTCTGTCCAACAGAAGTAACTTCTTTTCTGAGTGGTAGTCTCAACTCCCTGCCTTGGTGAAAGGACTGGCGACTAGATGGGGGAGGTGTCTATGGAGCAGAAACTGTTGACATGGAGTTTCTTCCCACCTTACTCCACAGCTGATTCTGGGATGTGGAATGAAGGAGGCCCTTTGCATCGAGCAGTTGAAGAAGGGAGATGGGATTGGTAAATCAGAGGTCACCCAAATAGGGCAGGAGGCCCAGCACAAATATTGATGGCTAGGAGATGAAGGTTGCAAACTGGAAAGTTGGAGAAAGGGAATGTGGATCAAGATAATGTGAGTATCCAGAGGGTCATTTGGGGCCAACACCTGTTGGCAGGGGTTATTGCCTTTGGCTAGTTCCTAACCTCCCTGTGTTGTGATTTTCCAAGTCCCACCTGGAATAATCTTTACTTAAATCAATTTCCTTATCCACCACATTGATTTATTTGAAATCACAGTTTTAATTTGTATTATTACAATGGTTGAAAAACTAATCACATTTACCAAAAAGAGATGGAAGCTGAAAAAGTACATACAATAAAAACCAAATGTTGATATTGAATTGCTTCCTGTTGAAGGCTCTGCACCTAGAGCTCACTGTCTCTTTGTTAAAAAGGAACTTGAGCCTGCATTAGACAAGTATTCAAGAGCAGCACAGAGACTTTCTCCTTGAGCTTATCAGAAGGATAGAAAGAACATTAAAAAGGGAGCCTCTCTTGTTTCTGTATAGGATTCAATGCCTTTTAGCTTGTTGTTTGTGTAACACCTAAAATCACATGTGGTGCTGACCAAAATTATCTTGAGATTCCCCCATAATGTATCCTTCTATCCTAGGACACACCACTTGGAGGTTCAGGGACTGGCAGCACTCAAAAGCTGGAAGAAAGGTGCACTGAGATGCAGGGACCCATGGCACCCTGAGCCCACACTCAATGCCTGACAGCTGCAGGGGTGATGACTGGCCCCATTTACCCAGGGCACAAAGGCATTTAAGGGAGGACCACAGAAGCTAGGCTGTGAGTGGATGTGCCCTTTAAAATTTTGTGCAAAGTCCTGAGCTCAGAGCCCATGGGACACAGGTACGGTGGGCTCAGGACAGTCATGTCTGCCATTGGTATCAGACTTCACTTGGAGATTTAGAGCCCTGGTTCCGTAGGGCAGGAGGTGGGTGTGGGAGCTCTGTGGCCTGAGATTTCCATCTTTACCTCTTTCTTTCACCTACACATTCCACCCTGCAGTGGGTAGCCCTGGTGAGAGCGAAGAGGGAGTGTTCGATATCATCTAATTCCAGTGGAGGGCGTGACTTACCTGGACTACAGAGCTGATTGGTATTTCCTACCTTGCTGAAGGACACAAGCATTATTTCCAGCAGTGCTGGTCCAGCCCCTCTTTGTGCTCCATGGGCTGCCAGGTGGAGGAGCACCTCTGGTTGTCCCCTGGGAGCAGTGGCGGTCATTGACCTTGAGATGACAGAACACAGATAGCGGTAATGCTATGATCACCCTTGGGTTTAGGGAGCTCTCTGACAACACAAAATTGCAGAGGATATTCACTTTTCTTTAAAGAAAAGGAAATAAAACCTTCCTTTTCAGTTACTTAGTTTTGGTCTCAAATCCTTAGAACAGCCTTCTAAAACAACTGACCCCCACTTTGCTGCCTCCTGGGCCTGGCCCTGACCCACTCTGCTTCTAGAGGAGGCACAGAACATAGCCCATCCCTCTTCACTCCAGCCACAGTTCACGCCCCTGCCCCCACCCCATGCCCAAGATGAGCTGGGAGGGCTTGTGCTGGTCATGGTTACATTCTGCCTCCATCTCCACTTCTGTATATGGAGGGATTTGCATTATCGAAATTCCCAGGCTTTTTCCAGCTCTCAAATCCTAAAAACAAAGGTGCAGAGAGACAGAGAGGGAGAAAGAGAATGAGGAAGAGAAGTGGTTTCTGGAAAGGACTGAAGGAGATAAATATGAGAGGCATTGGGAAATGTGAAATGGGAGTACGCGGCATCACGCTCACCTCTCCCATGCGCTGCCATAGAAGGGCTTCTTCACCAGCCTGCCCAGCTCTGTTACCAGGTACCAGAGGCCCTGGAAGCTGTCACAGCACAATTAGGGGAAGTCAGTGTGCCCTGGCTGACACTGTCCACTTCATTCGGGGCCACTTCTGGATGCTGGATCTGCTTCTGTTCTGCTCTGAAATGTCAGTGCACACATACACTGACTCTACTCTCTGCCCCCAGGACCCCTTTTGAGGGAAGGGGCTTCACCTTTTCCATCTCTGCATCATCTGCACCTAGCACCGTGCCTGGCTCCTCACGGAGGCTGAACCAATGATGAGTGAATGGATGAAGAAATGAATAAGCAGATGGTGTGAATGTGTTCGGAGAAAGTAGAACTGTCTTGGAGCTGTGTAGCTTCAGCAAGTACTCAGGTCGATGCCATCAGAGGGCTAAACCGGAACAACGTCCTATTGTAATTGCAGCACACTGATCATTAGCCCAGAGGCACATGCATCCTTAGCAGCTTGGTTGAATTCAAAACCCTACCTGCTATTTGGTCATTAGTGAAGCAGCCTGGTGCCAGGCTCATGATAGCTCAGTCTTCTCTACCAGGTTTTACTGATGGCAAGAGAGAAAAAGCCCTGGGGTGGTGCTCAAAGGAATTATTTTGGGGGATGCCAAATTTTATTATTAAAAAGTAACTCCTATTTTGCCTTATACTAAGAAAGCATATAATAAAGAATAATATCTTATAACCCCACACCTTTTTAAGTTATTTGCACTAAGAAATAAAATTCCTCTTCAGTCCTCATTCCATTCCTTGAAGATAATGACCTGTAACAGTTTGCTCTATATCTTTCTCGATGGTTCCCTATGCGTGCATTTACATACATACTTATTTTTCTTTAAAAAATAAGATGATGCTATGCATATGACTCTGCAAATTGCTTTCAAATTTAACCATATGTAATAGGTATTTTTCTTTATCAATACATGGGAGTCTACTTTATTTTTGTTCATGGCTATCTTGCTTTCCATTGAATGAATACACCACAGTGAATTTCTCCATTCTTCTGTTAATGGACATTTATAACGTGTCCAATTTTGTGTCAATGTTCTTTTGTTATTTCAAACAATGCTGTAGTAAACATTTGTATATACTAACTTTATTATTTTTATAGCAATTTCTGTTTAGAAGATTCTTAGATGAAATATGCTGGCTCTCAAGCATATTTTAAATTGTAATGGATGTACCCAATTGTTATGCAAACAGTGTCCTAATTTATACTCTCACCAGTAAAATATGAGAGTGCACATTTCCCCACTCACTCACCAGTATTCTATGTTGTCAACTAAAATTACACTTTTTGACAATTTGGTGGGTACAAAATATATCGTCATTCTTTTAATTGCATTTAAATATTATTTAGGATATGTTCATTTTCATATATTCATTGTCTATACATATTTTATAAATTTATTGGTTATATTGTTTGCCACTTCTACTGAATCATTTGGTTTTTCTTATAGGAGATCATTACATATTAGAGAAATTGACCTTTGCATATTAAATATGTTGCAAATATTTAGTGACATCTGCTACTCAGAAGCTTTCCCTTTTATCTGGCAAATCGTCACTTCTTTTCCTTTTATAATTTCTGAGGATTATGTCTTGCTTATAAAGGCCTTCCCGGATCCCAAAACTATAGAAAACAGTTAGCATTACAGTTATACAATATTTTCATAGTTTTATATTTTATGTTTATATTTTATATCTATAATCCCTATGGATTTTTAAAAATAGAGTGAAGTCAGAATCTAGTATTTCCCTAATGGAAAAACAGCTGTTATTACATCATTTACTACATAATCTATTTTTTCCTTCAGATTTGAAAAATATAGTTAAATGTGCTTTTCTCTAAAGATTTGAGGAAAATTGAGTCTTGAATAGTGATTCTCAACGTATGGTGCAGGAAGTTCTGGGAGTTCCTAAGATCCATTCAGATCAAAACTATTTTCATGACAATATTAATCAACTCATTCTCATTCTTTCATGAATGTACACTGGGGTTTTCCAGAGGCTGTATGGCATATGTTGATGTCGTTGCTCTGATGGTTAATGAAATGTGTGCTCATGTATTCCTGTGTTTCAAAATTTTCTGTTTTAATTTCTAATAGGGTACATATTCCTGTGTTTCAAAATTTTCTGTTTTAATTTCTAATAGGGTACATTTTGATAGTCATGACTCACATAACAAAAGCTCTTTGGGATTCTTAATAATTTTTAAGAGTATAAAGGGATTCAAGATCAAAAGTTTGGGAACCACTAATCTAGGAAGGGGTAGCATGTTTGTTTGCTTGTTTGTTTGTTGTGAGATAGAGTCTCACTCTGTGGCCCAGGCTGGAGCGCAGTGGCGTGATCTCGGCTTGCTGCAACCTCCGCCTCTTGGGTTCAAGCAATACTCCCGCATCAGCCTCTTGAGTAGCTGGGACTACAGGTGCCCGCCACTATGCCCAGCTAGTTTTTGCATTTTTAGTAGAGACAGGGTTTCACCATATTGGCCAGGCTAGTCTAGAACTTCTGACCTTGTGATCCACCCTCCTCGGCATCCCAAAGTGTTAGGATTACAGGCGTGAGCCACTGTGCCCAGCTGGTAACATGTTTATTCTATGGCCTTACATTTCCCCTAGCACACCTCTGTGTAGTCCCAGAGTACACGTGCCCCAGACTGAGAAATGAACAGTGAAAGAAGGGGCAAAAAGCACAGCTCTGCAAGGGTTTTTGCCCTGTCCCTTGTCACCTCCTCTAATTAGTTCTATCAATTTGAACAAGGACTTTAGCCCAAAACATCTCCTAGAATGTATTTTGTCAACATCCTCCTCTTAATTTACAATTCATCTTTTTCAAATTAAAACACTGTCATTTCTGGTTCCTGAGATTTCAGGTTATTTGAATTCTAAACAAATGGGAGCTACCTGTAGTTCAATTTTATTTATGGTTTTAACTCATCCCATTCCTTTTTAAGAAAGACCAGTTTGTATGTAGAGGTGACTTTGTTTTACTGATCAAGACATGTAGTCGAGCTCCCTGGCTGAGGGTCTATGGTCATTTATTTTCTGGCAGGTGCAGCAGTCTGCACCACAGGTTAGACGGACTGGAAGCAGCAGGGATCTGGCCCCTTGAAAACGCAGCCTGGTGTCCTTGACTCATTGACAACTTACAAGCCTGCCTCATGGCAGTCAGCCCAGCCAGCAGGGGGAGATATAATAAGGTGGGGAAAGACAAAGGCCATTAGAATCTTAAATTCAGAAAGCATCTCAAATATTGTCTAGTAACGCTTATCCTGTGAATGAATTGTCTGAAAAAAATAAGCTCAACAAGATTTTACTTAAGATTTTCTTTGACAGGAAGCTTACTAACTCATAAGACAACTCTCGTTGTTAAACAACTCACATTATTATCTCTGGTTAGAATGAACTTACTCTTCCTTCTCCACTCATTCAAAAGCACACAAGACTCTCATGGCAAGGTGTCAACTCCTCATTAAGCCTTCCCTGAGTCTTCCCCCTCCAACTTCTGTCAAAGGGGTTGGAGACTGTCCCTTGTGCTCCTGTCACACTTTTGCTTACCTTGACTATGCATTTAGACAGAGAGTATTAGTTGTCTAGGCCTGGTGTATCAAATTGCCACAACCTGTGTAACTTACAACAACAGAAACTTGTTCACTTACAGTTCTGAAGGCCAAAGGTCCAAAATCAAGGTGTTGGCAGGGCTGTGCTCCTGCAAAAGGCTCTAAGGGAGAATCTTTCCTTGCCTTTTCCAGCTTCTCCTGGCTGTTGGCATTTTTTGTCTTCCTTGGCCACATCACTCCAATTTCTGCCTCTGTCTTCAATGGCCTTTTCTCTATTATCTCTTATAAAGACACTGGTCATTAGATTTAGCACCCACCTGGGTAATCCAGGGTGATTTCATCTCCAGATCCTTAACTTTATATCTGCAAAGATTCGTCCTTCAAATAAGGTAACATTCCCAAGTTTCAAGAGTTAAGACAAGGACATATTTTGGAGGGAGCCACCACTCAATCTACTGTACAAGTGGAGGTAGCAAAATGGTCACCCTTAGGTCAAATCCAGCCTGTATTTTTTTCCTGTATGTTTTATGCATTTGGACATTTCACCTAAATATCTGGACTTCCATCTTCTTTGGACAAATCAAAATATCTGCAACATTGGACCTGCCTTCCCGATGGCATCTGTCAGGGATCTGAGTGCACGCTACACACTCTAGGAGACATCTGTATTATCTGGTTCACCCAGTCTTTGCCATTTGCCAGACCATTTTACCCACTTAAACTTGACTAGACCCGTCAGGTTCCCCTAGGCATTTAACTTGTGACCTTTAATTTAGTCTCTGTTAATCTTGCCTAGTACTTCATAAGATGGTATTTCAGGGGAAGATTGGGTTAATGATTTATGCCCAGCATACGCTTTTCAAAAGGCTTATGTTTTGGAGCAGGAAGAGACCCTGGAAATGAATCTGGACCTTTTGTTCCCCTCAAAATGAAATTATTGAGGTCCAGAGAGGTTAAATGACATTCCCAAGGTCACACAGCTAGTCAGTGCTGGAGGTCTGAGGAGAGATCAGCATCCTGACTTCTAGGCCTTGTTCAGCATGTCTGGAGGTGGCCTCTTTGCACCATTCCTTCACCGCAGACTGGAAGCCTCCATCTAGGACCAGCCCTATCTGTAAGGAGAAAAAAATAGAAATATCCAAGAGGAAAACCTTCATGGTCTTTGTCCATGGATGGGACAAAACTCGAACTCAAAAATTCAGCAGTTGCTGATGCTTATGGTCACATTTCTTTTCCCTGGAGCCATGCCTTGGGCCTTTCTTGCACTGATTGCATCAGACTTTAAGTTCTCTTATATTATCAGTGTCTAGGACAGTGCCTGATACAAACTAGTTGTTCAAAAACATGTGCTGGACTAAAAAAATAATAGAACTTACACTGAAGACAATATGCTTTCCTTTAGTTCTTATCTATAAACAGCTCTTATCTTATATTCAGCAACAGCACATTTTCCTTGTGAAAACCCTTCACATTTAAACAAGTGTAACACAGGAAGGTATACCACAGTTGTACTAGCTTTCATACTGATACATCTCTATAAACAAAGAAAAGTGTTTTAGGTAAGGTTTGGTTTATAAATCAGAAGGGCCTGAAAAATGGTTACTAAGTCAAGATAGGGATTATTTCTCTATCATGAAAAAGAAATCTTGAGATGTGCAGAACAGGAGTGTTATGATGGCATTGTTATGTCATCAAGATTGTGGAAGGCTCTTGTCTTTTTTTTTTTATCCTCAGTATGCTGCTTCCATTTTGGTTATTATCCCTTCAGATATCGCTTCTGTCCCATTCCCTATTTTTGTTATTTCTGGGACACTAATTAAATATATGTGTTAGACATTTTCAAACTGCTCTCACATTTCTTTTATGCTGTTTTCTGTATTTTCTATAGTTTTCTTCTCATTAGTATCAGTCTGAATATTTTCTCTTGACCTACGTTCTGGTTCACAACTTCTCTTACAATATGTCTAGTCTGCTATTAAAACTTTCTATGGTGTTCTTAATTTTAGTTATTCTATTTTTCATTTCTACAATTTCCCTTTAATACTTCTTTATATCTTTCAGTTATCTGCAAAAATTTCCCAACTTGTTATTGAATTTTTGTAGCATACTAATCACATTTACTTTAACATTTTTGCCTAACTCAAATATCCGTTCCATTTACAAATCTCTTCCTATTGTCTGTTTTCTCTTGGTTTTGGCCATGTAGCCCTTGTCTTCTGGAGGGCCTGATAAATTTTTATTGAATATTGGATATTGTGTGTGAAAATCATAGAGCTAATTTGAGTCCAAAATGATGATATCTTCCTCCAAAGAGGGTATACTTCTATGTCTGGCAGGCAGTTATGGTAGGGGCTGTTTACCCTATTGTAATCAGGATCGAACAAATTTGAGAGCTGTGCTTCCATTTCTATAAGGACTAACTTAACTCACCACCACTTCTACAGTAGAGCACTAAGGGGTTCCAACTAAAGCCTGGGGTGTTTGTCATGGCCCCTCTTGCTTTATGACCTAGACTTTAATCTCTGGCTATGCCTCTCGGCCTTATAAGATTGGAAGCTCTCTTCAGTTCTCAGTATCTCAACCAATGCTTTTTGCTGTTTCTCAGCCTCCAAACCACCACACTGGAGGAGACAAATGATTTAGATGGGAAACAGACAGTGAATTTTCATTCCATTCCCTAAGAATCTCATAGACATGAACCTATATGTTTGCAGTGGGTAAAGTGTGAAGGAGATGGGAGTGGATTCCTCAGTGAACTTTACGCCCACCATGTGGGAGATGGTAGAGTTTACCAAGGACATCCTTGACTTTTGTGGCCTTTCTTAGCACACCCATATCACCCTGCTTAAAGCTGTCACCTTTGAAGCGCATGACCCTTTGTACTTCTCACTCTCAACCATGGCAGAAAGGTCCAGTAGAAAAGCCAGAGATATCTGGGGGCACAGTGACTCTGTACTTAGATCCTCTCACTAAGGACAGCAGCATCCCTTCCACCTTTGCCCTTTGGTTCCTTGCTGCCTTGATAGCTCCCAATACCTTTAAATAGGTGTTTTGTTGGTATGGTTTGGGTGTGTCCCC
Organism: Macaca thibetana thibetana; assembly: GCF_024542745.1. Classification (NCBI taxonomy): domain Eukaryota; kingdom Metazoa; phylum Chordata; class Mammalia; order Primates; family Cercopithecidae; genus Macaca; species Macaca thibetana. Next base: position 115,968,807 of record NC_065589.1, read on the forward strand.
AACCAAATCTCATCTTGAATTCCCATGTGTTGTGGGAGGGACCTAGTGGGAGGTAATTGAATCATGGGGGCAAGCCTTTCCCATGCTGTTCTCGTGATAGTAAATGAGTCTCATGAGAGCTGATGGTTTCAAAAAGAGGAGTTCCCTTGCACAAGTTCTCTCTCTCTCTTTGCCTGCTGCCATCCATGTAAGATGTAACTTGCTCCTCTTTGCCTTTTGCCATGATTGTGAGGCTTCCCCAGCCACGTGGAACTGTAAGTCCAATTAAACCTCTTTCTTTTGTAAATTGCCCAGTCTCAGGTATGTCTTTATCAGCAGTGTGAAAATGGACTAATACATACATAGGTACCAGTATAGTGGGGCACTGCTGAAAAGATATCTGAAAATGTGGAAACAACTTTGGAACTGGGTTACAGGCAGAGGTTAGAATAGTTTGGAGGGCTTAAAAGAAGACAGGAAAATGTGGGAAAGTTTGGAACTTCCTAGAAACGTGTTGAATGGCTTTGACAAAAATGCTGATCATGATATGAACACTGAAATCCAGGCGTAGGTGGTCTCAGATGGAGATCAGGAACTTGTTGGGAATTGGAGTAAAGGTGATTCTTGCTATGTTTTAACAAAGAGAGTGGTGGCATTTTGCCCCTTCCCAAGAGATCTGTGGAACTTTGAGCTTGAGAGAGATGATTTAGGGTATCTGGTGGAAGAAATTTCTAAGCAGCAAAGCATTCAAGAGGTGACTTGGATGCTGTTAAATGTGTTCAGTTTTATAAGGGAAGCAGAGCATAAAAGTTTGGAAATGTTGTAGCCTGACAATGCAATAGAAAAACAAATCCCATTTTCTGAGGGACAATTCAAGCCAACTGCATGAATTTGCATAAGTAATGAGAAGCTGATTGTTAATACCCAAGACAATGGGGAAAATGTCTCCAGGGCATGTCAAAGTTCTTCGTGATAGCTGCTCCATCACAGGCCTGGAGACCTAGGAGGAAAGAGTGGTTTCATCGGTCAGGCCCAGGGTCTCTCTGCTGTGTACAGCCTACGGACTTGGTGCCCTGTATCCCAGTTGCTCCAGCCATGGCTGAAAGAGACCAATGAAGAGATGAGGCTGTGGCTTCAGAGGGTGCAAGCCTCAAACCTTGGCAGCTTCTATCTGGTATTGAGCCTTCCAGTGCACTGAAGTCAACTATTGGGATTTGGGAACCTCTGCCTAGATTTCAGAAGATGGATGGAAACGCCTGGATGTCCAGGCAGAAGTTTGCTGCAAGGATGGGACTCTCACAGAGAACCTCTGCTAGGGCAGTGCAGAAGGGAAATGTGGGGTTGGAGCCCCCACACAGAGTCCCTCCTGGGGCACAAATTAGTGAAGCTGTGAGAAGAGGGCCATCATCTTCCATACTCCAGAATGGTAGATCCATTGACAGCTTGCACGGTGCACCTGGAAAAACTGCAAACACTCAATGCCAGTCCGTGAAAGCAACCAGGAGGGATGCTGTACCCTGGAAAGCCACAGGGGTGGAGCTGTCCAAGACCATGGGAACCCACCTCTTGCATCAGCATGACCTGGATATGAGACATGGAGTCAAAGGAGATCACTTTGGAACTTTAAGATTTGACTGCCCTGATGGATTTTGGACTTGCATGAGGCCTGTAGCCCCTTTGTTTTGGCCAATTACTCCCATTTGGAATGGCTGTATTTATCCAATGTCTATACCCCCATTGTATCTAGGAAGTAACTAACCTGCTTTTGATTTTACAGGCTTATAAGTGGAAGGAACTTGCCTTGTCTCAGATGAGACCTTGGACTGTGGACTTTTGGGTTAATGCTGAAATGACTTAAGACTTTGCAGGACTGTTGGGAAGGCATGATTGCTTTTGAAGTGTGAGGACATGAGATTTGGAGGGTGCCGGGGGCACAGTGATATGGTTTGGCCATGTCCTCATCCAAATCTCACCTTGAATTTCCACATGTTGTGGGAGGGACCAAGTTTGAGATAATTGAATCATGGGGGCAAGTCTTTCTCATGCTATTCTCATGATAGTGAATAAGTCTCACAAGATTTGATAGTTTTAAAAAGAGGAGTTCCCTTGCACAAGCACGCTCTCTCTCTGCCTGCTGCCATCCATGTAAGATGTGGCTTGCTCCTCCTTGTCTTTTGCCATGATTGTGAGGCCTTCTCAGTCATATAGAACTGTAAGTCCAATTAAACCTCTTTCTTTTGTAAATTGCCCAGTCTCGGTATGTCTTTATTACCAGTGTGAAAACAGACTAATACATTTGTTTTCAAAAAAAATCCCAGCTTTTCTAGTTGTTCTTAATAGGAAAATCAATCTGTTAAAATTAGGTGCCAGTACTAAAAGTGGAAGTACTTTAAGTTTCAAAATCACCTCATGACTGTAAATGGCTACAAGTCTTCCAGCCAGTTTATGTCCAAGGCCTAAAGCAAGAGGAGGCATCAGATAATGGCCTTCTCTCCCTTTAAGGAGACTTCAAAGAAGTACTACACAATAAGCTGCTTACATCTCATTACCAAAATTTAATCATGGGGCCACACTGAGAAGCAGCAGAAGCCAAGATATGTGGTCTTTTCACTTAGTACATAGCAGTTCAGTTAAAAACAAGGGTGTGCTGCTAAGGGAAAATAGGGGAATGTATACTGGGAGTAAGCAACTAACACTCACCACCAAAAGCAATGCTCTGAAAACACTCTTTGTGGGAAATTTTGAAACTTGGGTTAGAAATAACTGACAAGCTATAAGTATGAGGTTTTTTTGAGAGGGTAAGAGCAGGTTACAATATAAAAATTTACTACATTTATTAAAAATGATATAAATAATGCCTGATTAGCATAACACACAGAAATGCATATCAGGGCAGAAGAAGAAAATATGGCTTTTGGCATATGTGATTGCAAATTTAAACCCTATAACCATCAGGCTGATTATTAAAATGAGTGGAATGCGTGCAGGGTGGAAAATGCTGCATTATTTGTGCTAGTGACTGGGCTGAGCTGAGTGGGGACCATTTTTCCTCAATGAGCAGATGCTCCCCACTTTGCCACAATCTCTAAGGTCTCAGACCATTGAAGCTGGGTCTTCATTTGACAATGGATGCAACTAACAGTGGCAGAACGAAGCCTGGACATTGAGCTGGTTTCCCAAAAAACTATCTTTAGAGCGCTAGGAATAGTGTCTAGATGCTGGCCTGCCAACTGCTTTCTAACATTGAGCATGCTGTTGAACCTCTTTGAGCCTCATTTTCTCTACCGAAAAGCAGAAATAATCATCATAGTAAAAACTTTACAGGATTGTGTTGAAGCTGAAATTAGAGTACAACACTCTTCCTTGCAAGCATCTGCAGCAGGTCAACAGATCTGTCCTTCCTGTGCTTGATTTCATGGATGGGACAGCATGGCAGGCAAAGCCCAAATACCTCCTTTTGAGGGCACTTATTGTTCGGACAAGTGACTGTCACCTGTCAGGTGGTGCCAATCATATGCAGGCTTAGGGATGGCAAACCTGGTGGTCTGGGCCCTGATAAGTCCTCTTTGTTTTACCCTCCTGCTTATGACTCCTCTTGGCTGGTTCCCAAATCTTCAGTATTAGATTGGATAATCCCACTTTTAATAATGCTCAGGATATTTGCCTCCCTTGGGGGACTGTGATCACAGCAGTGGAGGGTATTAAAATGGAGCTGAATGCCATGCGGAGCACTTACCCTTTAAGCCGTGTGTATGTGGGCACAGCGTTTTGCCTGTGTGCACACAAGGGATGTGTGTGTGTGTGTCTACGTGTGTGCATTCTCTTGGCCTTCTGAGATTTTTGTGTAAACAAAATATCACATTGAACACCCAGTTCATTTGCAATATTAAAACAAAGCACTGCAAAGTCAGTTCAAAACTCAGGTTTCCTCAATCAATGAGGTTATTAACTTCCAAATTCTATGTTTTTATTCCTCCTAAATGGCATTAGCTCAGCCTTACCCTTATGGGCATAGTAACACCTCATGAGACCTCAGAAACACTAAGTTAATACATAGTTGAATTTATTCAAAGTTATTTGGATTGTACTTAGTATTTTAAATTTTGCATAAACTAAGTAGTAATCAGGGACATGATTTGCTCCCATTTATAACAATGTTTTGAGGGCCATGTTTTTTACCCCCTTGACCTAACTGTTCCAGTAATCAAGAGGCCACACTAAAAAATAATTGGTAGAGAACAGAGAAAAGAAATATACAGAGTTACTAATATACACCAGGGTTTAAGCTGACATGAAATTTTATCTTAATTATCGGACAAATTTGTACTCCCACTATCTAATTCAATTTGCATGCATCGGTAGACACTTATTAAAGGTAATATTACATCTGTCATTTTAAGACTGGTGAGAATTTTATCATATGAGCTGCATAAAACAGCCACTCTATTATGTACAGAACTCTTTTGTATGGCTTAAAATAACCAGCATTGCATCCTAATTAAGTATTTTTTGTAATTGTCTTCAGGGCAGTCATAGTCTTGTCCATTTTGTGTCCATCTTGTAAGTTATTTGGACACAGAATTGAAGTTTCAGGAATGTACTACTCCTCCCCTCTGCTTCCTGATTCAGAGTGAAAAATGAGAGCTTTACTAATAAAATGTAAACTGGAGGAAAATGTTCAAATAAGGTTTTATGAGAAGCATGCAATACATAAACCCATCTTAGAATTCTCCACTGGAGTTAGAATTCGGCTGTATACAAATATATTAGGCCGTCTGAGGCATTAGCAGTTGAATATGTTGGGGTTATTTTTGAGATGAGTTTATTAGATTTGTATGTTGTATAAAACGAATTGGTAAAGTGCTAATAGACCATTATGAATTCAGGGTAACAATGGCAGTTTCTGAGCATAAAGTCCTAAAATGCCCTTTGATGTGGATATGATATTTTCCAAACAGACCCCAGAATAAGCTTACAGGTTTCTGCTTCGAGCTTCAGGACTCTGAATCCCTCCAGATAAAAATCCACTTCCACAAAGCCCTGCTGTCAATATGTGTTTTGCTCCCTTATTACAGCCATCTTAGTTTCAGAGCTATTTTGTTCCACCAGGGAAAGAAATGCAAAAAAAAAAAAAATGAATTGAGAAATGAAAATAACCATTGACTTGAAAGGGAAAAGAGAAAGGAAAGTCAAATGGGGTGGATGTGCCCAGACAGAGGCTGCCAGTACAGGGCTCAGGAAAGGGTACAAAGTGAGGCTGGGAAACCACTGGACAGCTGGGCCCTCACTCCTCGGCTGCCTTCATTTTTTCTGGGGTCCTGGATGTTCCCAGAAATGGAAGAATCAAGGGTTGCTGCTTTGGACTTGCTCATCTCTGGGTCCAAAAGTGTGTTTGACATGGTCTCAGATGCCTTTATTCTCGGTAGCAGAATTTGGTTTTTCTTGTCCTAACTTTTAAAAAAGCAATCTTCGTGTGTGACTGGGTAAGAGCTCCACAGAGTTCAAACCAGACGTCTCCCACTCACGAAATTGTTGAAGCATTCAGTTGGTTACAACTGCCTTCTTAAACAGGAACTTATTAAAAACTTAAGCCAAAGCATTTAACCTAGGATTTTATTTTTATTATTATTATTATTATTATTATTATTATTTACTGAGACAAAAACCCAGTCTTTAACTGTTTATGAGAGATGGGCAGTTTGACTTGGACTATTAAAGTGCTTTTTTTCATCATTGTTTCATAATGAAGTCTCTGTAATAGGATGCACTTAGTTTTGGACGATAGTGATTCTCATTTTCAACAATCTCAGAATCAAAATATTCTTACACCGCTTCACTGCTTCTTTTCTCCAGCAACCATCCCGTTGCTGATTTTTTAATTCCCCAAATACGTTGCAGTGTGTCTTCCAGGTCTTGGAGGGGAGGGCAGGGAAGGAGTGATTTCATTCTCCCCTCCGTCCTACGGAAGCAGATGAATAATTCATGGAGCCACATGGAGGTCTTCTCTGAGACTTCTCTGGAACACGTCTGAGCAGCCGAAGGGCCAGGAAACTTACAAACAGTCACAGTGTGCCGTGTCAAAGAACAGTCAATCAATCTCCAAAGAAATGTGAAGAGAACAGGTTTTTCATGCCTGTGAGCTGGGAAGGAGCCAAATGTGTGTTGCCATTTGATGGTAGAATCAGTGTACACCTGTTCCGACCAGCTGTCAACATAACCTGTGTCAGAGGCATGTCTCACACCCGCTGGATCCTCACAGCGGGCCATGTCTGTATGACAGTCAGGACAGACAGCACAAGCAACTTGGGGATCAGGAGAGGAGGAGCTTGCAGAGCCATTGCAGGGACACAGATGTGTGAGGAGTGTGATAAAAGAAGGAAACATCTGAGGGAATAAGCTCAAACAAAACAGCAAATGTCATTTGCATTATATAATTATGGCCAACCATTGAGTCCTTTGTAATAACACTCGGTAGGCCGATGTTAAACCTTCAGTGAGTGATAAAAAGGCCTCAGCTTGAAAAAAGGTCAGCGTGAATTAGTATATATTTGCTGATTAATTCAGAGTGTGCCTCCGTAAATTTTATAGTCCAGGGGCCCAGCCTGGTTTGAGACAGCCTCCTATGAAATTCAAATGTGTGTCATTCGGCACAGACTATCATTGCAACCTGGCATTGTGCTTTACGGAAAACTCTATCTAGCAAACATGTAAACATACAGGCCTGTGACAAAGTATAGAGATGGCTGTGTTTGTGAACATGTAGATTCCAAAGAACAAGACGTTCACAGGCACAGACAATAAAGAGGCCAGCTGCGTTAACTCTCTGATCACACACAGAAAACAAGACATGTGACTGTGGACAGCACACACCACCTGACTGCACGTCTGAGGTGACAGGACTGCTGGAGAGATTCTTGCCTTTTCACCAAAACCTTAGTAATCGGGACTGCTAGTGGGAATGTCAGTCTTCTATGATGCTGTTTAGTTGATGCTTAAAGGGAAAAAGCAACTGTTTAGGGAGGTTTAGATAAAAATGCATGTGACAAAAATGTTTAGCCTAAGAGGGGATTGGCCTTCAACTGCTTGGAAGATTGGAAATATAGATTCTGCTTTAAGATGGAACTCTCCTTAATGAACATCTACTATGTGCAAGTTGACTTGTCAACTTCGATTCTCACAACTGCTTCGTGAAATATCAATTATCACATCCATGAAACAACTCTCCCAGAACGGCACAGTTTCCAAATGATGCTGTTTGGATTTGACCACAAGTTTGAATACTTCCAAAAGCTCTGGCTTCCCATTTTACCTTTATTGTCTCTCTTTGCAATTGCTCACTACACACTTGTTGAACTTACTTGCTAAATCTTTTGCCAGATGTTCTGAGTTGGGGACCTGCATTCAGGGCATAGATACTGGCAGATTTCAAACACTTGCTAGTTTATTTCAACCCAGCCCCTTCCCTCAACAAGTTGAGAGCTGCAGCTGGCAGCTCTACCCCATGTGCATTGCTTCAATTCAAGGACCTTTTCTCCTGCCTCCAAACCTGAATTTCCCATTTGCTTCTACATAGTGGCTTTTCTTTATATGAAAAATGAAGACCCCTACTCTGAAACTCTGACTGAGTTCTTCTGTTGAGGGGTCAACAGCCTTCAAACAATGGACCAAGCAACTGGTACTTAAAACTGATGAATCCATTGGTTTCTTTCTCCAACAGAGCCCCTCTCCACAATTAGAGAGGTTTGCTAACACTTCGGGATAGAACAAAGTGGGAGAGGATGGGGGTGTATTCACCCACTGACTCCAGTACCTCATTGGTTGAGGGCAGATCCACAGTATGCTAACCCTCTTACCCTCAGAGCTACTCCTGCACCCAGCCATTACCCTGCTGGGAGCCCCCAGCTGCAGTCACCTGTTAATTCATGGGGGCCAAGAAGAATGATGTGTGGCATGCATAGCACATGCTACACCCTAGGAGACTAGAAAAAGACAAGTCCAGACAGTGAACTTGAGTTAGAATCCAGGAAGGGTTCCAAATATCAGGGAAGCAAAATCCAATATAGATTCAAAGGAACAGATTGAAGTCCAACGGCCCTTATGGATCTTGACCCAGGGTACTGCTGGCCTTGTTTCTCTGTCAGGATTCAGCTCAGGAAACAGAAACCTTCAGAGGATTTTGGATGGAAAAAAATTTACACCATGGAGTCATTGCTTGCAAAATATTTAGAAGGGCTGAGAGGAGCATATGTCAGGAACCACCACAAAACTACCAGTTTCAAGGTCACACCACCCTGGCTGTGGTCCAGAGGTCAGGGAACCAGTGGACTGTTGCTGCCACTAAGTCTGCCTCTCACTGCAGTGGCACTGCTGTGAGATGCTGGAATGCAGAATCGCGTTGCTGCATATTCTTATCTCTGCCCAGCCTTCCTTGCCAGCAGCCATGATGGCCACTGGCTGGCATCTTCCAAATCCCCCATGAATGCATTAGATTAGCAGAACCTATTTTGCATCCAGAATCCTAGCTGCCAGGGTTTCTGGGCAATGTAGATTTTAGTTTTCTAACTTTTCCAAATAAAATGGAGAAAAAATGGAGGTTGAGAAAGCCAATTCTAGCATTTACTAGACCACATACAATCTGAGATGGGTACAGCTGTCTTGACGTAGTTACATTGTACTGTAAGTGAAGCTGACCGAATTCCCATGAGAAACAGAATAAGACCAAGATTTCTTTTTCCTCTATCTTGTGTTTACAGTCCAAATTGACCCATCAAGATAAATGAAGACTTGGAGATAGCAAGGATCACATTTCAAAACGAACCCCACCCTCATGGCCTCCAAGCTGAGACTGACTCCCCTAGTTGCTTTCAAAAAGTTAATAGGGCCCCTCCCCATCCTTTCTCTAGTAAAGCTCTGAGCTCATCTTAGGCACTGCGTGTTTCTCTTCTCGCTTTGCTCATCAGAAGGTAGTCTCCTAAAGGTCAGGGACAGTTCCTACATTGTCTTTGAATGCCCTGCATAAGCACTGGGTGCCCAGCAGCTCCGTGAATGGACATGGAATGGATGCAGCATTTCCTGCCTCACCAGGTGTGTTGGGTTTTGCGGGGGTGCCATCCTTCACTCAGCCCATCCTGTCCTGCTGCCAGCAGCATTCTTACATGGGTCAGAAGCTGGGCATCAGGCTGGACTGAGACAGGACAACCATACAGACATGAAATGGTGGCCTCCCTAGCAGGCTGGATCCCACTGAGCTCCCATGTCTCCAGATCCATGGCAGGCAGGTTTCCAAGGAAGTTGTTGTAAAGCCATCCCTCTCAGCTAGGAGTACCCTGGTAATCAGAACATACCACCGTGGTTTCCTTGGTACAAATCCACTACATTTGAAAGTCAGGACTATCTGTTATATCTGGGGAAACACCCAAGTCCCCACCAGCCTCTCCCTTCCCCATTCCAGCCCACTGTGACGTCTACCCACAAAACCTATGTAAGGATCCCTTTGGCAACCTCATCTTTAGGAAACTGACATCATAAGAAAAGCAGAACCAAACCATACATCCACCAGTTTTGTATAATTTCTTTCCAAATTACTGATCCAGTTTCATATCCATCTGTTTTATCCAAAGAAAATAAAACTACCAATTTAAAAATATATAAAAAATTAGATTTCTACCTGGTTCCAAGCCACCATGCCCACTAAAATGGGCAAATCGCTTTTAACTTTTCTCTCCTCCTCCTCCTCCTTATCCTTCCGTTTTCTTCTCAGAAAAAAAGAAAAAAGAGAGTGGTAAGAAAAAGTGAGTGTTAGGTTATCTCTACATTGTGTGGGAAGCTAAGCTGTTATCGAGTGAGACTGATGGAACCAGATAATACCATTTCATCCTGCAGGCTCTTGTTACTCATTTTGGCTTGGGTTGGGTCTGAATTGTTTATGTAAAGGGATTCTACACTCCCCTTCTTCTCTGCAAAAGCCAAGAGCAACCTATATAAAGTTCTAGCCAGACCACCCGCAGCCCAACCTCTGGTGATTTTCATGTCTGCCCTGGCTCCTTGGCCTGGTTTCTGCCATGCTGAGAATGACTATAGCACCTGAAAAACAGAGGCTGACCAACTGGGCTCCAGAATTCAGGGTAGAGGAGCTTTGCCTATTCCATGGACCTTCCAAAGGCAGACAACAGAAGATTAATCAGTAATACATGAAAAAGCCTTCGTTGCCTTATGGGGTACCTGAATTACACTATTTAAATTTATCCCTTTACATTTCAAAGTCTTCTTGTTTTGAAGGAATCCCTGTTATAATAAGATGTGATTTCAGGGTACCCTAAAAAAGAAACATGCTTTCTGAGCAACCACTGTTTTTCCTCTGTGTCTGTGTACACACAGAACATTCAGGTCAATTTACAGAGGTGTCTAGATTGAAAATGAGGCTCCAGGCATCACTGTGAGTAGAGAGAAACAGAGCTGGCACATCAGCATGGCATGCATAATCCAGTAGCCTTGAGTACTTCTTAGTTACTGACTGAAAAATAAATTCTAGCATCTGCACAGATAGGCTGGCCAGAGAAGGAAAGGAAAGGAAAGGAAGGCAAATATGGAAATTCCTTGAGATGAGCTTTGCTCACTTTAGATCTTTGTTGAGAGTTATCTCTAGCAAAAGACAGTCCATCCTGAGTCACTGTGTATGGTTGTTCAGGTTGTCCTCTATTCACGTGTGTCTGGTCAAGCCAACAAGTTGTGCTGAAATCCAACTCTGTACTTTGTTTGCCCCGATACATTCATTGGTGGTGGGCTGCAATGGCACAGAGGGAAGGAGCCTTTTTTCCAATGCACTTGGAGGTGTCATACACCAGGCCCAGGCTAAGATGTGAGAATCTCCTTTGGATGCTTAGGTTGACACGTGGTCCTCAACATTAGTCCTTACTAAGTGGCACCTGTGGAATTGGGAGTGAATACTTGAAGACAGTCATCACAAATAGGTTCTAATATATTTTTGCATGAGCTTGTTTAAGGTGGGCAGAGAATTATTTTGCTTGGTTCTGTGGATGGTGGATTATAGAATGGAACATGGAGCCAGAAATCTGTAAGAGGCAGAAGGAGATGAAGGCGACGAAGATGACGAAGTAGATGAAAAGTATACAGTACACTCACCCGTTGGTGCAAAGTGTTGGACAACATGACCTCTGCAGTACCTTCCAGATGTGGTTGCTGACCTCTCTGGGTGGTTGTCCCATCCACTTTCAATCTATCCTTGATGGCAGATGTATATTTTATATCATCTAAAATTTACTGGAAGATCTATTCAGGGATGCAAACTCAACTGTATAAGAAGCCAAGTTCAGGCACACAAATGAGTCTCCTTAGAAGCAGCAGAAGTTTTTTGGTTTTTGTTTGTTTGTTTGTTTAAAAAAAAAAGAGAGAAAGAAAAAACACAGTTTTTCTGATAAAATGGCTTCTTTAGCCCGAGTGAGGCAGAGATTCAGACAATAAAATAATGATTTAATAGCCTTGAAGTCAATCAACCAAATACAATAACATTAATTAGCCTTTTATGCCCAACTCATAACTAATTCTGTTGTCTGCTTATTTTAGTTCCAAAAGGATTACTAATGAAATATTTAATATTTCACCAGGTTCTGGATTCAGTTCCACACTGGCTGGTAATTTTCTCTTATATAGCTTGAAATTGTACTTGTGATAATTTTGCCCTAGAGTGTATCTACATCACAAGATCACTGACTGTGCCAGGGAAGGCTACTCAGTCTTTGACAATTGGATAATAGCTTCACTTTTAGCCAGTAGAGGAAGTCAAGAGCAAGAAAGTACAGATAATGTAAGCATAATTCATTATTCAAATCTGCAAGTGATGCACTAAAAACAAAGAGAGAAGAGGAATAATGGTGTCATTATTTTTATTACTCTTATTGGGCAAACCTAGCGTGAAACATTAAAAAAGACGGGGGTGAGCTTTCTGGCTATACAGTGACAAATTAACTCTCAGAGCAATATTGATAAGGGGAAAGTAAAGCAGACAGATTTTTCTGGAGAAGGCTTGCTTTCTTATTAGTGAGCCCATTGGCTATTTTCTTGTTGCTGGGTGCTTATCAAAATTCCCATCGTTTCTTATTCTTTGGAGACCATGCCGTTGACTGAGAAGGAAAGGAGTGTGGTTTCCTGGACTCCTACGACTGGAGACAGAGGCTCTCCAGAGCTGTGGTGCCTGGCGTGAGTGATGAAGGCCAGGTGAGCAGGTATGAGGCCTTCAAGTCATAGACAGCCTCTATGTGAATGAGGCTTTCTGGAGATGCTAATGGGAATGGGAGTACCATGGATTTGTTTTCTCTCACACCTAAAAAAGTCCCCACACCTTTAATCATTTTTTTAAATATCTGTGTTTGTAATTTCTATTTCTGGTTTCTTTCTACACTAAAACATACTCATCACCACTCCACCAAGGGAAGTTTTTTTAAGCTTTGTAAGAAAGCTGGAGGTCTAGATGGGTACATTGGGGATCAAGCTATGGGGTAGGATGATGTAACCAGGTGGGCAAGAGGGAAGAAGGCCCTCATGGGAGTGGGCTTTTTAAAAATGAGGTGTGGGGTTGTCTGATTGCTGTGATTTCAGGGCCATTTGGAAGGGTTCTTATATCACTCTTCCACCTCCAACATGAGTTCATCCTCCAAGGTTCATGGTGCCTGGAACTCAACTATTACATATTTTTCCTTTGGGGCTCTCTCTACAGTGCTTTAAATAAGCAAATAACTCTGAGAAAGTCGTGAGTTAAACTACTGCTTGCTAAAGTTTTAGTGATTAGTCAACATAGCTGATATGGTTTAGGTCTGTGTCCCCACCCAAATCTCATGTCAAATTGTAATCCCCAGTGTTGGAGGTGGGACCTGGTGGGAAGTGATTGGATGATGAGGGCAGATTTCCTCCTTGCTGTTCTCATGATAGTGAGTGAGTTCTCATGAGATCTGGTTGTTTAAAAGTGTGTAACACTTCCCCCTTCTCTCTCTTCCTTCTGCTCTGGCCATGCGAAGATGTGCCTTCCTCTGCTTTGCCTTCTGCCATGAGTGTAAGTTTCCTGAGGCCTCCCCAGCCATGCTTCCTGTACAGCTTGCAGAACCATGAGCCAATTAAACCTCTTTTCTTTATAAGTTACCTAGTCTCAGGTATTTATATATAGCAATGTGTGAACAGGGTAATACAACAGCTTTTCTCCCAACTGGAGGGACAAGGAGAGAGAGAGAGGAACTGTGTGACAGAGGCATTTCAGAGATCTGGGAAGAATGGAAGATACACAGAAAGGGAGGGGAGGTGAGAGGAGACACGGAGAAAATGAAATGTGAAAAGCTGTTTTTAATCGCCTCAGCAGTAAGAAAGCCAGCCAATCTGTGATTCATCCAGCCCCTCAAAACTTGACTGTCCAGCTGATGCAGGGTCATAACAGCAGCAGAGGTGCAAATAAGCCTGTTCGAAATCTGATAAGGAGCTCGCCAACTACCACTGGAGATGGCCCAATTTATGATAGAAAGCTAAGCTCATTAAGCCTTTGAGTAAGCCAGTAGACTCTTATTAGGGGGCCTGGGTTCAGGATAGTTCAGGAGCATAGGTGAGCTTAGGAAACCACTTTACATATCTAAACTTCTCAATTTTTGTCATCCACAAAATGGGCTTATTACATCAACCCTCATAGAAACCAACTCATTCATTCATTTATTCAGCCAATATGAATTGAGCAGTTCCTATGTGCCAAGCACTATCACAGGAACAGTGAATACTAAAAGAAAAACAAAAATCAGGCAAACCTCCTCTCGTCATGGAGATTACTTTCTGGTGACAATGTTTTTGAAAGGACTTTACGAATAGTTAGATGCTGCAAAAAAAGGAAAATTGTATTATTTTGTGGAACCAGAAATCATCTCTCTTTTGATTCTAGTTTTGTGTTCCAGGGTAGCACAGAGCAAGTGTCAACCTCCTGTACAGAACTTCTTTATTCAAGTATTTGAAGACAACTTTCACACGTACCCTAGTTTTTGCCTCTTTGTACTAAACACCCCTGGTTTCTTCCACTGTTGCCCCTGTGACTCACTTTGCAGACCCTCCCCTTCCTGGATGCACTTATGTCCCTGATAGGGTGGGGACCTTGGGCAAAGCACAGGACTCCAGAACGTACCTTGGCAGAGAGTACTGCCTGTACTGCAGATCCCAGAGTAGAAGAAACGTGCTTGCTGAGCAACCGCTGTTTTCCCTCTGCGTCAATGCCCGTGTACACACAGAACATTCAGGTCAATTTACAGAGGTGTCTAGTTTGAAAATGAGACTCAAAGCATCACTGTGAGTAGAGAGAAACAGAGCTGGCACATCAGCATGTAATGCATAATCCAGTGGCTTCCATAATTTAATAGAGAAATAACATTTCCCATTCTCATCACCAGAAAACAATCACCATATGAATGCACTTTAGCTATTAATACTTACTCCTTGATGCATAAACAATCTCATTTAAAAATTCTCGCTCCCAAAGATGCTTATCTTCTTCAAGGGGAGGCATGCAGGTGGGGGAAGGCAAGGTAAGCATGATCCATCACGTGCAGCTGAATTCCCAGCCAAACTCATAGTCTTAAGAAAAAAAAAAACAGTTAATGAGTATCACACAGCCAGCGCCCCAAATAGTGAGATACAGAATTCCATTCACTCTATCATGGCCGTGACTGACATTTAATTATTCTCTATTTTTTGGTGCTTATAATTCCATTCTTATCATTCATTGTAAATCCTTTGGAACCCCTAGAAAAAGTGAGATCGAGTGACAAAACAGAGATAATGAAATCAGAGGCAGTAGAATAAAATTATATCTTGTAGGTAAAGCGATGATTCAGTAGAGCAAGTTATTTCATAAGGTTGCAAAAACTGGGGGAGGGAATCAGAATTAATGTAACAGCCTCTGAGGAGAGCTGAAAGGGAATTCATGGTTGGGGGGTGCATAATAGACAAGACAGCAATGCTGTGGAAAGAATATTTCACTAAGCACTAACCCGGCCGGGCTTCTGCCGGGTCCAGCTATGTGACCTTAGGCGTATCACTTAACTCTCCCTGAGTTTTCATTTTCTCACCTATGAAATGCCACCATGTACTTAGCATTGCTGCAAACCCCCCAAATGATGCACAATTGCTGTACAAATATAGGATTGAAATTATTTTATAACATGAGGCAAAGTTGGAAGGTCATGAACAACATTCAAAGATGAAGAGTATAGTCCAATTTAACCCCAGAGGTACAGGACTGTGGATTCCTCTACTCTCTTCCAGGGTTCTCTGGGACTCAAGCGCTCTGGTCAGCACGCTGTTCCCACTGTCTCTGACTTGCCAATAACACTGGGGACTGGAGGTCAATGGCCTGGATAGGCTCTGCTGGGTAAAGGCAGAAGAGAAAATGATCTCCAATTCTAGCTGTGGGTGCCACTGAACCCAAGAGAACATGCCAAGTTGAAAACCCACCAGTGTGGAGGTACCAAAGTCACTAAACCAAAGAAAGAAATGAGAATATGTCATCATCCAAGAATCACAGTCCAAGGCAATTATGAAAATTTAAAGTGTGAATGAAATCAAGGGATCAAAGATCCAAGGATCAGGAGTGGCAGTGATGGGTGCAGTGGGCCTTTAGGAAGTTAGCCCAGCTTTGCAAGTGGCTGCTTTTCAAAGGCTCAGAGGTTTGGGGTTTTTCAAAGATAGTTTGGTGGACTAGCATGGGGGCATGCTGATTGGTTGAGTCAGAGATGAAATCATAGGGAATCGAAGATGTCCTCTTCTGCTGAGTCAGTTCCTGAGTGGAGGCCACAAGACTGGTTGATAGGTCCATGTGGAGCCATCCGGTTGTCAGAAATGTGAAAAAGTGAAAAGACATCTCAAAAGGCCACTCTTAGGTTCTACAATAGTGATGTTATCTGGGATAGAAATTGGGGATGTTGCAAATCTTAAGACCTCCAGAATAATGACTGGTAATTATTCAGAATTCAAGCCCCTCTCACCCTCCTAACTTGGTGGCCTTTTGTTAGTTTTACAAGAACAGTTTAGTTTTTGAGAAGGGCTATTACCATTTAAACTATAAACTAAATTTCTTCCAAAGTTAACTTGGCCCACACCCAGGAATAAGCAAAGACAGCCAACCTGTGAGGCTAGAAGCAAGATGGAGTCAGCCATGTCAGATTTCTCTTACTGTCATAATTTTGCAGAGGTGGTTTCATTCACAGTAAAAGGGATACATGGGTGGGGCATCTCCACTTAGTTCAAAATCATAAACCCAGTTTCATCAGATACCTGGCACAAGAGTTTACCTTTCTTCTTTGCTCATCTTTTCTCCCTTTTCTCTCTGCGTCTCTGCTCAAGAGGCAGGTTATAGCTTTCTGCTCATTGATTTTCTGTTTAGGAACAGGTTATAATTCAGTCCTACCTTCCAGAAGGATAGGTAACTATTCTTACCCTTCTGCTCATGGGGCATCCAGGAGAAGGCTCCTCTCAGATCCTTGACTTTAGGAAACATAATTAACCCATGGCCCAGCTGCTGTGCCCTGAAATCCACCATCGTTTTGAGTCCTGTCTTCCTACAGCTTCCCCCAGCCAATGGCTGGGCAGGGTGGGAGTACTGCGGAAGGTCCATTCCTGGAAGACAGGGAATGAGCGACTGTGGCTTCGGACTCACTGAAGTCCTTGCCAAACTTTCCTTAGAACCGCTCTGCAGTGTGAAATGCTCCCATTGCCCTGCCTTCTGCTCCTCTCTCCTTCCCTCTGGGTTAGATCTGCATCACAGTCTGAGGGCTCTTCTAGCTTCTGCCTCCCCATTTCCTTACATGGCCATTTCCCCTAATATATTTCTTGCCTGTCTATCCTATCTTGATGTCTGATTATCAGAGGCTCCAAATGTACACAAAATAAGAGTTCCAAGAGTGGTCCCCACTCAGTCTCAGAAATCCCCCTCACCTATGCTCTTTCCCAAGTCTAGAACCCCTTAACACTCCACTCTTCTTTTTCAAGCAAATGTTCCAGGGTCCTTTGAATCAGAATGCTCTCCATGACAGTGGGTTATCAAGTTCCACAGTGGAAACAATGAAGATCATTTCATTCAAAGGGGCTTATTAGAATATTCAAATGCAAGCTAGTCTTTTCTTCCTCTTCTGTTCCTTCCCTTCCTGAGCATTTCAATGCTCAAGCCTTTTGGTTGGGCAGAAGGAGGTAGGTGTTCACGTTGGGGGGTGCAGGGGCAGGGGAGCTCGGGTCAGAGCCTAGCAGGAAGGAAGGGCATCCAGGTTGGGAAACGTGGCCCTGCATAGGGAATTGAACCCAAGAGGGGTGAGGAGGGCACCACCTGGGATTTTATAAGGAGAGAGAGGGGAAGGAAGGGGGCAGCCCATGTTGTTGGCCACCCCAGGGCTCCAGAGACTGAATGGATTTGGTGGGAATCTTTGGTGGAAGGGGTGGCCATCAAGGTAGGAGATCAGTTGTACACAGGAGGAGTAAATATTACATATTGACTTATTATAAATAGGTAAATAGAGTTAGAGCAATAGGATTCTAGCTTCTTGTTGTCAGAAAACAGAGTGAAACATAAGAAAAGGAAGAAAATCAACTTGACCCTTGTGATGGTGGGTTGGAAAGGGAAGATTCTGATACAGGAGTTAAGAAATTACTTAGGCAGATAGTGAGGGTATGGAAGTCTTTGGCAAGGTTTCCCTTTTAACAAAAAGCAGCCCCAAATTATTTTCCTTTCTAACAAAGAGCAGCCTGTAAAATTGAACTGCAGACACAGATGCTGGCAGTTGTGCCCATCATGTTCAAGATGGTGGCTCCATCTTCCCTCCTCTTTGTCAGCCACATGTACAGTAAGGAGCAGACAAGATGGTGCTGACCAAGGGGAAGGTTCATTTGCATAATAAGATAAGCGCAGGCTGACCAGCCTTCCCCAGGCTATGTAGATGTCACACCTAATAGAACCAATCTGTGATCCCTATGTAAATCAGAAATCACCTCCTCGAGCTGGACTATAAAATCTGGGGCATCTGCTGCCAGTCACAGGTCTTTTCCTCTTGGAAGTACCCTCTCTCTCACTGAAGAGAGAGCTGTTTTCCTTTCTCTCTCTTTCTCTTTCTCTTACCTATTAAACCTCTGCTCCTAAACTTGTGTGCGTCTGTGTCCTAAATGCTCCTGGCAAGAAACAACAAACCCCAGGTATTTACCCTAGACAATGTAGCCACTTCAGTCCCATTGTCAATGGGTTATTTTCAATATGTGTAGATAGATATAGTGATGAACATCAATGCAAGTGTGTCTCTGTGTGTGTGTGTGTGTGTGTGTGTGTGTATCGTTCTCCATTAAAAGTAACCAGGGCCTGTTGGAGAAGCAGTTGGATCCAAGACTGAGAGAAGGAATATGCAAGATGATTCAGGAACATCTCACCATGGCGGAAAGCAAAGTGCTCAAAAACTGAGGCAACCTGATGGAAAGGACACAGACACCAGCTTGTAAGGGCTCCCTTTGCCCAATTTGAATAGCAAATAAATAATGATTGTAATGGAATATGACCAACTGAATAAGATAAACATATTAAAAAATCAATAAATAAATACATTGAAAGTCTGATGAGAAACGGGGTATATTTTCAAAATTCCTCCTGACAAAATACTAATTAGGCCTAAGGAGAAAAGGAGTCACTTCACAGTGAAGAAGCTGAACAGCCACCACCTGCATCAAGTGATCAAAGTGAACATCAGCAGTGACAGAACAAGTAAAAACCATGTACTGGGATGCACTGAGATCCCAGTGTCACTTCTGTGATATTCCTGCTGAAGATGCATCACCTGAATCTAATCAGAAGGAAACAGAGAATCTCAAATTGAGGGACATTCCAAGAAATAACTGGCCTTTAACCCTCAGTTGAGGAAAAACTAAAGGACTCTTCTGAAAAGGAGGAAGCTAAAGAACCATGAAAACTAATGCAGCAGTTGATTTCAAACTAAATTTTTTTGTTTGTTTTTTTGTTTTATTGCTATAAAGAACATTGTCGGTGGCCGGGCACGGTGACTCACACCTGTAATCCCAACACTTCGGGAGACTGAGGCAGGCAGATCACCTAAGTATATCTGTGTAGAGGGGGAAGGTATACCTAAAAATATATCTGGGAGAATATTCCAGAAATGGTTAAGAGTGGTTTTCTATTGGGATGGAAAGGGTTATATACCTTTTGTATTGTTTGCATTTTTAAAAAATCATAATCATTTTTATCTTTTGTAAAAACAGTAATTAACATTTGACAAAGGTAACAGGAAAATTTGCCTATAATCCCTGCAAAGAGAAAAGTATGTTTGTAATAAGTGTTTGCCAAACTTCTCAGGTATCCGGATCTGCTCAACCTCTGTGTCCCCTACCCCCTTGTCCCTTGTACATCAGTTCATCACTCAGGCCACCACTGTCCCATCCCATGCCTGTGGCAGACATTGCTAGATGATCCTGGCACTCATCCCACTGAGCCCAGGCACAGACCAAGAATCCTTTCCAGTGCAGACCACCCAGCAGCTCCTATGTGTTCATCAGAGTTTGGTAAGGAAGAAGCTTTTACATCCCTGACCTGAAGGAAGCATTTCACAGAAGGTGAGTCTTCAGAGGATGCTGTGTATTCAAACAGGCCTAGCATGGGTTCTAGCACAGTGGCAAGGGAAAGCAGCAAAGTCCAGGGCCTGACCTAGACATTCACAGTCTAGCCCAGTCCTGCTCACTCACTCTCACCTCTACGCTTCATCTGGATGATATGAGTCCATTCCTTGAACTTGGGAAGAACCTGCTTATAGCTTGGCTCACAGACAACAATATGGATTCAGCAATACCTTCAACCAACAGAGCTGTGTACATCTCTAACTTTCATAGTCCCTTGAATTTCTGGGAATCCTATGAACATGAAGATTCAGAGTTGGGGGCCAGGATAGGACCTGGGATGTTGCGTTTCTCACAAGCTCCCTGGAGATGGCTTGCTGCTGGTCCTGTGCCTGCACTTTGAATAGCAAGGCCTTAGAGCAGTGGTTCTGTTCTGAAAGCTTGGCTGCAGTCAGAGTCACCTGGAAGGGGTGTTAAGACACAATTTGCTGGACCCATCCCTAGAGTTTCTGATTCAGTAGGTCTGGGGTGGGGCCCAAGAATTTGCATTCTTAACAAGTTCTGTGTGCTGCTGCTGGTGCAGGACCTATGGGTTCTGTTCTCCAACCTCAATCTTGGGGAGAGATCCTCCAGCAATGCCTACCCTATGTCCTCTCAAGAAGCCTGTAGACCAAAAAAAAAAAAAAAAACAGAAAGAAAAAAAGAAAAAAGAAAGCAGGGGATTTGGTGATGCTGGGCACACCTGATCTGAAACCCTCATTTGTCACACTAGGAAAGTCACCTCAGGAAAGCCACCTAACTATCCTGAACCTTAGTGTGATTGTCAATGAAATGGGCCTAGTCAAATCTTTTGTCATAGAGTTTGTGAAGGGAAAATAAATCTTGGGATTCTAAAATCACTAAGCCAAAGGGAAAGGTCAAGCTGAGAACTGCATCAGGCAAACCTGCCTCCCATTTTATTCCCAAATAAGATAGCTACGAAGATTAAAAAAAAAAAAAGCTGCATACCTGTCTCACAAATTGTCCAGAAGGAAATTCTTTGTGGGGCTCAAGAGCTTTACCCTAAAACAGTTCTGTTAGATTTCACCCTGGCAGTGTCAATTGCTGGCTTATCTTCACAGGTGCAGGACAAAGGACAGAACTCAAAGTCATCTCTCTGCTCACCTGAGACAAATGCATATGTGATTGTTTCCTATGCCCTATTGTTTATGTAAAAATGCAAATTCACTGAGCCAGACTAAGGAATAAGTAACTATTCCTCTAATCCCTTCTCCCATATAAATTAGGTGTTCAGTGAAAGACTGACCAAAGATTTGAAAGAATGCAACCATTTGCCTCTTATCTACCTATGACCTGGAAACCCTCCACTTCAAGTTGTCTTGCCTTTCCAGACCAAACCAATGTGCATCTTACACATATTGATTGATGTCTCATGTATCTCTAAAATGTATACAATCAAGCTGTACCCCAATCACCTTTGGCACCTGTTGTCAGGACTTCCTGAGGCTGTGTCACAGGTGCCTTCTTAACCTTGGCAAAATAAACTTTCTAAAGTGATTGAGACCTGTCTCAGATACTTCTGGTTCACAAGCTATTGTCAGGACTTAGGGAACAAATGCAGCTGAAGGGCTTAGCACAGTCCTTGGTTCCCTCCCCGACCCTGGGCAGCCATTCTGCAGTTCCCAAGAGTCTGGAAGGACATCGGGTGAATCCTCACCATGAGGCCACACCTCCAAGCAGACCTCGGACTGAGAGTTTCTCACCTTTTGATATTTACCGGTTCCTTGAGTGCTAACGTGGCAACATCAGCTGATTTTTTTTTTCCCTGAAGAGTCTTCCCATTGCTTCCTCCCAGCGCTGTGTCTGTGAAGTGGTGTCCAGACTTTCTCCTGGACGCATGCTGAGGATGCCTCTCCGCTTTTACAAGCACTTGTTGAAGGAAAGCGTTACCACAGGTAACAGGAATCCAAACCTATGTTTTCTTGGATCTTCGCAAAGGATTTCAGGCCCAGGCTCCTGCCCACTCTCACCATCCTGCAACCCCGCTCATAATCAAATCCATAAGCTTTGCTGCCAACTTTTGGCCTCTGCAGCAGAATGATGGGGAAGAAAAGCAAGGACAGGCACTGTCTGGCGTGAGGCGGCTGGGGTTTCAGTACTGCCTTCTTTGTGTATCTTCCCAAGACAGCACCAAATAGAGACAGACAGAACTCCTGACAACATTGCAGCCTCGCTCAGATGCCTGGCCATTCCAGGCATGGAACACACGCCAGAGACCCCTGGAGCCAGAATCTGGTATACCACTAGTGGGAGGAGAGTGCCCAGGGGAAGCCCGCACATTTGGGGGCATTTCAAGAAGACTTTCCAGATAACTAAGTGTTAACCTTTTAAGAACCAAAGGCTGACACCCTCTTCCCTCCGCAGATTCACTCTTTTTGTTAGAAACCTTCCCAGATAGAAAGAATAGGCACTCCCGGCTTCCTTCCTTCAGTAGATGCTACACAGCATCATCTATTTTTATCATAATGGCCCAGGCTCGTCACCGGAACATGAATGAATGCATCTCATTGAACCACTTAAACAATCTTCTCGACACTGGGTCCCTGGGCTCCACGTGTGCTTTTTACTTTGTGCTTTTCTTAAGTCCATTTTTCTCTTGGACCTCAGATTTGACAGCTTGGCTTTTTGAAACAAATATTTGGTGTATCCCTGCTTTGTTTCTTGGCTAAGTCATCTATTCTAACTTGGGAGCCAATTTTTTAACTGTCTTGGATTCCTCTGGATTTCACATTAGCTGAACTCCTGCCAGAGAGGAAGATGGATATAACTAGATTGTATAAAAATATTTGCTCCTATAGTCAATGATCCCTTTCTTCAAGTGCTTTTAAATTCTTATGCCAGCTTCTTAATACTTTTCACCTTTTGCATTTCTACTAGCTTGGTGTCAGACTATCACTTGTGCAGCTGCGTAAGTACCTGCCCTACCTGTTTCTTTCCTGCTACAGGGTTTTCTGCTGCAGGCTATAACATCAATTAGCTGAGCATGTTGGAATTGTACACAAACTAAGAATTAGTAAGGTCTTCTGTTCTTGCGATAGAAGACCTTACTAATTCTTAGTTTGTGTACAATTCAACATGCATGTTCTCACTCATAGGTGGGAACTAAACAATGAGATCACTTGGACTCGGGAAGGGGAACATCATACACCGGGGCCTATCATGGGGAGGGGGGAGGAGGGAGGGATTGCATTGGGAGTTATACCTGATGTAAATGATGAGTTGATGGGTGCAGCACGCCAACATGGCACAAGTATACATATGTAACAAACCTGCACGTTATCCACATGTGCCCTAGAACTTAAAGTATAATAAAAAAAAAAAAGAAAGAAAAAACCGTTAAAAAAAAAAAAGAATTAGTAAGGTCTGAGCAAGAACTTGGGTTCATGCCTGTGGAGATGGCTTGGAGGCCTGATTCCCTGTACCTGGTCGCGGTCTGCATAGCTGATGTGATACTGGGCCTTGCTTTTTAAGTATTAGTTAAATCATTCACAATACATTTTATCTGTATTCCTATAATTCTCATGTAATGAAGAAATATCATCTCATCACTAGAAGGGACACAGATCATCTATTCAAAGCCAAGCGTGTGACAGATGAAGAAGCAGGGGCTCAAGGTGAGGATGAATGGCTTGCTAGAAATCTCACAGCTTGCTAGGACAGATCTAGGACTCTCTTTTATGTTCTGGCTCTCGGTTCAATCTCTTTACACATCACCAGTGGTTTAAATCTTCAGGCATTCATTCACTCATTGTGTATTTGCAGCAGAAGCCCAATATGTATCAATACAATGGATTAAAAGGGATCTGCTCAGACACTTCTTACCCATGGGGAGTCCCTGAAGCATCTCCAAAGAAACTCTGGAGCTTTTCGGACCCAGTCTGAAAACGGATACCCTTGATTATATGCACTATGTAATCCTGCCCAGATTTAGATGAGCAAAAATTATATTATCTATGTTTGGGAAATGGTAAAACTGACCAAAGAGGTCAGGTTGTGTGTCCAAAGTCAAAGAGAAGAGATGGCACAGAGCCTGGAATCTGGCCCTGCCTCTCAGTCCTCTATGCTTTTCATATATTCTCCATTCCTCTCTCCACAGCAGAGAGGGATCCTATATCCCTAAGAGGAGCAAGCCTTTGAAGTGGAGGTGCTAGTCTGGAAATGATGAGGCTTCTGGATGAGCCACTGGAGAAAAGCACGCGGTACCTCTTGCTTTGTTCACATCCTAGTTGGTACCCAGATGCTTGGTATTATTCAGACCGTGGAGACCTGCTGGATTCTAAAGAATGATTTAAACTAACTGACGTAGAGTGCCTAAAACTTCAGGCGTTTCTGTTAATGGACATTAAGAAAGTCATTCACCGCAAACGGCAAAGCCAAAAAATGTAACAGAAGTCAAACAATCTACAAGGTCAAGATCCTCAAAAACTGGATTACCACAATAGCCCCCTAGCTTGTCCTCTGCCTCTTCTCCCTGTCTTTCCCAAATAGCCTCTACATTGTCACAAAAGTAAGCTTTCTGGTGGCACATGACTGTAGTCACAACTACTCAGGAGGTTGAGGCAGGAGAATCGCTTGAACCCAGGAGGCAGAGGTTGCAGTGAGCTAAGATTGTACTACTGTACTCCAGCCTGGGTGACAGAGAGACTCTGTCTCAGAAAAACAAAAACAAACAAACAAACAAACAAAAACAAAAGTAAGTTTTCTCAATTATATACTCACAAACCTCCACTAACTCTCTGTTGCTTATAGGGAAATAAGCGGCTCTACTCTTCATCAGATGTTAGAAGATACACATAGCTTAAACTCTGAACCTGTGCAAATTCATTTCTCAATACCCCTGTTTGGGTAGCTGATTCCAAATTCAGCTACAAACATACCTCATGTTGTGTTGGCTGGGACCTTTGAACACTCCATTTATCTACAGAGGAGTCCTTTCCTTCTGGAGCCAAAGACCCAAATCCTACTGATACTCTGAGTCCCATTGCAAATGCCCATGCTACCAAGAAGAGAAGCAATCGCTGGGTTCTCTAAATCCTTTCATATTTTATTTGTACCTCTCTCTAGGCATTTATCACACTCTATTTTGTATCACTATTATTTATAGATATGTTAAATCTCAACTTTCAGACCATTTTTTTAAAAACTAGGATTCTCCTTTGGTTTATTTTTACATCCTTTGCAGGATTTAGTAGTGCCCTAGTCCCAGTACATTTATTGTGGCAGAGTAGGAATTGCATGGAACTTTGAATCTCAGAGGCTTGGGTTCAAATTCTGACTCAGCTACCTACTAGTTGCATAACCTTTACCAAGTTGTTTAACCATCCTGAGCCTCAGTTTCCTCATCTGAAGAGAGGGAATAATAATATCTCCCTTTCAGGAAACTCGGTGAGAACATAGGTAAGATGCCTGGCATAGTTCTTTGCATAAATAAATAGATAAATAAATGGGCAGGTTAGTAGATATTTTGGGGAAAAAAGTAAATAATTCAGAGAGAATGTGTGAGACAAAGATCCAGCTACATTGGAAGTGACATGTGGGAGTCCTCCTCTGCTGAAATTCAGAAAGCCTGAACAATAGTCTTTCTCCCTTCTGACTAAAACAAAACAACATCCCCAGATAGGAAATCTTGGTTTGCTTGGCTGCTGCTCCTTCCCGAAGCCGACCCTTCACTTCTTCAAGCTTTGGGGTGGTACATCTAGTTCCCCCAGTTCTCTCTCTAAACCTCAGAGTGCAGATATTTAAATATTGCCCCCAGATGGTGCAGAGAAGAAGAGGACAGCATCATCCTTCCCTCCCCATCCTGCCTGCCTCACCCAACAGGCCCAATGAGAAACAGGCAATTGCAGAGGGTACCGGGAGAGGCTTTTGATCTGCCGGCTGCACAGAAGCCAGCTGAGCCCAGAAGAAGCAGTGTCAGATTTATGGCGGCCCTGAGAAGTACAGATATTAGGTTGGCTGTAGCTCACTGACCTCTTCAGGCTTTCCATTTTGGCCCAAGATTTATTACCTCCTTGGCTTTTTAAATTCCCAGGGATCTGTGTCTTTAACATTTCTGCTCGAGCCCCCCAATTCACAAGGACTTCCTGTTTGCCGGGACCACAGATAAAGAAGACACAAACCACAGAACACCAACACTATGTAATTTTTTTGTTCCTGACTCCTTAATTTCTCAGCCATCCTAGGTGTTCTGTCAAGATGCAGTCTGAAAGTCTAGACCAAGAGATATCTAGGATAGAAAATGTACATCAGTATTTCAAGTCCTCTGAATTTATTCTAGCCATTTGACAGTTGCTTGGAGATACAATCTCAATTTTTGCAATGGCCCCTTCAGCAAGATATTTATGGCAGATACAACTGTAATTATTTACCTGTAACAAAGTCCAGGTCTGTCTGCTTCAGGTGATTCAGGCAGCAGAGGGACAGGGAGAACAGATTCATCTTCCTCTTGTCCAAAAGTCGACCTCTTACCCTCGGGGCCTCTCCCCACTCATTATGAAAATGCTGATGCATTGGAACAGAGTTGTTTCCTGTGCATCTTCTGGATGCCAGTATTGAAATACGTGAACCCAAAAATAAATATATGCAAGATACAATGGTGAAGAGATTAATTTCGTGAGCTCCTTGAAGGCAGGCAGGGACAGTGCTGCATTTTCTCCGTTTTCTAGCTGAGTGACTTCCATGGGGTAAATGCTCCATCAGTGTTTAAAGATTTAAATTTTTTCTGCAAACCTATGCAAGTTAATACATAGCAATGAGTGCTGGCCCCCCTAATAGTCTCCTGCAGAGACTGTGCAGTTATTCCAAAGATGCAGCCCTGCAGATCTTAAGCCGAGCCTCGTTTGCAGCATCGCTGGGAGTTGTTTACCAGCACTGAGAGACCATTAGTCTCTGATCTTTCCAGCCACATTCCACTTACATCCGAAAATATTTCCCCAAGTAATTGCCCAGTTTAAGGGCAGACAGGGTTTTCAAACTGTTTTGGAAAATCATAATCCATCTTGAAAAGGCAAAGATTTGGCTACACTCCCCAAATCCACAAGCCTGTGCTATGGATCCATGGGACAATTCCAAAGTGGAGACTAGGACTTTTCTGAGCCATAACAACAATGTGGGAATAAAAGTATTGTCTGTCTAAATGACTTTGTTTTTTGGCAGGACTACCATCTATTTGAAGGAACTTACAAATTCCTGGGTGTTTTTTTTTAAAAAAAATAGGGCACATGAATTTATATTCTTAACTTGTGTCTTTTTGTTTTGGTTGTTGTTATTTGTGTTCTCACGGGAGGCTCTGAGAATGAAAGGCATTTGTGTGACACTCAGGGCCCAGTGGTGGTTGGAGATTTTTCGCTCTTGGCTCTCCTCCTGGCATTTGCATGGTTCAGAATCTTCTTGCCATCATGTTGAAATGATCAAGCTGCTGTGGAGTTTAAACTTGCAGATAAAGCATGCCAGCTTGTCTGTCTCAATACAATGGCCAAAAAAATTATGCTTTTAAAAAAATAAATGTTTTCTATTTTAAAATAACACATGCACCCTGTAGAACACTTGAAAATATATCAAAGTAGAAAGCTATTGAGGATCACCTAGAGTCAAAGGATTGATTTCCTTCTAGCATGATTTTTTCCTAAGCTTAGAGTTTACTTACTTGCAATCAAATAAATATACCCATTTTCATTTGACATTGTAAGACATGTACCTTCAGATATTCTGGATAATTCTTTATGAACACTGCTGTGAATAGCTGCATTGTGTCCCATTAAGTGGATGCAGGCCTGCATTTGCTTATTGTTGCCAATTATTGATGTTGTTGTCACTCTGATTTTCTACTATTTCTTCTTCAGGACTCCAAATCCAGAAGCAACCCAGAGAATACAGGAAGAAGTGTTCAGTGTCTGCGTACAAGAGGATGGCCAGTGCTTTGCTTACTTGAGGTCTGGGCCTATATATAGGACCGGTTTATTCTGATAGCCGCTGCTCTGAGACCCTTGATTTAGAATCTACCAGGCATCTTCACTGCTGGGTCAGAGGATGTCCCCTTAGGGCTTCTCCTGAGTCCCCCCCCCAGGTGACCCAGCTTAGCCGATCATGTCAACCACGTGCTGTCTCCTGCTCAGTCCTGTCTCAAGACAGGATCTCAGTGATTTGCTCCTGGCTCCTTGTAGATTGATCCCAGCCCACTGGCTCCTGCACCAGTGTCCCAGAAACGGAGGTAGAAAAAGCTTTCTACTCCTACATTGTGAGAGAAACCCGGGGCAGGTCTCAGTGACCTGTGATGGGGCCTGGCCTGGGCGAGTGCCTGGGAGGCCCCGGCTCTTTCTGAAGGCAAAACTGACCTGCAAGCTACAGCTGTCTAGCACGGTTATATGATGTTCATTACCTGTAGCTTATTCCCCTGAAATTGTCCTAATAAATGTGCTTGTGCCGATTAACATTATGGATGTTCAGAAACATGGTTATGCCTAAGTAAAAGATATTAATACTTCTTATGATGATGGTGAAGCTCTACAATACCAGGCACCATGCTACATGAGGCAGTGGAAGTTCAAAGATGGAAACCAGCTTCCCCAGGAGCCACAGAGCTGAGTTTAAATCCTCATCTGCTGACATTAAACTCTCTTCCCTTTTCACCGTTCTATTGATTCCAGAAATCCCTGGAATTATCTATTCTTGTTTCAGGAATGAGGAAACTGAGATCTTGAGAAGGAAAGTGAATGCCCCATGGCTACTCAACTTGTTGGTAAAAGAATCAAGTCCCCAAACTCTGTCCAAAGGTGGCCATTGGTAGCAACGGAAAATAGAACACAGTTTCCAGGGAGTATGAGTCTGAGATTACCAAGGAGCAAAGTGCCACCAGGGAGCTGCCTTTGGTTCTTCCAGGCGCTCTGAGCATTTTACACAGTGTTCTGAGCGCTCGTGAGCCCCTTCTCTCCCCAGCCTGCATGCATGCCAGGCAGTTTGTACAAGAACAACACGTTCCCATGAATTTGGGAAAGCGGAAAGCTGCCAATTCACCCCAAGCAGGCATTCCAAGCTGGCCTGGAGACCTGTCAGTCAGTGATCAATTTGCCCGTCACCAGAGCCTCCCTGAGATTATTCAGCCTGGGACAGGTGGATCTGGTTTCCAAGCTATGATCTGCAGTGACTCCTCAGGCCTCGGTGGAGGGTGGGTCCTGGGAGGGGGAAAGCTACTATCTGAAAGCCCCAGCAAATGCTTCCCCCAGCTGGGGAGGGCACCAGACTGTCCGACACCCTAGCTGAACCGATTTGGCACACACACCAGCAGCTGACGTTGCTCCCCATTTTCCACGGTGCATCTTGAGAAGCTGTGGGCCTCAGCCTCCCTGGGTGGCAGGATGGGCACTTGAAACTGGTAGATTTGCTATCCTTTTGAATCATTCAGGAAGAAAATAATAGGATGGCTGCATCTATATTCTGTTTTTTTCCCAAAGTGCGTTCACATCCATTATCTCCCTTTGATGCTCTACTTACACAAGCACTGCAAGCCTATTTGAGGAGGGATTTGGCCGGTGTGACAGGAAAGACCCAGAAGAGAAACGAGTACCTGTGAGTCATGCCCTAATTGGCCCAGTGGGCCCCGGGTCGGCCTTTCCAGGCTGTGGCTCCTGGCCTTTTCCTGCTCTAACAGCATTGTTCTTCTTCTTCCTCTTCTTCTTCTTCTTCCTTTTCTTCTTCTTCTTCTTCTTCTTCTTCTTCTTCTTCTTCTTCTTCTTCTTCTTCTTCTTCTTCTTCTTCTTCTTCCTCTTCCTCTTCCTCTTCCTCTTCCTCTTCCTCTTCTTTTTTTGAACAGAGTCTCGCTGTTGTTGCCCAGGCTGAAGTGCAATGGCGCAGTCTCGGCTCACTGCAACCTCCACCTCCTGTGTTCCAGCAATTCTCCTGCCTCAGCCTCCTGGGTAGCTAAGATTACAGGAACCCCCACCACGACCGGCTAATTTTGGTATTTTTAGTAGAGACTGGGTTTCACCATATTGGCCAGGCTGGTAGCATTCTTCTTAAGAAAGCGCCCTTGGCCAGGTCCAGTGGCTTACACCTTTAATCCCAGTACTTTGGGAGGTCGGGGCAGGTGGATCACAAGGTCAGGAGTTTGAGACCAGCCTGGCCAAATGGTGAAACCCCATCTCTACTAAAACTACAGAAATTAACCCGGCATGGTGGCACGTGCCTGTAATCCCAGCTACTCTGGAGGCTGAGGCAGGAGAATTGCTTAAACCCAGGGAATGGAGGTTGCAGTGAACTGAGGTTGCGCCACTGCACACCAGCCTGGGCGACAGAGCAAGACTTCATCTCAGAAAAAAAAAAAAGAAAGAAAGAAGGAAAGAAAGAAAGAAAGAAAGAAAGAAAGAAAGAAAGAAAAAGAAAGAAAGAAAGAAAGAAAGAAAGAAAGAAAGAAAGAAAGAAAGAAAGAAAGAAAGAGAAGAGAAGAGAGAGAGAGAGAAAGAAAGAGAAAGAAAGAGAGAAAGAAAGAAAGAAAGAAAAAAAAGAAAGAAAGAAAGAAAGAAAGAAAGAAAGAAAGAAAGAAAGAAAGAAAGAAAGAAAGAGAGAAAGAAAGAGAGAAAGAAAGAGAGAAAGAAAGAAAGGATCCTCGTTTCAAACCAGCCTGATTATCTGCATCACTGTGTGAACACCCTGACCACAACCCTTCAGTGGCTGCCATCACCTGCAGGATTGAGTCCAAAATCCTTATCAAGGCAAACAAGGGTTTTGTAACTCACCCTCCCCTATAATTCTTTCAACACCCTAGGGAGCTTCATGCCTCTGTATTTTTCATAAACTGTTGCTTTCTTTGGTGGTACATTTCCTTCCCCCATCTACCTGAAGAACTATTCATCTTTCAAAGCCCTGCACAGGCATTAGCTCCCCTCTGCACATCCCTGAATCATGCTTTCTCCAAATAACTTTAGAACTTAGTTATACATGAATATAAAGCTCACAAACATAGATAGGTCTCTCTCCTAGTCATTAGGCTGCAGAACGAATCTTTTGGTAGTATTTGGAACCCGAAGCATGGCACAGTACCTGACACACAACACATACCGAATAACAACTGGCGTTGGCCTACAGAGCAGTCCATTGGCATGGGTCTTCTGAGGGGGTTGGCTGCCCAGGAACACACATCTCTACTTGGGGCTTGCAAGGCTTAACATAGCATTCCTGTAGGAGTGTGGCAGGCTAGGACAGAGGCTGCTTCTGTAGCTTGGCGTGCTTCTCGGAGACACTCATTCCTGAGCTCTAAGATGACAAATGTCAGCTTGTGTGGCCCTGTAAGTGAGATGCAGCCTGAGTTTCTGTTGCACTGGCCCTGTAAGTGAGATGCAGCCTGAGTTTCTGTTGCACAGCCAGATGCCAGATCCCATGTCCCCGCCAGGCCTGTCTGAGTCCACACTCGCCACTGAACATTGCTCCAGGCATTGGAAAAGTATGGCGTGATAGTGGAGGACCAGCCTTCACAGCACTGACATCCAGATATCTGACTTCACCTTCACTCTGAAATCATTGTCCATTTTCTAGTTTTTTAGTTCTGCCCCCGACTCCTAGCTTCTATCTATGATTTCCATGACCTAATTGTAGACAGTGATGACCTTCTATAAAGGCCCAGTCCCAGGATAGACCTTTCCCAGTAACACAGCACAGGCTAGCTCACTCTCTGTGTTTCCTCAGCCCAGGGAAGCTCCTACTGGTCATGGACCAACCTAGCAAAGGATTTAGATATCATGTCCTAACTCTAAATGGGGGATTCCACTGCTACTATTTATGACCTTGGGGACTGACACCCAGCTCTGGCTTCCCCAAAAATCTAGCCTTGGCTGCAGTCCACCAAGATCCGGGGATTAGCAAAGCAAAACACCCCATTTGGGATCTGAGTCTCAGATGTTTCCTGCTGTCCAGGAAAGATTTCCAGCCTGGGCGAAGGTCCACTGAGCCTGAGAAATTTGTCGGAATCTATCAAAGTCATATTGGGACATAAAACTCAAAACCCTTCTCCCCAGCAGGAAGGCTCCATTCTGCCAAGACACCAGCATGCCATGCCATCAACAATAATTGCCAGCAAGAAGAGAAGAACCGTGATCAAAAAGATTTTAAATTGTTCAGCCATCCAAAATTGTCTGTAGTGATGGCTATCAGGAGTCAGAGGTAAGGAAGGAGTCCTGCCCCTCTGAAATTCACCTACTGCCCACACCATACACACACACTTCCCGAAGATCTGGATTTTTGCTAACTGTTACCCATACTGTGCTCTGCCTGGGCTGTTCCTTGCTCAGCCTAGTTAAAATTAACCCCTTTATATCTTGGCCAACCTGCAAGGTGGAGCCTTTAAAGGGCAGAAGTGGGTAAAAGAAACAAAAGGAAGAGAAGGGCTGTTTATCTTGACTATTGTGTTGCTTTTGAGCTCCTGGAGGAAGCATTCCTCAGTGCTATAGGATTTGCTGGAGTTATTTTAAATGGCTTCTTTTAAAAGACTATTGTTAAACAATAAGGCACCTATTTTTTGACAATGCGTGGGCACTGAGGGCCTGCATATTTAACAAGTACTGTGGTCCCTACTAGAGAAAAGTGAGCCACCTGGCAGACATTGTTGACCCTGCCCCTTGGGCCACTCAGGGCTGGGTGCTGGGTGGAGGACATGGGATAAGGGTCAGGGATGGACAAAAGGTCATAGAAGACAACGGCCCATTTGAGAAACTTAGAGTCTGCTTGGGGAGAAAACCTGGAATGCATGAAAAACTCAACTACTGTAAGCTTCAACAAGCATCTGAGGCTCAACTGTCACCTCCCCCAACAGGCCTGGTAAGGCGGGGGGCTCCTGGAAGAGGTAGGTCATGAAGGCACAGCAGGATCCTCTGGGTAGGGAGGACAAGGAGGCCACTGCCCCAGCCATGGAGTCAAGCGACAGAAGAGAGGGCAGCTAGAGAAAGAGAGAGGGCACTTGGGGGACCCTGCCCTTCTGAGTTGGCCCTATTGAGGTGTTTGCCACAGGCACCATTATTCTATTGCTAGGCTTACCCCTAGGCCCCGCCACCTAAGCTTTATCTAATTTATTTCTTGATATATGCTGGTTAAATTAATCAATGAATTTGTAAAGAAGCAGAGTCTTGAAGAGTGAGTCGAAATTAGGTGGAAATAGGAGAGATGATGCCCCTGGCAGAAAGAACATGGGGTGCAGAAGCCCAGAGGCCAAGCACATTGGGCTTGCATAGGGGGCTGCACAGTCAGTGGGTGTGGAAAGGGACAAGTGGGAGCCCGGATGGTCAGGTCTGGGGCACGGGGCAGGGACCTCATCCTGGAGGGTCTTATAGGTCTTGAAATATATTTTAGCCAATATCAGGAAATATAGAAATATTTCCTTTTTTTTTTCTTTAGTTTCTAAGCTGACTTTTCCTAGCAAGGAGGCAGGATTGGCATGTTAGATTTAGTGGTTGAGAGTGGTTTGAGGCAACAGAGGCCAGATAGAGGCTCCCTCTCTGGGCATGAGTCAAGCAGCCCGATGTTTTGGTATTGATGTCTGCATTGCCTTTTCATGAGTCTCTGGATTCGAGCTGCTGTGTCAGGTGGGCAAAGTATCAAGCGTGGGACTGGGCTTCCCTCCCTCCACCACTGTGACTGAGACTGTGGCTCAGTGGCCTGGGTTCACAGGTCCTGGCTTCCTCCTTGTGATCTTTCTTCATAGGAGACAGGACAGGGTGCCTGGGCCCAGAACACCTCTTTAAACAGAGGACTCTAGGCTAGGGTCAGCCCCAAAGTTCACTCTGCAATTCCCCAGGCAAGGAGTTGATGCCTGTTTGCGCTCCAGCTCAGGCTTGTGGATTTGCTGTTGAGTTTGGCACTGATTTGCAACCTGCAAGTTGATGGATGCTGAGGCTGCTGGCAGCTGGGCGAGTGAGAAGTGACTCTGAGATAAGAGAACCCCTCCTGATATTTACAGCAGGGCTCTGAGAGTCCAGACAGTTTTCTGAGGCCTCAGCCAGATCTGGGAGGGAGGGAGCCAGCAGTGGGTGGGTGGCCCAGGGTCTTGGAATGAGTGAGGACATCTCAGGCAAAGGGTAGAAAGGACTTCAGGCTTGGAGTCCCAGAGGCCTGGGTTCTCTTCCTGGCCCCCTCAACCTGAACAATCTGCATGCCACTGGGAAAACTATTTCCTCTCTCTGAGCACTTTATACCACAAAATAAGGACAACAATTTGGACCCTGGTCTCAGCCACGCAGGTCATGAGGATTAAATGAGATGATATCTGTAAAAACACTATGCAAGAACTTTAAAGATTCATGAAAATATTGTAAAGATCATTAAATTACAGGGATGTGTTCCCTGTCAGCTGACATTGCCAGCATAACGTTGCAGAGCGCTTAGGAAGACTTGGGGAATTATGACCTCTCTGTCCTAATATATATTAAGATACACATGAAATAAGTCTTGCGATTTTTGTGGCCCTTCTTGTTTAGATCTGGTGAAAGCGAAAATGTAAATACAAGCATCTCAAGTGCTGGTGTGGTCAGTATTACAAAGTTGCTCATCAGTGCCTGAAGTTCGGGAAACCTGGGCTGGGCACAGAACCAGGCCTTTCAACATCAGCATTTCATTAAATCTCAGTGTTAGGATGTAGGCATTGCTGGCCCATTCCTCAGAGCCAGGCTGTCAGCCTCTGCCTGCTCCACGATGACTGAACAAGCAGGCTTTGAGAAGCACACAGCCTACGAGAGTTCACCAGCCACTGAGCTGGGTTCCCCCTAGGCCAAAGGGGTTCCCCCTCAGGCTCTGTGCTCTTCCTACTACCCCTAATGGTGATTTTCTTGCTTGTGTGCGTGTACCACAGGGGCTTATGATTAAATGACTCTTGTAGGCTTTATCTTACAGGGTCTTCACCATAACCCTGGGAGCTGGGGGTTGGGGGAGCGGTGTTATTATAATGACTTACAAGTACAAACGGAAAGGGAGATTCTGGAAAAGGAAAGAAAAGAGGATGGAGAAAGAAGGGAAGGAGAAAAAACCTTTGAAGTTTTCGGTGTGTCAGGCACTTCCACATTGACTACCTCATTTCATCCTGTCTACCCATGGGACTGGAATTATTATCCCCTTCTTCAGATGAAAAAGGGAGGTCCTGAGGACGTAGACAACTTACCACAAGCCACATGGGTAATAAGTGGCAAACCTAGACCTCTGAGGCAGATTGCACGACTCTAAGGTCAGACCAAATTAATCAGTTTTGGTTTTTTGGAGTTTTATTCATGTTGCTGGTTTCCCTTCTTGGAAGAAAGAGGAGGGTATTAAAATTAAGAGCAGAAGTGATGCTTTTAAGTTTTCCTCTCTGGAAAAATAAAAAAACAAAACCTTTTGAAATAAATTCAAGGTGTGGGGGAAATTACTGAAGGTGGAAGGAAGATAGCTTTTATTTTTTAAATTATTTTATCATATATATTTTTGTAGACACAGGGTCCCACTATGTTGTTCAGACTGGTTTGAAACTCCTGAACTCAAGTGATCCTCCCGCCTCAGTCTCCCAAAGTGCTGGGATTACAGGTGGGAGCCACTGCACCCAGCTTGAAGGGGGAAGACAACTTTTAAACTGGAAATTGCTTAACGAAAACATTTCCCCATTTTGGTAGAGCCTCAAATAGAAAGGATCAGGGTGTAGTGAAAAGTGTCATCCCAATGCAGAGAGCTTAAGCCCAGAAAACCAGAGAACTGGGGTGTGTTTGGCATCAGTGGGCAGCTCACTAGAGGACGCTGGGCACTTTATGTGCATCCTACACCTTGTTATCCACATCCTTAAAATGCATTTACTAATATTCCCAAAAGCAGATAAGAAATGTGATAACTTGATTAAAAATATCTCTGTCCCAAGCTTTATTTTTTTCATAGCTCTCCTCACCACCTGACATAGCACATAGTTTTCAACTTCTGTTCCTAAAACATAAGCAGCCTGAAAGTAGCCACTTTGCTCTCCTGCAGCCCCAGCACCTGGATCAATGGCATTATATGATAGATACTCTGTAAGCAATTTGTGGAATATAGGAACCAATGACAAATGAATGAACAGCTTGTCCTGTAAGCCTCATGAAAAAGGATCTTTTGTTCCCTTATGTATCACCTAGCACAGAGCCCATACATAGTAAACACTCAACAAATCTTCATTAAACAAATTAATACAAGAATGTGTAAAAATGCTTTTGTAAATAGGAAGGAACACAGACATTAACACATAAGATACACAAATATAAGAGGAACGATCCCATCAAATAGCAGTCTCCAAAGGGAAATGGAGATAGTAGTTAGACACTCGGCACATTTTGTTGCAGCTTCTTACTTTATTCAACCAACAGGTTATCCTGAAAACAACCAGTATGTGATCTCTTAATAACAGTCACTTCTAAGGATGAATTTGGCCGATAGCTTCCAAATCAATGTGCATGCGGAGACGCAGAAAGACTCCAAACCAAAGGAGAAATTACAAAGATCAGCCCAGTGCCCAAGGCCTGCCAGAGAGAGAAACATGGAAGAGACCATTAAACCCTGAGAATGGTCTCTGTGCTAATAATCTAAGCTACCATTAGTGACTTAGAGCAGATAATTTTTTAAAATGCTAGAACACATATGATTTTTATCTTGCCATTATCCCTGTAATCATTGGTCCTGATTAAAGACTTCTGTCCTAAAAGATGGATGGGCTCGAACACTTAAATATATAGTGATCGTTCACCTCTTAAATGCTGTTTCTCCCAAGACATCCTTCCATGCTCTTCAACTTAATGACCAGCAATTGTTTCTCTTCAACTATTTGAAAAACACTGGAGAGTTTGGTTGGAGGGAAATGGTAAAAAAAAAAAAAAAAAAAAAAAAAATTGTAATAATTCTAAGCACCTCCATTATTCCCAACTAAGGAAGTTAACTAAGCAGTTAAGAGACTTGTTAGAATTTTTTGCAATGAAGAGGCATGTATTTGAAAAAAATGCCCAAACATGTTAGCTCGTGTTTCTCCATAAATATGCAGGGCAAGATAGTCATCAAAAAGGAAATGTTAGTGCATCAGTCACTTGACTCCTCTCACATCTAGTTAATGCCTACATGGGCTGGGATTCCCAGGGCATTCCTGTGGCATCTGATTCCCCAAGTTTCCCTTCCCATCCTGACCCAGTTGTCACCTCACTTAGCTCACAGTCCTTCATGTCAAATCGCTTTGGGACAGTTGTCATCTCAAGCTTGGGTTTAAAGCCATAGGAATTGGGGTTGTGCATATCCAGAGAGTAACATGAGTTCTTTGTGATGGATGGGGGTTGAAATATTTTTGTACCGTGTCTAGTAGCAAATCTTGAACTGCAACAGCAACAATCACCTTATCAGTGAAGGTGAAGAGCTGCAGTCTACAGTGTGTATCTTTGTGTAAATCTCAATGTTTCTTTGTCAAGTTTGCCTAAAGCAAGACTCCTCTTCAAAGCCTCCCCGACAGTCCAACTTCAGACTAGAATTTCAGTCTCATGACTGCACTTCTTTAAATAGAACCCACCTGCTAATAATGTGTGGTCATTCACTCTTCCCAGACATGCTGTTCAATATCATCTTCAGTCTCCTTGCTCCTGCTCTCTCTGTTCCCTAGAACATCCTAACCCCTGTCTCTATTTGTCAGGACTGTACTCATTCATAGCCATCCCAGGTAAAGGAGATAATGTATCCCAAGTTTTCTCCGCTAACCAGTCTCAAGTCATCAGCCCTCTTTCTTCTCTCCTTTGTCCGATTGCACTGAGCATGTGGGGCTTGTAAGAGAAGCATTTGGACACATCTGTCCCCCGCAACTGTGAGCTACAAGAGACTAAGGAAGTGATTTTGTTCCTAGCATCCCAGTGCCCAGCATAGGGCCTGGCACAATGTGCAATGTTAGTGTTTGCAGACTGAAATGAAATTCCACTCTTGGAATTTAGAACCTTAGGAAGCAGTCGTCTTTTTTTTGTTTCACCCCAAAAACCTCATCATCTCCCTTTCCAAGCTAAACTCTCCTAGTTCCTTCCAGCTCTTCTGCCACATCATTTCCACTAGGGGAGGGGATGCAGACATGCCTGAATTTGAATCTTTACCTCCTAGTGACTCATTAGCCATTTAGCTTTAACAAGATCTTAGCTGGTCTGTGTTGGAGTTTCCTTAGCTGTGAAATGAGGATAAGGTGGCATAGGAATGCCTAGGAGATGGATGGAGATTAACAGATGTAAAGCACTCAGCACATGGCAGCCACCATCCTGCCCCCTGTTCTGCTCACACCTGGGGGATTTCTGGTTGGCCAACGTCCTTCCAAAGGAGCCCAACACTCCCAATTGGACTGGGAATTGGCAAAACAGCTGTGCTTTCATCTCCCTTTAACGGTTGCATTTCATTGTTAGCAATTCCTTCTAGCTCAGAGAACTTGGGCTTCCGATCTAATGATGTCCCTAAAGGGCTGACAGATAAAGCTCACCAGTGCTCAACTGCCATTTAATATTAACACTAGAGGATCCTTTTTGAGTTAAGGTACTGACAGTTTTAATGAAACATAAATACAAGAGAGTAACATGTACCTTATACGTATCCCAAGCTCACCAGAACATAGTGGTTCCTACCATTCAGTCTGGAGAGCAGCAGACCTGGGCTTAAGTCCAGGACTCAGAAGTGATAAGCTGTGTGGCCCTAGTCGAGCTATTTAGTGTCTCTGAGCCATGATACGCCAGGAGCCCCTGCCTCATCTGATTATTATAAGGAGCAATGCATGCAAAGCACTTAGTACTGCACCTGCCAGACAGTAGGCACTTCGCAGGTGGGGGATACCAAACAAGGCTGTTGTGAGAGTAAAATGAGTTAAGATCTATATGAAAAAGTGCTTGGAAGTTATGACAAGTTTATTCATTGCCTCTGTCTGTGTTTGGGGTCCCAGTGATGCCATAATCCTCAGAGTGCCCAAGCCAGATTCCTGGACCATTCCCGATTTGTTTCTCTCTCACTTTGCCCTATCTTTCCTATCTCCCACCCCAAACCACTTCAAGTCCTGTTGACTTTGCCTCCCCACTGTCTAGCCTTGCTCTCCCTCATAGTCTTTGGACCTTATCATGTGCCCTGCAAGCTCCTTGTACCTCTTGTTCACAGTTGTTTTCACAATTTGTGGTTTTCTATTTATTTCTGGCACTGTATGTTTCTTCCCCACTAGTAGACCAGATGTTTTCAGAGTCAGGGACTCTGTTTTGCTCACCATTATTCATCCCCGGTGCCTAGCACAGTGCCTGTTATATGGTAGGTACTACATAAGGATTCTTGGGTGAATAGACAGATGTATGAATGGATGATTGAATGAATGAATGAGCACTGGACTTAGACCTCAATGCCTATCCACCCTGTAACCAGAGTGATCTTTTTAAAAACAAATCTGATTGTGTCACTCTCCTGTTAACATCCTTCCGTGAATTCCCATGTGATTAGGATGAATTCAAACTTGCTTAGCCAATCTCACCAAGCACTGCCTGCTGAGGACTTGCTTGTTTTAGCCTCTCTGCTGAGCTTCTACAGTGTGCTTGTTACACCAAGCCACTGAAACCACCCCCAAACCACCCTGCTGCCTTTGCACTTGGAGCTCCTGCACCTGGGTCTCTGCATTCCCCCTTCTACGCCAGTCATACTTCACCTGACAAACTCCTAATGGTCCTTTAAGATTCTCTCCAAGGTCCCTACTGCAGGGAGTCTTCCCTGCCCACACAGGCGGGTTTAGGGAGCATTCTCTAAGCCCACACAGGACCTCTTGGTTGCCCTAGCAGAGCACTTTGTCTGCCTGCCCACATCCTCCATTAGCACATGAACTTATTGAGGACAGGGACCATATATAATGTCTTCCACGGGGCTTGCCTCAGAAGAGGATCTTTAATGTCTTCCACGGGGCTTGCCTCAGAAGAGGAAGTTAGTACTTTTTTAGTCGTGATTGAGGGAGTGAGTGAATGAAACCACAACTCCCCACTAACACTGTAGACAGGAATTTGCTCTGTACGGGAGCATCTCATACAGAGTAGCACTTCAGAACAGACTGCAAATCAGCATGGCAGAGAGCACAGAAAGAGGCCCTCTAGGACTGCAAATACAGAGCACCCAGGCCTGAGGGATGCAGTGAGGTGGGGCACTGGGTGTTTAACAGTCTGTGCTGGGAGATGAGAGCAGGACCTTTGGTAAGTCTGAAACTTACCTTCTCCTGGGAGAGACAGACACAGGTGATGGACAAATGAGCAAAACAGATCAATGTAAAATAATTACAGATTACTGTAAGAGTTTTGAAGGAAACAAACCAGGGAATTTGAATAGTATGGGCACAAAAAACCCATCTGAATAGTGTTATTTAAGAAGAAAAGATGAGAAGGAGCCACATGTGAAAAGCTGGAGGAGGAGCAACGCAGGCAGCAGACACAGCATGTGCAAAGGTCCTGCTGCTGACTTGTGCGAGGATCCATAAAGTAAATATGCCAGTGTTGTTCGGATCTAGTGTGATCGTATCAGACACACACACACCCACACACGCACTTGAGTTCAAATATGGTCTCTGGACTTCTCATCTCAGTTTTCTTAACTATGGATGGCACACATTAAACCTAGATAAAATAATCTTCCCCTGGGAACCGTCTTGTCCATTCAAGCTGCTGTAACAAACCACCGTAGAATGGGTGGCTTCTAAACAACAGAAATTTATTTCTCACAGTATTGGAAACTGGGAAGTCCAAGGTCAAGGTACTGACAGACTGGATGTCTGGTGAGGGCCCACTTTCTGGTTCACATAGAACTGTCTTCTCACTGCATCCTCACGTGGAAGAAGGGGTGAGGGATTTCTCTGGGATTTCTTTTATTTTTACTTTTTAAATTTATGATGATGATTATTATTATTTTTTACATAGAGTCTTACATTGTCACCCAGGCTGGAGTGCAATGGCACAATCTCGGCTCACTGCAAACTCCATCTTCCAGGTTCAAGCAATTTTTCTCCCTCAGCCTCCCGAGTAGCTGGGATTACAGGCATGTGCCAGCATGCCCAGCTAATTTTTTGTATTTAGAGTACAGACAGGGTTTCATTATGTTGGCCAGGCTGGCCTCCAACTCCTGAGCCCAAGCAATCCACCCACCTTGGCCACCCAAAGTTCTGGGATTACAGGTGTGAGCCGCTGCACCCAGCAGGGGGTCTCTTTTTTAAAGGTACCATTCATGAGGACTCTGTCTGCACAATCTAATCACCTTCCAAAGGTTCTGCCTCCTAATACTCTTACACTGGGGATTAGGCTCTGACATAAGAATCTGGGGGAGAGGGGACAAATATATTCCATCTATAACAGGAACTGAAATCTAGGCCCGGAGCAGGCTTTTGGTTGAGGTTTGTGGGTAGAGAGTGGAGGCAGTGCTCAGGGAGTGAGCCACTGTCCATGCCAAGGATCCATCCCAGCAACTTCACTGATTTACTAAAGCTGCCTTTTGTATCCCCTATTCCACATGCAAATGCATTTTCTATCTGATAGGTAGATGAATGTATGTGCAAACACAAATACACACGCACATAATCCACATATGCATACTCAGGGGAAATGGGGCATATTGGATCAAACATAACACGGATTTCAACATCCAAAGAGTTTGCTTTACACTTTGAGTTTTTTTTTTTTAGAAGACCCATTCAATAATAACCTCAAGAGTGGAGACTTTTGTTTTACAAGCATCTTTAAGACAAATTCACACAGAGGAGTACCAATAGGCTTTAGCTTTGGGGAATGCCCTCCTGGCTTTTGGAAACAAGAGTCCTGGTTATTTTGATTAGGAGGCTCAGATTACATTGCTTCCACCCTGATCCCTGGGAGCTGAAAGCCAGCTGCTGTCTTGTCACTAGATAGCATGTCCCCATCAATGACTGCTCTAATGACATAAAAGGGCAGAGAGTGGCTGCTTCTCCTGTCTTTTGATTATCTTGCTCGTAAAGAGGCTAAGGGACATGCTTTGCTAAATAATTGGAAAAATGTGCAATGTTCCCCCAACCACTTCATAAAACGTTTGCATCTGTTAGCTAGTGTCTAGCATTCCAAAACTCCCAGGTACCCTTAATTATAGGATCCAGAGAATTCCAGATGGGAACACCCCACTCCACTGTTTTCTGAACTTTCATCTACATGGTAAAGAATGTGCTTTTCCTTATCCAAACCACCAACAGGATAATCTTCTGCATTTTGCTGATTGGTCTGCAAATGTAATCTTCAGTGGCAAAATCCTTGAAGGGCTGCCTTGAGATTTGAGCATTCAATCAGTCTTAGGAATTTCTTTTGGCAAAAATACTTAGGCTTGGTCAGAACTCATGGGGCTGCGGTTGGCTCCGTGTCTCTGAGGCTGGGTATGCCCAGCGGTGTGGTTAAATATCATCAGCGCTGAAGTCTGCCACGGGGTCTGTTGGAGGTAATTACGCTGATGTGATTTTGAAGAAAGGTTAAAGGAAATGGTGCTATTTAGCCTGTAGAACACAAAACTGAAGAGCAACTAGATTCCTGTCTCCAAGTTCAACAGCATCTGTAACGTTTAGCACAGCACGGAACTTACCACAAGATTCTGTAATTGTCTTTTTGCCACTGCACGGGGGGCTTGTGCAAAGTACAACATTCTCTCACCTCCACACCCTTAACAGGCCTGCGAGTGGCTGCTTAAAGGTTGTGTGCCAACTTCAGAATTTGTGAATGGAGAGAAAAAACGATACTCTCTTTTCATTAGAAACTAAACAAGAGGGCACATGCTTAAGCCAAAAAGTGGTTTCTGGTGTACATCACTTAAGCACAAAGTGACTTCTGCTCTACATTTTCTATCTTCACTTGGTGAAATGATGACCAAGTGGAGATAGAAAATGTAAGTGAGATTACTGGAAAAGTTGAAAAAACTCTATTCTTGAAAATATTTTAGAATTCTTACTCATGCTGAATGACTAAGTTTATTTACTTTCATCTAGATAGGAGGCTGGGTATGTCAAGTTCTCTCAAAGCTTTAGCCTCCAATTAGTATAACTCTAAATAAACTCCATGGCTGGATGAATCTATACCTGTGAAATTTTTGCCTGCAGCTCCATTAAAGACTGAATATAGGACAGGCTGTCAGTCCATCAGTGGGGACTCTGGACACTCACTGACAGGCAACAGGCGTTTGGCATCTGAGCCTACACTCTCCCACACAGGGCCAATGGCAGGTGTGGCTGGTCCATCACAACACTCCCAATGAGCCCAGGTGGAGCCTCAAAACCCTTCTTGAGCACTTCCAAATAATGTTGCAACATAGGAAGAAACCTATTAGCTACTAGGTTGGTGCAAAGTAATTGCAGTTTTTTGTCATTACTTTCAATACTTTACATCTAACCTAATTCTCTATGCTTTTGGGAGAAGGATTTGTTTAGCCCCAGGGATTGGAAATTGTGCAAGGGAGTAGGTGAATTTATAGGAGGAGGAAAGAGCTCATAGTAATTAACTTTACTAAAACATTGAAGGGATGGAGAGAGATTTTTGAGTCTCTATGCTTTGGGAATCAGTGAGTGAACAAGTTTGTCTTGGGTATCTACTACAGCAGGCACTGCACAAGGCATGGGGCAGCAGGGTCCTGACAAGCAGAGGCCTGGCCTCAAGCTGCTTCTGTTCTGTAGTGTGAGACAGACAATAAGCCTATAAACAAGTAAGTACGTGTTATAATTTCAGCTTCTTAGAAGTAACACGAATACAATAAACGTGGGTTAGATGATAGAAGGTGGGAACAGAAATAGAATATTGTTTTAGCTAGAGTGTGAAGAAGGCTTACTGAGGAGGAGGTGACAAATGAATTGAAATCTGAATGGTGGGGGAGAAGTGGGGAGGAGTGGAAACAGCAGAGTCAGCCATGCAAGGCCAGAAGAGACGACAATACACAGAAGAGCGTAGCCAAAATCCTGGGAACAAACCAGGAATATCTGAAGAGACAACAAAAGGCTGAGGCAGCTGATGTGGAGCCACTGTTAAGTGGGAGATAACGTCAGAGAGACGGCGAAGGAGGAGCTCAAACAGGGCCCATAGACCCACATGGGCATCTAGTTCTGGGGGTTGTGGTAGTGTTCACAGCGAAAGAGTGATGCGCCATAATTTGCACTT
The DNA here is from genome assembly GCF_024542745.1 of Macaca thibetana thibetana. Taxonomy (NCBI): domain Eukaryota; kingdom Metazoa; phylum Chordata; class Mammalia; order Primates; family Cercopithecidae; genus Macaca; species Macaca thibetana. Next base: position 116,012,612 of record NC_065589.1, read on the forward strand.
CAGAAAAATCACTCTGGTTGCTGCGTGGAAGATAGCCTCAGGGACTGTGCAGGGATCAGACTGAAGAAAGAGAAAGAAGCTGTGGCTGTAGGCAGAGCAGGAAAAGATGGTGGCTCTTATGGGCTAAATTGTGTCCCCTTAAAATTCCTATGTTGAGGTCTTTACACCTAGTACCTCAGGATGTGACTGTATTTAGAAATAGGGTCTTTAAAGAGATAATTATGTCAAAATGAGGTTCCTGGGGCATGCCCTAATCTAATATGACTGGTGTCCTCATAAGAAGAGGAAATCTGGACACAGATAGGCACAAGGAGAAGACCATGTGACGACACAGGGAGAAGGCGGCCATTTATGAGCCAAGGAGAGGGACCTCAGGAGAAACCAACCCTGACAACACTTTGATCTTGGAGTTCCAGTTCCTCCAGAGCTGTGAGGAAACAAACTTCTGTTATTTAACCCACCCAATCTGTGGTGCTTTGTTATGGCAGCCTGAGCAGACTAATACAGTGGTGTAGGCTAGGGCCTGTGTCCTAAAGCCAGTGAGACGTGACGTAGTCAAATCCAGGATATGTTTTGGAGGAGAGTCGGCAGTTCTTTCAAATGGATCAGATGTGAGATGTGAGAGAAAGAGTGTAAGGAAGGCTACTCCTAGGTTCAAGTCCCAAGTATTTGGTGGGTGGCATTGCCATTACAGTGATGGCAGAGAAATTTCAAGTTCTGTTTTGGCCAGGTTAGGTTGACATACTTCTTAGTTTTTGGAGATCCCAAAGAAGTCTCATGTGCACCACACCTATACACTTTCAAGGGTTACAAGTTTCCTCTCCTCTATCATGAAGTATTCATTCTCCAGCTGAAATGTTGAAGAAGCATCAAAAACAGAAGCTTTCAGTTTTAGGCACCATTCATTTGTTACTGTTAGGATGATTGTTAGCAAGTTATTCGTTTGGTTTAGTAGAAATTAGCTTGTTTGTAAATTCTATTCATTAGACTTTATCTGACCACTGGACAAAACAGAGCAAATCTGCTCTATCACTTAATGACTTTTAGCAGTGACAGAATTCAAAATTAGGACCAACTCTCCTACTGAAGATAGATAGTAAAACTGAGCAAAATGTTTTTTAAAAGGTACTGAGTTTAAAAAAAAGAAAGAAGTTCCAGCTGAAGATCCAGGAGAAAATCAAAATCTGGAGAGGCGATTTTGATAGGGGTTGCTTTTCCCTAGGAGCAGATGTTGATTGTGGGTGAGAAGTAGGGAGGCTGATCAGTACTTCAGCCTCATGGGACTGAGGAGACGAGGGTGAAATTCCAGAGTCAGCCAATGAGTAGTGACAAGGAGCTAGTAAACTCCCCACATTTTATGCTGGCACCTTAAAGGACTCTGCCCTAGAAATGAAGATGTTTTGGAAATAAACCAGCCATAACATGCACAGCTTCAAGTCATCTAAATCAACAGTCCCCAGCTTTCTTTGCACCATGGACCAGTTTCATGGAAGTCAATTTTTCCACAGACCAGGGCAGGAAAATGGTTTTGGGATAATTCAAGCACATTGCATTTATTGTGCACTTTATTTCTATTATTATTACATTGCCATATATAATGAAATAATTATACAACTCATCATAATGTAGAATCAGTGGGAGCCCTGAGCTTATTTTCCTGCAACTAGATGGTCTCATTTGGGGGTGATGGAAGACAGTGACAGATATCAGGCATTAGATTCTCATAAGGAGGAGGCAGCCTAGATCCCTTGCATGTGCAGTTCACAAAAGGATTCCCACTCCTATGAGAATCTAATGTCACTGCTGATCTGACAGGAGATGGAGAACAGGTGGTAATGTGGGCAATGGGGAAGGGCTATAAATACAAACGAAGCTTCGCTCGCTTGCCCGCCACTCACCTCCTGCTGTGGGCCTGGTTTCTTTTTTTATGAGACGGAGTCTCGCTCTTGTTGCCCAGGCTGGAGTGCAGTGGTGTGATCTTGACTAACTGCAACCTCTGCCTTCCTGGGTTTAAGCTATTCTCCTTCCTCTGCTTCCTGAGTAGCTGGGATTACAGGCGTAATCTCACCACCATGCCTGGCTAACTTTTTCGTATTTTTTAGTAGAGACGGCATTTCACTATGTTGGCCAGGCTGGTCTCAAACTCCTGACCTTGTGAACTGCCCGCCCCAGCCTCCCAAAGTGTTTGGATTACAGGCGTGAGCCACCGTGCCCAGTGGCCTGGTTTCTAATAGGCCGTGGAGCAGTACTGGTCTACGCCCCAGGGTTGGGGGCCCCTGATCTAACTAGCCCTTATAATCTCAAACTATAAGACTGAATTAAAGTGGTCCTAATTGTTAGTGCCCTTGGAGTCTGGCAGAACTAACAAAACCCTTTCTGGAGGAAGAGAACGTCATCTTTGGTCTCAACATCTTTTCACAAACAATTTTTAGTACAATGTAGAGTACACAATAAAAAGAAAACCAGGTATACAAAGATATAAGGCAAAATGATTGATAATCAGTAGAAACAACAAATGATAGAATCAGATCCATAGAGTGTCCAGATATTGGAGTTATCAGGTAAAGACTTTTAAATAATTATGCTTTTTATGTTCAAAAATATAAAAGGCATAATTGAGAATTTTATTAGAGAAATAAAAATATTTTTAAAAACATCAAATCTAGTAGAAGTTCTATAACTGCAAAACCATGTAATAGAACCACAAATGAACAGCTTTAATAGCATGATAGTTAATTGAAATCCTAGAAGGAGAGATAAACGAAAGAGATAGAAGCAACATTCAAAGACACAAATAGCTAAGAATTCTTCACAATTGATGAAAAATGATGTCATTTCATAAATTGAATTGTAATTGAATTGAAATTAAATTGTAACTGAAAGACTGACACTTTACTTCCTGTAAATGTCTCTTCTCCATGCACAATAGTTCTAGTATCTTCTCTATATGGCACTGTGCCCTGATTCTTCATCTCTGAAAATTAGTACGTCTGTATTCCTCCTCTAATGTGGTATCTATGGTAAAATTTACTTCATCGGGTGCAATTTGACCATCATAAAGCACAAGATGGCTAACTCACCCCAACAGCAATTGTAAACTTCTGTTAAGACAGTATAATGTTGCAACTATTTTGTTTTCGAAGCCCCATCTTTTGTTTCCACACTACCTTTTATCCTCACATTACCTACCATTTAACAAGTTGTCTCCTACCTCCACAGACAATGCAAAATATTCTAGCCAATGCTTTGCTGAAATCAGAGTCCTCCTACTGTGCTCAAGATGTACCATTTGTGTACCATTATTTTTTGAATAGAAAGGAAATGCATTAGTTTGGTGTGCTGTGTTCCTAGTGAACACGTGCTGAGGACTAGAGGGCACCATATTATTTTCAAAATGCCAACTAACCACCTATTTAACAACATTGATTTGGCATTAACCAAGGCTCAACACAATTCTACTAGTATGAAGTTTCTCGACACCATTCTTACCTCATTTAATAAAAATAAGTATGTAATTTGCACATCTCATATACTCTTGAAACTTTTCAAGCAGGACCGACAATGAGAAAAATCACATGCTGGGATATAATTCATGTAGCCCTGACACTCAAAATCACCTACAAGGGCTAGAAGCTCTCCTACTAACTTATCACAGATCTTGTGCTCACGCCACATCTCTGTGAAGGAAGACGCCTTCCATGCTTGACCTAGGTTTTCTGAGCTGCTGCAACAAATGAGGTAGCACCAATAAGTGGGTCATCCTCACATCTCCTTTGGAATATTGTGAAAACTGCTTTTCATATGCCGGAAGTGACCCCCTCTCCCTACCCCACCCCCCTGCAGGTTCCAGCTGATGATAGTCATTGCTCCAGGTGCAGCATACGTGGCCCATCAGCTCTCTGAGCAGCTTCTTTATCTACTCAATCTGGTTCACAACCTGCTCTCTGGAATCACACAGCACTCAAAGATGGTATTGTGATCATCCTCCTCTCGTTTGTATTCTCAGATGAATTGCGTGCAATTTGAAGGCAGGGACCAGCTCCCATGCATTGTATCTTATGCACTAGTGTATAATATAATGCCTGGTGTGTGTAACAATTAGGAAACTTGTTTTCGACTTAATGCTGAAGATGTTAAAAGCTGGATGGCTGCTGAAATTCAGTAAGGAGGAGAAACAATGATGAGTGCAAAGAGAGATAGTTTGCAATTCCAGGAAGAGAACAGAAATATCTGAGGTTCATTTTCATCAACTGCGGGTTATGGTTAAGTCTGCATCAATGCAGGATCTACCTGATTTAAAAGGTCTAGGAAATGATCGTGGATGTGCCTGATGAGTTAGTCACAAAGATGCTAATCTCATTATGATTTTGAATGTAAGTATTTACTTAATGTAATACTATTTTACTAATTGCATAATCATTGTGTGCTGATATACAATATAATGATAACTGACTTGATTAATACATAAAATATTTTAAATATTTTCATTAATTAACATGATTTAAACATCTAACACTAGGGGATAGGTTAAATCAAACTGTGTTAATACAGTAGAATAGTATGTGCATGCAGTCTTTAAAAATGATTATATAAGTGTCTATTTATTGATGTCTGAATATTTTCAGAATGAATAATAAAGAATAAAAAGCAATACATTGAAATTTGTAAAATAGTACACATAAGTAAAATATAAAGTCGTATATTAAAAGGGAATGATACATAGCTTTACGATAGGATTATAGGTGATTGAATTCTTTTCCTTAACATCTGTATTTTCTGAATTTGTTCAGTAGACACAAGATTTTTGCAGAAAGAAAGAATTACAACTTTAAAAAGTTTCAGGGTCAGTGCCTACTGTATTTCCTGTCTACTGGGTTAGTGCGAGACTCAAATAAGATATATGTGCATGAAAGCACTTTGCAAACACATTTTAAAAATGTTTTTTGAAACATTTTATTAACATTATGAATATGACAAATAATATTTTTGGTGATTTGGTCTCAGAGAAAACAAATCCTGTAATATAAAGGTGAATGTGCGGCAAAAGTTTGTTGGATTCCTAATGCAGAGATAAGAAGAAAAATGTAGCCACCGAATAATTGCCAGCTTCTGCTCCCTGAGCCTGCCATCTTGTACCAGTGGCTTGGGCAGCAGCCACACACATGCTCCCAGCCAATCTGCAGATAGAACTTTTTCTGATTCTGTAGACGCCGCTCTTCTGTCAAGCTGACTTCATCTTCAAAGGCCAATCCCTTGGATTTGCTCAAAGATGCATCACTTTAAAAACCTGAGCCCACTTTAGACAGCAGCCTCTCTTCCCTGGATAGGCTGATCCATGGCTCATTTACGCCAGGGGAAATTTATGCATCTCTTCTCACCAGCTCACTTCAGTCCTTGCTAATTCCCTAATCATATTGAATTATTTGGAGTTTACTGTGTCATCCCTGGTCACCTACAGATTCCCTCACTTCATTACTCCTTGGCAAAACTGTCTTAGGAGGGCTCCCATGACAGATTTATATTCTGAGCAACAGACAGGAATGTGTTTCTCTGCTTTTCCTTTGCCTCTACCACATAAACATGTCCAGGGACACTCCTGGGCAGGAGCCATGGATCAGACCTTGATCACAGAGGGACTCTCGTAGAGGAATCTTCTGAAAGAGGAGGGTGAGGCCACTTACCTCAGTGAGTCTTCCATGGAAATGTAAATGCCCACCCAGGACCTCATTCTAGAGAGGTGTGTTTAAACTTCAATGTGCCTTTGATTACCAAGATATTTCATTGTCTTGCTTAAACATCTATTAGTTAAATACATCTATTGGAGTCACTGATATCTAAAAGAAGCTATTTCAACTTTTAGATATCAAACACCCTCGAGCTAGATTTATCACATGGAGAATGGTCATCATTGCTTAGTAGTTTAGGAGAAATACATGTATGTTGAAAGTTTTCTAGCACGTCCTTATAAAATTATTGAACCTACCAAGGTTGTATATGGTTACTATTTTGTTATTGCTGTTCAACAGAAAACTCCTTCTTCTTAATTATAAGGAGTATTATTGATGTTGATGTTCTTGCTGCTATTGTTTCACTGTACGAAAGCTTGGAATAAGACATGGTCTTCACCTTGAGGAGTTATAGTCTACTAGGAAATACGGCTATATAAATAAATACGTTATAACATTCCATGACAAACATGCCATAGAATTCTAAAGCATTATGGAACCACAGAAAAAGCAGTAACTAAAGTTCCAAACAGTGACTAAAATACCAGCAAGACTTCCACCTGTATAGAAAATACTTGTAACAAATCTTAAAGTGTAAGTGGAGTTAGCCCAAATAAGGAGAGGGAGAAGGCAGCCCCAGAAGGAGGAATCATCACAAGGAAATGCATGAAGAAGTCAAGGGGCAGAATACTTTTTGAGAAATGTTGAGACATTCCACTCATTAAGGACAACAGACAGTCAATAGCAGTTGTTGCAAAATAGAAAGATGGAACCAGATTCCTTTTCTAGGTCAATAGCTCTGGCATTTGTGTGAAGGTTGCACTGTAGTTAACATGGAGACTGGTGGAAAGAACATTTAGGAAGTGGTTGCAGGATAGTGAAAATAAGGACCTTAACTAAGACCAAACAGTGGGAGTGAAGAAGAGGGCTGGATTCAAGCCAAGTTTAGGAGACAGACTAGGCAGGACTTGGGGCTAATTAGAAGCAGAGGAAAGGGGGAAAGGGGCCTATGATGGCTGAAATAATTAGTAGAGCGAACAAGAGAAGCACATTCATTGGCCACTCACTCTGTCCCAGTCACTATAACTGGACTCAAGAATTCAGGAGAAAGAGACAGCTTGGGGTTTATGTAATGTGTAAAATTAGTTATGCTAACTTGGAAATGGCTAATACAGGCAGTCCTTCTTTGTATGGTAGCACAGGGCTATACAGATGACTGCAAAGTTGAAATCATGCAAAACAATCTAAGTAATCAATGGGGAAAAATTACATTTGTTTAATGATCTTTAAACATTTTTATCAAAACATTTAAAACATTAAAAACTCTTTACTGTCAGCTATAACTGTATAACTGTATAGAAAAATGAAAAGAAGTTATATAACTAATACTTAATACACTGTAATTTGCACATTTGAAGCATTAATTAAAGTGCTTTCATTTCATTGTAAAAATAAAATCCTACTGAGAGTGCTTACCTTATTCTAGTGAAATAACTTGGTACAGGGGATCATCTTTTCTGAGCCTTGGTGAATTTTCGTTTGAATCAGTGTCCAACACTTTATCCTTTATGCCTTCCATGTTGTGAAATATCTCAGAGCATTCCTTAAATGTGAAGCTCTTTGCTTATGTCACTTCCTCTGGGACATCTTTATCCTTTTTGTAACAGCCACTTTCCTCATGTATGATGTAAGTCTTCACTAAGTTCCTCTGGCTGCACTTTTAGAGTCTCTTGCAAAGCCTCAGTGTCCACATCCCAATGGTTAACTTTTTTTTCTTGAATCCCATTTACATTTAACTAAAATTTCATTTCCAGCATGATCACATTTTGGTTTTTCACTGCACTTTCATCTTTGTTGGCCAATTTCCTCTTTTGATTATCTATTTTTATCAAATATCATGTAAGTTTATCATTGGAAAACAAGCAGGCAACACAACTATATGTTTTGCTGTCTGTGCAGTGACGAATCCCCTTAGATTTCAAAAGAAATGGTATGCGTTTCTAATCATGGTCATGTCTGCTTTTTATGTAATAATTTGTGGAATGTTGAAGTAACAATGATGTTTGTATTGTATGCGATCAGTCACAGCCAATATGTCATAGGAACTAAAATTTAAATTATGTTTTTGAATCATGTTATCATGTTATAGGGATTGGTTTTATTTAGCTAAATTGTGGTAACCAAAACCTGTGTATGTTGGAGCCATGCAAAGAGAATTGCCAAGAGTCACCCACGTGACACAGGAGTGGTTAGGCCTTTGGGAGCAACGTAAAAGTTTTAAGAAGTATGAATTCATCATCAGCATCAACTACTGACCAAGGAGGTCAAGGGAATGAGTCTGGAAATATTTTCTTGTTTTGGCCATTGGTCATTGGTCATATAGATAATCTTGGTGGTCAAGTTATGAAGCAACAATCTAATTGAAGTAGGTTAAATAGAAAGTCACTGAGAAATTTAATAATATTTTATAATAAAAATAATCAACTGTTTTAAATAAAATTTTCAATAAATAAGGGAGGGAGTTAAGATATCAGGATTAAAGGAAGACATTTAACTTTGGAGGTTAAGAACTTTTATTTTCTAAATGTTCAGGTATGATTCTAAGAGATTTAGTCAACAACTTCCTGAAATTCAGATATAGCTCATCTATAATAGTTCCCATTTATATAAATCCCTATGAGTTTAGTAATTTTAATCAACAGAAAGAAATGAGACCCGGCCTGGCATTTTTTCTCACCCTCACCATGGATCCCCTTCCTCAGAACTCTTAGGTCTTATTTTGCCAACAGTAAGGTCAGCATTGACCAAGAAGGGGGTCATTGTTTTAATTAACTTGATGCTTGAACATAACAATAGCATTCTGCCTGTTTTGAGATAATTCTAGGTGAGTCGTTAAGGCACTTTTCTAGTGGAATACCAGAAATCAATTAAAACGAAGGCAAAGGTCTCAATGATGACAAAAGAGACACCATCAAACCAGAAATAATATGAGATGAAATATTTATTTACCCTGGACCACTGTTCAATTCCCGTTCTCATCACTTCAAATGAGTGATGAGTTTAAAAGGATTACTCAAAGTCTTTAAAATTTACATATCAATTCTACCACTTAGTAACTGCAAAATTCTAGATAAATTATTGAATATCCCTCATCCATAAAGTTGTATACTAGTATCTACCTTGTAGAGTTGAGATGAGAATTAGGTGACATTACATAAGAAAAAGTCTTGATTATTGTATTGCATTATCTTGAAAGTTAAGCAAAAAATGTCCCTTCCCTTCCCATTGATAAAAATAACAAAATAGATATTTGAGCCCAGCTCTCAATGCATGCATTAGAATGACAGATCTACATGGGAATATGACTGGAAGATCAATGGTTTTAATGCCATTAAAGTTGAAACACGTTGCACATGCCCAGATTGTTTCCATAAAATACAATCACAATAGATTCCACAACAAAACTGGTACAGACATCTTATTTTTGTTTGTTCTTCCTCACCTTTAGAGAGTATTCCATCAAGTTCACTTCTGCACACCAGGATTCGAAGAATTTCCTCATCCAGCTGCTCTCCAATGACATCATGGCAGCACTGTACATGGGCACAGTCATGCCCCTAATCTGTTCAGAGGTGCTCCAGAGTTGCAAACTTACTCTGTCCTCACCATAACTGCATGACACATTTGCTCACTTATCGTCTCCCCTGCATCCACTCCATCAAAGATATGCTTGTGCAAGTAGGGACTTTGCAGTGTTCTCTGCTGTACCACAAGGTATGTGGACGGAATCAAAAATGAAATGAGAAACTCTGTAAAGAACACAGAACTCTTGTAATGTCTTCCCCATTTGAGAAATCAGGAATACAAAGCAGAGAGGATTCATAAATTGCCTAAAGCCTAGACTTGAGCCACCTGGCTCCTATTCTAGTGCTTTTCAAAGCTTTAGACTCTCTTCTACCTGAAGAAGGTATTGGGCAGGGCACAATGCGTCAGCACCTCCATGCAAGGCCACCAGCTGGAAGAAACATAGCCTGCTCTGCGGGTGCTGCCTTTAGGCTGGAGAGCACATCAGGGCTTCTTTGGAAGCTTGTGCCACCCCTAGTGATCACCTTTACCAAGAATGTGCTGGAAGCTAGGGGTGGTTTCTCCTGCCACAGAGAGGAAAGCCAAAGGCTCAGGATGAAGCCTGGAGAGACTAAATTTCCAAAGGCATAATGAGTGTCTTCTCCTCCATACCCCCTCCCCACCACTATGAAGTATTGCAACTGGCCCTGTCAGCTTGGTATTTGAAAAGAATGGGTCAGGCAATGGGGCTGAATCAATCACAGCAATTTGAAATGTCACTTTGTTCTCCTATTGTGTTTGAATTTCTTCCATGTTACAATAGATCTTCTCTCCATGCCCAAACTCAGTTGAATCCCTCTTTTTGTATTGTTAGAGAAGCTTGGAATAAGGTTTCAGGTGCACTAATATTTGGACCACTCCCAAAAGCTTTCTCTCCACTCCTCCTAACTCTCCAGCAGTCTCTGCCTCTCTTACCCATCACCAGAAAAGGCTTCGGAGTTGTTACCAGTTTGCAAAACATCTGCTTTTACTATTTGGCATAGTGTAGGGTTGGGGTGACAGGGGATTTGATTGGTCTCCCAGGACTTATTATATTTGATACATTGCGTGTCAGACTGGGGACCCCTCCCCTCCCTTGTTCCTATACTCTGTGCAACCCTGTTGGTTTGTTGGTTTGTTGTCAGCTTTCTTTTTCCAGGGCCCAATTCTAGGACTAACTGTCCTTTTTCTGCCAGAGCCTCCTGGTCTCACACTCTCTGCCTCTTAAAAAATATGAGAAGCTGCCAGCTTCTTTGTTCTTGGTCCTCTTCTGGGCTTGAGTGGAAGAAGTTGTCCATAAAAGAAACTTCTGATTTACAGACCATCTCCCCATGTGCAATCAGGGCCAACATTCCTCAGCACCGTGGCCACATGTGTGCTTGACTGGCCAGATGTCCATCCAGACAGCAGGGGTGGTGGCTCTGGGATGCAGCATAACCAGCCACTCAGTGGCCTGGAATGCCCTTCTGCTTCCCCGCCACCCATCTGTGTCTAAGACATCCAAATGTTCCTACCCAGCCCAATACTCAACTCATCCAGGAGGCCATGCTAGCCCTCACAATTTCCTGCATCAAATCTAATCACCATGCACATCACTCATCTGGCTCCTGCCTAACTGCCTCCCACATCTCTGGCTAATCTTTTCCATGGTACACAGAAAGGACCAGCCAGGGCCTTGGAGTTAGTCACACCTGGGTCCAAAGCCCCACTGTACCTTGTATTAATAGGACTGCCATAAAAAAGTGCCACAAACTGGGAGGCATAAACAAGAGATATTTATTTTCTCACAGTTCTGGAGGCTGGATGTCCGAGATCAAGGTGTTGGCAGGGGTGGCTTCATCCTGGCCTCTCTCTCCTTGCCTTGTAGCTGTCCCCCTTCTCCATATGCCTTCATACGGTCATCCCTCTATGTGTGTCTGGGTCCAAACTCCTCTTCTTGTAAAGACACGAGTCATACTAGATTAGGACCTACCTTACAACCTCATTTTAACGTAACCATCTCTATAAAGGCCCTGTACATTCTAAGGTACTGGGGATTTGGACTTCAACATGTGAATTTGGTGGGGGGACAAATTCAGCCCATGATATACCTTTGGTTAGAGCAGGGGTTTACAACCTGAGGTTAACTTTACGTCATCTATGAAATAAAGTTGAAAATCATTCCTAGGATTATAAGTACTAAACAAAATCCTGTAGGTCAAGACTCTCACACTGAATAAAATTCTAGAAGCCTAGTTTGTTTCCGACTGTCCTCATTCCACCTTGACTCCCCCACCCCACAGCAGTGGCTGTGCCTCCTCATGTCAACCAACTAATAGATATTTGTTCCCTGATTTCAATGCAGACAAATTGAGTAGCCTATTGATATCTGGGCACCTCCCTCTGCTCCCAGTGAAACATAAAAATGAGGTAACACAGTGCAAGGAAGGCAGGGAGCAGAGTTACTACGGGAGCCAATGCTGGATGGAGTCAGCCTTCAGGCAAGTCGCTAAAGCTCCCTCTGCCTCCATTTCTCCTCCATGGAAGAAAGTTAAGAGTAATGCACGGCAGCAGAATTGCTGCATGGATTACATGAGAAAACCGTCCTATGGCCGGCACAGAGTCCGTCCATGAATACGGCTGTTACTATTGTTACTGTCTGGATGTGTTCAGCATTGTCCACAAAGATGGGACAAATGTATTATCTCAAATATTTATGACTTTTTTTCTAGTAAGAACATTTAAATCTACTCTCAACGATTTTCAAAATACAACACATTGTCATTCATGTTAGTCACCATGTTGTATAACAGACTTCTTGAAGTCATTCCTCACATCCAGCTGAAGTTGTTTCTTTAAATCTATCCCTACTTCACACTGGGACCTGCAAATGTTAGGCATGTTCATACTGATACTACTGATGTAGCAGCACCATTCAACAGTCCATTTTATCATTAAATGGGTCAATTTGTTTTATTTAATAAGCAAAAGTGTTTTTTGGGGTAATCCAACCAAACAAGGGACGTAGATAATGCTTTTGCCTTACAGTCAGGGTGCTGAAGGCCAGCCTACCTTGGGTGAAATTGACAACTATCTACCCATCATCATATAAAGCCTCTTCTGTGCTGCTTCTCTCATGGCCAAGCATAGACCAATAGCCCTACCCTCAGTCTCTCCCTTGGATTGAAGTCACTAAGGCCTTTGTGAAGTTTCAGTAACTGGCCTGGAACAAAGGGGAGTCTGTCAGCTATTAACTTAGCTCTAGCTGAGAGCAGGACCAGAGCAGTGGCATTCAGGATGGGTAAATTTCAGAGAGGGGAAAATTGGATTGCACCTATAAGTTAGGGAGTCCCCAAACCCACCCTCACCTTTGACACCAACTTCAAGTTCTGAGGTTCCCAAGACTTTGATCATTCATTAGAAGGACTCACAGAATTCACTGAAAACTGTACACTTAAAGTTATAGTTGATATGGTGAAAGAATGCAAATTAAAGTCAACCAAGGGATGAACACACGGGGCACAGTCCAGGAGAGTTCCACATGCAGAGTTGTTCTCTCCCAGTGGAGCCATGAATAGCTAGGCTACTCCTGAGAACTGTGTAACAATACACACCAAGAGCTACCAACTGGGGAAGTGCACCTGTGTCTTAGTGTTCAGAGTTTTTATTTGGATTTGGTCATGAAGATATGGTTGATTATGTGACTATCAGGTACTGACCTTCAGTCTCCAGCCTTTCTGGACATCAAATTGATACTACATAGCTCAAAGTCCCCACTTTGGCCAAGACTCTCTTGTGGAAAAATAATCATATCTGTTTTACTGTCTGCGTTTGTTACAGCATTTATATCACAGATACAGGAGTCATGTCAGTATGAACATGCCTAACATTTGGAGGCCCCAGTGTGAAGCAGGGATAGATTTAAAGAAATGACTTTAACTAGGTAAGAGGAAGGACTTCAAAAGGTCTATTATACAATATTGTGACTATCATTAATGACAATACATTGTATTTTGAAAATCACTGAGCATGCATTTTTTTTTTTTTGAAGTGGAGTTTTCACTCTTGTTGTCAAGGTTGGAGTGCAGTGGTACAATTTCAGCTCATTGCAACTCCGCCTCTCAGATTCAAACAATTCTCCTGCCTCAGCCTCCCAAGTAGCTGGGATTACAGGCATGCACCACCACGCCCGGCTAATTTTTTGTATTTAGTAGAGATGGGGTTTTACCATGTTGGTCAGGCTGGTCTTGAACTCCTGACCTCTGGTGATCCACCCACCTCAGCCTCCCAAATTGGTGGGATTATAGGCATGACCCACCTCACCTGGCCAAGAGTAGATTTTAAGTGTTCTTACTACAAAAACGTCACACTATGTGAGATAACACATATGTTAATTAATGCAATTGAGCCATTCCACAATGTATACATATTTCAAAACATCCTGTTGTTCACAACAAATATATAAAATTTTTATTTTCAATTAAAATTAAATTTAAAAAAAGAAACAACGTATCTGTCTAGGAAGTCATTGCATACATTTTTGTATTTTTGTCCTGATATGATGACTTGTTCTACTACCATCTATATCTCATAATACACTTGTGCAGAACTATTGTTTTGTTTTGGTTTTAGAGACAGGATCTCTGTTGCCCAGGCTGGAGTGCAGTGGTGTGATCACAGCTCACTGTAGCCTTGATCTCCTGAGCTCAAGCTCAAGTGATCCTCTCCTCTCAGCCTCCTATGTAGCTGGGACTACAGGTGCACACCACCACACTTGGCTAATTTTATTTTTCAGTTTTTCAGTTTTTGTAGGGACAGGATCTCACTATATTGCCCAGACTGGTCTCTCAAACTCCTGGATTCAAGCAGTCCTCCCATATCAGCCTCCCAAAATGCTGAGATTACAGGTGTGAGCCACCGTACCTGGCCAGAACTATTTAGTATAGCAATTAGATGATAATTAACAAAATCTAGTGTTTCCTAAGGCCAGTCATTTTCCATCAGCATTATATCCTGAGGAGGCTTTCACTTCATTTCCTGATATATTTGGTCATCAACAGCAGTACCATCATTAGACTTATTCACATAAGGGGACTGAATCTTATCCATGATGCCAGTGCTACACCATATTGAAGTATGGTTGCAGATGTAACCTGAAATGTAAGCCAAAAGATACAGGCATATTACTAAAATCTCACTCAGTCATTATCAATTTGGTCCAGGTCATGATCACATTATATGACCAAAATGTCTCCCAGAGCAATGCCACCCACTCAGGTTTGCAGGTTTCCATTCAACATTGTCAGGTTCCCAAAAACAGGAGTGGTCTTTGCAATACATGGCTTCATCCTTTCAGGCATTTGCATGAAGCTAAAAGACAATATCATTTTTATAAAGGCACCATTGTAACATTGGAATTCCCTTGTTTCATAACCCATCTGTTCATTCATTTACCCTTAGCTACTATTCTTCCTTCTATCCATTTATCATTGTTTTTCATTTTGTTTTGTTTTGTTTTGTTTTTAAAATAGGATGGGGTCTCTCTGAGACTTGCCCAGGCTAGTCTCAAACTCCTGGATTCAAGGGATCCTGCCACTTCAGCCTCTCAAAGTGCCGGGATTACAGGCATGAGCCACTGCACCCAGCCTACCATTGTTTTTTTTCCAAACTTTTCTACCTTTAGAAGGGCTGTTAGTTTTGGCACTGTTCAGATACACACTGCTGATAGCAATACTGGTCTAGCAGGTGCTTCTCTCTCAATTCACTTCCGTTTAATAGGGTGAGTTTACACACATACAGAACTAGTGGGCTGTCTTGACCACTAGACAATAATATATCTGCATTCATCATCAAGACCAATTTTGCCAGATGGGCTGAAGGCACAGTCTACCCCATCAGGTGTTTGGGAGTTCTGACATAAAAGTTCAAAAGTATAGTTACAGTTTCCTGCTTAGGGATTATCCCTGCCCTTGCATCCAGTTGCAGCTCTGGTTCTGTGATCACTGAATTAGGTAGAAAGAAGAGTTAAAGTTGTGCAGGGAAAACAAAGTTGCAGTGATGTGAAGAAGAATTGTATGGTCATATTAGCATTGTCCTCCAACCCCTCTTCCTGGATGGAACCCCAGAAATGGTCTCTGCCAATGAGAGAGCTGACACAAGTAAATACAGAATAACCAATCCTTTCTTGTTCCCCTGTTGCTGAGGTCTTAGCTGATGATAGGAAAGATGCAGCATTTGCCAGGAGTGTGTTTGTGCTGACCAGATGTTGGCCTCACCATTTGTCTTTCTATAGTTATCTCATAAGGCAGGCAAAGGCCTTCACCCCCATGGGAAGGAGAATGTCCGAGGGCAGGAAGTGGGGGGCTGTCATTCACCAGGGCAAGAAGAATTCCTTAGGGAGAAAATGGGGCCTGAGTGGGGAAGAGATTCAGCCTCTTTTGATGTGGATTTTGAGTGGTCTAAATAGAGAGTTCCTAGGAGGTGAAGCTTAAGGATAGTGCAGCAGACAGAATAGCAGCCTCCCAAAGAAGTCCATGTTCTAAACCCTGAAACCTGTGAATCTGTGAACTTTTATGGCAAAAGGAACTTTGAAGATGTGATTCAGTTAAGGCTCTTGAGATGGGAAATCATCCTGACAAATCCATTTAATCAAAAGAGCCCTTTGAAGGGAAAGAAGGAGGCAGGAAAGTCAGAGTCTGAGTAGGAGATGTAACAAAGGAAGCAGAGCTCAGGGACAAAGGTTTGAAGATGTTGCACTGCTGTCTGTGAGGGTGGAGGAAGGGGCTACAAGCCAAGGAGTGCTGGCAGCTTCCAGTAGCCAGAAAAGGCAGGGAAAGTGTTCTCCCTTAGAGCCTCCAGAAGGAACGCAGCCCTGCTGACCCCTTGATTTTAGGACCTCTAGCCCCCAAACTACAAGACAGTAAACTTGTATTATTTGAAACCACCACGTTTGTCAGTAATGTACTACAGTAGGAACAAGAAACTCATACCAACAACATCAGCTCGGGAAGTCAGGAAGCAAGCTCCCCTACATGACTATTTTCTTCTTTCTCTGGTCCCACGGGGTCTGTAAATAAAGAAAACAAGACCAATTTTAGGACTGCTTAACCTGGAATCCATATCCCATAGAAAAGATTTGAGGAATCCTCATACCCCATGAAATTGTAAAATTTTACATGGCCAGTTTTGGTGAGAGATGGTCCAGGAATCCATGAGTCCTGAAAGGTTAAGAACTACTCACCTTAAGAAAGAAAAATCCAAGCCGAAAAACAGCCCCCCAGTCAATATGGAGAAGTGATGTCGGGAGTCAGATGAAAGAGGATATAGAATCTCTACACTCCAGGAGCAAGGTGAAGGAAAGATCCGGATGACCGGGTAAGCCTCAGGTTGGTGACGAGGCTGAGAGTCATGGCAAAGGTGGCCTGCTCCTCTTTGGGTGTTGAGGATATGATCCTGGTTTAACAGAGATTCATAAACAAAAATAAACAGAAATTCAGCGTCAGCCACCCTGAAAAAGGAGAATTTGCCTAATGCACCCCACTATGCAGAATAATAGACACCTCAGCATTTGCAGGAAACATAGAGAAGTGGCTTATGGTCTTTGGTTCGTCTTTCACTCTTGTCCTATCCCAAGGCAGGTCTCTGGGCTGGATCCAGGGAGGCAGGACATTTGTGCTGAGAAGTCATCCCAAGGAAGCCCTGCCAGCCATGGTTTCCCTAATCCCATTAGGACCACACCTTCAGGGATGGGGGCCAGGTCAGAGTCAGTGTAGAGCAAGTTACTGCTGTTAAAAACGGAGGCTCCCAAAAAGTTCCTGGCCATGAAAAGAAGGTCTTTTTCTTTGCTCATTAACTGCTAAATTATCATTTCATGACCTAAGAGTAAACAAACCAAAACCACATGTCCCTTTGTAATTCAAACGAATAGAGTATTCCAGATTAGAGAAAATCATGCCTGAAGATAGAGAGATCTAAAATCCAGTGTGAAAAACTTCTAGTGATACCTAGTGGATCCCAGGATTCAGTGGAAAGGTCACTTCACTGGGTGTCTCTGTCTAGCACATACCCAGGCAATCTTGAAAAAGATGAAGATAGGTCACCCAGGGAAGTGACCACATTAGAATCTTCTAATGTAGCAATCTCAGGACCCCCAGGAGTGCATGTGTTGAGGGGAGAGGGGAGAGTGGCAAGTGCCACTGGCATTATTCAACCTAGGCTACTTGGACAGTTGTTAATGCATGACCCTGACTCCATGGTTGTGTTAAACACATTCACAAAATGTCACTTAGAATGGTTCTAAAACAAAGACAAGTGAAGTATGTGTGAGTGAAGGGAGTGGGGAAAAAATGACGTGAAATATGTGAGAGGGGAGTGTGTGTCTCAGCCGCAGGAGTAAAAATGTGTTTTCTCCATTAAAAAATAGTGTTTCCATAAAGTCACAAAAATGTTAGCTTGGAAATCTTGTCCAATGGACTCACTTTATGGGTTGGTGAGGACTCCTAAGTGCAAAGAGAAGAAGGGCTCTCTTAGGTTGTCAAGGGAATGTGTTACTAGCCCAGCACTGGCTTTCTCACCCCAGGGCATTTGCACTGGCTGTTCTTGCTACGTTGACTACTCTTCTGCAGCTATTCTCATACCCCATTCTCTTATTTCATTCAGGTCTCGGCTCACAGGTCCACTTATCAGAAAGGCCCTCCCTGACTACCCCTTCTAACACAGACAAGGGCAGTGAACAGTGTCTTGCAGGCAGTAGGCACTCAATTCATGTCTGCTGAAAGTGATTGACCAGCTAATGATGACTCACTGAGGCACCTTTCCAGGATACATGAGAGTTGGAAACTCTAGCATCTTAACTTGACATCACCATGTGATAATATCTGCAAGACATCAAGATGGGAAGACACTGGCCTATATTCAAGGTCTATACATCTAGTGATATAAGCATTGCAGACAGGAAACCAAGTTAACACAGCCTTACCCACTACACAAGCAAGATTCTGTAGGGGTGATAGAAGACAATGCAATTATGGGATAGTTGCTACAGATGGGAAATTCTGTAAGTTCAGAGAGAGAGAACAATGTGTGAGACTGGCAGGCTGGTTGATTCCCTGTTTTAAAATAATCTGCAGGAAAAGGATCAAAGTCCTTCACTCAAGCTCTAGCTTTTATCTAACTCTCAGCCAATCAGTAACGAGAGACCCAAGAAGCTGTTAACTGTAAGCTCCTATTTCAGGCAGCTAGAGACTTTTCTGGAACACCACATACCAGTTAGACTTCAACTCTAACCTAAAGTTACCTCTTCCTCATTTTAATGCTAAAATTCACACCCAGGGCTGGAGATTTACAGTGCTAATGCTACACGCAATGTATGAAGCAGCATGTTGAGCCACAGTGCAAGCATTAGAAAACTTTCTTCTACATATGCCCTGATGCATTTTTTTCCTATGAAGAGACCCTATAAAACTAATCCATACACACACTACCCTTGGGGAGCAACCCACTCATTTTTCCTCTCTCAATGCTAGCTCCCTTGTGCACAAGCTGGGATAAACTTAAACGGACCTTTGCTGCTATGTTTGGTGATATCTCTTGATTTCTCTCCTGGGAGACTGCCAGAACTCCAGGCACCAGTGACATGTGGACAAGAAGAGTCCTTTCCATGTGAGCTAAGCACTGAAAGAAAAAAATAACGAACTAGTCACATAGGTACCTAACCCAGGGTAAGGTATGGGCCAGTCGGCACCTGCTCAGAGCACCCATTTATAAAGAACTCTAAACAATCACTGGAATAAGTTGGAAGTATGGTGCCGTTAATTTTAATTCTTTAAACATGGCAAAATTTCCATTGGCTTCCACTCCTTTTCGGTGGCTAAAAAAGCTCTGTTTTTTCATTTGAATATGTAACAGGAAAATAATTATTTACAGTCTTCCTCCACTTTCTATGATGCTTAGAAAAACTTTTTTTTCTCATTCAGTCTGTTAATAAGTATTTACTAAGTGTCTTTTCTACACTCCAGGACATTTTTCTAGATCCTGGAATTACACCTTGAACAAGAGAGCTAGAACTTCACCTTCCGGGCTATGTTCTCACCACCAGTGGTTCACAAGGAGCAAAGAGTCCACTGAAGGCTTTAGTGGGTACTTCTGTGAGCATGCGTCCCAAGGATCTACCCTTGGCCTTCAGGGACTCAAGATTTTTGCGTTTGGATCTATGCATATTACACTTTAGTTAAATGTTTATATAAAAAATAGATTATAAGGGAAAAAAGTTAATGTTCCTTAATTGTCCCCAAAAAGGGCTGGGGTGCAGATATCCCAGGGTGTGCTCAAGGTGACAGCAGTCTATTTAAAAAGACATTTGCTAGAGGTTGGCATTAGGGGAAGCTGGGAAGGTTATATATAGAACTCTTTGTACTATGTTTGCAACTTTGCTATAAATCTAAAATTGTTTATTTTTTAAGACATTTGCTAAAAATCGTACATGGAAAAATGCAACTGCAGATGAATTGCCTTGCCCACTTAGAAGACATCCTCTTTAAATACTTTATTAGCACTTATTCATTCAATTATTTAACACTTAAACAACTAATGTTCTGCTTATAAACATTCCATGTAAATAGATCACACCACTGGAAGGTGGGAAGAAAATATTAGAACTATCTGTGTTAATTTTTTTCCCAAACATATTCATTTCTTTTGTGTGTGTTTCATGATGTACGTAACATCTTAGTATAATAGTTCAAATATATCATTTATATACAAATAAATACACACATTAGAAGGATACACTCCCAAACTTTCTGGTAGAAGTACTTAATTAAAATAATCAGGAGACCACTGAAAATGTTATTAATTGCATAGCATCCCAAATATTTGTCTGCTATCTTTCCACTTTTCCTTAAGGGAAGGAATCCCGGTTTTTCATAGGATGACGCACATAGTAAGTATTTGGTTGTATTTATAGAAAGCCTGTACTCTGTATCCTCCTGGCTACCTTTGTGTTTTGAGAGCAAAGGAAGTGCAGTCAACCTGGGGATCAAGTACAGAAACTAACTCATCCCAGGTATTTAGAAAGCCCATCTCCTCTTTTATAATCACTTTCTATTGCCTTTTATTTTTCCTTTTTTAAATTTTAATTGCCATGGTTTGTATGTGTTTTCTGCGTTAAGCTGCCTCAAATCCTTTTTTGGAGGAGACAGAGCATAAATCATAAATAGTTACAGGAACATTCTATGAAAAAGCACTAGCTAAACAACTGGAAAGGATAAAGGCAATTGCAAGAGGATTGCTCAACCTATTTAGCAGAAGTAGTCCTTTTAAGCACTTTATAAGCAAGCATTTACATTTTAAACAATTAATGTTCTAATTACTAACATTCTATTCACATAAAGCCAATTCCTTTTGGCAATGATTTGTTAGCCTAATACATAACCATTTATGTTTGAACTGAATGCGACAGCAGATCTTCACAAAAACACTGACAGTGTGCACTATAGTATGAGACAGTATATGCCTTTGCAGGACCCAAAACACTGCCCTGCTCAGGGCTGGTGCTTAACAAATATGCAAATGATAGACCTTGAGAAGGAAAGGGCTCTTTATGGAATTTATTCAGAATGCCACATTTTGTAAGTCAAGAAATGTAGACATATAGAGAGGAAGAATCCCACCTAATATTATCCAATAAATGAATGACAAAATTTGATCTAAAATCTGGGTTTTCAGCTCCTTGTCTAGTGCTCTTGTAACATCAAACTCTCTTTCAGTCGTTGAATTGGATTTAATTTAATTTAACCCTTTTGGTAATTTTCATTGTCTGTAAAGGTAATTAACCCAAATTACTACAGCTTTAGAGGGATTATGATGATTTCATCTTTGTTCATTATTCTGGGGCAAGGACATCCTGTCCATGTGGAGAAAGTGCCCATTCTCTATTTTCACCCAGTTTCTGATAGCTCCCTGACATTTGGAATGGGGAGAAGTTACAAAAATCTTACCCCCATCATGGGAAACTCTGGCCAAACTGAGCATCATCCTGGGAGCCAACTTCTTCATCCAATTGTCTGTGAAGAAATCAACAACTACTGTTTTTCTGAGACCCGTCATGCTACTGCTGCTCCTCCTCACCCACCACCAAGACAGACTCTATGATGAGAAAGCCCAGGTGACAACTGGTAATAATGCAACAATGGGCCTTCATCTCATCAAGGGTGGCTCCAGGAAAAATAATTACAAGCAGGGATGCTCTCCAAAACCCACAGATGGCTCCACCAGCTCTTTCCCCAGAGTTAAAGACAGACCTGACAAACACTATCAACCTCAAGGATATCAAAAGTGGAGAGAACAGGAGAAAAGGGGAGAAGATGAAGACATCGCTAGCTGGACCAAAAGAGACTTGGAGGCAGTGAGCGGCAGGAGGGGGGACTCTTGAGGGAAACAACATCGCATCTGACATCATCCAGGCAAGGCAAGCAGAGAAACAGCTGAGCTAGCAAAACAAGCTCCCAGCAGGCTCTAGAGACAGTACTGCAGCACAAAATAATCCTGCAATAATCGTTCTGCAGCACAGGCAATTCCAGCAAAGCAGGGGCGGGATCCCAGTCAAATAAAATATTTCTTAAGACAAAGTAAAGCCGTATGGAGACATTTACTTTCATTCTTTTATCTGGATGGGTCCTACCCTCATTCAAATGATCTCAGAATAATTAATAGTAGTCAGTAAAGATAGGGAGACCTGAGTTCTGAGTCTACCACTGGCTACTCATCTAAATGCCAGGCACTCATTCCAAGTCTTTAGACCAGTTATTCTTATTTATTTAAAAAAAAAAAAAAAGAAGAGTTGGGTCAAATCTACAGTTTTCAAATTTAAGCATGAAATCTTTTTTTATAATTACTACATAACATTTTACATGGAAGGTCATGATTAAACAGATCACACGAGAGCCTTCAAGTGGAAATGGAAGTGGAAAGTATAGAGCTTGGCTCAGAGGTCCACCCATCATCACCACACTCCTGAGGCCCCTCCTTAGACCCCAGTCCTTAGGGGGTTTGAAGCTACTGGACTAGAAGCTCAGAAATGTTTTCCAGCTGTCTGGCTCTGTGACACCATGTCCCTGAGAACCTGCGGATATTGGATGATAGTAAGACCACTGTGAGCTACATGAGGTGGACTTTGAAGAATAAGCCAAGATGGGGTAACAAAATGAGAGAGGAGGAAGTGTCCTAGGCAAGCAGCAAAAACATCAGGAAGCAGCAGAAGTGGCTCTCCAGCTTGAGTAGAGCATTTGGGCAGCTACTATAGACTCAACAGTGCAGAGTGAGTGTGGGGTCAGTGCTTCCCAGGAATGTTTGCAGTGGGACCCTACTTCCACTAAACCCGACCCCAGCCTATGGGAAATGCTTTCTTACGAAGTCACAGGGAACAGCTTGGCCAACAGCGAGATAGCTCCTTCCACCTCAGGTGTGCATGGAAGCCATAGCCTGCCCACCTTCTCATCTGAGAGAGAAATGGGGCACCCATGAAGGTCTGGTGCTGCCTTTGTATCAAGGTTACACAAATGGCTGTTCCCATTTAAAAATCATACCAGCTTCCTGAAATAGGAGCTGTGGCTCCTTTTCTTGGAGAACTTCCAGTTTGTCTAGAGAAAACAGACATATATTTCTGGCAAGAGAAAATCACAGAATGAACTGTATAATAACGTCTCACATATGTGATAGAGTTTGCAGGTGATGTGGATGTGTCCTTGGGAAATTGGCAGAACAATATGAATTGTGAGGAACAGGGGTACAACTACCACCTGATTGTCTTCATGGTAACGTACAAGAAGAAATATGTTAGAAAATAGATTCTTGAAAAGAAAGGTGTAAATGCACAGGGGATGTCCCAGGAGCTCACTGCTCTGGATAGTACAACAGGATTACCCTTAATACTGATGAGTCATCTTGCATTTTACAAGAGCCTGGTGGTAGAATGTCTTCCAAGATGGCCACCAGCAATCCTGCCATCCCAGTATGCATCATAGCACTCCTCCAATCCAGACACAGAGTTTATCTCTTTTCTCTTTGAATCTGTGCTGGCTCTGCAACTTGGTTTAACCAGCAAAACGTGGTGAAGGTGATACAGCCAGTTCTGGGTCTAGCCCTTAGGAGACCTGGAAGCTTCTGGCTCATCACTTAGAAGTCAACCACTTGGGCTAAACTATTGATTCATGAGAACCCACACGGAGAGAGATAGTCCTCTCTACATGGAGAACTAAGCTACTTCAGGTGACAGTCAACACCAGGTGTTCAGACATTTGGATGAGATAATCTCAGATATTTCAGCCCCAGCAGAGCACCTAGGCGAGCTCCCCATTGAATGTAATTATATGAGTAATCCTGGCCAACACCACATGGAATAGAAACATCACTCAACTGAGTCCAATCTACACACAGAATTGTGAAGAATGATAAAGTATTGTTGTTTTGAGTCATGAAGTGTTTGGGTGACTTGTTACACAGTAGTAGACAACTGTAGATAACTGATACACTTGTACTAAATGATAAGAGGCTGTATTTAAGAAAGAAAGGATACAGTCCCTACTCTCCAAGGCCAAGGTACTGAACTGGAAATTCATGGGCTTTTGGGGACTCCGAGGATAGACTTCAGGGAGTCCACAGCTGTCTCTGAAACTGCATGCAGAATTGTAAGTTCCTGTGCATATGTTCATTTTTCTAGGGAATGAAATCACAAAATAAATCAGATCCTCTCACCTCATGAGTTCCCAAGCTAGTTGGCCCCTGTAAGGAGCAAAGAAGACAATATCGCCTCACTGTGACTCCAAATATTGTTTCATCTGATTTAACATATTCACACTTTTTTCAAGTATAGAACAAGTTTTTCAAAGGAACCAAACCTTCATTCATAAAACAGATAAAAGTGAAGCTGCTCCAAGTGAAGTAAAGGCTTAGATCCCACCCAATGCTACTTTACCATCATCTCCCACGGAGGCCCCCAAGACACTCCTGAGGTTAAAAGCCACTTGTAGTGGGAGTGATTTTTCTCACTTTACCTTTTCCAGAATACCAAGTAAATGGAACTGTACGGTGCATAGCCTTTTGAGTGTGGCTTCTTTCACTTAGCACCATGCTGCTAAGGTTCATCCATGTTGTTCCATCTATCAGTGGCTCCTTACTTCCTATTACTGCATCATAATCCATCCTTTGGACAAGAATGTCTTTATCCACTTACCTGTTAACGAACATTTGGGTTGTTTGCTCATAAGTTTTAAGTACTGAAAGAAGTTTCCAGGGAAATTTGAGAACTTCCTTTCCTGAGCTTTAAAATTTGCTTGAGTTTTCTGTGAGGGTGACAAAGGCAGAGGAAGACCCCCAGTGACCTGGATTTTGCCAAGGTCAGGCTAACTGCGTCACTGAAATTGACAGCCTAGCTTCCTGCTGCTGATTTCCGCCAGCATGTCATTTGATGGTTGTGGGAGTTCTACACAGCAAAGCAGGGGAACACGAACCAGTCTGATCCCTCCCTCCCTGTGCCCACCCACTTTGGGGTAGTTTGGCATCATTGCACACACGAGGACACAGATGAATTCCCAGACAGTTGTGTAACAGCATCAGTGTAACAGATAGGCGGGTGTCACAAAGCCTGGGCGCCCTCAACCAAACCATACCGGTTTTATCGCATTTCACAGCGTGTCAGGCCTCCCCTTTCCATCCGCTGTTCCATACAGGGCCCTGAAATCGATACATGATCTGGGGATCCCAGGAGAGACCACATCCAAAACTGCCTCTGCAGGCTGTGCCTTAGTCCTGCTGCCTGAAACAGGCCTCCCAGCCACCAGGACACTTGAGAGACAATTGCACTTGGAGGGCATTCTTTTCCCCCCTGGTGCCAGTAGTTTTACAGGCATCTTTTCCTGCTTGGAAGCCCCCAGGAAGTGGAAACAACATAGCGTGTGAATTCTGCCAGTGGGATTGTAAAATACGTGCTGTCACTTGTAATGGGACAAGGAAATATATCAGCCCCCAAACATCATTCCATGGGTTGGCCCCAGAAAGGAGAATCTCCCAGTGGAGATGAGGCTGCAGTTGGAAATTCACCATTATCTGGATTCCCTCCTTGCCTGTCCCTGCTGCCACCATTACAATGACCTCCTGCTCTGCCAGTCTGGCCCCAGCTGAGCAAACAACATTCCTAATGCCTGCCCCCACTAAGATCCCACTGAGCAGCATGGAACTGAAAGGTGTGTTCTGCAATGGACGACTTCCTGCTTAGCTCTCCCAAAAGCCATCTTAGCCACAGCACCCAGGACGATGTATAGACATCTCTTGATACTTGGAGTCTGTATCAAGAGTCAGACGCTGAGCTTGTTCCCTCAACCTGCTAGGACCTGCAGGCTTCAGGGTTCAAGTTCTGGTCTCAAAATGCACCTGTTACTTAAATGAGTTCCACAAGTGAGGCTGCATTAGCTGTGGGAAACCCAACCTCTGACTGGCAGAGGCATGGCTTCACTATAGTATTCCTTGAAGAAAACCAGCCTGTCAATTGTGCAACATGCTCAGTTATGACATGAGTGGGATTGGGAGGCCAGCATGGCAGAGAGGTTAAGGACAGGGTCTCTGCGATCAGACTGCCTGGCCTACCACCTCTCCATTATGAGGCCATGGGCAAGTCACTCAACTTCCTTGAGGCTTAGTTTCCACATCTATAAAATGAGGCAATAGTAATGCCTATCTCCACGGACCGCAATTGAGTAATAAATTTATCAAAAAATTACATATCTTAGTGCCTGTCACATAAGTAATTAACCTGTAAAACATGCTGTTCTCGATAGGTTCTTACGGTGCCCTCCTAGGGTTAAGTTTCTGGTTGAGTGTAATGCTTCCACAGATCAGGCTGCCTTAGCCATCCGGCACCCTCTTGCTTTCAGGCTGAATCTTGGGACTCTGAGTCTAGACTCTGAATAAAGGCTGTCAGAGCAATGGGGGATCGCTGACCCAAGGCACCACGGGGAGCTACATGCAGCACAGGGGCAGAGGTGGCTAGCCAAGCTGTCCAGGCCATCACATTGGAGTTTCAGTCCCAGGACCTGAGCAAAGAGGGCATCCAAGTACAAAGCTGAGAAACTAAAACAGCCACCGCAGGGGAAAGTTGCAGCAGCAGGAAGAAAGAATTCGTCACCAACCCCAGGACCTTCTCCACCTGTTAGATGTACAGTCACTGACATCCCCCAGCCCTTCCCACATGCTCTTGCCTCTGCTGCAGTGCTCCCCACATGCTTCCCTTGACTTGCACCAATGCAGGTGTCTGTCCACACAGCATTGATCGCGAGGAGCCCGCCTTGGTTTCCTCCATTATTCTTTTGTTGCCCCCAAAAATTCCACTGGTAGTGTTTTTCACACTTGAATTATTTACTTATTTGAACGTCCATTTGTCTGCTGCCTTTTACTCTTAGATCTTAAGCTCCAGATATTCTTGGTTTATCACTGCACCCTCAGCATCTGGCAGAGCAGTCACTTCATTTGTTAAATAACTGAGAGAATAAATGAATGAATTCCAGAGTGCTATACTAGCATTAGCTTGCATCATATAAAATTGCTGTTATTCAACCATTTTTGACCTCCAAAAACAGCAATTTCATGTTCTAACCTAATATTTACCATCTGGGGGATTTACCTTCATTTCTCTATAATAGATGTATAAATGCATAGGAAGCTGTTACAGGTTCACCCCACTGACTGGGTCGCCATACCCCATCTCCAGAAATGTCACATGTAAAGTATATATAGCTATCCCTGATTCACACATGATGAAACTGAGCAGAGTAGTTAAACGGCCTACCCCAGGTTAGTTTTGCTCATGGTTTAGATTAGATACATATCTGTTTACACATACTTGCCCTTTTAAAGACCACATTCAGGGGCAGATAAAAAAAAAAAAGTCTTGGCAAATTGGCCTAAGGTTGGAGAGAAATGTAAGAGAGAGAACAAAACAACCGAGGGGAACATATATTTTTGAATTTAAAACAACACAGTTAATAAAATGCTTTCACTGTTTTTGAACTTAATGGCAAGTGGGGCTTTATTGATTTAATTCTTTATACTCACCATTAACTCAATAAAATTGCTTTTTAAATGGACTCAAGTGCTTTTAGCTCACAATTTTTGAATTCAATAAAAGTCATTTTAAAATTCGCTTTATTGCTTTGCACATTCTGAATTAAGCATTTCTCTGAACTTGAACAAGACCTTTTGCAAATGGACAGGTTTGTAGAAATATGATTTCTCATATGCTCGTTGCCATCTGCTATAATTAAAATCTGAGTGCAAGTCAATGGGCACAATCCCCAGTGATTAGTCAGAAAGTTGTGGCTGATAGCAAAGCCTGGTAAGAATAGAAGCTATGTGATTATTAAATTTCGACAGGTATTCTTCTAACCTTCATTGTGATAGTAATTGCTGTAAGACATGTAATTTTACTCAGTGGTGTTGAAATTGTTAATTGACATCTAGAACCTCAGCAGATGTAAAGATTAACTAGTTACTGTTAACATTAGCATTATCTTGGACTTTGTTCAGAGTACTGGGTTCCCTCACTCCCCATCTGCAAACTCCCAAGCTAGCAGTAATAGTCTGTAATCGGTTCTGACGGAAGCTGCCTATGTTTGCTTTAGGAATCTTCTTTAGGCACTCCAATGCAGCGATTTGCCCTGAAAAGCTTAGACTTGAGGTTACAATACAAGTTCTACAAGTGGCATTGTTACCACATAAAAACTTTATTAGCAATTTTACAATCTTAAACCTTTTATAATACTAAAAATTCCTCAATATTGACATTCCTATAAGCAATGATAAAGAAAAAAAATTTGTCACTCCTGTAGCCTGCTAAGTGCAAACATATTTTCCATGTGTTCTTCATCTTGCCATTCCCATTAACTCCTATAAGAGGCAATGGCTTTACTTCCATTATAGAAAAAAAAAAAAAAAATTGAAAAGGAGAACATTTCCTCTTTTCTTGGGTTCTGGTGTAAAGGCCAGCACACATCCATTTTGTGAAATCGTTGATTATTAATGCATCTACCTGCTTTCCCCACGGTGAGAAGTGACGTGTTGGAGTGACATTTTTCACTCCATTTTCTACCAGGCACTCATTTTGCGTGAGGCAAAATGATTTTGTAATGATGACTGTGAAGTAGAGGATTAAGCTAATGACATTTGTTTGAACTCCAGCCACAGACACTCAACCCCCTCTCAACACAGCTTCAGTTTGTCCCAGGCCCCCAGCTCCCTTTGTACTCGGAAACTCCTGTTTCCCCAGGCAGAAGACCTGGAGGGAAATGCTGATGAGAACAGCAAGGCAGACAGCTCCTTTTCTGCCCTTCCTCTAAAAGAAAAGAAAAAAGCAAATGAAAACATGAAAGAGTCTATTGGTGAAAACAACAGACCAAAAGTTACAAAAAGCAAAAGAGGAGGAGCAAAAATAGACATCGGGTCCATCTGTTCTCACGGCCAGGCAGGGGAGGGGAGGAAGGGGAGATAATCGTAAAGGCATGCGTGAAAGTCAGTGTGTCAGGTCCGTCGCAGAGCTGGCTCTGATGGGGTAGAGGAAGCATTTGTAGGAGAAGAAAGGCAAAGCCACGAAATAGTACACAGACACCCCCCAAAATGGGACTGAGAGTGGCTGGCAGGTAATGTGGGAAGCGACTGACAGCTCAGACCACAAACATCAGCAGCAACATCAAAACTTCTTTTAAAAGGCAATCAGTCGGTCAATTTGTGAAAACGGAAAGCAGCTAACTTTTTCTCAGACCACATTCTTATTACCGCTATCTACGCCCAGACCCCAGCTCTGCACGTACCAGCAGCTTTGCCCTGACAAGAATGGAAATCCAGAAATGGTCCATAGATAAAAAACTGTTTCTTATGCACTTAAAGATTAGAGTTTATGGGTTGAACTTGTGGCTACAGACTATTGTGTGCCCTTAATATCATATCCTTATAGCAGTCTTCATAATGCAAGAGAAAAACCAAGTACAATCTCTCTGCCTTGATTGCTGGTCATCCCTGTGTAGACAACTCACTTTCCATCATGTTCCTGAAAGCTCAATGGTTAAGAGCCTCAGCTAGAGACAGACTCCTGGCTCCATTACTTTCCACTGATAGGATACTGAGCAAGTTATGTAAACTATTTTGTGCCTCCATTTCTTCATCTGTAAAGTGTGAATAGCAGCAGAAGCCTAGCTCATGGATTGCTGTAAGGGTTGAATGAGATCTTCATTTAAGATGCTTACAGTATCCTGTGGCATATAGCAAGCATTCAGTAAATATGAGCTGACATCACTACACTTACAGCTGTTCCCATTGGCCAGGGCTGCTGAGAACCCAGCCTACTTCATACCTCCATTCCGATGAAAGGCCAAGAAAAAACTCTTCTTACTGGTTTTCATTCTAATGCTAGTTTTTGCCTTTTCACCCTCCTCCCTTATCTCTATCATTTTCCTGACTCATTTTTCCTTTGCTATAGTTGCCTCGCTTACTGTTTAATAGCCATTGTCATCACCGCCACCACCATCACCTCCACAATCATTTACTGACCTACATTTTATATCCTTATGTTGTATGTTCATCTTTTTATTCTATTTGTACATTTGAAGACACTGTTTTATATTTTGATACCATTTCAAAACATTTTTGAAACAAGGTAGGGTATAAACAGACTATAGAAAAGCTTAAAGACGACACAAGTCATCTAAACTGGGCTATAAATCTCAGTGATTTTATCAAGAGTAAATTAGAAAATAATGCTACGTATTAATGGAAGTAAACATGCGTGAAACTTCCTTTCTCCCATTTTTCGTTAATGATGCGTGCATACTCCCACGCAGGTTTTTTAAATTCTGGGAGCCTGTATTTCCCCTTCTGTAAAATGGGGATAACAATTCAGCAACAATACGCTTTTTGAGATTGTTTTTAAGATGATGGACATGAAGTTATATTGGTAAAAATCTAGCCTATGGTACAAATGTCAAACTCTACTCGTTTAGGCAGACATCCTAAAGGGTCTCATTCTGAATCACATCTGCTGGACTGGGCCTTGCCCCATCCCGTTTTTTTGCTAAGGTGCATTCCTGAGTGACCAATGGACAAAGTGGTTTCCATAGAAAGTGTGGAGCAGCAGGGACCCTCAGGGGGTCACCTGGCACACACACCTACTCCCTGCCAGTGTTAAGACTGAGGCCTTAAGTGCCCTCCTGCACTCCTATGTGGGCAACAGACCATGGGAACACGTGTGTGACTGCTCAAATCCGTCCTTTCACAGGGAGCCAGGCTCCGCCCCAGCTGGACACTACCTCCTTGGTTTGGGGGTGTACAGCTGGAGCAGGGAGACCCCAGCTAAAATAACAGGAGGTGCTGGAGCGGGAGGAATGGGTAGGCCACATTCAGGGATCAAGGACCAAAAGATGCACAGCATCAAAGGCAAGAAGCAAAGTCAACTTCAGAGACAAAAATTGGCAACTTGGAATGGCAGAAATTGAGATCTGGTGAAATTTGTTTGCCAAGTGGATGGGAGAAAGAGGTTGGGATGAGATGGGGCTGAAGGGAAAGCCCATAGCAATTGCCCCAAACAGTAGTGAGGGTGTTAGCCCTGCCTTCCTGGATTAACAAGGGTCTGATAGATAGCTCCATCTAGTTGTTACAGGTTTATTTATTTATGTATTCAGACACATTCTCCTCCAGGGAATCCTCAAGGAGGTTCAGCCTTGTATGGCAAACACCACCATAGAACATTCTAGAACTGATTTTTATCCTTTCACCTCCCAATCAGTCATATTCTACCTCTCTAATTCTAATAAATTCAGGGGAGGATCCATCTACACTAAAGGCTTGTCTAAGTCAGAGAAACCTTTGAAGAAACACCATTTGGTAGTGAGTTCTTCAACACTGCTTGAAACCACAGGCTACAGGAATATTGGATGGGATGTGAAAGCAGCAATTTAGGCATTAGCTTGGAGTTGGGAAAGGGAAGGAAGGGGTTGTAATTATTGACTTTTACGATCTTTTCCTTGAGATTCTGAGATCCTGGATTCTTAGTGCAGATAAAAGCACTCAAATATTTATGCCTACGAATATCTAGAAGAATAATTAGGCTTGTTTTGTATGACCCACCGCTAAAAGTAAGGAAACAATTTTGGCTCTGCGAGGGAAGTACTTCCTGTTGGAGCTATCCAAATAGTCGACTGCCTTGAGGATAGTGTGCTTCCCTCCCTGGAGTATCCAAGACAGGGTGGGCATTTGGAGGAAATGTAGAGACTTAAGGGGGACTGGTCATACCTAAAGACCTTAGGTCCCATGATTCTGGAAAATGACATATAAATCATCATTGCACTGATTGAAGAACTTGAAAGTAACAGGCTCAGAACCCTTGTCAACTTGATTATATAATTAATTTATTTAGTAAATTCTCCTTTGTGTAGATAGAGCTCAGCCTTGGTCAAAATTACCAGTACTTCAACATTAGTGGTATTTTAACTAGTGAGGATTTTATTGCATCACCAAATAATCTTATTGCAATCCCATTTGCAGCCAGCCCTCATACCTTAAAAAAATAAAAAAAATAAAAATAAAAAACAGAAGGGGAACAAGCTCCTACTTTCTGCTACCAGGATGTAGATTTAAACAACAGACTGATTTAGCACCACTCAAAAACTAGTATCATTCAGGGAGAATGTATCTATTTAAAAAGGGGTTGAAATGAACTTAGTCATTACAGATGCGTTGATTGAATTGTCTGTGGTGTGGACATCACCCCCATCCTAACAAGGACCATACCACATTCACCTTCATCCTGGAAAGCAAACCAGATTAGCTGGCTGATTATTTTTTGGCATCTTCTGCCACTAATGCTGACTGCAACAGGATCGATATTTACTCAATAGCAAATGCGTTATATTAGGAAACTAAGAAAAAATAACCAGAGGAAACATGTAACTCAATTCAAAGAGCTGTGAAATCCCCTCCTTTGGGTTATTATCTTTCTCTGCAAGCAAAGGCAGAAATATTCTGCTCCTACCTGTGTCTTGGGCGCTCTGAGGCCCCGAGAACACAATTACACTGCAGCAGTGGCAGAGCTGTAGGCAGGTGTGAAACCCACACAATTGTTGCGGATTAGTGACTCCTCAGCACCCCGGGACAATAGGCACAGAAAGCTGTCCTGCCGTAGAGTTTGAACACCGGCCATGTGCAGGGCTTCTCCAGATCTCTCCAGCACAGCCCTGGCTCTTGATATTATTTGTCCCCCTGAGCTCCGCATGCCAGATAGAGGCAGCCAGAGACGGCGCATGCATTTCACAGTAGGCCAGGCTGGTGGTGAGGAGTTCCTGAGAAAGAGACTGGGGAGCTCAAGAAAATCTGGATGAGAATTGGCCCTTGTAGGGACCCATCCAGCCTGCCTCCATTCTTGCCTTTGCACAGGGAGCTTGCTGGGCTAGGAGTTCCTCCTCATCCCCACATTCTTTCCTTTTTCTTGCATCCAATGAGGGCTACACACTCCTCCAGCTGGCTCTCTCCTACCCTCCTTGGAGATTCAATAAGCCTTCCCTGACCCCAGCCCCTGCACCTCCCACTGTGCCCCCATCTCTCCTAGCCTTTTCCAGTTACAGTTCAGACCTTCTGGGGCAGCATCAGACCCTCTCCCATATCATTACCAGCTAGACAGGAGCTTCTCAAGGAGAATGATGGTGTCTTGCACCCCCAATGTCTGGCACATAGTAGGTGTTCATCACATATGTGTTGAAAGGATGAATAAGACACTTTTGAATTAACCAGTGGTTAGCATTTCAGATGTAAGTGTTCATTTGAGAGGAAGGAGCATCATTTATGCCTTCCTAGGATCCCCTTAGGGTGATTAACTTCCCAAAAAGAGGGTCTGGTGAGATATCTGCCCTTGAGGTCTCTTCTGGAACACAGTGTGGTTTCTAAGAAATATCTGCACCACCACTACCCTGGAAAGCAGGCTACCAAGTTAACAACCCTGATGCATGGGTCCCCATCATGTGGTGGACACTGCTTCCCACCAAGCTAGGCTCTGGCACAGCTTACTGGGTGCCTGCCTTCCTCTCTACATAAAGAACTGGATGGCTCAGACCATTTTAGCAGTGGTCTAGCCCCATATACCCAAGTGTCCAGTAGGCTGGCAATCATCTGAAATACCCTTCTCTTTAATAACCAAATAAAGGACCTAAGTCTCCACTTAACAGCATGGTTCTTCAACTTCTTCAACCTTAAGAGTCCCTCTCATTTAACACCACTTTCCTGCAGGCTTGGGTGTTAAGAGGAGACATGGCAGCTCTGTCGCTAAAGTTTCCCATCCCATGCATTTCCACAAGGAATCCTGCAGCCTGTCTCTCTCTTCTTAGCCTCTCATGCCATGCCTTCATGTTGCGGAATCTGTTCCCAATTGCACATCTTTTCTCCCCTTTTCTCTTGTCAGTTCCAGAATCCCAAAATCTAGGCTCCTGATCTATAAGAGAAGCCCTAAAATCACTGCAAATTCAGAAAACAGTCTGCTCGAGCAGGCTACCCTATGACTAGCATGCAGAATAATGCATTTCTTTATCACTGTAACTCTTGCTATTCTAGAAAAAGCTCAGGGACTAACCCTGCTATCACCTAGCATCCCCCCAATGGTCATTTTCCCAAACAATATAGAAGTCTTCCCTTTGCCAAGAACACCCTTCTGCAGCACACTCCTCCACCTCACCCTAACCTAGAGTGCAGAAATGGCTCCAAATTCTTTAAGCAGCAAATGCTACTTTTCTGTTTGTTGATACAGCTTTCATGTGGGTCTGTGTCAAGGAAGCTGGGGGAGAAAAAATACATAACCTCCCTCTAGCAAAAATTTCATAGCACCATCTGCCACAATAGGGAGGAAAGTTCCATAGGAAAGCTTGAAAAGGAGACACTGAGGATTCATCTAATCCATGCTCCTGTCCCCTGAACACATGCTGCCATGCCATGCCAAGCCACAGACTTCTTCCCTATTCTGAACTTTCCCCCTAAGCCTACCTTGATTTAACCTCCTCATATCACCTTTTCCTAAAGAAACTTCCTCTTGTTTGAACTCCAACCCTATCCTTCCCAGAGGAAGGATAACCAGTCAGCAACCTCCTTCTAGTTACTGTTTCTTAACTATAAGATTAAGGAAGAGTTAGGCTTCTGGTTCAGGCTCCACCTTCAGGGACCTCAGTAAGAGACAAGAGCAAAATCACTTCCATCCTGGGAAACACGAATTCCAATAGAAGACACAGAGGGCATCAAGGCCTGTGCATGTGAAAGGAGGCCTGATAGAAATCTCCATTGCTGGCCGGGTGCGGTGGCTCACACCTATTCATCCCAGCACTTTGGGAGGCCGAGGAGGGTGAATTGCCTGAGCTCAGGAGTTCAAGACCAGCCTGGGCAACATGGCAAAACCCCATCTCTACAAAAGCACAAAAAAATTAGCCGGGCATGGTGGTGCAAGCCTATAGTCCCAGCTACTCAGGAGGCTGAGGCAGAATAATTGCTTGAACCTGGGAGGCGGAGGTTGCAGTGAGTTGAGATTGCACCAGTGTACTCCAGCCTGGACGACAGAGCAGGACTTCGCCTCAAATAAAAAAATAATAAAATTTTAAAAAGTAAAAAGAAACATAAATCTGATTTCCTTTTTCTGGTTGTGCCTTCATTAGCATGTTCAGCTCCCACAAGTCAGGTTTGGATAGCAATGTCTATAGTGATGGCTAACACTTTCACAGTCTTACTACGTGCCAGACACTGTTCTTTGTTTCCCACTGACTCCCCATTAGCATCAACTCCATTTTATTTATGGGGAAACTGAGACACTATAAAGTGATGATGTATATGTGGGTAGGTAGTTATAGATACCCATCCAGTTTCCCCAACCAGATATCAATCCTAGAAAGAGGAGCCTTGTCAGCAGGGAGTGCCTGCTGCACCTAGAGACTGGTAGCAAGGGACTCAACGAATCTACAGGCTGTGATGACCCATTGCTCTCGGCAAGTCTTTCTAGCCACGTTCTCCCTCAAAAAGAAAAATGCTTCTCTTATCCAGATCCACTCAAATATTGAAGATTTGGTACCATAAGTGCCATCAAATATCCTTGGTATTGGAGGCAAGTCTAAATGCAGAAGTAAATAAAAAATAAAAGAGCTTGTCACTCCCTCAAATCCTAAGTTAACGGAAGAGGTAAGACAAATCCCGGTCAACAGTCTCTGAATTTGGCCCCAGAGTGCCTGGAAATGGTCAAATATATATAACAATGATTACACATTTATCAGGATACATTATAGTCATTTATTTGCCCATCTTTGCCTCAGGGGATTTTGAGTTTAAGGAGAGGGCCCAAGCCTTGTACGTCTTTAGACCCCTGATGCCTAATCACTTGGTATTTGTTTTTAATGAGCAAATAAACAAATTAATAAATAAAAGAATAAATGGGTAAATGTATGTGGATGTATCTCCAAACATCCACATGTATGTCATGTATGTAAATTATATACTAAGAAAATCTCAAAACTGAATTATATAAATGCTAATGAACAGTTTGACTTTAGTCTTATTATTTTCTAAATTTCTTTTTCCTACAGCAAGATGGCTTCTCAGACAGGGTCCCAGGACCGCCAAGTGATTGATTGCCTGCAGGACCAATTGGAGCTCCCACTTGCTCCAGAATTGATGGTCCCAGCCCCTCTGTGGTAGTGCAGTTTTTCATTATATGAAATGGAAAAGTGATTTAATAATTCTTTCTGTCTTATATTGCTTTAAAGAATTTCAGACAGTTAAAAATTGCATGGATTTTTTCACCATCTGTGTGAGAGTGGAGGGAAAAAAATGCTGGTTTTGTTTTTCCTATTTTTAATATGAGCCAGATGAAACAAAAAGATTGTTTCCCTGCAAACTATAGGTCAAGTACCTATAGAGACTCAGGGATGCTCTGTAAGTTATCATATTATCTTTCTTCCTTGACAGGATACCATTAGGTGGTGTATCATTTCAACATTTATTATCTTTCATGTCCTTTTATCTTCACACTAGGATTTCTTTTAAAATTCCGATCTGTGCGTTTGGTTTCATTATATAGCACTGTCTTTTACCAAACCAATTTTTGAAGGACTTTCAATATTCTTCAGTTCCACATTTGTCATCTCAGCCTGAAACAGTGCCCTAGTTATGTCTGTTTTAGCTTGTTAAAAAGAAACCTATCCACGGAATGAAGTGTTGGGAGATCACACCTTCAGAGGTAAGTGTTACGCATCCTGGAGAAATGGAAATCACTCATTGAGGAAAGTCAACCATTACAGAAAATAAAACAAAAATGTTGAAACCAAATGTAACCACTGGTGTTTGTTTTTAGAATATCATCAATTATTTTAACATCTGGAAACATTCCATAGACTGCAGCAGTTTTCTCCTACAGCCCATGTGGGGATATATCCTGATTCACAACTGGGTTGCCCTGTACAATTGCAAAGTGGTCCATAGTTTTCCTTTGTGTTCAGAGTCAGCAGCATAAAGAGTTTCTAGTTGAATATCAAAAAAAAAAAAAAAAAGCTTTCGACTTACCCCACTTATTTGCAAATAGGGCAGTCTGACTGAATGACTACCAGTGGCCTTCCAAATCATCTTGACAGTGTCTTAGGGAGTTCTGAGGACTTTTGGATGTCTTTATTTCTGCTATAGCTTTATTAAGCTAAAGGGATTTACATCACAGGAAATTTGAAGTGTTTTAGAGAAGTGCTTGCAAGTCTCTGTTGCAATGTTGTCAATTCAAGTTGCATGAAGCATAACAGATGGGCTGGACTGGGAAGTGTCATTTCAACAGAACCAGACACCAGCCAGGGCTGTGGAAGACCCTGGTGTCATCTTAAACATGAGTTTCACAAGACACTGTTCCTCCTGCATCACACTGACAAGAAAGGGTCTACAAACCTTCTTCACTTACTCAGATGAAAGTACGGATTTGGCCTGCTTTGCTAAAGCAAGAAAATTCAGGTTATACATTCATTCAGTAAAAGGTAGAGTTACACAGTAATTTTTATGCATCAGAGTGAAATGAAAATTTTAGAAAAATGAAATTTAGAATAATACCTGATTCAAGGAATTGGGTGTGAACAAACAAACATCCAAGGTGAGACAGAATCATGTAAGGAATGTCACCAAAACAAAGAAAAGGTGATTTGAAATGTTGGAGACTGCATTAGTTTCCCAGGGCTGCCATAACAAATTAACGCAAACTAGGTGGCTTAAAATAACAGCAATGTTTTTTAATAGTTCTGGAGGCTAGAAATCTAACACCAAAGTGTCAGCAGAGCCATACTCCCTCGGGAGGCTCTAGGACAGGGGTCCCTAGAGCCTGTCCACTGCCTGTTAGGAACCAGGTCGCACAGCAGGAGGTGAGCACAGGTGAGCAAGCGAAGTTTCATCCATATTTGTAAATATATCTGTAGATGCTCCTGTAGCTCGCATTACCACCGGAGTTCTGCCTCCTGTCAGAACAGGGGTGGCATTAAATTCTCAAAGGAGCGCAAACCCTATTGTGAACGCTGGTGAGGGATCTAGGTTGTGCACTCCTTATGAGAATCTAATGTCTGATGATCTGAGGTGGAGCTGAGGTGGTGATGCTAGTGCTGGGGAGAGGCTGCAAATGCAGATTAACATTAGCAAAGGGGATTGACTGCACAGAGACCATAATAAATAAATTGCATGCCGACTTCTATCAAAACTCTGTCAGTGAGTGGCAAATGACAATTAAGCTGCATCTGGTGGTAGGCTTTAAAATGGCAAGTGAATTGATGTACTTCAATTATACAGCTGCATCTGGTGACCTTAAAAATATGTTTGAGACAACTTCAAATCTCCATATGCTCCAGATTAAAGTCAAGGCAGAATATCCTGAAATGGCCACAAAGCACTGAAAAGCCTGCTTCCATTTCTAACATCCGATCTCTGTGAAGCAGGGTTTTCCACAGTGACAGCAATTAAAATGAGATTATGAAGTAGACTGGACATAAGTAACACACTTCTGGTGTCACTCTCTCCCATCATCCCCAGATGGGACTGTCTAGTTGCAGGAAATCCACCCAAAGCCATCCACTACCCCCAACAGCATCTGTAGAAAAACTGTCTTCCAGGAAACTGGTCCCTGGTGCCAAAATGGTTGGGGACCACTGCCCTAGGGAAGTATCCTCCATTGCTCCTTCCATCTTCCGCCGGCTGCCAGCAATCCTGAGTGTCCCTTGGCTTGTAGCTGCAGTGCTCCAATCTCTGCCTTCTTCAATACATGGCCTTATTCCCTGAATATATCTGAGTCTCTGTATTTCTACATCTCTCTGTATAAGAACACCAATCACTGGATTCAAGGTCCACCCAATCCAGTATGACCTCATCTGCAAGGACCCTCTTTCCAAAGAAAATCACATTCTGAGACATGAATTTTTGGTAGACACTAGTCAACCCAATGCAGAGACCAGTCATGACCCTGAAAAGCTTTGTGAGCTTTCTCAGTCCCAGTTGAACTTTCAATATACAACACACAGCCTCTCTGACATGGTTTTTACAAGTTATTCTTATGTTTCATAGTACTCAAAGCAACAAAGATAGATTTCTAAATTCTGAACAACACACTCACATTGGGTTTGGTGCTCTCTTTGAATCAAGGATAGAATGAGGTTTCCTACTTTGGCAATCTAATCTCTAAAAGGCTTTTGCTGGTAACTACAGCCAAGTTGGTATCAGACCTTAACACAAGGTAGGAATGAGACGCAGAGACATTTATTAATGGCATGAGAATTCCACATACTTCTTTGGATTGAACATTAATCAATAGAAAGCATTTACTAAAACAAAACATCTAATACACAGAAGGTGCTCAACAAAAGAAGAATGCATGGTTAAATAATGGTTTGGATTTTGTTTGGAGATTTTTAGATTATTATATTAGGTAAGTTTAAGTTAAGCGGTTAAATAATAGTAACGTTAACAATGCAGGTTATTTCTCACTTTATCTCACATAGAAATCCAGAGGAAAGCAGGCAGCTATGCTGCATGGAACCCTTAGGGACTGGGATCCTTTCAATTCACTACCTGCTATGTCTAGCAGGATGAGCCCCTCATCTTCATGGTCCAATATAGCAGCACCTGTTTTCCAACATAAAAAGGCAATGAAAAGGCACATTCCATATAACTATTAACTTTGGATTCACATGGGCCAGATACGCTAGGTCTGTTGGTGAATCCTTCCCCAGAACCAGTCAGTCACTTCTTTCTTTTCTTCTCTTCTTTTTCTGTTCTAGACGCTTGCATGAATGGAATCAGGCAGTATGGGTTCTTTTATAGCTGGCTTCTTTTGCACAACAAAACATTTTATCCATGTTGCTTTGTGCATCAGGGGTCTGTTCCCTTTTAATGGAGAGTAGTATTCCATTGTATGGATGTACCATAATTTGTATATCCATTAAATTTGTTGATGGACATTTGGGGTGTTTCCAGTTAGGGGCTCTTATGACAAAGCAATAGTCAACAGTCTTGTATAAGTCTTAGCATAGACACGTGTTTTTATTTCTGTTGGGCAGATACTAGAAATGGAAATGTTGAACTGTATAGCAAATATATATTCAATTTTATAAGAAACTGAAAATCTGTTTTCTGAACTGATTGTACTATTTCATACTCCCACCCGCAATGTATGCCCATTTTTATTGAGTTGTTTGTTGTCTCCATATTGAGCTTTAAAAGTTCTTTATATTCTCTAGACACAAGTTGTTTGACATATATATTCATTGTACATATTTTCCTGAAAGATTGTGAAGATTATGCCTCATATTTTCTTCTGGAAGTTTTAAAGTTTTAACTTTTATAGTTAGATCTGATTCATTTCAAGTTTATTTCAGTAAATGGTATGATATGGGGTTGAACTTTTTTCCTTATGGTTGTGCAGTTCTTATAGGCCCATTTGTTTAAAACTATACTTTCTCTGTCGACTTGATATCTTTGTTGAAAATTAATTATTCAAATATATGCATGTCTATTTATAAGCTCTCCATTCTGTCCTATTGCGCTATGTCTATCTTTATACAAGCACTACAATGTTTTGTTTGTTACACTTTTATAGTAAGCCCTTAAATATGGCAGTGTTAGTGCTCTAACTTTCTTCTTCCTTATCAAAGCTGTTTGGGCTCTTCTATGTCTCTTGCATTTCTGAATAAAATTTAAAATTAGCTTGCCAATTTTTAAAACAAAAAGTCTACTGGTGATCTTTTATAAAAATTGACAATGCAATTCTAAAATTATTATTGAAATGCAAAAACAACTTTGCCAAAACAACAAAGTTTTTATCAAAGTTGTCAAAAGAACTTCAATTAAAAAAAATGTTGGATTACTAACACTATTTGATTTCCAGACTTATTACAAAGCTACAGTAACCAAGAAAATGGGTTGTAATGCATATCAAAACTGCATAGACAGAACAGAAAAGAGAGGTTGGAAATAGACTCATACATATAGGGACAATTAGAACAAAATTACAAAGGCAGTTGAGATCAAATCGTGCTGGAACAACTGGATATCCACATGCAAAAAATATTAATAATAAATTACATTTCCAATTTGAACACACAGTTCACCAAAGAAGGTATATAAATGGCAAATAAGCCCATAAAATCTTAATATCCGTTATGGAGGAATGTTTGTATCCTCCTAAAATTCATATATTTAAGCCCTAATCCTCAACATGTTGGTATATGGAGATTGAGCTTTTGCAAGGTAATTAGATTATGAGAGTGGACCCTTCATGATTGGATTAGTGCCTTAATAATTAAAGCAAGAGAGCTCTCTTTTCCTCTTCCCTTCCACCTGTCTCTTCTCCTCCCTCCTTCTGTCACCCATATGCACACATGGTAGAAAGCCCATGTGAGGACCAAATGAGAAGGCAGCCATCTACAAGCCAGGAAGAAAGCTCTCACCAGAGCTTGACTGTGCTGGCACCCTGATCATGAACTTCCAACCTCCAGAACTGTGAGAAAATGAATGTCTGTTGTTTAAGCCACCCAGTCTATGATATCTTGTCATGGCAGCCCAAGCAAACAAAGACAGCATCATTAGTCATTAAGAAATGCAATTTAAAACGATGATGAGATATGACTACACCTTCATCAGAATGCTAAAACTATAAAAAGGGACCACACCAAATGTTGATAAGGATGTGAAGGAACTGGAACTCTTAATCACTGCTGGTGAAAATACAAAAGAAAGGCAAACAAATGAATAGTGACAGAAAGAAGACCAGTGGTTACCTGGGTGGGAGGGTTGTGGAAAGAGATAGAAAGGGGGAATTAAAAGAAATACAAAGAAATTTTAAGAGTAATGCATATGTTCATTATCTAGATCAAGGTTGTCAAATGTTTTTCTTTTAAAGGCCAGATAGTAAACAGTTTTGGCTTTGCGACTATATGCTCTGTCACAGCTACTCAACTCTACCACTGTAGAGCAAAAGCAGTCATAAACAATATATAAACAAATGGCATAACTGTGTTTTAATACAGCTTTATTTGCAAAAACATGCGGTAGACTATGTTTGGCCTACAAGCTATAGTTTCTCTACCACTGATCTAAATTGTAATGATAGTTTCACAGGTGAAAAATGTACTAAACTTATCAAATTCTACATTTTAAATGCATACAGTTTACTATATGTTAATTATACCTCAATAAACCTGATATTTTATTTTATTTTATTTTTGGAGACAGAGCCTTGCTCTGTCACTCAGGCTGGGGTGTAGTGGCCCCATCTTGGCTCACTGCAACCTCTGCCTCCTGGGTTCAAGCAATTCTTCTGCCTCAGCCTCCTAAGTAGCTGAGATTACAGGTGTGCACCACCAATTCTGGCTAACTTTTGTATTTTAGTAAAGTCCAGGTTTCACCATGTTGGCCAGGCTAGTCTCAAACTCCTGGCCTCAAGTGATCCACCCGCCTCAGCCTCCCAAAGTGCTGGGATTACAGGCATAAGCCATCATGCCTACGCAAAGCTGGTATTTTTAAAAGTGGGTAACAAAAGACAAAGTTCCTGTATATAACATTGTTATTTAACAATATAATAATATTGTTATCCATGGTTATATAACATTATTATATTGTTATTTACAACTAACCATCTCTCCCTTTTATGAGAGACTATTTCTCCTTTTCATTTAAATGGGATTTGTCCAATGTCCCCCTGTAAGCGGAGTATACTTCCCAATCCATGTCTAAGCCAAAGCTTTCAATCCGGTGATGTCTTTTGGCTTAACTAGGAATAACTCTGTCTTCTGCCTTAAGAACAGTGTCCCAGATGAGGAGACACATGGCACCAGTCCTCATTTGCACACAGCTTGACTCAGATTCTTAGTCTACCCATAACCCACATTAAAGAAAATGAGGAATGGACCTTGTAAAACACTGAGATGTGGGGATTATTTATTACAGCACTAACAGCACTAACACACTTCCCACCAAGTTGAAAATGGACTTCTTAATTCCTTCCTGAACAATGTTGTACACACATTAACTGATTCAAATTTACTAAATGCCTCCTCTGTACCAGTCACTGTGCCAAGGACTATTGACACTGAATATATCCACAGTAACCAGTTGCACGAAATGTATAGAGGAAAACAGACCACAATGATGAAAGTGGATAGCTGTGTTGTGATAGTTGGAAACTCGGGGACTCCAGGAGCATAGAGGAAAAAGTACTGGACAAAATCAAGAGGGTGAAGGCAATGAGGGGCAGACCCAAGAAGCTTCCCTATGGAATTTGACATCTGAGTTAATCCTGAAAAGTCGAATACAAGGTTGTCAGGCTAAAAAGGAGAAAGAAGTTGTCCCGGGCAGAGGAAACCTCATAGGCAAAAACTTGGAAATAACAGTCTACTTTACTCCATTCCCTATTTCCCTTTTAAGGACTTGTCACCACAAGGGCTCTTATAATTTTTCAGAAAACGCCTCCTTTCGATTCAGCATAACAAGTTGTTTACCCCACAACATCCTAAATAAATACAGTATAAGAAGTGAAATTTTGACATTGTGGTTTCAGGCAAAACCTTGCTCACCAATTTGCTTGACACTGCAGTTTCTAGTTACAGAATATCATCGGGGACAAACTTGAATTCACGTTTGAATAAACCCAAAGCGTTTTGTTTTATATACACCATGCAGGCGAGATAAAGGGGTAGCATCTTCTGTAGCTTTTCAGTCTGTTAAGAGCGTGTTATTTCCACGTGCTTCCATGCACTGGCGTAATTAATTTTTATTTTGTTTAAAGGTGTTTTTCTGTGCTATTACTTTTTTTAAAGTGCGGCTTGAGTATAACCACAGTTGCCCAAGAGTTATAAAAGAGTTATAAAATATCTAGAGAAATGGTGCAGCAAAAGAGAAAGCATTTTCTAAAGAATGAATCCCTGGCCTCCACCATCGCCTACCATCAAGACATTTATTCTTTCTTTGGTGAGTACAATAATTCCTCGCTTCATGAATAAAAATCATTTGTTTACTTTCAAGTTGTTCTGACTACTAAAATTTATTGTCATTGTTTAGTTGATATATTTTTCCATT
Source organism: Macaca thibetana thibetana (assembly GCF_024542745.1). Classification (NCBI taxonomy): domain Eukaryota; kingdom Metazoa; phylum Chordata; class Mammalia; order Primates; family Cercopithecidae; genus Macaca; species Macaca thibetana. The sequence goes on from NC_065589.1 coordinate 116,056,555, forward strand.
TGTGAAAATTGTTGAGATGAAAGGTCCCATAATGTTTCCTACTATAATAATGGAAATATTTCCTTCATTCAATAGCTTTTCTCTTGAGATAATGTTTTGGGGAACAAATTAAAGATGCTAGGCTGGGCGCGGTGGTTCGCATCTGTAATCCCAGCACTTTGGGAGGTCGAGGCGGGCAGATCACCTGAGGTCAGGAGTTCAAGACCAGCTTGGTCAGCATGGCGAAACCCCGTCTCTACTAAAAAATATAAAAATTAGCCGCGCGTTGTGGTGGGCACCTGTAATCCCAGATGCTCAGGAGCCTGAGGCAGGGAGAATTGCTTGGACCTGGGAGGCAGAGGCTGCAGTGAGCTGAGATCACGCCATTGCACTCCAGCTGAGATCACGCCATTGTACTTCAGCCTGGGTGAAAGAGCGAGACTTGGTCTCCAAAAAAAAAAAAAAAGGATGCTAAGCAAAGGATAGATATATTGTACAGCCTAATTTAAATTAGGGACACACAAAATGACCTCTCTAAAGTAGAATTCCAGTTCCTCCCAACTCTTTACAAGGATTCAGTATGTGGTCTCCAACACCTGGGAGCCTCTCAACCTGCCACAGAAGCTCTCTTCCAGGGCTATCGTGCTCACATCATCTTGACTACTTAGCTCTACCTCTTCCCCACACCAGGAGGGGGACTATAGATCCTTTTTGAGCCTGATTCTATCTCCAGGGAAGAAGGGAAGAAGGGAGCAGCAAGGTGGACAATTCCCAAAGAGCTCTGTTGCAGGAATGGAATATATATATATTTATATATGTGTATATATAATATATATGTATAATATATATATATTATATACACATATATAAATATATATAAATTATATAATATTTTTTGCATGCATATACACATATATATCTGTACATGTAATATATATATTAATGTATATAATACGCACACAAAAAAATTCGTAAGCGTACTATTTTTCTGTAATATCTCTTGGTTTGCCTGCCACATCAGATCTCCCTCTAACCTGATCCCACATTTCCAGTTCTTCCATCTCTCCCTGTTTTCTCCTGACACATTGTCTCTGGTCCAATGAGACCATCCCAACCACTCACCTGGCTCCATTGCGATTCATACCTCTCAACTTAGAGCCCCTCTGCCCCTTTTTTCATCCTTTCTGTTTGAAAATTTGGGGCTTCAAGACTCACAGGATGCCTTTCTTTCTACAGCATTTTTGTACTTAACATATAATGAATACACATATCATCCTGACATGAGTTTTTTACCTTGCAGTGGTGCAAAATCATTCTTTTTCACTTTCAGTATCACATTCAACAAATTAAATGAGTTATTCAACACTTTATTATAAAGTAGTATTTATGTTAGATCATTTTGCCCAACTGTAGGCTAATGTATGTGTTCTGAGCATGTTTAAGTTAGAGTAGGCTAAGCTATGATGTTTGGTTGGTTAGGTGTATTAAATCCATTTTTGACTTACCATGTTTTCAACTTACAATAGGATTATGGAGATGTAACCTCATTGTAAATCAAGGGTCATCTGTAAATACAGCTCTCAATTGTTCTACAGGTGTTTCCTTTTGGCTCCCCAATCAGATTCGATGGAGGTCAAGGTTGCCTGCATTCCATGGTGCCCAACCCAGTGTTTAGCGCATAGTCAATGCTCTGTTGTGTTGAGAGAAGACAGTAGGAGCCCCATGCACAAATCTTATACTGTCTGTAATGTTACCAATTAGTTAGGTAACTTGCTTAACTGACTGGGACCCAGTTTACCCCACTGGACAATGCAAGATGAAAAAATACAAGTAGAAAGGGTGATTTTTGATGTCTCCTCCATCTCTGGATGCCCTGATGCTAGTAAACAACTTTCTGCTAAACTGAACTGGCAGAAGGCATCACTTAAAACTAATTTCTTTTTTTAGATTATTCTTGTCAGGCAGCTCCTGCAAACCAGAACAGGTTGAGAGAGTCCTAAAACTAATTTTTAACTATAAAACTCTCTCTTTTTCCTGCTTTCCAGAATTGTCTCCAAATAATTCAACCTAAAAACTAGCCCTTGAAAGCCCATGAGACTCTATGACTCTCTACGCTTGTGGCTGAGCCCCAGTACTGCACCACTGCCATCACCGTGTGTGCACACACATGGACTGGTGCCTAGAACACAACTATTGTTGGGTAAATGCTCAGGAACTGGCTTTTACATATATGTACTTGGCAAGGTCATAGGAGGAGAGAGACGGAGCAAAGGATTAAGATAAAAAAAAAAAAAAGGAAAGTATTATGCTACTGAGTAACTGTTCCGGAGGTGCAGAAATCAGAATATTTGATAGTCTAGAGAGGAACGTCGCTAGGGGCAATGACCTGAAATCAAGTGAAGGAAATGTGGAGCCGAGCAGGAAATTTCCCAGTTGGTCTGTCACACTAGACTTGACAGCCCCGAGGAGCCAGTGGAAGTGCATGTCATTAAAAAGCTCTCACAGTTACACACTGCTAATGGGAATAATCCCATTTTGCTGGGATTAGAGAATGTCTGTTAGAGCTGACAGCTCAACCCCTTCATTTTTCAGGTGAGAACACTGGGCCCCAGAAACGGAAAGCACCTTTGCAGGATCACAGCATCAAACTTGAACCTGATTCAGTGCACTAACTCCACCTCCCCACCTCCCATTCCCTAGCCAGTCAATGGACTCCCCCAAGGATTTCCCTACAATGACCTTCAGGCCACCATGGACAATTTGCTGCCTACATCTTACTTGCTGTGAGCATTTGGCACCTTTCACCACTTTCTTCCTCTGGAAACATCCCTTCTTGCCCCCTGGCCCTGCCCCGCCCCTGCCCACCGAGGTCCCCACCCTGGTTTTCTTTCTGCTTCTCCAGCAGGTGCTTCTCTGGTGCCTTCAGCAGAGGTCTCTCAAGGCTTGTCCTAGCCCTTCTCTTTTCCCCACTCACATCCACCCTGTATGATTGCAGCCTCTACCATAGGGTTGGCATTCCCAGAATGATAGACCTATCCCAGGTCTCTCATCTCATCCCAAACTCAAGATTCCAGCTTCTCAGTGGGCCTCTCACAGTCAACACGGTGCCACCTGAACAACCTGAACACCCACGCTGCTCTGCTCCATTCTTTCCCACCCAGGAAAAGAGGCCACAATCCCCCTGGTGCCAGAACTCTGCACCTCATCCTTGACAAGAAGCATCTCCTTCTTGTCCATTCCACCTCCTCTCTCTCCCTCTTTCATCAGCCAACTTCTTTTCACCATCATGGCCACACCCTGGCCAGCTCCCAGTCCCTGCCCGACCCACTGCCACAGCCCGCTTCCAGATTCCAGCCCTGCCTGTATCCCCAGTGTCGCAAGTCATCCTCTGTGACAGAGAGATCTTTTGAAAGTGAAAATCAGAGCCTGCTATTCTTATCCAAAACCCTTCATTTTATCCCACTCCCCTTACATAAAGTCCAAAGATCCTGCACTATCTGGCCCCTGTGGACCTCTTCAACCTCATCATGTAACACTCCCAATCTCCCTCCAGTCCCCCCCCCCCCCGATCCTGTTCCCACTCCCTCCCACACACACACACTTACTTGGTTCCAGGCAGTTCAGGTTTTTGAATTTAACCAAGGTTTTTTCTGCCTCAGGGTGTTTACACAAGCCCCTCCTTCTCCCTACTGTATACCTCCTCCCTACTCCAGATGACTGTTCATCTCTCAGATTTAAGCTTAGAAATCTCCTCCTCCAGGCAGCTTCCCCTGGCCCCCAAAAGAGGTTGGATCTGGTTGTATTCTCCTTTTTCTTTATTGTCCTGTCACAATGACCTAAAATTGTCTGTGTTATGGTGCCTTACTCCTCTAAACCATGAACTCCAGGAGGGAAGGAGATGTGCCATCCTAGTTTGTCACTGTCCCTGGGAGCCAAGCACAGAGCAAGGTAGGCAGCAGATGCTTAACAAATATTTTGACAAAATGAGGGAGGTGATCACTGCATGCAGATTTAGCAGCAGGGGGCTCTTCCCACCTTTCTCATTTGTCTCCGTTTAAGAGGGAGGCTTGAGTGGGTAATGGAAAGCACCACAATGGAACCCGGAGAAGCTGCTTGACTCACACACTTAGTAAATGCTGGGTCCAAGTTTGGGGACATGTCAAGGTGAGCAGATGGCTGGGAGACTGGGCTCTACAAAGGCAAATGTTCAGTGAGCAGCAGCACCGGGCAGACCCAAAGACTTCACGGGTGATTCCAATGCAACCGGAGACACATTTCTTGCCTAAAAAAGCTTACTGTTCTCAAGGGAGCATCAAACTGAGACCCATAGAAATAAGAAACTTGGAAATAAGAAACCTCATTTTCAGCACCACAGATCTGCTAACCCTGGCATACTGCTGCTGTGTGTCCTTGGTGAGTTACTCAACCTCTCTGAGCTTGTCTCCCTACTCATAAAATAGAGACAATAACTGTTCAGTCTGCATCAGAGGGCTGCCATGAGAATAAAATAAGATGTGTGTCTGTGTGTGTGTGGGAAGCAGTTTTGTAAACTACAATCCACTGTTCAAAGATGATGGGGACTGCAGCAGCTGGGCCCAAACTCTTGCAAAAAAAAAGGAGCACACAGGCAGAGGAACTCACTTGGGTCTCAGCCTAAGTGAATGTGGCAGGGGTTTACTTGTCTGCCCAGAAAACTCAAGTGTTCCTGGCACTACATATTACCTGGGCTCTGGACAAATGCAACAGCAGGGCTTCAGATTTTACAAGGACGCTAGGGCTTCAAGAGCTCTATGGGGGTAGGGATGACATCCTTCACAGAGCAGGAAGGACTGTGCTCACTTCTCTCTGAAAACAGCAGAACAAAAGCGCAAGTTGGGCCATGTGACTTGTTTAAAGCTACCGCCTCTAATTACAGCCTTCTGTAATAGTCTCCTTTCTTCACCCAAGTTCCCTGAACCCCACATCTGTCCACTTGACAATAACACAAAATCTTCCTGGCTCTCTTTCTATCCCTAGTCTAACCTAACCAGGACAATCAGAAATATCCTGAATTTGCATAGGTTTGCTGTTCCCAGGAAATTCAAGGAACCACCTTTACTTCGGCATTCAAATAACAATGGCTCCATAACTTCATTCTGTCTTCAATGGAAAATTCAGCATTTCCTACTCTCAGTATTCCCCAGAATCTGGGGAAACTTCTTTGTCATTGTTGTCAGCACCTTGCTTTACCATACTCCTCTTTCCTGCTTCCCTCAAATTGTCTCCACATCCATGCCTCACCTCCTGCATCTAGTCTCTCCATTGCGTTCTGATCTAGACCCAGCCTGGAATGGCCTCTTTTCCTTTGATTTCCCAAAGCAACCAAAATGAAAGTTTATATGTATAGCTGAGTCGTACTATAGGTTTAGGCATCAGGAAGCAGAAGAAATTTACAGTGCATCTCAGCCCAGCAAACACCCAAAAACTGAATGAGCATCCAACTTCCTAGAAATCCCTGAGCATTACTACTGCTGGATTTTCCTCACCTCAGGCCACCAGGTATCTTTTGCCACATTGCTTAGGCCCCCTCTATGAGGCACTGTGGTGTTGGGATTAAGAGCACAGCTGCTAGAGTTACAATGCCCATGAGCAAATTCTTACTCAAACCAGTGACCGTGAACAAAATACTTAGCCTATCCATAACCCTATGTTCCCATCTACAAAATGATCATAATATTAGCACAGACTTCACGGGGTTGTTGTGATAATTAAGTGAGTTAAAATAGCCAAAGCACTTAAAACAATGCGGGGAATGTCAGCCATGACTGTTGTCTATTCTCCATCCACATTCTGCCTCTCAGCTGCCTCCATAAATTACAGATGTTCCTGACTTCCTATGCAGAGTGCTTCAGCCCTTTGTTTCTCCTGAATTCACATGATCATGTTCAGGGGAGTCTCATCTTTCATGTTCAAAATAACCCTCAACACAGCACCACCTGTCCTAGAAATGAAACCTACCCTTGCTACTCAAAGTTCCATCCCTGAGCCAGTAGCTTCTGTTTCCTCTGGGAGCTGGCCAGAAAGACCTAATCAGACTCTGCTGTTTAACAGATCCTCAGGTGATTCAAATGCACATAATTGCCATGTGAGGCGCAGTGGACGAGACTGTTTTCCTAGAAGGGGAATGCAGCTGCAGCAAGCTGTGGGCATAAGTAGCATTATTTGTCTCTGTCTTAGCCTCACTGAGCAACTGCTTGGTGGAATAGTGACTTTCTTTTTTTTTTTTTTTATTTTACTTTAAGTTCGAGATACATGTGCAGAACCTGCAGGTTTGTTACATAGGTATACGTGTGCCATGGTGGTTTGCTGTACATATTGACCCCTCCTCTAAGTTCCCTCCCCTCACCCCCCCACTCCTCAACAGGCACTAGTGTGTGTAGTTCTCTTCCCTGTGTCCATGTGTTCTCATTGTTCAACCCCCACTTATGAGTGAGAACATGTGATGTTTGGTTTTCTGTTTCTGTGTTAGTTTACTGAAGATGATGGCTTCCAGCTTCATCCATGTCCCTGCAAAGGACATGATCTCATTATTTTTTATGGCTGCATAGTATTCCCTGGTGTACATGTACCACGTTTTCTTTATCCAGTCTATCATTGATGGGCATTTGCGTTGGCTCCATGACTTTACCATTGTAAACAGGGATGCAATAAACATATGTGTGTATGTGTCTTTATAGTAGAATGATTCATATTCCTTTGGGCATATACCCAGTAACAGGACTGCTGGGTCAAATGGTATTTCTCATTCTAGATCCTTGAGGAATCACCATATTAGTTTCACAATAGTGGAACTAATTTACATTCCCACCAACAGTGTAAAAGCATTCCTATTTTTCCACAGCCTTGCCGAAATCTGATGTTTCTTGACTTTTTAATAATTGCTATTCTGACTGGCATGAGATGGTATCTCATTGTGGTTTTGATTTGCATTTCTCTAATCAGCGATGTTGAGATTTTTTCATGTTTGTTGGCCGCATTCATATGGAATCAGAGAAGACCATTAGCCATGACAATCCTAAGCAAAAGGAACAAAGCTGGAGGCATCATGCTAGCTGACTTCAAACTATACTACAGGGCTACAGTAACCAAAACAGCAGGGTACTTGTACCAAAACAGACATTTAGACCAATGGAACAGAACAGAGACCTCAGAAAAAACACCACACATCTACAACCATCTGATCTTTGACAAACTTGACAAAAGCAAGCAATGGGGAAAGGATCTCCTATTCAATAAATGGTGCTGGAACAACTGGCTAGCCATATGCAGGAAACTGAAACTGGACCCCTTCCTTACACCTTATACACAGATTAACTCAGGATGGATTAAAGACTTAAATGTGAAACCCAAAACCATAAAAACCCTAGAACAAAATCTAGGCAGTGCCATTCAGGACATAGGGGAAAGACTTTATGACGAAAACTCCAAAAGCAATTGCAACAAAAGCCAAAATCGACAAATGGGACCTAATTAGGGGCTAAAGAGCTTCTGTGCAGCAAAAGAACCTATCATCAGAGTGAACTGGCAACCTACAGAATGGGAGAAAATTTTTGTAATCTACCCATCTGACAAAGGTCTCATATCCAGAATTTACAAGGAACTTAAACAAATTTACAAGAAAAAGAAGAAACAACCCCATCAAAAAGCGGGCAAAGGGTATGAACAGACACTTCACAAAAGATAGTGATGTTTTCATGCTTCTCAGAGCTCACCAACAGAGGCCATTTAGTTTTTTGCCCATTTATTCACTAAACAGAAAGCAGCTGCTTGAGGATGAATACAAAAAATCTAGAAGACCAGGGTGGTTTCCTGGAAGATTTGGACTTTGTGTCAAGAAGCAGGGTACCTAGACAGAGGTATTTGTCTTAAGGAACAATATAAAGTAGAATGAAATCAATTGGCTTAAAGGAGCACTATAAAAGGTCAGTGATCTTAGATGAACCTCAACGTACCTTCCAGCTGACAACCTGTGCTTTGATGATGTTAAGCTTAAGTTTTTAAAGCATGATCTAAGGATCTTATGAACCACTTAAGAAGCTTCCTAAAAATGCAGATTCTGAGACTGGAGAAGAGGGTCTGGAGGTAGGGAACCTAAGGCTGTTTCATGCCAACTTCCTAGAACTAAATTGAAAGAAAACCCTAACTTTCCACACCTAAGTAACAAAAGGACCAGAGGCTACTCCCTTTGCAAACCCCCCACCTTTTCTGCGTGGCAGATGGGAAATAGGGTCTGCAACCAATCAGACTGACTGCTGGCCAAGTCTTCGTTGGCAACGTTGTAACTTCACCTTAGCCTCTGATCGGTTGCTTTCAACCACCAATCAGACCAGTTGCAGGCTCCCACTTTATTTACATGAGGTGAGCATGAAGTGGTCAATGGGGAACCTATTGGGGTATTTGGGCCTGAGAAGATTCGGTCTGGGACCTTAGGCCACTGCCAGGGCCCGCTCCCACACTGTGGAGTGTACTTTTGTTTTCAATAAATCCTTGCTTTTGTTTTTTCGTTGCTTCATTGTTTCTTTGCTTTGCAGGGTGTTTTGTCCAGTTCTTTGTTCAAAACGCCAAGAACCTGGACAACTTGCAGTCAAGACCCTCTTGACTAGTAAACTTCCTAGCCTAACTGACCTGCTGAGTCAGAACCTGGCATGGGGCTCAAGACTCTGCATTTTAATCCCCATTCTCCTCTCTCCATATTCACTCACCCAATCCAGTGTATTTGATGCACCCTAGAGTTTGAGACCAATGGTCTAGTATGCCAAGGTTAAAAAAGAGCGATGGGTTCAGAGCCAGATGCCTGAATTATAATCTCAACTTCACCACTCACTGGCTATATTAGCTGGGGCAAGTTGCTTAACCTCTTTGTGTTTACATTTTCTCATCTGTGAGATAAGATGTTATGAGTCTTAAATTAGCTAAGACATCTAGAAATCAGAACAGTGCTTGTGTAAAGTAAATGCTGGATAAATATTGATGACTTTGCTACAATCAGAAGAGACGACACCCCTAAGAGCTGAACACTGTTCGTGCCACAGAGCCTTGCATGCTTGGTTTCAGGAGCCAGGAGACAGCCTGGAGCCTCCTGGCCTACAAATCTGCGGATGCTAAGCCCCACGTAAACCTGTGGAACTCGTATTTTCTTTCCTCCCATGTGAACATCTCTGGTAATGAAAAATCCCCAGCCCCACTATTTGTCTGGGAAATTCTTACCCATTTAAGAGCATAAGGCAGTGGTTCTCAACCTTGGCTATGTACTAGAATGACCTGTGGGGTAAGTGAGGAAGGAGAGGGCTAAAAATACTGATACATAGGCCCCAGCCCCAGCCCCAGAGATTCTGCTATTCTGGATATTCTGGGATTTGACCTGGGCATTTGGAATTTGGAATGCTTTCCAGGGGATTCCAACATGCAGCCAAGGTTGAAATGACTGACACAGAGTGAAGTTACAATTCAGTGGTAGAGTTTCCCAGGGTGAGAAGGGGATGTATGATCATTCCCACTGCCAGTCTTCCAGGATACAGATGGATCCTCAGCTAGGACATCTCTGCAACTTGGAGGCTAGTCTTAAACCTCTTGGGTGGAAACTGTTATCTCTTTCTGGGCTTTATGGTCTTGGATCTGCCTGTAGATGTCTGAACATGTTTGAGGTGGCAAGTTCAAAGGTAGAATCTGCCACAGGAAATCAGGCTGACAGCCAGGCATGGTGACAGTGGCATGGAGACCCCAAAAGGAAGGTAGTTAAGTCAACTATCTATTACGTGTGTATCTATTTCTTCTTGAGAAAACGTATTTGAATATATAAACCTTAGGGAAATAAACATGCTGTGTCCTACTTGAGATTGAACATGAAAGGCCAGTTTAGGGTTTGCAAGAGGATCTTTATTTCAATGTCCTAGAAGGGAAAATGAGTCCCAAGAATAGTAAGCCATAGAGGTGAGGGTCAGCACCCCCTCCCCCACATATATTCTCCTTCCATTGATAATCTCAGACAATTGGCAGGGATGGTGGGTGAGGCTTCAAAAGGAATAGTAGCTTTTCTAACAGCATCTTGAAATACACAGTCTACTGGGGGTCCTATGGTATAGTCTGAGGCCTCATTCTAGGAAAGCTGGGCCTGTGCATTTCAGGGTCAACTGCTGGAAGAACAACTGGTCAAGGCCTAATTTGTGGGTAGAGATTGAGGCCCAGGATATGGACAGCAGTAGTTGGGTTGGGCAAATTACTGGGGTATAGTGGAAGAGGCTGGTGACCTTTCAGGGTGAATAGCTTCCTCCAACTCATCCTGATCCTTCCCCTGAGCTTGGTGATGGTACAGAGTCAGGAGCCCTGGGAGTCCGAAACCAACACCTCTGCCAAGTCCAGAAGTAGATCCAGACATGAAAACTGCCAGGGAATAACATCTCTAAATGTCCATAAATAAGCCAAAATTAGCTGTGGTAGAAAGTGTAGATTGCTTGCCCAGCATCAATTCTCCTTGTTCTTCCTAAAATAATCCATACCCTTCCCATCACATGTGTGATGGGAACTCAAGAGAAGCTGACCTCATCCCAGCCCCACTGGATGTGTATCCTGATTAGTGAGGATCTCATCTCTCTTGCCAGTTCTAGGATGAGATAGGCTAAAGCCAATCTGCTCATGAAATTAATTTGGCTGAATTAAGAAAGTTGCACATGCAATCTAAGGTGTTCCAATATGATTGAAGGGAAGTATTTAAGGTCCATGATGATAGAAAAGTTTGTCTTTTTTCTTCTGTTAGACACAAGCAAGAATCTTTGTTGCTGTTGAGAACTGTCTTATTATCATTAGAAAAGCTAGCTTGTAGACTGGGCAAGGTGGCTCACACCTGTAATCCCAGCACTCTGGGAGGCCAAGGTGGGAGGATTGTTTGAAGCCATGAGTTCAAGACCAGTCTGGGCAACACAGTGAGTCTTCCATCTCTACAGAAAATATTTTTTTAAAAAATAGCCAGGTATGGTGGTGTATGTTTACCGTCCCAGCTACTTGGGAGGCTAAGGTGGGAGGGTTGCTTGAGCCCAGGAGTTCAAGACTGCAGTGAACCATGATCATGCCGCTCCACTGTGGTCTGGGTGACAGAGTGAAACCCTGTCTGTCCCCCCACCACCACCAACAACAAAAAAGCTTGTGGATAGAACCCACCCATGGAAGAGCAGAGCTAGGACCCTGATCAAAACCATGCCTGTAACTGAAACTACTACTAGACTTCTTATTATGTGAGATTATAAAATTGTAGATTATTTTAAGAAACTGTTTATGCCAATTTGAGTCAGGTTTTTTTTTCTTTTTAATCTGCAAGAATGCTCACAACTGATACAATAGACACCTGGGTAAGAAGTCAGATGGGTCTGCTATTGCCTAGACCACACCACTCCCCAATTGCCTGTATATTCTAACTACATTGAACAGAGTACTTTCCACTTTGTGTGTGACTAAACACTATTTGTATTCATTAACTATTGTTCCCTATTAAATTATCTCAAAACTTAGCAGCTTGAAACTATAAGCATTTGTTGGTTCATAGTTTCTGTGAGTCAGGAATTCATGAGTGTGGCTTGGTTGGGCAGTTCTTCATCAGAGTCTCTCCATAAGGTCGCAGCCATGACATGAACTAGAGCAGCGTCCATCTGAAGGCTTCACTGGGGCTGGAGGATCCAGTTCAAAGATGACTCATTCACATGGCTGTTGACAGGAGACCTCAGTTCCTCATAGTCTGCACAGGGCTGCTTCAGTGTCTGTAACAGGCAGCTGGCTTTCTCTAGAGCAAGTGATGAGAGAAGTGAGAAGCTGTAGTACTTAACCTAGTCTTGGAAATCATACACCATTACTTCTGCTGCATTTGGTTAGTTAGAATTAAGTTACTACATTGAATGCAGGAAAGAAGAGAGGAATTCATCTACCTTTTGAGGGGAGGATTGTCAAAGGATGAGTGGGCATGTTTTAAAACCACTGCATGCTTCATCCTTCAGGTTTCAGCTGAAAGGACCTCTCTTCCAGAAATCTATCTCTGACCCAGAAGCATCAAGGGATCTAGGGCTGTCCTCTGGCCTTCCACAGAACCCTGTGCCCACCTCTATCACCACGCTTTGCTCTCTGCCTAATTGCCAGTTTCTAATCCACCTTCTCCTGAGCCTACACACATGGAAAACTGGAAACTCCTAAAAGGCAGAGACTGAGAATTATTCACTGTCATATTCCCAGTGCCTAGCAAAATGCTCATGCCTGAGAAGAGTCTCAATAAATTTCTACTTTAAAAAGGTACCCAGCTCTGGTTCTTACTAGCTTAGTGTTCCTTGGTGAGTCAATCCCTGTCTGTTGGGCTTCATATTTCCCACGTACAGTTGATGCTTGAAAAATATAGGGGTTAGGGGTGCAGTCAAAAACCTATGTATTACTTCTGACTCCTCCAAATCTTAACTACTAACAGCCTACTGCTGACCAGAAGCATTACCTGTCACATAAACCATCAATTAATACATTTTTATATGTGATATGTATTATATACTGCATTCTTATGGTAAAGCAAGCTGGAGAAAAGAAATATTACTAAGAAAATTCTAATGAAAATAAAATATTGATTAAGTGGACATGGATCATTATAAGATCTTCATCGTCATCATCTTCACATTGAGTAGGCTGAGGAGGAGGAGGAAGAGAAGAGGAAGTAGACCCCTGCTGTCTTCAGGGTGGCAGAGGCAGAAGAAAATTAACATATAAGTGGACCCACACAGTTGAAACCCATGTTGTTCAAGGGTCAACTGTATATCATAAAGGTGATGAATTATATCATCATTTCCCAGTGGCTCTGCAGTGGGATCTGCCAATGATAATAAATGTAAGACAAAAAAGTAATTCCATGGTTGTATCAGTTATCTATTGCTGAGTAATAAATCCTGATGAAAAGCAGGTCTTAAAATAACAATGATTCGGTTTTCTTACATTCTGTGGATTGGCTGGGTTCAGCTGGGTGGTTTTTCTGCCTCATGAGAGACTCTAGTTGTATATGTATCTACATTAACCTGGGAATGTGGCTGGGCCTGGAACATCCAAGGCGACCTCTTATCTTTCAAAGCCTCCCTTCATTTGACTCATCATCATTTAGGAATCTAGCCCAAACTTCTTCACAACATAGCAGGCAGCTTCTAAAGGAGCAGAAGCAGAAGATGTCAGGCCTCCAAGGGCACAGCCTAGAACAAACACAGTGTCACTTCTGTCCGATGGTTGGTCTAGATTTAAGTGTAGAGGAAAGAGAATCTAACTCATGATGGGAGGAGTGGCCTAAGTATAGAAGAATAAGAGGGATCATTGATGGCCAATAATCAACAAATCTACAACAGTGGTCAAAGATATTTAGAAAATAAGAGATTAAACAAAGAAAAGAGGTTGATTACTTTGTTTTACTTGAAGGAATTTTCAGAGGTTTTAAATGGTTAAGATTTTTGGAAATTTCCGAAAAGACAATATTGTATACAAAGTTTTCCAAATTTATCAGACCATAGACCTCTTTTTTCTTTTTCTGTTTTTTGTCTTTTCATCTTGAAAAACTGATATTACTCAAACCTGAAAATATTTAATGACTCTTCCAGACTTAAAAACCTTTTGATTTCCAGACAGAGTAGGGTTTTTTCAATTTGAATGAGGGGGGAAAATGGCCAGGTCAGAAAGCCCCTGGCTTCAAGTTTCTTTTGTGCTGTAAACTATGGAAAGAGTGTGTCCTCCTTTCTTCCTGGTTCCTTAACTGGCTTCTTTTTGGCTAACTGAACTCTCTCATCCCTCATTCTCTCCTGCTGTGAGTGGTTCTTGCCTTTGCTAAGGGTTTGAGTATGCATTCAAAGTGAAAGGAGTGAGTCTTTAATTTCAATGGTAAGAAAGTCACTGTGAAACGTTGCAGACTGTAGAAAATAGACCTGTTCCTAATACCTCCTTGGTAAGCTAATACCTCCTGGAAAGCTAAATTGTCTTTGTTTGCTTGTCAGTTGGAGCTAGGCTCACCCATCAGGGTGGTTCCATTCCTGGTACATATTCCTCCCCATTCCCAGCTCATGGTCTGCATGGGTGGGGACATCATCATCTGAGCAGAGCTCCCTACCTGCTGAGAAGACCTGACAGGGACAGAAGGCTGAAGTTGGGTCCTGCTGTCCTCCCATACTCCGGAGGCCACCTGGTGCTTAATGACCTCCCAGGAATAGAATAGAAGACAAGTCATTTTGTTTTGTTTCTCTTTAACAAATATAGGTTGCTTTTTAATTTTTTTCCATGGATAGGGAGGTAGAGGGAATGAGTGGGCAGGAATAGAGACAAAAGTTATCTACGGGTTTTCCTTATCTGTGTTCTCTGGGTTCTCTACGACCATTCTAGTTTTATTGTAGAATCTTTGGAAAACACAGAGAAATAGAATGAAAATAAAACTTGCTCATAATTCCATCAGCCAAAATTAATATTGTTAATACTTCAGTATATTTCCTTTCAGAACTTTATTGTTTGCACATACACGATGTTGCATACAATAGTCTGCCCTTATCCACATTTCAGTTACAATGTATAGCACAATATTTTGAGAAATAAAGACAGAAAATACATTTTTGTAACTTTTATTGCAATATGTTGCCATAATTATTCTATTTTATTATTGGTTATTATTGTTAATCTCTTACTATACCTAGTTTATAAATTAAGCTTTATCACAGATATGTATGTATAGGAAAAACATAGTATAGATAGGGTTTATTGCCATCCAGGGGTTCTGGCATCTACTGGGGCCCTTAAAAAATATCCCCTGAAAGGTCCGGTGTGGTGGCTCACGCCTGTAATCCCAGCACTTTGGGAGGCCGAGGCGGGCGGATCATGAGATCAGGAGATCGAGACCATCCTGGCTAACACGGTGAAACCCCATCTCTACCAAAAAAAATACAAAAAATTAGCCAGGCAAGGTGATGGGCACCTGTAGTCCCAGCTATTCAGGAGGCTGAGGCAGAAGAATGGTATGATCCCAGGCCGGAGCCTGCAGTGAGCCGAGATAGCGCCACGGCACTCCAGCCTGGGTGACAGAGTGAGATTCCGTCTCAAAAAAAGAGAAAATATCCCCTGAATATAAGAGGAAACCACTATATATATATATATATATATATATATATACACACACACACACACACACACACACACACACACACACACACATATACACACACACACACATATTTTTAATAAAATTGAGAACATGCTGCATATGTAATTTTGTGTCCTATTTTCATGAAGAGAACTTGGTTATTTTGGCTGTATCATATTCCATTTGTTGTTGTACCTTTCCCTCTGTTACTTGTATATGTCTGTCACTTTGCATGTCTGCCATCAATATTTGTTCAGAAGCCTTTCTATCTGTGATTATTTCATGAAGCAGTATTCCTAAACAATGGAATTAACCTGAGGATATAAAAGGTTTTGAGGCTTAGGATGCACATGAAGAAATTACACTTGAGAAAAGTACAACATTCTATTTCAATTAGCAATATGTGATAGTGCCCTTTCAATCACTGCATTACTGATATGACAGATTATTTTATTCTCTGCAGTATGAAAAAGAAAATTGGCATTTGGCTTCTGTGCTAATTTCCATCTCATTGACTAGTAGCAAGAACGACATTTTTATATGTGTATCTGGTCCCTTTAATTTATTTCACCAATTATGTAAGCATTTTATTTGTTTTTGAGACAGGGTCTTGCTGTGTCACCCAGGCTGGAGTGCAGTGGTGTGATTGTAGCTCACTGTAGACTCAAAACTGCTGAGCTTAAGCAATCCTCCTGTCCCGCCTTCTGAGTAGCTAGGACTACAAGGTGCATGTTGCCATGGCCAGCTAATTAAAAAAAAAAAAAAAATCTGTGTACAGACAAGGTCTCTCTATACTGCTCAGGCTGGTTTTGAACTCCTGGCCTTAATCGATTCACTCACCTCGGCCTCCCAATCACTCCTGGGATTACAGGCATGAGTGACTGCACCCAACCTGGCTTGTTAAAATTGTTGTTTTTGTTTGTTTTCCGGAGACATGGTCTCACTCTGTCACCCAGGCTGGAATGCAGTGGCGCTATCATAGCTCACTCAGCCTCACATTCCTAAGCTTAATCAATCCTTCCACCTCAGTTTCCCAAGTAACTGGGACTACAGGAGTGCACCACCATGGCCAGCTAACTTTTTTTAAAAAGTTTGTTGTAGAGACAGGGTCTTGCTATATTGCCCAGGCTGGTCTCAAGCAATTCTCCCACCTCAGGTTCCCAAAACTCTGGAATTACAGGAGGAGGTGGGTGCCCAGCCTCATAGCAGTCATGTTTTTTGCCTAAGAATTTATTGTATTTGTAACATTTTACTTACTAATTTTAAAGGCTTTTCTTATATATAAAATATTCATGCTTCAGTAATCTTGAAACTATTTTTCTCAAGTTGTCATTTGTCTTCCAAATCTTTCATGTAATCAAATTCTTTTTCTTTTTGCTTTTTTTTTTTATTTTTTTACTTTAAGAAAAGTTTTTCTGATTCCCATGTCAATTAAATGTCTGTCTATATTTTTTCTCATTTCATAGTCTTCTATATCTATGTTTCTACATTTATCCTACATAAAAGGAGATTTATTTTAAAACTAGGAGCTACTTTGAAAGTAATGAACATCTTTATCATGTATAATCGTTTTATCGAAAACCATAGGGTTTATTCAGAATTTTTGCATCTCCCCATGAAATTAGGCAGTTTTCTTCCCACAGGTCCCAGGCATTTCTTGTTATTGTTGGGCGTAGGACCCTGTTCCTTCTGCTGCTGACAGTTTTTTATTTTAATCCCTTTATACCTTTTTAACAAGATATGGCTAGCATTTGGGAAGTCTACTAATCGTTGCCAATTTGTTTCATATAAGGCAACTTTGCTGAACTTTCTTTTTCTTTCTTTTCTTTTTTTTTTTTTTTTTTTTTTTTTTTTTTTTTTGAGATGGAGTCTCACTCTGTAGTTCAGGCTGGAGTGCGGTGGCGCGATCTCTGCTCACTGCAAACTCCGCCTCCCGGGTTCACTCCATTCTCCTGCCTGAGCCTCCTAAGTAGCTGGGACTACAGGCGCCCGCCACCACGCCAGGCTAATTTTTTTGTATTTTTAGTAGAGATGGGGTTTCACCGTGTTAGCCAGGATGGTCTCGATACCCTGACCTCGTGATCCACCCGCCTCGACCTACCAAAGTGCTGGGATTACAGGTGTGAGCCACCGTGCCCGGCCTGAACTTTCTTATTAATCTAAAAGATTGTCCATGCATTATCTAGGGTTTTCTAGCCATGTAATCACACCTTGTGCAAATGGTGGTAAGTATGCCTCCTCCTATCAGATCGTCATTCCACTACTTTGTTTTGTTTGTTCTATTGTTCTTACAGTGTGAGTGGGCATTCTTGTTTTATTTCTGATATTTAATGGAAATGTTTTTTGTAGTTTATTATTAACTGATATAAAATGTTGGTATGAGCGTAGTATTCCTAAAATATTAAAAAGTATCCTATGATTCATGGCTTCCTAAATATTTTTAAAGCAGAAGTCGGTGTTTAATTTTGTCTACAGACCTCTTAACATCTAGTGAGATTAGCACAAGTAATACTATGCTGTCGTGTTTCCTTGATTATAAAATACACTGTAATTTCAGAGATGTTGAAACATGAAAAAGAAAGGTACATTTTAGAATGGAGATAGATGTCCTCAAGTAGTAGAATGGGCTCTACTACTTCAAGGAGAAATGTGCTTTTTATTTTATTATGTTGTTGAATTTGGTTTGTTCAACTTTAATGTGGCATTTTAAAATATAATCACTTATGATAACTCTGTTCTGTTCCATTGGTCTATACCTCTGTTTTGGTACCAGTACCATGCTGTTTTGGTTACTGTAGCCTCGTAGTATAGTTTGAAGTCAGGTAGCGTGATGCCTCCAGCTTTGTTCTTTTGACTTAGGATTGTCTTGGAGATGCGGGCTCTTTTTTGGTTCCATATGAACTTTAAAGCAGTTTTTTCCAATTCTGTGAAGAAACTCGTTGGTAGCTTGATGGGGATGGCATTGAATCCATAAATAACCTTGGGCAGTATGGCCATTTTCACGATATTGATTCTTCCTATCCATGAGCATGGTATGTTCTTCCATTTGTTTGTGTCCTCTTTTATTTCACTGAGCAGTGGTTTGTAGTTCTCCTTGAAGAGGTCCTTTACATCCCTTGTAAGTTGGATTCCTAGGTATTTTATTCTCTTTGAAGCAATTGTGAATGGAAGTTCATTCATGATTTGGCTCTCTGTCTGTTACTGGTGTATAAGAATGCTTGTGATTTTTGCACATTAATTTTGTATCCTGAGACTTTGCTGAAGTTGCTTATCCTCAGAAATAATACCACACATCTACAGCCATCTGATCTTTGACAAACCTCACAAAAACAAGAAATGGGGAAAGGATTCCCTATTTAATAAATGGTGCTGGGAAAATTGGCTAGCCATAAGTAGAAAGCTGAAACTGGATCCTTTCCTTACTCCTTATACGAAAATTAATTCAAGATGGATTAGAGACTTAAATGTTAGACCTAATACCATAAAAACCCTAGAGGAAAACCTAGGTAGTACCATTCAGGACATAGGCATGGGCAAAGACTTCATGTCTAAAACACCAAAAGCAACGGCAGCAAAAGCCAAAATTGACAAATGGGATCTCATTAAACTAAAGAGCTTCTGCACAGCAAAAGAAACTACCATCAGAGTGAACAGGCAACCTACAGAATGGGAGAAAATTTTTGCAATCTACTCATCTGACAAAGGGCTAATATCCAGAACCTACAAAGAACTCAAACAAATTTACAAGAAGAAAACAAACAGCCCCATCAAAAAGTGGGCAAAGGATATGAACAGACATTTCTCAAAAGAAGACATTCATACAGCCAACAGACACATGAAAAAATGCTCATCATCACTGGCCATCAGAGAAATGCAAATCAAAACCACAATGAGAGGCGGAGCTTGCAGTGAGCCGAGATGGTGCCACTGCACTCCAGCCTGGGCGACAGAATGAAGACTCTGCCTCAAAAAAAAAAAAAAAAAAAAAAAAAAACCACAATGAGATACCATTTCACACCAGTTAGAAGGGCGATCATTAAAAAGTCAGGAAACAACAGGTGCTGGAGAGGATGTGGAGAAATAGGAACACTTTTACACTGTTGGTGGGATTGTAAACTAGTTCAACCATTATGGAAAACAGTATGGCGATTCCTCAAGGATTTAGAACTAGATGTACCATATGACCCAGCCATCCCATTACTGGGTATATACCCAAAGGATTATAAATCATGCTGCTATCAAGACACATGCACACGTATGTTTATTGTGGCACTCTTCACAATAGCAAAGACTTGGAATCAACCCAAATGTCCATCAGTGACAGACTGGATTAAGAAAATGTGGCACATATACACCATGGAATACTATGCAGCCATAAAAAAGGATGAGTTTGTGTCCTTTGTAGGGACATGGATGCAGCTGGAAACCATCATTCTTAGCAAACTATCACGAGAACAGAAAACCAAACACCGCATGTTCTCACTCATAGGTGGGAACTGAACAATGAGATCACTTGGACTCGGGAAGGGGAACATCACACACCGGGGCCTATCATGGGGAGGGGGGAGGGGGGGGGGAGGAGGAGGGGGGGGAGGGGGGAGGGATTACATTGGGAGTTATACCTGATGTAAATGACGAGTTGATGGGTGCTGACGAGTTGATGGGTGCAGCACACCAACATGGCACAAGTATACATATGTAACAAACCTGCACGTTATGCACATGTACCCTAGAACTTAAAGTATAATAAAAAAAAAAGAAAAAAAAAAAAGAAAAAGCTAAAAAAAAATCACTTATGATATTATTTTGTGGTTCTTTTATGTATTATATTTACAAAGTTTTTTATATATTCACTAGTTTCATAAAATGAATTACTTAGCTCTCCCATATTTTTTTTTTCCTCAGGAATTGTTTATATAGCATAAGAATTATGGTCCTTCAAAGACTGAAGTATCAAATTGGTAAAAGTTTCTTGTCCCATTGTTTAAGAAATAGTATTTTAATAAATTATTTTCATGTTTATTGAGCTCTTTTGATTTTCCCTTTCTTTAAAGTTGGCCTTTTATCTTTTTCTGAAAAAAGTATCACTTTCTTTGAGATTTTGTTGACAAAGAAATATAAACATATTTGCTTAATCTTTTTAAAAAGTATGTATCATTTGATTTATCACCTTTCTTTTCCTTTATTTTATTTGTGTTATTTATATTTATGAGAAACTTGTCTTGTTTGTAAAGCACAAGCTATTATATTTACTTTCTGTGTTTTTTATTCATTCTTAATCCTATAATCTTTCTTTCCTGTGCTGTTTTACTTGTTAGATCTTAATAACTTTTGACATTGACTACTGATTGATTTAGCTTTGTTTTATTATGTAATTATGCTATTATTATGTTATTTAAGGCCATGAATGACAGTCATGTCATTCATAATCTGGTACATACTTTACACTTTCATTGTAGATTTCACCTTTCATCATTATAAAGAAAACTGGTCATGTTATATTCGTTTTGAAATGCAATATTCTCATATTTATTATTTTCTAAAAAGATTGTTCATGCTTTGATTTCCTTTTTGAATAAATAATTATTTAGGTGTGTGGGGTTTTTTTAGCTGCCAACTTAGGGTTTTAGTTGCATATTTCTTTCTCTGTGTGTTCCCTATTCCTCCTACCTTTTTAGTTTTTCTACGTTGTCGCTGCAAAATTTTTGCCTTTGAGAAGGTTTTAATTTATTTTTGTTTTGAAGGGCCTATTGTATGATCAATTTGATGTGTTTTATGCACGTTTAAAAAGAAGATGCAATCTACTAGTAAGGTATAAAAGCATTTATTATACAAATTAATGTGGTCTTTTAAATTGTAAAGACTCTCAATATATTTATTTGTACTGCAGAGTAACTCCTAAATACTAGAAGCAGCGTTTCTCACAGTTAGAAACTTGTGTTCCTCTACTATATCTCCCATTTTTGCTTTTTATAGTTCATGACAGTCATGTGGTATATACTGGTATATATTACTTTTATATTTTCATTGTAAATTTCACCTTCTAGCATTATAAAAGGACTCTTTATATCCCATGTAACACAATTTGCCCTGCAGTCTACTTTGTGTAAAATTTATATTGCCACCCTGATTTCCTTTGGTTTACATTTCCCTGGTAAATCTTTTCCCTTTTTTAATTTTATTTGTGATATTTTATTTTTAATAGAAGGTAGGTCATTTATTTTTATAGTCAAAATGATTTGCTTTGTCATCTGCCATTACAGACATTTCAGCTTCTGCTTATGCATTCCCTTTACTCTTTCCCCTTTTTTGTTATTAGGATTATACTTTTTTAACTTTTTTTAAAAAACTTTTTGTTATTAGGATTATATAATATGTAATTAGTATATTATAAATGATATACATGCTATTTTTATTTATATCAATGGTTACCTTCAACTGTTTTTCAGATGATTTTTTCACTGTATGTGTTTCTAATTTTAGATGGTCCCTGACTTACAAAGCTTCAACTTACAGTTTTTCAATTTTACAATGGTGTGAAAGCTATATCACTTTAGCTTGGTTTTAAATAACGCAATAATACCATAACTACATAATAAAAACTAAAATAAACCAATTAGTAGTTGATGTTGAAAGTTATTAAAATATAGCATTCGGGACGCTCCTTTTTTATGATGAGGTTAGGTCAGTATAAACCCATTGCAAGTTAAAAATATCATAAGTCAAACTTACACTTTAGTGTTTTCAATAAAAACAGTCAAGCATCTGTATTAATATTTTTACTCCTTTGAGTCCTTGATTTAGAAAAAAAGAAATATGTATTTACTGCTTTGAATCTGTGCCCCAGTTCCGCTTTCCACTCTTTTATGTAATCTGGAGTTTAGACACAATCATTCTTGACATTTTCTTTCAGTTTAGCAAGGAGATTTATAAAAGCTACTTAAACCTGATTGCATTAATTCATTTATTTATTCAATAAATATACACTGAAAGTATACTATAGACCAGGTACTAGGGATAAAACAGTTAAGAAGACTGACAAAATCCTGACTTCATGGAGTTTAAATTCTCGTGGAGAAGATGGACAACATATTTGTAATAAGCATTAAATTAACAAAATAATCCACCTAATGATTACTGCAGTGAAGGAACAACCACCACCACCACAACAACAAAAAATCCCAGAATAATGGAATAAAAGAACTAGAGTGTCATTACCTTGGATAATTGGGAAAACCTCTTTGAGAAGATAGTATCTGAGTAGTCAGTTGAATTCTCAAAAAAGGCCAGTCATATGTAGATCTGGGGAAGAATTTCCAGGACAGAGGAGGAAGTGACAGCCTGGCATAATTTAGAAAAAGAAGAAGAAAGACAATCAGGCCAAAGCACAATGAGACATGAGGATGGTAGCTGGCATCTCTAGTGCAGCTTATTGATGCCAAGTTGAGCAATAAACCTTGATCTCTAAGAAGCAGTATTGTGGGTTTCAATCTGCCTGATGGCTCATTGAGGAACTGGCACAGTAACTGGCCATTATTCCAACCCTCATGGGCTGAGCAGCTTCCTGGTCAGTGTCTATTCAAGAATTTTAAAATACAGAACATGTTTTAAATTTATTTTCTCTTTTCTTATTAGATCATGTCACTGGCTGACTGCAGAGGTCATGGAAAAGAGGCTTCAGTGACCATACATGACAGGAAATATTGTCTTTTCAAAAATGGTTTGGAAAAGTCACTAAACACATGTGCGATTGTACTCCCCAACAAGCAACATCAGCAATCTCTGGAAAGGAGGGTCTTATTTCCAGAGTTACCACATTACAATATTCAAAATGTCCAGTTCTCAGCAAAAAATTCAAAACATGCAAAGAAATAAGAAAAAAAGGAACCAACAGAAGATATCCCAGAGGAAGCCCAGACATTAAATATGCTAGACAAAGACTTTAAATTAATTGTGTTAAATATGCTGAAAGGATTGGGAAAAAAACATGGACAAGAACTAAAAAAAATTAGAAAAACAAGATATGAACAAGTGGGAAATTTCTATTTAAAAAGTCAAATAGAAATTCTTAAGTGTAAAAGTACAGTAGTTGAAATAAAAAACTGTTATAGAGGATCAACAACAGATTTGAGCAAACAGAAGAATCAACAAAATTGAATATAGGGTGGTTAAAACTATCTCATATGTGAAGTAGAAAGAAAAAAGAATGAAGAAAATAAAGCCTATGAGACCCATCAAGTACACTAATATATGAGTTTTGAGACTCCCAGAAGGAGAAGGGATAGAGAAAGAAAATGATAAGATATTTAAAGAAATAATGGCTGAAAACTTTCCAAATTCATGGGAGACATGAATGTACATTTCAGAGAACTTCAACAACTGTAAGTAGAATAAACCCAAAGAGATTGACACCAATACACATTGTAATAAACTGTCAAAAGACAAAGGCAAAGAGAAAATCTTGAAAGGCACGAGAAGAGACTCATATTGTTCAAATAATTCTCAATAAGATTAACTGTGAAATTTATTGTCAGAAATCATGGAGGCTAGAAAGAAATGGGATGATATACTTAAAGTTCTATAAGAAAAAAATACTGTCAACAAAGAATTCTGACAAAATTATCCTTCAAAAATGAAAGAGAGGAGAAATAAGTTGAAGAGATCTATTGTACAACATAGTGATTATTGATAATAACAATGTATTGTATTCTTGAAAATCACTGAAAGTAATTTTAAGTGTTTTCATTACAAAAAAGACAAGTATGTAAACTAATGCATATATTAATTAGTTTTATTTAGGTATTACACAGGTATATACTTTTTGAAACATCATGTATATAAAAATATATATAATTCTTGTCAATTTTAGAAAATTTTTAAAAGGGGACATTAAGACAGATAAACAAAACTAAAGATGTTTATTGCTAGTAGGCCTGTTCTATAAGAAAAGCTAGAAGTAGTCATACAGGTTGAAATGAAAGGACACTGAAGTAACTCAATGTCATAAAGAAATATAGATCTGATAAAGATAAATACATAGATAAATAAAGCTAGTATTATTGTTCTTTTGGGTTGTAATTCCTCTTTTTCTTCCAATAGGGTTTTAAAGACTTCAATACTCCAATAATGGACAGAACATCTAGACGAATGATCAAAAAAGAAATGGAGGACTTAAGACATTATAAACTGACTATGTCTAACACATATACAGAATACTCTCCCAACAACAGCAGAAAACACATTCTTTTGCAGTGCACATGGAACATTCTCCAGGATAAACTATATGTTAGGCCATAAAACAATTCTCAATTGATTTAAAAAGACAATCATAAAAAGCATTTTCTCTGACCACAATAGAATGAAGCCAGAAATCAATAACAGAAGAAAAACTGGAAAATTCCACAAGCATGTGAAAATTAAACTATACTCAAACAACAAATGAGTCAAACAGGAAATACTAGGAAAATTAAAAGATTCTTTGAGATGAATAAAAATGAAAGTGCAACATACGAAAATATATGAGATGCAGCAAAAGCAGTGCTCAGAGGGAAATTTATAGCTGTAAATGCCCACATTAAAAAAGAAAGATTCATATCAGCAACCTAACTTTACACCTGAAATAATCAGAAAAAAGAAGAAAAAGTTAAATCCCAAGCCAGCAGAAGGATGAAAATAATCAATATTAGAGCATATGTAAATGAAATGGAGAAAAGGCAAATAATAGAGAGAATTTTAAAAAATGAAAACAAAAGCTGGTTCTTTGAAAAGATAAAAATTTGGCAAACTTTTAGCTAGATTGACTGAGAAAAAAAAAGAAGACATAAAAAACTAAAATCAAAAATTAGAGTGAGGATATTACTACTAACCTTACAGAAACTAAAAGAATTAGAATATTATAAACAATTAGGGACCAAAAAATTACATAAGCTAGAGGAAATAACAAGTTCCTAGAAACACACAAATTACCAATATAGATGCAACAAGAAATAGAAAATCTCAAAGCACCTATGATAAGCAAAGACGTTGAATGAGTAATCAAAATTAGCATTTAAAAACCTCCCCTAAATGAAAAATCTAGGACTCAAGAAAATATTAGCAAATTAATTGAACAGCTCATTAAAAGGATTATACATATGACCAAATAGGACTTACTCCAGGAATATGAGGTAGGTTCAACATAAGGACAGGTTAATCAAGCCAGGTGTGATGATGTGCTCCTGTAATCCCAGCTACTTAGGAGGCTGAGGCAGGAGGATTGCTTGAGGCTGGCCTCAAGTTTGAGAACAGCCTGGGCAACATAGGAAGACCCTGTCTCGAAAAAACCTTTTTTTAAAATTAGGTATGGTGGCAGTACCTGTAGTCCCAGATACTTAGAAGCCTAAAGTGGAAGGATCACTTGAGTCAGGGAGTTTAAGGCTGCGGTGAGTTATGGTCAGGCCACTACACTCTAGCCTGGGTGAAGAATGAGACCCTATCTCTAAAAAATTAAAAAACATATTTTTAATAAATAAAAAATTAATAAATGTAACACAACATGTTAGACTAAAGGGAAAAAAACATAATCATCTCAGTAGATGCAGAAAAAAACATTTCGCAAAACTGAACACCATTTTGTGATTTTTAAAAATGTTTCCTCAAACTAGCAATGGGAAGGAATTTCTTCCATTTGATAAAGGGCATATATCAAAACCCCACAACAAACATCATGCTTAATAGTGAAAGACTGAAGTGTTTCCCCTAAGATCAGAAATAAGACAAGGATGCTCATTCTCACCACTGCTATTCATCATTTTACTAGAAGCTCTAGCCAGAGCAATTAGGCAGGAAAAAGAAATAAAAGGAGTCCAAATTTGAAAGAAAGAAGCAAAATGATCTCTACCTGTAGATGACATGATTCTACATGTAGAAAATCCAAAAGAAGATATGTACACACAAAATACTAGAGGTAATCAGCAAAATCAGCAAGGCTGCAAAAATCAGTTGTTTTTCTATACATTAGCAATGAATGATCCAAAAAGAAAATTAAGAAAATAATTCCATTTACAATAGCATCCAAAAGAATAATATACCTAGGAATAAATTTAACCAAGAAGGTAAAAGACTTATATATTAAAAACTACAAATTACTTCCGAAAGAAATTTTAAAAGACCTAAATAAATGGAAATGTATGTGAATTTCATGGAAGACTTAATAATGATAAAATAACCATATTTGTAGATTGATGCAACCCCATCAAAGTTCCAAAGGCCATTTTTGCAAAAAATAAAAAAGTTAATTTTCAAATTTATAAGGAATTGCAAGGAATCCCGAATAATCAAAACAATATTGAAAAAGAAAAACAAAGTTGGAGGAATCACACTTCTTGATTTCAAAACTTACTAACAAAATACAGTGACTAAAACCATGTAATATTAGCAAAAGGCTAGACATATAGACCAATGAAATAGAATTAATGTTCAGAAATAAACCAAACAGCTATGACTAGTTGATTTTTTTTTACCAGGGCACCAAGACCATTCATGAATAGAATAATCTCTTCAACTGGTGATGGGGTAACTAGATAATGCCATGCCAAAGAATGCCACTGGACCCCTCCTGCTCCATACACAAAAATTAACTCTAAATAGTCCCCAGACAGCCAACCTGGTTTTCCCCCTTATTTCCCTCATGTATATAGTTCTCAAAATAAATGTAGAATGTGCTAGAAATGGTAATATCCTGAGAGAAGCAGGAACTACCTGAAACAGCCCAGCCTTGCTCATGTCCTTCCTAAGAAAGATAACATCTTGACTTAAGGAACAACTGCCAGAGACAGCCTGGACTTTGTTCCTGACCCTGGAAGCAAGGTTTATTTCAAAGCTTTGACCAGTGAGTCCTGTTGTCCTTGAAGTATATACATATGAGTTAAAACTATGCAATTATTAGAATAAAACATAGAAATAAATCTTTATGACTTCAAATTTGGCAATGGATTCTTAGGGTTTTTATACCAAAAGCACAAGCAATGAAAGAAAAAAGTAGATAAATTAGACATTATAAAAATGAAAAAAATTGTACATCAAAGGACACAATTAACATAGTGAAAGGCAAACTACAGATTAAGAGAAAATATTTGCAAATCACATATCTGATAAGGGGTTAATATCCAAATTACATAAAGAACTCTTACAATGCACCAACAAAAAGATAAACAACCCAACTTAAAATGAACAGAATTTGAATAGACATTGCTCCAAATGGCCAACAAGCACACACAAAGATGTTCAACATTTTCAACATTATTGGTCATTAAGGAAATGCAAATCAAAACCACAATAATTTATCACTTCACTAAGATGGCTATAATCCAAAAAACTGAAAAAAAAAAATAGCATGTGTTGGCAAAGATGTGGAGAAATTTGAACTCTTGTACATTGTTGGCCGAATGTAAAATAATGCAGCCACTATGGAATACAGCTTGGCAGTTCCTCAAAAGTAAACAGATAGTTAACCATAAGCATATGGATCATAGTTATTGTATGCTCCAGCAATTCTACTCCTAGAGTATGTATCCAAGAGAAATAAAAATACCTTCACAGGAAAACTTCTACATAAATGTTTATGGCAGTATTATTCATAAGAGCCAAAAGATGGAAACAACTCCAATATCTATCAATGGATGAATGGATAAACAAATTTTGGTATAAACATATAATGGAATATTATTCAACTATGAAAAGAAAGAAAGTACTGACACATGGTATAACATAGATAAGCCTCAGAAACCTTATGTTAAGTGAAAGAAGCCAGACACAAAAGGCCACATAACGTATCAATACTTTTATATGAAACATTCCAGAATAGACAAATTTATGCAGAGAAAGCAGATTAGTGGTTGCTAGGGGATGCGAGTGGTAGAAGACAGTAAGATGGGGAAGTTATTTTATGGGCAAGGGATTTTCCTCTGGATGATGAAAAAGTTTTGAAACTGGAGATGGTATTGTGAATACACTAAATGCCACTTAATTATACTCTGAAACTGTTAACTGTTATGTGAATTTTACCTCAATTTTTAATAACTACATACAAGTTTGCTATTTTGGAGTTGTGGAGGTCAGAAGTCCAAAATCAGTTTCACTGGGCTAAAGCCAAGTTGTCATCAATATCATTGCTTCAGTCTTCTGCATTGTCAGTTTTGATATTTTCTGTCTTCATTGAGGATTAAATTCTTCAACTGTATGTTTAATTTCTTTTGCATTCTTATTATTACCATTTCAGGCTATTTCCTCCTCATAATTTTTGTTCCTGTTTCACGGAAGCCAAAACTTCATGCATCCTTCAGAGGATTTCCAGAAGTTTCTCAATGTTTTATTCCACATCACTGGTTATACACTCTTTTAATATGTTCCATGTTGGGTTTTTCCTGTTCTCCAGTCTTAAAATTAAAAAAGATGCATCCAGACTTAGTGTTTGCTAGCAGGTGTGGTGTGTGTAATTCCCTTCACCCCACTTGCTGACAACCTTGATTTTGATAAAACCCCTTCCCACGTATATATTAAATAGTAAGAAGGCAGGAAAATATGCACAGCTATCCAGAGCTCCATGGGTATAGCAGATGCTTGCCTAGTACAGCCATACTGCAGAAATGCCGTTTTTCTATTTCCTGGCTCATAAAGACTCTAAAATAATGAAGCATGCCCAAATTAAGTCCAGCATGCAATGCTACTAGTTCTTCCTACCTGCAGAGCTTTAGTCTCTGAAATTACTTCTTCCATGTAATAATATAAACATCCATTATCCATATTTCCTTCCTTCCCTGAAGTTTTATTGGAGTTTTATTCTCTCAGGAGATATGGAAAGGAGAATTATTGGGTAGGAGAGGAGGGAAACCACATTCTGACATCTCAAAGAACAGTCAAACAGGAGAAGAGACAGGGCTGGTGTTTAGGTGGTGGGTTCCAGTTGTGATTGTTCACAGCAGCCTCTACTTTGAGGGCTGGTGACTGTGTGGTTATGGTCATTAAATATGTTGAATATCACCCTGGGTAGAAACATATTCTACAGGAGATCAGGGTTCCTTTGTTTTTATTGGCAAGGTGTATGTTGGCCCCTAACTGCGGTTCTCATTTTAGTTTTATAGGTCTTGTAATATTTTTGGGTACTCTCACAGATTCTGATAGTACATTGGCTATCATCTTTGTGTTGTGGTTCATTCATTCTCCGAATACTAATTAAGAAATTACAATGAGCCAAGCACTGTGCTAGACCCTGAGGCTACAATTCTGAGTCAAAAATGCATGCCTCTATTCCCACAAATTTTCATCTTATGTCTTCATAGTTGGAATCTGGAGAACTTTCCAGAACTGCTATCCAGAAATCATTTTAAACTGGAAAATGATAATGCTCTTCTAATGAGAATCATGAGCAAAGCAGGGTGAAAAAAAAAAAAAAAAAAAAAAAAAAAAAAAACAGAAAAAAGCACTGGGCTGGAAATCAGACAGCTTAAGTTCTCATCCTTGATCTGCCACTAATATCTGGGAACTGTGTGAGTCACTTAACCCCTCACAGTCTCCGTTTCTATGTGTAAAATGACTGGGTTGAACCAGGTTCTCTCTAAGATCCCTTCCAGCCATAAAATTCTATATTCTCAAGATAAATGTTCTTCCCATTAAAGTGTGTGTTTTGAAAGCCATTTTTTATCAATGGATCTCAAACCTTATGTTTACCAATACAGTAGTCTGATTCTCCTGACCCTCTTTATACCATTCCTAATAAGAAATGTACCAGCCATATGTGAAACACATGGGGTCTGTCCAAAGGCCATGAAAGATACATAAATTTCACAAGTGAAAGATGCAAAACACATGTTGACACATCTCAAATCCACATGTACATTTTGGTTACGGTTTAATGGTAGTTAATTTTGAAGGTTCTTCAGAAGTCCATTTAAGATACTTTTACAGAAATGGCTTTTAGATGGGGTCCAAAAGGTCCTTGTGTAAAAACAAGTAACGTTGTCTAAATTTTTGTGAGGTAGCCAAGGAAATGGAAGCCTTCTGAAGTTGGTCATAGAGTTAAGCATTTCACACCTTGCAGCATCTTGATAAAGTCAGGATAAAACAGAAGTCTAAGCGAGTATCAAACTTAGGGGACTGCAGGCTCACCTATGAACCCACAGTGAAAAGACACAGCTGGGCCATCTGCTTTGGCCATCAGCCCTTACTTGGGGCCCTCTTCCAGAGTTTTGCATGTGCTGACCACACAAGTGTAAGTTCATGCCCTTCTTCCTGCCTGCTGCATACTCATTCCTCAGGGCCCTGCTCAAACATCACCTCCTCTGTGAAGCCTTCCCTAACCTCTCTACACAAACAGGCCACTTCTCCATATGTTCCCTCACTGTTTCACTCTTTCTCACTCTACGTTTATTACTGGATCTGTCATACTGAACAGCATGTTTTTTTATATCAAGTAATACTTACTGAGTAATAAATATGCATTTGTGATCTGTGGAATGCCTGGTACCTAGCAATATGCCTGACATGTGGTTAATGAACCTGTGAGCCAATGAATGAATGTCTGTTGATATTCAAAGTCAGATTCAACTGGATATTGATCTTGGAGGAGTAAAAGCCAATATCATGTATCAAAACAGAAACCTCAACTTTGTGAATATTCTACTATGGAAGGACTCAAACTCTATTTGAAAGAAAAGCATAGTCAGTCAAGAAAAATATAGTAAGCACCTGCTATATGATGTCCCATACATCCTGCATCCAGTAGAGTTTATAAGAAAGGGAAAAAATATGGGGTTACCTTCAAGTTGTTCACTGTTAAAGTCAGGAAGAAAGCTGTAGGTTCATCTTACAGACAATAATGTAAGACCTCTCTTAAGCCGGTGGTCACTGACTAATATACAGCTCTAGGGTACCTGAGAGGGGGGAAATCAAGGCCTGACCAATCAGAGCCAGCTATCAGCAAAGACTAGAAGCCAATAAAGTTTCCATAATGCTGATGCTCCCATCTATCTTTGAAATCCGCACTGTCCAATCAGGTGGCCACTAGCCACCAGGGACTATTGCACACTTGAAACATGGCCAGCCTAAACTGGAATGTGCTATAAATGTGAAATACACACCAAATGCCAAAGACCTACTTCAGAATAAAAAGAATGTAATACTACCTCATTTATTTCTTATATTGATTACATATTAAAATGTTAAAATGACAGTATTTCAGGTATATTGGGTAAAATAAAATATTAAAATTAAATTCACTGGTTTTAAAAAGCTTTTTACAATGTAGCTGCCAGAAAAATACAAATTACATGTGGCTTACACTATATTTCCGTTGGCCAGTGCCTTTCTAAACCATACTTTTCCTTAGTACCAGTGACTATCACCTTAACTGCTTAATTACCTGAGGTCTTTGGGTATGGCTACCAGAAAGCTCTTGAAGGACCAACTATCTCAAGGCCCAGAGTATATGCTTGCATAGAAAATTAATATAGATTCATCAAGGCCTCTTGCCTTGTTCAGTAGCCAACTCGATGGACTTCATGTCAACCACCATTGGTGTCTGTGTGGTTACCTTCAGTTCTGCCTGAATTTCCTTTTCATGACTGGGAGAAAATTATAGAGAGGGGTTGATACTTTTCACAAGCCTATACTGATAAGAGCAAGTGGTGTAGGCTGACAGCAATAAAGTCAAATGACTACTAAGGCTAGGCAGGTAACATAAACAAATGAAGTAAGCCAAGTGTATTCTTTTGATAGTCATGCGCTGCCTGGATATGAAATATACAGGAATTCTCTTCACTTCCCCAAAGAAATATGCCCTCTTCCTTTCCTTTTCTCTTTGTTTTGGAAACTTATGACATTCTTGGCCAACCTTTCATTTTTCTGCTTTTGCTATAAAAAGAAATTTCACTCAACTTTTAACTCAATTTAAGAATAAAAACAAAATAGTTCAAACAATGATAAATTGCAACTGACACTTGCCTCAGTGCAGGAGCTCAGTAGGGAATTGTGGGGACTGTGGAGAAGTGGGGAATGCAGGTCCCACCCACAGCAGCAGCCCTGACTCAGCGCCAGCCAGAAGGTGCCAAGTGGTAACATAGGCCCCCAGTGGCTATATCTGATTTTTCAAGAGAAGCCAGAAACCTGGATATTTATGTGAAATCTCCTAATTTTCAAGTGTCGCCAAGTAATTCAAAATGTTTTTAAAACACAGTGTAAGCCAGAATTCTGTGCTCTAAACAAAACATATCTACAGACTAAGTCTGGCTCATGGGTCACCAATTTGCAATCATGTCTAGTTGCAGACTAGACATCATCTACCTAGTAGAGAAAAAAAAGAGGAAAAGAAATTAATATTTTTTTCAATAGTTACTATATTCCTGTAACTTTATCTCTTTTCCCTCATTTAATCATCCCAACAGCCTAAGAAGTAGTATTAGCCTCATTTGCACAACTGAAGAAACAGAAATTGATTTAAGTGATTTCTCAAGATAATGAGAAACTTCCCAACTGAAGGAAGTTGTCTACTTCTTGTTTCCTAAACGTATTTTCATTCCTGTGCTTCCTGCTGTCTCCAGCTTGAGAGACCTTACCCAGCTCCCTGACGTCTAAGACCTTCCCTAATCAGTCCAGCCCTCACCTGCCTGCTCAGATCTCATGGGTGCTCACTCCCTGGATGTATTCTTGCCAATCAGAAATCGAGCATGTCTTTCTCATGTCTTCCGAGGCAGGCAAGAACTATGAGCAATGTTTTTGAACCCTCAGCATGAATCATCAACACCTTCACTTCATACAGGCAGAAAATATGTTTGTTGGTTGCAATATACATCCCTTGGCTTGCCCACTCTCCTCCCACCCCACTCCTTTTTGTGTGAGTTCTCTTCATATCCTTCATCTTCTTTCATTTGAATAGTTCGCATTGATTCTTTATTATAATGCTGATTAAAGAACCCACAGAATATGAGAACAGGTGTTGAGGAAAAACAGCTTAGAGACCAGCCCTTAAAAGCCTTCATTGGCTCCACAGGAACCAGGGGTCCAGAGGGAGTCAGGGTTGGTTCAAGGTTACTGAAGACTGAAGTCACAGTGCTGGAAGGAGAACTCAGTCTTACAGACAGACTGAAAATGAGAAGTGTAATCCCAGCAGGTTTACACTTTCTGGGGCCCTCTTACTCCAACTTCTTGATCTTTCCCAGAATAGCTTTATTCCTTTTCTCTTCAGCACAATGAAATTTTCTTTGGCCAGACCTGGTAGTCCCCATTCAAGCAAAATGGCTTTAAGCTGGAAGAAGCTCCTTCTCTCCTCCTCCAGATTAGGTTGCCAGCTGCCCACACCTACCTGGGGGAACCTCTAGCATCCACTTTTGTATCCCATTAAGGGGAGCAAATATAGTAACAACCAGGATCTTGCACATTCCTGAAGCAACTTATTAGTAACAAAGCATTTTCACATCCCTTATTTTGTTTGACATTTACAGTAGCCTGATAATTCACAAGCAGATGTCATTAAGGCCATTTTACAGATGCGGAAACTGTGGACCATAGAGGTTAAGTGATTTGCCTACATCATAAGCAATACTAACACTTGAGCATAATCTTCTGAACCTTTAAGTGGTTTCCTCTTGGGATTTTTTTTTTTTTTTTTTTTTGTATTTCACAATAATTTTTATTCTTCTGATTTGAAAAGTTTTACCTCTCTATAGTATAAGATTAGGAAAACATAAAAATTTTGAAAGAAGAAAATAAATGATGGTTGTACTCTTAAAACTCAAGATAATTATGATTAACATGCTGATGTATTTTCTTATTTATTGCCTGTGTATATTTTTTTAACACAGAATATTAAAAAGTATTTAATGGTATGAATCAGGAGAATACCATTTATATGTAATTGCATTATTATGTATTTATTTAGAAATGGAGCCTCACTCACTCTATTGCCCCGGCTGGAATGTAGAGGCACAATTATGGCTCACTGCAACTTCCACCTCCCACGCTCAAGCGATTCTCCTGCCTCAGCCTCCTGAGTAACTAGGATTATAGGCGTGTGCCCCATGCCCAGTTAATTTTTGTATTTTTTCGTAGAGACGAGGTTCCATCCTGTTGCCAGGTTGGTCTTGAACTCCTGACCTCAAGTGATCCACACTCCTCGGCCTTTCAAAGTCCTGAGATTACATGCAGAAGCCAACACACACAGCCTTGTTTGTATTATTTTTACACTTAACATTATGTCAAGAGAATTTACTGTAATGAAATACCCATTGAAAAAATAATTCTTAATAATTGCAAACATTCCATCCAACATAAGAGCCATCCCCTATTTTGACATATTTTTCCCATACTTCAATTAAAAATCATATTGTGATAAACATCCTTGTGGCTACATTTTGCTCCAGATTTCTGAATAGAATAAACAGTGAAATTTTTCCTTAGAATGTATAGTGAACCAAGCAATTAATCAACAAGAATTCCAGGACAACAAGCTTGAGCATTTCATAAGCACCAGATGCTGGGTTCATGAGGACCAAAAGCTATGGGCACCATTTTCTGAAGGGCCACCTCTTTTCACTTTTGCAATAAACTATTTCCCAAATTGTATCACTCCCTACTGCCCCTGCCTTAGTTCAAGGGACTTCTACTGTTGTTTCCTAACTGGTCTTCCGTCCCTAGCCTCCTCTGTTCCAAATTTAAAAGTAAGTTCTAGCACATAGCAAGCACTCAATAAATGTCCCTTCCACACACATTTTTGTCTCTCACTCTTTAGACCTGTTGGTGCTCGTAAGTATGTTCCAAATGTTTTCGTTTGTCCAATTAGGCTGGAAGTTCCCTGACACAGAGTTCCCAGTCTGTCTCTCACTCCAGTCCAACACAGCTTCCAGCAAAGACCTCTTCCTTTGGGAAGAGGGATTTTATGGAGTTCTGGATGAACTGATTATATACATTTAGAAAGGAGTCAAGACCTAAACCAATAATCAAGCCAATCTCCAAGGGAAACACTGCTCAGAGAACTTTAGAAATGGCCATGGCTTAAGCCAGAGTTGTCATCAAATTTAGAAAGTATATTAAAAATATAGTTTTAAAACCTCACCCTTTTATTCAGGGCTAAGTATCTGACAACCCTCACCCCATCTTCTGCCCTTTTGCTGATTTTTCAGCTTTGAATGGGACCACCCAAGTTGTAAAGTCTCTAGCAGCAGTCTGATCGGTTCTGGTTTAGGGTGGCTCACAGTAATCAGTCTGAACAGAATCCTCAAACTACTTTCATTTCCATGTCTTCTTAAATGGAAAACAAAACAAAACAAAAAAGTGAAAATCCAATGTCAAAGAATGCTCCCAATGGCAAGGCACAAGACATCTGCTCTGTTCTCCTACCCTATGGGGCAACCCTTAAGCCCTGCTCCCTTCCTGGTATTCTAAGGTATCTTTCTTAGAAGAAAATCTGTCCTTACTCTTATGTGGTTATTCCCTGCATCAGATATTCCATCACCCCAGCAGCAAGAGTTCTGTGACACGATAATCATGATGGTTCATTTATGGTTCACATCTAAGTTCTCATTGGATCCTTACAACAAGGTAACTAGGGCAAGCATTATTATACCTGTAAAGTGCAGACGAAAATACTGAGGTTCAGAATATGTTAGTAGCTTAGCCAAAGCCTTGGAGTTAGGAAGAGGTTGAGTCAGACTCTACCCAGCCAATGGGCACTTTGGTGTAAACATGAGACATCCTGGTTGGCAGGGGGCGCAACCACCTCTTTTTCCTTGCCTCAAGCTTTGCCCCTCTAACTGGTGGAGAATCATATCTCTCACTGGCCCTCATGGAGAAGCCACGTGGACAACCAGGGTAAACCTCTCAAGATCTTTGAAAGCAAAAATATTAGTCATTCCAGGAGTTGGCATTGTAGACCTCACTCCCTTCCAGGCAGCCCCTGCAGAGTTGAGGGGCTCCCTGGACACCTGCTGCACTGCAATCCACATCATCATCTCATCCTGGGACTCTTCTTCAAAATGTCCCAACTGGTGCTCTGTTTCTGATCAAAACTCCCTCCAGTCCTTCTTCCAACCAAGTTATCTTTATTTTATCTCCTCATTCTCCTATTTTAAATCTTCAGCAGAGCTCCATCCCCTGCATGAGGACGTAGACACCTTAGGCTGGCATTATTAAGGCCATCTGCATTGTGCCCCTTCCCTATGGGCCACTCCATCCCCACACTTTCCATACATGGACTGTGATGCTGCTCTTTCTGCACCCTAAACCTTCCTCACATGCTGTTCCTTAAGGCTTCTGAGCCTTTCTCAAGTCCTACTCCCTTCCTGGAATTTCAAACCTCTGCACCTTCAAAACCTGCTTTAAGTTCTACCTCTTCCATTCATATTCTCTAAGTGAACCAGTCTTCCCCAGCTTCCACACACTCTGACATCCTGAAGAACTGATCCACTCACTGTTCCACTCACATCACCTCTGAACTATAAGCTGCCATTTACTGTAATGAGGATCTTGTGTCTGTGTGACTCCCCCAGTTTGCTAACAAATTCCGTGAAGATCAACACTATGCTTTAAAGACCAAGCAGCTTACCACCATGTACAGAACAAATGTTCAAAGGTCCTCACTGGATATATGGATATGTAGGTTGGGGCTAGGACAGCAGGTGTGAAATAGGGAGACTGGAATACAGTCACACAATCTGGTTGATGATAAGGCCTTGGGAAACTCTCTTTCTCCTTCCTGAGCTCATGCTACTCATTTATATAATGAAGAGATTAGACAAGATAATCTCAAATGCTTCTTCAAACTCTATGAATAACTAAATATATGGGATAGATGGGAAATTTTCAATTGTGAGACAAAAATAGTTTTGAAGGCCTTAGCAATTATATTGAAGACCTGCTTTCTCACCAAATGTCGACCATGCCTCCTGCAAGTCCACTGATTTTTTTTTTTATTAAGTCCACCAGGCTCAATGGCCGTAATGAGATCCACACACTTGTCAGGTGCTGAAGTCATTTGGCCTTTGGCCTTCATCTCACCAGCCCCCAGCACATGGGAGTTGGCCACAACTTTCACACACGTGTTCCCTCTTACCTAATCTTTTAAAAGGAAACACAGCGTTATAAAATTTAGAGAGAGGCAGGAAGGGAGAAGAAACGAGGTGGAGAAAACAGAACTTGAGAAACAATTTTCCAACCAAGAAAATAATATCAAATACATGGGTCATTAAACTGAAAAGCCATTCTGAATTTGAAGGACTATTTTCTTGAATGTCTGGGGTGTAGCGGTTATAACACGCACACTCCAGTTCTATCTGAACATAAATATAAGGTTATAAGTGAAGCATATTTGTCAGGCACCAAAACAGTGATAATTAAATTCATGGGGCATGTATGCATTACAGAAAAACCAGAATCCCGGCAGCCTGAGATCTTATAAAGTAGCTGATTGTCATCAACACTATAATTACTCACAAGCCCAAGGAATGTACTCCAGGCCTCCTCAGACTTGTCTAGTATCAGACAAGAGAGCACCATAATTATATTTCATACTTTGGGCCAACCCTAAAAATGTACGTACAGAGGGAAATGTCACAACTCTCTGTGCCCTCTGAGGTAAATTCAGGTACTAAAGATAATTCAGATTAATCTTTATTGATCTAAAACTTTTTAAAAATCAGGAAAATAGTCACAGATGTCAACATGAAGTTTTATTTAACTTAATAAAAAGTTGAGCGAAATTATAAGTGAGAAAAGTATGCTATCATTTAATATGCAAATTATATTAATCAAATTAGATAGGTAGATGGGGAAAGACTCAACTCCCATTATTATAGAATATAGGACAATTTCATCACAAACGTGAAAGTTTTATCAATTGGAGTCTATAAATTTTGCAAAGTATTCTAATTCAACTATTTCTTTTGATTCCAATAATATCTGAGCAGTAAGCAAAGCAAGAGTTAGTCCCTTATTTGACCACCCATAAACCTGAAATCGTAAGAGGTAAAGTGACTTAACCAAGATCACACAATCGCTTCACAATGGGGTTGGTACTAAAGGCTGAGCTTTCTGTGATCAAACATCCATCTCACTCTCCCACTTCACCCTCTGGGGTTGAAACCATGTTGATTGATTTCTTGCTTCTGTAAGCTCTTGGCTAGAAAAAGCTAATACCTTTATATGAGATTTGGATTCAGCACAAATTTTTTAGTGTCGACCTAAGCAGTCTAAAAAAGCACTTTTACCTACTTAATCTGGTTTGAATCTCAAAACTCTAAAAACGTCCCATGAAGATTAATTAAATTTTTGCCAGCATCACATATCTAAAATCTCAAAATGCTATTGCAGTGATCTATAATAATAAAGTACTACAATAATTAAATCTTTAAAATCACTCCAACATGGGATTCCTAAGTCTGAACCACAGTTCTGCCACTCATTAGCCATATAACCTTAGGCAAACGATTTAACTTCTCCAAGCCTCAGTTTTCTAACTCTAAAAATGGGACAATAACTATTCATCCAGCACACAAAAAATTTCTTGTTGCACAGTAAGGGATCGACAATTGTTAGTTTTCTCCCTTCCCTTGCTCCAGTCTTCTTAAAATTTCATTTGTTAAAATAATGATTGGTTTTCTAGGATCATTGTGCTCAAAAACCACTTGACTATTGCATTAATTGATTTTTGATTCAGAATCTTCATGTGATATTGTCCATTCATTCACAAATATTTGTGTGCAGCCACTGTTCTGAGTACTGGTCATATGGTGGTGAACAAAATAAACAAAGCTTTGGTCATCAGAGAGCTTGCATTCAACAAATTGGACAGCTTATTGGCTTTGGTCAGTATTTCCACATGTGGAGGGTAAGCAAGTTCATTGGTAAAAGCCAGAAGACTCATCCTGTGACTTGGCCTTACCAGACGCTCTCTGGTCCACTCACTTTCCCTAAGGCAAAGATCAGATCCCAGGGAGGCATGCTCCCTGATGCACAGAAAGGTAGTAAGCGCCTGCTGTGGACTCCTTTGCGGCCACTATAGCAATCTGACTCTTTGCTCCAGAGGACCTGGTCACTGGGGTCATGTTCTTATCCAGTCCCATGTGGTACCCCCATCGAACATGAGGGAGGACTTGGAAGTGACTTGGTGTCCCAGACGGCTTGCCCCAAAGTTGGGTTTATCCTAAGTGTGGTTCTGAGTCAGCTCTCCTGACTTTTCCTAAGTGACAGATGCATATCCAGCACAGGAGAGGTGGCGACAAATTACATCACCTCAAGGGGCCCTGACCTATGCCAGCATCCTCTCCCTTCCCTCTCTGCCACAGGGCTTACTTCTAAGTGGCCATATGAGCCAAAACAAAACAAAAAGCCAGCCAAGTCTGCCAAAGTCATGTGGCCTCCCATGCCCCCTAGATCTGTCCAGATTCTAGGACCTGGCCTGGAGTCCCTGGGGATGCCCAGTGTCAAGCAGGTTGTAGCAGGGGGACAAGCCACGAAAGCATCTGTGTGGCTGCATAATCAGACCAATTTTTTCATTTTCATTTCCCTTCTCAGTGGCTCCTAACCAAATCATTCTCTAGTTTTGAAAGGGCTCTGCAGGAATGCAGGGAAAACGACGGTGACTCAGAAGATGGTGACCGCGTCATCTGCTTTGCATTGTCAAGTACATTTTTCACATGTTACTGGCTGAAGTTAGCAATAAAGGGCACCAAATGCTAGAAATAGAACAAAAAGAGATAAAGAAAGGGAAAAAAAGAAAAAATTCTTATTTCCTCCAGAGAAATCTGCCTTGATTCAGGACCACTGGTGTTGTAGGAAAAATCATTTTGCTTTTGAACAGCTCTTTCTGACTCACTTGTTGGAAAGAATGTGCTGAACAAATAACCCCCCTTCTCCCCCCAAACAGCTCTGCTGAAATCCAAACGCTCTAAGTTCTCCTTGTTGACTTGTGAAAGAGATCTCTCTATATTCATTTGGGCTCTGTGCACGTCACATGATACCGATACATTCCAAATGCTAAGATACAAGATTACTACTTAACCATAGAACAAACCAACAGGAATTTTAATCAAGACAATATCCAATAATGAATAAAGATGGAATGTTTTGGAAGGATTCCAGAATACACATTTGGGAATTTTTAATCTTGCTCGTCTTTGAATCTAGCAAAAATACTTTAAACTTTTCTGACTATGCCATTTTAGACTGCATCCAGAAACCAGCTACTATCTAAGGTATTAAAGCATTTCATCTGCACAGACATTGAATTTCCAAATCTATTTCAGTAATTGATACCAGATTAACTGAAATATGGATCAACAGACAAGTTTCTTTAAAGACATTCTATAAGCTGAGTTATTTTATGATATGAAAGGTGAAAAGAAATCAAGATAATAGTGATCATTATGTGGCAAGAATATTTCTACATTTTAGGATTTGTTTTATTTTAATGTTTGTATTCAGACCAGGTTTATTTGTAATAGCTTATCACATTGCTCCCTTAAGCCATACTCAGCTATTGGTGACCAAACATTTAGCATGAGTTTGAAGGTCATCTGAATCATCACTAAATGTAAAGGAGGCTTTTTTATAACAATAATTATAATCAGCTGTAACTTACCTGAAATGGGAATTTTCGCATATTTTAACTGGTTTTGAGAGAGTTATGGCTGTAAGAAGGCAGTGGCCTAGTAATGAGTTTACAGGTTTAGGATACTGAGGCTCTTTTTCCTGATGGGTGGGGATTTTCCACACCCACCCCAACAGCTACCACCAAATGGAAACAAGGCAACTCCCCTTCCACAAGGCTGCTCTGAGCACTGGTGTTTAGGTCTTTGAAAGGGACCAAGCTACGGTTGGAAAAAAGATGCTAAAGGTGGAACATAGATTAAACGTGACACGTTACACTATAGGAAAGGTATTTGTAAAGACCATGCAGTAGATCAAAGACTCCAGTGCACTTATTTTTGTCTTCACACACCTACTAAACCTGCATTTCTGCTGATTAGTGAAATTCTAGCTCTCTGACAATCCCAGGACCCTAAATTGATATATCATCCAGCAGCATTAAAATGTTGGTTTTTCATGATTAAAAGTGTGGGTGCACAATTTCACTGCGAGGAATGAGAGTTGTGAGCCATTTAAAGTAAATCAAGACTAAACAAGGAAAATGAGAAAAATGGCCTGTGCAATTGCCCTGTTAGTCATCTCAATATCCCAGCTGAAGGGGAGATTAGAACTAAGGTCTGAGCTGGGGATATTTCCGAGGAGTGGATGCTAGTTTTAGGGCAGATTCTCTGGCATACTCTGATTAAACCACTAATTTGGGTCAGAAGGAGGGAAACAGAGCTAGTAATGCATTTCTGAGTCCATCTCAAGAGAGTAATTGATCAATGTCTGCTTTATTTCTTTTTTACTTTATGTATTTGTTTTCCAAAACAAAGGGAATTATTTTCAAGTCATTTTGAATATTATAGATTTTATCTGGGTATCCTAACCAACAGTTCCAGATAGAATCTAGTATATACAGTGAAAGTTAAAACACTGAATAACTGTAAGCCAGAGAACAAACTCATCCCAGAAAAGATTTTACAGTATTCCCAGAGAATAGGAGAAGCTAATAGAGTTATATATGTTTTAAGAGGTAGATAAAATCACGTGTGCACAATATAAAACAGAAGGTTTTTAATGATTGAAAAAGGAGGGGGAAAAACGCTATTTGGTAGTAGCTTGGTGAACTTTGGCTGAACTTCTCTGTTTGGCAGGCTCTGGTGCGGACAGTCTAGGATGAGGCATTAAGGCTCGCATCTGAGAAGTTGACATCAAGCAGACAGCAAGACATGATATCTTATTTTCCTGAGCCATGCTGACACAAATTGAACTCCCCTTATTATTTTCTTATGCCTGTAAAGTTGCACTTGGAATTTAAGCATTTTGTGTGCAGATGTTGAGGGCCGGGTTGGTTTAATTTAAATAATTTGCAGATTGTTTAGTAGCACTCCAAAGACGGCAGTGTTCTTCATCTGAGTTCAATTTTATGAGCTTTGGTTTCTGATCTGCAAGGTAAAACTGAAGCATTAAAAAAAACCCAGTTCTCTAAAGACTCTGCTGCCGCTGGCTTTGTCAATTGAATAAAATGAAGAGGCAGCAATGTTGTCTCTAATTTGCTCAACTTTTTACTTTTTCCTGGTTCTTTACTTTGGGAAAAACAAAGTGCCTTGGGAAGAATTGGATGGGAGCTGGGAGGATGCACTGAGATTGTAAAGCACCAAAATCAAGAATCAGAAATAATGAGGACTGACTTGTTATAAAATACTTGTTCCCATCTCTCTGACTATAGAATCACTTAGTTTCCAATTTTTTCCGGGCCATGGCAATTATGCATTTGCACTGTTTATGCAGCCCCTTCTCCATCAGACATTTCTTTCACTGATGTTTACTTACCCACTTTTTCTAAAGATTATATGTGACCTCCCTGGAGCCCAGGCATAGATGCATGATTGTATTCCCATTTATATACGAGTCGATTGCCTTCGTTCTCCAGTGTAGGATTTGTTTGCCCAGCTAGGCCCCACATACTAAACAAAATGAGGGAATGCTTCTTGGAAGAAAGTAAGATGTCAGTGTACATTACAACCCCCCTGGGGTAAATGGAAAGCATTCATAAAGAACTAAAGAAATGTGCTTTATAATGAAATGTACCTCACATAATTTATGACCCAATACTTAGAGATGAGTTTTTCTCTTTGGGAATGTATGTCTATATGTGAGAGAGAAGACAGTGTGTGATTATATAAAATTCTTAATAATAATCTGGGGAAAATATGTTCTTTCTAGTTTGGGCAATGACCAAAA
Organism: Macaca thibetana thibetana; assembly: GCF_024542745.1. Classification (NCBI taxonomy): domain Eukaryota; kingdom Metazoa; phylum Chordata; class Mammalia; order Primates; family Cercopithecidae; genus Macaca; species Macaca thibetana. The sequence continues at coordinate 116,099,528 of NC_065589.1, forward strand.
GTGATTTGCAATGACCTCTATGAGTTCCCAAAGAGGATGTGAAGTTCTCCCCACTGCCCACTGCGGTCACAGTGCTGGGTGTGGTCATGGCCTTGACCTTAGACACAGAGAACTTTCTCTCCCGCACAAAGGGGAAGGGAGAGTGGGATATGCAGAAAGGTGAATGGTGTGTTGGTGTGGGGTTGAGGGGGTGTGAGTATATGTGTTAGAGGGGAGACAGCCATTCTTCCCTTCCAGCTACAGTTGTCTCTGAGCTCTGGTACCTAAATCAGCCCTCAGCTGTGATAGACTAAATTGTAAGAGAAAAAGACCCACAACTGGAGTTGAAAGTAGTGAGTTGTCAGCAGAGAGTCTCTATTTTTCCCTTGTGATGTACAAGTAAGAGTGGCTCTGACCAAATTCTGATTTTTTCCCCTAGAAAACACCAATAAAAAATGTTTTTGCATTAACTATCATAATGAAAATTCTCACAGAGGCCTCAATTTGACCTTTTGAATAAGAATTGAGGTAACTTTCCTACAAATGCAGCTGATGTGGCAGGAATTACAGTTTATCATAAGATTTTAGAGTTGGAAGTGATCATAGAAATCCTCTAGGCTGAGCCCCTCATCGTTCAGATAAGAAACTGACTTGTGTGGAGGCAACATGACTCAGCCAAGGTCACGTGGCTTGTTAGTAGAAGAGTAAAGCCCAGAGGCCAGGGCTCCTGATACCCTGCCCAGTCCTCCTTCCTGTCCTGCTTCACCCAAGATGACCATTGCAAAAAAGGAAGGACAGAGGTCTCCATGCTGTACCAGAAAAGAAAGTCCAGAGATTGCTAACCCAGCTTGACAAGTGAATTGATCTGTAAGTCCTCTTTCTTGCCACGTCCAACCGAGAAAAACTCAAACAAAGCCCCACCTGGTCAGAACACCGAGGTGAGGTGAAGGACTCACATACCTGGTGGCATCACTAGGGCAGAGCTCCAGCTCTTCTCTCCCACTAAGTCACCTTAAGTCTTAGCCTGGGTTCTCCAGAAAGATAAGCCTAGGGGAAGGCTTACAGGCTATTGCCTTACCAAGACTGCAACTCAAGGGATCAGGAGTGGAGGGATATGGACATAAATTTGAGAAGGGAGAAACAGTTCATATGTAGGTGTATCACTAAGATGAAGGGACCAATTGATGCTTTGCTCTATCCATGGGACTGCGACCCCTAGAAGTCATGTTAGCTGCTCTCCAGACTATTGTTAATGTGGGAAGCTAGGACAAATGTATCCACTGAACCTCACCTTCCTTAGATGGAAAGGTTGCTTCTGCACTCTGGTTTGTGCATGTGCGGTCATGAGCACAGAGCATTAGCACTGTTGTTGTTCCCAAGAAAATCTCAATAGGGAAGACTGGCACTGTACTCAAGAGGTGAGAACCACCTGTCAGGGACCAGATGCTACTGGGTTGAGCCCTTACAAGCCTGGACCAAGAAGCAGATGAGGCCCAGAGGCTCAGAAGGGATGCACAAGAGGTGTGTGACATACCCTGGGAAGCGAATTCTGCCCTTTAACATGCCCTTTCACTATAAATATAGATGACGACATAGACAAAGATATGGCTGTAGACAGGTGAAAATGGAAATAATTCCCCAGAGAGAAAGTTTATAAAAGAACACAATTCAACCCTCTCTGTGTGTTCATCAGTCCTATATGTTCAGAATGCTGGTTGAATAAAAGAATAAGTGCCAAATTGTTGATTAGATGACTCCATAAGGAAAAGTAAACCGAAGCAAATTAAGTCACAAACACAATATGCTATATAAACGGTTTTGTTGCAAAGGACATCAACGGACACTTTTCAAAAGAAGACATGTGGCCAATAATTATATGAAAAAAAAACTCAACATCACTGATCATTAGAGAATTGCAAATCAAAACCACAATGAGATATCATCTCATAGCAGTCAGAATATCTATTATTAATAAAGTCAAAAAAAAACCTGAATCTGGCAAGGTTGTGGAGAAAAAGGAACACGTATACACTGTTACTGGGAGTGTAAATTAGTTCAACCACCGTGGAAGACAGTGTGGCAATTCCTCAAAGACCTAAAGACAGAAATATCATTCAACTCAGCAATCCCATTACCCAAAGGAATGTAAATCATTCTATTGTAAAGACACATGTACATGTATGTTCACTGCAGCACTATTCACAATAGCAAAGACATGGAATCAACTTAAATGCACATCAATGATAGACTGGATAAAGAAAATGTGGTACATGTACACCATGGAATACTATGCAGCCATAAAAGAAAATCAGATTATGTCCTTTACAGGGACATGGATAGAAGTGGAGGCTATTATTCTTAGCAAACTAATGCAGGAACAGAAAACCAAATACCACATGTTCTCACTTATAAGCAGGAGCTGAATTATGAGAATACATGGACACATATAGGTGAACAACACACACTGAGGCCTATCAGAGGGTGGAGGGTGGAAGAAGGAGAGGATCAGGAAAAATAGCTAATGGGTACTAGGCTTAATACCTGGGAGATTAAACAATCTGTACAACACACTCCCATGGCACAAATTTACCCATGTAACAAACCTGAACATGTACCCCTGAAATTAAAATAAGTTTAAAAAAAGTGATTTTGTTTTGCTCCATCCTTTACTTTTACTTTTTAAAAAATAATAGCTTTGATGGCCAATTTTTAAAAAATCTTTCAATTGCATCCATGATGGCCAGTGTTTTGACATCATATAAATCCCCTCTTCCCTTGTCAAGTGCTAAAGTTCAAAGTGATTGATACAATTGATGTCACCAACATCCCGCAAAGAAAAACAAATAATTAAACAACTTTTACCCCAATACCAGAAACTCCCCCAGCAGAATGTCTCCAGCTTATCCTTCAGCGTTCAAAGTACCTCTACTTTGACCTTAGTAAGAGAAGCTTGCGTTTGATTTGCTTTACTGGTGAGGATTCTGTAAGCAATTATGTATGAGAGAAAACTTCTCCAGCTCAAAAATACTTGAAAACCATAACGCCAGCTGATTGTTATTGTCTCACCCTTTCTAATGACTTAAGATTTCAATAAGATAGTTATGAGGAATGGGAAACCAAGGCAATTACGTGATCTCCAAAGGATGTATCTATGGGAGCATGACTACTTTAGAAACATTTCTATTGGTTCTCGGACGGCAGAGCCATATGGCTAATTGGGACAGATTGCTGACTTCCAGGACTATGATCAAAGGGGATCACTGTGTTCTCCCCAACATCTTTATTGGGTGCTTCAATTACAGACAGAAACCCAGAGTGTGAGAGCTGAGATGGCCTTTTAAAGATGCCATGTGGTTTAACTATGTGGTATGAATTGAATTGTGTCCTCTCCAAAGATATATTGGAGTCCTCACTCCCTTTATCCCAGAATGTGACCTCTGTTACAAACAGGGTCTTTACAGAGGTAATCGAGTTAAAATGAAGCTATTGGGGTAAGCTATAACCCATATGACTAGTGTCCTTACAAAAGAGATTTGGACACAGACATGCATGCTGGGAGAAAGCCATGTGATAATGAAGGCAGCATGGGGAGACATATTTACAAGCCAAGGAACACCAAGCCATCAGAAGTTGGGCAAAAGGCATGGAACAGATTCTTCACCACAGCCCACAGAAGGAACCAGCCCTACTGTCACCCTAATCTCAGACCTGTAGCCTCCAGAACTGTGAAACAATGCATTTCTTTTATTCTAAGCCACTCAGTTTTTGTTACTTTGTTATAGCGACCCTGGGAAGCAAGTATACTACCCATACTTATTGTGCTGTGGAGGTAAATACAAGTAACTGAGGCCCACAGATTAGAAGTGGCAGGCCCAAGGTCACAAACCAAGTTATAACAGAACAATCAGGAGTCCCTCCTCCCAATGAAGCCGGATATCCATGAGGCTGACCCAAGGGAGCCATCACTGTGTTTTCTAATGGCTAATCGGAACAGATTCCAGTCTAAGACACTCATGCTGCAACATGGGTAAACAAAAGCCCACAGGAGAAGATCTTTCCTCCTGTATTCCCTTCAAAGGAAAGAGAATTAACCCCATGTCCTCTCAATAGGGCTATCTGTTGAGACTAATCAATCGATGATGACTAATCAATCGATCAGCAAACACAAAACTACTTTGATGGTTCATGTCCCATTCCATGGCCCACTGAAGGAATGGCTGACTTTTAAAAACGAACAGACTGATCTGTGCTGAAGACAGCTAGAAACACCAAAATGGAGGAGGGGGGAAACAGTGGAGGTATGGATTGAAAGTGGAAGAAAACTAAGATAGCTAGGGGGCATTTCCTGGCATGCTCCACAGTGGGTGGAGGGACTTGACTGTCATAGCCCGGAAACTCAAACTGAGTCCAGCACTATATTTATAAAACGGAAACATCTGGCTGACCCTCAGCAAAGTCCCTTAGTTAACAGATAGTGCCTTACCAAGCCCTTGCTGACCACTCTGTCAGGAGATCCCAAAATGAGTGGGAGTGTCTCCCTATCTGGGGAGGAAAGGAAGGAAAAATTACAATTTGTGTTGTCAAATAACTTCCAACCCAATGGGAAGATTCACTCTCCATCCTCAAGGAAGGCTCCGTTTGATGTAGTGGAGAGAATATGGCTTTTTCAGGCAATCAGACCTTGGTAGGAATTCCAGGCCCAGCATTTAAAAGTCTGGCTTAGCTACCTTCGTGGTAGATGGAGAAGTGCACTACCAAGACCCCACTTCACAGAAGGATTTTGGGGGTCATGCCTTTCAAGGGGCAACCATATCTGGTGACTGGTCTAGGTATGGATACAAGGACCTAGTCATTTCAGCCTGACTTGAGACAATTCTGACGGGCAAGCACTATGCAGTTTGGCCAATGCTTCATTGGACCTACATTGCAATTGTCTCCTCCTTGTTTCTTCTCTCTTCCTTTTTCAGGTGTTGATCTCTAACAAACATCTGCATCCCAAACTCCAACACCTTGCTTTTGGATAACCTATGCCAATCCCACGAAGCACTGCTTGGTCGTGTAAAGACGGAGCAGCAGTGGTTTTTCTGCAGGGATATTAGTGGGGAGAAAATGAGATCACAGATATGGAGCTTCCTACACTGTGGCTGGCACAATGGTATGCTTACGAAAGTTGATGTCCTTTCTTTTCTTTCTTTTGAGACCGGCTCTGGCTCCATCAACCAGGCTAGAGAGCAGTGGTGCCCTCATAGCTCACTGCAACCTCAAACTCCTGAGCTCAAGCGATCCTCTTGCCTCAGCCTCCCAGTAACTGGGACCACAGGTGCATGCAACCATGCTCAGCTAATTTTTAATTTTTTAAAAACCAGACAGAGTCTTACTATGTTGCCCAGGTTGGTCTTAAACTCCTGGGATCAAGCAGTCCTCCCATCTCAGCCTCCCAAAGTGCTATGAATATAGGTGTGAGCTACTGCATCCAGCCTCCTTTCGTTTTCCCCTCTGAAAAGCCCTGATGTTGTTGGGCATAAACATGTTGACCCTTAGGCTTCTCCACCCCACTGGTGTCCCCTGGACAGCAATGAGGCAGGTGGTGACACTGTGGAGTAGGCATGATGCTGCCATCAACTCTGACAGGAGATGAGAAGTGGGTTGTTCAAAGAGAAGAAAGACGAGACAGACCCATGTGTTCACAATGCAGGAACACAAAAGCCTCTGCCACATAGGCTGCAAAGAAACCTGTTGCAAACTCTGTCTTGTGAGTTCAGCACAGTGGCTGCTTATTTTTCAAAATAATTGATGAAATTCAGCACAATTAAAATGCACTCTCTCAAAGGTGTGATCAGAATCTCTCTCCAAATTTGACTTAAAACTCAAAATGCTCTCTGTATCAAATGATTTGCTGGAGGATTTGGGAACCAGCCTGGAGGGCTGCCTTTCCTGGGAATGCCCCTATTAAAACTGGGTCCGAGATGGGGAAAAGGAGTCAACCAACAAGACGAATCCAGGATAGAAATTCCCACCACACAGTACAGTAGTTCTCTGGGTGACATCCAGCCTAGTTTAATAAAGAAACCAGTTTCCATCTGATAGCTATTAAAGCAAGGGAGTTAAAAGAATTAATGGTCGTATTCTACTCCCACATGTCCTCAGAACCAGCACAAGGATGAGAAGTTGAATGAATGTCAGCATCCATGCCTTGGGATCTCAGAGATGGAACCAAAGCTCCACTGGCTGGAGAAGTCACAGCACCGCTCTCTCTTACCCAGTGGATCCTCTGAGAAAGGTTAGTCTCAGACCTCAGCTGAGATGAGGTTGCCAGTAATGCAAGGATGTTAAGTCTGGAGAAAATATGCTCAAGCCCATTTGCAAGGTTTGAGAATTGTGTTTTGAACTGGAACCCAGTCTTAATGAAGTTCCACCAAAGGACAGAGGCCTTAACAGAAGGCCAGATAGAAGAGCAAGTCCTTGAAGTCCTTGGAAAATAAGGTTAAGTGGTTCATTATATTAGGAGGCACTCAATGAAGAAGGATTGCCACAACAGCCAAGTGGAACAGAGAGAAGCTAGGTTAGGTAGCCGGAAGATAAAGAAAGTTGGGAGGGAGTTAACTTTAGTAACAAGAAAAAAGTTTCCAACCAGTAACCCAGAATTGGAAATCTTGCTGGGAAGGGTCAAGGCTCAGTCATCAAATTTGATCTCATCAGGCACAAGGTACAAAGCAGTTTTGGGGGTGGGGTTGGAAAATGAACGGGGAAGAAGAGGTTCAGTAGCAGAGCAAGCCTTCCTTACTGCTGAAGGGGGAAATGCTCCACTGGAGAAAAAAATTCAGCAGGAACTCAGCCATGAGACCCCTGTCAACATAAAGGGGACCATCTGAGACCACAGGACCTGAAACAAGGCCCCTCACAGGCATCCACCATCCTTTAGGGAGAATGGTCTGTAAGGAGAGATGCAAAACATGGGCGACATGGAGTGGGAATGAAGTGAGGCAGAAACAGGTGGGGAAGAGAACAGGCAGGGCTCTATAAATAACCCAGGAAACCACAAAATCAGTATGTAAACAGATGTATGCAGTGGTTTCCTCACATCTCCCAGAAAATGTCAGGGCAGCCGCAGCAACCCCTGGACCCCACACTCTTATCCGAGGTAAAGGGCTAGAAGGTGGCAGAACTGGTTCCTACCCCAGTCCTGACTCCTCTGTGGACTTTCCAGGACAAGGAAAAGGGTCCCAGAACGGAATGGGACCCTACGGCAAAACAGTCTCCCCACACACCAAGAGAGCATTATGATGGAAAACTGTTTTCTTCCTGGGGTCCAACCCTAGTACAGAAAGGTGTGTAGAGAAGTTTCCTCTCCCCACTGGGAGAATGGATAGGGAGGGGAATTTGTCAAAACATCTGGCTCATGAAACCAGAGTTCTAAAGGAAATTCCAGCTGTCAGGGAGCCCCTGAGTGAATGGCAGAAAAGGATCCAAGCATCTTTGTTTTGCTTCCACGGTTTGCCCAGGGCTGCCCAGTGACCTAGGTCCCTAGAAGGATGGGTTTGGCAGGGGGTGTAAATATCCAAGTCAGGGGAAGCAATTAGGCAAATGACAGCTCCAGGTACCGATTCTGATGGAAGGTAACTGCACCGAGAAACCAGCTGAACAAAGATGCTCCCCAGGGGAGCCAGGGAGACTGGGCATCAGGGGGGCAATGCTGGGGTGACCCTGAGCACCCCCCTCATGGAGGCGGGGAGCCATCACTCACTGTCAGGGTGTTTCCAGGGGGCAGAAGCGCAGACCTGCGGGCTGTGCCAGCCCATAATTACCCACTGCCGCTCCTGCACTTTTAAACTCCTGTGGTAGGTGTTCATCAGTAACTCATTTCCAGCGAAAGAACCTGACTTTTCAAAATTAATATGTGCTTGTTAGTGCTTCCCTAAGTCAATGCATCATGTTAATTACACTTGGCAAATGAGAAATCATGTGTTTGGGAGAGCAAGTTGGTGCAGGGAGCTTGTTATGACTGATGAGTATCGAAAATGTTTCAGGGAGGCAGCTGTGGGGCAACTGCAGGACAACAGTGGAGCATCTTCTGGGCCCAAAGTCTGAGGGCTTGGCAGTGAGCACCTCGCTGCCACTCACCTCCCTGGAAAGGCTCTGTGTGCACTCACCCGCTCCAAGGCTCAGGTGGCATCTGTAGCATGGAGACCCCTGTCCTCACCTTCCAGCGTCATCCTGAGATGGCAAGCTAGGCACTCCAAACATGTGAGCATACAAGGTGTCTTCGTTTTGCCCCTGGATCCACAGTACACCATCTTTCCACCCTGTTCTATGCTCCAGAAGCCTGACCTGCAGCAAGGACTTCCCCTGCCCATGACTCTCAGCTGTGTTGGCCAAAGGTAAACAGATGGCCAAGTGTGAGCAGGTGATGGGAGGCAGGGAAGAGAGTAAGGCTGAGATACCCATTTCCCTGAGGTTCCCTCCCTGTGGGGTCCCACAGATTAACTGCACCCAGCAGAGGAGATCACCACTCCTGTTGGACCTTTCCACACAGACCTCTGTTTCTACCTCCTGGTGATGGTGACTTCCCTTCGTGACTTCTCTCTACCCTGCCCACACCGTTGAAATAGTCTCCTCATTCACCCCTCCCTAGATAATCCCACCTTCAGGGTATCACTTCCCACCATGCTGCCAGGACACTGACCAATACTGCAAGTTTTGCCACTCACGGGTTGGCTGGACAGACCTGGGGCAGAAAGGGCTGTCACTGCTACTCACATTGTGGCCTGTGATGCCAGGGTGAGAGGTCTGCCAAGGCCGCCCCCACAGCCTTCTGCAGACAGAACCACCATGAGCAGCCCCCACAAGGCCTGAGAGTGAAAGAGGAAAGACGTAGCACTCATAGGGTAGTCACACTGCTGCATCAGAAGAAGGCGAAGTAAAAGGAGAAAGAAACAAGAGTGAGAAAGGCTGGTGATTGTAGTGGAGGGAAAAACTTAAAAAGTGAAATCTGAAATTTAAAAAGGGGTCTGAGAGAAGGTAGTGTAGAAGACAACTGGTGTGGGTTTGTACAATGCTGGCCCCATCTGTGGCCAGGATGTGCCCTGGCCTGGATTTATACCTGCAGAGAGCTTTCTCCCATGGGACTATTTATTTATTTGAGATGGATTCTTACTCTGTTGCCCCAGCTGGAGTGTAGTGGCACGATCTCAGATCACTGCAATCTCTGCCTCCCGGGTTCAAGTGATTCTCCTGCCTCAGCTTCCCAAGTAGCTAGGATTATAGGCATGTGCCACCAGACACAGCTAATTTTTTTGTATGTTTAGCAGAGACAGGGTTTCACCATGTTGGCCAGGCTGGTCTCAAACTCCTGACCTCAAGTGATCCACCTGCCCCTTCCTCCCAAAGTGCTGGGATTACAGGCGTGAGCCACCATGCCTGGCCAGGGAGTGTTTATTAAAGGCAAACAGCACTTTAAAAGAGTAAATTGGCAACCTTGCTCCTTGGATACTTTAGCATTCCAAGAAAGGGCCCTAGAGACTGGTTTTAGGGGGCAAAGAAGCGATGAGAGGGGGGCCTGGTGAGCAGGGGCCCTTCCCTACCATGGCACCAGCTCTTCTTTCATTAGAGAAAAAGAAATTTTAAAATATCACTGACGTTAAAAATACCATTAAGATCTTGGACTAAGACGTTTATAACAGTCCACACCAGAGTTAAAAGACTGGGTCTCAGGACCTGTGGGTTTTACTAGGTGTGACAGTTTTAAAACATGACTACAAGTTCTTTGGCACTCTCCCATGGAAAGACAGGTCTATGTTGCCCCCTCTTGATCCCCCTGAGCCTGTGATGAGCTTGACCAATGGTATATGGCAGAGGTGTCTCTGTGATTTTCTTTTTTTTTTTTTCTCTTTTTTTTTTTTTTCTGAGGCAGAGTTTCGCTCAGTCACCCACACTGGAGTACAGTGGCATGATCACGGCTCACTGCAAACTCCGCCTCCCGGGTTCAAGTGATTCTCCTGCCTCAGACTCCCAAGTAGCTGGGATTACAGGTGTGTATTACCACGCCCAGCTAATTTTTGTACTTTTAGTAGAGACGGGGTTTCATCATATTGGCCAGGCTGGTCTCGGACTCCTGACCTCAAATGATTTACCTGCTTCGGCCTCTCAAAGTGCTGGGATTACAGGCGTGAGCCACCACACCCAGCCTCTGTGATTTTCAAGAGCGTGTAAGAAAAGGACTTGCAGTGTCCTGGTTAATTACTGGACCCCTCCTTCTTAAAGTCATGAGCCACTGTGTAGAAAGACCAGGGACTTAACAGAGCTGCATGCTAGAGGGACGCTGGAAATCTTCTGATCAACTGTCCCAGGTGAACCAGCCCTCAGCCATCAGGAGCTACTTGGAGTGAGGAGATCATCTCAGACGTGCCTCCTCTACTGCAGTGGCACACCAGCCTTGGCTGCCTGTGGTGTCCTCGACACGGTAACACAGGCCCTACCTCTCCCCTTTCCTCGACCCACAATGCCTTTCCCCACCCTGCACTCACCTGAAAATCTGTCCGGTCTCCACAACTCAACTCCCAAGTCCCATGGCGCCTCCTCCAGGCACCTTCTCGGAACGCCCAGCCTATGTGCTGCTGCTGCTGCTGCTGCTGCAACCTATGCTTGTCCCTGTTGTAATACTTACCACTTGTCCATCTTCTCCGCGAGCCTATGACCACCAAAGCAGACCTATCTTTTTCATCTTTGTCCCTCTCCCATCCAGTACCCAGGGCATGGTCACTCTTATTCTCTATTGGTTGAACAAATGAATGAGTATAGAACTTCAAACTCCAGCCTCCCAACTGTGTGAGCCTTAGGCAAATTTCTTAACATGCCTAATCCCAATCATGCAGAGTTGATGTAATAGAGATAAAGTGAAAGTGATAGCAATCATTATTACTACCTGAGTCCTATTTGCCAAAAATTATGCATGGCAGTGATCATGCAGCTTAGACAAGTGGAAAGCAAAGGCCAGGATGCCCCAGGTTCTAAGGGGGGCCTGAGGATTGCATGCAGCCCTAAAGCTCAAAAAGAAGCCGGAGAAAAAGGAGGCAGAGAAAGGGGAAGCAGAGGACACCTCTCTTCAAGGGCCAACCTGCACCACTGTGTCAGCTGACTTCAGGAAGTCCAGCTGGCCTGACAGGCAAGGGGGACAGGGGCCAAGAAGGAAGAAAGGGAGGGAGGGAGAGAGGGAAGGGGAACTAGCTCTCTAGCATGTGCCCCGTGCCCACTGCATGACACACATTGTGTCATGTGATTTTCACAAACACCTTGAAAATCCCCATTTTACAGATGGGCAAACTGAAGCACAGAGCCCTGAAAAAATGTTTTCAAAGTCACCCAGAGACTAGTAGTTGGCAGATATAGGACTCAGACCCTGATGTGTCTTCTTCAGGGTATGTTTGACACACTGAGCCACCTTGTCTCCCCAGATAAGTCAATGATATATGTGCAAGTTCTGCAGGCCCAGTTAGACAAGGGCAGCACAAAATCCAAAAAGCCAGTAAGAAGAGGTTGGGGCAGGCCAGGTGCGGTGGCTCACACGTGTAATCTCAGCACTTTGGGAGGCCGAGGTGGGCGGATCACGAGGTCAGGAAATCAAGACCATTCTGACTAAAACAGTGAAATCCCGTCTCTACTAAACATACAAAAAAATTAGCTGGGCTAGGTGGCGGGCGCCTGTAGTCCCAGCTACTCAGGAGGCTGAGGCAGGAGAATGGTGTGAACCCAGGAGGCGTAGCTTGCAATGAGCCGAGGTCACACCACTGCACTCCAGCCTGGACAACAGAGCAAGACTCTATCTCAAAAATAATAATAAAGATAAAATAAAATAAAATAAAGATGAGGTTGGGGTGGAGATGTAGCTTAGCAGAGAACCCCCAGGGACCAGGTCAGGCCACGAGCCTGAATGGATGGCCCAAGCTATTGGCCCATTACCCTGTTTCTCTGTTCTTTGCAGGCACGGGTGTCTCTGGGTTCATGAGGATTACTAAAGTCGAGGGAAGATTAAAGGTCCATAGGCCATCCTGTTCCAGGATGAGGCAGGGTTACAGAGTGAGGCTTACTACATTACTTTTCTGTAAAGAATCTGTTCTTTAACCAAGAATGTGATTATTTCCTTCCATGGAATATTCCAGCAGCATGATATGAAAATAAGTGGGTATCTAGAATTTCACAAGTGTTTAACCTTAAGGAAGTTTCTTAACCTCTGTGCCTCTCTTCCCACATCTGTAAAAAGTGGCTCATCATGGTATCCATCTCACAGAGTTGTTACAAGAACTAATCTAGTTGATAGGTGCAAAGTATTTGGAATAATGCTTACTACACAGTAAGCACAATATATGTATGCTGTTGTTATATTTTACATCTAATGCTTTCATTTTTATGAATTAAAAAAATAATTACATATTAGTGATTGTAGTCTTCTCAAAATACAGACTAATTTTGATGGATGTGATTGTAACCTATTTTTCAAATAATTGCTGCTTTAAATTGAATACTATCTCCCAATAACTTGACAAGTGGCATATTTATTGATGTCCTAAATTTTGTGTGTTTTTTTCTCAGTCATGTCTAACTTATTATTTTATTCAGACAGTGAAAAATACTCTATCTGACAGACTACTAACTACATAATTGCTTTAAAGTAAATCTTAGCAGGTGATTTTTTTTTCCAGTGGTAACATGCGTTTTCTGATGTACAAGAGGAAAAAAACCCAGGCTTTAATAGCTGCAACATCATTTCACATCTATACAAAATTTAAAACACAGAGAGGGAGTATGAATTCTTGGTTGAAGTAAAGGAGACCCAAGATTCTAATCTTAGTATAAAAAAAGTCCAGACTGGCAGCTCTGAAATGATTATATCTGCTACCTTCTACATTGCTGTGAGCCAGACAATGGAGTAACAAAGGACAAGAGTTACTTTCATATTAGCATATATGTCATGTTTAATCAATCAGAAGAGAACTGTAATTACTTTGCTCTCTTTTTAGCAAACTTTAAAGTAAGAAAGTCATGAACTTATAAAGTAAATGTCATCCTGTTTGGATATAGGTTATAGGTAATTTGTTGCAAATTTTATTCAGATAACTTGTAATTATTTCCTTTCCTGCTCATCTTCAATTCTATAGGCCATTTCAGACACAAACGTAAAGGCTATAGATGCAAAAATGGCTCAGTGTTACAATCTAATTATTATAATGTTTTTTGTATTGTTATTACAGACTAATTATTGTAATGCAATGCCTTACACTCACTCCTCCAACCAAGTGTCACGTGGGTGGAAGAGAGAAATGGTCAAGTAACACAACTTCTTGAACCTCCATCATCCATCAGGAGACACAACATGGTTTGGAGGATGGCAGATGAGAAATAAGGACTTCGAAATCAAATAACCTGGCATTCATATCCTAGAGTCCACCCTTGGGCAAGATATTTAATGTTGTAGACGCTTTATTTCCTTTACTGTAAAATGGGGTTATTCACACCATCCTCAACAGATTTATTTGAAATTAAATTGAGATTACATTGATCTAGAGAGAGAGAGAGAGATAGAGAGTCACTTGAGGTAAGCACTTAAGATGTGACATATTTTGCTAGGTGGATCATCCTGTATGCCTTCCCATTCATGTTTCTGGCATTGTGACTACCCAGCTATTAGAGTTCTCTGCCTCTAAACTGAGAGAGTGTCTCTGGAACAGTTTCCTGAGCTAATCGTCCCTTCCCAAGGGGAAGCAGCAGCCTGGTGGTAATTTTTCAGGCTGGGCTCAGAGAGGCAAATTGAGCCGCTCAAAGTTGACTTGAAAAACTGGAGCTAAAAGAGAGAAGCTGGCTGCCTTTGAGATATTGCTCATCAAATCCTGCTGCATTTTCTTAGGTGATCGGCATGAACCATATCCATTCCATCAACTTCTCTGAGGTTTAGGATCATAGGATGTTTCTAGCAAAGACTTCCACCCAATCATCACTCTTACAACCTCGCATTGCAGGAAATGAGCCAGGCCAAATGGCTTCTCTCAAACTTCTCAAGCAAGGCGTGCTCTGCGTTGAAAAATGAGAACTCATTCCCTAGGTGATGACACAGTTTGGGTGTGTCCATTCCTGAACTGCTCCCCTCTTTGATGAATTATTCTTGGCAGGATGATTTTTACATATTGAAATCATCATTTAACCACAGTCTCTGGACCACATGAGCCCTCTTTGCCTTCAGTGGAATCTACCCCAAGACTCGGGCTTGCTTTTCTGGATGCTCTGTCTACTAGATTGAAAGACCACTGGATGGAAATGCAGAGGCCTGACTTTCACTTCTTCCTAGATGGGAGACTCAGTCAAGTCACTGCTTGGCTTCAGTATCTTCCTTAATATAGGGACTAAGATAGTCCCTTAATATGGGGACTCATAAGTGCCCTGTCTCTCTCACTAGGGCTCATCAAAGCAACCACTGTGTAGAAAAAGACTTTGAAAAGGTGCCGTGTGATACACGTATAAATGAATTTGTACTGTTAATTGTTCCTTTCTCTAAAGTATCTTTTGCTCCGACCATCTACCTTCTTGCCTGGGACTCTTGCTGCATCCCACATCTACAACCTACCTCCCGATGAGGGAGGCTACATGCTCTTGGCAAGAGAGACTATGTTAAAAAATTATTTTGTATCTTCCACAGAACCTGATTTTAATAGGTACCTGATTTTAAAATAATAATAACCACCTAGTATCAGGCACAAAACAAATGCCTGATTAAAATTTCAAATGAATTAAACTGAATTGACCTAAGTCAGGCATGTCAAAAAGCCTAAGGAGGCAAGTCTGGCAATGTAAATTAGTGTAACAGATCAGGTCAGAAGGGCAATAGGGTGGAGGCAAATTGAGGGGCACACATCCTATTTAGAGGAGCAGCTACTGTTTAGCATCAGCCAGTTGCAGACAAGCTGGAATGTGGCTCAGGCTTGCCAGGTAAACTGATTTTTCAAGACAGCCAGCATCCTGTTTTCATGTGAAAATATTAAAATCTGATTCTAATTTTTCAAAACACCATGGGAACCAACAACTGCATGCTAAGCAGGAGGTTCAAGGGCCACAGTTGGCCTGTGGGCCCCAAGTTTACAACCTATGACTTAACAATTCAGAGTCAACCATCCATCCCTCACTATAGCAAATAAAAGCAAAGGCAAAGATTTCCCATCATACCCAATCCTAATTCTCCTAGCAGCACAATGGAACAACAAGACTCAACCCAATCCCTGACAGTCCCATAGGCCCTAAAACCTCCCAGCCACCTGTGATGAAAGGCAAATATGCTCCTCCGTATGCCATGTGCAACTTATGCTATGTGCAACTCAGCCACTTAGCACAGAATTTCACAATACCCAAATTGGTCAATGCCCCATTCAATAAGATGAGCCCACTGACCACACACTTGGATGCCACAGCAGTTTGAAATTGTTCTACATTTCCAGACACTTGCTCTTCGGTTCTACATTTAGCTCATGGCTCCTGGTGCCAAGCTGCAGGTCATGCTGAGAGGTCACGGGCCACACCTCCCCATGGAGCTATACTCAGGGCGCACCCTCTTTATCCTCTCCCTATTTCTCCCACTGGAGGAGAAGCTCAAGGCTGGTGCTGAAAACAGCTCGGTACACTAAACTGGGCTCATCACTTGAGCCCATGAGCTCAAGACCAGCCTGGGCAACACGGCAAATCCCTGTTTCTACTAAAATTACAAAAATTAGCCAGCTGTGGTGGTGGGCACCTGTAGTCCCAGGTACTCAGGAGGCTGAGGTGGGAGGATCACTTGAGCCTGGGAGGTCGAAGCTGCACCAAGCCGTATTCGTGCCGCTGCACTCCAGCCTGGGTGACAGAGTGAGACCCTGTCTCAAAAACAAACAAAAAACTTAGATTCAGATTGCTGGGCCCCAACCCAGGGATTCTGATTCTGTAGTTCTGGGGATGGAACATTTAAACGTCAGCAGTTGTTAGTTTTAAGTGTCTCTGACTTGAGAGTCTGGAGGTCCCTGTAGTTACAGACTAGACTACATAAATGAGAGGAATACCCCCCAAGGCAAAGTCTAAGGGATCCCCGACCAGAATTCATGGCTGGCGGTGGTGCCAGGGACTCACTCACAGGGCAGGACTTAGAACTCCATCCCTAGAACTATAGAATCAGAATCCCTGGGTTGAGGCCCAGCAACCTGGATTTTTATAAACTTACTTGAACAAGGTTCTACATGGAGATAGAATTATGTGATATGTAGGTGGCTGCAAAGTTTGAATGAAAGCTTAGTTGGAAAGATAAAGTAGAGAGAATCAACACGGCTGAAACAGAGGATGTCTGAGCTTCCTTCTGGTGCTGACATTCTGGGACTCCAGTATTCTTATTTACGGGAGCTCATTCTTCAAGATGCAGTCCTTTACATTCTAATTCTAGAACAGTATGGAGCAAGATTCAACACTCAGGCTTCAGAGTGAGCCCTCATCCTGTCACTCACTAGCTGAGGAACCTTGGAGGAGTGACTTAACTTCTCTGGGCGTCAGTTCCCTGACCTGTAAAATGGAGGTATAAAGGTCCCTATGTCCTGGTGCCATGAATATTAAATAAAATAATGAGTGGAAAACCCTTAGCACACTGCCTGCACGTAAGGGTCTTCATAATATTAGTTGAGTTAGCTGCTGTTGAAGGAATGAAGGGGCGGGGCTTCCTGTGACTACCTTTTTCTTGCTGGAGTCCAGAGTCAGATACAGGCAGGTGCATAAACCACCCCACCCCCACCTCCTCCCTGTTAACACCCACCCCAGCTGCCTGCGTACCCTGGGTTACCTGAGGCCACCCACCACTTGCCCTGCCCAGCATTGCCCCACTCTTCCTAGTCAGCTCCCTTTTCTACCCAAGAAACTGATTCTCAAGTTGTCTGATAAGGCACCAATGAAAAGAAGCTTCCGTGATCAAAAACAGTTTTGAAAATGTAAGTTAACATAGTCCCTTCTGGGCGATTCACCCACATTCACTAACACTCCAAAATGGACACCGTGGAAGGTGTCTGCGCCACTCTCATTAAGCCTTTTTCTTGAGCAACCCGCTTTCCGCTTCAGCAGGAAGGAAGCGGCCCCGCCACACAATACGTGGTGCCTGATTGTACCACAAGAAGCATGTGACCCGACAAGACCCAATCAGATTCTCCCTGTGCAACCCTGCCCCAGGCTCCGCCCCCCTCCCCCCACCCGGCTCCCACCGTGTTCACTCAGCCGCTCCTTTTACACTAAGTTGCTTTTTTTTTTTTTTTTTTTTTTTGAGCTAACTCCATGGAGTTTCTGTGATATTGAGGCAAAAGGATCTCATTAATACACGTATTTAAAACTCTGAGGAGCCCTACAGTAAAGAATCCTATTTAACTTTTCTTTCAGCCAGTTCTGCCCCGGGTTACTTGACCAGGAATCTCTGTCCTTAGCAGGTCTAACTTCACATGCAACTCGTGCCAGGGGATCAGGGGTGATGCTGACCTAGTGCCAGCCCTCGGGAGTCAGCCATCAGAAAGGGTGATCAGAAAGCTGACAGGCAGTGTGGCCTCAGGAAAATTACCACTCTGTCTCAACCTCAGTTTTCTCATCTTTAAAACGGGAAGAAGAGTAATTACCCAACATAATTAAATGCGACATGTATGGAAACTGACTAGCTCTGGTAAGTACACAGCACACTTAAGTTCTCAGCCACTAAGAACAGGTTAACAATGAAACTTACCTGTGTCCATTAGCATGGGGGCCACCTAGGGTTCTTCACATTTCTTGAATACCAAACCCACTAAATTGTAAGCTTCTTAGAGGCAGAGACTTTGTCTGAATCAAATTACCACCACAGTGACTGGCATAAGACTGGCATATAGAAAGGCCTCAATAAATACCTAGTGGAAGGAAGGAAGGGAAAGAAGGAAGGGAGGGAAAGAAGGAGAGAAAGAGGGAGGGAGGGAGGGAAGGAGGGAGGGAGGAAGAGAGGGAGGAAGGGAATAAGAAAGAAAGAATAGGAGGGAAGGAATGTCCTAGTGAGATAGCAATTCCTTAACACAAAGAAGTGGCTCTGTAATGGATCCAATTCCCAGCACTCCCAAAGGACCGAGGAGAGAGATTCCTGCCCATTGGAGAGGGTTTCCCAGGATCTGCCCATCCCAATATACACCAGCTTATCAATCCCCGGAGAGGACACCTCCCACCTAAAACACATGGAAGGAGAGTCCCTGATATGCAGAGCTTGAGATGCTGGTGGGAACCCTGGAAAGGCCATCTGTTTCTATTTTCACATTAGTTCTATTACAGGGTTAACAGGATGAGGCCTTCATTCTCCAAGAGCAGTTAGGAAACTCCAGAGTCTGTTTCTAGCTGTTGTTCTGGCAGAGGGTCCGCTGACCAAGGGAAAATGTCAGCCAGCCTCACATAGAGCATGCTCACCCAGGCATTGTTAGGGGTGACTATTCAACTCTTTATTTCACTGTGTGCAATACCACCCAAGAAGCCCCTCTTTTTTCCGAGCCAATCTGAGATGGGTTTTTGACATTTCCAACCAAAGAGACCTAGTTAGCACCCCAAGATGCTAAAGATGTGTATGTGTGTGTACATGCATGTAGTGTGTATGTGTGTGTATGTGTGTACATGTGTATATATGTATGTATGCATGTGTGTTTGTGTATGTGAAAAAGAGTAAGACCCCAGCCTTCAGGAGCTACTGTCCAGTGAGGAAGAAATGCAGGTGCATAGGTAGCAAATAGAGGTTACAACAAGGATATGCTACTCAGTGCCCAGAAACAGAGGTTATCTGTGCTCAAGGATGAGTAGGAGGAATGTTACCTACAGAAGAAACAGAATTTGCAAAGTCAAAAAGTGAGAACTCACAGGGCACTGTCAGGGAACAAAAAATAATTCCAGTTGGGTGTAGATGAGTACAAGTAGGGGAGGGGGAGAGACAGGACTGGGGATATGGGCAGAGGCCAGGCTATGAGGGTCTTGTAAGCTTGTACAGGTGCCTCAACTTTCTTCTACTAGCAATGGGAGCCTAGAGAGATTAGGCAAGGAAGTGGCATGATAATGATTTTATTTCAAAAGCTGCCTGGAGCTGCAGAGTGGAAGGTGGACCCACAAAGTCCAGAGTCAGGGAAACCACCCCTGAGGCCAGGGCCCTAATCCATCTGAGAAAAGTGATTACCAAAAGCACATCAGGGAAATGGAAGTCCAGAAAAGGGACCAGTTGGAGGAAGGTGAAGGTACCGGGCCTGAAGACAGATTGGATGGGGGCCCTGATGGAGAGAACTGGCAAGGATGACTCCCAGGTCCTCTCCTGGGTGGACCCCTGGCTGGCCCACGGTGCCATTCACAGGGGTGAAAGGTCAGGTCTCAAGGAGCCAGTGATGAGCTCAGCATTGTAGCTCCAAATTTACCCTGGGAGTTGAGTTTGACTGGAGCTTAAATTACTATAAGGGAGTAGTAGAAGCTAATATTCCCACAACAAACATTTAAGACAATTTCAAATATATATATCTACACACACACACACACACACAGACACACACACATCTTCATCCCCAGAGACTTTCATTACCATCTATATATGAATCATACATGTACAGAATTCTTGGATGTTTGCAAGTGATAGAGTACCTGCCTAAGAATAGCTTAAAGAATAAAGGCCTTTAGGACATTTTAATCATATCTGGGATAAGACACATTGCATTTGTGGTACAAGGCTGGATCAGTAGCTCACTAAGGACCCCACTCATCCCGTCTCTCTGCTATGCATCCCCAAGAGCTTGTCTCCCCTCATGTCAACTGTATCTTATCTCAGAACTCCACGCCTGTCTTTCAAGGCATATAGACTTAACTCACAGTCAGAATAGAACCCTGACTTCTGGAGCCTGCAGTCATCCGTTCCTATCCTGGCTCTGCCCCTATGATGTTGGCACACCGGGGCCTCAGTTTTCTTGTAGAGAAAATGGAGAGCATAATTGGATACCCATGGAGGGCTCGATATTTTGAAAGTATTAGGATGCACTTTTCTTCAAAATTCCAAACCCACTGGTCAAATGGATTTATAAAGTATGTGTGCGAAGGGTCTCCAGGCTTCCTGAAGCAAACAGCCTCAGTTCTTTGGGCCTCTTCTCAAAGGATCCACTTCCACTCACTGTCCTCAGCTCCTCTCAGGATTCTGGCTCTGTTAACAAGGTAGAAGGCACATCCCCCTACACGACCCCACTTTCAAGACCTGCCTGGGAACAGGCTCAGAGGTACCTTTTGCCCTTCCCTCTTCTCCACCTAACAAAGCACTGTGCGGAAACCACAACCATACCACCCGACGTGTGAGTCCAGGGGCCTTTCCCCCTCGGCCTGCAGGGAGAGGAGCGGGGGCAGGAGAAGGAAGGAGAAGGTACAAGGGCCTGCCACTCGCACCTCACTTATTTGTAAGTAGCCCATGTGGTTTCACTTTGCACCCACTTCTCCAGGGAAAGTCTGCATGTTAGCACCTGGGGACACCTGTCTCCAATTAGCCCAAACATTTCCCTAAGAAATGATACCCCCAAAGAGATGGGCCCATCGGTCTCCCCCACGCTATAGAGAGAGCTGTGGCTTTGTCCAAACTTTTGAACCAGCTTCATGTGGAAATAGGAGAGGGTTGGAGGTGGGAGGCTTGGGGAAAACTTCCATGAGCAGCAGGGCCAAAAAGCAG
This sequence comes from Macaca thibetana thibetana, assembly GCF_024542745.1. Taxonomy (NCBI): domain Eukaryota; kingdom Metazoa; phylum Chordata; class Mammalia; order Primates; family Cercopithecidae; genus Macaca; species Macaca thibetana. Next base: position 116,120,226 of record NC_065589.1, read on the forward strand.
AAGAAACACCTCCCTACCCCTAAACCTTTGTGCTGGCCCAAGACACCTGGTGGCCTTGTGGCTGCCAGGCACGGAGATGTTTGACATTCCTTAGTGACCAGCCTGGGTCAGAAATGGAAGCCAGCCTATCCAGAGGGCTTCGGAGGGTGCTGGGGACTGCGGGGTCACCATTTTGGGGTCTGGCTGGATTTCATGGTTCCGACAGTCAGGATGATTTGCTGAGGATTCCAGCCCACTGGGCTGCCTGCTGTGAGGCCTCACCCAGCTGGCAAAAGGCAGCCAGTTGCTCTGTGGGGCCTTCAATAACACTAGAAAAACAAAATAATCCCTCCTCCTGTCGGCTGCCTCGAGAGTTCCTTTTTAACACATTTGATTGACTGAAAGTAAATTACTCATTCTCACATCTTCACCGGGAGATTAGACTTCCAATATGGAGCTAATAGGCCTCAGTCCTAACACAGAGATTGAGAAGGGATGGATTGTTAGAACCACAAGCACACGCTCACTGTAATTGGCTTCCTGGGTCTCCTGGCAAGCAGGCCAGGTAAAATCCTCATGGCTTTGCCATTTGGGTTTTTTGGGTTTTTTAAAATTCACATACCATAAAATTGACATATAATTCACAAACCATAAAATCCACCCATGGAATTAAAAGTGTTCAATTCAATGGTTTTAGTATATTCACACAGCTGTGTAACCATCACCACAATCTAATTTTAGAACATTTCCATCACTCCAAAGAGAAACTCCCTGGCAGTCACCCCTTATTCTCGTCTCCCCGCAGCTCCTGGGAAGACCTCATCTACTTTCTTTCTTTATGTATTATCCTATTCTAGGTATTTCATAGAAATAAAACCAAACAGTATTTGTCATTCTATGTCTGACTTTCACTTCACATAATGTTTTCAAGATTCATTTCATGTTATATAGCATGTATCAATACTTCATCCCATTTTAAGGCTGAATAATATTCCATTGCATGGATAAACCACATTTTATTTATCCATTCATCAGCTGATGGACGTTTGGGTTGTTTCCACTTTTTTGGCTATTATGTATAATGCTACTGTTCATGAATGGTTTTGTTTGTTTTTGAGACAGAGTCTCTCTCTGTCTCCAGGCTGGAGTGCAGTGGTGCAATCTCAGCTCATTGCAACCTCTGCCTCCTGGGTTCAAGAGATTCTCCTGCCTCAGCCTCCTGAGTAGCTGGGACTACAAGCACCGGCCACCACTCCCGGCTAATTTTTGTATTTCTAATAGAGACAAGGTTTCACCATGTTGGTCAGAATAGTCTTGATCCCTTGACCTAGTGATCCGCTAGCCTTGGCCTCCCAACGTGCTGGGATTACAGGTGTGATTTAGGTCCTTTTCTTTGATTTTTCTCTGGAAGATAAGGCTCAAACTGTCCAGCTGTGTTTCTCACCAGCTAGTATTAATTTTTCCTCTGTTGTTTCTTAGAGATAACATACAAAAAGTGAATAGCCCTTGGCACTGAGGTGGCCCTCGATCAGCAAGAGTTGGTATTGAGGTGATTCTAAACTGAAGCCAACCATGATCCTTAGCCTTAGTGAACAAGATCAGCCAGAGGGGTGATTTAAGGGAGGCAGCTCTGGCTGTAGGAGATCAGACGACCTGAGTTTGAGTTCTGACTTCACATCTCAGTAACCACAAGGTCTTATGTCAGATGCTTCACCTTTCTGGGTTTTCATTTTTTCTATTTATATATCAGAGACCCAGCAAATACATATACCTGAAACAATTATGATGCTCTATCCCCTTGTTAGTGACTGATTTAGATATGTGCTGCCCTCCCTTGCCATGGCAAAAAAAAAAAAAAAAAAGAAAAAAATATAGATACACATACAGACAAACACATATATGCATACATACATATAATAAATCTTGGGCAAAGATCTTGGGTTACTAGAGAATGTTAGGGCCATATTGAAGTGGATTCTCAGCCAGGTGCTGTGGCTCACGCCTGTAATCTTAACACTTTGGGCAGCCAAGACAGGCGGATACCTTGAGCCAAGGAGTTCACGACCAGCCTGGGCAACATGGTGAAACCCTGTCTCTATAGAAGAAAATGCAAAAATTAACCAGGCATGGTGGCATGCCCCTGTAGTCCCAACTACTCAGGAGGCTGAGGTGGGAGGACGATTTGAGCCTGAGAGGCAAAGGTTTCAATGAGCTGAGATTGCAGCACTGCACTCCAGCCTGGGCAACAGAGTGAGACCTGGTCCCAAAAAAGGAAAGAGAGGAGGAGAGGAGAGGAGAGGAGAGGAGAGGAGAGGAGAGGAGAGGAGAGGAGAGGAGAGGAAAGGGAAAGAGAAAGAGAGAGAAGGAAGGAAGGAAGGAAGGAAGGAAGGAAGGAAGGAAGGAAGGAGGGAGGGAGGGAGGGAGGGAGGGAGGGAGGGGAGGGAGGGAGGGAGGGACAGAAAGGAGAAAGAAAGAAAGAAGAAAAAGAAAGAAAGGAAAGAAAGAGAGAGAGAGAAGGAAGGAAGGAAGGAAGGAAGGAAGGAAGGAAGGAAGGAAGGAAGGAAGGGGAGAGAGAGGAAGGAAGGAAGGAAGGAAGGAAGGAAGGAAGGAAGGAAGGGAGGGAGGGAGGAAGAAAGGAAGGAAGGAAAAGCAAGAAGGAAGGAAGGAAGGAAAAAGGAAGGAAAAAAGGAAAGAAAGAAAGAAGGAAGATCATCCCCAAGAGTGTAGCCTTGTGAGACTGTGAGGGCAGCCACTTGAAGGAGGGAGGGAGGGAGGGAGGGGAGGGAGGGGGGAGGGAGGGAGGGAGGGACAGAAAGGAGAAAGAAAGAAAGAAGAAAAAGAAAGAAAGGAAAGAAAGAGAGAGAGAGAAGGAAGGAAGGAAGGAAGGAAGGAAGGAAGGAAGGAAGGAAGGGAGAGAGAGGAAGGAAGGAAGGAAGGAAGGAAGGAAGGAAGGAAGGAAGGAAAAAGGAAGGAAAAAAGGAAAGAAAGAAAGAAGGAAGATCATCCCCAAGAGTGTAGCCTTGTGAGACTGTGAGGGCAGCCACTTGAAGAAGCTAGGGGGCTGTTTAGAGGGGCCCAGCAAGGGAGTCCCTCAAGAAATCCCAATATGCCCACCAAAGCCAGAGGCAGCTACAGACATCTGCCAAATACAAAGAGTCTGAAGTCAGTAGGCTTCAGGAAACTAAAAAACTTCATAGCCTGTTTCCGCTTCTTCCTGCTCCCACACCCAGGATCCATGGAGACAAGCGCTAATGGCTGGAGAAGGAGTTGCAGGGAGATGTGGAGAGAGGCAGCCCCTCTCCTCTCCTTGAGCGGGAAGAGAAGACTCAATGTCTCAACTGCGACCGGGCTTGTGATCACAGTGAGGGAGTACTTCATCAACTAAAATTGAGGACAAAAGTTGAGGGTCTACCAAGTTGACCTCAGGGCAAAGAGGAGGGCTACCCCCACTGAGAAAGATGCAAGTAACAGTGGGAAACAAAGTGGCTTTGACGTTTGCAGTACCGAGTCTTGGATTTCCAACGTCCTGCTTTTTCCTTGGAGTGATGTTCTTTATAAGCTGAAGACCCCATCCAGGCTTGGGCTCAGAGCTGAAGGGCCAGTGCAGAAGGCTGGGGCACCAGCGTTAGATTGATCAAATCAGCCTTCCTGGCCTGGCTGTGATCATCAGTGTGAGGGGGGCACTCTGCTCTCCTTGAGCCTCTGCTTCTTTATTGGACAATGAGCACGATCAGATCTGCCTCACAGGGTTGTAGAACTCCACATCTACATGCCTGTGGAAATGCGGAGGAACCATGTTTTGGAAGGATAAATAAACAAGGCTGTTTCCTGTGGTTTCTTCTGCACACAGGAGTGGGTTTGTAAGTGTGAAGAGGGAGGGGCACAGATGGGGAAGAGGAGCCCACTTTTCACCCCTTGCTTCTGCATACTTTGGGTGGGATTTGGGTAAGCGGAGAAATGGAGGAGGAGCTCTGTACGTGTGGCTTTCCCAGTGGTTAAGACACTCTTATGTGCCCTGGGCACCATGCCAAGCTCTATCACACATTTGTTTAATCCCTACAAGCACACGATGATAAAGGTACTTGTACCATCCTTTATTTTACTCTTAAGGAAAGTGAGGAACAGGGGGTGGAAGGACCTGAGCATTAGAACCAGGATTAAATTCCAGTGGTCTGCTTTCAGCACCTTCAACCATAAGCAGAATGTTTGTAGGGTTATTATTATTATTACTATTGGTGCCTAGAAGAGTTACCGTAAGCACTCAACCAATCTGCTGAATGAATGAATGAGTGAACACATGAATAAGTGGATAAATTACAAATATGCTCATTGTAGAAAGTCTGAAAAATTTAGAAAATGAGTAGATAAAAACTAAAATTACTCACAGTCTCATGATCCAGAGATAACCACTGTATTTTTGTATTTTTCTTCCATTTTTTTCCAAAAATAGAATTTAGCTGCATCCATATCCCTACAAAGGACACGAACTCATCCTTTTTTATGGCAGCTGGAAACCATCATTCTCAGCAAACTATCACAAGAGCAGAAAACCAAACACCGCATGTTCTCACTCATAGGTGGGAAGTGAACAATGAGATCACTTGGACACAGGAAGGGGAACATCACACACCAGGGCCTGTTGTGGGGAGGGGGAAGCGGAGAGAGATAGCATTAGGAGATATACCTAATGTAAATGACAAGTTAATGGGTGCAGCACACCAACATGGCACATGTATACATATGTAACAAACCTGCATGTTATGCACATGTACCCTAGAATGTAAAGTATAATAATAAAAAAAAATAGAATTTAAATGGGAGCAGTATTTACATAATTGAATTTACAATGTACAGATAGTTTTCTATCAAGAATCTTTCACCTCAAATGATCTTATGAGTATTTTCCCATGTCATTTGAAATTCTTCAAAGGCATTGTTTTAATGATTGCATGATATTTCTCTGTGTAGTTACATTACAATTTACTTAGCCATGCTGCCATGGTGGGACATTTGAGTTGCTTCCAAATAGCTTTGCAGATACACATCTTTGTACATAAATCTTTGTCCCAGTTTCTATTTCTTTGGCAGACATTTCTAGAAGAGAAATTATGAGTCAAGCATTAGGAATGTTTTGAAGTTTCTAGGTACCTACTGCAAAATTGTTTTCCAGAAAGGTAATGCCAGTTTGCACTCCCAAAAGAAAGTGTAATCAGGTTATTCCACTATCACCAAAACTAAGGATAATTATTTAAAGCTTTTTGCCTGTTTGATAGGTGAAAATTAAGATTTTCTAATTTCTGTATGTGTATTTATTAGCAAAGCTGAACATGTTTCTATGTTTATTGTTCATTTATAATTCTTCCTCCATAAAGTTATTTATGTCTTTAGTTCATTTTCCCGTTGTAGTATTGCTTTCTTATTGGTTTGTAAGAACTTTTGATATATGATGGCTATAATCCTTTGTCAGATTTGTTTCACTGAAATTTGCTTTTGATTACAAATTCTCCAATATTTACGTCTTAACCCTTTTCTCTGACTGTTCACAAATCAGGTGTGACTACTCTTCTGGTGACATCCTTAAAACCTTGTCACTTTACACAGCCTGTCAGAGTATAAGTTGGCAATAAAGACACATGGTGTCAGGAGATAGCCTCATGTATCACTCAAAACTTAAGAGAATGAGGAGCCCTGCTCATCGCACTGGACCTAGATTTGACCACCGTCAACTGTGTCAGCTGCCTGCCTGTTCACATGCCCTGGGGCCAGGCCATGCAGCAGACATTGAGTGGTCTGACAGGCATAGACTTGAAGTGGCATTTTACCAATCACCAACCTCAGATCACAGAACTCTGGGCTCAGCTGCAGGTGTCAGCAGCCAGGATGAAAACCGTGAGAATGATTAGTGACAGAGAGTACCAACAGATGTTTCTGTCCCTTACAGTTGCTGATCTAACAAGTCATCCTACAGCTGGTACAGCTCTCTCGGGCCCCATGGTTTCAGAGCTGAGAGGAAGGAGCTGGAGGAGCAGTCTTTTTACTTTTCTGAAGCCTGATGGTGGAGATAAGGGCCAGACAGGTAACTTCAGAGAGCTTTAACCAATAGGGTAAAGATGATGTTAAGCTTGGGTGTGGCAGGTGGCATGACTGCCTACAAACACAAAGTTCCAGGGGTCCATATGTCACAGACTGATCCATTTATTCACTCATTCAAAACATGCTTATAGGACGTGTATGAAGGGTTAAGAGAAGCCTTCCCAAAGAACATTTAGCTGGAGCTTAGTCAGAAAGGATAATTAGAAATTCAATAGGAAGGGCATTCCAGAGAAAGGAAATGGCACGTAGAAAGGTCCAGAGAATGAGAGAACTGTAAGTTGTATTGTGTCAATAAAATAAATCTCTTGAATGCAACTGAGGGATAACTGTTGACAAGCGTGGGGAACTGCACCTCTTTAAATGAGGCATTAACACCGTATCCAGATGAATGAATATGAAATCCAGAGAGAGAAGCATCCTGCTAAAGCCATCCAAGTCCTCTTCATTCTTTGAGATCCATCCCAGGGTACCCCCATCCTCTGACATGCCTGCCTTGTCCCCCATCACTGGTCAGGTGCTCCTTGCCTGGGGGCGCACATTCCCCCAAAATTCCCCCTTCCAGCCCATCACATGTAAGTGTTGTAATTCTTTGTTTATTTGATTGATTCAGCCTCAAGCCTAGGAGTCCCTTGAGAGAAAGACTGTGTCATGCTCATTATAAATACTCAGGGCTGACAGAGGCCTGGACTTGAAAAAGGCCTTAGGAATCTGTTTGCTACTAAAGAAACCTAGGTTCAGAGAAAGTTATCCACTGTGCTCACAGCAAAAGGCAGGGCCTAGTTTCAGATCCATGTCTGTGGGTTCACCACCTGGGGAGTCCCTGTTTATCTTCAGTAGGGAAGGGGAGGGGACAAGGTTCCACTCTTGAGACGGAACAACCGCAAAGGCAGGGGAGTTGGTGAACTTGGGTAAACATAGATCCTGCATTGGTGAGGTGTGACACCTTCAGACGCATTCCCTGCCCTCCCGCTCTCCCCAAGTCTCCCTGGGCTGGTTGGTTGAAGACAGGTTGGATGACAGTGGCGTCAGCATCCATTTTCTGTAAGGAGCACCCAGCCAGCTGTTGTGAATGAGTTCTGCTGTCACCAGGGAGACAGCCCCCGCTTCAAAGACAAAGCCAAACCACACCTTTTCACCCTGAAACTTGATGAGAGCACAAGTTACAGGCAAAAGAGTAAATTATAATACTATTTTATGGACTCAGAATAAAGAGATGTTTTATCTCCAAACTTAATTAATGACAAGCGAGTGACTAAGTATTGAGATCATGGGAGCTGTGACGGCCACACTGTGAATTTAGCCTATTTGGGGAATCACTGAAGACACTGCATGACCTTTTGGGGCTCTTAGCACCTGTGCTCTGAGCAGGGTTTTTAAGTGAGTCCATAAGAAAGTAATTATAATTGGCCAGTTTTCCCTTCATTGAAAAATCCACAGATTACATCTTTCTCATTCATGACTCCTGGTGTCTCCAGGAGTGCATGTGTATACATGTGTATATGTGTGTGTGCATGTGTGTGTGTGGTACATGATGTATGCTGTACATGGTGTGTGTGTGGTCTGCGCGGTGTGGTGTTGTGTGGTGCAGTGTGTGTGTATGTGTACTGGGCATTCTATGTACCCTCTCAATCAGGAAACTTACGTCCTTTAGTTCTAGAAAAACTTCCAGTGTTGATTCTTTGAAGATTCCCTTCCCTTTACTATATTTTCCTTTTTAAAAAAATGTTTTGGAAATCTATTAATAAAATGTTGGACATCCTGGCTGATTATCTTTCTCCTCTGTTTCATCTCCTTCTTTATTTCTTCTCCTATCATGGAAATTTCATGAATATATATTCCAAACTTTCTATTACATTTTTGACATTATGATTCCATTTTTAATTCCCAGCAGCTCCTTATTGTTTTCTGGATGTTCTTTTTTATAGTCTCCTGTTCTTGTTTTATAGATACAATCTACTTTATTACACTGATTGTATTAACTTTTATAATTTTGCTGCTTCTGCATTTTCTTTTGTCCAGCATTCATATTAGAGGCTTACGTGTCTGGTAATCTGCTAACCATATTTATGTGACTGGTATTGGAAGCCAACTGGAAGCTCTGTGTGCATGAATGATGTATATTTGAGAAAACTTCAGTATAGGTGAAAATGTGCTGAACCAACTTTTTATTAGGATCCCTCAATAATTGGTCAGTTTTTTCAGTTAGCAAACTCAAACTCCTGCTGGGCAGCGCAAATTCTGGAGGCCAGTTTTCAGGAAGTTCAGTGGCACAAGAGGGATGGATAGGAATGGAGTCTCGTTGTTCGAAACATAGACTTGCCCTCAATTCCCTATTCTTAACATGGCAACCCCTTCACACTGATGGTGTCCTTAGGTTAGAGGTCCTTCCCCTCGTTGTTTCGTCATTGACCTCCATTGCGCTGCTGGAGGGGGGCAGAACTGGCTGCCTGCTGCATGGAACGGGAGAAGAAATTACAAGGTCTACCTGAAATTTCTAAAGACTTTTGAACTGTCTTACTACTTAAAGTTCCTCACTTTTACCTTAAGAGGAACCCACGGCCTACAATTTCGAAGAATTCCCGAGGTTCTGCTGTGGGAATAAGGTTGCTTCATGATAGTTTCCCCAAACTCTATCCCCATCCTGACAGGCCAGGTTTCAACTTTCTCTTCTCTGCTAAGTCAATTCCTATTTACCTGTTCACTCCGCATCTTGAAAAAATGTGTTGCCATCTCTCGACTGCTGTGATCTACTCTCTTTTTCTCTTTGTCCTTAGGAGTGTTTACTTTTTTAATTCCTTTAGTTTAGAGTTTTAGAAGGAAAAATATTTAAATGAGGGTGTGTTCAAATCTGCCTTGTTTACCAATAAGTACTTAAGTCTTTAAATTCCTATGTTTCAGGTTATCAGTCATAGTAAAGTGGCCAGAGAAGCCACTTGGAATATTTTTCTATTTTTTTAGAGAGTATTTTTCTTTCCTAAGTAGAGACAGGGGTCTCACTCCATTGTCCAGGCTAGTCTTGAACTCCTGGACCCAAGCAATCCTGCCACCTTGACTTCCCAAATTGCTATGATTACAGGCATGAAGCACTGCACCCACGCTAGAATATTTTTCTTGCTATGGAATTCAAAGAATAGTACAGAATTGAAGAAATTCTTGTCTCTTTAGTATGAACTTTAAGTCGTCAATTGTTCATCACGTGTTACTTACCAGCTACAGAGCTGGATGCTGGGATACAGATATGTTTGCTCTCAGCAAACTGATGGTTGTGTTGGGGAGGCCGGCTTGTCAAAGATCCAGGGTGAGCATCAATCTGTGCAGGGATGTGAATATGTGGTGATGGCAGAGAATGTACAAGTCTGTGTCGTGGGAGGTGCCGGCAAGTCCCTTCTTCCTACGATGCTCTGAGATCTAAAGCCACACTCCTACCTGCTCACACATCAAAACATGTACGCTTATACCAGCATCAGCAGACAGCCTCCCACAGGAGCAAGATAAGGCACATGGATCCTAGATGTGCTCAATAAATATTTAACTACAGAGGTGTGCGTTTCAAAAGATGTTAGAGGGAGTGATTTACTCTATATACGGTGGATTAGGGAGGTGTGTGACAGAGTTGTGCCCTTTATTTCTATTGAAGTCTGAGATAGTGCTTTTACATGTATCCACACACTCATCCTTAAGTTCTATATATCTGTGTCTCTATATCTCTCTCCTTGTTATAGACACACACACAGATACATACACACACACACACACACACACACACACACACACACATTACATCACAAAGCTCCTGCCCCGAAATTCTGAGTCACATGAATTTGCAGTACAGAAGTCTGCAAATTACAATGTGAGAAATCCCACTGTCTATACAGAGTTCACAACAAAGGACAACTCAGTAGAAGGAAAGAGAATGCCAAGAAGGAGAGGATTTTTTTGGGCACACATCAGCCAGGAACCAGCCCCAGCAGCAGCAGAAAATGAAAAATGCCACCTGGGGAATTCTTACAACACACAAGCTAGAGAAGGAAGTGGGGGACCAAGGGGTGGGGAAGGTTGTGGGACGACGGGGACAATGCACTGCCTTCTTGGAAAAACCAACAGGTTGCTCCCAACAAAGCAAAAGGTGTCAGTGGGGAAATAGATTTGAAGGGGCACATGTGCTCGAAAGGGATAACTCGGAGCTTTTGAGGAGGAATTGGAGTGACAAAGAGAGGAGAGTGTGGAGACTTCAGATAGAGGACCAGGCAGTCAGGGACTCCCAGACCGCCGAGTGCCAAGAACGGAGAGTGCATTAAAGCTCGCTGTGACAAAGGGGCGGCTTAATATCAAGCTGCTATCAGTGACAGCAGAGAGGGCGTCCCCAGTGCCACCAGGGCAAAAGGACAGGAGGAGTAAGACTTAGGGCAGCCATGGGAAAAGCAAGCATTATGCATAAACGATGACCTGTTTCCCAGCTTGTTAGGAAGAGAGACTCTTTGGTCAACCCAAAAAGAAACTGAGAGGGGAAAAGGAAGTCTAAGAATCTTAGGGGACATTAGAGGCACAGAGCAGCTTTTCTTACATTACTCTCCTTGTCAGAAGATGGTATACACCATTGAAGAGATGAAGTCCAGAGAGCCTGAGCACCTTGCACAAAGTTGCACAGCAAATTAGAGGCAAAGTTAGGATCAGAATCCAGGTCTCCTGACTCTTAGTCCAGCTTTTATTCTCCCAGTATTTTCCTTAGCAACCAATTCATCACTTTAGTAGATTTTACAGTTCCCATGACACCGTGGGGTCCTGGTCAAATCCTATCTCCAGGCCCTAATTCCATTTCACAGGCAGCACAGCACAGCATTCAGAGCAGACAGGGCACAGGTTTTAACGGTGGTCTCACCTTTTGCCTACCTTTATTTTCCCAGTCACTCCCTTCTACCTCACTGCCATTTATCTTCTTTACAGGTGTATTAGGCTGTTCTTGCATTGTTATAAAGAAGTATCTGAGACTGGGTAATTTATAAAGTTAAAAAGTTTAATTGGTTCCCATTTCTGCAGGCTGTACAGGACGCATAGCAGTATCTGCTTCTGGGGAGGCCTCAGGAGGCTTCTAATCATGATAGAAGGTAAACAGGGAGCAGGCATGTCACATGACCAGAGTAGGAGCGAGAGAGAGAGAGAGAGAGAGAGAGAGAGAGAGAGAGGGAGGAGGTGCCACACCCTTTTAAACAACCAGATCTTGTGACAACTCACTCACTAATGCAAAGACAGCACCAAGGGAATGATGCTAAACCTTTCATGAGAAATCTGCCCCGCTGAACCAGTCACCTCCCACCAGAACCCACCTTCAACATTGGGGATTATGTTCAACATGAGATTTGGGCAGGGACACACATCCAAACTCTATCAACAGGGCTTATCTGCATCAGGAATCACTCTGCTGGTTTGCCAACATGTCTCTGGGTTTGTCGTCTCTTTCCCCAACTAGAATACAAGGGCAGATTTTTGGTTTTGGTTTTTTTTTTTTTTTGAGACAGCAGAGATTTTACATGCCTTCCCTGTGCTGGAATAGTGCCTGGAATATGCACACTAAGAAACCAATAAACACTGACTGAGTGAACAAATGAATGAAAACCCAGTTCTGAATGTTAGCTTCATCACTTACTAGCTGTGTGATCTTAGCCGTGTGACTTAACTTCCTTGAGCCTCAGTTTTCTTAGCTGTAAAATAGGGATAGTAAGAGCTACTTTGCAGGTTAAGTCACGATAATTTATTAATATTGGTACAGCTTATCTGGCACATCATATTCATAAGCACAATGCATAGTAGCTGGCTGTCACTGCTGATATCTGCACGGTTGCCCAACTTGGTCTTAAAAACAAATATCCTGTGTTGTCAGTAGTTAGAAAGATGTCAGTGAGCTGGGATGTGAACTTTAATCCACACTCCACCAGGAACCCACCGCATGGGCCACTCTAAAACCATCTCCCTGTCCCCTTGACTAATGCAATATAATGCATGGCCATCCCCTGCCCTGGCCACTTGCTCTTGCCCCTGCCTTAAAGGCAGTCTGCTCTAGCTTTCTCTGCTCCCCCTCCCAGGTCAGGGAGGTTTTACTTTAGAGTTTTAGGAGAGCCTGAGCCTCAGTTTCCCACTCCCTGAGGGAGAGGAGCACGAGAGGCTGTGTAAATGACTCCCCTTTGGGTAGCCAGGGAGGGAGACAATGGGGAGAAGCCACCTGGCAAGGACCCGGTGTAGCAGGGGGCCTGTCTTCCAGAACCAGCAGTTCTGCAAACAGAGATGATAAGGAGAAGGGCACTGTCTCCATGGCATGATTTAAATGGCCTGAGAGAATTCCTGTATTATAAGACATGACCCAAAATGGTCATCTCTAGTATTAGGAAATCTCAACATTCAAATAATATCATTAACTTATCCACAGTACAGAATGGGAGAAAATGTTTCTAAACTATGCATCTGACAAAGGTCTAATACCCAGAGTCTATAAGGAACTTAAACAAATTTACAAGCAGAAAACAACCCCATTAAAAAGTGGACAAAGAACATGAACAGACACTTTGCAAAAGAAGACATACACATGGCCAACAAGCAAATGAAAAAATACTCAACATCACCAATCATTAGAGAAATGCAAGTCAAAACCATAGTGAGATATCATTTCACACCAGTCAGAATGGTGATTACTAGAAAGTCAGAAAATAACAGATGCTGGCAATGCTGTGGAGAAAGGGAACACTTACGCACTGTTTTGGGGAATGTACATTAGCTCAGCTATGGTGAAAAGTAGTTTGGTGATTTCTCAGAGAACTTAAAACAGAATTACCCTTCAACCCAGCAATCTCATTATTGGGTATACATACAAAGAAAAATAAATCATTCTACCATAAAGACACATGCATGTGTATGTTTATCACAGCACTATTCACAATAGTAAAGACATGGAATCAACCTAAGTGCCCATCAACAGTAGACTGGATTTTTTAAATGTGATACATAACAGTGGAATACTACGCAGTCATAAAAAAGAATGAGATCGTATCTTCTGCAGCAGCATGGATGGAGCTAGAGGTCACTATCCTAAGCAAACAAACAAAAACAGAAAACCAAATACTACATGCTCTCACTTATAAGCAGGAGCTAAACGTAGAGTACACATGGACACACAGACAGAAACAACAGACACCGAGGTCTACTTGAGGGTGGAGGGTGGAGGAAGGTAAGGATTGAAAAACTACTTATCAAACACTATACTTATTACCTGGGTGACAAAATAATATGTGCACCAAACCTCCAGGACTTACAGTTTACTTACATAATTAACTCGCACATGTACCCCTGAACCCATTTTTTAAAAGATGGTTCCTAGAAAATGCTTCTCAAATGTAAAAACTCCTTCCGTTCACTGACTCAGTCATTCACAAATATTTATTGACCACTCACTATGTGCCAGACACTGCTCATCCTTAATACAGCGATATGGGCACATTGCCCTCTCATTAGTAAAGGGCCTTGTGTTTGAAGCAAAATAAAAAATGATTCAATGAAATCTCCACCTTCCAGAAATGTATCCTAAGAGATTCACCCAGAAAGAATACAAGGTTTATTCAATTAAACTGAGATTCAAACGAACTATAACTTACAATCATGCCTATAGCCTGAAACCAAAGGACTAAAACAGTGCCTACAACACACATGTCAGAAAGTACAAAATGTTAAGTAAAAATAAATAATGCAGAGATAATATTACGCATTTTTAGGTAATTTTTGGCAGGTAAGCAGCATTTTTGTAGCAGTCTTCCAGGGTGCTTGCCTTAAAAAGAACTGGGTCCTCAGTATCATGTCCTGAAAATAACAAAATAACTTTGGAGTTCAGGTAGCTCTGGGTTTGAATCCCAGTCCTGTCACATATTAGCTGTGTGACCTTGGTTTAGCCACTTAGCCTCTTTGAATTTCAGCTTTCTCACATGGAAAATGGGAAGCATAATTCTTATTTTATAGTATTGTTAATAGAATCAAAAGAAATATGTATGTAAAGTGCTTAACACGATGCCTGGCACATAGTAAGTGCAAAATAAATGTACACTATAGTTTCAGTTACTATTGCTAAGCAAAAAATGTCCTCAAAATCAGTAGCCTAAAACAATAACCATCTTAATTTGCTCATGATTTTATGAATCAGAAACTTGAGAAAGCTTGATCTACACATGGCCTCTGCAGCACGGGGTTCCCAGGTTAGCCAGAATTCTTACATGGCATCTGACTTTCCCCAGAGTAAATATCACAAGAGGACCAGGGGGAAGTTGCAAGACTCTTGCCCTTCTTTGCAAGTCAATAGCATCACTTCTGGCAAAGTCGATTGACCAAAGCTGTCACAAGCCAACCCAGACTTAAGAAGAGAGGACACAGATCTCACTTCTCAATGAGGAGAGTGTCAAAGAATGTGGGCACCATGTTGAAAACAGCCACAATGACTATTTTTATCTGGTAGATCCAATAAATGCACCATTTATCTCACATGTCACCCATTTAACTAGACACAGGGCTCAAGGGGAGTGTGAATCATGACTTGTTAGGAAACCCTTGTTCTTACTGTTCTAAAATATAATGTACTAATAGAAAATGTGAACTGCATTAAGGCCAACAGGCCAAGAGACAACTGCCATTGAAAAGATAGTTTGTTACTCACAGTTCCCAAGAGGAAGAAGCATGCCATGCAAGGCCATCCGGGAAACACTGGGGTAGACAGGAGGCAGGGGAAGAAAGAACTTGGGGGAAGAGCCTTTATTGTGGTGCCTTTGAGAAGGAACAGGCAAAGCAGGGACAGCAGGCCTAGAGTTGGTCAGTTTGCATAATTTCAGCAGATTCTGGGGTGTAGGGACTGTCCCTAGTTGTCTGGTATCTGGCCCTGGAGTGATTGATAAAGGGAGGTGGATAGTGGTGTGGATTGTGAGAGTGATTAGAGGAGGTAGCTGGGAGTGTGGAGTCTGGATTGGTTGGTGTGTATCTGCAAAGCATGCCCCTGGTGAGTTGTTTATTATCTCTAGAAATTGGCTCACCCTGAGAGATGCAATGCCTCCAAAGTTAGCAGTGCCTCAAAATGTCAGAGCACCATAGTACAGAAAATAAAATCCATGGTGAATACACACATGAAGGCTACACCTGCTACTGTCTAGTGGGCCCTGGTGTGGCCTACGCTGCCCTGTTCAGGAATGCTGTCCACCACAACCCTGAGAGGCAGCCCCCCACTCCTTTCTCCAACTCCTCCAGTGAGGGACTACTTCCTACTCTGTCTCCCTGTCCAGCCCTGCTCAGAGAAGGGCTGTTCCTACCCACCCTGAGGATATGACATTTCCATGAATGCAGTCCTGCCACCCCCCTGCTGCTGCTGCAGTCATAACAAAGATAAGAATGGAAGGGAAGCCCTTCTCTTAAGCAACTCAATGGCATGTGACAAGAAGCTTTCTAAACATCATCTCATGTGGCCAACACTTCAAAACCCCCAGCCCTCCCCCAAATCACTCTGGCCCTTGATCCAGTTTTAAATGAGCCTTTTGGTGCCAGGAGCTTGTTAGACATCTGGTTCCACTTGACTTTGCAGGGGGGTTGCTAAGGGTGGGAATGCAGCTACCTCAACTCAAACCAAATTCTCCAATTTAGAAGCACACATCAAC
Source organism: Macaca thibetana thibetana (assembly GCF_024542745.1). Lineage (NCBI taxonomy): Eukaryota > Metazoa > Chordata > Mammalia > Primates > Cercopithecidae > Macaca > Macaca thibetana. The sequence goes on from NC_065589.1 coordinate 116,135,969, forward strand.
TCAGATCCCACAGAACTGCATTTCAAAGCAGTAAGGGAAGGCCAGACAATGAAGATGGAGAGAGATAAACACCAAGGCAGACCCACCTCCATAGAGCCTAGCAATGGTGGGCACTTGGCCCTGCTCTCAGCCAGACCAACTCACCCACTGTATCAGGAGGTGCCCAGACCGGAAGCCCTGGAGTCAGCCAAGCCCCCACCCACCAACCCCACAAACCTCCTCTTCTCCCTGCCAACAATCATCAAGTCTTGGTTCTTCTACAACTTGCCCCTCTGGTATCCATTTATTCTTGACATATCCACCACCCCCAGCCTGGCCCAAGCTGCTTTTGTCTCCCTCTGAACCCCAGCAGAGCCCTCCTGACTGGCCTCTCTGCATCCACACTTGCCCCTTCTACTGTGTTTCCAACAAAACAGCTAGGGAGACTGTTTCACAACACAGATCTGATCAATACCATCCAATGGTCTTAGGATAAAAACCAAAGTCATTAGTGGAGCTTACAGGACCTGCATGTCTGGACACCATCTGCTGCTTCAGCTTCTCATACAAGATGTCCCCTCTGGGCTCTGGGCTGCAGCTCCCAGTCTCTTGCCCACAGTGGCCAGCTCTCTGCTCCTCCTCATGAGGCGCCTTCACCTTGCTCAGTGCTACCCATCCTCTAGTCTTAGCTAAGTTCCCAGAGCTTACTCCTTCATAATCTAGCTCACCCACTCACTCACAAAGCAGATTCCTTTGTTCCAGGCTCTGACAGAGCTGTGGGCCTTCTCTGGTAGCCGTATCCCCCACACTTTTTGGAGATGGTTATGTGTCTAATGCTTGTCTTCCCTACAAGATAGAAAGCTTTGTAAGAGCAAAGAGTGTGGCTGCTATTGTCACTGCCTAACATAGTACTGGGACATGCTAGGCTTTCAACTTGTTGAATGAAAAAAATGAAAATGAATAACAAATAAATGAAAATTCCTTACAGGTGTCCATAGGGTAAACTGTACATACCCACTGGCACCCTCTGTGTCCCCATTTTGGCTCAGTGATAGATGTGGGCAGTCACAAGATGTTCGTTTTATTCAATATGCAGCCTCCGGTGATTTTACCATCAGAGGACATAAATATGGGTCTTGTGCATTTGGTAGGATCAGTATGCTGCAATTTTTTGTTTTCTGTGATATTCCTAGAACTTTGATGTGGGGGGGAAATACCATAGAGATAAGAAAGGAAAAAAAGAAGAGAAGAGGAGAGGAGAGAAGAGGAGGGGAGGGAAGGGGAGGGAAGAGGAGGGGAGGGGATGGGAGGGGAGGGGAGGGGAGGGCAGGAAGGAGGGATAAAGGGAAGGAGAGAGAGAAAGAAAAAAACACACGTATAATTATGAAGTATTTTTAAATAGTGAAAATGAATACTTTATATCAAAACAGAATCCAAATAAAATTGTCCTCAAAGGTTAATGCATTGAATTGAAAAGAACAGAGAAGTCACTTTGGGAAGTTACAAAAACAACAAAATACAACCCTAAGGATAGCGGAAGGAGAAAACTACTATAAGAGGGGAAGGGAGAATTTAATAAATTTTAAAATGGAGATTTGGTCATGAAACAAACTGTGTCTCCACCATGGATGACTGCCAATGGCGCAATACCCTCAGGGAGTTGGAGGTGCTTCCAGCCCCCAGATGCCCACTCCCTTCTCCCCACATCCTCCTGCCATCAACAGGTGCCCAGTATCTTCTGGGTCCTCTGTCTTAGGCCCTTAGAAAGGACTTAATAACACTCATGCCAAGGAATGAGTGACTGGTGGCATTCTACAATGTTACCCAAAAGAAAGGACATTGAGATGGGAGACAAACTAGAGACATGTATTAAGATAAAAAGTCAAACTTCCTGTGCTAAAATGTCAGGCTCCACCAAGCAGGCAGAAGAGATTCTGGAAAAGGACCAAGAACCTGGATGCACAAGGTCACAGCCTCTGTGTTGTGAGTTGTTGGGCTATTCCCAATGGATAAAGGAGTTGGCAAGTGGGTTAGCTGAGTGAGTTCTGCAAAGGGAAAGGGAAAGAGAAGCTAACATTTACTAAGCAGCTGTTCTGTCGAGCACAGTGCTAGGAAGGATGCATACATGTAATTAATCTGCAGCCTAGCCCTAAGAAGAAGGAAGGGTTATTACCATTTTACAAGTGAGGAAAACAAGCCTCCTCAAGCTCAGGCAGCTAGTCCAGGATCACACAGTTCTAAGTGAGGGTGACAGAGCTGGGACACAAGTCTTTGGGAAAACTGCTATTTTTCTCCTTGGCTCCTCACTGAAGATTCAAAGAAGGGGTTGAGAGATGGCCGGAGAAAAATAAATTGAGACAGGTAAAGACAGCAAGGTGGCAGAAGGAACTCCAGCACCCAGACTCTCTGGTTAGGTTTGGTCTCCAGAATCCACCCCAAGTGGACACTGCTTCCTTTCTCTATGCCAATATTTACCACGTACCAAACAGAAAAATGCATTTTACTGGCTTTTAGCCCTGCTTTTTTCCCCCACAATGTGATCCATCTAAAATCAGGATGCATCTTACCTGCCATTCATCTCAGAGTGGCTCAACCGGGCGGCAGTCCTGGCTCAGTCTGAGCATACGCTCAAAGGGCACAGAAGTTCAAGTTGCCGTTGCATCCCCTGTGTTGTGTGCACCCTGGGTTCCTTGCATGTGGAGTTTCATTGCTGTTTATAATGTCCTCCTAAAATTACACTCTGAATCAACATTGAAACAAAGACTTCATGGTCACACAGAAATGCATGGAAACAGAGCGTGGGTAAAATTTTGGCATCAGTGAAGCAAACATGAGTCCTTGAGCAATGACTGTGGCTCTTGCAAAACAAAGGAGCTCGGGTGCCTGGTGAAACAATTCAAGACATTACCCACCCTGGGCTTCTTTCATGTGAGAAATTAATCCCCAAATGAGTCTCTCTTGTCACCAGTACCAAATGCTCCAAGTGGGGCTGAAAAGTGCTGGTCTGAGGGTAAGGTCCAGCCCGCTACGCTGGGAGTGGACCTGGACCACGCATTCTAATTCACTATTGTTATTCAATCAGTCACCAATACTTGAAAACTAAGAGATTGGAAATAACAGTCTTACTCTCTGGCTTCGTTTGGAAAATCAGATGTGCTGACTTGAGCCCCCATTCATGCAGTCTGAGGACCTGGAGAGGTGGCACCCTCCTCAGACAAGGTGGGTGCTCTCCAGATTCTGAAATCCGGAGCAGCACCCCCACACTCCCTTACAACACCTGCCCAATGCCTGGGGACACTTGAGTTTGTGACTCCGCCGTAGATAATCCTTACTATCCCTTCTAACTCCAAAAGACTAGCAAGGAAGGTCTGGAAAAGAGTTTAGAACAAATTGCAAGATAGTTGGAGTAGGGTGTGTTTCCATTGTATCACAATAAGTTGTTTTTATTTGTTTCTTACCTCTCAGTAACCTTATTCAGAGAGCTAATTTTCTCTTTCCCCTGCAGCAAGCCCTCCAGTCTCAAATCCCAGGTATGCTAAAGGACTCTAGGTTTCAGAATTTCTGATTTCTCTGCATATATCCTGGTCCTTCCTGTACCTGTTTCGTGTCTGATGGAATAAAGATCCTGCATCTCAGGTCACGCATGGAGATACTTGTGTTCATTCACTTAACCATTTCTAAAACACACAGTTTTCATTTCCTGCAGATGCACTAGTTGTTCCACCTCCACTCCATCTTCCATTCTAACATCGCAGCTCCATTTATTTATACCCTAGGCCAGGGCTTCTCAGTCTCAACCCTAGTAATATTATAGGTCAGATAACCTGGCGAGGTGGGGGTGAGGGGGTGAGAGGGAGCTGTCCTGTGCATTATATGATGTTTGGCAGCATCCCTCACCTCTACCCATTAGAAGCTAGTAGTACCTATCCCTGAGTTGTGGTACCCCAAAAATCTCTCCAGACATTGCCAAATGTCCCCTGGGACCAAAACCAGACTAGCTGAGAACATCTGCCCTATGCCACACTTCTCTTCCCATGAAAAAGGAATGCACTCTCCCAAGAGGAAGACAGCCCCATTTTATGACAAGGTCCTTTTGGATACTAATACAAGAGGCTGGGGAAGGGAATGTGGTGGACAAAATTCCAGGATGGCCTCCAAGAATCTCCCCCTTTCCTCAACGTATACACCCTGCATAATCCCCTCCCCTTGGATGTGAGTGGGACCTGTGAATATGATGGATATCCCTCCCGTGATTATATTCTATTACATGGCAGGCAAGGTTTTGCAAAACAAGTAAGACCCCCTAATCAGTTGACTTTGAGTTAATCAAAAGGGATATTATCCTTCATGGGCTTGACCTAATCGGTTGAGCCCTTAAAAGAGAATCAGAGTAATTCCAAGTGGGAGGGATTCTCCTGTTGACCTTAAAGAAATAAACTGCCTCATGGTAGAGAGAGTCATGGCTCAATGGGTGTCAGGCAGCCTCTGAAAGCTAAAAGCAGCCCCTAATTGACAACTAGCAAGAAAGCAGGGGTCTTAGCCCTACAACTTCAAGAAACTAAATTCTGCCAACTACCAGTGGGCTTGGAAGAAACCCCCCAGCCTCAGATGGGGCCACAGACACAGAAGACACCTTGATTTCAGCCTGGAAAGATCCTAAGTAGAAAACCTAACTTTGTTGAACCCAGACTACTAACCTAAACAAACTGTGAAATAACAGATCCACTTAGTTTGTGGTATACAGCAATAGAATACTAACACAGGAGGAAAAAGTTCCAGGGTCTCGAGTGCTCAGAACATTATTATTAAATGAAAGAAGGAAGGAAATGAGAAAGGGAAAGAGGGATGCAGGGAGAAAGAAAGGGAAGAGGGAGGGAGGGTAGTAAGGGAAGGAGGGAGCAAGGGACAAATGGAGAAAAATATCATGTAAGTGATTTAGATGACTAAATTAAAGGATAGAGATGTTGAGTAACTTCTTCAATGTGACCCCCCTTAGTACAAGGTTATGCTTAGCATCTAGTTTCTTGATATATAGTCTATTATTTTTTATTTTCTCCAGAACTTCTTTCCAATATTTCTTGAATGCCTCACATCACTTAATCATATTTAAATACCTACTAGGTACTCAACAATAACAAAGAACAACCTGGAAACTACTTAAATTTGTAGCCTCTCTTCATGATCTATTTACACCTCAGTGTATGAGTCATAATTCTTGAGTGAGTTAAAATCTTTACCCACGATGGTCACTTAACTGAAAGTTATTGCTTGTAGCAGAAAAGCCTGAACCTCATGACTCTCGACTCTCAGTGGTTACACTACCTCTAGCTGACCCAAAAAGCTTTAGGGTCTCCCCATTCTCCCTCCCCTTCATCTGTTTCTTCAGAAAGCCCTATTGGATAAAGTAGCCCTACAAAGGGCCCTTCAGAAGAGTTTCCATTTGATAGCCCAATCTAGCTATCCCTGGGCCCCAGCATGTTCTCTGGCCCCAAGGATATTAAATATAACCATGAAGAGGGGTGCTAATTAGCAGTGGGGAGCCCTGCAGCATCCAGCAGCATCCAGAAAAGTGCTCCTCTGACAATCAATGAAAGGATGACCAGAAAAGTAACAGCATGGTTCTTCATCCATTCAACATATATCAGCATCCAAGTGCCAGACTGTTCTAGGCACTCAGACAGTTGCAATGTAAGTACAAACATAGACTTAATCACATGGCATTGTTGGATGACTGAGGAAGGCAACATCCCTCAGCTTTAGGGTGACAGAAGCCTTTCTGAGAAATTGATACTGCAGGTATGGATCCTGTCATGCAAATGATGTATTCCAGTTCTTAGCCTCTTTGCCTCTCTCCCTCTTTCTCTCTCTCTCTCTCTCTCTCTGTCTCTCTCTGTCTTCCCTCCCCACCCCCCGCCCCACCCTCCCCCGCCAATGCTCTGTTCTCCAGTGTATTGGTTTTACCTCACACATGGTAGAAAAATATCACCATCAATTCAGACTTAAGTGACCCCTAATGTCCCAAATTCTCTCTTCACATATTCATGCAAATTCCCCCCAAAAAATATTCTGGTTGGTTAACTTGAGTTATTATGGAAGGTCATACAATAGAAAGCCTTCAACCAAGCCAGAGAGGACAGTCTCAAGAGGAAACAAGAATTCTGCTACGAGAGGAGGAAGCAAGGGGAGCAAGCCAAAACTACAGACAGAGACCCACAAGTCCCGCTCTGGGCCCCCACAGCCCAATCTATGGAGTCGCCTGTCTGGTTTTTAAAGCATCTCATGGAGCTCGTCTCATTTTATTTGAGTCATTGTAGTCGCTGTTGATACCCTGCCCCGTAACCCTCAACCACTACTAGCCGCTGTGGTACTCAGTTGCCCCTTCTCTTGACTCTGCCCCTTTTCTTCTCCCTCCTCCCCACAGGGCTTTCTCTGGCACCATAGAGTTTGCTCAGTTGCCTCAGGCATAACTCAAAAAAACAGGAGCTACACTTCACCTCGAAGGGATGGGGTTGGGGGGATAAATGCCTCACCTTCCAATGTCCTCTGGGTTCCCAGGCAAGATCTCCATGGTGCTAGGGGGCTACCCCATGGACTTGAGCCCCCATCACTAAAACATTGGTTTTATCTTTTCCCTACTCACTTCTCCCACTTCCTCACTTAAGTTTCCTAAATAGTTACATACAACCAAGACGTTTTCCTTGGGCCTGCTGTTCAGGAAAACTGGTGAGACTAAGAACCTAGACAAATATTAAAATACAATAGGAACGTTCCATTCCAGACCACACTGATGCAGATCCCTTAAATGAAAGAAGATTTCTTGAGGCATCAGGTGTGTGTCGCATTTCTCTTTAGTTGTTTCCAGTGCCCAGAAAAATAGACATTTAGCAAATATGCACTAAAGAGAATCAACTTGCCCAGTGTATGTGTGTCCAGGAGATGTGTCCTCTGGTCTGTGTAGCTATGCTTTGGGTGACAGACCTGTCAACAGGGAAAATATTAGAATATTTTTAACCAGGGATCTTAAAACAAAGACCAAGTTAGGAATGCTTCTCACTGCAAGAAGAAAGATAAAAGAGTATTTAACAGTGATTCAGAGAACATGAGTGGTGGTACCCCACCCCTGCATTCTCCTGAACAAATTAGTGTGGTACCCTTACCACACCATGGGCCAGATTCCTGTGGAGGTGGGGAGCCTAAATAATTAAGTGACCACCAATTTGCAAATATCAAATCAGTGCAAATCACACTGATTCTGAGGCCCATGGGTGATCCATGGCACCATTTATTTAAGCTAAGAATTGTGAGACCATTGAGTTCTCTTGGTTGAGACATTACGAAGCTTAAAGGATTATAGCGAGGAATCTCAGCCTTTTAAGGCTGTGGTTTAGGTACCCCCTTTTCACAGAGGGAAGTGGAATCATATTGTTCTTATAGATTTCTCCATTTCCATCAGGTAAAAATGCCAGAGTACCAGCCAATAAGAGGAGAATGGTTGTTCCTAGACTTGTCACAGTACAGATTGATTATGTGGGGAATTGGGCTTTGGTGAATTCCAGACCCAGAACATTCATGAATCTTCCCTCCCAGTTGGAGGGGTTGTCTTCTCCCCTGAATTCAGAAGGAGAGGACTCCTGTAAGATAAATAGGTGCACGCCTCCACGCAATATTTCATACAGGTACATGATTTGGAAAATTAGGTCAGAAGAGGGAGGGAAAATGATGATTCATTACCAGGGCTGGAGAGAGGCAGGATTACCTCATCAGAAATTCAAAGGTAATCAGTTTTTTCCCAATTGTCATGGTAATGAATCACCAATGTTAATAAATTGGGAAGTCAGTTACACCTTTGAGTAGCTGGATAAACCAGAGTTACCTGGCATCTGTCTTCATTAGAAAAGAACCAATGAAATGGAGAAGAAAAGGAGGGCACATATAACCCCGATTCCCTTCTTCCCCCCACGATGAAGAAATTCAACTTTTTACTTTACATTACCATCATGCCCAAGTCACCACAAAGTTAAACTAACCCAAATAAGACTTTAAACCTCAAGTCACCCATTCGAGATCTGTCAAAATCCTCTGATGAAAAATCAAAACCAGCAGCAATTTATTTATTTAATGGAGAAACAATGGCAGGAAATAATCCCTGAGCATCGCTCAGCACAGGAGGAGGTCTTTATTAGAATAGATTTTTTTTCTTTCCCAAGCAAATAGAAACCAGGAATGGAAAAAGAGCCAGTCCCTTCTCCTCCCCCACCTCTCTGAATCTTGAAGATTCAGCTGGTCACATCAGAAAACCCAAGCCCAATGATTCAAAGTGGTCAGGGGCAGAGCTCACTGTGACATTTTACGACTCAATGAGGCATCCATGGGGCCTCCAGCTCCAGGAGATAAATCAGCTCAAACTCCATCTGCCTTCAAGACAGACAAATCTTCAGTCATGGAGTCGTCACTAATCCAAACATAACTTGGAATGCGGTTACAACTCTTTATTGCTTTTAGCCCCCTCCCCCACCAAAAAAAACTGAGACGAATTCTGATCTATATGATTTGATAATGGCTTTTGACAAGTTCTCATTTATTCGAAGGGTAGGGGCTAAAAAAATTTTTGTCTGATCATTTTGTCAAAATCCTGCAAGTCATTTTCATTTCTCTCTCTTGGGCAAGATTAAAAAGCAAACCCTCATGCGTTCTGTCATATGATCTTGGTGCTGAGAGTTCGAAACATTTCAACAGTAATTTAATATAGGGGATTTAAGGAGTGTGTATGAGAGACAGAGAGAGAGAGAGAGAGAATGAGCCCTGGGATGACGGAAAGGGTTACCTAATAGGAGATAAGATGAATAGCAAACCTGTTACTGCCAAGCAGCTCATTTCCATGGGGGAGAGGAGCTGTGTTTGACATCTTCCACAGCCTCACAAGAAAAATCTGCAGTAGGAGGTCAGACCTGGAAGAAGGGGCCCGAGCCCCTCCTTGCTGTAGCTATTCTGCTCCCCCTTCCCACAGGCATGCTGCACAGATAGGGCCTCAAGAGGCTCCTCTGCCCTGAGAGGCTCAAGGCAAATTCATCATTCACTCAAGTGCCAGCCCCAGGTTTAAGATCAAGAGGGGAGATACTGACTTTGGGCCTCCGTGGCAACTTTAATTCTAGCCCTCTCTGCTAACCTGTCCTCCAGGACACAGGCACCCATGGACACACACACACACACACACACACACACACACACACACACACACACATCTTCCTGCCCTACTCTTTCTCGCCCCACCATCCCTTCTACTTCTTTCCTGGGCTCTTCTTTTCTTTCTCCTACCCCAGACCCAAACCTGAGGATAGGTGAGAAGATTTGTAGGGTGATGGGCCATTCCAATTCCTTCCCTCCACCCTACAACAGCTCTTGTCAGAGCCCTGAGAGGTCCGTGCAGGTTTTGTGAGCTTTGTTTCAGGAAGAAGAAACTGAGGGAAGGAGTAAGTGCCAGGCTATTGGGCAGCAAGAAGTCCAGCCCCAATAAAGATTATACTCTGGGCCATGAGAGAAGGCATACACCTTTTTCAATTACCTAAGTCAAAAAAAAAAAAAAAAAAAAGGACTGATCCATGGCTCCTTTCTCTATCTCTAGGTCAATAGAAGGCGTTCAAGCCAATCAAAAAATGCCTCCACCCTCACCATTTTTCTGAGGGTTAAACACATGGCCAGACACATATCAAGACATGTTTGCACACATGCACGCACTCACACACATGGCTCAGCGACCTGTTTTCTGTTTCTTTTAAGTCTTCACATCTGAAAACTATTCCTGTTGTCCAACCCCTTGCTAAGCATTATACCATTTCCCTTCGTTTTGTCTCTACCAAGAAAACCTGGATTATGCATTATGCAAAAATCTTTTAGCTCATTGTAAGTATGGCTGGGATATGGGATCTTAGCATAGGAGATACTGATTCCCACTCAGAGAGATAGGGGCTCGTGGCATGCCTGGGTCACTCTGCCCTATTGAGCCACTAGAATCAACCTTTTCCAGCTTATTTGTGAAAATTTCTATGTCTACCAAAATGGTCACCTTATCTTCCTTCAGTTTTCTCTTCTTCATGAGTTTCTCACAGATATTTAACCATTCAACTTACCCAATATTTATCTAAAACTTCCAGGTATTGGTTTTGGCCTGCCAACACCTCTCTTCTCCTGCACACTTCTTAGGTTTCCCCTGTTTTTCTCAAGGAGTCACCCTGCCCAGGCTGGCAGTTTGGAATGTAATACCCACCCCAGTTTCCAGGAAAGGAGCACATGACCCAGACAGAAGCCGATCAGTGGATTCTGTTCCCTGGAGGTGGCAACTCATACAGGGATGGGACCAGTGCCCCTCCTGCTGGTCCTGAAGTTGAGGAGATGTGATGTCTGGGGCCCAGTCAGCCACCTCTGAAGCCGAGGGAGAGCCCAGCCTGGGTGGGAATGGAGTCGACAGGGATGACAGGGGAACTGAGAGATGGGGACAAGAAAGCCAGGTTCTGGTGACACTATTTGAGCTCCCATAGGCAGCAACTATAAGTGTTCTTTATACTTCAAGGATATGTGCCAGTACATTCCCTTTTGGCTTACACACCTCTGAGTCAGATCTTCTGTTCTAACACAAACCCCTAAACCCACCTATTGCACATAGGTAAAAATGAGTCACCCTCGCAGAGCCCCAACCTCCTCCCAAAGTTCCACCCTCTCCAGTATCTTTCTGTGAGGCCCCAGGGAAATCACCAATGTTCTGGTGTTTCTACTTTCGTCCAGCCTGCTTCCTGGACCTCCACCACCAATCTCTCCAGGATACCAACTTGAACACTCCCGCCGGGCCCAGGCCCTCTGCTGCCCAACAGAGGCTCCCTGAGCTGGTGTCCTGATGTCTTGCTACCCCTTCCACTGCACTCACTTCTGTCCTGCAGGTGGAGAAATGCTTCCCCCTATCTGCCTTCTGTTTTTCTGGAAAAGTCCCTCAACAGAGTTCCATGAACCCCTGGTGCTTCTCAGTTGTACTTATCACCTTGTTCCTCTCCGGCTCGGCACACTCCCTGACTGATAGATAAGGTGCCAACTGTGGGTTCATGCCAAAACCACTTCCCAGACCCACAATGTGTCCCAGACGTAGGAAAGTACCAGGATCCCTTGAGGTTGCAGGGCTCTTGGCAAGATCTTGGGAAATACTGGCAGATTAAACTGAAGATAACTAAGTATAATTTTGTAATAACTTTGAAATCATTTGGGGTTAGAGCCTAGTTAGCCCAAATGGTGGTAGAGTCAATGTTTTAATAAAAAGTCATGGCAGAAAGTCAAAGTGCTAAAAATTATACTTATTTATTTATTTAACTTTCTGCAAACTGAACCAAGGACAATTATTACTGGATGTCAACAATTCAGCATCTTGGTTCAACTTAAGAAAACCCAATGTCCTGCACAAGTATAGTTTGGAACTTCTGGCCTAGAATAAAGTGGGGGAGCTGAGGTCCATCAAAATACAAATTATACAACATGAAAAAATATAGTGAAAAAAGCAAGTTGCAAAGTGAGGCAGGGAATAATCCCAGGTCTACAGTGAAAAAAAAAATCTTTGTGTGTTTGCGTATGTATATGAGCTTTGAGAAAGATACAAAAGGATATATGCAAAAAGGTAACGTGACCTGCTTCAAAATAGTCATTGAATTTTATTTTCATTTACTGTTTCTTTTATATTTACTCAAGTTTCTTTTGTGTGACCTCATTCCATAATAATGTATTACTTTAAGTGTTTAGGAGAGCAATAAAATAGAAAAGTACAAAAATAAAGTATATCCTACAGTTTAAAACAACCCATCAAGCCTGTGAGTCAATGTTCCTTAAACAAGCAAACTTCTACAGTAATATGCAATAGCAGTGAGAAGGAGAAAAGGAGGACCCCAGGGAGCCGGGGAGACTACCTGTGCACTGAGGTGGGGTGTGGAGTTGCAGAGGAGACAACTGCAGGTCAGAAGCAACTAAGAGAGGACTACTTGATGTTCCAGAAGGGAGATGCCTTCCAGGGACAGTGGTCCATGAGGACTAGGGCAGCTGCCTGCTTATAGACAGCTAGGCTTAAAGCTGGGGGTGATGACCTGGGACCAGAACAAAAAGAAGATAAAGAAATCATCCAGGAGAAAGGATGCCACCAAGCCTCTGCAGTGGCCAAGCCAACTCAGGATGGAGGGAGGGAGGCTCTTCGGGCAGTATGCCTGGAATTCATGCCAGCCAAGCCATTCTGTGGCAGGAATTAGAATAAGGAATTTAAGTTTGCCGAAGTCAGTCATTTTGTGCTGCTATGATTTCTTTGTTTGTTTCCTTTTTGTTTTGCTATTGCATCTTAGTAAAGCTGCTTTTGGACAATTCCAGCATTCCTCAGAGCTAAGCTGAAAAGCAATGGATTTATAGTCATACAAAGCCGAGTAGCCAGAGATAGAACAAGGGGTCTTATTTGAGACCGCCAGATTTGGAGACTGGCAGGGGTGAGAAAGAACAAAGCATCTAAAATCAAGCCCAGGGAAAGCAAGTTCAATGTTCAAAGTCAGAGGGCTAGGACCCAGGTACAGTTGGCATCATGCAGAGGCAGGTTCATCCAGATGGAAAGGAATGGAGCTGGGGGAACGTCTGGGGTTGCCTCTAGTGGCCACCAGGCTTGTGGTTTGTCAGGAGTATAAGAACCTTAAAGAAATATAGTGGGGAAAAATGCCAGAGAAGAGGAAGTAATTTCCCTTACAGATCAGTGCAGGGCCCTCACACACATCCAGCCTGGGTGTCCCCCAGCCCCGCCCTCCTGCTCGCACTTCCTTGGATGGCCTAGCATAGTGCCGAGTGCACAGTCCTGTCTGGAGAATGCAGAGTCCTGTGTTCACTATGGCAGTGACTGCAAAGGACTCTGTTGAGGCCTAAACATCCGTGAACCTCATCAGGGCCTGCTGTTTGGAAGAGGGGAGTGTGGGAAGGAAGTAGGAACAGGCCACACTCCAGGTCCTCAGCTCACTCCCACCAGAGTGAACCCTCATATTTTTCCGTTTCACATGCTGAGCTTCCATGTCAGCTTCCATTTGGATAAAGGTCTCTGGGTAAAATACATTTGAAAACTTCTCCCCTTTGGCTATGATCTGGACTGTTGGCCCTCTGGGGCTCAGCTGAGAAGGGACATCAGATCTAGGCTTTACCCCAATGTGGAAGTGGCGGTAAAGGAGCCAGGAGGAGGAAAGCAAGATGTCACGTATCAAACTGAAAGCAGGACGCTTGAGCTAGGAGAGGGAGCAGGAACCTTCGTAAATTTGGAGAGGCCCGGAAGAAAGTGAGCAGAGACCAATATAAGGAGCCCATGAACTGAAGGCCAAATGATCAGCAATCGAGCATGGGAATCTAGCCCTGGTTCCTTTTTGCATGCTGTCATGTGCATGGTTGAACCTGCAACATACTCTCTGTGAGATGAGCATCAGGGGACTTAGGTTAAAATCCTGATTCTGCCATGTACTGGCTATGCTACCTTAGACAAGTCACAACCTCTCTGAACCTCTATTACCATCTGTGAAAATAGACATAATAAGAGCAATCATGCAGAGCTATTGTGAAGACAAAACTTAACAGTGTACAAGGAACTGCTGAGAGGAGTGCTCCATCAATAAATGTTAGTTCTCTTTTCTTCCCCTCCCATTTTTATGATGTAGACAAGAAACCAGTCCACCGGGCCGTCTCTGACTTCAGCAGATCATTGAGTTCTTCTGTTCAGAATCTCATCTTGGAAAACCGAGAAGTGTCCCGGCATTATATCAGATTTTATCAGAACAGATCCCAAACACAGGACTGAGGGCTAGAACACAGGATACCGGGGTCTCCAGGAAGCGGGGGTAAGGCTAGGGAAAGCCACCCTGGCCCAGCCTCTCCAGCAGTCCCTTCGGAGAGACCTCCCCTTCAAGAGCAGGAAACCCAGAGCTGGGATCTGGGCTCAACCCCTGAACCCCAGGGACACCCATACACAACCAGGCAGCTCAGCCCCATCTGAGATCTGCTTGCTTTTCAGTGTCATGCTTCCCATTCATCCTCATAAAAGACTCCAAACAGCTTCCGGTGGCTGGGTCCAAAGCAGCCCAGGTGTTCCATGAACATCTAATCAAGTTCACCATCTTTCCAAGATAACACTGGGACTTTCATGTTGGAGTCTCCATCTGTGATCTTCTCTAGGTGTTGGGATTATGAGCGAGTTTTTGTTTTCTTCTTTAGTTATGTCTGCACGTTGTTGTTGTTGTTGTTGTTGTTGTTAATAAGTGAGTGCCTTTTGAGATTGGTAGCAGGGGTGGCAGGGAGAGTTTTTAAAAATCGGACTTAACCTTAAGATTCTCTTGAGACGTCTTCATCCTCTGGCTCACCTCTCTCACTTGACTATTTCTCCAGGCTCTAGGTCCTCAAGGGCAGTAACTGTGTCTTTTCAGTCACCAAACATTTAGTGAGCAACAACCGTGTACCAGGAATTCTGAGTTCAGCTCAAAATATGAAGAAACACTGGGCATTCCAATAGCCCACCATGGTTTCCCTGTGGCCAAGCCCTGTAAGCTCCTCAACGAAAGAGCTTGCATCTAATACATCTCTGAGCCCCAGGTACTACACAGAGCACCTGGTGAACAGTGAACCATCTATAAACTTCACCGAATGAATGGGTGAGTGAGTGGATAAACAAACGGATTACAAATACACTGGAATCCTCCACAACATCAAGGGCGCTTACACAGTGGGGAAAAATTAAGAACTTGAATATTTATTGGGAAAGGGCATCTTTTTTTTTTTTTTCTATACATTATCTGGAAAGGATTTTGCATGCCGTTCTTCTCTTTTCTTATCCTAGTCATTCACCTCCTGGTGAAACCAAGTAACAGAAGAACTTGTCCCAGCCACAGAGATTTCCCTAATTCTGAAAAGACTTTGGAATTCCGGGACAGCAGATGAGACCTGTATCCACAGAATATAAGGGCTGATGATGCTCTGATGGCATTGATATCCTTGCTGTGGCTGGTGGGCTGGGTTCACACTGACCCCACGGAGGCACTAAGGAAGCTGGTACTTTGCTTACTTTGACTCATATATGTCCTGAAGATTTTGCTGGTACTATGTCTACAATGAAGTAGACACAAAACCTGGACCAAGTATTATCTCAATAGTTCAATCTGACTTCTGCCCCCACAGAGGTAAAAAAAAAAAAAAAAAAAAAAAAAAAAGAGGGAAAGAGAGAGAGAAAGAGGGAGAGAGAGAGGAAGGAAAGAAGAAAGGAAATCACAGTCTGATTAAGAAGATAATGATGGATGTCACTTTCATCTCCTGTAAGGCTGTTGGTAAGGTCAACAGGAGAAAGTAGAGTGTTGATAATTAGAAAAAGGTTTTTCTCCATTTCTCCAGAAAACATAGAGAAAATGATGCTGTCAGTTGATGCAATACAACAACAATAAAACCAAATGATGGGGGATCACTATGCTTAACCTCCAGATGAACCCCCTGGAATGCAAGAAGGATCTTTGAACATGATAGAGAAAACCCAGCTTTCAGATAGTCTGTGATCAAGTGAAGGGAATGCAATTTGAAAAAGTGACAATCTAGAACACAATAAGTGAAAAAATGAATCCTCATGTCTTAGAAATTGAGCCATCTGGATTTGGGTCCTGGCCCTGACACATGCAAACTATAAAGTCTTGGGTAATTATGAAATCTCTCAAAGCCTCAGTGTTGTCTATGAAACATAGTTGAGGCAGTTCACTTTTCTTCTTATTCTTCCCCCTTGTTATCTCTTCCTTTCTTTTTCTGAATAATTCACTCCAAAAACCCTAAATAAGACTGAACAAGGCCTGTGGTAGGCTGAATAACAACTCCCACAAAGATGTTCACACCCTAAGCCTCACACCAGTGAATATGTTACCTTACTACATGTACAATAGACTGTGCAGATGTGATCAAGTTAAGGAACATGAAATGGAGATATTATGGTGGATTATCTGGGTGGGCCCAGTGTAATCACAAAGGTCTTTATAAAAGGGAAGCAGAAGAATCAGATACACAGACAGAAGATGTGAGGACAGAAGTAGTGGTCAGTGGTCACAAAAGAGAGAAAGTGCTACACTACCAGCTCTGAAAATGGAGAAAGGAACCATGAACCAAGGAATGTATACAACCTCCAGAAGCTAGAAAAGCAAATAAATGGGTTCTCACCTAGAACCTACAGAAGGACTGCAACCCTGCAGGTCCATTCTAGACTTCTGACTTCCAGGCTGTAGGATCATAAATGTGTGTTGTTTTAGCCCACTAAGCTTGTGGTAATTTGTTACAATAACCACAAGAAACTAATTTGTTGTCCTTGAAGGAGGGGCCTGAGCTGTGTGAAGAAGACATTCTCATGAAGGGGAGGTGACTTCACTGGACCCATATGAAGTGTTGGAGTCTGAGAGGGTTGAGGATGACATCTATGCAGGGGTAGTGCACGGTGTAGAAGCCAGAGTTCAAGTGTGGTTGAGAGTGTCCATACTATGGGGTGGAAACATGGAAACAGCAATGACAGGAGATAGGTTGCATAGAGAAGGATGTATTTAATACTTTAAGGGTAACTGGAGAGAGATTTCCCACTGTCCAAGAAGGTGTTAAATTGAAATTGGAGGTGAACTCATGGTCTGAAAAAATAAATATACATACATTCTCAAAATTCTGTCCGCTTAGAGACCAGAAGAGCACAGTAATAATGAGCACACATAGGCCCTCAATCTTGGCTTCTAAATGCCATTCTCTTTTGAAAACAAGCAGTGGTCCTTAGAGAAATTATTGACTTCAGTACTGGGGCAGGGGAGAAAAAAGGAGCCTGGAACATCCCTTTCTGCCAGAAACCAAAAAATTGCTCAGAGACTGATGTGGTCTGCTATGATCTGAATGTGTCCCCCCAAAATGTATATGTTGAAACTTCATCCTCACTGTGATGGTATTAAGAGGTGAGGCATCTGGGGGGTCATTTGGGGGCTTTTGGGATCAGTAACCTTATAAAACAGGCCTGATGGAGCTTGTTTTCCCCTTCCACCTTGTGAGGGTACAGATAGAAGGTGCCATCTGAGAAGCCAACAGCAAGCTCTCACCAGACACCAAATCTGCTGGCACCTTGATCTTGGACTTCCCAACCTTTAGAACTGTGAGAAATAAATTTCTATTGTTTATAAACTACCCAGTCTAAAGTATTTTGTTACAGCAACCCTAACAGACCAAGACAGGTCATATCAAAGGACACAGAAGGTAGATTGAAGGTGTTCCCAATAGCCAAATTTAGGATAATTTGAGCATGGGGGAAAAAATGAAAGGAAACTATTCAATAAAATAAAAATGTGTGATTTATACTCTATAAATACATGAATGAATACATTAAAATTTTGATGAGAAATGGAATAAATATACACACTTAAAGAACGTCTCCACAAAATACATATTAACCACAAAAGGCAAAAATGTAAAGTGGAGAAATTTGGCAGATACTGTCTCAATCAAGTGATCAAAGTTAACATCACCAGTGATAGGATTATTTAATATTGTACCTCTCTGATAGGATGTCATGAAAATTATACAAGCAGGATTACTTCTGTGATATTCCTGCCAAAGTAGTATAACTAAAGCAGTATCAAGCAAGTCCAAATTGCAGGTCATTCTACAAAATAATGGACTGCACATTTCAAAAGGATCAAGACCATGAAAGTCAAGGGAAGACTGAGGAACTGTTCCAAACGGAAGGGGGCTAAAAAGACATGACAACTCAATGTGCTTTGGGGCTGAGTCCTTTTGACATAAGACAACTGTCAAACTTAAATGGGGTTTGAGGATTCAATCAATGCAATAATGTGAATTCTTTCATTTGGATTATTGTCTCACTGGACCAGGGCTGCCTTAATACCCCACCATGCACAGTCATTGACTGGGAGCAGCATGGCCTCTACAAAAACAGGATGGGGAATTCCAATGGGTAGCATTTAGGGCCTGTCCTCAATTATGTTCTCAGCAGCAGGAGAGTCAAGGGTACATTTTCAAGGCCTTCACACACCAACATGAAAAAATTTTCCCCTCCCTCCCCCAAAACGACTGGAAGTTTAAATGATTATTTTAACATTATAAAATGTATGTTAAAATCTCAAGTCGAAACTACTTTTTAAGTAATGAGAGCTATATATGTCATTATATATGTGTGTGTATATACACACATATATACATATACAAAAGTTGTACAGATATCATCTAACTAGCACAACAATGCTAAGCATTTCTCCCAAAAGTTGGAGCCGTAAGTAAACCCAAGCATACCACCATTTATTGGAAAAATTAGAAAAAAGTTAAAATTTTAACTTCAGAAAATTAACTTTACCCTGTCTTCATCTCTTTTGCCTTTTCCTCTTGCATATTTGGGAAGCGTGATGTCACCTCCAGCTCTCACTGTTTCTGCTGGTGACATCAGATGTCTTTCCAGACTTGTCCTCAGAAGCAGGTTCTTCATCTTGAAAGAGATTTACTCTGCAACCAAGACCATGTCCATTGCTCTGGCTTCTTTCCAAGGAGGCATCTATACTGTCTGAGGGCTCCACCATCTCTCACCTTGAGTGTTGGTTGCATCAGCTTTCTAACTAGTCCTCTTAGCTCCAGTCTTACTTTCATTCCAATCTGTTCTCTACTTTACAGGTAGGCTAGTGCTCTGAAATGCAAGTCTAATCATGCCATTTTCCTTCTTAACACTTGTCGGTGACTCCCTATTGCCTAAGCAAGTGTTCTTAGCCTGGGCTTCAGAAGATAGGAGAGTCCCATCAGATTACAGTAATAATTTTGTGTGCATAAGGAAACGCAGTTTTCTTAAGAGAAGGTCCATAAATTTCATCAGATTTGACGAGCCCATTGGGAAAAGGCTGAGAACTCCTGGCCTCTGGATTAAGTCCAAGCTCACCACTTACGTCTTCCTTGTAATTTTTTGCTCTAATAATTCCAAAGTACTTACAATCCCCTACTTCCACCGTGCTGTTTCTAAATCTCCATGCCCCACTCTTCTTGTTCTTTCTGTTGGGAATGCCCTTCCCTCATTTCTTTTCCTGGTGACCTCTCAATCATCCTAAAGACTCTGGCAGGTAGCTTCTCCCCCAGAAAGTTCCTAGAACCCCCAGGCTGAGCTAAGTGCCTGTACTATGTTCCTCTCGAATACTCCATGCATGCCTTAGTGATATTAACCACATCTGTTCTAGCTATTCATTCAGGCATGTATCTCCCCACTGGGCCATGGGTCTCTTGAGGGCTGAGGTCACATGCTATTCATGACTGCATTTCCTGGACTTCATACAAGACCAAGCATAGGGTGATCCCTCAAGATACATTTATAAGACTCAGCAGAACAACAGGCAAACCTCTGGTACTGTAGTTTCATTCTCTAGCATTTTATTTTCCTGGACCAGCCATTCCGGGAGGCTTTTCTCTCTACCTGGTGTGAATAAAGGACCAAGGGTTGGTTTTCTCTGGGTCTCTGAAGGAAATAACCTGGTTCCAGTACTGACCTAATCACCTCACTCTTCCTGACCCTTCTTTTCTCCTGTGTGAAAGGAAGCGAATAGTCCCAGCCTGCCCTGCCTCATCCTGGCAGTGCAGAAAGACAGGACAGTGGATCTGAAAAGTTTGGGGGAAGGAAAACTATGCCTAGGTGGAATGTGAGAAGAGAGGAGTGTGTCTGAGTAAGTCCAAAGCTAGGCATTGCAGGGATAATGTCTCCCGGTTTTGGTGTTCACAGGGAACAAAAAAAGTCAATAAAATCTGAAACCAAAAGGTTCAGCTCTTTGGACCCCACTCTAACTTCCCCCAGTTGTCTTGACTAAGGTGGTGGGAGACAATGCAGGGACCATGTTTTGTCTTCTTGACCTAGCCTGGGGCAAAGAAGACTGAGAAGACTGGGCAGATGGAGGGAGTGCTTCTAATCAGCCTCCAAATCACAGCACAGCTGAATATGAATTTGACTTTCCACTGGCAGATTGCAGCAATGCCATCCTTTGGAATGCCCTTGGAGCTTCCAATTGCTGTCTTTTGGTTTAGATTAAACCTTGAGTTAGCTTGCCAAGTGTGAAACGCACCCGACCCTCACACAGTGTATGTTTTGAGCTCAACTTGAACTTTATGAGGTGCAAGTTAATTTGCATTTGGCAAAATGCAATTTCCTGTTTCTAAGAAAAAGGGACTTTAAAGATTTATTTAAGAGATGCAAATGGTTTCCTGGACATCAAATAGCTCTTACAAAGCAATATTTTAATCAGTTAAGTGTAAATGAATTAAAAACACATGAATCTGATTTCCCTTGAACTGCAGATGGGTTTAACAAATAGAGGAGGGAAATGGCTTGGCCCTGGAACTTGGGGGTTTTCTCCTTCCAAAATGTTTAGAAAAGTAGATCAAGATGTTAGACAAACCCCTGCACACACCAGGGTTCCCCAGCTCAGATTGTGTATCTCCAGAACTCATGCTCCATAAACAAAGGGAAGGTTCCAAATCAGCTCCACTGGGCAAGTCTCTCTTACCCACTCTGCTTTCTGCCTGTGCATTGCCAAATCTTCCCTTCTGCCTCTTTCTCCTCCCTCACTCAGAAATGCTGAGGCTATGGTTTCCTCCCACCCTCCCCAAAGCCTTGTGCTCCATTACTGAGACAACACAGGCATTGGAGTCGGGAGTCCGGCAGTGTGGTCCTTTTCTCCAGTCTCATTCTCTAGTATCTGAAGAACTCCTAGCCCAGGACTTCACTCCAATCTCAGAAACCATAAAAACACTCCCAGTCAACTGCCCTCCACACCACCTGAACAGCTTTTCTCTAGCCCATCGCTCTGGAAAACTGAAGCTTGCCAATCGACTTGAGGCTGACTGCAAGGATACAACTCCTCCCTTTCTACTGGATGAGCCTACTTCTTAGGGGTTGGTGGATTCTGTGGGGAAATGCTTATGCCATGCAGGCTGAAAAGACAGCTGCACATCAATGTATGGGAAGTGGTATATATCGTTTGGGTAGCGTTGGTGGGGGGCATTCACGGAATCACAGGAAAAGGCAGTGGTTCTTGGGTAGAAAACCTGGTAATAAAAATGGGCCCTAAGTGAGCAAGATTCAGGATGTAGGAATCAGCCCTTCTGTCTTGGCCTGGATGCCAAGGTGTCTAGGGCCTTGTGTGTGCTCACAGAGAGTGGGCAGAAATTCTAGGATTGATCACAAATTGCAGAACAGTGATATGCTTTGACTCAGAGGAAGAGTATGCGTGGTTCTGTATGTGATTGTTTCCTTGTTGCCATCCCCTAATACTTAGAACAGATTTGTTCAAACGTCCCATTGCATCTCATCTAGGTTATGAGATACGGAGGGAAGACTGGCTTGCTCTTTCTTTGGCCAGAATGACAATGGAGTAACAGTGCTCCCTGAGGTCTTCAGGATGTCGATTCCAAAACAAAACTAGAGCTGCAGGTTAGTTAGAGAGGTCACCTTGAAGGTGGTGAGGCATGATTTTCTTAAGGAAGGTGGCACTTCCTCACAAGAAGGGGGAAAAAACAACCATTTTTAAGGATTCTAGAAGAGGCCATTGCCCTGTTTTCTTCAATACAATTTTGCTGGCAATCAGTCACTATAGGCCCTGCTGGTGAGGAACTGCTATAGATTCAAGAAAAGAGTAAGACCTAACCCCTGCCCTGGTGGACCTTATTTCTGACCAGGCATGCGCAGAATCAGGTCACCTCCAGAGCCATGGGTAGGACCAACAGCAAAGAAATAAACAGGAAAGTCACAAAAGGCTGAGATCAGAAGGCTGCCACTCCCCAACAGAAGAGGTGCACAACTTTGGCCTTGGAAGAGACTACTTTTAGACTCCTCATTTTTTCTTGCAACCATCTCTTGTAGTCTCGTTGGATTCATAAGTCTCGTTGGATTCATTACCCAAATCGTCATCTAGACATGAAGTTATTCAAAAGTGCTGTGTGGTACGGAGGAAAGGGGGTTATTGGCACGCACAGGTCTGGGTTCCAACACCATCTCTCACTTGCCATGACACACACTAGCTGTGTTATCATGGGGAAGTAAACTCCGTGCCTCAGTTTCCTCATCTGGAAAATGGGGATAGTAATAGACTAAATGAAGCTACTAAACAAAGAAATATATGTAAAGTGCTTCTGCAAAGAACTTGGCAGACAATTGAGATAACTGACCCATAAAATCAGGATAGCCCAATGCGAAATATAACATTAAAGAACTAGCTATGCATAACACACACACGCACACACACACACATACACACACTCTCTCTCTCTCTTTATAAACAAAAATCCTGTACATTCCTGTATTTGTTTCCTATTGTGGATAACAGGTTACCAGAAACTTGATGACATAAAACCTTCCCCATTGTCTAGCTCAGAGTTCTGTGGGTCGGAAGTTCAGCACATGAGTGAACTTTCTGCTCAGGCCATCGCCAAGACTGAAATCAAGGTGTCAGCTGGATGAGTTCTCTCTGGAGGTTCTGAGGCTTGTTTCCAAGCTCATTCAAGTTATTCAAGTTCAAGTCATTGTGGTTGTAGGACTGCAGTCTGAATGTCTTTGCTGCCTGTCAACGAGGGGCTGCTGTCAGCTCCTCAAAGCTGTCCACATTCTTTGCCACACAACCTCCCATTCACCGCATGACCCCTCTTTTGTCTTTAAACCAGCAATGAAGTACTTCCCTTGAATCAAATTCCCTCTGTGCTTCAGATCTCTGACTGCCACCATCTCAGACTTCTAGACCCAGATTTAAAGGGTCATATGACTAGGTCAGGCCCACCCAGACGATCTCCCTATTAGGGTAACTGATTTGAGATCTTAATTGTATTTGCAAAAATCTCTCCTCAGTAAGACCTAGATTAGTGTTTGGTTGAATAACTGAAAAATGATTTGCACCCAAAGGTCAGAAATTTTGAGTACTCTGTTAGAGTTCTATCTGCCAGAATCCCCAGAAAGAAGAAAAAAACTAGAAGAACAAAGGAAGGAAGGGAGGAAGGAAGGGAGGGTAGGAGAGGAGAATCTTATAATTTTACTTACGAGCTTTAAAAAAATTCATACCCTCTGACCCAGTAATTCCACTGGAGAAGCTAAACCAAGGAATTAATATGAAATTCAGGGGAAAATGTCTTATAAACAAAGATGTCCATTGTAGAGTTATTTATAGTAGTTAAAAAATAGAAATAACAAACTCTGAACTACAGAATATAGATGAAAACATATAAGTGTTTTCATTTCTTTATAAATGTTTCACTTCTTTACAAAAAGAAGTCATGATGGAGTGAAAAGGAACCACTTTAAATTATGTTTACAAAGGTGTTTTTACTGACTGGTAAATATTAAGCATAACAATGCTTTCTAAATATATAAAGTCATATATATAGTTAGTATGAGTTCAACTATATAAGACTGAAATATATACATAGAGATATATAAACATCTATCTATATAATTAGCGAGCTAGATATGCATATAGATAGATGTAGAAAAGATGAGAAGGGAAAATATCACAATGTTGGTAGAGGTCATCTCCAGGTAGTAGAAAAACACAGGGCTTTTTTTGTTTGTTTGTTTGTTTGTTTGTTTGTTTTGCTTTTTTTAGAGACAGGGTCTCACCCTGTCATTCTGTTGTCCAGGCTGCAATGCAGTGGTGTAATCATAGCTCACTGTAACCTCAAACTCCTGGGCTCAAGTGATCTTCCTGCCTCAGCCTCCTGAGTAGCTAGGACTACAGACTTGCACCACCATGCCTTGCTAATTTTTTTATTTGTTGTAGAGATGGGGTCTCACTATGTTGACCAGGCCACCAGTCTTAAACTCCTGGCCTCAAGGGATCCTCCCACCTTGGCCTCCCAAAGTACTAGGACTCCAGGCATGAGCCACTGTGCCTAACCAGGTGATTTTTATTGGCTTTAATTTTTTTTTTTTTTTGAATTGGGGTAACATACGCAAAACATAGAATGTACCATGTATTAGTCCATTCTTATGCTGCTATGAAGAAATATTCAAGACTGGGTAATTTGTAAAGAAAAGAGGTTTAATTGACTCATAGTTCTGCATGGCTGGGGAGGCCTCAGGAAACTTACAATCATGGAGAAAGGCCATCTTAATTTGCAGCCATCTCCTACATCTTCACAGGGCAGCAGAAGAGAGAACAAATGCAAGCAGGGAAAATGCCAGACTCTCATAAAACCCTCAGATCTCTTGAGACTCACTCATTATCACAAGAACAGCATGGGGGAAATCACCTCCATGATTCAATTACCTCCACCTGGTCCCACCTTTGAAACGTGGGGATTATGGGGATTACCATTCAAGGTGAGATGTGGGTGGGGACACAGAGCCAAAACATATCACACCACTTCGAACATTTTTAAATGTACAGTTCAGTGGCATTAAGTACATTCGCTTTGTACAATCATCACCACCATCCATCTCCAGAACTTTTTCATCTTCCCAAACTGAAACTCCGTACCCATTAAATACTAACGCTCCATTCTTCCCTTTTCCAAACCCTGGCAACCGCCATTCTACTTTCTTTCTATAAATTTAACTACACTCCCTACTTCACATAAGTGGAATCATACAGTTTATGTCCTTTTGTGATTGGCTTTACTTCACTTAGCTTAATGTTCTCAAAGTTATTCCATGTTGTAACTTGTGTCAAAATAATATTCCATCATGCCTGTAACCCCAGCACTTTGGGAGGCCAAGGCAGGTGGATCACTTGAGCCTAGGAGTTCAAGACCAGCCTAGGCAACAGAGTGAGACCACGTCGCTACAGCAAAAACAGAAAAAATTAGCCAGGTGTGGTGGTGCGTTGAGATGGGATGATTGCTTGAGCCTTTGGGTAGGTCAAGCCTGCAGGGAGCCATGATTACACCACTGCACTCCAGCCTGGGCAACAGAGTGAGGCCCTATCTCAAAAAAAAAAAATTCCTATATATATGTATTATATTTTCTTTGTCCATTCTTCTGTTGACAAACATTTGGACTGCCTCCACTTTTTGGTTATTGCAAGTAATGCTACCATGAACATACATATGCAAATATCTCTTGAAGACTCTGCTTTCAATTCTTTTAGATATGGACCCATAAATGGAATTCCTGGATCAGATGGTAATTCTATCTTTAAATGTCTTGAGGAACTGCCTTATAGTTTTCCACAGCAGCTATACCATTTTACACTCCCACTAGCTGTGCACAAAGGTTCTAATTTCTTCTATCCTCACCAACACTTGTAATTTTTTGCTTTTTGAATAATAGCCATCCTAATGAGTATGAAGTAGTATCTCATTGTGGTTTTATTTGCATTTCCCTAATAAGTAGTGATACTGAGCATCTTTTCGTGTACTTACTGGCCATTTATCTGTCTTCTTTGAAGAAATGCCTATTCAGGTCTTCTGCCCATTTTTCTAAATGGATTGTTTTTTGTTGTTGAATTGTAGGAGTTCTTTCATATGTTCTGGATTTTAATCCCTTATTGGATATACGATTTCCAAATATTTTCTTCTATTCTGTGGGCTCTCTGTTCACTCTGTTTATAGTATCCTTTGGTCCATAAAATAATTTTTTTTTTGCATACTTCAAAGTTTCCACAATAAACCTGTAGTATTTTCAAAATAGAGGTAAACATTTTTTAAACTCTGTGATGCTTATGGAGATGTTTTTATGATATGAAGATATACATATGTAATATAGTATTTTTAATTAAAACATGGGAAATTCAGTTATAAATGTAATCAGATATCAACAATGAAAAAAGATCAGAAAGAAAAACAATTTTGTTGCTTTCTCTTGGTGGTGAGATTATAAGTGAAAATTTTTACTCTATCTACTTTTCTGTGTTTTCTAACTTCCTGTAGTAAATGTGCATTGATTTTAAATGTAGAAGAGGAAAAACAAGATTTAAAGGGAGAAAAAGAAAATATTATGGGCATCTCTCTGTGCTCTCAAGCATCAAATAAATCTTTAAACACGCAAAGAAACACAAAGATGTGTTTGGGCCCCTTACCCTGTCCTAAGGGTCTCACTGCCCCTACTTTTTGGGAACAGCTCTCACTCAGGCAGGAGTGGGGCGTGGGGACCTTGTCAACACTCATCTCCTCAGAGGCCACCTCCTCAATACACTTTTCCAGCTTATGCATCTGGTAAGGCAGAACAAAGAACAAATTTTCACAAGAGACAAAAGTTTCTAGTTCTATTTCTGAAGACAATTTCAATTGAAAACTGCTACTGCTTTTATTTAAGAAAGAATTTTCAGATGATAAACATTTTCTTTTATTAAGCTTTGCATTCTCTCACTCAAGGTAGGAAACTCAGCAAACACTTTCATATGCTAATTTGCAGAATGAAAGAGCAGAGATAAATGACTCCTCTTATGAAAAGAACTGTAAACAAACAGGGTCTTAACTTATGGTTTCATTACCTCTGTTCAGTCTGTTCTGTGCAGCAGCCAACGTGCACGTGTCTACATATGCGAGGCGTGCATTCATGCATTCATGCACACTTTGCTGTGGGATTCATCACATGCTCTTTCTGGAATCCTCAGCTGGCTCTAGGCTGTATTTGATGACCCAACTGCAGGCTTCCTTGAAGGCAGGGAGCAGTATTTTTAAAACTGGATGGTACAGGTTACCCTCTTGAGGCCAGAGCAGTACCACAGCCGGGCAGTCACCTGGTTGTGTGATACTGGGAAAGTCATTTCATTTTTCTGTGGTGTCGTTTTCAGAGAAAAGTCCAGAGAAGTCCTTTGTCCTCCACTGAAGGACCCAGCCATTCTCGCGCTTTATTCAGGTCTCTCTGCTCAAAACCACCTTCTGTCTAGCAATATCTCTCTAGCTCCCATCTCCAGCCCGACTTCATTGTTCTTCATGACAACCATCACTTCCTGACATTATGGTACATAATTATGTGTTTCCTTATTTATGTTCTGTCTCTCCCATAGATTGTATGGCTTTTGTCTTATTATCAACTTCTCAGCATCTAGCACAGCGCCTGGCACCTTGTAGGTGCTCAGTAAGTATTTTGGATGATGTAATACGTGAATCAATCAATCAACAAATCCACTATTCACTGAAGGTAGCTGCTACCTCCCTCATGAGTTGATCTGAGAATAGCATGATATTATTTTTGTGAACTTTTCAGATATTGTTCATCTTAGTATCTCCAGTGCCTAACTCAGTCCTTGCATATAGTTAGTGATTAGCAAATTTGGTGAATGGATGAATAAAATAATATATAATGTATTTATAGTCAGTCAACTTCCAATCATCTTTATTAATAAATGGAAAGTGGGCAATGAATAATGTGAAACAGAAGCGAATCTAAAAATAATTTCTGTTGGCGGGAACATATACCATATTATTCATAACTTGATCTCCCAGTAGCCATCAGCCCAGTCTGTGAGCCAGGAGCTACATACGCGTTCAGCATACCTGATGACTCACTCCAGACGCTTCAAGTCCTTTTGGACCTGTGTTCCAACAAATATATTCATTTCCTGCTGCCTTTTGAATCATGGCCTGGTCTGAGTTTCCTCCATCCCTTCCCTTCAGCTCTGATTTACATGGCCTTTTCTGAGAGCCAGAGGCATCCACAGGCAGCCAGGATCATGCGCAGGCTCCGAGCACCAAGTCCTCTGGTGGAAAAGGCTGGAGCACCAGATGGGGGGAGACCTGGAGGGTGACTCCAGCACAGTATGTTCTCTTCAGCTCGAATGTGGCTTTTCCCCAGGACCTCCAAGTCTCCTGCAGAGCAGAAAACTTCCTGGAACTTTTTGCTTTCTTCTCTTGTGACTTATTACAAGTACTGCCAACAGCCATCATTCATTTCTTGTGCTTGATTTTGCACTGTTCATGGATTATCTCATTTAAGGTTCAATGTGACCCTTTGAGGTCAGTCCATTTACTCTCCTCCTACAGATGAAAAAATGAGGTTCAGAGAGAGAAGGTTTTTGCCAGGATTGAACAGCCAGACATTGGCCCTGGATTGACCCACTTCACCATTCCTGACACTCATTTATTCCCTCAAAAAGCAAATATTACCCTTAGGTGGGTGTTTCGCTCAAGTTCACTGGATTCTTACAGGAGGCTTTATTAGCACTTATGAGGATATTTTCAATGTTGTACTGAATAGGATTAAGTACACCAAAATCTGGAAAGAAGTTAAACAACAGACATACCTCTGATTACATTTTGCTCAGAATAAAATTCATGTAAATTTGTGCATCCAGTCAATAAATATTTATTGATTGCCTGCTCTATTTTAGGCACTGGGAATACAGCCGTGGACAAAACTGATAAATCTCCACTGAAATGTACCTCATGTCCTAGTGGAGAGACACAAAAATAGAGGCAATAGTTAAGGAAGATATTAGAAAAGATTAGTTGGCAATACAAAAAAGATAAAGCAGGGAGGGAGGATGGAAGCCCTACATTGGTGGGAGATATTCAAAGATGGCCTCACTGAGGCCTTCTCAAAGGTGGGATTTGAGGAAAGATCTGAAAGAAGTGAGGGAGGGAGCCACACAGATGCTGGCAGGAAGAGTAGTTTAGGTAGAGACAAGCACAGACTCAAAGGTCCTGGGGCAGAAACGTGCCTGTATTAATGGAGACACAGCATCAATGGCAGTGTGTCTTGAGGAGACTAGAAGATTAGGTGTAAGAGATAAGAGGGAAGGTTACACCATACTGGGAAGGGTCCCTGGAGAGCATGCAGGGGGCCCATGGACTGAGCTGGGAAAAGAATCACAACTGTATTTTCATATCCAGTATGACATGCATGTTGCCTTGCCCCAAACCACCCCATGGTTGAATGTTTTTGTTCAAACAAGCAACTATAACTTTCACCCTAATTGGTCTTTTAAAATATACCTTAACACACTGATTTTTAACTATTTTAGTTGCATACTACATTAATAACAAAATGCATATATTACTATATCCAACTTCTGTTTTTTAATAGCTTGATAACTATGTTCCAATATAATCAGTGCTATGGATGGAATGTTTGTGTCTCCCAAAATTTATATGTTGCAGCCCTAATCCACAGCACAGTGGTTTTTGGAGATGGGGTTTTTGGGAGGTAATTAAGACATGAAGGTGGGGCTCTCTTCCTAGGATTAGTGCCCTTTTAAGAGGAGGGAGAGAGCAGAGGCCATGAAAGAATACAGTAAGGCAGCTGTCTGCAAGCCAGGAAGAAAGCCCAAACCAGAACTTCGCCATCCTGGCAGCCTGATCTCAGACTTCTAGCCTCCAGAAATGTGAGAAATAAATTTATTTTGTTTGTCACCCAGTCTGTGATATTTTGTTGAAGTGGTTCAAGCAGACTAAGATGATTGGTTTCCTTTGAAATTCTGTGTGTTTTATTTCGTGCATTTTAAAACATCCTGAGAAGGGAATACATGGGCTTCATCAGACTTCCAGAGGGCTCCAGGGCACACCAAGTTTAAGAATCCCTCCTTATGGAATATTTTGAGTCATTCCAAGAACATAGACTTTTATTCAAATTGGGAAAGGAAGTGTTGGAGAGGTGAGCAGAGGCATCTTTTGAGCTGACTTAGGCCTGCTGATAGGATCATAGTAACTTCTGAGTGGAGAGTAGATTTTGGTCAAAGGCAAGGAGACCAGTTAGCAAGCTACTGCAATAATCCAAGCAAGAGATCACAGTGGCTTTGATGAGGGTGGTATTTTTCTTTCCCCAAATCAAATACACTCTATGAAGTGAGAGAACAAGACCAAGGATGAGAAATCACCAAGAGATTAATGCCTGCAGAGGTAATTGAGAGGTGACTGCAGAGTGTAGCCAGGGAAGGAGACAGTGATTGTAGCTGAGTAGCTAAGTACTTCTTTTTGTAAATGGCAAATCTTTCATCGTAAAAACATGCAAAAAGCCATTTATGAGGTGGTCCAATGCAGACAAACAAGACAGTGGAATTACCAGTAATTAATCCCAATTAAGTTAATTCTGAGTACCTGGGCACACCCCTCTCTCAACTCCCCACTCCTTTCCTCTTCCTCCCTAAACCCCACCTATCAAGTGAGATCTGCCTGTTTCAAGACTGAACTCCTTCAAAAACAGTTCAACAGGTACAGAATAGTGGCACACTCAGCAAGGCACAGCTGGAGAATCAAAAATGGGGTCCCTGAGGCATACACTCACGGCTGGCTACATAGCTCAAGCAAAGACATATTATAGGGGTAAACACGGAAAGCACTGTTAGGCAATGGGATCTGGGATAACTCACTGCCAGAGCAGGCTTTGCCTGGTCCTTGAGGAATGAACCATCTGGAAGCTTCCTTTAAGTAAGGGGGCATCTTGCTCAGCTTTGTGGCTCAGTGCTTGGCTTGCAGCTGCCACCCAATGCATGGAGCACCTGAAGGTGATATGTAAATGAATGGTCATGGCTATGACCCACATGGATCAAATCCAGCCTACTGCCTTTTGTATAGCCCACAAGCTAAGAAAGGGCCTTAGATTTTTTAAATGATTTTTTAAAAACAAAAGAAAATTTATCTCAACTACTTCTAATTTTAATTTATGAAATTCAAGTTTGATGTCCATAGTTTGTTTTAATGCTGTAGTTGTTTTGAGACAAGGTTTCGCTCTTTTGCTCAGACCCCGGTGCAATGGCATGATCATGGCTCACTGCAGCCTGGAACTCCTGGGCTCAAGCAACCCTTCCATCTTTACCTCCCAAAATACTGAGATTACAGGCTTCAGTAACTACATCAGCCCCATAAATAAAATTTTATTGGAAGAGAGCCACACCCGTTTATTTACATATCATTTGCAGCTGCTTTGGTGTTACCACAGAATTGAGTAGTTGTGACAGAGATCAGCTAATCCACAAAGCCTAAAATATTTACAATCTGGCCCTTTACAAAAAAAAAAAATTACTGCCACCTGATCTGTCTGAATGGCTCTCCCTGGAACTGTGCAGTGCACAATCTATGCCACCAAACATGGCTGCCTTGGCCCAAGACCTTGGTCGTGGCTCCTGTTTGGTTTCCACATTGAGCACATCTTACCTGGGCTTAAACCATATGCCCTTTTTTCCATTGGGGACTTTGCACACACTTCTCAGACTGTGAGGAACCCTCCTACTAGGTCTTCAAACAGCAGGGACTTACCCTTCAGCTCTCAGCACAGATACCCTCTCCTAAAAAAAGGTTTTCCTCACCGTTCTCCAGGTGCCATAATTTATTTTCTCCCTACTATTTATCATTATCTGAAATTATCTTGTCTGTGCATTTATAAACTTGCTCACATCTGTCTTCCCCCACTAGAATGCACACTCAGCAGATGAAGCACTTGGTCCCATCTCTGCTGTATCTCCAGCACCTGGAATAGTGCCTACCACATGGCAAGAGCCCAACAAATATTTCTCAAATGCACTGAAAAATTCTGTGCTAATAGAAACCTTTAAAAATACTTAGGGACATGAGATTTTACTATATTATTCTATTTTTATACATGTTCAAAATTTTTCATTAAAAAAATCGGCACACAGCCAGGTGTAAACTACCATTCGGTTGTAAAAGCAAAATAAAAATATTTCAAACAGCCAGGCTCATGCCTGTAATCCCAGCACTTTGGGAGGCTGAGGCAGGCAGATCACAAGGTCAAGAGATTGAGACCATCTTGGCCAACATGGTGAAACCCCGTCTCCACTAAAAATACAAAAATTAGCTGGGTGTGGTGGCGCGTGCCTGTAGTCCCAGCTACTCAGGAGGCTGAGGCAGGAGAATCACTTGAACCTGGGAGGTGGAGATTGAAGTGAACCGAGATCATGCCTCTGCACTCCAGCTTGGTGATAGAGCAAGACTCCATCTCAAAAAAAAAAAATTTTTTTCAAACAAAAAACAAACAAAAGCCATCCGTAGACTGAGGACAAATTACAGACTCATGCCTACAACTACTCTTCTGTATCTTCTGCCAAAACTTGGAGCTGGATATAAGAAATGAAGAGTGTCTCACAAAACAAATGAACAAACAAACAAAAAGACAGTGGAACAGACAAGAAGACTCTTTCAACTGCAAGTGTCAAAGACTAAATTCAGACTTATTTAAGCAAAGTAAGACAAAACTGAAAAGTCCAAAGGGCATACTTGCTTCAGGTACAGTGGTACCTATAGGTCAAAATGCTGTATTCAGGACTTGGCCTCTCTCAGAGTGCTTAGCTGGCCTGGCTTTTCTCTCAGAAAGGCTCTCTGTGCTGCTGCAACTCTCGTGGTACTAGAGAGAACCATTCCCATTCCTACCAGGACTGTCATAAAGCCCCAGGAGGACTCTGGCCTAGCTTGGGTCATGTGCTCTTTCCAAACCCATCACTAGGCCAAAAAGATGCAGTCCTTGGGCCAGCCTGGGCCATGGTTAGGGAGTGGGAAGTAAGGGAGTGGTGGCCAGAGCCTACCCAACCCAAAACCCACCAACAGAACAGGAATATTGTGAAACAGTGGAAGAAGGGTGTATTCGTCTGTTCTCATGCTGCTGCTAATAAAGACATACTCAAGCCTGGGTAATTTATGATGGAAAGAGGTTTAATTGACTCACAGTTCCACATGGCTGGGGAGGCCTAACAATCATGGTGGAAGGTGAATGAGGAGAAAAGTCACGTCTTACATGGCAGAGGGCAAGAGAGTGTGTGCAGGGGAACCACCCCCCATAAAACAATCAGATCTCATGAGACTTAATCACTATCACAAGAACAACATGGGAAAGACCTATCCCCATGATTCAATTACCTCCCACCAGGTCCCTCCCATGACACATGGGAATTATGGGAGCTACCACGCAAGATGAGATTTTGGTGGGGACACAGCCAAACCATATCATTCTGCCCTTGGCCCCTCCCAAATCTCATGTCCTCACATTTCAACACCAATCATGCCTTCCCAACACCTCCAAAGTCTTAACTCATTTCAACATTAACTCAAAAGTCCACAGACCGAAGTCTCATCTGAGACAAGGCAAGTCTCTTCTGCCTATGAGCCTGTAAAATCAAAAGCAAATTAGTTGCTTTCTAGATAGTATGTGGGTAGAGGCATTGGGTAAACACACCCATTCCAAATGGGAGAAATTGACCAAAATGAAGGAGCTACAGGCCCCATGCAAGTCTGAAATCCAGTGGGGCAGTCAAATTTTAAAGTTCCAAAATGTTCTCCTTTGACTCCATCTCTCACATCCAGGGTACTCTGATGCAAGAGGTGGTCTCCCATAACCTTGGGCAGCTCTGCCTCTGTGGCTTTGCAGGGTATAATCCCCCTCCCAGTTGCTTTCCTGGGCTGGCATTGAGTGTCTTCAGCTTTTCCAGGTGCATGGTCCAAGCTGTCAGTGGATCTACCACTCTGGAGTCTAGAGGACAGTGGCCGTCTTCCCACAGCTCCATTAGGTGGTGCCCCAGCAGGAACTCTGTGTGGGATCTTGCACCCAACATTTCCCTTCTGCACTACCTTAGCAGAGGTTCTCCATGAGGGCCCTGCCCCTGCAGCAAACTTCTGCCTGGACATCCAAGCATTTCCATACATCCTCTGAAATCTAGAAGTTTCCAAACCTCAATTTTTTTACTTCAGTGCACCTACAGGCTCAATACCATGTGAAAACTACCAAGGTTTGGGGCTTGCACCCTCTGAAACCATGGTCTGAGCTCTACCTTGGCCCCTTTTAGCCACAGCTGGAGCAGCTGGGACATGCAGGGTACCAAGTCCCTAATTTGCACACAGCAGGGGGGCCTAGCCCATGAAACCATTTGTTCCTCCTAGGCCTCCAGGCCTGTGATGGGAGGGGCTACCATGAAGGTCTCTGACAGCCCTGGAGACATTTTTCCCCTTGTCTTGGTGATTAATGTTCTGTTCCTTGTTACTTATGCAAATTTCTGCAGCTAGCTGGCTTGAATTTCTCCCCAGAAAATGGGTTTTTCTTTTCTACCTCATGGTCAGAATGCAAATTTTCCAAACATTTATGCTCTGCTTCCTATTGAATGCTTTGCTGCTTAGAAATTTCTTCCACCAGATACCCCGAACCATCTCTAAAGATCAAAGTTCCACAGATCTCTAGTGCAGGGGCAAAAACCCACCAGTGTTTTTGCTAAAGCACAGCAAGAATCACCTTTGCTCCAGTCCCCAAGTTTCTCATCTCCATCTAAGACCACGTCAGCCTAGACTTTATTGTCTATATGACTATCAACATTTTGGTCAAAGCCATTCAACAAGTCTCCAGGAAGTTTCAAACTTTCCTACATTTTCCTATCTTCTTCTGAGCCCTCCAAACTGTTCCAACCTCTGCCTGTTACCCAGTTCCAACGTCAGTGCCACATTTTTTGGTATCTTTACCACAGCACCTCACTCTGCCAGTACCAATTTACTGTATTAGTCTGTTCTCGTGCTGCTGCTAATAAAGACATACTTGAGACTGGGTAATTTATAAAGGAAAGAGATTTCATTGACTCACAGTTCCACATGACTGGGGAGGCCTCACAATCATGGTGGAAGGTCAATGAGGATCAAAGTCATGTCTTACATGGCAGAGAGCAAAAGAGTATGTGCAGGGGAACTCCCCTTTATAAAACCATCAGATCTCATGAGACATATTCACTATCATGAGAACAACATGGGAAAGACCCACCCCCATGATTCAATTATCTCCCACTGGGTCCCTCTCATGACATGTGGGAATTATGGGAGATACAATTCAAGATGAGATTTGGGTGGGGACACAGCCAAATCATATCAAAGCATTTCCCCAAAGCAAGAGATGCTGGACTGCACACAGGACACAGGGAATGGGTCTTGCTGCAAGGTCCGACCTTCTGACTGTAGACCAGAGGAAGACAAAGTCAGGGAATTTGTTCTAGGGTAGAGACAGATAGATGGGTTTCCAGTCAAAGAGTATTTAGCTCAGAAACTGTCCTTGGGTCAATCCTGGATAGTATTAGGTGACTTGGGACAAGGAACAAGGCCACTTTGCCACTCAGAACCACAGTGGAGAGAACAAAGCAAAAAGTCAGTTATAAGAACAAAGTCAGCACCATGGGCATTTGTGGGAGAGGCCAGAACTTTGACTCAGTTTCAGTCCTAGTGCTTAGGGACTGTCTTTTGTGTCTACAGATCCAGGGCTGCATGGACACTAAAGGAAAGAAGAGATGAGGTGACCAATGTGAGTACCTTCTCACCTGTCCAGGTTCAGGACGTGAAAGTCAGCCATTGTGGGGCCTCTGTACATTCTACAATTTCTCCCTGGGGACAACTAAGGCAGGAGTTTGAGACAGATGTGCACAGTCAGAAAGGACATCCTGAAGGCCTTAGAAAATAAAGGAGAGAGAGAGAAATAGTTTTAAAAGGAAGGAAATTTGGGGCTCATCTTGTTTCTCCTCTCCTGATTAGCTTTCTTTACAAGGGAGGAGGAGATGCCTTCCATACAAATAGGCCTGAGGTTTTCTCATCTATAGAAAAGAAAGAGTAACAACATGTGTCTTGTGGGGTTATTGTATGGAATGAAGGAGACAATTCATGTAAAGCAATGAGCACAATGCCTGGCATATAGTAAGTATTTAATAAATGTTTATTTTTCAGGGGTTAGAGTAGTAGTGATACTAAATATGAACAGGGAATGAATGAATGAATGAGCAGATGAATTCATTCACAGGTAGCTCACGTGGCACCCTTCAAAATGACATATCCCTATTACTTACACAAAGCAGAGTTCCTCTTATTATTTTTCTAGTTAACCCAAAAAAAATCCAATTTGAGCAAACTCTCCATCAGCCTCTTGTTGCATCCTGTGCAAACGGCTTTCTTAATTAAAAGATCTTAATCACAGCACAGCTTTTCCCGCAGAGCCTTCCAGGAGGAGGCAGGATCTGCCTGGGCAGGTCTCGCAAAGCATGCAAGTGAGGGAGTCACCTACCTCTGCAGGCACCTCTGAAAATCCATAGCACAAAGCTTTCTCTTCCCCAAATCTGTTTCCCCCTTCCTTGCTAACATCATCACTCCCCTTCTCTTTCTTACAATCTCCATTCTCTTTGAGACTCACATTCTTTCCTCATCACCCCCCTGGCACCTCTGTCTTAGCCTCTTTCATTCTAACACTTGGACATCCCAACCTCTGTGTTTCCCTCCACCTCTTCCTCTTCCAGTGGTTCTAGGTGTCCAGGCTGGTGGCAGGTGCTGCTTCCACAGGCTTTGGAGTTGGTTTGTACGGAGGCTCCTTCATAAGCCAACATGTTGCTTGGTGGGTGATTTCATCCTTGGATAACCCTTGGGCTTCTACCTGGGGGACTTTCTTCTAGTTCTTCATTACACTGTCTTCATACCTACACCTCTTCTGTCTCCTTCAAGACAGAGCATGATGATGCTGATGGTAAGGATGATAAAGATTGCTGGAAACCTCCTGAGCACAGTCACATTGAGCTCTAGCTGGCCCATGACTAGGCAGCAGTTCCCAGAGCCCCAGCACTGTGAATCTATTTGTATCTGCCTCCTCCCTGGAAGCAGGTGGGGAAGAGCTGTGTGACCAAAACGGGGTTGGCATTCCATAAGGACATATTTGAACTGAATCTGTAGGGTGGCTTCATTCCACATACACTGGGCCAAAGGAGCGACATGACCACAGTTTATAAAAGGGCAGGGTTTGGTCCAGATGTCCAAGAGAAGGTAGAAGAACAACTAGTTTGGGGAGCCTGAAACGAGGGTCAAGGTTGAAATCAGGGAGCTGATTGTTGAGCTCTGGGATCTGGCAGGTGGTGAGGACCCACAGCCATTTCCAGAAGGCCAGGGATGGGTCTTGAGGACCTTCCCCTGTACTGATATGAGTGAGGATAGGCCACCAGGGAGTGTGAGTCAGGTGCAGGGGTGAAGGAGGGGACAATATTTTAAATATAAAAAACCCACGAAGTTGTCCTATTCCAGTGTGTTTCATACATTTTTGAGCCTTAGAACCTTCTTCAAACAAAATATTGTGCAAAAGTTCCAAACAGACGTTCTCTGACTTATTTCATTATTCAGTTCATAGAGGCCTTGCCTAGCTTATATAAATCATCATTTTGTAGGTCAAAAATGGTAGTAGGGTGGCAATTTTATTCTGTTGGACCTAATAGAAGTGCTTCAGAATACATTTCTATCGATTTCATATCAGCAGTAGCAGCCACACCACCACTTTTATCTCTTAAATCCAAGGAATCACAAAGTTTGCACTGAATACACTGTCCTTTTCCTTCCGTGAACATCGAACAAACTTCCAGTGCTGGCTTGGATGGTGGTTTTCCAGTCATGGCCAGAACATGATAAAAGGGTGAAACACAGGGTAGATGGAGGAAACATGAGCAGATCCTCTGAGAATTCACATTGTCCCAGAGATCAACGGGGGAAAAGTGTGAATTTGTGTAGATGTTATTTCTTTCCTGCATGGAACTATTTTCATAAGGTGGAATTTGTGCAAGTGAATGTTTCATAATCTGGGACTGTCTTGCTATATAGAGAGATGAAAAACGGATGATGGAAAGACGAAAAGACAACAGAAGTGGAATAGGGAGGGTCATAGGAGGCCCTGCCCATTGCTCTAAGCCCAGACATCCCTCAGGCACTGGTGTGGCCCCTGGGGCTCACTGGAAGAAAACTGGGAACACCAAACTCAGGCAGACAGAGTGAATATATTTTAGATTTTTTTTATTATTAAGCATATCTTACATATTACACAAGTAATAAAAATTTGTTGTATAATAGAGTAGAAAATACAGATTAAAAAGAAAGATACTTCCTGTAAAGAAAATGTGAACATTTAGATAAATAACATGCATATATTTTTAAACAAAATCAGGGTTATACATATTTATTCACTATAACCCTTTTTTTCATTCAATAATGTATTCTGACCATGTATTCATATCAATCAATAGGCCTCTACATCAATACTCTCAATTACTATGTGATGATTCATCATATGGAATAAATGGTCAATTATTTAACCACATGTCCACTGTTGAACGTGTAGGGGTTTTATTTCCTTTTCTATTATAAACACTGTGTTGATAAATATCCTTATATACACATTACTAATCATTTGCTGAACTATTTCCTCATAAAATTAGAATTGTGGGACCAAAATGGCACATACTGGGATGGACACTGTTTTTTAGCTGACCAAGGCACCATCCACAGCCCTATTCCAGGTAACATGGTGTGTTAATCACGTCTCTTATTTTCTGTATTCTGATGCTTTGATATCTGCGGACTTGCTGATCCTGGAGGGACAGCCCTCCAAGGGTTAGTCGATTCCTAGAGAGCATAAACAGTGCTCCTTCAAGTATACGTTTTAGATACACACCAACCAATCCAAAGCCACACCCCAGCAACCTCCTATCAGCTCTCACACCCTGGGTGACCATCCCCTGCCCCAGTCACCCCAGGGCCCAGTACCAGGCATCCAGGATGGCCCCTATGCTCCACAGCTGGTTGAATTATTCAAGCTAACCCATGCCAACCCTGCTTACCCTGTGTTTCCCATTACTTCTTGCAGGAACCACAGTAAAGGCTCTTACTCATGGCTCTCACCTGCCCTTCAGCCTCCTGACCAATCCCCACGTGGCCCTGTGTAGCATCCCATGCCCACTCCTCTTGGAAACTGTAACAAGCTGTCTTTTGAATGGCAGCAGTCTCTTAATCTGTTGGCTTTATCACACCTGAACTCTTCTATTAACACACTATATTTTAAAACACACGATGGGGTCAAAACAGGTCAGTCCAACTCCATTTCCTTTGTGACTGGAATGGAGCCTGCAGACAGAAAACCTGTTGCTGTGCAGTGTGTTTGGGGGTGACTTTCCCTGAGGTAACAAGAGGAGGGCCTGAGCTGGAATTGGCAGTAATGGGACAGGCTCATCAATAGTTCTGTGCCCACAACCCTTCCCAGGTTGCATCTCCATCTGCCCCTCCTTCAAGTGGAGACTGTGGGACATCCTCTCCTGCCACATCTTGCCAGCTGGCCTCCCTTATGCAACATGGACTTCTCTCCCAACCCCCTCCAACAGGCAGACTTCTTGAACCTGCACCTTGTAGCAACAAAAGTATGACTTGAGTACATGGGTATGGGCAGAAGTCAGAACATAAAGGGAGCAAAAAGAATGCATTTGACCAAACAAGTTGGTGGTATTGGAAGCAGTGCAGAAACACGATGAAAGCACGGGTGTTAGAGCTAGACAGCCTGAATCTAATCCAGCTCTGCTCCCGATTTTGTGAGCTTTGGAAAATTTCTTAGACCCATTGAGTGTTCCCTCATCTCTGAAATGAAAATGAAATCCTGTCTTATAAGGTTGTTATCAGAATTGAAAGAAATCATGCATGTAAAGCGCTCTATTAGTCGGGATTTCTTCAGTTGCACAGACCCAAATTAAGCCCCAAAGGAAATGTATCATATCACAGAATCTGGAAGCCCAGAGTAAATTAGCTTCAGGCCATGCTGGATCCTAGGGATCTAGGGACTAGAGGATGGGACTAGGATTTGGCCTGTTGGACTTGCCTTGCAGCCCTTTCAGGGAAGTTTTCTGCCAATAAGGCCCAATCTGCCGCTGGAAGCTTCAAACCCACATTTTCCCTATGGCTTGTGATGGTAGAGCAAGGGTGATTAATCTCGCAAGGGAGCCAGTAAAAGACGTAGGAAGGTCTCTGACTGCTCTAGCTTAGCTCACATGCCCAGCCCTAAACCAATCATCTCTGTGGTCAGGACTGGCCTCGTGCCCACCTCTGGTGGGAAGGGAGGGGTACACCAACAAGAAGTCTGAGGCAGTTTCCTGAAGGTAGGGATGCTGAGAACAGAACCATTTGTTTGCTACAAGTTTCAGCAGAAACTGGAATAGAATTTACTAACTGGCACCCTTTGGGCAAACTCCGGCCTGCCGCCACTCTGTGTAGCTTACACAGTGGTCAAAAATGGATACTAACCATGTCCAGTAGTGCTGTGGGGAGGATAAATGATCACAGCTCTCATGAAGCGCAGTGTGGCAATAGCTATCTAAATTTAAAATGCATGTGCTTTTGACCCAGGAATTCCACTTCTAGGAATCTATCCTAAAACCCACTCACACGCACATAGTTCTGGGAAGTAACTGCACAGATTGTTATTTATTGCAGCACAGTTTGCGGGAGCAAAAGACTGGAAACTACCTAAATACCCACCAATAGATGATGGGTCAAAGAAACTATGATACCCCAATTCAAAGGAAGCATAGAAGTGATAAGAAAAATAAAGTTAAAAAAAAAAAAGAACCTTTATGGACTGATATGGAGGGAGCAAAATGCAGTATAGGGCAAACAGCATGGCCCAGCTTGTCTAAAAGCTGGAGCAATCTGTATGTGGTGTGGTGCTGGCTTTCATGTGCCCAGAAGCATTCACAAGAAACTGGTAACCTTGGTTGTCTGTGGGTAAGAGAATGGGAGGGACAGCTCTGGGGTATATGGTGGAAGGTGGACTTCCTGCTGAATACTACCTTTGATTAGTTTATATTTACATTATATTTTGGGACTGTGTGAATATAGTAACCATTTAAAAATAAAATAAAAATTTTATTACCCCAAAAAAGGTAAAATAACAATTCGTAGGGCTGAGGCTTTTATCTGGGATTCATACACAGCCTGGAATCTCAAAGGAAAATTATCTCAAAATGTTGACCTCCTCAGTTCCTCCTTCTTGTGGCTAATTATCTGGTCCTTTAAGAAACACAGAGAAGACCAGGCACGGTGGCTCATGCCTGTAATCCCAGCACTTTGGGAGGCCGAGGGGGGTGGATCACCTGAGGTCAGGAGTTCAAGACCAGCCTGGCCAACATGGTGAAACCTTGTCTCTACCAAAAAATACAAAAATTAGCCAGGCATGGTGACAGGCATCTGTAGTCCCAGCTACTCAGGAGGCTGAGGCAGGAGAATCGCTGGAACCAGGGAGGCAGAGGTTGCAGTGAGCCAGAGATCACACCACTGCATTCCAGCCTGGGAGACAGAGTGAAACTCTGTTTCAAAAACAAAAAACAAAACAAAAAAAAAAGAAAGAAAGAAAGAAAAAAAAGAAATACAGAGAAATGATTTCCACAGGATGAAGTGAACCGGGGATGCCTTTCTGATAGGAAATTCTGGCTGGTTCTTGAAGGATGAATAAGGGCCCAGCATGTGGAGGAGGAGGAGGAGGAGGAGCGTCCAGCCAAAGGGAACAGCATGTACCTAAAGCCTCAGCATCAGCAGAAGATATGTCAGAGGATGAGGCTAAATTCCAAGTAACTGGGAGTGGGGGCAGGGAGAGACAGGGAGAGTGGGCAAGGCTGGGGAGGTCAGCTGGGATCAGTTGCCAAGAGAAGGTATCTCAGGCTGCAGAGGTCAGGCTAAGAGGAGCTACAGGTAGTTCTGCGCTGGGCAGTGTCCTGTGCTGTGCCCAGCAGGGTTTAAGGAAGCCAGGTCTGGCCAAACCACAGCCTGGGGGGCTAATGACAAAGGCCAACACCAAGAACCAAAACCACTCTCTCTTCGGTGGCTTTATCTTCTCCGGCCAGCGTTTGTGGCCTTCCAGTTATAGCCCGCTGCCTTAAAAAGGAAAGCTCCTGAGGAAGAAGCCAATTACCCTGCCCCCTCGGAGCCAGCTGCATTTATCCCTCCTCCTCCAAGCCCTGGTCTGCAGTGGGCGGTGGATGGTGCCACCCAGGGCAGGAGCCAGGCCTTTTCCCTTTTGCGGCCATGGCATCTTCTGTTTCTGGAAGACACTAAATTGCGTGGCAAAGTTGGGAAGCAGCCCAGCCGTCCTCATGCCCGCCCCTCAGGCTCTGAGGCTCTCTTTGCCCTGCTCTGCCTCCTCACAGACCCTTCTTCTCACATTATCTGTCTGCGCTTCCCATCATATCCTGTCCCAGACATGAATTACCCTGACCACAGGGGTGACTCGGGCAGCCAGATGACCCATAGGCCCTGTGTCCCACCAGGGGTAGTGACTAAAAACAGCAGTGAGAGGTGTTTCTCTGCCCGACAGGGCACCTGCCTGTCAGCCGGGAAAAGCGTGCTGAGCAGAGCACTGGGAAGCAGTGAGCAGTGATTCAGAAAGGGCCTGGGACCCCCAAAATCCCACTTCCCAAGCTAGCCGAAGGTCTGCCAGGAGGCAAGCCTGGCTGCCCTGCCACTGGGAGCTTTGATGTTCTAGAGGTTCCATTTAAAAGGACTTCACACAATAACATTGTATTGCTTTTTAAAAATTACATGTGTACTCCATATTGACTATTTTAAAAAATGACAATATAGAAATAAGCAAAAGAGAAAGAAAGAACCTAAAGCAACCGATAATCTGGCTACCCTATAAAAATCGATGTTTATTATTTTGGTATATAGCCCTAAGTCTTTTTTTTTTTCTAAAATAGAATCATATGGCATATTTTATTTTGTAACCTGATTTTCCACTCACCCTATCATAACCATTTTTCTGTGATATGAGATAATCTTCTGTGGCATTGTCTTTGATGGGATGGACAGAATGCCTGGTTGAGATATACCGTGGAGTATCTAGCCAGCAGCCTCCTCTCCCCACTATTATTAGTTCATTCCAATTTTTTGCTGTTGTAAACAGTGCATCAAGGAACATCCTTATACAGATACTTTTCATGCTTGCCCAGTTACTTCCTGTATAATAAAATTCTAGAAGGGAATTTTCTGATCAAGGGGCATGTGCTATCATAGGCTTTTGAATGATCTAAATGATAGAAAATGGATTTTCCTTACAGAACTAAATTCCACCCTAGCAGCTCATCAAAGTGCTATCTTCTCACCCTGAGAAGAGACCTTAGTAGCTCCCTCCTTGTCCACTACCTAACATTTCCTCAGGTTGCAGGCATTAACACAGGTCACCCACAGCCAAGGAGCAAGATCACACATAACCTTCCTTAGAACAGCTCTCCGAGAAAAGTTGGCTTGAGGGATTGGAATGCAAATTCAAACCATTCCCTGTGTGCAGCTGGGTGGCAGAGAGTGCTGATGTTTGGGTCTCCTGAATCACAGGTATCCGTTGTGTGTCCAGAATATGCTGAGACTCCCACCAGAGACTGGAGCAGACAAAGAGAGGACCTGAAAGTCTAAGGCTTCCTTCCAGCAGAGGCTGGAAGACCTAAGCTTTGGGCTGCTCATCTCACCTATTACACGCAAATCAATGTCACATTTGATATAATTGGAACCAACTAAACAAAAATATGTGTCTACAAAGTCCGAGTCAACTTCTTCCTACCCTTCTGGTGCTTTGGAGTACGTTAAGAATCTGACCTCCCATGTAGAACATATGTTCTATTGTTGAATAGTCGTTCCACCGGAGATGTAGCTTCCAAGCCAGCTCAGGCGGGAATCCATGTGCATACTTTGCCTAAGAGAAATATTCTTGTCACATAAGAACCCCCTATTAATCAAAAATCACATTATGGCTCCTGGAATGAAGTTTCCTTTACTACTCTTTAATAATAAGCTGAGATAAGATAAAATTGGTAATTGCACGTTCTCTTCTGATGGGAGATAATACAAAAGTGGTATAGAAATTTGACTTAAAAGAGTATATTCACTTGGCTAATAGGCTTTCATTATGCGGTCTTTACTTGTTCATTCATTACAATTTTTGCCACATATGGAAAACTTTAATTGGAAGTTACTTATTACATTGTTCCTGAGTGTTAGCTGCAGAGGAAAGTTTTCGATAATCAAAGAATGATGAATGCAATAGAAGCCCAGAATTTTACAGACAGTGAAGCCTCCTGAAGTAGACTACCTATACCAACCTCAGGAGAGGGCTTTCTCCTCTGTAGATGACCTTCAGATAAGAGATTAAGGGCTAATTTCATATTGACAAAGCTCAGTTTTCTCAGTGGAGGAAAGGGCAGTAAATGGATGCTAAGTAATATATTAATATGTGTATTTTATTTTATTTACAACCCACATTGCAAAAGGCAACTGACTCTCCAATGGGACTGTGCCCAAAGGCCAGGAGAACAACCAGCAGAAGCAAGGCTGTCCCTCCACTTACAGGCTAAATAACAATGTGCTTGTTTTGTGAGTTATTTCCAGCTAACAGGTTATGC
Organism: Macaca thibetana thibetana; assembly: GCF_024542745.1. Taxonomy (NCBI): domain Eukaryota; kingdom Metazoa; phylum Chordata; class Mammalia; order Primates; family Cercopithecidae; genus Macaca; species Macaca thibetana. Next base: position 116,180,080 of record NC_065589.1, read on the forward strand.
CATAATTACTAGTCATTAATGCCTATTAATCAATTAAGTCATATTTACATTGCTGACATAAGCAAGTCAAACCCAAGCAGTACTTTCACAAGGGAATATTCCTGATCAAGATACCGAGGGTAACAAACACCTAACATAACTCATGTAATTGAAGTTGAAACTTATAGGATTCATTACACAGCTTCAGTGGTTCCGTGGTTTACAATATCCCTGGCTGGGGCTTGGTTCTTACCAGGGACATAACTCAAACAGTATGAACTCGGCACCAAGGGGTGTCTGTGATCTAGAAAGAACAATGAGCAGCTTTGTGAATTGTGTTGCCACTGGCCCTTTCTTATATTGCAAAACAGAAGCATTTGAAGCAAAATGATTTGCCCAAGTTCGTTCTTCAGCTTCCATTTTAACCACTAAAGTGAGAATGTGTTCATTTACACTTGAAAACTATGTGTGAGCCTCACTCAATCTGTAGCAGCTCTACAGGGAAGGCTGGCAGGGACTTCTCACCATAGCCATCCTAGAGATGCTGAAGCCCAGGGACTGGCTCAGCTGGTAAGTGGCAGCATGTGGCAGGTGTCCTGCCTTCCAACTCCTCCCACCCTGCTCCAGCGTGCCAACTTCACTCACTGAGGGAGAAACTCCACCCTAAACCAGCAAATGGCCCACTTTGAGCTGAACAGAAATGATTTGTTAATCAACTGTTCACTGCAGATTTGACTGTCCTTATTCATAGAGCTCGAATCCTTCTGCAGAGAAGATATCTTGTGTAAAAGACTTTCCCTAGCTAAGCTTGAATCTAAACTCTCCTTGCCCATAAGGTCCCTTTAATGAAACCTCAGGAGACTGATAAAATGAGATGCAGCCATGCCTGTGCAAACTACAGTGGTTCCTCTGTCTCTCTTTTCTCCTATATCACTACCTTTAATGAGGAGCACGCTGAGAGTAGCACCTAGTCTTAGCACTGACTGGTAAAAACTGCACCAAAATAGAGAAAGCATCCCACTGAGTCCACAGGAATGGTTCACAGGAGTGTGTGCTGGAAAATCCACTGCAGCTGAGGAGGGCCTACCACACTCAGCTAAAGCCGGGTCTTGAACGATGGGGAGAGGCTACCCAAATGGTCAAATGACAGAAAGGCATTACAGCAGTGGGCATAGCATGTGCAAATACACAGAAGTTGGAGAAACGTTCAGCAGTTATCAGGGAAGTGGAAGGGAACATTTAAAAACCCGCCTGCATTCTTCAAGAACAACTCGGTGAACCCACCTCCTGGTGGTGGACCACGCCAGGGCCCCATGCATGTTTACTGAATGCAACTAACCATCATCAGAGCGGTGGGCACCCAGTGCCTTTGCAGCTGTACCCTGGTCCAGGCTTAGATACCAGAGGAAGTCACTGTGAAACCCAGATCTGCCATTTTACACCAGAGGTCCCTGGAGAACTTTTTTAACTTCTTTGTTCCTCAGTTTTCTCATCTTGAAAATGAGATTAATATCACCTACTCTGAAAGGTTGTTCAGTTCTAAGCATTTAAAAAGTCTATGAAATATCTGAAGCAAAGGCATCAGGAACTCCATAAGTGGCAGCTTCATTGCTGTTGCTGTTACTGGGGATTTGCTGGGTCTGGAATACAGTAGAGCTGCACAGACAACACCATCCATTGCACCCTTGCTTGTTGACTTTGAGTGCATGGCAGGGTCTGTTTGGTGGCAGCGCAGTTAATGAAACTGGGAGTTATTAGTCACAAATAAAAAAGATAATTTTTAGACTTCAAAGACTGCTGAAGCTGGGTTCTGCTCATCTTGAGGCATCACTCTCTTTCACTGTCCAGAGAATCTGGACACCATCTTTTCTCTTCTCTGCTCTCCTGTATGCATGGTTCCCTGTGCTTGAAGAATGCACTCTCCATTTATTACTAGTTGGAGCCAAAAGAGAATTACAGAGGTAAGTCTGTCAGAGGGAAGAATGACGTCACATTCCAAAGACAAATGGGAATATTGTTGAAGTGTTTGCTTTTTGGATTGACTATGCCACCCTTTTGCTGCTGTACAGAATGATTGAGAGTCTATAGTTCCTGTTCTCCTTCTCTCTATCTCTCTCGTGGACTTCCACTCTTACCAATCTCTTTCAATGGGTCTTTTGAAGTAGGAAAATGAACTTTCTTTACTGCAAGGATGACTATTGATGCCCACTTTCATTAACTCTCTACTGCCACTCAATAGACCCTGCCATGAACTCAAACTCAGCAGTGAAAGATCCGTATCCTGGGAAACCTCTGAGTCTCGGGCAAATCCAAACAGTTGGGCGGCCTTGCTTTGGTCCCAAGCAGAACTTACGAATCCCAACTCTACCACATACTGTGACCTTGGACAAGTTGCTTACACTTTCACAGCCCCCATTTCTTAGCTGTAAAATCATGAACATAATACCCATCACACTATCGTGAATGCTTGTTACATAGTAGGCACTCCATAAATAAATGACAGCTGTTTTCTGTGTTTAGCATCATTTTTCTCTCCCTTTCTGACTGCAGTGATGTCTTGCTGGTAAAAACTTTCACCATACCCCATGAAGAGTTCATGCGGATGCTGACTTCCAAGCATTTGTTTGACTCCAGTCTCCCAGACAAGAACACCAGCCTTCTATGTTATGTCTCCACCAAACTATTGCAGTCCTCCTTCAAAACCCTGGGCAAGAGACACTGTCCTTCGGGAAGTCTCCCTCAATTCACTCTACCTGCTTTCACTCATACTCTCATTCAGTCTCCTAGCAGGAAAAAGAAAGCACACTCAGATGGGATTCCAAAGAGACTTTAATAAAGAGACAATTCACAGAAGTGTGGCTAGGGCTCAAGGAACCACCACAGGAAATTGAGGCCCTAGGGATTAGCAATGGCAGGAAGCTATAGCCATTCTTGGCCTGAAGGGCGTAGTGTTCTCAGAACCTCATGAGGGTTGGAGGGCTGGATCCAGGCTGGAATTGGCCAAACCCAGACAGAAGCAAGAGAGCAAGAAAGCAGGGAGAGGCAGTGTATGCATTAGCATACACTGTGTCCCTGGGATGATGGGCAGACAAGGGCAGCGGATGCATCTAGGGGTGGACACATGGATGAAGAATAACAAGCACACCTCTGTTCCCCAAGATCCAACATTAGATTCTGTGAATGGGATAACTGGGGAGAAATACGCTCTTTGAGATACATTCATTTGCCATTTGAGGATCTGTTGTGGTTGTTACGGTGCAGCACTCCGCTATACTCACATGTTCCTCATGAATCTTAATCCATATCTTTTCCTTCCTCTGGATTTCCTTCTAGATTGCAAGACATTTATAATCATATTTTTTGAGGACCAATTATGTGCCATGCACTGTGCCTGTGCACTCTCTCTCCCTCCTCATTTGATCCTCACAACGATCCTGTGAGGTCTCACAGTCTTCACTTGAAGATGAGGAAACTGAGGCTCAGAGAAGATAAGAATCTTGCCCAAGATTACTCAGCCAGGATCTGATTCTACCTCTGACTGTAAAGCCAACAATGTGGTGTCACAAGACAAAGTATTGCTGACTTTGCTCAGGCTTTTATTATCTGGTCTGTCTACAAGTTCATTATTGGGAAAACTACTCAGCATCCACCCACCCACAAACCTGAACCCAATATTAATGCAACAGAACACATTGACACTCTGGTATTATCTGTCCTATCATCACCTCCCCAAATCATGTGATTGGACCAAACCGCACAATACACATCCTTCACCTGAACTCTCCTTCTGTGGACCTGACACCAGAATAAAGTAGAGACAAACTTTGGCTACGGCATGAGGGCTCAGGGTCCCGCCCGCACAGGGAGGATGGATGGTGGAAAGGCAAGAACCAGACTTTCAGTCTCAGCCACGAGAGAAGTTTTCTACCCCCAACTCTAATTTACAGGATGGCAAACTCTCACACAAAGGAAAGAGATTAAGAGATAGAGAAGTCAAATACACACAGCCTACCAAGACTGAACCATGAAGAAATCCAAAACCTGAAGAGACCAATCACATATAATGAGACTGAAGCCATAATAAAAAAAATCTCTCAGCAAAGAAAAGCCTGGTACTCAATAGCCTCACTGCTGAATTTTACCAAACATTTAAAGAAGAACTAATACCAATGCTACTCAAACTATTCTGAAAAATAGAGGGGGATGACATACTTCCAAACTCATTCTATGAGGCCAGTATTACCCTGATACCAAAACCAGACAAACACACATCAAAAAAAGAAAACAACAGGTCAATAGCCCTGATAAACATTGATGCACAAACTCTCAACAAAATACTAGCAAACTGAATTCAACAAGACATTAACAAGATTATTCATCATGACTAAATAGGATTTATCCCAGGGAAGCAAGGATGGTTCAACATACACAAATCAATTGATATGCTCCATCCTATCAACAGAACGAAGGACAAAAATCATATAATCATTTCAATTGATGCTAAAAAAAGCATTTTATAAACTTCAACATCCCGGCATGATAAAAACCCTCAAAAAACTTGGTGTAGAGGAAACATACCTCAACGCAATAAAAGTCATATATGACACACCCACAATTAGTATACTGAATGGGGAAAATGTAATGCCTTTCCACTAAGATCTGGAACAAGACAAGGATGCTCACTTTCACCACTGCTATTCAACATTGTACTGGGAGAGCAATCTGATTGCTAGAGCAATCAGAAAATAGAAAGAAAAAAAGCGCATCCACATTAGGAAGGAAGAAGTCAAATTATCCTTGTTTATAGATGATATATCATCTTATATTTGGAAAAACCTAAAAACTCCACCAAAAAATCTATTAGAACTGATAAATTCAGTAAAGTTGCAGGATACAAAATCAACGTACAAAAATCAGTATCATTACTATATGCCGACAGTGAACAACCTGAAAAAGAAAACAAGAAAGTAATATAATTTACAATAGCTACAAATAAAATAAAACACCTAGGAATTAATCAAATAAGTGAAAAATCCCTGCAATGAAAACTATTAAAAATTGATGCAAGAAATTGAAGAGGACACCAAAAAGGTGGAAAGATGTTCAAGGATTGGAAGAATCAATATTGCTAAAATTTTCATACTACTGAAAGCAATCTACAGATTTCATGCAATCCCTCTCAAAATACCAATGACATTCTTCCAAAAAAAAAAAAAAAAAGCAATCCTAAAATTTATATGAAACCACAAAAGACTAAGAATAGCCAAAGCCATCCTGAGCAAAAAGGACTGGAGAAATCAAACTACCTGACTTCAAGTTATACTACAGAGGCATAGTAACCAAAGCAGCATGATACTGACATAAAAATAATAATAACAACACGGATTATATAGGACATTATGTTATAGGACATTATGTTAAGTGAAATAAGCCAGGGACAGAAAGATAAACTTCACATGTTCTCATTCACTTGTGGGAACTAGAAATTAAAACAACTGAACTCATGGAGATAGAAAGTAGAATGATGGTTACCAGAAGCTGGGGAGGGGAGTCGGAAGTGGAAAGTCAGGGGGAAGTAGAGATGGTTAAAGTGTGCAAAAATATAATTAGATAGAATGAATAAGATCCAGTATTTTATAGCACAACAGGGTAATTACAGTCAACAATAATTTATTGTACATATTTAAATAACGAAAAGGTATAATTGGAATGTTTGTCACACAATGAAATTACAAATGCTTGAGGTGATGGATACCCCATTTGCCCTGATGTGATTATTATGCATTGTATGTCTGTATCAAAATATCTCATGTACCCCATAATTACACCTACTATTTATTCACATTTTTTTTTTAAAGGAATAGAGGCTGGGCACAGTGGCTCACGCCTGTAATCCCAGCACTTTGGGAGGCTGAGGTGGGCAGATCATGAGGTCAGGAGATCGAGACCATCCTGGCCATCATGGTGAAACCCCATGTCTACTAAAAATACAAAAATTAGCTGGGTGTGATGGCACGTGCCTATAATCCCAGCTACTCGGGAGGCTAAGGCAGGAGAATCACTTGAACCGGAGAATAGGAGATTGCAGTGAGCAGAGATCGTGCCACTGCACTCCAGCCTGGCAACAGAGCAAGACTCTGTCTCAAAAAAAAAATTAAATTAAATTAAATTAAATTAAATTAAGTTATAAAGGGATAGAGAAGCTTAAAAAAAAAAATCCACTACCAGGTAATTCAAAGTATTTAAAAATAAGCAAGATTCTTGTGTCCATGGAAGCTTTTGGGTATGGTTCTGTGTGAAGCTGGGAAGGAAGACAAAATTAGTTACAAGGGTCCTCTCTGGCTTTAATTCTGGGAGTTCTGCAAATTTACCTCTTGCCAGCAGACCCAGCGGCTGGGGGAAGAGGCAATGGCTTGCTATTTTCGACATGCCAACAAAACAGAAAGTTTTGGGACACTTTCTGGGAAAGTAATATTGTCCATCTTCCCGCCTCTGAACGCAGCACATCGGTTTTGAAAGCCACTCACTGTCTTCCTGGCTTTCTCTGGAGGGCCTTGCCTGTCTCGCCATGCTTCTTTCTGTCTAACTGATGGCTCTCATGCTGTAGTGCAGGCGGCCCATTTTCTCTCTTCACAACCTTGTGGAGATGGAACACAGCTGGTCCCTGCTCCTCTGGGGAATAACTAAAACTTGTTTCAGTAGAAACACCGGGGTCCTAAGGAATTTTCCCCTTTGTTTGAAAATGAATGACTTCCTCTTAGGGCTACTCTGAAAGGCTTCCACCTGAATTGTGGCAACTTCAAAGGCTCCCCACATTTCTGCTCCAGAGACCAGAGGATGGCTGGGGCCTTCTCCCGTTGCTTCTGCCCAAGACTCAGCAGCCTCCGCCTTAAACTCACGCCTTGAGCATCTAGGGAACGGTAGTGTGCTCATGTGCTATGCCGATGGGCGTAGGTGTCTGCCTCTGCACAGATGCATACATTGGCTTGCATTTTGGAGTAGGTGTGTGTGTCCAAAACACATCAAGCTCTTTGCATTGTTAAGAATCAGCTTTGGAAAGCAAAGAAGTGAGGGGGGAAACAGCATTCAGCTAAGGTCTTATATCCTCAGTTTCAGTTTGTAATAAATATTTATGACCAAGTTACAACAAGTCCTGAAAAAGAAGCATTTAATAGAAACACAGATACTTAACCCTTGTGTTAATTACAGGCTTCTGCTGGCTTATTCGAGATAGGCTTTATGTTCATTTTTAAACTCTTTGCAGTGATTCTTTTCTTCCTTTTCAAAAAACAGGCCTAGCAAGCAGCTGTTTTCTATATGCAGCTGGATCCTGCAACAGACAACTGTTTCTCTTTTAGCAACTTTGTCAAGCTTGATTTGAGACTAATCTGACTGCAGGTGTCAGGTAAGAATAGGACATTGGCAAGGACCAAGAACTCTATGAAAGAGGAGGGAAAGAGGCCCAGGAGCAAAGGGACATATTGTTCAGAATGCAGGGCAATCGAGGACCCATGGGCTGAACTGTGGATGGCATAGATACACGCCTGGTTGCTGGCTGGCACACGGTTTCCATCACGGACTCCCCACCTGGGTCCACAGAAAAAGATGCTTGCAGAAAAAGAATGGCAGAGTGTTTTCATTGCCATGTCCCCAGTAACATAAAATCTCACAAACAACCTCCATAAATCACACCATGACATCTACTAGGCTTGTCCAACGCTAAACATAAGTGGACTCTTAAGTCAAGTCTTAAGTTGTAGGCAGCACCGTCACCCTTCAGCAAACATCTGTAGTTCATCTTATCGTTTGAAGAAATATATGAGTTTCACTGTCTTTTTTTTTTTTTAAGCCTTTTGCAGCTTCTGCTCCTTGATTTGTTTGAAGGCCATCTGCTATGTATAAAATTGGGGGTGGGGGCATGCCGTGGAAAAGGAACCATTTGGGAGATGTAGAGGCTGGGAGAAAATGCAAACACTGTGAATGTTTTTGTCAGCTTTGGTGAACAGGCCACTTCCCTTTCTGAGCCCCCGGCCCCTCAGTGAGAGTTGGACTTGGGGCGTCGCCATTGGCTGTGGCTGAAGCCTGTGCTGGTTTTGTCTTGTGGTTATTACTCTACCACTCAATATGTTAATCATTGTTCACCCCCAGTGAATATGAGAGTCCTAGCACTGGTGATTCTGAGATCTTTCAAAAGCTGAGAATACACGTTTGAGTTGGCCTCCAAAGCTCTTCCAAAGATGCCCCTGGAACTGGGGGATTAAAGGGGGCAACCAGGAGCCGTGGGGATGTTTCTCACAAGGATGGGAAGAATGTCCCGGTAGAGGGAGTGTATGTCATGGCATAAAGTTACCACAGGGTGGTAGAAGTTGTGCAGTTGCATGTTCTCATTCGGGCATTCTTCCCCAGGAAGCAGAGGGAAAACAAACAGAGGGCTCAGAGGCAAAGATCCGCAGCCCCGACTCCCTGCTTCTACTGCCTGAGCAGAGGTGTCCGAGCCCAAGCTGGCTTCAGGGAGGCACCAGATGTTTAAACACTTGACCCCTGAAATAACTGCCACCCGCTTCCACCCCTGACCATGCCCGCCAGTTTTCTTGGCCCTGATGTGGGTCAGGCAGCCCACATTGCTCAAGATCCAGGGAGCAGCACTTCCCCGACTGGGATATTAATTGAAAGGATGTGTTTAACAACCAGGGTGAGTGTTGATTTGCCATTAAAGCAGAGCTAAAACAGTGATGATGATGGAAATTTTATTATCACACCAGCTTCTCCTCTTCACCCTGGAAGACTCTGCCTTCCTTATAATGTTAACCAAGGAGTTTCTTATAAATCTCAAGGTTCCAACAACAAGTTTTATTCTCCCATCTGTCCCACAAGATTTAAAGTGCTTTAGTAAAACTGATTAAAGCATTTATCATTATCATCAGTATCAGCAGTATTTGTTTTATCACCATAATTTATAGAACAGTTGTGTTAAGTTCTAACATGGTCCTTTGTGGCATTCCTCCCACTTTTATTTCTCCCACAGCACTCCAGCCCACAGCTGCATAAAAATTTTCAAGCGATGCATCGGGCCACAGGTTTCTAAAGTACATTTGAGCCTCTGCCTCTGAAATGACAAATCAAAATATCATCAGTTTTGTTCTGAGTTGTAATGGAAGGCTGAGTACTCAGGGTTCCGGTTCTACAGGGCACCCCAGCCAGGTCTGACTTTGCTACGTGGCTCTACCCAACACAGGAAGGCAATTTGGGGACACACTGGCCCCCTTCATGTAACAAATGGCTATCGCTTCCCCCTCACCTGAACAACCAAACCAAGCATGGAGATTACTTTGAGCAACATCACAAATTTACCCAACCAAGTAAAGGCTACAGATTTGTGGGATAAAAAATTTTTACCCCAAAGGCGAAAAAAAGACCTTCTTGTCCATCATCTCCTGATTACAAGCCAAGAAAATAAACTTGCTTGCAATTGTTAGCCTCTTGGTGGAGAACTGTGGAAAAGTTGCTTAAAGGAGTGATTCAGCAATAAAAGTGGAGGGGGTTGGGGGTTACAGTAAGTTTTCCTCCCTGCCAGAGCACCGTTTTCTCCATAGATGCCTGTGAAACATTCGTGTTGTTCTGCAATTACGGCCATGATTTGTTGGTGCACTTTTATGTAGAAGTGTCTGCATCTGTTGAGGTCTGCAGCGCTACCTCTTTGACAGTTCCAGATGTTGCGAAGATGAAATACCTCCTGCTTGAGGAACTGTGCAACTAGGAGTCCCAAAAGGTGTTCTGAATACAGTTTTAAAAGGCATCTGTCTTAAAATAATTTCAACATCTCGCTCATCTATTTATAAGCTCCATTGGGTGGTTTTTTGGGGCCCTCCCAGACTATTTTGAGGGGCTCATTTTTACATCAAGATATTTTAACCATTGAAGTGACAAACCTCTGCCCTGTTTCTTTCTTTGCCCTGGGTTACCCATTCAACATGCCTTCTAACACCTTGCAATCTTTTTGTATCAAGCATGAGACAGAAGGGCCTTTTCTTGGGACATGAAGTGGGGAGGAGGCTGAAACACATATGCATGTGTACCACTGGCCTGGGACAACTTAAGATTCACTGGAGAGGAATCAACAAAAGGCTTCTGGGCCAGACTCCACTCTTCCCTAAGACCTCGCAACTCACCACACTGTCGGTCTCTTAAAATAGGAATGCTGCTTGACCCTTACCAGGGCTTTGGAGGGGTGTCTGGGCTTGAGTTTCTACAGGTGAAGACCCATGCCCAAGACCACCCTTAAGAAGATCATTCTCTCGAGGCCTGGTGCAGACTAATGCTATTCTTGGGTCATTTAACTTCACTCTCAGGGAAGAGACAAAGATGGTGCTAAGTTGTAAATCACTCCCCTCTGGAATGGATTTGAGCCAGAACCGATTGGCCTGAGCATTCCTGCCTTGCTTGACCATGGTAAAGAGATTATGGTATGTAAAATTCGGCTAAACATAGCTTGTTTCGATTTCCTACTTTCCTGGTTGTCTGTCTCGCTATGAAAGGTTAAGACCTAGGAGGGGGAGAGACACCCACTCTGTGGAATCCCTCTCACTCCAGGGCAACGTTTCCTACTCAGATGCTGTCCATACATAGCCACTGTGCGAGGTTCACACCAAGGGAAGTTGGTCCCATCAGAGAGATATTCATAAATGTGGTCTTTGCGTTGTTTCAATTGGTCAGTCTCACAAAGCAATAAAAACAGAAGGCGTCAAACACTGAAGCCTGCCTGTGGTATGGTCTGAGCTTACAAATCCCTGCTCACATGTTTGCCATTTCACACAAAGGAAACTTACCTTCCCTTTTCCCTGATGTCATTTCCCTGGGTCCAGAAACAGCAGTGACATCCTCTTAGCAGATCTGGTTGCCCTACTTGGGACTCTTCCTGAAATCCTTCAACCCATGTGGAAATGGTGCCTCAAGTCAAAGTCTCTTGAGATTTTCTCTTGTGGTCCAAGTATCCAAGTTTTAAAAGGAAATTATCTACGTTAAAAAAAAAAAAAAAAAAGATTTCCTTACATCTTCTTGCCTGTTTGACCACATAGACCACATGTGCCCACCAGCCTGCTGAAAAAAGTGGGAGGTCCTAGAGATGAGAACGGTAATAATGCACACTGTCAGCATCACTGTCTTCAAATCATTGGAAGCCCTTTTGCTTTCTGGAATGTAAATTTGAAGCATGTGAAACAGTACTTCCGGCAATGAATGAGGTAAATGGTGCTCAGGCTACGGAGGCAGGTCTGCAGATGAAAAGGCCATGGTGCCAGGACAGATGGGTCCATGCCCCACCCAGGTGCACAGAGTTGGGCGGGGGGGGTGGCTGCCAATGTGGTCAGACAGATGTGAGCAAAGACATCTGCAAATTAAAGCAAATCCCTGCCTCTGGGGCCTTGTCATCCGAATTTGTCTTGCTGAATAAGGTAGAACCAGAAAGTAATTTTGATTAGCATTTGTCCAAGCTATTTATCATAGGAAATTACACCACTGCGTTTAAGACTGGGACTTTTACCAGCTATTCCTGGTTGCATTGTTGTGATTTCACAGAGGGAGGCAGACGTGGCAGGCAGCAAGATCCCTTTGCTCGACTTCTACTTCGTTGACAGTTCACGTAGAAGGGCTCCTGTAAGAAGATATTTTAAAATTATAAGCTCAAGAAAACAAACCAGAAGGGAGAGGGTCCTTCTTCTGTTTTTCCCCCCATATTAAAGGTGTCAGCAGCAAAGTCTTCTCCTCTAACAGGGGAACAAATATACCAGCAAGTCCTAACTAAGAAAAAAAATCTCCTCTCATGCAAGAAACAAAAGAAATACTTAAATCGAAAGGTTTACTAAGGTTGATGGAATTTTTATTAAGAATTATTTTCCATAAAAGGAAATAGCTCTGCATTAAGATGAATATCCTAAATGTGGCATTTTTATGAACTTATAAATCTGTGCATAAGCATCTTCATACAAACCCATTCTTTTTTTTTTTTTTTTTTTTTTTTTTGCAGACAATTCATTTCTTCCTCTATTTGTTCTGCCACAGATATACTACTTGTCCAGTTATCTGGGGCAGTGATATTTGCAGCTTTGTGAATTTGCTGGAATATATAGGGGGGATAAGAAATGCTCAAAAGTTCTGTTGGAAGCAGGGAATGTACTTTTCAAAAAGAGTGATACCAAACCAACAAATTACTGGCAACTTCACCTCTTATCTGCCAACCTCAGAAGAAGAGTGCCCAGTGTTTAGCACTTCTACTTAAAACACTCAGAAATTGTCGTTTCTTTTCCTCTTCAGAGCCTTCCCTTCACCTCTTTCCAGTGGAGGATAATGAGGGCAGGATGAAAACCAGAACTGCAAGAGCTGGTCAGACTCCTCATTCTCCAAAGAACTAGGCTCCCAGGACACAGTGAGGACAGACAGCTTGATGCAACTAATGTAGCCAAAACACCGGCAGTTAAGCAAGTCAAAAAAAATGTGTTTTGTATCATTTCAACCAATTGGCTGCCTAAAGAGAAGATCCTACTCTAGGTTTTCAGAATACCTGTGCAGATAAGAGCTAAATCGGAGGCCTCAAAACCCTGCCATCTGGCTAAAATCTGAAAAATTCAGTTTGTAAGCTGCATGATTTCCCCATACTTCCAAATAATTCTTCTATTTGAAAATATCTAAGGATCCCACTGTTTGCATGTAGATGTTTGACGTCATTCAGATGAAAAATCCAATTTTACTACACCTTAATATTGATTGGATAGATTACAAACTTGTGAAGAACAACATAATCTCCTTTGTCCACAGTCACCCTGGATATCTTTATGGCTGCAGCAACCTGGCCATCTTTGGAAACCTCCGAAAGTATGAAGCATTTGCCCTGCTTCTCCCAATATCTGGTGCAATAGATGCAGTGTCCAGCTACTCCTGCAGAAAGAAGACTCAGAATTCATCCCATACCTATGTTAGTATAAGAAAAAGAGTGCCCGTAGGGCCTAGTCAGCACTGAGCCCACAATGAGCATTCAATAAATCCTTAGGGATTGAGTATTTACGGAAAATCTGTGTTTGCACATAGATAGTGGCTTCCCAAGGCCCGTGCTTAGGGCTTGATGTGCCCTGTTTGGTGGAAGCAGAGCAGCTGTCTCCTGCGTCTGGGGATTTCTCACTTGGGGGAGCAAATCCTCTAAGTATTTACAATCATTTAACAACTGCTGCCTATATCCTGACACTTACCTCCCAAATTTCTCTCCAATCCACCCACACCCCTGACCCATGCACTGCATTAGTCTCCCTTCCCTGCTTCCACCCTGGCCCTGTGGAGGTCCCTCCCCTACACACAGCCAGAATCATCTTTTTACAATGCTGATCTGCTTAAAAATCTGCAGTGGTTCCCAATGCATTCAGGATCAAAATCAAAAACCCTACTGAGGCAGGGCACAGTGGCTCAAGTCTGTAATTCCAGTATTTTGGGAAGCCAAAGTGGGTGGATCACCTGAGGTCAGGAGTTTGAGACCAGCCTAGCCAACACTGTGAAATCCCATCTCTACTAATAATGCAAGAAAATTTAGCTGGGCATGGTGGTACATGCCTGCAGCCCCAGCTACTTGGGAGGTTGAGACACAAGAATTGCTTGAACCCTGTAGGTGGAAGTTGCAGTGAGCTGAGATCATGCCACTGTACACCAGCCTCGGCAACACAACGAGACTCTGCCTCAAAAAAAAAAAAAAAAAAAAAAGAAAAAGGAGCGCTTGCCTCATTTCAGCCCCTGTCTCTGGGGCCCAGCTGCTTTCATGCATTTACTCAGGGACTTTGCATATCCTGTTCCCTTGTTTTAGGCATGTCCCCCTCCACCTGGACTTTACCCTGTGAGTTCCTGCTTGTCCTTCAGCTGTCAGCACCAATGCCATGTCCTCAGGAAGAACCTTCTTGACAGCCCCTGACTATCCCTCAACCCCTGCCACACACCTACATCCCTATAGCAGCCCTATGGTGCCCTTCAAAACATTGATGAATTAATGAGATTACGTGATTATTAAGGGTTTCCTTTGCTAGATCGTAAGCTCCAGGAAGGACTAGCCAAGATGGGTTTGCTCAACTTTTTTATCCCCAGGGTCTAGCACAGTGCCTGAGAACCTGATGTATAGTAGATACCTAATAAAAACAGGTTGAATCAAAGAATGACTGACAGATTGATAAGAGGAAGAAGGAACGGAAGGAAGGTTGGGCAGAAGACAAGAGGGAGAGAGGAAAAAAGAAAGGGAGAGAGAGAGGAAAGGAAGAAGCAGAGGGAAGGAGAGAAGAGGGGGAAAGAGGGAGGAAGGAAGGGAAAGAGGCAGGAAGAAAATGGAGGAAGGGAGGAAAGTTTCCTGGAGAGACAATAATAATAAACTCCAATACTATGTAAATTCTTCACCATTTCTAAATCCAAAAATCCCTGAATCTTATATACATGACCCTCTTCTCCCCATGTGTTTTAAATGAATCAAGGGTGTAATGTTAACAACAATGAGGAAGAAATGAGAGGAAGAGCTAGTTCTTCCATGATTACTGGTTCATTCATTCATTCTACAAATATTCCATGTGCCAGGCCATGCGGTCACTGCTAGGGAGAAGCATGTGACCTAGCAGATGTGCAGATGGTGGATTTCAGCTGACTCGACCTTACCTTGCAACCTTGGGCAAGTTGCCCACCTGGTCTGAGCCTGCTTCCTTCTCTGTAAGGTGTGGAGGTTGAATGATCCCTAATAACCATTCCAAAGCTAATCTTCTGTTGCCTCCAAACTGGATAATAATAATAATAAACATTACTAACTATTTAGTCTGTACAAGGTCCTATGGTGTTTCTCTATATTACCTCAGTTGAGAATCAGGGCTTGATGTGCCCTGTTTGGTAGAAGGTATATTTCTCAATATTATCTCAGTTGATTCTCAACTGAGATTCTCAATTGAGATAATATAGATACTATCAATAAATGTAATTGGAGGCAGGGAGTAGAAGTGTAGGAATAATATAGTATCTATATTATCCATACTATTATCAAATGAGATAATAGATTCAGAATCAAATGTAATCAAATGAGGTATCGTTTGATATCTCAGTTGGGATACGTAGAATTACCAACAGCTATTTTATAAACAAGGAAAACTGAAGCAAAAGAGATTAGCTAACTTGTCAATGGTCAACAAGCTAGAAAATGATGACATTGAAATTTAAACAAACATTCCTCTGACCTCACTTTGCTACATAACCTCAGATTGTATCATGCCCTCTAACAATGCTGGAGGTGGCCAGGACATGGTGCCAAGTCTCAGGGGCATGACAGAAGAGACAGAAGCACATTTGGTTCTTGTGTTTAAAGCAGGTGGTTTTCTCCAAGCTTCTCTGGACTTCAGGTGAACACCTTCCCTTGGTCCTCAGAACACCTCTTCCCCAGATGTATGGCTGCTTAAGAAGACTTTGAGGTCACAGGTAGAAAAGCATGGCATCCAGAAACACAGCTTCTCCTGACCAAGGCTGTCAACAGTCACAAACATTGTCCATGAGCTGGTTTCCTCCAGGAGACAACTTCCTGGCCCAAACCTTCACTGGTTGTTTTCTGCCTCAGTCTACGTCATAACTGGATGCTCTCAAGCCAGACATGGATGCAAATAAGTTATGTTTGACTTGGTAGCTTCTAAAAATTGGAATATATCACATAAAATCCCAGATATGGGACTTTGCTTCAGAAATTAGAAGATCTGGCTACAGATGACCTACAATCCAACGACCACCTGAAGCTGAATAGGAACTGACCTTTCAAATACACATGACTAGCCATAGGCTCCACTGCTCCTTATTGCCACATATTGACCCCATGGGCATTTGAATTTGGAAAGCCCAGACCTCAGAACCAAATCCAAGGCCTGGCCCCTTTGCTACCTGGACCCCAATCTCTTGTTCCAGTCAACCTAAAACCCCTGCTCTTCAGCCTTCTGGAGTGGGCCCACCCAAAGGGCTCCTTTTCATTATACCTCATCTAAGCATCCTTCTTGTCTTCCTACACTTCTACTCCCTGCCTCCAGTTGGATTGGATTCTGCATCTTTTGGCTTCCTTTTCCTTCCCTGCCCAGCTGGGATCCACACAAAAGTGTGGAAACCCTGACTTTTTGAGATCTATGTATGGAAGAACCACTGAAGAAGGACCCATTGCCTGATTCCTTGCTGCTACTCAAAGTGTGGTCCAAGAACTAGCTACCTTAGCAATGCCCGGGAGCTTGTCAGAAAGGCAAGATTCCAGACCTCCACTCCACACTATTAAAACCAAAGCTGAACTTTAATAAGATCTTCCAGGTGAATTGGATCACATTAAAGTTTTGGCAACCCTGACCTACTGCAAGAATTGCAAGTCAAAGCAGGCTCAGCTGCAGGCTCAGGTACTCCCTAGTTCTTCTAAGCCCACTCCCTAGTTCTTCTCCAGGCCACTCAGCTTCTCCCACAGCACCAAGGTAGATCACAAAAGGCTCAGTAACAAATCCAGCAGAGTGGCCACTTTCTAATGAGGGCAGAATTAGGCAGGTCAGGGTCCCAGGACTGAAGACATATAGCCACCTTTCACATGATGAGTGCCAGTCCCTGTGTGCCACATCAGATCAGCCTTCTGACCCCAAGCCATCCAAATATCACTGCTCTACTGCAGAGGGAAGGAACTGAGCTAGACAAAATAGGAAATGTTCTGATACTAAAAGTGGTCATGAGCTCTGACCAACATGCAGGAACACTTGTAGATGCTGGAGATGGTCCAACACGAAGGATAGTGTGCATTACAGAGATGAAGTGGAAAGGCAAATGGGAATATAGGACCGCTGTTGCAATCATGAGATCATATGATTCCAGTACTGCTTCTCCCAGTGGAGGTACAGGTTAGCTCCATTGTTCAATTTAGTACCTATTGATCAGAGAAAATGCTATGTGCCAGGCACTGTTTCTAGGTGTGAGACAACAGACAAAAATCCATACCACCGGAAGCTTACAAACTAGTGCAGGGAGACAGACAGGAAATAAGAGAAAGAAGGACAGAAAGATGGGCAGTGTCTGTGTGTGCACATGTGCCTGTGTGTTTTGAGGTGGAGGAAGCATTCTAATCATCTGAGCAGCTCAATGTGGTGATAAGAGCCTTGCAGTGGAAATGAGGAGAAACTGTTCTCCTTTTGCACGTGAACTCATTTGACCCTCGTGATAATCTATGAGCTACAGTGACAGACGTCTAGGTGGCCCTGCGACCTGCTTAACAGTGTTCACGCCCCTGTGCGTTCCCCTCCCCTTCAGTGCAGGCTGCACCTGGTGACTCGGTCTAACAAATAGAAAATGGCAGAAGTGATGGGATGTCACATCTGAAATTAGACAGTAAAAAACTGACTCCTAAATCTCTCTCTCTCTCTCTCTCTCTCTCTCTCTCTCTCCCTCCTCACTCTGGAAGAAGTTAGCTGTCAGTTGTGAGCAGCCCTATAGGCCTATGTGGTGAGCACCTGATGTCTCTGGCCAATAGCCAGCAAGGACCTGAGGCCACCAATGGCCTCATGAGTGAGCTTGAAAGCAGGTCCTTCCCCAATCCAGCCCAGAGATGACCACAATTCCATCACTTTAATTGCATCTTCCTGAGAGATCACCCATAAGCCACACCCATATCCTTGACCCATGGTCACTGCAACTTTAGGAATGTTTGTTATTCTCAGCTACTAAGTTTGGGGTAATTTTTTATACAACAGGCAATACAGGTCAGACACAGTGGCTTATGCCTGTTATCCCAGCACTTTGGGAGGCCAAGGTGGGAATATCGCTTGAGCCCAGGAGTTTGAGACCAGCCTGGGCTACATAGTGAGACCCCATTTCTACAAGAAATAAAAGTAAATTAGCTAGGTGTGGAGGCATATGCCAGTAGTCCCAGCTACTTAGGAGGCTGAGGCAGCAGGATTGCTTGGGCCGAGGAGATCGAGGCTGCAGTGAGCTATGATCACACTGCTGCACTCCAGCCTGGGTGACACAGACAGACCCTGTCTCAAAAAAAAAAAAAAAAGTGGGGTGAGCAATACAGTATATAGGCAGGTACTTTTATTGCCTCCATTTTATAGACGATAAAACAAGACATAAAGAAGTAAATTAACTTGTCCAGGACACAGAGCAAGTAATGCCAGGGCTGAGATTTGAACCCTAACAGTCGGGCTTCTAGAGCCCATACAATTGAGCCCCGCAGGATGCTGACATATTCAAGTACGGGTTTGTGCATCTGCTCCTCTAATCAGACTGTGCTCTCCTTTTCAGGTCTGTACACCTGACACTTGGTAATTGCCCAGCACTTAGGAAGTGCTCAGCAAATGCTGGCTGAGGGAAGCCAGGAGGGTGGAAGTGAGCAGAGCTGTCCTCTTGACTCTAGCCCACCTTGCACCAGAGAAGGGAAAACAGAAGGGGTGCGGACAAATGTCCTCCACGTCCCCATCAGCCCCTAGTCTCCTGCATGGAGCTGGAAGCTGCGTTTTTGTGTTGTTTTGCTGAGACATACACTATCCAAGAAAAGCATGTTAGACTTGGCCCCACGTTTAATATCCTCGATATGATCTCCTAATCTTTTTCAGGTGCATCTCACATTAGGAATCTTTATTTGGCTTCCAAACAGCAAGTTGTCTCTTGAACTAAAAAAATGTGACTTGTATCTGTTTATCTTTAGTAAACTCTGAAAGATATGTTTATAACTTTATAGGAATGTCCTACAAGCCTGTTAAACAACATCTGTTCTTGTTGCTTGTACACTTCTGGAGGTGGGACTTTGGGATTTTTTTTTTCCAACAAACATCTAGAAAGAATTTTTTTTATTATGTTTTCATTGTTCTGGCGCAAAGTTCACGTAAACTCACAGCTCCCAGCCACTCTGCTTTGCGGAGGGGACTGAAAAGCTGCAGTAGCGGACAGGGCCGGGACAGGCGGAGCCGACAGCTGCCGCGGGGCGGGGCTTCCAGGGCCGGGAGGTGAAAGGCGGGGAGCCTCGAGAGCTCAGGCTCCGGACCCAGCGGAGCGCGCAGAGTGAAAAGGGGAACGCCGGCTTAGCGTCGGGCTGAATCCTCGCTCTGACTCCTATTGCGGTGGGACGTGGTCTCCGAGTCTCCGTTTACTGCTCTACGGAATGGAACTTATAGTGAACACCTAGGCAACACAAGCAGAGGTTTGCCTTGAGTAACTTCTCTGAAGGTGGCACCTTTTACCACTTTTTAGGTAACAAATTGACCTGACGGTGACTAAGCCCGAGATGAAAAGCTGTTAAAGGGACCTGCATGGGAGCAAATCGGTGTGTGCGGCGCCGAGCATGGGGTGCTGGGGGCGCCTTTTTTTCTGTACTGGCGTCCCCCACCCTCGGCTTGCTGTCCTCGAGAAACCTGGCTCCTTCACTGCAGCTGGGTCGGGAAGCCCTTCCTGGAAGCCTACAGAGTCCTTGATTCTGTGAAACGGAGGCAAGAAAGGGAAACCGGCCCTGCCTGCGGGTGCTGAGTCCATGCCCTCGTGTCTTGCAGTTCCAGGAGCACCGTCACATGCATCTTATTTTTTATCTAATTAATGTAATTTTTTGAGCAGTTTTAGGTTTACAAAAAAAAATTGAGTGGAAAATACAAAGAGTTCTCATATACTCCTTTTCTCTTCTGACATCTTGTATTAGTGTAGTTGATTTGTTACGATTGATGAGCCAACGTTGATATATTATTATTAGCTAAAATCCATACTTTACATTAGCATTCACTCTTTGTGTTGTACAATCTATGGGTTTTGACAAATGCATAATGTCATGTGTCCATCACAGTAACTATACAGAACAGTTTCACTGCCCTAAAAATCCGCAGTGCTCCACCTAGTCCTCCCTCCTTCCCCTCAAGCCCCTGGCAACCACTGTTCTTTGTACTGTCTCCATAGTTTTACCTTTCCCAGAATGTCATATACTGTAGCTGGAATCATACAGTAAGTAGCTTTTTCAGATTGGCTTCTTGCAGTTAGCAATATGCATTTTATTAATAAGTTCCTCCGTATCTGTTTGTGGCCTGATAGCTCATTTCTTTTTGTGACTGAATAATACTCTGTCATTGCAGGTAGCACATTTGTTTATCCACTTACCTGTTGAAGGACATCTTAGTTGCTTCTAGATTTTGGCAGTTGTGAACAAAATTGAGCTAAACATTCATGTGCAGATTTTTCTGTAGATGCAACCTTTCAACTCACTTGGGAAAATACCAAAGAGTGCAATTGCTGGGTCATATGGCAAGAGTATGTTTAGTTTTGTTTAAAAAAGAAAAAAAAAAAAGCTAGACTGTCTTTCAAAGAGGCTATACCATTTTGCAGTCATTTCCGCTAGTAATGAATGAGAATTCCTATAGAATTCCTATTGTTCTACATTCTGGTTAGCTTTTGGTGTTGTCAGTGTTTTGGATTCTAGTCATTCAAATAGGTGTATAATGGTATCCCATTGTTGTTTTAATTTGCAATTCCCTAATGACATGTAATATTGAATATCACATGCATCATTTAAATAATGAAATAAAAAGAAATAAGCAAAAATAGAATTTGCCTGCTCTAAAATGTATGCTATGCAATCATTGCTGTGTTTAGTGGACAAATATCACTGGGGATTATAGGAGATATAAGGTTTGGGCCTCTTGGCCAAGAAAGTGGGCTTCACTTAAGGAACAACCTGCTCATTTTCATAATCAATCACTTGTTTTGGTTGCTTTTTGCTTTAGCTACCAGGAAGCTCAAAGAGGATTTCTGGGATTTATAGTAGATATTTCTGCACACCAATTTTACCCCTTACAATCCTACCCCTATTTTCCCTTCACTCTAATTTCCTCATTTATTGGGATCTGAGGAATAAGGGAGAGATGTTAGTAATAGTTAGTTAATATAGTATTAGTAATACACAGTTTTGGTTGTGTTGGACCACATGTTGCACTGGCTTGGGCTACAAGCCCCCTCCCTGAACCCAACCCAAAAGAGAGAGGTAGAAGACCCCAGAATCCGTCACAGAAACTGTGGGAACTCCATGAAGAGACAGAAAGTGGTTGAGTCCCATTCCAAAAACAGAAAGATTGCCTGTAGTGTCAGAAGTCTCTGGAGCCACTAATAGGTGATAGAAAATGAGAAATGATCATAAAAGAAATGAAGCAAATACATAAAATGAGACGAAATCTGCGTGGAAAAAAACTACGTTTGCCATGGCTTGCCATGAGTCACTCAACCCAATTTTGTGCACCTGAGTGTCAAATAAAAAAACAATTACAAAACTTACCAGGAAAAAATGCAATTGTGGTTAAGTAGAAAGCATTTTATGAGCATCAGGTGCTACTATGGAGTACTTATTTGATCCTTATTTGAAGCCTTGTAAGATAAGCAGGATAAGCATCATTATTGCCATTTTACTAATAAAAAAAAAATGAGACCCAGGATGTCGAATTTGAAGAGGTCACTTAAATCTACCTGAGGATTCAGGCTCGACTGCCTGACCCAGGGTCCAGCAGAACAAAGGAGGATACTTCTGAGAGATCACCTCTTAATAGGGAGTCAGTTTCTAGGGGCCAAAGGTCAGCTGCTGTAAGAGTACGAGAGGATATGGCATGACTTTGGGAATTTCTCTGCAAGTTTTGCTAGTATTAATTGGTGTCATCAGTTGAACAGTGTCCCCTAACAAAGATGTTGGAATCCCCCGTACCTCAGACTGTAATCTTATTTATTTCTCTCTTTTTTTTTTGGTAAGCATATATTGAGAATATTTTATTAAAACATGTTTCTTTTTCCATTGAGGCCCATGCAACCAAATAGAGAAATGCAGCAATAAAAGGTGAATATCAGCATATATACATATTGTTTGTCTGTTTGCTTGTTTTTGAGACAGAGACTTGCTATGTCGCCCAGCCTGGAGTGCAGTGGCACAATCTCGGCTCACTGCAACCTCCACCTCCCAGGTTCAAGTGATTCTCCTGCCTCAGCTTTCTGAGTACCTGGGATTATAGGTGCACGCCACTATGCCTGGCTAATTTTTGTATTTTTAGTAGAGACAGGATTTCACCATGGTGGTCAGGCTGGTCTTGAACTCCTGACCTCGTGATATACCCACCTCGGCCTCCCAAAGTGCTGGGATTACAGGCGTAAGCCACTATGCCCGGCCATCAGCATATATTCTTTTGTTTGTTTGTTTGTTTGTTTTGTTGTTTTTTGAGACGGAGTCCCACTCTGTCGCCCAGGCTGGAGTGCAGTGGCGTGATCTTGGCTCACTACAAGCTCCGCCTCCTGAGTTCACACCATTCTCCTGCCTCAGCCTCCCAAGTAGCTGGGACTACAGGCGCCCACCACCATGCGCGGCTAATGTTTTATATTTTTAGTGGAGACGTGTTTTCACCGTGTTAGCCAGAATGGTCTCAAACTCCTGACCTCGTGATCCACGTGCCTCAGCCTCCCAAAGTGCTGGGACTACAGGCGTGAGCCACCGCACCCGGCCCATCAGCATATATTCTTTAAGGTGCATCATAAACTGTTTTTTCAGTGAATTGAAGACTTTGACACAAAAAAATCTGTACGTGCACACTGAGAATATGTTTTTAAAACATGTTCCTTTCTTCATTGGGCCTTATGAGGCCAGAATGTGACCTTATTTCAAAATAAGGTCACTGCAGATGTAATTAGTTAAATTAAGATTAGGTCATACTGGAATAGGGCTGGCCCTTAACCCAATAGAATTGGTGTCCTTTTAAAAAGGAGAAATTTGAACACAGAGACAGGCACGCGGAGAGAACATCACATGACAGTGAAGGCAGAGATCAGGGTGATGTGTCTAGGAGCCAAGGAATGCCAAATATGGTCAGCAACTACCAGACTCTACAGGAGAGGCATGCAACAGACTGCCCTTACAACCTCAGAAGGAACAAACCCTATAAACATCTTGATTTTGGACTTCTCACCTCCAGAACTGTGACAGAACAAATTATTGTTATTTTAAGCCACTCAGTTTGTCATCTTTTGTTACAGCAGCCCTAGGAAACTAATACAGTCAGGGTATGCTGAACAGCTATAACCAACACACCCAAGATGTGTCATGGCTCCGACACAACCAAAGTTTACAATAACAGTCCAAGGCCAAGTTCCATTGGTGGGCACCTCCACTGCACACAGTCATTTAGAGATCCAAGCTAACAGAGGGTTTGCCATCTTTAACAGTGGTTTCCCAAGACTGCCTTGGTCCTACCATTCCAGTCCATGGGAACAGACAACACAAGAGGTTTGATAAGCTGGCCAAAAATGGCTATATCCCTTCTGGTCACATTTTCTTGAAGAGAACTTAGTCATATGGCTCTACTCTGTTGCAATGGGGACATATGCAATATGGTGCAGCTGGAGGAGAGCTAGTGATTCTTCTGCAATGATGAAAGCTGCTATTTGAAAAGGGGGCAGTGAAAGAGCTTATTTCCAGGAATGCAAAAGCCAGGGAGTTAGAGAAACAGTGTCCAACTGTTCCACCAGTCTTGAGGATGATGCAATTTAAGAGATAGATCAGGTCAAGCCTTTTGAAAAAAAGAATAGAAAACTAGGGCAAAGCAAGGGCCCTAGGAAGATGGCAAGCATCCTGCAAGGTTTAGCTATTAGGAAATTCATGGGAATGCCCTATTATTATATCCAGATGTTCTAAGGAAATTTCAACCCAACTCTGCCCCAAGGCATGGGCTCCAGAAAGAATCATCCTGCTTACAGCACCAGTCCTCTGATTCAGAGAACTTGAAAGAGAATAAAATTAGCACAGCGTAGCCAGAACTGAAGTCCTATAAGGACCCCCATAAAGTAGACATCAGGACTCAAAAGATTCGTCGAAGGAGGCCCAGCTTGTTAACTGACTGACTTGCTTGTTGGCTTGAATCTTTGGTTTCCTGGTAAACAGTCAAGAACCTGGGTTTGGTGGGTTCAGGAGTCCGATAGAGCTGGGAATAAATCCTCCTTTATGGCTTTGAGCAACTTATGCATGTGTTAGGAATGAATGTGTCCCCCTAAAATTCATATGTCAAAATCCTACCCCCCAATGTGATGGTAGGAGGTAAAACTTTTGAGAAGTAATTAGTTAATAAGGATAGACACCTCAGGAATGGAATTCACACCTTTATAAGAGGAAAAATGAGAGATTATTTCTCTGGGTCACATAAGGATACAACAAAAAGATAGCCATCTACAAATCTAGAAGAGTTCCTTCACTAGTTATTGGATCTGTTGGTGCCTTGATCTTGGACTTTCCAGCCTCCAGAACTGTAGAAAATAAAAAATGTGTTCTTTAAACTACTCAGTATTGTATTATGTTTTAGCAACCCAAACTAACTAGACAGCATCCTCTCAGAGCAATAGTTTTCTCCAGGGCATAGAGGTGACAATAACCAACTTGCAGGGTCACTGTGCAGGGTAAATGAAACAAAATCCATCTCAGTGGCCGTTCATTAAGATAGCCATCTACAAATCTAGAAGAGTTCCTTCACTAGTTATTGGATCTGTTGGTGCCTTGATCTTGGACTTTCCAGCCTCCAGAACTGTAGAAAATAAAAAATGTGTTCTTTAAACTACTCAGTATTGTATTATGTTTTAGCAACCCAAACTAACTAGACAGCATCCTCTCAGAGCAATAGTTTTCTCCAGGGCATAGAGGTGACAATAACCAACTTGCAGGGTCACTGTGCAGGGTAAATGAAACAAAATCCATCTCAGTGGCCGTTCATTATCTTGTTTGTTCACGTCCCCTTCAATTTTGGGACAAGTGTAGTAGATCCCAGTATTGCTTTCTTATAATAAAGTGTATCTAAAAGTAGACAATAGAATCTGCAGTGAGATCAGGTTTGACAGCACATTTCAGACTTTCATGTGATAGAAATGTATGTCATTTCTCTACCCATACCCTGCACCCATTACAGCCTCTGTCCTCACTCTTTTCCACCCAACAAAATTCCTTCCATTCTCCAAGGCCAAAGTTACATTCACCTCTACTGTGAATACTACTCAAATTTTCAAATAGAATTTGATACTTCCAACCTTAATAAAAACTCCCTGAGGACAGGGATTTTGTCTTTTGTGTTCACTGCTATATCCTCACCAGTTGAGAAACTACCTCGTACATAGCAGGTATCAATTTATATCTGTTAAATGAATTTATTAGTTAATTAGTTAAACTTTCTCCTCTCTGAGACCTATTCACACCACCACTATTCATTCATTCTCTCCCTCGATAACTATCATGTTCCCATTGTGCAAGGCATTGTGGCAATGTGAGAAAGGCCATGGAAACAGATCTGCCCCCAAGGAGTTTACAGTCAATGAGAGGACACCAGACATAAACTGTAAGTATACATGTAATAAAAATAATGCCAGATAGGAGCACCAATATTGCACAGGTGTTGTTCAGATGAAGGAAAAGTTGCCTTCAGCTGGAGCAATGGGATGGAGGAAACATTACCAAATATGGGGCCCTGATATATATAATTTTTTTAGATAGGGTCTCACACTCTGTCACCCAGGCTGGAGTCCGGTGGCATGATCATAGCTTACTGCAGCCTCCATGTCCTGGGCCCTGGGTTCAAGAGATCCTCCTACCTCAGGCTCCTGAGTAGTTGGGACTATAGGTGTGCATCACTACATCTGACTAATTTTTTAAATTTTTAGTAGAAAGGGGATCTGGCTATGTTGCCCAGGCTGGTCTTGAACTCCTGAGCTCAAGCAGGCCTCCAGCCTCAACCTCCCAAAGTTCTGGGATTACTGGCACGAGCCACCTCGTTATGCCACGGGGCTCTGATTTTAACACATCTGTGCTGCACATCTTGTCATGTACTTTCTTGGAGACTCCTATACTGGCCCACAACTCACTGGAAACAGCATCACCCCTTCATCTTTGGGGTCCTTCACCCGACTTCCTGTGCCTACCACACAAAAGTTACTTGAACATAGGATGATTTAAAAATAAGTTTCTTGTGCCAGGCACAGTGGCTCATGCCTGTAATCCCAGCACTTCTGGAGGCTGAGGCAGGTGGATCACTTGAGGTCAGGAGTTCAAGACCAGCCTGGCCAACATGGTGAAACTCCATCTACTAAAAATGCAAAAATTAGCCAGGCATGGTGGCGCATGCCTGTAAGTCCAACTATTCAAGAGGTTGAGGCAGGAGAATCACTTGAACCCCGGAGGCAGAGGTTGCAGTGAGCCGAGATCATGCCATTGCACTCCAGCCTGGCCAACAGAGTGAGACTCCATCAAAAAAAAAAAAAAAAAAAAAAAAGGAAAAATAAAGAAATAAATAAGGTTCTTGCTTGGCAGCACTGCTCTGTTAGAGCATGTCTGGGTTGCAGAAGGAAATGCATCAGAGTATCTTTCCCTTTTAGAAGGTGAGTAACTTGGGGAACAACACCAGCTCAGTGCAAGTCTTCATTTTCCCGTTGAGTTTGGTTTGAGGGTTTTTGCTCCAGTTCTGCTCCAAGAGCCAAAGGCTGAATCTGGAGGCCTGATATTTAATTACTACAGGTATCATGTTCTAAGTTGCAGTAGAAATACAGATATTCTCACTTGTAACTTGGCTGGGAGTACATGTGTGGATGGACATGGAAGTGAGTATGTGGAGTCTGGAGAGAACAGGCATTTATCCACAACCACTTGACTGTTACCTTCTTGTCAGGGGCAAATCGTTTTGTAACATCTGGCCCACACCCTTGTTAAACCATCCCTTGCCCGAAATTCATCCGTGTTAATTGGGCCCTAATGAAGACAAAGGTCTCAGTTAAATAACATACCGTTATAGTAGGAATAAGACTTCACAACCAAAGAATCTCCATCAATTTTCTTGTCTCAAAAAATGCTAGCTAACCCAGCAAGCACCGGTGCATATAAAAAAAGCAATGGACTAGAAGCCAGGAAACCTGAGCCAGGTCCAGGCCCAACTCAACTCCTGCTCAACCCCTACCTCTTCCATAATGTTGTTCTGACTTCTGTATCCTGCAACCATCTATCCTTTCTTGGAATTTTTATTTTGCTGACAACCTGTTTCAAATGATTTTCATAATGTGTTTAGCACATGCTTTGATACACAGTTGGCCCCAGTGGGTGTTTACTCCTACTATCATCATTATTACCACATAGCTCTATATATATTCCTTCCTTAATTATGCAAATGTCATGTGTTACCATCTTATATTACAAAAAAAAATTCTTCATTGTTGAAAGAACTTAGATCTGTACCCCCGAGTATAGACCAAATGCTTCATGTTATTATGTTCTAATTTTGCTTTTAATTTTAATTCTAATTTTGCATATTAGCATATGCATGCGAGTATCTATGAGTATAAGAAGAAAATGTAGGAAAATCCTTTGTAACATCTAACATCAGTGGACCATATGGCAGACATGTCTGTAATCTTCAAAATTCTGTCCAACAAAGAAATGTGTTAAGCAGGATTCTTTAAATAAATAAAAATAGCCAAGCTCAGAATAAAGGAATAATAGGTAAAGAAAATATGCAAACTAAGGACAAAAAAAAGGCAAAGGATCATAGTGGACCACAAGTATTTACAAGTATAATACAAAGGCTGTGGTTGATGATTTGTGTGACTTTTTTTAATGAAAGAGGTGACAGGGAAGTGGAGAGAAAGGTACATAGTACGCATGATCTGAGATAAAACAGACTCACATAATCAGAATTG
Source organism: Macaca thibetana thibetana (assembly GCF_024542745.1). Lineage (NCBI taxonomy): Eukaryota > Metazoa > Chordata > Mammalia > Primates > Cercopithecidae > Macaca > Macaca thibetana. Next base: position 116,207,779 of record NC_065589.1, read on the forward strand.
CTTTGAACTATCGTAAGTCAATAATAATGTGGGAATGTGGAAAGGATTTGGAAGAAATTTGCAAACAGGATCTATGATGAAAGGTAAAACCCTCATGTGTATTGTTAGCCCAGAACTGGAGAAAAGAATAAAGGGTGATGTGGCAATTTTCATCTGTGGGCAGGTAGACAGAGAATGGTGGGCAGCTGTTCTCCCACTCCATTGAGTCCCAAAATGAAGTAAATGGTCCACAGGAAGAATTTTGGTTCAATGTCAGGATTAATTTCCTGATCATGAGGGTTGTTAAATGCTAAAGTGGTTGACCCACAGACAGTAGGCACTTTCCTTCATTGACACTCTTTAAAAGGGAAAAAGAATGAAAAAGACACTTCTGTCTGAAATAACTTAGGTGAAGTCTGCCTTGAAGCTCAGGGATGCTCCATGTGACCATTGAAACCTCGTATCCTCATCTATAAGTTACTAGACACACATACTTCTGTAAGTGAGACTATTCAAGAGATAACTACCACGCACTTGCAAATTATACTATGCCTCGGTGCATGCTAATCCCTGCAATTATCCTAGAAGGTAAACATGTGTCTGGCATCACCAATAACCATCACCACCAAAATACAAGCATCTTTAGGAACAAACTCCAGATTAACCAAGCCCAACGATCACCACAATGGTGTTCTGTAGTTGTCCATAGAGCTGGCCATAGCCTATTCAATTTAGCAAGTAGTGCAGGAACAAGCTGAAACTGTCCCACCTAGGCTCAATCTGCCATGCCTGGTGACGTGGGCACAGTCTTCGGTGGTGAGTACACATTGAGTGCTTGCAGGTAGGAGACTCAGATCTTTGTTTTGTCTGATTCCAATTTGTGATGAAGCATCGGAGATGCCTCTTTGCTTCTCTGACACGGTGTTCCCACTCATGAAATGCACTGTAAAAAGGGACTGTTGTAAATTAGGAACAGATAGGATTCTGAAAAATAATAAAGCTCAAGACAATGTGTGGGATCATCACTGTTAAAAGTGGGTTTCACCAAGGGAGCACTCTGTTAGATAAGAAGGCACTGATTGAACTTGCTGGCAGTCACTGAAAGCAGTGTTAGGCCCGGCTAAAGGGAAGGCCAGGGTGAGTCCTCCGTTTCACAAATGCAATTAGCTCCTTGTGGATGAGCCAAGAGCATGCTCTTTTTCAACTTTAGTAGCACACAATTTTTAGACAACAGGTCCATTTAAAGATCCTGCCCTGGTTAGCAATTGGCTGATCACTTTTCAAAGAAAATGATACCTGCATGGAAACTGAACAGAGAAAATAATGAGGAGAAGCATTAATGACCTGATTTTCCAGCAACTCAAAAAAAAAAAATCTTTTCCTCACGAGAATGTGCAGCTGTGCTGGAGACCACGTGATGCTTTGCTTGATTTGTATTATGATGATAGTTTATGAAAACGCCCCCCCTCAGAGTCTTTTTGAGTCTTAGATCAGTAATATGTGGAAGTAGTCCTAGAGAAATACCCTTCTCCTTCTCCCTCAATCTTGCCTAAGTACACTATGCAGCCTTTCTGGTCCCCCAGACTTGGTAGCAGAAAGTCATAAGGGTGAAAATCAATTTGCCAAAATTGGACTTAAAAGGGTTTGGGGGGCCATCAGGGAAATACACTGTCGTTGAGGTGGAACCAGAGCCATCACATGGGCAGAAATACAAGGCTGGTGCTCACTGCCAGGTGACAGCTGGCAGGTGGTGAGCAATTATTGCATCTTTTTACGCTTCTTTTTTCAAACTGATGTAGATACAGCAGGATGGTTTGGTGCACAAAGCAAAGGATTTGGAGATAGGAAAACTGGGGTCTGCCACAAACAGACTGGGAGACCTCTTGGCAAGCCTTCCTTTCAGTTTCCCCAACTACAAATAAGAGAGATTAGACTAGATCAGTGAGGGCAAAGAGAGCTCCCCTCCCATGTCCGTCCAGTTGATGGACAGTGGCTGCTCAGGCATTACATTGAAAGGGATCCTGAGGCTGCATCCAGCTCACTAGGAAAGAGTGCCATAATCAATTCATGATACCTGCCATGGGTGCAGATAGCAGTGGTAGACACGACGCTGTGGATTTACCGTCTTTGAAGTGGACCAGTCCAGGGCCTCCTAGCATTGCATTCCAGTGGCGTGAGTCTGTGAAACCTTTGTAGCGTTCATCAGAGCTCAAAAACAAATAATCAACCCCCTTCCTTATGTAGATCTACCTGTAGGTTCTGCTAGTTTTAACTGCCCCCACCTCCAAATTGCTTGCTCTGAAATGTCTTCACAGGCCTTGTCCTGATTGGTTCCCATTCCCTGCACACACTTCACTCAGTCATAACCTCACCCTGTCACTTCACGCGGTCTGAGATGACACCCACCAAAGAGATGAACAGGGGTTAATTTTTTTCATGAAATACTGAGTAACAAAACTACACCACATGACTAAAGGTACCTAATGTGTTATGAACAGACACAAGCTCTGGAATCAGGAGTCCTGGACCGTAGCCCCAAACTTGCCACAAACTTGAAGCCTCTCTCTATCCTCCACTGGACCTTGGGCAATTTCCTCACTCTCTCTAGATAGTGGCTTCCTCATCTGAAAAGTGACAGAGAGCTAAGGTCAATGGTCTCAGAAGCCTCTGGAAGGTTATGTTTGAGACATCTCCCTAAGTCCTGAGAGTGGCATTGGGAAAGCCCATACCCAGCCCCACTAACTCTTGGGGTCCTAATGGAATAGGAATTCAAGGCTAAAGGACCACAGACCCAAGACTGAATCCACACAGCAAGCACATGATGTCATGCCACAGCCCATCTGAAGGACTCCAAATCCTCACTTTTCCAACCCTAGTGGGTAACCTCCCAAACCTCTCCTGTGAGGGACATGCTTGGCTTCCCTGCTTTCTCCCCACCCCCAGCCCAGACTTCCTCTTTACCCAGCATGCCCCAAGGGGACTGAGTGGGGTTCTTCTCTAGCCTGCCTTTGGCCTTCACAGCCCAAGGTGCTGCCTCTCAGCTCTCCTTTCTGCCATGCTGTCTCCACAGAGGAGGCTCCCTGAAAGCCTGAGTAAGCATGTTTCCAGGCAAAAGGAGCAAGTTCAGGGAGACATGACCCCCAGGAGAAACACAGGCTTCAGTTAGCAGATGCTTGGAAAGGGTGTAGACAATCCCAGGGCTGGTTGTGTTGCGGTGAGGGGTCAAGGCTGGCAGTGCCATAGGCCTCCCGCAGTTCCCCACCTGCCACAGTTTCCCTACCCAGAGCAGCTCTTGAAAGAGCACTCTGTCATCCTTACAGAAGAGGAAAAGGCAGGCCAGGTGCGGTGGCTCACACCTGTAATCCCAGCACTTTGGGAAGCCGAGGCAGGTGGATCACGAGGTCAGGAGATCAAGATCACAGTGAAACCCCGTCTCATACAAAAAATTAGCCAGGTGTGGTGGCAGGTGCCTGCAGTCCCAGCTACTCGGGAGGCTGAGGCAGGAGAATGGTGTGAACCCGGGAGGCGGAGCTCGCAGTGAGCTGAGATCATGCCACTGCACTCCAGCCTGGGCAACAGAGCGAGACTCCGTCTAAAAAAAAAAAAGGCAAGGAAGAGTGACATGCAGGTGGCTGCTGCATGCCAGGTGCTGGAGTTCATGTACATCATCAAAATCATGATAACCCAGCCAGGTGGATACTGCCAGCCTCATTTCACAGATGACAAGACTGGGGCTCAGGGGCTCAGAGGCTCAGAGGTAAAGTGACTTCCCCAAGCATCTCCCCAGAGGACAAAGGAATCCTAGCGCAATACACTATGTTCAACTATGTCCAAGGATGGGAATGATATGGGCGGGAGGAAATGGTCAAGCAATTTGGCATGACAGAATGATGCCCTTTCCAAATGGGCAGAGGGAGCCGTCCCTGCTGGGCTTCTCTCTCCCTCTCCTCCACATCAGCATTGCCCTGGCTGGAGATGCAGAGGCAATTGAGAAGATTATCTTAGCAAAGGATGCTCTGAACAGAGCTTCTGATCCCAGGGCCTCATGACAAGAGAAATAAATGGGCTGCAGCAACCGACCCTTTTAAAGGAGGGGCAGCCAAAAGGCCAGCCAGGACAGGGAGGAGGTGAACTCAGACCCTATGCTCTGGCCAGGAGCTGTGTGCAGCCGCCCCGGGGCTAACTGCCACGTGCCTAAGCGAAGTTAATAAAGTTGCATCCTAATAGTTTCCGAGGTCTCCTGGGCTTCCATTCCCAAAGGGGCCAGGCATCAGGAATGTACTTTGTTCATTTATTTTGGCAAGTTTAGCTCTGTACACTCCTCACTGTGCTTCCTAGTCTGTTTTGCAAGCTTAATAAAGTCTTCGTAATGAGGCTCCCCTTCAGTGAGGCTGTGTAGAAGCCACTGAGAAATGGGGCAAAAGTGACAGATTTTTTCTTTTTTTTATTTAAAGAATTGTTGTGTTTGCAAGAGAGAGAAGGACTAATGAGCCTCTATTCCATTTAGAGGCTATATTTCTCATTTCCTTAGTGCATATCTCCCAGGGGCAGCCCATTTCTATTTGATGATTTCCAAGTTGAGTTTTTGCCTGGCCACTCTCAGGAAATGAGGTTCAGGGAGAAAAGAGACATTTCCAAAGGCTGGCAAAGGCTCATCCACTCAAGGGTGGCCACATCTCCACGTGGCTCCTTCTGTGTGGCTAGCTCTGTGCTAGGTGCTGAGAGAAGCCACAAAAGGAAGTGACAAGCAGACAGAGGTGGAGGCACTACCATGGCCTTCCCAGGGATGGGATGGGGTGGGTGAGGTTTATGCATACAAAACAATTAGGCAACAGCACACGTAGTTTAAACCCAAGGGCTGGATTGAGCGGTACATTCGGGAAAAGCAGCTGCAACTCACTGCAGAGAAGTGACTGTGGGACTAATGTTCCTCAGAGAAAGCTCCCTGGAAGAGGTCTTGACTCTGGTCTTGAAGGAAAAAGGAAAGGAATGAGAATGACTATTTGCTGAACATCATGTTAGATACATTATGTAATCCACCCACCCTATGCTGTGAGTATTGAAATTATCCCTATTTTTATAGATGGGGAAATTAAAACCCAGAGAGGTTAAGCAACTTACCCACAGTCCCATAGCAGAGTCAGGATTTAAACCCCAAGTGTCCAGCTCCAAAGCCCATGTGTTTCCTTTCTTCCTTAAGATTTCTGGAAAGTATAGGGCTTGGATTAGCAGGAGAGATTTAGGAAGTTCTCAGACAGAGGAGAAAAATAAAATAAAATAAAAAATGATGAATGCTCAATCTCTAAAGATCAAGGTCGAGGTGTCTGCAAACCAACTGTAAATTTTAGAAGGACCCAACTGAAGCTTGAAGAAATGTTGTCCATCAAGGAGAGCTCTATTTTACCTGTTGTATTATTTTCCTTGAGCTGCCATGACAAATGACCACAACTGGATGGTTAAAACTATAGAAATGTATCTCCTCACAGCTCTGGAGGCCAGAGGCTGAAATTAAGGTGTGACAGGACCATCCTCCCTCTGAAGACTCTAAAGGAGGACGCTTCCTTGTCTTTCCCAGCTCTTAGTCCCTCCAGCTGTTCCAGAAGTTTTGGCAGCATCACTCCCATCTCTGCCCAGTCCCCACATGATCTTCTTCCCAGTGTCACTCTGTGCTTTCTTCTCTTTTGTCTCTTTTTTTTTTTTTTTTTTTTTTTTGAGACGGAGTCTTGCTGTGTGGCCAGGCTGGAGTGCAGTGGCACAATCTCGGCTCACTGCAACCTCTGCCTCCCGGGTTCGAGCAATTCTCCTGCCTCAGCCTCCCAAGTAGCTGAGATTACAGGCATGTGCCACCACGCCCAGCTAATTTTTGTATTTTTAGTAAAGACAGGGTTTTACCATGTTGGCCACGATGGTCTCAATCTCTTGACCTCATGATCCACCCACCTCAACCTCCCAAAGTGCTGAGATTACAGGCATGAGCCGCCGCGCCCGCCCTCTTTTGTCTCTTATAAGAGCACTGGTCATCGGATTTAACTCTCCCACCTCCAACCCAGAATTATCTCATCTTGAGATCTTTACCTTGATTATGCCCACAAAGACCCTGTTTACAAATAAGGTCACATTCACAAGCACTGGCAGTTAATACGTGGACACATCAGGGCTGTAATCCCAGCACTTTGGGAGACCAAGGCAGGTGGATCACTTCAGGCCAGGAGTTTGAGACCAGCCTGGCCAACATGGCAAAACCCCGTCTCTACTAAAAATAAAAAAATTAGCTGGGTGTGGTGGCACACACCTGTAATTCCTGCTACTTGGAAGGCTGAGGCAGGCAGAGGTTGCAGTGAGCTGAGGTTGTGCCACTGCACTCCAGCCTGGGCAACAGAGTGAGAGTGTCAAAAAAAAAAAAAAAAGACCTGGACACATCTTTTTGTGGGGACACAATTCAACTCACTACACTTGCCATGTTGAAAAGGTCACTGAATCCATTTTGAATCCCAAGTGACTGTACAGCAACCAGACATACGAAGCAGTTTAAGAAGAGATCAGGGACCTCCCAGTGGAGGGCAGGACATGCAGGGCAACTCCTGTGGCCTCTCCCCTGCAGCCCTTGGGGTGCTGTGACTGGTCTCACTCATGGGTGCTGCACGTTCTCCTTTGCCTTCCATCTTTCGTAATGTGTTTTGGATGCGTATTTTCAAGGCAGCATCGTAGAAGACAAAGGAAGAAGCTTCGGAGTCAGGTGACTTGAGTTCAAATCTGTGACCTTGAAAAAGTCATTTACCTGCTCTAGCCTCAGTTTCTCCAACTATCACATGGGGAAATCATAGTCTTTCTCTCATCAGGGTGTCATAAGGATTGAGAAGATGACCTATGCAAACTCAGCAGAGGGCCTGGTGCATAGTGAGTGCTTATTAAATGTGAGATATTTATTTTATATATCCCTGTGGCTCTAGCACCTAGCCCTGCATTCAGCCTGCCTTGAGCATTAGCAGATGACGGCTGAATGGCTGTACATACAAATAGAAGCAGCTGGAGCTCTAGAATCATGGAAGGAAGGTGGTGGATGCCATGGATTGGTTTGCTCAACCACCTTTGCTCTCTACTTCTCAGGTAACTTCCTATACTGCAGAGGACAGAAAGCCAGAAACACCACATGGGCCAGAGTCCTTTTCAGCTGGTGTATTGGATACAGTTTTGTGTTCTGGCAATAAGACTTAGAAGGCAGAAATGAAATGAAGACCCTTTAGGTGTTTTTATTTTCTTCCTTTCCTCCTTCTCCCCTTTTCATCCAACCCTGGTTAACAAAGAAAATCAAGGAGGTTGAGAAATGTCTACAGCAGCATTTTTTAGTCCCTATTTCAGTTTCTTGGGTATCCAGGGACAGATAAAGCAATGGAGGCAGCTTATTGATTCCAGTTTCCTGATACCTGGACCATGGCAGGTTCATAGTAGCCCCAGAGGCAGTCGCTTCCCTGCCGAGGGTGTTTTATAGTGCTGCACTCAGGACCCATTCTTGGAGGCCCAGTCTGGAGCCTATTCCTCCAGCCCTTCCAATGTTTGTATAAACACCTGCCATGGACTGAATATGTGTGTCTCCCTGACAGAATTCTTATGTTAAAGTTCTAACTTCCAATGTGATGGAGTTCAGAGGTGAGACCTTTGGAAGGTGGTTAGGTCATGAAGGTAGAGCCCTCACAAAGGAGATTAGTGTCCTTCTAAGCAGGCCTCAGACAGCTGTCTTGCCCCTTCATCCACACAAGGACACAGTGAGAGGGCAGCCTCTATGACCCTCATCAGACATGGAATCTGCCGGCACTTCGATCTCGGACTTTCCAGCCTCCAGAACTGTGAGAAATAGATGTGTGTGGTTTACAAGCCACCCAGTCTATGGTATTTGTTGCAGCACCCCAAAAGCATTGAGATAGACTCAAATTCTCTCTATTAGATTTCCTTCTGCTCAAATCATTGATATATCTATCCTTGGGCTGATGATACACTGTCTCCATCACTATAACACTATAGTAAGTCTTGAAATAAGGTTCTGTTGAGTCTGCTTTGTTCTTATTTTACGAAATTGTTTTAGCTAGCATAGATCCTTTGCTATTCCACATAAATTTTAGAATCAGTATGTCGAGTTCTACAAAAAGCTTGCTGGAATTTTGATTGGGATTTTGTTGCATGTTGCTGAAAATATCCTGAGTGGTTTTTATTTCATGCTCTCCCCCACTGACTAACTAAGGACCCTCCTTGCCCCTTTCTTCCAGGCTGTCCTCTCAGTTAAGTTAGTCTATGGGTCACAAGTCAAACTAACAACAAAGACAAGAGCTGGTGTAGCCTCTTTCCAAGTCCTGAGCCATTGGGTCCAATGGACAGCTACTGAAATACACTTCCCAGCTTATTCTTGGTGATTCATGCCTCATTCCCCATTCCCCTCTCCCTTTGCCTGACACTCCATTTTTCTTCGCTCACCTGGCATCCCCACCTCCCCATAGCCCCTTCAGCCACCCACCACCTCAGCTTAAAGCTAAAGGACCTTTAAATCCACATGGAGAATTTTTTTTTTTCACAAGAAAGTCAGCTCTAAACATTTTCCTCTCCCTGCAAAACTCCCTACCCACCCACTGCACCACCCCAACTCCCCGTCCCAATCCACAAAGCCACAAACACTCGCCCCCAGCCCTGGAAAAAGAGATAGCCAAATCCTTCCTATTCCCGGCCTCTGAATTGCCAGCTTCTCCAGATGGGGAAATATAAGGTGTGAGGCTCCAGAAAGTTCATAAACTTTTATGCAGATTGGTTTTAGTCTGGTTTAAATTAGGCAACAAAATAGAATTTCCAGATGTTCTATTTGGAATTAACTTGGCTACAGAGAAAAGGCTACTAGGAGGAAGAGTTGGTAATAGGGTTATTTTTACATTCCAGAAAGAGAGTCACAGAAAGCATATGGAATTTATTAGAAGAGAGGAACCTGCTGGTGGGCACATTAAGAATGCTGTTCTCATTTATTCTGGTTGAGGACATGCAAAGGTGCAATGCAACAGTCTTAAGCCACTGGGGGAAAAAAAAGGCCCACTGTAGTGGTGGTTTGTCCCAGCAGTCAGCTCAAAGCAGCAAAGGTTTTTGTCTGACATAAGAAACTCTTTGAATATTAGGCCAGTGTTTCTCAAACTTTAATGTGTGTGTGAATCCCCAGGGTATTTGTTAAAATGCAGTTTCTGCTGAGAGGGTGATACCAGTGCTGCTGGGCCACAAGATACACCTGTGGAGTAAGGCACTGGGATGCTCAAACAAACAGACCTGGGTAAGAAAGTTCATTCAGACCTACCATGGGCCAGACACATCTCCAAGGGCTGCAGGGGCCCAAAGAGGCAAAGAGGGAAAACAGGAGAGTTAGGCATCAGCTCACACTTTAAGAGTAAAGTATAGACAGACAACTGAAGCAAAAGGCGATAAACAAAGGATTGTAAAAATATGACTAAAAGTTCTATGGAAACCCTAGGAGGGAGTGGCTAATTCCAGGAGGTATCAAGTAAGCCAGCTCTTGAGGACAATGACTTGTCAGAGAGGAAGGGGAAAGGCATACCTTGTAAAAGGAACAGCATGAACAAAATCATAGGAGGCGTGAAGGAGCCACAGCATATTTGGGAAACAGAGATGTGAGTGGAGCACATGGTGGATGAGAGAAGGGGTTAGAAAGGAAGCCAGACAGGAAAACTCCTGGGAGGCATGTTAGGGAGCTTAAGGTAAGAGCAAAAGAATCACTGGGCATGTTAGGAAAAAAGAGCAAGGATGGTTTGGATTTAGGTTGAGGGTGATTATTGCAGGGGAGCGAACGGGATGCCCTCTTCCTTGCTGAAGATAAGATGAGAGGACTACAGCCTAGGTGGCAGGGACACTAGCCAACATGAAGACAAGGAATTATACCTAGTCCACTGCCTCTGCCTCCTCCTTTCCTGCTGAGTTTAGGCCACTCAGTCTGATTGGTTCATGGGTAGACTCAGGGCTCCAGAAACACAACAGATAGGTACGTGTCTGGGATCCAGAAAGACAACCAAGAAGGGAAAAAAAGAAGGGATTTCAGGGTCAGGGGAAAGGGCTAGACACTTTCATTCGTTCAACTGTGCTGGTCACTTGGATGGGGTTCATGGTCTCCTCTGGGAAGTTGTTCATGTAAGGATGAGTACAGTGTAGCAAAATTAGTGCCTCTGGAGACGTAGCCCACGTGTTGGGAAGCTGCAAGGGCAGTGCCTATGCCAGCTGGGGTGGACAGGAAGAGAAGGGAGTTAGGAGAAAGGCCTAACAGAAGTGAACTCCTGGTTGAAGTTTGAAGGGCAGGTAGGAGTTAGCCAGGCCAGGAGAAGGAAGAACACTTTAGGTAACTAGAACAGGTAGAAAAATAGGAAGCATAGGGCCCTGGAGCCCCATTCAGCATGGGCAACAGGGCTGGGTATGGGTTGGGCTTGGTGGATAATGAATGTCAGACAGAGGCTAGATCTTCAAGGGTCTGGGGTCAGAGCATTAACACTGGAGACTAGCTTATTAACACTGGAGACTAGCCTACAGTCCCAGCAGGTAGAAATTGGGCATAACAGCAGTAATTCCAAAAAGAGGAGCCAGAAGCTTCTTGTGCTAGGGCCACCTGAACCAGTCTACACAACCACGGCCAGGGTTACAGTGGCCTCATGAGACAGGGCCAGGATCCCTCCAAGAGCACTCTTTGGTGAATGCTTTTGGTAGGCGAGTGATGTCAGGGCCTGGTCACAGGGGTCCATGGTATCATGCTTCGAGAATCGTGCCTGCTTCCACTGGAACTCCAAGATCATCGAGGGAGTACAAACCGAGGTGATGGGTTCTAGTGAGGATCCTTGAGCCTAAATCTGTTTCAGTCAGACAGATATCACCAGTATCATCAGTTGACGAAGAGGTTTAAGATTTCTGAAACTTCAGCTTGGTTGAACATCAACAGGCAGGTGGACCATCCTGATGCATTACCAGTCTGAAGGGACCAGGAAGAGTGAAAATGACTGGGAATTACCACAGTGAAATGGAGGCTGGAGCAACCTAGCATGAAGATCCCATGAAGAACAGAGAGAGGTAGAGCACAGGCCAACCTGGAAGGAAGCAGTCATGGCTAGCAAAGGGAGACTGTGCTTTTGTTAGGGGAGGGAGGGGCCTCTGGAGGTCTCAGCCTGGTGAGGACAGTGAGAACTAGAGGAGCAAAGGGAGAAATGGCCCCTGGTGGTAGCAGAAAAAAGCTGCCAACTGCTGAGGACCCCAGCTGGAAGGAAACCCAGAGTGGATGCTGAAAGAATGAGCCTGAAGTTTGCTCCCTGTGCCTGCACAACTGTAGGGAAGCTTCATCAGGTGAGATGGTTCCATAGCTCTAGGAGGATCTGCCCGACACAACATGTGTCCAGTCCAGGGGTCCCTGGAGTCAGGGGTCCTTCAGAGGGAGACAAAGGCTGCCTGGAACATGAGGTGTCCTCACTCTAGGAAGGAATATGACGGGGGGGTCAGTGCTTGAAAAGTATGCAGGTCATGCAATCACTTGGGACATGCTAACGGAGCGTGTGGGCAACTTGGCCCATTCTGCATGGGGTACCAATGCCTCCAGCAGTCCTGTCCAGCCTCAGACAAACCAGCCCAGCCAGCGTAACCTCTTCTCAAATCTTCCCCATGCCTCAGATGTACTGAACTCCCGAGGGAGCCAGAATCAGCACCCCAGGCTCTCCCTTTAGTTTTCTACCACTGCATACATGGTGTCCACTCTGCAATGGCAGGTGTCAAACACAAGATAAGTAAAGGATCTGAATCCTAGCAGTCTAATGTGAAAATGTACCAAAAGTGTCCTTGGAAATCTGATAATCCAACCTCATCATGTTAAACTGAGGCATTAGTGGCAAAGAATGGGACAGTGACCTGTCCCACCAGTGAGAGACAAAGGCAGGCTAGAATTAGGGTGTGCTGATGAGCCCAGGCTTGCTGAAAGCTCCCACTTACTGAGCATCCACTCCATGCCAGGCACCTCCACTAGGCACTTTAATAAAAATAACAACAATAGCAACTACCATGGACTGAACATTTACTCTGCGCCCGGCACTTGGCAAACCTTATCACATTGGATCCCTACAATGACCTTAAGAGAAAGTGATTTCTACCACTTTCACACAACTGGGATTCGCTCCCAGGTCTGCCCAACTGTACACTCTCAGCCCCTTTTATAAATATCGTAAACTTCAGCTCTCACAACAGCTCTACAAGTTAGTATTTTTATCCCCACTTTTTAGTGATGACAAAACAGAGGCTCATTAAGATAAAATAGCCAGCCCAAATTCACAAAGCTAACGTATGACAGAACAAGACTGTGCTCTTCCTCCTGCACGGGTGTGGCTGGTGCCCTGAGTCCTCTGCCTCCCTGGGAACAAAAAGGAGGGGACACTCAGAAACAGACATTAGGGAAGGGCTCTAAGTCATTGCACACCATCTTGGTGGTCCAAGATACCAGCAGGCAGGCTCAGCACCACCTTCTGGAGGTCCCAAGTCTGTGACTCAGAAGGAATCCTCACTCAAGGCCAGAAGTGCACCTTTTGAATTTGGCATTTGTATGGTGTTGACCGAAGCCACCAAGGTGTGCCTGGCCATTTCATGTGTGCCAGGGTCATTAAAGGAGGTCAGAACGGCATTGAGAAGGGCTCGACAGAACATCCCTAGCAATTGTGAGATACTAGAGTGCAGACAGGGATGCAGAAGCCAAATGGCATCATTGAACTCTATCCCTGAGTAGGGTCCACTCTCTGTCCATACCACTGCCCTCCTGGGGCACTGCTCAGAACCTCTTCTGCTTCCCATCTGCCTGCAAACAACATCAAAATGCTTTGCCACAACACTTGAAACCCCCTCCTGCCCCCCCAACACATGCACACACACAGGTACATAAGTACACACACACACACACACACATGTACACACACACACACACACGCACACATCTGATGCTCCACCATCTATTTGGTTGAACACTATTGACACTTCACTTCCCAATTTTCCACTGGGACCTGGCATTCAGTTTTCTCGTAAACAGGGTCATCTTTCCCAGTTTAAGGAGAAAAGGTGGGGCAAAGTTCATCTCTGTGGCCCCCCGTGCCTCCCACAGTCCCCAGAAAACAGTGGCAGCTTGTTACTGTTTGTTGAATGTAAGTTGCATTGTATTCAGAATGGGCACTCACTGCCAACCCAGGTGCATCCCAGGCTGATGGCAGAGCAAAGAACAATTTGCTGCCAATGGAGCTGAGAGGTTGTCTGGCCAGCAGTTTCCCAGCCACAACATTACACCCCTGGGAGACAGCGCTTAGACATGTGTTGGTAGAATGAGGTTATATGCAAGCCATGGTGTGCTGGTAAGTGTTTAACAACTGGCTCTCCAAAAAAAAAAAGAAAGTCCTGGTTTGTAGCACTTGCTAATTTTTGTGGTGTAGATACCACCTTGGCTGGTTTCAACACGTCAAATAACATCACCGAGTGCTGAGTTGAGAAGAAACTAACAACTGGCTCTTGCGAGTGAGTAAGAACCAGTTCCTACACACAGCTACATGTCAGGCATCAGACCCCTGCCACTGTCTGTGTGTGGGTATTTCAAATAATGATATTGGCTTCCTGGATCTTATTGTTGTATGTCTCTTTCTCCCATCTCTACCTGCACCATCTTGTTCTTAGCCACCATCATCAATGGCATAAACTCTTTCACTAGCCCTATCTGCTCTTATGCTTTCTTCTCTTGTCCCCTTCAATCAACTCACTACACACCAGCCATGATACCTTCTTAACACACAATCTGATCATGCCACTCCCTGGTTTAAAGTTTTCAATGGTTTGCAACCTCTATTAGGATAAAGTCCAAACTCATGACCACTCTCCGCTGTGATCTAGCCCCTTCTCTGCCCTGTAGCTTCCCAGGCACCCACTCCTGGCTCAGACACACTGGCCAATTCTGGCTCTATGACTGGACCAAACTCCTTTTGGACTTCAGGCCCTGCGCACAGCAGCAGCTCTACCTCTGCCTACCATGCTCTTCCTTCTCCATTGTCTCCTTTAGTAACAACTACCCTTCTTCAGGCCTCAGCTCAAAGGTTTCTTCCTCGGAGATACCTTCACTCCACAACCATGATTATTGTCCACCATAGAACCCAGACTGTTGATTTGTAGCACTTACCCTATTTGTATCATACATGTAACTGTGTGATCGTTGGTTTAACATAAGCTTTCCACACTGGGACTGGAAGCTCATGGAGACCATATCTGTCCTTCTCAACATTATGTAGTCAGATTTAGCATGGAGCCAGGCACATGGTGGAAAGTAAATATTCATTAATTGAATTAATTAGTTAATGGTCCACAAGCTCAAGCAGATAAGCAAGATCTTCCCAGATGGCCATTCCCAGCATTGATCTTTCAAGAAAGAGGAAGAACCCCAGAGAGAAAACTGGAACCAAGATGGGAAGGGTGTCTTTCTCTTCATCATGGCTTTGTTGTCTTCAACTTGGACTTTGAGGAATCAAGGAGTCTAGACATATATTCTGGGTGGTGGGTGTTAAGGAGGGGCCCGCCCATGAAGATGATTCTACTAGAATCCAGGTCCTCTAACAAGCACAGTCTATTCTCCAGACTTGGAAAGAGGATGGATTTGAGTTGATTAAGTGGAGGTTAGAGAGCCTTGACCCTTGAACCTTATAGCCTTGCTTGGATCTGGAAAGGAAGGTTTAGGCCAAAGAATAAAGAAAAGAGCAGCAGCACCTTTTAAGGCCAGAGTGGAAGTGGTCGGGATGGAATCTGCAGGAGGACTTAGGAGAATGCTGACAGCTGGAGCCCCTCAGCCCACTACAGCCACCCACTGCAGAGGCCTCTTCAGCGGCCAACCTTGAAGGATCTGGCCTGGGTTTTTATGAAGCATGGCAGGAAACGTCTTCATGGTCCCGTGGCCCACCGTTTCTGTTCCTCACAGTGGTTCCCTCACAACTCTGATGGTTTCCACATACTGTGACATGTACAGTTAATGTAGGAGCTATGGGTTGCAGTATCTTAAATAGTAGAATGCTTGTAATACTTTATATGATGAGATGTGAAGTGACTGTGACATTATCTTGCACCTTAACAAGACTTCTCTGTGACTAACTGGCTATCATAATATAACAGCTGGCATTTTTTAAAATCTGTCCCTTTCAGGTAAATTTTTTGTATCACTCATTGATATTTTAACAGTGAGTGATAAATAACTGTTTTGCCAAAGGGATATGGGCCATAGTGAAAATATTTGGAAAACAGATTTTCGGAACTGTTTCCATCATTGTGTGATTTCGTTCTCTGAAGTGAATATATGCAATACTTTTTTTTAAAAGTTCTAATATTTGCACACTTTTAAAACTTGCAAACAGTTTTCTAACTATTTAAAAATTTTCCAAAAGAAGATCTTCAGTGGATCTTGAACCTGTTTGTTAAAAATCTAACTTTTGATTAGTTTACAAGAATTGACATTAAGAAAGATAGAAACTGACTGGTTGACTAGATGAATTTCAATTAAAAAAAAACTTTTCATTAATTGGTGGATGTGATTTAAAAAAAAAAAAAAAAAAAAAAAAAAAAGCATCTTGATTTAGTAAGCACAGCCAGCACTGTATTTTTTCCATTTGGTGCCTTTGTAGAGATTTTTTTTTTTCAGCTCTGACAACCATTAAAACCAAGTATACAAAAAAAAAAAAGAATTTAGAATCAGAACTTCGAATCCAACATTAAAACATATTCAAATGCATTTCTCTAAAATTAATAATTTTGAGTGAGAACAAAATGTCAAAATACTATTAACAAATAATATTTAATTTAAAATATTCCTTAATTCACCTTTACGACATCTTCTTTAGTTTTCACTGTAGTTTCCTTTTTGTTCCACTGCTTTTTATATTTAGTTTCTTTCGTCTCACTCATATATTTAAAAGCCCTATTTACTCTACCTTTATCTCACCTTCCTTCATTTCTACTTTTGTGTATATTTTATCCCGGAAATCTCACTAGTACAGAAATAGATGCATATAACTTATACTAAGCAATTATAGATGGGGGACTGAAGGAAATGCAAGGTCCAAAGTGTGTAGCGATCACTCCTGATGCAGGCAAGCGTCTTGCTTCACCAATAGAGTAAAGCTCCTTGGAGGCAGGAAGAATGGCATAATTCTTCCACAACTTCTCTACTCCACCCAACACCTGGCCATTGCTGCAGAGGAAGCATGTGTTGAGTGGGGGAGATGACACAGAAGTGAAAGGCGGGAAAGGCTAAACACAGTTGTTGGGGAGGCTGGGAAGATGCTGTCCCCTTCCTGGAATGCCCCCAGCTCGTGCTCAAGGCTAGCTTTGCCACCAGTTTGTTCAGTGGTGTTGGTAAGGATCTCATTGGCTCCTTTTGTTTTTGTTTGTTTGTTTGTTTTTGTTGTTTTTGCTACATAATTAAGTTTCCCAAACTTCATGCATTTATGCACCAACAGGATTTTTTATTTTTTGGCATTTTCTCATAACCTCTATCCTCTAATTAACCTAATACTTCTTTCTTATATAACCCAGTTCTTTTACAAGCCTTATCCTAAGCAATAACCACCTGAAATCACACACTGGTGAGATAGCTATTTTTGTCTACTGCATATTAAAATGAATATGTAACTATGAAAATATAAAATGTTCATATTCTTGTTACCAGGAGTGTATGTACCATTCTTTGGGAAACCTGGGTCCAGGTGGTATTTTTAAGGTCCAATTAAACGAAGTTCCACCAGTCCATACTTCTACCAATGGAGTGATTGCTCTGACCTTGGAGCTTTCCAAGTCTCAGTGCCAGGTTAAGACTGAGGCTCTCTCCTCATTTCCCAAAGTCACAGAACAATTCTTGCTCTCCTTTGGAGCGTGACCTCACAGTTGTACGGAAAGAAATGGGATTATTTTTATTGCAACATGACAAGCTCTCAATTGGTGATAATCACCCCCAAACTAAAGCCATGTGATGCTCTATCTGTGAATCTCTGATTTTTTTTAATTGCAAATTTTTAGCTCAAAGCTTCATTTCCACCCACAAGCACTGAAGCTACAGTCAGAATTGTAATGTCAAGACTGTCGAATGTATATGTGAAGTGAACAGGGGAATATACTTTGTGCTTAGAATTAAGGGACTAGTTTCTAGGTCTAGTCTGCCAGTAATTTCTTAGTCATCTCACCGTGGACAAGTTACTTGACTGGTCCTTTCCATCCCATGAGTGAAGGATGGAGACAAGCATGACTATTCTTGCATGGACATACATCACTACTGTTATTTATGCAGTAAACATTGTAGCCCTTACATTCTACTGGGAGGAGACAGACAGTGAAAATAATACATTATCAAACAATGTAAGACATTAGGAGGCAGAAAAAAAAAAAGCAGGGATGGGGAGAGAGTTTCCAAGAGTCAGAGATTCCTTCTCACAACCATAGCTGCCTTAAGCCTGGATCTTACCAGCCCACTCTCTTCCCCTCCACTCTTGTCCTCAATTTCTAATCTCACCTACATGTCAGGATCTATCACTCAGGTAACAATTAGCATAAGCCACCTACCTGTCCCTTGTCCCAGACAATGCAAGATCACACATCTGCTCCTTGTCAAAGGAGCTCTTAGCCTGACCTTGGGCTAAGCAAAGACAGAGCTGGGACCTCAAATTCATCCACAACTAAACCAGAAATTCAGGCAGCCTAGTTGTAGGACCCTGAATAAGTGACTCAACTTCTATGGAATGTAAAGTCTTTTTTTCTATGAAACATAGAGATGAGATGTGGTTATTTCTTAAGACCCTTCTGGTACCAAAATTCCCCAAGTGTAATTATATCGATGACAAATAACAATGCAAAAAATATTGAGAAAAGTGGACTATACCTAAAACCATAATGATACTAACATGAACCCTGAAACAGTGACCAAAAATTGGATTGATGTGGCCCCCAAAGCTATCACTCATCTAAGCGATCTTGGGAGAATAACCATTCTAGAACATGTAACACCAATAACATTGACTGAATTTCTGTTGCCTGCCAGACACTGTGCTAAACATCATCCCATTGTTTCCACATTCCAGTGAGGCCTGGCATAGACCTTCATAGCACCTGATGCAAGATGCAATGCCTGGCGGTTTCTGCCAGGCTCCTGCGTTTCCCAGCTCCACTCTGCCTCACGCCTATCCAGAAGAAGGCAGGGTTTCTGGGCCAGAAGTCACAGAGTAGAGGGCTGTATCTGGCCCACAGATATGTTTGGGTTGGCCCATACGGAGTTGGCCTGTACCAATTGTTCAAAAGATTTTTATCAGTTACCAACTAATTTCACATTTAAAGAAAAAAAAGGTCTGGCTTCTTTTGAAAACTTGGAGACTACGGCCCATACTTATAGCTACCATTGGCTGGAGGTGAGTCACAATCACCCTGTGAGAAAAGGCATGCGCACACTAGTTTGCCACAGACCCCAGCACTCTCTGTCGCCTTCTGACCAAGCCCCTTCCTTCACTGAAAATACCTGTCGGGCCTTGTTCTCCTGACTCCTGCTCCAGACCTTCATCATGACACCAGAGGAGGATGTCAGGATCCAATGAGTAATCAGACACTGAAATGTTCCTGGCCCAGCAGGCTATAATTAACCCACATTAGATTTATGTGGGGACCAGAAATAAAAAATAATAGTATGTACCCTTTATGGAGTACCCATTCCATCCCAAGCTCTACAAAAATTGTTTCATTTTGCCCTCAGAGAAAAATAAAAAACCCTATCAACCTTCATTTCCAAAAAATGAAAGAAGAACAAAATTCAAGAGAGGTTAAATGATTTGTCCAGGGTCACACCTTTGGGATGGATTTTGAGCCCAGGCCAGCCTGGCTCTTTCCTAAGGTGCACTTCCCGTTGCCCCCATCTTGCATTTGTTTGGTACTTTTGACTTTTCCAAGATGTGAGCTCCACTGTTAAAATCAGGGTTTTGTGGCCGGGTACGGTGGCTCACGCCCGTAATCCCAGCACTTTGGGAGGCCGAGGTGGGCGGATCACGAGGTAAGGAGATTGAGAGGATCCTGGCCGACATGGTGAAACCCCGGCCCCACTAAAAATACAAAAATTAGCTGGACATGGTGGCGTATGCCTCTAATCCCAGCTACTTGGGAGGCTGAGGCAGAAGAATCACTTGAACCGGGGAGTTAGAGGTTGCAGTGCGCTGGGATGGCGCCCCTGCACTCCAGCCTGGCAACAGAGAGAGATTCCGTCTAAAAAAAGAAAAAGAAAAAAAAAATTCGGGGTTTTGTTCTAAATTAAATGATATATAAAAGGCTCGAATAGATATATTTGGTCTCCTATGCTGGTGGCAAGGAGGGAGGGACCTGGGCCATGAGCAGAGTTGGTACTGGAAGCAGACAGAGATCACTATGCAACTGTTGAGCCTTGTCAAATTTGAGAGTGTATGCGAGACCCCCCCAACAAACATCCCTGTGTCTTTTGCAAGACTTCAGACATTCCAGGCCACCAGGCTGATCAAACCAATTTAACAGGGCTAGGGGTGAGGGTGAGCTCAGATTTGTTCAACATTAGGCTGTGTCTAGGCATGCAAAGCAGTGCATTGCTCACTGACTGGTCAACACTGCTGCAGTAAAGAAAGATTTAAGGAAACATGTGAACTGAAAAGTGCTGTGCTTGTGCTAGATTACCCTGCACTCCGTGGTCTGCTCCTGCAATGGAGGGCCCTCTAGTTTCTGCTGTCCTAGCCCCAATCACAACGGGAGAGCCATTTGTTGACTCCTGAAAGAGGGAGCGGGCTCACTCAAGCACTGGCTGTGTAATTTTGGCAGCTTAGCAATCACTCTGCAACTCACTTTTTCTCTTTCTGAAAAGGTAATACTATACCTCCTTCGAAGATTCATTGTGAGAGAAACCTCATGAGGCACCAACAAACTTTAGTTTGTATCTCCTCAATCAAAAGAAAAGACTTTAAAGCCAGACACTCCCCTTGTTACCCCCATTCCACACCAAGGAAGACTAGCCCCTTGGCAGACCCCAAGAGCATTCAGAAGGACTCATGGATTGACATAGACTGCAATCCTGAAGGGTAGGGAAGAAAGGTTGATGCCTAAGATCTGAGCATCATGAAGGAAAAACTCTAAAATCTTCAGACCAAAAGGGGAAGACACTAAACACAGCGAGGGAGAAACAGGAGTGAGGGGATCTTATGGCTTTTTGCAAAGGACACCCAGCAGTGTGGACATGGCTTGAATTCAGTTACATATCGAGTTTTTGAGAGAGTACCTCCCACGCAGTCAGGGTGGAAGTGATAACGATGTCTCATACCCTGGCCCCTCTCTCAAAGTACTTTATTCCATGTTGGTGAGATCTCTGACTGCCCCCACGTCAGTTAGCCTTGTGCCTTGCTTACCGTGCAGATGCCCAATAAGAACTTGATAAAAGTGTGACTCAGCTCCTAGGTACCCTAACATAGGGCATTCTCTATATTCTTCAAAGCCCACTCACTGTTCCATCCTTGCTCCATTCCCACCAAATCCCCCCACCCCTGAAGCCACCCCTCCAGTCCCCTCAGACCTCCTACGATCATAACCTATTCACCAGCATATAAGAACGAATTATACGCTGCCCGCATTGTACACTGTCCTTTGCTCAGCACATAGTAGGAGCACTATGAAAATTAATGAATTAAAGCTCTGTGAGGGCAAGGACCATGATTTTCTCAAGGAGCCAGCCCATTTTATATGTTAATACATTCTTCTGGCTGGCTTGTGTGGTTGCCACTAAGAACGTGTGAACTGCCTGAAAGAAGGCGGTTTAATATTGGAAAGTAAGCATCCGAGGCCAGAAGCGGCATTGGCCATCTGCCCCAGGACAGATCCAGGTATCCACACACAATCTCTGAGCAGCCTGAGTGCCTGTTAATATCCATAGCAGGTCCTCCCGCTGCTCCTTCCCCAGCTCAGAACCCTGGGCTGTGCCGCCCCACCTGCCCAAACACTGTCCCACCAAGGCGGGTGCAGAGGCTGAAACCTGAACCGAGTATGTAAAAATCCCCAAAGAGGGAAAAATGGTTGTTTGACAAGTGAGGTTTTACAAGTTTAGAAAAGGTGGATTGGCCTTTGCCTTCTTTAGATCGGGGCAAATGCGACTAAAGGGCATCACTGGTATTTTCCCAAAGTTAGTGGCATTAATCTATTTAATGAATTAGACGACTAGACCGACATCTTTCTGGTTTGCACATTTATGGAAAAAAAATTCCTTGAGCTTGGCACACTGATTATTTTGTGGTGGAACAAAAAGATTTGTAGCTTCAATACCAAATTCAAGCAATTTAATAAATTGCAAGCCAAGCCCTTTAGGGCTGGGTTTGGTCTCAGATGATTTTTCTGCTTGTGCCCGGGTCTAAGCAGGGAAACAGTGCAGGAAAAACAAGAGGCCACTGGCTTGTTAAGGCTGGATGTTCTTCCCACCCGGAAATTCTCTTCTGAGCTGTAAGTACCCGAAAACCAACCTACATTCTTAAATTCCACCGAAAAAAGATCTCACCCTAGTTTCGATAAATTTGATACTTCTGTGCTCTGTGCAATATGTGTGATATATAATCCATATCAGGGTTTCTAATCCTAAATGTAATATGCATCCTGGAAAGAGAGTAATTCTTTGCTAATCTTTTTGAGTTTATTGCATCTGCTGTCTGGGAGTACTCAATTCTAACAAATCCAGTTCAGGCCTTAAAATCACTTGCGTACATTGTTTGTCTATCTCATAATGGTATCCATAGAGTCCAGTTATTTATTTGATGAAGAGCAAGGACTGTCCTATGAGACGTCGTTTCTCTGATTCTTTAACAATGCCAATAACTAAACTCCTATTCAAAATGAATTTTAGATTTTGTTCCTATGCTTTCTGCACATAGAATTGAAGTTCATGAGTTTTATGGCCCAATTGTGAGGGTACATGTGAGTGCTGGGGAGGGTGGGGGATCTGAAACCTACTGGATTGTCATACAGAGAAATAACTGTATAAAATTTTAATTATCTATCTTGAAGTAATAATAAATGTTTGATGAGATAATAATGAGACATGCAGGGAAATGTTAATGAATGTGTGGAACATAAAGAGTTTAAATAAAGGAAGAAGAGGAATCCCTCAGTAATCGGCTGTTAATATTCATATATTTGCTACAGGGTTTTGGAAGTCAACTGAAGGATGTTTCACGGGTCACACTGTAGTCAGGATAATATTATGTTTGTTTATGGTGGAAACAAAGATCTTTGAATAATTTTCCCCTGGCAAAATTGTTACCAAAATAACTCTGGGGTTTCAGTTGGAATCTGGAGTCCCATACTGAAGTTGCATTTTACGTTTTTCTTGCATCTTTCTGGCCTGGTTCCTATTTCCTCGTTGCTACCGCTAAGGGAAAACATGTACCAGAACAAGGACAGTATCAGAAGCCCCATTTGCCGGCCTCGTCAGCAGTCATGGTGTTGAGATTGTTCCCAATTTAATTCGACAAAAATTAAATGTTTTCTCTTTCAGTCTGGTTGTTTACTTGGAAAAACACCATATAATTAAAACCATTTTATGAGTTGTCACAAAGAACAAAAAAGATGACTCAGTCCTCAAGACTCTTTGGTTGGGAGGCTTTCTACTCAAGCGAGAAATAGAAAGTATTGGTGGCCAATGGGACATTTACAAACAGATTTTTACTTTCCCCTTAGAGTTAGCAAGGTCTTGCCCCAGGACTTGAGGAAGATATTTTAAAGGAAAAGCAGAACCAGACATGAGGAGAATGTGAGAGGCTTAGATTGCCTTCAGGACTGGGAAACTTAGCATCAATACTGAGGCCAGGTTTTACAAGCCAATGCCCTCGCCTTTGGTAGGAAAAAATGATGGGGGAGTAGGATCCCTCAGAACTGGCTTCAGACAGATAGTTGCATTTTATTTCTTGCTGAAATAAATAAGTATTAAAACTATAAAAAGGGACTTTTCATCTGCTAAGATAAAAGTAACAACCGTCTGAGTAGTTCTAAGTCCAATAGTAGTAAGAGGTTACTCTCAGTAGGTACTTCCCTGGCTGACATGAGTGCCATGTCAAAAACTTCCCAGGTATCATCCCATCTGATCCTTACGACTCTGAGAGACAGTCTTGCCTTCATTTTGCAGATTTTAAATAACTCACATTTGAAATGAAAAAGTTAAGAATTTGCCCCCAGACACAATGCCAGTAAGTGGTAGAGCCAGAATTAAATTTTAGAGTCTCTTCCGTTGCAGCCTGTGGTTTCTCTTTCTCCCGCAAAGGTACCTTCTCTGCACTACTGGTGTGACAGATTCCACACATCAACACTGGGCACGAATTGGGCCACCTGCTATGTTGCCCATGTGATCCATGTGGATGCCTCATGTGGACGCCTGTTTGCAGATATTTGCTGGACAGACAGCCACCTGTACTGTCAGAGGCCTCAGATGGGAGCTTAGGGACAACCTTACATAACCCTTTCACTTTACAGACCAGGAAACCGAGGTTCAGTTAGCAGGGAGCAGGTAGAGATAGAAAAGATCTCTTTGCTCAATGCTGGGTTTTCAGGAGCTAATTGTTTTATTGAGCTAATTGTTTATACACTTTCTGGCCAACTCCATAAGATCAATAACCCACAAATACAATGTCAGAGGATTCTACTGCTTGTAGCCTTCAAGCGGGGGTTGATGGGATACAGGGAGGAAGGAAGAGAGGAAGAGGAACTCAGAATAAAAAAGAGAAAGGCAAAAAAAAAAGGAAGCTGTGCCCGAATTCAAACACAACATATTCTGTCAGGATTGAATTCCCTTTTTGTTTGCCTGTGTCACCGTCTCAGCATTTTGGAGGGTACATGAATGTTCTCATGAAACCAGTCAGACTCAAAATACACCATTACAACTTTATATATCCAGTATGTAATTTGTACTTAACGGAGAAATATTTGGGCCATTTGCCTCCTCCCCCACTCCACCCCTCAGACTTGGAGACGCACGGTGGGAGGTAGGCCTTAGTGCGACCTTTGTTTTCAATCTTCTGACACCAGCGGCAGTTGGCTGGCTGTAAAATTTCATCAGTCTCCTCTGCCGTCGCTGGAGCCTAGACACTAGCCCAGAAAGGAGAATCCACGCAGAACCGCTTCCCTGACATTCTGGAATCTCCCAGAGCCCTCAAGGCCTGGAGCCCAGAGAGAAATGGGGGGCAGAGGACCTCCGCCCTTACTGCAATAAGAGTCAGGGAACCAATGCAGGTTCCCTCTCTCCTCTCTAAAACTAGACGGGGAGCTAGCCTGCTGAGAGTCGTGGCTCTGAAGCTGGGCAGAGAGGCTTGCTTGCTTTCCTTCCCAGGCCTGCTCAGTTCCGCCCAAAATATATCTGTTGGCTCATGTAGCTCCTCACCAGGCTAGACCAGGCCTGGCTGTGCACAGGCCCGCGCAGGATCTGCACAGCGAGCTGGGTGGTGGTGAGGACATAATTTAAAACTGTTGCCTAGTGTCTTCCTAAGCCATGCCCGACATAAAAAAAAAAAAAAAAAAAAAAAAAAAAAAATCCCTCATCATTCAGGCAACAGCTGGAAGGCTTGGCTGAATGGTGTGTGCTTCAATGTGGAAGGTCACAGGATACTGATCTAAGGGCTGAGAAGTCTTGCTCACCCAACTGTTGACACTCAGTAAACGGGGCAGGCGGGGCTGGGGTGAGCATCTGAGGAAGAAGGCCCCCACCCCACCCCCAGCCAGAGAAAGAATAGGAAGCTACTTCTATTCAGGGTTCACAGGGGTCCCTAGCCCCCCTCTGCCCCCTGCTAAAGCCACCAAGCCCTTTCCTTGCCTCTAAGTTACCTTGTATTATAACAGGATTAAAGTATATTTAGCTCCTCTATTAGCATACTTTAGCCCCCATTTTGGCCTACTTAAGGCTTCCGGCTGGCTTTGATCAGTTTTGCGTTCTACTGGTCAACAGGAGAGCCCAGCGGGCCCGGGGGGAGGGAAAAGGGGGAAAAGGAGGGAGGAGAGAGAAGGAGTTGGACTGTGAAATTATCCTGATGCTTCTTCTCTTATTCCCAATATTCTGTGTTTTTTCTTAAATGGCCCAGTTTACACCCAGAGTGGGCAGGAGGAGAGGGGGGAGGTGGCAGGAACCAATAATAATTAGGTCTTAGTTGGAAGAGGAGAGAAAGGGTTAGAGCATCTCCTCCCAAGAAAAGGAGGGGGGGGTACCCTATAATTTCTACAGTGTCTGCCTTTTTATTGCTTGCATTTGCATATAAATTAAATCCATATTGTAGCTTTAAGGCAAGCCTGGGCTTAGAATTCCACACCGCTCGGGGTCCCATTGTCTTAGAGCCAGTTCTAGGCGGCAGCGAAATGAAAAGGGAGGGGAGAGCAGAGGAAGGAGAAAGTCAGCTTTGTAGCGTTTTTAATTGCCTGTTTGTTTTCTCCGCCAATTACAGGCAAATTAATATTTAAACTTTGGGAGGCTGGGAGGAAATGCTTACAAAATAGGTTTCAGATTCCAGGGTGCGCGGCCTTCGGCTTTCGGCCATTCTAGGGTTGAAATTTCATGGTGGTGAAATAAAAAAATAATCATCGTAATTAAGTCTCAGCTTGGACCTAGATCCTGTTTCGATTTATTCTCTCATTGTGCCAGAGGCGATAAGGTTCAGTTGTGCTTCTGGAAGGATCCAGGGTTGAGGGGTCTCCAATCCCAGCAAAGGGCGCTGGCTGGGTGTTGCGGAGCAGTCCTGGGCTCCCCGGTGGACCATGCCTCTCCAGAGGTCTGGCCCAGCGTCGCTCTGTTCGGCACAAAGTGGCTCTACGCCGATCTCGAATGCACCAGGGAGCCTCCAGATTCTGGGTGAAGCCGATTTTGGAAATCCATATGCTGCCCTAGCAAACACATCAGGATTGAGGCTACCGCATAAGAGCAACCTGCAGAGGTGAGGAACATGCAGGAAAAGCCCTCCATGCTTTTGTCTTTAAAACATTCAAAAGTGAGGACAGGCCTGGGAAGGGGCAGCTTTCTCCCTTCAGTCTTAGCCTAGTCCAACCACAGAACGGAATCACGTTTTAGGAAAACTCCAAATCAGAAAGCAATCAATGACGTCAAGTTCTGATAAAATGTCACAGGGGCAGGAGGCTCGGGTGAAGCCTGGGCATCTTTTGTGCTTTTCGGAATGTGTTGTTTTTGCTTATTTTTTTAAATTGACATAGGTACCCCGTGATGATTATCACCTGCCACCCCCCTCACCTCCTAAAACATTTCTTCTCCTCATTACCAGTGTGGTAGAGGTGTATCCTCTAATTTGGGAGGATAGGCTGGGTTCGTTATTGTTGTTATTAAATTCCTCTAGCAAATCTCCATCCTGACATTATTTCAATCATGGGTTCCATGGTGTTCTTATCGCCCTTTTTTTTTTTTTTTTTTTAAGACAGTCTTGCACTGTCCCCCGGGGTTGGAGTTAAATGGCGCCATCTCTGCTGACTGCATCCTCCACCTCCCCGGTTCAAGCAATTCTCCTGCCTCGGCCTCCCAAGTAACTGGGATTACAGGTGCCCGCCACCATGCCCTGCTATTTTTTTTTAATTTTTTATTTTTTATTTTTTATTTTTTGGTAGAGATGGGGTTTCACTATGTTGGTCAGGCTGGTCTCAAACTGCTGACCTCAGGTGGTCCACCCGCCTCAGCCTCCCAAAGTGCTGGGATTACAGGCGTGAGCCACCGCACCTGGCCTTTGAATTCTTTTGCCTCAGCTAAGCCCCCTCAGACCCAGTTTCTGTAACCTCTGCAATCGTCTACACCCTTCAAGTTGCTCCGTCTAGACGTTTTCTGCTCCCACCCTTTTTTAATTTTAATTTTTCCTCTTTCCATAATGTTTCTTTCCTGGAAAGAGGACCAAAATGATGCAGTTTCCCAGGTACAGCCTCCTCTTTCCTTTGTACTCAGAATCTCTGGAAAATACGTTTCCCCCAAGATATATACACTGCCTTTACCCTCCATGGAAGTCTCTGCATTTCATGTTTCCTTTCTTCTAAGACCACTTCAAATGCTCTGTGTTCCTCACTGAATTGTACAGAATTTTTTATTTCTTTGAAATAAGCCCTTCCTGACTCCTCCCCAACCTGGTTTCACATGGGCACTGCCAGATGGGCCGCAGTTTCCTGGGAGACAGTGGTGAGTCTAATTGGGTGTGTTTTGCCCATTTGCCTGATCTGTGTCTCCAGAAAATGTAGGCTACCCACACTGGAAACGCCAAACAGTCATTGAGTAGCTAAACGTATCCAGTTATTTCAAAATAATAACAATGATAAGAATGATAACTAATATTATTGATTATTTACTCCACGTCAGGCTCAATACTAAGTGCTTTACAGCATATATCTCATTTTTATCCTCACAACAGCCCTCGATGAGCCAGGAACTATTATTAACTCAATTTTACAGATGGCGTAACACAGAGAGGTTAAGTAAATTACCCTAAATCCCACAGCCTATAATTTTCTCGGTTGGGATTAAAATCCAGGCTGCCTGCCTAGAGCCCATTAATTAATTTACTCATCTACTGTAGTCCAACCATGTCACCTTGGTGCACCAGGCAGCAAGGGTGGGAAGGAGGGGCTGAGAACCCTCACACTTTGGCCTCATCAGGCCTAGGGACAGCCCTGCAAGGTAGATATAATGGTCCCCACTGTGCTGATCAGAAACTGACACACTGCCCCTCGTATGTGTAGAGCCCACACTCACACCCAGGACACTATGACTCCAGATGCTAAACCACCTGCTCCCAGTATATATGAGCTCAGAGAGCACCATGATGTTGGTAATGCCCACTGAATCAACCCCACAGCCAGCTGACTCCACCCCACCGCCATAAGTATCTGCAGACACTCACACAGCACAGCGTGGACAGGTCAGCCCAGATTTGGCAAAAGGCTGCAAGCCTGATCCTGTCCTCACAGACCTTACATTAGCAGTGGGGAGCAGGAAAGTCAGACACACAGATACTTGGGATGGGCTTGTAGTTTCCAGAGTCGTTGGTGCTTCAAGTGCTCTGTTTTACTTCCAGTGTACTTGGGGGTCCCCAGGCCTTCTAAGTGACCTGACTCAAACCTGCCCCCAGGCATTCTCTGGTCCACAGCTGAGCCTGCCTCACACACAGCCTCATTCTCAGGCCTCCGCCTCATCCTGGCCACTGCCACCAGGAACCAAGGCCAACATTACTTCTCAAGGGTGAGATTGGCTGGGAGACCCTGCTTGCTGAATCTCAGATAGCTTTATTAAATTTAATCATTTTTAACCAACAATATATGCACATGATACAAAACTCAAAAGGGGCAAAAGAGCATACAGTGAAGTCTCCTCCACCCACTCTCCCTCACCCACCCAGTTATCCTTCCCAGAGGCAACCATTGCTACTAATTTTTGCTATATCCTTTCAAGGATAACCAGTGCACATATAGCAATTTCATACATAAATATACATTCACATATATATGTACACACATACATACATGTGTATTTGTTGTTTATACAAATGGCATCATCTGTTCTGTACTTTTATCACTTAATATATATTAGTGAGTATTCCATATATATACATATAGCTGTGTCATTCTTCTAATGGCTAGGTAATATTTTATTATACAAATACAGCATAATTTATGTAACAAGTCTTCTATTTAAGTAGTTCCTTAGTTACTTGCCTCTTCATTCCTTTGCTGTTCCCAGTGCTTTAGTGAATATCTTCATATGCGGTCATTCTGGCTGATGGGTGTCAGGGGTCTTTGCAAAACATAACCTCCACATCCTCAGAAATGTCTGGGCTGACATTTCTACCTTCAGACTCACTTCTTTGGATTCGAAATAGATTTGTCTATGACATCCAAATGCTCTACTAAAACTGCAACTATTTGTGCTAACACACTTATCAGAAAAATGTCTAGTGGTAAAATACCTGGTCAAAGGGAATATGTGTTTTTCATTTTGATAGTTATTACCAAATTACTCTCCATCAAATCATACTTCCGCTAACATTATGTAAAAGTGCCTGTATCCCCACACCTTGGGCAACACATGATGATACGGAACTTTTTGATTTTTCCAATTGGATTAGTAAAAAACATTATCTCATCTTCTAAATTTGTATTTCTCTGATTATCAGTGAGGTCAAGCAACTTTGGAAATGCTTGTGAGTCATTTGAATTTCCTACCCAGTGAATAACACACAGCCTTTGTCAATTTTTCTGTTCAGTTATTGGACCTTTTCTTATTAATTCATGATGGCTCTTCAGATATTAAAGAATCTAGCTTTTTCCTGGTATAATAAGTTGCAAACATTTTTTCCAGTTTGCCATTTCATTTAGTTTATCATTTTTGTTTTTCCCGGGGTGTCCTCTCTTACAGCCTATCAATCCAGTCCCATGCCATCAGTTACTTAATACACAATTGTGTGTGGGGATGCCAATACTGTTCTAAAGAAACAGAGGTGTTTAATAGGACTACTGAAATTTAAATTGCCAGGAATTCAACAGCTTTGTGTCTTGGATTCCTGGCCCATGGGATGAACCAGTTCAACCGGATGCTGCGTGAGCTCCCGGTCAGCTCTTCCGTCCACTCCTTCTTTGAATCCTTCCTGCAGTTCCGGGATGCCACTGAGCCCAGGGTCTTGCTGCTCACTCTGCTACTGGGCACTGCTGCTGGAAGCAGGTATCAGAGGCTTCCCCCTTGCACAAGAGCTGTGCCTCCCCTGAGCCACAGGCTCTCATCTCTGCCTTTTGTGCAAGCCTCCACCACCACCTCCACTGTGTGAGCATACAGAGTTCAAACCCAACACTCTCTGGCCTTTGGAGCACGAGACTTCAGGCAGGAAGCAGACAGGAATCTGGGTCACTGCATGCAGCACTTAACTTCAGCCTTGCCTGCCCCAATCTTCAAAACTCCCCCATATCCATACATCATCAATGGACCCCTGCTCTGCCTCTGCAGTTGCTGTTTATATCTACACTGTGTATTTTGGAAGATGAACCAGGCAAAATACTCATAATCATGTAGAAAGACACCCACTCTTGTTTTCAAATAAATAGGTAATATAAGCAATGCAGATTTGGGAGCCCACGGGGAGGTAACAGGCTCCAAAGGACCTGGCCAATGGCAGACAACCATGCTGAACTTAAGCATCGCCCTCATGGTCTTTGGACAAATGCTGATTTCCTCAGCCAGTCCGTATCCTCCCCTGGGAAATTTCTGTTTCTTCCTGGCTTCCAGCCTGCTACCACGGAGACAAAGAACTCCTTCCCTGGCCTTAAGAATGGCTTGTTTTAGTCAAAGAATTCCTCTCTAGCCTCTCAAAGAAGGTCCTGGTTTGGGCATAGGAAGCCCCTTTCCCTTCCCACCGCTACCCACAGCATAAAATGACATTTTCTGACATCAAAAACCCTGTCCCCATCAAAGCAGCAAAACCTTTCCTCTGGCCTCAAGCCCACAGTGGCTGATGAATGTCAGGGGTCTTTGCAAAACCTAACCGCCACTCCCCCTCTGAGCTGACATTTCTACCTTCAGAATCACTCCTTTGGATTAGAAATCGATGCTCCATTAAAATTGCAACTATTTTAAATGCCCTGGGCTGGCTGGGGCTGAGTGCCAGGGACAGAGAGGTGAGCAGGTCAGAGTGTCAGCCAGTTAGAGGGAGTGCCCCATGCAGGGCCGACCGAGGGCCTGGCAGGTCTCTGGTGGAGAGTGCAATGTGTGCTGGCTCTGCCTGGGTGAAGAGCTCAGCAGGTCTCTGGTGGACAGTGCAGTGTGTGCTGGCGCTGCCTGGGTGAAGAGCTCAGCAACAGACTTGTTGATTTTTTACCTTGGGAGCCCCAAAGTGTGTCTGAGCTTGAGAAGAGGAGCTATGGGGTAGGAGATTTCATGGCAGTATGGCTCTGTTTGCCCATGAAGGGGGCAAGTTGGATGGAAGAGGTGTCAAAAGAGGAACAGGGAGGAGAGGGACAGGCCAAAGGAAGGAGATACCTAGAACACCCTGACTTAGTTCACCTCCCATTTCACCAGAAGTAAAGCCTGGGTCCAGCTTTGCTGCAACATGCATGCCAGAGCTGGCTAGCCCCACATACCCCTTACAGAGCTGAGCTAAAAACAAGCATAATTGCTGCATGCCGGCAATGTGTCAAAAACTAGGCTAAGGACTCTGTAGGCATTATTTTACTTAAATCCAATTTCCCTAACAGGGAAAGAAAACAGGCTTGCTGCTTGGGACAAGACCAGAAGGATGCAAATGACTTCCCCCTTCCACTCTGCCTCCAGTTTCTCTATTACCCAAAACATCAGCCACTGTGGGCCTGGACCCCACAGGCATGGGCCCTCTAGGTGCTCAAGCTTCTCTACAGGGCAAGTGCCCCTCTGATGGGCACCAAATCACACAATGCTGGGGCTGCACACGACCTCCAAGAGCATCTTGTTTCCAAGGGAGTTCAAACATCCTCCAAGGGACCCAAGGGGCCTGAGGTGTGGCTAGCACAGTGCCCTGGCAAGGCCGACAGCCAGGCTGCAGGGGGCTCTCCATCCTCAGCCAGATCAGGACCCCTGCTGTTTTGTTGAGCTTTTGAATAGGATGCTATTTAAACAAAGGTCTGAAAGGTTTCAAAGCCACTGATGAAGTCTTAGCCCCTCAAAGGACCTGGCAAGAGGATGTTGGAGGGTAGAGTCACTTCAGGGTTGGAGGCCTGTGCTGTGCTGACTGCAGACCCCATATTTCTTCATCCTCAGCTTCATAGTACTTCTGAGGTTGCTGAATGGCCGGGGAAAACTGCTCCCGGCAGGCAGAGCTTGCCCCAGGTTGCCAGCCCTTAGGGCCCAAAGGGTCTGGGGGATCTAGGGTCCTCAGATAATAAGAACCAGAAGAAAATGCCTGTGCTTCAGGGTAAAAGACTGGAAGTCCACACAGCGTGAATACAGTCAAGAGCCTACCCTTGATGTCCCCAGACCTGAATGTAACCCACATACTGATCAGCAAGGTGTGAATTTCTGCATCTATACAAGTAATGGTGGTTACCTTGGCCTCAGTAAATTTCATTTTCCTTGGCTGTAAATGGGGCTCATAGTACCCTTCCTGTGGGATTTGCACTAGTAATGGGACCTTAAGCACAGGATTTGACCTCCTCATGCCTCAGTTTCCTTGTTAGTAAAACAGAGTTAATAATTCCGCTTACATCACATTTGCATGTGAGTTAAATGACCTCGACCAGTGTCTTGCACATTCTAAATGCTCACAAATGCTGGCTTCAGCTCTCTGTTATCAATCATGTTGGCTGTGTGCGCTCTCGTTCTCTGGTGGTTGCAGCCCTCATCTATGTTGCTTGGTGTCCCCCATGAAACCTGCAATGTTCCTCAGCCACAGTGGATGGTCAGTGACTCCGACTTCTCATTTCTTCAGTATTCATTCACTGAGCACCTCCTATGGGTCAGTAGGTACTAAGGATATACAGATCTCCAGAGGGTCTGGCAGGAAACCCTTACTATTTTGAATTGGCTGAATGAAAATCATCATTGTGGCCACACAGCCCAGACTGGATGACTTGGGCCAAATTTAGAAGCCCTCTGTCTTTCACAGTGGGTTAAAATGACATTTTTCTGGATAACCCCAAAACTGTCCACCTGAGTCGACGGACATGAGAGAAGCAGACAGCTGTTTCCTTGTTTATCCCACAGCATCGAGGAACCCTTACCAGAAGAGGCTTCCCAACCCAGCCAGCACCCAGACCTGCCCCAGACCTACAGCCCCCTCCCACCTCCAGCAGGCCCAGAGGTGTGTGGTCTCCACGGCGGCAGGCCATGGTCTCAGCATGGAACCTTGCTCATGGGCGCTGGCACTGTTTCTTCCAGCTCTTTGTCTCCTGGCTTCCAGGAACAGGCTGCCAGTGAGTTGCACCCCTGCCCCAACACAAACACCCCACCTGCCTTGGTCAGGCTCATTTCCATGGCACTTCTCGGCCTCCCAGGCTCAGCCCCCAGCCACATCCTGGCAGCCTCCCTTGCACCGTGCACGGTGCCTGCCCCTACACACAGGCCTTTAGAAATCCCATCAAAGCAGCTTTACAGCTGAGTACTTGTAGAGAATTTTCCACTTCTGGAGTTTTATCTTGCTCTCCTGTCTGCCGCTAGAGCAGGTAACCCTTGACCACTGCCCTCCCCACAACAGCCCAGTTTGTTTTTCCAGCCATAGTGTCCCTTATAGCCTTATAAGCCAGTTTGCCCTTCTGACAGGGGCTGACATCATCCCAGACAAGAGAGGAAAACCAATATCTGGCACCTGCCTTGGCCACAGGGCTTAGCAAACTGGGTACTCAGGAAGGTCAAAGGGATAATGCCCCTTCCTCCAGGCGGTTCATCTCAGGACATCAGCTAGTGTTTCCAGAAATCAAGACTCAAAATCCATTCCAAAATTTCAGAGTCGAGTGGTCAGTCCTGACACAATCAAATCAGAGCCCCTCGTACCTGTTACCTGTGGGTGGCGTGGGCTGGGGAGTGACCATGACTTCCATTCACAGCAGCGGCCTTCTTACTACCACTAAGTGGCACTCACTACATCCAGGTACTGCTCACTGAGACCTCAAAACAACCCTACCAAAAGGCTCTATCAGCCTCGCCTCTTTAAAGATGAGGAAACTGAGGCACAAAGCATCTAAGGAATTTGCCCAAGATCATTGAAAAATATGGATCAGGCATTCAACAACCACACTTGTAGACACTGTTGTGCCTGGGGAGACTTACACTCAAGACTTAGCTCTGTGGCTTATTTGCTGTGTGACCTTAAGCAAGTCACTACACCTGCCTGAGCTGCTGAATAAAATGGAGGAAATTGTACCTGCTTCGCAACAATGCAGGTGTAGGCCTGCCCATAATGAGGGCTTGATAAATGACCACTGCCTTTATTAATCGATTCATTATTGCCTGATCCTTGTGAAGTCTGAGAAAAACACACTCCCAGCCTGATACTGTTTAGGGTGGTTGCCTCTCTTGTTTGCATGACTCCATTATTAACTGGAACTTGTTTTCCACCTAATATATTCAGCATCATGATGACACCCGGTCCAAATTCTTGTCAAAAGAGAGGGGCATCCAGTAGGACTTCCTCACGGTCATACCCCCACCTCAGACTGTGCACATTAAATGCAGATAACTTTAAGGTTGCACATGACCATTCATTGAAAGCCTCCCTGCCTTTGCACATACTGTTCCCTTTTCCTGCATCCTTCAAAACTCAGTGTGAGCAGCACTCCCTCCAGGAAGTCTTCTCTGACTGTACCTATGCTCACACCATCCTGGAGTCTTAGGTGCTCCTGCTCTAGGTTTCCTTTAGCTCTGTCCAAGTTTTTACCTTCCACTTTCTTCCAATGCTTACCACTCTATTTTAAGAGACTGCTTCTCTATTCCCATTCAGTGGTTCTTACTTTTCCACATGAACAAAATCTTCTAGCAGCTTTCTAAGCAGACTTTTGGAGATTTGAGTTTGGCGGGCCTAGCCAAACTCAAATTTGGATCTGGAATTTGGATTTTTCAAGGGGTAGTTCTGTGCTTCAGCAGCCAGGAGCCCTCAGGGCCAGTCCTGCATCCTGGTCTCCATGGTAACCCCTGCATCGCATGGAACAGAAACCCTGCACTCAGTCAGGGCCCAACAATTATTCAGTCAATTAATGAGATTTGCTTCTCTGTTCTTCCTATCACCCAATTTTTACCAACTCCCAACCACCATTTTGAGAATAGAGTGAGGAAGGAGTCAGGAAGTAGGGGAAGGAAAAGGTAGTTCCAGAAAGAAAACGGGGAATTCAGCAATTCCCTGGCTAGCTCAGGCCACTGAGGGCCCTTTTAAATCTAATTATTAACAACTAGAGTGGTAAAACTCTTGTTTTGGGTGGTTCTTGATGGTTTGAGGAGGGGTCCTCCTTTGACAGAAGCAGGGCAAGAATGGTTAACCCCATCTCACAGATGACCTCAACGAGTTTTAGAGAAAGCCTAGGTCTAAGAGCTTATTCTAGTGCTATCCTGTTCATTTTAAGATCAGGAAATGAGGCATGTGGAGGGTGAAGGGAGCTCCTGATCACCAGAATTAGACTCGGGCTCTAGATGCCTTAGTAGTGTAGTTCCAACTCCAAAGAGATCCCCATCTGACCCTGCCCCAACCTCTCTTTCTTTACAGCTCTTGATGGTTTCAGAGGCACATTGAGGAAAGTGCTGCATCAGGGAGAAAGGAGAGAGGTGTCTGATGCCCCAGGCGGCTTCCAGTCCACAGCTCAGCATTCCTGCCAGTCATCCAGGCTTCCCCCAAACTCCTCCCCATTTCTTCTCTTTCTCTGATGGTCACAGAAATGTCATGATTATAGCATCTCTTCTTTCTTCTTAATCATGTCTCCAAGTCTCTCATTGGTCCTAACATGGTGCCATGCTCTATCAGGCGTTCATCTTCTCTCAATTCAACACTGCCTATTGCAACCAACAAAACACAGGCTACACAACATTCTCTGATATGCCTGACCACAACAAGCTCTGCTGCACAAACTTGTTACTTCTTCCAGTTTACATTCAAGTTTCTTTCTATGAGTTTCAACTACAATGTGTAACTATTCAAACCACAAATCAATCAAATCTCAGCCCTGCTTCATTTCCTCCAGTGACTCCCCTGCACTGAAAATTGAATCCTAACAGCCTGTGCCCTAGCCCACAGGCCCAGAGGCCTGGCCTGTCTGGCCACATGCCGCCCACTACCCCTCAAAGGGGCAACAGTCTGGCCCTTGGGTACCAACTCTTCCCTAAGAACCTCACTTGCCTCTCCCTTCTCATCTTGCAAAACTTGGCTCGTACTTCATCCCCTGAACAGTGCTGGCACCAGGGGATGGGCTTTGGAGGAGTGCACCTTAGCTTCTGCTCTCCATAAAAATCCATAGCTCACCCCCAAAGCCACTTCCAAATAAACTGCCAACTTAAGCAAAAACCTCTTTAAGACAAATCCTCTGGCCCCACTTTCCAACTAAATGCCCCTCCAGGCCCTTCCACGTAAAATTCAGCCATCATCACTGACTCCCCAGCTTAAATATCTGTTGTCCCTTTATAGCACTTATTATTATGAGATATTTTTTCCTTGTGTTTACCTGTTTATTGGTTGGCTCCAGACCAGGCTGTAAGTTCTGTGACACCAGGGGTCTTGCCTATCTCATTCAGGCCTATATTTTGGAACAGAGGTGGTGTTCCCTAAGTATCTGTTGAATGAATGGATGGGTCACCATATTGCTCAGCCCATAGCCATGACCTCCTTATAAAGAGATGATTCTATTCATCATCAGCCTCTCCAAGGAGCTCAAAACCATCTGAAAGGAGAAGGTGGAAGAGGGAACTAATGTTTATTAATGCCAGAGTTTCAATAAATAAATATCATGTCCACAGTGGAGGTCTACAGAAAACACAAAAGGAAAAAAGAAAATAAAAATTTAAAAAATAGCAGGGCGCGGTGGCTCATGCCTGTAATCCCAGCAGGCATGGGAGACCGAGGCGGGCGGATCACTAGGTCAGGAGATTGAGACCATCGTGGCAAACACAGTGAAACCCTGTCTCTATTAAAATTACAAAAAAAAAATTAGCTGGGCATGGTGGCGGGCGCCAGTAGTCCCAGCTACTCGGGAGGCTGAGGCAGGAGAATGGCATGAACCTGGGGGGCAGAGCTTGCAGTGAGCGGACATTGCGCTACTGCACTCCAGCCTAGGGGACAAAGTGAGACTCCATCTCAAAAAAAAAAAAAAAAAAAAAAAAAAAAAAAAAAAAACAAGAAATTAATTAAAAAATAAATATTAGTGTCTCAATTTTATAGATGAGAAATCTAAGGTTTGGAGAGGTTAAGAAACTTTCCCAAGGTCAGCAGCAGGGCTTTGATCTAAACCCTACATCTCCAGGCCGCCCCATCCCACCTTCACGGTCTCCACCGACTCTCACAGCCAGATATGCCCTCAGAGGCTCCCTGCCACCCCATCAGTCAGCTTATCTCTGATTTAGACCCTAGCCTTCCACCCAAGGCAGCCCAAACTTTTTGGCATTCTGTTCCCACAGTCCCCGGGCCCTGCCTACCTCCCATATCTCTCAGGAACAACATCAGCTATAAAGGACCACCCCCCAAACACACACACACACACACACACACACACACACACACAGAAGCAACTAGGAAAGAAATGCATCTGTGGTGGAGGATATCTGCCCATCAGAGCACCCCAGCCCAGTGGGATATAGGCCACTATTTATGGTTTTGTGGTCTCAAAGGCAATTCAGAAAAGAAATATCCTGATATCAAGGTCCAAGGAAACAAAAAAGACCTAAGATTCTATGTACCTGAGGTTTACAACTGTGTAAACATGTGTGCAAATTTGCAAGAGCTGGCAGGGGCCATGGAAAAGTGAAAACGGATGGTTCCATGGTAGAGCTACACTGTGAGTGAGTTTTTAAATTTTAATTATTGCTTAAATGCTAGTTTGAAATGCAAACATTAAGAGAGAGGAAGAAAGGGAGGAAGGGGGGAAAGAGAAACAAAAAAGGCAGACAAAAGTGAGGGTGGGAGGGAAGCGAACCCTTTGCTGGTGCCTCCTGGGGTCTGACTGCTGTCCGCGGAGTAGGGGTGCTGCAGCAGCCCCTGCCCACTGGTGGGCAGAGAGGTCTCTGGTAGCCAATGGGATGGGTAGAACCAAAAGTGTAAAAAAACAAAAACAAAAACAAAAACAAAAACAAAAAAAAACAGATGTGGTGGCTCACGCCTGTAATCCCAGCACTTTGGTAGGCCGAAGCAGGTGGATCACCTGAGGTCAGGAGTTCGAGACCAGCCTGGCCAACATGGTGAAACCCCGTTTCTATTAAAAATGCAAAAATTAGTGACAGAGTAAGACCTTGTCTCAAGAAAAAAAAGAAAAAAAAGGTGTCCACATCTGTTGCCTGTCCCCAGAGCAGTGACCACGGTGACATCACTCCCAGCCTGACCTCTCTCAAGGGCACAGCCTTTCACCATCACCCCAGACTACCACCTCAACTCTCCCCTCTCTCCTTTACACATGTCACCCCGGCTCCATCCACACCTTCCATCCTCTTCTCAGGGCCTCTTTTCTCCTTCAAGAGCCAACTCAAAACTCCCTTCTTCATGGAAGCCTATCTGGATTACCATTCACTCTACAGATCTTCAGGAGTTTCCTAATGTTTGCCATCTTCATACTGTAGTATATTTCATCATATGGAAGCAAATTGGCAATATTTAGAAAGAGAATGGGC
Organism: Macaca thibetana thibetana; assembly: GCF_024542745.1. Classification (NCBI taxonomy): domain Eukaryota; kingdom Metazoa; phylum Chordata; class Mammalia; order Primates; family Cercopithecidae; genus Macaca; species Macaca thibetana. Next base: position 116,246,120 of record NC_065589.1, read on the forward strand.
TTTAAATTCCAGCTCTGCCACTCTCTACCTATGTGATCCTGTGAAAGTTACTTAGCCTCCCTGAGCATCAGTGTTTGAAATTATAAAATGGAAATACTGATGCATCCTAAAAGACTGTTATAAGGAGTCAATGAGATAATGTATGCAAATAGCCAAGGAGAGTGTTGGGCAAATATGTAATCAATGCATCAATGAATGGTAGTTTTTACTATGATGTACAGCATAAAATTCTAGAAAAGCAACTTGGCAATGGTATTCTGAACCACATCACCTCTCCATGAACTAGATTTTAAACTCACTGGAGAAGAAAACTGTCCCTTCTAAGATTTGGATCTCTCCCTAACCCTATCCCTGTCCCCTTCAAAGTAGGCAACCCACAGTCAGTGAACAGGCAAGTAGCTGGACCCCTCAGCTTTTCAGGGGTAGTCACAGAACCCTGCCCACCAGAGTGGGTGGCCAGCCCATCTGCAGCCTGAGTCAACTCTGAGCTAAGAAGGAGCCAAGGAGCGGGACTGGCTCTCAGTGCTTCCTCAGGTACAGTGCTTGGGAATTGCCACTAATCCCCACACCCACTCTGTCTACTAGCACTAGGAACCTGCAGCCAAAGAAGTCTAAGACCACATTATTGCATGGAGGGGCTTGCAAACCAGCCGCACTGCAGCTCCCAAACATTTCCCCATCAAAGACAGAATGTTCCTGCTACTACCCACATTTTGAAAGCTTTGACCAACCAGATTGGCTGTAATAATATTAATGATAATAACTACTATTTAGTAGGAGCCAACAATATGCCAGGTATCTTATAAATGTTACTTTTTAAAATATGTATTAAATAATAATTCATTCATTTTCCCATTTTTATTCATCAAATACACATGTAACTGCCAGTCAGACCTTCTGGGCAACATGCAGCAGCATTGGCAAGTGCAGTGAGCTGCTCTGTCTTCAGCCCAAAACAAGACAGTGTCCAATCATGTTGGCCAGGGCATCCTATGCAAGCAGAGCACAGATATACTTCCAGCAATCACCTTAAAACATTGAGACTTATCAGAGGGCCCTCCTCCCCCAATACTCCTGACAGGAACCCCAAGTAGGGAATTGCAGAGCTAATCCAATGATCACATTTTGCAAATGATAGGCTGGCATCCAGAGATGGCAGGAGTCCTGCCCAAGGTCACACAGCTGACAGCAGGACCAGACATTCCAATGCCAGCACAGTGCCCTCTGCTGAAGAGAGCAGCCTGGTCTCGCAGAGGTGGTGGTCAGGCCTTGCCAGGAGAGGTGGCTCCCACACTGCATCCCTCCCTGCAGCCTCACCTCAGCTGGCCCAATCCACGCACACCCCTCTTCACACACCTCACCCAGTGGGATGGGCTCCCTTCCACTCCAGGAACCTCCTCCCTTACACACTGAGGATTCAGGCCAAGCCCTTCCCTGGGGCACTGTGCACTCCCTCCATAAAGAAAATCCACCTACAGCAGGGCTCGATTAAGCACTGGAAAGGTTAGAAGCCTGCAAAAATAACTCAAAATAAAACAGGGCTAACTAGCAATTTATGTCTAAGAAAATCCCAGTGAGCTCGGATTTTTCCAGTCACGACTCCTTTGATGCTATCTTTCAAATGTCAAATATCAGATTCTCTCCCCCCAAATTGTACGGGGAACCCTTGATTTACCGACGCCACATGTTCAGGCCTATCAGGGAGTATTCCACTCTCCCTCCTGCTCTGTTCCAATATGCTTGCTTCTAGAAGAAAGGGTGGGGCATCCTGGGGCTCATATATATATATATGGAAAACAAAGAAGCATGTTCCATACAGATTAGGTCTTTCTGTCACCAGAAATGTATTTATATTCTCAGAACATGGTTCATGGCTAATGCATTTTTATTCATCATTGTTGTCTATACATCTGTATTATGGAAGACAAGTTTTAAAGATGCAAGTAGAAAGAGTTTGGTAAAAGACAAAACGATTGCAAGGTTCTCTCACCCCAGGCATTTCAAATGCCCTTAAAAACAGGTCATTTGATTTGCGTCTGAGGAGCCTGCACTACCTTCCTTGAAATTGGAACAAATATTCACTTGAAAATGTTCATAGTTCACCAGCACCCAGAGAAGCAAGGTTCAGGCTGTGTAGTGGGGGTAGGAGGGGTGCTGCAGGTTTGGTGGCAATAATGTTTCACAACTGGAATTTCCACCAACCCAGAACTTTCACATCCAAATGTGTTCTGTCCCCTTCCAAAGACACACCCTGGAAATTCATACATTTATTCCGATTACACTGCCATGCTTAAAACCTCTTAAGAATTCCTCTTCTGAAAGTGCCGTGGGAGCCTCTGGCACATTCTTTTGAAAATCCTTGGTGGTAGAGAAATTTCCTTCTTAAGGAAGGATCTAAGTTTGGGAAAGAGTCTAAAGGAGTTCTGAGCCAAGTCTGATGAATAAGGTGAGTGATCAAACTGGGAAATGCTATTTTGAGCAAGAGTGAGGTTCGGGTATAAAATAACAAGACTCCTTTTATGTGTCTATGACCGGGTGCGTGTGTGAATATGCGATTTGTAAACTAACTGTTAAAGGTAATTTCAAAAGAGAAGCTCTTAAAAGATTTTGAGCCGTTGCAATACTATTGAAATAAGAACATATCCGTTCAAAGTCATTACTTCCAAGACGTCAACTGTTATTTGGAATGGCAAGCCCAGGTGTGAGACGGTTGCCTGGAGCCTCACTTGGTAAAGGAACACAGCCAGGTTCCACAGGAACCTGGAGTTGAGTCCACTCTGTTGCCAGGTCCTGGGCTGCACACGTGTTGAAGGAGTCCCTTCTGGTCGACAGGCTTTGGGGGCAGCTGGAAGGATGCCGGTCGGCCCCTCCTCCCAGGCCTGCAGCTTGTTGGCCATGTTCTGAATGACACAGCTAATTAAGGCAAGTCCTGTTGCAGCTCTGAGCTTGAACTGCCGAAATGGGGAAGCCAGACTCCCAGATGAATCTGTGTTTCAAGGGTTAACAGCTCATCTGTAAATAAAATAAAATGTCCTCTGGGCTGCAGCCAGGTAGCCCTTCCTGCCTTTGGCCTGAATGTGATTAGCACATAGGGGTGGAGGCAGGCAGGGAACGGAGGGACTGCAGGAAGGGGCAGTCAATTCCATCTTTTTAAGACCTCTGAGAAGTGATTTTGGTTATTGATTTCCAAAAGGGTTTTTTTCCTACCACTCTTACCTCCCTAGCCTCCAACTCTTCAAAAAATAAGCCCATTTTGAAATGAAACCCAATGCAGGAAACTAGCAATTTAGGGCTCAAGGCTACAGAACAGAATTACTATGGCACAGGCACACAGCACCAGGCTGGCCTTAGCGGTAAGCAAGTCTTCCTTGGACCTGGAAGTGAAGACAACTAGGTGGGGATGGAGGCCGGGCCTCAGGCTTTTCCCCCAGTTTTTGTCCAAATCTCAAAGGTGACACCAAGAAAGACACAGCAAGATAACACTGACTGTGTCTACAGAAACAAACAGGCCAGGGGAGGAAGAAGTGATGAAACCACAAGGTTACCTATACAAAAACAGTCCTTGCAAAGCTGATCTTTGGACTAAACCTAGCTATTTTTTTAAAAAATAAAATCTGCTATTTGAATACATTTAACTGTTATTTTACTTTACCTGATTTGCATGTGTGGTCTCTGCCCCTTTTTCCAGGGGGACAGAAACCCTGCTAACACTAAGCAAACTGTATCATATCCACACCTCCTCAGAAGGAAGCCTCTGCCTCTCAAGAATATTCTCAGGAAGAGGTCAACTTGGAAATCACACTCACAATAGTAATGCCTGTAATAAAAATAAGGCGACAGGCTTCACAACTTATTTGTAAATCGAAAACTCCTTGAAAATAAAAAGTTGATTTAAAAAATAAGGCAACATCACTTACGTATAACTTCTGCCTACATAGCAAACAGACATCCGTGGTACTGCATTGTGTTTTGTCTTAGTTTTCCAAAATACTCTAGGTATGTATCCTGGTGGTGTTCTTATGTCTACTTGAGATGTCTCTCTATTTAGTCTCTTTAATAATCTTAGAACGATGATGCACGTGGGTTACATTAGGGGCTTGAAAAGTTTTTTTCATATCCAGCAACCCAATAAATTACTCCTAGTATATCTTCTCTGCTCCATTGTTAATGTTCCCAGCAACCTTTCCTTTCTTCCCCTGAATGTCAGCATGTGGTGAAGGCATTAGTGAGGGCCGCAACACAGTATTTCCCGGTTCCAGTTAGGTGAGGAGGAGTACAGTTGACCGTACTTTTTAAAGTGCTGTCGGCTTTAGAAAGTGTGGTATTTTTTAACAAACTGCCCAGCTGTAAGAAGCCTGTCATTTTTCAGCCTGTTGTAGAAGTCCTAAAAGCCAACAGTTTTCCTACACATCAGCAAAAAACAAAACAAAAACAGAAACAAACAAAAACCCCACATACAACTCAGCTTGGACATTTCTGATATCATCCTCCAAAATATTCTCTTAACAAATCTATCCTACACTGAAAGTTCCATAGGAAAAGTTACATAGGGAAGGGGGATTTCTAAAATCTGACTCTTCACCGTAGCTTTCCATTTCCCTGAAAAGATTTCTAAGATGTGCACAGAAAATGAACTTCCAATAATTGTCTCTACAGTATTAATGTGTATCTTCTGTCGGGAGAAAATCTGTAACCTCATCAAGGGATAGCATTCAGATAAATTTTCATTGTCCCACTGCACAAAGCTAAGCTTAGGCGAATCCTAATTTGTTATTCATTCTTCTTGTTTAATTCATAATTTGATGCTAAATGTGGTGACACAGAAGTGCCCTACAAATTCGATTGCATCTGTCCTCAGAAACATTTCTTGCAACTACCCAGACTTACGTTTTATACTAAAAACTGTCTTTAAGCTTACAGATGGGCAATATAAATTGAGAGAGAGAAAGTGACGTTTTTCTATGTATAGTGAGCCAACATTAATCTCTCTCCAAATTCAGGGTCTTTTTTTACTACGTCCATTCTGGCTAACTGTACTTCTCTGTGTTTTCCAAACTCTTATATGAAGCAAAAACTCCTCCTGACAAATGCTTTTGGTTTAAAACTAATGTTTGCTTCAACTGGTTAAGTGCCATAGAAATAAAAAGGCTTTTGCAAAACATTCCACAACCTGATTTTTAATTTACTGCATCATCAGCTACTTTTATAATAATATTTAATCTACTGAAACAAAACCAGCCTTAGAGGGAAAAAAAAAAAAAAAAACAAACAACAACAAAGAGAAAGAGAGTTTATTTTTAGCAGCTCCATTCTCGTGTAAGGTAGCTGGTGAAAACGAAACTTTACCTAAGGACACTAGTCCTAGTTTCTCCTCTCTCTCTCTCTCTCTCTCTCTTCCTTCTTTCCATTTATTTTTTTATTTCTCCTTTTTTCTCAGTGGCTGAGAGAATCAAGTTAAAGGTTAGATCTCATTAAGTATGGTCAACAAGTTTCAATAAGCAGGAGGCACCAAGAAATAAGCTATCCCCTACCCAAAGGAAAAATATATAGAGTGATGGGAAGCGTAAATATTCAGCTGTGGCCCAGATGAGAAAAACCCTAAAATGAAAAGAAGTTTACACCACTTCATGAGGTCAAGTCTAGAAAGTTTGGCTCAGATGTCCCAAGTGCCAGACCGTGATGGTAAAAATGTCATTATTTTACATCAGGAAAGTAGAGAAGAGAGACAATAAAATGTGTCGAAATTCAGTGGGTTCCTTCAATTGAGGCACTTGAAAATGTCTGACTCCAGAACTCATCATTTTAGGGACAACTCAAATGGGAACAAACCCAAGTATTCTTGTGTTTTTTGCTTGTTTGTTTGTTTGTTATTGGTGTCTATATCCTATTTCTGTTCAAACGCATATCCTGAGAATGAAGACTCTAGTGTGAGACAGCAAAGGCTATCACTGTGCTGATAAAAACACTCCTGAGAAACTATGCCCTAAGGATGCAAACTGTAATGGAAACTGAGCCAGGCAAAAGGACCCCTCCCTGAAAGGAACTGCTTCCAACCAAAAGGTGGGCCCCACCAATGCCTCCAAATTCTTAAGCACTGCTCTGGCCTAGGCAGCTCAAAACCATTGGGATGGGCCCTTCCTGAGTAGAAAGACGTTACTGCAAGTTTTGCCGTTGTCTCTGGGTAGAAAATGGTCCTTCCCCAGGAGCACTGTGCTGGTAGCTCTGTGTTCAGCAAAGTAGAAAATGTCACTGGAGCATGAGCTGTGACAGCAGCGTGTACATACTTGCACATACCCTTTCCTCTGCAGAGCAACTGCTATAGCTGAAAATTGCAAGGCAAGCTCCGTAGGATGAAAGAGACCAACAAACTCAACTCTACAGTGGCTAAAAGCCATGGGATGCTTCAGAGAAACTTCAGGTTTATCTTTTGCCTTACATTAGAATGTTTCCCCTGGAAATGAAGGGGAAGTTGTAATTAGCTTGTTTGAAAGCTCTCTGATTCACCTCCCCACCCCAATTCTTACTATCATGAATTTTGCATTATTCTATGCACAATAATGCACATAAAATTAAATAAACAATTTAATTAATTTAATTAAAATTAAATATTAAACATATTGTGTATAAGGAACCTGTGCCTTTGATTTAATTGGGCAGGAGTACCCAAAGCAGTTTGGGTAACAGCAGAAAATAATTAAAAACAACAAGTACGTTAGCCTCTGGGTACAAGAAATAGTTGGGAGCCTCCTCTTGAGAAAGGTTTATTTAATTAAAATTAAACTAATCTTTGGAAAACATTTGATAAGCATTTCATAATACAAATCATAATCCAAAAAATGAGACTCAGCCGGCCTCTCCACAATATAGGAAAATCATGTTAAATAATTTATCTCTAGCAATAGCTACTCTCTTCTTTACACATACGTACAAATACACACACAGCAATTCAATAGACAACATGTTCAGTGAGTTTGAATTTTAGGTAATACTTGATTCACCTACAATCCACATAAATATTAATAAAGTACATCAAACATATTATGTTCATAGCAAGAATTTAGAAGATTTAGTGTTTGATTTTGAACTAGGTGTGGATTTTCAGAGCTAACAAGTCCCTATCAAAAAACATCCTTTCTGCGAATTTATCTACAAGGAAAATTCAAATGTTTTGGCAAGTCAATATCTTGGTTGGTCACTACTAATATAACCCAAAAATATAGAAAAAGCTGGGTCCCCAGGTCATCCACAGATACATTTAATTCGCAAGGTAGCATTTAGTGCTTCATGTTAGGAGGGGAAGACCATTTACATTCTTATTGCTTTCCTCTGGTTTGTGTGACAGGATCTGATATTCAGTTGCAGAGCATTAGATAAGATTAGACAAAGACCACAAAAGAAAGACAGCAACAAGCCCATGTATGTGTTTCCCCAATAACTGTTCCTAGGGCCTGATATGCCAGAATCTCCAGACATCTATAGTCTTTATCAAAGTAGGGGCCATTTAGACACCTATGGCCTGAGCAGGAATATTACCAAAACCAGCTGCTTTAAGCTCCAATTCCAAAGTTACTAAATGCAAGCCTCCTGGTTGACAAGTGCCCACAGATATAACTCAGAGCCTAAATTGTCCACCAAATTCCAATTGTCCACCTCTTAAACATCTGCACCCATAAAGGAACATCAAAGTTAGAACATTCATTAGCACAAATGATTCTCATCACTTTTATTTCAGCATATATAGTAACTTAGTCTATCAGCAAGGTTAAAATATTTTCTTATATCCTAATGATTCATTATAGATAAAGCAACTATATTCACCCCAAAGATGAGCTGGGAACATATAATAATGCATTTTATTTTGTCTTTATAAACAGAAGATTTTCCATGTCTATCCTGACACCAAATCATATTTTTCAGTGGTCATATGCATATTAAAAACTATTGTTATGAAATATACATACCCACAGGTGTCATGCATATAGAAAAATCTGAGTCAAAGCTTGATGTTGCTATAGCAAGGTTATTTCATAGTGCCTTTGCTCTGTAAAGAAAGCCACAATAATATACATCACGCTATTTTATAAGCAATAATTCATAATGGCAACTAACAATTAATCCTGCAATATCAAGCATTCCTCCAAAAATTCATCTAAGCTTTTAACCATTTCTCTAATTGGTTCAACTTTTCTTTGATGGAAAGAACAAAGTACCTTTGGAGGCTTCCAGTTGGGCCGAGAGACAGGGCGATCCAAAGGGTGGCCTGCTTAATACCAGACTTAAAATAGGAAGAAAAAAAATCTGGAGACCTGGCAGAGCTAAGAAGCATGCAAAGCAAAAGATCCTAAAGCCATCTCTAGCCCAATTAACTCTTTCACATATTTATTGGAAAAGGGCATTTAACCCTTCAGAAAACACCAAGCAAAGATCCTCGTGCAGCCCCGGCTTCTTCAGCCAGGACCACAGCTGCAGCAGGGTTCCCCTCTGCCATCCAGGGCTTGTCAATGATGCCCTTCATTTGCATGTCAATCCTTTTACATGATTAATATGTATTTATTGACCAGGAAGCCTTCCCAACCTAGGACAAAGGCAGACAGGCAGTTCTCTTTTATAGGGCAGCCATAACTTTCCTGGCAGGACTGACAATTGTGCACAGGAATAATTCCTTTCCAGATAAAAAGTTCCCACCATTCAGACACATAGTAATGGAAGGAAAACAGGCTAAACTGAACACTGAAATCTGAAGGGCACCTCTCTACTCCTTTTGCCATAAGGTGATCTGTGTTCATTTCTTACTACCTCAGTTGAGGAGTGTGGACAGGCACCTAGAAGACCAGAAAAAAATGACCCCCAGCCTGGGAATTTGGATCTCTTCTGCTGCTCATGAAGGTCTCTAAGGCAGAGGACTTCCCACAAAGCTAGGCCCTAGCTTGAACCCTGGGTTACCTGAGGGAAGGCACCTGCCTCCTTCCAAACATGAATCTAGAAATGGAAAGAAACTGCACCCAACACACCACATGATGCCACTCTTCATGAATCTTTTATCCACTCAAATAAACATCACATTTCCCAGATTGACATGTGGAGTTTTATTTATTAAACAGCGAACTCCAGTTTTAGAAAAAGATCAGCCTTATGTCTACCATTAAAGATTCCCAGAAATTCTCTCCTCTTCCACCCCTTCTCTCCTCCCACATAAGAAAATAGAAAAATAAAAGCCAAAACGGTCAAACCGTGGCATAAACTTCCATTTTCGCTCTGACATCTGCCTCTCAGAAAGTCAGAGATGAGATTCTAGATAATGTTTAGAAAAACTGTAAGGGATTAGTATGACTCTTGTTTGTCCTGGTGCCAAGGATATTGAGTCAGATAATTCAAGAGGGTTTTTTTGTTTGTTTTTTTGTTTTGTTTTGTTTTGTTTTGTTTTTTTGAGACGGAGTCTCGCTCTGTCGCTCAGGCTGGAGTGCAGTGGCGTGATCTCGGCTCACTGCAAGCTCCGCCTCCCAGGTTCACGCCATTCTCCTGCCTCAGCCTCCCGAGTAGCTGGGACTACAGGCGCCCACCACCTCGCCCGGCTAGTTTTTTGTATTTTTTAGTAGAGACGGGGTTTCACCGTGTTAGCCAGGATGGTCTCAATCTCCTGACCTCATGATCCGCCCGTCTCGGCCTCCCAAAGTGTTGGGATTACAGGCTTGAGCCACCATGCCCGGCCTTTTTTTTTTCATCTTTATCCTGGGTGGTTCTGGGACTCACTCCATTTGATCGTGGCTTCCCACCTCTGTGCATATGAAATCCTTGACCCCACAGAGAGGCTGCCAGCTCAATGACTAGGGTTCCCAAGGAAAAGTACAAGGAGCAATCTCCTTTATAAGGTCCTTCACTATAAAAAATAATATCAAAAAAGAGACTTTCTCTTAGGTTGAAGAAATTCAAGACCAGCCTCTGCATTTTCTCTGACCTATACCCTATCAAACTAAGAGGTTAGGCACATGGTACACTTTATAGGAAGACCAGCCATTAGCCTGCTCTCCACCAAAATCAGGCCTAGGAAAGGTGAAGGAAAGCAGTTTAAACAACCACATTGCTGTCTCTTTGACTTCAGCCAACTCTTATTTCACTGTCATTTTTACTGAAACTGGTCTACATGTATAGACTATGCCTAAAAGAATCCCAGAAAGAGTCCTAGAATTCCAAGAATGTAAGCTTCAAGGACGAGGCTTGCAATGGTGAATTTATCAAAAGCAATTAAACATAAAATGGGCCCAGAAGGGTATTTCAAATTTCTGCCCAAGTTTTGCCCATGCAGAAATGTGATGCTTATGATGAAGTTATTTTCCTTAGTAATAACTCTGAAGAATGTCCCAAAAATAGACCAGGGAGTCATTTCAGCAGGGTACCCCTCTGGCTTCATCCACTTTATATGACACCCAGAAGGCAGAAAGTCACTCTGTATCATGTCCTTACATGCTCCATTCCAAATCCAAGGCCACACTTCTGAAAGCTATCTGGGACTGCTCCACACAACCACATTTCAAGAGAATGTGGCCATCAAAAATGCAGGCACATCAAAAGCACCTGAGAAGAAACACAAGGATGAGGAGGGAAAGTATCAAGGAAAAGCAACTATCATCTCTAAATTCTACAAACCTGTGGGTTCATTTTGCTGTGTAAACAGATGGCATACGGTGGAAGCAAGGAAGAAAGGTTTTTTGTTTTTTTTTTTTTTTCCTGAAGCTTTGACATAATAAACTAAGTCGTGTGCACCTAAACCTGACTTTGTTTTTTATTTCACAGATTATAAATTCAACCGAGTTAACCAATCAAACTTGTCCCACAGGAATTGCCTTGACATTATGGAAGTTAAGAGATGGGTTCTGGCATATTCCAAAACACCCAGGCGTAGCCTTCAGAAATTCATTCCGTTCAAATGATATCTGGGGGCACGGCCTCCTGGAACATCAGGTGTCCATCCCACAGGGGCCCACCCCAGTACCAAGAACGTCACAGGCACTTGGTTTAAGCCAGGTTGCATGATTGAATAATTAATGAGAACCCAAGGAAGGTTTCATTCTGATGTTTGTCATCATTAGAATCCAACCTCTGTTCACTAAGGAATAGCTTTTGCTTTAGGTTTTCAACTCACTGACCACCACCTCAGGCATTTGGTGGGGGCACATTTTAGGTGTGAAAGAAGGGTTGAACACTCCTCTGAACACCTCAACTCACCCTTTGGCCCCCTCCTCATCTAATTTTGCAGGCCATTAATTCGGAATGGGCATGAGAGCATTTTGGTATTTGCTTTCACATTAAAATGACTGAGTAATTAATGAAAGTTGGCAATTGTTCAGTCAAACAGCAAGCCCTCTCTCGGCCCTTCCCAACTTAGTGCTGTGTGTTCAAATAGACTTCATGTTGCACCCCCTCAACTCGGCTAGCCTCACCTTCCCTTATAGCACCAGTGGGACCTCCCCAGGCTCTGTGGGGTGATCTTGCTCTCAAAAAACCATTTGTCCTATCCCTTTTAGTCACTGAGGACCTTTATGGTGAAACTGTCCTTACCCATTAAGGGCAGACAGAGCAACCAAAAGGGCCCTACTTCCTTGCATACTAGAGACAAGTCATTGGCTATATAATAAGGGAGACTGTATTATCACTTTTAGCCTGGTCCATGTTGACACCCCAGGCAAACTCCCATACTTGTGTCTGTAAGATGTTGTCTCAGAGCAAGTCCCTCTAAACAAAAGCAGCGCTGGCACTCTCCCTGCAACCTGTGTGTTGGGTAAGGTGGGAGGAAGGGGGGCTGGTGGCCCCTCCTGGCTACCTCCACCCCCAAAAAATAGCTTTTGTGTTACAGGGGCTCCCAGAGTGGGATGGCCGGAATGTGGAGACGCCACTGCGTTGGAGTTAATAACACAGTGTCACAAAGGAATTTAAGCCTGAACTCTGGAAATTCTCTTTTAGGAGCTTATACTTTTCCTTCTTCAAACTTCTCTGTTCTGTCTAAAAAGAATAAAAACCCTCTGTTGTGTTTCCTGCCGGAGGCTATATCACTTCCTTCCAACTGTCCCTTGTGAAATGGTCAAAGCATCCCTGATCGAGGAGGAGACAACCGCCATATCACAAGGTGAGTTTTGTATTCCAGAGGTTCAAAGGCTCTGGATCTGTTTCCAAAATGACCCACCCTTTCCAGGGGGGTGCTGCCTGCTCTTACGGGCTGTATTTGGCATACGTGGAAATATAAAACAGCCTCACCAAAGTGCTTACTATGGACACAGACTCTTGGCCAAGCACGGAAAAGGTTACAGGGGTTGGTGTAAGGTTGGAATGGGAACGTGAATGAGATCCAGGATGTGGTACATGGGACTCCTGGCTCTCCCAGTGTAATGCGCCCCAAGTTCCCCTGGATTCCACTGAAAATAAGGAGTGGAAAGGTGGGTTTCGAGTGAGGATAACCAGGATCGTCACACTCACATAAGCACAGAACCTCAGGGATCTTCAGGGCTGACACCCTGGACGCCCACCACTTTCCCTAGCCCCAAATGTCTCAGCTCTCAAGGCGGGGCCTCTGAGGCTAGACCGCTGTCCCACCCAGGGATGCTTGCGGACTGCCACACTAGCGAACGCGCAATTCCCTTCCCCAGGGAAGCAACGGCAGGGGCTTTCCCCGACGGCGTCTCACAGCCAAGTGAGCTTGTGAACACGGAGACGGCTGAGGATCCGAGACAAGGAGCTCGCTCGCTCGGTTTTTCCCGGGCTGTGTTTGCCATTCGCGGGAATAAATGAAGCATCGGTAATCTCCATAAAAGAGCTTTCACGCTTCATTCTCTGAAACTAAGTTGAGGCTTAGACGGAAAGGAGAAAAGAGACTTTTAATTTAAAGTAATGATCACCTACACTCGGGTGCTAGAGGGTCTCTAGGGGAAAGGGGGTCCCTACCCCACCCAGGGTAGAGGGAGGGAGGCCGCCTCGCTGCGCCTCGCCGGGCGGGCCATGACTTGCTAGGATTGGTGGGCCAAACCCCAACTCCGGGAAGCCCTCAAATAACTCTTCCATGGGGAACCGAGGAGGTGGGGGAGCCTAGGGCGGAAAAAGCTGAAGAGCCGTGGTCCCGTGGTCCCGGAGAAAAGGAAGTGAGCAGTCTCAATGGAGGCCCCAGCCTCTCCAAGCCCACTCTGCAGGCAGCAGCGACTTCTTCCTGGGGCACGAGTCGCGCACTACCTGCGGGAACGTCCGCTGCCAGGGCGCCTCTCCCGGCCCCAGCGCATACCTGGTTCCCTTCCTTGTGGCCGATCCTGTCTGGGGCCAAAATTTGCACGCGATGGGCACAAAGAACTCTGCGCCTCCTTTCCCTACCGCCAAGCCCTGCGCTGTCGGAGAACCCAAAATAGTTCAACTCCGAAAAGGAAACTTTGTTAACTTCTGGCTGAACTTGGCACGGGGTAGGGGAGAGTGGGCAATAATCTCTCCATTCTCCCCTCCACCAACACCCAGGTCCCTCACTTACATCGCAGTCCCCAAGCCAACACTCGACTTGTCACTTAGCACCACAACGCAGTCAGCCCTGTGAGGACACGAAGAATGGATATGAAACTCGAGGCCCGATGAGAGTGGAACTAGGTTCAGCCATCCTCCCTAGGGTACCTACGGCCCTACTCCCTACAGAGCTGTGAGCCTCTGCCTGCTGAGAGGAGGGCACTTGGGCGGACCTGAAGTTAGGAGGCCCGGGGTGAAGGCCAGAGCTCGATCTGCAGGGATAGAAGGCGCGGGAAATCCAGCAAAGGATGGAAGAACAGTCCCTGCCAGGCCGCGGCCTCCTCGCCCCCGCCTGCCCGGTCTCACTCTTCTGGAAGTTCCTCCAGGCCTGGGTGGGGGCCGCCCAGGGAAGGCGCAGAGCTAGGGTGAGTTGGCACCGCTAGTTTTAAAGAAATCCTAAGTAAACAGTGAACCCGAGCAGAAAACCTCAGCTTTGTCTGGTGAAGAGAACTGGCCACATAGCTCCAAGAAAGGAGAGGAGAAGGACAAATCTCTGCGCCCTGAGGATGGTGGCCTTATTGGGGAAAGAGGTGGTGGGGCCAGAGCTGTTCTGCAACTTCCTCTCGCCCCCCACCCCCCCCTCCCTCAAAAAAAGTATCCTGCAGCGAGGATTTCAGAAGGGGCTCACCTAGTGCAGGAAAGTTCAGTTGGCAGCCCTTCGCCAGCAGGTCCTACCCAGCCGGCACCGAGAAGGCAGGCGCCCGAGCCCTCTGACTCTAGTGGCTCAGAGTCGGCTAAGGACTGGCAGGGCTAGGAGCTGGTGGGCCGAGCCAGCGAAGGTTTGGGCTGCCCGCGGTGTGTATGTGTGCAAGAGCGCGCGCCTCGTGTAACCATTCAGGACAAGTTAAAGCAACACAAATAAAGTCAGGTCTCTTTAGCCTTGCTGTCCACCCCTCCCCCCGCTTCCTGGTTTGACCCCGGCCCGGCCGCTCCGAGGCCCAGTTTGCGCAGCGGACATTGCGTGGCGACTCTCAATATGAGGGGAAGGGCGCTCCCCTTTCCCCTGGTGATACTCCGGGAGCCCCTATTCGGAAGCCCGAGAGTCAAAGGGATACAGGGGTGACTGGAGAGCAGCAGGGGACAGCGTGGCTGCACCCAAGGTCAGCGCTGGTCCCCATGTGTCGGCCGGGGGAGGGGAGGGGAGCGGACAGTCGGAGCGTTCGGATATCCAGTTGAGCCGCGGCGCGGGGAGGCCAGGGGCGCAAACTCGGAGGCAGGACTGGGCGACGAGGAGAGAGGGAGGGCCGGGAGCCGAAGGGACGCCCGGGTGCACCCCGCGGCAGAGGCCGAGTCCGAGCGGCCGGAGAAGGCTGGTCGCAGAAGGTCGGCCTCCGGTGCAAAAACGGAAACCTTGGAGCAGAGGATGAGGAGGAACACAGAGGCGGGAAGCCCATAGAAAAAGATGGTGAGGAAAGAAGAGGAGACTCCGGCCTAGACAAATCGAAACTGTGCAATGAACAGTGGCCCGGGAGAACCGGGGGTGGGGTGCGATGACTGGAGCCTGCGGCCCAAGCGCAGCTTTCAGACGCTTGCCCCAACACTGGCGCGGGGAGGCGGCCGGGACTGCCTTTCTACGCCCGTCCCTGGAGAGCGGGTGGGCAGGGCCCGCGCCCCGCTCTGAGCAAGAAGATTTGGGGTTTCGCGGTTCCTGGGGTGGGGGGGGGGCGAAGTGCCCTCAGAGACCTCGGCGGAGCCCCAGTTGCGCTCCCATCTCCTGCCCCCACTGGAGAGAGGGGGTCCAGTACGGTACCCTCCTGCGGCCTGGGCTGCGCTGACCGGAAGTGCCTGGAAGAAGCGCCCTCCGCGGACCGCGCCGGCCGCAGGCAGCTCCAGTCGGGTTGGAGCAAGGTCAAGATGCCCGGATGGGGCGGGCCGTTTCGGCGAACCCAGTCTGGATGCAGGTGCTGGAGGAAAGTGTGAGGGGGCAAACTGCTGATTGTGCGGGGAGAGGGGCATCTTAATCTGGGAAAAGACCGGAATCTCTTGGGACGCTAATCTGAGACCCGGGTGGGAGGTGTAGAGTAGGGGTGTGTGAGCAGGAACTCGGACCTGAGTTACAGAATGAGAGGGAAGAGGGCTGGAGAGATGCTGAGGCTACTCCTAGTTAAGACTGAAGGAGAGGAGGAATAGCCCTTCCCTCAAATCAGTGCTCCCCCCTGTTCCCCCAGGTGCCAAAGTCCAGGACTAACGTGGAGACTTGACTCTGTGCTATGCGACTGCGAATCATTCTTCCATTTATGATAAGTAACTACAGTATAGACTTCAACGTGATTTGGTGCGAACTTAGCAGGACGACCCTGGACCTCAATTTTCTTATCTGTAAGGTGGGAATTATAATAGGCAATACACATAAATGTATGTGGTTGAAGGAAATAAATTGTGTTAAATGGCTAGCAATGTGCACGGAAGGCCCTCGGTGAGTAATAATTATGCTAATTTTGAATTTCTGGGAATGGCATCTTCTGAATTGCCTGCACTCTGCCAAATGGACAAGTCCTGTACCTGGAGGTGAAGGGGCGGGGGAAGGGCAAGGAGAGACCTGCTGTGGTCGTTACTGGGACTTGCTTTTGTTTTCTTCAGGATTCAGTATTGAAATTGGGAGTGTGGAGGCGGCTTCTCCCCAGCTCTCTCCGTCTAGTTTTCCACTGTGTTCTCTTTATCAGATGGCAGAGCCGTGGGTCTCGCTGCAGGAAATGGTTGCTGTCAGGACCCGGTTGCTGCTGTTAGGGCCCAAGCCCACTCTTGCAGTAGCTGTGGCTGAATCAGAAATTCTCCTGGGTCCTTTCTGTCTTTGGACTCTCATCTCTCTCACAGGAGGCTCCCGCCCCTCTGCCCTGGTCCTGGAGGCCTGCAGACCAGGTCTTCAGGAGGAAGGGAGGATGCTGGCATCCCAGATGGAGCTTTCTCCATATGCTTGTTTGGTGGCAGGGGGCAGAGAGGAATCTGTTGCTGGCTGACAGTGTCTAACTTGTGTCTGGCTTTATACCCCACTACTCAGCAGAATTGAGGAGGGGGAGGCAAGTACTCACTAGTCTCCTCTACAATCCCCTACCCCCTCCTAGCACTCCCACCCACCTGCCTGCCCAAAGCAGAGTCACAAGCTGTTGATAAGAATACTCTCTTCAGGATGTGTGTGCCTGCACACACACAATATATTTCTGCTTTTCTATTGGGTCACACATACCTAGAGTCTTCCACTACTATAGCCCGAAATCTTCCCAAGTGTCCTCAAAACACCCCACCCCCATACCCGTGGGGAGAATTCCAGAGTGGAGGGGCCCACTCCATCTCCAGAGTGGCATCCAGCTGGAAAAGGCTGTATCTGAAGCAAACTCAAGGAGTAAATTGTAATGGCCCATGACTTACCAAGCCTCTGAGAAATCTGTTTGGGATGTTTGCCTCCTCTCACCCTGGGCCTGCTCCAGCCCCAAGAGCTAGAGCTGGGAGGGCACTGGATGTACCTGCTGGTGGGAGAGGGTTGTAGCATTGGGTCTGTGTCTGAGCACAGGCACCTGGACTGGACCAGCTGCCTCCAGGGGAGAGGGAAGGCGCTGCCTCTCCTTTTGGTGGCTTCCACAGGAAGGAGAGGGCACACAGGTCTGTCCTGATCACTGGAAAAAAAAATGTCCTTTCCCTCCCCTGGCTAGGAGTGAAGCCCACCAGCTGGGGCATGCAGATGTGTCTTGGACACCAGTATGTGTATTCCTGGCTCATGTATAGTTGTGTGCCAGAAACTTCTACACAGGCAATGTCCATGTGCTTGCTGTGAATGCACTATATATTGGTCCATTGACATTTGTATACATGCCTATGTTTTGCATGTGTGCATATGTATGCACATGGGTGTGTGCATGCTTATGCATTTGTATGTGTGGAAGTGTGTATATGTGTGCATTGTGCCTGCATGCATGTTGACATTACCCACTTGATGGCACAGTGAGAAGAGGCCTGAACTGATAGGAAATCTGAGGACTTTGCCTCTCATTTGCCTTGTGCTTTCTCTTGGGGCACTTTCTGTCTCATGATTTTGTAATTCAGGAATCCCTGAGGAAACTTCCAACACTGACACTGCATTAAAAGACTGGCCTAAAGCATTTGGGGAGGGGTGGAGGCTGGCAGAGTCCCTAGCCCTTCCCCTTTCTACAGGTTGCCAAAGAAGAGAAACCCCCTCCCCAGAGTTCAAAGTGAGAGAGGACAGTGGAGGTTTCTGGTGGGAGTGAGGAGGGATGAAGATACTCTGCCACCTCCCACAGATGGGGATGAGCATATTCTTCCATTTGAACCCAGTGTGACATCCAGACTAAAAGGGTCCAGGCTCTGAGGTGAAGCTGGAGAGGACATCTGAATGCCTCCCTGCCCTTGTCTGCCTCACTCCCCTGTATGGTGGAAGCAGAGGATAGTGGGTTGGCTAGATTGCCAGAAGAATGGCCTCTCTCATTCGCACAAAGGAAAAACCAGGCTGACCATGGAAGGAATTGATGGCCACCCCTGACAGAAGCTGCGGTAGACACTTTCATCCAGGGTGCAGAGTCTGGCCCTGGCCTGCATCTCCTGGACCTCTGGGAGTCAGCCAAAGCTCACCTGCCTTGCAACTTACCCTTTTGGGGCCTTTTTTCTACTGAATGTGTGTGTTGGGGTTGGGGGTGTCCTGGGGCACAGTGGCCTCCTCCATGGTATTATCTCTGGAAACCCTGCCACAGGTGACAGATGGGTGTGGGGCCCTGGGAGAGTGCAGGCTAACAGGCCACTCCTCTATTCCCTGGGCAGCCCCATCTAGGGAGCTTAAGAACTGGGTACACATACACACACCCACAGACATCAAACAATCACTGCTAGAGGCCATATACCCAAAGCACACACTTCCACCTCCCAAACCTAAATAAATATACTCAGTACCATGCCTATACAAATGCCCACACACAGTACAACCCACGCATACATAAGCCCACGCAATCACACCAAGCAACCCCACACTCCCAAATACCACAACACCCTCTCCTTCCACTTTCCTCGTGCCTTCCCTCAGCCCCATCCATGGCCTTCTCCCTAACCCTACTGAAGAAAAGAGAGTTTCCAGCAAGAAAACAGAGACCTTTGCCCTCAGAAAGAACCAGGGATCAATACTGTTTAGACTCAGCTAGCATGTATTTCCTTTTAGACTGAGGAAGATTTAAGTTTATGGTTCAATTCAATCTTTTAAAAAAAAAAAAAAAAAAAAGGAAAAACAGAAAATGAGGAAGTTGGGATGGTGTGCTCAAGTATTTATTTCGCTGCATCCCCAGACCTTAATACACAGGCAGCTCACTAAGCCAGCCTCATAAATCAGAGAAATCAATGCCCGTTTATGATCATTATTAGTTTCTTTTTTTTTAAGGGCGTGTAAAAAAAGGTCCCACCAGAATCCTCCTCCACTTCTCTACTCCAATCACAAAGAAGGAAAAATGGAGAGAAGATGGGAAAGTCATCCTGGATGATGGCTTCAGGGCCTTGGCCAGATCCTTGAGGTAGATGCGACTTAGACACCCATAGTCAAGGAGGAGGCACAAACAAAATGTTTAAGTTCTCAGAGCTTCATGTTCTTTCACTGAACAATGAAGAAAAATCCACTTGCCCATAGTGATTGGAAGATTAAAGGAGATAATGGGCAAGAAACCAAATTACATAATAATGACACTCACGTCTGTACACTTTACTGACGCAATCATGGGGGTGAGTGACCACCTTCTCCCCCTCTCACTGGGTTAAAGGGAAGAGCTCTTGGCTTTGATCTCTTGGATAGAGGAAGGGGAGCATGAGGAATGGGGTGGTTCCTGGAGTCGCTGCTCACACTGGCCTCTGTCCCAGCCTCTGGACCTGGCGGTCTTGGGGGACTTGGATATCCTAAGGGGCCACAATAGGGAGGGGAGAAGGGAGTGTAGCCAATTCCCGGACATTCAAAAATAGTAAGGTTCTCCAATATATAGAGTTGAGCATCCTTAACATCACATCTGGATGTTCTGGGAGGGTGAAATGGAATGGGACTCTTCCTGAAATTCCGAGACGGCTGTATGAAGGGAAGGGTGCTCCAAGACCCAGGCATCAGACTGTTTAACAGGAAAGCCTGCAAGGCTTGAAAATTCCAAGCCCACTCTGCAAGGAAAGCAAAGCACAGGCTTTTGACTACCAGAAAACAACTCCCCTGGACCAACCCCAGGGAAGGGTCCAGCTCGCTCCTTCTAACTCTGCCCACAAAGATTGGTTGAGCACCTATTATACGCAAGAGTTACTCAACACTCCTCCAGAAAACAATGGGCAGATGGAAGGAAGGAAATTAATTGCAATAAAGTTGGGAACCCACAGCAGTGTCAAATGCACTCTCCAATTCCACTCCAGGCCACTGAGCCCCTAAACTCTTATGTAGGGATTTAGAGGAGACCTAGGCTTCCTGGGATTGAGATCTAGCCCTGTTAGTTCCCTGGCCAGGAGCGAACAGTACATTGGGCCAAATCAGGGGAAATTTTTCAATAAAAAAGGTGGAATAACTAGCCATTATCATTTCACACAAAATCAATCCTGCAAAAACAATTAAGAAACTCAAGCGAAGAGCACAGAGAACAGGGTTCTCACACGTGCACAAACCCAGCAAACACACCTGCAGACATTCCAGTGTGCAAACACAAATTCACGCATGTACACACAGTGAACTCACACACATCCAATTGTGCATCTCATTAGAGAAGAAAATCAGTTGCACAGTCCTCACGGGTACAGGAACACACAAAAAACTGGTAGGAACTTAGGTGCACCAATATCTGCACATTATCATATATGCACACAAGTATGTGTGGACACCTGCCCGTCTAGCTGCACACGTATGGGTATATACATACATATTGCAGAAGAGAGAAAATAATGTGGGAGTGGAATTTACAATTTTTAAAAATCCTGGACAAAGGAGAGAGAATACCTCCTGAGAAGGAGCCTTCCCTTCCTCCCCTTAACTTCTTAAGGTCTGAGAGCAGCTCCTGCCTTGGAAGGATGGGCCCCAGTGTTAGCAGCAAGAGGCCAGACATTTCCTTCTGGGAACCCAGGGTGTCCTGAGGGCCCTGGGGGCTTCTACGTGCGCCCCCCGCCTTGGTGAAGAAGAAAGTTAGGCTTTGTTGGGATGCTTAAGGGAACCCTCCTAGGTTTAGGGCCCAGACACAGCAGACCCGCGCCCACCTCGGGTTCCAGGCACTCCGAACAGCTTTCCCAGCATCTGGGCCTTCTCTCCTCCCGCATTGTGGGACCAGGAGATCCGAGCCCCGCGAGACTCCGCTGGCTGCCCCCGGACCTGCTGCTTCGCCAACAGAAGCCCTCCCCCAAACGAAGTGCAGTGAGTCCAGGCGGCCGAGAGGCCATGCCAAAGTGCCCCTCGCCCAAGCGGGCTGTTGGGTAGGGAGGAAGGCAGGCCCCCTTCTATCTCTGGATGAAAAAAATCTGCAGCAAAACCTGCACCAGAGGGAATAAAAGAAAAAAAGAAAAAGAAAAGTGCAGGTTGGAGTGAAGAGCAGGCTGTACAGGAGGAGGCCGCTGCTGGGCTGGGCCTGGACCGGTGCGGGGAGCTGCCGGGTAACCCGGGCAGCATTTCCGAAGCCAGGACTGGGTTTGCCGGCCTTTGAGTTCCCTTGAACGCAATCGGAAACCAGGCGTGTCCCGCCAGACCCTTCAGACCCAGGCCAAATCCGCATCTGGGCCGTGCTTCCCCTTCGCCCCTGCATTCGTTGTGCGGTGATCGCAAGGCCCCGCCGGCTCCCGGCCCGGCGTGCGCAGGGGCGCTGAGACGCTGTGTGCTCGGACCCACGCCCTTCCCGAGCCCGCAAACAGGAGGGCCGCCAGCGCTCGTGAGCACAGTGTACACTTTATTTCAGACTACAGGTTTCTGAACATAATAAAATCTTTGGCTTGTAGCGGCGGTTCAGTCTCGCAGTCTGTGGGGTCGTATTTCTCAACAAGTCTTCGGAAAACGAAAGGGGGGCAGAACAGACAGACCGACAGAAGGGGCCCAGGAGGTGGGGGAGAGGAGGTGGGCAGACACGCAAGGAAACACACTCACGCACACAAAGAAAAGTCCCAGAGAAACCAGGGCCAGCGATGCGGGTCGGGAGGCACCGGAGAAGCAATGACATTCAAATGAAAAAGGCAACGAAAACGAAACTGGGCCGGGGGCAGCGAGGCAGAGGGGGAGGGGATAAAATAATTATAATAATTATAATAATTATAACAATAATAATAAAGGAGATTAATAAAAATGTCCAGCAAATAGAGATCGCTACACGTATGTGTTTTCCTTACCTGAAATTAAATATATACAAGGTCGTAAGCGGTTTGGCTAGATAGAGCTTTAAGGAGTTCGCAGTTTCGTCCCTTATACTGTGAATAGAGAATAGATCTTATTTTTCGATAGCACCTGTCCGAGTCTTTCTCCCTTTTCAAAAATGCTGCGTTTCAACGTCATTGTCCATTCTGAGGCTCTCTTTCTGTCTCGCTCGCTCTTTTCCCTTCGCTCCCTCCCTCCTTTGAGCAGATGCTTTCTCCCCCAGCGAGGGGCCGGGAGGCGACGGCGGCGGTGCCGGGAGGCGGCGCGGGCACGGCGGCCTGACCGCGCGGCCCCGGCCGGTGGCGTCTACTCGCTCTCGTCTTTGTCCTGGACCGTGGTGGTGGAGTGGTTGTACAGTCCCTGGGCCATGAGGTGCAGCGCCAAGCCGTTCTTAATGCCTGTGGCTTTCTTGATCTTGGCGCGCTTGTTCTGGAACCAGATCTTGATCTGGGACTCGTTGAGGCTGAGCTCCTGGGCCAGGGTCTGCCGCCGCTGCTCCGTGATGTAGCGGTTTGCCTGGAACTCCGCCTTGAGTCTCTGCAGCTGCTCGGCGGTGAACGCCGTCCGCGGCCGCTTGTCCTCCTTCTCGTTCTTCTTCTTCTTCAGCTTCCTGGTGCGCGGACCTGCAGCGGCGGAGAGGGCCGGAGTGGGGGTGGGGGTGGGGACGGAGGGCAGAAGGGAGGGGGGAGAGGGCAAAGGAAGCGGTGAGAATTGCATTGCCGAGCTGGGCCGCGAGCCCCGCGCTTCCGGGGCCATCTCGGAGGCCCTGCTGAACCCCTGGCTCCCTCCCGCCGGCCAATCCCTCGATCAAAGTGCCCCTCGCCAGACCACTGGGGTCTCCGGGTTCCCTTTGGGAGGGCAAAGGGTGAAGGAAAGCTGGTTGAGGTTGTAGGTGCACCCCACACCCCAATTCTCACAGGACAGTCAGGGACAGACCGAAATCACAGCATTTTCCGGCCAAGAAGGAAGGAATCCAAGATGACCAGATATTTGGAGCTCATCTGGCCCAGCCCAGAGTTGGGGGTCAGGGGCCTGCTATCCTTACAGCCCTGGAATAGATAGGACTAGGGCAGTGAGGGCAGGCCCTGGGGGAGTCACCAGCCTACAGACTAATCCTCCTCTCCTCCACAAGAATCGAACCTACAGGAGAACCTACAATAAGACACCATCTGCTTGTAGCTATTGACCCCAGAAAACAACGGGATAGTGAGCGGGCTGGGAGAAGGCTGCTCAGCTCCAAAGTACTTGGTGTCTACCTGTGCAATCCCCCCCCCCCCCCCCCCCCCCCCCCCACCTCCTTGCCTTCTTTCTCTTTGGCCTAAAGGAAGCCTTTTCTAGTGTCTCAGGGATACAGGGACCACCCCTTCTCTGAAGGAGAAGAAAAGGCCCTCATCCATCCTCATGACCCTGGCCCCTGGGTTTTCAGCCTTGCCCCTTGGATCCTCTAACGGGCTGTGTGGGATAGGGTCTCCCTTATCTGGGTCTTCCTTATCTCCCCTTTGAGCCGCTGCAATTTCAGGATTAAAAACTCCTGAATAACAAAAACAAGCCAGATTGGCTTTCTCTGCCTACTGATGACATCTGCAAGGAGACTGCAGCCCCTTCCCCCATCCATGAGCAAAAAGAAGCAGAGGAAGGGAGACAGGGACAATCCAGAAAAAAAAAAAAAAAAGTGCTTTGACCGCCAGATAGGAATGGGAAGGGGCCACAGGAAACCTCCTTAGGAAGGTGAAGTTCCCTTCAAATACTAGTCTGGGAGGAGGGCCCACTGAGAAAGGAAGGAGGGAAAGCGGGAAAACCAGGATAGGATTAAACTGTTCGTGTGTGCCTCAAAAGCCTGCACCTCTGCCCACCCGCTTCCACACCCAAGTCTTCTGGCATTTACTTGCTGGGTCCTGCCTTGGATAAGGTAGCTTGCTGAACCAAGTTAAGTCCCTGTCAGGCCTGTTCACCTCTAAAACTGTCTGGAAAGAAGGATCTTTGCCGGCATATCCAAACCTAGCTACAGAGAGGCAAGCTGGGCAGCCTACTCCTGGGGCAGGCAAGAGCCTGGGGTAACCAGTTGTCCTATGACAAAGAGTCCAGGCCTAGCATACTGCAGCGACTCAGATCTGGGTCGAGGCTCATCCCCTCCTCCCCCAACTGCCCAAGCAGGAGAAGGAGCTGGTCCCCTACCTACCCAGGCCCATAAGAAGGAAAGTGGCCAAGAACAAAGCCAAGGCCCTCTCCAGAGCAGAACTGGGGTTTAGATTCGTAATTAGCTGAGCGGGGAGAAATAGCCCAGGAAATGCGCACAACCCCAAAAAGGCACCACTGCGCGTTGTGCATCCGGGACATGTTGAAGTGTTGTTGTATGCGTGTGCGGAGGCACGGACTCTTGTAATAAAATCGTAGTCTCCCGGCCAGCCCGAGCCGTGCAGCCTGACAGCTCAATCACTCTATCCATCAGGCGAGTCAATCAAAGCAGCTTTTCGGAGGTTCAGGGAGCCCGACGTGTCAATAACGGGGCTCGAGATGGCGGGAGCTGATAGTGCGCATCGATCCGCGCCCGGCCGGCAGCGGTGGGGCGGCGAGAGACCAGCCAGAGGAAAGCGGCGCGTGGCTACGTTGTTCCCGGCCCCCTGCCGGACCCGGCGCCTGGAGTGCTGATCTTGGGCCAAAGCTTCTGCTGCTCTCCCAGACACTGCGGGCCTGGGCGTCGGGCAGGCCTTGGCCTCCTGTTCCGGAGCCCAGCTCAGGTCTCCTCCTCGGGTTCGCCAAGCGCGAGGGGCACACGGAAATGCAGTGGAAGGAAAGCCGAGAAAAACAGGCCCACGGATGCCAGAAATCTGCTAACTGCTGGATGTGCTGGTGAAAAAAGGAAAGTGCCAGGCGGGGAGGATGTGGGAGCCGTTCTGCGGAGAAGCTACGGAGGAAACTGGCTCTCATACCCTTGGCCCGGCTTTCTGACCTGAGCCTGACCTGTTTTCTCTCCTCTCCCACTGTTTGTCAGTTCCAGAAAACCAGAGGCTGCCAGCACCCACCTTTTTGGCAACTGCCTTTCCCTGGATTCTACCCACCCGGGTCAGACTCTTCGCTACCCGACCAGGGGAGAGGGACGGCTTTCAGACGCTTTCCTCCCTGTCTTCCTGTGTGTCCCCATATTTATCAGTGTAAACGGTCACTCCGCAGAAAATATCAAGATGGTGTTTGTGTTTGTAAGGACACACTGTGAATATAATTTTTCTGAACAAGGCCTTCTCTGGTCCAATCTGGCCCCCGGACGATCCGGCTGGTGGGATTTCAGACACACATCACTAGGCCCACCTTCCTGCCATATCTAAACACCCTGGAAACAAAATCATTGACTGTGTACTTTTCCTAAGAATAATAAAGATAAAAGACAAAGAAGGCCCCAGGGATTCAGAGTTCAAAACCAAAGAATCGAGACTCGAGCCTCCTGTGCCACGAGCTGTAGCTTCTCGGGTGGTGGCCGCAGAGGCCAGGATCGCATAGCTGGGTGAACATTCGGTTGCGGCTGGAACTGGGGTGAGGAAGCAGGCGTGAGAGACTGGAGTACCCGAGGCCGGGTTTGCTCTCCCTAGCGCCGCAGCTTGGCGTTCTGGGGCGGTCCGCGAGGCCAGAAAGCATGGCGCAGCCCGGAGTTGGGTACTCACCGGAGGATGGACGATCCGAATAACGTGTGCAGTAGACCCAGGCGGGCCATACGAGAGGCTGCTGCGAGTCAGTTTTGACCACGGGCCCGCCGTTGGCTGAGCCCATAAGTAGGATGGCGGGGTTGCCGTGCTCCGGGTATTTGGTGCCCTGCGCTCCTGGGCTCCCTGCGCCGCCTCCACTGCCGCCGCCGCCGCTGTCCGAGGGCTTGGCTGCTGCGGCCGCCGCCGCCGCCGCGGCCACTGCCGCCGCGGCCGCTGCCGCCGCCGCCGCCGCCGCAGCCGGGTTCCCAGCTTTAGACGCGCCCGCGCCGGCGGCGGCTGGCTGGGAGCCGTCGGGTGGGCCACAGTTCGCGTCCGGGGCGCACAGGAGCGAGGCAGCGCCTGGCGCCCGGGTGCCCAACGGGTGGACAGGGTCTCTACCTGCGCCAGTCTGGCCTCTGTCACGCTCGACCCGGCCTCCTCCTCCTGCGCCTCCTCTGGCCGCCGCAGCCACCAGAAGCTGCGGTGGCGGCTGCTCCTTTTTGCAGCCGAAGTCCGGCCTCAGGATGTTGTCGATGAAAAAGTTGGTGGTGCGGTGCAGCTGGGCCGCTGGCTGCGGCTGGTGAGCAGGCGCCGCGAGATGCTGAGGCGGCGGGGGCGGGGGGTGTGGGGGGAGGTGCGGGTGGTGGGCCAGGGGCGGCAGGCAAGGCGCCGCGGGCGGCGAGGGGGGCGCGGGCTGCGGGGACACGGGCACGCTGTCTCCATCGCTGCCGCTGCTGCCGCTGGCGCCTGGACTGAGGCTCAGGCTGAGGCCGCCCGGGGTCGCCGCCGCCGCCGCCGCGCCGAGGCCCGAGTCTCGCTGACTTTTAGGTTCCGGCTGCTGTTCTTCCATGCTCGGCCGCCCCGCCGCCCCGGCAGCCGCGCCGGCCCCCGCCCCCACCGCCTCGCTCCCCACCCCACTTTGCCAGCGGCCCGTGGGGGTGCGCAGAGGAAGGAGGCAGGCGAAGCCCCAGCGAAGGCACGGGCGGGTGCAGGAAAAAATCTCAGGCGTCTGGCCTGGATCGCTCGCTCTTATCTAGCAGATAGATCTCGCTGTCTCTCCCTCTCTAATTTGTAGACATCCAGATATGGAGACACTTGGCTATTTCTTTTTTCTTTCTGCAACCAGATTCAATGATTTGATTTAAATGGGGAGTAAGCCACGGCCAAAAAAAAAAATGAAGGAAAAAAAGGAAAAAGGAAAAAGAAAGCAAGAAAAAAAGAAAAAAAGCTCCAATAATTTTTTTTCTTAAAGGGAAAAAAATAGTATTTAAAGTCTAGCCATCTTCCTAGGCAGTAGTGAGGGATTTGACTTCCCCGAGTGTCACGCTCAGCTGTGCCCAGAGCGTGAGGCTGGCAGCGCCTTTAATCGCCTTTGCTTTTTTTGCAGGAAGAGCGCGTCTCCGCCAGCGCCGGGCTGGGTTTTTTTTTTTTTTTTTTTCCTCTTTTTTTTTTTTTTTTTTTCAAATCTCTGACAGCTAGGATCTTTGCACAAACTCTCTCGCTTAAAAAAAAAAAATCACCCAGGCACACTTTTTGCCTTCAAACCGGAAGCACGTGAGTCAGGGCCGCACGTGTGCGGAGCCAATGGCGAGCCGGGACTCGCGCTGACACTCGGGCCTCGGCCCAATGGGTGCGCGCGGGACTTTGCGGATAAATAATCCGGGGGCGTCAGCCGCGGGCGGAGAGGGGGCGCCGCGGCGCTGGCCCTGTGCGTCGGGTCCGCCCTCCCCCACCCGCGCCCCTCCCCCTCCTTCAGGCCGGGACCGAGGAGGGGGCAGAAGAAACCCGGGAGGGGTGGATTTTGGGATGTAGGCAAATGGAGAAGCAACTCCATAAACAACTTGTTGGAGAAACGCAGGATTATGGGTCTGTGCGCGCCGGGAGCAGGGGCAGTAGGCAGGAGCCTGGCTGTTTTACACCCCCACGCCTAAGAACCTCAGCTCTTTATTTTCTCCTCTCTCTCTGGTTGCTGTTATGAAGGATGAGTGGTTGTTGTCACTGCCGGTTTGTGTGTTTGTGGGTAGGTGTGGGTTTGGGTGTGTGTAGTGGAGGGAGGGGGAGTGAGACAAGGAGGTCAGTGATGTGAAATAGACCTAGAGTTGGTTTCTTTCAGAGGCGCAATTTATT
The DNA here is from genome assembly GCF_024542745.1 of Macaca thibetana thibetana. Lineage (NCBI taxonomy): Eukaryota > Metazoa > Chordata > Mammalia > Primates > Cercopithecidae > Macaca > Macaca thibetana. The sequence goes on from NC_065589.1 coordinate 116,273,792, forward strand.
TTTCACAAATAGCAAAATCTGAAAGGCCCGCTGCGCCTAGCTAGCGTCGCAGGTTTACGTTTGTACGTCTCCTGCCGGCCCGCTGCATTGCTTTCCCTTTGTGGGGAATCCGCACCCATGCCCTTCCCGGTCCAGACTTTCGACAACACCCTGGAGCTGTCCTGGCGCCATAGCGCCAAGCCCAGAGGGCTCGGAATAGCCCCAGCGCCAGCCGCCTGGACCTTCCCTGGCAGTGGGAGTCCAGGCAAAGCAGAGTAATCTCAGGAGGGCCCCCGCGCTGGCGAGTCAGAACGCGGATGCCCGCTAGGCCCTAGCTTTAGAGTTCAGGGTAACCTCTATGTTAGATTTCCCTGCAAAGTAAAATCAAATAAATAAAAGCGCTGCACCCCAAGTGTTTGCCCTGGCCAGCTGACGTTGTGAACAAGGAGTTTCCCTCAATTGCGGGGTAACTGAATTTCCTGGGATTGCTCCCAACTCCCTGGGTGCCTCCAGCTCCAGCCCTGGCGTTCTTCCCTAGTTTGAGGGGAATGCGGTTCCTCTAGCTGCTATCACTCTCCCGTCTGCCGGGCTCTTTTTCGCTGTTTCCTGGTCGAGGCACCCCCAAAGTTTTCTCATAACCGGTAATGTGAGGGACGGGAGTGGCTTGTGGACTGAAGCTCTAGGCACCTGCGGAACTTGTCTCCGGAGTCGTTTTGGAGGACCTGTATCGGACTCTGCTGAAGCCTGCGGTGGCCGAGAAAGGCAAACGAGGCCTTCGGGGGTGTCATCTTAGAGCTCCAGCGGACCTCCTCGCCCTGAACGCCCTCCCCAACTGGGACAGTAGAGAAAGTACCTCTTTGGAAATATTGTCTATTTGTGACATGCGAAATAATCCCCCTACCTCCAGTTTTCCAGAAAAGTCACAGGGGGTTAGGCTAGGAGGAACATGCAACTAAACCCACAATAAGTCGAACCAACACCGCAGTAGCTGAAGTTTCTCAAAAGGGCTGGTGGAGAGCAGGAATTCGTATTGCTCACCGCATCTTGGGAGCAGGCGAGGGTCCCCCGATTTCTGGGGCTGAGTTCCCGGCTAGACTTGCGCTGCAGCCTAGGGGAGAACACCTCTGTCCCTAACGCTGCGCTACAGTCTTCTCAACCTTTCCAAGTCGCCTCCAACCCCACTTTGGAGTCTCCCGAGTCCTCTTCAGTCGCACACCCAAGGGCTCCCCGAAATCTCCAGGCGCCCCCACCCCTTCTCCCCGAAATGAGGGTGGGATTTTATTTATATTTAAGTTCGCAAAATTGAAATCTTTATCCCGCAAGCAAGCGTGGGTACTTAATTAAATTCTAATTAGGACACTATCAATATCCTATTTAGCCGCGTAGCTTTTGTGCACCGCGGTCCCTTTCAGCGCGGTAAATAGGGTCTCGACGCCTTATCTCGCCTGCAGGAGACGCCTCGAGAAGGGCTGCGGAAGATAATTTATAGGTTTTAATTACTCTTCATTCCGCCTGATCAGCTTGGCGTTCATCACAGGCCTGTGAATAAAACCCTGGTCAAAAGCTCTGTCACATCGCGCTGGCAAGACGCTTAATCAAAGTGAGCGGCCCCGCGCGCCGCGCGGCCCGGCTCCTCCACGTAATTTCCAGCCAGCTGATAAAGCCAGCTGAATAATGCGGCGGCCCTTTGGAGACGCCATTTACAGAAATGACTTTATTGACGGCTTAACGTCGGTAATTCATTTTACCTTTCATGTAGTGGAGCCCGGATTTGTTACAGTAATGGGATGATAAATGCACCCGCGGCCCACGAGCTCGAGCTGGATTAGGCGGCACTCTGCGCGCTGGCTTGTCCCCCCACCTCCCCCAGGCCCGGCCTGGCCCGGACGCTCGGTACCCCGCGCCGCCCTGCGCTCCATGACCTCCACCCAGACCCTACGCCCTCCTCTCCCTCCTGCAAATGAACATGCTATTGAGAACTCTGTGTGAGCGCATTGGCGTCTTGGCAAGCACGCAAGTGAAGTGTGTGAGGGCTGAGTGAACAAATGTTGGCCGAGACGGATGGGTGAGGGGTTCACAGAACTCTGAGTGATCCCGGGGCTGGGCGTGTGAGTGAGGAACTACGGGCAGGGTGAGTTGTGTGTACAAGTATGTGGGTAAAGGGTTAGGGTGTGTGTGAAGGATTGTATCTGCACGAGTGGTTATATTTGTGTGGCGGTCCTTTTGGGGGCACTCGTTTCTGCCTTTGGGAGCTAAGGAATGACTTTCAACTTGATGCCCAGGCCGGGGTGGCAGAGAGGTGGGCCTGCGGGTAGCAGGTGGGGAAGCCTTACTCAAATGGAATGGAGCCCCTTTCTCCAAATGCCATCTGCTCTTGGGCCAAAGATATGGAAGTGTGGGGGTACCCCGTGCGCCTTTCTATGGCTTTGCAGTTCTGAGCTATGCAGTCACCTGGGCTAGAGGCCCACAGAAGGCCATAGACTGGGCTGTGTCTCTGCAGTAAGTTGATTGTCCCCAAGTCCCCTTTCCTCGGGGATAGCCCAGATAAAAGTGGAGAATGACGAGGAAGATATAGAGTGTTTTGTCTCAAATGCCAAAGTTGGGGGAGGGGTGCTACTTTTTTTCACTTGAAGGAAGGAGGTCCCAAAGAGGCCTTCAGTGATGGGGAGTTGGGTAAATAGGACAGAGAGAGACTCCAACCGTCCTTCCCTTCTCCCGTCCTTAGACTTCCTGCATTTTCTGAGGATAGTCAGGGGCTCCCACTGAGCCAAAGACACCTGGCCAAACAGAGGAGAATGATGCATACATGTTTGGGGAGCTGCTAGCTAGTGGGGTTTGGGAATCATGTAGTCGGAAGACTGACATGTGTTTATTAGAGTGAAGACTGAGAAATTTTACCTTTCTTTCTCCCCTTTTCTAATTTTGGGGAAAACACTCAGCGGTCTTGAAGAGTGGCCCGTGGCTGTGGGGACAAGAGTGTATATTTGTGTTTATTTGCTTGGTCTGTGACACCCAGAGAGAAAATTAGTCTATAAAAGTAGTGTGTGTGTGTATAGTTGTGTGTGGCAGGAGACCCCTGTGTGTATGTGAACGTTAATGTGTACACCCAAGTCAGCCCCACTAGTCAGGCATGAAGAAATGTATTTGCTGAGGGTTTTGGTGTATGCTGTTCAGAAAAGAGGACCAGCCTGTTTGTCCATAGAATTTTGGATTTTGTGTAGGCAGAGACAAATACCAGGGTCCTGCATGTTTCCACCTCTCTTTCAAGGATGAGGACCAGAAGGAGAATTATGAAAGAAATTCTTGCAGCCTGGCGAGGGGTGTGCGCCATGGACTGGGAGTAGGAGCATGTTGCATGCACAGGGTGGTAATCGCATTTCGAGTGTAGATCAGATGGCGGTGGGGCCTCGTGATGCGGGACATGAATGAGTTGTCGCAACACAATAGCGTGCAGCCTTCCTACGGGGACTGGATGACCAGCGGTTTTGTTGGGAGTGAATGCGAGGAGATTTCTGCTACAAGTGCCGCGTTATTATGAGCTAGAAGGTCAGACTATACATCGCAGGTCCCCAAAGCCTATAGACCTTGGGAAATGTGGGGCCTCGAGTCACGTCATTGTACCTGACAGTCTTTTTCAATAGACTAATTCAATTAGCACTCGGGGTCTTGGTCTTCATTTGGAGCCCATAATAATGTGGGGGTGGGTGGGTGCTGGGGGATTCGTTGGGTATTGGTTAGGGATCCTAAGCAATTCTGTCCAAAGTGGAGTGGGACTAGGGGAGGCAGCAAAGGAAAAAAGCCGGTGGGTGGGGGGTGCGTGGGAGGTAAACCATGGAATATAAAATGCTCCGCTGACAAAATAAAATGCTCCCTTGACTCCTGAAATTGGGGCAGCAGCTTTGTTTGTAGAGGACCCAGAGCATTTCATGAAGGGGATGAGGGACAGGGAGGATTTCTTTTTTTCTGTATATATGAAATAAGACTAAAAATGTCTAGGTATCTGGAAAGCCCGAGAAAAAGCCCACTGTTGGATGTTGTCACCTTCGTGAATTTCAGTATTTGGATTTATGTCCCCACCATCCAGTCTTCCTCCAGAGTTTTCTCCTTCTTATCTGAGGCAGTTCACAGCATGTACAGTTTTGTTCTAGAAATAGTCTCTCTCTCTCTCTCTCTGTCTCTCTCTCTCTCTCTCTCAAGTCAGACAAACTGAGACTTTTCTCCTCTTGACTCCCCGTGGGAAACGGTGGAAAGATACCGATGATTTCTGTAAATTGCACCCGGTGGCCAGGAATCAGAAAGCGCTCCTGGGGCCCTGGTTTCCTCTCTGAGCCCCGCGGGCTGTCCACAGGCCCGCGCCAAGCGCAGATGGCGCCAGGGTGCAAACACCCGAACTGTCGTTGCTCGCGGGTTTGCAGGCAGCGTTCGGGCTGTGCGGGGATGATCCGGGAGCTGGACGCAGGGCCCCTTGGCTCGGATTACGGGAAGAGTAGCCTTCACTGCCCCTTCCCCCCGGAATTTCAAACCTCGCTGGGACTCTATCACACAGGCAGACAGGCCTCTGGAGCTGAGAATTTTAGACTTCGCTGCTCCGGGAAGCAAGAGGACTACACACAATTCCCTATTTATTTTTCTTCACTTTAATCTGACATCCCGCTTTTTATGCTTACACTGAATCCCACCCAAACCCCAGAACCCAGACCCAAGTTTGGGTTTAATCTCTTTCCCTTTCCCCGAAAAAAAGAAAAAATCCGTGTCTGTGCCTGAATTTTCTTCTATTTTTTATTTTGCTTTTATCCCTGTATGGCTCCCTCCCACTCCCCAAAAGATTCCCCGAGGTCGGTGTCCTCAGGCCTAGGGTACCCTCTCCCACCCCTGTTCCCCACCTGTCCGAGTGGCCGCTCCCGCCTGGATCCGGCTTGGCGCGGTTCGGGGTCCACACCGACTGGCCTTGGGCGTGTGAGAGTGTGGAAGCGATTGAGGAGGGGCCAGCGCGGCTTCCGGGTTCTGCTGCCCCCACCCCTCCGCTCAGTCCATGGTCTCCAGGAGGTCTGAACCCGACTTCAAAGTTGGGAACGAAAAACACCAGAAAAGAAGAAAAAAAACCCACAACATCCAAGTCCTTTGTGCAGGAAAGCTCCTGTGACTCCAAAACCGTTCTTTTTGCTTGTCCCAGAATTAACTGTCTTCCTTCTCTTCCCTTTGACTCCTGTAGGGGAGGGGTTGGTTGTCCCCGGGCTCTTTTCCCACCGACCCTGGAAAAGGAGACAAAAGTTCGCGCACCCGGCTCTCGGCGCCTAGGTTTTCTGCCTCTGCCGGCTCCAGAGCCTGATCCAGGCCGCGCCTCCGGCGTGCATCTTTGGGACCCTCTTCCCGGGGAGGTGCAAGAAAAGCTCTGGGTTCCAGCAGAGGTCGGCGCTGCAGGGCCCAGGCGGGAAGATGTGGAAGGAAAAAGTTTAGTACAGAAGGTGGGGCGGTAAGGGATCGGAAAGTCTCATGAGCCTGGGACTGGGGGAGAGGGGCGAGAACCCGTCTGTCTACCCCACCCCGCCCCACCTCCTTCCTCATATTGAATCGGATGTGGGGGGCGGGAGGGGGTCACTGCAATGCCAAGGCCTTCTCGGGCCATCTTCCCTGGTCCCCCGCTCCAGCAGAAAGCTGGGAGGGGAACGAGTGTGTAGTCCCGCGCGTGCGTGTTTGTTCGTGACTCTGAGAGGCTCTGGTTGGGTGCGTGTGTGAGTCCGAGTGTGTGCCCGAGTGTGCACGCAAGAATTGTGTGCGTTTTGTCTCTCTAATCCTCGTGTGGTTGCGTTGTGCTGTGTCAGTGTGAAAGTGTGTGTGCGTGTCCACGTGCATAGTCTCCGTGTGTGCGTGTCCGTGAGTGAATTTCTGTGAGAGCTGGGGAGTGACCGAGGTTTTGGAAGTGAAATATGTGAAGTTGCAACGACCCTAGGCTCTGACCCCAAACCTCACCTTTTACCCTATCCCTCCCTCCAAACCACCCCCTCTACCCCTGCCATTGACCTATGCCAGGAAAGAGGAGACAGTTGTTTAAACCCGGATTAAAATAGCAACTGTTTTTTTGTTTCCCACCAAGACCCACCTCAGCAGCCCTAAGCCCTGATTGAGGGGAGGGTGGGCCACACGTGCCAAGGTCAAGATCAAAGGGACCTTAGGGAGCGCAGAGACCTAAAGCCCGCTCCACAAATGAGGCAACTGAGACCCCGAAGAGAGCAAGGGACTAGGTAGAGGTCCCACAGAGCCCGCCACTGGTCTCAGAGCTCGCCAAACCCGGCTCGGAAGCCGCGGGCGTCCCAGTTTTGTTCTGCAGCCTAAGTCCCAGATGAGAGCGCGGGGGATGATGGTCTCCTACCCCAGGCTTCCAACTCCACTCCATTCATCCCCAGGAAGGGTTCACCCCCTTCCCGGTGGGTGTCGGAGGTGGGAGGAAGGAGGGGAGGTTATCTCTTGGGGCTGGGAATGTAGTGAGGGTGGGGACGAGAGGGAAGTACAATCCCTCTCCTTGTCGGATCTCACTTAGGGCTCCTACGATTCCTACCTCTCCTCCACCCACCAGGGAGTTAGCAGCATCCTCTTCGCCCCGGCTAGAACTTTCCAAGCGTGAATGGTAGTTAGGGGTGGGGGGCTCGGTAAAGGGAAGGCTGGGCTCACTTCCTGCCGGGGGGCTGGGGGTAGGGATGGGGTAGGGGTGGAATACCGGCCACAAAGTCATTCTAGGCACGTCCCTCCCCTCCCGCGCCAATGACTCCCGCCCCAAAATTGTTATGCAAAGGAGTCAAGTATGTGATCTTCTGGCGATCAAAGCGGCAAAGCCAAATATTAGAGGAGCAGTCAATAATGGATGAGCAGATTAAGAAACCCATCCCGCGCACAATTATCGCCGCAATTGAGAAAGCTCACTTTTTCCCTTATTCTCCACCCCACCCCCATTTATAAAAGAAAAAGTAGGCGGAAGGATGGGGGCTGGGGCTGGGGCTGGCAGTCGAGGAGGCTGTAGGGACGCGCGTGGAAGAGCCTGTGCATGGGAGGGTTTGCATCGCGCCCCCTAGGGGTGACCCCGGTGGGTCGGGTGTGCTCTCCGCGGAGCCGATGGAGCCTTGTCTTCTGCACCCTGCGCGCAGCTGCCCCTTAAACAGTGGAACCGCTCTGAGTCGAAGGGCTGTAATCCGGGTTTCCTGGGTTTTATTTTAGACCATTCGGCAACAAGCCCGAGCTCCCCCGCCGCACCGCTTCCAGTCCCCTTTCTTTCCGTAGAGCGACCCTAAGCTGGTGGTGGGGCAGGGAGCCGAATCTGAGCTCGCGGGCGGCTGACGGCCGGCTTCCCCGTGGGGAACGCGCCACCTGTCGGCTCCAGTGAGAACTGCGTCTGTGTGGCGCCCTCGGGGTATACGAGGCTGCGGGGAGATTTGTGTCTGAAAGCCCCGGGCTTGCGGTGGGGACGTCCGGTCTCTTTCCTGACAATTGACGCCTGAGGCGGGAGAGACAACGGAATTCTCACAAAAGCATCCTTCTCAGGATCTCCTCACCTCAAGACAGCCAAAGCTGGAGAAAAATCCGCTCCCGGGGGCGAGGGGTGCGGGTTTGCCCTGCGATTCCGAAAGCAGAAAATACCGGAACCACACAGAGACTGGCACCGCGTTGGTAGTCAGGGCTGCGTTCCTACTCCCTCTACCTGCCCCGCGTTGTGTGACCTTGGGCGGGACCCCGCTGCTTTCTGGGCCTCAGTGTTCTTATTCGTAAACTGAGGGCGTTGGATTAGATTGGTCCTCTCCCAACTCTGACCTTGAAACTGACATTGAATCTGAGCGGTGTCTGAAGACACCTGTGCCTTGTCTTCTATTTCTAGCCTTGAATAAATCCTGGACTTTTATGTGCCATTTATATCCTAATCTCTTATATATATTTAATGTATAATTGCTGCAATTATTGTTTTCTCAATTGTCTAGGATTTCATTTGGATGTGATTAGGATGGTCCGAATTATCCTGATAAGTGCCCACTGACTTAAATCTTTTCAAAAAATCAAACTAGCAAAACTTCATTCACTTTGCAGTGTGGACACTGCTGGAGAGCACCCATGTCATGGGACCAGTGAGGACACAAGGGGAGGCTTAGAGGCATGTGGGAGGCTTAGATGAGAAGACAGGACCCGGGCAGGGGTCAGTGTTAGAGAGAGGACCCATAAGAAGGGCCGAGGCTAGAGGGAGGGAGAAGACTGGGCCAACGACGCACCTGAGCCCTAGGGTAGGAGTGGGGACGTGGCTCCTAACCCAAATCTCCCCGCCAGGCAGTGTCCGACAAGCATCGACGGCAGGCATCGAGACCAGTGCAGGGTGGTTCAGACCTCAAGCCACCCTTGACCTTTCCATGAAATGAATAAAACTCGGGAGCCGGTGAAAGGGGACAGTATTTTGATCCGGAGATCGCTTATAACCTCTGCTTAGAGTTCCGAGTTTGCGCGGCTCAGGGGAGGCTACAGTCCAACAAGGTCTGGGCCCCAAGCGTGTGGCGGCAGGACCCAAGCTGGGCGCGCCCTTCGGGGAGCCCCGGAACGGTCCGCGCCAGACATAGCCAGCTGTCCTGGTCCTCAGCTTCAGGTTGGCGGAGCAAGGCCAGAGCGGCTACCTCCTAGGCACCTGGGTCGAGGTCTCACATAGCATTCCCTGAGAAGCAAAACTGCCCTTGGGGCCTGCAGCGGGCCTGTCACATCGAACCGGAGACCCTCTGCTTTCGGGATAGATGAGAAGTTTCCGCTCTGTCCTTCTTGGAGTCCCGGAGTCGTTCTGGGGCCGCGTGCTGCCTGGAGGCGGTGAATTTCAGGGTCTTGAGAAGCCGCGCACACACGGAATTCTGGGCGGGGGTGTCGTTCCTGTTAAGAGACGGGAAAATCGAGGGACTAGAGGTCCGGTTATTGTCGCATGATCTGCCTCCTGAACGCCAAGCGAGACCTGAGCGTTCCGCTGAGGCCTCGCCCTGACACCCGGGTCCTCCGTGTGGTCGGGAGTTTGCGCCCGCTCCCGCTAGGGCAGCGAGGTCCCACTTGCGGCCGGCTGGGGTTTGGTAGCACCGGTTGTCTACGCCCCGCTGGTGACACCGACATCTTCCAACTCCTCAGACCCACCCTGTGGAATTCTGGACTTTGTGAGGGCCACCGAGGTCCTGGTCCTGGGGTCAGCTGCCATCTGACTAAACCAGGATGGCGGAGCTCCAGGCCTTGCTCTAGCACTGCCGGTGCGTCGGGGCCAGCGGAGAGCCCAGGGCGGGAGCTGTGGGATGAGCCCGGTGGCCGCGTGGTCACAGATGCCCGGCAGGACTGAGCGGCAGCCGAGACTCTCCGTCCATCCAGCCGCTGGATTCGACTCTCCCAGACCCGCCACGGAACCCAAATTTGAGCAAGCAAGATAAAGACGCCAGAGGCGAGTGCGCGGCGGAGAACTGGCCGCGACATCGGAAGCTTCTGGGACGCAGAACGCTGGCTCCGACTCGCGCGGCGCAGACCAGCTTCCGTGGTTGGACTCACTTGAACAACGGGCGGATTTATATTAAACTTTGTTTTCACCCTTCACGCAGATGTTTCTGGTTTGCCGAGGGGGATAGAATGAGAGATAGAGATGAGAGAGACCCAGAGAGAGAGATAGAGAGTGCGGGGTCGGGGGAGGAGGAAGAGAGGGCGGAAGCAGTTCTGTTTAGGGGTCTCCACCTTCAAAAGACGATGGAACAATGGTAGCCAGCTCAGGATCTATCAGGTGCTAGCTCTGGGCTGCCTGGCTCTGAAGGCTTCACCTGGTGGGCTGGCTTAGGTATTCCTAATGGGCATGCCGGAAGCCTGTTAAGGATAAACCACCATACTGTCCCTTTTACAAAGGAGGAAACTGAGGTCGGAGAGGCTTAACCCGCCCCAAGTGCATGCCCACACCAAGCGGGAAACGAAGCACTGAATATTTCCCCAGTTCATGGGGAGCCAGATGGGGACCACCAGTTCCCTCAGGGGACACCCCATGTCGCCCTGCGGGCTCCAACTGGGGACAGGAGTTATAACCTTCCCTGCCCTTCCCCCTGCAACACACGCGAGGTCTCAGCGCTCCCAGGCAGCCCAGTGGGGCCTCGTTCCCCGCCGGGGTGGATCAGGGGAATCCTCTGCCTGCGCCCTCTCCGAGGGTCCGCACAGAGCGAGTGCCTCATTAGGTGAGGTCTCTGGCTCCGACCGCCACTCCCGACAGGGATCTTCCGTTTGCATCACCCAGTGGAGCTGGCCAGAGAGCCGCGCTGGAGGCCGCATCTCCCCTTGTTGGTATTGTTGTCGGCTTGCTTTCTTCTGGCTTCTAAGCTTCTAGGCCCCGGAAGGGGCCGAGCATCCGACTTCGGCATGGTGGTTGGCTGCCCCCGGAGGCAGGGGTAGGGGGCCAGAAATGCTGGCCTAGGTAGGCCCCCAGCCCCGAGCTCCTGGGGTGGACGTCTCAGGGTCCCTGGCCTCTAAGCTTATGGCTGGTCTCCGCGGCGGCGGGGGTGACCCACCAAGGGCAAGAATTTTTCAGACTTGCTTCTGGTCAGCAGGCAATGACTCCGACTGAGAGGTGAGGCAGCTTGGGTCCCACCGTGAGGGCAAGGCCCAGCCTTCACCAGAGCCGCGCCTCAATTGTCAGGGTGCAAGTGGCGTGATCCGGGAGCAGTCGAGGCCGGTGACAAAACCAGGATGACCCAGCATTTTCTAACCGCACTGAGGCAGTCTCCTCTCTGGGTCGCTCCACTCCCGGACTCCGGCAGCCTGTTGGACTCCGGCAGCCTGTTGGCCTTCCTGTCACCACCTCGAATGGAGCTCCCTGCCCTCTGCCCTGGAATTGGGCCCCTGGCTCGCAGGGAAGAGGGTGGGGGTGGGGTAGGGAGGAAAGGCCAGGAAGCCTGCTGGAGAGACGGAGGTGACTGAGGGCCAGCATCGCCAGGAGGCATAGTTCCACCAGTCCCCAGTCCCATGGTTCCACCTTGACCCCAGTTCACCTGCAGGGCGGCAGGAGCTCCTCTGATTCCCGAACCTGTAGCTGGTGCTGCACTGGAGGGATTTCCGTTGGTCCAGCGCACCCCGGTGAAGGGGATTCCCTGGAAGAGAGAGAGGAGGTGCCAGAACCTGGCTGTAAGGGAGTGTTGTTGTGCAGAGAGAAGCGGGTCGTCCCGGCCTGGTGGGTCCTGTAGCGAAGCACCTGAGATTTCAGTCTCCTTCCTCTTCCTTACTCCCGTAGTTTTCCAGGACCCTAGCTGCCTCGCATCCCCTCCCCTTCTTCTTCCCTGCGGTTTCTCCTTTAACCTAAAGAGCAGAATAAGTAGGCCTTGCAGCGAGAACATCTTAGGTAGGACTGGCAGCTTCTCATGCGCTGCCAGGGCTCTCAGGATATGGGGTAAACCACCCCTTCACAGCCCCTGCTGCCAGCAAGGAGCAGAGCCTGCTGACCTGCCCCTCTCCTCCATTTTATTGTATTTTGTTTCCCTTCTCTACTCTGAAGGGATACTCCTTTATTTTAACAGACCCAATTAGGATTTGCCAAACGCTAGATAAAACCTTCCTATCAGAAAATGCCTTAGGTTTGGGAATTACAGTCCTGAGATTTTATAGGTAGCTTTAATGGAAAAGTTTGGAAAGAGACTGAGGGTGCCCTTTGTTCTAAATACATGTGAACTGGAACATGATATTTGTTGCTGTTGTTGTTGCTGTTGTTTTTTGCAGCGGGGGAAGGTGTTTGGATCTTGAGCCGAAATACATCAAAGAAGAGATCCCTGCACCTCAACTCCTAGAAGTCACAGTCACCTTGATGGTGGAGAACTGGGAATTGGAGGTGCAGAATTTGCAGGAGTAGGGGAGATAATTAATATTAGCTGGGTCACCAGAAAGAATGGAAGCTAAGAGATTGTGCTGCCATGCCCTCTTCCACATCAACCTTTAGCATTTATCTCTTCCCCGTCAGTCTGCCCAGCTATCAAGTGTGGACTCGACAGGAATGTTGCAAGGAAAAACTAATTAAATGGTAGTACAATGCTTTGAAAATATTAAGTGTCATGTAAATGCCTAATGCTAATAATAATCTTGATGATGGTAATTATGTCCCAGGAAGCACATTCCAAGACAGCCCAGCACTGAGTCCATATGAGCTGCCTGTCTAGGAGGAGCCCGGAAACACCCACCCGTTGTGCCGCTGAGCACCGGCTATGCCTGGCCATGTGGAAGGTGGGAGCTGGGTCGTGTCCCCAACACCCAGCAGGCAGAGCAGGTTTAATCCTGGCTGGAAGTCCTTAAGCAAGTTACTGCAGCCCTTCACCTATAAAGTGGGAGTCATAATACCTGCAGCATAGGATGGTGGTGAGAATTAAATGACATCATGTGTGTAAAGCACTTAGGGAAAGTGGCAAATAGCTAAGTAGAAAGATTTGGGTAGGTGGTAGCAGCTCCTCCAGTTAAGTGTACCTAGCCCTAGCTGCATGACCAAGACAAGGGTTTCAAAGCCCATCCCACTCTCACGTTGTTCAGCTCTGATCTGTCATGTGGAATCCCAGACCCCTTTCCTATACACACTTGGCTGGGGTCAGGGTGGAGATACTTCCAGTCCATTATTATCTGCACTCTCAGAAGGTCACTGTCACGTTGCTGGTCAGCCAAAGGACTGAAGACCCAGTGCCACTGAGTTCAGGATTTGTTTAGGCCCTGAGCCTGTGACCCACCCAGGGTTTCTGCCCCTTCTCCCCCACTGCTTACCCACTCCATTGAGAGGCAGTGTTAGATTGGGGGACCCAAAAGAGGCTTGGGGACTCTTTTGTCACCCTGACTGTGAACTATCTGGAGCATCTGTCCTCAGTGCAGTGAAGAAAGACTGTAAAGAGTAAGCTCCCTGTCACCAGAGGCTGGAGGGGGAGCGGAGAGGATTGATGGCAAAGCGGGCAGTCAAGCTCTGGAAGGAGGCTTGGACCGGCTTGTCTGTGCCTCCCTGCCCCCGGGGCTTCCAGGGTGTGGTTGCTCCTCACATTGGGTCCAGCTGCCTCAGAGGCTCTGGCAGGCTCTGTGGCGTGTCCAGTGGCTTCAGCCGTGTACCTTCATTGTCTGGCCTCTGTGAGTTCAGTGTCTTCTATGCTCTGTAGCTTGGCTAGGAAATTGCTATGTTGCCCTTAAGTGGGTTACCCCTTCACGTTTAAACAGAGGGATATAGTACAAGTCTGTGTTGGGGAATAACATATCCCTCACTCTCCTCTTTCTCTGAATTCTTGATGGGAGGAGTAAGGGGTTCAAGGATCTTCCCTTAACAATTTTTCAGTTTGGTGAAATACCAGGCCTTCCCCAGGACTTAAGAGTTTCCTTATAAGGCAATTTCTCCCCACCACCCATCCCTTCCCACCATCCTCTCCCCATAAAAAGTTTCCCTACTGTTGCTGGACTCCAGATTTGGGGCCCTGAGTTCTGCCAAAACTAGTGGAGGCTCTGAGGGCAACACATTGCAGTGACTCATGATTGAGGCTTTTGGGAATTTCCACCCCAGAAACCTCTGGGTCTTTTAGGGGTTTTAAAGAATCACCTAGATATTTTAATGACACTCCTTATCCTTGAACGTGTCCTAATTTTGTGTTTTAATGACTTAGAGAATAATGACAAACTCGAGCTCCTTCAGCTACCTTTTATTGTCTTTCCCAATTTGGTTCAAAGTTCAGCTTTTCCTTCTACGTGATGACACAGCCCTCCCCATTTGAGAAGAGCACAGCTTTAGAAAAACAAAAAAAAAACTTTAAAAACAAAATACTTTGTTTTGTTTATCTTAGGCAACAATAACTCAAATACACCTTAACTTTGAAAGTAAAATATTTTTAATATCATACAGAAACAGGTGGTTTCCCAGGTAATTCTTTTTTAAAAAGGCACTCAAATAAGAATGCTATCAACAGTGGCAGTGTTGGGTTTTTGGGTTTAGGCCACGTGAGACTTCACGGTTGCACTCTGATCAGAGGTTTGTAGGGTCAGACACTGACAATTCACCCACCTCCCCCCTACACACACACATACACACACACACACACACAAAATAGGCAGCACAGTTGAAAGGAATTTTGGAGTTTGCCATTTCACTCTCTCCTGTCCAAATATAGGCTTTGCTTTTCCTTTCTTCTTTACAATGAGATGCCTGATTGTCACCGTGCCCAGCCTCTCGTCTGCTTTCTGGTTGGGGAAGTCCTAGCACAGGGAGATGGGTGGCATATGCAAGCTCACAGTGTCAGTCAGTGGCAGGCAGGGACTGGCTTCTGGGTCAGTGGCCTTTCTGCCTGCTCATCTGCCTGCTGCTGCTTTGGATAAAAAGGAAAATCTACATGCAAATCCTGCAATTCAAAAATATGGTTCTTTTCCCTCGGAAACCTCCTCAATTTCACAGGCAACCTTGCCGGTGTGCGGAAAGTTTCCATGCCAGATTATACAGTTACACACCCAGGACAATGGGCCAGTCAACAACCATGTCCCCTCCACACACATGAATGGGAGCTGAGGTCTGAGAACTTTTAGGAAAAAGTGGGGAATTCATATGCACACATCACTTTGGTAACTTTCTAAGAAGTTTGTTTTGCTGTTGTTGTTGCTTTAATCAGCTCCAGCCAAGATTCTTGCTTCATCATGAAAGATTTGCTTCCAAATTGGATAAGCCACCCAGTGAGACACACTTGATAGTGAAGATAAGATTTTAGCAACAGCTGCTGACTCAGCCTTTTCGCTTTCATGAAGATATGTTTCACTAGAAAGCATTTCCTTTCCTAGGAATTTTATAAATAATTGAAAATTTTAAAAAAACATTTTGGTCCCTTTGGTTGGTGGGAAGGGAGTAAGGAGAGTGCAGTTGGGGACATGGAGATGGACCAGGCAGAGAAGCAAGGAGAGGCTGGAGCAGGATGAGAGAAGCCTTCTTCTTCTCCTCCTCCTCCTCCTCCTCCTCTTCTTCTTCTTCTTCTTCTTCTTCTTCTTCTTCTTCTTCTTCTTCTTCTTCTTCTTCTTCTTCTTCTTCTTCTTCTTCTCCTCCTCCTCCTACTCCTCCTCCTCCTCCTTCTTCTTCTCCTTCTTCTCCTTCTTCTCCTTCTTCTTCTTCTTCTTCTTCTTCTTCTTCTTCTTCTTCTTCTTCTTCTTCTTCTTCTTCTTCTTCTTCTTCTTCTCCTTCTTCTCCTTCTTCTCCTTCTTCTCCTTCTTCTCCTTCTTCTCCTTCTCCTCCTTCTCCTCCTTCTCCTCCTTCTCCTCCTTCTCCTCCTTCTTCTTCTTCTTCTTCTTTTCTTCTTCTTCTTCTTTCTTTTTTTTTTTTTTTTTTTTTTTTTTTTGAGACGGAGTCTCTCTCTATCAGCCAGGCTGGAGTGCAGTGGTGCAATCCCACCTCACGGCAACTTGCCTCCACCTTCCGGGTTCAAGCGATTCTCCTGCCTCTGCCTCCAGAGTAGCTGGGATTACAGGCAGGCACCAACATGCCCAGCTGATTTTTGTATTTTTAGTAGAGACAGGGTTTCACCATGTTGGTTGGGCTGGTCTTGAACTCCTGACCTCAGGTGATCCGCCCACCTCAGCCTCCCAAAGTGTTGGGATTACAAGTGTGAGCCACTGTGCTCACCTGAGAGGAGCCTTCTAATGGGGAGAATAGGCAGGTTCAAGCTGCCCTGCGCGGCCCTGAACTGCATCAAATAAATCCGTTTTATTTGACGATTTTCAACATTGGGGACTCAGATGACTCCCAATCCTTATTAGATATCTGTAGTTCCACACTGGCTGCTGTGTTTGCCATGGACTGTGGGAACCCAAGAATTTGTGTAATAATTTTGGTTAGTTTTCTTAAGAACACATTCTTACTTCCACAGGATGTTTAGGAAGAGAAGCTTCTATTCTGATGTAGAGAGCCTTTCTCTCCCTCCAAGGGCTGCCAAAATTACCCCCTTTATGGGCTGCCAAACTCTCTCCCCCTACATTCAGCCTCTTCCACACTGCAGGTTCTTTGGCACAGGTGTGGGATCTGGGAGCTGAAATGTTCATCCTTTCCCCCAGAGATTAGCATGTCATCAGGTCCCACAATAGCACAAGGGGCCGAGTTTATCTCAGAAGTCCATAGAGTAAAATGGGTCCAAGACCTGTAGAAATCACCAAACTGAAATTCTTCCTGAGCCTGCAGGGGCAAAGTAGAGACAATCCCAATTTCTGTATAGCAGAAACCCCTCAAGCTTGTGTAGATGAGAGGCACCCTCCCAGTGTGGGCAGGCTAAACTGGGTCCAGAGTGGTGGAAGGAATCAGCGCTCCAGGGCTCCGAGAGTCAGACGGCTGGCCGCAGGGAAGTCAGTTTGCTGGGAGGCCTAGTGACCTTGGCTGCTGAGTGCCCCTCCATGTGCAGTCAGGGAAGCTATCAGGTAAGTCTCCAATGGGTCAAAGAAGCGGATCCTCTGTCCTCTCGGTCTGTGACTTTTCCCATGAAGGACAGACCTCGTAGCCTACATCCCTCCATAAATTCAGATCTGGGTCTCTACCCCATGAGTGAAAAAGAGAGAGAAGGGTGTGTCCCATTTAGAATTTAAAGGATATGAGACCTAAAAGAAGCAGATCGTGGAATTTCAGGCATTATCTAGCAGGTGGCACAGAATTTGGGTGAGTCCAGGCTGTCTCGGTGCTGCCTGACAAATCATCCTTCCACTCAGAATAGATACTCCTGGACCCTCATATCCTTGTACTGTATGGAGACTGCTTCTCAGACCTGACTCCATGTGATGTGACTTTGTGTCTGCTCCCCCGAGGATGGTGGCTTCTCACTCCCTGGGGCTGTCGAGTGCTTGAGATGTGGCTGGTCTGCATTGAGGTGTGTTGTCAGCATAAAATGCACACCAGATTTCAAAGGCTTAACAAGAAGAAAATATATTACAAAGTATCTCATTCGCTTTTGGAAAGGAGCCCTTTGATCTAGAGAGGTCCTGCAGCCTTCCTTCTTTTCTGAGAAGGAAAAGTTTGCAGCGAGCGTCCTCTGAGCAGGTAGGCCTACCTGTCTCTTCTGAAACTACTTTGAGAACTTGATCATTACTTTCCTTCTCTTGTTAGTCACATGCTCAGAAGCACCTCAGAATTTCAGTAAAATTTCATTTCTGCTGGACAGGAGCCAAAAGGCCAAGAGTAGGCTGGGCGAGTAAGCCTGGAGTGACTGCTAATTTCTAAATACTGGTTTCTGCTGACATCGTGTGGCCACTTCTTGGTACTACACAGGTCACAGGCTGTGTGGCGGTCCTGAGTTCCCCATTTCTGATGTCACCCACCTCTTGCTGAGTGGGCCAGTATGTCAGAAATCCTAAACTTGTAGAAGGCTGTGTTTCCAACCTCTATTTCTCCTCTCACTCCTGTTCACCTCATTTCAGTTCTTCCACATCTATAATATTGGGCCTGTCACACTAAAAACGGGAAATGGCTGTGGACTCAGGATTGGAGGAACCCTGAGTAGAATAGAGTAGTTTTAGGAAAACCATTCAACATCTCTGGGCTCCTCCTCTTCAAGGTTATAGCGGATGACTTCTAAAGTCACTTCTGGCTCCCCAAGTTCATAAATCTAGCAGTAGAATTTGAGACACTAATGAAGAAGACTCAAATACTGCCTCATTGGTAGTGACCCACAAGAAATGCCCAGTCTCGAGTCTAACTCACAGTTCAGGAGGTGATCCAAACATGGAGCTGAAGTGGCCAAATGTGATTTCCTTCCTTTTTTAAAAAAAATATTAGATCTCTGTCTCTGGAGACCAACCATGATTTCTTAGGAGATGATAATTCTCATAAATGCAATTGTTGTCAATTGTTGCCTATATTATGTCATTTAATTCTCACAAAAATCCCATAAATTAGGCATTATCACAATGAAAAATACCTAATATATTTAACACATACAAGAGATATCCATGTATGTGGATGTATATGCATACCTACAAATGAATGTGTTTAAAATCATATCATAAATACTCAGGAACTAATTTCAAGAACTAGAACAACAGTGATTCTATGTTTATGAAACTCCAATACAAGTAAAACTAAACAACATGTAATAAAGGCAGTTTTTAAAGGCAACGAAGGCCAGGTATGGTGATTCATACCTGTAATCCAAGCACTTTGGGAGGCCAAGCTGGGTGAATCGTCTATGTATACATGTCTTCCCTGTCCCATTCCCTTGCCTCTGCCCAAATTAATCACTATCCTAAATTTTATATATTTGCCTGTTTTTTTTCAGACAGGGTCTCACTGTCACTCAGGCTGGAGTGTAGTGGCAAGATCATGGCTCACCACAGCCTTGACCTCCTGGGCTCAGGCGATCCTCCTGCCTCAGTCTCTGGATTAGCTGGGACTATAGCCACACACCAACATGTCCAGTTAATTTTTGATTTTTTTGTAGAGATGGGGTTTCACCATGCTGCCCAGGCTGGTCTTGAACTCCTGGGCTCAAGCGATCTACTCACCTTGGCCTCCAAAAGTGCTGAGATTACAGGTGTGAGCCACCATGCCTGGCCTTCTTTGCCTTTTAAAAACTGGTTTTATTACATTTTGTTTAGTTTTACTTGTATCTGAGTTTCATAAAAAAATGACATTCTATGGTCTATGGAACTAGATTTTTCACTAAGAATTACTTTTCTCGGATTCATCACTATTGCATGCATGTAACGGGGCTTGAGTCAGGTTCCCAGTTGTATAAGAGTTCATTGTTGGAAAAAAAATCTCATTTTATTTATCTATCCCCTTGTCAGTGGACATTTGGGTTGTTCCTAGCTCTTTGCTTCTGTGAACATTCTTGTTTTTGTCTCTTGGTATACATGCACAAAACTGTCTCTAGAAGACAGTAAAAATATTGGTGGTTTCCAGGGGCTTGGAGAGTGGTGGTGAATAGGTGAAGCCCAGGGAATTTTTAGGGCAGTAAAACTATTCTGATATATATGTATATTTCAGCCTCAAGGAAGAGCATACATCCCTACCTGCTAAGTGTGGGCTGGGCTGTGCATAATGTGTTCATTTCCTCCAAGGAGTATAGGGGAAAGAGTCACTTTACAGTGTCACAATCTGACACATACTACCTCAGCCGGCTGATCAAGGTCAGTAGCAACAGTGATAAATCATGTTAGTACATATCCTTCATACAATGATAAAAATGGCACTTTACCTCAGTAGTCTTCCTCCCCAAAGCCCATAACCCCAGTCTAATCATGAGAAATACATCAAATAAATTCCACAGAGAGACATTTTACAAAATACCTGACCAGTACTCCTCAGAACTGTCAGGGTCATCAGAAACAAGGAAAGTTTGAGAAACTCTCACAGGCAAGAGAAGCCTAAGGAAATATGTCAAGTAAATGGGTGGGATCTTGGAGCAGAAGACATTAGATAAAAGCTAAGAAAATGTGAATGAACTATGGACTTTAGTTAATCATGTAGCAGTATGTAACAAGGGTACCATGCTAAGGTCAATGACAGAGAAAACTGGGTGAGGGAGTTTATGGGAATTCTCTACTGTCTTCTCAATTTCCCTATGAGTTTAAAACCGTTCTAAAAATAAAGTCTGTTAAAATGGTATGGGTTCTAGAAAGTTATAGGTAAAAAGAAAACGATACCTTAAAACTGTCTCTAGATCAGGGTTGCAAACTTTGTCTGCAAAATATCAGCTAGTAAATATTGTAGGCTTTAGGGCCTTAAGGTCTCTGTTGCGACTACTCAGCTCTGCTGTTGTGTGTTACAAGAGCAGCCATCAGCAATATATTAACAAGTAAGTGTGGCTGACTTCCAATAAAACTTTATTTACCAAAAACAAAGTCCACTGGCCTCAGTTTGCAAACCCCTGCTCTCATGTATATAACTGACGTCAAAGTGCTAGGTCACACATTTCCGTCACGTTGCGGTAGAAAGCATCAAGTTGTACTGCATCAAGTACACATTCATCAGAAATAGCAGAAATGGATTAACATTGAAGTCCATGTCTTTCCCAGAACTTAGCATTTTTACTACAACTGTATCTCACTGGGTTATTTTTTACTTCCCTCTTCTGATAAATGCCTATTTGCTGCTTTTGCTCATTTTCTGCTGGGCTGTCCTTTTTTCTAATGCGTGGGCAGGAGTTCTTTATATATTCTGGATACTAATCTACCAGCTACAGATGTTGCATATATTTTCTCCTGGTTTATGGCCTGCCGTTTCACTGTTCTTTTGGTGTCTTTTGATGAACAGAGTTAATTTTAATGTATTCCGGTTTATTAATTTTTCCTTATTGCAGTTAGTGCTTTTTCTCTCTTGTGTTTAAGAAATCATCTTGAACTCAAAGTCAGAAAGATACTCTTCCATACTTTCTTTGAAAAGTTTTGAAGTCTTACCTTTCACCTGTCAGTCCTCCGTGTAGCCGGGATTTACTGCAAAGTACAGAGTATGTGGAGGAGGAAAGGATTCGATGCTATGTTTTTCTACTTGGATGCCCAGTAGTCCCATCCCTATTGCCTCCTCCTATGTTGGTCTGGAGTGCCATCTGCCATGTCACCAAGAGGAGAACATTAGATAATGCAGGAAATATGCTTGGCCTAGCCCCCAGCATCAATTTAGTGAGACTGTGACTCTGAATCCCCCTTTCTTTCCAGGCTCTAGGGGAACTGGGGCTCACAATCTTCTGCTTTCAATAACGCTTTTCCTAAACATAAAGACCATAATATAATGAGGGCTTCTGGCTACAGCAAGCTTGCACATCCACCAGTGAACCCAGGGTAACAGGACAGCAGCAGAAGGGGCCCTAAGCACTGCAAAATGGACAGCTCAGCACTCCTCCTGCAGCTCAAGCATTTGCTAAAGCGCTTTTAAACAGGTCTTCAGTCAAGGACACTGGGAGATGGCAATTAAGTCTTCTCAAGACTCCAGGGGCCCTGGTGGCAGTGGCTGGGAAATCTGATCTGGTGAATAGGTAAGAAATGGTTATAATTAGCACATTCAATGTGAAATACACGTGATTGCACAGATTGTAATTTTCCAAACTGTCAAGACAATTCTCAAACAACTCCACTCATAAGGAGACTCAGCATGGCCACTGTATATACTACTAATTTCCTTGTTTTCACAGAGAGCAGATAAAAGCCCCAACTCATCTTGTCTATATGTCTGCCAAATATAAATTCAAGGAATTGAAATGAATAGGAACTTAATCTTACAGATATGTCTTAGATTATTTTCTTATTGAGGTATAACTTACATTCAATAAAATTTTGCAGATCTGAAGTGTCCAGCTTATGAAAGTTTTCCATATATGTACACCTGTATTATTGCCACCTGAACTTGCATATTTAACATTTCCAGGCCCCAGAAGCCTCTCTCATGCCCTTCCTGGTCATGTCTCCCTGCAGAGGTAGCCATTAGTCTGATTTCAATCATGCAGATTAGTTTTGCTTGTTTCTGAAGTTCCCATAAATGGAATGCTTTATCACGTGTACTCTTTTGCA
The DNA here is from genome assembly GCF_024542745.1 of Macaca thibetana thibetana. Classification (NCBI taxonomy): domain Eukaryota; kingdom Metazoa; phylum Chordata; class Mammalia; order Primates; family Cercopithecidae; genus Macaca; species Macaca thibetana. The sequence continues at coordinate 116,295,254 of NC_065589.1, forward strand.
TGTGGCTTCCTTAGCTCAACATTCTGCCTGTGATTCATCTGGGATCTTATATGTAGCCAGAGTTTGCTTTTTCAATAGTAAAATGATGAATGCGTGATGACACATCGTATGATCTGCCACATTCATCATTTTACTATTGATGGACATTTGGGTTGTTTCCAGGTTTGGGGCTATTACAAATAAGGCTGCTACGAACTTCAGTGAATATGTGTTTTGGTGCACACGTGTGCACCTGTATGTTGGGTATAAACCTAGAAGTTGTATCTCTAGATTATGATAGGCATTGGATTTTCTTTCTTCTTTGTTTTGAAAAAAAAAAAGCAGCTTAATTAAGGTATAATTTATGTACAAAAAATCAACCAATTTTAACTTTATAATTTTTGACAAATGTATTCAGTGTCTAAGCATGATGATTATCAAGATAGAGAACTGTGTCATCCCATCCCAATATTCCTTTGTGCTTCTTTGCAATCACTTTCCCCTACCCTCAGCCCCTCACAACTTCTGATTTTATTTCTTTCAGTCCAGTTTTGCCTTTTATTGTGCCCAGTTGATGATGAGTCACTCTTGAATCTCTACTTCCAGTTTTGATCTCTCTCCTGAGTTACCAACTTTCATCTCCACCTGCCTGCTAAGTGTCCCCAATGGAGAACTCTAAATGAACGAACCCTAGTGGAACCCAACACCTCTTCCTCCTCCTCCAACAAAGTTTCCCTCCCTGTGTTCTCTGTCACCTGAATCACTCTTAATCCACGTGACCAAACCAGAAAGCTGGTTAGCACTTAATATCGACCTCCTTCCTCCCCTACCACCCATATCCAATCAATGAGCCCTAGTCAACATTCTCTAAATATCTCCTGGATCAACCTACTTATTTCCAGCTCCTCTGCATTAGTCTACTATCATCTCTGAATTTCCTCTATGTGTCTGACTTTTTGCTTGTTAGCATGAACCCCCACAGTCCATTCTCCACCCTAGAGAGGAGCCCTTCTAAAGTGTGAACCTGACCAGGTCACTCTTTAGCATAAAACTTTTCAAGAGCCTCCTGGGACTTGTGGTCACACAGTTGCCTTCACCTGAGGCCTCTTCCCTCCCTTCATCCCAGCCCCACACTTACCTCTGCTGAGCTCCTGAACGTCCTCATGTCCCAGTTAAGAAGTCACTGCTGTGCAAGCTCTGACTCAACCTGAATAGCAAGTGCAGGTCAAGTCTGACCTGGGCCCCCCCTTTCGTTGTTCCCCTAGCACTTCCTTCTTCACCTCTTCCAGCACCGAATGCAATCACTCTGTGTGTAATTCCATTTATTTTCTGTGTCCTCTTCAACTGAAAGCCATGTGAAGACAGAGTCCATGTCTGTCTAGTTCACTGTCATACGTGGAAACAAATATTTGCTGAAAAATAAAGAATACTGGTACATAACATCTTCTATTCATTCAGTATATCTATCATGAAATATTTTTCTAGTACATAATTTTAAAGGAAATCTATTATATTACTGCATAAATGTACAATCATTTAAGTAACTGTCAGGCATTAAGATAGCTATTTTTTTCTGATTATATCTGTTATTATAGTGGGTATCTTTGCACACAGTTCTCAATACACAATCATTATTTAGGGGACTAAAATTTCTAAAAATGAAAATGGTAGGTCAAAATGTATGCATATACATTGGGAACTCCTAGGCCAGTATTTTTCAAACAGATCTTAATTCATTGGTAAGTTATAAAATGCACCCTGTCCCTAGCTGAGGCTTGCCTCCATTTGGCGAGTAAGAACATGCACAGAAGCTATTGCTTTCCATGTATTTAAGTCAATACGTGTGCCCCTTAATAGTTTGCAGTACGGAGGTTCAATTGGAGTGGAAAAGCTAATAAATAAGGCTGTAAATGAATCCATCAACTGGTAAACAGATATAAACATATGGGAAAGCGCCTGGATTCTGGACTTCACATGAGCTATTTTTTTCCCCCCATTAAGATAACAAAAAAAAAAAATTGGAATTGAAGTTTGTTTGATGAAGGCACAATCCCCCAGTGGGTGTTTCCTTGTCCCTTGGAGTCAGGAAATATCACTCATCTCAGGTGGGTCCTTTGATGTCAATTTCCTGAAATTAATTCTCAGAGCTATTTATGACAATATAAACCAACTATGGCAATATAAATCTTTAGGTTCCTGGAACTCAAAATGGTAAACCTTCCCTGAATTGGATAGAGGCTGACCATGTCAGAAAACCTTGGAAGAAAGTCTGAAGTAGAATGGGGGGACTGTTGGAGCACCACACATATCATAAAGGAATCTGGCACTGGGTCCTTGCTGTCTGCCTGCTAGCTGTGGGAGGCATGTTTCTCAGTGAGCCTCTGTTCCAAAATTCATAAAATAGAGCTATAAAGGCCTCCTTACAGATCTTGCCTTTTCATTCAGAGTATCAAAATGAGGCACAGTATGGAGAAGGGCTTTGTAAACCATGAAGTTATGTACAAAGGCTTGGTGATGTTACTTGGATTAACCAGACCTTGGGTCGACTTTTCAAAACAGGAGGGAAGGCTAAGGGAGGATCAAGTTCCTAGGGTGTTTTTGGTTGTATCCTAAAATCCCTTGTTCTCTTGGATATAGTAAAAGCACTGTTAACATTGCTCCTGTGGTTACTATGTTACAAACAGCAACAGGAGGTAGCAAGTCCGGCAGCCAAGTCCCCCGGCACAGAGAGAGAGTATGAACTTCAGACTCAGCAGACCCAGGTTTGAATCTCAGCTTCATCACTGGTTAACTGCTCTCTGAGTGCATCTATGAAATGGGGATAATGACACCTTATTGGGAGGGCCACATGAATGATACAATGCAATAGTTGTGTGAACATAGTGTCTGCTCATGAAGTCATAATCCTTGCTAAGGCAGTGCTGATCTTCCAAGGTTGGCGATGCCGGAGAAAATCCGTGCAGAGCTGCGGAGGCTGAGCCTGCCATTTTCCACTCCCTGTAACTCTGAGATGCTCTTCTCTTTGATCGCATGTTCCTGGACTTTAGTGTGCAAATGCGCTTTGGTAACTCAATTAAAAAGTCAGTCCCTGGACTGCATCCCCAGTGATTGAAATGCACCTGTGACACCGACTGTCTCCCCCTGACCTATGGTCATATTGATGCCTCCAGGACACTGGTTGTCCTTTGAGGTTCTGGCCACAGCGTGAACTCTGCCTTCCCCTCATAGTTCCCATATCCATGGCTCAAGGATAAAGGAAAGGACTTACGTAGAGGGATGTGGAGTTTACCCATCCAGCCAGAGCCAAGAGGCCCCCTTCAGGCCCCTTCCACCTAACTCTGTGTCTGTGTAGCCCATCCCCCACACCCCAAGCTGAAAGCCAGGAAGGAGCAACCCTCAGCCATGCAGGAAGAAGGGACAGCGCCTTCTTTCCCAGTCTCAGATCCTGGCTTTTCGCTCCAGAAGGGCTGCACCAAGGCTGCAGATCGCCCTTGCCTGCCTCGGGGGCAGCTTCTCTGTGAAGCAGGACTCTGGACTCTGACATCCTTCCAGGCATCTCCTCACTCAGGCCTTCCGTGGGCGACCATTTCCGCAGGGACGGCTCCAGAATTCTCACACTGGGGAAACTGGGGTGGCGATAGGGGCTGGGGTCTAACAAAATGCTGTTTTTTACTTAAACTGCATGTTATGTGTAGATATGTAAAAATGCAGTTTCCTAGAGGTATTTTATTCCCATTTGAATAAGATTGAGAAAATATTGTAGAGCTGAAACAATATTATTAGTGCTATAACTGTTACTGGACTTCTTTCCTATAATCCCTTATTTATGATCATGGATGCAAAAGGCTCAAAAAACTCACGTTTTTGCACAACCTGTTTGGTGGCAAAACCCTTCCTAAGTGGATGTGAAACCATTTGTCATCTTTATCTCTCTGGCTTGGTTTGAACACTCATCCATCCTGTGTGCTAGGTTACAGAGGTGCTGCTCCAGACCCCTTGGGGATGTCAGGAACCATTCAGTTTTTATACTGTCTTACTTTCTTCAAAACCCTAACATTCTGAATTTTCAAATGCTTCTGGCTCACAGAGTTTTGGCTACAGGGTAATGCGCTTTATTATGTTAATGCTCACTGTTGTTGCTGCTGTTTAAGAGTGGCAAGGGTGAGCTGGGACTAAAGGCTCCCCCAGACCCACCCCCCCACCCCAGCCCTCAAACTGCTCCTCTGGGAACTGCCTCTCCTCAGGCATCACTGCTGTCCACTTCTAGTTGGACTTCATCAGTTCCATCTCAGGCCGGATCATCGCCATGGCTCAAAGCTGTGACCAGGAAAAATTCCCCACACAGAAGCCCCTAAAACTATGCTTGCTTTCCTGGCCCAAAGGCAGGTGGTGGCTTTTCCCATTGGGCTTCAGGGTGTACCGTGGCTCTGAGCCCCAGGCAGGACCAAGGAGGATGCCAAGGTAGCTGTCAACGCCAGCGGTAATGAATCACTGGGAATCAGATAACAAGGCTCTTACCTCTGGCACCCTCATCAAAGGCACTCTCAGCCAGGACTCATGAACCTGCCATGCTTGTCAGCCCTCCCCACACCCCAGCCCTGTCCCACCCCTTCCCGGTCCCCGAATGTCAATCAATCTGAAAAGGGAAGGGGAGAGCCAGAGTCTCTGCCTGAGGAGTCCTTGGCACAGGAGCAGGGGCTGCTGTTACCCAGCAGACACCAGTGGCTCAGAGAGGGCTGGACCCCAGAAGGACGTGACTGTGTATCCATCTTATTCTCTGCTGTGGCCCAGGGCCCTAGCACAGCACTAGCGCTTAATAGCAGCTCAAAGATTATTTGCTGAATGAATTCATAAACCCAAGTAACATTCACTTAACTGGCCAGACAACAGTAGGTAAAATGATCAGAATCACCAGTGGGTCCATAGTAGCTGTGGGAGATTTACTGTAGTGCCCACTGTATGCAGAGCCCTACTAAGTGCTATGCGCCAACCCCCATATAGTTTAGACCTTAACACACTATGTGAAGGTGGGATTTTTACCCTCATTTCATAGGCAACGAGTTGAGGCACACTGAAGGAAAAACCCTTTTTCAAGGTCCCCTGGACTACCCACACAGTGGAGCCAGACTTTAAATCTGACTTCCATCCTGCTCTGCTGCCCATGAACAACCCATTTGTCAACTTTACCCCACCACAGGGCTAGGCCAGGCTCCACCACCATTCTTCATGTTCTGAGTAGAAACAACTGCTAGGGCCTCAAAAAGAAACACCAAGAACTTTCTCCTGGTACAAGAAGCCAAGATGTGAGGACCGAGGAGATGATAGAGAAGGGGAAATGGTGGTGGGGGTGGGGGTGGGGAGCTCCCACTCCATAGTTTGTCCTGCTTCCCAAGTCACTTTCCTCCCTCCCCGAACATCTGAAGCACAACTTATCTGCAAGCTCAGGGATTTCTCTTACCTCCATCTCCCCTGACCCAGCCCTGTCACCTGCCCGCTATGTCTGTGGTCCAGTAGTCCACACAGATGGGCATCGTTCCCTTACAAAGCTATGAAAGCTCAATCCTCACCCTTGTTTTTTGTTAAATCACAAGAAAGCCACGTTTGCGACTTACTCATCCCCTCCTGTGAGAGCAGCCCCTGAGGTGGCTCCTGGGATTCCCACCTCCTGGGACCCACGCACTGTGTATTTCCCTTCCCTGTGGGTGAGCTGGTGTTAGGAACTCATTTCTAGGGAAAAGAAAAACAGGAGCCTCGGGGTTTAACTTTGATGTTCATTTGTATTAATCATCTCATTCTGGAGTCCTAGAGCAATCATCTTAGAGTCTGATTGAAAGCTATACACCATCTCCCAACACAAACATACATTATGCACATTGAATTTTCAACTACTTTCTAGAGGTTCATGAGCCCTTTCCCAAAGCCCCATCTTGGAGACCCTCAATTTATGGTGCCCCATTTCCTGAATGGTTAATATTTCTTTTAAACAGAGTTTGCCATCCACTAGGTGTGACTATGGGCACTGGTAAGAGCTGGTAAGAGCTGTAACGGGGTAAGAGCTGGAATGGGGTTTGTAAACCATGAAGTTATCTACAAAGGCTTGGTAATGTTACTTGGATTAACCAGCCCTTGGGTCAACTTTTGGTCGACCTGTAAGAGCTGGAACAGGGTTCAAATCCAGCCCATCTGGCTCTAGACTGCCTCCCTATTTTATAAGAAAATCACAGAGGTTTTTGCTGTTGTTTTTACTTGTTCCGCTTTGCTTTACGTATATTCTCCAGAGACTGAAATGCACAGATTTTAAGTGCACATTTTGATGAGTTTTGACAAATGTATACTTCTGTGTGATTCCCACCCAAGTCAAGATATTGAACATCTCTATCTTCCCAGAAAGTCCCACAGGCTCCTCTCACTCACTCCCTTCCTGCTCCCCATCATGCCAAGGTGGCCACCATTTTAAATGCTGTTTCCATCTATTCCTTTTGCTGCTTCTTGAACATCATGTAAGTGGACTCATAAATACAGTCGACCCTCCCTGTCCATGGGTTCCACATCCATGGATTCAACCAACTGTGCCTCAAAAATATTTGAAAAAGAAAACAATAAAAAATAACAATACAACAATAAAAACTATAGAAATAAAAAATACAGAATAATAATAATTTGCATAGCATTTATATTGTTTTAGGTATTATACATAATCTAGAGATGATTTAAAGCACACGGGAGGATGTGCGTAGGTTATGTGCAAATGCTACGCCATTTTGTATAAGGGACTTGAGCATTCATGGAGTTTGGTGTCCACTGGGATCGTGGAACCAATTCCTCCAGGATGCCAAGGGATGACTCAACATACACTTTTGCATCTGGCTTCTTTCACTCAGTATAATTTCTGTAAGAGTCATCCATGTTGTTGTACATATTTGGAAATTTGTCCCCTTTAATTACTGAATAGCAAGTTATCGTATGAATGTACTATGGTCTGTGTATTCGTTCTCCTTTGATTGACACAAGGACATCTTTAATTTGGGGGTATGATGAATAAAGCTGCTACAAATATTCTGAAGTCTTTTGTGGGAACATATAGATTCATTTCTCTTGGGTAAAGACCTAGGGATGTAATTGCTGAGCCAAAGGGTAGGTGTGTGTTTACATTTGTTACAAACTTTCGGACAGTTTTCTAAAGTGGTTGCGTTATGTTATCTTTCATTTAACCTTCAGTATTAGATGTATTTTAAGCTGCTGTAAATATCTTTTGGAAGTAGGTAAGTTTTAAGTGAAGGAATGAATGAATGATGGACGGACGACCCAACAATTCAGCTATCCCATAACCCAGCGTGTGAGCCACCCCTCATGCTCCACCCCTCCCTGACAGCTCAGCTGCACCCAAAGCTTTCTGAAATGTCAGACCATGGTTCTCTATATTGGAGGAAGCAATGATCTCAACAACAAACTCTTCCTGTCCTCATTCTGGGACCTTGATTCCTTGAGAGTTTCTTATTACACAATCTGTTTGTCTGTAGAGAAGTGGCATCTAGAGGGTGGTAGGGGAGAAATAAATGAAGTAATGGAACAGAGCAGATATAGGTAAAAAGGGTCTTAGGTCCTCAGGAAAAGGGAAAGGGAGGGATATGGCCCTTCCCTCCAGGTCCTCATATTTATTGCCCCTTCTTCTGGAACCGACTCAGAGGCTTGCCTTCAGAGGGTTCGAATTTACTCTGTATTCTGTGTGGTAAGAGCAAGAGGCAGTATGTCCAGTGGACTGTGAGCCTGAGCATTCTAAAGACAGTAGGGTCAAGTCACTGGTAGCCCACTGGAACCTTTGAAAAGTAGAAGAGGGGCCAGGCACGGTGGCTCATGCCTTTAATCCCAGCACTTTGGGAGGCCAAGGTAGGTGGATCACCTGAGGTCAGGAGGTTGAGACCAGCCTGGCCAACATGGTGAAATGCTGTCTCTACTAAAAATACAAAAATTAACTGGGCGTGGTGGTGGTTACCTGTAATCCCAGCTATTTGGGAGGATGAAGCAGGAGAATCGCTTGAGCCTGGGAGGTGGAGGTTGCAGTGAGTCGAGATAACATTATTGCACTCCAGCCTGGGCAACAAGAGTCAGACTCCGTCTCAAGGAAAAAAAGAAAGAAAAGAGGAGTAGAAGAGTTGCCATTTATTTGTCTGGGGTGCAGTGCAAGCTGACACTCAGGTACACTCACCCCTTGGTAGGTGCCCCTGAGAAGGATACAACTTGCCAACGGCACGTGATGGCCCCAGGTAAGATGCCTCACTCATTGGCAGGCACTCTTGGTGGGTCTCCTGAGAAGGAGCCATGCGGATTGTCTGCTGGTGTGGGTGATCTGTGCAGACAGCCCCACTATAAAGTTGTGGACTGGGCCTGGAATGTGTTTCTCTGGCAGTGGTGCATTGACTGGAGCCACGCAAAGCCTTCTAGCTCATCAGCCTTCTTGCCAACACAAAGCGTGCAAGAAGAATTCAGGATCCCCTGTATTTGATCTGTGTGTGTTGGGTTTACAGCCAAAACCAGACAGAAGAAGTCTCTCTCTGATGTCAAATATCAGATCTTTGGAAAACTTTTTCAAAACACCAATATAACACAATGTGTAAGAGTGCAGACTCTAGTAGCAGACTTGTCCATTTAAATCCTGGCACCACCACTTTCCACTGGTGCCAAGGGAAGATTCTTTAACTTCTTTAAGACTTTATTCCTTTGTCTTTACATAAGAATGATGCCTACTTCCTATGGTTAATGTAAAGATCAAATAAGACACTGTGTGTGAAGCACCCATCGCATCATAAGTACCTGGTGAACTATGATTAGACAAGATATCTGAATGGTTGTTTCGTCTTTTGACCTGGAAGCTTGACTAGAACAGTTTTAAACAGTTAAAAATGAAGAGAAGTCAATTAAACAAATGGTGCTTTTAGAAGATGCTGAAAGGCAGAGGATGATCCGGATGACCTCTTTACTCGCAAAGGCTTCAGGATGATATCCGCATGAGCAGCACTGAGCTGTTTGTCTCTTCAATAGGGTGACACTCGAATAATGATGCTGGCCAGTGCTGCCCCTAATTGAGTTTTAATTACAGTACTTCCAGGAAGAATGAAGTGAAACCTCTGTTCTCCTTGCATAATTAAATTTAGGTTAGCATATCTGGAGAATTCTTAGCCCACACATGCACCACTTCTCCTCGTCTGAAGAGGGATTTCAAAATTGGACATTGTTGTTTAATGGATAGAGTTAAAGAATGACACATGGGCTTTGCTCCTCTTTAATTACGAATAGTTAATTGTAGAAAGAACCTAATTAGATTGCCCACCAGCGGGAGATGTAGGTGGAGATGAGATGGATCTCTTCATTAGCTATGGTTCCAAGGAAAAGAGGCCAAGGAGGTTTCCAGACAGGGCAGTCATAAGTCATAATTTTGAGAGACACTGCTCTCCGTGGAAGGGACTGACTTTGTGAACATGCAGGCGCTTTGGAGCACCTGTGTGTTGAGCACCTATGTTCCAAGCACCATACTTGTCTCTGAAAGCAGCCCAAGGAAAGCAAAAGACATGGTCCCTTTCCTTGAGATGCCATTAGCTTGTTCAAAAAAATAAAAAAAAAATGGCATGCTGGAAGCAGAGAAAAAGGAGACCTTCCTCAAAGCCTAAACCATGAGCTACTGATGACAGGTTCTAAATGGCATCCAAGAAAGCAGCTCACTGGAAACTGCAATGGCTTGCAGAAGGCTGTGTGGAATCCAAGTCCAAAATTAGTCTCTATCATTATAAGCGCTGAAGCCTTGGGTAAGTTAATAAATCTTGAGTCCAATTTTCTCATTTGTAAAAGGGCACCACCTCTCAGAGTTGTAGTGAGGACTGAAGTTGGAGAAGCACTGAACACAGGACTGGACATGTATTTTATGCTGAAAACAATAATAGCTGTTCTTATGATTACTCAAGGGATCTTCCGAGTCTGAGATGGAGACCACATGCACTTACCTGAACCTCATGTGAACAGGTTTTGCTTTCCAGAGGTCAGCTCCTGGGCTAAGACCTACAAGAGGTCAGCCTCAAAATATGTGTGCCTGTGCTTGTGCATAGGGGATGGGGGAGCTTGTGGCCAAAACTTTATCAGGGGTGGTTCTAGAGGACTGAGACTAGGGACTGATTCATCATGATTCATCACTGCTTCCTAGAACCCTGCACATTGTGGGTGCCCAGGGACTGCTGTTGGTCTGACTTGGACAGAGTCACCACTGCTCGCCTTGCCATTTTGCTAAGAACTGAGATGTTTGTTAAATGAACAGCTGACTGGTTAAGTAGCCTAGTTATTCTCAACTGGGGGTGATTTTGTGTCTTGTCTCTCCCACATAGGACTTTGGCAACATCTGGAGACATTTTTGGTTGTCCTAACTGAGCAGGTTGCTAGTGGCATCTCGTAAGTAGAGGCCAGGGATGCTGCTAAACATCATGCAATGCACAGAATGGCCTCACCCCCACCCCCCAACAAAGAAATATCCAGCCCCAAATGTTCAGAGTACTGAGGCTGAGAAACCCTGAGTAACCTGTTCTGGATCCAGGGCAGCAAGTGTGGCAGAGAAGTCTCTCATGCCATGTCAAAGTGTGGCCTGAGACAGACACATGCTTCCAATCAGCCTCCAGGAGCAGCTACCATCAGGTCACCTGTAGAGAAGGTCCCAGCCTGGGTTTCTTTTGTAAATGGGCACAGGGTAGCTGCTCAACAGGTTGATCAACAGTTGGCCAGGGAGTGTGTTCTATAGCTTGACCACCAGGTGGAGATCGTGGGATGCTCTTTCCCATGGAACAGGCACACCTGAGCTGGACCTGCCTACCCAGAGAGTGGCGTTTGCTTCTGGTTGCTTGCTTAAGCCTCTGGTAGCCACCAGGAAGAGGGACTTTGAGGAGAGAGAGGCATGAACTGGAGAGAGTGCTCAATATCCTCTTCTTGCTTAGTAATCCCTGGGCGTTTACAGCCCTGATCCTCCTTTCCAAACAAATTGAGATTTGCACCCTGGAACTTTTCTGTTAGCAGTGTCTATTCTGAAGGGGTGTAGTGCTCCACTGTTATAAATGTGCCCTGTTGTTTCTGTCTGAAAGACAGACTGGAGAATGTGAGACAGGGACTAGGGAGGTGGGCAGATGGAAGAGGTACATGGCAGTGGTTGGCGCATCCCATCCCTCAGGTCACAATGTATGCCTGATGCTCTGGACACATGACCTCATGTTACCTCTTGGTGGACCATTTTAGAGGCTTAGCAACAAGCCAACGTTGCACAGTAAAGCCAAGCCCAGTCCTCCCCACTTCCCCACAGAGCTTCTTCTTCGACATCAGTGTAGGAGGTTCCTCATCTGTAAAGTCAGGTGACTGGACTCGATGCTGGCTGCCTTTAGGGAACCATGTAATTTATCACCTGAGCAGGACACTTAGGAGAATGAGAGGGAGCACTAACAGGACAGTGGTTGGGATAGCAGGTGCAAACCTGGACATGAGGTCAGCCTGGCTAAGTGACCCTTCCTGTCTAATACCCTAAGCTTCTGAGACTCAAGCGGGACTGTTTTCAGCTTCCATGACATTCATGAACATCATCCAGTGTAGCCATAAGGGAAGACCTGGGGGAAGAAAGAGAGTGAGAAAACTTGAAAGACTGAGTCCTTGGGGGCAATGCCTAGGACCAAAGGGGCACACTACCTCAATAATTGTGTTTCAGGGTATGAGTGTGTCACTTACCACTTTATTGCCTCACTTCTCCCAACCCATCCTTCATTGCACTGCTTGTGATACTGGGGCTGAATCTTGCAAACATCTCTTTTGCAACTGGCACGATGCTGAGCTTTGCCAGTAGAGGGTGCTAGAGGCACACTGCAGAGGGAAGTACTTCTCGGCTGGTTTCCCTGTGCTCTGCTTCCTTCTTTCTTCCACCGGGTTCCGGGCACTCAGTTGCAGCCTCCCTCAAGGATTTTCAGTGGCACCCCCGTGTGCAGCTTTCTAGTGAGTTCTGCTGGCACCTCGCCCAGCTGCCAGTGAGTTCAAAAGCACCCCTTGAGGGCTTCCCAGTCCTACCAGTCCCCCAGCCGGTTTTTCAGAAAGTTCAGCAGCTTTTCCCAGAAAGGGTTGCTGTCACCCCAGGGTGCAGTTTCCTGTTGAACAGTCTCCACCTGTCACGTGGGCAAACTTCATCCTCCAGTGGGGACAGCCCCATACTCTCCTACAAAGTCTGATTCTCATCCTTGGTAGTGATGCGGGGAGCGGGTGGAGTGTCCCAGATTTGTTTCTCCTGGGGCACTTCGCTTAGCCTTTTTTTTTTTTTTTTTTTTTTTTTTCGCTTAGCCTTAAGTTAGTGCCTGCCCTGCATGTCTGCTACCTCTGTAAAGTGCTCCCTTTACCATCAGTAGCCAATACCCTGATACTACACTCCCCTGTTACTAGTTAATAATTCTTAACTTTCCCACTTAAAATCCTGTGTGGTTTTGGTCTCTTGTCTGTCTGATAAAGTTTTCTTTCATCTTTCAACATCTATCTACTTCTGACTTTCTTTTTGTATTTGTCCTGCTTTTCGAGGGCCTTGTTTGTGGAAATGCGTCAGGAAATAAATTCTTTCATTCCACCAAATTCAAGAGACATGAGTGAGTATGCCAAGTGGTTTCAGATAGCTGACCCTGAAAGTGTGCAGAACTGAGTAATGTTTATGGTTCCCCCAAAGCAATTGTCCCTGTGTCTTCAAGTCCCCAGGGTTTAAAACACCATGTTGATTATGCCACTGGGCAGCAAGAAGTGGGCAAATCACCTCCCCTCTCCAGGCCTCAAGATCTTATTTTGTGTCCGGAGTTGGTTCCTTCCGGTGGGTTCTTGGTCTCACTGACTTCAAAAATGAAGCTGCAGGACTTTGTAGCAAGTATTATAGCTCTTAAAGGTGGTGCGGACCCAAAGAGGGAACAGCAGCAAGATTTAATGTGAAGAGCGAAAGAACAAAGCTTCCACAGCATGGAAGGGGACCCAAGGGGATTGCTGCTGCTGGCTGGGGTGGCCAGCTTTTATTCCCTTATTTGTCCTTGCCCACGTCCTGCTGATTGGTCCATTTAACAGAGTGCTGATTGGTCCATTTTACAATCTTTTAGCTAGACACAGAGTGCTGATTGGTGCATTTTTACAGAGTGCTGATTGGTGCATTTACAATCCTTTAGCTAGACACAGAAGTTCTCCAAGTCCCCACTTGATCCAGGAAGTCCAGTTGGCTTCACCTCTCAATCCCTCCTCTAAACAGGACACCCCAACTGCTGTTGGGAATTCTGAGATGACCTCTCTAGCTACTTCCTGCTGGATAGGGGTGAAGAAGGGGCCCTGCAGTTGTAGTGTCCTCCAGAGGGGGACTCTTTAGGCCAGCAAAAGGGCCAGCAGGTCGGTCCAGAGGTCCTCGGTAGAAGTTGTTTGTTGAGCTCACTTGGAGCTCCATTTGTAACATCATTTGTAGCCTGATGGCCTTGATCCTAGAGGAAACAAATTTGACAAGGAGGTTAAAAATACAGGGCCCAAAAGTGAGTAATAGTAAGATGGCTGTCACAGGACGTAAAAAGGGGAAAAGCCATATCACCCTACTCCATAAGAGTTTGAAAGACGTTGTCTGATTTCAGAAGCCTTTTCCTGTAAATGCCGGCTGGCATCTCTTACTATCCCTGACTGGTTAGGGTAAAAACAAGACTCTTCCCCTAAGAAGGTGCAGAGTCCTCCCTTCTCAGCAGTGAGGAGGTCTAGGCCTCGGCAGTTTTGGAGAGTCACTGCTGCCAAAGAGTCTGTTTGGGATTGTAGAGTAAGGATACATTTTGTTATTTATTGCAAACTATCTGAGAGGCAGATAGAGGTTGAAGTTCCACACCAGAAGAATATGCCTTGGCTGGGTAGACAGAAATTCACCCTGGCTTTTAAAGGAATAGGGTACACTTTTTTTTTTTTTTTTTAACTACTTCTATTTCTCTCTTTCTTTATCTTTGACTCCTTCTTTGTCTATCTCTCTTTTGTAAAATGAGAGGGTAGGACAAAGTCATCACTAACATACCATCCAGCTGTAAGAGTCTGAAATTCTATATCTGGATGTATGTTCCAGAAACATCTGTACTTTCTAATTATCCACACATGTATAATCATCAGTCTGGCATTCAAGCTGAGTTGTTTCTTAGCCTAGTGAAAGTATCATTTACAATAAATATGCAACCACCTCTTGGAAGGCCAACACAGCTTACTGTGTTAGTCATTTACCCTTTAGTGAGAATGAGTGCAGAAAGATCATCTGATCCAATACCCCACCTTTGTAGGGGAGAAAATGGAGGCCCAGAATTATTAGCCGACTTGCCTAAGACTGCAAAGTTGATTATGACAAAAGCAGGACTAGAACTCAGGATGCTTGGGTCCCCGTTCAATTTCTCACACCATATTGCTTTTGCACCAGTGTTTAAGTTCTCTGTCAGCTCTTTTCTTGACATTATATTTGAATGGCAGTAGGAAGAGAAGCTACTGTACTCCTTGGATGGGGTGGGGGTATGTTCATTGTTCATACGAGAAAAATACAAGGAGATTTTGAAGGAAGGACTAGGGATTCTGAAGACAAGTTATTCTTCTGGCTGATGGTGAATGCAAATTAGCTCCATGCATTTCCTTAAACCAAAGCACTTTAAGGAGATTTCTGTTAAGGCCAAATCTCTCACACGTCTGGTAAAGTAAGCAAGCTCTTCACTTGTCTTTTGTTTGATCTAATCAAACAACGGCTCTCAACTGGGTCCAACTTGGTCCCTCAAAGGATATTTGACAATGTCTGAAGCATTTTTGATTGGGAGGGAAACTGTTGGCATTTAGTAAGTAGATGCCAAAGATGCTGCTAAACATCCTAAAATGCACAGGACATCCCCCTACCACAAAGAGTTATCTGATCCAAAATGTCCATAGTGCCAAAGTTGAGAAACCATGATTTTTCTGAAACCACAATCTGTTTTTTGTTTGACATTTTATCATAAGCATTTTTAAGGTTGTAACAATTGCTCATTATTGATGGCTATCAAAATGAGAAATGACCCTTGGTGTAATGATGCCTTCCCCAATTGTTTGACACTTAGGTTGTTGGTTTCTCTGTTGTCGTAGGGAATACCACTCCAACAATCATCATGCATCAGACTTGTCCCACGTTTCCAATGTTTTTTTTTTTTTCCCTCAGTATTAGCCTCCCAAGTAAGGTTATCAATTCAAAGGATAACTTTCCTCTCTTGTCAGAAGAGGCCATTGCCAAAACTTCTGTGGCTGAAGCAGGTAGACACCATTACACCACTGGAGTCAGTCCCTTAAGCATTCTAGGTACCACTAGGAAGTTGGCAGACGGTTTTCTGGTAAAATCTCTGAAGCATTTCTGGTGCCTTTACTTCTGAAACCAGCACCTTCACTAACATCCATAAAGTGTGTCTTTCATATTTATGACCAATTGAAGACAAGAATGTTATCATTTCATCAAAGGGCACTCTGGCCTTGCACCAGGCCCATGGGTGCACCTCACCTCTCAAGCAACAGTCTCAGCAGCCGACCCTGGAGATAGAAAGATGCAGTCTCCTTAATCAGTGATGCACAGAACTTCATGAACATCTGGCTCACCTGGGAGGCTTTTTAAAAACACAGTTGCCCAGGTCCAACCCAGACCTACTGAGTCAGCATCTCTAGGACTGGGACACAGGCACTAATATTTTTTTAGCAAGCTGATTTCAATCCATGGTCCTGAGACCCACCAAGTTTTGAGAACCACTGTTCTAAATAATCCCTGTTCAGTGAGGAATATCTGGAATACCCTCACTTAGAATTTCTGTTTCCTTTGGGGTTTCAGAAGCAAGTCCCTCAGTCTAGACATTTGAAGTAAGCAGCAGGGCACAGATTGGCTGCAGATTTAGATGCCACTCTCTGTCTTTACCATGAGGAGATCAAAGTATCTCCCCAAAAGAATAATAAGTTGACACCTAAGATGTCATGTCATACTGGGGATTCAAAGCAACAAAGCAAGCTGGGGACTTAGTGAAGTTGGGGGGTAGCCAGGGGCTTCTGAATGCTGACAAGGCTCTGTCTCTTGACTTGGGTGTTGGTTAATGGGTGTGTATGCTATAGTAATTTCTTAAGCTGCAGATTTATATTTGATGCTTTTCTGCACATGTGTTATATTTCACAGTAAAAAAAAGTTTAAAAACTTTGACTTGCTATTTTCAAATCATGGATATAAAGATTGTCAATAGATCAGCAGCCTGAGTATAGTTAACCTTAATCGATCATACATCTCAAAAGAGCTAGAACTATTTGAATATTCTAGCATAATAATAAATATTTAAGGCGATAGATATCCCCCATACCCTAATTTGAATATATGAATGTACCAAATTATCACATGTATCCCCAAAGTATGTACATCTAATAGGTATTAATAAAAAATTTTCCTTTATTAAAGAAGTTTGTAAAGAATCATAGCTACACATATATGTGCTAGAATTATAATTAATTACTAAGAAATGTCAGCCATACCAAAAAATATATATATTATATATACACATCTGTATATGTGTATATGCATGTGAGTGTAGAATGTGTGTATAGTTTGTTATCCATCACTGTACTTGCATCATTTGCAGACCCTACAAATCCTTAGGGATCCTTGTTCCCCACCATGTAGCACTGCCTCCTCTGAGTAATAACTGTTTAGAAACAGATGAGCCTCTGGATGCTATGATGAGATAAGGTGGGACAATCAGATGCCCTATCTGGGGAATCTGGACTAAGAAATGTCCAGAAAACAAGTCCATGACTAGTAGGAGCTAAGCCTGGAAGACTATGGTGTAGAGAGAGGCCAAGATGCACCACAGAATTATGAAATTATAATGGAATAGACATAAGAGAAATAGAGAAGCTAGAGAGAAGAGTACGTGACCCAGGAGAGAAACCGTGGGAATCTCTGGTCCCTAAAGCAGCCACTGTTGCTGGTAACATTCTGTTAAATTTCTTTACAATAATCTCCTTTTCCCCAGAGTAAACTGAGTGAGTCTCTGGTTGTTGCACTACGACCTCAATTAAATATATATATATGTATATATACACACACACACGTATATATGTGTATATATAAGTATATGTATGTACACACACACATCTCTCTATATACACATGTATGCATATATATAAAAACATATATTTTTAAAATGTCTTTGGATAAAAGACTTGAAGGGAAAACACCAGACTGTTAGCAGGGGTTATCACTATTTCAGGTAGTAGTATACTCGGTGATGTTAATTTTCTTCCTATACACTATTCTGCATTTTCTAAATTAAGAGGAATAATAATGTATTACTTTTATGATCGGTTAACAAAATTTTAAACCTATCCTTATATAGTGCTCCTGGACACAGAAGATCAGTCTCCCTGTCTTCAAGGAGTTTAGAATTGGAACCAGCAGCCTAGCCATGTTCACATGCCTTGAGAGGGATTCTGGGAAGACAGCTGTGGCAGTAGGGTTTGAAAACTTTTCTAAGCCTCCCATATGAAAGCACATATAACAATCAGGATAGCAAAATTAAAAACATATGGACTCTATCAACAACAAAACTGAGTGAAAAGATATGTTCACAAGTTCCAAAATATAAATAGGTAAGGACAAACCACTGTCAGCTACAAGCCCTGCTTGCTGTGAGCATTTGTGCAGAAAGAAGACAAGGGGCGCCTCTGATGGCCCTGGCAACAGGAGAACTCCAAAGTCCCCATAGGTACTCACTAAATGCACAGCTCGCCCATCTGACCACAGTGGTTGAAACTAGAAGTAGGGATCTGCAGAATCCAATTAATGGGTGAGCACCCAGAGCCCTCGGTAAGGTTTAAGAGCATTGGTATAGAGTGGGTCCTGGGAACTCATAAAAACCAAATGAAATATGCCCCGAGAAGAAGCTGCTGTGGGTAGAATTCAAATTAAGCAAGACAAGTACAACAGAGGCAAAGGAAGGAAAATATCCAAGGAAAATAATTAGAGGAGGCAGGTACTACAAAGTAGAAGACTATGTTTTTTATTTCTTCACAAAGACAATAGAACAAGGAGACCAGAGCTGTAAAAAGCTGGCCCATGCACCCTCCTAAAAAGTACAAGAAGAGTCATTTCCCTTAAAACTGAGCAACAGAAAAGGATTGCCAAAGAATACATACAAAGTCATTATAAGAAAACACACACCAGGAACAGAATCATGTCCCTACACAAATGATGAAGGCAGACTAAAAAGATAGGCCCACAAACCATGTGAGACGACACCCTAATATTCCAAATGTGCTAAAAATATTTTAAAGGATAGAGAAGACCATATTAAAATAAATTAGAAAGACTTGGAAATGAGGTCATTGGAGAAAAGGAAGATTTGAAAAGGGGGGGAGTTAGCATTCAGAAAATAATTAGAAGTAAAAGAAAAAAACAGGAAATAAAAACTAAACTAGAATGAACACAAGGCTGACAAATGACAGTGGATAATGCCTTAAGATAAATAGAAGGTGAAAAATAGAACATTTTAAATATCAAGAAGAAACAGAAAGAAGTTTTTAGAGTATTCAAGAAAATGTAACAGATATAGAAAATACGAAAATAATGATCCAACCTACATATAAGAGGAGTTCACAAAGAAGACAGCCAAAGCAATGGAACAGAGCTAATGCCAAAATCCATAAATAAATAAATAAATAATCATAAAATTAAAAAACAGAAGACTTAAAGCACATATTGAAAGAACATACCTAGAAAAATTGACCCAAAATGGCAGCACTGAGACAGGGTATGATAAAACTATTGAACTTTAAAAGAAAAATAAAATACATTCAGTGGGAATTCAGACAAAAAGATAATCTCATCTCTAAGAGAAGGAAAATCAGATTGTCTTCAGAGTTCAACAGTAACACTCTATGGACTTCCATATTCAGCAAACTAACTTTTAAGTATAAGAAATACCACAACAATTATTATTATGAAGGAAGAACAGAGGAAATTTTGTTCTTATGGTTCTTTTCTCAGGAATTTGTCATCAAACAATTTCAAACAACCAAAAGAGTTGGTTGACTAAAGAGTCATCAAAGTGAGGACTGGTAGTAAATATTAAATATATGTTTACTGTGGATCTAAAATAAAGGATGCTTTTAAGGGAGACAGTATTGTATGTAATGGCTATGTACCCTGCCAATGTAGATACAATACAATCATTAAAAGGGGGAAATAGGTGAAAAATAAAATAAATGTGCTAATTTTCTTAGAGTTATTAACTGTAAGGAGAAGGATATTACTTCAGATCAATGCTGAAGTATAGACAAAAAGAAGGGATAAAAAACGTAACTAGCTAGTTTCAATATTGTTTATAAGAGGGAACCAATAAATAAGAAGAGATCTCAAAGGGGGGCAGCTAATATAAAGTATGATATGAGGATGTTAGTCATAGTAACCTTTAGAACAAAAATGCAAACTTTCCTAAAAACAAAAAATATATATATTAACAAAAGAGAGCGAACAAAATAGACCACATAGTGAAAGACTCTTAAAACACACAAACATGCATGCAGTGGGACAGAGTTGACACATGGCTCATGAGATTTCAGACTGGCTAATAAAACAAAGCCCAATGCCGTGAAATCATAAGAGAGATTCACTTAAAACAAAGAGATTCAGAAAAGTTCAAGTGAAAGGTTAGACAAAGACATAACAGGCAACTACAAATAAAAAAATTAAGAATTGTACTTTTAATACCTAACAAAGTAGAATTCATATCAAAAAGCATTAAAAGAAACACAGATGAACACTTTATTGTGCTGAAGTCTACAATGCTAGTGAGGTTCTTAACATCCACACACCCAAATAGCAAGTTTTTTTGTTTGTTTGTTTTACAAAGAAGAAGCTATCAGAGATGAAAGAAGTAAACAAACACACCGTACTAGGAGGATTTTCATATAACACTCTCAGTATGAGAAAATCAAATGGTTTTTAAAAATTGGTGATAATATAGAAGACCTATACAGCAGAATCAATAAGATATATCTAAAGATCTGTATCAAATTCTGAATCTTGATAATAGGGAATGTACATGTAACTTTCACAGTAATTGACCATGTTTTAGGACTCAAAAAGAAACCTCAATTTATTCTAAGAAACTGAACTTATATAAAAACAACATTCTTTGGTCACAATGCAATGAAACTAGAAATATATAACAAAGCAAAGGCTCTTATACTCAGAAATTTAGAAAGAAAAAAATCTTACTGTTAAATAATTTTTGAATCAAAGGAGAAATATAAAGCAAAATTACAGAATTTCTTTAAAATAATAATGAAAATGTATTGGATGCTATGGAATCAGAAAGAAATTGACAGCATTACATGTCTCTATCAATGAAAATAAAAACACACAAATAAATGAATTAAAGACCAACTCAAAAAGCTAGAAAAAGGAAAAAAGCTAAACCAAAAAAAAAAAAAAAGGAGAAAAGATTCTTATATTTATCTTTTAAAAAGCAAATTAATATTAGAAAACAAGACAATACTAACAACAGTAGCTTTTTTTTTTTTTTTTTTTCAGAGTCTCACTCTGTCACCCAGGCTGGAGTATAGTGGCATGATCTGGGCTCACTGCAAGCTCCACCTCCCAGGTTCAAGCGATTCTCATGTCCCAGTCTCCCAAGTAACTGGGATTTCAGGCATGCACCACCACACCTGCCTAATTTTTATATTTTTAGAAAAGACGGGGTTTTACCATGTTGGCCAGGCTGGTCTCAAACTCCTAACCTCAGAGGACCTCCTGTGTTGGCCTCCCAAAGTGCTGAGATTATAGGCATGAGCCACAATATCCAGCCAACAATAGCATTATTTATTTGTTTATTTATTTATTGAGACAGAGTTTTGCTCTGTCACCCAGGCTAGAGTACAGTGGCGCAATTTCAGCTCACTGCAAACCTCCACCTCCCAAGTTCAAGTGATTCTCGTGCCTCAGCCTCCCGAGTAGCTGAGACTACAGGTGTGCACCACCACACTCAGCTAATTTTTATATTTTTAGTAGAAACAGGGTTTCACCATGTTGGCCAGGCTGGTCTCGAACTCCTGACCCCAGGTGATCCACCTGCCTCGACATCCCAAAGTGCTGGGATTACGAGCATAAGCCACCATGCCTGGCCAATGGTAGCATTTTAGAGATGCATACTGAAACATTTGAAACATTTTTAGATGAAGTGACACAATCTCTGGGCTGGGCTGGGAAGCAGGTGGGGAGACAAAAGAGAGGATTGGCTATGAGTGGGTGATTCCTGAACCTGGGCGAAGGCACGTGAAGTTTCATTACCCCATTCTTTCGTGTTTGCATATGCTTAAAAATATGTCTTTGAAAAGCTAAAAAAATTTAAAAATGAACTTGGATGAAAGGACTATGTGAATAATAAATATATAAAACATTGGTGAATAATCATAAGAGTGAGTGTGTGGAGGGGACCTGGGGATGAGGAAATGTATTTAGACAAGAGAACAAGGAAGAATGTCACTGTCTTCCAGTAAGAGTGATCATCTGGTTAAGGTCATACGGTCCTGTCTCTTGTCTCTTTCCCCAGGTGATGATCCACTTCCTTGTGGCTGCAGAGAACTGGATGGGTGTTGAGACTGTGCCTGGCGGAAGCTACCTGTGTGGTGAGCCACCTGCTCCAGATCAGGAAAAGCACAGGCTCTGGATCAGGGCTGGCTCCATGCCCACCTCTGCCACAACTCCATTGGGATCTTGACCAAACACCTCCTTGTCTTTCTGGTCTGTGAAATTATGGCACTGGACTTGATGACTGTTGAGGTTCTCTCACATTCTACAGCAGGGTGAAGAGTGAATGCAGGGACCCACTCTCTTCCCACTCCTCCAGACTTTTCTGGAAGTCCAGTTTGAGGCATCTGAACTTTCCAGAGCAGGACTGTAACCCGGCAAATGATTGAGCAATCCCTCTACCAAACCTCAGCTGCTCATTCATCATGAGGCTGGGTCCAAAGCACCAAGAGAGCATTGACCTAGGCTTCAGACCCTCTGTTTAAGAAGAGAATGCATTTTAGGAAACTGTCATTTTGAACTGGTTCAAACAAAAGAAGTCTTGTGTCGAGAAGGAGAGCTCTCAGTCATCTGAAAAGATCCCCAGTATGCCTCCCCACTCCCCAGGCCCCCATCTCTGATGGTGCTGGATAAATAGCTAATCCTTTCTCAGGATCAGGTAGGTTCCGCTCATGTACTTTTTGCTTGTTTCATTTTGATATCTTCAATGTCATTGCCTTACACCTTTGCAAAATGTGAGAAAGGGGTAATTTCATATCTGAATATCAACTAACAGCAAAAAGGCTCAGAACAAGGGTGTCTATATTCAAAAAATAATACTGTGCTAATGAACAACACCACAGAGAGTGCAGCAACTCTGATTTCTAATGGAATTTGGAAGAGGGCCTCATTAGAGATTCAAGGCTTGTGACTCAATTTAATTAAAATTTGAGCTGGTAGAGCTTGGAGGAACCAGCCCAACGAATGAGATTTAAAAGAGAGGGAGGGGAGAAAAAGGCAGGATATTGACACGAAGAAAGGAGACCTTAATTAAAGGATTAATGATGACAATAACAATAAAAATCGTTTCATCCTCACTTTCTGTCTGCAGTTGGACAAAGTCCTTTGTGAGGCAGCATCAGGCTGAGGCTGGATTTTGTGACCGAAAGGCAGGGAAATACCGGGACTGTACAGGAATTACCTCTACATCCATCATCTAGATGTTCTACATATTCAATGTTTGGGGCCTCATTTAACAGAATCATCTCCTCCAAGTCTCTACTTCATGTGACAGGTACAGACTTACCTGCCTCATTTAAGAGCAGATTCTTCTAAAGTCCTGAATGATGATTTAGATGTCCCTGGCCCAACAGTAATTTGTAAAATAACAGCAAGAAGGTCCAATAAAATTCTCTTTTCTCCCTGCTGGTTACTTAAATGACATTTGGGGGAAAGATTAAAAAGTCAAGTATTTTTAAAATTGCTCTTTTCTTCTCTCTGTTTTTCCCCAAGCTCGTGCTGCTTCTGCACAGTGGGTCACCCAGCTCTGCATGGGGGGAGCTCAGATAATGGACACAACCACTGCATCATTCTGAATTTATTTCTTTGGCTGTGCACCATCCTCTCTTTTAGGTCTTGGAATCTCGGGGACTGTATTAGTCTGCTCTCATTGCCATAACAACCTACCATGGCCTGGGTCGCTTAACCAACAGAAATTTATGTTCTTACAGTTCTGGAGGCTAGAAGTCTGAGAACACATTGTCAACAGGATTGTTTCTCCTGATGCCTTTCTCCTTAGCTTGCAGCCAGCCCTCTTCGCCATGGGGTCGTCCATCTGTGTTTGTCGGTGTCCTTATCTCTTCTTATGGGGACCCCAGTTATATTGAATTAGAGGGTACCCTAATCACCTTGTGTGAACTTAATTTCCTCTTTAAATATCTTATCTCCAAATACTGTCATGTTCTGAGGTAATGGGGGTTAGGATTTCAAAATATAAATTTTGAGAGGTCACCATTGAGCCCATAACAGGGTCTAAAAAGCCAATGTGCCAATGTTAGCACCACATTCACTCTTCACCTGGAACAAATCATCATCACAATGTTATATATATATATATATTTGTTGTTGTTTTGTTGTTGTCGTTGTTGTTGTTGAGATGGAGTCTCACTCTATCGCCAGGCCGGAGTGCAGTGGCGCAATCTCGGCTCACTGCAACCTCTGCCTCCCAGGTTCAAGGAATTCTCCTGTCTCAGCTTCCTGAGTAGCTGGGACTACAGGTGCCCACCACCACACCCAGCTAATTTTTGTATTTTTAGTAGAGACGGAGTTTCACTGTGTTGGCCAGAATGGTCTTGATCTCTTGATCTTGTGATCTGCCCACCTCGGGTAGAGGCCATAAGAGCCCAGAGGAAAAGCAGAGCTCACCCAGACTGAAACAGACCAGCTGATGCATATCTTCCTGAGTTCCCAAATTAGGATTCTGTTTAAGATAAACTTAATGCAGGGACTACAGTTAAGATTATAAATAAACTTTCATAAGCACTTAAACCTACACAATTAATTATGAATATCTTCTACAACTATAGCTGTAAGTAAACTTCTCGGCACTAGCTTTCATTACCTCCAATCCCTCTGCACACAGCAAGCTGGCACCATCCCCTGGCCTGAAGTGGCTTCAGTGAACTCTCTTTGCTTCTCTGTCTGTCGTTGTCTGCAGATTTGGCCCTGATGTCTGGGTGGGTGGGCCCTCAAAGTTGAGTGATGCCCACACCCACTGAAGCCCCCTGTGGACAGCTGTGTGCCTCATCCCTGCCCCTCCCAGGGCTCTTTCCTCTTTCCTTCTTCTCTTCCTTCCCTTCTCCCTGATCAGCTCCTTCTCTCTCACTTACAGTGGAAGTTAGCATGTGTTTTCCTGCGGACATCTCACCGAGAGGAAAAGAACGGCCTGTGTTACGGGATGAGTTGTGTCTCCCAACCCCAAATCTCAGATGTCAGAGTCCTAACCCCAGGACCTCAGAATGGAACTGTATTTGGAGAGAGGGTCGTTAAAGGGGTGATTAAGTTAAATGAGGCAGTTAAGGCTGCCCCAGTGCAGTCTAACTGGTGTCCTCATAAGAAAAGGAAATTGGGAGACAAAAAGAGACCCTACCATGTGAGTGCACAGAAGGCCGGCCCAGTGAGGGCAGTCAGAAGGCAGCCGCTTGCAAGCCAAGGAGAGAGGCCTCAGAAGAAAGCCACCTGCCAACACTTTCATTTTGGAACTTCCAGCCTCTAGAACTGAGAAGAAGGGAATTCTTGATGTCTCAGCCAGCTCGTCTGTGGTCTTTTGTTATGGCAGCCTGAGCTGACTGTTCCAGCCTCTCAGAAGTGCCATAGGGAAAATAATTCCTACCCCATTTCCTTTCTCCCACCATCTCTCACCTCTACCTCCACCTCCAGAATAAACATCTTTCTCTGTTTTATCCTGGAAATAGAACACATCCAGTGTCTCCAAAGTGGCCTGGCTGGACGTGCGGCAGAGACTGAGAAAGTGGCACATCTGATCGAAGCATTGATGGAGATATCCGGTGATCTGTGCTGAGATGGCACAAACACCCCCTCAGCCACCCGCTCCCATAGGCTTTATTCTGTTTTTAAAAACACCTTCATATGTATTACTCATTGTAACCTCACCACAGTGGAAAAACAGGAAGCATTCAGAGAAATTAAATTTTATAGATGAGGAAACCAAAGTTCCAGGAAGTTAAATTGTTGGTCTGGCACCATATGACTTGCTGTTATTGCAGTTTATGTCAGTTACTGTGGTAGAATTAGTGTCTTCCCCCACATCATTCCAGCTTTCACTGTCTGGACAGATGGCACACTTCTGAAATACAGCAATCTGTTTGACTTGCTTTAACCAGTGAAATGTGGGGAGTGACACATGTCACTCAGGGAGAAAGCTTCTAGGGCCAGTGTGCCATTCCCAAGACTCTCTTCCCAGCCTCCCATAACCAGATCCCCAAGCAGCCGAGATGGGCAGAGCTCCCCTGCCAACCCCCAAGGGGCATTGCACCTGAGTGAGAAATTAACTTGTATAAAACTCCTAGGGTGCAAGCATGGTTGTTGTCATCATGCATAACCTAACTTAACCTGACTGATACAGTTGAGATGCTTTTGGCTGTGGGGAAAAGAAAATCCATCAGAAAGTGGCTCAACAGTAAGGACATGCATTATCTCCTGTAGAAAAAAGTCTGAAAACAGAGTAACTGCAAGTTTGGACAATTCTGAAGCTCAATGATGTCCTTGAGGACTCAGGTGTTTTTCCACCTACCATGGCTAGCACTACATTTCCTCCCCTCAGAGGGGCAAAATAGCGTCAGCAGCTCCAGCCATCATATCCTCACACAGAAATATCCAAGGGTCAGAGAGAGAGAGAGAGAGAGAGAGAGAGAGAGAGCTTCCCTTTCACATGTCCCGTGCTCATTCTTAGTCTCCTTCCCCCAGTGGAGTTTCCTTCAAGCCTTCTTGACCAGATCTGTGTCACGCGCCCACTCAAGTATCCAAGGGAACAAAATCAACATTGATTTGCAGGACGGATTGAGCTCCTTTCCCTGGGGCAGATGAGGGACCCATCCTCCCTGAAGCACAAGGTCACCTAATTCTGTTGTCAAGAAAGGGGAGGGGCACAGTTGTGAAGTCCCTAGTAGTGTTTGCTGTAAGTTTGACTCGAGAACCTGAGTCCCTTACACCAAAAACTCCCCTCAAGAGTTAGAAGAGGATGGTCCATGCTTACCCCTGACACTTTATGAATAAGCACAGAAAGATTCAGAGCTTCAAGGGGAGGAGCTGAGACTCACGAGTTCCTCAGCACTGAACACAGTGCTAGGTAGATGGTTCAGCCTCAGGGACAACCTCAAGGCCCATCTTCAGGCAGGGAGGTATTAATATTTTTCACATGTGCAGATGTGGACACCGAGACCTCCGGAAGTTGTGACTCCTGGGTTCTTAGCCAGTTAGTGGTGCAAGAGACCCGGGAACAAGGACTGCTGCTTCCCAGTACAATATCCATTCCTTACCCAGCTCCTGTTTGCACAACAGCACTTGCTGATTGATTCATTAAAGTCCTGTTTGCTACTCTCACTTTGGGAAATAAACTGACAGCTGAAATTATAACTAGATTTAAGACAAGGATGACAGACCCAGATTGGAACGTATTAAGGGAAACTTAATACATTCACATCGGGAACACTCAGAATTTGATATCAGGAAAAACATCCCCATCTTTCCACTAAACATTTCTCTGGGACCTCCAGCAGAGACAGAAATTTGGCCTGGGTAAAGTCAAGAAGCTGACCCAGTGTGGCAATTCTGGCCCCCTTAATGGTTGAGGATACAGGCCAGGGAATTTCTGATTTCAGGATAACTTTCCCCAAAACATTAAATTGTTTTGAAGGAAGGGAGATGTGCCTTTTTTGTGGGAGTAACTGTGTGATTCTATGTGTGTATATTGTGTATATGTGAGTTTATTTGCATGCATTTGTGAGTACGTGCATGGTGTATATGCGTGCATGTGTATGTTTGTCTGTATATTTGTGTGTGTGTGTGCTTGTGCTTCCATTCTCTTGCTGAGGGTGGAGTGAGGAGGAATGGTACATGTGACCTTTCTGGTTATCTTTCTAATACTGCAAACTCCACCTTTATATAAGGTGAAGGTTTCCATTTCCCTTGTCATCAGAAATCCCCAAGCACACTTGATTTGTGGGACACTCTTCTGCCTAAGTTTCCATGAATCAGACCAGCGCAGGAAAGACCAAGGTGGCTCCCAGGAGGACAGCTGCTCAGCGCTGCCCAACATCCCATTGGCTCCCCCTCAGTTACCGCTCGACTGCCCAGTTGGCTGCAGGAGGTCAGGCATGACTTCCCCCAAATAGTGGTGAACAAACCTCGGGGACAGAGCTCCTTTGTGGTCATAAGGTTCAGGATTGCCCAGGGCAAGACCTGGGGTTTTGGCTTGATGTGGCTCCATACCCTGGAGGGCAGACTGGTTTGTTGGGTTGGACCTGTTTTGGTCCAACTGAAACTTTCTGCTTTCTCCCTGGGTGACATGTGTTACTCGCCCTACATTTCATTGGTTAAAGCAACATCCAAACTTTGTCTGTTGGACCCATTTTCTTTTGGGGTGAGCTGGAGCATCACTATATTGTGGTGGCTGTGGCATATCTGGTTTGTTCAGGGCCATCACAGGGTCTTTAGGCCAGTGTTGTGCTGGGGCCTGGCCACCTGGCACTGTGGCTGAGGTGAACACAAGCATCCATTCCTTCTTCCATTTATTCACCCCACACAATTAATGAGTACCTATCACCTGCTAGGTGTTGAGTGAGGCACTATAGATGTAGCTAGGAGCAGAGGACCGTCCCTGCCCTCCCGGACAGTCTAATTGGAGAGACAGTCAATAAATAAGTAAACAGGTAACTGAGATCATTACAGACCGTGATAAGTGCTGTGAGTAAAATAAACAGGGTGATGATATTGAGGAACTGGGACACTGCCACTTTGAGTAGGGAGATTGGAGACCATTTCTCCAAAGAGAAAGATACATGAGTAGAGACCTCAAGGCTGAGAATCAGTCAGTCATGCAAAGGGCTGGGGAGAGCACCCCAGGAAGAGACAAAAATGGTTATAAAGCTTCAGGGAGGAGGTTTGTGCCTGGAATTGGTGAGATGAAGAAGGGGGGATGGTGTGAATCTGAGAGAAAGCAGGGCCAGACCAGTGAGGATTTGGAGGTCTTGTGAAGGAGTTTGGGTTTTATTTTTCGAGCAATTAAAATCAATGGAAGATTCTCAAGCCAGGGATCCATGGTTAGCTTGTAAAAGGACGCTCTGGTTACTGTGTGGCAACCAGATTGAGTCCCGTCTTCTCAGCCTTGTTTGTACTGGGCACAAGTCTCAGCCAGCGACTTGCTTTACTCGTCTAGGCAGATTGAGATGACCAGGTGATTGTCAACTCCTCACTTCCGCTGTGTGAGATGGGGGTACTCTGAGAATCCCCAGCCCTCCCAGGAATGACTGCAGCTTCAGGAGCTAGTGGGAGAAAGAAGACTAATGTAGAAGGCACGAGTCCTGGGCATGTGTCCCAGTCTTGATACCAGGCTGTGTAGCTAAAGGGGACTCACTGCAATGCCACTCAGCCTCTGCCACTTCCTTTACAAAATGGACATGCTGGCAGGCAGGTCACTCCTTGAGCACCAAGGCGATTTCTACTGAAAGTATTATAATGTCCATTGTATTGATGGAAGCACCGAGACCCTGAGTACACCAAGGAGCAGTTTGGGGCCAGACTGCCCACCTCCTCGGCTGATGACATTCCAGACATGCCAAACTCTGGGCTCCCTGTCTCTCTCTTGGAGCCCTCAGCCTAAGTCCTCCTAGGATAGAATAACAAAGGATCCTTTGGCCATTAACCCAACAACTTTGAAAGGTGTATCATTTATGATAATTTCAGCCAAAAGTAAAACATTCCCCAACTAACAGTGGCTTAAACTATTAGGACATTATTTCTTCAATAAGAATAACTCAGCAGACAGGGTTGTTAATACAGCAGCTCAGTGACAGCTGTGGGTCTGTTTCTCTGTGATTCTCTTCAATTCCTCCTCACGGTCACAAAATGGCTGCTGAAGCTCCAACCATAGCAAACTTTCATTAATTCATTCAACGAATATTTAATAAGTGCTACTGTGTGTCAAACACTTTTCTAGGTCCTGGGGACACATTTGTGAATAAAACTGACAAAAATCCCTGCCCTCAGGAGTTTCTATTCTGGAGATGGGGTGAGACAATGAACAAAATAAATACGAAAACTACATAGTATGTGATATAGTTTGAATATTTGTCTCCACCCAAATCTCATGTTGAATTGTAATTCCCAGTATGCGAGGTGGGGTTTGGTGGGAGGTGTTTGGATCGTGGAGGCAGATCCCTCATGAATGGCTTGGGCCACCCCCTTGGTGATGAATGAGCTCTCACTCTGAGTTTATACAAGATCTGGTTGTTGAAAAGTGTGTGGCACCTCCCTGCTCTCTGTCTTGCTCCCACTCCGGCCATGGGATGCGCCTGCTCCCCATTTGCCTTCCGCCATGATTGGAAGCTTTCTGAGGCCGCTATACTTCCTATACAGCCTGCAGAACAATGAGCCAATTAAGCCTCTTCTCCTATGAACTGCCCAGCCTCAGGTATTTCTTGATAGCAGTGCCAGAAGGACCTAACACGGTATATTAGTGGTGTATGCTATGAAGAGTAATAAAAAAGGGAAAAGGAGGAGAAGAAGGGTAAGGATTTGTTTTAATTTGGCAAGGAAAGGTCTCACTGCAAAGCTGATGTCTGGGCAAAGACCTGGAGTATGTGGAAGAGGAGCCAGTGAAGACCTGGAGGGAAAGCCTAGGAGACAGCAAGTGCAAAGGCCCTGAGGCAAGAGTGTTTGGCGTGTTGTAGAAAAGCAAAGGGGCCAGGGTGGCTGGGGGGTGTGATGGAGGAGGAATGTTGTAGAAAGTGGAACAAAGGGGGCCACAGGTCCTTGAAAGGAATGACAGCTTGCCAAAGCACCAGGGGAAGGAAGGCCTCCCCTAAAGCCACCCTTTTGTTTAACAGAGAGGATTTCCCAGCAGTCTCGCCCACCCCAAAACTTTTCCTTGCATTTCACTGGGTCACATGGCCACCCCTAACCATTCACTGACATGATGCATTTCCAGGGTCTGAGCGCACCTCTCCCAAGCACGTGCTCAACTCAGCGGTGCTCTGTCAGCAAGAACAAAGGTAGAGTGACTGCTGGATACATGCGCAAGAGTGTCAGCTGCTCAGAAAGTTCTCGTTCAAGCCGTTTACCCCTTGACATCAGTGGCAGAGCTTGGCTTCAGACCCCTGGCTCCTCTGACAGGTTATTAATCACAGTCAGGGCATGGGGAAGAAGTAGGGTCTGCCTGGGCCATGGGGGCTTCTCTGAAGCTGCTTCGATCTCAGGTCTCTGATACATAAAAAGGTATTTCCGATTAGAGAAAGAAGGTTTCTCCAATCAAAAAAGAAAAAACTACACAAGTTTTGACAATGGAAATGTTCACTCATATTCAAAGTGGGGAGAATGGTGCAATAACCCTTATGTATCTGTCTCCCACAGTATCTTCAACCTTATCAATACATGGACCCAAACAGGCCAATCCTGTTTCATCTATACCACCGTCCACTCCCCCACCGAGGGTCCATTTTGTTGAAAAGTGCTAATAGAGACCCCAATTCCTTTTAAGGCCTCTGTGTTCTGAAGACTCAGGTTGGGAAAGGGGCATGGAGAGTTGCGAAAGTCACCCAGCCCTGCCCAAAGCCATTCTGAGCCCGGAGCAGCCGTGCTTCAGCGGTGTCACTTGCCCACAGCCGGCTGAAGGACACCAAAGCTTCTCCTGAATCATCCTTGCGTCAGCTCAGAAGCTACGGATGTTCACAAAATCATCTATAATTGGAGCACTTGGCCCATTAGGAATTTGGATGGACCAGAGCATAAGTCCTCAGCACTGCTCAGAAAAAGTAAACACGAGCAATGCGAGATTTGACTTCTGTGCAGTTAATTTAAACTCCACTCTGAATATAAATCAGCTACTTTAGTTCCAATCCACTCAGTCCCATCCCAAGCCCCGTGCTGAATGATAAACACTGGCTGCTGCTGGAAAGGGAGAAATCATGAAAGGCAGAATGAACTGTCTCCTTCAGCCCAAGTGAAGTTCCTGGACAAGCGAAGGACACCGCTCCTTTTGAAAAAAGCGTACTCGGTGACATTTGGAAGACCCTCCTCTGGGTGGAAGGGTCTGCTTATTGGAGATGGAAAGCTAGCTTGCCTTAAGGTTTTGAGGACCTGGCGGTGCCTCTAGGTGGAAGGAAAAACCAACCAAGGAGTCCCCATAAAAGTTTCTGGGGAATGACGCCATTATAAGCCTCGTCTTAAAGGACTGGGATCTTTGGGTTTAAAGGCTATAATTAGAACAAGTAAGAGGGTGCAGAGTAAGCTATTCTGGCTTCGGGCTCCCTGATAGGGCTCCCCTGAATATCAGAGGTGGTGGCTTAGCTGATGGAGCGCAGGGGAAAGGGAGGAGTGGATGGAATGCAGCTCCTCCTCCCTCGTAACTGCTAAAGGAATGTAGAGGTCGCAGTTGGGTCTGTCCAAGGGAGCCCTAGAGGAATACACCCATCCCAACTTCTCCCACTGAGCAAAAGCTGTCTCCAAGGCCATCAGGACAGAAGTGCCACGTTCCTGAGTGAAGATGGAGTTAACGCCTATGAGGAAGATCAGACATGGCTGGTGAGAGCCCAGACCTTTCCCCCAACAGACTCTCCTGGTCCCCAAGACTCCCACATCAGAGCTTCACTTCTGAGTCCAGACTTTAAAGATGCTGATATGCAGATCTATAACCTAGATGAATAGGCCCAGGTTCTGTTGTTCGTTCAGTAAACATTATGACCTCCAGTTCTAGGTCACACACTATGCTAGGTGCTGGTGGTACAAAGCTGAAAAACTATGGACGCTTCTCTCAAGTGTCAACATATAATTTTCAAAAAGTTAGAAACGTCAATTTTCTTACCAATATAGGGTGAATGTGGGCCAAAGATTTTACTCAACTTATGAATTAAATAATGAGAGACCAGTAATATGGTAAAATTGGTTCCAAGAGCACTTGATGACTTAGAATGATATAGTCAGGAGAAAGTATGAAAGAGAGAGAGAGGAGGGAGGGAGGGAGGGAGGGAGAGAGGGAAGAAGGAAGGAAGGAAGGAAGGAAGGAAGGAAGGAAGGAAGGAAGGAACGAAGGAAGGAAGGAAGGAAGGAAGGAAGGAACGAAGGAAGGAAGGAACGAAGGAACGAAGGAAGGAAGGAAGGAAGGAAGATTGATTGTTTAGGCTAGATCAAAACTGGTTAATGTCCTACAGGGCAATAACAGCATGATATTTGAGGTTATCTTTTTTTTTTTTTTTTTTCTGCCAGACAGAAATCTGCAGCTAAACATGTCATTTCCCAGTGTCTAGGCTCTAATCAAATAGTACATAGCATAGTCAAGTACAAGTACATTCTCCCTGAGAATTAAAAATGGTTTGTTAAACAATGCCCTGGTAAAACATTGAAGGACATACCGTACTTGCTCTCTAGTTACAAGATTTCAATACTTTTTTCTTGACACAAGAAATGTAGAATAACATGACAATCAACCCTCCAGATGAGACTAGGATTCAGGTCAATGGATAGAGACAGAGGAGAAAGTTTGGGCCTCAGAGCCAGGAAACCTGGGTATGAGTCCTGTCGCCCAGGTGTTGTGTGGCTTTGGGCAACACAAATTACCTCCTAAGCCATAGATTCTTTCTCTACTCATTGAGAATGTTGAACTGGGTAGGCTCTGCACCTCTCCCACCTTTGGCCCTAATATTTTTCTGAATTACAGTGGATTATGAAGCAAGGCCATCAGGCAAGTCCTTCTGTCTGTAGTGGCAGAGCAGAGGAAAAGTGCCATGTTAGGTCTTTGGATAACTGAAGAAGAGAGGGAATGGGAGGAAGAGGGTGAACAAGAGCATCAAATGAAAAGACAGAGTTGGCCAGGCGTGGTGGCTCAAGCCTGTAATCCCAGCACTTTGGGAGGCCGAGACGGGCGGATCACGAGGTCAGGAGATCGAGACCATCCTGGCTAACACAGTGAAACCCCGTCTCTACTAAAAAATACAAAAAACTAGCCGGGCGAGGTGGCGGGCGCCTGTAGTCCCAGCTACTCGGGAGGCTGAGACAGGAGAATGGCGTAAACCCGGGAGGCGGAGCTTGCAGTGAGCCGAGATCGCGCCACTGCACTCCAGCCTGGGTGACAGAGCCAGACTCCGTCTCAAAAAAAAAAAAAAAAAAAAAAAAAAAAAAAAGAAAAGACAGAGTATTAAAGACAGACAAAAGACTTCCATCCAAGCTCTCCCCTTCTCCCAGCCTCTTCTCCCAGTCAGTACTCTGGGATGTTGCAGAGTCAGGACAGGCTAGGTTATGCTGCAGTAACAAATTGATACTGAAATTCAACTGCCTAACACAACCAAAGTTTATATCTTGCTTGTAGAATTCTAGTGGGCAGCTGTCCTACGTGATGACTAAGAAATTCGTACTTTTTCTATCCTATATTTCTACTATCTTTATGTGTGACTTCCTGAGTCACTGTAGCAGAGCAACAGAGAGCATGGAGCACCTGCACCTGCTTTTAACTACATGTAACTTGTACTCTTGGGGCATTGGCTAAAACTAGTCACATGGTTCCAACTAAATAAAAGTGACTGAGAAGTAAATCTTCCGTGGATCTAGGAAGAAGAGAAGAACCAGATATTTGATCGCTGGTCTGGAAAGGATCTAGCTCCTATAAAGGCTGAGGACCTTTTGAGAACTCCAAGACATCTTCATCCAGACTCTGACTCTGGAACATCTGCTGGAATAAGGAAAAGTTCAGCCAGACACCTGGATACTCTGTGCAGCCAATCCTCAACCAGAGGCCTCCAAGTCTGGAGCCATGTCTACACAGTTCACAGGGAGGAGGCCTGGTTCATCTGAGTTATTACACCATGTGGACAGCCAATTTGAGTCCTCAGGAAGCCAAAGAAGGGCTCTTAATTTCCCAGTGATCTGTGGTTTCTGCATAGATCATTGCCAAAATCCACTTCCTTGTGTTATAGAAGAAAGAATGTTCTTCTCTCAAGGAAAATGGATTTTATTTGCTCCTGTGTATCATCCTCTGATTGTTGCTTGTTTATAACCTCGATTGTTTCAGAATCTAGATTCTTGTCTCTCTAGCAAGATTACAAGTTCCTTGAGTAGGATCAATGTTGTTAGTCGTTCTGACAACAGCAAATGCTGAGGATGGTGCTGTTCATTGACTCATGCGTGTATGACCAGAGCACCACAGGGCTAATGTCTGGATATGGATTGGTGACCAGGATGATTATGTATCATGGGTGCTAGTCAAGGATGCTGGTCAGAGATGTAAAGAGGGGGCTTTTGTAAACAGGCTAGACCCATGAGAGTCTCTGACCCTTCCCTAACCACCAGCCTTCATCATTAACTATTTCTCTTTCTGTCTCTTTTTCTTTCAACTTGTTCCACATAATATTTGAGGTTTCGTAAGATACACAGAAAATTGAACATAAAAAATTGACAAGATGAGAATACTGATTTATTCTAAAAGGAACTCCTGGTCAGCATCACAAAACTTATTAACATTGCACTTGTGGCAGAGCATCTAGGACTGTCCCCAGTTCCTGGTGCCTCTGGTGGCCTAGCTTTGCTCAGGGCACCAAACAGAACATGTGGGAGGTGGAACCCAGAGGAAGTGGCACAGGATGCCCATGTGTACAGGGCACATGATGAAGGTGCCACCACAATGTTCCTGGGCATGGAAACCAAAGCCACTTTCAGGGAATAGAATAATATGTGCCCTTCTGAATGGAAGTAGATTTAAAAGCCGCCCTCCTTCTTCTAAACTCTGTTACCATATTCCGTGGTGCATCGCATCATAATAGGATTTGTAGCTTGAAGCCAGCGATGCCACCAAATTGCTGTATGACCTTAATAAGTTATATCAACTTGCTGAATCCCAGCTTTTTCATCCGCAAAATGGGCATGAGACCAGTTGTCCTGCAGGGTTTTGTAAAGAATTCCTGTCACTCTCTGAGTGACATGTCTGATTTTCCTCCTCAGTCTGGGAACTGCAAAGTGTTATTGAGCTGAACCTGGGTCTGCTCACCTAGCACAGCAAAGCCAAACACTGACACTGAGATTTTCAGGGAGAGAAAGAAAGCATTTATTGCAGGACATCAAGCAAGGGAAATCAGCAGCTAACGCTTAAGACCTGAGCTTCTCGATGGCTTACAAAAAAGGGCTTTCAAGGGCAGGGATACATTTCAGAAAGCAGAAGTTACAGGCAAAATCATAAATCAATACATGGAAGTTATTGATTTGGCCCAAAACGGTGGGATATCTTTCTTTCTTTCTTTTCTGAGACAGAGCCTCTCTCTGTCACCCAGGCTTGAGAGCAGTGGCGCGATCTTGGCTCACAACAACCTCTGCCTCCCAGGTTCCAGTGGTTCTCCCACTTCAGCCTCCTGAGTAGCTGGGACTACAGGCCCTCGCCACCATGCCTTTTGTATTTTTAATAGAGATGGGGTTTTACCCTATTGGCCAGGCCGGTCTCGAACTCCTGACCTCAGGTGGTCCGCCCACCTTGGCCTCCCAAAGTGCTGGGATTACAGGCATAAGCTAGCACACCTGGCCCGGAATATCTTCAAGCAGGGCTTACAGGTCACAAATAAATTCAGAGATTCATTGAACTGCAGTTGGTTAAGTGAGCAAAACTTTATCTAAAAGCTTGGGGTCAGTAGAAAGGAATGTTAAGGCTTGGCGTTAACATAGGTTACTTAGGAAAAAGAAACCCATAAACTATCATGTGCTATGCCAGAGTCAGGTCATGCAAGCAAGCTGCGATATACTGGGCCAGAGTGACCAGCTTAGCAAGATTGATGGCCTGTAGGCTTGACTCTCTCTGTGTCTCTCAGGAAGAAATTTAGAACAAAAAACAGTGGTCAGAGTTCAGTCCTCAGCTCCCGCTTATCTGATGTCTGCATGACAGCAGTTGGCAATTTTCATCTAGTGGGAGTCGTGTTTTCTGAAAGAAAACTCAAGAACATATGCTAAGGTGTTATCTTTTAGTTTCTATGGGGAAGCAAACATCTCATGACTCTGGCTTACTTGGGTGGCTGTCGTTTAAGCTATTTCTACTCTCATCTTGCTTACCGGGCTGTTCATTTACTTCTCAAGGCTAGCTAGATGCCTGGAATTCCCTTGAAGGGACTCAAAATGTTTTCTTTATTTCCATGCATGAGGGGTGGGGTGGGGAACATGGCAGGCCTCTAAGAGGGGTCCCTGTTTCCTCTTAAAAGGATTGTAGCTATGCGTTGCCCACAGGACTGGGCTGTCCCATGAGCAGAGTCAAACTCATTTCCCCATACTGGTCAGGGAGCTTTCTAAAGGAAGCAATGACATTTTGAGAGTTCCAAACAATAAGTAGCTACTGTTATTTCTACCATTGTTGCAATCATCTTGTTTCCATCTGAGGGAAAAGCCAGGAGGAAGCTGAATAGGGGAAGTTCTGGGGCTCTTGGAACATTTGTTGTGCATGCAACAATTCCCAACTGGTGGTGTTTGTCCCTGCCTCCCTAAGTCCCAGGACATGTCTGATGCATTCCCATGAGTCTCACAGGAGATGATGAGTCCATGATTGCTGATGGAGAGCTGAGGAATTTGGGTCTTGACTCTCCCTTCTGGGAGCTGAGGGAAACACTGTTTTCAGAGATCTAGAAATAGTCACCACATGATTTATCATCAAAACAGGGTCACTCTTAAGAGTAAAAGAGGACACTACTAATAATCACACTGGAATAACAGGCACAATGACAGGCATAAACTGAGACTGTCCTTTCTACAAAGCATGTGAAGTCTACTTGGGGGCCACCTCTTCAGTCATCTGTCAGCTCCCATTCAGCTCATCTCCCGTTTTCTTCAACACAAGTTTGCTGAAGTCTGGGGAGGAGCAGAACAGTGGTCGGAGGGGCAGGACTCAATAAGGCCATTCCTAAGGCCCTTATGGGCGTAATCAGGAAGCCCTCAGATCCTGCACCTGCTGGGGAAAGCATATTCCCAGCCTTTGCAGAACCCCTAGTCTGATAGGGGAGTCACTGGCCTTAACCTTGGTGAGTGCCTAGTCTGATGGGGACAATGTGGACCCTTCTCTTGGGGAGCTCACATAGTACTCTGAGTGTGCCTGGACATTCTCACACCTTCTATTCCTTAAGCCTTTTCTCTGGGGAATAACCACTGCCATCAGTTTCTTGTGTCTCTTGTGTGAGCAGGTAATGCAAATTAGACACTATTTTTTTTTTTTTTTTTTTTGTATCATCTGCTGCAGTGTGATAAGCTGCTGATCCCAAGCACCTGCACTGGTATCCACTGAGATGTGACTGGTCCCATAAAGTGCTGGCACCCTCTGTTGTTGACCTCAGAGATTGCAAAGGCTTTCAGCATCAAGATTTTGCCTTCAGTGGCCTTTTATTCTAAGTCCAAGCCTCTCCTAGTGCCTGGGTCTAGTCCCCTGGAGTATTTATAGCTCCTTGGTGCCCCAGAAGCCCAAGTGCCTTTACCACATCATGTCGAGATCTGCCCTCAGGTCTACCTGCCTCTCCCATGTGGTCCCCTTTCGCTGCTTAACCGGGTGAGCCATGACCTTAAGCTGAAGGCTCATCTCTCTCTAGGTGTTTCCTGGAAAAGTACCACAAGAGCCCCTGGCTGGTCCGATTTCCCACATTCCTGTCTTGGTGCACCACAAGGGGAGTGCACCTCTAAACACTCACTCTGCTCAACCACTCCCTCCTTCCAGCACCTCCTGGCTGGCTGCTCCTTTAGCACTAGAAAGGGCCACCCCTTAGTTGATCACTTTAATCATTTTATTGTCAATAACTCTGAGGCCTGCCCTCCAAACTTTGGTTCTTGAAATATGAAAATCCAGCTTTAGGAGTTGTGAGACGCACCCCCTTTCTATTTCTGGAAGTGTTGAACTTTCAAGAGTTTGTGCTCATTCTGAACCTTATAAGGTCCAGAAATCAGAACTGAAAAAGACTTCTCTGTTCTAAGCTGATTCAACCGTCCCCCACCCTGACGGGACAGCAAGCACTCCGCACAAGCCCCGGGCTTCCGGACTAGACTTGATGGCCCAGGGTCAGGGAAAGAAAATGGAAAAAAAAAAAAAAGAGAGAGAGAGAGAATTCGAAAGATGGAAATTACATAGGGTGATACTTCAGAAACATTACTGGATTATAAAAAGGCTCCGTTGTATGAATGGATCATAATTTATTTAACTGGCTTCCTATTAAGAAACATTCAAGGTTTTTCCAGTCTTTTCCTTACAAACTCTGCCTCCATGAACATTCTTCACCACATATATAAGAATACCTGTAAAATAAATGTTTAGAAGAGGAATCACTGAACCAAAAGACAGCTATATTCACAGATATGGCCAAATTGTTCTTCAAAGGAGGAGGCGATTTACATTCCCATCAATTTTGCATGAGAATGCCTATTCTCCTGATACTTTTGCCAGTAATGTTTTGTCATGCTTTTAAAATTCTTTCCAATTTGACAGATTTAAAAAAATGAAACTCTAACTTGCATTATCATTTGTTTATAACCCACTTCCCATGCTTTAAACTCCCTGTTTATGTGCTTTGTCCACTCTCCTAGTAGTATTTTCATTTGTTTGTGAACTCTTAACATACTAAGAACATCAGCCCTTTGCGAAATATGTTTTAACCATTTTTTTGTCTTACTCTCTTGTTTTTTTTGAGACGGAGTCTTGCTCTGTCACCCAGGCTGGAGTGCAGTGGTGTGATCTCGGCTCACTTCAACCTCCACCTCCCGGGCTCAAGCAATTTTCTGTCTCAGCCTCCTGAGTAGCTGGGATGACAGGCGCCTGCCACCACACCTGGCTAATCTTTGTATTTTTAGTAGAGACAGGATTTCACCATCTTGGCCAGGCTGGTCTTGAACTACTGACCTCATGATCCACCTGCCTCGGCCTCCCAAAGTGCTGGGATTACAGGTGTGAGCCACCGCACCTAGTGTCTTATCCTCTTAAAGTAAAACTTTGTTTACAGGATGTTCTTCCCATACAGCTATCTCTTATGTAGTCAAACTGATAGCTTCTATGTTTTGGTGTTGCTTGGAAAATTCTTCCCCACTCCAGAATGCAAAAAATAAACGAAAACAGACCACCTTTCCTTCCGGTATTTCCCACTTTTTATTTTAATGCTATATATCTGACTCACCAGCATTTAATTTTTGGTAAGGAGTTCCTAACCAGTTGTCCCCACATAATTTATTAAATAATCTATCTTTTCTGGTATAAAGCCTACTTTATTCCACACCTTGAATTTTAATGTTTATTTTCGTATTTGTGGACTCTTTCTTCTCTTCCATTGCTGTTACTTAGTCATAGGCAGATAAGAGAAAACTCAGTTGCAGTACCTTTATAGTACTTTATAATATCTAGTAAGATAGTTCCCCCTCCATAACTCTTCATTTTCATTTTTTTCATTCTTACCTTTTTTTTTGCGCATAAGTTTTAGAAAAAAGTTGTATCTAATTTTCTTCTCTCAAAAAAATTCTGTTAGTGTTTTTATTGAGCTTGCATTCAATTTATAGATTCATTTAGGGACAATTGGTATTGTTATAACATTGAATATCATTATCGAAGACATTTATTCATGTCTCTTAAAAATATACTTCAGTAGAATTTACAAGTTGTTTTTTTCACATGGAGTCTTAAGATTTTGTTCGTTTGTTTTTAGAGACAGGGTCTCACTCTGTCACCTAGGCTGGAGGGCAGTGGTGCAATCACAGCTCACTGTAGACTCAAACTCCTGGACTCAAGCGATGCCGCCACCTCAGTCTCCAAAGTAGTTGGGATTACTGGGGCAAGCCATCATGCCCAGCTAATTTTAAAAAATTATTTGGTAGAAATAGGATCTCACTATGTTGCTCAAGCTGGCCTTAAACTACTGACCTCAAACGATCCTCCCACCTTGGCTACCCAAAGTGCTGAGATTACAGGCATGCACCACCATGCTGGGCTGAGTCTTAACTTTTTTTGGTTACATTTATTTCCAGGTATTTCATCTCTTTGCAGTCTTAATGAGGTATTTTCTTATGTTTATTATATATTCTAATTGATAGTTGTTTCTATAAAGAAAGCTACAGTTGCATATTAATTTTGCTACCAGCCACCTTACGGGATTTTCTTTATGTTTTTGTTATTACTTCAGTTGATTCTTTTGAGCTTTCCAGGTAAGTAATCACAAATCTGCAAATAATGGTAATTTCTATAAAATTGTTAATTATTTTACATATATCACTAAACTCATCCCCTTCTCTGCCCTTAAATCCACGTGTAATAGCCACTGAGATGGCTTCCTCCACATCCCTTCACTCTTCCCGCAATTGACCCTTCAGCGTACCCACCTTGCCCGCATTGTCCATGTGCTTTGGGAAAAGCTGCTTTCCCTTGCTTCTGGCAGTGAGGCATGTGGCTTACACCTACAGTAACCATGACAATCTCTCTACCACCCCTGGTCACAGATAAACACTCAGAGTGGGACACGTGGTCCAAGTTGGAGTATGATGGGGGCTTCTGGATATGAGTCCATCACTCTTTCTAGGCAATGAGGAGGCTTTAGCAACCTTCAACCCCCAAAAGAACCCAAATCAGGATACAGCTGGCAGCAGAAAGACTGCACATTGGTGGCATCATTGAGCTACTGAACTAAACCAACCCTACAGGCCACCCTCACTTTGAACTTGCAATTGATGCACCAATGGCTCCCCTATGGTGTAAGCCAATTTAAGATGGGTGTTCTGATACTTGCAACTGAACACACTGTGGTCTACACACCACTATCAAAAGTTAGTCAAGCTCAGTGGCCTTAAAGATTGCCTGGGTCTTAGGTCAGAATCCCTAGAAAGTGCCCCAGACTTCTCAATTTCTCCAAATGGATCATAGACCTTAATTGGAAATCTAAAGCTATAAAACTTCTAGAAGAAACCATAGGAGAAAATCTTTGTGACCTTGGGTTAGTCAAATAATTTAAAAATAGAACACCAAAAGCATGACACATCAAAGAAAAATAAATAAGTAAATTGAATTTCAAAATTAAGAACATGTGCTCATCAAAAGCCACTCTTAAGAGAGTGAAAATACACATCATAAACTGAAAGAAAATATTTGGATATCACATAGCTGATAAAGGACTTCTGTCTATGAGACGTAAACAACTCTCAAAACTAAATAATAAAAAAGTAAAAACTCAAAGTAGAATGAGAAAAACGTGAACACTTTGCCAAATAGCAAATACTGCAATGTCTTGATTAGCTTGATTAGCTTTAAAATCAGTCTTAAAGTCAGTAAGTGTAAGTCCTCCAACTTGATTCTTCATTTCAAGTTTATTTTGGCTACTCTAGGCCCTTGACTTTTCCATATAAATTTAAGAATTTGCTTATCAATTTTGTTTGAGATTGCAATGAATCTACAAATCAGTTTGAAAAGAAATAACAATGACGTTGAGTTTTTGTGATCCTTGATGATGGTATACCTTTCTGCTTACTTAAGTCTTATTTTATTTCTTTCAAAAATATTTTATTGATTTTTGTCTATAGGCTTTATACATCTCTTCTCAGACTTATCCCTAAGTATTTCATACTTATGGTACTGCTGCGCATTGTATAATTTTAAACAATTTTAGTGATTGCTTATTACTAGCATATAGAAAATTGAATTTTCTGTATTCTTTTGTATTCTGCACCCTTACTAAACTTCTCTTTAGTCTTAGAAGCATTTGTGTAGATTCCATGGAACTTTCTATGTAGATGATTATGTTGCTTGTGAATAAAGACAGAATTAGTTTTTTCTTTCCAACTGAGATTATTTTATTTATTTATTTATTTAGCCTTATAATAGGAGGAAATCTTTCAGTCTTTCATCATTAAATATCATATTTAATTTAAGTACTTTTATAATATCATTTATCAGGTTAAAAAATTCCTTTCTGTTACAGGTTTGTTGAGAGCCTTTATCAGTAATTGATGTTGGATTATGTCGCGTGTTTTTTGTCGCATCTGAGACAACCACATAGTTTTTCCTTTAAACTTTTTTCTCTTTTAACAATCTCAAGAGAATGAAAAAACAAATCAAGGGCCGGACATGATGGTGCATGGCTGTAATACCAGCACTTTGGGATACTAAGGCTGATAGATTACTTGAGACCAAGAGTTCAAGACAAGCCTGGGCAACACGGCAAAACCCCGTCTCTACTAAAAATTAGCTGGATGTGGTGATGTGCCCCTGTAATGCCATCTACTCAGGAGGCTGAGGTGGGAGAATCACAAGACTCCATCTCACAAAAAACAAAGAAACAAACAAAAGCAAGTCAAGTCTGAGAGAAAAGTCTTTGCAAACTGTATACCTGATAAGGGACTTGTAGTAATAAAATATAAGTAACTATACATAAATAAATAAATATTATTAGTCATTAAGAAAATGCCAACTAAAGCTATAAAGAAATACCACTGTAGACCTAACAGAATGGCTCAGATTTTTAAAAGTCACCATAAGACATGTGTTGGCAAAAGTGTGTAGGAACTGGAACTTTCATATGCTGCCAATTGGAATGTAAAATGGTACAATTATTTGGAAAAACAGTTTGGCAATTTTTTGAAAAGTTGAGCATAAATCTACCATATGATACAGCCATTTCACTCCTAGGTATTTACCCAAGAGAAAAACAAATAAATGTTCATACAAAGGCTTGTATATATGTTTTTTCAAAACAGCTTTATTTGTAATAGCCAAAAACTGAAAACAACACAAATTCCATTAACAGGTGAACAGATAAACAAATTGTGGTATATCCATTCAATGAAATACTCTAAGTAATAAAAATAATGGACTATTGATACAAGCAGCAAGATGGATATGTCTCAAAATAATTATGCTGAGTGAAAGAAGCCTGACAAACTGACTACATACGTATAATTACATTTATAGAAACCCTAGAAAATACAAACTAATCTGTAATAATAGAAAGCAGATGAGTGGTTACTTGGGGATGGGGTCAGGATGGAGACATTACAAAGGCGCCCAAGGAAACATTTTGGAGTAATGGGTATCTTGATTGTGGTGATTATATCACAGGTGTATATATATGTCAAAACATCTCAAATTGCACACTTTAAATATGTGCAGTCTATTGTATGTCAATCATATCTCAATGAAGTTGCTTTAAACCTTTATTTAGTATTTTTAAGGCAATATAAGCACATGATACAAAAATTTAAGCAGTATAGAAAATTATTTGATTGAAAATTTCAGGAGACAGTTCTCTAAGAAAAATTGAATTATGAGAGTACCGAGTATGTCTGATTATTTGAAAATGAATATCTGTTAATTAAATATTTTATGGGACATTTGGAAAAACTTAAGGATGAATTCATAGAAAATGAAAACAATGTGGAAAAAAGCCAAGTATTAATTTTAAAAAAAATCATACCAGAAAGGAAAGACAATTACAGTAGATGACTGGGCTCAGCTGTGTATATATATATAGTCATGAAGATTTAAGCACTACCTATAAATTTACGAATCATTCACTAAGTGTTGGGAGAGCAGGAGTGGGAGAAATAAGAGGTGGCAGTAGAAGAGAGCTATGCCTCATCTTCCATAACAAGAAGTCATGCTTGTAATGGAAGATTCTGCTCTAAAATAGGTAAATCAAAAATAGCAGCATAAACCTACATAAGAGAAAGAGGTAATGAACCAAAAGAAACAGAAGAGTTTGGAAGTGATTGCCTCTGGGGAGGGAGAGTAAGGCAGCAGACTCCTCCTTTTTAGATATCAGTATCTTATCAATTTTTCTGTTGTAATCTACATGCATGTACTGGCTAAAAATCCCTAATCCCCAAACTCCAAATCCAAAATGCTCCAAAATCCAAAACTTTTGAGCACTGACATAACACAAGTGGAAAATTTCATACCTGACCTCCTGTGTCAGGTCACAGTGAAAATCCAGGCACACAACACACAGTTTAAGTGGCATTCCGAAGGGAAGAAAGAAAGACCTTTCAGCCCCCTTCTGCTGCGATGTATCTTTTCCATGCCTGCCTAAATTCCCTGACAGAAAGACATCCACAAAAGAAAATAAAATGGCACTGGAGGCTGGACACAGCAACAGCAGGTTCCCATAAATCCCCATGCGGGGTCAAGACCTATGTGCATTGCTCTGTTTTTTTCATTCA
The DNA here is from genome assembly GCF_024542745.1 of Macaca thibetana thibetana. Taxonomy (NCBI): domain Eukaryota; kingdom Metazoa; phylum Chordata; class Mammalia; order Primates; family Cercopithecidae; genus Macaca; species Macaca thibetana. Next base: position 116,339,736 of record NC_065589.1, read on the forward strand.
TCTCTGCTCTGTGGTGTAAAGATAATTGCAGTATTGAAAACCACACAGATACCCATATGGGTAACCCAGTGATAAGAATAAGAGGAAGCATTTATATTTATCTATAACACAGAAAATCAAGCTGTTGGAGAACCTGGACAGCAGTATAAGTGTGAAACGTCTTACAAAAGAGTATGGTGTTGGAATGACCACCATATATGACCCGAAGACACAGAAGGATAAACTGTTGAAGCTCTATAGTGATCAACAGAAGTTAATGAAACATTGAAAAACATGCATAAAGCTAAAAATGAAGATCTTGATCATGTATTGAAAGATTGGATTCATCAGCATCACAGTGAACACATGCCTCTAAAAGGTATGCTGATCATAAAACAGCAAAGATCTATCACAATGAACTGCAAATTGAAGGCAACTGTGAATATTCAACAAGCTGGTTTCAGAAATCTAAGAAAAGACATGGCATTAATTTTTAAAGTTTGTGGTGACAAAGTATCTGCTGATCACAAAGCAGGAGAGAAATTCATTGATGAGTTTGCCAAGGTCAAGGTCACGCCTGATGAAACTCTGATGTCAGAACAAATCTACTATATAATGCTGATAAAACATCAATGTGTTGGCATTACTGCCCCAGAAAGACTGACTACAGCTGATGAGACAATCCTTGTAGGAATTAAGGATGCCAAGGGCAGACCGTGCTGGAATGTGTAAATGCAGCAGGGTTGCATAAGTGTAAAGTTGCTGTGATAGAAAAATCTTGTGTACTCACTGTTTTCAAGGGGTGAATTTCTTACCACTTCATTACTATGTTAACAAAAAGGCATGGATCACTAGGGACATCTTTTCCAATAGTTTTCACAACATTTTGTACCAGTGGCTTGTGCTCACGTGGCTTGTGCTCACCGCAGGAAAACTGGATTGGATGATGACTGCAAGATTTTGTTGTATCTTGACAACTGTTCTGCTTGTCCGCTGGTTGAAATTCTCATCAAAAATAATGTTCATGTAATATACTTTCCCCCAAATGTGACCTCATTAATTCAGCCATGTGACCAGGATATTCTTGGGAAAATAAAGAGTAAATATAAAAACATGTTCTTGAATAGCATCCTAGCAGCAGCGAACAGAAGTGTGGATGTGGATGGTTTTCAAAAGAAGTTTAGCATGAAAGACACCATGTATGCTGTTGCCAATGCTTGGAACACAGTGACTAAAAACACAGTTGTGCCGCCTGGCATAACCTCTGGCCTGTGACTGTGTTCAGGGATGACAATAAACAAGGCAATGACTTTGAAGGAGTCTGCAAGTCAAGTGAGAATAAAATAATGTTTGATCTCGTATATGCAGAGATATATACCTTTAGAGTCTGTCAGTAAGCTGGAAGAAGTGGATATCAAAGAAATGTTTGACATCAATGAGGAGACTCCAGTTGTTCATTCACTAACCAATGGTGAAGTAGCCAAAATGGTTCTGAAACAAGGGGATCATGATAATATTGATGATGAAGATGATGTTAATACTGCAAAAAAAGTGCTTATAGGTGATGTGGTGAAAATATGTGATGGGCTTATCGAAAGACTAGAACAGTAAAACAGAACAAAAATCATGTCTGTGGCAGAGCAGGAGCATCACCATCTTGGATAAGCACTCCTATCTTAAAGTTCACTTTGATCAAAAACTGCCCAAATCCAAAGGGCATCAGCCTGATGGCTAAGGTCAGCATGACCATAAACCACAAACAACATCTCCAACCAGAAACATTCAAAAACCGTAAAGTAAACCCCTTCCCAACCAGAGACATGCCAGCCCCAAGATCACCTCACCTCTGGCCAGAGATATGTCAGCCCCAAGATAACCTGCCCTCTGACCAGAGACATTCCAACCCTGCCATAAACTTCTCCCCAACACAGAAACATTCCAAACCTGTAATAAACTCTCTCACCCTAAAACCAACAAATACTATTAGTCTGTAAGAGAGAGTACTCCTGACCAAAATCAGCCAGAAGCCCCTCACAGGTTTATTCTCCAAAATAAGCCTATCTTTGACTGTTGAGCCACTTTTCGTGTTTCTTTCCTCTTCAACTCGTACAGTCTGTTTATAAAATCAAAGACAGACTTCTAAGACAAAAACCATTGCTAATGAGGCAGATGACTCTGGAGGAAACATTTTAAAAAGCCATCTAGCAGAATGCCTCTTCATCCCTCAAGGACCCACTGCCTGGTGCCTCAACTGTTTCTGATGTTTCCATCACCTAAAGAGTAAAATACACCATACAGTAATCCTTCAACTGAAGCACAGCATTGTAAATGGAGACGGAAAACCTGCCATTGTTTGTTGTGGCTGTTGTTTTGCAGCAGATCCAGGTATCTGATGATGCCATTGTGCTGCCTCATTACCATGAACACATTTTTTTCATTCTATTAATGATGTAATATTTTTTACTCTCAAGTACTTATGTGTGAGTAGTGTTGGAAAAGGACTGCTTATCCATAGCATATAAATTCAGTCAGGATGATGGTGATGCCAGACAACCACAGGTTGTCCACACGGGTGGCTGAGATAGTGGCAGCTGTGCTTTCTGATGTGCACAAACTTCGTTTCATGAACAAAATTATTAAAACGATTGTGTACAATTATCTTAACGCTATGTGTATAAAGAGTATACAAAATATAAATGAATTTCGTGTTTAGACGTGGGTCCCCTCCCCATGATATCTTGTTATGTATATGCAAATATTCCAAAATCCAAAACTATCTGAAACTATCTGAAATCTGAGACACTTTTGGTCTCAACCATTTCAGGCACGGGATACCCAACTGTATTATGCTATTCTAGGAAGCAGTGTTGTGTAGTGGTTATGGGCCTGAATGCCTGAGTTCAAATACCTACCCTGTTCCTTAAAGCTGTAAGACCTTGGACAAGTTACTTAACTTCCCTGTACCCAGATTTCCTCATCTGCAAAATGGAGATAACAATGGTACCAATTTTGTAGTGTTGTCATGAGGATTAAATACATTTTTTAAAATTTATTTTTTTAGAGACAGGGTCTCACTCTGTTGCCTAGACTGGTGTGCAGTGACATGATAATAGCTCACTGTAGTCTCGAGACTCCTGGGCTTAAGAAATCCTCCTGCCTCAGCCTCCTGAGTAGCTGGGATTACAGATGGGCACTATTGCGCCCAGATAATTTTTTTAAAAGAGTTTTGTAGAGACAGCATCTCACTTTGTTGCCCAGGTTGGTCTCAAACTCCTGCCTTCAAGCGATCCTCCTGCTTTGACTTCCCAAAATGCTGGGATAACAGGCATGAGACACCATACCCAACCTAAATACATTAAAAATTCATAAAAAGCTCAGGACAGGGCAAGGGTGATGTAAATATGATACAAGAATTACAGCTCTTATAATAAAGTGATAACAAAATTATTTTTTAAAAGACATTCTTCCCACCTTAACTCAAAGGCAGCTACTGCTGAAATTCTGGTGTACTATTCTATTTTTTTAAAAATTATAAATAACCCATCATATAGGTGTACATACATATATACTTTTTAACTTGCATCACCAGAATCATATTATCCATTTGTTCCACTCCTCTGTTTTCTCCATAATAATAACTCTTGCAATTCTTTCCAAATTTACTTAATCAGATCTACCATATTCCTATTAATGTCTTCATAATATTCCAGAATGTACTGATTGTGTTCCCCACTGAAGATCATTTAAGTTAATTCCAGGTTTTTGCTATGGCAAATAATACGGCAATGTATTCGGATCACAGTGAATTCTGTGAGTATCTCTTTAGGGTGATTCAGGCTGGGGAAGTGCTGAGTGCACAGCTTCTTCCGGAGGAAGAACAGGGACCTCAAGCCAGGGAAACAACGTATAAATTTAAAAAAAGAACACGTCAAAGATATATGTTGCCTAATTCACAAGTTTCCTGTGGACCCACCAGCTCCTTAACACTCTGTGTTTGTTTTTAAAGTTTGGTTAAAGTTGTTAAACAGTTGGTGGCATCAGTTATATTGCTTCAGACAAAACTCCTCCCGTAAACACACCACTTGAAAACGTTTGGTGCCTCTTCAGTGCCCCAGTCACTCCAGCATTCAGTATGATGCAGTGAACACATTGGACTCTGCAGCCAGTTGGGGCTGGTTGTGTGACGTTGGACAGGGGGCTTTTAATGGCTCCCATGTCTCAGTTTCTGCATTCGTAGAAAGGAAAAAAATGGTATTTACATTAAAGAGGATTGTTGTAGAGAAAGAACCTGTTTAAAAGGCTAACTAAGCTTGGCCTGGAGTAGGCACTAAAGTGTTAACTGTTCACCTCTCCTTCCTGGGGAACTGATTCTATCCCGTACGCCACTTTGAAAATGAGTCTACGGAAATGCAGTCACTTCAGCTCCCTCCACCCAGCTCTTAAAAACTGCATCGGAATTTTGCTTCTCTTCTTATTTGTAACCAGTTTGCACAATCACCATTAGTTAACTTCTTTCTGTGATCAGAAATGACACAGGAAGAGAGATAATAGTAGACTGGGAATTTTGCATCACTCCTTGCATTTATGTTTTAGATCATTTTACTGTAGTCAGCTCTTAGAATTGTGAGCCCCCAGATGTCAGCCTCATCTAGAAGAAAGGACAAAGAATCAGTCCAAAGGATGGAAAGAATCAAGCTGTGTTGCTTATTGCACATCTTTCAATCAAAAATGGTTAAAATGTGGAGAGAGGCAGAGTTTACCTTTGAATGGCTAGAAATGTCCTTAGGTGTACACAATTTCCCAGCAGGGGCAGGGAAGTGAGGAGGTACAGCCTCCACCAAAGCCCTTAGCCCTCAGCGTCTCTTCTCTACAAAAATTTAACTAATTTATAGTTTAAGTTCCCTATTAAAATGTGTAGTTCTTGGGAAGATGAATACCCAGGGTCAGTAGCAGTTGTTGGCAATTAGGGGCTGAGGTTAAGAGCCTTGAAGAATGAATCTCGGGTGCACTCGGCCATAAACTTCCTTAGAGCATTCACAGCATAACTTTTTGTGCTGGACAAAAACAAATCACAGGTTCCACAGAGCCTTTCTGGATCGCTATTCTTTGAGATCTCATCTAACAGAGTCAACAAGAGAATAAAAGGGCCTTTGGCCTGTCCTTTCCTCCTCTTTCCTTCCACTTATTTCTAGGGGACATACACAAACCCTGGTGTAGCTGAATGCAGCATGGGAGCTGCTCCTTGGCACCTGGCTATTTCCCAGTAATGCCTTGACTTCAGTCTTGGTTGAAATGGAGTTGAGGAGAAGGTAATGTGTAGTTCCTGCTCTTGGGGAGCTCACAGTTTAGGAAGGAGACTAATAAACACTAGCACTGCAGAGTTACTGTGCTATGGATGAACCTCCATGCAGAATATACCTGGAAAAGGCAGGTAGGGAGTGTGGGGGTCAGCTCCATTTGGCAGTAGGCTTTATGGAGAAGGATACCTTTAGACTGAGTGACAGGCATTCACCAGAAGAGATGCAGGAATGGGAAAGTGTCTTCAAGCTGAAAGAGCAGCCGTGGTAACCTGTAGTAGTTTCAGGATGACAGGAGAAATATGGGTTGGGTGGAGGAGAGGGTGGTGTTGACAGGCACAAAGGCCCTTATTTGCCAAGCTAAGGAATTTGGACCTTTTTATTCTCCAAAACTCTAATCTCCTGGGCCTCCTGAGGGTCTGAACTGCTGATCACATCTCTTTGTTCTCTGTATCAGTCTGCAGTGTGCTCTAAGCAACAGAAATGGATAACTGGCTGATTTAAGCTGAGAAGGAAATTCCTGGAAGACTGTTGGGATCTCACAGATTTACTGGTAAGACCATCAAACGAGGGTCTAGACAAGATCAGGGACGAGGATAACAGGTCACAGCCGAAATCATGCCACAGAACCCATCCAGTGAGGACCCATCTACTGCTGTGGCTGCCTCTGCTGCCTATGCAGGAGGAGTCGTAGGACCCAAGGCATTGTCTAGCTGCTGCCCCTTCCCTGGTGTGCAGCAATCCCTCTTCTTTAAAGGAATGTGGTGGCACGTCTGGTTGGCCACATGACCATGCCTGTCTGCAAGTGAGGTTGAGAACTCAAGCAATTCAACCCTTTGGCCTCTTTAGTAGAATAGGGTTTTGCCTCCCATTAACTCTCCAAAGGCAGGGAAGACCCAAAACATTGAAACGGTGCTCAAAAACAGGTTAGTCATAAAGAAACAAGCATAAAACTGCCTTATCCAGGGCCTTTGGCACATTCTTGACTTCACACCAAGTCATGAGCTGCCTCTGAGTCCTTTCTTAAGCGATCTTTGAGAGGGAGACCCTCTACTCATCACCATGAATGGCCCAACCCATTCATGAGGGATCTCCCCAAATGATGCAAATACCTCCCACCAGACCCCATCTCCAGCACTGGGGACTACAATTCAACATGAGATATCCAAACTGTGTCAGAGACAATGTGACACCAGAAATACATTTGGATCTGCACAGCCAGCTGTCCACCATGATGCAGCAATCATCAATCATCTAGCTACTCATCTGTCAGGTATACCAACCAGCTACTCACCACTCTCCTTCCTCTCAAAGCCCTCTAGGTGCTCTCTGGATCTCCACGAGATTGTAAATGGATCATTCTTCACCCTACATTTCCAATTTACATGACCATTTACCCCTCTCCATTCAGAGCCTCACTGCTAGCAGTGTTCAGAAATGAAAGTCAGAAAGAGAAGAGAAACCTAAGCAATTCTTTCTGACCCAGGTCCTCTTTCACATGCACTTTCTTCCATCTTTTAGGCTCAGATTACGCCATTCATCTTTGGGGTTCCCAAGGAGTCATACCACCCTGAATGGTTAGTGAATGAACACTGATTCTCTCCAAAGTCAGTGTCCATCTGAACCCAGACTTCTTGGAGATAATGGGCAGGAACAGGCTTGAGGATAGAGAAAAGGCAAAATACACACCCATCCTCCAGATTTCCTGGGCGTAAAGTTCTGTTTTTTAGCAAGGCATGGTACTAGGTCATTTTGGCCAATCTGACTTACATTTTGTTTGTGTGTGGTAAAATATACAAAACATAGTATTTATCATTTTAACCATTTATAAATGTACATATGTTTTGGCTCTCTCTTGCTCCTTCTCTGGCCTTGTGATGTGCCTCCTCCCCCTTTGCCTTCTACCATGAGTAAAATCTCCCCAAGGCCTCCCCAGAAACTGAACAGACACTGGCATCATGCTTGCACAGCCTGCTGAAACTGGAAGATATGAAATTAGCCGGGAATGGCACATTTGATGGTTCCTGTGCAAAGAATAGGTTCTGGACCTGAAGAGAAAGTAAATCTGCACCTGATTTAATAATTATTAGGTGGAGATACAAGACTAATGTTGAATATGATAGTGGACAGCAAAGAAAAAGTTTCAGTATGCAGGGATTTTATATTAAGAGGAGAAGAGATGTATAAAGACATAGAGCAAATTCGGACACAGAGACAGACATGCATAGAGGGAAGAGAGTGTGAAGACATGCAGGGAGAAGGTGACCATGTGACTGGAATGTGCATCTACAAGCCAAGGACTGCCAGTCAATCACCAGAAGCTAGAAGAGTCAAGGAAAGATTCTCTTTTAGAGCCTTCAAAGAGAGCATGACCCTGCCAATACCTTGATTTTTTATTTCTAGTCTCCAGAGCTGTGAAAGAATAAATTTGTGTTGTTTTATGCAAACAACAACAAAAAACAAGTGTAAGTTTTGATATGCTGTGTTTTTATTTTCATTCATCTTTAAATATTTTCTAATTTCCCTTGTGATGTTTTTCTTTGACCCACTGGTTGTTTAAGAGTGTGCTGTTTATTTTCACATGTTAGTGAATTTTCCAGTTTTTCTTCTGTTATTGATTTCTGACTTCATCTTGTTATGGTTGGAGAAGATACTTTGTATGACACCAATCTTTTAAAATCTGTTGAGACTTGTTTTGTGGCCTAACGGAGTGTATCCTGGAGAAGGTTACTTGTGCCCTTGAGAAGAATGTGCATTGTATTGTTGAATGGAGTTTCTGTACATGTCTGTTGGGTCTAGTTGGCTTATTGTGTCTTTCAAGTCCCCTATTTCCTTACTTATCTTCCGTCTGACTAATCTATCCATTATTGAAAATGTGGTATCAAAGTATCCATTTCTCCCTTCAATCCCATCAGTTTTGGCTTCGTATATTTTGAGAGTCTTTTATTAGGTTGATTTGTGTTGCTATAACAAAATACCTGAGACTGGTGATTTATAAACAAGAGAAATTAATTTTTTCACAGTTCTGGAGCCTGAGAAGCACAAGATCAAGGTGCCAGCAAGTTTGGTTTTGTGGTGAGGGCTGCTCTCTGCTTCCAAGATGGCACCTTGTTGCTGTAACCTCCTGAGGGGAGAAATGCTTTGTTCTCACATGGCAGATAGTGGAAGGGCAAGCAAGTGGAACACTGCATGAAAATAACACTTTTTTATGTGGACTTTAATCACAATTGCCAAAGGAAGAGCCCCTATGACCTAATCACATTCACCATTAATTTCAACACCTGAATTTTGGAGGGGAGAGATTCAAACCATAGCAGTCTGTAAATCTTTATAATTGTCACATCTTCTTTCTTTATTGAGTCTTTTATTAAAATATAATGTTCTTTTCTGTCTCTTGTGACCTTTTAGGATTAAAGTCTATATTTTTCTAATATTAGTATGGCCACATCACTTCTCTTTTTGGTTACTATTTACATGGAATAATTTTTTCCATCCTTTCACTTTCAACCTACTTGTATCTGAATCTAAAGTGAGTCTCATAGTTGGATCATGTAGGTTTTTTTAAAATCCATTTTTCTTTCTTTTGATTGGAAGATTTAATTCATTTATATTTAAGGTAATTACTGATAAGAAGGGACTTACTTCTGCCATTTTGCTATTTGTTTTCCATATGCCCTGTAGTATTACTTTCCTCATTTCCTCCATTACCACCTTTGTGTTTAGTTGCTTTTTTTGTAGTGAAACTTTTTGATTCCTGTGATGATTAGTTTTGTACGTGGACTTGACTGAATTAAGGAATACCTAGAGAACTGATAAGGTATACTTTTTGATGTGTCTATAAAGCCATTTCCAGAGGATATTTGTGTGCAAGTTGGTGGAATGAGTGAAAAAGATCCTCCCCAATGTGGGCAGGCACCCTTCAAATGGCTCGGGGCCCAGATGAAACAAAAAGGCAGAAGAAGGGAGCATTCTAGCTCTCTGTCTTCTGGCTATAATGCTCCTCTTTTCCTGCCTCTGGATATCAGAACTCCAGGCTTTCTTGCCTTAGGACCCCAGGACTTACACCAGCAGCCCTTTGAGTTCTCAGGGCTTTGCCCTAAGACCGAGAGTTATATCATCAGCTTTCCTGGTTCTGAAGCTTTCAGGCTTGGACTGGGCCACTCTCTGGAATATCAAGGGACCGTATGGGACTTCCTCAGCCTCCATAATTGTATGAGCCAATTCCCCTAAAAATCTTCTCTCATATATATCTCCTGTTGGTTATGCCTCTCTGGAGAACCCTAATGAATATGATTCCCTTGTCATTTTCTTTGGAAGGGACACATTCAAACCATAGCAGTCTGTAAATCTGTATAATTGTTATATCTTCTTGCTGTATTGAACCTCTTATTAATATACAATGCTGTCTGCCCCTTATAACCTTTTTGGGTTAAAAGTCTATTTTTACTTTAAAATACATTTTCTTTTTAATGAATTTAACTGATATTTTCTATTGTGTTAATTCAATATATATTTTCTTTGTTCTCACTTCAGGGATTACATTGAATACACGAAAGCTGTAACAGTCTAATTTGAATTTTTACCAATTTAAGTTCAGTAACATAAAAACTTTGCTTTCATAGTGCCCAGTCTTCTCTTTCTGTTATTAGTGTCACAGATTAAGTCTTTACAAATTGTGTCCCCAATAATGTATATTAATAATTCATTTTTATGCATTTGTCTTTGAATCACAGAGAAAATTAAAAATGTAGTTATGAACCAAAATTACAATAATACTAACTTTTATAATAGCCTCTGTATTTACCATTACTGGAGATCCTTATTTCTTCATGTGGCTTCCAGTTACTGTCTAATTTTCTTTCATTTCACCCTGAAGGGACTCCCTTAAGGATTTCTTGCAGGGAAGGTCTAGTGGTAATAAACTCAGCTTTTGTTTATCTGAGAATATTGTAATTTCACTCTTATTTTTAAGAATAGTTTTGCTGAATATTGAATTCTCAGTTGATAGGTTTTTTTTTTTTCTTTAAGCACTTTGAATATATCAAACCACTGACTTCTGGCCTTCTAGATTTCTGATGAGAAATCAGCTGAAATTTTTTTTTAGAGATGGGTTTTGTTATGTTGCCTAGGTTGTACTTGAACCCCCTGGGCTCAAGCCGTTTTTCTGCTTCAGCCTCCTGAATAGCTGGGACTATAGGTGCACACCACCATGCCTGGCTTGCTGAAATCTCATTGAGAGCCCTTCTATGTAATTAGTCACTTCTCTCTTGCTGCTTTTAAGATTCTCTCTTTGTCTTCTGATTATAATGTGCATCACTGTGGGTCTCTTTGAGTCTACCCCACTTCTTTGTTTATCAAGCTTCTTGAATTTGTAAATTCATGTCTTTCATCAAATTTGGAGACTTTGATGAAAGTCTCCATTAGGGCAGAAAAATTCCATTATTTCTGCCTTTCCTCTCTTTTCTCCTTCTGAGATTACCAGAAGTAGAAATTTGAAAATCATGGAATTTAAAACCATGAGACTAGGTAACATCACCAAGAAAGTATGTAAGAATGGAAAAGATGACAAAGGCTAGAACCCTGGGGCACTGCAACATTAAGAGGTGAGGAAAAGAGAAGGGATGAGCAGAGTGAACTAAGAGTAACCAGTAAGATAGGAAGACTATCAAGAAACTGTTATGTCTTTTCTTTTTTTTTTTTTTTTTTTGAGACGGAGTTTTGCTCTTGTCGCCCCGGCTGCAGTGCAATGGCATGATCTTGGCTCACTGCAACCTCTGCCTCTGTGGGTCAAGTGAGTCTCCTGACTCAGCCTCCTGAGTAGCTGGGATTACAGGCATGCATCACCACGTCCGGCTAATTTTGTATTTTTAGTGAAGACAGGGTTTCTCCATGTTGGTCAGGCTGGTCTCGAACTCCCAACCTCAGGTGATCCGCCTGCCTTGGCCTCCCAAAGTGCTGGCATTACAGGCCTGAGACATGGCCAGCCAAGAAACTTTTATGTCTTAAAGGAAAATGTAGAGATTATTTCATGGAGGAGAGAGTGAGCAACCCTAAGAAATGCTTCTGACAAATAAAATGAAAACTTGAATTTGACCATAGGATGTCACCATGCAGAGTTCACTGGTGATATTAACATGAGTGGTTTGGTTGAGTGATGGAAATGAAAACTCCACTGGAGTTGCTCTAAAAGAGCATGGGAGGAGAGAAATTGAAGATAGTGGGTATAGACAATTCTTTTGAGAAAATTTACTTGAATAGAGAGCAAGAAATTAGGTAGTAAGTTGTAGGACAGCGTGTCAAGAGTAGGTGTTTTAGAATATGAGAAATGGTATGTGTGTTCAGCAGTTGGAAATAACTTCAGTAGAGACTGTAGAATCAATGTTGTAGAGGAGATTGAAGGAAGAATTGCTACTGAGAAAATGCCCATGAGTAGGTGAGAGGGGATGGAATTAATGCACAGGTTGAAGTACTGGCTCTTGATAGAAACTTAAAAAGTTCATCTGCATCAAAGAGAGGCAGGCAGAAGCCTTAGCATAGATACTGGTGATGGTGGAGGTGCAGAGAATGTTCTTTCTGGTTGTTTGGATTTCCTCAGTGAAAGTAAGGTAAGAGCGAAGACAAGATTAAAGAGAAGACAGGTATGAAAGATTTATTTGGGAGAGTGAGTTGAATAAAGACTATTATACTATTCCCAGATAGGATTAAGGTTTATTTGCAGTTCACGTCACAAAATTAAAGTAAGATCATCAACAGGGCCACATCGTTCTCTCCAGTTACATTCAGCTGCACTGAGAGTTGGATCTAACCAGGGTTGTGGGTTTAGTCAAGTGAGGACAATGAAGCAAAAAAGGGATAAAGGAGTTAAGGATGTGTGCCAGGGGGTGAGTAGCCATAAATTTAAGCTGATTACGTAGGGAAGAGAGGACATAAAGTAGATGATGGGCAGTGGCAGAGTAGCAGAATAATAGATAAGAGGTCCTAGAGTCAAAAGATTGTTGGAGTTAGTGCTAAGGAAATGAGCTGGAAAGATAGGAGGCATGGCCAGAAAGAGGAATAAATGAACAATTAGGAAGGAGTTACAGTTGCTAAAAATGACAAGATAGGGCACAACCCCACGAGTACATGACTAAGGGAGGGTGAATAGCAAGCTCATTGGAAAGGGTAAGGTTCTGTTTTCTTTTCCTACTAGCACAGAGCTTGGAACGTAGTAGGCACTCATTATAAATCTGTTGAATGAATGAATGAGTGAGGAATGACTACCACCTCCCCAGCAGCTCTAATTGAATTCCTGGCTTCTCTATTCCATCCATATGCTCTCAATCCAGGATTGGTCAGGCAAAATGGTTTCAGGTCAATGCAAATTAGCACAGGTGACCCTTGGTAGAACTGTGAAACCCGTAAAGTTTTTATTCGTGGCTCTTGCTTTTCTTTCCATGCATTTATAGCACTCTCTTGCGCAGAGCTTCTAGGGCCTGGGTGCTCCCACTCTCTCTTGTGCTCCCATCTCCTCAATCCTCCAAACCTGCTCTGAAAAAGAATAATATTGCTCATTTACACTTCGGTGTATGTCTCTGTTTCCTCTCCTAGAGGGGATGTATGTTTACATCTCATTTCTAATTGAGGGAATATAAGGTTTGGTCCCCTATGAAAACATTGCAGGTGTCAGGAAGGCAGGGCATGGTGTCTGGGGTCAGGAGAACTTGTGTTCCTGAAATCAGACCAGGAAGGCTGCAGATTTCCCAGCCTCTGCCCTTTATGGTCCCAGAATTGGGAGTGCTGAGTCAGTGGAAGAGTCTCATAAGAGACCAGTTTGCTTCTCTTTTCTTTCCTATGTTCTCACAGCGGAGTTTGCAGTCCGAATTCTGCAATCCCAGTGTTCCCGGAACCAAGCCGGGTCTGGCTGCATTTTCTCAAGGCCCAATAATGAGAAGCAAACAAACTAGGAAAGAAGGGAATTTATTGCTGTAGCTGGATACAGGGAGAAGGACAGAGATAATTCCATCGTACCAACCCAAAGTATTGCTATTTTCTTAGTGCTTATATAGGTTGGGGTTATGTGCCTACATGCAGTATAGCGTTCACTTAAGTCTATTGGTAACTAATTTTGTTTCAGCTAGAAGGTCAGAGGCAAAAAATGCTTGCTAAGTCCAATGAAAAGGTCCCTATTGCTTTCAAGCCCTGTCTACTATGGTACCCAAGTGATTATTTCTATGTTATCTCCTTTACCGCTTGGTCCAGAGAGCTGCCTTAGGCTCTCCAATGAATCTATTCAAACTGCTGCCTCGGTTACCTTGAGTGGTCTCAAATTTCATCGACCCGAGACGGGTGCTGGCACTAGGAATGTAAGACTGTCTCTATTATTTTGGCTTGCTTTAGGTTAGGAAGAAGCCCATGCAATGCTCCTACTGACCATGTTTCATTTTTAGCTTTGATGTCTGGGCACTGATTTCCCTAGGTTTAACTATTTGCTCAATGTTAAGGCAGCTCTGTGGAAATTTGTCTGTGTAACTCGGGTGCTACGCAGGCCTGTCTGTGTGACTGTCATGCCTGCCTGTCTGTGTGATTGTCAGGGAGAACTGACCTACCACACCAGCGAGTGTTAAGGATCCTCGTCAGGCAAGAGAGGGTGTGGGTGGCCAGTTCACACCTGTCACTGGGAGGCTGGCACTGTCACCCTCTCATTCCAATGACTCTCAAAAGACAAACCTCTGTGAGTTGGGCCAAGGTCCAACAACAATGATTCTTTTTTGTCCTTTAACTTCTGTTTTAATTAACTTTATTGAAGCATGATTTACATACCATAAAATGCACACACTTCAAGTGTAAAGTTTAGTGACTTTTGTAACTAACACCCCAAACAAGATACAGAACACTTTCCTCTCCCTAGAAGTTTCCTTTGTGCTCCACTGTGGTAGAGTCCCCCTTACTCCCACCCCAGGACCCAATGGTTCCGTTTGCTGACACTTTGAATGAGTTTTGCTTGTTCTAGAAGCCTGTATAAATGAGATCATACCGTATGTCCTGTTTGAAGTCTAACTTCTTTTGCTCAGCATAATGGGTTCTGAGACTCATTCACATGGCGTATTTCATTTTACTGCAGACTAGTATTCCATTGCATAGATAGGACACAATTCATTTGCCTGTTGATGGTCATTTGTGTTGTTGATTTTCTCTAATTTTTAAATGATTAACACTTCTTGAGCTTCATTAAGTACCAGGAGCTTAGGTAAGCCTGGGCACTCACAACCGGCAGGAAAAATGAAGTCAATAGATAAAACTTTTAAAAATGTTTCTCTCTTATACATTCCCTTCAGTCCAGGCTCTCCATCCCTTCTGCTGGTGGACATAGGCAGATGACTGAGCAGATGCGTGGAAGGGACTCCAGAGTGGTCCCCAAGGCTCGGTTCGCCTGTCTGCTGTGAATTGGTTGGTTCGTTTCGGATACATGGGTTTGCGCCGGTAATTTTTATATCATGCGTTAACTTGGTTGCCCCAGTTTTAAGCTGGAATTGGGTTGCTCAAGGATTCTTCTTGATGATCTGCCAGGCAGCTCACTGACTGAACTAATTTGGAACCCACTAGCTGATAGGAAATCAGGCTCCATGGAGACCATCAAGAGTGGCCACACTTGCCTGGGACTGCAGCCCCACCACTCCTGTGATTAAGCATTGGGAGCCACTTGACCATCACTTCAGAGAATATCAGAACTTGATGTAACTACACTGGGCATTGAGCCCTCTCCAAACGCACATTTAAATACTCCAGTCCAATTATATGCATGCCGTTAGACAAATAAAACTAGACCCTGCATTTATTGGACAACTTGGTCTCCAAATGCCACTTCACCTGGGAAGAAACAGCTGGATCTGTGTTCCTGGAGATAAAAGTGTCTGAGTAAGACTTCAGAAGAGACTGTACCATATTTCCTAAATTGTGTGTTTTCTATTTATAGAAGATTTAAAGGATTTGTAAGGGATTCATTGACAATGCAGTTTTGTATGACATATTCTCTTGATATAAAATGCTATTCTATATATAGCCCTTTTGTTTACATGTACTTGCTCATTTATTATTTTATTTGATCCACACATCCACTCCATGGGCAAACAGGGCAACTCTGGGTATCCCATTTTGTAATGGGGACGCTGAAACACAGAGCTAATGAGAGGGCCAGGACTACGGTAAGCAAATGAGGAGAGTCATTGTACGTGCAAAGTGGGATTCTGTCTTTCTTTAAGATGTTGATATTTTGTTCATCGCAGAATTTTTGCATTAACTTTGATTTTTTAAATATATTGCACTAAAATATTATTTATATTGATTATTGAATCTTTTGTACTCAAGGATAGTGAATTACTTGCTTCGTCCTAATCCCTGAGTCTCAGGCCCTGCAAGGTGAATGGATTAGCTTGAATCATATAACGTATCCATTTATTATATATGAAAAACGGATGATATCAGTCATTTCATATCATTCAACCTAATGGATCCTCCTAGGATGGAGTCAGGAGGCCACACTGCACATGAGTGCCTCAATTATACTGCTCGATGGTCCTAAGCCTGGTGCACATTAGAGCTCCTTCTGAAATTTTTATTAAAACCAGAGCCTCAGGCTTGCGATGGGAAACTGGCATGTGTGTTATCAAAAAGTTCCTCTGCTGCAAACCTCTGGATTGGAGCCCCTGGATTAAACCAGAATTAAATCTGTCTATAGTCTGAGGCAGAGAGTCTGGATTCAAATTCTGGTGTAGCTCTTTATAACCATACAATTTGAGGCAAGTTGCAAGTTATGAGTGTTGAGCAATGTATGTAAATTTGTCTAGCACAGTGTCTGGCATAACAGTAAATCCCGGATAAGAATTAATGCTTGTACAAGCCATTACTCTGTGTGGAAGTTCAGAGAAGTAAGTCATTGAAGGTCACACAGCAAGTCAATGAAAGAGTTGAGTTTGGGACCCAAGTCTCTCTGGCCCCATAGCCAGAGGTGAAGTGACTACACTTGACATCCACTAAGTGCTTCCTCTAAGAACAGGGATCCTCAATAATTAGCCCATGACATTTTCTAATAAGTCCCCTCCCCACACTCACGAGAATCAAAGCTAAGCTGACTAGGCGGAGGCAGAGGCAGAGCAGGGAGCTCTGCCAGGCTAAGTGAGCAGGTTCCTTTGCCTGGGGGATTGCCCTCCAATGAGCAAATCCCCTGTTATCTGGTCCTATCTACCCCTCAGACTCTGGCTGGAGCCATCACTTCCTCATTTCCAATTCTCCTCTTTAAATTTTTCTGTCCTGGCTTCTGCTGCTTGTCCTCTGGCGGAACCAGTGACTTCCTGAATGTTGAAATTGTGGGCGCCACGGGGGACCTCTGCTTTTCAGGGCACTGCTAGGAACTCACTTTCCTGAGTTTCATCCCTTTTCACTTTCTGACATACCACAGGCCAAAGAAAGTGACTTAGCCTGGCTCAGCTTCACCTCCTGCCACCCGTCTTCCTCACCTCTTACATTTCAAATAGGCCAAAAGTCTATGGCTCCCCTGTTCCGGGCCGTCCCACCTCTGAGAGGCTGTGCCTTCCCTCCTTCCTCCCTGGAGGGCCTTTTCCTCATCTTGATCTGGATCAATCCCCCATTATCCCTTTAAGCCCAGCTCTGGCATCCCTTGATTCAGATGATAAAGCTTTTTGTCATATTTCTGCCCTGTCTCCCCTGCCTCCAGGCACTTCTGTCTTCTCAGGGACATCAACCTTTGCCGCACTTCTCAGCAGCTTTCTGGAATCTGGTTGTAGCCGCATCCATCTTGCGTGCTAGACTGTGAATATCTTTAATGAAAAAAAGGCCATTTCTTCATCTCCTTGGCACCCAGCAGGCTCACAATGTCTCCAGTGATAATAATAACAACATGACCGTAGTGTTTATTACCTAATACTTCCATCCTAGCCACCTGACATGATTTAATTCATTTAAGGCTCACAAAATTCATATCTTCCTTACTTTCACAAACAGAATAGTGAGATGCTCAAAGCTCAAGTGACTTGCTCACTGCCAGACAGCTCCTATGTGGAAGAGGTGGAATTTGAAGCCAGGCTTTCTAGCTCATAGTGTCTGTGTCTTAACCACCATGCTATACGGCATCCCTGGTAGAGATGCCTGCCAGGAGGGAGAGAGGGAAGAGGTTACTTTCCTTAAGGAGTCCAGATCTCACTGGGGCCTGGACAAGGACACCTGTAATACATGTACACATGTGCACACATGTGTACACACACACACAGAGAACATGGGAAAACTCCAAGAAGAAATACTAAGTGCTAAAATATGTGGTTCAGAGCAGTGCTTCTCAAACAGTAATGTGTATGTAAATCACCTGGGGATCTAGTTAAACTGTAGGTTTGGATTTGATCTGATGGGGTGGGACCAGAGACTCATTGTTAGAACAAGCGAACTTGCATTTCTAACAAGTTCTCAGGTGATCCTGATACTGCTGGTCCATGGACCACACTTTGAGCAGCAAGGATGAACTCTAAAGGTTGAGGCAGGTCAGAGAAGGGAGATTTCACTGTGGGCTGGAGAGGTCCTGGGACAGTGAGCTGAGTCTGGGCCCATGGCAGGGCTTGGTTGGCTCTCTCTGGGGGCATGCAGCTTTTGGGTCTCAGGGACCTGGGAGCGAGGGGGTGCTTTCAGAGGCCCGTAACTTGTGCCCCAAAGCCTCCTCCATCCCCCTTAACAAGCAGCAGCACTGTGTAGGAGATCCACATGTGAATACCCCGTGTTTGAGAAATGTCCAATCCTGATCATGTCAGGAAACATTCTGCAAATTCCGAAATCAGAGCCAAAGGGAAGTGCTGCGAGGTTTACAACCAGCTGTAGTGGTTCGATGGGAAGGATCTTTCTCCAAGTGGTTCCTCTTGAGGGGAGCATTTCTGCTGGCTCCAGGACTTTGGCCATTATAAAGCTTGGCAATGAGAAATAAGAAAATTCTCAAGGAGGACGAGCTCTTGAGTGAGACCCAACAAGCAGTTTTTCATCAAATTGCAATGGAGCCTTTCGAAATCAGTGGTAAAGTACTATTCCTCAATAATGGAATTGATCAGAAATGTAGTCTTTCTGCTAGCGAGATACGAAAATAGACAAGTCAATAGAAAGTCTGGGTTTGGCCTATTGCTGCATTTTGCACGTAACCATCACTAATATGTGTCGGGAGTGCTTCAATTTGGAATTTCTGGAATGCTAATAATAGATGCTGTATCTTTAGCATATAGTCAGGTTTTTCTTAGCTTCACTATTGTTTTAATCATATTTAAATATTTTCCCTTGAAAAAATGCCAATACTTATTAAATGTCCCCTTTTATTATGACTGTCTTATTCTGACACACAGGTTGGGTGATACAATGAAAACGCAAAACAGGGGCACTGAAAGGGGACCACAAAACTGAAGTCAAGCATGACAGTTTTCAAAACACAGCTTCTTTAAAATTGTTTAAGGGGATTTCTGTTATAACTGATATGCTGGTCAGGAAACATTCGGTATTTCATGTTGACTGAAATATGTTCATAGTTTCATAATTAGTTTGTCTTAGGTTAAACTCAGGTCTGTAATATTCAGTCAACTCTGTCGTGTTTATTTTCTCATTCAGTGTTCAACAGGTGATGCATTTTTAAAATCTTCCAGAATTTGTAGCATTTGAAGTCATGGGTGGGCTTGCATTCCACACATGATCTCTGATTTCCTAGTTCTAGAACATTCTCTTGGGATCATCTTCCAAGTTGATCAGTCATTTCCACTCCCAGGCTTTGCTGGAAGATGTCTATGCAGGAAAATTGGTGGCTCTGTCTGTCTCCTGGCCAAAGTATCCTTCTCATCCGACACCTGTCTGTCCAGGTTCCTGCCTGCAATTTTTATGGGTACAAAGATGAAGCGTCTGGGGCTATGCCTCTAGGAATTTACAGTGTAATAACAGAGAAAGGCATGAGTGCTAATGACTATAATAATCATTGGCTATTTAGAACTTCTCAGAATGTAACATTCTGGATACATGACTGTTGAAGAGACTGAAGATGTTCAAGCATACTCAGCACCTATTTCCAGCAAGGCACTGTGCTCAGTGCCAAGGAAACAGGCTTGAATAAACATAGCCTCTGGCCTCTGGCTTCTGGCAGGAGGGGACAGGGGACAGGGTGAGCTGCCCCTGAACTGACAATTTCCATGTTGTGACTGAGACTTCCACAGGACATGATGGATGGATCTAACCGAGTGTAGGACCCTGGAGGGCAGAGCTGACACCTTTTCCAAAGTTTAAAGGATAAAGGGGGTCCGTTAGAGAAAGAAGTGAGTGCCTGGGGCAGGGGTGGGCGCCACATGTTTGTATTGTATTCACAAGAAATATTTGGAGAAATATAAATAAATCCATACTGTTTGGCCATAATTGGGAGGGAAAGACCAGTGGGGACTGAGGCCAGAACCAAAAACATTGACTTCATCTTGAAGTCAGTGGGGAAGCGGGAAGGGGGCGATGTGGGGCTGAAAGACACCAATGTGTATGTGAAGTTGCTCTTTGTCCTACATGGGAATGACTGGAGAGAAGCTGAGGACAGAGAGGAACTTGGCAGCAAGAGGTGATGAGGGGCAGTGGATGGAAGGCAGGAAAAGAGAGGAATGCTCTGGAGAAACCCTGGAAATCAGATCAATTGGACTACAACGGCAGGACAGGGCTGGGGAGGAAGACGCAAGAGTTAAGGGTGAACCCCAGATTTCTGACCCGGGTTGTGTGTGTCACCAACTAAAAATGTAACCAAACTAGTGCAGGAGGATTCCTTGAGCCCAGAAATTTCAGACCAGCCTGGGCAACATAGCAAGACCCTATCTCCACCAATAAATAAATAAAAAGTTTAAAAGTGTCTTACCAAAACACTAAAACTACTCCAATTTGGATGAAACATTTTCTTAAATGCATTCACAACATCCTGCCTTCTAATACAAAGACTGTGGAACATGTGAAACTTCCTAGAAGAGTGCCATTATGCAGGTAATCACTGTGAGGCTCTGTAACACAGTGACCCCTCAGGGCCGGCTCTATGCACCTTATTTATTTTTTGTTTGCTGAAGATTTATTTATTTAGGCCATTTTATTTTCTTCTGAAAATACACTGTCTTAAACTTCCCTTGTATGGTTCATGAAAAACAGCACTGAAAAACATTTCTAAGGTCCTTTTCCCCATTTATTTTTCTCTATTGTTTGTATTGAAATACAAAATGCTGCTTTTCCCTGATGACAAAGTATTAAACTAGTTTATTATTATTATCCAAGGATACCAGACTAGGAAAGTTTTAACCACATGCTGAAGAAAATTTTAGAAGTGAGTTTGGGAAACTTTTGGAATATAACTTTCATTTTTTCTAAAATTAATCTAAAAAAATGATGACGAGTGTAAATTTCACAGTATACCCTCTAGAAGCACAGTGCACCTTGCCTCCCTCTTTCCTGACATCACCTCCAGCCTCCCTCATTAGAACAAGCCTCCTTCATTCCATTATCTGCACTAGAATTAAGGTACTCTTTCTTTTCTTTCTTTTTCATTCTAGCTTTTTAGAATTGTGATTAACAATACAAACTGTATATATTTATGATGTACACATGATGATTTGATATACGTATCCACTGACAAATGACCACCAGAAAGACTACTTTAGTTTCCTGAAGGGACTTGACATAGGGTGGGCTTCTGTGGCCCTCAGGGTCCCACACAATCCCAGGTCTCTCCTCAGAGCCATAGAAACTGCTCTTTAGCCCCATCATCCACCTCAACAATGGAACATTTGGGCTTGAAAGAGAGGATTTACCTATTGACAATATCTTTCTGAGATGTGTCTCTTTCTACCTTTTTGAAAATTAGCAACCTGTGTCTCGCTTTAGGCTTCCTGTCACACTTCTGGTACATCTAGTTTCTCAAGGAAGACTACTGTTACCACACCAACAAGCACTTGTTAGGCTGTGCAATGTGATCTGTCGAGACCTCTTTTTTTTTTTTTTTTTCTTTTTTGAGATGGAGTCTCCTCTGTCACCCAGGCTGGAGTGCAGTGGAGCAATCTCGGCTCACTGCAACCTCCATCTCCGGGGTTCAAGTGATTCTCATGCCTCAGTCTCCCTAGCAGCTGGGATTACAGGTGCCCGCCAACCATGCCCGGCTACCTTTTATATTTTTAGTAGAGATGGGGTTTCACCATGTTGGCCAAGCTGCTGTCCAACTCCTGACCTCAAGTGATCTGCCCCCCTCGGCCTCCCAAAGTGCTGGAATTACAGGCATGAGCCACACACCTGGCCCTGTTGGGACCTCTTACCCCAGCTTCTCAACTACTTCAGGCTTCCCACCAACTTCAGTCTGAAGAACATTCTTCCTGAGAGAGAAGATTGAAACAAAATACAAGAAGAAAAGTTAAGGTTTTTATTGTTGTTTTAATTAACACTAACCATTGTCTCTCAGTAGTGAGCCTAACCATCCTTTCTTCCCACCCTTAAGATACTCTAGAGCGACCTTTAACAAACCCAAACCCTCAAGTACATTCAGGCTCAGTCTTGCTGACACGACTGCTATTATTTCAGGTCGTTGTTCTGACTTTGCTCTTTATCATACCAATATTTCTCAACATCTTTTAAAATCTGGCTTTAATGTAGAGTTCTGTCTTTACTTTCTATTGTGAAATAGGTATAGATTCAGGGAAAGTTGCAAAAAAATGCACAGAGAAGAAGCTTTTCTGACACTTGACTCATTCTGTCCCAGTGGTAACATCTTACATTGCATTAATACAAAATTACAACCCGGAAATTGATATTGGTGCAATCCATAGAGCTTATTCATTAATTTTACATGCACTCATCCGTGGGTATGTATATAGTTCTACCAATTCTATGCTAAATAACCCCACATACCCCTCACTCCCCCATCAGCAATCATCAACCCTTGGCAACCACTAATCAGCTTCCCATCTCTATAATTTTGCCATTTTGGGAATGTTACATAAAGAAGTTACACAGTATGTGACTTTCTTTAAGATTGATTTTTTTCATATAGTGAAACCCATTCAAGTTGTATCCATCCGTAGTTGGCTCTTCTTATTGAGTAGCATTCCTTGATATGAATGTATCAGAGACTGTTTAACATTCACCCACTGAAGGACATTTGGGTTGTTTTCGGTTTGGGGGCTATTACAAATAAAGTTGCCATGACCATTTCTGTAAATGCTTTTGTGTGACTTTAAGTTCTCATTTCTCCAACGTAAATGTTCAAAAGTGTAATTGCAGGATTCTAAGTGTATGTTCGGTTTTACAAGAAGCAGTCAATATATTTTCCAAAGTGACTATACCATTTTACATTCCAGCAGCAATGTACAACTGATCCTGTTTTCTGCAACCTTGCCAACCTTTGACATTATCACTATTTTTAAATGTAACCATTCTCATAGGTGTATAGTGATATTTCATTGTAGACTTAATTTACATTTTCCTAATGGCTAGTAATGTTGATTATCTTCTCATGTGCTTAATTTCCATGTGTATAACCTCTTCAGTGAAATGACTCTTTGTGTCTTTTGCCCATGTTTTAATTGGATCTTTTGTTTTTTACTGTTTGGTTTTAAGAATTCTTTATATATTCTATATAGAAGTCCTTTGCTAGATATGCAGTTTGCAAATATTTTCTCCCAGTCTGTAACTTGTATTGCTATGTTCATATCAGCATCTTTCACAGAGCAAAAGTTTTTAATTTTGATAAGGTCCAACCTAACAATTTTTCCATCTATGTGTTGTGCTTTCAGTGTCAAGTCTAAGAGCTCTTTAGCCCTTGTTGCTGAAGATTTTCTTCTCTATCTTATCGTAAAATTTTTTTAGTTTTATGTTTTACAGTTAAGTTCATGCTCTATTTTATTTTTATTTTTATATGTTAGAGACAGGCTCTCACTGTGTTGCCCAGGTTGGAGTGTGCAGTGGCTATTCACAGGTGTGGTCACAGTGCATTGCAGCCTCAAACTCATAAGCTCATGTGATCTTCCCACTTCAGCCTCCCAAGTAGCTGGGACTACAGGCTCATACTACCATGCCCAGATCATGCTTATGATCCATTTTGAATTGATTTTTGTATAACGTATAAGGTTTAGGCCAAGGTTTTCATTTGTTTCATTTTGTTGACCATGGATATATCATCATTCCGTGCACAATTTATTGAAAGGCTATCCTTTCCCTGTTGAATTGCTTTTACACCTTTGTCAAAAACAACTTGGGTAAATTTGTGTGCATCTCATTCTGCATTCTTTATTCTGTTCCAGTGGTCTATGTGACTGTCCCTCTGCCAATACCACAGTGCTTTGATTACTATAGTTATATTATAAGCCTTAATATCAGGCAGAGTTATTCCTCAAATTTTAGTCTTCTTTTCAAAACTGCTTTAGCTATTCTAGGGTTTTTGCCTTTCCATATAAATTTAAGTATCAGCTTGTCTACGGTTACAAAATGATCTTGCTGAAATTTTGAAGGCATTGTGTTACATCTATAGACAAATGTAGAGAGAACTGATATCTTTATTATATGCAGACTTCCAATTCATGTACGTCTCTCCATTTACTTAGGTCTTTGGTTCTTTTAATTAAATTTAAAAAAATTTCAGCATACAGATCCTGTACATGTTTTGTTAGATTTATATCTAAATATTTCATTTCTTAGAAATACCAAAGTTGTTGGAAATAGATAATTGGTGCCACGAAGAAAAATCAGCACAGAGACAAAAGATCTCTCAGCAAGGCCATCTTTACTTTCTGCAGAAAGGGTGCACAATCACAGATGGAACAATGGCGGGAGCACACCTGAACAAAACAAAAGCAGACATATTTATCCCTTAGGCATTTGGTACGTCCTTACTGTGTGTCCTGCATCCATTGGCTGGAGCAGGACCTCACAATCTTAAACTGATACCCGATTTGCTAATAGCCTAAAACTTTCCTAAATAGGTAAGTACAGGGAAGAACAAAGAAGTTAGTAACAAAAGGTTTAAGGAAGCAATAACATTTCCAAATAAGGAAGGGGCATAGGCTGTGAGCTGGAACATGCCTGTGAGCATGTTCAACAGTTACAAAGGATAGGGCTTCACAAAGAGTTATTAACACAAAGCAAGGAGGCTTGAAGAAAGTTAGTCCTCAAAAGAAACCATCATTTCCAACACTTACAATTTATTCTTCAACAAGAAGGAAAACTTTGAAGAGGAAATTTTTACTTTCTATAATCCCTCCTCTTTTACTTTTTACTTTTCCTCTTCAAACTTGCTTAACATGTCTTGGCTTAATTGTTTTGATTAATTCCTGGATATATGGTACAACATAATACCTAAGAAGAAAGAGTATACTTACTATAGTTGTTAAAGAGGTAAGAATTGAAGCTACTTTGTTGTTGTTGTTGTTTTCCTTTTCTGGTCAACAAAATACCAGAATAAAAGGGATAGGCAATTGAACTAGAGCATAAGTGTTGCTCCAATTATTTGGCAGAGTGTCCAGTAATGGTCCTCCACAATCCCACCATGCATCCACTCAGGGCAGATGTATGAATAAGGGCAGACTGATGGGGCAGCTCTTGGAAGTGCCTGACTTCATTGCACCCTGTTATGTCTCCAAGGAATGCCAGATTTTCCCCCTTGTCATTGGAGACATGAGGTAAAATTGGTTTTGGAAGTTGGAGGCTGGATGACCCTCAAGGGCTGACCCCCAGGGTGTTGAACTTCAGGAAATAGCAGAAAAAGAGCTTGGCACTATTCTTTATTCCAGGAGGTGGAATCTTGAAAAAGAGCTACCATGTACTCCATGTCCGCTTGATTTGAGGACCATACTAGTGGAAAGGCAACAACATAGGCCTCTGGCCTACCATGCACACAAGCGTAACAGTCACTTTTATTTAAAGTGTGAACAGAATATTTAATCTATTTTAACCAGGCATTTACATCTTTATGCCCTGTTTCAATGGCTATGGTTTGCCATAGGTTTCTATTTATACTACTGAGAAGTTGCTTTTGTCATTTGACATGAGGCGAGTCATAGTTTGATTTTGTAGGTTTGGAAAAGGGGCAGCTGTAGGAGGTGCCTATTGGATCCTTTCCAGTGACCTCTGTTCCTAAACCACAGAAGCGCCCTACAGTGGGGTTAGAGTTGCTGGTGGTAGGAATAGTAATGGATATAAGCACTGGGTAAGGAAACGAAAGGAAAAGATAGATAGACTAAGCTTTCCTTAGCTTTAATTTGGTAGGGTTTGATCCAGGAACAATGGCCTATGATTCTGAGGATAATGGTGCTCGCTTGACTCAGGTGTGATGTGTCCATCCCTTTCTGCTATATGAACAGCAGTCTCGGTGGTTAGTAGCACAAGGTACGGTCCTTCCCACACTGGCCTGAGTTTCCCTTCTTTCCACGCTTTGAGGAGAATGTGATCCCCAGGCTGGTGCTGGTGTACTGGAAACTCCAAGGGTGGCACCTGTGCTAAAAGACCTTTTGTTTTAAGGGAAGAGAAGGTGGAGGATAAACCAAGTATATAATTTCTAAGAAACTGATCTTTTGTTTAAAATGTGGGGACATCAACAGTGGACTTTATAGTCCTTGGTGCCTTCTTGCTGAGAAATTTTCTTTAGCACCTATTTTTATTAGTTTTTAGACCAAAGAAAGCCAAACATCATTTTATATTTGACAATGCTTCCTGTATGATTTTATACCACATAAGCTAAATTTTACCTTTATATTAGTGTTATTAATGTTAAACTTAATTTTAATAAAACTTTGTAGACATATTTATCTAATTTTAATGTCTGACCATAAGGTAAGATTTTTATAGACTGTTTTTAACCTTTTATAATTTTTTGTTAAAGAGCAGGTTAGTGCTTTAAGGAAAACCTGTTGTGCTTTTATTTTAATGTCCAGTTCACAGAAAAACTGGATGACACCCCTTTAACTTTAGCCAATATGTTTACACACAGAATTTCCTTTACAATTTAAGTTTCAAAACTTGCTTAAACCTTCAAAACAAAATTTTTTTAACCTTTTAATGTAGGTGAAAATCCACATTCTTATGCCTCTTTATAATCCTTTTACCAAAAGTATATTTTACTTTCCTTACACACCTTGCATATAAACTGTTTCTTCAATAGTTTCATATTCAGAAGGCCTAATCACTTTTAAATTATACAACATTTCTTGCATAAATTCCCTTTTACAACTTATTTTTTCGCGACTTTCACAGAAAATTCTTCGATATACTTTAACTTTCTGAATTGTTGCAAACATCCCTTTCTTTAAACAACCAGTTAATTTATTTTAGGACAAGAATTAGCCATATAACATTCCTTTTTACATAAATTTTTCCCCCCTCCCTTTTTTTTTCCTCAAAGGTGATAACCATTCTTTTCCAAAGTGAAATTACTTCATGTCTGTGGACTAGACTGTTTAAGACCACAAGATTAGAAGTTAGGATAATACGCGTTACACTGTTAACATTTAGCAAACTTTACTTTGTTGAAAACCTTGTAGGTTTTGGGTTTCAATTATCCTTTGCTATTAATAAAACCTAATTTAGTCCAAATTTAACTGAGAATTGGTATAGATGACTCCTTCCTGAATCTGTAAGTATTTTAAGGCTTGGCTGAGTGCAAACAGCTCGCATTTTTGAGCAGACCAATTATTCGGCAATTTTCCTAACTCTGCTTCTACAAGAGTTTCCTTATCACTTACTGAATACCCATTGTGTCCTTTTCCCTCAGTCACCCAGGAGGAACCATCTATCTTCCTGTCACCCAGGAGGAACCATCAGTCATCCTGTCCTGAAGGGAGTTCCTCCTAGGTCTGGTGGCACCTTTGCTTGGTAATTAAGATTTAGATCCCTTGTTAGGAAACCTACTGGGTCAAGGGAATTTTCAGTGGCTAATGTCAAATCATTTTTTTCTAACAGAATAGCCTCATACCTTAAGGTTCTTGAGTCAGTGAGCTACCTTTTAGCTTTTGGGGTTTTTTGTTTTTTTGTTTGTTTGTTTTGACCTAGGATAGTTCTGACGTGATGACGTGTGCTCACAATGAAGTTTCCTCTGAAAGTTATTTTTCTACTTTGTTCCGGTAGCAAAGCAGTTGCTGCTACAGATTGAATGCATTTGGGCCATCTGTGGGTTTCTGGGTTAAGGATTTTTGATTAGAAAAGCTACGGGTTGTCAGTGGCCTCAGTGCTTTCGGGCTACGCCCTTGTTCCCACTGACAACAAGGTGATATTGGAGTGTTATAGGGTCATGGAGAAGACCTTCAATTATCAATTATAGGTTTTAAATTTACCCTGGCTTTTAAATGAATAGGGTATACTGTTTTCTCTTTGCTGCTTCTATCTCTCTTTCTCTCTCTCTCTTTGACTCTCTCTCTTCCTCTCTTTTACTCCCTCTTTATCTCTGTCTCTTTCTCTCTTTCTCGCTGTCTCTCTGATTCTCTCTCTCTTTCTCTCTCTCTCTTTGACTCCTTCTTTGTATCTCTGTCTCTCTCTCTTTCTCTCCCTTACTTCCTCTCCCAATTTCTCTTTCCTCTCTGCTGGTCTTTCCCTGCCTCTGCCAGCCGCTTATGCTGCTGTTCTCCCTTCTCCTTCCCCTTCCCCTGGGAAGCAACCAGCAGGAGTGGAGCTTAGTCTCTTTCTTACCCCCGAGAAGAAGGGAAAGGGGAGTTCTGAATATTTTTCTTACTACCAGAAGTTTGTTTGAGGTTCAACCACCTGAAATTTGAGGAAGGTTCAACCCCTCAAACCAGGGATGTCTTGCCTTGCCTGTCCTGGAAGGCTCAACCCCTCAAACCAGGGGATGTCTTGCCTTGCCTGCCTTGGGAGGTTGACCTGGTTTCTCCCTTTCACCCCTCTGAAGGTCCCTTGCAGACTTCCCACTTGTGCTGTCCTCTCTGGCTGCTCCCCCAAGGGAGAATTAGGCGCCTCTTAGTGTTGGCATGCCAGTATAAATCCCACGGCAGGATCCGCCCTAAGCCATATGAGGTAGCTACGGAACCGCAGAGAGGACACACTCACTCCATCCAGCAGTTGGACTTGTCACCATCCACACAAACAACACCGCAAGCAGGGTTGTCTGTGATCATTCACGCACATGCACATTTAGCCCTCCAGAATTTCATCACCAAGGAAGTACTCTACCAGCTCCTGTGGATTTCCTTCCTTTGTCTGTGCACAAAGTCGTCGCCGCAGTATGTGAGGATCCTTTAAGCTAGGTTGCTGGCCAGTTTCTTTCTGCATTGCTGAGAGCTCAGGTTATTCCTCGCACCAGGTAGGTCTTGGTACCTTACGTCTGAGGCCACGGCAAGAGGTGGTGTGGTGCCTCCTCATGAAAGAGGACTAGAGACGCCCCTGGAGGAGAATGTATCCCCATACAATTGCCACAAAAAATGTTAGAAATATCAAAATTGTTAGAAATAGATAATTGGTGCCACAAAGGAAAGTCAACACAGAGACAAAAGATCTCTCAGCAAGGCCATCTTTACTTTCTGCAGAAATGGTGCTCAATTGCAGATGGAACAATGGCAGGAGCACACTTGAACAAAGGAAAAGCAGACATATTTATCCTTTACGCATTTGGGTCGTCCTTACTGTGTGTCCTGCATCCATTGGCTGGAGCAGGACCTCACAATCTTAAACTGATACCCGATTTGCTAATAGCCTAAAACTTTCCTAAATAGGTAAGTACAGGGAAGAACAAAGAAGTTGGTAACAAAAGGTTTAAGGAAGCAGTAACATTCCCAAATAAGGAAGGGGCATAGGCTGTGAGCTGGAATGGGCCTGTGTAATCAGCAGTTACATAGGCTAGGGCTTAACAAAAAGTTATTAAACACAAAGCAAGGAGGCTTGAAGAAACTTAGTTCTCAAAAGAAACCATCATTTCCAACACTCACAATTTATTCTTCAACAAGAAGGAAAACTTTGAAGAGGAAACTTTTTACTTTCTCCATTTGGTGTGATTGTCAATTCTATTATGCTTTTAATTTGGTTTCCACTTATTGTTAGTATATAGAAATGTGGTTGATTTTTATGTGTTGATCTTGTATCTTCCAACTTTGTGAATTTATTTATTCATTCTAAAAGTTTTCTGGAGGTGGGGGATCATGGTAGATGAGAGGTGGGACTAGATTTCTGCTCCAGACAGAGCAGCATGCAGAGGCTTGCTTTGTGAACTTTAGCTCCATATCAACTGCAAGAACAAACCAGCAATCCTGAGAGGATCCACAGACGCTCTGAAGGAAGTGGCCTGCTCCTGGAGGATCCAGTAGACACTCCAAATACTGTGAGTGCCCCAGCCATGTAAGTGGGAAAGGGAGACCCTCGTCTCCTGAACACACATCCCCACTGGAGAAGCTGAAGATCTGTTTGCGGGAGAACTTTCCAACTTTACCTGGAGCTGATCAAGTTAAAGAGCTGCGCCAAGTGAAATATAGGGGTGGGGGAAGCAGCAGAAAGGCCCTGGGAGCTTGCTGGGTCCCCAAGCAGCCCATTCCTGGCTGGCACCACAGGGATCCATCAGGAAGGTGGCCAGAGGAGCAGGGGATAAAACTCCACAGGGAGAAGGGATTCTCTAGCTGAACTTTGTAACAATTTGAACAGGGTGAGAAGCCTCCTGACCAGAACTCAGGGGAGGGCACAAATCCAGCTTGCAGACTTCACAGGCAGGGGAAGAATTAAAGTCCTTTTCTTTGGCAGCTGGGAGGCAGACAAAGCTTCGGGCAAGTTTTCAAGGCTGTCTCACCCTCCCCCTGGAAACACACTTGGGGTTGTTGCTGGGGGCACAGTGGGAGTGAGACTGGCCCTTTGATTTGTGTGGCAGCTGGGTGAGACCTGTAACTGCCAGCTTTCCCCCACTTCCCTGACAACCTGCATGACTCAGTAGAGGCAGCCATAATCCTTCTAGGTACACAACTCCAGTGACCTGGGAATCTCACCCTTATACCCCACAGCAGCTGCAGCAAGACCTGCCAAAGGAGACTCTGAGATCATATACACCTAGCCCCACCCCTGGACCTGATGATCTTTCCCTACCTGCCCTGGAAGCAGAAGACAAAGGACATGTGATACTGGGAGCTCTAGGGCCGCACCCACCACCAGTCCCCTTCCACACTACTACAGCTGATGCTTTCTGGAAATTGCCACCTCCTGGCAGGAGGCCAACCAGCACAAAAATAGAGTATTAAACCACCAGAGCTAAGGACCTTCACAGAGTCCACTGCACCCTCTGCTGCCTCCACTGGAACAGGCGCTGGTATCCACAGCTAAGAGACCCTTGGGCAGTTCACATCAGAGGACTTTGTGAAGACAACCACCAGTACCAGTCTGGAGTTGAGTAGAGTCACTGGGTGGCTAAACCTAGAAGAGAGACAAAAATCACCGCAGTTTGACTCACAGGAAGCCACATCCACAGGAAAATGGGGAGAGTTCTACATCAAGGGAACACCCTGTGGAACAAAAAAATCTGAACAGCAATCTTCAGACCTAGGCTTCCCTCTGACAGAACCTACCCAAATGAAAAGGAACCAGAAAACCAACCCTGGTAATATGACAAAACAAGGCTCATCCAAACCCCCCAATCCACTGCCAGAAAAAAAAAAATCACACTAGTTCACCAGCAATGGATCCAAGCCAAGAAGAAATCCCTGATTTACCTGAAAAAAAAAAAATTCTGGAGGTTAGTTATTAAGCTAATCAGGGAGGGACCAGAGAAAGATGAAGCCCAATGCAAGGAAATCCAAAAAATTATATGAGAAGCAAAGGGAGAAATATTCAAGAAAATAGATAGCTTAAAGAAAAAAAACAGTTAAAAATTCAGGAAACTTTGGACACACTTTTAGAAATGTGAAATGCTCTGGAAAGTCTCAGCAATAGAATTGAACAAGTAGAAGAAAGAAATTCAGAGTTCAAAGACAAGGTCTTTGAATTAACCCAGTCCAACAAAGATAAAGAAAAAAGAATAAGAAAATATGAACAAAGCCTCCAAGAAGTCCGGGATTATGGTAGACAACCAAACCTAAGAATAATCGATGTTCCTGAGGAAAAAGACAATTCTAAAAGCTTGAAAACATACTTGGGGGAGTAATCAAGGAACACTTCCCTGGCCTTGCTAGAGACTTAGACATGGAAATACAAGAAGCACAAAGAACACCTGGGAAATTCGTTACAAAAAGATCTTCCTCTAGACACATTGTCATCAGGTTATCTAAAGTGAAGATGAAGGAAAGAGTCTTAAGAGTTGTGAGACAGAAGCACCAGTTAACCTATAAAGGAAAACCTATCAGATTAACAGCAGATTTCTCAGCAGAAACCCTACAAGCTAGAAAGGATTGGGGCCCTATCTTCTGCCTTCTCAAACAAAACAATTATCAGCCAAGAATTTTGTATCCAGCAAAACTAAGCATCCCTGTATGAAGGAAAGACACCATTGTTTTCCGGCAAGCAAACGCCAAGACAGTTCGCCATTGCCAAGCCACCACTACAAGAACTGCTAAAAGGAGCCCTAAATCTTGAAACAAATCCCAGAAACACATCAAAACAGAACTTCTTTAAAGCATAAATCACACAGGACCTATAATACAAAAATATAAGTTAAAAAGTAAAAACAAAAAACAAAACAAAGTACAGGCAACAAAGAGCATGATGAATGCAAGGGTACCTCACATTTCAATACTAACATTAAATATAAATGGCCTAAATGCTCTACTTAAAAGATACAGAACTGCAGAATGGATAGGAACTTACTAATCAACTATCTGCTGCCTTCAGGAGACTCACCTAACACATAAGGACTCACATAAACTTAAAATAGAGGGGTGTAAAAAGGCATTTCATGCAAATGGGCACCAAAAGTGAGCAAGGGGTAGTTATTCTTATATCAGACAAAACAATATTTAAAGCAATAGAGGTTAAAAGAGACAAAAAGGGACATACATAATGGTAAAAATCCTCGTCCAACAGGAAGATATCACAATCCCAAACATTTATGCACTTAATACTGGAGCTCCCAAATTTATAAAACAATTACTAATAGACCTAAGAAACGAGATAGACAGCAACACAATAATAGTTAGTGAGGTACTTCAATACTCTACTGACAGCACAAGAGAAGGCATCAAGACAGAAAGTCAACAAAGAAAAGATGGATTTGAACTATACCTTGGAACAAATGGACTTAGCAGATATATAAAGAACAATTCATCCAACAACCAAAGAATACACATTCTATTCAACAGTGCATGGAAATTTCTCCAAGACAGATCATATGATAGGCTATAAAATGAGCCTCAATAAATTTAAGAAAATTGAAATTATATCAAGCATTCTCTCAGACTACAGTGTAATAAAACTGGAAATCAACTCCAAAAGGAACCCTCAAAACCGTGCAAATACATAGAAATTAAATAACCTACTGGTGAATGAGGATTGGGTCAAAAACGAAATCAAGATGGAAATTAAAAAATTCTTTGAACTGAATGACAATAATGACACAACCTATCAAAACCTCTGGGATACAGCTAAGGTGTTGCTAAGAGGAAAGTTCATACTCCTAAACACCTACATCAAAAAGCCTAAAAGAGCACAGCCAATCTAAGGTCACACCTCAAGGAACTAGAGAAACAAGAACAAACCAAATGCAAACCCAGCAGAAGAAAGGAAACAACCAAGATCAGAGCAGAACTAAATAAAATTGAAACAAAAAATACAAAAGATAAATGAAAAAAAAAAATCTGGTTCTTTAAAAAGATAAACAAAATTGATAGACCATTAACAAGATAAACCAAGAAAAGAAGAGAGAAAAACCAAATAACCTCACTAAGAAACAAACAGGATGTATTACAACTAACACCACTGAAATACAAAAGATCATTCAAGGCTACTATGAACACCTTTACTCACATAAACTAGAAAACCAAGAAGAGATGGATAAATTCCTGGAAAAATACAACCTTCCTAGCTTAAAATTACCCCACCTCCCCAAGAAAAACAACAACAACAACAACAACACACAAAAAAAGTCCAGGACCAGACCGATTCACAGCAGAATTCTATCAGACATTAAGAGAAGAATTGGTACCAATCCCATTTGACACTATTCCACAAGGTAGAGAAAGAAGGAACCCTCCCTAATTCATTCTATGAAGCCTTCATTACCCTAATACCAAAACCAGGAAAGGACACAACCAAAAAAGAAAACTACAGACCAATATCCTTGGTGAACATAGATGTTAAAATCCTTAACAAAATACTAGTTATGGTGGATACCAAAAAGATAATCCACCATGGATCAAGTGGGTTTCATACCAGGGATGCAGGGATGGTTTAACATTCCCGGGTTAATAAATGTGATACACTACATAAACAGAATTAATAACAAAATCACATGATCATTTCAATAGATGCAGAAAAAGCATTCAACAAAATCCAGCATCCCTTTATAATTAAAACCCTCAGCAAAATCAGCATACAAGGGACATACCTTAATGTAATAAAGGCCATCTATGACAAACACACAGACAACATAATACTGAATGGGGAAAAATTGAAAGCATTCCCTCTGAGAACAGGAACAAGACAAGGATGCTCACTCTCACCACTCCCCTTAAACATAGTACTGGAAGTCCTAGCCAGAGCAATCAGACAAGAGAAAAAAGATAAAGGGCATCCAAATCAGTTAAGAGGAAATCAAACTGTCCCTTTTTGCTGATGATATGACTGTTTACCTTGAAAACCCTAAGGGCTCCTCCAGAAAGCTCCTAGAACTGATAAAAGAATTCAGCAAAGTTTCTGGATACAAGATTGATGTACACAAATCAATAGCTCTTCCTTATACCAACAGTGACCAATCAGAGAATCAAATCAAGAACTCAATCACGTTTGCAATAGCTGCCAAAAAAAATGAATAAATAAATAAATGCAATACTTAGGAATGTACCTAACAAAGGAGTCAAAAGACCTCTTCAAGGAAAATTATAAAACACTGCTGAAAGAAATCATAAATGACTCAAACAAATGGAAACACATCCCATGCTCATGGATGGGTAGAAACAATATTGTGAAAATAACTATACTGCCAAAAGCAATTTACAAATTCAGTGCAATCCCCATCAAAATACCACCATCATTCTTCACAGAGTTAGAAAAAACAATTCTGAAATTCATATGGAACCAAAAAAGAGCATGCATAGCCAAAATAAGACTAAGCAAAAAGAACAAATCTGGAGGCATCACACTATCTAATTTCAAACTATACTATAAGGCCATAGTCACCAAAACAGCGTGGTACTGGTATAAAAAATAGGCACATAGACCAATGGAACAG
Organism: Macaca thibetana thibetana; assembly: GCF_024542745.1. Taxonomy (NCBI): domain Eukaryota; kingdom Metazoa; phylum Chordata; class Mammalia; order Primates; family Cercopithecidae; genus Macaca; species Macaca thibetana. The sequence goes on from NC_065589.1 coordinate 116,374,368, forward strand.
AACAGAGAACCTAGAAATAAGCCCAAATACTTAAAGCAAACAAAAATATAAAGTGGGGGAAAGGACACCTTTTTCAACAAATGGTGCTGGGATAATTGGCTAGCCACATGTAGGAGAATGAAACTTGATCCTCATCTCTCACCTTATGTAAAAATCAACTCAAGATGGATTAAGGACTTAAACCAAAGACCTGAAACTGTAAACATTATAGAAGATAACATTGGGAAAACCCTTCTAGACAGTGGCTTAAGCAAAGATTTCGTGACCAAGAACCCAAAAGTAAATGCAATAAAAACAAAGATAAATAGCTGGAACCTAATTAAACTAAAGAGCTTTTGCACGGCAAAAGGAACAGTCATCAGAGTAAACAGACAACCCACAGAGTGGGAGCGAATCTTCACAATCTATACATCTGACAAAGAACTAATGTCCAGAATCTACAGCAAACTCAAACAAATCAGTAAGAAAAAAAAAAATTCCATCAAAAAGTAGACTAAGGATGTGAAAAAACAATTCTCAAAAGAAGATGTAAAATGGCCAAGTAACATATGAAAAAAATGCTCAATATCACTAATGATTAGGGAAATGCAAACCAAAACCACAGTGTGATACTACCTTACTCCTGCAAGAATGGCCATAATCAACAAATCAAAAAACCGTAGATGTTGGCATGGATGTGGTGATCAGGGAACACTTCTACACTGCTAATAGGAATGTAAACTAGGACAGCTGCTGTGGAAAACAGTGTGGAGATTCCTTAAAGAAGTAAAAGTAGAAGTACCATTTGATCCAGCAATCCTACTACTGGGTCTCTACCCAAAGGAAAAGAAGTCACTATTTGAAAAAGATACTTGCACTTGCATGTTTATAGCAGCACAATTCACAATTGCAAAATCGTGGAACCCCAATAAGTGGATAAAGAAACGGTGGTGTGTATATGATGGAATACTACTCAACCATAAAAAGGAATGAATTAGCAGCATTTTCAGTGACCTGGATGAGATTGGAGACTATTAATCTAAGTGAAGTAACTCAGGAATGGAAAACCAAACATCATATGTTATCACTGATATGAGGGAGCTAAGCCATGAAGGCATAATAATGATACAATGGACTTTAGGGACTTGGAGGGAAGAGTGGGAGGGGGTTGAAGGAAAAAAGACTACAAATATGGTGCAATGTATACTGCGGGGGTGATGGGTGCACCAAAATCTCACAAATCACCACCAAAGAACTTCCTCACGTAACCAAATACCACCTATACCCCAATAACTTATGGAAAAATAAAATAAAATAATAATAATAAATAAATAAAAATAAAAGTTTTTTGTAGATTTTGTAGAGTTTTCTATGTAGATAGTCATGTACTCTACAAATAAGAACATTTTAATTTCTTTCTTTACAATCTGTAGGCCTTTAATTTCTTTTTCTTGCCTTATTTATTGCACTGGCTAGAACTTTCCAGTACTATGTTGAATAAGAAGGCAAGAACAGATATCCTTGCCTTGTTTCAAATCTTAAGGGAAAAGTGCCCTGTCATTCACCATTAAGTATGATATTAGCTTTAGATATTCTGTAGATGCAATTTTTTAAGTTGAGGAAGTTCTCCTCCATTTCTAGTTTGCTGAGAATTTTTATTGTGAGTTTATTATTTGTTATGAGTCATATTTATGAATTATAATGATGATAGTTTCACTATGAATTGGATTTTGGCAAGTGCTTTTTCTGCATCAATTTTATGATTTTTCTTCTTTAGCTTGCTGATTTGGTGGATTATATTGATTAATTTTAAATTATTGAACCATCCTTGCATATCTGGAATAAATCCCACTTTGTTGTGGCATATAATTTTTAAAATATATTGCTTGATATTATTTACTAATTTTTTAATGAAAATTTAAAAAAAAAATTGTTTCTATTTTAGGTTCCAGGTTACATGTGCAGAATGTGCAGGTTTGTTACATAGGTAAACATATGCCATGGTGGTTTGCTGCACCCATCAACCCATCACCTAGGTATTAAGCTCAGAATGCATGAGCTATTATTCCTAATGCTCTCCCCATACCCCTACTCCCTGACTGGCGCCAGTGTGTGTTGTTCCCCTCCTTGTGTCCATGTGTTCTCATTGTTCAGCTCCTACTTATAAGTGAGAACATGCAGTGTTTGGTTTTCTGTTCCTGCATTAGTTTTCTGAGGATAATGGCTTCCAGCTCCATCCATGTCCCTGCAAAGGACATGATCTCATTCCTTTTTATGGCTGCATAGTATTCCATGGAGTATATGTACCACATTTTCTTTATCTATATGGATATCACTGATGGATATTTGGGTTGATTCTATGTCTTTGTCATTGTGAAGAGTGTTGCAATGAATATACATGTGCCATATATCTTTATAATAGAATGGTTTGTAATGGGATTGCTGGGTCAAATGGTATTTCTGGCTCTAGATCTTTGAGGAAGCACCACACTGTCTTCCACAATGGTTGAACTAATTTACATTCCCACCAACAGTGTAAAAGTGTTCCTATTTCTCTGGAACCTCACCAGCATCTGTCGTTTCTTGACTTTTTAATAATCCCCATTCTGACTGACATGAGATGGTATCTCATTGTGGTTTTGATTTTCATTTCTCTAATGATCAGTGATGTTGAGCTTTCTTTTCATATGTATGTTGGCTACATGAATGTCTTCTTTTGACAAGTGTCTGTTCATGTCCCTTATTCACTTTTTTAATGAGGTTGTTTGTTTTTTTTTCTTGTAAATTTGTTCAAGCTCCTTGTAGATTCTGAATATTAGACCTTTGTCAGATGGATAGATTGCAAAAATTTTCTCCCACTTTGTAGGTTGCCTGTTCACTCTGACGATAGTTTCTTTTGCTGTGCGGAAGCTCTTTAGTTTAATTAGATCCCATTTGTCAATTTTTGCTTTTGTTGCAGTTGCTTTTGGCAAGTTCATCATGAAATCTTTGCCCATGCCTATATCCTGAATGATATTGCCTAGGTTTTCTTCTACGGTTTTTATAGTTTTGGGTTTTACAGTTAAGTCTTTAATCCATCTTGGGTTAATTTTTGTATAAGGTGTAAGGAAGGGGTCCAGTTTCAGTTTTCTGCATATGGCCAGCCAGTTTTCCCAGCACCATTTATTGAATAGGAGATCCTTTCCCCATTGCTTGTTTTTGTCAGGTTTGTTGAAGATCAGATGGTTGTATATGTGCTGTCTTATTTCTGAGTTCTCTATTCTGTTCCATTAGTCTGTGTCTATTTTTGTAACAGTACTATGCTGCTTTGGTTACTATAGATTTGTAGAATAGTTTGAAGTATGATAGTGTGGTGCCTCCCAGCTCTGTTCTTTTTGCTTAGGATTTTCTTGGATATGCAAGCTCTTTTTTGTTTCCATATAATTTTAAGTTTCTTCTAATTCTGTGAAGAATGTCAGTGGTAGTTTAATGGGAAATGCAATTGAATCTATAAATTACTTTGGGCAGTATTGTCATTTTCATGATATTGATTCTTCCTATCTATGAGGATGAAATGTTTTTCCATTTGTTCATGTCCTCTCTGATTTCCTTGAGCAGCAGTTTGTAGCTCTCCTTGAAGAGGTCCTTCACATCCTCTGTTGGCTGTATTCCTAGGTATTTTATTCTCTTTGTAGCAATTGTGAATGGAAGTTCATTCACGATTTTGTTCTCCGCTTGCCTTTTACTGAAGATTTTTGTGTCAAAGTTCATGAGAGAGTTTTGTTTGTTTCTTTCCTTCTTTTTTTTTTTTTTGGACTGCCTTTGATTTTTGTGTTAGGATCATTCTGACCTCATAAAATGAGTTATAAAGTGTTTCTTCCTTTTCTATAAAAGGTTGTGTAAAATTGATGCTAATTCTTCTTTAAATGTTTATTAGGATATGCTAGTAAAACTATCTGGGCCTGAATATTTCTTTTCTGGGAGTTTTTAAATTAAAATTTAGATTTATTTAATGATTATAGATATTCAGATTATCTATTTCACCTTGGCTGAGTTTTGATAGTTTGTGGCTTTTCAGGGACTGGCCCATTTCCTTTAAATTGTGAGCATAAAGTTAGTGATAGTATTTTCTTATTTTCTTTTTAATGGCTGCAGGATCTGTAGTAATAGCACCTGTTTCATTTCTGATATGGGCTCTCTGTGTCTTCTTTCATTTTAATTTTTGTCAGTCTTACTAGAGATTTGTCAATTTTATTGATTTTGTTCAAAGAGCTAGTTTTGTTTCATTGATTTTTCTCTATCTTCCTATTTTAAATTTTATTTATTTATATTCTTATATTTATTATTTCCTTTTTCTGGTGATCAGGAATTATTTTGTTCTTTTGTAATTTCTTGAGGAAAAAACTTAGTGTGTTGATTGGAGGCCCTTTTTATTTTTAATGTAAACAGTTTGTGGTATAAATTTTCTTTTTCAGAGCTGCTTTTGTTTTATCCCATAAATTTTAATATATTGTACTTTCATTTCCTTTCATTTCTAGTTTTTTAAAATTATTATACGTTAAGTTCTAGGGTACGTGTGCACAACATGCAGGTTTGTTACATATATATATACATGTGCCCTGTTGGTGTGCTGCACCCATTAACTTGTCATTTACATTAGGTATATCTCCTAATGCTATCCCTTCCCCCTCCCCCCACCCCATGACAGACTCCAGTGTGTGATGTTCCCCACCCTGTATCCAAGTGTTCTCATTGTTCAATTCCCACCTATGAGTGAGAACATGTGGTGTTTGGTTTTCTGTCCTTGTGATAGTTTGCTCAGAATGATGGTTTCTAGCTTCATCCATGTCCCTACAAAGGATGTGAACTCATCCTTTTTTATGGCTGCATAGTATTCCATGGTGTGTATGTACCACATTTTCTTAATCCAGTGTATCATTGATGGACATCTGGATTGGTTCCAAGTCTTTGCTATTGTAAATAGTGCCACAATAAACATACATGCACATGTGTCTTTGTAGCAGCATGATTTATAATCCTTTGGGTATATGCCCAGTAATGGGATGGCTGGGTCAAATGGTATTTCTAGTTCTAGATCCTTGAGGAATAGCCACACTGTTTTCCACAATGGTTGAACTAGTTCAGTCCCACCAACAGTGTAAAAGTGTTCCTATTTCTCCACATCCTCTCCAGTACCTGTTGTTTCCTGACTTCTAACTGGTGTGAGACAGCATTTCATTGTGATTTTGATTAGCATTTCTCTGATGGCCAGTGATGATGAGCATTTTTTCATGTGTCTGCTGGCTGCATAAATGTCTTCTTTTGAGAAGTGTCTGTTCATATCCTTTGCACATTTTTTTGATGGGGTTGTTTGATTTTTTCTTGTGAATTTGTTTAACTTCTTTGTAGAATCTGAACATTAGCCTTTTGTCAGATGGGTAGATTTTAAAAATTTTCTCCCATTCTCTAGGTTGCCTGTTCACTCTGATGGTAGTTTCTTTTCCTGTGCAGAAACTGTTTAGTTTAATTAGATCCCATTTGTCAATTTTGACTTTTGTTGCCATTGCTTTTGGTGTTTTAGTCAAGAAGTCCTTGCCTATGCCTATGGCCTGAATGGTATTGCCTAGGTTTTCTTCTAGGGTTTTTATGGTTTTAGGTGTAACATTTAAGTCTTCAGTCTATCTGGAATTAATTTTTGTATAAGTTGTAAGGAAGAGATCCAATTTCACCTTTCTATAAATGGCTAGCCAGTTTTCCCAGCACCATTGATTAAATAGGGAATCCTTTCCCCATTTCTTGTTTTGTCAGGTTTGTCAAAGATCAGATGGTTGTAGAGGTGTGGTATTATTTCTGAGGGCTCTATTCTGTTCCATTGGTCTATATCTCTGTTTTGGTACCAGTACCATGCTGTTTTGGTTACTGTAGCCTTGTAGTATAGTTTGAAGTCAAGTAGCATGATGCCTCCAGCTTTGTTCTTTTGGCTTAGGATTCTCTTGGCAATGCAGGCTCTTTTTTGGTTCCATATGAACTTTAGAGTCATTTTTTCCAGTTCTGTGAAGAAAGTCATTTGTAGCTTGATGGGGATAGCACTGAATCTATAAATTACCTTGGGCAGTATGACCATTTTCACAATATTGATTCTTCCTATCAATGAGCATGGAATGTTCTTCCATTTGTTTGTGTCCTCTTTCATTTCGTTGAGCAGTGGTTTGTAGTTCTCCTTGAAGAGGTCCTTCACATCTCTTGTAAGTTGGATTCCTAGGCATTTTATTCTGTTTGAGCAGTTGTGAAATGGGAGTTCACTCATGATTTGGCTCTCTGTTTGTCTATTTTTGGTGTATAGGAATGCTTGTGATTTTTGCATGTTGATTTTGTATCCTGAGACTTTGCTCGAGTTGCTTATCAGCTTCAGGAGATTTTGGACTGAGATGATGGGGTTTTCTAAATATACAATCATGTCATCTGCAAACAGGGCAATCTGACTTCCTATTTTCCTAATTGAATACCCTTTATATCTTTCTCTTGCCTAATTTCCCTGGCCAGAACTTCCAACATTATGTTGAAGAGGAGTGGTGAGAGAGGGCATCCCTGTCTTGTGCCAGTTTTCAAAGGGAATTCTTCCAGGTTTTGCCCATTCAGTATGATATTGGCTGTGCATTTGTCATAAGTAGCTCTTATTATTTTGAGATACATTCCATCAATATCGAATTATTGAGAGTTTTTAGCATGAAGGACTGTTGAATTTTGTTGAAGGCCTTTTCTGCATCTATTGAGATAATCATGTGGTTTTTGTCTTTGGTTCCGTTTATATGATGGATTACATTTATTGATTTGCGTATGTTGAACCAGCCTTGCATCCCAGGGATTAAGTCAACTTGATCATGGTGGATAAGCTTTTTGATGTGCTGCTGGATTCAGTTTGCCAATATTTTATTGAGGATTTTTGCATCGATGTTCATCAGGGATATTGGTCTAAAATTCTTTTTTTGTTGTATCTCTGTCAGGCTTTCGTATCAGGATGATGTTGGCCTCATATAATGATTAGGGAGGATTCCCTCTTTTTCTATTGATTGAAATAGTTTCAGAAGGAATGGTACCAGCTCCTCTTTGTACCTCTGGTAGAATTCACCTGTGAATCTGTCTCGTCCTGGACTTTTTTTGGTTGGTAGGCTATTAATTATTGCCTCAATTTCAGAACCTATTACTGGTCTATTCAGGGATTCAACTTCTTCCTGGTTTAGTTTTGGGAGGGAGTATATGTCCAGGAATTTATCCATTTCTTCTAGATATTCTAATTTATTTGCATAGAGGTGTTTATAGTATTCTTTGATGGTAGCTTGTACTTCTGTGGGATCCGTGGTGATATCCCCTTTATCATTTCTTATTGTATCTATTTGATTCTTCTCTCTTTTCTTTATTAGTCTTGCTAGTGGTTTATCAATTTTGTTGATCTTTTCAAAAAACCAGCCCTGGAGTCACTGATTTTTTGAAGGGATTTTGTGTCTCTATCTCCTTCAGTTCTGCTCTGATCTTAGTTATTTCTTGCCTTCTGCTAGCTTTTGAATGTGTTTGCTCTTGCTTCTCTAGTTCTTTTAATTGTGGTGTTAGGATGTCAATTTTAGATCTTTCCTGCTTTCTCTTGTGGGCGTTTAGTGCTATAAATTTCCCTCTACATACTGCTTTAAATGTGCCCAAGAGATTCTGGTATGTTGTGTCTTTGTTCTCATTGGTTTCAAAGAACATCTTTATTTCTGCCTTCATTTTGTTATGTACCCAGTAGTCATTCAGGAGCAGGTTGTTCAGTTTCCATGTAGTTGAACTGTTTTGAGTGAGTTTCTTAATCCTGAGTTCTAGTTTGATTGCATTGTTGTCTGAGAGACAGTTTGTTATAATTTCTGTTCTTTTACATTTGCTGAGTAGTGCTTTACTTCCAAGTATGTGCTCAATTTTGGAATAAGTGCAATGTGGTGTTGAGAAGAATGTATATTCTGTTGCTTTGGGGTGGAGAGTTCTATAGATGTCTATTAGGTCCATTTGGTGCAGAGCTGAGTTCAATTCCTGGATATCCTTGTTAACTTTCTGTCTCGTTGATCTGTCTAATGTTGACAGTGGGGTGTTAAAGTATCCCATTATTATTGTGTGGGACTCCAAGTCTCTTTGTAGGTCTCTAAGGACTTGCTTTATGAATGGGTGCTCCTGTATTGGGTGCATATATATCTAGGATAGTTACCTCTTCTTGTTGAATTGATCCCTTTACCATTATGCAATGGCCTTCTTTGTCTCTTTTGATCTTTGTTTGTTTAAAGTCTGTTTTATCAGAGACTAGGATTGCAACCCCTGCTTTTTTCTGTTTTCCATTTGCTTGATAGATCTTCCTCCATCCCTTTATTTTGAGCTTATGTGTGTCTCTGCATGTGAGATGGGTCTCCTGAATATAGTACACTGATGGGTCTTGACTCTTTATCCAGTTTGCCAGTCTGTGTCTTTTAATTGCAGCATTCAGCCCATTTACATTTAAGGTTAATATTGTTATGTGTGAACTTGATCCTGTCATTATGATATAGCTGGTTATTTTGCTTCTTAGTTGATGCAGTTTCTTCTTAGCATCAATGGTCTTTACAATTTGGCATGTTTTTGCAGTGGCTGGTACTGGTTGTTCCTTTCCATGTTTAGTGCTTCTTTCAGGAGCTCTTGTAAGGCAGGCCTGGTGGTGACAAAATCTCTCAGCATTTGTTTGTCTGTAAAGGATTTCGTTTCTCCTTCACTTATGAAGCTTAGTTTGGCTAGATATGAAATTCTGGGTTGAAAATTTTTTTCTTTAAGAATGTTCAATATTGGCTCCCACTCTCTTCTGGCTTCTAGAGTTTCTGCTGAGAGATCCGCTGTTAGTCTGATGGGCTTCCCTTTGTGGGTAACCCGCCCTTTCTCTCTGACTGCCCTTAACATTTTTTTCTTCATTTCAACTTTGGTGAATCTGACAATTATGTGTCTTGGGTTGTTCTTCTTGAGGAGTATCTTTCTGGCATTCTTTGTATTTCCTGAATTTGAATATTGGCCTGCCTTGTTGGTTGGGGAAGTTCTCCAGGATAATATCCTGAAGAGTGTTTTCCAAGTTGGTTCCATTCTCCCCATCACTTTCAGGTACACCAATCAGATGTATATTTGGTCTTTTCACATAGTCCCATATTTCTTATTCATTTCTTTTTACTCTTTTTTCTCTAAACTTCTCTTCTCACTTCATTTCATTCATTTGATCTTCAATCACTGATACCCTTTCTGCCACTTGATCAGATCAGGTAGTGAAGCTTCTGCATGCGTCATGTAGCTCTCATGCTATGGTTTTCTGCTCCATCAGGTCATTTAAGGACTTCTCTACACGGTTTCTTCTAGTTAGCCATTTGTTCAATCTTTTTTCAAGGTTTTTAGCTTCTTTGCAATGGGTTTGAACATCCTCCTTTAGCTCAGAGAAATTTGTTATTACTGATTATCTGAAGCCTTCTCTCAACTCGTCAAAGTCATTCTCTGTCCAGCTTTGTTCCATTGCTGATGAGACGCTGTGTTCCTTCGGAGGGGAAGAGGTGCTCTGATTCTTAGAATTTTCAGCTTTTCTCCTCTGGTTTCTCCCTATCTTTGTGGTTTTATCTACCTCTAGTCTTTGATGATGGTGATGTACAGATGGGGTTTTGGTGTGAATGTCCTTTCTGTTTGTTAGTTTCCCTTCTAACAGTCAGGACCCTCAGCTGCAGGTCTGTTGGAGTTTACTGGAGGTCCACTTCAGACCCTGTTTGCCTGGGTATCATCAGCGGAGGGTGCAGAACAGCAAATATTGCAGAACGGCATATGTTGTTGCCTGATCCTTCCTCTGGAAGCTTTGTTTCAGAGGGGCACCCAGCTGTATGAGGTGTCAGTCAGCCCCAACTGGGGGCTGTTTCCCAGTTAGGCTACTCGGGGGTCAGGGACCCACTTGAGGAAGCAGTATGCCCGTTCTCAGATCTCAAACTCAATGCTGGGAGAACCACTAGTCTCTTCAATGCTGTCAGAATGAGATGTTTAAGTCTGCAGAAGTTTCTGCTGCCTTTTGTTCAGGTATGCCCTGCCCCCAGAGGTGGAGTCTACAGAGGCAGGCAGGCCTCCTTGAGCTGTGGTGGGCTCCACCCAGTTCGAGATTCCTGGCCACTTTGTTTACCTACTCAAGCTTCAGCAATGGCGGACACCCCTCCCCCAGCCTCACTGCCACCTTGCAGTTCGATCTCAGACTGCTGTGCTAGCAGTGAGTGAGGCTCCGTGGGCATGGGACCCTCCAAGCCAGACATGGGATATAATCTCCTGGTGTGCTGTTTGCTAAGGCCATTGGAAAAGCACAGTATTAGGGTGGGAGTGTCCCGATTTTCCAGGTACCATCTGTCACAGCTTTCCTTTACTAGGAAAGGGAATTCCCTGATCCCTTGCCCTTCCTGGGTGAGGCAATGCCCTGCCCTGCTCCGTGGGGGAGCTGCACCCACTGTCTGACAAGCCCCAGTGAGATGAACCCAGTACCTCAGTTGGAAATGCAGAAATCACCTGTTGTCTGCGTCGCTCATGCTGGGAGCTGCAGACTGGAGCTGTTCCTATTCAGCCATCTTGGAACCTCTCCAAAACTTCATTTCTAGTTTAAAATTTTTTTTTGAGACTTTCTTAATGACCCATGCATTTTATAGAAGTCCTTTTTCAAATGTTCCCAATGTTTGGAGATTTTCCTGTTGCCTATCCATTGTTGATTTTTATTTTTATTGCATTATTGCCAAATAACATATTCTATATGATCTTTTTTTTTTTCATTTTGTTGAAATTTGTTTTATGACCTAGGATATGGTCTATTTTGGTGAATGTTCCATGTGTCCTTGAAAAGGATGTACATTCTGCTGTTGCTACCTGGAGTATTCTGTGTATTCGTTAGATACTATCAGTCAGTCGTGGTAGTGTTTAGTTCTTCTGTAACTTTGTAGAGTTTCTATCAATTTCTGAAAGTGGGTGTTAAAGTCTCAATTATAATTGTGTATTTTCTATTTCTTTTTTCAGTTAAATCAGTTTTTGCTTCATGTATTTGGAAGTTCTATTGTTTGATTTCTTACTTATAGCACATAGTTGGATTATGTTTTTAAATATAGTTTGGCAATATCTGTCCTCTGATTTAGACCATTTATACCAAAAGTAATTATTGATATATCAGGGCTTAAATTGGCCATCTTATTGTGTGTTATTTTTTCTTTGTTTCCCATTCATATATTTCTCTTTTCTTGCCTTCCTGTGGATTATTTGAACAAGTTTTAGAATTCCATTTTGATTTATTTATAGTGTTTTTTATTGAATAGTTTTCTTAAGGGTTTCTCTACTTATTGAAATATATATATATGTATATATATATATATGGAAGTTATCACAGCATGACTATTGCAATATATATACAGAACATATCAACATTTTACCATTTTGAGTCAAGTGTAGAAATATTACTTTCATTTACGTTCTTTAGCCTTCTCCACTTTTTAAATGTAATTGTCATATTCCCATTACATTCACTGAATACCACATCAGGTGGTAAAATTTTTGTGTTAAAAATCTAATGTGATTGTTAAAACTCATGAAGAGAAGGATGGTGTAGTATATATCCCTATTTTTACTCATTCTATTATTGTCTTTCTTTTTTGAAATTCTAGTCTACTACATCATTTCCTTTCTGTTAGGGGAACTTCCTCTAATCATTCTTTAAAGTTAGTTCTCCCACAAAAGATTCTCTTCATTTCTCTTCCTCTGAGAGTGTCTTTCTTTCTTGTCCATTCCTGAAGCGTATTTTTATTGGCAATAGAATTCCTGGTTGACAATTCTTTTTCTAAAAAAACACAAAATAAGCTGCACCTCTTACATCTGGCCTCCATAGTTTCTGATGAGAAATTTTCTGTCATTCAAATTGGTATTCCTGGCCAGGCACCATGGCTCATGCCTGTAATCCCAGCGTTTTAGGAGGCTGAGGCAAGCAGATCTCGAGGTCAGGAATTTGAGACCAGCCTGGACATCATAGTGAAACCCCATCTCTACTAAAAATGTAAAAATTAGCCAGACATGGTGGTGTGCACCTGTAATCACAACCACTTGGGAGACTGAGGCACTAGAATCATTAGAACCCAGGAGATGGAAGTTGAAGTGAGCAGACTTCATGCCACTGTACTCCAGCCTGGGTGACAGAATGTGACATCATCTTAAAAAAAAAGAAAAAAAGATATTCCTTTATAAGTAATGTACCATTTGTCTCTGGCTGCTTTCTAGATTTTTCTTTTTCTTTAGATGTTTAATTTTCTCTGCCTTTTTAGTTTTTCAATTTTTTAATTATGATGTGTCTTGATATGGATTTCTTTGAGTTTATCATGTTTGGGATTTTTTACAGTTTCTTTAATCTGTAGGTTTAGATCTTCCACAAAATTCGGGAAACTTTTAGCCATTATTTGCTTAAATATTTTTAAAGCCTCACACTTTTTCTAGGAATTAAATGATATGAATTGTAGGTGTTTTGTTACTGGCCCACAGGTCTCTGAAGCTCTGTTCACGTTTTTTGTTTGTTTGCTTTCCCAGCTGACTTTCTCTTTTTTTCAGATGTGTAATTTCTATTATTCTATCATTGAGTTCACTGATTCTTTCCTCTGTTACATCTATTACACTATTCAGCCCATCTACTGAGTCTTTTTTCTTTAATTGGTATTTTTTAGTTCAATCGTTTCTATTCAGTTCTTTTTTTATTGTTATACTTTTTTGGTGAGCTTTAAAAAAATTTGTTTCAAGAATAATTTTAATTGCTCACTAAGCCATTTTGTTACAGCTGCTTTAAAATTCCTGTGGAATAGTTTTAACATCTGTGTCATCTCAATGCTGGTATCTCTTGATTCTCTCCTCTCATCTGAGTTGTGATTTCCTCTATTCTTGGTATGATGGGTGATTTTCCATTATATAATAGATGTTTTGTATAGTATGTTGGGAGATTCTGGGTCCTATTTAAAACTTCTATTTTAGTAGACAGTCACATAGTCATACAGTTTAGGTTTATTAGGTATGTTCTGGCTTACTTGTGTGGGCTACAGTACAATGACAATTTAGTTTTCAGAGCCCTGTCAGTGTTAGTCTGGTCCACTTTGTTTACCTGGTACCATTAGTGTTCTTTCTGGTCCCCTGCTGATCTTTCCTGCAGGCCAGAAGGCACGTTCCAGTACTGCCTGGTGCTGTCGGGTAGGAAGTGAGATACATCAGGCCCAAAGGGAAGACATCACTTCTCTGGGTCTGCTCACCAGGCAGCCCAGTGCTAGGGTAGAGTGGGGACTCCTGCTCAATGTCCACTAGTGTTATAGTATGGGAGGAGGACACCCTACCAGCACTACCTGCTACCCCAGGAGGTGGCAGACCTGGAAAGACTAGAATTTGTGTGCAGCCTTTTTTTCTTCATTGGGATCTTTTGCAGACTTGAAACATTATTTTTATTTCCCTCTGGAGCCACATTTTCATTGTGGGTCAGACAACAGAGCTGTCAAATATCTGAAACCTGCTTGCCTAAAATCCTTTCCCATACTCACCAAGGTTTACTCCAGGGAAGGCCATTCTTATTTACTAGAGGCTGTTTTTATCCTCTCATGTCAAGCAGCTCTTCCTCTTTGGTCAAACCTGATCTAGAATAGATGTTTTCTTTATAGTTTCTTCTATCCTCTAAGAGATGAAATGAACAGTGTAGAGGCTAAAGACTTTATCAGACTCTCCATTTTGTACAGAGTGAGTTAGATAGGCCTACATGCTCAACGTTCCCAGTTTCTAAAATACTTTGCCTCTATGCCAGGTGGTAGCTCTGAATTTAAAAAGCATTCTGGGCCTGGATAGCTATCCATGAACTACTGTCACAGCATTACCATACCTCATTTTTTCTCATTGTGTCCTTACTCACATGCCTTCCACCATGCTCTGACCATATGGTTTTAAAATATCTGTGTTTTTCATGCTTGCTCCAACCTCTGACATCTCTATTACCTGTGTCTCTAAAGCACAGTTTACCTTTCCATTCCCATGATGTTATGTTTCATAAAATTTAGCGCTGTCCAAAAACAGTGCTGTCCATGACACTGTATTTGCCAATTTGCCATCCACCACCTTGTGTTAAATGTGAGGCTCCCTTCGTGTGTTACTCATCTTCATCATGATGGTTGCATGAATACTCGAGGCCCTGAGTTGCATTCCTGATGCTCTTTCAACACTTCTAAACTCTGCACATGTTCAGCACCCAAACCTCTGCAGCCACTCATTCATTCATCTATTCAGTCATCGTCTTCCCAGCATACTGTGTGCCAGGTACCATATTGGTGCTGGAATACAGCTCAAAGAGCTTCCAGGCCATTTGGAGAGACAGAGATATAAACATACACAATCCAGGGTGATCAGTGCTATGGAAGAGAGAAACAGAGTGATGTGGGAGAGCCAAGAGGGGTTCCACCCAGCCCAGAGGAACCAGAGTAGGTGTCCTGAAACAGGAAGGGCTCTACTGAACTTCCAAAGGATGAGCAGAAATTAGTCTTGTGAAATGGAAGGAGGAGAGCCAGTATTCAGGGGACATACATTGCCCCAAGTCAGAAAAATGCCACCAATTGTCATCTGGCCTGGCCGTTAGTCAGGACCCATGTGGTGGTGTGACATGGAAGTGCAGCCACAGGAGAGCTGGCCAGAGGGGCTTCAGGTGCCAAGTCGGGAGCAGTGAGCCCCCACTGACGGGCTGACAGCAGAGAATGACTTGGCCAGGTTATGTGTTGTGGGGCTTACTCAGGCTGCTGTGTGAGCCTGGATTCTGGGGGGCGGGGTGCAGAGGAGACAGGGCACTCCATACTAAACTGAGTATAATCGAGTACCGCTAGCTAAAGAACCAACCCACCAACAAAACCACTCCTCTCTGTGCTGCCAGAGCTACCTCTAGACCATTGTTCATCTGGGCAATTCTCAAGCAGGGCTTCCTGCTGTTCAGGGGTTGGAAGGAATATCAGCAGGGTAAACACAGGAGCTGCAGGCGATAGGAGAAGATCTGGGGTTTAAGTGCATCTGTCAAAATAGTTAAAACCCACCTGCCCCTATAACAGAAGCAAACATGGTTGGGCACACATCCCCTTGGGCTGCTTAATTATAATCTCTTTCCCTTTCAGATGTGCCCTTAGGGCCCATTTCAACTGGATCTTTCCTAGGGGCAGTGGTCTGTGCAGGCTAGTGAGGCAAGCTCAGGCCTTGGAGTGAGACCAACCTGGGGTCACATGCCTGCTGTGTCATCTGCCGCCTTAATTTTTAACCCCAGCTCTCTCCTCTGTAAAGGAGCGTAACCATGCCTACCTTGCAGGGTTGCTGCAATGGTTAGAGATGATGTTGGTAAATGCCTGGTGTGGAATAGGTGCTCATTTAATGTGAGTGGTAGGAGCTTCAGGGCCTTCTGCATCTGGGACCCTCCCTTTAATACGCCTAAACAAGACAGAGTAACAGCTGACAAAAGGCTAGAGTCAGGACTTCCAGGCAAGAATTATTACAGCCTCTTTTGTAATGTCACAAACTGGAAACAGCTCATCAAAAGGGAAATATTAGCATGAACTGTGGCTTTTGTCTCTAAGCAATATTAGGCAGCTAATCTCTCTCTACAAAGAAAACTAGGAAAATGTCAATGAAAATCTTTCATTGTGAAAAGCAATGTGTGGTATTTTATGTTCTATGATAGCGTTTGTAAGATTAAAAGAAAAAAAGGCTGTCTCAGACTCTATGGGTTTGTAGGATTTCTGAGCAGGAGGGATGAGAGGAAGACCATACCCCAGAGTGCTAATAGAGCTTATCTCATTGGGTTAGGACCTTAGGGGGTTGAGGGATGATTATTAACCCTTGTCATGCCCTGTACATTATTTGATAAAATATATCAAGCATGTTTTGCTTTTATAATTTACAAATCTTAAGGAAAAAAAAAAGATCTAGACATGAATTCCAGATCTGCTTCTTATATCCTAATAAGTTATTTAATTTCTCCAAGCCTCACTACTTGTTTGCTAAGTGGGAACAACATTCCTCCTCCCAGAGTTTTGAAATTTAAACACATTAATTCATAATTTATTCCACAAATATAGACTGAGAACCCAGCAGGGCCAGGCACCATGCTGGGGCTTCAGTGGTGAACAAGGTTGATATAACACCTTTTCCAGCAAATGATATATGGCACAGATGTTTGCTTGCCCAGCCACACAGATGAGTGACCAACAGTGGCAATTTTTGCTTTGTGGCGAGAAGGAGGATCAGGGGATGATTTGGGGCTCATGAGCTTTTGGTGTCTTTCCTAGCTGACCACACAGGGTGCCCCCTGCTCACATGGAGTAGGGCCTGAAGCAGGCGGGGACTCCCTGTGCTGTGCTCTCTGCAGCAGCTACCTTCTGCCTGGCTTGTGTTTCAGATCCAAAGCCCAAGAGGAGAAATGGGGTGAACTTCTCCCTGGCTGTGGTGGTCATCTACCTGATCCTGCTCACTGCTGGTGCTGGGCTGCTAGTGGTCCAAGGTAAAGCAGGCTTGGTCCTGTGTAGTCCCTCCTGGGGGAGAGAGGTGACCCAGCTGGGTCCCTCAGATGAAGGGCTCAGGTTGAGTGGAGAACCTTAAGCCACTCCTCCCATCCACTGGGAGAGAGTCTCAGCCCCTGGCAGCCACAGTGATGAGAGAAGCAAAGAAGATAGTGTATGTTGTGTGTATGTGTGCATAAGAGAGGGAGAGAGAGACATCGAGAATGCACTTGGGAGCCTATGTGTCTAAGCAGTGAAAGACACAATAATTTCACACAGGGTATGCCACACATGTCTGACATCTAAGACTCCCAGCCTCTGAGTGGGAAGGGCTTTGCTGATCCAAGTGTCCATTTGAACATGATTTTACTTTTGAAGTATTCCCAATCTAAAGGTTAGAATCATGAAGTAATTCCATGAGCAGACACTGAAGTCACTCAAGAAGGCTGAATGCAAAGTTGTCATAAACACATCATGTGTATATTAAGATCACACACAAATGCTGCTTGCACTATTTAGGTCAGACCAGCATGTTAGCTGTCATGCATCCACACCCAGAGCATGCAGGAAGGCCTTAACTGCCTGAAGGTTGGAGATTGATTATGGATGCAGTAGGCACAGCTTTAGGCCATGCAGAAATGTTTTGTGGTTGTGCAATATCATGCCTGAGTGTGGAGCGCACATGGTCAAGATGTAGAAAAGGCTGTGTGCTTACGCTAGGTCTGACAGCACATGGAGTTTGTGTTTACAAATTCAGGGCCTGTAGAAGTTATGCACACATGACACAAGAATGTCAGGGATATGCTCAAATGCCTCAGTCCCTAAAAGAATGCTGTGGGGTGGGGCCCAGTTCTGAATCTGCAGGAGCGGCTCCGGGTCCTGGAGATGTATCTCCTCAATGACACTCTGTCGGCTGAGGACAGCCTGCCCTTCTCCTTGCTGCGGTCAACACACTCTGGAGAACGCCTGGCTCAGGCTGCATCGAGGCTGCAAGTCCTGCAGTCCCAACTCACCTGGGTCCGTGTCAGCCACGAGCACTTGTTGCAGCGGGTAGACAACTTCACTCAGAACCCAGGTTTGGCCTCCTCCCCTCTGGGTTGGGACTTCTCAACAGACGTCTGGGAGACAGCCGGATCAGGAACCGGGAAATAAACGACCCTGTCCAAGCAAAGTGTGACCTCCAAGAGCCAGGGACTTACAGCAACAAATTCAATGCCAAGTCTGAACCCAGAGTCCCCAGATGGATCCAGAATGTCTAGGAGGGAGGGTAAAACAGAGAGCTTGGAGTGGTTCTCTGGACCACTCTTCCACAGCTGACTTACATTGACATGAGGTTGGGGAGAGAGCAACTCAAGCCACCAAACTAGTTCAGACAATATGGGGACTTTGGAGGGAGGAGGACAACCTGACCTGCTGGGGGAAACATGGTGACTTGGGTGGTAGGACTGCAGGCTGGGGAAAACTGAGCCAAGGGTGAAAACTCCGGGGGTGCCCCTTCCCTCGTAGCTTTCAGGGCCTTGCAGCTTCACCCTCTCCTCTCTCAGGCTGCCCCAAAATGGGAAGAGCCTCGCCCTCAGACAGTTTGGGCAAAACCAGCTGCTAGGTGTGGCCCAACTGTTGTAGGGTTTACCCTGTGACACAGAGCTCCGGCCCCAGCAGGGTTCCTTGTTCTGGGCCCCATGTGAGCTGAGGCTTAGGAGGGTGATCCCATGGCTGGGTCCTGTGACCAAGGGGCACGCCCAGCACAGACCCAGGAGGAAAATCCCTCCAGAGGAGCCTCCCTGGGAGCAAAGATGAAGGCTGAGTGGGGGTGTGAAGAGGAGTAATAGCTGTGGGCAGATGGATGGAGTCCAGGTTCAGACACTCAGACACCACGGGAGTGTCTCTTCCTTGAAATGTGAAGGAGCTCATTTTGACCAACACAAAGGGGTTCTACCTCCTCAGGCTGGTTTGAAGCCACCTCCTTTCCCCACCTCCAAGGCTCCCAGGGATCTACAGGTCTCAGGGTGCAGTCCGCTAGTTACAGCTAAGCATCTGGCTCTTTCCAAGGACTCTTTCCCAAAAAACAGCCAGGTGTTTGGCTCCTGTTGTCCAAACCCCCACAGTCTGATGGGAGTCTCACATGGGAGGGCTCACCCTCCCTCTGCAGAGCCTGGGCACTCTCAGTTGGGGCTAGGGCCAAGGGTGCGGCACAGCTCAGCCGTAGCTCACTCTCCTTCCCTTGCAGGGATGTTTGGAATCAAAGGTGAACAAGGCCCTCCAGGTAGGTTCATTTCCACTGACACCCACCCTGCTCTCTCCACAAAACCTCCCCAGAAGGTCCCCTTGGCCTCTGCCATTCTGGGTCGGGACATCTGACCCCAGCTTACCTTCCCCTGTCCCCACAGCCTCCTTTGTCTTCAGTTGAGTCTCCTCTCTGTTCCCGGACCTTAATTGGACTCCCAGCCCCTCCTTACTTAAAGTGGCTTCCTCTCTCCACCCCACCCTTCCAAATCTAGCTACCTTCCCAGGCCAGGCCAGGCAGCATTCCAGCTACCAGGGCAGCCTCTCTCCTGGTCTCCCATAAGCACTCCTTCCAGGTGACTCTTACCTACCACATACATAGCACTTCCCACCAGAGGTGCTGTGCTCATTTCCATGGTGTCTGACTCCTCTCTCCTACAGGGCAGTAATGATGGGAGGCAGGTGTCATGGAGGCACAGGCTGTGCAGTTAGGCCGACTTGAGTTCTAATCCTGGGTCTGGGGCTTACTGGCTGTATGACACTGGGTCAGTTGCTTAAGTTTTCTGGAGCCTCAGCCACTCACCTGTGTAGGAAGCAGTGGAGGTAATCTGACTCGCCTCACGGAGTTGCTGTAGGACTCAAGCGAGATGCTGTGCAAAAGCTGTCTGACAATGGCATGTGCTCTCTGAGGACAAGGCTATGGCTTGTTTGCCTTTTCTTCCCTCCTCAACCCACATGTGTTGTGTTGCACACACGCTTCACTCACAGCCCTGTTCCATTTCATCAGCTGAGTGGTTGAAATGCCCCCCTGTGGATAAATATACATGCCATTTTCGGAACAGAATCCTTTGGTCCCATAATATTTCAAGGACGGCCCAGATCACACTATTGACCGGGGAGGGTTTTGAGGCAGCCTTGCAAAATGATGGAAGCAGGGACTTGGGAGACTGGTGGACCTACAGAAAATCCTGGATCTGCCCCTGTAAACTGGGTGGCCTTGAGCAAATCACCTAATGTTTCTGAGCTCTTGTCCTCCCCAATAAGATGGAGATAATGGTAGGACCTCCTAGGATTAGTGTCAGGATAAAACAATAAATATAAACCTCTTAGTCGAGTGTCCAGCAGAGAGCAAATACTCAATGATGTTCTTGTCTTCGTCATTATTATGACTATTATTTGCTATTGTTATTATGGTTGTTATTCTGTTATTCTTGAGAAGACTAACTGTTAATACTAGGAGAGCCTCCAGCCTGATGAATGCTGGCTCCTCTCCTTCAAGGAGGGGCAGTTTCAACAATTTCAACTGCTTTTGCTGACAGAATCAATGCTTAAACTTCTTCTCAACCCAATGGGTTCAGTACAACCTTCAAAATCTGCCTGTCACCCACCCTAGGCACAGTGCTGCCCACCTCATCCCAGAGCACAGAACATGGGCTCCCTGTGGCTCTCTCTTTCTCTGTATGAATATAGATGTGCGTACATAAAGAAAAACTCCAACTGTCTCTCTTCGTGTCTCCCTCTCTCTCTCTCTGAATATAGATATGTGTACACAGAGAAAATCTCCAACTCTGTCTCTCCATGTCTCTCTCTCTCTGTATGAATATAGATGTATGTACATAAAGAAAACCTCCAATTCTCTCCATGTCTCTCTCTCTCTCTCTTTCTGAATATAGATATATGTGTACATAGAGGAAAATCTCCAACTCTCTCTCTCCATGTCTCCCTCTCTCCCTCTCTCTCTGAATATAGATGTGTGTACATAGAGAAAATCTCTAACTCTCACTCTCCATGTGTTTCTCAGTCTCTCTCTGTCTCTGACTTCTGTCTGTCTCTCTCTTCCCACTCTTTCTTTTTGTGCCTAGAAACCAGAGACAGGAAATTTCTTCCAGCAGCTGGGGCTATAGAGTTCTCGGCTCCTCCTCAGGCACCACGTGCCTCTCCAGATTCCCCGCCCATCGCCCTTTCCCACCCAGGGAGGCTGTGTTCTCTCCCCTTCCCCATGGCTTGCCTTGCCAGGTCAGGGCTCCCAGGAGGTTCCTTGGCTGAAAAGGCCCCAGTGACAAATAGGTGGGCAGGGGAGGAGGGCTGGATGTGGAACCCAGAAGTCATGGTCTTGCTGGAGAGAGCCTGCCTGTGGAACTGCCTTCCCACGCAGGCTGCCTGGGACACAGTCAGGGGTAACTGCTCCTCAGCCAAGCTTCAGGGAAGAGGATTGCAAAACCCACCTGTCTCTCTGTTTCTCTCCCCTATCAATCCTGGACTTCTTTCCTTCCTCCCAACAAATATCTATTGAAAGTTCCATGAGGATGAGAAGTTGCCATAGGCATTGGGGATCCAGACATGAAGAAGACAGACGAGGCTCTGCCCTCATGAGCCTTCCTGTTTAGGAGGCAATCAATTTGGAGCCTGATGCAGTCACAGCCCTGGCCACTGCTCTGAAAGGATGGGGCAGTTCCCTGGGTAAGAAGGCAGAGAGCTAGCCTGAGCTGCCTGCAGGCAAGGCGGAGAGAGCCATGTGTGCAAAGGCCCTTGGGTCAGGACAGAGCTTAGTGAGTCAAAGACCACAGAGAAAGAAGGTTCATGTGTCTGAAGCACAAGAGCAACAGGATGGTGTGGGGAGATGAGGCTGTGGAGGGGCAACGATGAGGCAGGCCCTGAGGGCACCCCTAGATAAGCACAAGCACTTTGCTTTAGGGTTTGTTGACTGCTCACACTAACCCCAAGCAACTGTTGGGGTTCAGAGGCACATCGACTCACTCAAGATGATGCAGGCAGGTTTGGAGAAGCTGAATTAGAGTCCTGAGCCTGAGCCCTATCCCTATCCCTGCCCCCAGGGGACCAGGCCACCACAGTGGAGCCGGAACAGCTTGCACTGCTCTTCCTGAGAAGGGATGGTAGAGATTCTGACACTAATGGGCACAGGATCCTAGGGGCTTACCCTGAAAGTCGCCTTCTAGCCTGGGAGTAGTGGGGCACTTTCCCTAAGAAGTGCCAGAGGCAGAAACCTCTAGCTTTGATCACCCAGGAGGAGGGACAGCTCTGCAGGGGAGGGGTCTTATCTCTGGCATTGTGGGGTCTCTGAGGTTCTTGTCCCTTCCCTTTGGCCAACAGTAAGAGCCCCTTTCACTGGGTTTCTTCCATGCGTCATGGCCTCTGCTGTCCTCCCGAAGACCCTGTAGGGTGGATGTGCTATTCTCATGTACAGAGCAAGAAACCAGGGCTAGGCCAAGTGAAGACCCCTATCCAGGTCATGCCACTCATCAGTGGAAGCAGATGTCAAACCCTGAAATGATTCTCTCTCCAGAGACACATCCAAAAGGGATCCCTTGCTGAAGTGAGAGGTTCTAGTCACCAGTTGGAACTCCATCCTTCCAGCCTTGTATATATAAAATGATAGGACATATGGATCCCACACATTGGATGGGATTCTACTTTGAAATAGAAAGCACATCACATGCTTTACCGCCACAGTGTCTTGGCAATTGTGCAGGCTTTGCCCTGGGGAGACCTGGAATCTGTGGTCACACTCTAAAGGTGAGATCTCAGGCAAGACCTGGGCATCTCAGAACATCACTGCCCACCTTGGCGATGGGGACGAGGAGCCCTGTATGCCCCCTCTGGTTGTTGTGAGATTCCAGTGAAACTCCATCTGCAAAGTGGTCCTTGGAAATGGTAGAGAATCATGTGAGTTCTAGAAATTATAGGCTCCATTTATCCAGAGCTTGCCTTGTATGTTTTCCATGATTGTCCCCACATGGTAACCTCAGGACATCCATGTGTAACTAGTACACTAATTCCGTCTTACTGATGAGGGAGCTGAGGCTCAAAACGATAATGTAACTTGCAGAAGGTCACCCAGCTAAAGGGGCAGTGCTAATACCTGCCCCCAGGGCTGTTTGACTCAGTGCCTCTCTTTTGCTTTCTAGGCCATGGGTTTCTTGCAGGAGAAACTCTGTCTTCTTTCCTTCTTTCCACACAGTTGGCTCATCTCCATGTTCAGTGAACGTTTGTTGAATGAATCACCATGTGAGTTGCCCCATCCTGTTGGCTGACTCATTAGTGTCTCTGCTCCTCTTCCTCAGGTCTTCAAGGTCATAAGGGGGCCATGGGCATGCCTGGTGCCCCTGGCCCACCGGGGCCACCTGCTGAGAAGGGAGCCAAGGGGGCTGCCGGACGAGATGGAGCAACAGGTACAGGTCTTTTTCTGTTGACCCTTAATCATTTTCCTCCTCCTTCTTTGGCTTCACTCTGAATTCCCTTTCCCTTCCAGGCCCACCAGGACCCCAAGGCCCACCGGGAGTCAAGGGAGAGGCAGGTGAGTAGGTGCCAGTTGTGTGCCCAGAAATACACAGCAAGCTTCTCAGAGTGACTGCCGCGGGTTGCAGACTCAGCCCCCTTCCAGAGTCTGGACCTCTGAGGGGTCTGTAGGTGAACGGAGGTCTGGTGGGAGACCCCAGAGGGGCTGAGAGGCTGGGAAGCACCCTTTCTGGTGGCCAGAGGAGGGCCCTCAGGGGCAGGTATGGCTAGATGGCCTTCATCCTGGGTGGGGCTGGTGGGTGTGACTCCTACCCGCTCCTCTGTGTGAGAATGTAAGTCTGCCAGTGCCATTTCGGAAAGTTGGCCTCCTTGGTCCAACAGGGACTCTGTTGTCAGGCACATGCACCTCCACCTTGGACTAGCTCTGTGCCCTTGGGAATGTTTCCTGATGTTTCCAAAGATACTGAGCCTCAGTTTCTTTTTCTGTGATTGGGGATGAGAGGGCTACACAGGGCTGCCAGGGGCGGGGGGGATTAGAGACAATGACCCAAAGCTCGTGATTGTTCCTGGGAAAGTATTAGTTTCCATTTTTTTAGACTGTTGCCTAATTCTGCCCAGCCATCTTATTAATATAAATGGGTTCACGGGGCCCAGTCAGAGAATGGGGGACCCAGAGCTGTCCCTCCCCAGGGACAAACCCAAACATTGGTTTTCCATTCCACTCTACTCCCATCCACCCTTCATTTAGAACCTCCATCTTGCAAATTCCCCAAGGGGTCGAGGCTGCTGGGATGTGAAGATGCAAAGACATTAAGACCTTTACTAGACAAAGGGCAGACGAGAGGATTTACAAGGGAGTTGGGAGTAAACAAACAGGGCTCTAAGCTGCCAGTCTGCTGAGGCAGAAAGAAAACACCACCAGTTACAAGAAAGGAAACTTTTTAGAAAGGAGAATCCTCCAGAAATTGATTTTGGGAAGGAATTTAATAGAAGGGACCACAAAGAGCCTATTGATCTGTGTCCAGCAGGGGGTTTTCTGAGGAGGATTTAAGGGGGGAGGATAGGCAGACCATAAGAAGGAAGATTTATGGTGCAGTCAGAGGTGTGCACGTACATTCACACCACACATACTCACACTCATGTCTGAGGGCACATCTGTGCACATACTCACATTCTCACACTCACGCACAAACATAATCACACTCATGCACACACATGCACTCACATATACCCATATACTCATGCACACACATGCACTCATACACAAGCATATACTCATGCACACCCTGTCTGAGCACACATCTATGTACATATTTGCATTCTCACACTTGCACAAGTACAATCACACTTGGGCACATATGCATATGCTCGCAGACATTCACACCCCCCATGCATACACACTCACACTCAGCCTGTGGGGGCTTAAGCAGAGCAAGCTCACTCAGAGGGGAGTGGGTCTCCCTCCATCCTCTTTCCTCTGAGAGAGAGGGACTCAGGCTAGGTGCCTGAAACTCACCAGAGTGGAACCACTGAGGCTGGCTTGAAGGAAAAGCCAGAAGCCTGAGGAGCTCAGTCATTTCCTTCAAGAAGGAATAGAGCTAGAGCCTCCCCTTCTCTTTAGGACTCTGACAGGCAGGCACATCACACAGCCCTGACACAGGGATCAGAGCAGGACTGTGCAATCACTAGCACTAAAACCAGGCAACCCCTTCTTCAGCCCAAATCCTCTGGAACCCACATACTGAAACAGATCCACAAAGCAGGCTGCTGTGCTTCCATAGAGAATGTGGAGTCCAGAGCCCATCTGCACCTTCTGCTTGGGCCCTACTGGTGTCCTCAGAAAAAGCTTTTGTAATTGAGCAACTCACTTAGAGCCTCTCTATATACACCCGCCTCCTCTCACTCCTCTCATTCCCATCCTTTTCCACTTTGCCTCCTGGATCCCTCAATTTCCCCTCATACTCTTACCGTTTCTCTCCCCAACAGATCCCTCCCTGCCCCTGCCCCGGCCCCAGGAACACCCAGCACCTCCAGTCTACTCCACATGCTAGCCTTGGATACCTGGGCCACATGGGTGGGAATCACCATTCTCAATTCCATTTTTGTCTTAGAGCACTAATTATGCATCAGCTGAGGACCAGGTAGTCATTACCAGCCCCATTTTACAGATGAGAAAATTGAGGTGCAGAATACTTAAGTGGCTTTTCCAGGGTCATCCAGTTTGGGGAGTGACAGAGCTACAATTCAAACACACTTGCCTGACTCTAAAGCCTTTCCTGCACTGCCATGCAGGACATATTCCTAGGTGCTGTTCTGGACCTTTGGGAAGAGAACTGTCTTAGCCTGTTTTGTGTCGCTATTACAGAATACCTGAGACTGGGTAATTCACACAGAATAGAAGCTCATGATTCTGCAGGCTGGGAAGTTCAAGATTGGGTAGCTCCCTCTGGCAGCTTCTGGTGGGGGCCTTGTGTTGAGTCAAAATGTGGTGGAGAAATGGAACTAGCTCTCTCGGTAACTAATCTAGTCCCACAAGAGCGAGAACTCACTTCATCTTGCCAGATGGGATTAATCTCTTCATAAGGGATCTGCCTCTATGACCCAAACACCTTCCCACTAGGACCTGTTGCATTGAGGACCAGGCTTCGAATACACGAACTTTTGAGGGACGCTTTCAAACCGTAGCAAGAGCAAACACTGCCTGGAACTGCCAGGGACTCTGCTGTTTGTGTTTGTGCAATCGTGTGTGTGTGTGAGAGAGAGAGAGAGAGCAAGAGAGAGAGAGAGATCTCCTTCTGGGCACCTTCCCAGCTAAGCGGATCTAGAATGTTAGCTGATTAAAGACATTTTAGACATTCTCAGACCACAGCAACTGAGCTCTTTTTCCCTTCCTCACAGGCCTCCAAGGACCCCAGGGTGCTCCAGGGAAGCAAGGAGCCACTGGTAACTTGTGCTTGCTCTGCTAGGGACAAATGATGCATTCCCTGAGGCACTGAGGCAGTTCCCCCCGACCTCTCTCCACAGCCCCACCCCAGCCCCAGAAGGTTACCGCCTGCCCTACAGTCCTCTTCTCTTGAGTCCTGCCACACCTCTTCAAGACCACCCAAGAAATGAGCTAGCACATCCCCCAGAAGAAATCTGGGGGTCCCATTCCCTTCTCTCCCAAACACTTCCTGCCCCTTTGCCTCTAGTAGCCTGTCCCCAAAAGGATAGTGGGAGCCCACCTCACCAGCCGTTCTCTTTGCAGGCACCCCAGGACCCCAAGGAGAGAAGGGCAGCAAAGGCGATGGGGGTCTCATTGGCCCAAAAGGGGAAACTGGAACTAAGGGAGATAAAGGAGACCTGGGCCTCCCAGGTGAGGGCCGTATTGGGGGTGTCGGTGCTTGCCAGGAGGCCTGAGGGAACTGGGGCCTGACTTCTGTCCCATTGGGTCTATTCAGTGCTGAGGGCAGGGCAGTGCTCTGTCTATGGAAACCTCTGGAGCACCACACGGGGTCTCTTCTTCCCGGGTGAGCAAAGAGATGCAACGTGAGAGGGAGAACAATGTCATTCCAGGCATGACTATGGCAAGTCGGGGCACAGGCAGTGCTACGAGCTCAGAGAGGAAGCCGAGGGGATGAGGACAGTGGGCCTGCACTGGGCCTTGGGAAGCAGGGCAGACTGACTGACGACAAGGGCAAGAGGGTTGATTTCAGGAGGGAGACCCCAGCCAGCCAGAATCCCCCATTGACTGAGGGTGCTATCTCTAGAACAGTGTTCCTCAAGCCACGGGCCAATACGATAAGAGCTGTTTGGGTGCTTGCTTAAAATGCAGGGAGGGCTCGAGGGTCTCTTTCAAATGCTCTGGACGGTTCTGACCTTGAAGGTCTGGGCACCAAACTCGGAGAAACACTGGCTTAGGGGCTCTGGACTTGACTGAGCATGCCACGCTCTCCACCTCTCAGCCTCCTGCAGCCACTGGGGAGGCTCTGCAGTGAATGGCAGAGAGTGACGATTGTGGGGCCAGGTGGGCTTGGTTCCCATCCCTCCTCCGCACCTGGTCACCTGTGTGACTAAGGCAATGCTTCACCCTTCTGAGCTTTAATGTTCTCATTTTAGAAAAGAATGGTAATTAAATTAAAATAGTAATTAAATTAGACATATTTTACAAGACAGTAATAAGGGTTAGAGACCATGCTTTCAAACTGTCTGCCACATGATAGGCATTAAATATGTGATAACTAGTAATAGGCATCAAATACATGACAGCTAGTAATAGTAATAGTAGTAGTAGTAGTAGTAGTAGTAGTAGTAGTAGTAGTAGCAGTAGTAGTAGTTATCCCGTAAGGTAGAAAGGGAAGGACTTCAGTTTCAAGATCAGACAGACCTGGGTTCTCCTATGGCTCACTAACTGTGTGACCTTGGGCAAATGACTTAACCTTTCTCAGCCTCAATTTACTCACCTAGAAAAGAGGACTAATAATAATACAAACCTTTAATGAGGATGAATTACTGCAGGAATATAAGACATATGAGATGTGTACCACTGTACCTGGCACATGGGAATTCCCTACAAAAAACTGGGAAGGCTTGCCCTCAAGATGACAGCCCTTAGCAGGGATGTGTCAGCCATCCTAAAATATTCAAAGGGCATTTGTGGGAAAGAAAATGGTCTTGCCCAAGGTGGTGCCCAGCAGAAGAATAAGGACCAAGGGACCAATGGACTAAGGCTTCAGGAGGACCAACTGTGCTAAGGCAAGGGAGGAAGAATGATTCAGAACCTGGGGTTGACCCCTGATGAACTGGGTGGGCACTGGTCTTAGCGGGAAGCTGACTGCTGGGACGGGAGGAGGGGCTGCAGAATTCTCCTAGGCTGGGCTGATGGGGGATACTGGCACAGGAAGATGGTTGGGCAGTTGACCTCTGAGGATCCTTCCAAAGCTGGAACAACATAGTTCTCTCTATAGATGGGAAAGGGAAACCCAGACTTTCTCAAAGTGGTCCCGCCAGCCCCAGAGAAGGAGCCACAGCTAGGTCTTTGCCCACTGAGTCTGAGTTATGCTGCTTCCCAACCACACTGTCACAAAGGCAAGCATAGAATCCACACCAAGACTCAGGCCTGGAAACGCTGTGGTCGGTAAAGAGAAAGGCAGCAGTTTGAGTTCTTCAAAAATCAGGACTCTGGCCCACTCCTCCTCTTGCCAAATTTCATTTCCCAAGATCATGAGATCTCTCTCACCCATGGCTTGCTCAATCCACTGCCAGTGGCTGGGCTGTGCAAACCAAGGGAGACCTGACCCCAATAGTGCTGAGATTTTACCTCTTCTCTTCCTGCTAGTAGACAGATAAGCCACCAACTTGAAGTCCCAGGGGACAAGCTTATTTTCCTCACCATACTACTTAGCTGCACTTGGAAAGTTCTGAAGTCAGAGGCAGCTGTGCTTCCTTGGCTAGAGCCAGTGTGGTCCTCTGACTGATGCGATACTGCCCTCTTCCCAAAGCCATCCCCTTTGCTGGGGAGTGGAAGTTGTAGCAATGCAGATGCAGGCCCAGACCATTCTGAAGAAACCTCATGTGGCCCAGCGATGCTGTAACTTGATGGTCCTGGCCCACAGCAAAAAAGGCACCAACAGATTCCTCCAGGGAAACAGTTCTCAGTGCTTTCTAACAGGTGCCGTTGGCCCCGTCTCCAGAGTGGACACTCTGAATGGCCAAGAACAGCCTTCTCTGCTTTTTGCCCCTCCAGCTGTTATAGGACGGCTCAGCCACAACCAAGTTCCTTAGGATTGCTTTGTCTTCCTCAAGGAGCAGCCACCCTTCAAGCATTCAGCCATCTCAAGGGGTCTGATTCATGAGCCTCACAACTCATGAACTCACAGCACTCAATGCCAAGACCCAGGGCTCTCCCTTCTTCCTCACCTCTTCAGAGCTCTCTGCCTCCTTTTCTAAGTCACTGGAGAGAAGGCTGGTGTCATGCCTGAGTCCTCCCCAGCTTCAGAATTATCAAAATCATAGAATGGAGCAATAAATGCCTTTTGACAAAATTGCCTCCCAATAAGCCTTTTTGAAATCCTAAAAGGTTGTGTTGAAGTGAGATGTTCCTCTTTAGACCTTTGTCCCACTCTCCCCAACCCCAGGGGAGTGGAGTTGAGCACGGACACCCAGCTGATGGTGGGACTTTGGCAGCCTACCAGTAGTGTCCTGCATTGAGTGGCTGGCAAGGTCCAGGCAGTCCACCCCTAAACCAAAGAAGTCGCAGAGCCCTACCCCAGTGAGGAGCCTCTGTCAATTGATATGCACCAGGCACCAGCAAGAGAGGAGGGAGCGACAGAGGACTCAGAAGGGGACAGGCTAGGATGAGCTCTGAATTCTGATGATAAGTGGAAAATTTGAAATCTTGGGTACCAGGAAAGCCCATGTCTGAAGTGCTGGCAGGAATATGAGCTGTTGCAATGTTTTTCTGTCTGTTGACGCCTCAAAGTTGCTATTCTCAGCATTTGGGATCTGCTTTTTGGAATACTCAGGTTTCAATTTTTGAAGTGAAGTCAAATAATTGCCAAAATGCAGACACAAAAATGAGCCAGACAGTGCTGGTTGAGCCTGGGCTATTGTCCCTCCCAAGGGGACCAGGGTTTTCTGTTGACTGTCAGCCATACCAGGTCACCTCACCAAATTTTCATGAGTTTCTTTCTTGTCTCTGGGGCAGAGTGGTCCGCTCCTTGAGGGCAGCGGTCATATCTTCCACTCGTGGGCACCAAGTAGGAGCCCAAGGAGTTTAGGATTTGGGATTTCAGTGGAATGGGAAGTGTCAGAGGAGGACATGGTGGCCTGATTGGCGTTCCTCCCACACCTGACTGAGACTTTTCGGTTTTTCAGGAAGCAAAGGGGACAAGGGCATGAAAGGAGATGCAGGGGTCATGGGGCCTCCTGGAGCCCAGGGGAGTAAAGGTGACTCAGGGAGGCCAGGCTCACCAGGTAAGAGAGCGCGTGGTCACATCCATTGACCTCTAGGTATTTCTTTTTTTTTTTCTGGCTGGTTGAGCCAAAGGGAAAAAAAATTCCTAAAAGTTCTTTTTCATCTTAGGTTTGGCTGGTTTTCCTGGAGCTAAAGGAGATCCAGGTAAGAACTACAGGAATCTTGGCGTCATCCCAGCTACCACTGTCCCTGGCAGAGTGAAGCTGGGGACCTGGCTCCACCATCTTTTGCTTCATTTTGGTGTTCACCCAGAGCACCTGGGGTTTCTTTAAAACCTGGCCCTGACTAACAGGAACAGAGCAGCCAGCGGGAGGCAGGCCTCACTGATGTTTCTTTCTAGACTTCACCCCACTTTGCCACCCATGGCATGAAGTTAGACAGTCACACCCAGAGCTCCTAGTAAGTCCGTAAGTCCCAAACCCTGCAGATGGAAAAGATTAGTAAGTTGCTGAGAATCATTTTCCTACTACTAAGAGGGCTAGCTCATGGCTTCTAAAGAGAGGTGTTAAATCTGCCAAGAAGACTTTAAGGTATTAAGAGGTACATGTCTCACTGCTGAGAACAGAAGCACCAGGGGTTGGGGTAGCCAGGCCCCCTGCCAACTACCACAGCCTGGCAGTCACTACTTTCCTTTCAGGACAACCTGGACTGCAGGGTGTTCCAGGCCCTCCTGGTGCAGTGGGACAGCCAGGTGCCAAGGGCGAGCCTGGCAGTGCTGGCTCCCGTGGGCTAACAGGTGAGATCCTGGGTCCCGTGGCGAGCACAGAGAGTGATGTGTGAAAACCTGCCTAGTCCAGCCCTTATGCCCTCTGTGGTGTCTGTTGTCTAGGACTTCCAGGGAGCCCCGGGAGTCCAGGAGCCGCAGGCCTGAAAGGAAGCAAAGGGGACACAGGTAACAGAGGGTGCAGTGGGTGAGTAGGTGGGCTTCCTGGGTGGCAGGATGGATAGGCAGAAAAACCGCCTCCTGTTAGGCCCACGGAGGAGGCAGAGGATCTTCTGCGCCTTGGCCTCTGAGGTTCCTGGTTATGGAGGGCAGTTGCCCCTGCCAGGACCACTTAAGCCCAACGGCCTAGGGCTGTTCTTTCTCTTCTCATGGCTCATGAAAGGCCTTGAATGCCATGACCAAACCTCCTGCATCAGGGAGGAGAGCAAAGCACCTTGCTCATACCATCTCCCTGGTCTGCCTCCCAGCTGTATGTTTCTGCTCTCTCCTGCTGACCCTTCACTGGGACCCCCAGGAGGAGGTCCAGGAGTCTGGATTCAGGCTGGAGGATCCAGAAAACTCTTCTTCCACATTTTCCTAAGGGAGCAGCCTGGGAGCACTGACCCACACTAGCCAAACTCACAAAGACGAGTTTATACCATAATGCCAACCCAATCTAGGTTATATACCATCATGTCCATTTAGTCTAGGTCATAAACCATTGTACCAATATAGTCTATTTTATAAGCCAGTTTGGTCCAGTCGCAGTGTGCTCACTTGGTCTAGAAAGTCCAGACTACTATCACAATGCATAAGACCAATTCCTGCCTTTCTGCCCTCAGACATGCAGGGTATTGCAGTGAACAGAGAGACCGTTGCCTGATGGTGTGGGCACTCTCTGATTGGGTATTTCTATGGAGAACTGTTGCATACATTGGAAAGCCAGGAGCAGGCAGGAGGGGCTATGGGGAAGGCAGGGTTATGATGTAAAGCTGCATGTCTGCCAAGGACATCTGTAGACAGTCTGCCTCCACCCCTGTCCTCTGCCCAAGAAGAAGGTCATGCTTGTGTCGGACAACCTGGATGCCCTCAC
This sequence comes from Macaca thibetana thibetana, assembly GCF_024542745.1. Lineage (NCBI taxonomy): Eukaryota > Metazoa > Chordata > Mammalia > Primates > Cercopithecidae > Macaca > Macaca thibetana. The sequence continues at coordinate 116,406,128 of NC_065589.1, forward strand.
CCCCCACGCTGTGCTAGAGACCCACACTGGGACCTGGTCCTCCACGGTTCTAATCGATTGATTGATTCATCCATCACCACCTCCCGGCAAACCTTGGACCCTGGGTCTGAACTTTTGGGTTTTTTTGAAAGCTGTTGGGAGCCATGGCAAGGGCAGCTTTTACACCCTCTCTGTCCTTGTAATATGTCCAGCCCCACAGCAGTTGTGTTTTTTATGGATGATGTGTTGGTATGGGAGGATCCCTGCTACCTGATCCCATGTGGATGCCACCTGAAGGCCACCAGCAAGGTCTCACCATGGGAAATGTTCCATCTGGATATGGTCGTCAGACGTTCCTGGCTTGTTCACTGTCCATTCTGATCTTATAATTCCATCTTCACTGGTCCCCAGTCTCAGAATCCGTCTGACTATAGACCTGATGCTCTCTTGCCCCTAAACCTTCTGTGTGGTTTCATGGAGATGATTGCTTTAATCTCTCGGTTGTAAATGGTAGCCACCCTCTGTCCCCGCCCCGACTGCTAGACTAATGTTTCTTGACTAACCAAGAGTGTTGGAGGTAAAACATGATTTTGCCCACAGGAGCACTGTGCTCACTCTCCGAGCCCCAAGCCTGGGTCTCCCACAGTCTGAGGGTAGGGAATCCTGCCCCGCCCTTTGCATCTTGGGAGGATTTGCAGAACAAAAGCAGTCCTGCTAATGAGCATCTTCTTGACACCAGTGGGACAAGCACTCTCCGTAGCGCAACTTTACAGTCAAACAGCCATTAAGAGATACAGCCAGGTTCAAATCTAGGCCCATACAAGACAAACCTTGGGGTCTTATTAGTACAATCTATCATGAGGTCTTCCTACCCAGCCCCACCATCAGGGCGTGCTGATGAGTGACACCTCCTCCCTTCATCCCAGTTCAGAAAGGATCGGAGCAGAAGGTAGCAGCTTGTTCCATTCCTGGGAGGAAACATGAAGCTCTCAGGCCCTATCACAGTTCTTAGTTATGTACCCAGGACCCCACACCCATTTTAGCAAAAGACTTTTGGCCCATAGCTTGGGGATCGTTTTAATTTCATCATCATTGAGACCTTGTATATCTGTTGAGCACTCTTATGGCGTTCTCCAATAATTAGGCCTAGTAGTGAGTACCAGCCAGCAAATTCTAGGGGTTACCCCTGGCTGACCAAGTAAACATGAGGAATTGCATTTCAAGTTGGGGCTTGTGATAATTACCGTTTATCTAAAACTGTGCAGGTTGCCCACCCAAGTCCAAATGTTTGCCTTGATTAAGTAGCTGACAGTCCACATGCACATCTCAGAGGGGAATTCCAATAGGACCATAATCTGACTAATCTGGCTGGGTCTGTAGATCATCCTGGAGTCATAGGCTAATAAACTTTTGGAGAGATTACATCTGACAACTTCTGAAGTGGGAGAAGGAGGGGCAGGCGGAGAGTGGGAGCCCGATCTCCCCATCATGGAGGACAGTGTATACTTGTCAATGTCAGGATGTCGGTATTCCCCAAACTAAAGCTACTGCAGTGCTTGGCCAGTTTTGATATATCAAGCCAGGTTTCCAAACTGATGTATTTCCCATTTTGTAAATAAAATCATTAATCTCTCAAGAGAATATCTAGCCACTTTAAATGAAAACAGAAAAATTACTGTGTGTTGACTTGACCTAGGTGACAGCTAGGTTTCATTACTGCGCATTAACTATTTTTAAAAGATGAGTGGTCTGTTCATTGTTATCAGTGCCTCTGGGCCAGGTACTGTGCCTGGGTCTTGACCCCTATGATCGCACTGAACTTACCATTCTCCTTTACAACCGAGGAAGCAAAGGCTCAGAGAGAGTAAACCCTTTGCTCACAGTATCACAGGGAGCATGAACTGAATTCAGAAGTGAATCCCAAAGTCTGATTCCAGAGTTGTGCTTTTCCAGATTCGGTTTTATGGAAGAATGTAGAGTGTATGATTTGAGAGAAATCAGTTACCTTCACCCTATCCCCACCCCAGCCACAACTTCCACTCCTCCATAAATGGGTAAATCCTGGCTTGGTCACCAAGCCTTTCTACCTCCCCCACAGCCACTGACCACACTCTACCCTATTCAGGTGAAATGCTTCCTCTTGTTTGCACCTCTTGAGAGAGAGGAGCCAGCTCATATTAAATAAGACAAAGAGGAAATTCCTTCCATTCTGGGGGGAAGATAACCTCCACATTTTATCAAGCAAGGCATTCAGAACCTTCTCTCAGGGTCACTTTTTTTTACCTGCTAGAAACAGACCCTGTCCAGTCTCCATCACTTAGTATTTCTAACATTTTCACTTTCAAAGATTGCAGAAGAATAATCCAATTTTAGCTCTACATGCCTTAGCTATTTTGATATAATATTTGTTTAGAAATAAGGAAGGACTCTATTTCAGCTTGTAATCATGACATTTCTCTTTTTACTGTTTCTACCTCACGAAATAACATTAGAAGCAGCCAAAACATTTAAACTCCAAAACATCAATCTGATTGGAAATTCTTTATCTCAATGGCCTTTATGTCTAAACTATAACAGTGTGAATTTTCCATGCCCTTTTATTTTCCTCTTCGGGCAAAACCAAAGTGCAAATAACACAAAATCCATTTTCTCATCTGTATTTGAAGATGTTTCTCATCTGCATTTGAAAGTATAATTTCTCAGTTAATTCCATTGCTCATATCTAAGTACTGAGATAGTCCAATAATTTATTAAATTCTACTAAGTCAAATCACTAAATTGTCATTTATAAAACTCTTCCTCATTTTTCTCTAAGTTTCTTAGAGAGCTCTGCAGAAGTCTACACATACCCCAATTTTGAGTCCCTTATCCTTCATGTCACTTCTTACCACAAGGCCAATTTGTCAGTTATTCACTCAATCCTCAATTTTCCAGGTAGCACCTAGCCTCCAAGTTGGCATGGTATTTAGGAAGGTTTCCCCAGCCTGGGCAAGACAGCAATGGCCCCCTCTCTACAAAATACAAAAAAGTTAGCTGGGCATGGTGGCATGTACCTGTAGTCTCAGTTACTCAGGAGGCTGAAGGAGGAGGAGGAGGATCACTTGAGCCAAAAAATTTGAGACTGCAACGAGCTATAATTGCACCACTGCACTCCAGCCTGAGCAACAGAGTGAGACCCTGTCAGAAAAAGAAAGGAGAGGAATGAAAGAAGGAAAGAAAGAAAGAAAGAAAGAAGGAAGGAAGGAAGGAAAGAAGGAAAGAAAGAAAGAAAGAAAGAAAGAAAGAAAGAAAGAAAGAAAGAAAGAAAGAAAGAAAGAAAGAAAGAAAGAAAGAAAAGAAAGGAGGGAGGGAGGGAGGGAAGAAGGAAGGAAGTTATTTTAATGTATTGGAAATTTCTCCATTTCACTCAGAATCAGGAGACCTGAGCCTCAACTTGAACTTACCCCCGACTGCTGGGTGACCACAGGCTCAGCTACTTGACTTTGCTGATCCTGTTTCCTTTTCTGTGGCGTGCAAGCAGTGTAGAAAAACACCAGGTCCCTGACAGTTTCACAGCATTCTAGGTTTGAAATAGGCAGCTTCCTTGGGAGCAGGAACAGTTGAAGACTTTAGTTAGAACACCAGCTCAACACTAAACAACTGGAAGGCATGTGTTTTCTAACGTAACACATGTTTCTTGGGGGAAAATTTTTTCTGTAAAAATACTTTGCAAGTAAATATTTGGAGCCCTCTCAGCTTGATAAGCTTGTGATACTCGGGGAAAGCCAGCTTACTTATGGTTAAGAAGAAAAATCCAGCATTTATTTGCTCTCCAGTGTAGTTTTACAACAAGCAGCTCTGGAACCTATTTTTTGGCCATTTCTCCCTCTACTCTGCAGGAGCTGATCCTATCAGGATGCTGCCTTGATTTATAGTGAAGTAATTACTAGTTCCTCCATCGATTAGTCCATGAACAACCATTCAGCCAGTGTTCTCTTAGAGTCCAGTGAGGCTTGGAGAGAAATCACACAAACCTCAATGCTAATTTCCAATACCCATTAAACACATATCAGAAGACATTTCATCAAGGTCCAACCTCTGCCATATGAACTGTGGGTCTGGGAGGGTTCAGATGCCAGAGGGGCTGTGAGTTCCTGTAGAGACAAGGAAAGTTGCTCGTAGGAGGTAGGCTGTGAGCTGGTCCCTCAAGAATGAGTGAGAGTCGTTTAGGGCAGTGCTACTCAAAATGTGGTCCTGAGACTTGCAGCATTAGCATCACCAGGGAACCTGTTAGTAATGTGGATTCTTGGATTCCCACTCCAGCCCCACTGAATCAGTGACTCTGGGTGGGCCCTAGCAAGTTGTTTACTAACAAGATGCACCCAGATGATTCTGATGTATACTCTAGTTTGACTACTCCTCTTTTAGGGGGAAAAATGGTTGCAGGAAGGCTGGAGGTGTCTTGGGAACCAAGTGCATAGACCAAGTGAAACTCCGGAGAGGAGTGAGCCTAGTACTAGTGGAACAAAGGTGCCTTCAGGGAACAGTGGGAGGCTGGGCCTGGGTGACAGCCCCGACTTCCCCATTCACTCCTATGTGACCTTGGATAACTCACCTAGCATCTCTGAGGGTGTACTTTCTCCTCTGTAAAGGAGGGAAATCACATTGCTTTGGAGGGTGGCAGAAAGATCAAACAAGGCAAGGTATGTAAAGCCCCTGGCACAGTGCCTGGCACAATGCAAGCAGCAGAAAATGCTGAGTCCCCTGGAGGTGAGGAGCTAGGAAGGGAGAGTATGGGAAGCAAAGAGGGAGGGTCAGGCTTGGGGCCACGAACCTGGTGAACAGGGGCTTTCCTATGATTCCTGTCTTTAGAGGGCGTTTACTGTTCAGTGCTTTAGAGGACAGTTGGAGGGGTGCATCTCTTTGGGTGGTCACAATAAAGGGAGGTCACAGTGTTTTGAGGCCACTTCTGCTTACCTGCATGTGAACAGCGTATTTCAAGACTGGTAGGGGGAAAGATCACATTCTATATGTCTATGATGGTGATGAAGTAGGAAACAGTCCACATCCAGACTCTCAGCCCCTTCTATCTGCTTCCCAGAGGGTGCCATGTTGCAGAAATCTCTACCTTAAGAGCATGTCTCTAGAGACAGGGTTCAGGGACCCCAAGACACTGTGATGTAGACTGTTTCCTACTTCATCACCATCATAGACATATAGAATGTGATCTTTCTCCTAACCCATCTTGACATATGCTGTTCAGATCCAGGTAAGCAGAAGGGAAACATCTGTCGCTTCTCCTGGACAATCTCAGCTCAGCCCTTCAGGTCAATAGAAGACATTTGCTGGGTGCTAGCTGTGCAGCAATCCTTGTGCTCATGTGTGGACTCAACCTCAGTACCTGAGGTGCTCCCCCACCTGGAGGGGGCACAGGGTCCTGTGACATCATTTATTTAGCACTGGCCAGGCACCAGGCTCAGCACTTGACACACACAATTTCATTTCAGCCTCACAACTGCCTCAGGAGGCAACAAGGAGACTCAGAGAAGGAGACTGAGGCTCAGAGCAGGGACACCTGGTTCAAGGTCACAAAGTCAGTATAAGACAGAAGTGGACTCAAGCCCAGGCTGTCAGACTGTGGAACCACTTTGCTTTAATACCTTGGGAGAAAGGATATCATGTCTTGGGCGAGAGAGGGAAGGCTTCACAGGTGGTAACATCTGATATCATCTTTGCAGAGTTTACAAGCTAAATGTGAGTTCTCCAGGTGAACCAAAGGGGTGAGGCATTCTATTCAGAGGGACAGGTGTGTACACAAATGGCCTGGTGTAAGCTAGGGCCTGTCTGCCAGGGGCTGACCTCTAAGCACCTCCAGCTCTTACAAAAACCTATCCCAGCCTCAGTTCTGTCCCTTTCCCTAACATGAGGAACAGAAGTACATGCCCTCTCAGAATCTTCTGGTGCTTCCTGCTTCTCTTGTTGCCTTGGCTCTCCCGCCCTCCTCCCCAGGCAGCGCCAAGCCTGGGGGTGGGATCTGAAATGCCCCTGGATTTCAGGGGCATTTACAACTGCTCTTGCTCATTATTCCAAGAAGGGGCCCTGAAGAGTCTTGCCAGCCCCTTGCCTCTCCCTCCACTAACCAGCACACTGCAGGTGCTTGGAAAATCCAGGGACTGAAGTGAGAGGTGGGGCAGGGCAGGCAGAAACTTCCCCAAGGCAACTGCAAGGAGGTTGACTGAGCTCCGTGCTTGGCCGGGGGCACAGATACTTATGACTCACTGTTGGTGTTCCCCTTGTTACCCTCTAGTAACTTTTATTGATAGTCAATAATGAACTTGCATTTTCCCAAGTTTGTGTAACTGCTTTGAGGAGTCCTATTTCTCTGAAATAAAATAAATATTGGCACTTAGAATCAAGAGGACATGATCTTGCTAAATGAACAAATTATTATCTCACAGTGACCCAGCAGGGCGCTGGGGACAGTGGGTCTTCCATGAAACTTTACTGAAAAAAAAGGATGAATGGACAGAAAGAAGGAAGAATGGGGCAACTTTAACATTAACTACAATAGGATAATCACCAATGATTGTGGTTATTATTTTTCCATTTTCTGGACATTAGACCCTTTAGCCACGTGAATCTTTAGCCACTGGGGGCCGCAATGAAATAAACCAACAAATACTTGTAGAGCATCTATTAGGGGTGAGGACCCCCAAAGCTCCTGGTGGCCACTGAGCCCCCTCCACAGTCTTTTGGCAATAACTTTATTTTGGCAATTACTTTATTTACCAGATATCTCCCAATTCTCTTCCAATATAAATGCAACAGCAGGGAATGGGATTGGATTTAGATGCCAGGTCAGGTTACTGGTGGGCAGGGAAGGCCAGCGGTGCATCTGAGGTCTGTCTAATCCAGGCTTTCATCCAGTACCTTGCTGTTTCACCCCCAATACACCTGTTCTCATTCATCTGCAGACTGTCTCTTTTTATGATCTGCTGAAGAGGCTTTAATCGTAGAGAACCAATGTATCTTTCCATCTGCATTAATCAGACAAAAGGTAGAGGTTGTCTAAGATTAAAAATGTCTAATATCTAAGTTTTATTATCTCCTCCCCCCCTTTTTTTGTTTTGATCTTAGGACTTCAAGGACAGCAAGGAGTAAAAGGAGAACCAGGAGTTCCAGGTAAAGGGCTGACTGCATTTTCATCCCTCGGGGTGATGACGGGGAAGGCCTGCCCACTCAGAGGGCAGGTCTTGTTGACTTTGAACGCACAACTGTGACCTTCTTCCAAAGTGGAGGTTAAGACTCCAGGGCTCTGTCACTCAAGTCTCAGATTTCTCCACTGCAAAACCTGGGAATAACAGGAACTCAGCATCCTGAGGGGTGTAGCATGTGGGGCAGGGGCTGAGGATGGCAAAGGGGGAAAATGTCAGGAGAGCTAGGGGTGCAGGCGGAGGCTCCAGGCTGTACAGCCGCCATGGAGTTGTGCCCCTTCTGCTCCATCCACGGCTGCTGCTTCCCCGCCTCAGCTGTGGCCCACTTGCCTCTTCTTCTTGGCCCCCAAGTGTCTCCTGTCTGCCTCCCGCTGCCTGTCGCTGGGCTTTCTTATTCTTATCCTCACCTCCAGAGCCTGTGCTTTAGTTGGGTCCTGAGCCGGCACCAGCTGCAGGGTGTTTCTAGGCCTCTCGACAGCCCTGCCCCTGTGAGTGCAAAAGTAAAGTTTTTCAGACACATTTCTTGAGCAACTTTTCTTCCTCATAAGCTAGATATTCTATTACCATTTTGTGTTTTGTTTTGTTTTGTTTTTTCAGTTTTTTTAGAGACAAAGTCTCTGTGTCACCCAGTCCCGAGTGCAGTGGTGCCAGGATAGCTCACTGCAGCCTTGGCCTCCCCACCTCAAGTCATCCTCCCACCTTGGCCTCCCAAAGCATGGGATTACAGGAGCAAGCCACTGTACCCGGCCTCTGTTACTATTTCAATTCACTAAAGGAGACATCGAGGCTTAGAAACATTCTAGCAAATTCTCCCAGCGTGGCTAGAACTTCCACATAACCATGTAATTCCAGAAGAACCAACAATCTGTGGAATACCACCAGCTATTTTAGACTGCCTGTTCTCGACAGCGTTTACCTAAGAGTTGAGAGACCAGTGCAGCCCCCATATGCACCAAAGACAGGCTGAACGTTCAGATAGCCCAGCCATGGGGGAGGTCTGGCAGTTAAGGATAACTTGTATTAAACAGCAAGGCCCTTGGGTCTCTCTTGGGAAGGCAAAGCAGGGTACCTGACCAGGGCACTGTCTCTCCTTCCAGGCCCTGCAGGTGTGAAGGGAGAACAGGGGAGCCCGGGGCTGGCAGGCTCCAAGGGAGCCCCTGGACGAGCTGGCCAGAAGGGAGACCAGGGAGTAAAAGGTAAGGCCTCTGCATCTGATTCCTTGGTTCTTAGGACTATGCTTTACAGCCAGTTCTGTACCTGAAAACAGGAAATGCCCTGTTTTAAGAGTTTTGGGGGTTTTCAGAACCCAGGAGGGTAGAGGTTTATTTCCTTAATTGGCAAGTCTTGCGCTGGGGGTTGTCCTAGGCGTGGAGCACACAGCAGTGGATTAGGCGCAGCTCTAGAATCTGAGACAGGGGTATGAATGTGCACTTGAGCCATGCCCCATGACCCAACACCCCTAGACGGTTTGCATGAAGGAGATGAGCCCATCCCACTCCATGTCCCTGACCAGACCAAGGGTCCCTCACCAATCTGACTTCAACCCCTCTTGCTATAGCTCAGGCCCGTTTCTTCCTGCTTAATCATTGGCACCCGCAGGACGTCCTGTACCCACAATACCAGGCCACAGGCGAGACCCAGGGAGAGTCTGACCATCCCCACCCCTCCACCCGCTCCCCACTCCTGCAAATGCAGGCAAAGGCATCCTGCCTGGATTTCTTTCAAACCGTGTGGGTTTTCTCCTCATGACAGGATCTTCTGGGGAGAGAGGAGTAAAGGGAGAAAAAGGTGAAACAGGTAATCACTATTTATATTCTCTTTAATGTGTGCTTTAAAGTCAATTCTGCACCTGAAAATTGTGTGTGTTGGGGGAAAAGATGGTTCTCAAATAAATTTCTTATTTTGGGGAAGAGTTGAGGGTCTAGTCTCGTGAATGAGCCTGCCCACGGCACACAGCAGCAGTTAGCAGTTTCCCTCCCCAGCCACTCTCTCACTTCCTTCCTTCTCTCCCTTCCTTCCCCCTTTCGCCTTCTTCCTTTCCTTTTCTCTCTCCCTCCCTTCCTCCCCTTTTCCTTCTTTCTTTCCTCTCCCTCCCTCCTTCCTTTCCCTCTCTCCCTCCTTCTCTCCCTCCATTCTTTCCTTCCTTCCTTCTCTTTTCTCAACTTTTCTTTTTTTTCTCTCCACAACACGTGACAAGACCTGGTGTATGCAATTTGCAAACCAGCCACAGGGGCACCTGCCCCCCTGGCCTTGTGCCCGCAGGCCCCAGGTGCACGGAGGCTGCATGCCAGGTTGGGTGGGTGCTGTAAAGTGGGATCTTCCAGGCTCTGGTGACAGTCAAGCAGGGGCATTTCTTTTCCTTAACTGTAGAACTCCAAAATGAAAAGAAAGAGCCCACACTTACCCAAAGCCCCGCCTTCCTCGCCTCTCCCACGTGTGTTTCTTCACCCAGGTGAAAACGCAGTGTCCGTCAGGATTGTTGGCAGTAGTAACCGAGGCCGGGCTGAAGTTTACTACGGTGGTACCTGGGGGACCATTTGCGATGATGAATGGCATAATTCTGATGCCACCGTCTTCTGCCGCATGCTGGGTTACTCCAGAGGAAGGGCCCTGTACAAAGTGGGAGCTGGTAAGTGAGTTACCAGCCAAGGGCCTCTTCCCCAGAGGTGTGGATGTGGCTTTCTCTCGCTGGTGGGGTGTTGGCGAGTGACTCAGTGTGGTTTGCCTTAAAAGAAAAGAATTGGTCCAAGCAACCAGAAATCTCTGCAGCACAGGGCTCCAGGTATGCGTCCTTCCAGCTTGGCCACCCCAGCAGAAAGATGACCTGTCTCCTCCAGCGCTGACAGTGAAGGCTGGCCTTGCTTCAGTCAATGTCCATCCAGCCCTGGAGTCAGAATGCCACATGGCTGAGGGTGTTTGCCGGAGATGGCTCTCCAAAGGACAGATGAGTTGCTGGAACTAGAAGAACAGAGAGAAGATTCAGGGCAGGCAAACAGAGACGTTCACTCCAGCTATCTGCAAACTAGCATCCTGGATTGACCAGCAGTCTTGGCTGTGATCATGTTTAAAGAAAAGATGGGAAGGGAAGAGGAAACAAATCAGAGCAGGGGCTTACTAAAATTTGGGGAAAATGTCTTCAGACGCTGGAGACTCAGCCTATGTCTTTCAGCCAAAAGTTCAAACCTTGAGCAAAGGAGTCAAGTCCCCAGGCAGAGCCCTTTTCTCTGGCCATAGAAGCTGCCCCAGCAGGACATGAGGCCGGTTTCCCCGCTTGCTCCCAACCCCAAGTGCTCCCTGTCCTTACTCCAACCCAAAGCAAATGCTAGCTTTAGAGCAGGGCGATGGCATGATTACAGAGGCATGTGAGAAAGGTGGACACAGTAGGAGTGAATTAGCAGGGAGGAGACTAAACATTAGGATACCCCCAACCCCCCAGGAAGATATTTCAAATAGTGTGGGGTTTAAGTATTAAATATTTGCATGAGACTTTCGTCAAAGGGTAGAGAATAGAATGGAGGCAGAGTCATTGTTAAAAAAAAAAAAAAAAAAAAAAAAGTAGGCTAAGCCAGCCATCAGCACATTGGACCAGAATGGGCCAGAATGACTGTGAGAAAATTTGGCAGTCTATCCCGGATGGAATCTCCCAGGCACACACGTGGCTGCTTTGCTATGACTCTAATCCTACCCTTCTTGCTCTCTCTCTCTCTCTCTCTCTCTCTTGCTTTCTCTCTATCAAGGCACTGGGCAGATCTGGCTGGATAATGTTCAGTGTCGGGGCACGGAGAGTACCCTGTGGAGCTGCAGCAAGAATAGTTGGGGCTCTCACGACTGCAGCCACGAGGAGGACGCAGGCGTGGAGTGCAGCATCTGACCGGGAAACCCTTTCACTGCTCTGCTCCTGAGTGTCCTCGGGCTCACACATGGGAAGGCAGAAGATCTCTGAGGAGTTCCCTAGGGACAACTGAGCAGCCTCCGGAGAGGGGCCGTTAATAAAGTTCAACATCATTGACTGTGGCTGAGTGTCAGTGTGTTCATACCTCTCATCCCCATTGATGTGCCCACTCCATGCACCACAACATTTCATTGAATTCTCTCATGTCCATAGCCAGGGGAAGGAGAGGGTGGAAGTGGTGACACAGAAGGTGAAGGTCACTTATGGTCAACCTTACTCTTGACCATCTCTTCAGTCATTCAGACATAACATCTCTCATGGTGAGCTCTCTCTCCCCTTTTTTGTCCTCCCCTGACCGTGACCTGGTAACATTCCAGCACACACATGAACTCTCTTCATGCCCTGTGCTCTGTGCTCCATCCTGACTCCACCTGCCCCTGGGTCCTTGCTCTCTCTCAGCTCCCTGCCTGCTGGGCTAAGCCCACTCTCCATGTTGTAAACCACATAGTAAGCTTGAATCAGTCTTAGAGTCTCATTGATCTTTCCTTACATACATGGGTCGGATTTACAGAATGGAAATAGTTATCTGGAGTGAGAGTAATCAAAAAGGTTTTCTGAAAAAGCACAATTTGAACTGGACCTTAAAGGGTGGAGAGGATGTGACCCCTTCTTGCACTACAGTGACTCTGTCATTCTAGGACCTGTAGGTATAAAAGACTTTGTTTTCTTGAGCCTCTCCTGTGTCCCTTCTTGTGGCAACAACTGACTAACCATCTACTGAAAGAACACAGAACGCTAGGTGTCAGGTTTTGACTGAGGTCCGAGGGGAGTCAGTGGGCAAGTGGCAGGTAGCTGGAAGAACACTCGAGGAATCGTAAGGAGTTTTGATATGGTTTTATTCTCTCTCTCTGGACACAAGCCAGCTGTGGGCATGAGTGAGCCATGGGCACAAGAAAGCCATGAGTGCAAGCCATATGTACAGGGTCAGCAAGGTAGTTATACCTTTTACAGACAACAGTGGCTCTGAGCCTCACATGAGCATGTGTGAGTGGTTACATAATGTGCCTCACGTGGCATGGTTACATAATGTTTGGAGTTGTGCGCCTGCACTCCAAACCCACTGAGTCACGCTGTGCCGGCTGGCTGCCTCGGCCTATTCCTGACTAAAGTGCAGCCATTTCCCTTACACTAGGGTATCACATAATATAAATAATATTATTCTCATTTTATAAATGAGCAAACTCAACCTCAGAGTGGTGAAGCAATGTGGTATGCTGGCTGCGCTTTGCCCAGCTTATATTCATGGCACTAACAATGTGACTGCAGCTCCTTACCCAAGAAGCAAGGTCTGCTTTCCACACCTTGACTCTGGGCTGGTCTCAAAGACTTGCTTTGGCTAACAGAAAGTGGCAAAAGTGCTGGGAAGCAGTTCCAAGCCTGGGCCTCAAGGGACCTTGCACTGGCTTGCCCTCTCTTGGAATCCAAGCTGTGTTATGAAAACAAGACTGGCTAGCCCATTAGTGGGGGAGTGAGCAGGTGGAGGGGGCCCAGTTGCCCCAGCTGAGACCATTGTTCATCAGCTGGCTCACAGCTAACCACGGCTGCATTAGTAAGCCCAGCTGAGTTGGTCAAGTTCAGTCCACAGCGGAAGAACTACCTGCCCAACCAACCCACAAACTCTTGAGAAATCACAAATGGCTGTGGCTTACCACCACTAGGGTTGGGGGTGGCTTGTTATGCAGCAACTGATAAAAATTAGTTTACAGAGGACACACAGCTAGGAAGGGCAAGGCTGGGATTCAAACTCAGGACGGTCTGACACCAATAAGATTGAGAGAAAGGAGGGTTGCTGCTGCTGGCATCTCTGCCAGGTGACTCCACCCATAAGCTCTCAGGCTGTGCTAAGCTGAAGAGATTTCTCTTTCAGATCCACAGGGGCTGCCGCATGCACATGACTGCCGTGTGTCAGGACACTGGTTTTGTAGTTGGTGAACAACTGGGTAAAATCAGCACTACGACGTCATCTGGGGCCGCTGAATGTGAAGCATGGTCTCCACATGACTCTGTGGCAGGAGACTTGGCTGCACTGTCCACTTGAAATGTGTCTTCCCTCCTATGCTCCTTTCCTGGCTGAGGCCTGCAGCTCTCGGCAGACTGGCTGGGCAGGACAGAGATGGTGGGCCTCTCAAAAAGAAACCCTGTGCACAAGCCCTCCTGCCACTCCCTCGCCTAGCAGGGCAACCCACAGGGCAGATCATAGTGGTGTGGCTGAGAACAAAAGTTCTGGACTCCGATGGCCCAGATTAGGGTCCTGGTGCTGCTGTACAACAGCTCTGTCATCTGCACAAGAAAGGCATCAAGCCTCTCCAGGCCCAGTTTCCTTCCCTGTAAAATAAATAGTGACAGTTTCTTCCTCATAGAGTTATTGTGAGGATTCATTGAAATCACAAACAAAAAGACAGCACACAGTAGGCACTCAGCCTTTGTTGTAGTCATCCTTTAAGACCCTTCCCAGCTCACCCCTCCCCAACATTGGCCCCACTGAGCCCTCTGCACAAGGTGGATAGGTCTTCTCAGACCCTCCCATCAGCACCAGGCTTGGGAGGTCTAGGATGGTGAGTCTGTGGCTCCTCCAGAAGCTGACAGAGATGGAGTGAGGAGTGCAAGAGACGTATTGGGGGTAGCGTCTGTGAAAGGGAAAAAGTGGAGGGAGTGGGATGAACAGGAGAGCCTCAGACTGTGATGCAGACATGCCCTGACTTGGCTACATTGACAAGGACATGCAGAGCAAAGATGGCCTCTCAGAGGGGTCCTGGGTGGGCAGGAGTAACAGACCCTAGTGCCCTGCCCTGCCCTGCTCGGTCCCTGGCCTGGGGCTGCCCCAAATGCACAGCCTTGCCTGGGGAGTGGAAGGGAGTCCTGAAGGTGCCACCACGGGGCTGGAGGCTCCCATGCTCTCTGTGGCCCGAAGGCACATTCTCTCCAGAGGCCAGAGATTCCAAAGCACTGGAGAGATTCAGAGAATCCCTGGCTGCTAGATGGTTTGCTGAAAAGAGAATAGGATTTGAGATCAGATTCAGATCCCAGCACTAGTGACCAGCTGTGTGGCTTTGGGGATGCCACAAAGCCTCTCTGAGTTTCTGTTTCTCATCTGTAAGGTGGGAATAATGATAATGAAAATACTGCCATCTGGAGTGACTGCTGTGCTCTTGGTACATACTGGGGACTGAATAACCATAGCTTGATTAGAATCGCTTCTGATACCAAGCCTCATTCTTACCATGTCTCCACCCAGCATACCTTCCCTTCTTCCATCCATCACTCCAGAATTCTCCCCACCCTATAAGGCCCAGTTCAAATTGTGCCTCCTTTAGAAAACCTTTTTGATTGCTCTCACTTCAGATAAATATTTCCTTTCTCTTTATCCATATAGCCCACCCACGTAAAGAAGGAAAGTTCAGTAAGAATCTAAGACTTACTTACCATGTGGTTTGTAACATGCTAGATGCTAGATGCGTTATATCTTTGCACTAAATACCCATGATTGTTTTTATTCCTCTCAGCAACATTGCGTGGAAAATTCCATTATTATCTCCATTTCAAAAATGTAAAAACTGAGGCTGAGAGAAATAAAATGATTTTCCTTTGGTCTTTAGTCTTTAAAACTCATCTTCTGGTCTTTCATTTTTAAATACATTTTTGTTTGCACCATGCTAGATTCAAGAGGTATTCAGAAAACATGCATTGTTGCAAACTGAATCAGAGAGTATATAGGAATCTTTATTATTAAAATTGTACACAAATAGCACTCACCTGATGGTGTTGTTCTAAGTCTGTGGGATTAGCCAGGTGATTAAGCCGACTTCAAGGAATTTGTTAAAACACTCTTCAGTTCCCCTTTGTGGCAGGGTAATCAGAAGTGAATAAGGCCAAGTCCTAGGAATATAAACCAAAAACTCACAAAAAGAGAGACGATAGGCTAGTAAACATATTTTTTAAAAGTTTATCTTCACTTATAATAAAACAAATGCAAAAAAGAGAGAACATTTATTTGCATGTTAAATTGGCAATTAAAAAAAAAAAATCCTTGATGTTGATGAGACAGGGAGAAAACAGGCCCCAGTACCCACTGTGAATAGAAATAGAGATGTATTTTCAGTGACAGAAAGGGGCAAAATGGCAAGATGTAACCCAAGCTTTTTTTTTTTTTTTTTTTTTAATTGTACTTTAAGTTCTAGGGCACATGGGCACAACGTGCAGGTTTTTTACATATGTATGCAACCATGTTGGTGTGCTGCACCCATTAACTCGACATTTACATTAGGTATATCTCCTAACGCTATTTCTCCCCACTCCCCTTACCCCACAACAGGCCCTGGTGTGTGATGTTCCCCTTCCTGTGTCCAAGTGTTCTCATTGTTCAATTCCCACCTATGAGTGAGAACATGCAGTGTTTGGTTTTTTGTCCTTGCGATAGTTTGCTGAGAGTGATGGTTTCCAGCTTCATCCATGTCCCTACAAAGGACATGAATCCATCCTTTCTTTTCTTTTTTTTTTTTTTTTTTTTTTTTTTTTTTTGAGACAGAGTGCCGCTCAGTCGCTCAGGCTGGAGTGCAGTGGCTCGATCTCTGCTCACTGCAAGCTCCGCCTCCCGGGTTTACGCCATTCTCCTGCCTCAGCCTCTGGAGTAACTGGGACTACAGGCACCCACCACCATGCCCGGTTAATTTTTTTGTATTTTTTTAGTAGAGTCGGGGTTTCACCATGTTAGCCAGGATGGTCGCGATCTCCTGACCTCGTGATCTACCCGCCTCGGCCTCCCAAAGTGCTGGGATTACAGGCGTGAGCCACCGTGCCTGGCTGAACCCATCCTTTTTTTATGGCTGCATAGTATTCCATGGTGTATATGTGCACATTTTCTTAATCCAGTCTATCATTGATGGACATTTGGGTTGGTTCCAAGTCTTTGCTATTGTGAATAGTGCCGAAATAAACATACGTGTGCATGTGTCTTTATAGCAGCACGATTTGTAATCCTTTGGGTATATACCCAGTAATGGGATGGCTGGGTCAAATGGTATTTCTAGTTATAGATCCTTGAGGAATCACCACACTGTTTTCCATAATGGTTCAACTGGTTTACAGTCCCACCAACAGTGTAAAAGTGTTCCTATTTCTCCACATCGTCTCCAGCACCTGTTTCCTGACTTCTTAATGATTGCCATTTTAGCTGGTGTGAGATGGTATCTCATTGTGATTTTGATATGCATTTCTCTGATGGTCAGTGATGATGAGCATTTTTTCATGTGTCTGTTGGCTGCATAAATGTCTTCTTTTGAGAAGTGTCTGTTCATATCCTTTGCCCACTCTCTGATGGGGTTGTTTTTTCCTTGTAAATTTGTTTGAGTTCTTTGTACATTCTGGATATTAGCCCTTTGTCAGATGAGTAAATTGCAAAAATTTTCTCCCATTCTGTAGGTTGCCTGTTCATTCTGACGGTAGTTTCTTTTGTTGTGCAGAAACCCTTTAGTTTAATTAGATCCCATTTGTCAATTTTGGCTCTTGTTGTCATTGCTTTTGGTGTTTTAGACATGAAGTCCCTACCCATGACTATGTCCTGAATGGTATTGCCTAGGTTTTCTTCTAGGGTTTTTATGGTTTTAGGTCTAACATTTAAGTCTTTAATCCATCTTGAATGAATTTTTGTATAAGGTGTAAGGAAGGGATCCAGTTTCAGCTTTCTACATATAGCTAGCCAGTTTTCCCAGCACCATTTATTAAATAGGGAATCCTTTCCGCAATCCAAGATTTTTTGAAACAAACAAAAAAACTAATCAAAATACCAACTGTATTGGTCAGCTATTGCTGTGTAACAAATCACACTTAGATGGTAGGTTACAACAATTATTTATGCTGATCCGTACATCTTTGGGTCAGCTGGGGAAGTTGGACTCGACTAAGCAGCTCTGCCTCAGGCCACAGGACCAGCTGGACTCGGTTCCTTGCTGTGGCTCAGGCTCAGGCTCAGGTCTGCTCCATCTGTCGTCTCTCTGGAGCTCTTCTGGTGAAAGCAGTGGATACAAAGGCAAGCAGGAAGACATTGATTTCTCCTAAGGCCTGGGCTCAGAAGTGGCACATTTCACTGGTCAAAGCAAGTCACATGATCAAGCCCAAAGTCAGAGCAAGGAATTTCACTCTACCTAGAGTGAAAGGATGGTAAAGCCATGTAGAAAAGGGCGTGGACAGGAGGGATACAGAACCAGGCTAATGAGACAATCTGCCAACCCACAGAAGTATATGTGAGCTCTTTGGAGTATTATGAAGAGCGCTGTGGAGTCACACAAATGTGTCTTTAACTTATGTAAATTCTCCCACCTGTGTTCAGAAACATGTAAAGAAAGCGGCCATTTAAACAGTAGTCTAAAGTGCTATTTCATATGTATCTTCTTTATTATAGGCTACACATTATATCTTTACACATATACATTAGTATATGTGGTGTGTATATGAAACAATGAATACTGTACTTTATGGATAACTTAAGGGGTTTTCCAAGGTATTTCACTTTATTTGACAATATGTATGAGCTAAGATTTGCTTCTATTCTAGAGAAGAATTAGAAATAATCAATGACCAACAGTAGAGGTTTGGTTAACTAAATGATAGTACATTAAATGTAATTATAGACTCATAACTATTATAAACCATATTACAGAGGATGCTTAGGAATATGGGGAAGCATTCACGATATATTTAAGGAAAAAGTTGTAAAACAATATGTACAGAAGGACTACAATGAAATAAGAACAGTTTCCTCCTTCTCCCTCACTGTCTCCACTCCAGATTCAATCCAGCACCAAAGACCTGTGAGTCTCCCTCGATGCTTCTTGGGTCTGTCCTCTTATTCCCCAACCCCAGCCACTCCACCCCTACCCCTTCCATGCCCAAGCCACACCATTCGTGGCCTAGAAGACTGCAATAGCCTCTGAACTGGTCTCTCTCCCTTCAGTCATGCTCCCTTCTATCCATTAGACCAAAACAGCCAGAAGGACCTCAGATCTAGTCACTTCCCTTGTTTAAAACCCTTCCAAGACCACCTGCTGCCATTACAAGGAAGTCCCCACTCCCAGCCACAGTGTAAGACGTCCTTAGTCATCTGGCCCTGATGACCTCTCAGCTTTCAGATCACCACTTTCCACCTATCCGGAATCTACTCTCCAGCCTGATGTCAGCTTTAGTCTAAGTACTCAGAGCGCCTGTGGTCATTCATCTCTCCCTCTACCCTTTTTGTCCTGAGGCTCAGACACCTGGATTCTGCTAACATCATGGTACTCCGCGAGGTCTGGAACTGCTCACTGTCTCTCTCTGCTCTGAGGCAGGGGCCGTATCTACCTTGCTGCAACCCCATTGTTGAGCACAGTGCATGGCACACAGTGAATATATACATATTTAACAAATGAATTGTTTAAAAAATGTACACGCTGAGGGGAAAATTACAAAGAAATGGAAGAAAACACACCAAAATATTTCTCTTTGGTAAAAAGATTATGATTGATTTTAATTTTATTTTTTATACTTTTCCATGGCTTGGGGGTTGTCTACCATGAGTGTAAGCTTATAAACAGAAAAAAAATTGCCAGTTAAAGCAAACAATAAAAGTGCAATATGCATCATCAAAAAACCCAGAAACCTTCTCCTCCTCCTGAGCTCAGACTTTCAGTCTTGGTCACCATAGGTCTGCTGTGTGTCACTGGTGGGCGGGCCCACTCCAGAACAGAAGGTACAGTGTCCAGAGAACACGGATGCTGGGCGGGCTGAGAAGAGAAATGAGGCTGAAGATGGGGGAGAGAGAGATGGGGTGGAGGAGAGAACTTGATGTTTTAGAGCAAAATATAATACATCCTGTTTGTATGCCGATGGGAATGACCCAATAGAGAGGGAGAAATCAATAATTCAAGAGACAGGGCATAATTTCAGGAGCAGAGTCGTTATGAAGACGGGAGGGCAAAGGATCCTGAGCAATCGGTGGAAACAGGAATAGTTTTTCCAGTACAGCAGTAAGGAAGACAAAACTATGAATAAAGATGCAGTCACCGGTGGATCTGGTGGTGGGAAGATGAGGGATGAAGGAGTTCTCATCTGAAAATTGCTTCTATTTTCTTAGAGGGCATGAGCCAAAGTCAGCAGCTGAGCGGATGGGGAGGAACAGGGGCTGGCGGGTTGTCAAGGGAGAAGGATCCAACTCTAGACTGGGGAGGGTGTGCTGCTGCCTTTCCTGGAAGTGTCGGGGATCGTCAGGCAGCCATCGTTTGAGGGCTCACCCTGTGCCAGGCACACGCTCTCTCATGTAATCTGTAGAGCAACCTGCAAGGTAGATACTGCAAGGACCATTTACAGATGAGGAGCTGTGTGTTCACAGTTATACAGCTGGTAGGAGGCCAAGGCAGGATTTGAACCCATGTGTGTGTAGAGATGAGTGGTCCTCCACTCATCCTGCAGAAGACACCTGTGCAGCACCTTCATCTGCTCCCTCTTCTTCCTACCCAGCTAGGCACCAAGTCTTGCCATGGCTAGCCTCCTGGTTAAGTCCCATTTCCCAAGAAGGGCAAATTTGGGAGCTCTGTATTAGAGCCATCAATGTATTATTGATGGCTGCTGATAGTTTAATGTCCTAACCCAAGGGTTCTTCACTGCTTCATCCTGTGCCGCCCCTCTGTTTTCCTTTGTACCTGTCACAACCGTGTCCCCAACCTCACCATCTCACGCTTGAATCTTCCCCACCACAACTTAGCAGATATTGACACATGCCTGCTATCCATGAGGCACTGTGCTGAACACCGCTGATAGGAAGATCAGAAACCCAGTTCCTGCGCCAAGGCCAGGGTCCACAGAAAACCACTAGGAAGTGTGATTTCAGCACAGTGATGAGCTAGAGTGGCCCAGGAAGGTGAGGGCCAGCAGGGCCTCTGATGTGAACTTCTACCAGGCCCAGGGCCAGATTGGGATTCCTTCCTGCACCCCGCTCCCTAACTCCATATAGTACAACCTTAATGAACACGGACAAAATTGCTCTATTTTGTCTCCTCAAAATAACATTAAAGATAAAACGCGAAATTTGCAGATTTGTTCAAATGCATGTTAAAACAGTATTTTCCTGGATTTTCTGATTGCAGTGCTTGTATCAGCTGATGAGAGCTTTTCTCTACATCTCCACACCTTGGCGGGGCTTGGGAAGAACGTAGCAGGTGTTCCATGGCACACAGACGCTGCTTGGTACACACGGGTGCTTGGCCCCGGAGGAACTTGGCAAACCCTGGGCAGATGACTGGCTGTTGCAGGTAGTGGCAGGGCTGGAGACTGGGGAACAGCCTGGGGAAGGGTGAGTTTCAGGTCGCTGGGCTCCACAAACGTGACCTGGGCTGCCCCGCCCCTGTCCCTGCAGAGTAGAAGAGGGGGCTTCGTCCAGTGGCTGCCGGCCGCGCTGTAGGAGGTTGCTTTCTCTCTCCCGGCACGCGGGGGCGCTGCAGGCCGTGCTGAACCCTCCAGGAGCCGGCCCGTCTGCGCTGGCGGGCGGCGCTGGGACAGGGAGAGGCTGCGGCTCCCCGCTAAGGCTCCTGCGGCCGGCCGGCGCCTCCTGGACCCAGCCCTCCCACCTCGGAAGAAATACTCCCCTCTTCAGCTGTACCGGCCCCAGGCTCCGCCAAACTCCCTCCTCGCTCTCTCCTTCCGACCCCCCCGTGATAACAAATCCACTGCTGACCCTGGTCAGATGGCATTCAAAAAGCTATGTGAAGGGGGCCAGCACCCTTAGGAGGCTGGGAAACTCCCCCGACTGTGACCTGGTACTCTGTGGGGTTCTTTATAGACATTAATTCCTCAGAACAATCCCATGACACGCCATAGTGCCCGTTTTACTAAGAAGAAAACAAGCTCAGAGAGGTTAGGTTATTTGCCCAGGGCCACACAGCAAGCCGGTAAGCAATAGAATTGGTGGTCGAAACCTAAGGTTAACCCAGAAGGCCATGTCTTCCCCTATACCTGTCGCCCTCTTCCCATGCCAACCCCCACGGGGTAAAGAATTTGGGCAGGAGGAGGTGGCTACTCCAGCAGGTTTGCTGGAGGAACTTCTGAAGAGCTTGGGGAGACTAGGAGTTCTGTAGTGGGAAAGCATCAAAGTAGTCAAGGAGACTGAGTTCTAGTCCCTTGTCTGCCAAATAGTGGGTTATGGCGTCAAGCCAAGTCTTTCTCCTCCAGGTCCCCTTTCCTCCTTTGGACTAGGAAGAGTGGGACTGGGTCATTTAAACACCACCACCATCTCCTACAGTTTGTGCATGGAAGACTCCTGGATCAGGGCTGGTTAGTGAGAAGAGAAGGGAGCCAAGAGGAGGCCGTCACACAACCCATCTTTGGGCTGCGCCATCTGTGAAGTAAGGTTGCTGGATACCAGAGGCCCAGAGACCCTGAAGAGTGGCCCCGGCCACAGGCCTGCCTGGGTGGCAGGGCAGCACAGGCCCACTCCAGCGGACACTCACCCATGGTCTTGGTGACCACCTGCTGTCTCATGCCCTCTGGCATTTGATAGCCCCCTTCCCCCTGCTAGAAGCTGCCTCTCTCCTCCAGCTCTTTTCCTGAGGAGTGTTTCTGGTTTAATTATGTTTCAACAAACTTACCTGGGCTCATTCTAAGTGCCAGGCCTGCAGCAGGTGCTGGGCATGTGACCTGGGCCAGCCGGACCCTCAAGGTGCTCAGCCCACTGCGGGGACAGAACCATCAACAGACAACTAGATGATCTAGTATGAGGTGCAGGGACACAGAGGAGGATGAGAACCCACCTGGGTTGGTGAAGGGCAGAGAGCCTTCCCCTGGGAGCCCCACCTGAGTTGGAAAATGAGTACAAGGCAACAAGGAGAAAAGCAGACACTGCGGGAGGAGGGAGCTGCATAAGCCAGTATGGGGCTGGCCATTCGGGGGACACGACCAGGGAGGAGGCCAGCCCAGCAGCCCAGCCACGACAGCATGGGGCAGGGACAGGCCAAGGGGCATGGGATGGGAGGGCCGCAATGCACAGAACAGCGGGCACGGTCCTGGCTGATTCCAGGTTCCCAGCTGCGGTGCCCAGGAATGTCACCCAATCAGAGAATGCGGGAGACAGGCAAGTCAGGGAGGGATAGGCTTGGGTTTCCCTGCGGGGCCTGAGAAGAGCTGTCCAATTGGCGTGGGCAGCAGGGACCCTTTGGGGCTACCTGGGCCTGTTGAGGCCCTCCCATGGCACCCCAAGTGTGGAAAGTTCTCAGAGACAATAAAGGCGACTCTGTGATGCTGATTGTGGCCCCTGCTGCCATTGATAAAAGAGGCTGCAATTAAAAATCAGCCTCCTCCCCAGGTGGGCTGCGTTTACAGATGCTCCCAGCTCTGCACCCGATGGCACTCTATCTCCTGGATGAATGGACTTGACTCTTGCAGAAGCTGACAGCCTAAGGCCAAATCCCCATGGGGCAAGGAGACCAAGGTGTCACTGCTTACATCAGTGTGCCCAGAGAGCCCTCTTCACTCGCATCCATAGAGGGTTAACTTACAGAGCGGGGGCATAGGCAGACCAGAGGGAAAATTACCCTGTAAAGCCTGCAGGCTTCTCAGGCCTACGTGTGGCAAGAAACCACAGGGATGCACTTACTTAAGAAAAGTGTATTGAGCAGCTTCTTTGGGCCAGGTACTGGGGATCCAGGGATGAAAGTCCAGATCCAGGCCCCTCAGGACTTCACAGTCTAGTGGACATCAGGCAATTCCAGCAGGGCATGACACACACATCACACACACAGTTACAGGATGGTGACATAAATGCCTAGAGGAAGGGCATTTGAGAAGACTTGAAGAAGGGGAGGAAGCAGGGCACACTGTGCTCTCCTATCATACTTTCTGGTGCAAACATATGAATTTTTTAATTGAGCATCTACTATCTACCAGGTCCCTGAGATGAAGCATCTCTAATCTGTGCCACCACTCAGAAGGCAATTTATAGTGGGAGAAACCACCCTCAGAAAGGATAACTGGCTTGTTCTACCCCACACTGTTGGTGAGGAGAGGAAAAGAGGTTCAAATCCAGGGGTATCTGACTCCAAGGCCCAAACTCTCCATCCTACAGTGCCGTGTGCCCCAGCCCTATGTAGGCTCCACTCTATGGGAGCCGCTATAGTAAAGTAGAGAAACGGAAGAATACATAACCAAGGCTTGAGCCAAGGCCTAGGACAAAATGTAGAAAAATCAGAATGCTAGTGTGGGAGGATTATTAAATGGCATGACTACCAGGCATGGTGGCTCACGCCTGTAATCCCAGCACTTTGGGAGGCCGAGGCGGGTGGATCACCTGAGGTCAGGAGTTCGAGGCCAGCCTGGCCAGCATGGTGAAACCCCGTCTCTACTAAAAATACAAAAATTAGCCGGACATGATGGCACACGCCTGTAGTCTCAGCTACTTGGGAGGCTGAGGCAGGATAATCTCTTGAACTCAGGAGGAGGAGGTTGCAGTGAGCTGAGATCACACCACTGCACTCCAGCCTGGGCAACAGAGTGAGACTCAGTCTCAAAATAAATAAATAAATAGATAAATAAATAAATAACATAATGACTTTAGTTGAAGTCCTTCATTTAGAGACAATGGAGGCCTACGGTGGCAACAAGATTGGCCCCAGGACACAGCTGGTTGACTACTGCTCTGGATTAGAATTCGGATCTCCTGGCTCCCAATTCAGGGCTTCACTCACTCAAGAAGCTGTGCCACTCTTCTTGGAACACACACACACACACACACACACACACACACACACAGAGAGAGAGAGAGAGAGAGAGAGAGAGAGAGTTGCTCAAATCAGCGAATGATTCTATCTTTGGGCAGCACAATTCTTTGATGTTTTGAGATCACAGTGAAATGGAAATTACTCAGAACAAACTTCTGCTATGGGAGTGTCTTGGGCCAGATGAAGGGGGCCGGTGGTAGGGAACATCTCAGACACTTTGCAGGAGATCTTCCTAAGGACCTCAGTGAACAAGATGCAGTGACAAAAGGACTTCACAAAATAGAGAAACGATGTGGTCAGAGGGGTTGTCAGAGAGACTCCCCATCCTGGCCCCTGTTGGCTGAGCAATTCAATGACGTTTCTCCTGTGCGGACCAGCTACTCAGTTGTCGTCTTAGTACGTAATTTTATTTAAAATGCTCGATAAAATAGCAACATATTTAGCTGATTTAAAAGTTCAAACAGTTTTAAATTTTTTGGTTTTATTTTTTTTAATTAATTTTTACTTTTATTTTAAGTTCCAGGGTACATGTGCGGGATGTACAGGTCTGTTACACAGGTAAACGTGTGCCGTGGTGGTTTGCCGCACCTATCAGCCCTTCACCTAGGTATTCAGCTCAGCAGGCATTAGCTATTTCTCCCAGTGCTCTCCCTCCCCACACCGCACCTCCCACCATTCCCGTGTGTGTGTTGTTCCCCTCCCAAAACAGTTCTTGAAAACATAAAATACACAATACCAGCCTTAGCCTTCTTTTCTACACCCATCCCCACTCAGTTCTCCTCCCAGACGTACTTTAAACGCCACAGTCAAAAGTTAGACTCATGGTTTACACCAAAGGGGCAAGTCTGTTTTTTTTTTTTTTTTTTTTTTTTTTTAAACACATCTTTTCTTAGGAATCTGCTCCTACATTTCTTATCTCACTTGATAGAACAACTATTCACACAGCACAAAGCGTGTCAAACCAGAAATGGTTATTAGTTTCACATGTATCCGCCCCCAAAATAATTTACTATAATCTGTATACAGTATATAGAGTTTTTATTAACACAAATGGCATGACGCTGAACATACTGTTCTCTGCCAAGCCAATTTTTAGCCTTCCTTATGGCTACAGCATATTCCACAGTAGAGACACTGCATAACTCACTCGCCTGGTCCTCAGTGGGTGTTGGTAGGTTGTTTGCAGTCAGGGCTATTGCAAACAGTGCTGCCAGGAGCCCCTGCCCAGGGCCTCTTGGTGAATCTGCAGAGGCAGCTGTAGCGGAATTGCTGGATTAAATAGTATATGCAGTTGAAATGCTGACATATTCCTAAATTGTCTTCCAAAAATGTTGTGCCCATTGACTCCCACCAGCAATAAGAGGGTGCCGATTTCCCCACACCTTTGACAGTGCCGGGTAATAATTTGCATTTTAATATTTGCCAATCTGAGATGTGACTAACGAAGGTTTGTTGTTGTTTTGAATTACATTTCTTTAATTATGAGTTGGGATGAGAATATTTCCCTCCCAGCTTTCATGTTTAAGAACTTCCTGTTCACATCTGCTCATCTAGGGTCTTTTTTTCAATGATTCTCTCAACGTAAATTAAGGAAATTAGTCTTTTGTCTGTCATATGGATTTCAAATACCTTTACAGTTTATCCTGAAGCTTTTCCCCCATCTCTGTACTAAAGCTTTTAAATTTTTGTGTAGTCAAATTTATCAGTCTTTTCCTTTGTGGCTTCGGGGCTAAGCTGTTATTTAAATATATTAGAGGTCGTTTCATTTTTCACCCAAATAAAGTGTAAGCTGCTTATAACATTGCCTGCAGATTCTAACACAATGCCTTGTGTTTGGCAGGTATGCCTTAAGGTATTTACTGATAAGATAGATGATAGATTTACAGATTAGATAGGTAGATAGATAGATAGATAGATAGATAGATAGATAGATAGATAGATAGATAGATAGATGGACGGACGGACGGACAGACAGAGACAGACAGACAGACAGACATAGATAGATGATAGATAGATAGATAGATAGATAGATAGATAGATAGATAGATAGATATAGATAGATAGATGGATACAGGAAATATTTGACAGTGTTCACCCTTGCTTTGCCCCATTTAAAAAACTGATTTTAAAATACCAAATGCATTGTATATTTTTTGAAACATTTTCTGCTCATGATTTTCTCAACCTCTCTTAGAGTCTTAAGCCACTTGTCTCCCAGCCTCTCCCTGAGCCTTCTTCCCTGGCTTCTTTCTCCCAGCTTGCCCCTTAAAAGTTGACACCACCCTCGTCTTTCTTCTCTGTCCACATGTTCCCTAGCAGGGATGACACCAAGGGGTGGTTGGGGATGGTTACCACCCAACTTCATCTGCTTCCTCCCAAAGAGCCCCACAAAGCAGACAAGGAAGAAAGAGTGGGGAGAAGAGGAGAAAAAAAAAAGAAGCAAAGTGTGTGTTTTCTCATTCTTAAGTAAAGCTTGAATGAACACATGTTTCAAAGACTTTGTTATTTCTATTGGGGTCATCTGAGCAAGAGCAGGGTGCTATATGTGTGCATGCAACCTTGAGCCAAGTGCCCCTCCAGGATTACTGCTGCTGCTCTGTCCCTCCTGGGTGTCACCTTGCTGCCTGGGCCACTTTGCCCACTGCCACAACACTGCCACAGCTCTGCCACCCTCCAGATGCCCTATAAATGCCTTCAAACCCACATAACGGATTATATCGTGAAAAGTAAGTCTCACCCTGACTGAACCCCCTCGTTCTCATTCCTGGTCTCTGTTAACAGTTTATTGTGTATCATTCCAAATATATTCTATACATATAAAAGCATGTGTGCTTATCTTTCCACAAGTGTCAGCTTAGTACTCATCTTGCTCTGCATGGCACTTTTCACTTAGCAAAGTATCTGGGAGATGGATCCCTATGACCACAACCTCGATACCACGTTCAGATCCTCGGCAGCCTGATATTCCACCGAATGGCTGTATTGGAACCAGTTTAACTAGCTGGCTATTAAAGAACAGTTAGGCTTCTCAAGTTCTTTGAGGTTACAAATATTGCTGCCATGAATATCTTTGTGTATCACTATCCCTAGAATATTGACTCTATGAGGCACTGTGGCAGGCAGAATAATGGATCCCCAAAGATGCCCATATCCTAGTCCCCTGACCAGTGAACAGGTTACCTTATGTGGCAAAGGGGAGTTTGGAAATGTGATTCAATTAAAGATTTTAAGGAGGGAAGATGATCCTGTGTTATCTGGGTGTGTCCAATAGCAAATCCCAGGGTCCGAGGAAGAGGAATGCAGGAGGGTCAAAGTCAGAGCAAGAGTGAGGGGGCCACGAAACCAGGAGTGCTGGCAGCCTCTAAAGCTGGAAACAGAAGGAAACATTCTTCCCAATAGCCTCCAGAGGGAAGGCAGCACTACTGACACCTTCACAGTAGACCGCCGACCTCTAGAACTGTAAATAATACATCTGTGTTAAGTCACTCTGTTTATAGCAGTTTGTTACCACTGCAACAAGGAACTAATACAAAGGTGGTTTTGGTGCCTGCACGTTGCATTCCCAATGTCACCACCAGTGCCACGTAGTAGGAGCTTACTACAGATTTGTTGAGTGACTAGCAGTGCATGTGTATTACAATTGTAAAATAGTTCCTGCCAGTGGCACTGCCCTCTGAAAGGGAGACACATTTAAATATTGGCAAATATTTCAAAATTATTGGTAAATATTGCCAGATTCTCATCCAAAGAGGCTGCACTGATTGACATTCCCATTAGCAGTATACGACTGCGCCTTCCTCCCCATGCCCTGGCCCGCACTGTATATCATCATCATTGTTTTGCCAATATATTTGTGAAAAATGGCATCTCATTGCGTTGATGTGCGTTTTTTAATGACGAGTGAATCTGAGCTTCTTTTCACGTGCTTAGTGATCATTTGTACTTCCCCATTTGTAAACTGCCTAAATGCGTTCATTCCCTCTTTTTAAAAAATTGAGTTATTGCTCTTTTTCACTAATTTGTAAGTGCCCTTCATGTTGCATGGATATGAATATGTAAATATATTCCCTTGGTTTGTCCCTTTGCTTCGTTCATGGTATTTTTTCACCATGGAGAAAATTTTAATTTGACAAAGGCGTGAATGAGGTGCTCATCCTAGTTTGGCAGAAAGGAGAGGGGCGATCATTCAGTCGCACCTGACAGGAGCAAAGGCTCTGAGATAAGAAAGAACAAGGAAGATTAATATGACTGGAGCAGTTAGGGGAGAGAAGGATTGATGAGGTGTGTGTTGTCAGGCCGGGGGAGCCGGAGAGTGACAGTGGAGACAGCTAAAAGCTGGATGGGGGATTTGGATCCTCTACTCCGTACAGGCAAGTGAACAGTCTTTACTTTTACACATTGTAAAAAATCCTTATAAAGTGCAGGCACTGTGTTAAAATTTAAAGTATTTTAAATACAAGGCACGGTGGCTCACGCCTGTAATCCCAGCACTTCGGGAGGCCAAAGCGGATAGATGACTTGAGGTCAGGAGTTTGAGACCAGCCTGGCCAACATGGTGAAACCCCATCTCTACTAAAAATACAAAAATTAGCTGGGTGTGGTATCATGCTCCTGTAAACCCAGTCACTTGGGAGGCTGAGGCAGGAGAATTGCTTGAACCCAGGGAGGCAGAGGTTGCAGTGAGCCAACATCGTGCCACTACACTGTAGCCAGGATGACAGAGCAAGACTCCATCTCAAAAATAAATAAATAAATAAATAAATAAATAAATAAATAAATAAATAAAATAAAACACTTTATCCTATTCTGTCTTCACAGTCCAAGGAGGTAGTACTATTATACTCATTTAAAAACTGAAGAGATGAAGGTTCAGAGAGGTTAGGTACCTTGCCTAGTAAAAAACAGAAGCATCCAGTAAAAAACAGAAGCATCTCTGCTTGACCTACAAGTCAAGCTTTCATCACTGTACTCATGACAGTCCTATGAGGCATAAGCATGCCATTCACAGAGGAGGAAACTGGGTCTCAGAGCAGTTAGTTAACTTGTTCGAGGTCACACAGCTTATAAAGGAAAGAATTAGATTTGGACTGAGACCTGCTGACCCCAAAGACCTTGCTGTTCTCATTCCCTCTCTTTATCCATTCTCTGAGCACAGAAGTCACCAAAGAGCCTGATTAAACTGATCTGGTGTGACTTTGGGAACATCCCCCAAAAATACCAATGTCCCACCAGGTTGGGAACCCCTGCCCTGGCTCAGGAAGGCAAGGCCCAGGGAGAAATGCCAGACTTTGAGTTATTCTGTGCAAGGAATGACCTCCCTGGGAGAGCTGGGCCACCACCGCCCAAGCTGAGCCCATTTGCCCAGCTTCAGCCCAGCAGGCCCACAGCAATGAGGCTGAATGCTGGACAGGGCCGAGAAATTCCTAAGCAATTCAGTTTTTCATTAACCTTAGATTAAAAATCTTATTCAGCACTTTCTTTGGAAGTATTCCCTAAGGCCCAGGCATGGAGGTCCTGCGCTGGCCCTGTGCCTCAGGTGTCCCCACTTTGGAGTACTTTCCTTGAAATTTTCTGAGTTCCCCTTGGGTACCTGGGCCAAGCGAGGGCTAAGAGTTCTGTTCAGGCAGGCCATCTCAGGCCCGGGCCAGGTCCTGTGTACATCTGAGATTCTAGAAGCACCCCCACCGACATTTCCCTCTAGTACCTGAAAATCTCCAGGGCTGGCAGAGCCATCTATGCTGGACATCTCCAGCCACCCAGACCTGAACCAGAAAGGCCTCTGTCCATATTTCTCCCCTTCCAGGTGCTCGGACGCCCTCTTACCTGCACATAAAATCTATAAGACAACTGAAGGAGCTCCAGCACTCATGCCTGGAGGGTTGTCCCAAGATAGCCCATGTTTCCAGAAGGCTGGTCTGCTGAGTGGATTGTGACTACTGACCAGGATAGTATTTCTTTCACTGGATGGCAAGAACATGGGCCTCCAGAATGGTGCTGACTTGCTGACTGGGGATAAGCCTCACTCAAGATGGACAAAGGAGGAATTTAGGGCTCTGAGCTACCCACTATCTCCTTCGGACCCTTGGGTGCAAACCACCTTTGTGTGCCCATGTACTGGTCTCACTGTGCATGTTTCCACCACAATGCTCTCTCAAGTCTATGGCATCTAAGAGTGGTGAGGATGGTGACAGGCATCCTTTACTCCATGCACTTTTCGTCACTGGCCCCAGGACAGTGCACCCATCTGCTCCACAGATTCCAAGTCTGGCAGCCTCCAGGGGTGGCCATGCCCATCTCTGAGGGCTTTGGAGAGAACGCCAATGGACCTGTCCAATGGATGCATGCTCTTGCAGTGATGGGTGTGGTGACATCATGCTCCCTCAGATCATCTTAAGACACACCAACGTGGGAATGAACCAGTCTTCTTGCTCCCCTCATCTCCTTGCCTATCCTTTGCCCTTGTGATGGTGTGTGGAAGGCAGGAATGTGGGCCACGATGACAGCGGCCACATTCTAGCGATGCAGTGATCACAGCCTAACAAGTTCAAGAGAAGATGTGGGTGAAGGATGTGCGGTTTTATGGTTATGCTACAAAATTCCAAATGGTAAATTTAACATGACTGGAAGACAAATTACTGTTTGTCTTGCATTATTAGGGCAAGGCTTGCACATGTGGTCATCAGCAACACAATAACAACTCAGAGTCACTGAAGTCAGCACTCACGGGCAGCACGTGGGTGAGCAAGGATGTAACCAGCATTAAGTAAATAGCATGAAGGAACCGCAGAGGTAAAAAGACTAATATGGTTTCAATCCATACGGGTTACAAAAAGCTGTGGCATTGTGAGCTACAATGGTGCTACCACCTCTTTCTCACAGTAGGAAATATGAAACAAGCCAGGTATGTGATTTGACAGGGAGACAGCTCCTGGACCTGACCAGGAAGACACAGTGCCTATTCACTCCAAATTATCTTCACCGGCACTGACTGGACAATCAGCACACGCTTAAGCTCCTTTTCTCTGCTCATTATTCTAAACCTTCATCAGTAAATCATTATACTCCATGTGGATTTCATAACACAGTTTTAATCAGATGTTTTCCTGGGGCTCCATGCACCCTAAGGATCATTCTGTTCTTCGGGCTTGTTGAAGCTGCAAAAATGCACATATTTACTAATGTGTATAATTCATTCAATGCTTCTTACGTTCCGTGAACCATGTTAAGCATGGTGTTAGCATTGTTTCATCTTCACATCACCCTCTGTGAGGCCTGTTCCAGCACCATCTTCATTTTCTACCTGGGGGATCTGAGGCTCAGAGAGCTAAACCAGCTTGCCTGAAGTCACACAGCAGAATAGGTGACCAAAGCAAGATCTGACCCCG
Source organism: Macaca thibetana thibetana (assembly GCF_024542745.1). Classification (NCBI taxonomy): domain Eukaryota; kingdom Metazoa; phylum Chordata; class Mammalia; order Primates; family Cercopithecidae; genus Macaca; species Macaca thibetana. The sequence continues at coordinate 116,437,371 of NC_065589.1, forward strand.
TGCCTGTGTGGTTGCTGTCACATTCCCCTTCCCTTGGTCTCTGTTACATTTCAACAGGGCTAGGGTGTCTGCAGCTGGGCAGACCCACTTCCTCCAGCCACAGCAAACACACCCTTAGAGCAGCAGCAGATGAGGTGCTTGATGAGCTTCTATTTTCCTCTTTGAGGGTCCATCTCCCTGGGCCCTCCATTCCCACCACTGCACTCCCCAGGCTTACCACTGCACTCCCCAGGCTTCCCACTGCCATGGTTGTTTTCTCCCACCTTAACCATACAAGCTAAAGGATGCTGTGGGGAAGCTTTGCCCATCTGGGGAAGCCTCACTAGGCCCTGAAAGGCTCACCTCGGCCAAAGAGAGGTGTTAGGGGTGGAGAATGACATTGAAGGATGGGAAGACAGGCTGGGAGGGGATGGGTGGAGGCAGAGAAAGGTGTTAAGCATTGGAGAGAGAAATGGATGTTTATTGGGGATCTTCAAGGTGTCAGGCACTGGGCCATGTAAGCGTCACAACTGTGTGAAGATCTTATGATGATCAACTGATTCAGAGGAACCTGAGGCCCCAGGAGTCAAAGCAAGTGGCTCCAAGCATGACGGTGTAAGTGGCAGGGCCAGGCCTGACTCCGAAGCTCAGAGTGTCTCATTCCTCCTACACCTCCCAGCAGTCAGGGTCTAAGGAGAGCTGGGAGGAGGAGTGGAGACGTAGGGCCACCAGGAGAGATGACCAGACCAACACCATACATAGTGAGCGTCCTCACAGCAGAGATGCCATTGGGCTGGGTTTGGCTAGCAGCTCAGTTTGACACAAGTGGCATTTGTTGAGCATCTCCTGTATGCCAGGGCTCATGGTGGGATGGGGTCAGAAATGAGTAAGGTAAGACACAGTTTTGCCCAGGTGTGGTGGCTTGCGCCTGCAACCTCAGTGCTTTGGGAGGCCAAGGCAGGAGGATTGCTTGAGGCCAGGAGTTCAAGACCTGCCTATGCGACATAGCAAGACCCTGACTCTCCAAAAGGAAAACAGATAAAAGTTTTGTAATCAGCTGAGCAAAGTGGCATGTACTTGTAGTCCCAGCTGCTCAGGAGGCTGGGGAGGGAGGATCAGTTAAGCCCAGGGGTTCATGGTTCCAGTGAGCTATGATCCCAACAATGCATTCCAGCCTGGATGACAGAGCAAGACCCTGTCTCTCTCTCTAAAAAACAATCAAACAAAGAGGCAGCCAGTCCCAGGGAGGGCATAGTGGGGAAGAGCAAGCCATGAAAGTCAGGCAGCAGGTTGTGGGGGCATGAGGAGCAGGAGTGGGACAGGAAGGGGTGATTCACTCTCCTGGGCTGTGGGCTTTGGGCTTTGGAGAGAAGAGGCTGCTCACAGGGTTTTGCAGAAATCACAGGAGGGGACAGATATTTGGACAGGGATAAACCAGCATGCAAAGGCTTGGGGATGGGAGCCAGCTCTTGCAGTACCAGATGAGTACAAGAAGCCTGAGTGTAAAATGTAGTGGTGGGTGGGACACGTCACAAGGCCTGCCTGAGCCTGCAAATGCACTTCCTCACTTCACCCATTCCTCCAAGTTCCAGCCACACCCCAGCTGCCTATGGATTTGTTCCTTCTCTTCCATTAGCCCCATCCTCCCCTTGAAGCCCTCATTGCCCAGGATCTCCTGCCACCTGCAGTCCCAGCTGACCATGAAGCTCTCCCATGGCTTTAGTTGTTCCCAGACATTGTCTCTTGAAAGGGACTCCAAGCTCCTAGAGGGAGATTCTCCGTCTTCTCATTCTCTGGAAACTCTGCAGCCACATCTGGCAACTGGCAGATGTGCAGCCTGCTCACCAGGCCACAGACAGAAGACTCTGCATGCGGGTGCAGCTGGTCAGCCTCTTCCAGACTGGCTGGGGGTGGAGGGGTGCGTCTGTATGTGGGAGGGAACTGGCCAGAGTGGGACACCAGCTAGTGGATGTTTAATGAGAACCAGCTCCTCTGAGGAGGACTTAAAGGCTGGGATGCAAAGACAAAGGCCCCATGGCAGGCAAGAAACCAGGGTGCTCAACAGGACCCACCCCGGAGAGCCCACAGCTGTGGGTTCTTTAACCTTCATACCCAGGACTTGGCAGACTCTTGCAACTCAGGGAGGACTGGGAGACAGGCAGACAGATGGGAGGGTGGGTACAGTGCTGGGCAGGCCAGAGAACCCACGGTGAGGGTGCCTGTTTCCAGGCTGGGTGGCCTGGACGGCCAGAGAGGCTGGCTGCCCCATCAGGGGTCAGCGATCAAGACTGCCAGCGGCATCTTTCAGCCAGCATTTTTGTGTCTGCTACAGGGCAGGGACGGTGTGCAGAGCTAAACATGAAGACACTATGGGCCACCTCAAGAGGGCTCACACTCTGCTTTCGTGGAAGCACAATGGCCCTGCTGCTCCCTGGCTGGCTGGTTCCTGGCTTCTCCTGGACAAGAGGGTAATGACATGTGAAATGGAAAGCCCTGTCTTCTACCTCAAAATTAGCTGTAGGCTGCAAGTGAACAAGCAGGGAGGGGGAGAAATGTCATGCTTAACAGGCAATTAGGCACCTAATAGATGGGTTTTGTTGATGACATAGACCAAGACCCAAGGTAAGACCTGTGATGGGTATGTCCTCAGGCACTTTACAGATCCCACGTCTGGCCAGCCCTTGTCCAGCAAGTTGGCTGGCATCTGATGAGCCCTAAATGCTCACACAATCAAGATAAATAATCGTCTCAACCCATGATAAGCCACCCTATACATATTTCTATAGTGTGCCGGTCTTCTCCCTAATTTTCTAGTTTTTAAAAATTCTTTATCATATGCTTGTATTTTACAGGCAGTAAATGAAAGCTTAGCGGTCCTACAAACTCCACTCGTTCATTCACTCTCAATTACAGAGAGTTTGCTTGGTGAATCAATGTGCCTAGCCTCTTTGGGAAGATTTAAAAGTCAGTTCATGTAATTCCTGCCCTCTGTAGACTCCTTGAAGCTGGGAGCTGTCATGTCTCACTGATCTCATGGCACTGAGCCCAGTGCCTGGTGTATAGTAGATGGTCAGTAGGTGTGGAAGGAATGCATGAATGAATGGATAGATGGATGGAGGAACAGATGTTCTTAAAAGCCTATGGTATCCTCGAGACATCCTGGTTTGAAAGCTACAGAGCTCTGCTCCATATAACGGTGACAAGAAAGACGTGGATAAAATGTGTCTCAGCCACTTTGTGCCCTAACTGTTGAGGTCCTCCTCTGCTCTCTCTGAGACTTGTTAAACACGCAGATTACTGGGGCTCACCCTACAGAGTCTGACTCACTAGGTCTGACATTGGGCCTGTGAATCTGCATTTTAGCAAGCAACCCCAGCAGATTCCAATATTAATGAACATTGGAACACACATTAAAAACACCACAATTAACTGAACCCAAATCTCAGTTGTCCAGTGGATATCTTTGCTAATTTTTCACTATATGAGCAGGCAAGTTTTCCCTGTAGACTGCTGTGTGTTCAAACCGGATCACTACTGCTTCAGAGTCAGGTATCTTTGAACAAAACCGGTGACAATGGTGGTTTCTGTCAGCCTAACTCTCCTTTCCTCTCCTGCAACAATACCCCTCCTACTCATTATCCACACCCCCACCCCCACACACTGCCTTGAAAAACTGCTCTTCAGATTCCAGCTGCACCACTGGCTTGCCAGCCATGGTGCCACTATGAGGGGTCCAGAGGGTGGGCACGTAATCCTACCTGGATAAATCGAAGAACGTCAGAGCTGCCAGGCGGAGGGTGCGAGTGTGCAGGGAGTGAGACAGCCAGGAGAGGTGGGGAGAGAGCAAGGTGGGGACAAAGGCTCTGGGGTCCACATCCCCAGGATTCACACAACACCTTTCTGTGAACCTGAAGATGCGCAGGCGCTTCTGGGTAGGCGATGAGCCGCACTGTGAGAAGCATGCTCTCCGGCGCTGCTCTGCACCTGCCACCCTCAGCTCTCGGACCTGAGCCCGCCATGCCCTCAGCCTGCCGTGCTGCTGGGCCAGGGTCCTGCCCATAAAAGTTAGTATGGTAGGGGCAATAGTGGGTGGTGGCTCTTAACGTGAGCTAAGTTTGGGGACCTGAGGCCCCTTTGTCCTCGCTGGGTGGGTCAAGGTCTGGGACCTGTCTTGGGCTGCGGGGGCCTCACCCTCACCTTGCCAGGCCTCTCCCCTGCAGGATGAGCACTGTGTCAGTCTGAGGTGGCCACTGCCTTTGATCAATCTTTGTGTGCCAGGGTCTAAGCAGGGTGGGACACATAGGTGTCCAGAAGGAGAGGGGTGGGCCAGAGGCTAATGGTATCACTGTGTAAAGTTTTTGACATATGAGCTCTGTAAATGTATGAATATGGACCAAAAAAAAAAAAAAAAGCTCCCCCAGAACCCTTTCCCTAAACCTCCTTTCTTGCTCAAGCTGCATTGAATTGGGCTTCTGTCACTTGAATCTGGAAGAATTCTCACCTCACCAATGCTCAGTAGCTCCGTTGGTAAAATGGGGATAATATCTTTGAGGCTCTCTTTTGTGAAAATTCCTATTTGAAAGCTCCTTATGCATGAGAGATGCTCAACAGCTATGAATTTCTTCTGTTTCATTTTAATATCACCTACTTCTTCCCTGAGATCCAGCTGGACCTCTGGGACTTGGTGAGCTCTCTGTATTGAGCTGGCAATTCAGATGGGTATGTGAACTTTGTCTCACGCTCGGCAGAAGCTCAGCAAGTGAATGGACTGGGTGCACGCGGCCACATAGAGTGTGTCCTCTGGAAGCTTGTGTGGAGCGGTGATTTTTTTTTAAAACTGCAGTCTCAATCTGTCTGCCTATAGAATAAGATTTGCATAGTGGTGTGGGGGAGAACTCAGCAGCTTGTGATTTACAGATGTAAATTGCTTTTTAATTTGGAAGAAAAAACTGCTTGGTCATGAGCAGGGCTTCTCTTTAGACACACAGTCCTGGCTTGTGAATTATTCTTCCAGCTACAGGGCATTGGTTAAAGACTCTGGTGCTCCCTATACCTCTGGGAGGGCTATAATTGCTGCACTAACTCCTAAATTTCCCGCTGGCCAGAGACCCTCAATCCAGTCTCGTTTAGCAAATCTGCTCAAGATTTATTATTTTCTTTTAGGCTTACTTCAACCTTAAATTTTCCCCTTTCATGAAGTTCCTGATGTTCTCATACATTTGTGCCCTGGGAACCACCCCAACCCTGTCCTTCACAGACACAAACTCCTGCCTCTGCTTCCTAGAGGAAGAGGTGATAGTGCCCTCAGATAAACAACCACCACCCAACAATCACTGGTTCAATACCCACAACACTCCATGCCTGCGCTAAGCATTATGTAAGTAGAGAGATATATACACATGCACACACATATGTGTATATATAATATACTACATAGTATATTGTCCACACATGTGTAATAAACACATTTATATATACATATAAATGCATATATAAAATATGCTATACATGTATATGTAAAATATGCCATGCATGTATATATAATATATGCCATACATATATATGGTGTATATTATATATATGTATGCATACAAACACATTCATGTTCGCACACATATATGTATGTGCGTATGTGTATAATTTATGTGTGTATGTATAAATTTTGTAAGTGGAAGTGGATATTATCTCCCATTTTGCAGATGGGGAAACTAAGGCTCAGAAACATTAAGTTTATTTGATCATACACCTGCTAAGTAATTGAGCTAAGATTTAAGTATAGAAAGTTCATCCAAGTTCAAAAACTGTGCTTCTAACCACTGGGCTGGCCTGTCTCCCTGTTGAGTAAAGCAGAGTCTTCCGGAACCCAGCCTTGTGACAACCCACTAGAGACCCTTCAGGCTGACTCAGGTCTCCTCATGAACACGCTTCTGGGCCGCCTCGTCAAATCCAACCCGAGTCCTCCCACTGCAGCCGTGTAGCCCACATGCTTCTCTCTCATGAACCGGACAATACTGAGAGACTGTGAAGAGCTTTGCAGATGGGCAGACACCTTCATCAACCAGGTCCATGCGGCACGGCTCTTCTTCAGGAGCCCTCACTGGCCAGCTGCTTCCCTCCTCACACAGGCACAACTGGACCATTTAACAACTGCGTTTGGAGTTTATTTCCCAGGAATTAATGCCAAGGTCAATGGCCTTTAGTTTTTGATTTGGAAATTGACTTTATTTTGTGTTTTTGGATTTTGAACATCCAGACAGCATTTGTTGGTTGCGAGTCTTCTCCTCCCTCTTGTCCTTTCTGAGTCTTCAGAGATTCCACACAGCGGATTCCTTGGGCTCATGTCAGGGAGTTCTTTCTGGATTTGAAGTACAATTTGGGGCAGCCCAGGACTTGAATGAAGTCAATGCTGATGATGCTGCCAGCATGAATGGCCGGCAGGGAGCTTCCTTCCTCTCCCTAATCTACCCACCTCACAGCTGGGTTCATTCTCTCGCTGTCTTGAAAATCCCTCGGGAGGAAAATGATGGGAGAGGAGTGGGTGGCTGGGCGGGTGTGTTTTCCCTTTGTGCCCTGTTACACACCTGTCTGCCCTGTGGGCTTGGGGAGCACCTGGTCACCGAAGGCAGAGAACCCCAGTGGCCCCAAATTGTGGCCACATTTGTATTTTCCTGGCTCCAAACAAAATGAGAGAAAAAAAAAAAAAGAATTGATTTTCTGTTGTCCTTGGCTTTTTTCTTCCAAATCTTAGCTCATTCCAAACGGTAGCTTTTCCTGATGCTGTTCTTACCGCCCCAGAGCACGCTTCAGCGTTTGTCCTCGGCTGTGTGTCTGCCTTTTGTGTGTCTCCTTCTGACATCCCACTCAGACTCAGCTCCCTGTGCACCCGTGGCCCTGCCTTCCCCACTGCTTCCCTTGGGCTCAGGTGGGATGTGCAGTCAGGACAGCTGGTGGCATTTAACTTTTGCCCCATTGTGAGTAATGGAGCAGCCCTTCCGGGAGTCATCAGCTCTTCCTTGCTCCTCCACATAGGGTACTTCAATTGACACGTCTATTCCCAAGCTTACATACGGTGTTGCGAGTTATTTTTTTAGACAGCCTCTTTGTTTTAATAAAGAACCTCTGTGTTTCAGCCTCATGAATATGTTTAAATTTCAAAGGACCTGGATCACAGAGATCTGCATCAGAGCCTCAGGCTGAGTAAACATTTTCCCTGCACACACTCATATATAAGACATAAGGCTTTACTTAAATACATAAACGTTGATGAGGAAGTGCAGGGACAGTAGCAGGAGCTTGCTCATTGTTCCTCCCTCGGTTCCCCATGGGTCATAGCCCAGGGCTGAGAACTCTCCATTGAGGAACCTGTGTGGTGACTGATTAAACTTTTTCCTTGCCTCAAGTGGAGTGTGTTTGTCTGTTTTCTGCCCACAGCCGAGTTCTTACTGGCTGCACTGGCTGCTGAGTTAGCATGCTGATTTCAGCTACTCAACTAAAACATACTTTACTTGAGTCTCATGGACACGGTGAGAAAGGAGAAAGGTAGGAGGAAGGGATTCTCAGGAGAACGCCACTTGCCTACGGCTACCTTCCTCTCCATTAACAGATCTCATTAATTTGATTCTCCCAAGTCAACCAGTTTCTGGGGCCAGTGTGTGGCCTGTATGAGGCCATGGGTATAAGGTGAGTCGTGGCCAAGGAAACCAACGTAGAACTTTCTCCTACAGGCCCCGTGGCAAAGATGATAAGGCAGCAGGTCCTCTTGTAGGGAGGTGCTACCCTCCTTTCCCCCTGCTCTCATGTGCCTGGCCAAGAGAGAATTGAATGAGTAGACTGAGTCCTCCCTGCTCCAGCAGCTGAGAGAATAGGAGGGGCCAGGAAAATGTCCTCCAGATGCCATACATGGTCACCCTTACTGCCGCTGCAGTGAGAGGACTGCTCCACCACTCACCACCAGTTCTGAAACTGCTGCCTCTTGTGAGATGCAGTAACAGACCAAAAACTCAGGGGAGAACAAAGAAAAATACCAGCCCATCTGTAGTGGATGCTGTATTGTGTCACCCTACAGGAATGAAGGGCTCCTCCCTATCCTCAGCTTCTGAGAGGCTCTTGGCAACGGCACTCAATTGTCAGGTCTCTTTGGGAGTTGCCTTGGCATATCCAAGGCAGGCAATGTCAAATGCCTCATTGATACAGGGATATAAAATCCCAGCCCTCTCAACTCAGTTCAGGACAACTCTGAAGAGTCCTAAAAGCCTAGTGGCTCTTCTTAGAGTGTGGCTTTATGGAGGCAACCACCACACTCCATTATCTCCCTCTTCTCAACCCTGCTTTCTTCCCTTTTCCTCCAGGGATGGTCCCAAGAGAACTCCCTGATACACTTGTGCAGGACACTCTCCAGCTTACTCTCCTTCCTGGGAATCCCACCTGCAACAATGCTCAAGGTGTCCAGAGTGAGGATGACCTATCAGACAAAGTACATGCCTAGCCACAGAAGGCTGCTCTCTTAATCCTTCAATGTCTGATACAATTCAGCTGTGATATCATTGGGCCCTGGTCGTTGATTAAAAGGTAGTTTACTTCTCTCTCTTCTGTCATAATAGGTCTTTTGAAGTGTTCCACTTCTTCTGAAGTCAATTGCAGAAACTTTTGTTTGCTAGAAAATCATCCATTTCTTCTAGATTTTAAAATTATTGCCAAAGTTACATATACTCTTCTCTTGTAAGTATTTTAATTTATCTTGTATCTGCGGCTGTGTCTGCTTTCAAATCCTTATCTCTGAGACTGAACAGAAAAACAGAGCACTTATTGGTAATCAAGAGCAGGACACGCCCAAAAAGACTTTCAAAAGCTAAAGTGTGGATTTCCCAACTACAAAACATAACAAGTGAAGGAAAGAAAAATGTGGCTACTGTTGAGACCTGAATTAGAGTCAAGTGGAAGTAATATATGCCAACACCCAGAGCAAAACTATAAGATGATGAAAATGATGAAAAACAAGTTGGGGAATGGATGCATGAACCTAACATTCAAGTATTGAGGCTCCAGAAGGAAAAAAAGGGGGGCTATATAGCAAAAAGATAATAATTCAGTAACAGGAGAAAAATCTGAATGGAGAAGAATGGATTCTCTGGGAATGTGAAATATTAACCTTAAATAATCTGGAAATTGAAGGGCGATATTTCAAGGGAAATTATTACAATAGCCAAAAACTAATAGCACGAAACCATTTCAGCAACACAATTTCAGCAGGGGCAGTGGGAGGGGGAGGAGGTTGGAGACATTCCAAATGTCCGTCTCAGGACTGAGAGAAGGAGGGATGAAGGGAAGGATAAGAGAGGAAGGTGTTCTAGTGGTCTTATCTTATGTGGGGAGGAAGGGGAGAAAGCTGTGGAAATGTCTCACCCCGTGAAATAGTTGGTATCTTGTTTCAAAGAACAATAGAGAAATACGTGTTCCATTGTGAGTACAAGGAAATAGAAACTATTAATAAAATGTAACAGTTTTGTTAGACCCTACACATTAAAAGATGAGTAACAATTTGACCAAACCAATGAAAATAAGGGGGAAAAAGCAATTTAAAATAAAGTACAAATATAAAACAATAGGAAACAGAAAAGAGAAGCATGCACATTATTAAACATTTAATTATTAAATATGTGAACAAAGTGAATGGTCTCGTCAAAAGATACAGCTTGTCAGAGAGGGTTAAAAACCAAAAGCAGGCTGGGCATAGTGGCTCACACTTAAATCAGCACTTTGGGAGGCTGAGGTGGGAGCATTCCCTAAAGTCAGAAGTTCAAAACCATCCTGGGTAACACAGTGAGACCCCATCTCTACAAAAATAAAATAATTAGCTGGGTGCAGTGGCACATGACTGTAGTCCCAGCTACTCAGGATGCTGAGGCAGGAAGATCACTTGAGCCCAGGAGTTTGAGGCTGCAGTGAGCTACGATGCAGTTTCATTGCACTCCAACTTGGGCAAGAAAGTGAGACCCTGTTTCAAAAAGAGAAAAGAAAACCTACAACATTTATAACCTTAGAATAAATACACTTAAAATAAATTGGTAACAAGGGATTCAAATTATAGGGATAAAAGGAGGGATACCAGGCAAATTGCAAACAAATATAAAACAAGATTGGCAATATTTAATATTAAATAAGATAGAATTCAAGATTGTATACTAAACAGGATAAAAAAATGACATTGAATAACAACACATTGTACAATTTATGAAAATATTTCAAAAACTGTATATGCAAAACAACACATAAGCTAAACATATAAAGCTAAAGCTTTTAGAAATATAAGAATAAGCCAGGCATGGTGGCTCATGCCTGTAATCCCAGCATTTTGGGAGGCCTAGGTGGGTGGATCGCCTGAGGTCAGGAATTTGAGACCAGCCTGACCAACATAGTGAAACCCTGTCTCTACTAAAAATGCAAAAAATTGGCTGGGTGTGCTGTTGGGCACCTATAATCCCAGCTACTGTGGAGGCTGAGACAGGAGAATCACTTGAACCCGGGAGGTGGAGGTTGCAGTAAGCCGAGATTGCACCACTGCACTCCAGCCTGGTGGCAAGAGTGATACTCCATCTCAAAATAAGAAAAGGAAAGAAATACAAGAATAGCTTGATTTATAAAATTATACAGAAAAATTTTCAGAAAATGTATTCAAAATATTATATCTAATAAATTAAATTAAATATGGACACATACGAATTTTAAAAAGTCAATCTTGACTTCATATATATGATCTATAATTGCTTTGACTTTGTTACATAATAAAATATAAATACAGCATAAACAAATCATATAAAATATTGACACTATTTCCCCAAAAGAAACGTTTTGAATATTCTATAATCTAGAGATTCATATAAAATAGAAAATTTTTTTATTATATTTTTTTTTTTTTTTTTTGAGACAGAGTCTTGTTCTCGTCGCCCAGGTGGGAGTGCAGTGGCGCGATATCAGCTTACTGCAACCTCTGCCTCCTCAGTTCAAGCAATTGTCCTGCTCAGCCTCCCGAGTAGCTGGGATTACAAGCCCACACCACCATGCCCAGCTAATTTTTGTATTTTTAGTAGAGATGGAGTTTTGCCATATTAACCAGGCTGGTCTTGAACTCCTGACCTCAGGTGATCCACCCACCTTGGTCTCCCAAAGTGCTGTGACTACAGGCATGAGCCACTGTGCCCAGCCTTTTTTTATTATATCCCAATAAAATTAGAAATAACAAAAAGACAGTTAAAAATATTAACCACTTACATAAGCTAACACATAAAATCCTAGAAAATCCTTGGATAGAAAAAGAAATAAAAAAGGAAATTACAAATTCTGTGGAAGTCAGTAAAAAGAACATTTCCATGGGTCACAAAAAAACCATACCAGCAAAAATTAATAGCCTTAAATACCTTTACTACCTAAAATTAAAATTAAGGCAATTTAGAATTTAAGAAATTAAATTAAGAAAAGCAAAAGAAACCAAAAATCTAGGAATACACAACTCATTAATATAAACTTTGAAATTAAAGAACAAAAAAATTCAAAAAGGAAAAGAAAAAACAAATCTAAAATCAGGTACTTTGAAAATATTGATAACATAAATAAATCCTCACAAGCTGAATTAAGGAAAAGTGAAAGAGATTAGTAATGTGAAAGTAAATATAAACACACATACAAAATAAATTAAAATACTTTCAAGAAATTAATATATACAACCTAGGGGCAATAATGTAAAAATCTAGAAGAAATGGATGGATTTCTAACAAACACAAGTACCAAAATTGACCTCAGAAGGAGTGGAACATTTATATAGCAATTATCACAGAAGAGTTAGGAAAGTAGAAATTTCTGGTTCCAAAATGGCAGCATAGAGCAAGGTGGTTTAACTCTCCTCCCAGAAAAACTAAAACAAATACACAGCACCAAGATTATCACCAGCAATATCCCAAATCTCAAATATAAGAAGGAGACAGTTTCTGAGGCCACAAAGAAGTAAAATAAATAAATAAATAAAAATAAGCAGATAGGAAAAGAACCAGACTTTCATGTCTTTAAAACCCTTCTCCCCAGTCTGCCCAACTCACAGTTTCTACCCTGGAAAAAGTTAGATTGAGGCAGAAACCAAGCTTCCCCATCATCTTGAGTTCCCTAGCAAGAGACATGTCTCAATCTCAACCCACAGACAGCATCAGAAATGCCTGAAGGGAGAAATATCCCTGAGGACAGTCACAGACAAAGGAGGGAGGCAGGACTACCTTCTCCAGCCCTGAAAACTCTGTTCTATAACTCAGCCAAAGGAGACATCAAATTAGAGTGGCTGTTCAACAGTGCCACACTACAGGAAGTTTCTTCCACAGGTCCCTTGGGCATGAATCCTTAGCCAGCCTTCCCACACTACTGGGATATCCCCTTTGGAACCTCCCTTATCTGGGATGGATAGCACTCTGATTGTTTACTAGAACCAAGCAAACCAGGGCTTAAAGTGCTATTTAGTGCCAAAATGGCATCAGAAACCTAGTGGGGAAAAAGGAAGGAAGGAAGGAGAAAAAAAGAAAGAGAGAAAGAAAGAAAGAAGAAAGGAAAAGAAAAGAAACAGAAAGAGAAAGAGAAAGAGAAAAGAAAAGAAGAGAAAGAAAATCAGGGGGCTTTCCAAGATGGCCGAACAGGAACAGCTCTGGTCGGCAGCTCCCAGTGTGATTGATGCAGAAGATGGGTGATTTCTGCATTTCCAACTAAGGTACCTGGTTCATCTCACTGGGAATCTTTGGACAGTGGATGTAGCCCTCAGAGGGCGAGCTGAAGCAGTGCAGGGAAGTGCAAGGGGTTGGGGTATTTCCCTTTCCTAGCCAAGGAAAGCCGTGACAGACTACCTGGAAAAAGGGGACACTCCTGCCCAAATGCTGTGCTTTTCCCAAAGTCTTAGCAACCGGAAAACAAGGTGATTCTCTGCTGTGGCTGGCTTGGTGGCTCTCACACCCATGGAGCCTTGCTCACTGCTAGCACAGCTGTCTGAGGTTGATCTGCAAGATGGCAGCCTGGCTGGGGGAAGGGCGTCTGCAATCACTGAGGCTTGAGTAGGTAAACAAAGTGGCTGGGAAGCTCGAACTGGGTAGAGCCCACTGCAACTCAACAAGGCCTACTGCCTCTAGACTCCATCTCTGTGGGCAGGACATAGCTGAACAAAAGGCAGCAGACAACTTCTGCAGACTCAAATGTCCCTGACAGCTCTGAAAAGAGCAGTGGTTCTCCCAGCACAGTGTTTGAGCTCTGAGAATGGACAGACTGCCTCCTCAAGTGGGTCCCTGACCCCCCATGTAGCCTAACTAGAAGGCATCTCCAACTAGGGACTGACAGATACCTCATATAGGCAGCTGCCTTCTGGGACGAAGCTTCCACAGGAAGGATCAGGCAACAATATTTGTTGTTCTGCAATACTTGCTACACTGCAGCCTCTGCTGGTGATACCCAGGCAAACAGGGTCTGGAGTGGAACTCCAGCAAATTCCAACAGACCTGCAGCTGAGGGTCCTGACTGTTAGAAGGAAAACTAACAAACAGAAAGGAATAACATCAACATCAACAAAAAGTTAATCTATACCAAAACCCCATCTGTAGGTCACCAACATCAAAGACCAAAGGTAGATAAAACCACAAAGATAGGGAGAAACCAGAGCAGAAAAACTGAAAATTCTAAAAATCAGAGCACCTCTTCTCTTCCAAAGGATCACAGCTCCTTGACAGCAACAGAACAAAGCTGGACAGAGAATGACTTTGATGAGTTGACAGAAGTAAGCTCCAGAAGGTTGGTAATAACAAATTTCTCCAAGCTAAAGGAGGAAGTTTGAACCCATCACAAGGAAGCTGAAAACCTTGAAAAAAGATTAAATGAATGGTTAACTAGAATAAACAGTGTGGAGAAGACCTTAAATGACCTGATGGAGCTGAAAACCATGGCACAAGAACTATGTGATGCATGCACAAGCTTCAGTAGCTAATCTGATCAAGTGGAAGAAAGGATATCGGTGATTGAAGATCAAATTAATGAAATAAAGTGAGAATTCAAAGTTAGAGAAAAAAGAGTAAAAAGAAATGAACAAAGCAAGAAATATGGGACTATTTGAAAAGACCAAATCTACGTTTGACTGGTATACCTGAAAGTGAAGGGGAGAATGGAAGCAAGTTGCAAAACACTCTTCAGGATATTATCCAGGAGAACTTCCCCAACCTAGCAAGGCAGGCCAACATTCAAATTCAGGAAATACAGAGAACACCAAAAAGATACCTCTTGAGAAGAGCAACCCCAAGACACATAATTGTCAGATTCACCAAGGTTGAAATGAAGGAAAAAGTGTTAAGGGCAGTCAGAGAAAAAGGTCGGGTTACCCACAAAGGGAAGCCCATCAGACTAATAGCAGCTCTCTCAGCAGAAACCCTACAAGCCAAAAGAGAGTGGGGAGCCAATATTCAACATGCTTAAAGAAAAGAATTTTCAACCCAGAATTTCATATCCAGCCAAACTAAGCTTCTTAAGAGAGGGAGAAATAAAATCCTTTAAAGACAAGCAATTGCCGAGAGATTTTGTCACCACCGGGCCTGCCTTACAAGAGCTCCTGAAGGAAGCACTAAACATGGAAAGAAACAACCAGTACCAGCCACTGCAAAAACAGGTAGAATTGTAAAGACCAGAGATGCTATGAAGAAACTGCATCATTTAATGGCAAAATAACCAGTGAACACCATAATGATAGGATCAAATTTACACATAACAATATTAACCTTAAATGTAAACAGGCTAAATGCCCCAATTAAAAGACACTGATAGGCAAATTGGATAAAGTCAAGACCCATCAGTGTGCTGTATTCAAGAGACCCATCTCACGTACAGAGATACACATAGGCTCAAAATAAAGGGATGAAGAAAATCTACCAAGTAAAACAGAAAAACAAAAAAAGCAGGGGTTGCAATCTTAGTCTCTCATAAAACAAAATTTAAAGCAGCAAAGATCAAAAGAGACAAAGAAGGCCATTGCATAATGGTAAAGGAATCAATTCAACAAAAAGAGGTAACTATCCTAAATATATATACACCCAATACAGGAGCACCCAGATTCATAAAGTAAGTCCTTAGAGACCTACAAAGAGACTTAGACTCCCATATAATAATAATGGGAGACTTTAACACCCCACTGTCAATATTAGACAGATCAATGAGATAGAAGGTTAACAAGGATATCCAGGACCTGAACTCAGCTCTGCGACAAGCAGACCTAGTAGATATCTACAGAACTCTCCACTCCAAATCAACAGAATATACATTCTTCTCAGCACCACATCACACTTATTCTAAAATGGACCACATAATTGGAAGTAAAGCACTCATCAGCAAATGTAAAAGAAGAGAAATCGCAACAAACTGTCTCTCAGACCACAATGCAATCAAATTAGAACTCAGGATTAAGAAACTCACTTAAAACCGCACAACTACATGGAAACTAAACAACTTGCTCTGGAATGACTACTAGGTAAATAAAGAAATGAAGGCAGAAATAAAGATGTTCTTTGAAACCAACGAGAACAAAGATACAACATACCAGAATCTCTGGGACACATTTAAAGCAACGTGTAGAGGGAAATTTATAGCACTAAAAGCCCACAAGAGAAAGCAGAAAAGATCTAAAATCGACACCCTAATATCACAATTAACAGAACTAGAGAAGCAAGAGCAAACACATTCTAAAGCTAGCAGAAGCCAAGAAATAACTAAGATCAGAGCAGAACCGAAAGAGATAGAGACATAATAAAACCCTTCAAAAAAATCAATGAATTGAGGAGTTGGTTTTCTGAAAAGATCAACAAAATTGACAGGCCTCTAGCAAGACTAATAAAGAAGAAAAGAGAGAAGAGACAAATAGGTACAATAAGAAATGATAAAGGGGATGTCACCACCAATCCCACAGAAATACAAACTACCATCAGAGAATACTGTAAACACCTCTATGCAAATAAACTAGAAAATCTAGAAGAAATTGATAAATTCCTGGACACATACACCCTCCCAAGACTAAACTAGGAAGAAGCTGAATCTCTGAATACACCAGTAACAGGCTCTGAAATTGAGGCAATAATTAATAGCCTACCAATCAAAAAAAGTCCAGGACCAGATGGATTCACAGCCAAATTCTACCAGCAGTACAAAGAGGAGCTGGTATCATTCCTTCTGAAATTATTCCAATCAATAGAAAAAGAGGGAATCTTCCCTAACTGATTTTATGAGGCCAACATCATCCTGACACCAAAGCCTGGCAGAGACACAACAAAAAAAGAGAATTTTAGATCAATATCCCTGATGAACATTGACGCAAAAGTCCTCAGTAAAATACTGGCAAACCAAATCCAGCAGCACATCAAAAAGCTTACCACAATCAAGTCATCTTCATCTGTGGGATGCAAGGCTGGTTCAACATCCGCAAATCAATAAACGTAATCCACCACATAAACAGAACCAGTGACAAAAACCACATGAATATCTCAATAGATGCAGAAGAGGCCTTCGACAAAATTCAACAGCCCTTCATGCTAAAAACTCCCAATAAACTAGATACTGATGGAACGTATCTCAAAATAATAAGAGCTATTTATGACAAACCCGCATCAAATATCATACTGAATGGGCAAAAATTGGAAGCATTCCCTTTGAAAACTGGCACAAGACAGGGATGCCCTCTATCACCACTCCTATTTAACATAGTGTTGGAAGTTCTGGCCAGGGAAATTAGGCAAGATAAAAATATAAAGGGTATTCAATTAGGAAAAGAGGAAGTCAGATTGCCCTGTTTGCAGATGACATGATTTCATATTTAGAAAACCCCATCATCTCAGCCCAAAATCTCCATAAGCTGATAAGCAACTTCAGCAAAGTCTCAGGATACATAATCAATGTGCAAAATCACAAGCATTCCTATACACCATTAACAGACAAATGGAGAGTCAAATCATGAGTGAACTCCCATTCACAACTGCTTCAAAGAGAATAAAGTAACTAGGAATTCAACTTACAAGGGATGTGAAGGACCTCTTCAAGGAGAACTACAAACCACTGCTCAATGAAATAAAAGAGGACACAAAGAAAAGGAATAATATTCCATGCTCATATATAGGAAGAATCAATATCGTGAAAATGGCCATACTACCCAAGGTAATTTATAGATTCAATGCCATCCCCATCAAGCTACCAATGACTTTCTTCACAGAACTGGAAAAAAATACTTTAAAGTTCATATGGAACCAAAAAAAGCCTGCATTGCCAAGACAATCCTAAGCAAAAAGAACAAAGCTGGAGGCATCACACTACCTGACTTCAAACTATACTACAAGGCTAAAGTAACCCAAAAAGCATGGTACTGGTACCAAAACAGAGATACAGACCAATGGAACAGAACAGAGGCCTCAGAAATAACACCACATGACTACAACCATCTGATCTTTAACAAACCTGACAAAAACAACAAATGGGGAAAGGATTCCCTATTCAATCAGTAGTTCTGGGAAAACAGGCTAGCCATATGTAGAAAGCTGAAACTGGATCCCTTCCTTATACCTTATTCAAAAATTAATTCAAGATGGACTAAAGACTTAAGTGTTAGACCTAAAACCATAAAAACCCTAGAAGAAAACCTAAGCAATACCATTCAGGACATAGGCATGGGCAAGGACTTCATGACTAAAACACAAAAAGCAATGGCAACAAAAGCCAAAATAGACAAATGAGATCTAATTAAACTAAAGAGCTTCTGCACAGCAAAAGAAACTACCATCAGAGTGAACAGGCAACCTACAGAATGGGAGAAATTTTTTGCAATCTACCCATCTGACAAAAGGCTAATATCCAGAATGTACAAAGAACTCAAACAAATTTACAAGAAAAAAAACAAACAACCCCATCAAAAAGTGGGCAAAAGATATGAACAGACACTTATCAAAAGAAAACGTCTGTGCAGCCAATAGACATGAAAAAATGCTCATCATCACTGGTCATCAGAGAAATGCAAATCAAAACCACGGTGTGATATCACCTCATGCCAATTAGAATGACAATCATTAAAAAGTCAGGAAACAGCAGATGCTGGAGAGGATGTGGGGAAATAGGAATGCTTTTACACTGTTGGGAGAGTAAATTAGTTCAACCATTGTGGAAGACAGTGTGGTGATTCCTCAAGGATCTAGAACTAGAATTACCATTTGACCCAGCAATTCCATTACTGGGGATATACCCAAAGGATTATAAATCATTCTACTATAAAGACACATGCACACGTATGTTTATTGCAGCACTATTCACAATAGCAAAGATTTGGAACCAACCCAAATGTCCATCAATGATAGACTGGATTAAGAAAATGTGGCACATATACACCATGGAATACTACGCCAGCATAAAAAAGGATGAGTTCATGTCCTTTGCAGGGACATGGATGAAGCTGGAAACCATAATTCTGAGCAAACTATCACAAGGACAGAAAACCAAATACCACATGTTCTCACTCATAGGTGGGAATTGACCAATGAGGTCACTTGGACACAGGGCAGGGAACATCCCACAGTGGGGTCTGTTGTGGGGTCAGGGGCTGGGGGAGGAATAGCATTAGGAGATATACCTAATGTAAATGATGAGCTGATGGGTGCCGCAAACCAACATGGCACATGTATATCTATGTATCAAACCTGCATGTTGTGCACATGTTCCCTAGAACTTAAAGTATAACAACAACAAAAAAGAAAATTAACAGATGTATTATAAGTCACAAAGAATCTCTAAGCAAATATACCTAAGAGAAAAATCAGAATAAGCCAGACAGGGAAGACTAGAATACATAATCCTTCAGTGTAACTCAGTTATTTCCAAGACAACACAGAAAGACAATTCGAAAATTTATTAGAGAAATTTAACAAGGAGAATAAAATACTTAAAAAATCAAATAGAACCCTTGGAACTGACAAAGAGTTTTGCTGAACTGAAAAATTCGAGAGACTCTCAACAGTGGAATAGATAAAATAGAGGAAAAAACCAGTAAACTCAAAGATAGGCTATTTGAAAATACAGTTGGAGTAGAAAAAAGAAAAAAAAGAATAAAAAATACGAAGGTCACCTACAAGATACAGAAAATTACCTCAAAAGAACAAATATAAGAATCATTGTTGTTCAAGATGGAGTAGGGCAAGAGCAAGGGGAAGAAAGGTTATTTAAAAAAAAAAAAAAAAAAAAACCAGAAAACTTTTCAAAACTTGAGAAAGGGAGAAATATCCAGCTATAGGAAAGTCAGAGAAAACCAAACAGATTCAAGCCAGATAATACTATCCCCACAAGCATATAATAAACTCTCAAAGGTCAAGGATGAAAAGATCTTAAAAGTAGAATGAGAAAATAAGTCAATAACATATGAAGGATCGCCAATTCATTAGGCAACAGATTTCTCAATGGAAATCATACAGGGCAGGAATAGGATGACATTTTCAAAGTGCTAAAACTAAAAAACAAAACAATGAAAAAACTGTCATACAAGAATACTGTGTCCAGCAAAGTTATCCTTCAAATATGAAGGAAAGATAAAGCTTTCCCAGACAAAAAGCTGAGAAAATTCACCACCACCAGATCTGCCTTACAAGAATTGCAAAAGGAAGTCTACAATCTGAAAGAAAATCTTGTCAGACACCAGACCTGTCTTACGAGGATTGCAAAAGGAAGTCTACAATCTGGAAAAAAAAAAAAAAACCTAACACGCAAAAAGAAAACATGTAAAGTGTAAAACTGGCTGGGAAAATTAAGTACACAGACAAACCTAGAATATTCTAATACTGCAATTGTGGTGGGCAATTCACTCACAACTCTACTATGAAGTTTGTTTTTTTAAGTGAAAACAAGTTTATTAAGAAAGTAAAGGAATGAAAATGTAGTGTCTACTCCATAGGCAGAGCAGCCCTACTATGAAGATTAAAAGATGAAGCTATCAAAAATTATAATAGATATAGCAACCTGTTAAGAGACAGGCAATATGAAAAATATGTAAACTGAGACAACACAAAGTCAAAATGTTTTGGGGGTAATTAAAATGTCAAGTTTTAAAATTGTTTCTTTGTTTCTATTCTTTTAATTGTGATCTAAAATAAGTTGTCATCACTTTAAAATAACTTGTTATATCTATAAGATGTGTTGTGTAAGCCTCATGGTAACAAAGATGCAAAAACCAATAAGAGATTCACTAGAAACAAAAGCAATGAATTAAAACATACTACCAGAGAAAATCACTTAAACACACAAAAAAAAAAGACAGTAAGAAAGGAAAAAAGGAAGAGAGGACTTACAAAACAACCAGAAAGCAAGCAACAACATTAGCTTAGTAAATCCTCACTCATTAAAAAAATGAATCAATGAAAATTGATACAATTTTTCAGTTAAAAGGTATAGAGTGGCTGAGTGTGTAAAGAAAAAGAACTAACTCTATGCTACCTACAAGAAACCTACTTCACCTATAAAGACATATATAGGCTGAAGGTGAAGGGGTGAAAAAAGATATTCCAGGCAGTCGAAAACCAGAAAAAGAGCAGGAATACCTACACTTTTTAGATAAGATAGACTACAAATGGGATTACATCAAGTTAAAACACTTCTGCATAGCAAAGGAAACAATCATCTTAATGAAGACACAACCCACAGAAATAAGAGTAAATATTTGCAAACTAGCCGTGTGACAAGAGATTTTTTTCTCTCTTCCTGTGACAGATTATGACAAGAGATTAATAACCAGAATACATGAGAAGCTCAAATAACTTAACAGCAAAAACAAGCAAATAATTTGATTTAACAACGGACAAAAAGATCTGACTAGATATTTATCAAAAGAAAGCACACAAACAATCAACAGGTATATGGAAAAAAATGTTCAACATCATTAATCATAAGATAAATGTAAATCAAAATCACAATGAAATATTATCTCACTCCAGCTTAAATGGCTTTTATCCAAAAGAAAGGGAATAACAGATGTGGGTGTGGATGTGGAAAAAGGAGAACACTCATATACTGTTGATGGGAATATAAATTAGTACAGTCACCATAGAAAACTATTTGGAGGTTCCTCAAAAACCTAAAAATGGAACTACCATATAATCTAGAAATTCCACTTGGGTATATATCCAAAAGAAAGGAAATAAATATACCAAAGAGGTATCTACACTCCCATGTTTACTGCATCACTAGTCACAATAGCCAAAATATGGCATCAACCTAAGTGCCCATCAAGGGATGAACTGATAAAGAAAATGTGGTGTACATGCACAATGGAATATTATTCAGCTGTAAAAAGAATAAATCTTGCCATTTGCAGCAACATGGATGGAACTGTAGTTCATTATGTTAAGTGAAATAAGTCAAGCACAGAAAGACAAATATCACATGTTCTCACTCATTTATGGAAGCTAAAAATGCATGTCTCATGAAGATAAAGTGTAGATTGGTGGTTACCAGAGCAGCAAGGGTAGGAGAGAAGGGGAGGGTGAAGAGAGATTGATTAATTGATGCAAACATACAGTTTGATGGAAATTTTATAGAAAAGCAATAAAACCTAGTGTGATGGTTAATATTGAGTGTCAACTTGACTGGATTAAAGGATGCAAAGTATTGTTCCTGGATGTGTCTGTGAGGGTGTTATTAAAGGAGATTAACATTTGAGTCAGTGGACTGGGAAAGGCAGACTCACCCTCAATCTGGGTGGGCACAATCTAAACAGCTGCCAGTACAGCCAGAATAAAAGCAGGCAGAAGAACGTGAAAAGACTGGACCGGCTTACCCTCCTAGCCTACATCTTTCACCTGTTGTGGATCTTTCCTACCACCAAACATCAGACTCCAGGTTCTTCAGCTTTGGGACTTGGACTGGCTTCCTTGCTCCTCAGCTTGCAGACAGCCTATTGTGGGACCTTGTGATCTTGTGTGAGCCAATGCTACTTAATAAACCCCCCTATATATGTGTGTGTGTGTGTGTGTGTATACATATAATATATAAATACATATTTTTTATATATATATATGTATATCCTATTAGTTCTGTCCCTCTAGAGAACCCTAACACACCTAGAGTTTGATAGATGAGTAGCGTGGCTATAGTTTAATCTACTGTATATTTCAAAATAACTGGAAGATAAAAATTTGAATGTTTCTAGCATAAATAAAAGACAAATGTTTATGATGATGGATATTCCAAATATGATCTTTACAAATTACATTGTGTTAAATTATCAGATTGCCAAAATATATGTACATCTATTATGTATCAATTTTTTAAATATAAAAAGAAGAGTTGGAAAATGATTAGAGAGCTACTATAAATAATTAGGGTCCACTGGAATCACAGTTGGCTGTTTTGTTTTGTTTTGTTTTTGAGACAGAGTCTCCCTATGTTGCCCAGGCTGGAGTGCGATGGCACCACCTTGGTCACTGCAACCTCTACCTCCTGGGTTCAAGCGATTCTCGTGCCTCAGCTTCCCAAGTAGCTGGGATTAAAGGCATGCACCACCATGCTTAGCTATTTTTTTCTTTTTTGTATTTTTAGTAGAGATGGAGTTTCACCATGTTGCCCAGGCTGGTCTTGAACTCCTGAGCTCAGGCAATCCACCCACCTCAATCTCCCAAAGTGGTAGGATTACAGACGTGAGCCACCACGCCCAACCTGGTTAGGTTTTATTTAATATTTAAAGAGCAGATAAATCTGATGTCAGGTAAACTAATTTAGGTCTTACGAAAATATGGAAAGGTGGCTTGATTTATTTTATGAAGTCAGTATAACTCTAATGTCAAAAAACAAAAAGGAGATTATTTTAATAAGGAATAGGCTAATTTCACATGTTTATAAATATAAACATTCTAACTAGACTATTACTGAGTAGATCCAATGATATTTAAAAGAAAAATATTCCATAAAGCAGACTTTATTGAAGAAATGCAGACTAACTCAGTATCTGGAATTCTATCAACATAATCCAGTGTATCAACACACTAGAGAAAAAATATATATTCCCATCAATAAATGCTGAAAGAACATTTGGTACGTCCATAGCCATTCCTAGTTAAAACTTAAATAAAACAGTAAAAGATTACTTAAATATAAACATAATATAAAAGGTGAATATAACAATTAAATATTAGGCAAATTGATAAAAGTTCGACAAACAATAGAAAAATAAGCAAAGAAGTGGAGAAGACAATCCATAGGAAAGTAGAATTAAGTGCCTAAAAAAAATACAATATACCTAAATTCTGATGGAGTCAGAGGAACATAAACTAACAATATAACAAAAAAAAGCAAATATTATTCTAGATGCCAAATCCTAAAAATATTAAACTTAGAAATCAGAAACCAGACAGGAATGCTTGTTCTCATAGTGGTTATTCAATTATTTTGTTCTAGTAAACACAGTGAGCTAAAAAAACACATTAGAAAAGAAAAGACAAAAAATCTTCTCTCTCTCTTTTTTTTTTTTTTTTTGTTAAGACTATTACATTTCTAGAAACTCAATAGACTCTAGAAAAAAATATTCTTAGATTGTATAAGATAATTTGGTAAAACCTTACAGGTTGCAGAATGTAAGGTAAATATACAAAAAATCAGTAGCTTTTTTTCTATTCCAACAATGAGCATGCCAAAAAAAAAAAAAAAAATGAGAAAAAGCATTCTACACACAAATTAGAAAATGCTTAGGAATGAAGTTAACAAGAAAGGCATGAGTCTTATGTGAAGCAAATCATAACATGTTATTTAAATGTTTGTTACTCTAGTTACAAAAATAAATTTCAGGAGGCTTAAAATCTAAAATGTGAAAAAAAAATTACTTAAAAATATCTAAGAATCTACACATTTGGAAGGAACAAACGCCTTCCAAACGGAGACTGGAAAACCAGAGGCTTTAAAAGCACAGCACAGCAGAGCAATTACAAATTTATGAACACAAGAGATACCATAGAGTAAGTCAATAGACATAAAATAGATTTTGGGAAATACTTGCTATGTAGTGGATAGAGAGAGTTAAATCCATGTGTACAGCGTTTGTGCAAATTGATAAGAATTGGACAATTAGAGGAAAAATAAGCAAAGAAATTGAGAAGACAATTCATAAAAGAGCAGATTTAAATGATCAACAGACATAAAAATATACCTAAATTCTGAAGGAGTCAGAGGTATGTAAATTAAACTTACAATGATAATTCACTTTATGCCTATTAAGTATGCAAAAATTAAAAGACTGGAACTATTTACTGCATGCTTGAATGTGGAAATCTTAATTATTATGACCATTTTGGGAAAATGATCTGGCAACATCTATTAATATTAAGATATTAAAATTAAGAGCAATCTCATTTATCATAATTTATAACACAGAAATAAAAACACCAATATATAAGAATATATATGCAAGAATATTTATTTACTATAGCAGAAAAATGTAAATCCCTATCAATTCAAAATAGTTGAATAAATTATGGCACATTAATTTATATTATAGACTATTATAATAGCCTATTTTTAAAAATAATTTATATTTATTAATGTGTACTTATAATTATGGAAATATTATATAGATATATACAATTGTTTGACTACAAACAGTAGATAGAATGTCAGTATCTTAATAGCACTTATATCTTGATTTAGTTTCCTAGTTAATTTTAGTCACTTAACTTTTGTACAGTTGTGAGTCATAAAAGATCATTATATTAGGCCAGGCATGGTGGCACATGCCTATAATCCCAGCACTTTTTGAGGTTGAGAAGGAGGGATCACCTGAGGTCAGGAGTTCAAGAGCAGCCTGTGTAACATAGCAAGACCCTGACTCTTACAAAGAATGTTTTCTGTTAGTTAGTTAGTTAGCTAGTTAGTTAGTTAGTTAGTTAGTTTTAATTAGCTGGGTGTGGTGGCTTGTGCAAGTAATCTTAGGGATTCAGGAAGCTTAGGCAGGACATCTCTTGAGCCCAGCACTTTGAGGTTCTGGTGAGCTAGGATCACACTGCTGCACTTGAGCCTGTGCAACACAGCAAGATCTTGTCTCTAAAAACAATAATAATAATAATAATAATTGTATTGCTTCCATTTAATTATTTAAGTGTTCTATTCCAAAATTGTGTGTGTGTTTACGGTGCTTTAATTATGAGTGCCCCCTCTGATCCTGTGAATTTATTTTTTTGAAAAAACTTTTTATCCTGAAATAATTATAGAAGGATGTGAAAACAGAGATCCCATATACTCTTCATACAGTTTATCCCAATGGTAACATCTTCCATAATTACGGTATCAAGTCAAATCTAGGAAGCTGACAAATACAATTCAGGCCTCCTTTTTCAGAATTTCACCCATTGTACATGCACTCATTTGTGTATTTAGTTCTAGGCAATTTTATGATATTTAGATTTGTGTGATCCACCCTAAACCAGTTAAGATACGGAGCAGTTCCATCACAAGGATTCTTCATGCCATTCTTTTATAACCAAAGCCACCTCCTTCCTGAACCCCTGGCAACCACTAATGTGTTCTCTATTGCTATAATTTTATCATTTCAAAGATGTTATATAAATGGAATTACACAGTGTAATCTTTTGAGATTGGCTTTCTTTACTTAGTACAATTCCCTTGAGATCAATCCAACATGTGTGCACAACAACTTGTTCCTTTTTATGGATTTGTTGTTTTGTTGTTTGTTTTTTTTTTTTTTACTTTATATCTGGGTATTTTATACAGAGATGTAACAGTGCCTAGTAACATTACTTCAAAATATGTAAAGCAAAAATACAAAAAACAGATGGAGAATTTTATGAAAATCATAGTCTTAATCCAGAAAAAACATAGCAGATTTTTATATAAATATATTCTTTTTTAAAAATTGAAAATAATTGTACATATTTATTGGGTATGTGATATTTTGACACATGCATATAACTATAGTGACAAAATCAGGGAAATTAGGATATCTATGACCTCAAACTTTGATCATTTCTTTGTGTTGGAAACATTTCAAATCTTCCTTTCTGTTTTAAAATATACAATAAATTATTGTTAATTATAGCCACCCTACAATGTAATTGAACATTAAAACATTCCTTCGATCTAACTGTATTTTATTATAATGCTGTGTCTTGAGTCTATTCATTTATTTTGTAAAAATAAATTTTATAGCACATATTTGAAGTTTACAACGTGATGTTATGGGATACATACAAAACATGGTTACTGTAATAAAGAAGATCAACATAGCTATCATTTCACAATTACTTTCTGTGTGTGTGAAAAGAGTATCCAAAATCTACTTATTTAACAAAAATCCCGAATATAATACAATTTTATTAACTTTAGTCCTCATGTAATACATTACATCTCTGGACTTGTTCATCTTACGTATCTGCTATTGTGTGTCTTTTGACCTACACTTCCCCATTTTCTCTCCCCTCACCACCTCTGGTAACCACTATTTCATTTTCTGTCTCTGTGTATTTGAGCGCACGCGCGCACGCGTGTGTGTGTGTGTGTATTTCACATATAACTAAAATCATTCAATATTTTTCCTTCTGTGCCTGGCTTATTTCACTTAGCACAGTACCCTCCAGGTCTATCCATGCTGTGGTAAATGGCAAAAACCTCTTATTTTCAAGTCTGAATAGTATTCCATTGTGTGTGTGTGTGTGTGTGTGTGTGTGTGTAAACACCACATTTTTAATCCATTTGTCCATTCATGGGCATTTAAGTTGGTTCCATAGCTTTCTTGGCTATTGTGAATACTGTTGTGATGAAAATGGGAGTTCAGATATCTTTACAAGGTGATGATTTTATCTCTTTTGGGTATGTAACCAGGAGTGGCGTTGCTGGGTCATGTAGTACTATTTTTAATTTCTTTAAGAATCTCCATTCTGTTTTCCATAATAGCTGGAAATGTATCAGTCTTCTGTATCAGTCTTCTCTCCCATCAACAATGTACTAAGGTCCTTTTTTCTCCACACCCTCATCTGTCATCTCTTGCCCTTTGATAGTAACTATCTTTACAGGTGTGAGGTGATGACTCACAATGGTTTTAGTTTGCATTTTCCTTATGATTATTGATACTGAGCACCTTTGTATATACCTATTGGCCATTCTTATGTCTTCTTTGGAGAAATGTCTATTCAGGTCTTTTGTTCACTTTTCAATTGGGTTATCTGCTTTTCTGCTATTGAGTTGCAAGAGTTCTTTATAAATTTTAGACTTTAACCTCTTAACAGATATGTGGTTTGCAATTATTTTTTCCCAGTCCATAGGTTGCCTTTTTTTTGTCAATTGTTTAGTTTGCTGTACAGAGGCTTTTTATATTAATGTTGTTCTGTTTATTTATTTTTGTTTTTGTAGCCTGTGTTTTTGGTGTGATAACCAAAAAAAAAAAAAAAAAAAATTGCCAAGACCAATGTAAAATAGTTTTTCCTTTAGGTTCTCTTCTAATTTTACGGTTTCATATCTTACATTTAAATTTTTTAATCATTTTAAGTTAATTTTTGTTTACAGAGTAGGGGTCCAATTTCATTTGTTTGCATGTGGAAATTTCTGTAGAGCCGTTTATTGGAGAGACTATTCTTTTCCCATTGTGTTATTTTGATGCCTTTGTCAAAACATAGTTGTCCACATATGTGTGAATTTATTTCTGGGCTCTCTAAAATGTTCTATTGGTTTACATTTCTATTTTTATACTTGTATCATATTGTTTTGATTACTAAAACTTTGTAATAAAATTTTAACTCAGAAATTGAGTTGTCTCTAACTTTTTTTTCTCTCCAGGATTGCTTGGGCTATTCAGGGTGTGTGTGTGTGTGTGTGTGTGTGTGTGGTTCCCTATGAATTTTAGAATTGTTTTTTCTATTTCTTTGAAGAATGCTATTGGCATTTTGATAGCAATTGTGTTAAATCGGTATATTCCTATGGGTAGTATGAATATTTTAACATTATTATTTCTTCCAATTCATGAACACAGGATATCTTTCCAGTGATTTGTGTCTTGTTCAGTTTCTTTCATTGGTGTTTTATTGTCTTTAGTGTAACCATCTTTCACTTCCTTAGTTAAATTTATTCCTAGGTATTTTTGTCTGATACTATCATAAATGGAATTATTTTCTTAATGTCTTTTTCAGCTAGATCATTATTTATGTATAGAAGTGCTGATTTTTGATGTTGAGTTTCTATCCTGCAACCTTGTTGAAATTTATTTATTAGTTCAAACAGGGTTTTTGTAGAGTCCTTGAGGTTTTCTACATGTAGGATCACATCACCTTCAAATAGAGATAATTCTACTTTTTCCTTTTTATATTTTACTTTTTTTTTTTTTTTTGAGACAGAGTCTCGCTCTGTCACCCAGGCTGCAGTGCAATGGCGCAATCTCGGGTGGCTGCAAGCTCTGCCTCCTGAGTTCACGCCGTTCTCCTGCCTCAGCCTCCGGAGTAGCTGGGACTACAGGCACCAGCCACCATGCCTGGCTAATTTTTTGTATTTTTGGTAGAGACGGGGTTTCACTGTGTTAGCCGGGATGGTCTTGATCTTCTGACCTCATGATTCACCCGCCTCGGGCTCCCAAAGTGCTGGGATTACAGGCGTGAGCCACCGCACCGGCCTATTTTTTACTTTTTAAATTTAAATTTAAATTTTTCTATTTTTCCATAAGTTATTGGGGTATAGGTGGTATTTGGTTACATGCGTAAGTTCTTTAGTGATGATTTGTGAGATTTTGGTGCACCCATCACCCAAGCAGTATACACTGCACCATATTTGTAGTCTTTTATTCCTCACCGCCCTCCCACTCTCCCCAAGTCCCCAAAGTACACTGTATTATGCTTGTGCCTTTGCACCCTCATAGCTTAGCTCCCACATATCAGTGAGAACATACGATCTTTGGTTTTCCATTCCTAAGTTACTTCGCTTAGAATAATAGTTTCCAATCTCATCCAGGTCATTGTAAATGCTGTTAATTCATTCCCTTTTATGGCTGAATAGTATTCCTTTGTATGTACATATCACAGTTTCTTTATTCACTTGTTAATTGATGGGCATTTGGGTTGGTTCCACGATTTTTGCAGTTGTGACTTGTGCTGCTAAACATGTGTGTGCAAGTATCTTTTTTGAATAATGACTTCCTTTCCTCTGGGTAGACACCTGGTGGTGGGATTGGATAAAATGGTAGTTCTATTTTTAGTTCTTTAAGGAATCTCCATACTGTTTTCCATAGTGGCTGTACTAGCGTACATTCCAACCAGCAGTGTAGAAGTGTTCCCTGATAGCTGCATCCACACCAACATCTACTGTTATTTTTTATTTTTATTTTTTAATTATGGCCATTCTTGGAATAAGGTGGTATTGCATTGTTGTTTTGATTTGTATTTTCCTGATCATTAGTGATGTTGAGCATTTTTTATGTTTGTTGGCTATTTGTATATCTTCTTTTGAGAACTGTCTATTCATGTCCTTAGCCCACTTTTTGATGGGATTGTTTTTTGTTTGCTTTTCTTACTGATTTGTTTGAGTTCACTGTAGATTCTGGATATTAGTTCTTTGTCAGGTGTATAGATTGTGAAGATTTTCTACCACTCTGTGGGTTGTCTGTTTACTTTGCTGACTGTTCCCTGTGCCATGCAAAAGCTCTTAAGTTTAATTAGGTCCCAGCTATTTGTCTTTGTTTTTATGCGTTTGCTTTTGGGTTCTTGGTCATGAAATCCTTGTCTAAGCCAATGTCTTGAAGGGCTTTTCCAATGTCATCTTCTAGAATTTTTATAGTTTCAGGTCTTAGGTTTAAGTCCTTAATCCATCTTCAGTTGATATTTGTATAAGATGAGAGATGAGGATCTAGTTTCATTCTCCTACATGTGGCTAGCCTATTATCCCAGTATCATTTGTTGAAAAGGGTGTTCTTTACACACCACTTTATGTTTTTGTTTGCTTTGTGAAGATGGTGGGCTGTAAGTATTTGGGTTTATTTCTAGATTCTCTATTCTGTTCCACTGGTCTATGTACCTATTTTTATACTGGTACCATACTGTTTTGGTGACTATGGCCTTACAGTTTAGTTTGAAATCAGGTAGTGTGATGCCTCCAGATTTTTTCTCTTTGCTTAGTATTGCTTTGGATAAGTGGGCTCTTTTTTGGTTCCATATTACTTTTATAATTGCTTTTTCTAAGTCTGTGAAGAATGATCATGGCATTTTGATGGGGATTCCATTGAATTTGTAGATTGCTTTTGGCAGTATGGTCATTTTCACAATATTGATTCTGCCCATCCATAAGCATGTGTTTCCATTTGTTTGTGTCGTCTTTGATTTCTTTTGGCGTGTTTTGTAGTTTTCCTTGAGGAGGTCTTTCAAATCCTTTGTTAGGTATATTCCTAAGTTTGTTTGTTTGTTTGTTTGTTTGCAGCTATTGTTAAAGTGGTTGAGTAATTGATTGATTCTCTGCTTGGTCGCTGTTGGTGTAAGAAAGAGCTACTAATTTGTGTACATTAATCATATACCTGGAACTTTTGCTGAATTATTTATCAGTTCTAGGAGCTTTCTGGAGGAGTCCTTAGGGTTTTCAAGGGAAATAATCATATCATCAGCAAACTGGGACAATTTGACTTCCTTTTTACCAATTTGGATGCCCTTTATTTCTTTCTCTTGTCTGATTGCTCTGGCTAGGACTTCCAGTAATATGTTGAAGAGGAGTGGTGAGAGTGGGTATCCTTGTCTTGTTCCCATTCTCAGAGGGAATGCTTTCAACTTTTCCCCATTCAGTATTATGCTGGCTGTAGGTTTGTCATAGATGGCTTCTATTATGTTAAGATATGTCCCTTGTATGCCGATTTTGCTGAGGGTTTTAATCATAAAGGGATGCTGGATTTTGCTGAATGCTTTTTCTGCATGTATTGAGATGATGCAGATATTTGTTTTTAATTTTGTTTATGTGGTGCATCACATTTATTGACTTGTACATGTTAAACCATCCCTGCATCCCTGGTATGAAACCCACTTGATCCATGATGGTTTACTTTATGATATGTTGTTGGATTTGGTTAGCAAGCATTTTGTTAAGGATTTTAGCATCTATGTTCATCAAGGGTATCAGTCTGTAGTTTTCTTTTTTGTTTGTGTCCTTTCCTGGTTTGGTATTAGGCTGATGCTGGCTTCATGGAATGAATTAGGGAGAGTTCCTTCTTTTTCTATCTCGTGGAATAGTGTCAAAAGGATTGGTACCAATTCTTTGAATATCTGGTGGAAGTCTGCTGTGAATCTGTCTAACCCTGGACGTTTTTTGTAGGTAATTTTTAAATTACCATTTTAATCTCACTGCATGTTATTGATCTATTCAGGGTATCTAATTCTTCCCGATTTAAGCTAGAAGGGTTGTATTTTTCCAGAAATTTATTCATGTCTTCTAGGTTTTCTAGTTTATGTGCATAAAGGCATTCACAGTAGCCTTGAATAATCTTTTGTATTTCAGTAGTGTCAGTTGTAACATCTCCTGTTTCATTTCTTAGTGAGGTTATTTGGATTTTCTCTCTTCTTTTCTTGGTTAATCTTGCTAATGGTCTATCAATTTTATTTATCTTTTCAAAGAACCAGCTCTTTGTTTCATTTATTCTTTGTATTTTTTTTTTTCAGTTTCAATTTCATTTTTCTCCTATGATTTTGGTTATTTCCTTTCTTCTGCTGGATTTGAGTTTGGTTTGTTCTTGTTTCTGTAGTTCCTTGAGGTGTTACCATATATTGTCTGTTTCTGCTCTTTCAGACTTTTTGATGTAGGTGTTTAGGGGTATGAAATTTCCTCTTAGTGCCACCTTAGCTGTATCCTAGAAGTTTGGATAGGTTGTGTCATTCTTGTCATTCGGTTCAAAGAAATTTTTCAATTTCCATTTTTATTTCATTTTTTACCCAGTGCTCATTCAGGAGCAAGTTATTTCATTTCCATGTATTTGTGTGGTTTTGAAGGTTCATTTTGGAGTTGATTTCCAGTTTTATTATACTGTGATCTGAGAGAAAACTTGATATAATTTCAATTTTCTTAAATTTATTGCAGCTTGTTTTATGGCCTGTTATATGGTCTATCTTAGAGAAAGTTCCATGCACTGTTGAATAGAATCTGTATTCTGCAATTGTTGGATGAAATGTTCTGTATAAATCTGTTAAGTCCGTTTGTTCCAAGGTATAGTTTAAATCCATTGTTTCTTTGTTGACTTTCTGTCTTGATTACCTCTCTAGCGCTGTCAGCGTAGTATTGAAGTACCCTACTATTATTGTGTTGCTGTTTATCTCATTCTTTAGGTCTATTAGTAATTGTTTTATAAATTTGGGAGCTCCAGTGTTACGTGCCTATATGTTTAGGATTGTGAATTTTTTTGTTGAACAAGACCTTTTACCTTTATATAATATTCCTATTTTCTCTTTTAACCACTGTTGCTTTAAAGTTTGTTTCCTCTGATATAAGAATAGCTATCCCAGCTGACTTTTGGTGTCCATTTGCACTAAATGCCTTTTTCCATCCCTTCACTTTAAGTTTATCTGAGCCCTTATGTGTTAGGTGAGTCTCTTGAAGGCAGCAGAGAGTTGGTTAGGGCGTTCCTATCCATTCTGTGGTTCTGTATCTTTCAAGTGGAGCATTTAGGCCATTTATATTCAATGTTAGTATTGAAATGTGAAGAACTCTTGCATTCATCATGCTCTTTGTGGCCTGTGTACCTTGTTTTTTGTTTTTTAGTTTTTAGTTTTTGCTTTTTAACTTGTATTTTTGTCTTATAGGTCCCATGTGATTTACCCTTTAAAGAGGTTCTGTTTCGATGTATTTCCAGGATTTGTTTCAACATTTCAATCTCCTTTCAGCAGTTCTTGTAGTGGTGGCTTGGTAATGATGAATTATCTCAGTATTTGTTTGACTGAAAATGGTTGTATCTTTCTATTGTGTAGGGTGATTAGTTTCACTCGATACAAAATTCTTGGCTGATAATTGTTTTGTTTGAGGAGACTGAAGATAGGGCCCCAATCCCCTCTCACTTATAGGTTAATGCTGAGACATCTGCTGTTAATCTGATAGGTTTTCCTTTATAGGTTACCTGATGCTTCTGTCTCACAGCTCTTACAATTCTTTCCTTCATCTTAACTTTGGATAACCTGATGACAATGTACCTAGGTGAAGATCTTGTTGCAATGAATTTCCCAGGTGTTCTTTTTGCTTCTTGTATTTGCATGTGAGGTTTCTAGCAAGGCCAGGGGAGTTTTGAAGTATTCCTTGATTATTCCCCCAATATGTTTTCCAAGATTTCAGAATTATCTTCTTCCTCAGAAACACTGATTATTCTTAGGTTTGGTCATTTAACATAATCCCAGACTACTTGGAGGGTATGCTCATATTTTCTTAGTCTTTATTGGAGTGGGTTAATTCAAAGACCTTGTCTTCAAGCTCTTCATTTCTTTCTTCCACTTGTTCAGTTCTATTGCTGAGACTTTCCAGAGCATTTCACATTTCTTAAAGTGTTCCCAAAGTCTCCCGAATTTTTTATTGTTTTTTTTCTTTAAGCTATCTATTTCCTTGACTCTTTCTCCCTTCACTTTTTGTATCATTTTTTTAATAGCCTTGCATTGGGCTTTTCCTTTCTCTGGTCCCTCCCTGATTAGCTTAATAACTAACTCCTGAATTGGTTTTCAGGTAAATCAGGGATTTTTTTCTTGGTTTGGAGTCATTGCTGGTGAAGTAGTGTGAATTTGGGGGGGTATTGACAAGCCTTGTTTTGTCAAATTGTGAGGGTTGGTGTTCTGGTTCCTTCTCATTTAGGTAGGCTCTGTCAAAGGGAAGGTCTACGGCTGAAGGTTGTTGTTCAGATTTTTTTGTCCCACGGGGTGTTCCCTTGATGTAGTACTCTCCCTTTTTTTCTGTGGATGTGACCTCCTGTGAGCCGAACTGCAGTGATTGTTGCCTCTTGTCTCTCTTCTGGGTCTAACCACCCAGTGAGTCTACCTAGCTCCGGGCTAGTACTGGGGGTTGTCTGTACAAAGTCCTGTGATGTGAACCATTTATGGGTCTCTCAGCTGTGGATACCAGCGCCTCTTCCAGTGGAGGTGGCAGAGGGTGCAATGAACTCTGAGTGTCCTTGGCTTTGGTGGTTTAATGCTCTATTTTTGTGCTGGTTGGTCTCCTGCCAGGAGGTGGCACTTTTCATAAGGTATCAGCTGTAGCAGTGTGGAGGACTGGTGGTGGGTGTGGCTCTAGAAATCCTAAGATTCTATGCCCTTTGTCTTCCACTACCAGGCTGGGAAGGGAAGGACTATCAGGTGGTGGTGGTGCTAGGTGTGTGAGCTCAGACCCTCCTTGGGCGGGTCTTGCTGCAGCTGCTGCGGGGGATGGGGGTGGGATTCCCAGGTTATTGGAGTTATGTACCTAGGAGGATTATGGCTGTCTCTGCTGAGTCATGCAGGTTGTCAGGGAAGTGGGGGAAAGTCGGCAGTCACAGGCCTCACCCAGCTACCACACAAACCAAAGGGCCAGTCTCACTCCCACGGTGCACCCACCGCCAGCATCCCCAAGTCTGTTTCCAGGAAGAGGCTTTCTCTGCCTGCCAGTTGTGAAAGAAAAGGGCTTTAGTTCTTCCCCAACCTGTGAAGTCTGCAAGCTGGATTCGCGCCCTGCCAGAGTTCTGGTCAGGAGGCTTCTCACCCTGTTCAAGTTGTTACAAAGTTCAGCAGGAGAATTCCTTCTCCCTGTGGAGTTTTACCGCTTGCTACTCTGGCCACTCTCCTGATGGATCCCTGTGGTTCCAGGCAGGAGTGGGCTGCTTGGGGACCCAGCAAGCTCCCAGGGACTTTCTGTTTCTTCCTCTAACCGTGTATTTCACTTGGCTCAGCTCTCTAACTTGACTCAGCTCCAGGTAAAGTTGGAAACTTCTCTTGCAAACAGACCTTCAGCTTCTCCAGTGGGAGTGCGTGTTTGAGAGAGGAGGGTCTCTCTTTCCCACATCCACAATTGGGGCACTCACAGTATTTGGCATGTCTCTTGGGTCCTGCAGGAACAGTCTGTTTCCTTCACAGAGACTGTGGATCCTCTCAGGATTGCTGGTTTGTTCTTGCAGTTGATCTGGAGCTAAAATTCACAGTGCAAGCCTCTGCATGCAGCTCTGTCTGGAGCTGCAATCTAGTCCTGCCTCCCATCTGCCATAATCTTGAAAAAAACAAATACTGCTTTTTCCTTTTCAGTTTGGGTGCCTTTTATTTCTTTTTCTTGTCTGATTGCTCTCGCTAGTACTGTCTGTACTACGTTGAACAGAAGTGGCAAGAGTGGGCATCCCTGTCCTGTACCAGATCTTAGTGGAAAAGTTTTCAGTTTTTCACTGTTGATTATGACGTTAGCTGTGAGTTTTTCATAAATGGCTTTTATTATGTCAAGAACCTTACCTTCTACAAGTAAACAGTCAAGAGTTGTTATCAAGAAAGGATGCTGAACCTTATCAAATGCTTTCTCTGGGTCAATTGAGATGACTATGTGGTTCTTATCTTTCATTCTGTTAAAGGGATGTATCACATTGATTGATTTGCATACGTTAAATCAGCATTGCATGCCAGGGATAAATCCAACTTGGTCAGGATGTTTAATCTTTTTGACATATTGTTGAATTTGGTTTGCTAATATTTTATTGAGGATTTTTGTATCAATGCTCCATGATAGCCTATTATGCAGCCACTTAACAGGGTGCATTAGAAGAACTATAGTAGTGGTCCAGGAGTCATTTTCACAAGTTATTTTTTGATAAGAGAAGATAAAGATAAATGTGCAAGATATAATCTAAATAATAGAAAATGCTGACAAAAAACCAATACTATATATGTGAGTGATGTATGTGTCTCTATATTTACATATGAGCATAAAAAGGACACATAACACCTATCAATTTACGAACCTAGGTTACCCAGAGAAGGGCTGGGGCTGAGGATAGGGGCTGTTGTAAACAGAGGGTTGAAGAGGAGAGGGAAAGCCAAGCAAAATGGGACTGTTACTAAAAATATGTATAAAATGGTGATATGTAGGGCCGGGCATGGTGGCTCACACCTGTAATCCCAGCACCTTGGGAGGCCAAGGTGGGTGGATCACCTGAGGTCAGGAGTTTGATACCAGCCTGACCAACATGGTAAAATCCCATCTCTACTAAACTACAAAAATTAGCTGGGTGTGGTGGCATGTGCCTGTTATCCCAGCTACTTGGGAGGCTGAGCCTGGAGAATCACTTGCACCCAGGAGGCAGAGGTTGCAGTGAGCTGAGATCGCATCATTGCACTCCAGCCTGGGCAACAAGAGTGAAACTCCATCTAAAAAAATAATAATAATAATAATAATAATAAATATATATATACACACACATATATATACATATATAGTGATATGCATGTAAAATTATGAGTGTGTGTATATATATAGTAATATGCATGTAAAATTATGAGTGTATATGCAAATAAATTTGTAGTAAAAAGTCTAAAATAGAAAGGTGTAGGAGTATGCACAAGTGGAAGAGATAACTTTTGAACTGGCTGAATCACTGCAGGGTTGTGATTAATGTATTGGTTTGAATGTATTGAAACCAATCTGGTGGCAAGAACTGGAACTCTGCTCTTCACCCAGTTCTCATTATCTTGGTCATAATAGGGGAAAGATGTGGAAATCATGTTTATTATACTTGCAGGTAAAAGAAAGAAAGAGGAGATAACTTTTTATGTCTGAAAACAGAAATAAGATGTAAAACAAGCCAGAAGATTTAGACGAAAGCTATTGAGTGAACATTAATCAAGATAAAGTTCTGTCTCTAGTTTTAAATACATCCATTTACCTAAACTATTTGTGTGGGGATGATCAGTTTCTTGTGTGTAAGTTCCATTAAGTCACTGGCCTTATCTTATCTATCTTTAAACCCCGGCTATCCACTACCCAGCACAGTGCCTGGCCCATAATCTATTCTGGACGGAGCACAGAGAGGATCTGGTGGAATGGTAGGAGGTGATGAGATGGAACACAAAAGCAGCGTGTACAAAGAGAAGGAAGGACAAACCCGAGGGGCACCATGATGCCAGATTCTATGCCAGGGGTACTTTGAACTCCTGAGAACCCTGGGATGTAAGTGATATTAGATCCACTTTGCAGATGAAGAAACTAGGGGTAAAACTGGATTTGAAGCCCAGGTTTGCTCACTTCAAATTTTCTCCTAGGAAACTGGTAGGAGAGCAAGTATTATTTTAAATCATAGACACTTAGAGCTGAGAAATCCCAGGTGCCAGAAGCCAGGGTGGGCTGGGGCTCAGCGGCAGAGCTCTGGGCACACTCCAGCTGTCACCTTCAACCGCAGCAGCTTTGCATCATTCTTTTTTGCCTTGTTCTTTGTAAGATTATTTTTTCTTTGTAAGATTTCATTTGAATAAAGAATTCCCTGGCTGAAAAGAAGAAGCTTAAAATCATTATGTATATCATCCACCCTGCCTCAGTCTTCATTATAGAAATAAGAAAGATAAGGTCCAGAGAAGGGATTGATTCACATGGTCCAGCTAGGGCTGGCCCCAGAACACCACCAGACTGGATTTCTTCTGCCACCTGAGTCCCTGGCCTGGAGTTTTCCTAGAGAGGTTGTTGTCAGGGGGAAAGTTGCCACAAAGCTGCTGCCTCTCTACTCCTCAGCCAGGCTTGCCCAGTGTCTCACTCGTACAGGCCACAAGTCTGCTTTTATTGGTCATCCTCTTGGGGAGGGCCAAGAGCTTGAAGGGAGCCTCTCAGGCCTGTCAACCTTTCTTCAAGTGCATCTGTTTTGCTAGAGAACAGTGCTACCCCCAGATGCTTAAAAGCCCATTTGGGACCCCCTGATGGATGCCCGAGGCTGCCCCACACTAGGAAGCCACTGAGCTGCTTGCTTGGTTGGGTTCCGCCTGTATTTGCTTGACTCAGCAATGCTGACTCAGAGTTACCCATCCACGTTCCTTCCCAATAGGAGGCTGGCCTGAGAACCTGGCCAGGCCCCCACTCCTCAGGCCCCTCTGTCCCAACCATTGCATTGCCTCCCTGCCCTTCCAGAATTGGGCAGCCTCAGACATAAGACAGGACCAAGGTTTGGGGCAGCTGGCTTGATTTGAGGGGCCTGCTCACAGACAAGCCCCTCAATCTTTATTCCTGTCAGCCAGGAAATTCTCCAATGACTCCCTTCTTGAATGGAAGCCACTGGAGTAAAAACGTCTTCTGTAAAACAAGTAACACAGGCCAGAGGTAGTACTGTGGCCAGCAGTGAGTGCATCTGTCTGAGGCGCTGGTCAGCACATAAGACAGAGTGTGAAATGGGCAGGACTCCACAGCCCCAGGTACAGGCAGCCTGGCTTCCAGATCAGCATATTCCAGAGCAAGTTACTCCCTCTTCAGGAGCCTCAGTGTGTTTTTCACTCTTTCAAACTTTAAGACTCTTGTTAACAAGTCCATGCACTTTGTGAGCTTGAAAAAACCTCTCTATATATAAAGGTGGAGTTTTGGTGGGTTTTTGTTTGTTCACTATTTTGTGGGTCAGGATTTCAGGAAGGGCTAAATGAGGCAGCTCTACTTTGGAGGTCTCTATTGGGAGAAACCACCCCCAATATTTCAACAGTCAGCTGGATGATAAATAAAGAGAAAGAGTACAAAGAGAGGAATTTTACAGCTGGGCTGCCAGGGGTGACATCTCATATCAGTAGGACCATGATGCCCTCCTGAGCCACAAAACCAGCAAGTTTTATTAAGGATTTCAAAAGGGGAGGGGGTGCAAGAACAGGGAGTAGGTCACAAGATCACATGCTTCAAAGGGCAAAAAGGAGAACAAAGATCACATGCTTCTGAGGAAACAGGACAAGGGCAAAATCAGAAACTCCTGATAAGGGTCCAACAAATATCACAAGGCAAAGGGCAAAAGTGGAATTACTGATAAGGGTCTATGTTCAGCAGTGCATGTATTGTCTTGATAAACATCTTAAACAACAGAAAACAGGGTTTGAGAGCAGAGAACCAGTCTGACCTCAAATTTACCAGGGTGGAGATTTTTCCCCACCCTAATTAATAAGCCTGAGGGTACTGCAGGAGACCAGGGCATATCTCAGTCTTTATCTCAACTGCATAAGACAGACAATCCCAGAGCAGCCATTTATAGACCTTCCCCCAGGAATGCATTCCTTCTCCAGGGTATTAATTATTAATATTCCTTGCTAGGGAAAGAATTTAGCGATATCTTCCCTACTTCCATGCCCATTTATAGGCTCTCCGCAAGAAGAAAAATGTGGCTCTATTTTGCCCGACCCCACAGGCAGTCAGACCTTATGGTTGTCTTTCCTTGTTCCCTGAAAATAGCTTTTATTCTGTTCTTTTTCAAGGTGCACTGATTTCATATCGTTCAAACACACACGTTTTACAATCAGTTTGTACAGTAAACACAATTATCACAGTGATCCTGAGGTGATGTACATCCTCAGCTTATGAAGATAACAGGGTTAAGAGATTAAAGTAAGACAGGTGTAAGAAAGTATGAAAGTATTATTTGGGAACTGGTAAATGTCCATGAAATCTTCATAATTTATGGTCCTCTGCCATGGCTCCAGCCAGTCCCTCTGTTCAGGATCCCCGACTTCCCACAACAGGTCTCAAGTCAGGTTGCAAAAGTCAGAGGTCTGCCCAGGTTGCGGTCATCCAAAGTCTCAACTGTGTTGGATGGCCCAGCTGGCCCATTCAAAAGGCTGGTGGTTGATGCTGGCTGTCTATGATGAGCTCAGCCTGGGCTGTCACCAGAGAGCCTACTCACAGCCTCCACCTGTGGCCTGGGCTTCCTCACAGCATGGCAGTCTTGGGTCATTAGATTTCTTATATGGCAGACCACAGCTCCAAAAGCAAGTATTACAGCCTGTCAAGCTTTCCTTGGTTAAAACTCTTTCAAATGTCAACTCCACAAGATGTGAAAGGATTGAAGGCCTTAAAAACATCATGTTTGCTGTTACTAAAAAGAAAAGTCTGTGGATAAACACAAAATGAAAACCCTGTGCTACGCAGATAATGCTTAGAGTTCTAGTCACTGTGTCAACAGTTTTGTATTTGACAATTTCAGCTCCAACCTCTTTTGTTCACATCTTATTGCTGGAATCTCGTATTTGTTAGTCCTTGCTGGCTGTCCACAGGGGCTAACGGTAGAAAAGCCAACAATTCCTCAGCCCTGCCCTAGTCAGTCTTGGCAGAGGACTTGTTCTCAGCTGCTGAGGCATTTTTATTTGTCCTCTTGTATTTTAGGGCTTGAAGGCATCTGCAAGATGATCCTGGCAGTGATGGTGAGGAGGCTGCTGAGCTGGGCTTCTGTCTCCTTGGCTGTCTTTATCTGTGTGTCTGCTGCTTGGCTGGCCACCTCCCAGGGGTCCTGTGGAATAGTGGTCGTAGTTTGGACACACACATCTTGAGTCTTCCAGTTGTCTTGCTTGTTCTGCTGCCAGCTATTGTCAACCCTCTCACCATAGCTTCCCTCTTAGGAGGTCTGGGATCCTGGGGTCAGTGCCCACTGGGTGTCTACATGTTGGGAGGTAGGGACAGCTACCCAAAGAGAAGCAGGAAGGCATTATTGCAGCTGACCTCCTGGTGCACACCCCCATTCCCCCTTGCTTTTCTCATTCTCATCTTTCTGGTTGTTCCGTTAGTGTGATGTGAGGAGTCCTTTCACCACAGTTATGTGCATTTTACCTGCTGCTACCAGGAAACTCCCCACCTGGGCCTGTCACCTGCCCCTTGGCAATACCCAACCTCTCAGACCCTCCTGCATGGTCAATGGATGTCCTTAGCACTTTTTCCTATTAGCCAGGATATAGATGCATCTTGCTTATGAAATCCCATTGTTCCCACCTAGGGCCATGTTCCTGGGTCCTACCTTTTCTTGTGATGACCTTCTAGTCTCTGCTGGCCACTGTGGTGATATGTGTCTCCTGTCTGGGAGCTGACTTGGCCTGGTAGACTTCTGGACTTCAGCCTCTTGGCTCATGGTGGCATTGATGGTAGCAGCCTGTGACAACAGTGCTTCCAGGTGTGAAGTATTTAGGGAATCAGACAGCAGTGGAGCCACACAATGCTTTCTGGGATTCACACTCCTTCTTGCTACCAAACTTCTTTCTCGGCCTCAATCTCTTCATCTATCAAATAGGGGCCCTGGACTAGAGCACCTCCTAGGTTATGGCCCAATGATGCTATAAAGTGAGCTTATCAGGTTTAAAGCCTCTGTCCAGGTAGGATTGACCAAAGGGCAGATGCACTAGCCACCTCCTCACCATTCCCAACTCCTTGGTCAGCCTAATCCAGTCTGCAGACACAGCCTTCTCTGGTACAAGCTTGGCTGTTCCAGGAGTGTGGTGATCCACAACATATACCAAGACTCAACCATTACAGCTTTGCATATCATGCCCAGAACTAGACCCAGAAACCTACAGCCAGTCTTCCCTGCCCTCAGTGGATGGTGGCATTTCTCTAAAGGGCACAGTTGGCCGAAGGTTCCTCCATGGACCTGCACAGGCAAAAGATATCCACAAGGGGTGCTGGAGGAGCAGAGAGACATAGGAACCCTGCAAGGTGACTGCAGCTCACACCCTGTATGCATAGGGAATACCCTTTTGGAAAGCTTTGCTTGAGGTG
This sequence comes from Macaca thibetana thibetana, assembly GCF_024542745.1. Taxonomy (NCBI): domain Eukaryota; kingdom Metazoa; phylum Chordata; class Mammalia; order Primates; family Cercopithecidae; genus Macaca; species Macaca thibetana. The sequence continues at coordinate 116,479,062 of NC_065589.1, forward strand.
GGCAAATGCAGGAATGGGCAAAAACAGGAACTTAGAGAAAGCTATGCTGATGTGACAGCATTAGCATTTGCAGACTGGGCCCACACTGGGTTACATGAGTAACGCCAAAGCCCCATCCGGGACCGTGGGGGTCACTGTTAAAGGGGCAGATGTTGAGTGTGATATAGAATGCTGGATGAGAACAGAATCCATCAGAGTGTGGGAATTAGGGGGCAAAGCAAGAGCTCTAGCTTTAACTGTCTTGGAGTGAAAAGGGAGGGAAAAAAGCAAGCAGAGAAAATATTCCTTCCTGCTCTGGAAAGGACAGTGGCAGGGAAATGGCCCTGCACTCAAAGAAAAACCTAAGAAAAGGAAGAACTCAGGGAAGCCCAAGGCATTGGAAACTGCAGGAGTTGGTGTGGCTGCTGAAGGGCTGGCAGGATTTCCATTAACAGTGCATTTTACATAAGAGTTTACCAATAGAGTTTTCTGTGATGATGGAAATGTCCCACGTCTGTGCTGTGTAATACAGTAGTCTCAGCCACATGTAGCTACTGAGCACTTAAAATTTGGCCAGTGCAACTGCTAAACTGAAATTTTATTTTTACTTAATTTTAATTGACTTAAATCTACATATCTACATTGGCTAGTGGCTACCATAGTGGACAGCACAGAAATAATGGATTTGTTTCAAAGATATAAAACAATATCTCTTGTATTGAAAAGAGGTGTTCAAATGAAAACTCGTACATGGGTGTTCATAGCAGCACTATTCATAACATCCAAAAGGTGGAAACAACTCAGTGGCCATCAACAAATGAGAGGATAAGCAATGTAATATGTCCACCCAATGGAGTATTATTCAGCCGTAAAAAAGGAACAAGTACTAACGACAACATGAATGACCCTTGAGCACATTATGCCAAGTGAAAGAAGCCAAACACAAAAGGCCACATATTATATAATTCTATTTATATGAAATGTCCAGAATAGGTGAATCCAAACAGACAGAAAGTAGAATAGTGGTTGCCTGGGGCTGGGGAGGAAGAATTGGGGAATGACTGCCCATGAGTAGGGTGCTTTCATTTGGGGATGGTGAAAACATCTTGGGACTGAATAGAGGCAAGGCCACACAACATTGTAAGTGTACTAAATGTCACTAATGGGTAAATTTTATGCTGTGTGCATTTTACCGCAATAAAACAAAACAAAATGAAAACAAAGAAACAAATATTATCTCTCTTTACAGGGTCTCCCTCTGCCACCCAGGCTGCTGGAGTGCAGTGGTGTGAACATGGCTCACTGTATCCTTCATCTCCCAGACTCCAGCAATCCTCCCACCTCCCTGAGTACCTGGGACCACAGGCACGAAAATCCACACCTGGCTGGACTTAAAAGAAAAAAAAAAAATTGTACAGATGGGGTGTTGCTATATTGCCCAGGTTCTCAGTGGAATTTTGTCCCCAAGCCATGTTTGGCTTTTTGCCATTTTTCCCCATCCTCAAGGACAGAGGATATCACTCAGAGGTGAAGCTGAGCTGCTATCTCCAGTGAGACTGGGAAGTGCTTGGTGAGAGGCATACAGTGATGGGAGTGGAACAAGTCCCCCAGGTAAGGCCTTCCTAGTCCTCCCAGGAACATTGTAGGTAGCCATGGACAGACTGGCAGCTTGGCCCCACCTGAGAGTTCGAGACACACCCCTCCCCTGGGCATGGGGAGAGTGTGGGCACTCCTGTGCTCTGATGGAGGGCACTGTGGTGAGATGATTAACAGCCCTCCAGCCCTGCCCCCATAGAGGGAGAGTGCATGCCTATTAATCAGTGGTAAGTGCTCTTTGCTCAGACATCTATTCTCGTGGAGTGGGCCCCAGTGTTCATCGAGGATGCTGCGTGGAGCTCCTAACCTTTTCCCAGCAGTCTGCTGGGAATCCCGCCTCCCTTCACTCCCAAGGTGCTGGCCAAAAGGACAGGTGCCATCTTCAGCACGGGACGCCACTCAAGAAGTGGTGTGATTCAGAGATGACCCAAATGAGAGCACACTCCTAGCCCCCAAAATCAATATTCACTGTTGGGACCACCACAGGAGAGACCTCTCCCCACCTGCCAAAGAAAATCATTTGTGAAGTCATGTGGCCAAAAGAGAAAACTAGGACATACGAGAAAGGGGAAACGTGGTCTGAGGAGGAAGCACAGAACTCAGAGGTGGATCAGATCCCAGGTTTTGTCTTCCATTCTGCTACCAAACCCTGCGTTCCCAGACTGTCTTGCCACCTGTGTAAGTCTCCGAGTCTGTCAGTGTGGCTAGTGAGGCAGTAGTGCTGCACTCACAAGACTTACAAGAGGAAGGGTTTCAAGTCAGACAGCGCTGAGTGCAAATTTCAGCTCTGCCACTTGCTAGCTCTGCAGCCTTTGATAGGTCACTCGATCTCCCTAAGATTGTTTCCACATCTGTGAAATGGGTAGAAGAAAACCTACTTGACAGGACTGTCATGAATATCAAGCGACATAATGGCCTGTGAAAGCTTCAGCACATTCATGGCCCTTAGTAAGACATGCTCAAGTAATTACACCTAAGATTAGAATTGTGTATACTGTCAAATAACTCTAGATGGAAAAGCTGTTTCAACATACGTGGCCTATTTCACCAGGGTGAAGTGGTGGAAAGAGGACTGGGAGGAGAATCAGAAGACGGGAATGAGTCCTGGTTCTGTGGCTGGCTGCCTTTCACTGCTTTTTAAAATCCTGTGCCCCTTCTTGGGTTTGTAAAATAGATTCAGACTGTTCAAATGGGCCCTAGCGAACATCACACACTGGGGCCTGTCGGGGGGTGGGTGCTGGGGGTGGGATAGCATTAGGACAAATACCTAATGTAAACGATGAGTTAATGGGTGCAGCAAACCAACATGGCACATGTATACCTATGTAACAAACCTGCACGTTGTGCTCAAGTACCCCAAAACTTAAAGTATAATAAAAAAATGAAAATAAATAAACAAATATGAAAATCACTATTGTTAAAAATCTCAAAAAAAAAAGAAAAAAAAAATGGACCCCAGCAATCCAGGAAAGTCTTTCGGTGGGCCCTGGGGGGTGCTCTGCTAATTGTCTGGAATGTGGGTCCACCCCTCTCTGGCTGACCTCACCTGCCCCAACTTTCTGTCTGCCTGGGCTCCGCAGCTCTCCTCCCCACCCCTTGCTCAGATGTCCCACCTTGGATGCATGTCTGTGGGTGCGCCCCCAGCTCCCTCTCTTGGGATCCTATGGGACTTGACTTCTGGCTTCATCAGCTCAGTTACGGGAGGGAAGCTGTCTCCTTTCCCACACCCCATCCTGCAGGACTGGACCAGGGAGGCAAACACCCAGCTTGTCCACAGCTATCCTTTGGATGTTTGTGTCCCCTGCAAAATTCATGTTGAAACTTAATCCTCAATGCAACAGTCTTAAAGGGTGGAACCTTCAGAAAGTGATTATGCCATGAGGGATGGGATTAACATCTTATAAATGGCTGGAGGAAACTAGCTAGACCCCTTTTCATCTTTCTTTTCCTTCTGTCATGTAAGGACACAGCATTCGTCCCCTCCGGAGGATGCAGCCAAAAGGTACCATCCTGGAAGCAGAGAGCAGCCCTCACCACACACCAGACCTGCTGGAACCTTGATCTTGAACTTCCAGCCACCAGTAAGAAATAAATTTCTGTTCTTTGTAAATTACCTACTCTTAGGTATTTTGTTATAGCAGTAGGAACAGACTAAGGCATCCACGCCAAAATAAGGATGAGTCACTTTCACCACCCATAAAATAAGGATGTGGAGTCAGATGCTCTTGAAAGTTCCCTTCAGCTTTCACATTTTGTGGTCCTAACTTTACCTATTGGTGTATACAGGACTTTTGTTGTTCTTCTTCTGTAAAATGCAACCTGTGAATGCAACCAAGAGACAGTGGCTCTAAAGGTATGAGTTGCACTGGGGGACCTGAAACCCCAGATTAATTAAATCTTCTCCAAGTGTCTCCCATTTATCTTACCCCCATTACCCTTTCGGCTTGTCACTTGTGAGAACATTGAGCCACAGAACTGAAGCAAGATGATCCCTGCCCAAGGCATCAGCTGGCTGCTCCACCCTGGGGTGGGGGTGGGGGTACTGCTAGGAGTTGGGGGAAGCAGGGGCCAGGGCTGGAGATGCTCAGAGCCGAGACCCTTCTAAAGCAGCCTCCTAAGGGTAGAAAGTGAGACATTGCCAGTGAGCCTTCCCTAAAGGCACCATCTGGCTGCCCCATCCCAGGTGTCAGAGCCCCTGAGGTGTATTCTACAGCATGAACAGCTTTAGCTGCACTCTCCATCCAGTGGCCGCTAGCCATGAGTGGTTATTAAATTTCAGTGATTAAAACTGAATTCAATTTTAAATTCAGCTCCTCAGTAAAATTAGCCCCCTTTCAAGGATTCAGTAGCCAGCTGTGGCTATTGGCTATCACAACAGATAGCACTAACGGGGAACATTCCCTTCATCACATTGGAATGTGTATGGCACTGCTCAGAGCATAGGAAAGGAAGCAACAAGTTTCCCTGGCCTGAGAAAGTGCTGAAGATGGAGGTAACAAGATACCCTGAGGTCATACCTCAGTTCACTCTAAAGATGTGCTAGCAATGTCCTAAACCTCCTGTTGGACTCCGGTGGGCAGAGGGCTTAGGTTGTTCTATTAAAGGGGGAGCTGTCATAAATGTCTATATCAACTTGGGATGGTCCCTGAAGCCTCAGGCAGTCTCCTCTCTCATGGAGCTCTCCATAGGATAGAAGTGGGGGACTGGTGGGAGACGGCAACTTGCGTTTTTTTGTTTTTGTTTTTGTTTTTTTAACATTATCTGCATGCCAGGAGTTCTGCTAGACGTTTCACGTGTGTTTATTTAATCCTTACAACCAATCAGTGAGATCAGGTAAGTTGCAATCCTCCCTAATGGCTCCTTGAGATCAGGGACTGCTGAGTTAATATTTGCCAAGCTCTTAGAACAGGGCCTGCAACACCGTGAAGTGCCATACAAGTGTTTGTGAAGAAATAATCCACAGAATTCAGCTTTTGATGTTCCAAACAAGTTAGTGGTAGAGCAGGGGATAAAATCTAGCCCATGTCTGCTCTCCAGGCTCTTTCTGTTACACCATTGGCTTGGGAGCCTGACAAAGACGACCTCGGTTGTTTTTTGGACATCTTGTCCTATTCTCTCTTCCTAATAGCATTCCGACTTTCTTTTGGGAAGCCACTATTTGTTACTTTGGATAGTGCTGGAAAGCTATAAACTGTGGTGCCCTGCCCTGTCCTGACCAAGAGACAGGACTTAAGCCAGTGAGACTGTCTTCTAGGACTTTGAATCCTGAGCCCAAAGACACAGCGTCGGAAAGCCTCTTGGGAGCTCCCTTGCCCCAGCATCAGTGCCTGGCAGAGAGTTGTGCAGGTTCTGCTGCGAGGATCCCCAGAGCTGGCCTGGCATACGCTCTGTTTTTAGCCTGGTTCTCCAGCTTTCTGCAAGTCTTTGAGCTGCCTGATAGCCTTCATTTGATTCCCTTTTTGATAGAATGGCAAGAATTGTTTGCTTTGGCTTACAATCAAAGAAGCTTGACTGACCCTCCTTGAAAGGAACACGAAGTCACAGCCCTGAAAAAGAATCACTGGGAGGAACATGGCGATGAAAGAAATTAGAGTGGAAAAGAGACTTGGGTCTCAACAGCCATTTTTCTATCCCTGAATGATCCCAAATGATTCTTCATGGAGAAGTAGAGGTGTTGAAGAGTGATGTGATAAATAGGGCAATTGACCCTAATTCTTCACCCTCCCTGTGTCCACATTCTTTGTCATGTGATTTTGCAATTCCTCCCACTAGAGGTGAAGTATATTTCTCCACTTGTTCAATTTGGCCATGTGACTCTCTTCTCCAAAGACACACTGGTGAACATGATACAGGCAGAGGTTTGAAATGTGCTGGTATATTCAAGCTGGCCCTCTTGTGCTCCTGAAGCTGCAATGAGAATGGCATGCCCAAGACCTGTGGAGCAGATCTGGACCCAACAGAATCCTAGAATCACCTGTGGAGCCCAACTAAGCTCAGCAGAACTCAGCTAACCTACAAATAAAAGAGTGAAAGTAAATGCTTATTTTTTTTAAGTCACTGAGTTTTGGAGTTGTTTGTTATGCAGCATTATTATTGCAATAGCTAGCCGATACAGGCAGACTATAAATCAATGTGCTGAAGTGCTGTGATAAACAGTAGCATAATTATAAATAATAATTACAATTCCCTTTTATTAAGCCTGTTTCAGGTACTGGGTGTTCACTTTGCATGTGCCATTTCATCTATCCATCACAAATAACACTGAGTTGGTGCTATTATTTCCATCTTATAGACAAAGACCCTGAGGCTCAGACTGGATGAGTGACTGATCAGCCTTATACAATAGCAGGTGGCAGGGCTGAGCTTCAAAGCCAGGTGTGTCTATCTCTGCTTACTGTGGTTTTAATCCCTCCCCACTCCCCACCCCACTCCACTGCTTCCCATGGCTCTGCCAGTGGGTTTAGATGCCTCTACACAGTTCAGCCCAAGCATGATATATATAATGTTAGGCCCAGGAATTTTATCTCAGAAACTAGTAGAAGGCAACACAAGTGTTTAGGATTGTGCTCCATTTCTCACTAAGAATTTGTAGCCAATTGTTTAATAATAGGAAAAGACCCTGAGTCTCATTTTCTACATTTTGTCTACATTCATGATTAAAAGACACAATCTTCCTATTTTCTCTCTTCATCCCTCATACCAGCATATTGAAAAGTACTGCTGGTTTCCTTACCTACTAAATATCTTGTCAATTTGCCAGTTTCTCTCCATAATTTCATCATCTCTTTTCTGGATTATGCAATCACCTCCTTCTGGGTCTTCCACTTCCAGTCTGGTGCTCTCCAATCCATTTTCCTCTCTGCAGCCAGCATGATCTTTCAAAAATGCACCCCTGGACAGCTCCTCCCTCTGCTTAAAGTGCTTTAATGACGTCTCATTACTTTTCTAATCATAACAAATGACCTGCATATGGCCTGCAAGCCCCTGTGTGCCCTGGCCCTGCCAGCCTTTCAAGCATCTTCTCTAACATGTTCTCTCTTCCTTGCTGTTTTCCAGGTACTCTACATGTTCTACTCTTCCTCAAATATTCCACACTCTCATGTTTTCTTAGACCACAGGGCCTTTGCGTATGCTGTTCCTCTTACTGGGACACTCTTCCCACACCCAGCCCTTTTACCTATTGATAGTTAACTCTCACTCATCCTTCATATTGCCCTGTGATCATCACTTCCCCTAACGAGCAACCCCTCCCCAGACTAGGTTAGATTTTGTTACCACATGCTCTTCAAAACCTATGTTCTCCTCCTGTGTAGACCTTGTGGTAGCTGCTATTTATGCACTTACTGCACAATTACTGGATTGTGGTACCTCTTTCCAACTGGGCCATTTGGAGGAGTAGGTGAGGGACCATCCTAGGCATCACTCCCCACTACTTCCAGCCCTGGCACACTGCCAAGCACTTAAATGTGCCTATTAAGTAGCTTATGGAAGGAAGGAAGGAAGGAAGGAAGGAAGGAAGGAAGGAAGGAAGGAAGGAAGGATCAATGCTACCCTTCCATCTTCACCACCCCCAAACCTGTTTCCTGTGCAGTCACCTCCACCTCAGCCAACAGCAAATCCATTGTGTTGGTTCTCAAGCCAAAAATCCTGGGGTCATTCCTAACTCCTTTCTTTTTCTCACTCTGTATCTGCGTCTAGCAGCAAATTCCATCAGCTCTCTCTTTACCACACACCTAGCATCCGAGTGCTTCTCACATCTATCACTGCCCATCCTGGTATCACTTGGATCACTGAAGTAACCTCCTAACTGCTCTTGCTTCTCTGCTGTCTCTTCTCAACAGAGCATCCAGAACAACCTTGTGAAAGCATTAGTCAAATAATGTCTCTCCCTGCTCACACCCTCTCATGGCTGCCAACTCAGCATAAAAGCCAAGTCCATTTCCAGCCTCCTTGCCATCTGGCCCCTTCCTGTTACTGGGACACTCTTCCCACATCCACCCCTTTCCCCTATTAATAGTTAACTCCCACTCATCCTTCATCCTTCATACTGCCCTATGATCATCACTTCCCTAACGAGCAACCCCCACCTCAGACTAGGTTAGATTTTCGTATCACGTACCCTTCAAAACCCATATTCATCTGCTATTGCTCTCCCCTCACTCACTCCTGTGTTGGCTGCTGACCTCCTCACTGTGCCACAAACATCCTGGACATGCCCAACCGCAGGATCTTTGCACTTGCCCTTGTATATATCACCCTGGAGCCCTGGAATGTTTTCCTTCAGACAGCTGCTCCAAGCCTCCCTTGCTTGCTTCCAATCTTTACCTAAAATTCACCTCTCCGCGCAAGGGTTTCCCCAGTTACCTGGTTTAGAATTCAACCCTACTCCAACACTTCATTCCCCTTCCTACTTTATTTTCCTCTTCTTAGTACGTATCACTTTCTAGTATACCGTGTATTTAAGTTTTTACTTTATCAACTGCCTCCCTGACTAGAATACAAGCTCCACGAGGACAGAGATTTTGTCGTTTTGTTCACTGCTGCATTCTCAGTTGCCTGGACTATGACTGATACATAATCAGTGCTCAATAAATGCTTGTTAAATGAATCACTGATGGCCATAGCTGAGTCAACCTTGCAAACCAGATAGCTGATGCCAGATACTAAAGACCTCTGTTTCCCAGCCTGCCCACTGATTCACCAGGGGTGCCAAGTCTTCCTTGGCTGTATAGAGGTTTTTATTTCACTCCTGATTTGGTTGCCTGAGGCCCACCCAGTCAGGAGGTGATCGGTCACACACCCCAGCCAGCTCCCTCCTGCTCCCTGGGACGTGAAGTTCCATTCTGCAACCAGAGAGCAGATTTAAAACCAGTCTCCCATTCTGTAGGTTGCCTGTTCACTCTGATGGTAGTTTCTTTTGCTGTGCAGAAGCTCTTTAGTTTAATTAGATCCCATTTGTCAATTTTGGCTTTTGCTGCCGTTGCTTTTGGTGTTTTAGACATGAAGTCTTTGCCCATGCCTATGTCCTGAATGGTACTACCTAGGTTTTCTTCTAGGATTTTTATGGTATTAGGTCTAACATTTAAGTCTCTAATCCATCTCGAATTAATTTTCGTATAAGGAGTAAGGAAAGGATCCAGTTTCAGCTTTCTACTTATGGCTAGCCAATTTTCCCAGCACCATTTATTAAATAGGGAATCCTTTCCCCATTTCTTGTTTTTGTCAGGTTTGTCAAAGATCAGATGGCTGTAGATGTGTGGTATTATTTCTGAGGACTCTGTTCTGTTCCATTGGTCAATATCTCTGTTTTGGTACCAGTACCATGCTGTTTTGGTTACTGTAGCCTTGTAGTATAGTTTGAAGTCAGGTAGCGTGATGCCTCCAGCTTTGTTCTTTTGATTTAGGATTGTCCGCAAGCTCTCACTCATAGGTGGGAACTGAACAATGAGATCACTTGGACTCGGGAAGGGGAACATCACACACCAGGGCCTATCATGGGGAGGGGGGAGGGGGGAGGGATTGCATTGGGAGTTATACCTGATGTAAATGACGAGTTGACGGGTGCTGACGAGTTGATGGGTGCAGCACACCAACATGGCACAAGTATACATATGTAACAAACCTGCACGTTATGCACATGTACCCTAGAACTTAAAGTATAATAATAATAATAATAAATAAAATAAAATAAAAACAAAAGTCAAATATAAAAAATAAAAAAATAAAAAATAAAACCAGTCTCCCTGGGGCAAGTGACACTAGCTTATATTGGCGTGCAAATTACGGGTATCAGGACTTCTCCAGACAGCAGGTTTGGTTGGAGGAATAAGAAAAACAGCCTTGAGTTCATTGGGAAAAGAAGGCAGACTAGGATGAGGGAGCAAGCTCCAGGCAGAAAAGAGGAAAGGTCGGTACATGAAAGACATGGGCCGGGCCATGGTTTTTCAGAGGCCTGGATCAGTCCGTCAGAGCTGTCCGGTGCAACGCTACAAAGTTAGAAAAACACAGATTAGAAAACATGTCCTGAGGGACAGTGCTGGGATCCCTGGAAACTGAAATGAAAGAATGAATCCAGGTCTGAGAGAGCTGGCAGCTGTAAGTTAACAGTCACCAGTACATCTAGAAATAGAAGGAGAAGTTGGTAGGCTGGGGGTGAGGGTCTGATATTAAAGGGTGATACCAGCAAGCCCAACACTCAGAAGAGAGAAAGCATCCTGTCCAAGGCTCACCCCTGGGAAGTCAGGGAGCTGAATCAAGCCCAAGCCCCCAAGGCATGTGGCTTCCATGACAGTTCCTGGTATGGGGGAGGGGGAACAGATGGCACAAAGAGCCCAGGGGAACGGACCCCTACCTCCGTGATCCTGAGGCAGCCCCCAAGACTGCTGGGCAGACAACTCAAGAGGACAAGAGGTGGGACTTGTAGGTTTCCATTTTTCTCTGCCCCTAATTCAGGAGGGCCTTTGACACCCTCTGTTTTGTGGAGCCCCAAACTGTGCAACCTGGTCTCTCCGTTTCCTCCCATTCCCTGACATCTGAGCACCTAGGCTCCTGACAGGAATCCCAGAACACAAAGTTCATTTCTCGAGGCATTTCAGCCTGTCCTCTTGGTAAAGCAGGGATGCAGGAAGGCTGGGGAGTGTTAAAGGCAAGCAGGGCAAAGAAAGGCGCTACACCTGAGCCCATGAAGCCATTTCTGCTTCTACATGAACTGGGGCTTTGAAGAATTCTTTTGTGATGGTGTGATTTGTAGGGAGCACCACCAAAGCTTTCTCACAAAGAGCCCATTTGAACTATAAAGGGAGCGCATGGGCCAGGTCGTGGGTTAACGCCGGAAAAAAATCCCATGCCTTATCCTTTTGTGGAACACACAGGCCAAGGTGAGGCCCAAGTCCCTCCAGGCCCATCTACAGGGGAAGCGGAGAAGGAAATGCCTTGAGGAGAAAGGAGAGTGTCCTCCCGCCCAGGTGCCAGGTCAGATTCATGGGACAAGGGCTGTGTCCAGGGGATAAGTGTGGTTCTGGCACAGCCTGGGTGACCTGGGGGCCCTCTATGGGCCTCAACTTAAGGAATTGCAGATTGGCAGCCCATTTTAGCCAGTAAACATTTTATTTGGTCTGCAAAGCATTTTTTAAAATATGGACATTTCACCTACAAATCTGGATTTATATACAAAGCCATATTTATACACATATTACATACTTATAAACATACACACAACACACACATATAATACTTCATATGTACAATACATACATACACGTATGTGTGTGTGTATAGATCTCAGAAGCAGCTCCCATGAAATGTAGCTGTTTAAGGGCTCTGTGTACATGCTGGATTTACAGCTGAAACTACTTCCTCTGTGCTCCTTGAAGCCCAGGGCCCTGGTTTAGTCACCTCTAGAATCACAGCCCCAGACTAGGAGCTGAGCCTCTGGAAAGGGTTCTCATAAGCAGAGTCACGATTTCTTCACTGCACTCTCTCCCATGGGAGTGGGGACAAACCACTGAAAGCCTAGAATACCCCAATGGGAGAGGTCAGTGTCAGGCCGGGGATGGGGGGAGTCTGCCAGGGTGACCTAGCCCAGATGCCAGCAAATTAGCACCATGATGCCAGAAGCAATGAGGCACAAACCGACACAGGGCCCAGAGCCGGCTCCCCACAGGAAGTGGACACGGTAGCCTTGCAAATACAGCTGGCTGGTGTGTGTTTGTTGGGGAGGGGTTAGAACTTTAATTACAGTGTAGACACCTTATAATTAGTGTTTGCCAGTTTGCACTTTATCCTTGTTAAACCACGGTTACCCTTGCCAGAGGAGGGAAGCATGCTTTCCTGTATTTCCTCTGAACTGGTGTAACCTAGGACTCAAAGGCATGGGCTATAGAGGAATAACAATGATTGCTCAGTGCTCTCTCATCTGAATAATCTTTGTGCATTTGGATTTCACATTTTCTTTCAAATTGGAGATGCAAGTTAGTCTCCCTGCTAACAAAACACTTTCTTCATCCTACACTGAATCCCTCAGCAAATCCTCAAATATCTTTGCAAATCTCAAAGATATTAAGGCATTTAACTTTTTTTTTCATTGAGACCTTTGAAGTATGCTGTGACTAGAATAATTTCTGAGCTAAAACCTGTCAACTGCATAGAAAATTAAGGAAACTGCCTGTCACCCTGGTAGCGAGGCTGATAACTAATTACTTATAGATTTTAAGTCAAATTTGAGAAAGATAAATATTTAAATAAAACATATAATCATTTAGAAATGCTGCTAAGTGTTTTGTAATTATTGTGTTGAAGGGAATCATTGCTCAGATGGTGCATTTCGTCATCTATAACAGGCCAGGCAGCAGTCAGGAAGCAGAAGAGCTGCAGGGAGGTGTTGTACTGTTCTTGTGTATTTCTCTCTCTCTCTCTCTCTGTGCGTGTGTGTGTATGTATGTGTGTGTGTGCATGTGTTATGTGTTTTAATAAAGATATTAAAGGGCAATGTGATGCTTGGAAATACTGAGCTGTGATGGGAAGGGCCGAATTTATCAGAGGAGATTCCAGCTTCATAAATCACATGTCCAGTTCTGCTCTAGGCAGGGCTACCTCACAGAGCACCCCGAAGCCAGAATGGGGGCCTTGCTGGGGCTTGGGGAGGGGTATGTCCAGGAGAAGGAGGGAGGTGATAGGAACCTTAGAAGGAAGGTCTAGGACCATTCCCCACCTCCATCGCCTGTTGGGGAAATCACAAACGCTCTGCCCTACCTTTGTCCCTCTCAGACTCTCTCCAATTTCTCAAACTTTTCTTCTTCCACAATCGTCCTGCTTTCCTCCTTCCTTTTTTGCATTTTTTTACTTTTAAGGTTTTTAAAACCGTTCTCCTAGATTCATTCTCTTTGTCTCTGAACCATTTGAAATTAAGTTGCAGACACTGCGGCGCCTCATCCTTTGGCATGCATCTGGAGATGCAAGGAGAATAAGAATATCGTTTCACAGACCCACCACGCAGCACTCACCTCTAAGAAAATTAACATTAGTTCAATATCATTTCCATTTTCCCAATTGTCCCCCGAAGGATTTTTGTAGCTCTCTGCTCCCCTCCAGCAGGCCAGAATCTGATCAAGGTTTCCCCATGACACGTGGCTATTATGGGACTTCGGTGGCTTTTACTCTAAAACAGCTCTCTCACTTTTGTTTTTGTCTTTCATGACACCGACATTTGTAAAGATTTCAGGCCAATTGTCTCATAAAATTTCCTACGTTGTGGATTGGTCTGATTATTTGCTTATGTTTAGATTCTGGTCGAGCATTTTTGCCAAGGATATGCCATGGGCGTTGGTGGCGTTCCTTAGTGCTTCCTATCAGAAGACACATCATTTGGGGTCCATCACACAGGATGCTTCGTTACTTGGTTAGAGTAGGGATGCCCCACCTTGCGATTGTAACCGTTCACTTTCTCACTGAGTAATTAACAGAGAAATTGTGTGTGTGTGTGTGTGTGTGAGATAATTTTAGTCCATGTGAATACCCCCTTCTTGAATTACCTTTTACAAAATTCTTTATCATCTTTGTTTACATTTACCTGAATCAATGATTATGTTGCCAGTCACAATATGGTGATTTTCTACTTTCTTGTTCCTTTCACTTTTATTAGCTGACATTCTCCTGGGAAAAATAAACTTTTCACCCTTTTACCTTCTCATTCTGTTCTTGTCCCTGTCCTTACCTTGCCTTCCCCTCCCCTTCTCTCTGCTTGTCTTCTGTTCTCTTTTGTTTTCTCTCTCCTTTTTCACTTTCTCTGTCTCTCATTCCCTCATCACTCACTCTCATTCCCTCATCACACTCATTATTTTTTCAATGTGTTGATATATCCATTATCAACATTATCCTTCTTGATGCTCAGATTGTCACAGATTTGTGCACTGAAGCCTCTTCCAGCTAATCCTGTGTCCTTTACACATGACCCAATTAATCTTTTTTCCTTGTTTTTCTGACAAAACAGAATGTTTCAGGCAGCCCTTATGCTTTCCAGCCGTCTTTCCACGTAACCTTTAGAGAAGAATGATATTTAGAAATCAAGATATGGGTACTAAGTGTGTTCATGGATATCAGGAGGTCATTGCTTATTGCTTCCAGGTCCATTTAGTGAGCAGAGCTGGAAGTACACAGACACACACACACACACTTAAAGGTACTAAATTTCCACTTGAAATATCACATTTATTTAAAAGTTAAAATTTTTTGGTGTTGCTTCAGTTCTTATATCTCTCTGGGATTTTTTTTTTTTTTTTTTTTTTTTTTGTGGAGGGCAGGAATCTTTATCACTACCATCTAATTTACTAATTCAGACATTCATTCAAAAGATAATTATCAAGCATCTCTACCATGAAAGCACCTGAGCTAGGTTCTCATGATTCTATAGGGTTGCCAGTTAAAATACACAGTTAAATTTGATTTCCACATAGCAAATAATTGTATAGTATAAGTATGTCCCAAATAAGTATATTCCAGGGGATATACTTATACTAAAACAATATTCATTGGGCTTCCTGTATCTTAATTTGCTAAATCTGGCCACCCTAAGATCCAAAGACCAGTAAATCACCACTCCTGTCTCAGGCAGCTCACAACCAGAGGAGACAGCCAAGCTAGAAATATATAGGAGCAACAAAGTGTGTTCAGTGCTGTGCTAAAAATACGTTCAGGGCATGATGGTAGCATGTGGGGTATGGGAGATGGTCCAGGAAATGCTAAGTTTTGAAAGTCATTGAATAATTTCCCACCAATCTCTACCCTCTACTCTCCTATCAACAGGCAGGCTGATGGGAAGGCAGTGCTGTGTGGCTGACACAGAGGATGCAGGAATAAAGGAGGAAGTGGCAATGTGGTTGGAGAAATAAGCAGGAAGAGGTCATGATGGGGCAGTGGTAAGCCATGGTGAAGAATTTAGAATTCATTCTGTAGGCCAATGAATTTCAAATATTTTTTATACTCACCCCATCACAAAATATCTAACGATATCCCCCAATACATGTATTTATAAATGAAGCCCATGTACAGCTCTACTGATGTATTATGTATGTTATAAGCATGGACTAAATAGCCCAGAGATCATTGAAGTGAAAACTAGCTACAATGATAAGTTTCAACATTTTCAACTCTTGCTATAAAAGATTATCTTGCACATCTTCCAGGCTGATGCAGCCCACCTTGGAGACCCCTGTTGTAAGTGTTAGGAAATCTGGTTCCCAAGAGGAACCAGAATGATTAAAGGAGAACGGAAAAAAAGAAACTTGATCTATTTGACTCCTTGATTGTTAATGTCATGTCCCCCAACCAATTTATAATTTCACCAGTGGGGCCCTTGGGCAGGCGTGGTAGAGGGCCTGGCTCAGGGCCATTAACAGCATCTTCAGGGTCACTCCAGGAGCTATATGTAGGATTCCAGGAGAGGTTCATCACAAGCTCTGAGCAGTCCAGGCTTCCCTGGTCTCTTGCCTAGACTCTGGAGAAGCCACCCAATGGTGGGCGTCTCCTGTCTGGCTTGCCACAAGTCTCTCGTCCACTGGGTGGCCAGAGTGATCTTTCCAAGGAAATTCACATCATGCCAGCCTCTCTTCAAAAATTTTCAAATGGTCCCATTATATTTACCACAGAAACTAAGCTCTATGCCATCAGCCCCTGCCTGATCCTGACCCCTACTACTGCTCTCTTTCTCTCAACCCAACTGGCCTCTGCCATTCTTCAGACACAAGAGCTTCTTTCCCACCTCAGGGCCTGTGCACCTGCTGCCCACTTCCTGGCATGCTCGTCTCCTGACCTGTGAATGTCTGCTCATTTCAGGTCCCCTCAGAGAGGTCACTCTTCATCCCCTTCCCTGTCCTATCTCTCATCCCAGACCCACTACCCTTAGCTGTGTATTTTTCTCCCTTGTACTTGACAATATGCAGTATACTTTCTATTATTTGTTTGTGTATTTGTTCAGTTTTTCATTGTTGGTCTCTCCCACCAGACTGTAAGCTCCTTGACAGCAGGGACTCACTGCTATGTTCCCTGCAGCATCTCTAGTGTAGTCTACGGGCCGCCTTCAGGAAGGAAGGGTGGGAGGCAGGAGGTGGGGAGGGAAAAAGGAAAGGAAGGGAGGAAGAGAGGAAGGGAGGGAGGGAGGGAGGAAGGAAGGTGGGAAGAAAGGAAGGGAGGGAGGGAGGAAGAGAGGGAGAGAGGAAGGATGGGGGAGGGAAGGAAGAAAGGAAGGGAGGAAGGAGGGGGAAGGAAAGGAGGGAAGGAAGAAAGAGAAGGAGGGAAGAAAGGAAGGAGGGAAGGAAGGAAGGAAGGAAGGAAGGAAGGAAGGAAGGAAGGAAGGAAGGAAGGAAGGAAGGAAGGAAGGAAGGAAAGAAAGAAGGAAAGATCTTTTTACTGCCAGATGTGAGGGCAACCACCGCACCCCCAGTAAATAATCAGTGAGTGCCTTGAGTGCGTAGTGCCCAGGGGAATCTGATATGCTCCTATATAGTCTAGCTGGGGAGATGTCGCAAGTTCTGAGTGAGGAGTCTGGGCTTTGGGCTTTTTTCCGCTGCTGGTGGCTTCTCCCCTACTCACTGCCACCCCCAAGGTGCCTCTGCACTGTGACCTCTGGTCCCTGGAAAACAGCATCTCCCTGTCCTCTGTAAAAATTTCCCAGACATGAAGGCTATGCTGCTTTTCCTCCAACTGGAAAAGCAGTGAGCATGGAGGGAGGGAGATTGACAGCTTGGAGGTGACCAGCCTTTCTCTTGTCTGGGGCTTGACTCCAGGTGGGATCTTCACTTCGGGAAATTCTGCCATTTTTGTCTGGATTCCCAATTGGAGGAGTTTGTAACTCAGGTGTGCATGGACATGTTTCTTAACTTCTCTGAGCCTTGGTTTCCCCTCTGGAAAATGAAGCTGAAGATGCCTGCCGTGAAGATGTTTGTGAGGAGTGATGTGGGGCCCACGGGAAATAGTTAGTGCAATGCCGGGCCCTGGGCAAAGAGAGGCTAAATGGACATCCGCTATTCTATTATTGTTGTGGGTGGCGTCACTTTTTAACGGAGATAGTGTGCACATATAAAGGACATCAATCTCAGGCATACAATTTGGTGGGCTCTTACCTGTGTATGCATCACCCACATCATGGTGTAGATCACTGCCACACTCAGTCACCGAGAGGTAACCCCAAGCCTGACCTCCAGCACCTTGGATGAGTTTTGCCTCTTCCTGACTTCATGTTGGTGGAATCCCACAGTGTGTGCTCTTTTGCGCCTGGCTTCTTCGGCTCAGCACCAGGTCTGTGCGATCCATCCAGGCTCTACAGGCTGTTATACCTGGTCCTCTGTCCTTCCCTGCCCTGCTGTTCTGCACCCTCGCCCTAACCTGGAATGTCCACATGAGTGCCTGGTCCTCCAAAAGGAGGAGTCCAGATTCTCCGCCTTGGCTCCAGTTTTACATTTACTTTCCTAAAGTCCCTCTGGCAATTTTAAAGCAGTTCCTAAGGGATCGTTTTATATTTTCTTACAATTACTTAAAGCATGTCCTTTAAACAAAAGGCAGTATCTTTTATGGAGCAAGCAGAGTCACAGATGAAATAATTAGCAAGTAACTGCAGAAGGGCATAATTAAGCCCTCCATGTCCGGGTCCCAGGAGCCCCAGGTTCGGAGGGAAGGGAACACAGTGTGGCAGCGAGGAATAGCCACTGGGCACAGGTGAGTCTGACGGCTTCCTGTGGCTCAGACAGGCAAGGGAGGGCATGGAGGGGATGGGTGGCGTGGGCAAGAGGAAGACAAGAATTAATGAGAAATAGAAAATAATTTAGCAGGACAGCAACTCCCTAGAGACGAATTCCTTCTCCAAACGTCTCATTTGTCCAAAGGAAATGAGGAAGGTCTATGGCAGAAAGGCCGACCTCAAGAATTTCATTTCCCTGGTGCTATTCAGATTCCCAATGTGATCGATAAAAGTACAATTAGCGTACCAGATCGCATCCGATGTTTTTAACCTTTAGGTGATGGCAACATGCATATTAAGGCTCTATATCCTCTCTGCCACCTCTCACATGGGCAGGGTAAGTCATCGCCACATTTGACATTTGATGTTATAATTTTAACATACCTTTAAAAATTCAGATAAAGATTATTTCAATTTTTTAAAAGTTGGGAGCCAGATGTAATTGCCATGCTCTGGACTTCAGATCTAAATCCTTCTGCCAAGTCATCCTGTAGTTATTAAGGACTTTATCATTGGGATGTGTACTGCATACACCGCAGGTTAGACTGCTCCAGAGAATGGGAAGTAAACTTTTGAATTCTCTTAGATGAGGAATGGCTTTTAATACAGAAACCGTAAACTCTTAGTTTAGTAAATTGTTCAATCAACAAATTAATCAATCAACAAATCTGTTTCAGTGCCTACTGTATGTCCAGAACATCAATACCTTGCATCAAACAGCTTTAGAGTGAAATGGGAGGACACAAAAAACAGCCTTGGAGCTCTTTATAATTTGGTGCCTGAAGCAGAGTTATACAGTGGTACTCAATAAATGCTTGATAAATAAAGTGGAAAATACAAAGTGGCACCAGGCCAACAGGGCTAATGCAGCACATGATTTTGGCATCCTGAACCACTTCCCCTCAGTGCCCCTCTGATTTCAGCAGCAGTGGAGACAGGTCCCAGGCAGCCCAGGCTCTTGCGGACAATGCATTGCTTGAAGCACAAGCAGCTCTCTCCCTTTCCCTGCCTCAGGGCCTGCCCTAAAGGGGAGTTCATTCAGCCTGGCAGCCCATGGGGCTGGGAGCATATGGATTAATGTCTCAGTTTCCAGCATGGGATAGACAATTCTGGGAGGCGCTTTGTACAATTCTCAAAGGTCCCAGCGGACCCAGTTCCTGCTGCCTCAATAGCTCTCCTTCATGTTGACTTTTCCTCCATCCCCATCTCCCACTCGCCCAGCTCCCTGACTCTTGTTTCCTCTGGGATCACTTCTCCAAGAAATTTCCTGCACTTAAGTTTTTTCTTAGGCTCTAGTTTCAAGGCAACCCAATCTGGACACCTGCAGAAGCTCGTTTCCATCAAACACTCAATAAGGCCACCCCTGTTCCTTTAGAGGCTTAGCTTGCATTCCATGATGCACTGCAAAGCACAGCCTCCGCACACTACGGCCCTCTGAGTAGGGGGTCAGCAGAGCCTGGGACAGTCGGGTGTGTTCATGGAGGGAGAGGCACCTGGGCCTGAACATGTGGGAATAATGAGGCAGCAGAGATGAGAGACATTTCAAGAGAGAAGACAGAGAGGTAGGAGTGAGTGTATCAGTGCAGAGGACAGTGAGGAGCCCACACAGGCTGGAGTGGAAGCCAAGTGTTATCCACAGGGAAAGGTGAAATGAGACAGAAGCAGAGAACTGCCTGCCCCTGGAGGGCTCAGTCGGGGCTCCATCCCCACATTCACAGCTGACCCAGTCACCCAGAAGAAGAGACACACAGGCACACACGTACAAACACACACACTTAATACACACCTATATGAGATGCACCCAGATTGTGTGTGGATGCACAGACAGGTGCCAGAAGGAGTTTGCTGTAGTACAGAAGAGCGAATTATGGAGTCTTCAAGCAATAAGAAGCTTTAGCGAAGGGTTGGTCAGTACACAGCCTGAGCATCATCACTCCTTACACTTGCTCTCACAGGCATTCTTCAGTGATTTGCTGACCCCAGAAGTGGCCTTCCCATGCTTTCTCATCACCACGCCCTAGAGAGCCACTGCCAATCAGCTAGGGTTACTTCCCGGATCAAGTTCAGTCTCCACTCAGGGCAGTGGTGCGTGTCTCCCACACGTGAACAGAAAGCCTCTCCTTAAGTGTTTCCCGGGATTAGGACCACCCTTCTCTAATGACAGACTGTGCTGTCAGTGAGCAACACTCATTTTAGAAAGGGCTCGGCACCCCCAGTAGGTCTAATCATTCCTCCATATGAAGCTATTTAGATATTTGAGGGTCACCATCAGGCCCCACTCCCACCTCCAAGCAAAACGTATCTTCTCCAGGGTAAAGGGTTTTGATTATTTCAAGCTGCATGAATATGAATCCATGAATATCACATGAATCCATGGCCCCTGGATCTCCAAGCTTCCTTTCTTGGGACATAATCCTTTTCCTCAACTCATATGGCAAAGTGCAGTTCCTAGACATAAGGACAGTCCCTCAGATGCTTGCCCAGTGTGCCAAGGCTGTGTTCCCTCCTGGGGTAATCCAGACATGTGCCAACCATTTACACCTCCTGAGGTCCCCAGAGCTTTGGGTCATTATCATCTCTGAACAGCGTGGAGACCACGGTCACCACAGCTCCTGCCATTCTTTTTCAGAAATGCAAGATTCCTCTAATTCATACTTGGACAACTGGTTTATAACCTGAATATGTTCTGTTACGTTTGCCCTTTGCTGTAACTTTTACTGGGTCTTAGTTTCCCATTGTCCAATCGGCTGAGATATTTTTGAATCTTGATTTTTTCATATAGAATATTAGCTATCCCTATAAATTTTGTGTCAATTTCAGCCTTATATTAAATCACTGATTTGAAACATACCTTGTAAAGAATAGACACTGGGGACTTCACAAAAAGGGAAGATGGAAGGGAAGGCAAGGGTTAAAAAATTACCTATTAAGTCCGGTGTTCACTATTTGCATTAATGGATATACTAGAAGCCCAGTCCCCACCAGTACACAACATACCCATGTAACAAACGTGCACCTGTTTTCTCTCAATCTAAAATAAAATAAGATTTATACATAAATATATAAGTCCATCATTTTATTTAACTTTTCACTTTTAAAAAGTTTAGGAAAGCTTTATTCCTTATGAATTACAGTTAATATACAGGAAAAAAATTTCGGAGATTAATGAGTTAAAAATCTTAGCATAGACAGTTCTCTGTCCATTAGTCTTCTCTATTATTTCTGTAACTGTAACTTGCTATTATCTCTTGAAATTCAATTCAATTCAATTTTATGGCCTTGATGGTGAATAAATAAATAAATAAATGAATAAAATAAAATGAGGCATATGTTGTATAGGACAAGGCCAAGAGCAGGGCCTCATGTTTCCCACTTAGACTTCCCTCCAGAGTAACAGTCATTTGTTAATCAAATCTCTTTGAAAATGGTTTTTCCACCAGCTCGGCATCCATCCAGATCCTGCCTTCAAAAATGAAATTACAGACTTGGCCTGATCAGATGAAATTCAACTTCACCTATGGAAAGAGTCCTTAACTTTGGGTTCGTGTACTTTGGCTTCAGGGAGTGTACAAACTGCCCTCCCAAAATTATATGCAAATACGTGTTTGTGCGTGTTCATATACACTCACTCATACTCATCCATTGATTTTTTTTTATGATAGTGTCCATAGATCTTTTCACCTTCTCGAAAGGATTAATGACCTGCAGAATTTCAAGAACCACTGATCAATTACATTCTCTTGGAACTCTAGGTTTTAATCCTCTCCACGATGGAAACAGATCAGCGTGCTGCATCAGGGTGTGTTATTCAAGGTCCCCAGCGATCAAAGTTTCCCTCTCTAGTTGTTTATGAACCACTGGAAGATGATCATGGTTCTTTAGTGTACGAGGTCCTAGAAGGTTTCCTGGGAGATGGAGAAAAACAGCATCCTTGGCCAAGGAGTAGGGGACTGAAAAAGTGTTCTACCAGCCTCCTCAGAAATACATTGAGAGATTTGCTTCATTTTGATAATGAGAGAATTCTGTCTGTGTGGCTCAGGATGGTTCTGGAAGCCTTGTTAGCCACCTTACCCTGAGGCAAGATAGTAATCACTTTGCAGGACTTTGAGGATGCAATATGCATCGGCCCAGGTTAGCATAGTTAGCACGAAGCATGGCTCCTGCAAAAAATCTCTACCATTATGTCCTGATTCCAAAAAGACCAACTATTGTGTTGGTCTGCGATCTGTAGTTGCTTAACTACAACTCAACAACTCAAATTAGTTTCAGCAAAGAAGGTAATTTTACAAGAAGAAAGCAGAAAAATCTCAAGGAATTTAGGGAGCAGTAGCAACAGTGACTGAAAGGCTCATAGCAAGGGTGCTGAGTGCGTCTTCTCTGAAGGGCTGCTTTTGTTCTGTGCAGCTGACTGTTCCTCTCTCTTCCTGAAGATCAGCTTTCTTTCTCTCCAGGCCCTGGCAGACCATGGCCACCCAGAACCACATCACCTCCCAGATTCAGGGACACCAACCCCAGGATGCCAGGGTTCCAAATTTAAATTCCCAGAAAATATTATGTATTTTATTATTGGCCCAGCTTGGGTCAGGTGTCCACACCTGCTCCATTGGGCTGTGATGAGGGAGGGTGGGGGACACATATGATAACATGATTGTGGGGACTCATTCCTATAGAGAAAGGCAGTTGTCAGAGAAGAAATGTATAGGCTGCTAAGTCACCCCAAAAGATGTTTTATTCTAGATGTTTTAAAAATACTGCATCTTTCCACATTAACTTAGATCATATATGAAACAGTTTCCTTAAAGTCACAAAAGAATACTTTAGAGAATTGGTAGGTAAGGTGGTGGGGATCAAGGGAGCTTGAAAACTGCTAAACTTGACTGAGAAAATTAAAAGGCTGAGGATAGCCAAGCAAATCTGATAAAAGAGTAAAATGTTGATGAATTTACATCATTTATTAAAATACATTATAAAGCTATTTTTAAAATACAATAGATTAATACCAGCAAAGCAAAAAACTAGTAAACCCCTCCAACCAGGGTCCATACTTTTAAATTTTCCCAAGTGCAGAGGCCAAAAACATACATATACATTTGCTATATAATAGAGGTATTGTTATGAATTAACAGAGGTAAAAAAATGAGAATTCAGTCAAAGAAGTTGCGATAGTTTGATAACAATTGGGAAGGGGAATTATATCTTAATTTAACATCATAAACCTACACAAATTATTGATGAATAACAGATTAATTATAAATACAAAACCATAGAGCTGAAATAAAATTTAAAGTTTGAGAGGACTTTCTAAAGATAAAAGAAAGGGAGAAACCACAAAACAAAATCAATAGATTTGACTGCATAAAATTAAGAAACCCTGCGCTTTAAAACAAAAAAAAAGCCAAAACAAAATTAAAAGGCAAGTGGAAAAATTTAGAACAACACTTGCATAATGTAACACAATTTTAATATCCTTGTACAAATTAACAACAACAACAAAGAAAAAAAAAACGGGCAAAGGAAAGAGTCAAATCACAGAGGAAAAAATAGAAAAATTTAACCAGTGTGTGTTTGGAAAAATGATTAACCTCACTACTAAATTTTTTAAAAATCAATTTAAATAATCTACCATTCTTCCCCATTGATCTGGCTTTTTGTGTATTTAATAATATTCCATATGAAGAAGGTATGATTAATTGGGCAATCTGATTGGCTATTTCTGGGGTAATTTGGTAACTTGTAAGAAGAATCTTTTTTTTTTTTTTTTTTTTTTGAGACGGAGTCTCGCTCTGTCGCCCAGGCTGGAGTGCAGTGGCGCAATCGCGGCTCACTGCAAGCACCGCCTCCCGGGTTCACGCCATTCTCCTGCCTCAGCCTCCCAAGTAGCTGGGACTACAGGCGCCGCCACCATGCCCGGCTAATTTTTTGTATTTTTAGTAGAGACGGGGTTTCAGTGGTCTCGATCTCCTGACCTCGTGATCCGCCCACCTCGGCCTCCCAAAGTGCTGGGATTACAGGCGTGAGCCACCATGCCCGGCCGTAAGAAGAGTCTTAAATCCTTTAGGAATCTGTCCTAAGGAACAGATTTATAAATTTGTATGACAATGCACTGGCATTGATGGTTATATTAATCATTTATTATTAATAATTTATTGATACTGATATTAATTTATTAATAATAAATAATAATACATTTATTATTAAGGATAGTTTTTTTCTATCCTGACCACTGGAGGAAAACACTGTAAATGCCCAGAAATAAAGTTTTGACTAAATATATTCTGGTTTACTCACATGATGAAATATTATGCAACAATTATAAATGTATTTTGAAAGAATGCTTAATGATCAAAAAACTCACACACAATATATTTTAACAGCCTTATTGAGATAAAGTTCATATGTGATATAATGTATTCATTTAAAGTACGTAATTCAATGGGGTTTTTTTTAGTATGTTCACAGAATTCTGTAAAAATCAATTTTAGAACATTTTCATTCCTCAAAAAGGAAACCCTGCCATTAGGAGCCACTTCCATCACCCACTCCCCAAACCTCCCAGCCTTGGGCAACCACTAATTTACTTTTCTGTCTCTACAGATTTGTCCTTTTTAAGCATTTAATGTCAATGGGTATGTATCAGTGGATATGATATGTGGGCTTTTGAAATTGGCATCTTTCACTTAGCATGAGGTTTTCAAGGTTGATTTATGTTGTAGCACGTGTCAGTACCTTTTATTGCTGAATTACATTTCATTGTGTGGATATATCACATTTATTTATTCATCCAGCTGTTAATGGATATTTGGGCTGTTTTCACTTTTTGGCTATTATGAATAATACCACTATTAACATTTAAGTACAAATTTTCTGTCTGGGTGCAAGCTTTTGTTTCTCTTGGGTCTATTCTTAGGAGTGGAATTACTGGATCGGATGGTGACTCTATTCTTAACTCTGTGAGGAGCTGCCAGACTGTTTTCCAGTGCAGCTGCACCATCTTCTATTCCCACCAGCAGTATAGGAGAATTCCAATTTTTCCACGTTCTCACCAACACTTGTTATTATTTGTATTTTTATTATAGCCATCCTCACTGTGGTTTTGATTTGCATTTTCCTGATGGCAAATGACATTGAACATCTTTTCATGTGCTTATTAACTATTTGTATATCTTCTTTGGAGAAATATCTACTCAGATCCTCCGCTCATTTCTAAATTGGGTTATTTATCTTTCGAGTATCACGTTACAAGAGTTCTTTATATATTCTGGATACAAGCCCCTTATCAGATATATGATTTGCAAATACTTTCTCCCATTGGGTTGGTTACCTTGTCATGTTATACAAATTTATAATTTCTAAGTATTTTTCAGTTCCTACTGTGTGCCATGAAATTGTGAAGTAGCCCAAAGATGCAGAAGACAGATACTTTCTCTCCCAAGAAAGTCCTAGTAAAATATTTAAAAGATAGTATAAGGTAAAGTGCTAGTATTAAAAGAATCCATGCATGAATATATAAGATTCCAAGTTAGTACCCCGGGCAGTCAGAGTGGGCCTTGTTGAGGAGGTGGGCCTCATAGAATGGGCAGCAATCAACAGGGCAGAGGCAGGGAAGAGTCAAGGTAGAAGAACAGAAGCATCCAAACCAGGTGGTCATGATGGGGGTTAGTGCAGTACAGAGACCTGCACTTCAGTCAGGGTTACAAGAAAGTGATGTCAGAGAGAGGACCCGGAATTTGAATCTGCCCCACTGTGGGCTATGATAGGGAAGGAGGTGAGGAAACCAAGGTAAAGAAAATTATGTTTGAGTTAAGATTTATCAAGCACCAAAGGCAGAATCAACTAGGGAGAGCACTGAAATTGAGAAGAGCCTAGAGGCATGGGCCTAACCTAGTTGGTTGCAGCCAGGGTTGGAGAGTTCAAGAAACAGTCTGAAGTCTGTTGAGAGAACTTATAATCAACCATGTGATCTTGGGTGGGTCCTGGCCCTTTGCCTGGCCTCAGGATCTTCTGTAAAATCAAGCATGTATTCACTAGGAGGGTTGTCAGCTGCAAGTAATAAAACACTTAACAAGCAGTGGCTTAAGCAATAAATACATTAATTATCTCTCATAACAAGAAATCCAGAGTTAGACTGCTTTGGTCTTTGTGCAGTGGCCCAGTGACAGATTCAAAGATTCCAACCTCTTTCTACTTTCCTGCTCTGCCACCATGGGTGTGTAGGCTTGCACCCAGGATCACACAGCGTCTGCTGCAGCTCTAGAACACCCAATGTGCTCAAGGCAGGACACAGATTGGAAGACAGCACTAGCCTCATCTGAACTTTCTATTAGGACAGCAAAACTCTCTTAGAGTCCTCCAAGAGACATGCTTTGTTCTTCATTGGCCGTGATTAAGTCTCATGTCCCCAGCCCCAGCTAGAGGAGCATCTGGGAAAATGGCAACAGAACTGTCCTGACTGGCTTAGGCCAACCATGCTCCATTGCCTGTCTGAGCAAATTGCTGCCCAGAATTAAGTTAGAATTCTGTTAGCTGGGACGAGGGATAGGCATTGGGAAGAAAATTAACTACGACCAACCCAGGGACTTGGACAAGGCCCCTCCCAGTGCTCACAGCCCATGGGGTTCTCTCATCTCCAGCTGTTCTGCTTTGTGGCTCCTCTCACCCCCTTCCTGCAACTGCTTCTTCCCTTCTCATTTGGCCTGTAGAGAGAGCAGCTGCTCTCTCTCATTCTGTGTTTTTATTTTGATGAACTTAAAGTCGATTCCGTCAAACAATCCTTTTCTTCCATCAATGCCAGCCAAACTGACTTTCTTAGCATGGCAAGTATTTTAATCACTCAAAAATTGAGGCTTGGTTATGGACCCCCACCCCCACCACCCCGTGATGAGCACAGCCTCTGTGTGTCCCTCTGCTTGTACCCTACCTCTGCCTCAATGCTCTTGTGGCATTCATTTACTTTTTCTTCCTGAAATTTCTCCTTTGAGTCCATCATGCAGAACATGTGACACCTCCAGCCCCGCTTGGCCCTCCTTCCTCCCAAGGACCTGTGCCACATGTGACAGTCATCAGAGACTCTGACTCAGCTCAGCCACAGGCCCTGAAAGGTAACTGGGCAGAGATTACTTGAGCTTCCTACAATGCCTACACAGGGCCCATCAGGTGAGGGACCAAGGTCAATGACTGTCACCAAGAGAAGTTGTCCGCATGACCACCAGCTGCCCTGGTTCCAAAGTTCTGAGGGACCTTGTACATTAAAGTTTCCCACATCTGGCCGGGCACAGTGCCTCACGTCTGTAATCCTAGCACTTTGGGAGGCCAAGGCAGGTGGATCACCTCAGGTCAGGAGTTTGAGATCAGTCTGGCCAACATGGGAAAACCCCGTCTTTACTGAAAATACAAAAAATTAGCCAGGTATGGTGGCACATGCCTGTAATCCCAGCTACTCGGGAGGCTGAGGCAGAGAGAATTGCTTGAACCTGGGAGGTGGAGGTTGCAGTCAGCCGAGATTGTACCACTGCCCTCCAGCCTGGGCAACACAGCGAGACTCCATCTCAAAAAAAAAAAAATAAAGTTTCCCACATCTGTGCCCAGGGCTGGGCTGGAGCCATGTGTAAGAATTTGTTTCCAAGGTTCTTTCCTATCACTTACAGCTCATCTGACCCAGGCATGACCAACCGGCACCCAATGCCACCTCCTTCGTCTGTTGCAGTTCAGCATTTTAATTCAAATTGCTTCTTCTCTCCTCTATTTCATCTCACAAAATTACACAGGGCAATATCTCCTATTTCTATACCACCTGCACTATTGGTTTCATCTCCTCATAGCATCTATATAATCATATTTTCATATTTTTACACAAACTGTCTGTTCTTGCTTAAATACATTTTTTTAAAATAAAACTTTATATCGCTATCCCCCATGGAAAAAAAACATTATTTTCCTGAAATAGACAGTAACCACAAAAATAAATGCAATGAAAACAAAACAATGGCAACCTGGTACTGCATAATAAACAGTATTTGTGTAGAGTAGGTGGGAAAGCTGGAAGTATTAAGAAGATGGAAGGTGCATCAACCCCCTGACAAGGCGGTGCACAGGGACGCACGTGATGAGAACACGGAGAAAGACTGAGCTGCAATTACTCAGCTCAGTCAGAGGCAGCTAGGTCTGGATTTGGTCCAAAGAGCTGGGAGAGAGTTTTAAACCAAACTTCACAATTCAAAATTTGCTGTGTTTCCCCTCTTGCTAGTATTCCATCCTAAGCGTATTGGACACCTCCTGATGCCTGGTGCCTTTGTCTTTGAATTTCTGATGATGGTGGTGATGTGTGGTAGGGATGGGGGATCTTTCTGACTCTGGCAGGAGGAAGTACCTGTCCCTGTTCACTTTGGGGCCCATTCTGGGTTGCTTGGGCCAAAGGTCGAGAGGAAGAAATGCAGAACCACAACATTATCCTGTCCCCAGGTGCTGCGCCCATGTATGTGGGTACAACTTCAAGCCCCATGGTTGTCCTAAGGCAATGGATGGGGTTTCCCACAAAGGTGATCCAAGAGAAGCAAGGATGCTTCTAATGTGGGTGAAAGTATGTCAAGTAGAGTTAAGTTGCAATACTAACGATCATTCAGAAGCCTAACATTAATATAGACATGACAATGAAATCAAAGAGAAAGCTTCCAAAACTGCCACCCTTTGGTCTCTGGAGTTCTTCAAGCAAGTGGCTTTGAATGCCCAGGGATATGGGCCAGGAGAAACAATACGAGAAGGTGCTACCTAAGAAGCTCTCGCATTCCAGGCATGAGGAACTGAAGCAAGAAGCAACATGTGTGAAGCACTGGAGATCTTGCTGAGGATTCAGCCAGACATGCTTTTGACTTCTAGCTTTGGCATCTAGGAGCTGTGTGACCTCAGGAAAGTTGCATAACCTGTCTCTGAACCTCATCAATTAGATGAAGCTGGCAATACCCATCTCACAGTGCTGTTGTGAGGATTAATTTTTTTTTTTTTTTTTTTTTTTTTTTTTTGAGACAGAGTTTTGCTCTTGTTGCCCAGGCTGGAGTGCAATGGCCTGATCTCGGCTCACCGCAACCTGTGCCTCCCGGGATCAAGTGATTCTTCTGCCTCAGGCTCCCGAGTAGCTGAGATTACAGGCATGCACCACCATGCCTGGCTAATGTTTTATTTTTAGTAGAGAAAGGGTTTCGCCATGTTGGTCAGGTTGGTCTTGAACTCCCGACCTCAGGTGATCCGCCCACCTTGGCCTCCCAAAGTGCTGGGATTATAAGCATGAGCCACTGCACCCGGCCCGCAAGGATTAAACTTAAAAGCACATATAAAACACCAAGTGCAGTATCTGGCACATTGTAGATGATCACTAACAGTAATTTTAAAATTATTATTCTCATTTTCCCTGGATTTGTCTGACACTGTAGGACTACACTGGCCCTATTTTCTAAATAAACCAACAAAGGAGCAAATAAAGAGAAGCCAAGAGCAATCTGTTCTATGGCAAAGAG
Organism: Macaca thibetana thibetana; assembly: GCF_024542745.1. Classification (NCBI taxonomy): domain Eukaryota; kingdom Metazoa; phylum Chordata; class Mammalia; order Primates; family Cercopithecidae; genus Macaca; species Macaca thibetana. The sequence continues at coordinate 116,508,372 of NC_065589.1, forward strand.
AAAAACAAACAGCAAGAAAAAAACATCCACCTCCGGCCTGAGACAGCTGAGAGGACAAAGGCATATACCAGGGGTACTGCCCCCAGCACCAAAGATAACTTTGCGGGTTAAAAGAGAAAAAAAAAAAATGGAACCTTTCAAAAGTGGTAAAGATTAGAGTGGAGACTGCATTTTAAAAACATCACTCTTGGTTAAAAAAAAAAAAAGACGAGAAATTAAAGCATTTGTGTTTAGGATGAAAAAAATAGCTAGTTTTATAATCTGCCATTTGGAAAATCAAATCTGTATAAAGGAAGAAAGCTGTGAGCTGAGGCAAGAATGAGGTTTCTTGGCGACAGCTTCATTTATAAGTTTTGTGCGGCTCTTGAAGGTCACTTGTTCCAGGGACTTCATCCCACTTCGCAAACAAAAGACAAATCTTCAGTCCCTTCGCTGGAGCAGGTTATACAAGGAAACAATAAATGTGAGAGGCAGCGGCACTCCTTAAGAGGTCTAAATTGAATTGCATTGACTTTTTACAAAGCCACAAATTGCTTATCTTATTCAAGTGCCTGAGTGTTTGCTTTTTGATGAGCTCGGTACAAAGATACCTTGAAGTTCGACAGTGGCTTGAGTCGCCCAATTTGAGCTGTCAATGGAGGGGCTGGGGGCAATGCTTAGGGTACATGTTTTCTGAGCCTCCCCTGCTTTCTGAAGCTTTACCAAGGCCAAGGGAAGCAGAGAGGGGATTATCCTAAAAGATGATCCTAAAACAACAAGGTCTTATGAGGTGAGACCCATTCTACCAACAAAATGTATCTCCATCCAGCTCACTTCTGCAGGCCAAATAAGATAACAGATGTGAAAATCAAGTGGTTTCTGGATCTAGGTAGACAAGAAATAAAGACAGAGGAACAGCAATTCCAGCCAAATGTCACCTGTGCCTGAAGCTTTGTTTGTAGTAGCACATTGTGGAAGCCGGGGAGTGAAATTAGGTGTCGGACTATCAGTAGCTCTCTCCTTTGACTGCACAGCAGAATCACAGGGGAAGCTCTTCAAAGCTTTCTGACAATCCCTCAGCCAATTAAATCAAAATCTCCAGGTGTAAGGCTCCAGGCATCATAATCCTATACCTCTGCCCTCATGATGCTAAAAAGCGAATGAAGTTACAGACCAAGGAAAAAGGAGTAAAAAGAGGCCATGTCTTGTACCATTTGTTTCATAAGGTTGATGTTACTGAGTTTTACTGAGATGATGGCTACCATGTCGGGGGTGGGTGTAGGTATAGTCACGTCAATGGCACCAGCAATGTCGTTCCCCATTCATCAAAGAGACACCAGTGCTGGAAAGACAGTATCTGAAAGGCTGGAGAGGGAATGTTCTTAGTCTGGGGATAGCAGCGTGTCTAGGAAGATCCCTGTGGGTGCTGGGGCTTGGATGACCTCTGGCACACAGGACTGGCCTCACCCATGATTCCACAATTTGCATGAGCTACTCCTGTATTAAGGGTGAGGGGCCAGCTCTGTTTGTCCCATTTCCAGATGCTTCTACAGGGAGTTAATGCAGACCCCTCCATTGACTTTTCCCTGGTCCAAAAGTTCCATGGGCATTCATTCATTCAAAAGAATTTAGTGAGCCCATAACATGTACCATCACTGTGACAGATGAACGAGATGGAGAGACCCCACACCAGCCTCCTTGGGGTTTACAGTCAGGGAAGGCTGGCCCCAAGGACATGGACACATCAATAGCAAATCCTCAGAAGTGGGCCTGGCCCTGTGGGATTGGTCCTACTGCTTCTCCCAGACCTTTCCACACTTATCCTTGGGTCCCAGGGCCCACCTACCTAAGATATGCGATTTGATAAGAACTGCACAGGCTGCAGCATTGCTGACTTCTTTTGCCTCTCACTGGGCTGTGTGCTTGTTAGAAATGCTGAGAGATATTAGTATTTACAGCAAGAATAAATCTCTAATTGTAAAATTCAGGCACTGAGCTGAGAGAGTTCTTTGGAGACAGATCTGTTTTGGGACATGACCTTAAGACTTCTAGAGATGGATGCGTGTATGGATGGAGGGATGGAGGGATGGATGGATGGATGGATGGATGGATGGATGGATGGTAGATAAATCACAGGTAGATAGTGGGATAGATGTCAAAGAAAGTTTAGGAAGATCTATGAAGAGAGAACAAGAGAAGTGGATAGTGTGGATAAATGGCAGCTAAATGATAGAAACACAATAGTTCAAAAATATTCCAGCAAGGCCAACCCACCCGTGGTCCTCTAGCTCACTCTCTTCCACACCCCTTTGGCCACTTCTCCAACTCAGCGCTCCCCTCCTGCCCTTTGGCAACTGTGCTACTCCACACATCTGAGTCCCAGAGGCCTTTCCTGACCTCACCTGGCTGGGTTGGATGAGATCTCCTCTGCAACAGACTGAACCCACCTCCATGCTAGCATTTACAATATTGCTGGCTATTATCTGTAGACCTGTCAGTCCCCAGTCTCCTAGACTGTGAGCCTTTTGAGGGTAGGGTTGTGATCTACTATCCCCACTATATCCTGAGCGCTTAGCTTGTCCAGTGTTGATGAAGTGAACTCAGTACACTATGCATGTGCCCTTGAGAATGCACAGGGGAGACAGACGACAAGGTGGGTTTCTGCCTGGGGTCTCCTCCTTGGTTCAGTTGCAACCCCCCCACTGTCACCTCGCAAATGCTCCCTTCCACAGTGGCCATTCCCGGCAGGCTCTGCGAAGCTGACTCACTGTGCTGGGCGAGACTCTGCTGAGTGCCTCACTGGGTGACTGCAGCAGGCCTAGATGATTGCACAGTGGGCCCCAGGTGCAGCATCCGCAGGGAGGCCGACACAATGAGACCTGCACACCCTTCTCCTGTTAGCGCTAACAAAGACAAATCGGATGTAGTGCTGGAGTGCTTTGCCTGTTAAGTGTTAAGTAGCAGACTGATTGCTCTGAAGTTGACAAGTGACAAGGAGTAAGGCAGCAAGCAGGTGCTTCCGCTGCCCCCCTGGGGGGTAGCAGGGAACGGGAGCTCTATCTAGGCAAGGGGGGATCTCTGACTGAGGGACCCCCACATTCCAGAGCAGGGAGATTCCTGTCTCGATCAAGGCCGGCCCTTGGTCCAGGCCCTGTTACCTTGGTTCCCTTCCGCAAGCTTTCCCCAAAGCCTCAATTTTCCCCACTGCCCCTCGAGGACTGTCACAATGGAAAGCCCCCTCTGTAGAAAACTAAGACTTTTATTAGGGGGTTGAGAGTGCAGCAGCTTTCTTGATGGGAAATGGAACTCGCTTAGCTCAAGTTCCCTCCTCCGGGACACCTCCCCTGTAGTGCATGATTTCTGTCTCCCACTTCTGCCAGCATCTGCTGGAGTCCCACAGTCAATAACAGAGGTCTGCACCAGGACTTCCAATGTCTCCGCTAGTCATTTGTTCCTTTAACAACAGAATGCAAATGTGAATGAAATCTTACCAGAAGTGTATTATCCGTGAAACAGGTATCAGTGGAGCTGATCTGATTAAAGCGGAAAAGGGGTCAGAGCACCCCCTGTTCTGCCATCCCACCACACCCCCAACAATGGCCCTGTGTCTCTTGTACAGAAAACTAGACTCTCAGCACACAGTCTGGGGAACACAAGGCCCACACCATACATTTAGTCTTGTATCACATCAGCATGCTCTTCTGATCTGTCTCCTGTTCAATTGGTCCGTCTGTGTGGCTATTACCTTCCCAAAAGGTTATGAGCAGTGGATCAGACCTTCCAGGTCTTTTGCGAGCACAGGGCTAGGCCCCAGCAGACACCAGGCAAAAGCGGTCATTTGATTGATGGGGAGTTCAAGAAGCACACATGCACAGCCCTCTGTAGGCTAGGCAGAGGGGTGGCAGGCGGGCACTCTCCACCATGCTGTGCTCTTCCCTTAGTAAATTCAAATAAATGGATGCTGCCTGACAGGTCAATGTGCTCACTAATTTATATCGATGAACAAGATGAGAACTAAGGGACTGCATGAGACTTGGCTCCTAAGCTCTATCCCAGGGAGTCTTAAGCTGCCTTTTGTGTGCACACGTGCATGTGTGCATGCCTGCGTGCATGGGGTGGGGGGCCACGGGGGAACTTTCCAGGGCAGCTCCAGAGAGAAAATGCCTTTGTTCAGATTGATTCTTCTCCCCTCCTAAAATGATAATACAATCATCCATGGCCATCTATGACCTCGGGCAATAGGGAAAAATCATAAGTGCTTCTCAAACTAGTAACTATTTGTTACTGTTAACATAATGCCCTCCAGGATCCTCCTCCTATCTAAATGCTTCCCAAATCTTGTTTTCAAGCCCCATTCCTCCAGGAAGCCCCTTCAGACTACATTCTGCCTTCCTTCACCTCCCTTCTTCGCTGTCAGTTTTCATCAATTCTCCTCTGACACTGCTCCTGAATTACTTCAGGAACATAAGTGCAGTTCCTGCGCTGGGACAGAGAGTCTCTGAGGTTGGGCCCCTACCCGGCTTTCTCTCTGTTCCTCCCACACAGGCTTGCTGAGAACTGAGCAAGCAGGAGACATGGACAGATGGTTGGATTGTTCCTGAGGGATTTTTTTTTTCTAGGTTCTTCCCCTCAAAGCTCAGTGGAAGGGCAGTATCCTCTTGTGGAGACACATTGACTGGTCCAGGATAAGTGAATGAGGGAAGGAAGAAGAAAGGAAAGGGCAGCAGCTGAGGTTTGTCCTGCCTGGTCCACCTCCTCACCCTTTCCCAACCAGAAAGTATATAACCGTTCTCTCCTCTGGAGACATCACTGTATCCAGTCCAGAAGCGATGGAGACCCAAGGAACATTGTGGCAGAAGGAGATCATCTCAAGTGCTGAACTCTTCAGGCCTGTTCTGAAAGTCTCCCAGCAATAACTAACTAGGTGAGGTTTCTCCTCTGTGCCCTCGCAGCCCCCCGGGCCTTCCTTTGTCCTAGCAGGCATCACACAGGGGTCTACTTGCTGATCCCTCTGCCACGGTTCCAGACTGTGAGCTGTCAGGCGCCTTGCTGAAAGTTGATTGGATATGGGTGGAGGGGTAGGTGGATGGGTGAGTGGGTGAGACGTGGGTGGAATGATGGGTAGCAGATTTTGCTCAAAGCTCCTCAGAGTCTCAAAATTCAAATGAAATGTTTAAGAGCATAGGCTTAGAAGAAAAGAAAGGAAAGGAAAGGAGAGAGAGGGGAGGGGAGGGGAATGTTCCCCTTACATTCTACAGTTTAGTAAAGTGTCTCTCAAAATATTTTTCATTTTTGTTGGAGTGTTTGTGTTTTTACTGTTGACGTATAAGAATTATTTCCATATTCTAGATGCAAGACATATGTCAGGTATACAGATTATTCTCCCAGCCTGTAATGTGTTCTACATCTTCTTAATAGTGTCTTTTGATCAGCAGAAATTATTAATTTTGATGAAATCTAATGTTATCAGCTTTTTATTCTATGTATAGTGCTTCTTGCATCCTCTGTAAGAAATCCCTGCCTACCTCCAGGTGTCAAAGATTTTTCAAAAACCTTTTTTTTACTTGGAAACTTTTTACTCAACTTTTATGTGTTGGTCTGTGATCCATCTCAACTTACTTTCTGCAGTATGTGTGAAGTAGAGAGTATCGGGTTTTTTTTTCCTATATTTTGTATTTGTCCCCCACCCTAGCATTATTTGTCCAAAAGGCTTTCTTTTCCACCCACTAATTTGCCTCAGTGCCTTTATAGAAAATCAGTTGATCATATATACATGGGTCTGATTCTCTTTTCTCTTTCATTGATTTTCCTTGTCTTAGTATAGCCCAATGCCAAGACTACATTGTCTTAATAATATAGTTTTACAGTAAGTCTTGAGATCGATTAATATAAGCCCTCCAGTTTTTTTTGAGATTATTTTCACTATAGTAGGTTCTTTACATTTCCTTTTAAATTTTTGAATCAATCTGTCAACTTCTACAAAAAAATTTCTGGGAACTTGATTGGATAGCTTTGAATTTATACATCAGTTTGAGGAGAACTGACATCTTAGTAACATTGATTCTTCTGAGCCATGAATACCAAAATATCTTTTCATTTACTTTATTTTTAAATTGTATTTATTTATTTATTTATTTATTTATTGAGACAAAGTCTTACTCTGTCACCCAGGCTGGAGTGCAGTGGCATGATCTCAGCTCACTGCAACCTCTGCTTCCCAAGTTCAAGGAATTCTCCTGCCTCAGCCTCCAGAGTAGCTGGGATTACAGATGGGCACCACCATACCCAGCTAATTTTTGTATTTTTAGTAGAAACAGGGTTTCACCATGTTGGCCAGGATGGCCTCGAACTCCTGACCTCAAGTGATCCTCCTGCCTTGGCCTCCGAAAGTGCTGGAATTACAGGCGTGAGCCACTGTGCTTGGCATTTTTATTTACTTTAGATCTTCTTTAATTTTTCATGATATTTTATAGTATTTAGTATACAGGCTCATGTGTATTTTGTTAAATTTATTCCTAATATTTTATGCTATTTTAAATGGTACTTTTTCAAAGTTCAATTTCCAATTTTTCCTAGACATTTGATATGCTAGGAAAATATTTTATTATTTATTATTTAATATGCTTTTCAATATATAAAGTCAATAGACAAAAAAAGACTTTTTTTGTCTATTGACTTTATATATTGAAAAGCATATTAAAATTGCTTGTTGGTTCTAATAGGGTTTTTTTTGTAAACTCATGATTTTCTACATAGACAGTCATGTTGTCTACTAATAAAGATAGATTTACTTCTTCCTTTTCAATCACTGTACTTTTTAATTCAATTTCTTGCCTTATTGCACTGGCTACGACCTCCAGTAAAATACTAAATATATATGATCAGAGTGAGCATACTTTACTTGCTCCCAGTTTTGGAGTGAATATATACAGTTTGTCTCCATTAAGAATGGTATTAGCTGCAGGATTTTTGAGAAACTCTTCATCAGATGAGGAAGTTCCATTCTATTCCTAGTTTATTGAAAAGTTTTAACCTGAATGGGTGTTGAATTTCATTAAATATTTTTTTACATCTATGGAAATAGTTCATTTTTTTTCTGTTTATCCTGTTAGTATAATTATAGTGATGGATTTTTGAATGCTAAATGATTTTTACATTCTTGTGTTTCAATTCTACTTGCTCATGGTATTACTAACTTTTTGCTTATTGGTAAATTCAACTTGCTAAAATTTTGTTGAGGATTTTTGCATATATTTTCATGTGTAATGCTGATTGCTGATTTCTTCTAATATCTTTGCTGGTTTTGCTAATACAGGGTAATGCTGACCTCATAAAATGAATTAAGCAGTGAAGCCTATTCCTCTATTTTCTGAACAAGTTTGTGTAAGATTGGTACTGTTTCTTAGATGTTTGATTGAACTGGCCTATGAATTTAACTAGGCCTGGAGTTTTCTTCTGGGGAAGGCCTTTGAAGACAAATTCAATTTATTTCATAGATATAGGGCTATTCAAAAATACTGTTCCATCTTGTGCCAATTTTTTTGAATTTATTTGCAATATGAAAAATATTTTTGTAAAATTTCATGATACTTACTTTACAGCCAGTATGAGGTCTACCTTGGTCAATGTTCTCTGTACACATGAGAAGAACGTGTGCTCTGCAGTTGCTCAAGGAAGTGCTCCATAAATGCCAATTAGGGCAAGTTGGTAGCTAGTGTTGTTCAAGTCTTCTATAGCCTGGCTGATTTCTTTTGTCTAATTGTTCTATCAATCACTAAGGAGGCTGTTAACATTTTCTAATATGATTGTTGCTTTAAATATTTCTCCTTTTATTTCCATCTGTTTGTGCTTTATATATGTTGAAGCTGTCTTATTAGATGCAAACACAATAATTGACTGCTGGATTAACCTTTTAAAAAAATGTTTGGAAACTCTTTCTGTCTATCTAACATGCCTTATCTTGTAATTTATTTTGATATAAAAATAGCCACACACCAACTTTCTTATGTTTACCATTTGTGTTAGATATTTTTACATTTTTTGCTTTCAACATATCTGTGTCTTTATATTTAAATATATGTTTTTAAATATAAAAAGGTATGCTAGTCCCAGTGGCTTATGCCTATAATTCCATCCCTTTGGGAGGCTGAGAAGGAAGAACCATTTGAGACATAAGAGTTCAAGACCAGCCTGGGCAACATAGTGAGTCTCCTTCTCTATGAAAAAAAAAAAAAAAGTTTTATTTTAAAAAAAGAAAATGTAGAAGTTTTTGCCGATGTAATATAGTTGGTTTTATTTATTTTTTCTGGTCTAAAAATCTCTGCCTTTTTGTTGCAGGTAAAACTATTTATATGTAATGCCATTGCTGATATACTTGGGTTTAAGTCCACCATCTCCCTATTTGTTTTCTTTGCTTTAGCTTTACTTTCAGTTTCTCTACTACTATTTTTCTGCCTTCTTTTATGTCGGTCAAATATTTTTTAGACTTGCATTTTATTTTTCATGCTAGTTCTTTAGCTATACCTCTTTTTTAGTAGTTTCTGTGGATTACAATGTACATCTTTAATTCATCACAGTCTACTGAGCACACTTCAGGAAAAATGTATAAACCTTAAAGATACATAATATATTCCCTATGCTTTGTTCCACTATGGTCATGTATTTTTATTTCTACAAATGGTGCAAACCCCACAATACAATGTTATTATTTTTGCTTTGAAATTGCTTAAAGTTTTGAAAATGAAACAATCAAGATTTATATTCACCACATTTACCATTTCCAATGTTTGATTACTTGCCATAGACCTTAGTTTTTATGTGATACTATTTTCCTTTGACCTAAATTTAGTATTTCACTTAAAGCACTTTTTTGGTGATGAACTATCTTGGCTTTTATTTACTTCACTTTTATTTTTGAAGAATATTTTTCTTAAATATAAAAACCCACACCCAAAGACACTACAAGAAAACTACACACCAATATCCCTAGTTAACACTGATGCAAAAATCTCAGCAAAATTCTAAGAAAACAAATTCAGCAGCAGTGGATTGAAAGGATTATATACCATGACCAGTGGAATTTATTCCTGGAATGGAAGGATGATTTGATACATAAAAATCAATCAGTGCAATACATTACATGAACAGAATGAAGGAAAAGAAAACACATGATTATTTTAATTGATGTAGAAAAAGCATTTGACAAAATTCAATATCATTTCATGATTTAAAAAAAAAAAAACCCACTGTCCTGGGGCAGTGACTCACACCAGTAATACCAATTCTTTGGGAGGCCAAGGTTAGTGGATCACTTGAGCCTGAGAGTTTGAGACCAGCCTGGGTAACATGGCAAACTTTATCTCTACCAAAAATGAAAAGAAAAGAAAGAAAGAAATAGCCATACATAGTAGCATGTGCCTCCCAGCGTGAGCGACGCAGAAGACAGATGATTTCTGCATTTCCAACTGAGGTACGAGGTTCATCTCACTGGGACTTGTCGGACAGTGGGTGCAGCCCACAGAGCAAGGCAGGGCATCACCTCACCTAGGAAGTGCAAGGGGTAGGGGAATTCCCTTTCCTAGCCAAGGCAAGCCATGACAGACAGTACCTGGAAAATTGGGACACTCCCACCCTAATACTGTGCTTTTCCAATGGTCTTAGTAAACAGCACACCAGGAGATTATATCCCACGCCTGGCTCAGAGGGTGCCACACACACGGAGCCTCACTCACTGCTAGGACAGCAGACTGAGATCGAACTGCAAGGCTGCAGTGAGGCTGGGTGAGGGGCGTCTGCCATTGCTGAGGCTTGAGTAGGTAAATAAAGTGTTCGGGAATCTCAAACTGGGTGGAGCCCACCGCAGCTCAAGGAGGCCTGCCTGCCTCTGTAGACTCCACCTCTAGGGGCAGGGCATAGCTGAACAAAAGGCAGCAGAAACTTCTGCAAACTTAAACATCCCTGTCTGACAGCTTTGAAGAGAGTAGGGGTTCTCCCAGCACAGAGTTTGAGATCTGAGAACGGACAGACTGCCTCTTCAACTGGGTCCCTGACCCTTCAGTAGCCTAACTGGGAGACACCTCCTAGTAGGGGCCAACTGACACCTCATACAGCCAGGTGCCCCTCTGAGATGAAGCTTCCAGAGGAAGGATCAGGCAGCAACATTTGCTGTTCTGCAATATTTGCTGTTCTGCAGCCTCCACTGGTGATACCCAGGCAAAGAGGGTCAGGAGTGGACCTCCAGCAAACTCCAACAGACCTGCAACTGAAGGTCTTGACTGTTAGAAGGAAAACTAACAAACAGAAAGGACATCCACATCAAAACCCCATCTGTACATCACCATCATCAAAGACCAAAGGTACCTAAAACCACAAAGATAGGGAGAAACCATAGCAGAAAAGCTGAAAATTCTAAAAATCAGAGTGCCTCTTCTCCTCCAAAGGAATGCAGCTCCTTGCCAGCAATGGAAGAAAGCTGAATGGAGAATGACTTTGACAGTTGAAAGAAGAAGGCTTCAGCTGATCGATAATGACAACTTTCTCTGAGCTAAAAGAGGATGTTCGAACACCTCACAAAGAAACCAAAAACCTTGAAAAAAGATTGGATGAATGGCTAACTAGAATAAACGCATACAGAAGACCTTAAATGACCTGATGGAGCTGAAAACCATGGCATGAGAACTACATGACAAATGCACAAGCTTCTGTAGCCGATTTGATCAAGTGGAAGAAAGGGTATCCATGATTGAAGATCAAATGAATGAAATGAAGTGAGAAGAGAAGTTTAGAGAAAAAAGAGTAAAAAGAAATGGACAATGCCTCCAAAAAATTTGGGACTATGTGAAAAGACCAAATTTACATCTGATTGGTGTACCTGAAAGTGATGGGGAGAATGGAACCAAGTTGCAAAACACTCTTCAGGATATTATCCAGGAGAACTTCCCCAACCTAGCAAGGCAGGCCAATATTCAAATTCAGGAAATACAGAGAACACCACAAAGATACTCCTTGAGAAGAGCAACTCCAAGACACATAATTGTCAGATTCACCAATGTTGAAATGAAAGAAAAAATGCCAAGGGCAGCCAGAGAGAAAGGTCAGGTTACCCACAAAGGGAAGCCCATCAGACTAACAGTGGATCTCTCAGCAGAAACTCTACAAATCAGAAGAGAGTGGGGGCCAAAATTCAACATTCTTAAAGAAAAGAATTTTCAACCCAGAATCTCATATCCAGCCAAACTAAGCCTCATAGGTGAAGGAGAAATAAAATCCTTTACAGAAAAACAAGTGCTGAGAGATTTTGTCACCACCAGGCCTGCCTTACAAGAACTCCTGAAGGAAGAACTGAACATGGAAAGGAACAACGAGTACCAGCCACTGCAAAAACATGGCAAATTGTAAAGACCATGGATGCTATGAAGAAACTGCATCAACTAACGAGCAAAATAACCAGCTACATCATAATGACAGTATCAAATTCACACATCACAATATTAACATTAAATGTAAAAGAGCTAAATGCTCCTATTAAAGACGTAGACTAGCAAATTGGATAAAAAGTCAAGACCCATCACTTTGCTGTATTCAGGAGACTCATCTCATGTGCAGTGACACACAAATACAGGGATGGAGGAAGATCTATCAACCAAATGGAAAACAAAAAAAAGCAGGGGTTGCAATCCTAGTCTCTGATAAAACAGACTTTAAACCAACAAAGATCAAAAGAGACAAAGAAGGCCCTTACATAATGGTAAAGGAATCAATTCAACAAGAAAAGCCAACTATCCTAAATATATATGCACCCAATACAGGAGCACCCAGATTCATAAAGCAAGTGCTTAGACACCTACAAAGAGACTTAGACTCCCATACAAAAATAATGGGAGACTTTAACACCCCACTGTCAACATTAGACAGATCAACGAGACAGAAAGTTAACAAGATTATCCAGGAATTGAACTCAGCTCTGCACCAAGCAGACCTAATAGACATCTGCAGAACTCTGCACCCCAAATCAACAGAATATAGATTCCTCTCAGCACCACATCGCACTTATTCCAAAATTAATCACATAGTTGGAAGTAAAGCACTCCTCAGCAAATATAAAAGAAGAGAAATTATAACAAACTTTCTCTTAGACAACAGTGCAACCAAACTAGAACTCAGGATTAGGAAACTCACTCAAAACCACTCAACTACATTGAAACTGAACAACCTGCTCCTGAATGACTACTGGGTACATAACAAAATGAAGGCAGAAATAAAGATATTCTTTGAAATCAATGAGAACAAAGACACAACATACCAGAATATCTGGGACATATTTAAAACAGTGCATAGAAGGAAATTTATAGCACTAAATGCCCACAAGAGAAAGCAGGAAAGATCTAAAATTGACACCCTAACATTACAAGTGAAAGAACTAGAGAAGCAAGAGCAAACACATTTAAAAGTTAGCAGAAGGCAAGAAATAACTAAGATCAGAGCAGAACTGAAGGAGATAGAGACACAAAAAACCCATCAAAAAACTGATGAATCCAAGAGCTGTTTTTTTGAAAAGATAGGCAAAATTGACAGACCACTAGCAAGACTAAAAAGAAAAGAGAGAAGAATCAAATAGATGCAATACAAAATAATAAAGGGGATATCACCACCGATCCCACAGAAACACAAACTACCATCAGAGAATACTATAAACACCCCTACACAAATAAACTAGAAAATCTGGAAGAAATGGATACATTCCTGGACACATACACCCTCCCAAGACTAAACCAGGAAGAAGTTGAATCCCTGAATACACCAATAACAGGTTCTGAAATTGAGGCAATAATTAATAGCCTACCAACCAAAAAAAGTCCAGGACCAGACGGATTCACAGCCGAATTCTACCAGAGGTACAAAGAGGAGCTGGTACCATTCCTTCTGAAATTATTCCAATCAACAGAAAAAGAGGGGATCCTCCCTAACTCGTTTTATGAGGCCAACATCATCCTGATACCAAAGCCTGGCAGAGACACAACAAAAAAAGAGAATTTTAGACCAATATCCCTGATGAACATCAATGCAAAAAATCTTCAATAAAATACTGGTAAACCGAATCCAGCAGCACATCAAAAAGCTTATCCACCATGATCAATTTGACTTCATCCCTGGGATGCAAGGCTGGTTCAACATACACAAATCAATAAATGTAATCCGTGATATAAACAGAACCAAAGACAAAAACCACGTGATTATCTCAATAGATACAGACAGCGCCTTCAAGAAAATTCAACAGCCCTTCATGCTAAAAACTCTGAATAAACTAGGTATTGATGGGACGTATCTCAAAATAATAAGAACTATTTATGACAGACCCACAGCCAATATCATACTGAATGGGCAAAAACTGGAAGCATTCCCTTTGAAAACTGGCACAAGACACGGATGCCCTCTCTCACCACTCCTATTCAACATAGTGTTGGAAGTTCTGGCAAGGGCAGTCAGGCAAGAGAAAGAAATAGAGGGTATTCAATTAGGAAATGAGGAAGTCAAATTGTCCCTGTTTGCAGATGACATGATTTCATATTTAGAAAACCCCATCATCTCAGCCACAAATCTCCTTAAGCTGATAAGCAACTTCAGCAAAGTCTCAGGATACAAAATCAAAGTGCAAAAATCACAAGCATTCCTCTACACCATTAACAGACAAATGCAGAGCCAAATCATGAGTGAACTCCCATTCACAATTGCTTCAAAGAGAATAAAATACCTAGGAATTCAGCTTACAAGGGATGTGAAGAACCTCTTCAAGGAGACCTACAAACCACTGCTCAACAAAATAAAAGAGGTCACAAACAAATGGAAGAACATTCCATGCTCATGGATAGGAAGAATCAATATCGTGAAAATGGCCATACTGTCCAAGGTAATTTATATATTCAATGCCATCCCCATCAAGCTACCAATGACTTTCTTCACAGAATTGGAAAAAAACTACTTTAAATTTCATATGGAACCAAAAAAGGACCCGCATTGCCAAGGCAATCCTAAGCCAAAAGAACAAAACTGGAAGCATCACACTACCTGACTTCAAATTATACTACAAGGCTACAGTAACAAAACAGCATGGTGCTGGTACCAAAACAGAGATATAGACCAAAGGAACAGAGCAGAGCCCTCAGAAATAATACCACATATCTACAACCATCTGATCTTTGACACACCTCACAAAAACAAGAAATGGGGAAAGGATTCCCTATTTAATAAATGGTACTGGGAAAACTGGCTAGCCATACGTGGAAAGCTGAAACTGGATCCCTTCCTTACACCTTACACAAAAATTCATTCAAGATGGATTAAAGACTTAAATGTTAGACCTAAAACCATAAAATCCCTTGAAGAAGACCTAGGCAATACCATTCAGGACATAGGCATGGGCAAGGACTTCATGACTAAAACACCAAAAGCAATGGCAACAAAAGCCAAAATAGACAAATGGGATCTAATTAAACTAAAGAGCTTCTGCACAGCAAAAGAAACTACCATCAGAGTGAACAGGCAGCCTACAGAATGGGAGAAAGTTTTTACAATCTACCCATCTGACAAAGGGCTAATATCCAGAATCTACAAAGAACTTAAACAAATTTACAAGAAAAAAACAAACAACTCCATCAAAAAGTGGGCAAAGGATATGAACAGACACTTCTCAAAAGAAGACATTTATGCAGCCAACAGACACATGAAAAAATGCTAATCATCACTGGTCATCAGAGAAATGCAAATCAAAACCACAATGAGATACCATCTCACACCAGTTAGCATGGCAATCATTAAAAAGTCAGGAAACAACAGGTGCTGGAGAGGATGTGGAGAAATAGGAACACTTTTACACTATTAGGAGGACTGTAAACTAGTTCAACCATTGTGGAAGACAGTGTGGCGATTCTTCAAGGATCTAGAATCAGGAATACCATTTGACCCAGCCATCCCATTACTGGGTATATACCCAAAGGATTATAAATCATGCTGCTATAAAGACACATGCACACGTATGTTTATTGTGGCACTATTCACAATAGCAGACTTGGAGCCAACCCAAATGTCCATCAATGATAGACTGAATTAAGAAAATGTAGCCCATATAAACTATGGAATGCTATGCAGCCATATAAAAGGATGAAATCATGTCCTTTGTGGGGACATGGATGAAGCCGGAAACCATCATTATGAGCAAACTATCGCAAAGACAGAAAACCAAATACTGCATGTTCTCATTCATAGGTAGAAACTGAACAATGGGAACACTTGGACACAGGGTAGGGAACATCATACACAGGGGCCTGTTGTGGGGTGGGGTAGAGGGGAGGGATAGCATTAGGAGATACACCTAATGTATATGACAAGTTAACAGGTGCAGCACACTAACATGGCACATGTGTACATATGTAACAAAACTGTACATTGTGAACATATACCCTGGAACTTAAAGTATAATAATAGAAAAAACAACAACACCGAACAGGCTAGTAATAGAATATAACCACCTCAACATAATAAAAGTCATATACGAAAAACTCATAGATAACATTATACTGAATAGTGAAAGACTGAAAGCTTTTCCTCTAAGATCACAAGACAAGGATGCCTACTTTCACCGCTTCTGTTCAACATAGTACTGGAAGTTCTAGCCGTATTAGCTAGGACTCCACACACACACATGCACACAGACACACACACACAACTGTTAGAGCTAATACATTTAGCAAACTAGCAGGATACAGTAATCAGCATGCAAAAATCAGTTTCATTCTTATACCCTAACAATAAGCAATCCAAAAAGGAAATCAAGAAAATAGTTCCATTTACAATTGCATCAAAAAGAATAAAATACCAATGCATTACTTTACCAATGAGGCAAAAGTCTTGTACACTGAAAACTACAAAGCATGCTAAAAGGAATTAAAAAATAGTTAAATAAAAAGGTATCACATGTTAATGGATTGAAAGGCTTAAAGCTGTTAAAACGACAAGACTACCCAAAGCCATCTACAGATTCTAAGCAATCTTTATCAAAATCCCAATGACATTGTTTGCAGAAATATAAAAATTCATTCTAAAATTCATATGGAATCTCAAGAATCTCCAAATAGCCAAAACAATCTTGAAAAACCAGAGCAAAGTTGGAGGACTCACATTTTCTGATTTCAAATTTGGCTACAAAACTACAGTAATCAAAACAATGTGATACTTGCATTAAGAATGAAATATAATAGAGAATCTGGAAATATATATGTTTGTTTACATTTAGTCAAATAATTTTTGACATATATATATAATGTTTCCAAGACCATTCAATGGGGAAAAAGATAATCTCTATTCAACAACTAGTCCTGTGAAAACTCGATATCCACATGCAGAAGAATGAAAATCTTTACCTAACACCACATTTTAAAAATTAACTCAAAATTAATTAATGATCTAAATATAAGAATAAAACCATAAAACTCTCAGAAAAAAACATGGGGAAAAACTTCATAACATTTGAGTTGACAGCACTTTCTTGGATATGACACCAAAGACACAGACAACAAAAGAAAAAAAGCTGGATTTTATCAAAATTAAAAACTTTGTATATCAAAGGACGCCATTAACAGGGTGAAAAGGCAACTCAAAGAATAGGAGAAAATATTTGCAAATATGGGAAGAAGTGATACAGACTTACTGTTTAATGAATAAAGAGTTTTGGCTAGGTGTGTTGGTTCACACCTGTAATTTCAGCACTTTGGGAGGCCAAGGTGGGAGGATCACTTGAGCCTAGGAGTTCAAGACCAGCCTGGGTAACATAAGGAGATCCTATGTCTCTAGAAAAAAAAAAAAAAAAAAGCTGGGTGTGGTGGCAGGCACCTGTCCAGAGATTGAAGTGGGAGGAGAGTTTTAGCCTGAGTGTTTGAGGCTGTAGTGAGCCATGATCATGCCACCGCACTCCAGCCTGTCGACAGAACAAGACTGTCTCAGAGAAACAGAGAGTTTGAAAGAAAGAGTTTCAGTATGGAATGATTAGAAAAGTTCTGGAGATAATGGTTGCAAAACAATGTGTATGACACTAAATTGTACATTTTAAATGGTTAAATGGTAAATTTAATGTTATGCATATTTTGCCACAATAAAAAATAAAGTTAAATTATTAAAATGTGGCCTGTTGTCCAATGCCAGTCCAACTTTTTTTTTTCTTGCAGGAAAAAATTTTCTTTTAAGATATCTCTTAAAAGTTCTTTAAAGATGTGTCATTGACTTCTGGCTTCCATTGTTTTCCTGTTCAAAAGTAAGCCCTAATTTTTAGCATTGTTCCCCTATATGTAATATGCATTTTTATGGCTACTTTTAGTATTCTTTTTCTTACCTCTGGTTTCCAGAAGTTTGACTATGATGTGATTATGTGTGCTTTTCTTTTAATTTTGTGACTTGTGGATCTTTGAGCTTCTTGGGTCTTTAAATGGATATTTTTCACTAAAATGAGAAATTTGCAATGAACATTTATTCAAATAGATTTTCTTCTCCATTCTCTGTCTTCTGTCTTTCTGTAATTCCAATTGCAGGTATATTAGATTAGTCGATATTACCCCATAGGCCACCAAGTTTCTTTTTTTAATCTTTTTTCTCTGTTCATCCACTAGGCTAATTTATATTCATTTGTCTTCAAGTTCACTGACCCTTTTCTATTTGCAATATCTAATCTTCAATGAATATTTTATTTCAGATATTTTACTTTATAGTTATAGACTTTTCACTTGAGTATTAAAAAAAATCCCTGATGATATTTCCTGAGCTGTTTGCTTATTATATTCATATTTTCTCTTAAATACTTGATGAAATTGATGATAGCTATTTTAAAGTGCTGTTTACTAATTCCAAAATTTGTGCCATCTGAAGGTATGCTTCTATTGACTGCTTTTTCTTTTAATATGAATCATATTATTCTGCCTCTTTGTATGTTTAGTGATTTTTTATTGTATGCTGGACATTGTTAATGCTATTTTGTAGGGCATTTTGGATTATGTTGTCTTCCTTTAAAGGTTCTAACAGACAGTTAAATTACTAGTGGATCCTCTTGATATTGTCAGGCTTGTTATTATGCTTTTCAGGGTGAGTTTATTTTGATATCCACTTTAGCGTAGGATATAGTTCTTACTCTAGGGCATGGTCCTTATTCCTAAAATATAACCCAATATTCTCAGTGAGGTGTCTTCACTTTGGTTAAAATGGAGTTTCAAGATCTCTCAACACTGCATAACCTCATGAACCTCCATTAAGCTTTCAACCCTTCAGCAGCCACTTCCTAGGCTATGGTGCAGCATCCCAACCTGTATATATGCAGCACAGACCTCAGCCAAGAACCTGAGGGAAACCCTCATGTAGACTTTGCCCTTATAAAGTACCTCCCCTCTGGTACTCTGCCTTTCAAATTTCAGATACTTTCATGGCCCCAAACTTTAATTTCTGCCTCCTCAGCTCAATGAAACCACTGCTTTTACTCTTTTCATGGGCTTCACTTCACTATAACAAGGTCAGAAAAAGGATCCTAGGCTGAAAGTCAGGGCAAGTCATGGGACACATTTTTTGTGTTTTCCTTCTCTCAAGAATCAAAATACTAGGCTTCCTGTTGTCCAATGCTTGAAAACAGTTGCTTTATATATTTTACCATGTTTTTAGTAGCATTTTGTGGGAAGGCAAATCCAAAACCAGACACTTAAACAGCTAGAACTATTTCTGGAAGTGGAAGTCTGGGAAATAAATTTTGAAAATGAAAAGGAAAAGAGAAAGAACAGGACTAGAAGGCTGAAGTTAAAACATTGTTTGGGGTCTTTGTGGAAATTAGAAAAAGTATTTCCCTGCATGATTGGATTACAAATGGGCGCCTCTTCTGGGCACAGAAATTAACAATAGGTTTCTCTTTCTTAGAGCTAACTCCCCAAAAGGGTTGACACAGGGATATTTCTGCCTCCTTTGAGGCAATGAGATGTGTCTTATAAACAAGGCCTTCATGGTCTCAGCCACTTCACATTCAAGCTTCCCAATTTCATGGCAAAAGGTGTCCTCACTTCTGAAGACAACATCATGACATGATTTTACCTCATTATGGAAAGAACACAGGCCTTAGAGACTGAATAAATGGGTTGCTTGCTCTACCACTCACTAGCTGCGTGGCCTTGCATAAGTTGTTTAACCTCTCCCAGCCCCAGCTTTATATTTGCAAAGTTGGGGATTAATGATGCCTACTTCTCAGGGTCTTTATGAGGATTACACAAGACGCTGGGAAAAGGCACTTGGCACCATGTCAAGCATGTATAAATATTCCATAAATGCTCTCTGGTTCTTGATAGTAGAATTATTGCAGCTAGTTTAAAAGAAGTGTGGACTTGGGTGATACCACGCACCCTCCTCACCTCAGACACACAGGGGCAAACTTTAAATAAAGAAGCATCAATGCTTCCCGTGTCCTTCCTCCAGAGGGCAGGCCTTCAAGTTATCAGATGACCAAACAGTGTCTGCAAAAATCCATCTGATACAGTTTGGATTTGTGTCTCTACCCAAATGTCACATCAAATTGTAATCCCAAATATTGGGGGAGGGGTCTGGTGGGAGCTAATTGAATCATGGGAGAGAATTTCTCCCTTGTTACTCTTATGATAGTGAGTGAGTTCTCAGGATATCTGGTCGTTTAAGTGTGTAGCTCCCCCTTTACGCTCCTCCTGGCCATGTAAGATGTGCCTGTTTCCCCTTCACTTTTCACCATGACTGTAAGTTCCCCGAGGCCTCCCCAGCCATGCTTTCTGACAGCCTGTGGATCTGCGAGTCAATTAAACCTCTTTTCTTTATAAATTACCCAGTCTTAGTTAGTTCTTTATAGCAATGCCATCTCACTAACTTCCTCACATTTCTGTAAAAGGACAATGCTTTTCACTTCACATTAGAGGCAAGGCTCAGAGGGTGATGGCAGATTGCAGCTCTTTTCAGGAGGGCAGCAATCCCTCCTGATTGTTTTTCTCCACTCAGCCATGCCTACTCTTTTCCACCCATGCAGTGGAAAAAAGGTGAAAAAGAGTGAGCATGGCCAAGTGGACAAGAGTGTGTCTGACCAAAGAGAGGAAAACTCAGGGAACCTTAAAACTTGCAAGATTTCATGATTCTATAGTAGAATGGCAGAGTTTCCCACCATTCTCCCTGAACTTGCTGGACCTCCAGACCTGAAGGAAGGACAGGAAATTGCTCTGTCCTTCCTTCAGGAAGGGGTAATTTTCTAGCTCCATTTCAGAGACATGTGTTGTCAGTTCACTGCTTAACAGCACTTGAGACTTATTTGACACCTCCTCCTGCCCAGTTCTCTCCCTGCCTCTCTCCACATCATCACATGTCTCTTCCCAGTTTCCACATTCTCTTCTCCTACTCATATACTCTTTCCACTTACTCATTTCTATTGATCCCCTGTGTCCTTTTTTTCTTCCACCTTCTATGCCTGCTTCCTTCTAACTTATTTTTGCCTCCTCACTCCTCACTCATTCTCTTCCCAGCTCTCTTCTTCCAACCCCTCTTTGTTCCTGGTGTACTGTTTTCCCCTTTCACTGGAATACCTGACCACCTCTCAGGCTCTCCTCTCTCTCTCTCTCTTATCCTCACTCTCTCTTGAGACCTCTTCTAATCTCAGCCTTTCTTTCTCTTTCCTACTCAATTCACTCTTTTTTCTTTTCTTCCTTCACCCCCAACTATGAGGGAAAGTTGGGAGAATAGATGAGGGGAGGGAAATATGCAAGGAGAGTGACCTGGGGTGGGGAAGTTTGGAGAAAGAAGAGAACCAGGCACATAAATGCTGGGTGTGGCCATAACAAAAACAGAATACTACTTGGCTGAGGCCCTGCCCTCAGAACCAAACAAAATGAAGGGGATCCCTGGAGAAAGAGCTGTGAGGAAAGGAAAAGGACAGTGCTGCCAGTCCCACCTGTCCCACCTCATCCTGAAGACCTGACACTGCATAACCTAGTGGCAGCAGAGCATGGGCTATGGAGCCAATCAATCAGAGATCAAATCTTGCCTCCATTATTTACTACCTCTATGACCTTGGACAATTAATTATCTGCTGTGCCTTTGTTATTTCGTGTGTCAAAATAAGAAAAAAAAAAGCAATATTTTCTCTGTAGATTTGTTGTGAGAATTAACTGAGCTAATATATGTAACGTTTCTGGCAAAGAAATGCTGTGTAACTGTTAGCTCCTACGATTTTTCTGATTTGGAAGGAATAGCCAGCTTGCCCCTTTGGCGCTGTCCGTGGTGCTGAAGGCCTGAGCCCGCTCCTTCTGTCCCAGGAGTCAGAAAGGTTTGGTATTGGAAAATGGCAGCTCAAATCCATTAGCTTTCACTGTGTACCGAGGACTGTGCTAAGTGCAGTGCCTGCATTATCTTGCTTTTCTTCACTGCCTGGAAAATAGGTGTTGTTATCTCCATTGTATAGATGAGGGAACTGCTGTTTACTTGAGGTGACACAGCTATTACAGCAATGGATGGAGCTGGCGTTTAAACCCAAGTCTTACTGATTCCAAAGCCCATACTCTTTCTATAACACTGTTCTGTCTCTTGTGTCCTCATTCTGCCTCTGACTTTCTAATTCTCTGACAGCAATCACTTGCTTCTGATAGTGACTTCTTTGACCCCAATCAACAACCAAAGCAGGTCAACGGAAGATCACTTATTGTTTCTTTGCTGTTTGATGCTCCTGTAGCCCTAGGTCATGTTATCATGGCATCACAGTGTGTTGTATTTGGCTGAATATGGGTTCCTCACTTTAGCTAAACTTTGAGTTCCTTTGGGGCAGGGGATGACTATATTTTATGCTGATTATATAATAGATGCTCATTAATGGCCTACTGAATGAAACTAATTTCTCTTCTCTATTTAATGGCATTCTAATAGTAGAAGCTTGTCT
The DNA here is from genome assembly GCF_024542745.1 of Macaca thibetana thibetana. Lineage (NCBI taxonomy): Eukaryota > Metazoa > Chordata > Mammalia > Primates > Cercopithecidae > Macaca > Macaca thibetana. Next base: position 116,530,306 of record NC_065589.1, read on the forward strand.
CATCTTGCTGTTGTTTGACTTCCATAGGTGTTCTCTTTTCCTCACTGGGTCTTTGTCATCCCTACATGCTACTTGGAGCACTGGCCCTTCTGACTGATATTATTGGTCTGTTAAAAGGGATTTATTATTCAACCAACTCATTGAACTTCCTTTATGCACAGCTTTATGCTGACAGCATATGCACATATGACTAGCTCATTCCTGTACTCAAGGCACACAAAGTCTGCTGTGAAGACACAATGAGCACATGTAACACAGAGAGTGAGCAAGTGATACCAAATTACATGAGGAGTCAGGGCAAGTATAGTAGATGTTTGTTATGGGGAGAGGAAAGTGAGCCTTGAAGAATGAACAGGATTTAGATAAAAATACGGAAATGTAAAACACTCTAGGTAGGGCAATTGTGTGCTTTACCCCTAGATGTGGGCTTCTATGTGTGATTGTGTGTGAGTGTGTGTGTTTACAAGTGGAGGAAGTAAAGGGGAGAAATGAGGGCACTAGAAGTCTGAAACAGGGATACATTTGTCAATCGGTTGGGACTAAAACTTTAAGGGAGTAGGGACAATGGAGGATAATGGAAAGTTTTGGAAGCAGACAGCAATTTGGACCTGACTTAATAAGAAGTAGGAAATTACAAAAATACTCTGACTTGGAAAGTGACAAGATCAAATTGTGCTTTAGAAACACCCTGTCAGCAGCATATGGGGGCAATGAAAGGGTTGATCCCGGGGACAGTTACACAGTTAGAAGGCTATTTGCAGGAGTCAGAGCTGAGGAGGTAAGGCCCTGGATTCAGAATGTAGCAGTGGAGAAAGGACAAGAAACATCCATGGTGAGCACCTATATGCCATGGTCCAGTTAACTTTGGCCAAATTGGGAATAACAAATACCAAGCAACCAAAAGCCCCTCTGAGGAGGGATGCATTTTTCTTGTCCTATTTTCCATACTACTCTGTGGTATCAGCGGAGCATCCTAGCTGCAAGGGATGTCAGAGGCTTTGAAAAATGAAGAGGAATGAAAACTTGCCTTGCAGTCACCTGCATGCCATCTCACACAGGCAGCTGAGGCCAAGGACCACCTGCAATGTCAGCTGGAAATCCAGGCTCTGCAGCCCCAGCTGGCCCAGATACAAGCTGAAGGTTTTTGGAGGTCCCCAGAAACTGGCAGGTTTGTGGCCCACACCTCCCCCTGCTGCTCCTCCAGGATCATCCTGCACACCTCTTCCAGAAGAGCTGTGTCATCCTGAGGGCTGTGATAAATGAAGATTCTATATAAAACCAACCCCATTGAAAACCACACTCCACTAAGTGTCTGTGTGGGTGTTGGGGACCATGGAGAGCATTAGGGTTAAAATCAGGGCTCCTGACAAAAACCCAAAGCAATCCAGAAAAACGCTGGTGGCTGAGGTCTTGTTGACACGCCTGCCTGTCAGGTGGATCAGTTCTGTCCCATTAGACACACACTCGGAGCTTCCATGTGTGACATTCCTTCAGACCTTTATACAATTTTGCACAGCCTCCCAAAACTCATTGTCCCATGTGACAGTCATTTTATCCTGTGAAGTAGAAAGGGAAAGCCTCATTATCTTTGTCCATCTGATCAGTGAGGAATCCAGAGCAATGTCCTATACTTTCCCTATCATGCCATTCATCATGCTCTATGATAATTACTACTGTGATTGTATGAATTCACTGCTACCCAGGGAGCTCCATGAAAGTAGGTATCAGGTCGGCCTTCTTCAATGCTGTCTCCCCAGACCCCGCACAATACTTGACAGTAAACGAATAAGTGAATGAATGAATGAATGAATGAACAAACGAATTGCCTAAGGGCATATAGATGCTTCCTATCAGAACTAGAACTGGATCCCAGGTCTCCCGTCCTCCAGTACAATCATGGTTTTCTTAGAATATCAGAACTAGAAGAACAATTAGAGGTTCTGAGTCAAGCAGATTTCCTCCCCTGAAATGCCCTTGTCCCATTTCCAGAAGTGCCATCTCTTCCAAGACACTCATCTTTCCACACAGCTAGAAGGGCATACTTCATTCACGTTGGAATTACTTGGGAGCTTTTAAAAATATTGATGCTTAGGTTTCCAACTCCAGAGATTCTGAACTTAATTGGTCTGCAGATCAGCCTAGGAGTTGGAACACAAATGTAAAACCAGGGTTAGCAACAGCTGCTCGAGAGTATGTCATACTCAAAGCATGGTTCACAACCAGCAGCAACAGCATTACCTGGGCTATTGTTAGAAATGTAGGTCTTGGCCGGGCACGGTGGCTCACACCTGTAATCCCAACACTTTGGGAGGCCAAGGTGGGTGGATCACTTGAGGCCAGGAGTTCAAGACCAGCCTGCCCAATGTGGTGAAATACCATCTGTACTAAAAATACAAAGATTAGCTGGGCATTGTGGTGCCAGCCTGTAATCCCAGCTACTTGGGTGGCTGAGGCATGAGAATGAATTGCTTGAACCTGGAAGGCAGAGGTTGCAGTGAGCTGAGATCGTGCCATTGCACTCCAGCTTTGGTGACAAAGCCAAACTCTGTCTCAAAAAAAAAAAAATGTAGATCTTAAATGTTTTTGCCACACACAGAAAAAATAATAACTATGGGAGGTAATGGATATGTTAACCAGCTTGATTATGGTCATCATTTGACAATGTGTGTATATATCAAAACATGATATTGTATACCTTAAATATGAATGATTTTTACCTGTCAACCATACCACAATAAAGCTGGGGGAAAAAAACGGGAAAAAAAACGTCAAGCCTCAGGCCCCACCCAGATATGCTGAGTCAGAATTTGCATTTCCCCAGGAGAAGAGTTCCCTGGGGAATTTGCAAGTTCCCCAGGAGAGTCATTAACTTGAGCAATATTGCAGGAGTGGTTCTTGACCCTGGCTACCAGTAGAATCACTCTGAGGGCTTTCTAATTACCAGTTGCTGAACTCCACGTGAGACCAAATAAACCAGACTCTCTGAAGATAGTGCCCGATCATAGTGTGTTTAAAAATCTCCCCAGGCAACTCTCATTTGCAGTCAAGGCTGAAAAGCACCAAACAGAATAATCTGTACCTCTGCTGGCATATAGTGCTTTCTGCCTTGCCTTGTAATTATAATTATCTGTGTACATGACTGATCTCCTCTATTGACCATCAGTTCCCTGAGGGCAGAGACTGTTTCATTTATTCGTGATGCATTAAAATGTTAAGTTCCTACTATGTGAAAAGTAATGGGCTAGGCACTGGGGATACATGTGCAGCCTCTGCCGTCAGAAACAGTCCTGTGGTCACGAAGTTCACAATTTAGAAGGACAGACAGACATACAAATTAAGTGATGAAAATGTGAGAATAGGAGTCTACCTGGAAATATGAACAGGGAACCACCAGGCTCTGGAGGAGAGCAACGTGACCCTCAGGGAGGGCTTCACAGGGAGGCAGCCTTGGAGCTGCCCTTGCAGGGTGAGTAAGATGCCCACACAGGTAGAGAAGACAAGGAGAGGAAACTCTTAAAGAAAGGAGCAGGTTGCTCATAACCACAGATACATATGGGTAAAATGATGAATATACAAAACTGTTATCCCAGCATTATTTATCATCGCAACATATTGTAAACAACTTAAATGTCCATCAGAAGAAGACTGCTAAATAAATCATGGTCCATTCTTGCAAAGGAATATTGGGCAAACATGAAAATGTATGTTGAAGAGGCTCTTTAGGTACTCACATAGAATCATCCAGGACGGAGTGCTAATCCTCCATGAAAAAGCAAGGAGCACAACAGCTGCCATTGTAGAGAACAATTTAAAATATATTGTTACAATATATTGTTACATACACTCAATCTGCCTAAACACCCTATGAGGCATCATCATCCCCCTTTTGAAGATAAGGAAACCACATCTCAGGGAGATGAAGTACCTTGCCCAATTTCACAATGTAAACCAGAGAACCAGGCTCCCAACCCACATGGGTCTGACTGAAAAGCCTGCAATGGTTCTGCCAGCCCAGGCTGGCCATGGGCTTTGTCTGATGAGACTGTTTATGAAGTAGATAGATTTGTGGACATCGAGGCCTGAGGCAGGGGGAGTGGGCTTAGGGATAGAGCCAGAATCCCAAGGGAGGGGCAGGAGGACAAGGCCAGGAAGAGAGAAGGAACAGGCTCAAAGGACACAGCCCTCTGACTGCCATTGCCACCAGCTGTTGACAACTTCCTAAGCTGTGGGACCTATACCCAAACGGGTGGTCCTGCAAGCAGGGAGTCCTAATGTGGTCACAGCCACTGCTGCAATGTTTGAACCAGCCAGGCATTTGTAAAGGGGTCCTGCCACTCCAGTAGACAGCAACAGGCACAAATGATCCCAAATTTGTCTTCTAAGCCCTCTGTTGGAAGTAAATTTTCAGTGCCTCCAAGTGAAAATAGCACTCAGGCGAAAGTTTTCTCAACAAGGCAATTTACTTCTACAGAAGGGTGCGTCTTGTGGATGGAGCAGTGATGAGAGCACACCAGACAAGGGAGGGGAAGGGGTTCTTATGCTAACGCAGCCAGTCCCTACTGTTGTCTCTTTCCCCTATTGGCTAGGGTTGGACTTGCACAGTCTAAGTTAATTCTGATTGGCTATTTTAAGGACAGCAGGAATATGAGCCAGAGTGGCAGGGTGAGTAGTTTGGCAGGAAAGACGGTTACAGAACAGGTGACTCAGGATGACTAAGAACAAAGCAGGTGACCAAGGATAACTAAGGTCAGGGCAGGTGATAGAGGCTAGGAGGGCGTTGTTTACTGAAACTAGGAGCAAGGAGATGTAAAGAATGAGGAAGTTAAAGTTTAAAATGGAGAACAAAGAGCAGGGAAGCTGAACATATTGACATATTGGTTCTTTCAGAACTCATTGTACTTCACAATTTTCTCCCTCTTGAATTTTAAAGAAAGTTAAAGGGCTAAACTTTGAAGAGGAAATTGATGTATTCTACACCTCCATCCAGACAGGGGCCAAAAGCACACTGAATGGCAGCCCCACTTCATAAAAGCCCTTGGAGCACCAATCCCTGGATTCAGAATTCCCTACTAAAGATGAAGAAAAACTGAGGCCCTGTCTTCTCCTCCCTCACATGAGGAGCTCATATCTGACCATGCCACCCATCTGAGGGTATTTACCAAACAGCCACATCACCCAGGAAGCCCCCACTATAAGATGACTCATAGTAAGGCTCAAGTTGTCATCTCAGGAGAGGTGCTGAGGCCACATGTGAAGAAGAAAGAATGTGGGCATTAGGGTCCCATTCAGACCCTGACTCTGCCCCTACCAGCCAATGACTTAACAAGTCACCTAACTGCTCTGAGCCTCTGCCCTCACCCCTTCTACATGAGGACGTCCTCCTTGCTGTGGGCAAATTACATGAGGCTACCTATGTCAGGTTCCCAGCCCAGCTTTGGGGTTGACAGACAGAAAATAGAGTGGAGCTGTCACATATTCATTTCTGCATCCATGCACAGCACACAGCCCCCAAACCTTTCCCATCTACCCCTGGTCCCCATGACAACCTTGTGAAAGCAGGAGTCTCAGACTCAAACACTCCCAGGGCCGGGGATAAAGTACGTGCACAAGGCCGGAGGTGTATAAGACAAGAGAAAGTAAAGGGGGGTGCGTGCTGAGCAGGAGAGCACGGCCCCCACCTGAAGGGCCTTACAGGCCCAATTTTTATAAAAAAGAAAAGAAAACTAGGGGTCGATTTGTCCCTTGGGCCGCCCGTTTGAGAGTCCTAACACTGAAGCCAGCTGGGGCCCAGCAAGCACCCCCACAGCCTGCTTGGGACACACAGAGTCAGCAGAAAGCTGAGCCCAGCCCAGAACTGCATTCTCCTCCAGCAGCTGCTGCCAGGCTGGCCTCATTCTGAGCAGAGGAGGTAGGCGGCTGGGGGTGTACTCTGTGGAACATCGAGAAAGGCCCCCCAAGACCTCTCCCTGCCAGAACCTGAAATGCCAGCATTAAATATTCATTCCTTTGGGTTAAGTGTTTCCTCTCTGGGGTCCTCTTTTAAAATTCAAATGCTTCTTTGGAGAGGAACAAGCCACTTGTGGCTCAGAATCAAATGTAGTGGAATTGAGTGAATGGAATGGCACCCTGCTCAGGGAGGAGAGAGGGCCTCCTTCCCCATCACCACCCACTGCTCCTCATTGCCCCTTTTGCACTGCTGTGCTCCTCTGCCCTCAGTCCATTTGAGGACCATGTATGTTGAGGGGCTGGAATAGAATCTGCTCTAAGTTTCTGTTCTGGGAGATTAAACAAGAGATTCACTCAGAAGAGCCCTTGGCCACTGCAAACATCTTGGTCTCCCCTTTGGGTCCCAAACATTCTTGCTGGAAGTTAGGGGGCTAGGCAAGCACGTGGAGCTGAGCTTTTCCAGTGCAAAGAAAGCCAGCCGCAGCCCAGCTCTGAGCAGCAAGAACAACTTCTGCCCCAGGTAGCTAGGAAAGCTGGCAGACCAGCTCCCCAAGGAGGCTGGAGGCACAGCAACTGCATCGCTTCCTCAGAAGCCTGCATTGTCATTCCACGCAGGTTTCCATTTGATTGGGATGTAGAGAACAAGTCAGCGTGTACTTCCCCACTAATGAGAGGAGCCCTAATGAATGCATTAACGAGAAAGTACGGTTGAGGACCCACTGTGTGCCCAGAGCCCATGCTAGGCATAGCCTTTGTAATGAGGTTTCTCTTGAAATGCTTTTACCCACTCGTTCAAGACCTCTGACCTAGCCCTCAAGTCTCCCTGATTATTTCTGGAAGTCCTCAGAAGGTCTCAAGTTTGTCCCCACAAGTTCTCTTAGCTGCCCTGTGTGTCTGGCATTTGTCTCCCCTCCAGGTCTGGCTTCCTTTGGAGAAGCACACAAAAAAGGCAAAAACAAAACAAAAACAAAAACCTCTGTCCTGTAGCCACTGCTGCTGGTGCCACTTTTATTGTTGCTTTTGCTTCCTGTCCCCTAGGGTGACATGATGTGTGCCCCAGTCAAAGTGACCCTTCTGAGTTGAGAAGAATGCTGCCCACACTTGGGCAACTGTCACCCCTCCTCTCATAGGACCTGAAGGTGGAAACCATCCTATGCTGTTCTGTTCATGGGAGCCAGACACAAGTCCAGGAGAGGGATGATGGACCGCTGTCTCCCAGATGCTCCCCATCACCCATACCAGGGCCTCCGCCACCCACATCTGTACCCCAAGAGCACTGGCCTCAGACATCAGACTCAAGGGTTGAGTTCCTGGATGAGTGACCTCTGCAAAGTCACAGCCAGCCAGGCCCATATCTAGACTGCCAGGCTGCTGGACTGAGAACCTTCTCCAGGAAAGAGTCAACAAGGTATATTCCCAGTCACCAGACACTCTTCCATCCTCAGAGACTGACTACCGGGCCAGAGAGCCCCGTTCAGGAAGAGGAGTGAACAGTTCTGGCCTGAGAGCCCTCTTCTGTTTGCAAGAAGCCCAGGGACCCCCAGTAAGTCTCATAATCCCCCTGAGCCTCAGTCTTTCTCATTTATAGTTAAAAATGCCTTTTTGGCCTGGTGCAGTGGCCCATGCCTATAATCCCAGCACTTTGGGAGGTCGAGGCCAGCAGATCACCAGAGGTCAGGGGTTCGAGATCAGCCTGGCCAACATGGCGAAAACCTGTCTCTACTAAAAAATACAAAAAATGTTAGCTGAGCACGGTGGCTTGTGCCTGTAATCCCAGCTACCCAGGAGGCTGAGATAGGAGAATCGCTTGAATCCAGGAGGCGCAAGTTGCAGTGAGCAGAGATCGTGCCACTGCACTCCAGCCTGGGTGACAGAGCAAGACTTGGTCAAAAAAAAAAAAAATGCCTTTCTTCTCTCTGTATGGGGTCATTATAATGATCAGCCATAGCATCTACACCCACCCACCCAGTCAGCACTGCTTAGATGCCAAATGATTTGCAAACAATATTAATCCTCCATGAAAAATCTAGCTCTTATGAGCACCCTCATTTTACAGAGAAAAAAAATTTTGGCTTGGAATAAAACACTGGGCACAGCATTTGATGCATGGACAGAATTCACTAAATGCTGCTGAGTTTTTGTACAAAACTGTTTATCAAGAAGTTTTTATGCCAGAGATGAGATGGAGCGACGTACAATTATTGCGCCCCTTCCCTTGCTTGCAGACTCAGGAAAGGCCGTCTTCCCTGATCTTTCAGCCCACGGTTGTGCTTCTCCATCTGAGCTCTGTAACTTGAATTGTGTTCACCACTTACCTGACAGAGTGGCCTTCAAGACCGAGTCCCCGAGCTCCCAGTTCAAAGTCACTGTCTTTCTCCTGTTCATTCTCTGCAACCCGAGCTACAGACCTCTGAATGCCTGTTCTTCTTCACTTCTACACTGTGCCCTTTAAGGTCAGGGACTACATCTTATTTTAATTCCTTTGCTTTTGCAGAAACACCCCACAATTCATACATAGTAGACACCCAGTGATGTTTGCTAAGTTGTATACAGTAGCCATGTTCCCATCTAGGAGTGTTTTCCAGGTCCCAGCAGTGAACACTGCCCCTTTGAGAGTGAGAACCATGCCTCGTGGACGGAGCCATCTAGGGAGGAACACAGGAAGGAGCTGCTTCTACCACTCCAGACCTCTGTGATTTCACGAAGGTCACTTAACTTCCCAAAACCTCGGTTTCCATGGCCACTAAATGACAATACTAATACTCCTTCCTTGTGAGTTATGAGAATTAAACGAGAAGGTTTGCATAAGGCACTTATTACAAAGGTGTCTGATGTGTATGGAAAGAATTTTCCACGACTTCACTTCTACCTTGCTGTACTCTCTCATCCAGAATATTGCCCTGAATAAACGTGGGTCTTCAATGTTGAGACGGGAATAAATGAATAAACTTGTATGTGTTAACTGTAGGGTTTCTATGAACAGAGAAACCTTGCAACCTGAAGAGCAAGGAATGAACATCTTCCAACAGGGCGCTGTGTGAGCAAAGAAAGTAGTGAAAATGAAATGGGAGGTTTGGGGGCAGTGAGCAGCCTACCATGAGAGTCACTGGAGATGCCAAAAACACTCACATTATCCGGGACTCGATTGGTTGCAAGTTTCAGAAACACATCTCCTTCTATCACATGAGGAAGTGAGGGAACTTGTTGGCTTACATAGCTGAGAAAGATGGTGGTGCATCTGGTGTCAAATACAACTGCATCTTAAAGCTTGAGATCTGCCACTGTGGGGTTTCTCTGTGCTGCCTTCAGTGTTGGTAGGGGTTCTAGATTGCAGTTAACAGAATCCCTTTTAGCTGGGTCAAGCATTAAAAAGTTCGATAACATGCATTAGGCAGCTCCCAGGGTTTCAGAACGGACCTTAGATGCTGCTAAGCCACGAACAGAGGGAGCAGTGCAAACATCCATCCATACCACAAGACTGTTCTAGGGCACAAGCACCTGTAGCTGTTGGTCACTCAGCACCATGGCACTGGAACAGGTGGCCGGGACACTGCCAGAGCTGCCCAGAAGAGCAGGTGCTTTTGCCATGCCTTTCTCCTTCCCAAGGCCACAATTCCAAGGGAAAGCTCTGACCAGCCCACCCCTTGAGTCCAGCACCCATGGCAAGAGGAATAAGTTGCTAGGATAGGATGGACCTAGGGCACAGTTCACCGAAATGGAGAGATGAAGTTCCTGAGGAAGATCCTGGTGCTGACATCAGAAGAGGTGGAATGGTGCCCAGCCGAGGCAAACTACAGTCTTCCAATGAGCTTCAGGAAGGTCACTCTGGGAGAAGGAGGACTACAGGATGAAAGTGTAGGCTGGAGAGGTGAGTCCGGTTATGAGGTCACTGCAGAAATCCAGCAGGAAGGATGAGGGTGCAGCCAAGGTTATGCTTGAAGCTTAAAAGGAAAGGGGGGATACAACGGACACATTGGAGAGAAAAATAAACAGACCCTTGTGCTGGTGAGCCTGGTGTCACTAGAGGGGAGAAAACGCAAACTATTCCTGGGTGCACTTATCAAAGATGCTTCTTCTGACAGGAAGAAGCTGACTAAGTAAGGGTTAATTGTCCCTGTTTGGTCTGACAGCCAGAACCCGATGTTCTCAATGTTATCCTTCTCTGTATGTGCCCTTGCTGTGATGGAGGAGAAGAAAACATTTGTCGACTTAAGCAGAGGAGAGCATTGTTATGATTTGAAATCTTTTTAAAGTTCCTTCCCAGGGGGCCTCATTGAACTAGAAAGCAGGTGGCCCTACTGGTGGTTTGACTAAAATGCTGGGGCAGGCAAGTTCCTATAACAGTGTCAGGGGCCTGCCTCAGGCACCTGCAGGCTGGTCTTTCATGTCAGCCAGTGGGAGGGTCACCTGGCCATGTAATTCATGGGGCCCCACAGGGAAAGGATGCCTCTACCCAGGGCCCACTGCTGAAATCCACCCCCACTATAGGCCTGATCCTCTGGGTGAATGCAAGCCTGTCTCCCGGGTGCAGAGCCTCAGCTGCAGCCCCACGAAGCAAGCCTGGGACTGGGATCTGCCCTCTAGCTCACCTGGCCAAGGTCCTCCCTCTCCCTGCATGAGGCAGGGCCCTCACCTGGTCGGCTGGGGCATGCTAGGCTTTGGCCAGCTCCTGCTTGCACTCACTCCCTACCCCACCCCTCCCCATCTTGGCTTTGTCTCCCAGTGCAGCTTCTGCCTCAGTTTCCTCATCCTCCCTCTCCTGGTGGCCTGGAGCCAGGCATCAAGAGCCCCAGGTCCTCTTTGGAGGCCTGATGCTCCCCTTGCTAGGTGTGTGATCTCGGACAAGCGACTGCACCCCCAGGAGACCTTGTTCACTCATCTGTAAATATCAGCACCTGCCTCTGAGGGCTATTGTGCTGCCTGTGGAGTTAACACATGAAAAATCCTTAGACCAGTGCCTGGCACGTCTTAGGCATTCAATAAGGAGAAAGGCTTATCCCATCCCTTGGGGAAGCCCTACAACTCTCCCTTGCTCCAACCAGCTCCTGCTCTGGGGCCAGCCCCACCCCCAGCCCCTGTGCTTCTGAGCATCCAGATCACGGACAGGCCTCCCAACCAGCTTCACTTGCCACCCCACCATGGCTCCTGCTGCTGTCCCGCCCCCTCCCCTAGATAAGACCCTCCCCACAAAATCAGCACCCAAGATGGAGAAGTCAGTCCATATTCTCCGCTTGAAACACAGATATGTGAATTTTGTTTCTTCCACCTTCACTAGTCCCATAGCCAGTTTCTGAGTCCTAGATCCTCACCTGCCTGAGGTCCCAGCCATGTCTCAGCTGTGTGGATGAATCAGGGTAAAAGTGGCTGCGAGGCCTTGGAGGTTTACTTCCTAATCATGAGCCTCACCTTCCTTGGCTACAAAATGAGGGTGGCGTAGCTCACAGGAAGACGGCTTCCGTTCCACGTAATGCACTCCTAAATACTCCTGAAATGGTCGATGGGGCGGGGGCCCTAGCCAAGATCAAGGTCAAGTGGGTTTTAAACGAGGACACTTCCAAGGGAGGGCAGACTAGAGCAGAACTTCTTAGTAAAACGTAGTACAACTGAGAAGCAGCCTGAAGCTGCCTGGAGCAGTGGTTGCCAAAAAGAGAGGGAGGGCCTCTGAAAGGGGAGCCTTTGGGCGCTGGGTGCAAATTATGCCTGCTTCACACACGGGCAGCAGGGGTGCCTCCCCAGCCCCAGCAGCAAGGGAGCAAGCCTGCCACCTTTCCCCAGTGGCACTTGCTTTGGAAGTCATACTTGGGTGACTTTCATTCTGACCGCCAGCAAACACTCCATTTATTCAACAAGGGAAAAATAAGGCGATTTAGAATGTGGAGCCGTCATTCCTAAACCTTACCTGAGTGTGAACACTGGGAGTCTGCTCACAGCATCAATTATTTACAGCGTAAGTTATTGTTGTTCGGCAAAACTAACTTAACAGCCTCTATTCTCTTTTAAATGAAGCACCTCCGATGACATTGGCAGCTGAGCATTCCTCGGCAAGAAGTCATTTCTCCATAATGCTAACAAAACCCGTCATTTGCTGCACACCTGCTAGATCCCACAGAAGCATATTTTATCCTCAACACTCATGTCAAACTCTGTAAGGTTGGTGTTAATGGCCCCCATTTCCAGATGAGAAAACTGAGGCTCAGAAAAGTCAAGCAACTTGCTCTAGAAGACGCTGCTAGTTAGAGGCCATGTAAAGCTTGTCTCCCACAGGCTGGACGTGATTATGCCGCACTGAGTCTCCCAAATGCAACCCAGACACATTCTAGAGGACTTAAGATCTAAAGTCAGCAAGGCTATTGCGAATTGTTTAGAACCAAGATTTCCCATGAAAATAAATACCTTGGGAAAGACAGACAGACACACAGCACTTTCCTGGAAGCCTGATCTGCCCGTTTTTCTTTCAGCACTCGTCTTTGGCTGAGTGCCATATCAGTAATTAGCATGTGTTTAGGGGCTCACTGTTCAAAGAATATAAGTCTCTGAACCCTAGAATCTGCCTCAGCAAAGGGAGATGCTAGCGCTGCAGAGGCATGCAGGAACCAGGACCTAAGGAGCAGCCAGCACACACCTCACAACTCACCGTCACTCTGGGCTGGTGTGAGAGGGGGTCCATGGGCAGAATCGCCATACTATATATAGCCAATCTCCCTTTGTACTTATTGATTGATTGGTTCACTGATTGCTGGAGGCATATAGTTAACTTTGCACATTAAACACACCTAATTATGATGCAACTTCACTGTACAGGCACTTCATGCCCCAGTCCAGCCCCACCCACCCTCACCAATCCCTTAAACATCCCTGAGGGAAACATACTAGCAGGGCTTCGATTGGAGGAGACAAATTAATTATAGTGCAATAGTGCCGGGATGAAATGGGCAGGCTATTTTTCCTGTTTCTTCCTTTCAGACCATGCATCCCTCACTGCCTGAGAGTTTAACAAAGGAACAGGGCTTACATTGCAGTTCATAGCAGGAAATGTGTCAGGGGAGAGCAGAAGGCAGGAAAAGACCAACATTGAAGGAGAGGTTTTAAAACACATAATGATTTCATGTCAAAACACAATTTCCTAGTGTCAGTGCACTGTTCTGCAAGCACGAAGGAAAAGGGAAGTGATTGAAAAACTCCTGGAATGAGAACGTGGCTGTGGATTCTGCAACATTGATTGATGGTCTTGAAAGGAGAGATTGATGGATTATGATTTTCGGGAGGGATCATTAAACGCCGAGTCCATGAACAGAGCTGCCTGGCATTTGGACATTTCGGTGCAAGAGAAAACCGTTTGGATGATCTTAATTCATCTGCCCATTATCCAAAACGAATCCGTGCAGGCCCAGCAAGTCAGATCCAAGGCCATGAGATAGGACGGGGTCCAGATTTGGTGCTCAGCGCGAATTTGTCGGATGAATGAGAAAGAACAGCTGGGCCGGGGCTGGCAGTCTCTGGATCTGAAAAGCTGTCAGATGCCTGCAATAGATCACTTTCCCTGCCTGTGTCACTCTGGCTAAAGCCATTAGAGAGGAGACCTGGAGTCAGGTGTTCTCACTCAATGAGGAGTTTGAGACAAGCTGGAGGGACTGGCAGCCACGAGGGTTGCACCAAGGTCTATCCTGAGCTGGGGAGGGTGGCAACTTAGAGCTATGGGCAGGGAGGGGGGCACTGAGTGTAAATCATAAAGGAGGTCTGGTGTGGGCCTCTGGGAAAGGAGCGAAATTAGAAATACATTTCACAGAGGCTAGGAGATCAGGGACAGGTTGGGGAAAGTGGTTGTCAGAGCAGGTCAGCAGAAAGACTAGGAAAGGTGTGAGGGTATTGGAGAACTGCTCCTATGTGGTGCCAGCTGTATACTTCAGAGACTGGTCTCACCACTCACAGCAGCCAGGCAAGAGTTGATGCCCCCTGCCTAGCCTGCCTGCCTGCCAGCCGCCAAGGCCAGAAGCTGAACTCCTAATGCTGCCCTGTCTGCTGGGCTTCTAACAGAAGCTGAAATCCTAAGAGACCACAATCTGAAGTGAGCAGGACCCCACTTTGCATGTCTTCTGGAGCCTCAGCTGTCACATATATGCATTCCCCTCTCACTAGCTGGCACCATGCACCAGGGCCCCACAGTGCATGGAGGCTGAGGCGAGACCCACCTTCAGGTGGACATGGCTTTCTGACCCTCCATTCTCTCTCTCTCAGAGGTCCCTTCTGTGGCCCACCTCTGGGGTCCTCATGGTCCCCCACGAGCCCTGGTGTCCTCGCCTGCCCCTACCACGCTCTCCTTTCCTCACTTAAATGGAGCTTCGTGCCCTACCTTCGCTTATCATAATTGAGCCACTGTCTAACCCATTCCCTCCTGGCCATGCTTTCTGTGAACAAATATGACTAAATCAATATATATTAAGGCACTCATGCCAGATGGTAGGTGGCAGCATAAGCCTTCCCTGGTGACACTATATTTATCTGGGGCAATGGTGGCATAGATGTCTTGGCAGTAAGGATGGGATGATGGTGGGAACCTCCGGCCTCACAAGTCCCAGGTGGAGAGATCTTCCCGCACCATCAAGTTACTCAGGCCATGCTTTCCCCATGGACAGGTGAGCTGATAGAGGGAGTATCAGAAACAGGATAGACAAAACAGAAATAGGGGACAGGCTTTCTGTCCCCAAGGGACACTCAGTCGACTAGGCCAACACAAATGGCATTGCCCAGGGCCGGACACTCACTCACCAGGGAATACAACAGCAGCATCAGAGAGAAGCTCGGTTTGGCACTGCCTGCATACCCTACAAGCTGTGTGGTCTAGGCCAGCCTGAGGATTAGAATACTTGATCGGAAGGCTCTAGAGGGCATCAGAAGACACACCAATCACAGTACTTCATCCATCCTAAAGCACTAATGTAGGCACGGCCGTGTTATTCTGTCAAGAGAAGGATGTTGATTTGAAATAGCTACATGCCTTGCTGGTTTTCCGCTGAGTGCCCACCTCGTGCAGGGCACATGTGTTCAACATGGGAAAGATGCCAGTCCCACTGGACTTTGAAGTCCAAGTACAAAGATAGATGCAAAAACACTAATTAGGCTGGCTGCGGTGGCTCACGCCTATAATCCCAGCACTTTGGGAGGCCGAGGTGGGCCGATCATGAGGTCAGGGATTCGAGACCAGCCTGACCCACATGGTGAAACCCTGTCTCTACTAAAAGTACAAAAATTAGCTGGGTGTGGTGGCATGCGCCTGTAATCCCAGCTACTCAGGAGGCTGAGACAGGAGAATTGCTTGAACTCGGGAGGCAGAGGTTGCAGTGAGCCGAGATCATGCCATTGCACTCCAGCCTGGGCAACAAGAGTGAAACTCTGTCTCAGAAAAAAAAAAAAAAAAAAAAAAAAAAACTCCGTCAATAAAAAAACCACACACACACTAATTAATTTTCTTCATATGGATTTCATTCTGAAATGACATTCCTTTGGCTATAGAGGATTACATAAGATATATTAAAATTAATTTCACCTGTTTCCTTTTACTTACTAAACGTAGCTATTAGAGAAATTCTAGTTGCATGTATGGCTTGCATTCTATTGGCATTGGCCAGTTCTGGTCTTACAGCACTCTCCAAAAGAACTTCCTGCCAGGATGGAAATGTCCAATACGGTAGGACTAGCCACCTGCAGTTGCTAAGCACTCAAAAAGTGGTTAGTGTGGTCTGAGAAAATGAACTTTTAATTTTATGTCATTTCAATGAATTTAAATGTCAATAGTCACGTGGGGCTAGTAGCTATCATATTGCACAACACAGGTTAGATCTGGTTAGATCTGGAGTTCTGTGCCTTGGCTGCATCTTAGGATCACCTGGGGGAGATTTTTAAAAGCACAAAAGCAAACTCCACCTTCAGAGCTCCTCCGTCATTAGTCTGGGCTGGAGTCTGGGCTGAGTAGCCAGGATGGAGCACAACTAGGTTATGAACAAGAAGAAAAACAAAGGATGAGAGCTGCTACTTATTAAGATTTTGCTGGTGCCAGGGGCTCTGCAAGAGGTTCATGTTTTTCCACCCAATCTGCACAATAACCCTGTGGAGTTGGTATTTTTACATCATCATCCCCATTTTACAGACAAGACTGAGACATGCCCAGAGACACCCAGCTACAGAATGGCAGAGCTGGCATTAGAACTAGGATGCGCAAAGGCCTTGGGGGCAAAAGTCACCCCCCCGACACACACCCTGGTGTCCAGAGATCAGAGGGCTGAGCAGCCTGGGTGGGATAGAGGGCTCAGACCCTGTGACAGGGACCTCTTGGGGCAGCCTTGAGCAAAAGACGGTGCTCACTTCCTGGGGAAGACCCAAACCCTGTCCTTGCCTCACATACACAGCTGGGCTGGGCTGGCCCAGGACTCTGCACTTCCCCAAGAAAGCCAGGCAGCAGCGGCTCTGACAACAAAGACACCCACGTGGAGCTGAAACGAAGCACTTCAGACAGCCAGAAGTGCTGGCAGGCGGGCAGCTGCCCCTCCCGGGGTGTCTTCAGGGAGCTATCGTCTCCATGCAGCAGCCTCCGAAGCCACCGTGATGCCTGGCTTTGTCATTTAGGACATCAAAGGGTTCCTTTGAGCTAAAAACACTGGAGGTTCTTTGGAGGATTGGAAGAGCTGGAGGAGTCTCACATGCCTGGAATAGAGATGGCAATGACTGGCAGAGGCACGACCCAGGGCCCTGAGGCTTTCTTCCCAAAGGGGACCAGTGGAGGACACCATTTCTCCAAAGCCCCTGCATGTACCCACGGGCTCAATAATCCTCATTGTCTGTGTGTATGAGTGGCCAGTGCATGGAGGGAGATGTCCCTGGGCTGGAGGGGGGAAGGAGAATGAATGGGTGGGTGATGGACATTTGTGGGAGGAGTTAGAGGTCCTCTCTTAACCTTGGCTCGCTCCTCAAACAGGAATCCTTGCATCCGAAAGTTAGATCTTTGGGTCTGTGGGCCCTCAACCTGTATCTGCTTTAGTAAATGCTGAAGAGGGGAACTGCTGGAGAACCCCAGCACAGAGTTCCTGCTGCACGGGGTGTGTGTCGTCTGCACACCCACTGAGTTCCTCCTGGAGCTGGGAAGCCCCGGATGCACAGACATCAGACATCAGAGAACACAGGAGAAAAGGTGGTGGAAATCTTCTCCAGTGGCTCCAGGCCACTAATGCTGCCTGTGTACTGGGTGCTTGCTCTGTCCCCACCAATGACAGTGCTTGGCTCTGGGGAGCAGAGACTGAGCCACAAGCCCTGCTCTCAGGGGTCCCGAAGTAGCAGAGAAAGCCAAGTACACAGATGACAGTCGATGCAGGGACTCTGATGGAGCACGTGGGTAGGACAGGGGTGGCAGGGACAGAAGACACCTCTGAAGAGACTGCAATGTAAGCAGAGGCTCACCAGGGTGGGGGAGCAAAGCCTAGAGGAGCCCCACAATCCAGCCCAGGTGGAACTGGTTTCCAGGTAATTCCAACTTCTATCAGAAGGGAGCCAAGCTGGGAAGGAGCCCATGGATACAAAAATGGCCTTTCATAAGCCACTTTGTTTCTCTCTGAGCAAGGTCCTCCACTCCAAGCCAAATCTATGTTATGCGGGCAGCTTCGGGGCAGGATTTCTGAGGATATGCGAGCCTTCTGTGGGCATCCATTCCACAGATGAGCAAATGGAGGTCAGGAGACATGGAATGACTTTCCCCTTTAAGGGACCAGAGCTCAGCTTGAGGCCAGGGCCAGGTGGCGAGTTGTGGAAAATAAAGATGGAGGAGTGACTGATGGCCCTGTCCTGGGGTGCCCTGGGGTGATCTCTGTGGGCCAGCATGTCCCCACTGAGGATCCTCCATGGGGAGGATGGGGAAGCAGAGAGGAAAGCTCATATCTAGCACATGTAGAAAATCGGTGGTAGGTAAGAGGGAGCTGGTCAAGGCGTGTGAGCAGAGGCAGGAGCTGGCGGACACCCGGTTGCATGTCTCTGCCCAGCCACGTGCACCTGTGCGAGCCGGGAGTGTGCTCAGTACCCACATCTCACCTGCCCCCCGCCCCAGCTGAACCGGTAAAGGCAGGAGGTTGTCTGAGGGAGGAGGGAGGAGGCGGCCTCTCAGTGAGGTGGTGACTCTGTGGCTCAGCAGCCTTGGTGAGTGACAGCCTTCACGCGTACTGGGGGTCCGGCAGAGAGGGGCTGCTTTTAACACTGATGCTTGCTCAGGCGCTGAGAAGCTTTGCTGTCACTATGGAGCTGTGGGTCATGGCTGCCAGCCTCCTGGCTAGAGGCAGGAAGGGCATCGCTTCCAAGTGCCCAGCCTGGCCCCAGCTCTGCCAGCCCCTCCAATGGGACCTGGGTTGGGCTCTCACTCTCTCCGGGCCTCGCTCTCCTTCTTTGCACAGGATGAGGGTGGGTGGATGGACTCTGTACTCCTCACCTTTGCTGTGGCTTCCCTCCGGGAAAGGAATCTTTTTGGAGAGTCTGCCTGCACCAGAGCCTTTACGAATGTCTGTCACCCCATTCAGATCTCACCTGGAGCCCATGAGGTTGGCGTTGCTTTCCCTGCATCTCAAAAAAATCTTGGCTCAGAGAGGGTAAGAGATTCACCTGGGCCACAAAGCCAGACTGCAGCAGAGCCAGGATTCTACGTCTGTCTGAAACCACAGGTGAAGCCCTTTCTCCCAGAAAACACCTCCTGCTAGGCTGGGAACTGAGGGAGGAGAATGCTAGACCAGTGGCTCTCAAAGTATGGTTTCCAGGCCTTCTGTTTCAGAACTCTGGGGGTGAGGCCCAGGAATCTGTGTTTTAGCAAGTCCTCAGGTTGGAGGAGTGCTGAGCCGGACCACACTGTCTTTGAGGAAGGAACTAAAATGAGCATGAGAGGGCATATAGGAGACCCAGTTAGACTACTTCAGCTCTTATGGGCAGAATGGGGGTGACAAAGGCTCGCCAGGCCCCGTGGAGCACTCTTTTCAGTGAGGCCTTGTCCTTGGGCACCATATTTGGCCTGCCTCATCCAATTGTAGCAAGAATCCTGCTAAGTCCATTTGGTGAGACTCCCCCAGCCTCGATACTTGACCACCCTCAATATCTGATCAAATTCCCCCACCCACCCTTGATATCTGACCACACTTGCTAAGTTGGGTTGGTGAGAATCCCCCTACCCTTGATGTCTCCTCTTAGCAATTTTCCATCCCCTGACCCCCGACTGCTGCTGGACTGGAAATCTGCATTGTCCTTGCTGTACTCAGACTTGAGCCCTGTCTCTCTCCCCTATTGCAGTAGTCTTGACACTTATCGAAATGGTTCCGAATAGTCTTTCTTGCATTTTAACAAGTGTCAGAATAATGTTTGCTTTAGCAGAGGGAAAGACAAGAGTCTCATTCTCCCTTCCCCCAGTTCCAAATACGGCATCTCAAACCAAAACGACTCAGAGGTTAATTTTACCAAAATCACCCTGCAGAGCTCTGCAGGCCTGGAGTTTGGTTGTTATGAAATACCCCAACCTACGAAGGCAGATTGGGACAGCAGCTGGAATTCCTCAGAGGCACACACAGTGAGCACCCTGGGCATGGGCTTTGACCTTAACTCCACCCCCAATCCCAGCCCCTACCACCTGCTTCTGATCCCAACCTCGTGACCCAGGTCGCAGGCCGCGCCCCCTGCTGGTCAGGGCCGACACACGCCTCCGCAGGACAGCCTTCCTGGGGTTCCCGAGGTAATTTGCTGTGAGCTTTAGCTAAAAACTGACCTCCCTCAGACTCTAAGCAGGTGGCCCATCAGCACATTACAACAGGCAAGCTAGGACTGGAGGTGTGGCCCAAGCCATGGCCCTTCAGGGGAACAGGCAGCCCAGACAGAGGCTGGACCTACCGCTTACTGAGCCTGGAAACATCCAGATGAATGAGTCTGTTAGGCCTCACCCAGAGACAGCAAGAGGACGCTCCTTTCTTTTTTTCTTTTTTTTTTCTTTTTTCTTTTTTTTTTTTTTTTTTTTTTTTTTTTTTTTTGAAACTGAGTCTCACTCTGTCACCCAGACTGGAGTGCAATGGCAAGATCTCAGCTCACTGCAACCTCTGCCTCCCGGACTCAAGCGATTCTCCCGCCTCAGCCTCCCCAGTAGCTAGGATTACAGACACATGTCACTACGCCCATCTAATTTTTGTATTATCAGTAGAGATGAGGTTTAACCATGTTGGCCAGGCAGGTCTAGAACTCCTGACCTCAGGTGATCCACCCACTTCAGCCTCCCAAAGTGCTGGGATTACAGGCCTGAGCCACCACACCTGGCCAGAGGCTGCTTTCAAAGCAGGTGCTTGTCTTCTCACAGAAGCTCGTTTTCTGCCTAGCCTGGAGCTTTGGAGAGGCCTCCATGGTCTTGGACTGTATTTTTTTTCCCACTGCAGGTTTTCTAGCAAATGCACTAGGGTTTGGGTGACTACTGGGTGAACAACCTTGGTCAAGTCAAGGCATTCCCGGCCTCAGTGATCCCATCTATACAATGGAACTAGTAGTGGTCCTCTTTGTCTCAGAACCTGCAACCATCAGAGTCGATAGGGACCTGGCCCACTCCATTTTCAGATGAGGAAACGGGTCTAGAATGGGAAAGGGACTTGGCCAGATACGAGGCAGGGGTGGAGGCAGTGCAGTGAGATGTGAGTCTGCATGAACTCACAAAAGCACCTGACACTTTATGACACCAAAAAGGTAGGAGAACCAGTCCTGGTCCTCAAGGAGCTCTCCAGCTGCTGCGGAGGGTACCCGTGGTCACCTAATCCACCTTGGACATGTGTGCTGAGGACAAAGGCAGAACAATGGGTGTTTGGGACCCATGAGGTGGGCAATCTTGGGAAGCTTGGGAGAGGAGGAAATGGGCCAGGGCAAACACCTGACTGGCAGGGCCGTGGCAAAGGCCTCAGCATGTGGTCTGTGCCATTCAGAGAGAGAAAGATGCAGGCTGCGAGCAGGGAGATGTTTGTTTGCACAGCCTGGGCACTGCCTCTCTGTGCAGGAAGCATTTTCTGTGCACAAGGCACCGAAGACTGCCTCCCGCCCATCCTGTGCCTGGTCCCCAGCACCCTCCATCCTCCCAGAGGCTGCTGGCAGAGCCCTTGGCAGTGTTTTTTGCTTGCCCAGCACTCTGTAGCAGCTGGGAAACTATCTTTGTGGCTGCTCATCTTTCCCTTCTTTCTCCAGAGTTTGGGACCTTCCCACATGGCCAGAGCAAGTCGGTCCAGAGCTGTGCTGACTTTCACACCACCCACTCCTCTCCCAAGGAAAGAGCTCCTGTCCCTGGCTGCACATCAGAATCACTGGGGCAGACCTGCAGAGGACAGATGCCCAAACCTACTGAATCAGACGCTCTGGGGGCTGCGCCCCAGCACCTGTATTTTTAAAGGTCCTTAGGAGATTCCAATGTAGTCAGGGATGAGAATAACTGATGTAGAAGCCCAGAATGTCAGGGTCAGAGGGCCCCTTAGAAATTATCACATGAGGGCCGGGCACAGTGGCCCACACCTATAATCCCAGCACTTTGGGAGGCCAAGGCGGGCGGATCACCTGAGATCAGAAGTTTGAGACCAGCCTGGTCAACATGGCAAAACCCCGTCTGTGCCAAAAATACAAAAAAAATTAGCCGGGCGTGGTGGTGGGTGCCTGTCATTTCAGCTACTGGGGAGGCGCCTGGGGCAGGAGAATCAGTTGAACCCAACACGTGGAAGTTGCAGTGAGCCGAGATTGCGCCACTGCACTCCAGCCTGGGTGACACAGAAAGACTGTCTCAAAAAGAAAGAAAGAAATGATCACATGAGTGCACACACACACACACAGAAGCATGTTCTTTTCAGATGGGGAAACTGAGTCTTAGAGTTATGCTCAAGGGCACAAAAGTCAGTCATGTGTAAGCTTGAACTCCTTGCTTAGGGCTGTGTCATTTATTCCACAAATACTATTGTGCCTTACTATCATGTACCAGACTTTCCACTTTCTGTCTATTTCAGTGACCCACTGAAATCTCACCAACTCCTCCTTCCTAACACACCCACAGGCCTCATCTGGACTCTCCCCTCCTCCAACTTGACAGAGTCTGAACTGCCGGCTTGTTCCTCAGGACCAGGATGCATGTCTTTTCACACACATCCTAGATCTGACAGTGCATCCCTATAGGAAGAGGGAAAGAAAGAGAGTACCTTTAAAGGAAAATGGGGCAGAAAAGGAAAAGAAAATTAGAGTGTCCCAGGACAAGCTCTTCTCGGGACCAGACTGTTTTCTTGGCACTGGGAGATGCCACTTTGGCATGGGACCGTGGGCAGGGTACAACATTTGTTCTCTCCCTGGACAGGACACTTGTCTTCCACAATGCTCCCCATAGGGTAGAAGGCTGTTAGAGCCCCATAGGCCATCACAAGGGTTCTGCTACCGCCAGATCCTTGTCAGCCTTGAATCAGGCCACCCTCACCACCCGCTGCCACCTTTCATCCTGCTTCATCCTGCTGTGTCAGTGCTCTAGCACGGCACCCCAGCTCCAGTGTGGAGAGAATCCTCAATGCCCTGTGGCCCCCCAGGAAGGTATGCACGGAACGGGCTCTGGGTTACAGATGCAACTTGCCTCCTAGAAATGTTCCCTGCTCTAATCACTTTTTAAACTCCACAAACACAATCTCTGCACCGTGATCAATTATTTAGCAGAAAATGATGCATCGTGTTAGCAACTAGATGGCATTTAATATGCCCCCAGAATTCTAATGATGCACCATCACCATAGGCCTAATGCAAAGTTTCCCTTGCCTATGTTTTTGAAGTCTTCCCAGAATGGAGAAGAGCCAAGATCTATATGCTTTCGGGTGATGTCGGACTTAGGTAGCCCCCAGAATGTAATCAGCTTGGCCGCTGCCGTGCGGTGTCCTTGCGACTTATTTGTTTTCTTTCTGCCTTGCAAATTACTCCTTTTGCAAGGTTGTTTGTTTAGTGTCAGGAGGTTATTAAACAAACTTAAAGCTTGGGCCCTTAGTCAAATCAGGCAGGAGCGGGGCTGGGGAGAGGTGATTCAATATTTAAGAGGCTGCTCCTTCTGCCACGCTGCCCCCAAAGCTAGACGACCCACAGCTTGAAGGCCGTAGCCTGAGGACACAGTTGGCTGTGCTCAGAAAGTTCTGACTGTCTCATGTTTCAAGAGCTGAGTCCTGGGATGCTGCCTGACAAAGGTGTAGAGGTGATCAAGGAGGAGCAACACCAAGATATCTGCATGCAGGTCCCTTGGCTCCTGCCATCCTCAGTCTTGCTCTCCTGGTCAAGTGCAGGGCCCTCTAGAAGACACTGGCCAGAGCATCTGCCCTAAAGACTCTCAGCATCCCTGGGACTCAGACTCCAGAACAAACTCCAGCTATCTCCATTCGATCCAATTTTGTTACCATTTCCTGTGAATTTGCCATGCACCAGCCTCTCCGATCACAGTTCCCAATGGTGCCCACCATGGGTTGAGCCCCTCCTGTGAGTCTGTTGCTATGCTAAGCACTTTGCATGTGGTATGTCTCATCCCCATGCAGCCCTTCATGGCTCATAGGACCATGTCCATTTTCAAGAAGAAAATTCAGAGGCTCAGGGAGGTTCAGATACCTGCCTGTGTCTCTCAGCTTGTATGTGGCAGAGGCAGAGTTCAAGCCAGGGTGTGTCTAACTCACACCAGGTTGGCAGTATTTGAGCTCAGAGAAGTCCTCAGAAATGAAGAGGGTGTTATGCGCAGAGGAGGGTGCTGTGGATAATGCTAATATCCCAGATGAGGAAGCTGAGACCTACAAACACTGCGTTGCCCAGGGTCAGGTAACTCACCTTGGTCTGTGTCCTGACTGGTGGGAACAGCGGTCACACAAATCTACACACGTGTGAAAATTCACAGAACTGCAGCCCCCAAAGAAAGTCCACTTGACTGTAAAAATACAATTAGTTTTTTAAAAAGCAAGATGTCTGGCATGAGAAACATTTTAAGTAAGACACTAAACTAGGTCTCAGAAAATATTCTCATTTACCTTTTTAGAAAACTTTCACGTGTATAAGTTTATATAGATCATTTGAAACATGTAGAGAAAAAGGCTGGGGAAATAAAAGTCATATTTATCAACTGTGGTCACCTCTGGGGCTAGGAAGGAGCTGGGAAGGGGTAAAGAAGTGTGTTTGTCTTTCATTCTGTATATATCTGTATTTGAATTTTTTCATATTGACCCAGGCGATACTCTCATTTTAAAAATAAAATAAAATAAAATAAAGGCCAGGCACGGTGGCTCACGCCTGTAATCCCAGCACTTTGGGAGGCTGAGGTGGGTGGATCACGAGGCCAAGAGATCGAGACCATCCTGGCCAACATGGTGAAACCCCACCTCTACTAAACATACAAAAATTAGCTGGGCATGGTGGTGGGCACCCGTAATCCCAGCTACTCAGGAAGCTGAGGCAGAGGAATTGCTTAAACCTGGGAGGCAGAGGTTGCAGTGAGCTGAGATCGCGCCATTGCACCCCAGCCTGGTGACTGAGCAAGATTCTGCTTCCAAAAAAAAAAAAAAAACTAAAAGAAAAGTAGAAGAAAAGTACAAGTAAGCACTCTCATTTGTTGTTTAATGTTTTAAAAATAAATGCTCTAGAGCTAGGATATACAGTGTTTGGCAATACCAGGGTGACTGCTGAGGCACCCAGAGAAGGGACTCCGTGGATTGGGAAGAACGAGAATGAGGCTCATGGGCAGTCAGGTATCCCAAGAGTCCCACTGTGCCAGTAACAAGAAAAGGGGCAAATCAACACTTACTGTCTGCAAGGCTGTGTGCTGGGCAACATGAGAGTTTACAGGAGACCCATGGCACCATTCGTGCCCTCGAGGAGGACCTGAGACTCTATTTGGGAGGACAAGGTGAGAATGAGTGACAGGAGACTGAAGAGCAGGAATGGCAAGGGCCTTGCAGTTGTCTGGTCGGCATTTGTCCATGCCTACTGAGACAGGTGCCTCTGTGCCATTTCATCTACTCTAGCACTCCTATGAGGCAGCTGATATTCGTTCCATTTTATACACAGGAAGTGGAGGGCCTCTAAGGTTTAATATCCTGCCCACAGCCACACAGCCATGCAGTAGTGGGATCTGCATTCAAACCCTCTCTGTCTGAGGCCAAAGCCCATTCCCTTTACCGCGATTATTCTGGTCCATGCAGTGACTCTTATCAAGTATCCTGTCCGTGACACAGCCTGACACAGCCTGGAAGACTAGAGCTATTCCTGCTCAGTGGATGAAACATAGTTGCCCATAGAATAATTAAAAAAAGAGCAAAGTCCCATATCTTCCCCAAAGACCAATTAATAAATGGTTAGTATGTACAGAAAATAGAGATAACCACTTCAAAAAACATAATTTAAGAAAAAGCATGCTGTAAAACTCCATACAGCATTAAATATTAGTGATTTGGGGAAACAGAGCTTCCAAGATATCTTAGAGACATCTAATTCCCCTTTAGGTGAGGAGATTGGGCTCAGAGAGGGCAATTGTTTAGTCTAAGTTGCACAGCAAGCAAGTTCCAGACTTGACACGGGAACCCAGCCCCTGGACCACTCAAGGTTTGCTTCACAACACGAGACCACTTGGAAGCAGTCAGGGGGCTGCTATCTCCCAGGCCCAAAACTTCCTCATCAGCCAAATCCAAATCCCCTACTTGCCTAATATCATCATCTCAGTTCCTGACATTTGCTTAATCAGCCTCGTAGTGTTGAGTGGATGCCCAGCCGAGGCTTCTGATCTCAAAGATGGCTCCCAGAAAAGATGACATGTTGCATTAATGTAAACTTCTTCAGATATTCTCTCAGGAAAAAAAAAAAATATATATATATATGTGTGTGTGTGTGTGTGTGTGTGTGTGTGTGCTGGTATTGTGCTATTCATATACCAGCACGAACCCCAGGACCATTGGGACACATTTCCATTCACTTTGGTCTCCTCACAGCCTGTCCCTCAGTTGGGGTGAGATGCTCATCTCTGGGACACGGATGAGCCCTGTTGCCTCAGCCAGGTGTCTGTGGAATCACGGGAAAGGCTCCATGTGGCCGACTTGTGCACAGGAAGGCAGGCAGGCTGAATGGACAGAAACCTGCATGGGGAGGGCGTTTCCTGGGAGGGCTGGCTGGCTGGAGGGTCTGCAGGCCACCTCAGATCCAGCTAGAGCAGAATTCAGATGCACGGCATCTTGGGTCCCCCACTCTGTGTCTGCGTCCTCTACCTCCAGGATCAAATCACAGACATTGATTCCAGGGCCTGAGAGAGTGCAAGGAAGCTAGGTGGTACCTGGGTGAGTCCCGGCTGAAGGGTGGATTATCCCCGTTAGAACTCCTGCGGAGTTGCCTCCTGTGAATGCTTCCAAAGCTTTGTTGAGCCTGTTTTGTTTTTGACCCTTGGTTACCTTCTTATTCGGTAGCCAGCTCCATTTTGTTCTATCAGGTTGCATGGGATTTGCCACCAGCATGACCATCAGCAGCATCTTCAGCAGCAGCACGTTGTTCAGGCACTGCCTTGGAAATGGCAAGACTTGCCTGCGCTCCGATCCTGTCCCTGCCACTTCCTGCTTGTACATGCCTGGCCAGTAGGAAAGAGGGTGCTTAGGAAGTGGAAGCTCATGGCACTATGAAAAATGTCACTGATTTGCTTAGTCAGTTCTGGCTACCATAATAAAATGCCACAGACTGGGAGACTTACACAGCAGACATTTATTTTCCCACAGCTCTGGAGGCTGGGAAATCCAAATTGAGGTGCCGGCTGATTCTGCTTCTGGTCAGGGTCTGGCGAGGGTCCTGGTGTGCAGATGATAGTCTTCTCACTGTGTCCTCACATGGCAGAGAGAGTGTAAGAGAGATTAGTGACTCTGAACTAGCATGACACTCTTGTCTTTTCCGATAAGGGCACTAATTCTATAGGATCATGGCCTCACCATTCTGACCTCATTGAAACTTAATTACCCTTTTATAACCCTTATCTCCAAATACAGTCACATTGGGGGAATTACGAACAACTTACGACTTTGGGGAGGAACAGGATTCAGTCCATAACACTAATGAAAGAACTCAGGGGACTTCTCTGACACCTCCGTTTCCAAGAGGAGGAGGAGGATTAATGTCTTCCCATGGAGATAGCCAGTGTCCTCCTGCATTCTCCTGTTGTTCTTTTCTGCTCCTTTGTGGGACTGGGTAGGGCTGTTGGTTCTCTGGCTAGGATTTGCTGAAAAGCAGTTGCCTCATGGCCAAAGGCCACCCACAGTGGTCAAGACTGGTACACCAGTTTCCTTCTCCCCATCACTCTCCTTCCCACCATAGACTCTGGGAAGGTCTGAGTGAAAGCAGCCAGAGTCCTTCCCAGAACACTGTTTCTGGGTCAGGGTCTCTCTGTGACCAAGCGCTGTGAAGCCCAGACCACAGGCCTTATTCCAGCTCCTCAGCTCCACTGCCCCTCTCCACCTGCACCCCAATTTCACAAACACCAGCTCAGCCCCTACTGTGTGCATGAGACTGTTGTGGGCTCTGTGATTCCTCGTCTCTCCCATGGTTTGAGCTGATGCTCCCCCCAATCTCAGCCTGGAGGGACTCTATTGCATCAGGCAGTGGATGAGAGGAGACAGATGCCTTAGGGAGCACCTGCCCCACCCCCAAAAGCCTCTGACTGTGCCTCCTGCCAGGGCTTGGAGCATCAGTTCAGTCTATGGGCAGGGCGAGGACAGTGGCCTCAAGGACCTGACTCCTATTGAAGTGCACTCCCTGCGCTCAGCCTCCCTGGACAGCTCCCATTCAGCATCTGGGGCAGGAGTCCTCGTGCTGCCAGCTCCTAAAAGGGTACTAATTTCTGAATGCTTACTTGATGACTTTAATTGAAAACTAAAACCACCCAAAGCTAAGTAATTAAAATCTCCCTTTCTGGATTTACGGCATTAAGACAGAGGTTAAATAGCTCCTCCTCCCCTTCTCTCCCCAAATCTTGGCATCGGCCGTGTTCCTCTGGGCAGACTCCACAGAGGAGCAGTGGCTTTTCTCCCCTGCTCCCTGCTTCCCATCCAGATTCTGGAACGTCCAGCTGAGGGTGCACTCACTCATTCAATCCCTTCATTAATTCATTCTCTCTGTGGGTACTTACTGTGTGCTGGGGGCTGTCCAGGCCCAGTGGAGGCAGCGGGAACTGACAGATGCGTCTCCCTGCTGTGCCATGGAACTGCAGCTGCCTCAGAATCTGGGGACCTTGGCTGTCAGAAGTGGGTGGACCCTTCCAGCTCACCTGGTCCAACTCCTCATTATACGGAGCTCATGGGGCGGGGGTGCCCCTCACCCCCATTCATCCCTGAGCAGCTGATCCATGGCTAGTGACCACCACCCCCATCCCTTCTCCCCAGCCTCACAGAGGTAGAGGCAACATCAAGGCCCCCTGACACCCAACCTGAGACCCTGCCCCAGGCCCCTCCCACGCCCTCTCCCCCACTCAAAGCAGTTTTTCTGTGATCCAGGATAAAATTATCAGCATCTTCCATGCCCCCAGGTGTAAGTTCCCTGCAGTCAGCTCTACTCCCTGCGCCGGCCACACTCACTGGCTGTCTCGAGGGTGACAGACACAACCCTGCCAGGGATTTCATGACAGGAGCACCAGCGCCTGTTCCTGGATCCATCATCCCATCCTGCGGCCTCGGCCCTTGCCTTTCTGTGGGGTAGGAGAAAGGCATGGGCTTGAACTTCAGTTCTGCTGTTATTTGCTTTGGGCCCTTAGACAGATCACAACCTTGCTGTGCCTTGGTTTGTTCACATGTAATATGGAGATCGTAATGGGGTCATTTCGAGCATTGAATAATGGAATACATGTGAGCTTTTTTCTCCATCTCCTGTAGGTAGCCCACAAGCCCTAGCAGGGGCTCAGGTCACAGCAGGTACTCAGGACTGGGACTGAATGACCAAGCTGGGCTGGGACAGGGCTGCACAAGCCTAGCAGGCTGGCTGCGGAGCGTTCTGCAGGCTGCAGGCAGGTGTTTCTTGGGAATGCCCTCTCTGGGCCACTCCCTCTCCAGGGCGCTTCCTATCCCCGGCACAGACAGTGAGAGCATCGCTCCTTCCCGGCCAGCCGGGTGGTGACTGTGCTCTCCTCTCTGGTGACTCATCAGTCTTTGGCCTGCTGGAGTCAGCTCTGTCCCTGCCCATGACCCCTCAGGTCGTATACATCGTCAGGAGATGGGGGGGGCCTTCACCCTTCTCTGTCAAGGCCTCCCCCACATCCCAGGCCCTCCTCCCTTCCAGATTTCTCACCTCCATCCCCCTCACCCTTCCCCTCTTTACCCTCCACTTCCAGCTCTGTGTCACCCGAAGTGGGATAAATGCTGCTTCTTAAATCCAGAAGGCACCCCAGGGTAGTAAAGTTCAGTATCACAAAACCCAGGGAGTCCACCTGAGAGACCCAGGGAAAGCCAGTACGGGTAGAGAGATGGTAATGTCGGGGAGAGTGGTGAGGCAGCCCGGGTCGGTCAGGGAGGGGCTGGTGTCCTAGAGACGGGGTTGGTGGATACGCCTCTTTGGGGTAGCGGATGGGGGGTGCCCCAGGAGGAAAGGGAGGCGCAATGCCAAAGTGGTGCCTGGTGCTGTGAGCCAGACACACTGGGGTAGTGGGAAACCAGAGGAGCAGAAAAGAAAGTGGGAGCTACTGCAGACATCAGAGTGAGTGAAAACTAGGGGCCTGGCAGAGGGCGATGGCTGTGGGGATGGAGGGAACAAGATAGGTGTGAGGATGTCTACAAGAAGGGCCATGGACTCCAGGACGCTGAAGACTCAGAGCTGCAGGGGCCAAACACTGAGGGGTGCATGGGGGGCCAGAAGGAGGGGCTGCTTTGGAGAGAGGAAAGAGGAAGAAGCAGGTTGTGCTGGTGCCCTTTACTCCTTCAAAGCAGTATCTCTCAAAGCAGTATCATTCCCCACGGTGTCCAAATTTTCTCCAGTAAACGTGTAGGACCTTCATGAGCCAGAAAAACAATCACAAAAGCTATTTCCAGTAAAGAAAAATAAAAGGAACATTCCCTCCCCCTATTTGCTTATAGATATTAGCTTCAGAAAGTCTGATACTTTAAAAAAAATCTCCGTGGAATTATGGAAGAAACATTCAAAATGAAAAATGTGTCGTATCCAGTTTGTAACTAAAATGTCAGCACCCTGGAGGAGGGGACAAGCAGAGCTCGGAGAGCCAGGCCTTCCTCTTCCTGCCACACAGGGGGACCCCAGGCAGGGCGGAACAGACCTCAGGGTTCCCTACCTGCTGCACTGCCCTGGATGGCAGCCCCCTCACCACGACTCATGCAGCGCGAGTCACAAGTCCCAGGTGGGAGTAAGCATCTCCTCCTCGGGTCAGAGCTGCTCAGGTCAGCCACAGCGGTCAGAGAGGGCAGGTGGAAGGCCGCCACCACCCATGCAGGCCTCAGTCTTCCTCAACACTGGGGACCTCTGGCCTCCAGAAGGTGGGAGACACAGACTGGGTGGACGTAGTGTGATCAGCACTGAGGTTGAGAGGCTGTGGGAGCTAGAATGGAATCCGGCTCTGTGGCTAGCAGGGAAGGCTTCCTGGAGGAGGGGAAGTTTGGAGGACAAGTAGAGGGGCCAGTCTGAAGGAAAAATAGAAGGTGAGCAAGTGAATAGGGTGAGGCTTTCCAAGCAGTGGTGACTGGCGTGGGACAGAAGCACTGAGGAGTTACAGTGTGGCATGAAAGTCAGGAAAATGGAAATGTCATTGGTTTGGCCTGACTGGCACATGGGAGTATCGGGAGATGGGGAAAAGGATGGAAGGGCCCTAGTGCAGTGGCTCATGCCTATAATCCTAGCACTTTGGGAGGTCGAGGCAGGAGGATTGCTTGAGCCCAAGAGTTCAAGGCCAGCCTGGGCAACATAGTGAAACCCTCTCTCTACAAAAAATACAAAAATTAGCCAGGCGTGGTGGTGTGCACTGTAGTCCCAGCTACTTGCAGGCTGAGACCAAAGGATCAATTGAGCCCAGGAGTTCGAGGCTGCAGTGAGCCGTAATCACAGCACTGCACTTCAGCCTGGGTGACAAAGCAAGACCCTGTCTCAAAAATTTTGTAAAAAAAGTTTAGAAAAGGGTGAAAGGGTCAGTAGGGACAGGTCACAAGGATCTATGTGCCAGCTAAAAGACTTGGACCTTCGCCTTGGAGGTAATAGGGAGTTCTTGATGACTCTATTTTTTTTTTTTTTTTTTTTTTTTTTTTTTTGAGATGGAGTCTTGCTCTGTTGCCCAGGCTGGAGTGCAGTGGCTGGATCTCAGCTCACTGCAAGCTCCGCCTCCTGGGTTTACGCCATTCTCCTGCCTCAGCCTCCCGAGTAGCTGGGACTACAGGCGCCCGCCACCTCACCCGGCTTGTTTTTTGTATTTTTTAGTAGAGACGGGGTTTCACCGTGTTAGCCAGGATGGTCTCGATCATCTGACCTCGTGATCGTCTCAGCTTCCCAAAGTGCTGGGATTATAGGCTTGAGCCATCGCGCCCGGCCTCTTGATGACTCTTAAAGGACAGTGAGGGGGTGGAAATAACACAGCTAGTTTTGAACTACCCAGAGGCCATGGGCTGCACTCCTGAGCCATTTTCTTAGCCATAGTGTCAGGAGCTACCAGGACTTACTGGATGATGGAGATGAGTTTTTGTGTGTGTGTGTGTGTGTGTGTGTGTGTGTGTGTGTGTGCTTATTTCCTACTGCTGTGCTCACTAACTCGGTGGCTTAAAACAATAGACATTGATTCTTACAGTTCTGGAGGCCAGAAGTCTGAACTGAGTTTTATGGGGCTAAAATCCAGGTGTGCGCAGGGCTGCTTTCTTCACAGGAGTATCTGCTCCTTGCTGAATGTCCCAGGTCGTAGCTGCCTCACTCTCATCTCTGCCTCCATGGTCACATGGCTTTCTCTTCTGTGTCAAATCTCCCTCTGCCTCCTTCTTATAAGGATTCTAGTGATGGTATTGTACCCACTTGGATAGCCCAGGATAATCTCCTCAACTCAAATTCTTAACTTAGTCACACTGCAAAGTCCTTTTTTTCCTATGAAGTGACATTTACAGGCTCTGGCTTTCCAGGAATAAGGACATGGACATCTTTGGGAGCATTATTCACCCACTAGAGTGTGTCATTTTTTAGGCACCCACTGAGTGCCAGGCTGTGGGCTGTGGATTCTGCCATGGGCAGGTAAACAAGTAAGCATGGTGTCCCCCTTTGTGGAGCCTTGGAGCTGATGCAAGGCGCTGGGGACAGGATCATGCTCTTCCCCTGGGCATCTGGGTGGCATGCCATCGTGTGCACTGGAGAGGAGGAGCAGGTTGTGGGCGTGAGTGAGGAATTAGGAGAGGGGAGATAGTCAATGTACTTAGAAAACTGAGGCCATTGGCACTGGCCAATCAGAAGAGACTCAGAGCAGGAGCAGGGATCTCAAGGACCCCAACTGTGCCAGTGGTTAACTCTTTAGCTGCTGCAGCACAGGGTGGTCCAGGAGTCCTAGAGGAGAGGCCAAGGCAGCTTTGGGGTGACTCAAGGCAGTGGCAATTCACTAACCAATATGGAAGTATTTAAATAAATACGTAAATATCTTAACTGAACAATATGGCCAACTGGCTATCATCGCTGGGTGAGGGTGATCCAGGCATTTGCTTTGAGCTTGCTGACAGTGGAGTGGCAGTTGAAATGCTGAATGGAGCTGGGCAGAGGACTGGGAACAGAGGTTTCTAGCATGAGGGTGGGGGCAGTGTATGTGGTGGAGAGGCTGGCATCCCCCCTCCACACCCGCCATCCCAATACCTGGAAGAGTGCGTCATTGAAACCGGCTCTTCTTCTGAGGCATTGATGGAGTGTGAACAATTCCATCGCCTTCCTTTCTTTCCCCTTAACTTTCTCCTAAGCATTTCTGTATTTTTCTTAAAAGCTCTTTTATTAGAGAATAGAATGCACCTGTCATGTAACTGCATTTACTGGAGCCAGCTCTCAGGACTGCAAATCTACCTGTGCCTGGGCTGGCTCCTTCTCCCCTCCACTGTGACTCTGGGGCCAGAAGGGGGCCTCAAGCCCCAGGCCTTAGCGACTCTGGAAGCATTGTTGGGGGGATTCCAGTATCACTCATTCCAACAGAGAACTAGAGCTCTCCGTACAGATAATTATACGGGAAAAAGAAAGAAATGGAAATTCCAGACAATTTGACTTCCTTTCAAAGTGGTGACAGAAACAACAAGCTTCCTGATCTAAACCAAACTGGGAAGTTCCCACCCACTTTGTTGCTGGATAAACTGAGACCCAGAACGGTACACATGAACAGATTTTACAGTGTTTGGAATGAAGGTTGATCTTCTGGTCTCTGAGGTGCAATCCGTGAATTCTGTCTGCATTTGTTTAGGCCATGCGTTCATGCTAAAACATATCTGAGCGTACCACATGTGAGTCAAGCTGTCATAGCTGAATTCTCCATAAATTTCCCTTCCTTTACTTCCAGCTACTGTGGCACTGAAATCACTCGAGTGTTCACAATCTGTGAGTAAAGCCCTTACGTACTATACGTTGATCCGACCTTTGTCACATTGGCACGTGAGGAGGGCTGACAAGCCTGCATCTCCAACACATTGGGAACCAGCTCCTTGTGTATACAGCTCCTCTTATATCCCAGAACAGCGTCATGCCTCCAAGGGCACTCCACATGCATCCCCTCCACAAGCGTTTATAAAGTGTCTCCTCTACAATTGGACAGGAAATAAAATGCTAAATGTAGATGCAAACTCCCTGCCCTCCAGGAACTTACTCTCTAGTGGGGAAGATGGACATTAAGCAAATGAAGAAACAGCAGTGCGGGAGTAAGAGCTGTAAAGAAAACTGAAGCTAGGGAAGGGGATGGAGCGATAGAATGTGCTATGAGACATGAGAAGGTGAGGGCAGGCCTTTTTGAGGGGATGCCATGTCAGTGGAGACCTGAGTAAAGTGAGCAGGGAAAGCAGGGAGCGGTGGCAATACTGGGGGAAAGCGTATTCCAGAGAGAGCAGCAGCAAGAGCAGGCCCTGAGCAGGAGAGCACTTGCTTAGCTGTGAAATGTCAGGGCGGCCAGTGGCCCCAGAAGAGTGAAGAGAAGAGACTATAGTGGTGGGTAGTGCTGGACAGCAGAGATAATGCCTTGAATGAATGAATGAATGAATGAATGAATGAGTCAGCCTCAGGACAATAGAATTGAACTCAGGCCTTGCCAGCTACATGATCTTGAGCAAGTCACCCTAACCTTCTGTCTCCCATTCCTCATGTATAAAATAGGAATCATCATAGGTACTCAACTCACTGAAACGAGAATTATGCCCCAAAGAGTCTAGACTAGAAATCAAGACTTGATCTGGAGTAACCAGTCTGCCATTTTCTGGCTTGAGCAGGTCACATCACCTCTCTGAGCCTCTGTTTTCTCATCTATAAAATGGGAATTACGGGGCCCACCCTGCCAATCTCAGAGGGCTGTAGTCTGGATAAAATCACATGGCCCCTGTGGGAAAGGCTTGTAACCTGCATATGTCATACATATAGAGGGGCTTGTTGAATACCTATGGGTGAGTGAGGCCTGAAATTCCCACCCACCGGGCCCAGGTAGGAGGCTCCCATTCCCCTGTCAGTTCTTTCTGGGGCAGCTCCTCCTCTCCAGTTCCTCCCCTCAGTGTTTGTTGGTTCCTATTTGTTTCTTGGCCCCTGTGTCCTGCCGCACTCACAGAGAATCCCACTTGCCCTGTAGGAAATGCGGTGCTCATTCCTTAGTGGGGAAGGGAACCATCCTGCCCTTCCCCACGGATGCTCCATACCATGTCCTGAAGATCTTTCAGCAAGGACACCCAGCCCCACCCCTCCCCTGCTTCCAACCCTTCAGTGGTTCCCCATCCCTTCAAATGAACATCTCAGCTCTCTCACAGGTCACACAAAGCCATAGGGCCCCCACTGGACTTTCCCGTCTCCCACTTGGTAGTCTTTGGCTGAAAAAAAATAAAATAAAATGTAACTTCTCTGCAAAAAAAAATTGTAACTTCTCTGCATGGTACCCAGTCTCATGCCTCCACAACTTTGTATATACCATTTCTTTTGCCTGAAATGCCCTGTCCTGTACCCGTAACTGCTACTCAATTACCCATAGGACTCCTATTTATCCTGCAAAACCCAGTATAGATTTCATTTTTGAGGACAAGCCGTCCTGGGTTGTATGTTCTCTCCTTCACAATAATGTAGGCCCTTCCTTCTGCTGTGCTCCCCTAGATCTTGTTCGTGCATGTTCCTTTGCCTTCACACCATGATGCCCCTAGATGCAACTGTCCCTCCAGCAGACCATGCGTGAGCTCCTTAAAGGCAGCATCTAAATCATCTCTGCTTCCCCAGAACTTACAACAGGACCTGGCACACTGGAGATGGCCATGAAAGTTTTATTAAGAGGAAATAAAAGACATACTGGAGGAGACAGCCTCTAGAGACAGCCCCCAAACTCAAAGTGATTTACAGTCATCTCCCTAAACTGGACAGGGGTATGTGTGATGTCTTCTCCCAACCTGCTGTATGTGGCAGCTTTGAAGTGAGAGGACTTCCAGTTGCCTACATTTTGAACTTAGTGAATATTACAAATGACCACATTAGTGAGACAGGCGTTTTGGAGACACTTTTGTTGACCCACCTAAGAAAGGCTCTAAATGTATGCCCCAAAAATGGAGACTAGCGATTTTGCAGCCTCACAAATGGCCCACATTGGGTAGGAAGCTAAATTCGATTTGCATGTCAAAGGAGCGTTATCTGGTACCTGATGTAAGACTAATTTTATTATTAAATTATCGACACTGATTTACTGAGAAATACGGTACTGCCGGGAGCTATTTTTAACCTCCCGCCTCAGCCCCACTCAGCAAACAAATCATCCTTTGAAGGACACTGCATTTGCAAAAGTGAATTAGGTGAATAAATATCCATCTATTCATGAAGTTTCTTTATTGAGAAATAAATAAATAACAGCCCCTGAATGCCTTCATTGTCCACCTGGCAGGTTTCCATGAGGTTGACGGTGGGCATGGCGGAAAGGGCCGCTGTTTGAAGTGCCAGTCCAAGAGTGGGTGGAGAGGCACCGGCTGGGGTTCCCACCTGGGAACTGTGTGAGGCCCCGGGGCCTGGAACAGGGCGGGGGGATTGGTAATGTCTTGCCCACCCCAGGCACGAGGGCAATGGATAGGTCTGGTCCAGCTCAGCGCCGAGCATCCCACGCTCAGCCAGAGGACAGGAGCTCCTCTGGAACCAGGGTGTCTTCGTTCTCCCACTTACTATTGCTGGGACCTTTAGCGAGTTACTTAACCTTTTTGTGTCTCAGTTTTCTCATATACAAAACGGGGATAATTCCTATCATTTTGCCGTGGTTGGAAGGATTAAACGTGATACACAACACATATAAAGCACCTGGAAGAGTTCCTGCCACATAGCAAGAATCCAGTACCTGTTTCTTATTGTTATAGTCTGCATCATTATTGGGATAGGGAGAAAGGTAAGAATAGAACTGTCTTTCGGGGGAGTCATATAATATTTTGGAGGAGCATGGGCCTTAGAGTCAGACCCAAGTTGCATTCCAGCTCCACCTGGCAGAGCTGTGTGTCTCTGGGCAAACTACTCAACCTTTCTGTTCTTCAGATTCCAAATCAATGAGACAAGCATAATCACACCTACCACTGCAGGAAAAAAATGAGATCATGAGTGTAAGCTCTGGAACATGGTGCCCGGCACTGAGTAAATGCTCAATAAACAAGGGATGTTTAGTAACGGGAGAGTTACTCTTATCAAGATTAATACAGTCAGTTATTCCATACCTTGAACACATTCTTAGTGCTCCCTACACCCTCTTTCTTCCCTTCTCTCTCAAAACCCGGTGCTCATCTGTGATAAAATGAGAAGACCCACACCTCAATAAAGTGGTTTTAAAAAATCAGGAAAAGAAAAAGCATCCTCTCTGAAGGATCCTGACTGATGCCATTCTTATTTAAACATTGATATTCCCTGAAGTAACCCAGGAATGGAAA
Organism: Macaca thibetana thibetana; assembly: GCF_024542745.1. Taxonomy (NCBI): domain Eukaryota; kingdom Metazoa; phylum Chordata; class Mammalia; order Primates; family Cercopithecidae; genus Macaca; species Macaca thibetana. Next base: position 116,567,355 of record NC_065589.1, read on the forward strand.
ACTAAATGCTCCTGTTCTCACTTGTAAGTGGGAGCTAAGCTATGGGTGCGCAAAGGCGTACAGACATACGTATAATGGACATCGGAGACTCAGAAGAGGGGAGTGAGGGATGGGGAGAGGATAAAAATCTACATATTGGGTACAACGTATACTACTCGGGTGATGGGTGCATGAAAATCTCAGACTCCACCCTATACAATTCATCCGTACAACCAAAATCCACTTGTACCCCCAAAGCTACTGAAATTTTAAAAATATATTAAATATGGATACTTTTTTTGTCCTAGGTTACAATAATCTTGATATTTTAAATATTGCATTAAATTATTTATCTTAATTGGAGAGGTTTTTTTGCACCCTCTTAAATTTTGCCCCTTACCCTAGTCCAGGCTCCGCATAGAGGCTAGAAGGAATCTCCTCGTGGGAGGAAAAGAATCTCCATTTATCTGCGGAGGTGGATGGAGGGAGACAGTGGGCAGGAAGGCAACAAGGCCAGATCATGAAAGGCCGGTCCACTGGGTTTGGGACTTGGAGGTGATTGTGCCAGGAGACATGGAGGTTTACCAAGCAAGCAGTTGAGAGTGATGACTATGATTTGATGGCAATCGGACTTCCTTTGCCCCATCCCTCCCATAATAGGAACACAGGAGAGTTAATCAGGAAAACTCTAACTGAGCCCCTGGTCCCCTGCAGCTGCTGGCAAACCCTCATTAACCACTGGCTTCTCACACCGTGGAAACAATTACTTGTTGTTTGAGGATTTGGACCATGGGGTCCCTAACTTGGCAGCCCCATTAACCCAGGGATATGAAAGAAGGCAGCTGGCAGTGAGGACTAGTTAGCCAGCTCCACAAATACAAATCCCACAGGCAAGCTCCCACGGCTGGCCCTCCGGTCCTGGAGCTTAGCGTGGAAAGTACCCAGCCTCCTCACATGCACCAGGCTGGGCGGTGGCCTTGCTTGTTCATTTCCACAAGAAGCCCCCATCATGAGTTACTTAGCAGCAGAAACAGAGTAAGACACAGGCCCTCTGCTGTGATGCAAGTTTCTCCCTCTGCATCCAGACCTCCCAACGTGGGTGATGACTATAGTACAGATGCTGTGAACTGTCCCTCCAGAAATGGGGGTGCATAGGCAGGGTACCACCCAGAGGGTGGCCAGCCGAGCAGAGGGTGCAACCTGTGACCAGGGGCCAAGCAAGGGCTCAAACACTACACATGGCACACAGTGCCACAAACTCAAGGCATGAGGGCATGAGACATGTGCAGTCCCAGACTTGCCATCCTGCAGGATTTGCAGGAAGCACCTCGAGAGAGAAGCCAAATCCCTAGGCCCCTCATATTTGTAGGAAAGCTCTTGAGCTTGACTCAGGATTTCTGCCTCACCATTGGGGAGTTTCTTGTTCTCTGATGCCAGTCACCTGGGCCTGTCAGAGGCAGTCATGCTAGCTGCTGGGCTAGCTCAGTCACGGGGAGCCAGGCGAGAGTCCTATGCCTGCCTCTCTTAGAAAGTGGCTGTTAGGAGAAAGCGAAGAAGAGGTGGGCAGTGGCTTCTGGAAGCTCTGCCACTGGACTGGGAGACTTTCTGGATAGAGATCATCTCATTCCCAGCACCTACACAGGGCTGGCATACAGCTGTGCACTGACTGCATGGATGATGGATGGGTGGATGGATGGATGGATGGATGGATGGGTGGATGGATGGATGCATGGATGGATGGATGGATGGATGGATGGATGGATGGATGGATGGATGGATGGATGGATGGATGAGTGGATGCTCTAGCTAATATATCCAGGATGCTATGGGAGAGCTGGGATACAACCCTCGAAAGTGATCCACTCTAACTGCCTGACAGAGGGTTGGGAATCTATCTGCTTGCTCTGTTCCCCCATCATGCTTACCACATTCAGACCCCTCACTTTGAACTATCAGAAGCCCTGAAAAGCAGAGAAGACTGACTGGGAGGCTTTTCTCAGTAGAGTTGTTAACCAGCCGCGAGACCCTGGACCAGTCACATCATTTGTCTTAGCCTCAGTCTCCTCTACTGAGTGGAGATGGGGATGTTATAATTGTATGTCCAGCAACCACGGTCCTTGCAGAAATCCACTGTGAAGGCGTGCAAGAGCTATCTGTAATTCCACATGCTGGTGAATGTGGGGGCTGACGTGTCACTACAAATGAGGGAGAGAGTGGCTGCCGATGCCCTTTAGAAAGAATCGAGTGTATTACAATGTTAAGTTGTTGCTGTTGTATGTGTAGTGTAGGTATCTGCATCCGCGATTCTGGAACACCATTATTTGGGGTCTTTTAGGCAACTCAGGATGTTCCACTTCCAGCTCCTGCCCTGAGATGTTTCTTCTCCCCAATCTCTCCCTCCCCCATCATTCAGCCCTCAGCCCTGGACACCTCCCACCCCCATCTGACTCCACCCCAAATACAAACTCCAAACACACTTCAAAGAGAGTCAGCAATGAAGTTTCTTGTGTGTTGGAGGCAGGGAGTTGGGAAAAGGGGAACCAATCAATGGTATAAAGCTCTTCTATCTTTCTAGTGAGAGGCAAGAAGGGCCCAAACACTCCCAAGAGTGTTCTGAGCCAGATATACAACCATTGCAATTGACACTGCTGTGTCCCCATAGGTACAGCATACCACACACACACACACACACCATCCCACACGCAAACATCCCTCCCACAACACATCCATCCTGTCACACACATAAGTCACAACATCTCCCTCCATGTATGTGCATGCCATATGCACACCAATGCACACAGCCCAACACACGTGTAGAGAGAAAGGCTCCAGGAAACCCTTCCCCGAGGCAAGCTCACCTCCAGGCCTGTGGCTGTGTGGTTCCCTCCCTGTGAGACAGGCATCAAACCGCCTCCTGGTCCCCTCCAAAGAGCTGGAGCATCTGCACCGTTTCATTTCTCCTCTCCTGGCTTCACCCTGGGCTCAGTGGCTTTCTGGAGTGCTGTCTGCTCCTTGTTCTGGGTGGCATATCCCCTGCCCTGGGCCCTGGTCTGGCTCCTGTCCTTCACAGAGTTCATGTGGGACTGGGCCTCATCTCAGGATATTTTGTACCCCAGGGCCTGTCAGAGCATTCAGTGTAGATGTAGGCACTCAACAATTGTTTGGAGAATGAATATGAAACCAAGGGATTTCCAAAGTGTGTGAATCTTGTCTGCTTAGCCTCATTGCAAGCTCCCTAAGGAGCTTAATGACCATACTTACATGACAAACACCTCAACTGATGGGTCACCACCTCCTGGAAGCCCTCCTGACCACCCCAGCCCTTCTCAGGACCTCTCATTCCCACATAGAGGTTCCCTGTGCCCAGATCAGCCATCGGGTCAGCCCCTCCCCATGTATCCATAGAGTGGATCAAGACACACTACAGCACCTCTGTTGTGCAAAAAGTAAGGGCTTTGTGGCCACACAAACCTGGGCTGCAACTCAGGCTCCACCACTTCTTAGCTGTGGAGCTGAAGCACAAGTGAGTGAACTTCTCGAGTCTCGGTGCCCTGGGCTGTGAGATGGGAAGAATAACATCCATTTTGCAGGACTTCGAGGAGTTTTAAATGAGGGCATGCGAGTCACAGGCACCTCCCAGTGGATACCTGACGAACAGGAGGGAGTACTATTGCTGTTTTCATTGATAATTACTATTCTTGTTACCAACCAGACTACAAGAGAGTGACAACCATGCCTCCCACCACAATGCTGGGCACACAGTGGACACCCGGTAATTGGGTTTTAAGTGAAGCATGTGGCAAAGCCGGCTTTCACAATCTGCAGGCTACCAGACGGCTCCCACTGGATTCCATGCCCTTGAGCAGCATCTGGATTTCCCAGGTATGCATCATGGAGCTGGGAAAGAAAACAGAAACCAGTCTTCCAAAGGCTTGTAAGCTCCATATTGATCCCGTGGAGGCAGGGCAGGTCTTGAAAGAGGCCGCAGCCTGGACTGCATGCTCTCAATGTACCCTCCTGAATGGGCTCTGCTGAGCACACCCCCCTACCCAACCCTGACCCGAGAGCTTTAGCGGGATTAGCGGGCATTCTTGCTATGCATAGCAAGAGGCCCTGAACCACTGGGCTGTGTGTGCCAATTTGAAATCAGGCTGTGATGGAGCTGGGCCGTCAATGGGAGTTTGCATATTCATGTGGCAGAGCCCTGAGACTTAAGTCACAGCTCCAGGTCCAATTACGCAGGGGCTTATTAGCTTGAGATTTAACAAGGGAGCCCCACCAGGATCTGCACAGTCATCAGGCTTAAGTTGCACATGCATTCCCAACATGTATTGGGACCTGCGAGAGCCTGTGCTGAAGTAGGTAGGTGAGAGACCAAGGCACGAACAGTGGGAAGGGCACTGGGCTGAATTCTGGCTTTGACATATATAACCACCATTGAAAACGGCCTCTCACTTCCTCATCTGTGAAATGGGTACAATGATCGCTTATCTTCACCTCACAGGGTTACTGAAAGGACTGTAGACATGTTCGGAAAATGCCCTTGGTGTCTCCTAACACACAGGCATGCTCATAAATGCCAGCTACTGACACTAAAATCCTGCCCTTTCTCATTCTAAGAAGTCTCAGTTTGATGATTTCTGAAATGTATCGACTTGGGAGAAAATGAAGAGATCCCTAATCATTATCTCATTGTCACCACCACCTACTAACCCCAGGTCTCAAGCACTTACTCTGTATCTCATACTGTTATGACATCTCATTAATCCTCCCAATTACCCATGTGGTAGGAGGACTGGTCCCATATTATAGATGGGAAAAGAGAAGCTCAGCGAGTTAAATAGTCTGTTAAATGGTTTGCAGAGCTAGTTCATGGTAAAGGTGGATTTGAACCCACCAAGTTCAAAGACCATAGTTGAGTTCCTCAAAACATCAGTAGCTTAGACAAGTAGCCAGGTGGTATAGTTGGCAAAGTGACTCTTTCAAAATAAATGTTTAAATGCTGATGACAACTAACTTTTATGGAACACTTCCCAGTAACGTCGCTGACATCCATTAGCTCGTTCACTCTTCACATTAGTCTTGTAGAATAGGTAGCATTTTACAGAAAAGGAAACCTGTACCAGGTGGCTCATGCCTGTAATCCCAACAACTTAGGAGACCAAGGTGGGAGGATTGCTTAAGGCCAGGAGTTCGAGGCCAACTTAGACAACATAGCAAGAATTCATCTCTACAAAAAGAAGAAGAGGAAACCATGGCTCAGAGAGGTTCTATGACAAGCCTCAGATAACCAGCAGGCTGTTAGGGAAGACAGAGAATTGGATTACTAAAAGCAGGACCTTTGACGTCAGACAGACCTGGGCTTCAATCTTCAGGCTCTCCTTTGCTGTGTGATCTTCAGCAAATCACTTGCCCTCCCTGTGCCTCAGTTTTGATCCTCTCACAGGGTGACTGAGAGAACTGTTGAGATATTTAACTTGCTGCATCTCACTTTTCTCCATTGTTGAGATTAAGCAAGACAACACAGATAAAGGACTCAGTTCAAAAATGTTTAAAGGGTTACAATCACTTTTCGTCTCCTCTCTTTACTCTGCATTGTGACCCGGTTGCTTTTAAAGGGCTGGGCTATTTTGGTGCACTCCGCTCCTGCCCACTGTTCAGTCTGGTTGCAGAGCACACATCAGATGACCAGTGTGGCCTGGCATCCTGGTGTCTGCGTCAGTCTCTTCAGCTGGCCTGGAGTTACCAGGCATCAGAGCAGAACATCCGGCCCTTCCCTGTCTCCTTCCCCCACTGTCAGGCACAGTGCAGCAGGGAAGAGGTATCAGAGCCCTGCCCTGGACACAGGAACTGGAGGTAAAGAGAGGAAAGAAGAGGGAAACAGAGCCATTCTGCAAAACTCAAGCATGGGGACCTGGGGACACAGCTGAGGAGCCAAGTGGGAGCTGAGTTCCTGGGCAAGCAGATACCACCACCAAGAAGCACAGCTCTGCCAATCAGTCGCCCAAGAGCCAAATCAAGGGTGGCACTCTTCCTAGGAAATCCTGAGGACAGTCAGGGTGCCTGCCTCCAGTTGCCTCCACCCTCCCTCGGATATAATTGCATCTTTAACAAGGCTTCAGCATAGGCAGCAGCCAGGTGTGTGGAGTGGGGTGGGGGGGTAGATACCTCATTCTGTAAGCATATTGGGCTCCTCCCTAACTGCAGCCACCCCACACACACCACACACATACAACCCCCAGGAGTGCCCTTCCTTCTCCCTGTGCCAACAGAGGCAACACTGGACTGGCTGGAGTCTATCTTTCTTTAATTCACTCAATTCTAGAAGAGGGGTTACTGAGTGTAGGAAATACACAAGGTAGAAATCAAGGGCAGAATCATCTGTAAAATGGATAAAGACTTTGTTTATACTGATTTGGAAATAAAGTAGGACTTTCCCACATGAGGGCAGAATCCGTAAGTGAAAGAGGAAGCTATCAGCAGAGACTCTTCTTCCTCTGGACCAGGGAATGCTGGAAGCAGCTTATAGGCCCAGTGGTGGAAGATTTGTTTCACCAATTAAAGGTCATCATCAACAGTACAATGAATGCACCTCGGTCAAAACAAACAGGGGCTCTGCACGCACCGCTGAGTTGTCCAAGAGTGAGCACGAAGGGGGAACCAGGTGTGGAGCAGTGCTTCGAGTTTTATACTCTGCGTGTTCAGAGCCACACACAGGGGCATTCTAAAAGTCTGAAAGAATACAAATCAAGCTGTTAACCAATTATCTCTGGGGAAGGAGATTGCAGTAAGGGAGAGGGAATTTTTGCTTTCTGTTTTATATTTCTCTATGTTGTTTGCATTTTTTGCTAGTGCATACTATGTCAACAATTTTTCAAAAGATGTTTTTCATTTGAAGAAAATGAAAGAATCCTCACAGCAAAAGCACCAATCAAGGGACCCACTGGAAATGAGGCTACTGCCCAAGCAGCTCCAGAATACAGAGGGTCATCCCCAAGGCCCCAAGGAGGAGCCTAAAGCAGCCCAGAGGCTGCAGTATGGCAGTGGTCATAAGCTTGTGTCAATTAGAAGGTTTTGGTAATTCCTAAAGGTGTAACCAGGGACCCAAAGGTGGTCATAAATGCACATTTGCACATATCTGTCCCCTTTCACCCAAACCTTAAATACTCGGGGTTGGGGGTGAGAGTAGGGGATAGATGGAGACTCATTGGTCAAAAAGCAGTGATTCAGCTTGCCAGGACAACCTCCTATGATCCCACTGTGAAGCAAAAATATTTTCAAGATTTACCTTCTCAGGATCCCCCAGGATGCCTCCATCCCTCTATCCATCCATTCTGAAACTATTTATTGAGCACCTACTATGTGCCAGGCACCATTTGAAGTGCTGGGGGCAGGGAATATTCCCTGGTGGCCCACATGGACACCAGGTAGCGCCCTTGTGAAGCCTACAGTCCATGGGGAAGACAGACCACCTGACACAGGATTACAACAGTGTCATAACTGCCATGCAGAGAAGCTCTCAGTAGGGTTCTCTCGCACCCAGGGTGGGGAGAAGAGAAGCCATGGAGCACCAGAGTTGTGGAGGAACTGCTGGAAATCATGTGCCAGCTGAGCCCTGAAGGAGTGAGAGCTAACCTGGAGAAGAGGGTTCCAAGTAGAGGAAAGAGCATGACTGGCACACGGAACAGTAAGAAATGGAGAGCAAGAAGCCAGGAACCAATGGATTGCAAAGTTAGGAAAGGGGGGCACTTCCTTTCAAGGCCTCCAGAAAAACCCTTGAGCAGTGGCTTCACCCACAGAGTGCTTGATGGGGAATCTTCTTTCTAGAAATGCACCCTCATTGTCGTTTGTCTTTTTAAGGTCTCGCCTCCCTGCTCCACCCATATTCCCTAAAGGGCTTGGGCTCTGGGGTCACACAGACCTTGGCACCAGTCCTGGCCCTTACTTTGGAATAGTCACTTCACATCTCTGAGTCTCAGTTTCCTCATCTGTAAAATGGGGCTAATAGTCATACCTATTTCATAAGGTGTTGGGAGGACACAATGTGCCCTAGCACCAATTCCTAACGCATGGTGAGGTCTTTAAAAATCAAAACTCATCTTTTTATACTTTGCCAGCAGAGGTAATTGTTGAGCAGAGGACAGGCCCATGTGGCTCATCACACTATTCCATGTACTGGTGTGTATTTTTGAAATTAGTATGATAAAATGCTTTAAACTAGTTCTCATATTATGTGCTTCAATTGCTGCTATGATCCATGCTCCTTCATGGAGGGGAATTAGAATATAGCAATAACAAGAGACCAAAACATTCCCCCAAAATTCCTCTTTTCCATCTGCCGAGTTTGTCCTCCCTGATATTCAGAGGGGCTCCAGAGGGACCCCACCCTGCTGGGCCCATCCTGATACTGAATTGGCACCAATGCCAACATCAGTCTCCAAAATCAGGTGTAAGAAGAAAACCTGGGAACTTTAGCTTTATTTATTTTCAGTCTAAAAAAGGAGAGAGGAATCATGCATTATAAATTCTTAAAACGTAAACTGAAACTGTGCACTCCAAGCATTAAAGTACTCAGGCTCACCTGTGACTCAGAAAAGAACATCTCTGCAGGCCTAAGATTCTGGGAAATGCCAAGCTGAAGGGAAACAGCCCTTGAATTAACCCTAGTCTGTTTTTGCTCCAATGAAAGGAAACTGGTTTCCAAACTTGGTTAACCAGTTGGAACATAGATACTGACTTGAATGTGCAGGTCCTTTGATGAACGTAAATACAAACAGATGGAAGAATGTAAAAGTATAGATTGACAATGGTATACATAAATGATTCATAAGTTAACTAAATATATTGGTTGTGAGTGCTCAAAAACTGTTTAACCAGTAGAACTGCATGATCAGAGAAGTCTGGAGCAATGAGTCTGTGGCAGTGGCCCCTCTGGTGGCATCATAGCCTGATGCAGAGGGGGACTTGGATGTTTTGTCTGGGATGCCCAAAACAGCCATCTGCTCACACAGATAGGAGAGAAAGGTAGCAGAAGGAATAACTTCTATCAGGATTTCCAGGGCCAGGTGTGTATCTCATGCACTTAGGCAGTCCTGAAAATGATAGTAGCAGAGATGCCGGCTTTGGGAATGGGGAAGTGCTCTCCTACCAATCAGAGGTAGCCAATACTCGCTTCACTAAACTACACCTGCGGGATGGCCCCTTCCCCAGTGCCACCCAGAGGGGACAAGGGAGAGTTGTTCTAGGAGAAAGTGGTCAGCAGACCCTGAGGAGAGGGACTGGAGAGGAGAGGAGCTGCTGGTCAAGACAGACAGGTCCGAATGGAGCATTTGGAGTTGGTGACCTAAGACTCCAATGGGCCATCAGCACTGGCCAGGCTTTTCAGACAAATTCCTCAGGAGAGGGAACCTCTGTCTGGGGTGCTCTCTTGGGGGGCTACCTGGGCCAAAGAAGAAGCTGGCTGCTCTCATCTGTCCCTCTGGAGGATGCTGCCATGTCCTACATCAGAGGAAGGGGTGGGAAGTGTGCCCCACCTATGTGCTCTACTCTCAAAGGCCTGAGAACGCTGGGAGGTGGACCTGCCCCTTCTGTGCAGGCAAACAGGGGCATAGTCTGTAGGTCTGAGTTCAAGTTGCAGCTCAGACTCTTATAAGCTTTGTGCACTTGGGCAAGTCATGGACCTCTCTAAGCCCCAATTTCTCTGCCTCTCAAATGGACAGAATAATATATCTCCAACTTCCAGGGTGATGCCAGTATGATAATCCCAACCCAAGAACATAATTAGAAAAGGAACTCAAAAGCAATTAGGAAATTAAACTGATATATTATGATTATAATTGATAGTAAGTCCCTACTCTACTGGAGACAAGGGTAAGTGTCTAGTGCAAAAGGTTTCATGCACCCCAAGACTGACGGCACCATGACGGTGACAATGGTGGGAGGCCTGCCTCCCCAGTCCACCCTGCCCCCTTCCGGTAGAGTCCTCTGGACAGATGATGGTGTCATGGACCTCGGTGGGCCATGAGGGGCCTGCCTGTGACCTGGAAAGTGTGCATATGCAGAGAGACTGTTTCTGAGCTTGCTAGCTCCTGCCACGCTGTACCTCCCATCCACCACCTTATCAATCCATCATCCTCTTAGCAACTGACACCTCTGGCAGCACCTCCGGCAGCCCGGGCATTAGAATTGCAAGAAGCCCCGGCTACACCAGGGAATACAGATGGAGGAATCTCAGATTCAAATTTGTCTAAGTATTGTGAACAGTCAGACCCAGGCAAGGCATCTCCACTGCCCTTCTGCCAAAGGGGAGTGGTAGAGGTTTTGTTAGAAGTACAAATTGCTTCTTAATGCAGAGGATAAAGCTGGGTTCGGGCACCTCCTTAGAAATTCCTCCCGCTCCCAGGAAAGCCACCACTGCATGTCAATTTTAATTTTTGAAATTTAAACCAAGGGCTTTGTGTCTAAGCTCCATCTCATCGGAGGAAGGGGAGGAATAAGTCAAAAAGGATTAGGTGCCCGCTGGGGATTGCAGATCCATAGCAATTAGACTTCATTTGGGTCTCAGACATTTGGTTTTAATCGCATTTCTGGATGATACAATCAACAAAGCATCAGAAATTGATACCTATGCAACTGTAGATGGGCCTGACTCTGCCCTCCCCAGTTCCTGGGCTCAGCTGGGTTAGGGATCCACAATCAGCAGGAGTGGGGTGGGGTGGGGAATTGGGGTTGGGATTACTAGGTCTGGAACTGGGGGAAGGGATGGCAGTATGTACATGTATGTTTCCTCCCATTCTCTTTGAGTACTTTATCCCTGGACTCAAAGCAGACATAATCATTGCTCATATTCAAAAGAATGACAATAAAACATTACTCAAGTAAAAGCAAAAAGGAATAGCGACAGCAACAGGACTCAAGGCAGGGGGTATAATTGTCTTTTAAATGGGAATCACAGCTTTCAGCATTCTCCAGGAACTAAAGTTGAGCACAAAGCAATTTGGGGCCAGAAATGCAGCATGAACATTGTCACACACCACATTGACATGGACGTATGAATACAAGTGTGTGTACATGTATAATGTGGATTACGTGAGGACAATCACAACATTATATCCACATAGGAGATACACACACACATGCACACACACACACGTAGCTCCAGCCTTACACAAATACACACACCCTGGGGCTGCCTTTTTGTGCATACTCACACATTTCTTTTCACACAACCTGTCAAAATGACCTCAGTAAGCACTAGCAGATTGCCAGTAGCTGACTGGTTATTTTGTACATAACTTTGTTGTAACTCAGTGATCTGACAACAAAAAAAAGTAAAAAGAAAAAAATCAAAACCATGCAGGGTGTTTTCCTAACTCGTGTGAGCAGGCACCCCACATCGCATGCATAAGGGAAGGGAAGCCGGCAGGAAAGAAGCGTCCCTCCCCGAAGAAGAGTGTCCACCTCACCACACAGCCCTGGGGAAGTTCAGCGAGTTGGATGATCTGTGGAATTGCCTCAGTTTACCAGCTCTCTGGAGAGCTGTGGCCCTGGCGGCTGTAAGTAAATGGGCCTGTGCTTAGTGAACCATCTGCTCGAGTGGGTGTGTGTCTGCTAGGGACCTTCTGCACTTCCTCTTAGGAGCCAAACATCCCACAGATCCCTCCCTGGCAAGTGTCACTCACGCCTCCCATTTCCCATAGATGCCTTCTCTTCCCCTTCCTTCCCCAGAAGCCCCTCCCCTCTGACTTCCTCCCACAACTCCGGGAGGACAAAGTTGCCCAGGTTGCCCAAGACTGGAGACCCAATCATTCCTCTCCTGCCTTCCTCTTACTCTCCCTGATGCCCTTCCCCGCCTCCTCCCCTCCTCCCAACCCCACCCCAGGCCTCTCCAGCTCAGGGCTGCAGCCTGGGGAGAGCTTCTGGGAAGGGTGGGATGCAGCTCCCATTACCCCCACGTCTTTTCGGCCACTCCTGGTGGCAGGGACATAACAGTGGCTGGGGAGCAGGTCATAGATGGGCCTATCCTGGGCCCAGATAAGGTCATTATGCCAAGGCGGACATCTGGAGCCCTGGCCCAGGATATGCCGACATAGAGACAACAGAACCCATAGTCTAAAAACATAATTTAATGCATCGCGGTGAGTCTGAGTCAGGGGGGAGTGCGGTGTGGAGAGGTGAATTTTCTGTTTGCTGGAATTCTGCTGTGGGTGGGGTTTTGGCTGACAGACAGGGAAATCTGCACAAGTATTTCGGGTCACAAAGAAGGACGCCCCAGGAAGCCCGCGCTCTCTCTGGCCTACCTCCCTGGCCAGGGCCCGGAGCCCTCCGCTTCTAGGCCCTGGGAGGAGGCGGTCTGAGGAGGGCAGACTCCCGGCCTGGCCTGTCCAGTCTAATCAGATTTGCAAAGTCTGTGCCGCCGCCTCAAGGACTGGGTGTCCCTTCCTCCCTCGCCGGGATAGGGATGGAGACCAGGAGCACAGCCCTGAGCGTGGTGGGTCGCAGATGCACTGAGGCCAGGAGCGGGCAGGGAGGAGGCAAGGATGTGTGTTTTCCAACGGAGATGCCGGGAAGTGTCATGAATCGAGAGTGGCCTTTGCCAAGCAGCCGCGCCCGGGCAGAGACCGGGCGGCCTGCAGCCACCCCACCTCGCACCTCCCGCGCCCCTAATCCGGGTACAGAAGAAAGCCCGAGAACGTGCTGTACTTGTTATTATTGCCTCCGTGAGCCTTCCCGCCATCCAGCTTCACATACACTTCGTCCCCTGAATCCAAGTGCAGCACCACGCTGTTACTGGCGTAGTCGTAGTTCTGGTCGGCGTCCTGTGCAATGGCGCTGGCCCGGACCTGGGGGCAAGCGGTAGGAGCGGGTGAGCCGGGGCACCTCTTCCCTCGCCCTTGCTCAGCCCACACCAGGCTCGCCACGCACGGGCTTCCCGCCTGCTGCTTCAGGGTCCACACTCCCACCCCAGCTCCATGCTGTCTCTCCAACTTAGCCAACTCCTTCCCGGTCCCCCCTCCTCCTCGCGCCGACAAGTCTGGGAAAGAGGGAGAGGGGAAGCTTCATGAACAATGACCCAGAGTGGACGGGTGGGAGCCAGGGGCCAGGGCCAAGAGGAGAGGAGGCTTCAGGGCAAAGGGGCGACCTGGAGGGAACTAAAGAACTGGGGTTTCCAAGAAGCCCACAGAGAGGCAGGCAGGGACGCAAGTGGCCAAGGAGTGCAGTTTAGGTATGGGGGTCTCTGGGCTCTCAAGGCCCAACATTTGGCTCTATGTCCTGGTGAGCGCGGCCTCGGTGCATTGGGAAGCTGAGACGCTGTGGCACCGAGGCGCGTTCCTTCCCGGGGCTCGCTCGCTCGGTAGCCCGCGGGTGGAGAGAAAGGAGGCTGGTTCCCTGGGAGGTTCAGGGCGCGGGCGAGGGTTTGCGGGGCCGGGGAGGGTAGGGGTCACTGACCTGCCCGTTCTTGCAGAGGTCCGCCCACATGCTGGTGCCGTCGCCGCCGCGCATGAGGATGTGGTAGGTGAAGAAGTAGATGCCGCGCACCTGGCAGCTGAATTTGCCTGTGGTGGGGTCATAGTGATTGCCGAGGTTGGTGACAACGTCGTCGAACTTCAGCACCTCATAGCCTTCGTGGGGGCTCTTGAGACCCACATAGAAGGCGATCTTGGGGCCGCTGAAGGTGGCGCTCAGCGCACTGGTCACTTCACCCTCGGAGTCGCCAGCTCCCCCGGCCCCGCCGCCCACCACCCCGACGCCACCGGCCGTGCCCGCCGTCAGTTGCAGCCCTGGCAGCCCGGGCCGCCCCGAGTCGCCCTTCTCTCCCGGAGGGCCCCTGGGTCCAGGTGGGCCCGGCTCTCCAGGGGGCCCCCGCGGCCCTGGCTTGCCCGGTCGCCCCGGGTCGCCCTTGGGTCCCTGGATGAAGGGAGGCGGAGGGTTAGCACTGAGGTCCTGCATGACTTCCAGGGCGGCTGTGCTGGGTCCGGGAGGCTGCGCCTTTGCGCCCGCGGGCCCCCCGCCGGGTGCGGCAGTGTAAGGGTCGCAGATCATGCGGCAGGTACCCATCATCTCGTAATGCGCGGCGCCTGGGGGCGCCGCCTGCAGCAGCAGCGGCACGGCGATGAGCAGCCCGAGCGCCATGGCCAGGAGTACGCCGACGGCCGCCAGGCAGGCACGCCGCCGCCGCTGCCACAGCCGGGAGGCGACCGCCACCAGCTCCTCCTTGCCGCCCGGGGAGGTAATGGTGGGGCGGCGCGGGCGGCCCCGCTCCCCGTGCTCGGGGGCCGGCTCCGCGGGTCCTGGCCGCGCCCCCGACGTGGCGACCCCCCGCCCCGGCCACCCAACTACTTCAGCGAGAGGCGCCGGGACCTCGGCGCCTGGGCCCACCGCGCTGGGGCTGCTCGGAAGAGCCGCGGACCCCGGCGCGCATGGCGTGGGGCACACAAGACAAGCCCGGCGCCCCGCGGCTCCGGCGCCGGCCGGGGAATGCTTGCGCTGGTCGGGGAGTCTGCTTGCGGCGTCCGGCGCTGGCTCCGCGGCGCTGCCTCCTGCCCCGCTCCGCTCCGCTGGGTTCGGCTGGGCTCCTCGCGCAGTGAGGGCGCCCCGGCTCCGCGGCGCGCTCTGCTGTGCTCTCTAGCTGTTCGCTGTCTCCCGCGCGGAGGGGGGACCCAGCTACCCTGACGTAAGGAGTCCAGGGCTGAGCGGCGGAGGCGGCGAGGCAGCGCGCGCTGCCATCACTCGGGAGACGGCGCCCTCATGTCATCAGCCTCCTATCGGGCGGAGCCACAAGTGGGCGCAGCGGGCGCGGCCCCAAGCCGGGGCGCATCAGACACACCCACCTGCCGCCACGCTCACGCGCCTCCCACCGACAACACACACAGACACCCACGCGCGCCGTGTCGGGGCGCACATAGCCACCCCCACATGGCCACGAAAGCAGCTGGAATCCAGGTGTCAGCAGGGCTCCTCTGGGGTCACCTAATCCATCCCCCCGCCTGCAAAGAGGATCAAACCTCAACCCAACGAGTCCAGGAGAGTCCTGTGAGGCCCAGCGGGAAGGAGTTTCTGAAAACCCTCCTTAGTAATTTCTTTATAATTGAATAAATCTCGCTTCTAGAAATCTTTCACAAACCTAGACTAAGGACTCCAAACTCTTAAGCATGCTCACCTAGAGCACCCCACCAACCTTTGGGGTCACCTTTGGGCGACTTAGTCTCAGCTAAGTGTCACTCTAAAAGCCCAAGGCTCCCAATACAAGAATATTCGTGGCCGGGCGCAGTGGCTCACGCCTGTAATCTAAACACTTTGGGAGGCCGAGGCGGGCAGATCACCTGAGGTTGGAAGTTCGAGACCAGCCTGACCAACATGATGAAACCCTGTCTCTACTAAAAATACAAAATTAACTGAGCACGGTGGTGCATGCCTGTAATCCCAGCTACTCTGAAGGCTAAGGCAGGAGAATCACTTGGACCAGAGAGGCAGAGGTTGCGGTGAGCTGAGATCCTGCCGTTGCACTCCAGCCTGGGCAACAAAAGCAAAACTCCATCTCAAAAAAAAAAAAAAAAAAAAAAAAAAAATTCGCCTCGGACCTTTTCTTCCACCAGAAGATGGCTGGCCCTTGTCCTCTATGTGAAGCTGATGTAGAAACCAAATGCTAGCACTTGGCAGTGATCATGGTGCACTCAGCTTCCACTCCAAGCCTGGCCACTGCCAGGCAAATGCTTGGGCACATTCCCTTGGACATCCCCAGCTTCCTCCTCCTGAGGTGGGTTTAATTATCTTAGAAAATAGTCCAAATAGTCCAAAGTCATTCTGAGCCAGTCTTGAATAAACCATGGCCTCAGGTGAGAGCAGAATAGTCTATCTCCAATGTAGCATGTGAGGCTAAGGAAGGATGAGAGGCTTACGGGTTGGAAGAGACTTCCAGAGGAGAAATCAAAGCTCCAGCTTCTGCTCTTGCCCTGAGTAGCTGTGTGACTTTGCCAGGTGGTTCCTGTCCCTGAGACTCAGTCTCCCTAAAAGGTCGCCTCCTGCCCTAGCACCCCCAACATGGGAATCACACCAGGCCTGGCCTGGGGGGAGAATCCAAGGGCTGACATCAGTGTTTGGTGTAGCATCAGCATCTCTGGAACAACAGTGCACCCACCTAAGGCTATTGCTTTGAAGCTAACTCTCATTTATCCGGCACTGGGTTCTTACGGGTTAGTTAAAATCTATTTTTATCTTCTGATCACCCTGGGTCATTTCCCCACTCCCAACCATGTTGCTCCAGCCTGTTCCCTCCACATATATTTGTGGAAAGGGTGACTGAGTCTAGCCTGAAGCCAACTTTACCAAGGAGAGAAGGAGCACATTTATTGGCACCTACTATGTATGCATCAGGCACTTTGCACATTCTCCTTCATTCATTCCTCATGTTACTGTGGATTAGTGATCATTTTCCCACCACACCAATGAGAAAAAAAAAAGGTTTTGCAAGTGTATGACATTTACTGAGTGCATTTTACCCACATGATACAGCCAGGATCCTCCTGGCACCCAGATCAGGAGCTCTCTGAACCTGTCAGTGAACACAGCTTCAACAGCTGCTTCTTGGCCACAGTCTTCACTGGTTTCCTCAGACTTGGGAGTCTTCCTCCACTGTCTGCCTCAGAGTCACCCCAAGAGCATGTGATTTCAGGAGCCACACGACCTGCTTCCAATCCTGGCTCTGAGACTTCCTGTCTGTGTGACCTTGAGCAAATCGCTTCACCTCTCTGAGCTCTGGTCTCCATGTGTAGAATGGGAATGGGAAAAGAACCTACCTCAGAGTTATTGAAAGGACCGAATGAGTCAATGTAAAGGCTTTAGAACAACAGCTAACTCAGTAGAAGCTTAGCTATTTTTATTAACTATTGATGCTTTCAACCTCCCCTGCCATGGTTATGACCACTAGGATGGGACATGTGGGCAATATGCAGGGTGGCGTGGTAAGGGTTAGAGTTTTAAAAAAAGAGAAACTCAAACATCATTCACATCCTTTGTCCTTCTCCAAAGCACAGAAGGGGGCTGTCCCATGCCTCCCACATTCCCTAAGACTGCCCCGCTCTGTCTTTTTGTCTTTCAAAACTACCCAGAGTGTTTGCTCCCAGTCACCAGTTCCACCTGGACAAACATTTTCCAGGCAGACACTCACTCAGTTTGAATTCCCCAGCCTTGCAGACTGCTGGAGACTGCAAAGTCCTGGTGATTTTTGTCCTGGGACAAAGATGAAACAAGGAGCGTCAGATGTTTGAGAC
This sequence comes from Macaca thibetana thibetana, assembly GCF_024542745.1. Taxonomy (NCBI): domain Eukaryota; kingdom Metazoa; phylum Chordata; class Mammalia; order Primates; family Cercopithecidae; genus Macaca; species Macaca thibetana. The sequence goes on from NC_065589.1 coordinate 116,584,604, forward strand.
CCAAGCTTTCACCTTGGCAGACCACAAGCAAAGCTACCTTCCTTCGTGATCAACATTCCTGGGAGCACCTCCCAAGGCCAGCACTCCACCAGGAGGCAGGGGCAGCAATCGCTAGGCAGGCAGAGCCCAGGCAGCCTCCACATAGCAACCAAATAAGTCAAGAGGTGTCTTTCCCCCTGCTTCTCCTTCCTCCCACCCATCATGGCAGGGCCAGACAGCATGGCCTGCTGGAGTGTTGGACGTACCTCTTTTTTTTTTTTTGAAACGGAGTCTCACTCTGTCACCCAGGCTGCACTGCAATGATGCAATCTTGGGTCACTGCAACCTCTGCCTCCCAGGTTCAAGTGATTCTCCTGCCTTAGCCTCCTGAGTAACTGGGATTACAGGCGCCCGCAACCATGCCCAGCTAATTTTTGTATTTTTAGTAGAGATGGGGATTTGCCATGTTGGTCAGGCTGGTCTCGAACTCCTGGCCTCAAGCAATCCACCTGCCTCAGCCTCCCAAAATGCTGGGCTTACAGGCGTGAGCTATTGCGCCCAGCTGACATACCTTTTTATCCACCTGGCTTCTGCTCTTCCTGAGTGATCCATATCATTGGTGACTATCTTCTCTTAAATATTAATTATGACCTATATTAACATATTGCCTTCCATTTAGACTGTTGTTTTTACATTTCAAGACCCACTCAAATCTGTTCTAAATTGCCTTTAGTAATCCAGCAGGCGTTCCTTCTACCAACGTCCACTGACAACCTACTATGTGCCAACCAGTGCTCTCTATCTTATCCTTTCATAGAGCCCTGTGCTCTGTGACACAGCGTTTGATGCTTGGTTCCACACTGTCAGCTCTGGTTCTCTAGCGGCCCCCACCAGCAGTGGGCCCCATGCTTCATCTACCTGCACCATGGCCTGACCCCTGCGTCTCATCTGGACTCATCTCTAATTATCCTTTCAGTCTCAGCTAAGTGTCACTTCCCTGTCTGAAGTCTTCCCTTACCCTTCTCTAAGTTGAGTTAATAGTTCCTACCCATGTACCCTTTAGAGTATATTGAATGTACCCTGCCATCTTATGTCTTACCACCATGCATTTCTTTATTAGTTAGCCTCCCCAACTAGGCTATGAGCTCCAGTAGGGCAGGAATCATATCACTCATTCATTTTTATTGCTTGTATATGTCATTTATTTGCTCAGTATGTGTTTATTGACCCCTGTCATATGCCAGCCATCATGCCACGTGCTGAGTGCACAGTGGTACACAACAGTCTTGGTTCCTTCTACTCTAGCTGTTCTACAAGACATCTCAGCTCCCCCATTTCTTTCCACCCGTAGCACTTGGGTTTGTACCTAAACAGCTGCAGTATGGGTGTTTACTGACATGCTTTCTCTAAATTAGACCTGTGTCCCAATTAGAGTGTAAGCTCTGTAGGGACATCATGTGGAATACATTGGCCAGTCTTCTGCCTGCATCCCCAAAGGGAAGGACAGCAGGAGATGTGTCAGGGAGATAGACAGGGGTGAGATCACCCAAGGCCTTGGAGTCTATACTGAAAGAGGTGAATTGTCTCCTGAGTGTAACTGAGAACTGCTGAAGGAGTTTAAGTGACGTGATCCATCTATGTTTTGCAAAGACCACGCTGGCTGCTGTGTGGTGAATGGATGTGGTGGTGGAGGAGGGGGCGGGTTTTGGAAATGAAACCAGTTTGAAGGCTATTGCATGATCTAAGCAAAAGATAATGATGGCTTGGTCCAAGATAGTAGAAGAGAAGTAGGTGAATTCCAGTTATATTTTGAACTTGGGGCCCCTGGGTCTTGCTGATGGATTTGAGATAGAAGTTAAGGGAGGAGAAGGAAAAGAAAAAAAAAATAAGATTAACTTCTAAGATTTGGGTCGAACAACTGGGTGAGTGAGCATGAGAAGGCGGGTATATTTGGGGAAGAGCAATCTGTTGTCACTGCTGGGAGGTGGAAGGAATTATGAACTCAGTTTGGGAAATGTTCATTTTGAGTGAAATATCTGAATGAAGACATCATGTGGGCAATGGACATGAGTCTAGTACTCAGCAGTGAGGTTTAAAAACAGAGCTATTGGCCAGGTGCAGTGGTTCATGCCCGTAATCCCAGCCCTTTGGGAGCCCAAGGCAGGTGGATCGCTTGAACCCAGGAGTTTGAGACCAGCCTGGGCAACATGGTGAAACCCCATTTCTATTTAAAGAATTATTTTTAAAAATTGTCAATGGAGCTCTACACAAGCAAGTTTTCATGGAGATTGAAGGGTGAGAGAGAGAGAGCGTGCTAGCTCATGATAACAACCCCTCCATGCTCACCCCAGTCATTTAAAAGATGGATAGAGGAGAAAGAAACAGAAGCAGTCAAAGTATGAAAGAAAGCCAGGAAAATGGTCTCACAGAGGGGAGCACTTCAAAAGGGAGGATTGTGATCTGTTATTTGGAAAGTCCACAAGAGATAGAGTAAGATGAGAATAAAAAGGTATCCATTGGGTATGGCAAGATAGAAGTCACTGGGGACGATGGCAGAGAGAACACTGTAAGGTGCGAAATCATTTCCGTTTCCTCTTGGGCAGGGCCCGGCTATATTTTCCAGCCTCTCTTTCAGACTGCTGAGGACATGTGACAGAACCGTGGCCGATAGAATGTGAGCTGAGTGATTGATGTAAGCCATTTCAGGCCTGTACCCTAAAAGCTCCCCTGCAATATTCCAAACTCTTCCTTTATCTGGTGGCAATAACAATAATAGGTAATTTTTACTGAGCCCTAACTATATCCCCATGTCAAGCATTTTAGATATATTAATTCTTTTAATGCTCACAGCACTATGAGATATGCATCCCTGTTTTGCTAATGGGGAAACTAAGATAAAGCTATATATATATATATATATAAATGTCACTGTCATATGTAATCACTCCAATAATTGCTTCAGATTATGCTGGGATCCTGGACATGTGTCCCCCCCAGATCTGGAGCACCCAGACGCTAGGTCAGTCTGGCTGAAGGCTTCATGCGTTTGTTGCTCATCTCTCCCAGGCAGATGGTAAGCCTCCCAAGGGCAGGAACTATCATGAGGACATGGCAAGTGTCCAATAAATATTTTTAAATTATTGATTATTTTATATTACCTGAAAATTTTACATATTTGATCTCGTGTCATAGTTTGCTCAAAAAGTGAAAAAAATTAAAAGATACTCTTTATGCTGGAAAAGTAAGAAAGGAAGGCAAAGAAGGAACTTGATTGGCCATGCAGGATCCTGTTAGCCTTTGCAAAAAACAGAGAAGTCTTCCTTCTTTGCTTCCTCTCTTCCTTCTCTCTTTTCTCCCTTCCTTCCTCCCCTCCTTCCTTCTTTCCTTCTTCCCTCCCTCCCTCTCTCATTCCCCCCTCCTTCTTTCCCTCTTTTTCTTCTTCTCTTCTTTCTTTCCTTATTTATTAATTTATCTGCTCTTTCATCCTCCAAGGAGCATGTTTACCTACCCTATGCAGAATGCTGTGCTGGGGTGGGTAGGGTGAGAGGCATGAAGATGATGTTCTTGCTAAAGATCTTGCGGTCTAGATGGAGGAACAAGACTAACAAACAGCACCTAAGTAGCCATCTGTATTTAGGTGGTATAGACAAGGAGTACAGGCAAGAAGAGGTTGCCAAATGCAAGTCACTGTGGCTACCCACAGCACTTGAAGCCTATCCCAGGATGAAGAGACAGAGCAGGACCTTCAAGAACAAGTGAGACTTGAACCTGTGAGAGGTCTGGGTGGATAGTGCAGGTCGAGCTGCCCAACTGGTATCTGGGGCACAGCAAAGAGGCTGGTCTGTACAGAGCCAAGGGTTTGTGCAGGGCTGGTGTGGACAGTATGTTACATGTGCCACCTTTTCCATCAAGGCTTCTCCCAGGATCCTGCCTTCTACAAGTATTGATTACTCTGTCCTCCAGTTCCATTTTGCTTATGCATTACTTTTGGCCTTTTTGGAGATACTATAGTAAGCCTGGTCCTATACTTCTCTTTGCATACCCCACCTCCAGCCCCTTAGTCTTCTTCATGTGTCTAGTGAGTGATCACTCTGAAAGAAAGAGAAGGAAAATCATATTTTCTACCTCTGCTGGGCACGCGGCTAGAGCTGGGTATTTTGTGGGGCGTAGGTGCCATAGGCTCTTCCAGTCCTTTCAGGCAGGAACTAGTGCCCTCCAGTGTAGGGCAGAGGGTGGATGAGGCAGAGTGCACAGGCTCCTGCTGTTCTTAGAGTCTGGGCCACAGTGACCCACAGGCCTGTTTCCATTTTCAGCCCCAGCTCCTGAGATGCTCACGGCTAAAGTGGGTGGAGAAAGAATGCTCCAGTCTCAGCCCCTGAAGACATCAGACAGCCCTGCTCAGTGACCAATGAGAAAGCACCCACCAGGCCCATTAACCCAGAAGTGGCAGCAACATGTTTGAGTCAAGAGGGTCAGCCAGCCCCAGAAAGCTCTCACTTGGCCCTCTCAGAGACTGCTGCTGGGGCCCTAATTATCTCGCCTCTAAGGGGCTGGCCCTAGCTGGATCTTCATGGAGCTGTGAGTTTGGTGCAGTGTCTGGGCCTGCTTTCTCCAGAGTCCAAGTCCCCTGCAAAAGAGAAAAAGAGAGAGAGAGAGAGAGAGAGAGAGAGAGAGAAACAGCTCTCAGAAACCCAAAATGAGGATGATTTAAGCAGGTCCTTCTGCACTGAGCTCAGCTTATTCCCACACTACACCAGCCAAAGAACCAATCATTCAAGCCACCCTTCCCCTCCCAGCTTTTTTCAGTCCTGTAGCAGGGTGGTGCAGCTTAATTATTCATCCATTCAGGAACTATTTATCCAGTGCCTACTATGTGCAAGATACGAGATCTAGCAGAAAGCAGAAACACTCTACCCCTCACTAGCTGAGAAGCCTGTGGGGGTTACTTTTCCAACCTCCTTCTTTGCCTTCATGATAATATCTGCTAACACGGACCTTTCCTCCCCAAACCACCTATGTCCCAGAGCTGGGGTGACACACGTGACAAGTGGCAAAACTCAGATGGCCATTGCCACATCCTATCTCCCCCGAGTGGCTTTTCTCTCTATGAATCTGTATGTTCTTCAGGCAAAGATTCTGTCATTTGGTCTCCTCATCGCCACAGGGTGGGTCTGAGATGTCACTCAACATGCATTTGTGGGGCGGAGTAGAATAAGACAGGAGAGCCCAGCATAGGCTGTGTTTTTCCCTGGGTGGCACAACAAGCCACCAACAGCCCCAGGGGTCACTAGAGGGGTGTGACTATTTGTTTCTTCTTGGCAGCCATGTTAGTAAAGCTATGGATTGCTGGGAGAAGCAAGCTTTCGATTCAAAGAAGTTCACTGAGACCATTTGGACTTCCCCTAGAGGAGACTCAGCCCTTTGTCCATGCAGATGTAGAACTTAGCCACGGAATAGAGCTCACCTTCCCAATGCATCAACATTAACTGGGAAGTTGCCATGTGCTGGGCACTGAAGACACAGGCAAGGCAGGGGATTCAGACAGTCCGGTGCCACAGTGTTGCTGAGCCTCAGTTGTCTCTTCTGCACACTCCTGGAGGGCATGGATATACCATCGTCCTCACCTTGTCACCACCCTCTGTGACCTTGTATTCATTAGGTGGGATACAGGAGGAGTAAAACACAGTAAGTCCAGCTAAGCCCCAGTGCAGTGCAAAAATATCCCATTGATCTATCAAAACTCAGTCCCACCAATGCCTGCCTGCTCCTTGAGCAGCTGAAGTCCAGGCCTTTCCCAGGGCGCGCCTGCAGGCCTGCCGCTGTCCGTGGTGCTAATGGCTGTGGCTGCCGGACTTAGTCGGCAGGAAGGAATCGGGTTTCGGAAATCCAGGAATTAGCTTATGTTCCAGGCTTTGATGTGCGGCCATAGCTCTGTGTGGAAATCTCAGGCACTCCATATATGTCCCCTGCTCCTTGCTCATGCCTACGCAAGAGACTTCCTCCCTGCCTGGGCCAGAGGCTGGCTGGCTGAGAGGAATAGTTCTTGCCTCTCGGACTCCCTATTTCCTGCCTCTCAGCTACTTGCTCTATGCACCCACTCTGACACACACACACACACACACACACACACACACACACATCCCATGAAACACAGCTGTAATGAGGCAACCACCAGCCCTCTCCAACAGGCAGGAGAGAGAGAAGTCAAGCATGAGGCTAAAAATGCAGCTTTGACAACATCAAAAGGGCTTCCTCCCAACTCATTATATCCTGCATGTTCATGTTTTGTAAAGTATTTGGAAGGAACACATGATCCTGGAGGATTCATTTAGGGAAGGCCTGCAGCTCTGTGAGAAGGCAGCCATGCAGTGAGTGTAATTTGGGGGTCATTGGGAACCAGAAAAATCCTCCAGCCACCACCACTCTACCAAAGGGTCTGGGCTTCATTGGAGTCACTTTGGGGACCAGGCAGCAATTCCCAAAGAATTTTCCATCCATGAAAGAAAAAAAAAAAAAGCATCCCTGGGTAAAATTGGTCTTAAAAACTCTGTGTCAAAAAAAAATTAATTAACAATGCATGGTGGTGTGTGCCTGTAGTCACAACTACACGGGAGGCTGAGGTAGGAGAATCACCTGAGCCTGGGAGGCGAAGGCTGTTTTGAGCCAAGATAGCACCACCACATTGCAGCTTGGGTGACAGAAGACCTTGCTATTTTTCCCTGATCTATTTGGTCAGATTTTATTTACTAGTAGAGCTTGGGTTCTAGAATATTCTAGCTTGAGTTGCACACTTAGCTCTGGCATTGACTAGCTGTGTTGCCTTGAGCAAGTTTCTCACACTCTCTGCGTACTCTTTCCTCATCTGTGAAGTGGGATGATGGTAGCACCTTTCTCATAGGGCTGTCATGGAAGTTAAATGAGTCGATGCATGGAAAGCTCTCAGAAGGGAGACTGGCATGTAGAAAACCCTAGAAAACTGTTATGTTGTATTATTCACAGGGACACTCATATTTGTGAAACTCACTCTCAGAAATTCTGGGTTGAGGCATTGTCTCCCAAAGTCCCCCACAGTAATGATTTCCAGGGCATGATTTGAGAAGAGGAAATCCTTTAGAAACTTGCATTTCTCAAAATGGGGGCAAGGATTTAACATCACAGAAGGAAGTGTGTTCCCACTGCCCTCTCTCCTGCAAGCCCAGGCCCTATCGTGGTTCTACAGTTCCTCCCCCTCTCCAAGCCTCAGTTTCCCCCTCTGCCAGATGGGTGTAATCACTCAAGCCTTCCTTAACTTGAGGAGTTGGGGTTGGGGGAGATAAGGAATGAGAATCTCCCTGTTCCACATTTGATTCCAAAGAAGGGGAAGAGGAAGGGGAGGAGAAGAAGAACCAGAAGCAGAAGCAGAAGCAGAAGAGGGGGAAGAGGAGGGGGAGGAGGGGACAAGGAGAGAGGAGGAGGAGAAAGAAGGAGGAGGAGGAGAGAAAGAGGAGGAGGAGAGGAGGAGGAGGAGGAGAGAAACCTCTCCCTAGACAGGCTCTGGAGGCAGGGAAGGAAGGGAAACCCTCTCTTTCTCCTGGGCGGTGGACCCAAGAGGTCTTGGTCAACTCCAGTCCCCCTGCCACTCAGCCAATCCCCAAGTCCTGAGTGGAGGCACCTCCACTCCTCTCTCCTCATACTCCTTGCAGTGAAAGTTAACATGGAGTCATAGTTCTAGGCTGTGGGTTCAGGAGTCCTCTCAGGAAAGGAGGATTCCCCCAGGGGCCAGAGTAGTTCACTCACCAGGAGGGTGGGACCAGTAGGGGCAGTTTAGACAAAGCCGCGCTTCAAGTGGCATTAGTCATTGCAGCTTCCTCTGCCCACCTGCCCACACACCAAGCTCCCAGCTCCATGCTTTCTTAACCCAGGCCCCACACACCTTCCCCATCTTCTGAAACCTCAAACAATTGCATTCCCCCTTGTGCCATGCAACAGAACCATTCTCTGAGACCTGAGTGCAGCTATCTCCTTGAAGCCCTCTTAAAACGTAAATATCTCAGTGAAGAGCAACTTATCCAGTGACTAACACCTCAATCTGAATGGATACAGGCTTCCTAATTGATAGAAGATGCTCTGTGCAGCCTGGGAGCTGAGTGCTAGGGGTTGGTAAAGGCCGACCAGAGGAAGGCAGTGCATGAAGTGGAAAGAGACTGGATATTGGCGCCAGAGCTGGGTTCAGATTCTGGCCTCTTACTATTGGGTGATGCCGTCTCTGAGCCTGAGCTTCCTCACCTGTCAAATTGGTATAATAGTAACAACTCCTAGGTGCTAATGAGGAGTACACAAGATCATGTATTCAAAGTGCCTGGCACACGCTGTGCGCGGTGGTGGCGTGCACCTCAGCTACTCAGGAAGCTGAGGTGACATCATTTGCACCCAGGAGTTCTGGGCTGTAGTGCACCCGCAGTGCCCATCTGGGGCCCACACAGTGTTCAGCATCAATACAGTAACCTCCTGGAAGCAAGGGATCACCAGGATGCCTCAGGGAGGGGTGAGCCAGCCAAGGTTGAAAATAGAACAGGTCAAAACTCCCGTGCAGATCAGTCATGGGATCGTGCCTGTGAACAGCCACTGCACTCCAGCCTGGGCAACATAGCGCGATCCCGTCTCTAAAAATATATGTATTTTTTAAAGCGCCTGTCATATAATGGGCACTTAAACCTTTTTGTTTCCTCATCCCTTTCTTCTCACAGTGGGAGAAGCAACATGGAGATGAGGAGGGGGTGAGGCTGAGGCCCAAATCAGGCTGTCACGCTGGGAGATTTATTTTCATCATGACTGGCCTGGTTGTTTCGGAGGGGGGAAGGAGGAAGATGTGGGGGTGCCTCTTCAGCTGCTGCACTTGAAGGCCCCCACACCCCCTACTCCCACCTCCAGTCCTGATGGCAGGCACTGGGGGGTGGGCGGGGAGGTGGGTGAGCAAAGCCCTGAGGCAGCCTAGCTGTCACCCTTGCCCCTTCTCACTCTGCACCAGAGACCTCTGCCTTGTCCTCAGGCTGCCAGTCGGCCAAGCCACTCTGCATGCAGGAGGGTGAGCCAGCTGGCTGAGCTCAGCCCAGGGTTGACACAAACATGGGAAGGTTCTGCAGGAAACACCGGGCAGCCGCGGCCTCTGTCCCTGAGAGGAGCAGCGAGGGAGCCGCAGGGCCGGGCTGCGGCATGACACTAGGGACATGTGGGGAATGCAAGCGGGTCCAGGCCTGGGGGCCACCAGTGCAGGAGCAAGGGCAGGCCGGCCATCAGAGCTGGGGGGTGGGGGGGCGCTGAGCTTGGCATGGGAGTTTCCCCAACTGACTGTGTCTTCCGAGGACCCTCACCCCTCATGCCCATCTGTGTCCTGGAGGGAGGAGCCACCACCCCTCTGTGACATCTGCTTTTTGGGGGCTGGCGATGGAACAAGCTCATGGACAGGAGTGGAGCCCCTGGCACAAAGCAGATGTCACAGAGGGGTGGTGAAGTCTGCCCAAATCAGAGAGGAAGAAATACATCTCTCTTATCACTAACATCAGGAGGGCAAGCAAGGAACCACACAGAATTGACAATAATTGCGATTTTGCCACCAAGAGGAATCACAAAGTTTGACAATAAGTGTGACAATATTGACACAAGTGTGACTTTGCCACCAAGAGGAATCACAAAATTTTTTCTATTTTTTATTTTGTTTTATTTTACTTTTAAGTGCTGGGATACACATGCAGAACGTGTGAGTTTGTTACACAGGTATACATGTGCCATGGTGGTTTGCTGCACCCATCAACCCGTTATCTAGGTTTTAAGCCCCGCATGCATTAGGTATTTGTCCTAATGCTCTCCTCACCCTCGCTCCCCACCCCCAGACAGGCCCCGGTGTGTGATGCTCCCCTCCCTGTGTCCGTGAGTTCTCACTGTTCAACTCCCACTTATGAGTGAGAACACGCAGTGTTTGGTTTTCTGTTCCTGAGAATCATAGAGTTTTCACAGCCCAGTACAATAATTGCAGATACGTGACATACAGTTGTGTGACATGTAGAGCCCAATAGTCCACTGAATGGGACGCTTTAGTAAAAAAGCACATACTGTATTATAAGTTTATGTTTTAGGATATTTTGATGATTACGTTTTAGAAATAGTTTCCTTTGTAACCTTGTTTATTTTACTTTATGCGTATGAAACCATCATTCAGAGGAGGGGTCCATGGCCTCGCCAAGATGAAACAGAGGTCATTGGCACAAAAAGGCTAAAATGTTGTGCCCTGGAACCAGGAGTTTCTGATCCAGGCCTGCAACATACTATATGACCCTGGCCACATAATTTCATTGTGCCTCAGTTGCTTCAACTATAAACCTGTGACATATGATGCTTGGAGGGTTAAATGTGACAAAAGCATTAGCACACTGTCTGCCATACAGTGAGTGCCCCAGCATGGACACTGACACACCATCTTGATTCCTCCTGCCTTTCATAGGTATAGGGAGCTTCCCCAGCCTGCCTGCATCTGAGAAGATTCCATCAGAGAAACAGAACCAGTAGGAGGCAGATATTAAGAGCTGTGTTGTGGCCAGGCATGGTGGCTCATGCCTGTAATCCCAGCACTTTGGGAGGACAAGGTGGGCCGATCACCTGAGGTCAGGAGTTCAAGACCAGCCTGACCAACATGGAGAAACCCTGTCTCTACTAAAAATACAAAACTAACTGGGTGTGGTGGCAGGTGTCTGCAATCCCAGCTACTTGGGAGGCTGAGGCAGGAGAATCACTTAAACCCAGGAGGTGGAGATTGCAGTGAGCCGAGATTGCACCATTGCACTCCAGCCTGGGCAACAAGAGCAAAACTCTGTCTAAAAAAAAAAAAAGAAAGAAAAAAAAAAAGGGAGAGAGATGTGTTGCAAGAAATTGGCTTACACGACTGTGGGGGCTGGATCCCCAGTGCAGGCTCTCACGAGGGGCAGTCTAGAACTCTCAGGCTGATGCTGCAGTTCACAGGTGGGATTTCTTCTCAAGAAAGCCTCAGCTCTGCTCCTAAGGCCTTTCAACTGATTGACTCATGCCCACTCAGATTATCTCCTTTATTTAAGGTCAACCGGCCCGGTGCAGTGGCGCATGCCTGTAATCCCAGCACTTTGGCAGGAAGATTGCTTGAGGCCAGGAGTTTGAGAGAGGACTGGACATCAGAGCAAGAGCCTCATCTCTACAAAACATTAAAAAATTAGCCTGGTGTGGTGGCACACTCCTATACTCCTAGCTACTCTGGAGGCCAAGGGGGGAGGATCACTTGAACCCAGGAGTTCAAGGCCCGCAGTCAGCTATGATCTTGCCACTTATACTCCAAAACAAAACAAAACAAAAAACCAATTATAGATATCAACCACATTGCTGTGACTTGAATGTCTCTTCCAAAACTCAATCTGAAACTTAATCCCTAATTTAATAGTATTGGCAGGTGATAGGGCCTTTCAGAGGTAATTGAGTCATGTGGGCATTCATGGATTAATGGGTTATCATGGGAGTGGATTAGTTATCACAGGAGTGAGTCTGTTACAAAAGTCCAGCTTGGCTCTCTCTCTTGAGCCCCCTCCCCATATGATGCCCTGCACTGACCATTAGCAAGAAGGCCTTCATCAGATGGGCCCCCTTAACCTTGGACTTCTCAACCTCCAGAACTCTAAGAAACACATTTCTTTTCTTTTTAAATTGCCCAGTCTCAGGTATTCAGTTATAGCAACAGAAAATAGACTAAGATACACATCTACAAGATACCTCCACAGCAACTCCTAGATTAGTGTTGATGGAATAACTGGGGACTGTAACCTAGCCAAGTCGACACCTAAGACCAGCTCTCGCGTTTCCCAAGGACAGGACAGCGAGGTCCTGAAGAGTTTCATGTGGGGAGAGGGGAAGGAGAGAGTAGGGAGGTCAATGTGGACCCCTCAGTTAATTTCCCCAGTGCTCAATGAGACCTGCCCCACCTCTCATTCGGAGCCTTGGCCAGGCCCTGCCCCTACTCGCCTCTCTTGTGTGGGCCACGTGAGCCCCTCCTGTGTGCTGGGAGCACGTGGGTACAGGCACACATAGAGAATGCTGTGTCCGTAGGAAACCCAGTGAGCCTGGAGGGCCTCGAGGTGCCATTTACAGGTCACTCTCTTGGGCCAGGCCTTACTGGGGATGCCAGGGTGAACAAGATGTGGTCAATGCTTTTGAAGGGCTCCCACCTGGTAGAAGTAGCCAACAAGTAAGGGGACAAAGGCCCCTCTGAAGTACAGGTCAGGTGGGCCGGGCGCGGTGGCTCACACCTGTAATCCCAGCACTTTGGGAGGCCGAAGCAAGCATCACTTGAGGTCAGGAGTTTGTGACCAGCCTGGTCAACAGGTGGAAACCCCATCTCTACTAAAAATACAAAAATTAGCCGGGTGTGGTGGTGCATGCCTGTAATCCCAGCTACTTGGGAGGCTGAGGCAGGCGAATCACTTGAACCCCAGAGGCGGAGGTTGCAGCGAGCGGAGATTGCGCCACTGCACTCCAGCCTGGGTGACAGAGCAAGACTCCATCTCAAAAAAAAATAAATACATAAATAATAAAAAGTACATGTTAGGCATGGTTATCGCCTGGAGAGCCAGGAGCATCCTTGAGAGGCGACTTGGGGAGGCATCCGCTGGGCTGCTCTAGCCCACTCTGGGCCAGAATCGTGATTCTAATTGCAGGTAGGCTTTACCCTATCAAAGCCCCCTAGGCTGGGGACTCTGTGAAGAAGCAAGGTGTGCTTGAAACCTCCCTCTCTGCTGAGAAATCTGGACGAGCTCCTGACTGGCTGCATTTCTGCTTCAGCCCGTCCTCAGGGAAGCAGGAGGCCCTGGGTCTCCACGGGTGCTCTGTGAACGACTGCAGACGCTGGTGGGGCTGCTTCCCTGTCTGTCTGCCTAGGACAGTGCCTACTGACTTCTGACTGCTGCCCCGTGGTCCAGAGCTCCAGGTACACCACTGCAATGTCACTTCGTGCTTGGGGTTCCAACTAGACAGACGCCCCATGTTGCACAGCCCTTGAGCCGTCCTGGGTAGCATGCCCCCTGGTGGCCCTGGGCAGTTATTACGGTCAATCCTTTCTTGCCCAGATGCCTCTAGCATAGGCCACAGCAGCAGGCGGGTTCATTGTGTCTGGAAAGGCCAGAGAAGGGTTCCCGGAGAAAGAGGCCATCTGATCTGAGTTTTATGAGCCAGAGGATAAAGAAAGGAAGGGATTTCTGGGCCTCAGAAAACCACATGCCAACGCATGGGGGTATTAAGGAGAGGGGCTCTTGAACCTCAGGCTGGTAAAATCTGGAAGGGCACAGGGAGGAGGGGTAATCTTTCTAGTTGGTAGAAATAAAGCAGGAAAGTCTGTCGACAAACCTGAAAGTGGGAGCGAGCTTTTGTCAAATCCCAGGTCAACCTGAGCTCTCATTAATTGGGAAACTGGAGAGCCAGATCCTCTAAAGACAGTGAAAATGTTTGTTCTAAAGAACCCCTGCCAGGTCCCCGTTTACATGACTCATAAAGAGGCCTTCAGGCAGAAAGGATCCCAGTGCACCAGTAACAGAAGGGCTCCAGGACCAGAGAGAATGGGCAGGGAACCACCACCGACACCAAGCACAGGCCCATTGTCGGCATGAGGAGCCTCGACCCTGCAGATCACCTCTCAGAGGGGAGCGGATCAGAGATTAAATTCCCCACCTTTCTACAAAATCATAGCAGAGTTTGAAAGTGCCAAGGGGAGCAGGTGAGGAGGTTTTGAGGCATGTCTGCAGCCCTTTGGAGATACCAGCTTTCTGATGTAATCCTCATAACAGTCATTCCATATTTAAGTGATTAGTCCCGTTTTACAGGTGAGGAAACTGAAGCTCAGAGAGGTTAAGCAACTTCCCCAAGGTCACACAGTAGCCAAGTAGCATAGGTGGTATTCGAACCCAGTTCTACGTGGAACCTTCACAGGCTTTTTGCTGCATTCCACAGGGGTCTGTATATTCAGGAGCAAGTCTTCCACAGCCATCATAAGTCATCCTCACAGCCCACTGGCAGGGAGGGAACTTTGCCACCATAGCTGGGATCACAGATATGGTCTCCATTTGACAGATGATAAGACTGAGGCCTGGAAGACAGTCAGTCAGTCTGTGTGATGCGCCTGAACCACCTTCTCCTTCAGGTCCTCCCCTAACCCAATATCCTCTGGGTCTGGAGGGACAGTGTCTTGAGCAACTTCTTGCAGCTGCACTTCTCCAGCTAATAGTCTAGAAAACCGAGTCTGGTCCCAAGTCTCCTCCTCGGGGTAGGAGCCAAGGGCACTGATGGGGATCAGGAGGTGCTGGCTAAAAGATGGTGGTGCAGGTGCCCCTGGCTTTAAGCACACCCAGGTTATAAAAAGCTTGGTTCCCACACTGGCCCTAATTCTCCATGCATTGAGTGCCTTAGGTCCCCTCTCTGGATCTGTTGCTCCCCTGTAAAATAAGAGGGTGGGAGAGATGACCTTCAAGTTCAAACACCGTATGTCCGCCTGGGTTGGTATAGCAGATTGCATGAGTTTGTTAGGGCTGTTTTAACAAATGCTGGGTGGCTTAACCAACAGACATTTATTCTCTCACAGCTCTGGAGGCTGGAAGTCTGAGATCAAGGCAGTGGCTGGCAGGGTTGCTCCCCCTGAGGCCTCTCTTCGTGCAGCCACCCCTCTTCTCCCTGTACCTTCACATGGCCGTCCCTGTGTGTGTGTGTCTGTGTCCTAATCACCTCTTCTTATAAGGACACCAGTCAAAGTGAATTACTGGCCACCCATAGGACTTCATTTTACCTTAATTATCTCTGTAAAGTCTCCGTCTCCAAATTAGTCACAGTTTAAGGTACTGGGAGTGAGGACTTAAACATACGAATTTGGAAGACAGGACACAATTCAGCCCATAACACAGATAGAAGACACTGCTCCTTTTAAAAAAAGAAGTAGCAGACCCGGTGCTATGGCCCATGCCTGTAATCCCAGCACTTTGGGAGGCCGAGGCAGGAGGATCACCTGAGGTCAGGAGTTCGAGACCAGCCTGGCCAACATGATAAAACCCCACCTCTACTAAAAATACAAAAATTAGCCAAGCATGGTGGCATGCACCTGTAATCCCAGCTACTTGGGAGGCTGAGGCAGGAGAATCACTTGAACCTGCGAGGTGGAGGTTGCAGTGAGCTGAGATCGCACTGCTGCACTCCAGCCTGGGTGACACAGAAAGACTCCACCTCAAAAAAAAAAAAAAAAAAAAAAAAAGAAGAAGAAGAAGAAGTAGCAGTCCCAGCCCTTTAACGGTGAGCTCCTGGTACATTTAAAACAGAATCTGATTCTCACTTTTTCTTCCAGGCCCACGTCAATGCCACTTATGAGGACTATCTGTCTGCAGTCTGATATTAGGGGCCAGAAATAATCTTTCTATTTGCCACTTACTGGGCACCAAACTCTTTCCTGACGCACGCTGGCTCAGGCGGGGGAGGAGGTGCGGTCCCTGGCCCCGGGAATGCTCCATCTTAGAAACAGACAGAATGTGCTGGGGTCAGAGGAAAAAGTACCTGGGCTTCAGCAGCAGATCCCAGCACAGCCACCGCCAGCTGGAGGACCTTGGGCAAGAGCCCTCTGTGAACCTCAGTTTCCTCACCTGGACAATGGGACTCACACGACTGCGGCAGACATCATGCGCCCACATTTTCTCGGTGCACAGGGGCCACCCTTCGAACTGCCAGGGTCTGCACTTCTGTGCCCGAGGTGCAGTAAGGGCCGCCTGCCAGAACCCACTCTGCATTTTGCCTCTTTGCACCTGAGGCTGGGAGAGCCCTGGAATCACTGACTTGCCGGAGCAGCCATTCACCAGTGGCCATGGGAGCTGATGCATAAATACTCCAGCACTCTGGTCCTTTGAGAGAGACACTTTGTGACACGCGTTGCTTACCTGTGACACGCCCCTCCCAGCGTCTCCCGACACGCCCCTCCCAGCATCTCCTGACACGCCCCTCCCAGCATCTCCTGACATGCCCCTCCCAGCGTCTCCCGACCTCCCCTCCCAGTGTCTCCTGACACGCCTCTCCCAGCGTCTCCTGACACGCCCCTCCCAGCGTCTCCTGACCTCCCCTCCCAGCGTCTCCTGACACGCCCCTCCCAGCGTCTCCTGACACAACCCTCTCAGCTTCTCCTGACCTCCCCTCCCAAATGTACGACGTGCACTTCTCTCTTGTTCCCACTCTGCGTCTCGCAGGCTGGATCACACAAGAGCACACATGCGTGTACACTCGTGCTTGCCATGGCAAGTATTCAAAAACTGCTTGCTATTTTGTGGGTGGTGGTGAAGGGAATAGTATATTTATAATACTTGAGGCCAGGAATGTGCATCTCCTCTGTTTTCTGATCCTTCCAGGAGTAGAGTGGATTCCACCCGCTTTTTTGTAAGCCCTCAGAAGTGCTCCAGGCTCCCTGCACAGCCCCAGATCTCCCCCGAGCTTCAGCCCTCACCCAGCTCCCCAGTCAGTTTGGCCCCTGTGACGATGTGGAGGGGGCGGGGGCAAGGGAAACAGCTGGCCCTGGCTCCTAACGGGCACTCTGTTCCCATCTCAGTTGGCTGGCCCTGCCCCTGCCCCTGGCATCCCAAGAGACCCAGTGGCAAGTCCTTCCTTGGCCCTTTAGGCCCCTTTCCCCAGTCCAGTAGTGAGACACAGGGAGGCGCGGGCAGAGACACAAGCCTGCTTCCCTTCCCTGAACAGTCTTCTTCTCTTTGGCAGCAGGAACCCACCCCCTACTCCCTCTCCAGACCTACGCTCACACTCCCCGTCACCCCCAAGTGCCACCCCAGTCTGGGGTCCCTCCCTGAACTTTCGTAAGCATTGTGAATGCCCAATTCCTTCGTTGGCTGCGGAGGGCAAAGCTTAAATGCGCAGTGAGCTATAGATGGTGGCCTTCCAGGCACTGGCAGCAGGACACTTCAGGGCATCATTCAAATGCAGAGGGGAGAGAATTCTGCCCAAGGACAGGCCTATTTGGGGTGGGCACAGCGGACTTTTAGTGGAGAGTCCATACTTACGTGTGCTCTCCGGTGGCCACGGGACCCCTCCCCTCTGCTCCATGTGCCCAGGATTCAAACTCAGGCTAGTCTGATTCCCAAAACTGTGGGCTTCAGTTTTGGGAAAACTGAGAAAACTGGGCCTCAGAATAGGGATAGGGGTGGAGATGGAAGAAAATAAACCAGCCCCTCTGCCTGATCCCCTCCCTACTTTGGCTTTGGGGTTGGGAGAAGCTGCAGAGGCTTCATCCACTCTCTGCCCCTGCCCCCAGCTCCCTCTCCTGCTCTGTCCACTGGGCTGGACCCTGTCTGCTGGGCCCGTCAGGGCTCCCTATGTGTTCTCCACCAGCCAGCAATGGCCAGAGAGCCCAGCTGGCCCCAGCCTATCCCCTGACCACCCTGGGCCCTGCTCAGAGGACAAGGCTGAACTGATTCTGTCAGGAAGGGTTAGTCTTGTCTCAGGGCTGGCTGAATGCGAAAGGACGAGACAAATGCATGCAGACAGGCTCGATCCAGAGCGCTATCTGTCAAACATGCTGGCCACCTCTCTGGGAAGATCATTGAGGTTCCCTGCATCCCATCTTGGGAAGGCTGGCCTGAGGCTCCAGAGAGATGATGGGAGATGCCATGTGCCTGCAAGCCAAGGGCCCTCCGGGGAAGGGCGTCAGGATCCGCTTCGTCCTGCCTCTTGCAGAGAGGGCAACAGCTGGCTCCTTCTCCTGCCCCAGGGGGAGACTGATCAGATACCTGATTCCAGGATGAATCCAGCAGCATGAGCCCCCGCCTGGCCCCATGGGAGCATCTGGCTGGGCCTTTGGCCTATAGTCGAGTAGATAGAGGGAGGGCTGATGACTAGGTGACTACCACAGGGCTCCCTGCGCAAGGGTTCTAGCTTATTTCCACCCTCTTCCTGCACAGACAGGCTGGCAGGGCAACCGGTAGCAGGCACAGCAGATGGAACGTCAGGAATGAAATCCACAAGACTCCAAGACCCTCCCAAGGTGAGCTTGCCACGGACTACACCAGGAAGCTGAGCCCCTCACCCCAAGCCTGCCAGTGCCTACATGGCGGTCATTCCCTTGTCAGCAGACTTCCCACTGGCTTCTCTTGCTCCATTATTAAAAGCAAGAACCAAAAACTTCACTGAGGGGATGAAATCCCACTAATAAGCACGTCCATGCTTTGGGTCATCTTAGGGGCACAGAAAATCTGAGTATCCCCCATAGCATCAGGCAGAGCAGATTTCTTGTCAATTAGCTCAGCTGGTTGGAGGCTGCAGTCGTGAACACGCTGGCATCAGGGCCCTCACAACACAGATGGGTTAGGGAATGGATGAAAGTTTGGCTGTTATTCCTGCCCGAGACTCCCCGCCCAACCTGGCCTCTAACGAGCTTTGGGCAGGCACAAAAGTGTCTCTGCTATGGTTTGAAGGCATCCCCGAAAGACCTCCGACGCAACAGTGTTGAGAAGGAGGAACTTTAGTAGGTACTGAGGTCATGAGGGCTCTGCCCTCACCAATGCATTTGTCCTCATTGCAGGAGTGGGCCCATTATCATGAGAATAGGTTTGTTATCAAATCGAATGTGGCCCCCTTCCGTCTCTCCCTTTCCCCCATGGAACGCCCCACTAGATGTGGCCTTCCAGTCATGGACTTCCCAACCTCCAGAACCATGAGACAAATGAGCTGTTATTTTTTCATAGATGACTCAGCCTGCAGTACTCTGTTACAGCATCACGAAATATGTTAAAACACCCCTGAGACTCATCGGCCACCTGTCTGTCAGCTTTGCCCCAAAGATGATTTGGGAGCAGCTATAGTTAGCTTTCCTCAGACCACCTCCTGCTGGCTCCTTATGGCCACCTGCTGTGTGCCTGGAGTTTTTCTAGGTTCTTGGAATAAAGTGAACAGGCCGGGTGCAGTGGCTCGTGCCTGTAATCCCAGCCCTTTAGGAGGCTGACATGGACAGATCCCCTGAGGTCAGGAGTTCAAGACCAGCCTGGCCAACATGGTGAAACCCTATCTCTGCTAAAAATACAAAAAAGTGCTGGGTATGGTGGCGGGTGCCTGTAATCCCAGCCACTCGGGAGGCTGAGGCAGGGGAATCACTTGAATCCGGGAGGCAGAGGTTGCAGTAAACCGAGGTCGCGTCACGATACTACTCCAGCCTGGGCAATAAGAGCAAAACTCCAAGTCAAAAAAAACAAAAAACGAAAAATAAAAAAACAGAAAGAATAAAGTGAACAAAGCAGGCAAAAATACCTGCCAAAAGAGAGATCGCATTCAGTGGATGTGTCTGTGTTCCTTCCTCTTCCTAAGGCATACACACATATCGACACTCCCCTGAACTCACCACTGACAGTCACTTCACAGTGTGACGATGTTGACCAGCCTCCACGTGCTGTGTAAAGCCAGCCTGCCCTATAGTGACCCGCCCAACTGGGTGCAGAAGGCAGGCCCACCATCAGCCCAGTGGCCAGCACACCAGTTAGATACCTGCTGTTGCCAGGCAGCTGTCTGCCAGCCCGTAGGCACTAGAGAGCCTTGGGGCCTTTTCTGAGCCCTTTTAAAGAAGTGCTTCCCTTAGACATGGACTCTCAGGCCTGCTAAGAGCGGGGAGGGTGCTGCCCCGCCCCAAGGCCTTCCCTCCATCCTTTCCTGTGGGGATCACCGTGAGAGTGACAATGCCTCAGCCTGAGGCCTTGGGTGCTGCTTCCCTCAAGAAAACTGGCCAAAGAGTAGACGGCAGATACTGTCTCCACATTCCCACCCCCACAACACAGGCCAGCAGCACAGCAGCTGTAGACAAGATTTCATAAAGAACTGGAGGACAAGAAAGGGGGGTTTAAGGAGCCCTAGGCTCTAGGGCCTGGCTCACACAAGAATGACCTCCTCCCACCAACTTACTGGCCTTTACAAAGGCCCCACCTGGCCCAGCCCAGCCTCCTGGGCACTGGCCGAGTTCCACATCAAGACTACCAGACCCCCCCCAAGTCCAGGCTCAAGAGAGAAAGCCAGACCCTGTCTCCTTCCACCTCCCTGAAAGAGGCCTGTCCTCAGGTGCCTGGCTCACATATGGGGGACCCAACTGAGAGTCACTCCCTTCTGGAAGCCCCAGGCCCTGTAAACAGGTCCCTGGCCTCAGCCTGGAGACAGCAGCCCAGTGCAACACAATCATGCCACAGCTGATCAGGGGAAACCCACGCAGCAGTTGAGGGGGCTGGGGCTTTGGGGGTTCAGTGAGGGGACTGCTTCCCTTCAGTGGAGATGCTGCCACAGGTGAGGGGAGGAAGATGAATCCAAAGGTTCTAACGTCAGCCCACAGGCTGAACTGAAGCCTGGCCTACAGTGTTCCACCTGGGCCCCCGCCTGAGCGGCTAAAGAGTTCCGTTTCCTCAAGGCCCACAGAGTTCCTCAGAGGGAAGCTTTAGCAGCTATTTCCTTAGGAAGGCAAGTATGTGTGCAACGTTTCCTAATAAAATGCAAAGGCTGTTGGAGGCACTCCAGCCCCCTCATTTAGCTCTGAGGTGTAATTAATACATGAATTAAGCTCCTGCAGACTCACAAATGTCCAAGGAAAAAAAAATGAAAAATATAATTAGTTTGCCCATCTGACTCCATCTGTCAGCTCTGAGCTCAATGCTCGACGTAGCAAATCCTGAGGGCTTCGGCCCCGCATTGGCTGGGCCCTGCGCTGCTCCTGCCCTGCTCCAGGGAAGTGGGCCCACCGCAGCAGCTGCCCAGAGCCCAGGCTCTGGACCCAGCCTCCAGGGCAGCAAGGACTCTGGAGTACATGCACTGCAGGCTGGGAACCGAAGCACTCGGCAGAGCGGCCAGGACCTCCTTTGTGGCCCTGGGAGCTGGCTAGGGGTGGCGAGGGCACCCCGGGGAATTTGCATGTGCCTCTTGCAGCCGTTTTCCTATCTGTGCAGACCTGGAAATGGGCAGCAGAGCCCTGAATGGGCTAAGACTCGCCCTCTGCCTCCAACCTGTCACCTCTGTTGCTTACTATGTATAAAAAGAGAAAGGCTGCGAAGGGGAAAGGGAACTCGAGAGGAAGGCACCGAGAAGAGAGGAGACAACAGCGCATTAGGGGAGCAAAGGAGGCCACTCACATAGGAGGAGCAGAATTAACAACAACCCTACCCCAGCTCCCGCTAACACACGCTTACACACGCTTGTATTACACCCAGGGGTCTCACACACATCCGGCCACTCAGTATTTAACACTCTAGGAAGAGGACAAACAAATGGCTTGTCTTTCATCCCCCAAAATTACTTATGTCATAAAACTAATCCATATTTGTTTCAGAAACTTTTAAATAAGACATAAGGATATGGCATTAAATGTACCCCCAAATACTTCTTCCCCTTACAATCCTCAGTGGGGATCACCATTAAAAACTTTTGTCCCAGGAACGGTGGCTCAGGCCTGTAATCCTGGCACTTAGGGAGGCTAAGGTGGGGGGATCACTTAAGGCCAGGAGGTCAAGACCAGCCTGGGCAACACTGCGAGGCCCTGTCTCTAATAGAAAAAAGAACTGGAAAATTTAAAAAGAGGAATGAAAAACATTGTTTAAATAATAATTTGGCATGTATTATTTAAAGTACATTAATAGTTGGTACAATAGTTTTTGAAAGGGAGATTGTACTATACATGTTGTTGGGCAACGTAGGTGCTCACTCAGGCACCAGGCCACACACATCTTGGGCATTCCACATCTAGGTTTTGAAAGTAAAATTTATAAGAAAATAAACAAAGGTCAAAATGGGTTGGAAAAAAAATTATTTACACGGTGAGTTTTCTACTTTATCATACAAAGAAGATGACTTCTCTAATTATTAGTATTTTTTTTTTTTAAAGACAGTTTCACTGTCACCCAGGCTGGAGTGCAGTGGTGCAATCTCAGCTCACTGCAACCTCCACCTCCTGGGTTCAAGCGATTCTCCTGCCTCAGCCTTCCAAGTAGCTGGGATTACAGGCTCCCGCCACCACGTCAGGCTAATTTTCGTATTTTTAGCAGAGACAGGGTTTCTCCATGTTGGCCAGGCTGGTCGCGAACTCCTGACTTCAGGTGATCCACCTGCCTCGGCCTCCCAGAGTGCTGGGATTGCAGGCGTGAGCTACCGCGCACCCGGCCCCTAATTATTCTTTATGTAGGACAGTATCAAAGATATTTTTCTTCCTAACTCTATACTTCTTGACAAGAAAAAAAACAAAAGAAAGGAAGAACCCACAATATATAATGGTACATTTGAAAATGAAGCATTGTATGTGCACTCACATGAGTACATACATATGTATTATATCCCTATGCATATATATGCATAGACTATTTCTAGAAGAGCTCACAAGAAACTGGTAACATTTGTTGCCTCTGGGAAACAGATTGGCAACTGGTAGAAGGTGACTGACTTCATTATAAACATATTTCATACTGTTTTAATTTTCTGTCACATGCATTATTACTTTTTTCCTTTAGAAAGGATTTTGGTTTTGTCTATTTTGTCTGAAGAGGCAAATTTTAACAATAAAAACAAAATGACTGACATTCAGCCATAGTCCCACCTCTCTGAATTACGCAGATCTACAGATTTACATGTAGATTAAATGCAAATGAGGGTGGCACTACAGCTGATGATTTAGCAGCTCAGCAATATGACCACTGCCCAGTTCCCTTCTACCCTTCTGCTCTGCCCCCTCGGCTTGTGGACTTTGTCCTTGGGCTTCCTAACCTCATTGCTATGAGTCAGGCACACGATCAAAACAAGACAGTGCCCAGAGGTGGGAAAGAAGGCACCTCTTCCCTCCTATTTTTAGGAGAAAAATCTTTCCCCCAAAGCCCTCCTGCAGACTTAGCCCACATATCCCACTGGCCAGATGTACGTCACACGTCCATGCCTGAGCCCATCGCTGGCAAGGGAAAGGGACCCCTTTGGACATCCCAGGGCAAGCAGCCGTCCCCAATGCTATCAGACCAACTACCCCTCTTGAAAACAATGACTGTATTCTTGTAACCACCCTCCCTCAATCCAGAAACAAACTTCACAGACTACAGAATGTACCGACAAATACACATTTCAAAAAAGAATCAAATTGATGCCCTAGCTGTAATGTAAAGGAGAAAGTAAAAGTAATTCAAGACAAAACAGTATGTCTTATAATAAGCAAAGGCTCAGGCAGCAGACTCTACAGAACACAATGAAGTGGTGAGATGCTTGCAGCTGCACACGGAAATGCCAAGGTTACCCCACCATACACATAGATGTGGGAGATGACTCACCCAGCACGAGGCCATTGCCACTGGTGGCATGATTTTCCAAAATGGCGAACAACTCTTGGTAAAGCTTCAAAGAAAACACAGAGCAACCTTCCCTTGATTTATACAGTAGGATAATTCCTAGGGAGTTCAGGGCATATTTAAAAACATGCAAAAAGATACTTGGAGCTTATACATCAAATGGAATGAAGTTTTAGGCTTAAAAAGGATTTTCATCTACACAAAAGTCTCATGAGACATCAGAAAGTCTCGTGGGATATGGAACCATTTCCTCTTAGGAAGGATTGTCTCACACATTGTAAAGTATTTAGCCATCCTAGACCCTGTTTATTGAAAGATGATAGCAAGGGCCCTCCCCACAAAATGTCAAAGCCCCCACCAATTTCCAGAACACACTTAGGGAATGGTGCTGTTCCTTTTGAGAACTCCTGGCTTAGACCAACCTGCCTCTCCCAGCCCAGGTGACCTCAGAGCTGGGTGGTTACCTGAACAACATTCAGGTTCTTGTAGGAAGCATAGAAGGCAATTAGAGGTTGGATAGGTAGTCAACAGTCTGTTCATCACGGGAGCATTTGCACGTATTTGTCTGTAACTTTTCCTGTATATACATATTTTTAAATACAAATAAAATACGTATTTAAAATATGGTCAGGCATGGTGACTCATATCTGTAATCCCAGCACTTTGAGGGGCTGAGGTGGGAGGATCAACTTGAGCACAGGAGTTCGACACCAGCTGGGCAACATAGTGAGATCCCATCTCTATAAAAAATTAGCCAGGTGTGGTGGCATGTGCCTGTGGTCCCAGCTACTCAAGAGGCTGAGGTGGGAGGATCACTTGAGCCCTGGAGGTTGAGGCTGCAGGGAGCACTCCAGCCTGGGCAACAGAGAGAGACTGTGTTTCAAAAAAAAAAAAAGACAAACAACTGATTTACTGAATGGGCAGAACGTCATGGCACATATATGTCTTTCTTTTCCTTTTTCCTCCATCACTGTTTTTCAGTGCTGGTTGGTCAGCTCTGCTCTTCCAGCCCCTGGATGACAGCTGGGGCTGTCCCATAGCTTTTCAGTCACTTTGAGCTATGTCATAACTGTGGTCACATTTTCAAGCATGAGGAGTACAGACTTGTGTCAATCAAAACTCAGTCTCACAAGAGCCACTTTCCTCCCCAGCTCAGTGCCCACCCAGTAGGCAGGAGGAGGGGCAGGTCTGTTCTTTTTCTCCCTCGCTGCCACCGTCTGTCCAAGTCCGGGTGGGGAAGAGTTGATGAGAGGATGGGGCAAAGTCTTAGAGGGCTGGACGTGGGTGATCCATCACACATATCCATTCTATCTTGGCCTCCCGGGTGGGTTTTGAGGAGCCCCCTCCCCATGATGATCTCTGCACTCCACAAGGAGTTCCTCGATGTGACGATGCACTCTCTGGCTGGTCTTCTGTGGCATGTCCTCTCTGGTACCCAGTGGTTCACCCCTGCCTACCGGCCTTTCCCTGGGGGACCTCCCCTACCCAGCAGTAGGGTCTCCCGAGTGGGCTTCTTTCAAGATACCTGAAAGCCCAGCTCCTGGGAGATACACTTGCTCCTAGGAAACTTGTGCATCTTTGCCTTGCCTAAGAGTGGAGGAGCAGCTTCCCCCCAACTGACCCTGTAATAGAAGAAAACAAGGTGTTTTGCCTATTCTCACACACTGCTCAACACAGAACTCCCAACACCAGATGTGTGGGAGCATTTCCCACATCCCAAGCAATTCTGCCTTGGACACCGGCTGGGTGTCCTCTAACTCAATTCAGTTTTGATCCTGTCTACCTGGAGATAGCATTAGATCCCACAGGTCAACAGCTCAGTCCTGTGAGACTGCCCCTCTTGAGATGCCAATCTCAAGTGCGGGTTGTAACCTGTGCTTTGACCCATTGACTATATATTGGGACTCCCTCAGCTCCCTCGTTGGGTGAGATTAATCTGCTAGAGCAGCTCATAAAACTCAGAGAAATGCTTTATTTATGTTTATTGGTTTATTAGTAAAACTGTAATAAAGAATACAGATAAACACCAGATGAGGAGATACATAGGGTAAGGTCTAGAGGGCCAGCATCTTCTGTATCTGTGGAGTTGGAGTCCACCACCCTCCCAGCAAGCAGATGTGTTCTCCAACCTGGAAGTTCTCTAAACCTCATACTTAGCTCAGGGATTTGTTTGTTTGTTTTTGTTTGTTTGTTGTTTGTTTGTTTGTTTTGAGACAGGGTCTCACTCTGTCGCCCAGGCTGGAGTGCAGTGGTACCATCTCAGCTCACTGCGACCTCCACCTCCCGGGTACAAGTGATTCTCATGCCTCAGCCTCCCGAGTAGCTGAGATTACAAGTGCTTGCCACTAGGCCCAGCTGATTTTTGTGTTTTTGGTAGAGACAGAGATTCACCATGTTGGCCAGGCTGGTCTCAAACTTCTGATGTTAAGTGATCCACCCGCCTTGGCTTCCCAACGAGCTGGGATTACAGATGTGTAGTTCAGGGATTTTTATGGAGGCTTCATCATGTAGGCACGATTGATTTTTAAGTCCATTTCCAGCCCCTTTCTCCTCTCCAGAGAATGGGGCATGGGGCTGAAAACTCCAAGCTTCCAATCATGGCTTGGTCTTTCTGTTGACAAGCCCCCATCCAGAAGCCCACCAAGAGTTGCCTCATTAGAACAAAAGATCCTCCTTTAACCCAGAAAATTCCAAGGGCTTTAGGAGCTCTGCGTCAGGTGCTAGGGTCAAAAACCAGATATTAGAATGAAAGATTCTCCTAGCACCTGTATCTACAAGGATATTAGGAGTGCTGTCTCGGGAATAAGGACAGAGACCAAACACTGGAACAAAAGATTCTCCTGACACTTCTATCACTCAGAAAATCACAACTGACCCTTGAACAATGTAGGGGTTAGGAGTGCTGACAACTGCCCAACTCCTGCCTCACACACAGTTGAAAATTTGTGTATAACTTTTGACTCCCCCAAAGACTTAACTACTAGCCTACTGTTGACTGGAATCCTTAGGGGTAACATAAATAGTCAACAGATATATTGTATATATTTTATATACTGTATTCTTACAATAAAGTAAGCTAGAGAAAAGAAAACATTATTAAGAAAATCGTAACGAAGAGAAAATACATTTACAGTGCTCTACAGTATTTATCGATACCATAAGTTTGCACCATGTGTCTACAAGATGAATCATCTGTCTCAAACGTCAGGCAACCACAGCTGCAGACCTTAGTCTATGGTACATGTCGAGCAATTCAACTTCTTCTTGTAAGGTCATGACCTTACTTCTTAGGAGCTCTTCCGACATCACTAGTGGCACTTCGTATGGGTCCCATGATGCTATTCAAGGTTTACAGTATTGCACTAAACTGTAATGAAATTAAATGAAAACAGAGAGAGACCATTATTTTTACTGCAATATGTAATTTACTGGAGATTGCAGTTGTAAATTGTAAATTGCAATATACAATCTACTGCTCACGTGGAGATGGTCAGCATCTCATGATCTTTTAAGCAGAGACTCGCAACACTTGAGCTCACTACAATATCAACAGGAGATAGCTACAAAAATATTACAGTAGTACAGCACTTACTACAGTGAATTTTATGCAGTTATGATTGAATACTTCGTGTTTACATTTGTTTACATTTCCCTCAACTACAAATGGTGCCATGTATGATCTGTGTTTGTGTGCATAAGTTTTGATAAATTTTAACTTTTTATAATAGATTTGTGTAACTTTATAGTAGTAAATTATAAAATAGACTAGTACTCACATATATTTTATGCATTCATGACATACCTAACTTTTTGTTGTTTTTTGTTTTTTGTGGGTTTTTTTATATATATATGTATATTGGGGCTACACAAGGGCAATGGCATGATCATAGCACATTGTAACCTGTAACTGTTAAGTTTTTTCTAACTGTAAAAAATAAAATCTAATATATTTAATGAAAACTATCCAAGTATAAGTTGACCCTTGCAGTTCAAACCTGTGTTGTTCAAGGGTCAACCTTACAAGGATTTTAGGAATTCTGCTGGGAACTGGGGACAGAGAGCAAAGTGTATATTTTGTGTTATTTCAGGCGCGTTTGCTCATGCCTGTAATCTCAGCACTTTGGGAGGCTGAAGAGGGAGAATAGATTGAGGCCAGCAGTTTGAGACCAGCTTGGGCAACATAGAGAGATCGTGTCTCTACCTAAAAGACCCCAAAAATTCATATTCTCCCTCCTCACTTGACCTTACAGGATGCTCCAAATCAGTCTCCCACCTTAAGAATTCATAAGCAAAAGCCCATCTTGAATCCCACATCCACAGGGACCCTTGCCACACCACCCCACACCCCCCTCCATTTTCTTTTCTTTTCTTTTTTTTAATTTTATTTATATTTATATATTTATATATTTATATATATATATATTTTTTTTTTTTTTTTGAGACAGAGTCTCGCTCTGTCACCCAGGCTGGAGTGCAGTGGTGCAATCTTGGCTCACTGCAATCTCCACCTTCTGGGTTCAAGCAATTCTCCTGTCTCAGCCTCCTGAGTAGCTGGGACTACAGGTGCATGCCACCACACTGGGCTAATTTTTGTATCTTTTTTTTTTTTAAGTAGAGACGGAGTTTCACCATATTGCTCAATCTGGTCTTGAACTCCTGACCTCAGATGATCCACCCGCCTTGGCCTCCCAAAATGCTGAGATTACAGGTGTGAGCCCCCACGCCCGGCCTCCCACTTTTCTCATTGGCCTCTCACTCTGGTGTCCTGGGCACTAACATCCAGCTAAGGGATAGATGCCAGCTGCTCTCTCAGTGCTATGGTTTGAATGTCTGTGTGCCCTCCACAATTCATGTTGAAACTTAATCCCCAGCACAACAGTGTCGAGGGATGGGGCCCTGAGGACATGAGGGCTCTGCAGTCATGAATGGATTCGTGCATTATAGAAGGGCTTGAGAGGCTGAGTTCTACCTTCCATCCCTCCACCATGTGAGGACACAGCATTTGTTCCCTCCAGAGGATACAGCACAGGTGCCATCTTGCATGCAGTGAGCAGCCCTCACCAGATGCCAAACTCGCCAGTGCCTTGAACTTGGACTTCCATCCTCCAGAACTGTGAGAAATAACTTTCCATTGTTTATAAACTACCCAGGCTCAAGTGTTTTGTTAGAGTGGCGCAGATGTACTAAGATGTGTAGGTACCCACAACTCCATGAGCCATTTCCTTGGAGCTCCTTTGCTTGGCCTGGGCATGACCCCCTGGTGCTGTTCCCCATGAAGAAAAAGGATAAACCAACAAATTTCATGAATTCACTTCAGTGCATCTCTTATGTTTCTAATCTTCTGTTTTTTGCGGCTTTGGAGATAAAGAAAGATTAGGAAATTACGTGTAAAAAACTAACATTCTCTTAAGTGACTCACATTCCCAATCAATATCTCTTCCCTTGAAACTTGGTGTGTATAAATCCAATATTTTTAATGTATTCGTATATAGATATGTAAACATATACAAATATATACATCATATATATGTATGTATCTGCCTAAATGACCACCTGGAGGTAGCAGGTTCCGTACCTGGAGGATGCAGGCAAGGATGGGCAGAGGCAGGCTGGTCAGCTTCCACGTATATATATATATACTCGGAAAATACTTTCTATTAGTTTGGTGGTTTTATTATTAACGTAGATGATGTCTTGTTGTACATATTATTCTGCAAGTTGGTTTCCCCATGTAATGTGTTGGACATTTCACACTCTTAGCCCATCTTTTGCACAAGAGTTGCTGTGGCAACCAGCTACCCCCAGGTGTAACCTGACAGCTTCACTTCCGCTGCACCAGGTATGCCTTTCTTTCTGCCCCAGGCATCGTGGTATACAGAAAAATCTTGAAGTCTAAGGAGTCAACCATCCCTGGAGCAATCCTTGCCCAATAGGAGAAAGAAACCAATGAATAAATATGCCAGGCCTCGAGGTCATAAGCCCTCAATCTAAGGCATAATCTACATGGTTTCTATGGGAGTCCTCAATTAAACTGAATCCCGACTTCCCACAGCAATGGCCAGTGTTAAAAGAACAACCTTAACCAAATTAAATTTAACACAGTTTAATTGAGCAAAGGACTATTCGTGAATAGGGCAGCCTCCTGAGCCAGAGCAGGTTTAGACAGACTCTGTTAGAAGATTTATGGACAAAAAAAGGAAAGTGATTCACAGAAAACAGAAATGAGGTTCAGAAACAGCTGGATGGGTCGCAGCTCCTCGTTTGCCTTATTTGAACACAGTTTGAAAAGTTGACCACCTTTGATTGGCCAAAACTCAGTGATTGGCATAAGAGTGCGTTACAGCCTACACACTTCCCTGTAGGCTATAGTTTACTATGCACAGAGAAACCTTTGGGCTGAACTTAAAATATGTAAGGAGGAAGCTGTAAGCTAAATTTGATTTTTGTTGTTTTTTTGTTTTTTGAGATGGAGTTTCACTCTTGTTGCCCAGGCTGGAATGCAGTGGCACGATCTCGGCTCACTGCAACCTCTGCCTCCCCGGTTCAAGTGATTCTCCTGCCTCAGCCTCCCGAGTAGCTGGGATTACAGGTGCCTGCCACCACGCCCAACTAATTTTTGTATATTTAGTAGAGGGGGGGGTTTCACCATGCTGGCCAGGCTGGTCTCGAACTCCTGACCTCAGGTGATCCATCTGCCTCGGCCTCCCAAAGTGCTGGGATTACAGGCGTGAGCCACCTTGCCTGGCCAGTAAATTCGATCTAACACTAGCTTAACACATGGCTGGATGGGTTTTTCCTACTTCCTTGTTTCATACTTCCCAGTCCTCCAATTCTTATTCCTAGATTTATGGCCCCAAATAAATGACTTAAATGCAGTCCCTTTGTCTCAGGTTTTCGGTGGGATCCAAGCTAAAGCACTAAATAAAAAATATTGTTAAAAATAAGTTTATTTTGGTCATTATTGATCCGCTTGGAGTGGTCCTCAAAATGTGGTCCAGGGAGTCAGTCCCTGAGGCAGTTTCTGGGAATCCACAAAGGCAAAACTATCTCCATAGTCACACTAAGGAGGTGTGACCATTTCAAGAAATTACGTTACCTGTGAACGTGCAATAGACTGAAAGCAGAAGCCCATATGAGCATCCAGCTCTCTTCTAGCAAGCCGAAAGTAAAATATGCCGGGTGCGGTGGCTCACATCTATAATTCCAGCCCTAAAGATTGCTCAAGCCCTGGAATTTGTCACCAGCCTGGGCACCATAGTGAGACCCCCATCTCTACAAATAATTTTTTAAATTAGCCAGATGTGGTGGTATGTGCCCATGATCCCAGCTACTCAGGAGGCTAAGGCAGGAAGATCACCTGAGTCAGGAGGTCAAGGCTGCAGTGAGTTGTGACTGTACCATGACACTCCAGCCTGAATGATAGAGTGAGACTCTGTCAAGAAAGAAAGAAGAAAGGCCGGGCGCGGTGGCTCACGCCTGTAATCCAAGCACTTTGGAAGGCTGAGGCGGGCAGATCACAAGGTCAGGAGATTGAGACCATCCTGGCTAACACAGTGAAACCCTGTCTTTCCTAAAAATACAAAAAATTAGCCGGGTGTGGTGGCAGGTGCCTGTAGTCCCAGCTACTCTGGAGGCTGAGAGGAAAGAAGAAAAGAAAGAAGAAAGAAAGAAAGAGAGAGAGAGAGAGAGAGAGAGAGAAAGAAAGAAAGAAAGAAAGAAAGAAAGAAAGAAAGAAAGAAAGAAAGAAAGAAAGAAAGAAAGAAAGAAAGAAAGAAAGAAAGAAAGAAAGAAAGAAAGAAAGAAAGAAAGAAAGAAAGAAAGAAAGAAAGAAAGAAAGAAAGAAAGAAAGAAAGAAAGAAAGAAAGAAAGAAAAAGAAAGAAAGAAAGAAAGAAAGAAAGAAAGAAAGAAAGAAAGAAAGAAAAAGAAAGATTTGCAAAAAAAGTGTAAAACAATACCACTCTTCTCACTAAATGTTTGTACTTGGAAAACATAGTCATTTTTCACAAAAAAAAATGCTATTTATATTAACGTAAGTATTTTGATGTGTAATGGGCTTATTTTTGTTATTTTCACATAAAGATTTTTTAAAGTTCTCAGTTTTAATTTATAATACTGTAAATATCAGTAGATATAACCCATGTAAACAAAAGGTTTTTGGGGTCCTCAATAATTTTCAAGCGAGCAAAAGAGTGCCAAAACCCAAAAGTTTGATAGCTATTAATTGAGTTCATTGCTTTTAACTTCTCAGTCCCATTCATATTTTATTATTATTATTTGTAGAGACAGGGTCTTGCTGTGTTGCCCAAGCTGGTCTCAAACTCCCAGGCTCGAGTGACTCTCCCATCTTGACCTCCCAAAGTGCTGGGATTACAGGTGTGAACCACAGTGCCCCGCCTCTTCTTTTCTAATCTAATTATGTATTTGTTATCTCTTACATTTTTCCTATCTTTTTTTTTCTGATTATGGCCCAAAAGGGGAAGATTTCTGCCCATGCTCATGCTACTATCTTGAAACTATTTCTTTTCAGACTCTCTAGTTCAGGACAAAGGTCCCCTACCACACCAAGTGGCCACGGAGGAGCCTGGGCCTGTGATGTCCCCTCCCTTCTGCCTAAATGACCACCTGGAGGCAGCAGGTTCCACACGTGGATGATGCAGGCAGGGATGGGCAGAGGCAGACTGGTCAGTTTCCAGGGCACACTTGTGGGGCATACAAGGGGCAAAAAGGTGACGGTGGCTCAGGAGGTCACCTCAGCTCAAAGATGACCAAAAGCATCTGCTTTTAAGGTGGCAGTAGGAGGAGTTAATGGAAAAATAGAAACCAATCAAGCTACCTCTGCCACCAATGAAAATGAATTATTATTTATTCAACAAAATATAAGCTTTATAAGAAAAAAACAGCAAAGGCTCAACCCACTTGCTAAGTGCCATTGAGGTGTAATGGTATCAGCTCTGAGTGCCAACTTACCTTGGCAAGGTGGTTGCACACCCTGAGGAGACCTATACCTTCTCTGCTGCTGGTCAGCTAGATGACCTTGAGCAAGCCACCTGCCCTTCTGAACTGCATCTCTTTGGAAAATAGGGACAGTAATACCTCACAGTTTGTAATGAGGCCTTAGAGTCCACATAGTAATTGTTCAGAACACAGTTCAAAAAATCTAAAACCTCTGGTGGGGCACAGTGGCTCACACCTATAATCCCAGCACTTTGGGAGGCTGAGGTGGGAGGAGAGCTGGAGTCTAAGAGTTTGAGACCAACCTGGACAAGATAGAAAGACCCCATCTCTACAGAAAATACAAAAATTAGCCAGGGGTAGTGGCACATGCCTGTAGTCCCAGTTACTCAAGAGACTAAGGCGGGAGGATTGATTGAGCCCAGGAGTCTGAGGCTGCAGTGAGCTATGATCACATCACTGTACTCCAGCCTGGGTGGCAGGGCAAGATCCTGTCACCAAGAAAAAAAAAAGAGAGAAAGAGAGGTGGCTTCAGTGGGCCGAATAGCAGAGATCCACTGGGAGCATTAGCAACATCGGGCCATTGCTTCAGCAGCCTGGAACTAAAGAGGAAGAAAGAGACAAGCTTCAGGAGATTGAACAGAAGGAACAAGGGAGAGAAGGAAGGAAGGAAGGAAGGAAGGAAGGAAGGAAGGAAGGAAGGAAGGAAGGAAGGAAGGAAGGAAGGAAGGAAGGAAGGGAGGAAGGAAGGAAGGAAAGGAGGAAGGGAGGGAGGGAGGGAGGGAGGCAGGCAAGCATATGAGGAAACGAGGCTAGGACTCTTGGAGTCATCCTTGACTCATCTCTTACTGTAGTCATTGCCAGTACTCACAGCTCCCAGACGACAGTGAGGGAGGGGCCACAAGTTATTTTCAACATTTCAGGAAGCTAAATGGAAATGATGCACACAACAAGGTTTCAAAGTTAACTGAGGATCAAGATTTTCTGCTGCTGTCTGGTAAGGTATCAATTCTGATTTTTTTAAACCTGATTACAGGCATCCACAAAAGAATATGCAACTAACATCATGTTTAATGTTGAAAGACTAAATGCTTTCCTCTGGGATTTGGGAGCAAGGAAGGGGTATCCACTCTCACCACTCCTGTGTACTTACCCAAGAGAAATAAAACAAATGTTCACACGAAAGCCTGTATGCAAATGTTTATAGTGGCTTTATTCATAATTCACCCCAACTGGAAACAACCTGACATGACCTTCAGCTGGTGAATGAATAAGCAAACCATGGTACATCCATACAACGAATTACTAGTCAGCGAAAAAAGAACCTAGTGATATAGGCAACAACCTGATGAGTCTCAAATGCACTGTTCTTAGTGAAAGAATCCAGGCCCAAAGGACTACATACTGTATGATTCGATGTTATGACATACTGGAAAAGGTAAAATTATACGAACAAATCAGTAGTTGTCAGGGTCTAGCAGCTAGGGAAAGAATTGACTACAAAAGGACAGCAAGAGGGAATTTTGGAGGAAATTGGAACTCTTCTGTATCTCAAATTTGGGCAAGACTGATTACATGATTATACCAAAATTCATTCATCAAAAATGCAAATTTTTATGCATGTAGATATATTTTATTTTAAGTCAATAAAAGGAACAGGCAACTTGGAAGCAAAAGAGCAGGAGCCGGGCCAGGGCTGTGACTGGATTCAGAATTAGGGTTAGAGGGAATGGTCGAGGTGAATGACCCAGGCAGCTGCAGCTCTGGAGAAATGGCTGCAGGTGGGCAAAAAGCAGGTGGAAGCGCCCAGCAGGACCTTGACCAGACAGGCAATGGGAACATAAAAGACAGCAACAGATTGCAACATCGTGTCCATGGGCTCCCAAACCTGATATCTCAGAATCACTTCCAGAACTGAGTGGAAGAACAGATTCCATTGCTAAGCATGGTGGCGTGCACCTGTAGTCCCAGCTACTCCGGAGGGCTTGAACCCAGGAGGTTGGGGCTGTAGTGAGCTATGATCGCACCACAGCACTCCAGCCTGTGTGACAGAATGAGACAAGTGAGAAAGAAAGAAAGAAAGAAAGAAAGAAAGAAAGAAAGAAAGAAAGAAAGAAAAGAAAGAAAGAAAGAAAGAAAGAAAGAAAGAAAGAAAGAAAGAAAGAAAGAAAGAAAGAAGGGAGGGAGGGAGGGAGAAAGGAAGGAAGGAAGGAGGAAGGAAGGAAGGAAGGAAGGAAGGAAGGAAGGAAGGAAGGAAGGAAGGAAGGAAGGAAGGAAGGAAGGAAGGAAGGAAGGAAGGAAGGAAGGAAGGAAGGGAGGAAGGAAGGGAGGAAGGGAAGGAAGAAGCAAAAGAGAGAGAGGGAGCATTAGCAACATCAGGGCCATTGCTTCAGCAGCCTGGAACTAAAGAGGAAGAAAGCGACAAGCTTCAGGAGATTGAACAGAAGGAAGGAGGGAAGGAAGGAAGGAAGGAAGGAAGGAAGGAAGGAAGGAAGGAAGGAAGGAAGGAAGGAAGGAAGGAGGGAAGGGAAGGGAGGGAGAGAGGGAAGAGGCAGAGAAGGTGAGAAGGAGGGAGGGAGGGAAGAGGGAGAGAAGGTGAGAGGGAGGGAGGGAGGGAGGGAGGAAGGAAGGAAGGAAGAAAGGAGAGGGGAGGGAGGGAGGGAGGGGGGAGGGAGGGAAGAAGGGAAAGAAGGAGAGGAAGGCAGATTTCTACTGAGGCTGCCTCTTTATTCCCCTGGGTGGAACAGGTACTTCTTTTGTGGGTGTGGCTGTGGACACCCAAGCACTGGCCATGATCCATGAGAAGCCAAGGGAAAAGGTAGGATCTGAGAACAACTTATTTGTTAATGGGAAAGGACCTGGGCAGGATGGTCCTATGGTAAGGTTTCAGCTAAGAAGCAGACAGTATTCAGTAACATCTACTGTGAGTGACAGATTCTGACTGGATGGGCTGCACCAGCAAGAGAACGTACACGCAACTGATGCGTTCCAGCAGCTCACAAGAGGGCTCTACCACGTCCTGATGGCTCCAGCACAGCTTTCTCTGTCCTTTCATCTCACTAACCATACATAAAGTCACTAATGTGGGTGCGCAAGCATATTGCTTTTTTTGTTTAGTTACATGACATGTGTTTTAATAGACGTGAAATGCAGATGGGGTGAGGAAAAACTGCTTCTGTAAAAATTCCTCCTTTCTCCATTACTGGCTTGCTTACTCAACTTGCATCCCTATCTTCTAGTAAATTGTTTGGCTCTCAATGTTTAACAAAAAAATTCCTTTCTTATCATGTTTGGAGAATTGCAATGGTTTTCATTTTTTGTAAAACCAAGGACGCTCTTATAATTCATTTTGCATGTAGCTGCTTCATGTAGGACAATCTGTCTTTAGGGAGGGATACAACACTTTAAACAGAGATTTCCCTTCAAGTCAAGCATCTAGTTATTTAAAGAAAGTTATTGATTCTGGGAATTTGGGTTCTGTGGCTCATGGGGAGGCCCTGGCACCTGTATTTTGAACACGTGAGTTAAGTGAGTGCAACGCCGCAGACACCCACGGCCTTTGGGACACACTGTTCTCATCTAGAATGGAGAAACTGAGAGGCAATCTCGCATGTTTGACCGAACTTGGGAGGCTTCATTTTGGGGTACCCCAACTTGTTTTCTTAGAAAAATAGAAAATGTTTTAAACACCAGCAGGCACCTAATACAGCTTGCAGACAAGAAGTTATAAGGAAAAGCAAAAGCACAGTTTCTGCTTTGATGCATTTTGCAATCCAGGGTGGGGAGGGTGCAGAAATGGGAGCTCAGGCTGAACGCCTGTGGGGGTGTGGGGTGGGGCTGAGGTCAAAGTCCAGGCCTGAAGCTGCAGAGAGGCACATCTGATTGGCATTTTGACTCAACACTATGGAGTTTTTGCTAAAGGATTTGCAGGGACAGGGAAGGGGTGGCTCCCTCCATCCTCCCCTCACCCCCTCCACGGAAAACCAGTTCTTCACCCCAGGGCTCTGTCTTAGATAATCATCACTCCAACTTTCTGCCCGTCAGGGTGCAAGGAGGAACTTGGTTTGGTGGGTGTGCTGAGGGTTGAATGGGAGGATGTAAATTGCAGAGACCAAGACATGGATGGATGCTCTTGCAGGCAAAAGCATGTGGTCTTCACACATTCCCCCTCCTCCAGCCTCCCACTGCCTGAGGACCAGCCTCATCATCCCAGACCCTCGCAGGACCAGGATCCTTCCCTGGCCAGTGCCCCCAACGTGGAAAGACACTGGGGTCCTGGGTTTGACATTCTGTGACTCGAGACTGCCCTCCTGCCTTCTCTCTCCTCCTGCCCCAGAGAAGATTCAGGGTCTTTTTCCTCTCTCTGTTCAGGAGACAAAGGCTTTTCCATTGTCATGGGTAATTTTGAGCTCTTTTCAAGTGTAAGGTTCTCATCTGCCCTAAACCTGACATCCTTCCTTGCCTGGCTCGGCCGATTACTCAGAGAGCAGGATGCCGAATAGCCCCAGGAACAATTCCACTCCTTCCAGGCAGGGATCCATCTCCCAATTATTTCTTTATCCTATTTACTTAATGACCAAATCTAGTGTCATCCCATGTTTCACAGCCACAAGCAGCCCCATGATGAGGGGAAATGGTTCACGCCACTGCCAATGCGGGGCCCTGCCTCCGCCAGCCTAGAGGGACCGAGGGAGGCTTCTGGGCTCTCCCCTCCATGCACCTGGGCACGGGCCACTGCTTCCAGCAGCGGCTTTCCCCTTCCCATGTTCAAATCTGCTCTGCCTACTCCTGGGCTCCCCGCTCCGTAGCAGACCCAACATCGTG
Organism: Macaca thibetana thibetana; assembly: GCF_024542745.1. Classification (NCBI taxonomy): domain Eukaryota; kingdom Metazoa; phylum Chordata; class Mammalia; order Primates; family Cercopithecidae; genus Macaca; species Macaca thibetana. The sequence continues at coordinate 116,621,714 of NC_065589.1, forward strand.
GCCCCAGTCTTACAAAGCCCTTCTCATTCCGGCCCCTCTCCCTCACCTGCAGGGGGCTTTCCCCTACAGTCACACCTGTTGCCGGTGGCTGGCACTCCCCATAGCAAGCTGAAAAGTTCTGTGCCAAGCACTTTTCCCAGGATTGTGTCCTTTAGTCCCTACAGCAACCACAGAGATCAGAGAGGTTAAATGACCCCTCTGAGGCCACCCAGGATCTACAGTCCAAACCCAGCTCAGACTGTAAAACTTGCACTCTCAGTGACTGCCCTAGCCAGCCCCACCGAGGCCATGAGGGGCCTCTCGGAGCCAAGTGCAACGGCTTCTCTTGGCCTCAGCCTCCTTGACCTGCAAGCAATATTTGACCCCACTTCCCTTCCTGTCTCACGCCCTCCTGACCTCCTCAGCTCTCCTTCTTGGTCTCTCTTTCCCTCTCCCCACACCTCCAATTAGATCTTCAGCCTTCCTCTCCTCTCACTCCACATTTTTCAGCCGGAGTCCTGTGTTTTTCACTCTTATCTCTGCTCCTATGCCTGCCAAATCTGTGTGTTCAGCGGTCCGAACTTCTCAGCTCCACATGTGTGTTTGCAAAGGCTTCACCATCCTCCCCACACTTCCTCCACCAGAGGCTGCACCACGGATCACTGGGCCTCAATCTTTCTGCCCACTCAGCTGGAGGCTCTAGGGTCAGCTTTCCCTCCTGCCAGACCCTGCACTGCTGGAATCAACTGCCCACACTTCTCTCCTTTTGGACTCGTGTCCTCACTGAAACTTGCGAGGTGTCCCTTGGAGTCCCTTGAGAGCTCATGATTGTCACCCTCTCTAAGAGCCTAGAGACCCCTGATGGATACGGGTCCTGGAGCCCCTCACACAAGCCTAGCCCTCTGTGTTAGCTAGCCAGTCAAGTGGGTGCACACAGGGCTAGCACCACCGCAGCTCAGAAGCTGCCTTCCCCTGGAAGCCACTCCTTGTATCTGGGCACTTTCTCCCCTGGACTATCCTTGCATTGCACTGTTCTTCTTTTTTTTTTTTTTTTTTTTTTTTTTTTTTTTTTTTCAGATGGAGTCTCGCTCTGTCGCCCAGGCTGGAGTGCAGTGGCGCGATCTCGGCTCACTGCAAGCTCCGCCTCCCGGGTTCACGCCATTCTCCTGCCTCAGCCTCCTGAGTAGCTGGGACTACAGGTGCCCGCCACCTCGCCCGGCTAGTTTTTTGTATTTTTTAGTAGAGACGGGGTTTCACCGTGTTAGCCAAGATGGTCTCGATCTCCTGACCTCGTGTTCTGCCTGTCTCGGCCTCCCAAAGTGCTGGGATTACAGGCTTGAGCCACCGCGCCCGGCCTGCACTGTTCTATGGTAGGTGCTGGAGACAGTGGTAAGAATCCACGGCCCCTCCCCTCAAGAAGTTCTCCAGTTTTATTGGTGGAAGCAAACAACTATACAGACAGATATGGAGAAAATGCATCAGGTTGGGTTTGCATGCAGGAAGTTGTCACTTGGGAGGGAATGACAAGAAGCAAAAGGAGGCAGAGGGAGAAGTTAAACCAAGGCGCAGTCCCAACAGAGGCATCAGAAGAACCCACGAGAAACTCAGAAACTGGACGGGCTTTCAGAGTTGTACCAAATGGAGGCAAGAAGACTGTCCTCTACCCCCTGTCTCATCCACTGTAATGTGGGCTGCTCCCAGAGAGGGCGTGAGTGAGTTTGGGCAATACATCTGCCTTCAGTGGAAAGCAATTCCCAGAGAGGGCTGCAACCATTGCTCCTCCAGCAGCCAGGGATATGAGTACCTGCGTGCAGAAGGGGACCTGGGCAACATGCCACAGCATCCATGACACGGCACAGACAGGGATGCCCAAAGTGGGAGCTGGCCAAGTCAAAGACGAAGGAAGTAATGAGGTGATCATCAGATATTCCCATTTCACCTGGGCATTGACCTACATGTAGGCGTTTTTCAAGTAGGCGATCTTTAGTTCCCTCAGCTCCTCATCATACAAATATACCAGCAATGGCTGATGTTATCTTTGCACTTGCTGCGTGCCAAGCCGCGTCTTAGCTCTTCACATGCATAGCTTATTTAATATTCACAAGAACCCTATGAATGAAGTAATACTGGCCAGGCACAGTGAGTCATGCCTGTAATCCCAGCACTTTGGAAGGCCAAGTTTGGAGAATTGCTAGAGCCGGGGATTTCAAGACCAGCCTGGGCAACATGGGGAAACCTCATCTCTACAAAAAATAAAAAATACTAGCCGAGCATGATGGCAGACACCCATAGTACCAGCTACTCAGGACCCTGAGGTGGGAAGATCACTTGAACCTGGGAGGCAGAGGCTGCAGTGAGCCAGGATCGCACCAGTGCACTCCAGCCTGGGTGACAGAATGAGACCCTGTCTCAAAATAATAAATAAACAAGTGGGCCAGGCGTGGTGGCTCATGCCTATAATCCCAGCACTTTGGGAGGCTAAGGCAGGTGGATGACTTGAGGTCAGGAGTTCAAGGCCAGCCTGGCCAACATGGTGAAACCCCATCTCTACTAAAAATACAAAAATTAGCCGGGCATGGTGGCGCACTCCTGTAATCCCAACTACTCAGGAGGCTGAGACAGGAGAATCACTTGAACCTGGGAGGCGGAGGTTGCAGTGAGCTGAGATCACGCCACTGCACTCCAGCCTGGGCAACAGAACAAGACTCCATCTAAATGAATGAATGAATGAATGAATGAATAAATAAATAAATAAATAAATAAATAAAACTATTGCCCCTATCTTACGTAAATGGAACATGAGGCTTAGAGAGGTAAAATGACTCAAGGTCACACAGTAAGTCAAAGGCTAAACTATCTCTGCCCTTTCTTCTCCCTGGTGTACACCTTTCACCCTGCAAAGCTCAGTGCCCACCTTACTTGCTCTATGAAGCCTTCCCCATTTGCTTCAGAAAGACCAAGACCCTTTCTGGTTTCTAGAGAACAAGCTGCCCTGGGCCACACACCTTGGCTTCCAGCCCCTTCACTATCCCAGACAAGGTCACCTAGAAGGTTCCATCCAGACTGTGAAAGTCCCTCTTTAACTACAGTCCCCAGTGAACCCACAACCTCGGAGACATATGACCTTGGAGGGTTAAGTGGGATTTCATTTCCCTGATTCTGGACCTGAGCTTTGCTAGCACGCCTCTCCCACTATGATGGCATTCGCTTAAGGCAGCTGAGCCCCATCAGGGGCTCCCTGAGCTTGTGGTCATCTCAAGCCGTCACATCTTCCTCATCTGTGCTCTGGGAGGCTGCCTCTGCTTGGTCTACACAGCTGAGACAATGGAGCCTGGGTGGGCTCGGGGGCCCCTTCTGCTGGGAAAGTGCTTTGAAACAACACATTCATTGCATTCACTGGCAGAGCATCAGAAGTAGACAGTAATTTGTGTTTTTTCTTTACTGGATGCCCTAGGGTGGGTTCCCCTGAAGCAGACCCTGAGATGGGCATTTATGCAACTGATCGAGGGCGTGCCCAGGAAAACTGGATAAGGGAGCCAGAGTGGGAGGGAAGAAACTAAGAAAATTGTGCTCCAGGCAAAGTCCCAGCCTCAGCTTGATATAAATTACACTGACTTGCAAGGGGGCTGGGCTCTCACACCCCAGCTCCAGTCAGTCATTGTTTCAGGGTTGCCCCAGGAGGACACCAGCTCCCAGCACTCTTGCGGTCTGTGCATGCATTCAGCACCGTGGCACCCCCTCAAAGGCCAGCCATTTAAGAGGGTCACAGGTGCTGGGGCCACAAAGCAGCCAGAGCTGGGTGCACAGCCACTATCACAGCGATGGGTGCACAGGCACTGTCAAAGGAATATGAGGGCCAGGTGCAGTGGCTCACGCCTGTAATCCCAACACTTTGGGAGGCTGAGACGGGCGGATTCCCAGGTCAGGAGATTGAGACCATCCTGGTTAACACGGTGAAACCCTGTCTCTACCAAAAATACAAAAAATTAGCCGAGTGTGATGGCACACGCCTGTAGTCCCAGCTACTTGGGAGGCTGAGGCAGGAGAATCACTTGAACCCGGGAAGCGGAGGTTGCAGTGAGATTGCACCACCGCACTCCAGCCTGGGCAACAGAGTGAGACTCTGTCTCAAAACAAAACAAAAAAAGGGATAGGAGAGGACCAGAGCAGCATCCCCTGTGCTACTGGAGGTGTTTTTCGTCTCCTGTTAACAGGAAGGTACCAAGCTGTTGTTCCCTCAGGTTGTTCTCCATTCCATGTTGCCCAGCCAGCCAAAATCAGAACTCGCCAAGGCACCCAGGGAAACAAGGCACCCACCGAAGCTCTTGTTTTCAAAAGTTTGAGCTAATTAAAAGTTGATGGAGCTGGATTTCCCCAGAAGGGAAGGATACCAATGTTTGGGAAGGTTGGGATCCAGAGAAAGAAACATTTGAAGTCTTCCCCAGGGCCTAGAAATTAACGTTTAGAGATTTGGGAGGGTCTCTAGAAGGGCAGGAACCCAGGCCTTCACCTGAACCACTTCCTAAGCAGATAGCCAACCTCATACGGGAGGTTCCTAAAGCGGCTGCCATCAAATCCTGAGGCTCCATGGTGAAGACCCCAAGCTGCAGCCTGGCCTGGAAGCAGAGTGACACACCTACTGGAATAAGAACTGATCAGAGTATCCAATGACAGGAGAAGTCCAGAGGGCTCTTCCCTGAATGTTCACCCTGGGTGAGTCCTGCCCCAAACCTGACAGATACAGATTTCTCATCTATCTTGACAAATGGGAACTTGCAGCCAGTTTAATTTGATTTAAAGAAAATAAAATGATGTGACATTCCTTCATTCCCAGCAAGAATTAATCCCTTTCTCCAGTGCTCCTACAACGGGGAGGACTTTTCACTCGTATTGGTTTTTCGTGACTGTCCTTCCTCCCTTGGACACCCTGATCTCCTTAGGGAAGAGGTGGTGCTTTTTAAACCATTTCTGCAGCCCAGTGCCTACCGAGGCCCCCGAATCCAGTGGGTCTCAATAAACGGGACCTGTCATAATCAACATTCCCCTGCATCAGCACATGAGTCATCAAAGTCTTACGTGTAGTTTGCACTTCTCTACCCCGTCCCCTTTCCCATCACATGTTGTTTGCACTTCTCTACCCCCTCTCCTTTCCCATCACCTCAAAGCTCTCCAAGCACACATGAACCACTGCTCATAAATGTTGCATGAAAGAAGGGGCGGATGTCTACTAAAAAATACAAAAAACTAGCCGGGCGAGCTGGCGGGCGCCTGTAGTCCCAGCTACTCGGGAGGCTGAGGTAGGAGAATGGCGTGGACCCGGGAGGCGGAGCTTGCAGTGAACTGAGATCCGGCCACTGCACTCCAGCCTGGGCGACATAGCGAGACTCTGTCTCAAAAAAAAAAAGAAGGGGCGGATGGATGGATGGATGGATGGGTGGGTGGGTGGATGGATGGACAGATGGACAGCCTGATGGATGAGGCTGGAGAGCAAGTGAAGGAGTGCTTGTTTTAGAATAAGCTATTTAGGCCACTGCCATTTCCTGTTGGCTGAGCAATGAGCATGCCACAGGGCCAATCAGCTCTAAATGCAAGGCGGCGCATGGCCAGAGGAACGTTCCTGCTGCCTCTCCTTCAGCCTGACAGCCATGGCCCCAAAGGCTAACAGAGGCCCTTGAGACCAATTCTGCCAAGAGGAAGGAGAAGCCCTGGCAAAATATTTGCATTCAGAAAATTAGCACTTATGACACAGTCAGAGAACTATGAAATATCTTCCAGGCCAAGCACTGGGCATGCCATGTCGGTGGGTTCTGATGAGCCCTGGGAAACTTACTTGCACCTTTTCAGCCCCTAACCCTATGACTCATACCCCTGCGTGGAACAAACGCCCTCATCTGCACATGCTGTTGGAAGTGCACTTTGATACAGCCCCTACTCAAGAGCAATTTGGAAATACCTGTAGACATTTTATTAACAAATGTGCATGCCGTTTGACCCAGGAATTCTACTCCTAGGAATTAATCTTACACATACACTCACATATATGTACAAAACCCCCATATACAATGTTTGTAAAAAGCACGGCATGAAAGCCATCTAACTCTTCATCAGAGGGACTGGGTAAATAAAGGATGTTCTGCAGCCATCAAAAAGGATGAAAGTTCTACATGTTCTGATATGGAACAAACAATCCCCAAAATATATTGCTAAGAAGGAAAAACAAGGTGAAGATCAGTGTGCATCATTTACTACCATTTGTGACGGTCTTATATAGCATAGACCAGCTCTGGAAGGATCCCTAAGAATGGGTCCCAGGGACTGGGTGTAGTGGCTCATGCCTGTAATCCCAGCACTTTTGGAGGCCATGGCGGGCAGATCACCTGAGGTCGGGAGTTTGAGACCAGCCTGACCAACATGGAGATACCTCGTGTCTACTAAAAATACAAAATTAGCCAGGCGTGGTGGCACATGCCTGTAGTCCCAGCTACTCAGGAGGCTGAGGCAGGAGAATTGCTTGAACCCGGGAGGCGGAGGTTGCGGTAAGCCAACCATTGTAACCATTGCACTCCAGCCTGGGCAACAAGAGTGAAACTCGGTCTCAAAAAAAAAAAAGAAGAAGAAGAAGAATGGATCCAGGAGTAGTCTCCAAGGAAGGACCATGGGGACAAGGAGACAAGAGTAGAGAAATGCTTCTCATGTTGCACAATTTTGAATTTTTTTGTATCATGTGTATGATTATGCTTAATCAAATACTCAATTTTAATATTAATTTTTAAAAATAATAATATCCCCACCCACCCAGCCAGGTGCCATAGTATCTGACATTCTGCCAATAGGGAGCCACAAGGTTAAAGTCTCGGACTGAACATTGTTTCAACATTATTTCTCACTGGAAGCGCTTTATCATGTAAACCTTACTACAACTGGTTTAAGTGTGATCCAACCTATCAGACCAACTTTCCTCTTTCAGGCATACAAAAAATTTCACTGGACATTGACTTTGTCCTACACACTTGCACTGTCACTGGAGAGACAGGGAGAACAAGGCTGACCTCACAGTCAGCCAGGTGGGCAGCTGCAGGCACAGAGTGGTGGCAGTGCACAGGGAGTGGTGGCTCTGCACATAGACTGTGGGCCTTGCATGGGACTGGTGGCACTGCGTACAGGGTGATGGCCCTGTACAAGGAGTGGCATCCCTGCATAGGGACCTATGGCCCTGCACAGGGAGTTGTGGCCTTGCATGAGGCTGGTGGTGGCCCTGCACGGGACTGGTGGCACTGCACAGAGAGTGTGGCCCTGCACAAGGAGTGGCGGCCCTGCATAGGAACTTACGGCCCTGAACGGGGAGTTGTGGCCTTGCATACAGAGTGGCGGCCCTGCACAGGGATGGGACAGATATACCCTGACATTTGAGGAGACTGAGGCAAGGATGTAAGTGGGAGAGAGTTAGAATTTAGAATTCTCAGACTCCTTGGGTTTCATGCTGGAACATGACAGCATGAGAGAGCCAGGCCTTGGCCTGTGGTCCAGCTCCCTCCTCTTCCCACCCCCTGCCCCGTCCCACCCCACGAGGGGCTCGCACACACACAGAGACCCTTCAGCCCTCATAGCCAAGCTCCTTGCATGCAGACTCTCTCCACAGTCAGCGCCCTTAGCTCCTCTCAAGCCTCCAGGTGCGCACAAACCTGTACCTTTGCTTGCCTGCAGGAGGAACGACCCAGCCAAGAGTCCCAGCAGGGCTTGGGAGCGATCTTGATGCCACCCGGGCAGAAAAATCCCAGGTGGAGCACAGCCGGATAAAGATCTAGAAGGGAGAGCCCAGGCTTCAGGTTGGCATGTTCTTCGGGTTCTGCAGCTCTCTCGGGCCCTGGAGAAGGAGATGGCCAGAGGAAGATAGCAAGGCCTTCCAAAGTGCAGTCCCGGGTCACAGCCCGCTGGCCTGGGTCTAAGGACAGTGTCGCTGAGGCTCTGGCAGTGGGAGAGTCCAAGACACGGTGAAGACCTGAAGGAGGGGGTGGGTGGCCCTTGCTAAGAGCTGTGGCGGGCTGAGAGGGCTTCCCAGCACTCTGTCAGTAAGGCCCTTCCAGGACGAGGGAGTGGCTGGACAAGAGGCTGTGTGTGGAAGGCAAAGGGGAGAAGGGAGAGAGGCGGCTGGTAACTCAATCCTTCTTCCTGCCTCCCTACTTCAGCATCCGCCCTGCTCACACCCCTTGCAGAGCTCCCACAGCGCTCCCTGTGTACACCTTAGATGCTCAAAGGGTCTACACTAGCCAAGCACTGTGGCTCTTGCAAAGGAGGGAAGATGTCTTGAGGCCAGGAGTTTGAGACCACCCCAGGCGACACCGTGAGACTCTGTCGCTATTAAAAATAATTATTTATTTTTATATATATATATATATATATATATATACACACCTTTTTTTTTTTTTTTTTTTTGAGACGGAGTCTCGCTCTGTCGCCCAAGCTGGAGTTCAGTGGCGTGATCTCGGCTCACTGCAACCTTCCCTTCCCCAGTTCAAGCTATTCTCTTGCCTCAGCCTCCCAAGTAGCTGGGATGACAGGCACCCGCCACCATACCTAGCTAATGTTTGTATTTTTAGCGGACACGGGGTTTTACCATGTTGCCCAGGCTGGTCTCCAACTCCTCACCTCAAGCAATTCGCCCACCTCGGCCTCCCAAAGTGCTGGGATTACAGGCGTGAGGCACCACACCCAGCCAATGATAATTTTTTAAAGGGTGATCTAAGATCAGCAGCGTGGCCTGGGAACTTGAAAATGCAGACCCTCTGGCCCCACCTCAGAACCACTGAATTAGAATTTGTATTTGGATAAAAGTCCCAGGTGAGTTCTGCAAGCTTTGTAATTTGAGAAGCGCTGGTCTACACTATACTCTAGCACCTTAACGGAGCTCTGTTTAGCAGTGGTGGACATTCTGCAGTGTATGGTTCCTTCTTGAGTGCAGTTTATGGAAGGAGGGGGAGGGACAGGACTGACCGTATTGTTCAAATCCCCTTGTGGTCTCGGGGTTCTTGGTGGCTCACTGCAGAGTTTGTAGGTGGAATGAGCAGCTGTCCTCACCTCTCCAGCACCCTTGGAATGAAAGAGGCGGCCCTGAGCTGGGCTGGCGTCTCCTGGGTCCTCAGTCTCAAGCCTTTTTCTGATGTCAGTGAGCTCTTTGAAGTCAGGTCTGCATCCTGCACAGGGTAGGTACAGGGGGCCAGGAAGGTACAGAATACACAGTAGGTTGGATCCAGCATCTGATCCACCTCCCCATGTTTCAGGAATGGGCCAGTGAGTGAATCTTAGGGAGGGCTAGGCCCTGCCTCTTCGAGGAAGGCTTAAAAGGCCCCAACCTACTCTTCTTGGCCTGGGCAGCTGGAAGCAGGCAGATGCCCCAAGTTCAGACAGTCAGATGCTCCCACCAGGGATTTGGGTCTATGGTGAGTGACATGTAGAAGCAGGGCCAGTCAGAAGTCCTTCTGGGAGCTGGGTACAGTAACTCACGCCTGTAATCCCAGCACTTTGAGGGGCTAAGGCAGGAGGATTGCTTGAAGCTAGGAGTTTGAGACCAGCTTGGACAACATAGCAAGACCCTCATCTCCACAAAAGTAAAAAAAAAATAATAATAATAATAATAATAATAATAATAACCAGCCATATTAGAGCATGCCTATAGTCCCAGCAACTCACTGAGGTGGGAGGATCACTGGAGCCCACAAAGTCAAGGCTGCAGTGAGCTGCAACCTGCAGCCCAGCAATTGCACACCTAACCCCATATACACATAATCAGATAGAGATTATACATTCACGATTGAAGCAAAAGTGTTATGACACAAAACTTACCCTTAGTACATGTGATAAGACCTGATATTTTAAATTTTTATTCTTTTTCATTAAAGAAAGAGCTTGTTGATCCAAGCCTCTAATAAAGCTGAAAGCCAACGTTTGCAAACACTGGCAGGTGACTGCATGTCAGGGTGAGGGGTCACTGAACAGGGTGACAAAGCAAGATCTTGTCTCTAGAATAAATAATATAATATAATAAATATAATATAATTAAGTAGAATAATAAAATATCCTGCTGGCCAATGTGGCATCCCCGCCCCCAGCAGCAAAGTCAGCAGGGCCAGTGGTGGCACCTGGTGTCCACATCAATGGCCACAGTGTCATGGCCAGGCAATCTCTGCCCTATGGCCTCAGCTGGCTTTTCAGCTGCCTGTGGTTTCTGCCAGTTTCCCTTCAGCCTCCCTAGATTCTGGGAGGGGCCAGTGTCCTGCTCGGGGCCGGCAGAGTCCAGGTCTGTTGTGGGCAGAACTCTGATGATCATTGCAGGAGTGGGAAGAGGGATGGAGGGAGCGTGACGCTGGCAAAACCTCCATGGCATCTGGGGAATTGAAGGCTGTCTTTTTGCTCAGTTCTCACCGTCCAAAGCAGCATGAACAGTTTTCACCATGCCTCTCTTGCGGATGCCTGTGTTCCTGGTACACACCTCTGCTATGACACTTATCACCTGGTATTAGTTAAGCATCTGCCTCCTTCATTTGCTGTGGGTATTTAGAAAGCCATCCATATTTCCTCTCTGTATGCCTCAATTTCTCCACCTTTATTGGAGGAGACTGGATATTATTTCTGAGGCTGCTTCCATCAGCGGTTCTGTGAGCTGGCCCGTGCATTCAACCAGCCAGTTGGCCATCAAGCATGCATCTATGCAAGGCACGAGGAGGGTTACATACAATGGGAAACTGAGGCCCAGAGAGAGAAAGATGAAGTGCCCAAAGTTAAGGAGACAAAAGCAGAAGCGCAGGTCAGAGAAGGAGTATTCATATTACTGCGGGAATCCAAATTTTACAGGAAGGTATGCTTGTTCTTTAAAGGGAGCCCTCGCTTTAAGCGTTTATTTGTCGATCAATACCCATTAATAATTACAGGACATGGGCAAAGATTCTAGCAAAGGTCCTGAGGTCTTCCTAGATGTGCCCAAAATAACAAGGAGTCCCCTCCGCAGGCGGCACCAAAAGTCAGAGGAGGTTGGAAGCTGACCTTCCCCACCCTGTCCCTGCCTCACCCACAGTCACCCATAGTCACCCACTCCTCTAGGATGTAATGGTGAATCAGTCAACACATGGGCCACCTTGGGAAGTCGCTTAACCTCTCTCCCTTTTCACTTTATAAAATGGGCATAGTCGTTACACAAACGCATAAATCAACCTCAATTTTCTCATCTCTAAGTGAGAAGGTTGGACTAGAATTAACAAGAGGATCCTTGAAGTTCTTTCCAGCTCTGATATCCTCATCCACTGCAAACAGGCTGTGAAACCGGATTATGTAAAGTCCTGTGGCCTCACCAATTGTTTGGCACATGCGGTCTTTTTCCCTAGCTAGATAATGATGCGGCTGAGGGCAGGGACTGTGCCCACACTCACCAGGTGCATGTGAGTCAGCGTCTGGATTGTGTGGCCCCGCTGGGGCTACCCTGGCTGTATCACGTGCCTCTTGTGCCCATCTCACACCCCTCAGCCACCCTCTAACCACAGCATTGGCCGGTGTGCCCCCTGCAGGCTTTTATTCTCCTGCAGCCCCAGGGCCTCTTCGACAATGTGACATCAGTCACCTGAGAAGCCCAGTCCCACAGGCATGCACAGCTCAGGAGTGCAGGACTGTCAAGGACTCTTTTTTTTTTTTTTTTTTTTTTGAGACGGAGTCTAGCTCTGCCACCCAGGCTGGAGTGCAGTGGCCGGATCTCAGCTCACTGCAAGCTCCGCCTCCCGGGTTCACGCCATTCTCCTGCCTCAGCCTCCAGAGTAGCTGGGACTACAGGCGCCCGCCACCTCGCCCGGCTAGTTTTTTGTATTTTTTAGTAGAGACGGGGTTTCACCGTGTCAGCCAGGATGGTCTCGATCTCCTGACCTCGTGATCCGCCCGTCTCAGCCTCCCAAAGTGCTGGGATTACAGGCTTGAGCCACCGCGCCCGGCCAAGGACTCTTGCATCAACCCTCAGCCATGCGGTAGGTATGTGGGGCGCAGGGTGGGGGGGCAGCAGCGTACACACTCCCCAGAAGCTTCCAGTGGGATGGAGATCACCTCAACAACACACCTTTGTCTTGGCTTCCCCTCCTTCTCCACTTCACTCCCTCAGCCCCTCATCCTACTCCCTGAGCTCTCCTCCCAAATAAACTGCATGCATGGAGGCACACATGCCCAGGCTGTGGCTCTGCTCTTAGTGGGATGCCAGGCAAAGATATCTGCCCTAGGGACTGGAGCCTAAGCCAGAGGAGGCAGGAGGGTTCAGGGCTCCAGCCAAGAAGTGCTTTCCAGATGCTGATTGGAATCCCGAGTAGGGGAGAGGGCATCTAACATAGAATGAGGAGGAGATAATACAAGGGTAGAAATAACCAAGAAAGGGGATTTCTCTCAGATGGCTTTAGAAGTGCTCCCAGCCATCGCTGGGCTCACATGGCTCATGTGTCATAATTTTTGCCAAGGCGGTTTCCTGCCACCCGCCTCAGCCTCCAGTGGCTTGTCCACGCATGGATCTGGCCTCTAACTGGGCAGGATTTTACAGGCTAGGAAGAAAAGTGGGGAAGGTTAAGGGAGAAGGAAGTCAAGTTTAACTTGGAACCAACTCAGAATGTCCAGCAGGAAAGGCCCATGGATGTTACAGGCTACAACCCTCTCAGTGCTCAGAGGAGGAACTAAGAGCAGAGATAGTGACTAAGTCAAAGGCACCCAGGCCTTGTAGGGAATCCTGTGTCCCTGCAGGATGCAGAATGGATGCTTCTGAACCCTGCCACACCCTCAGGGTACATGTCAGAGCAGGTGTGTGGCTGGGACAATCCTCTATCTACATTCTTCACTTACACTGGCTCCAGTTTCGGAAGCCCAAAAGGCTACATCCAACCCACCACCACAGTGACCACAGTGTGCTTGGTGACACCTCACCTTGACACGCAGCCACCTGCCAGTGTTCACAAATGTTGACTTTCAGCTTTATGAGAGGGTAGGATCAACAACCTCTTTCTTTAATGAAAAAGAATAAAATTGTAAAATATCAGATCTTATCACATGTCCTAAGGTCTACTTTTGTCTCATAACACTTTTGCTTCAATCACGAAGGTATAACCTCTGTTTGATTATGTGTCTATGGGGTTAGGTGTGCAATGTGGAAAAGCTTGAAAAACATTGCCTTATACCCATTTGACAAACCAACCACCCAACAAAGGCTTGAAAAGATGAATATTTGCCAACCAAAAGGAGAACTCTTGGGCCCGGAAGAAACATCACGATTCAAGTGCTGCAGCACAAAAGAAATTGAGGCTGGATTTGCATTCAGCTTGACTCTTCATAAAGCACCATGCACCATGCAACTGCCTTCAGTTCTTTTTCTGTTTGTTTGTTTGTTTGTTTTTTGTTTTGTTTTTTGGAGACGGAGTTTCACTCTTGTCGCCCAGGCTGGAGTGCAATGGCACAATCTTGGCTCACTGCAACCTCCACCACCCCGGTTCAAGTGATTCTGCTGCCTTAGCCTCCCGAGTAGCTGGGATTACAGGTGCCCGCCATCAAGCCTGGCTAATTTTTGCATTTTTAGTAGAGACGGGGTTTCGCCATGTTGGCCAGGCTGGTCTTGAACTCCTGACCTCAGGTGATCCACCTGCCTTGGCCTCCCAAAGTGCTGGGATTACAGGCATGAGCCACCGTGCCCAGCCTGCCTTCAGTTCTTACCACTAAAGGATTCGTGTTCTCAACTGGGAAACAGGTATGTGGAGGGGCTTCCTACAAGGGCACTGAATATGTCAGAGATGATGCCTGTGGAGCCCCTGGCACACAGGAGCTGCCCTGCAGACTGCAGCACAGCCAGTTCACAGGGGCGAGCCCCGGCATCAGCTGAGAGAGTATCCAGTCTTGCAGCTCCTCCCACTAGCACACTCATGCAGGACCTCTGTCCACGAGTGCTCACAGCAAGGCTTCTGCCTCAAAAACAGGGCTTCTGGGGCTGACTGGGAGTGTAAGGGTAAGAAGAAAGCTTCCACTAGGCCCCCCTGATTGTTCACTGGAAATGAAGGGACAATAGGAGATTAATAGGAGAAAAAGGCATACAAATGTATTAACATACATAAACATAGGAGCTATGCAAAATATGAGACTCAAAGAAGAGTGCCAGATGACTGAAGTTTAAATAGCACCCTCTTCATAGGAGAGAGGGAAATGGGGGTAGGTAATTTTCAAGGTTAGTGAACAATTTTGAGCAAAATCAAATGGACCCAGAAGGCAGACAGTTTCCTATAAATGTCTTCTTAGGAAGCTGAATGGAACTGCAATGTAAGGGAAAGTGCGGGGCAAAACTGCACTGTGAACAAAGGTTGTCTTACTATGTAGGTAAAGCCTGCTTCGCAATCCCTCAAAGCCGCCCTCAGAAGAATAGACGAAAAGTCTGGGCTTGGTGACAGCTTTTAGTCTTTTCTCCTTGCAGGTGGGTGGTTAATCTTTCCTGGTTATTTGATGAGATTTCTAGGGAGGGGGCCTTAAGACAGTCACATTTCTTTTTATTTATTTATTTATTTTTTTTTTTGAGACGGAGTCTCGCTCTGTCGTCCGGGCTGGAGTGCAGCAGCCAGATCTCGGCTCACTGCAAGCTCCGCCTCCCGGGTTTACGCCATTCTCCTGCCTCAGCCTCCCGAGTAGCTGGGACTACAGGCGCCCGCCAGCTCGCCCGGCTAGTTTTTTTGTATTTTTTAGTAGAGACGGGGTTTCACCGTGTTAGCCAGGATGGTCTCGATCTCCTGACCTCGTGATCCGCCCGCCTCGGCCTCCCAAAGTGCTGGGATTACAGGCTTGAGCCGCCACGCCCGGCCGCATTTCTTTTGGAAAGAAGTTTCCTTAGTCAGAGAAGGAAATTCTAGAGAGCCCCTTTTCCCTGCACTTGGGGAGGGGGCAGAGGAGAAACAAGAGAAGGTTAGAAAATTCTTAGCTCTGAGGCAGCTTCTAAGGACTTGCATTTTCTTTTAATTCACAGTGCTCAGCCTGCCAACGTTTCCTACTTTGGGGTATCGTTCTCCGTGACCCCACAGGGGAATGGGGTCTGTCTTCAGAGCAGGGAGGAGGACCTCGAGGCAGCAGGGCGGAACCCCAAGGTGAGAGTCAAAGACGGTTTCCTGGACCTGAGACTGTAGTGGGGTTCATGCTAGAGTCATCCCAGTCTTCAGGTTCACTGTCCAAACATGCACTTGAGGAAGTCCATGGGGGCAGCTCCTTGTTTTGCTCCTCACTGTCATTTTCCAAAAGGCAGACGAGCCCTGGCCGCCTTATGCCAGGGCTCAGTCCACACCATGCTACAGGAGCACCTGAGGGGAGGCTCCTCTCCAAAGTGCATTACCGGGACCTGTGCTAAATTTTTCAGCAGCCTCTTGCCTCACTAATGGTCCCGGGAAATAGACTGAGACTCCATCCCCAACTAAGTGCTCAGGCCTCCCCCACCTCTGTCCTGCCTGGGCAAGAAGCCCAGCGCTGCCCCGTAGCCCAGCTCTCCATGCAGCCTCAGCTACCGATGGCCACCTGCCAAGCACTTGGGCCTCCGCTGTGGGATGTAGTACCTCATTTTACCCATAATTGTACATGGTCCCTGTGTGATGTCTGGGGAAGTGAAAAGTTGTGTCTCATTTCATTTGGGATCCAGTTAAAATTCCCAAATGCTGCAACTGAGCAGGAGTCTCAGTGCTCAGAGACCAGCAGTAGGAGGAGTCTGGCTGCTGGGCCTGGACACCAGGCCACTCCAGCCTCTGACCCCCTCTGGCCATTGGTCACCACCCTGGCCACCACACTCTGCCTGGCTGATCCCTGAGTCAGAGTCAGGCTGGGATATATGGGTCTCTGAGCCGACCAGCCTGTGACTCCCAAAAAGAGAGCCCCCTTGCTACTTGGGAGGCTTGCCACCGTGCCTAGCCAGCACTCTTGCTTTCTAAGCTGAAATCATTATACTTAGTCCTCTACTACATTCTACCAACAATGTATCCCCTCACAAAGTATACGTTCCCACCCTACCCCAATCCCACCATCGTGATTTCTGAGTACTTTCCAGAAAACTGTCTCCACTGGCTCCCAAGGGCAGAGCACTTCCTCCAGCCTCTGGAATGTCCACCATGTTGATGGTGTATGGATGCTAATGACCCCATGGATGAGCTCTCTCCAGCGGGATCACGAAGGGAGAATGGGATCCCTGATTCCCCACAGAACAGCTAGGCCCAGCTGTGAGCTTGAGCAAATGCCCTCAAAGCTCAGAGTTAACCCAAGTCCAGTGCTCTCAGCTTTCACAGGTGGCAGCCCAATCTTAGTGTTCCACTCAATCCATGTCTATGTCTACTTAATTCTCTGGAACTAAAATGGGGAATAGGGCCAGGCGTGGTGACTCACGCTTGTAATCCCAGCACTTTGGGAGGCCGAGGCAAGCGGATCACCTAAGGTCAGGAGTTCGAGACCAACCTGGCCAACATGGTGAAAACCCATCTGTACTAAAGATACAAAATTAGTCAGGCCTGGTGGCAGGCACCTGTAATCCCAGCTACTCGGGAGGCTAAGGGAGGAGAATCACTTGAACTCAGGAGGCAGAAATTGCAGTGAGCCGAGATCGAGCCATTGCACTCCAGCCTAGGTGACAAGAGCAAAACTCTATCTTAAAAAATAAAAATAAGGCCGGGCGCGGTGGCTCAAGCCTGTAATCCCAGCACTTTGGGAGGCCGAGACGGGCGGATCACGAGGTCAGGAGATCGAGACCATCCTGGCTAACACGGTGAAACCCCGTCTCTGGCGGGCGCCTGTAGTCCCAGCTACTCTGGAGGCTGAGGCAGGAGAATGGCGTAAACCCGGGAGGCGGAGCTTGCAGGGAGCTAAGATCCAGCCACTGTACTCCAGCCTGAGCGACAGATAGAGACTCTGTCTCAAAAAATAAATAAATAAATAAAAATAAATAAAATAATTTTTTTTTTGTAAAAAGAGGGGGGGACTAGGATGGGAGGGGGAAGGAGGGAGGTTCCAGCTCAATCCTTGCCAGCAGATATTCATGCATCCTCCATACCTGAACCTTCAGACCAATGCTTCCCAGGCCCAAAGGGGACCTCCTTTTCAAGTGTAAGGCTCCCCTAATTCCTCACCTTAGGATTAACTTCTTTCCCAGATGACTGCCTTAAAGAACATCTATTCCTTGCAGCAAGAAAACCCTACTCCCAAATCCCCACAGAGTGTGGTCTGGCCTGGACAAGTCTGCCCTAAGAAAAAAGCGACAGAGACCCTTAATAATTGAAATAGAGTTTAAGTACCATAAAGATGAGCTTTCAAGCATTAAAAAAAAAAAAAGGTTTACTGAGCCAGGCACCAGGCCTAGGAACTGAGAGGTGCATCCGGGCTGCCATGTTAGGTGGGCTTGGGCCCCACTGCTGGGGTCAGGAGGTATTAGAAAGGGTCTGGTCTGCTGGGCACGGTGGCTCATGCCTGTAATCCCAGCACTTAGGGAGGCTGAGGAGGACAGATCACCTGAGGTCCGCCGTTCGAGACCAGCCTGGCCAACATGGTGAAGCCCCGTCTCTACTAAAAATACAAAACTTAGTCAGGGATGGTGATGGGCACCTGTAATCCCAGCTACTCAGGAGGCTGAGGCAGGAGACTTGTCTGAATGCGGAAGGCAGAGGTTGCAGTGAGCCAAGAACACGCCATTGCACTCCAGCCTGGATGACAGAGTGAGACTCCGTCTCAAAAAAAAAAAAAGAAAAAAGAAAGGGTCTGGGAGCTCTAGGTGACCACATGCCCACATCTATACACACACCTTGGCACATTATTCATTGATCAGGTGGCACAGCATTGTAGGCAGCAGCATGGCAAAGACAGTGTGGAATCAGAGTCGGGCAGCCTTGGATGGGATTCCGGTTCTGCCACGGCTGGCTGTGTGATGGAAATCTACCACATCTCTCCAAGCCTTGCTGTCCTGTTTCATCAAATGAGGACACTGCACTGAATCACGTGGTCTGCACAATGCCCATGCATGTGCCTGGAATCTTCCCCTCTGGTGTCCCCTCAATGCCTATGGTGCTGCCTGCACAGGGTGTACCATAGTTGCTTTGCTGTCTCTTCCTGAAGCCTGCTGTGACGAGGGACTGTGTGGAGAGAAGGCAGTGGGCCTCTCCCTGTGAGGTCCTCAGGGGGCTGAAGGCAAAGTCAGAAGTAAAAAAGAGGGGGGGCACCCCATCCCCAACCAGCTGCCATCCCAGGGCACTCAGCCTAAGGTCACTGTATTTGCATGCTATTTGCATAAATCTGCATATACACTGTATTCCCACTGTGTCTTGTAGGCAATTATTGCATTTAGGCAGCTCTGCATTCCAGGAAGGGGCACAAGCAGAGATGTGATCTCCTGAACTTCATGACAAGAAGGTACTCGAAGCTCCTCTCCCACCTCCAGCAGCAAATGTCTACCCTGGGGCTGTCCCGTGTTGTGTTTGAACCCTGCTCTGGGGCTCCTGCCCGCTGCCTGTAGGGGCTACCATTAGAAGTTCCTGTTAATTGGGGACGGCAGGGTCACAACATCTCTGCTCCTCTCCCACTTCTCAGCAGTTCTAATTTAAACCAGATTAGAATCTTTCCACTCGGTAGTCTGGTAGGGAAATTATAGTTAACAATAATTTATTATATAAGTCAAAATAGCCAGAAGAGAAGAACTATAATGTTCCCAACACAAAAAAAAGATAAATGTTTGAACTGAAGCATTGAAGCGATGCTCCAATTACCCTGATATGATCATTACATATTGTATGCAAGTACCAAAAGATCACATGTACCCCAAAATATGTACAACTATGATACATCAATTAATTTTTTTAATTGATTTTTTTTCTTATTTTCCTGTGTAGTGGCAGAGTCACAGCTCACTACAGCCTCAACCTCCCGGGGTTCCAACAATCCTCCCAACTCAGCCTCCTGAGTAGCTGGGACTATAGTCCCTCGCCACCACGCCCAGCTAATTTTTTGTGTGTTTTTGTAGAGATGGGGGTCTCATTTTGTTACCCAGCTGGCCTGTAACTCTTGGGCTCAAGGCATTCTCCTGCCTCAGCCTCCCAAAATGATGAGATTACAAGTCTGAGCCACCAACTCTGGCTGATATATCAATTTTTTTTAAAAAAGGATCTTCTCCAGGCTTCAAAGCGACTTCACCTATCCAGGTGTAAGCCGCCCTCATGTCCAGGTTGGTAGGGCCAGGCATCTACAGGGATCTCAGGCTCCTTGGATTGTTTGGGATGGAGGCCCAAGGAGGGGGAAGGTCTGGGGTCTCACCCAAGCTGGTGCACCCCAAGGAATAAGAGTAATCATATGGGCCTGGAGCAGAAAAGGGAAGAGAAGGGCCCCCAAGGATGAGGATTTCTGGGGCTTCAGGAAAGACTGTGGAACTGAATGGCAGAGCTAAGGGAAAACTGGACCTTGCAACTACCCAAATCAGGCCCTCCAGCTGGGTTCGGGGCCAAGGGAGAGTGCAGCCTGCCTTCTGCCATTCTCCTTTCATCCCCCCACTGAGCTTCTGAAATCCACAGAATTGTGGTGAAGGACAAGGAGCCAAGGGCTCACAGGCAAAGCGAGGCGGGGAATTCAACGTGTTCAAGGCCTACATTGCACCATCTGCCCTTGGTTTACTCTACCTAACGTTCCCATTTGACCAGTAAGAACACTGAGGCTCAAGATTCAAACCCAGGTTCTTGTAACTTCAAAAACCTTGTTCTTTTTAGGTGTCAAAGTCAATAGGTGGGCCACGGGGCTAGCAGTCACTTCTCTTCCTGGACTCAGCAGTCAAGGGATAGGACCTGAACTAAATTGCCTTTCTGCAGACTTTTCAGCCTCAACCAGAGGTCTGCTGCAGGCAGTTGTTTGAACTCCTTGATTAAATGTTCAGTCCCCGGCCTGGGCGGCAGGCTCCCTACACACAAGACTTACTGAGTATCCCAAATAGACTTCAAAACACAGTGCTGAGACTCTGCCTGCCAGTTGCCCATTAAGCTCATCCCAGCCTGGCATCTTCCTTTGTTGGTCCACTCTCCCTGTGGCTACCAGGGAGAAAGTCTTTTCAGAGATGAATAAGGGCGTCCAGACAACAGAGACGTAGTAGTAGGAGGTGGAACCGAAACAGAACCAGGAACCTGAATCCTGTCTCTGCCACTGTCTGAGCTATGTCACATCAGACAGGTGACTTAACCTCCTGCGTTTCCAAATTCAGTTTCCAATTCAAAACCTCCTCAGTTTCCAAATTCAAAAACGGAAAATGTATTATGATGATCAGATGAGTTAATACAATCAAAATGCTTACAACAGCATCTGGGATGCAGCAAGCACTCAAAAACATGTTAGCTATTATGATCACATAGACTCATACCTCCTAAAATCTTCCTGAGCTCCCACCGCCGGCATGATAAAGCCTCATTTCTCACCAAAGGCAAACCAGGCCTCTTATCATCTGCCTCCTCCCTCCCCAGCCCCATCTCCTTAAGCGCCTCTCAGGGCACCTCCGCCCTTTCACAGGGCAGGACCTGTTCCTAGCAATCTTCAAAGCAGCAGGGGAAGTTTCCAACACCAAGATCTCAGACACCTCAAACTGGCAGGAGTGTGAGGTCCAACAAGAAGAGATTTTATGAATCAGCCAGCCACGTGGGTGGGGCATGGCCAGGTTTCCTGATTCCCAGACCAGGGTGCCAACAACACCTACTGTTCATGTGAGAAGAGGAGGAGGGGCCACTGGCATCTTTTGCCCACCTGGGTTCCTCGCTGTGGGAGAGGGGAGGCCAGAGAACAGCAAGTTCCCTGAGGGCTTCTCAGAGAAGAGGAGGGTTTAGATCATCCCACAGGATAAGGAAGAAGACCTTCCCCAAGGGAGAGGAGCAGAGCCTGCCTGGAGGTAAATTTCTCTTGGGAACTGTCTTCTTTAGTAGTTGCCTTCCTCTCCGAACACTCTTTCTTTTCCTTTCAGATGATCTGACAGTCTTTTAATGAACACCTACTAAGTGCCCAGCACTTTCCTGGGAACTTAATTCTTACAATCTGCTGAGAGGTCTATACATTCATTCTACAGTGGAGGAAATGGAGACTTAGGGGAGAAGTGAAATTTGAACCAGGTCCATGTGGTTTCAAAGACTGTGCGTGTTCCTTTACCTTGTGGAAGCCTCCAGAAGCCAAGGTCTCACCTCCCCTCTTCCCTGGAGGCCCCCCGCCTGGGTAGCTGTGGCCCAAGACCTTTGAGGGAGGGTCTTGAGGCATTATCTCCCTTATTTTTTCTTGCAGTGACTTGGATTCTCCCAGGCTGCTGTAACCAGCAAATGCCTAAAGATGGCTCTGAGATGATGGCCCTCTGTGCCCGTGTCCATGAAATCAGGTAGTACACCACAGAGACCCAGACTCTCGGTGACATGTCTGATATTCCACAGACCTGCATCCAGGCTGTGCAAATCTCAGGTAGACACAACCAGTGGTTGGGGATAGCTGGTAGGATCTTGCCTAAGCAGACCAGGGAGCTCTGTGAGGAGTGTTTGGGAGAAAATCCCCCAGGTTCATCTCCCTGCATGGACTGCCCCTGCTGGGCCCTCACACTAAGCTGGTCCTAGTCCTCAGTACTGAGGGGTCACCACAGGTGTGTAGGCCACAGCTCAAGGAGCCCTCCACCTAGCGGGTCAAAGGTAGTGGAAGATCTGAGAGTCAGGCAGACCTGGTCCAAATCCTGGATCTGCCATTTCCTCACAGCGTGATGCTAAAAAAAAAAGTCACTTCTTCATCTGAAAAATGGGGCTGATCCCACCCGTTCTGCAGGGTCTCAGTGGGGATTGAAAGGGGCTGACCTCAATGTAGCACGATGCCTGCCCCAGGTGGGACTTCAGCAAACTTCACTTCCCTTCTCTTCCCTCCCCTTGAGGGCCAAGACCAAGAAAACAGAATTGGGTATGCGGAAAACATATCCCAGCCCTGTGGGGTGGATTTATCTCCTCTTCTGATCACAGTGTGTTTGCATATGACCTTGAGGCCAGTGACTTTTACACCTTGCCTATGCTGGGCTGGGCTGTGACCTGGCTGTGACTTGCCTGACCTCAAGCCAAGCCTCAGCTGACACGTGTCTTTCCACCACCCCTGTTGTGCTGAGTGAGCGCCAGCCACCTGTCCCATTGTTCCTGCCCCAGGCTGTGTGTGGAGAGTGGTCTGACCAGGCAGATAGCACCCTACACTCCAGATGTGCTGAGGTGGGCTCTGAGGGTCAGGAAAGAAGCAAAGAGGGGCATGGTGTGAACATCCAGTGCAGATTTACCCCCAGGTGGCCCCGCAACTGGTTGGATTTTCTTGTCTCAGTAACTGCTGGCAGAAGTCCAAGGAGGCCTCCTTTTCCCAAACCCTCTGTCCTTGGCTCAAAAATCCAGCAGAGGACGTGCCACGACCACGAAAGGTGACAGCAGTCAAGGGGAAAGAGGGCTCCCTTACTGGAGTGCACAGATGTTTCCTATTTATTTTGCTTACATGGTTGACTTTTTCCAAAGGCTGCTTGGGATGGCTTTACATCGAAAAGCTTAGCAATAAGGCTAATAGTAAATCAGACAAAAAAAAAATCATGGACTGGGGGAAAGAAAGTAGCATTTAAACATATTTAATAAGGATGATATAGTCATGAACATGTGCCTGAGTATCCTGGCTACCACAGTAAAAGGGGAAATACGATTAGTTATGGGAAAAGAGTAAACATACTAATCATTTTTTTTTTTTCTTGGAGCTTTGTGTAATAGGCACTGAGTGTTGAAAAGGGTAGAGTTATTTACTCCATATTTGTAGAAATTCAGACGATTATCAGATTATTTGCCTCACAAGGACTTTTAAGCAAGCAAAGAGTATGATGTTGTCATGCACCCTGATAAGGGGAAGTGTCGTCCAGTTCTAGGTTTCTGTGAATCTACCTTGATGCAGGTGTTCAGGGAGTAGTGAGTTTCCTTGGTTGTAATGCAGACCAGCGCTTCTCAAACTTAAACATGTATACAATCTCCTAGGGAGTCTTGTTAAAATGCCATTCTAATTTGGGAGCTTTGGGGTAGGCCTGACACTTTGCCATCCTAAAACCCTCCCAGGCCATCACGATCACCACCTTCCGAGCAGCAAGGGGTTAAAGCCCAGGCATCTCCCATGATCTAGTAGTGAGTACCTTTCTAATCTCCCCCAGCTGAAAGGCAATGCAATGTTATGGACGGGCAAGAAGAATCTCTTCCTTGGCTCTGTAAATGCTTCCGGGGTGTGCAGGGTCAGCCTCCTTCCATCCTGGTTGGCAATCTTGGTCTAGTCACGAGCCAAGACCATTGATCATACACAAAAGTTTAAGTACCTACTATGTGCCAGGAAGCTCCCTCAGAAAGACGGTTTGGTCCTGCTCCCTGACCCACCCTCCACCCCGGCATCTTTGATCCACTCTTCCTTCAGCAACTGCCTTTGTCAATGCTCTCTTGAGCCAAAATAAACAAATAAAAAGCAACTTCCTTTCGAACCTTCTCCATACTCCCCTGCTGGCCACAGTTGCATCTCCCTGCAGACACACAGATTCTCATGACACAGAGCTCAGACAGCGCTTCCTCTCTGGAGGGCTCATGTTTCGAGAGAAGACTGAAAGAAGGACAACCTTATGCTCCAGTAGAATTCCACATTCTGGGGTGCAGGGAGATTTGGTGTGTGTATGTGGGGGTGGGTGTCCTAATGCCCCGGAAGCCACTCTTTACAATGCTGTACAATATTGGCTCACCATCATGGGCCATGGAAAGCGGAGTCTGTAAGGTTCAGTCCCAGGCTCCAGCACTCCTTTATCAGCTGGCCTCCCCGCTCAGCGCCCTCTCCCACTACCCGCCCTGCCTCAGCTCTGAGTGCTGCTGATGCGCCTCCACCCATCGAGATGGCAAAGACAATGCCTCCCTTTTACCCTGAATGCAGCCTCACATAGGGAAGAGCTTCCTGTGCCCCAGAACTTTGAGGAGCCCTGCAGCACCTGATCTAGTGGGGAGAGTATCAGTGGGGAGCGGCACCTTTCCTGAGGCCACGGCCCACCATGGCCTGGGCAGGACCAGATCCAAGTGGCCCGGCTCCTGGCAAGGGCTGTCAGAGTGCATTGGGGCACGCAGCTTCCCGTGACCCTCTCGTTTTCATGTAGGATTTATTTTGTGAAGTGGATCTGCTCTGTCCCAGCCTATAAATGCTGGATTAATCCAAGAAGCTGAGGAGGAACAACACCCCTCTCCTTCCTAATCAAATAAGAAATAAATCTAGATTTTCTTCCCGGATACTATTCTCTTCTTAGCCAAACAGCTAGCCTGGTCGTCAAGGAAAAGGGCAATCCCGGGGGCTCTGAACATTGAATATTCAGCAACTCCGGGGGCAGAGACGTCCCTAAGTGCACGAGCGGAGCTCCCCTCTGAATCAGCATCACACCAGCCGGGGGCATACAAAGGAGGAGAGCAGAATGGGCAGGAGCTGTGGGGACACTTCCGAGATGCTAAAAGAGGCGAGGAAGGGCGAGGACGGGTGTGCATTCCTGCAACAGGTATTTACTGAGCACCTACTATGAGCCAGGCAGTGCTCTAGCCGTTAGAGATACAGAACTCACTAAACATAAAAATCCCTGCCCAGCAGGAGCTCACATTTCTATGGGAGAAGAAAGTTACTGCAAAACAGTCCAAAAAACTCTATTTGACAGTGTGTTCAAAGGTAATACAGGCTATGGGAAAAAAAAGAAAGAAAGAAAGCAGGTACATGGATGAGGAATGGGGGTGATCGGGGTGGGCCTCACAGAGATGATGACCTTTCAGCAAAGACTTGAGGGAGGTAGGGAGGGCCCCTGGCGATACCTAGGGTCCAGGCAAGGGGAACCGCAAGGGTCAGGATCCTGTCAGATCTATCGGAGGCGGGACTGAGTGTGAGCAGAGAGACGGAGACAGAGGAGGAGAGAAGGCCAATCACACTGGGCCACAGCTATTGCAAGGACTTTACTTTTGCTGGGGGAGGGGGGAGAGTTTTGAGCAGAGGAGAAATGCGATCTGGCAAACATCTTGAAAGCATGGTTCTGACTGCTCTGCCCTTGGCGGAGGACACCAGAGCCTGGCCCATAGAAGGTGCTCAACAAAGCTCAGCACATTGTACTCCTCCCTGGAGTAGGAAGGGGCTCGTCTGCTTTGAGAAATTTGGCCCTCAAGCTTCTGGAAACATCTGACCCTATTCTAGGTGAGACAAGCTCACACTCAAGGCCCCCTTAGTCCAGGGGTCAGTGGACAGAACAAACACCAAAGGTCAACGGCGTGGGTGGTGCCCTCTCTGCCAAGGTGTGTGTGTCCAAGTAGGGCGTTCACCTCCCTCCCTCTCTGTGAGAAATTTCAGACCCCTCTATTTTTTCCAGCAATTCACGTTCCTTTTAAGATAATCCTCTGTAGACCTCTGCCAGCCCAGCCTTCAAAATGTCTCCCTTTCTCTCTCTTACTCATGGAGAGCCCCCCCACCAAAAAAAGTCTCCCTCTCTCTTACTCATGCTTGCAGAGCCCCACAAAAAGACACTGGTTCCCAGGGATTCTTCCAAAGATGCTGGAAGACCTCTCAGTGTTTGCGTTTCCCAAGCTCAGTTTTTGTCCCTGGGCATTAAAGGAAGGATATTCAGCCATCCCCGTCAGCAGAAGCAGGCCTCAAAAGAACAGCTACTGTGTGGGGAGCATATTGGGGGCACCAGAGGGGGCTAGCAACTGGGTCTTGTCTTTTCAAAGTTTACAACCCACTGCAGGGGCAACTCACCAGCCCTGGCACCCTAAGGGCAGGAACCTCCATTGGGCACCTGTGTCTCCAGTACTGGGAACACTGTCTGGCACCTGAGGCACCGTAAGTGTTGAATGGATAAAGGACCTGTGAGAATTGCCACAAGAGGTGTTGCCCTGGGGCAAGGTGGGACAGGAAAGTTCTTGCAAGAGAAAGGAGAGGCTCTGGCCTTGGGCCCTGGCTGTGCAGAGAGCTGGGAGGTGGGTATTTGGGCAGGAGGAAAACTGTGTGGAGGGGGCAGCAAACCGCCTGCGGGTGGGTCTGGGTGGGGGTTGGGGGTGG
The DNA here is from genome assembly GCF_024542745.1 of Macaca thibetana thibetana. Taxonomy (NCBI): domain Eukaryota; kingdom Metazoa; phylum Chordata; class Mammalia; order Primates; family Cercopithecidae; genus Macaca; species Macaca thibetana. Next base: position 116,647,799 of record NC_065589.1, read on the forward strand.
AGGAAAAGGCCCTCACAGCAGCGCTCCCTCCACAGGGAGACCAGAGCTCTGCCTCTTTCTCCCTACCGTACCCTTTGGGGTCTAGTTGTGGGGCCTTCCCTGAGGCCCAGTTCCTGCCTCTGGCCTCTGGAGGCTTATCTCCCCAACAGAGGCTGGCTCCCCAGAAAACAGGATTCTTAGACTTCCTAAAAATAACCTGAGGCTCCTCATCAGAAGCTAATAGAATATGCCCCTCAGGAATACTCTAGAAAGAGTACCAGGGGTCAGGAACCCCCACTCAGCCTCCACCAATCCGAGCAGAAAAGCCCGGGTCTCCTCACCTGTAAAGAGAATAACAGCAGCCGGCAACTGTGACCACAGGTGAGAAAGGGCTTCGGACCAGGGCGCACACCTCTAGAAAGGCGCCCACAGACGGCCTCACCGTACTTATGCCCGGCCTCACTGCTGTGCTGTGAAGCCATCGGCACTGGAAGTGCGGAGGGCAGCGAGCAGTGCCCCAGGGGGAGCGGGGGACGGGTAGGGTTTCAGAGCCCAGAAGGCCTAGACAGGGAGGCAGCTCCGGGAGAAAGGCGCCCGCCATCCCACCGGTCTTGGAACCTGAGGACTGCTGGGAAGGGTCAAAAGGGTGGACAAGGGACAGAGATGGGCAGGACCACAAAGGCCTGGGTGCAACCTTGTTGAGACGGAAGGGATCCGGACCCAATCTGGCGCCCTGGTCTCTTCCCACCTGCAACCATGGCTGCCACTTGGCCTCCGTTATAAAATGGACAAGGATTCGAGGTGCTCCTCAGGTTAAGAGAGGGAGGCCTAGAGGTCACCCTGGCCTCGGTGCCCTCCCTGGCCGGGTTAAGAGGCTGTCCCGGAGTTCTGCTCACTTCAGCCATGTGCGGGGCACTGCAAATCAGGAAGTGTTGGAGCCCGGCTGGGGACCTCCTGCTTGGGGCCAGGGGAGGAGGGTGGTTAGACGCCGCCACCGCTGCCGGGCCTGCAGGACTGGGCGGGGAGCGAGGACCCGGCGGCTCCTGATTGCGGCCCCGGGGGAGGTGGCCGAGCCGGATAAGCTGCGGCGGGCTGGCGGGCGGCCACCTCCCCTGCAGGTCCGGCCCTCCCGGGCGGGTGGGGCGCGCGAGAGGAGGAGCCTCGGGCCGAGCCACTGCCTTCGCCGCGGACCTTCAGCTGCCGCGGTTGCTCCGAGCGGCTGGCCGCAGAGGTGAGTGACCCCTCCCCCGGTCTCCGCGGGGCTGTGTGCTGCGCCGGGTCCCCGAGACACCCGCCCGGTTGCACCCTGCGCCATCGCCGCGCGGACCTCGGGTGCTGCCACACGTCTGGAGGCGACCCCTCTCCCCTGGGACCGAGCCACGTGCGCCCGGCGGCAGAGAAACCGGGTTCGGGGCCCCCACCCCGCGTGGCTTCCTTTTCTAGGCGCAGAAGCCGCTTGCGCCATGCGAGTTGGGCAGGGCCGGCGGCGACAGTGGCGGGGAGCAGGCTCCGGAGCCCCGGGTGCAGACGTGGGCGCCCCTCCAGGTGACCCCGGCTGAGTCCACAGGTTCCGTGTGCCCCACAGCTGGGGCTCTGGCCAGCGGTCCCAAAGGAGGGCTGGTAGCTGTGGGCGGGATCTTCCAGGCTCTTCCTCGCCAGACCTCCCAGTCCCTTCGTAGCCGGGCAGGGAAGGGGCAGGGGCTGGGCAGGGGCTCCGGACCTTGGTCCCCAGGAGGAGGCTGGTCTGACCAGTGCCCGCCTCTGCCCGCAGAGCTCTTGCCTGGCAAAGTTCCCCTTCCTGCCCGGCAAAGTTCCCCCTCCTGCCCACTTCCCCGAAATTTGGGGACAGGCGGCCCGGAGAGGTGTGGTTGGAACTTTGGTCACTCTGGGTAAATGAAGGGGAGGGTGTGCCCAGATAATATGCCGTTTGGGGACCAGAAAGCCAGATCCGTGGGGAGAAGCAGGAAGGTCCTGCTGGAGCCCTGGCAGAGGGCACGGAGAGGCCTCCCAGGTATCCAGGGCCACCTCAGAGATGGACTCCAGAAGTGTGGGGTTCTGGAAATAGCCCCAGGGAGGTATTTCTGTCCATCAGAGTGCAGCCATAATATAATTAACAGCAAATATTCCCATTTATGTGTGCCAGGCCTCTTGCTAAGGGCTTTGTGCATAATATCCCAGTTAATCCTCACAACAGGAAGGCACCATTATCTCTTGTTAAAAATGGAGAAACAGCCTCAGAGAGTCCACACATTGTGCAAGGATACACAGCTAGCAAGTTGCAGAAGTAGGATTGGAACCCAGAGTTATCTGACTTGGAGCCCAAAGGAACCTACCAGTGGGGTGAAACAGGCTGTGTCCTCAAGAGGATTCTGGTAGCCCCAAGAATACAGTGCTGGGAACCCGAAGGTCCACAAAACCAAAGGGTCTCACGTGAGTGTGTCCCCTCGATCACCTGCAAGCCTTGTTAAAAATATAGATCCCGAAGTCCCATCCAAAGCTGACTGAATCAGCTAGGAGCACCTGGAGGACCCAGACTGTGTCTTACTCATCTGTGTCCCCGGTGGCCTGCAGAGGGGCTGGCAGGGAGCAGGTGCTTAGCCAATGTCTGATGGGTAAGTGGGCGGAGTGGGGTAGATGGTGTCACTAGTGTCCTGAAGGGGCTTAAATGGAGCAGGTGGCCTCAGCCAGGCAATGTGGCAGCAGGTATGGAACTGACACAGTCTAATGCTGGCCTCAGAGCCAGCAGGGAACTCAGGCTGGGCCACTTGTCCACCTGGAAGTTGAACAGCCTGCCCCAGGTTTGCTGAGGTCCCCAGGACCAGGCCAGGTCAAGCTGGGATCACACATGTGCCCTCTCCAGCCTAGAGATGTCAAACAGGTAGATTCCTCTCCCATTCATGTCTCCTATCCTTGGCCCACAGCCCTTCCCTCCTTGGGCTTATCAGAGACCAGGGTGCTGGGCAGGGCTTCACATAGTTAAAAAGTGAAAGTTCTTGAGTGAAGTCCAAAGGCACACACCTGAGAGCTGGGTGGGTAAAGGTCGCTGGCTGAGTGCTGGGGGGAGAGTCTGGCTTTGGAGTCAGATGGATGAGTCCAAATCTCAGCTCCTTACCCCCAACATGAAGCCCTCAGCTCTGTGAACCTCTGTTCATTTGCAAAACCTTGCCAAGGGCTTCAAACAGGATATCCTCATAAAACAAGGATGCCTATCCGGGGGACTAAGTGTGTGAAGTGCTGAATTTTAGGAGTGCAGTAAATATCAGATCCCTCCTTCTTCACCTCAGGTTTACGTGTTAACCAGTGAGGGGCCTTCCAGGCCCAGCACTCTTCTAGACCAAACCACTGACTTTCCTAAAGAAGGTAACTGAGGCCCAGAGAGTGGCCTCCAGGTTCTGTACTCTGTGGCAGAGCTGGCCTTGGCTCCAAGCCCCAGGGTTCCCAACTCTGTCTTAGCTGATGCCTCCCAGACTGGCAGTCTACGCTGCCTGCTGCATTCTCTGTCTAGCTGCAAATGAACAACTGAGCGGACTAGGGTGAGGTTCAGGCAGGCTGGGGCAGGGGAAGGAAGCAGGTCATTCGGGGAGTCGGGCTCCCTGGTCTTCCAGCTGAGGCTGGATCTGCTCTTTCCTGTCCACCCACGGTGCATAGTGGCCAGGTCTTCCTGAGCTGGGCAGGCCTGAGCTGAGCAGGTTGAGTACTATGAAACTGCTTTCTAGCATCTAGACCAGGGAGGTGCCTCTCGATTTAAAATGAGGATGTTTACCAGTTTAAGTAGTTATTAGAACCTAAGGCCAAATTGGCGCCTTTCCTCCCTCTAGGGGTTGGAAGGGTGTATGCCTCTTTTTCCGCTCCTACCTCACCCCTGCCAACCCATCCCAACTTGAGAGGCTTTGGAGATCACAGAACTTGGAGAGGAGAGGGGCAGGGGTCGGGGTGAGACTAGGTGGTCTTCAAACATTGGGCTACTGAAGTCCCGCTTCCTCCCATCAGTCTCCTGCAGCTGTGTCCACCCACCTGTCCAACACAGCCTCCCACGGGTCCCGGGCCTCTGTGTGCTCCAACCATCACATCCTTGGCATGCCACACACCACCACCATCTCGCCTGAAATGCCAGTCCTCATCACTGACATTCAACCTCCCATGTGCTGGCTCCCGGGCCAAATACTTTACCCATAGGAGCTCATTTGTACCTGGAGACTCTTAGGAGGTCGACAGTGTTATTTTCCCAACCACGTGACTTTCCAAGCACATATGGACCCCAACTTCTTTTTTTCCACCCCTATCCTGAGACTCCTAGCCACTAACTAACCGCCACATTCTCCTGTCCAAATTCTGCCTCATTGGTTATTCATTCAACAAACACTTACTGAGCACTACCTTTGAGCCAGGCACTCTAAGACCAGCTGAGTCCCACTGCTGGCAGGATGAGTGTTGTCATTAATCAACCCACAAACACACATGCCTTCTGCGTACTGGTGAATCTGAGTGAGGAGACGCATGGCGGGGAGGCCCAGGACCTATTGCTCATGTGAATGAGCCAGGATGCAAAGCCAGAGACACCCCCTCCCCTCACCCACTGAGCCAGAGGGATCAACCTCTGTGCCTGCAGTGAGGGCTGACAGGCGACTGCTCGTGGCTAAGAAACTCTTACGTTGTCATTTCAACCCAGGGGCAGAGTGTGCTCCTCTTCAGGTGTGGCCTGGCCTCATGAGCACTCCTCCGAATGGGCCAGGCGTTGGTTGCTTCAGCGCTGTAAGAACACTGTTGGCCGGGTGCGGTGGCTCACGCCTGTAATCCCAGCACTTTGGGAGGCCGAGACAGGCGGATCACGAGGTCAAGAGATCGAGACCATCCTGGCTAACACGGTGAAACCCCGTCTCTACTAAAAAATGCAAAAAACTAGCCGGGCGAGGTGGCGGGAGCCTGTAGTCCCAGCTACTTGGGAGGCTGAGGCAGGAGAATGGTGTAAACCCAGGAGGCGGAGCTTGCAGTGAGCCGAGATCCGGCCACTGCACTCCAGCCTGGGCGACAGAGTGAGACTCCGTCTCAAAAAAAAAAAAAAGAAAAAGAAAACACTGTCACTGGAGAATTGTTTGATACTCAACTCTTCCCAGTCAGTCTGTCTTCTGCATGCCCACAGTTACCGGGCAGCGCAGGCAACAGGTGAGCACTGATTGTTCCGCAATCAGGCAGTGACTTCCTCCATCTCCGCCTTCTGCTTAATGAGAGCCAGGTGGGAGTTCAGCAAACATCGCTTGTGTAAGCCTTCTTTTTAAAGGTGTAAAAAAAATACTGCCCCAAGATTATAAAGCCGACTTTGGTACATGTAAAGAGATTTGGGGTTGGTGAATGGGCCCACTAAGCTTTATTTGGTGGTGTCAGCTGTCTCGGGTCATGTGTAGACAGCAGGGCCCCCAGAACTGCCATGCTGGGGTCTGCGAGTGAACAAGCTTCCCATTTCTTTTATGTATGTATGTATGTATGTATGTATTTATTTTGAGACAGACTCTTGCTCTGTCGCCCAGGCTGGAGTACAGTGGTGTCATCTCGGCTCACTGCAAACTCTGCCTCCTCATTTCAAGCAATTCTCCTGCCTCAGCCTCCCGAGCAGCTGGGATTACAGGTGTGCTCCACCACGCCCGGCTAATTTTTGTATTATTAGTAGAGACGGGGTTTTGCCAGTTTGGCCAGGCTGGTTTTGAACTCCTGACCTCAGGTGATCCACCTGCCTCGGCCTCCCAAACTGCTGGGATTGTAGGTGTGAGCCACCATGCCCGGCTGCTTCCCATTTCTATAAGCATCCAACTGGTGGGGTGGCCAGCAGGCTATGGCGAGTGGTGCCTGATTTTCCCAGTGGGCTTGAGAGGGTAACGGTACACTCCCTGTCAGGGCGAGGGTCTCTCTGAAGGTGAACTCTGGGTACACAGCTAGAGGATACAGTGGCTGTGAGCTGGGCCCTCCGGGTGAGGTCTGGCCTGCATATTGCCACAGTGGGCTTGCTGGCATCCAAGGGGGCTTTCTGGGTGACCATCCAGGCCTGCACGAGGGTCAGTAGCACACTGAATGCAGTGGAGTTTGAGAGGACCCACCATTGGCCGTCAAATCGCCCCAACCTGGGTGTAAGGCCAGAGCAGCTGTGGGAAGTGACGCCGGGCCCTCTGGAGATGACCCTCTGGCCCTTGGAAATGTCTCTGGACTGGCCAGAAAGAAGGTGGTACCTGGAACTGGAAGGAAAGGAAGCAAGACAGTGCTGGGCCCAGCAGCCAGAGATCAGGGTGATGGGTAGATGGAGGGGCGGGCATCTGGGAAAGCCCTGCCCTCCTGGTGTTCCCAGATCTGAAGGCTGGAGGTTGGAAACCTTGTGTCACCCGGGCTGGTGTGAGTTTCAGTGGGGCTGCTGCTTGCCCTTCCATGACCTTTAACATCTGGCGCGGCTGCGTGGGGGGCGCTGAGAGGAGGGGAAGTCCCAAGGTTGAGGGAGCTCGGGGTACAGCCAAGGTCTCAGTGAGAACCCCAGGGGGCAGCTGTCACCGCTGACCTGGAGCCCTCCAGGAACGTGTACTCTCCAGCTCCTGTACTCTCAAAAGCAACAGAAAGGTTTGCTTTCCTCAGGTGCGATTTCCTCACAGTGCAGTTTCTCCAAAGAGATCTGGAGACCCCCCCAGCAGCTTTGATAGGAAAATAGAGTCCTGTCCACCCCACACCAACACACTGAACTAGAGACTCTGGGCCTGGGGCTGCCCAGAAACCCACCCACTTAAACTGCCCGGACGATTCTGGTGTTCACGAACATTTGAAAGCACTGCCTGAGACCCGCTGGCTCAACAGGTATCCACCAGCTTCACCTAAGCAGAGCATGATGTGAGGGAGTGTGAGGATGTGCTGGGGTGGAGGGCACATAGTTCCCTCCCTCAGCTGACCACAGAGCACCCAGAGTGGCAGAGGGGCCATGTGCAGTGAGTGGCCACAGCAGAGCAAGGAAAGGTGCACACAAGAGCAGTCCTAAGGAAGACATGTGTTTAGGGGTTTCACATTCACTGTTTAATCATCAGGACAGAGAGGGAACGCAACCTGCCCAAGGTCACACAGCTAGCACATGGCTGGACCGGAATTCACACACAGCTCTGTCCAGCTAGGTCCACCAACTAACACAGCTGCCTCTGTGAATTCAAAGCAGGGAGAGATTGTCAGGGGTGGGGGTTGGGGGAGATGGCCGGTGCCTTAAGTGCCCAAGGCCTTGGGCTGGGATCTTCAAGGAAGGGGGATTGGGATGCACCAGGAGGATGTCAAGATTTGAGATGGAAGGAATGCCATTGGCTGTGGTGGGGGGTGGAGTGGGCAGGGACTGGAAGGAGGGGTAGTGGAAGTCAGTCCCTGCCTACCGGCCTGTGCTGCGCTCCGCGGAGATTCAGCAATCTAGCCCTGCCCACAGGAGCTTCCATTCCAATAGGAGAGAAGAGACCCAGGGGGCCACAGAGCACAATGAGGCCTTGGCTTGGTGTTTGGTGATGATAGAGGAAACCTGCCCAGAACCTGTTTATCAGATGTTCAGGGATCTGATAAACAGGTTCTGCATGCGAGCTTGAGATAAAGATGCCAGGGATACTTAGATGTGCCCTATTCCAAGATCGCTGGGTTCCAAACAAGTTGAAAACAATAGAATACACTTATCCCTAAGAATGGACTTGCACATAATTCACTTCAACAACCCAAAAGCTTCCAAACCTCCAGCCTCCTTTGGGCTGCCGATGTGGCCTCCAAGGTCCACTGAAAAGCCATCCCCAGCCAACAGAAACATGCCTGTGTCTTCTTCAGCCCCCGTCCATGCTTTGCCCCAGAGACAAGTGCTGTCGTCTGTTTGTGGGTCTGTCTGTCTGTCTGTGGGTCTGTCTGTCTGTCTGTCTTTCTCCCCATCGTGAGCACTGACAAGCAAGTAAAGATGACAATGAAGCCTTTGTGGGCACCAAATGCTGAGAGCATTATCACTAAGCCAGTGGCAACCATGGTGGCTGCAATAAATTTCCCCCACAGAAATTGATAGATTGCCACTTTCTGCAACCATTATGCTTGCCTTTGTATCCCGAAGAGCAAATGCCTCTCTCCCTTTCTTTCTCTCTCTCATGTGTGTGTGCGCACATTAGATGACATTTATTCATTTTATGCATCCTGGGTTCTACTGGTCGTCCCACCTCAGTTCCTGTAGCAAAGAGACTTGAGTCTGAGCCACTAATTATCACCAGTGAGGTTTCCTTCCCGAGCAGGAAGCAGCAGGCCAGAGCTGCGCTCTCTCAGTGCACTCTCCAACCAAGCATCAGTCACCACTCCCGGTCCAGTCCCTGCGGCCAAGAGCTGGCGTGCAGGCTGGAGGAGGCAGCTGGCTCTCTCCCTGGCAGGTCCCTCGTCTCCTGAGAAACCAAAAGTCAGAACCAAAGCCAGGCTGTCCTGGTTGGAGACTGAGCCAGAAAGGTGGCTCACCTCATGGTGAGGCTGTCGAGTGACCTGAGAGCCCCAGACCCTCAGACCCTCACGTCAGCCAGATGTCGCACCAGCCTGCTGTTGGTAAATCTGGCTATGATGCACATCCAAAGTGGCATGGGTCCTGTGCAAACCCCTCCCTCCAGCTCCCCAACCCCCTGACCCCTGGCCAGCTGGAGGGCGCCCCTTGAATCTCCAGGAGGTCCGAGGAACTTGACACCTCCCAGAGATCTGTACTGCCTTGGAACAGGCTGCAAAACGTGCAGTATAAAATGGGAAATATGTATCATCTGCACATTTTCATGGCCCCCTTTTGAGGAAAGGGAGTCCAAGTTATTAAGTCAAGAGGCTTTTAAAAGTCAAAGGTTCAAGGATTTATCACACACAGTTGCGTGTGTGTGTGTGTGTAAGGATGTTAATGTTTATGATGCATTTCTGTGGAATGCAGGCCCATTGGGAATTGTAAATTTTTCTTATTGGTAACCATTTCTGCATTGGTTTAGCACGGAACTGCTGCTGTGAGTAATTGAACCGGATTTTTCTAGAATGATTCGAAAATCTAGATGTTTGTAAAAAGCTCTCTAAATTATTCATTCACTTTTATTTTGCAAAGTGGTGTGATGATAAACTCTTTTCCATCAGACCTACCTTGCGCGCATGTGTATTTCTGTGGGGATTGGCTCGAGTGTGCTTGAGCTTTCTGTATTCTCTTTTGTAGGAACTTCTCAGCCTTCCTTTTAAAAATATAATAATTTTTTAATGATGTCTAAATAACGATTCCAGGCAGTATTACAAGAAATATAACAGTAAAATGTTTGTAAGAGTCCATCAGAAAGGGAAAATGCCCACAGAGAAAATAGAAATATACCAATTAGATGTGTATGGCTATAACCAAGCTTTTAAACCATGATTTGAGACTGGCATCCTCCATCCTCTCTCCCCTCAGGTCAGCTGTGGGAGGCTAGGGGTGGGATAGCAAGAGGGACCTGGGGTCAGGTGAGGCCTCCTGGACCCCAGGCCCAGTGAGAACCAAGCCTGGGGGTTTGGGGATAGCGGGCAGCTCTGGATTTGCAGAAACAGCCTGAGAATGAGAGGCTGGAAAGTGTGAGTTGGAGCAGCTCATTGAGGAGACAGAAAACCAAAGGGGAAGAAAGTAGAAGATGCCAAAGCCTGGTGCTGAGCGGGTGACCAGCTGTTACTCACGTCCCGAGCAATGAGCCGCAAGCCCTCGCCACCCCAGAGGCAGCTCGAATGCAGGGACTGGACGGGCCCAGGGCACAGTGGAACCGGGGCAGGCAAGAGCCAGCTCGGGGCCCGGAGGAGGTCCTTTAACCTGTCCGGGCCTCAGTTTTCTCTTCTGCAAAGTAGAAGGAATGAAAGCCTTCCGCAGGTCAAACCTTGTGCGCACATCCTCAGGCACGATCCCCGACTTCGCCTCGCGGGCACTTCTCTGCATTTGACTCCTGGTTATTGCAGCTGTGCCCATGCCAGCCTTTGTTAGGTGCTGGGATGTGCCTGCCCAGCTCCTCTCTGTTGGGGAAGATGGAATTCACGCTGTAGGGGAGGCCCGGAGTTGCTTCATGGGTCAGTCACAGGGTGGGGGACTTCCCTGAAAACTTCTTATTTGCATACAATGTGCCCTGCTTTTGACTTACACTGTAAATTTCAGATCCATAAAATGGGAAAGACTTTGCAGAAGCTGTTATTCACTTTACCTGACTGGGAGATGTTGATTCTTCATATCCAAGGGTGTTAGTTTTAATACTAACATTAGCATGTGGGGAGGGGTGATCCAGACGATGGTCTCCCCATCCCCCCCACCACCTACCCTGGGACCTCTAAGGGAAAGTACTTACCACCGTATGTTAGTTGCATCCTGTTACCTGTGCTGCAGAACCAAGAGGTGGGGAACTTAATTCTGCCTTGTAGAGGCACTGGGCCTTCCTGTTGAATTTAGCTAGTTGGGGGAAAGGCACTTCCCAGGGAAAAAGATTAAGCCTATAACCTAAGCAGAAAGAAAGCAAGAGCTCTGGGTGGGAAGTGGCCAGAGACACAGACCAGGCAAACACAGGTTTGGAAGGGCCAAGGAGACAGCACATCTACCAATGGCAGCAGCCGGGCCTTACCTGCCCTGACACCCCCACCTAATGGAGACTGGGCAGACCCCCTCCAAATGGTTGCTATGCCCTGGCCCAGAAGCCTCCAAAAACCCTGAAGCCATTGACTCAGCATTCCTGAAGGCTCCTTCCATGAGTTCCCCCATACCAGGCTGCACCTCAGTGCACCTTAGATCTGGTGTTTGATTTTCACTTTGACCAGAGCTGCAGCAGTCTCTTTGCTAATATGTATTTCCAGTGTTTAAATTCATCTGTGCATAAGTCCTCAGTGTTACTAAGTTTATCAAATAGCGAAATGCTTGACTAGGTCTAACGATGTCACCAAGCTGCAGAAGGGATTAGAAACTCATAGTATTATTATTTCATCACCACTGAGTATGAGAGAGCCCCAGCTAGGTTCTGGGGAGAACAGCTATGACTCACAAATACTCCCCTCAGAATCTAGTCTTAAATCATTCAAACCACAGAAACGTATCGAGCACTTACTGTGTGCCAGGCCCCAGTAGGTGCTAGAGACACATAAATGAGTTTTTTATTGGCCCCCATCCAATGAGGTGACAGATAAGAGAACCAGTGTGTGCAGCCAATGGTAATGTGACCAAAAGTGCAGAGTTAGTTCCAGAGCGCGAAGTCCTCCCTGTCCTAGATGCAGGTGGAAGCCAGGAACTGCTCCCCAGGCTGCCTGGACCAGCCTTTTGAGCTCTTGGGACTCTGGCAAACGTCAAAGCTGTTGCAAAAGTCAGAGCTCTTGCAAAAGTTGGAGCTGGCCCATGGCAGGTGGTTGGGAAGTGGCTGCATGACTCTCCCCATGCAGAGCAGTTAGAGGGTGGAGGCTGACTTCCAGTATCCCTGGGAATCCAAAGTAAGAGGCCACTGAGGGGCAGGGGAGAGCCCCTCAGAGGCTTCCAGAAAAAGGCAGTGCAGCAGCTGGACAAACCAGGAGAAGATGTGCATCCCTAAGCCCAAAAATCAGGTGATGTGAGGCAGGCCGAGCTCCGTGGCAGACACCCTGAGCTGCCTCTGTGTGTCTTGGCTAACTCTGCTCTTTCCTTACTCCCATGGCTTGCCCTGCCCAGGAGCGGGGCTGAGGCCCATCCCTGATTCAGTAAATCCTATGCCATAACAAGGGGAAGGGTGGGGGCAGCCACAGCCTACAAGACCCACCAGTCCCAGGGTTTGTGCAGCTCCAGGTCTCCCTGGAAAGCAAGAAACCACTCAGCTCCAGACGCTGAGGCTGCAGATTCAGCTGCCACTGCCTGATGGCCTCCAACCTGGCTGGTTTAACCGGCCCATAGGGAGCTAGCTGCCTCCACAATCCAGCTCCCTGGCCTCCCTGGGCAAAGTAAAGCCCTCCTCCCTTGCTCCATAGCGCCCAGTCATCCCCTCATTCCAGCACTTTGCTCCTTCCTGCATTGTGTAGCTGGCCTTTCTCCCAAGAGCTTTAAGAAGGCAGGTCATCTTTGGCCACCTGCATGGCCCTGGCACCTTGTTCCATGCTGGGTACACAGCAGGTACTCTGGGAATAACGAATAAGAGAATTTCTCAGAGGAGGTTTGGCAGGACAGACCATTGCATAAAACTGCACAGGCTGTGCAGAGGGCGCTCTCCACAGCGATTACTATGTAAATGGCACCTCCTAAAGTTGTGCTGCATAGGGACCCTAGGGCTTGAGCATGCCCCACCCCCTCTGCTGCTTCAAGCCCCTGGCCTTGGTGCTGACGGTTGGGCTTTCCTCTTCCCCTTCCCATCCGGCACTGACCATCTTCCTTCCCATACGCTGGCAGTGGGTAGTAATGAACTGTCCCAGTGAGCAGTTCTCCCAGGCTGGGCTGTCAAAGCACGGTAGTGAGAGAATCCTGGTTGGCAGGCAGGCCATCTGGATTCTTGGTCAGCCAGGAGACTCTGTCCTTTGGGAATATCCTCCCAGTCAAGATGTTAGGGGACTCCCGGATCCCCAAGATCTTTATGGTCCCCTAGAACTGCTTCCCTCTGCAGCCTGCAGTGGGCCTAATGACCCACATGTAGCCAGGAAGTGGTCCCATGGGATTTGTTTCATTGACTCAGCTAACAATGCCACGATGACTGATCACCTTCTTCTCACCTGAGAGACCCAGCTCTGGGCAGCCAAGGGGTGTGTAGGGACAGGGCATATACATGTGACTCTCAAGACCTAGAGGAGCTCAGAGAGAGCATGAATACGCGAAGTCCCTATGAGCAGGGAGGACTTTCTGAACCAAGTGGTCTGGGAGCTGGGCCAACTGTAAAGACCCAGGAAAAAAAAAGTCAAAACAGAGTTGCTCTTGCATGCAAGTGAGTGGTTAGTTCATTCACCCCTTCCACAGCCCTTTCCTGAGCACCTACGCTGTGTTTTTCAAAGTGTGGTCCCCACACCAGCAGCACCAGCAATTCTGAATGTGGAGCCCAGCAATATGTTTTCATCAGTCCTCCAGGTGACCCTGATGCAGCTCAAGTTTGACCTGATGTGTCCTAAGTGCTGGGGTTTGCAAACGTGAGTTTTACTTAGTTCTCACCTTGAGGAGCTTGGAGTTGGGGAGAAGATAGACAGGAGAGAAAACAGTACTGTCCAGTGAGACCGATTGCTCTGGAGGGCCATGGAGGCAGAGGAGCAGTTGGTGTGGGCTTGATTCTTGCAAGGGTAAGTGGCCTGGAGACCCCAGTGGCATGACTGTCCCTGGCAGGCAGCCAGATGTTAGGACCAGCATCCCCTAGAGGGCTCAAGGAGCCCAGTGCCCCAGTTCCCAACCACCAGGGCCGTAGCCCTGAGCAGCAGGCCCTCCTACTCTTCCTTCCACCCCAGATCTCCTGCTCTGCTCTTCCCCCATCTTCTTCCCACTCCCGAGTCCCAAATAGCAGCAGGTCTTTTCCTCCAATTGTCTTGGGGAGAAGTGGGTATGTCCCTCCAGGCCTCTATCTTAGAGCACATTTTTAGAAAATTTTAAAGTAAATTTTTCCATTAGGCAGAGAACACCGTGTATTGATTTGGGTGCATCTATTTCTGCTTTACCCAGACAAGAAGATTTACAAATTATCCTAGATAGGAATAAAATAAAAAATGAGCAAATTAAAAGGCCCAGAGCATAGCACTTTATTTGTCTCATATAATCCTTCCTACACCTCATTAAAGTGAGGAACATCACCCCACAGTGCAGATGAGGAAATGGGGCTCAGGAAGGTGAAATGACTTGGCCGGGCCACCAGCTAGCAAGTGGTCGGGTGGGTTATGAAAATCCATCCCTCTGCTGGGCCCTTGCTGGTTGACCTTGCAGTTTACTAAGGTGACTGATTTGGAATAAATCCAGAGTGTTCTAATGCTTTCCTGAGCCCATGTCCTGTTGGCTGCATGGTGGGACCTATGTCCCATTGACTGCATTGTGGGGAGTGGCCTGGCCTGCCTAGGGAAGCTCTCAGTGACAAATTGTGGCTTCAGCTGTGCTATTTAGAGTCCCAGGGGCTGAAATGATCCTGCTTAGGGAAGAGATGACTTTAGGAGGAAGAGGGACTTAGAAGATTTGCAGCTGTGTGCATGTTTCCACCTGCACATCCTGCTATAAACCCTCAGCCATGTGGGTGAGTAGCAGATGGCGCCTCCCCCACACCCCCTGGAACACATCTGCCCTCTTCACTGACCCAGGAGCTGGTGGGGTAGACCTCAGACCTGGGCACTTGGCACACACACATCATCCCCTGGGCCCTGGAATGGCTCTCTGCTTGCATGGATGGCAGAGAAGTAGCTGTGTGAGCAAAGGCCAAGAGGACAGTTTAGCCCAAGGCACCATTTTTACAACAACAACAGGTAATGGTACTGATTATATAAGCCTCACTTGTCCAGAGGTCATGGGGCTTAGAAACCTCAATTATGTGGAAAACAAACAGGAAATAACTTCAGAAGGTTGCAGAGTCACTGTGTTAGTGTGGTCTTTGTGTTGCTATGAAGGAATACCTGAGGCTGGGGAATTTGTAAAGAGAAAAGGTTTTTTTAGTCCATGACTCTGATGGCTGGAAAGTTCAAGATGAGGCATCTGCATCTGGGGAGGGCCTCAGGCTGCTTCCACCCATGGTGGAGGCCAAAGAAAGGCAAACATTTGAATGCTCTGGATTTATTCCGGATCAGTCACCTTAGTAAACTGCAAGGTCAGCCAGCAAGGGCCCAGCAGAGGGGTGGATTCGTATCCCACCTGACCACTTGCTAGCTGGTGGCCTGGGCAAGTCACTTCACCTTCCTGAGCCCCATTTCCTCATCTGTACCATGTGTGCAGAGATCACCTGGGGACAGAAGAAGCAAGAGAGAGAGAGGGGAGGGGGGTGTCAGGCTCTTTTTAACAAGCTGCTTTCGAGGAAACTAATACAGTGAGAATTAACAGGAAACTTACTTGCCCCTCTGCCCTCCCCAAAGCCAGGGAGGGAATCCACCCCCATGACCCAAACACCTTTTACTAGGTGCACCTCCAGTATTGGAAATCAGATTTCAACATGAGGTTTTGGGGGGACAAACCTCCAAACCACAGCAGCTACCAACATTGGTGTTAAAAATCCATCCAATGATTTAGGCTCATGGAGCGTGCTTAAGCTCTCATTCAAAACATGTTTACTCTTGGTTTACACACACTAGTAGCAGTCTGCCGTATCTCAGTTTCCTTTTTTAAGTAACAACTTTTTAAATAACTTTATTGAGCTATACCTCACATTACCTTGCAACTCGCCCATTCAAAGTATACGATTCAATGGTTTTTAGTGTATTCAGAGTTGTGTAATCGTCACTATAATCAACTGTGGAATATTTCCATCACCCCAGAAAGAAACTGTGTACCTGTGAGCAGTCACTCCCCATTTTCTCCAAATCCCCCATTCTGGCAACCACTCATCTACTTTCTGTCTCTATTGATTTGCTTATTCTAGACATTTATATAAATGAAATTATGTAATGTCTGGCCTTTTGTAACTGGCTTCTTTCACTTAGAGTAATGCTTTCAAGGTTCATCCCTGTTGGAGCATGGACGGGTACTTAGTTTCTCTTTATGGCTGAATATTATTCCACTGGATGGATAGGCCACATTTTGTTTAACCCTTCCTCAGTTGATGGACGTTTGAATTGTTTCCACTTTTTGCGTGTTATGAATAATGGGTGAAAATGTTTTTGTGTGGATATACGTTTTTCCTTCTCTTGGATATATAGAGTAGTAGAGTTGCTGGGTCATATAGAAACTCTGTTTAATGTTTTGAACAACTCCCAGGCTGTTCTCCACGGCGGCTGCACCATTTCACAATCCCAGCAGCAGTGTAGGAGGGTTCTGATTTCTCCACATCCTCCCTGTGTTTTAAAAAATCTATCATTGTAGCCATCCTAGTGGGCGTGAAGTGGTATCTCATTGTGGTTTTCATTTGCATTTCCCTGAGGGCTAATGACGCTGAACATCTTTTCATGGGCATTTGTATATCTTTTTTGGAGAAGTGTCTTTTCCAGTCTTTTGCCCACTTTATGTAGATTGTTTGTCTTTTTTTTTTTTTTTTTTTTTTTTTTTGGTTGTTTGTCTTTTTAATACCGAGGTGTAAGAGTTCTTCAGATATTTAGAAATAGGTCCCCTTATCAGATATATGATTTGCCAAACTTTTCTCCATTCCAAGTTGGCTTTTCACTTTCTCGATGTTGTACTCTTTCGATTTCCTCAGCAGCGAATTAGCAGGACCTGGGGGCCTTTAAGAGGCGAGCAGGCAGACAGACAGCGCCCATAAAGGCCTGAGGATGAGAGAAGAGGCAGAGCTTATACAAACGCTCTGTGAAAACTGAAGATGAACCCCAGGCAGGTTGGGGTGATCCCTGGGGTGCTGGATGAGGATCTGATTTTGTACTGCATTTCGGAAGGATTTCTGCCCCCAGAGGCTACATAGGCTCCAGTGGTGTATGCAGTCAGGCAGAGAGATGCACAGAACCTCTACAGTGTGCCGGGCGTGGTGCGGGGTTCTGGGTGCGTGTGGAACAAAACACAGCGATCCTGCCCTCCCAAAGCTCAGGGAAGTGGGGGCAGGGGGTGGACAAGGAGCACGTGAAAAGAAAGACCACAGGGGAAGGACTCCCAGAAACAGCCCAGCCACAGAGCAATGCCCCAGGTGTATATGGGCCTTGGCTACTTCATGCCCTTGAGGGAAAATCAGTATTTTCATTTTACATATGAAAAAACAGGTTAGAGAAAGGACTGACATGTCCAGTACCTCCCAGTGAGAAGATACTCAGGGTAGACCCCAGACCCAGTTCCTTCCTCTTTCCCTCGCTACACGTTTTCAGTCTAGAAAAGAGTTCTG
The DNA here is from genome assembly GCF_024542745.1 of Macaca thibetana thibetana. NCBI lineage: Eukaryota > Metazoa > Chordata > Mammalia > Primates > Cercopithecidae > Macaca > Macaca thibetana. Next base: position 116,664,688 of record NC_065589.1, read on the forward strand.
TGCAAGAATTTGTTTGTTTTTGTTTGTTTGGTTGGTTTTTGTTTGAGATAGAGTCTCACCCTGTCGCCCAGCCTGGAGTGCAGTGGTGCGATCTCGGCTCACTGCAACCTCCGCCTCACAGGTTCAAGCGATTCTCCTGCTTCAGCCTCCGGAGTAGCTAGGATTACAGGCACGCGTCACCACACCTGGGTAATTTTTGTACTTTTAGTAGAGATGGGGTATCACCATGTTGGCCAGGCTGTGTGCAAGAACTGACGTTTTCACCTGTGACTTGCTGAGCCCCGGTGCTGGTTGTGGGCACATACTCGTTCACCCAGGAACATGCACTGCTGATATGTGCCTGCACTCTGGGCCATCCTGGGCCCCCTTTGCTCAATGCAGGCCCCTCTTTCTGAAGTGCTTTTCTTGGGCTCACTCTCAATTCGTCAAGGCTCAGCTCAGGCCCACCTCCTGCAGGAATCCTCCCAGTCCCCGCTGTCGGAAGTCAGTGCCCTTGTCAGGAGACCTTGAACACTTTAGTCCACTGCCTGGCCCTCCCAGGGGGCAAAGGTCTCCAGGGTGTGTGTGGACTTCCTCGGGGCTTGTTAAGGCTCATTCCCTGAGAGCAGGGAGGACATACAGAGCCTCCCTTGCACCTACATTTGTTTACATATGATCTATACCACATACAACGTTATAGGGCACTGCTGCATAGGTGTACATTTTCAATGTATTTTACTTATAAAGAAATAGAGCAGTAATAGGAATATGTGCCCCCAAATGTAATTTTACTGACCAGATAAAAAAAAATTTTTTTAATTGAAAATTAAGTAGCCGGACGTGGTAGCATGTGCCTGTAGTCCCAGCTACTCAGAAGTCTGAGACAGGAGAATTGCTTGAACCTGGGAGGCAGAGGTTGCAGTGAGTCGAGATCGCGCCACTGCACTCCAGCCTGGTGACAGAGCGAGACTCCGTCTCAATAAATAAATAAATAAATAACAATTTTTTTTAAAAAAAAATTGAAGATAACTGTGGGCTGCTTGAGGACAAGAACTGGGTTATTTTCTCTCTCCTTGCTCAGTCAGTCCCCACATGGGAGGTGTGGGAGACACCCCGTTCTTGGCCTGCAGGCTGCCCCTCCTCCATTTAGCTGCGGGGTACCACAGCCAGCCTCTCCATCCACACCGACCTCACAGCAAACTCTCCGTGGCCACAGCCTGCCCCGGTCATCCATGTCCGAAAGGTGATCAGTGTCCATGAAGAAGAGGCCAGGGGACTGTGGATGTCATACCGCTAACCATTAGTGACCTGCACAACAGCAGACAGCAGCTGGCAGGCAGGTCCATGGGCCAGGCGTGGCTCCCAGCCATAAATACAGGCTGTAGTTCTGCCGGAAAGAGGGAGGGGACAGACAAGCCTGGGCAGAGACCCAGAGGGGACCGGGACACCCGAGCCTCCATGCAGTTCTGTCCACAGCTTGGGAGGAGAGGTGGGCAGGTCTGCGTGCAGGAGACAGGCCTCGGCCCACAGAGCTGCAATCTGATCCCGTCTGCTCCCTCTCCAGTTCTATAAATAGAACCCCCAGGGAACCAGGGCCCAGACAGGATTAGTCACACCCTCACCTCAGGCCGCAGGGACAGGCCTCTGAGACTTCCAGGACATGTACCACCTGTCCTGCCCCCAACCCCTGCCAGCCTTCAGCAGGAGGGCTCGTGCTGAGCATCAGGAGGGGGCAGAAGAATTGAACGTGGCCACCGTCCATGAAGAAGTTAGAGAAGAGTACACACAGCACACATGCACACAAGAGTAGGACACGTGCACACACACACACACACACAAGATTAGGAAACACAAGTGCACATACAACCAGTCAGAAAAGAGCTCTGAGCTTTTACACACATTAACTCATTTCATCTTCAAACAGCCTTTAGAGAGGTATAATTAGCGTTCCGTTTTAAAGGTGAGGGAACTAAGGCACAGAGAAGCTATGTAACTTGCCCAAAGGCACCAAGCTACTGAATGACGTTTGAGGCCATGATTTCTCCCCAGGCCTTTAACCACCTGCCTGACTCCTCCCAGCCGAGCGGCTCTGCTCCTGCATCAGAAAGGTCAAGGAAGAGGCCGCCTAGGGAGCAACACAAGGCGGCATTACAAGCAGGCGTTTTCCTGTTGCAGACTGCATTTTGGTGGCAAGAGAAGCTTTGGAGGTGCTTAACGTTTAGTTTGCATTTATCCTACAGCTGGAAAGCAGGGCCCCTTAGAACCATAAGTCTAGGACTTTTCATAGCTCCCTAGACTGCTGGGGCTGAAAGGGGCTTAGAGCTGAGCTGGTGCAGCAGCTCCTGTTAGAGAAGGCACCCAGAGAGGCCCAGGGACCTCCTATGTCCCAGCGCCAGTTAGAGGCAGAGCTGGGACCAGCTCCCCTCGGCTGCGGCAGCCTCCATATCAGCTCCCTGGAAGGGAGCAGATACCGAGTCAGGTTCTGAGCAACACCCTCAAGGCCCAGCCCCGGCAATCCCTTCCCACCTGTGATTAGCTTTGGCGTTCAACAAAGACAGGACTCAGAATCTGGATCTGCTCGCCTGGCTTCACTTTGGGCTGGTTCAGTTTCCTTTTGAGGTAAATCATTCGAGGTTTTTCAGGGATCCTCAGATGCACGTCTGAGTGAAGCCGCCGTGGCTTCTCCTTCAGCTGCCCCCTGGGCAAGAGCCCGGGCCATACCTGTGCCATGCCTGAGCTCTGTCTCTAGCTGCCCGATGTCCAGTCATCGGCGGCGGGTCTTATTCAAGCCCCTTTTCCCCCAGCACACACTAGCTTGTAAGTCCTCGGGGTGGGGACCGCTTCTCACTCATCTTCATATGCTTAGGAGTGTTCAGCACAAAGTCACTCAGGAGAGGGGAGGGAGGGGGGACAGAGAGGGCAGACATAGAGGAGAGGCTTCTGTCCGGAGGGGTCCTACTTAGGATCAACCAAATCGTTAGCAAATGTTGGAAAGATGTTCCGGAGGCTTCAGGGTGGCTACTCTTCCTCCCCATCAGGGCAAAACTCCCTGGGACTTGTGTCTCCCTGTGGTTGGGGACAGGCCTGGGTGTATCTGTCCCAGCCTTGACTGACCACAAGGGGAGCCTTGGCCCTCCCGATTGCAGGAGAAGAGGGATTTGAATTCACCTTGGCTCAAATCGCAGATGCTGGCCTGTGAGCCCTGAGGCCATCTGCAAGGCCCTTGGGCTGACATAACTGTCACCCAGCTCTTCATCCTCCTTCCCTGGGGTCGAAGGGGTGCCGGCAGGGTCTTCTACCCTCCCTCCGCCTGGGCCCTGCTGCTGGCATGGAGCTTCGTTTCTGTTGGCAGCCAGTGTTTGCTTAGTGATTACTGAATGCCATTTGCTGGGTGCTTATTATGTGCCCAGCACTGTTCTAAATGCTTTGCACAATTGACTTATTTACTCCTATAACCTGACCATAAGGGAAGTGCTGCGATGGTCTCCCTTTTATAGCTGAGAAAACTGAGGCACAGACAGTTCAAATGCGGCAGAGTCAGGACCAGAATCCAGGCGGTCTGGCTCTAGAGCCCGGCTCCTGGACCGAGCAGCCTTGTGGGCCTGGTGCAGACCCGCCTGCCGTGGACTCACTATAGGATGGGTCAGGAGGCCCGTTGTCACCTACAAAATGTAGCTTACCACCCAGGAAACGCTCCCAGAACCAGGCAGAAAATGTCGTCTCCTATTCTCAGGGTGGCTGCGCCCAGCGTGTGTGGGGTGGGGGTCTTGGCGGGTGCCTGCATGTCTGTGCGGGTGTGTCCCCATCTGTGGACTCGGGAAGCACGATCCCCACAAAAGCAACCCCTCAGTGTCTCACATCAGCCAATCCCTGCTATCCTGTGACAGGCAGGGCCGTGTTTGAAAACCATGTTAAAGATGCGCAAGAGGCTAAGGGAGTTTCCCACGCTGGCAGAGGCAGGACGGGAACACACGTCCCCTGACTCTTGACACTGAGAATGCACCTCCTTCCAGCTGGCCTCTCGTCCCAGCCAGTGTGGTCCCAGCTCTGCAGCCATCTGGGACATCTCTGGAAAGCTCGCTGTTCTCTGTCTGGGCAGTAAGATGGAGTGAAGCTCTGACTGCCGAGGCAGACCTGCCTCCTGCTCTACCTCCCCTCAATTATTTGTGCTGCCTGACACAAGTTCCTGAGCCTCCCTGAGCCTCAGTTGCCTCCTCTGTAAAGTGGGAATGATAACTGAATCTACCTGCTGGGGTTCTTGTGAGGACCAGAGGCCCATCACCCGAGGAAAGGCCTGACAGCAGTGATGGGTATATGGTAGGCATTCCGTTAACAGGAGCTGCTGCTGCTGCCTTGTAAAAGGAACAACCACAGTTTCGAAAACCTCTTAAGATTGCATTGTTTGTTATCTGAGAGCAGAGATTGTGATCTCCATTGACAAAGATGGAAGCTGGGGCCCAGGGAGGCCCACAGACTTGTCTGAAGACACACAGCTGTTTCATAGCAGAGCCGGGCCCAGCCTCCTGGTCCCCCTGCCCCATCTTTGTGTCAGTCCCTGGACCCACTCCTCACCTGGTGAGGTGTCCAGAGGTTCCAGGAGAGTGTTGTGGAAAAGTGGGAAGAGGCCGACACCTATGCAGGGTGTCGAAAGTCACCCCGACTGCTCTGCTGCCTTGAGGCAGGGGTTCTTAAGCCCTGTGGAACTGTGGGCTAGTGAAGCTTGTGGACTTCTGCTCAGAATAATGTTCTTACATGCGCCAAATAAAATAGCCTAGGGTTACAAAGGAAACATGTTACATGGAAACACGGTGAAAATATTTTTTAAAAAAGACTACAGTAGCATTACGCATGCTTCTTTATTAGCACATTAAATAACAAGCTCTAGTGGCAGATCTAATGTCTACCATAATTTTATTTTTACTTTATTTTAGTATTATTATTATTATTATTATTTTGAGACAGCCTTGCTCTGTCACCCAAGCTGGAGTTCAGTGGTGTCATCACTTCAGTCTTCAACTCCTGGGCTAAGCGATCCTCCTGCCACAGTGTCCTGAGTAGCTGGGACTGCAGGCATATGCCGCTGTGCCTGGCTAATTTTTTTTTATTATTATTATTTTAGAGATGGGACCTCCCTATGTGGCCCAGGCTGGCCTTGAACTCCTGACCTCAAGCCGTTTTCCTGCCTTGACCTCCTAAAGTGCTAAGATAACAGGTGTGAGTCACTGCACCTGGCTAGCATAGTTTTAAATTTGTGCTTAATTTAAATAGTATTAGGATAAACTATTTACAGGTAAATTTATGATATAATCTTGGCCAGTGTTAATGAAAAATTATGTTGCCTACCTTCATACTTAAAAGAAACAGCAAATTTTAGTTAGAAGTTGGTGACAATTAATATATAATAATTTTTCCCATCCAAGTTTACTGTAGACTGCTGGCCTGAGTCCAGGGTTTCCTCCACATCCACTCGTATCTTGGGCTCAGCAAAGAAGATCGCAGGGCACCCACCCTATCTTAGGGGCCCATTGACATGTCTCTCCAGTCCTGCCCTCAGAGATCAGGGTTTGGTGTTCATTCATTCATTCATTCATTCAGCAAACACTGAGCACTGCCTCTGTGCCAGACTATGATACACAGTGAGATCCAAGGTCAGATGAGATGAGGTCCTGCCCTCAAGCTGTTCACTATCCGTCAGGGAGAGCATAAGAAGAACCGCTCCAAGATGCAAAATGTAGACAGGTATAGGGACATGCTCACCCTTCCTGGTCATCAAACACCCAGCGATGGTGAGGTTGGGGTTAGATAGTCACTCCTGGCTAGTGACACTGTCCATTGCATCATCCTTTTGAAAAGAAGTATGGCACTGCATCACGTTGGTCATGGAGATTCCAGAGTCCCCTTTCCCAGCACTCTCACTCTGCCAGCTTTTCCCTGAGGAAATAATTCAGCAGGAGGGACAAAGGGTGGAGGGCAGAAGTCCTCCCTGCTCTTCCTGAGTCTGTGTTCTCCCCAGGGAAGGGGCTGTGTTGTGCTCACCTTGTTCCCCTGGTGCTGACATGTGGTAGCACTCGGTGAACACTTGCTGGATGAATGTCTGACTGCCGTGTAGTTACGACGTATAAGAGGAGGGAGGTGGCAGAAGGGGCAGTCCAGGAGCCCTCCACTGACCAGGTTCCTGACTTCTCTTGCAGCCACCAAGATGTCAGGAGAGATGGACAAGCCACTGATCAGCCTCCACCTGGTGGACAGCGATAGCAGCCTTGCCAAGGTCCCCGATGAGGCCCCCAAAGTGGGCATCCTGGGTAGCGGGGACTTTGCCCGCTCCCTGGCCACACGCCTGGTGGGCTCTGGCTTCAAAGTGGTGGTGGGGAGCCGCAACCCCAAACGCACAGCCGGGCTGTTCCCCTCAGCGGCCCAAGTGACTTTCCAGGAGGAGGCAGTGAGCTCCCCAGAGGTCATCTTTGTGGCTGTGTTCCGGGAGCACTACGCTTCACTGTGCAGTCTCAGTGAGCAGCTGGCTGGCAAGATCCTGGTGGATGTGAGCAACCCTACAGAGCAAGAGCACCTTCAGCATCGTGAGTCCAATGCTGAGTACCTGGCCTCCCTCTTCCCCACCTGCACAGTGGTCAAGGCCTTCAATGTCATCTCCGCCTGGACCCTGCAGGCTGGCCCGAGGGATGGTAACAGGCAGGTAGGTGCTGGGGGAATAATATCCATCATAACAATAAATATAAATGGTTAATTTTCATTGAGTGCTGCCAGCATGCCAGGCTCTTTTTTTTTGGTATATTATCATAGCTAATCCTGCATCACTGCAAAATTCCATTTTACAGAACAGGAAATTGAGGCTCAAAGATATTAATGATCTTACTCAAAATCCTATAGCTGGTAAGTTGGGATTTGAACCCAGTTCCTATGGATCTGAAACCCATGTTCTTTCTGCTATGGTAACTGGGTTTCCTAGAGGGCAAGGAGGAAAAGTTTGATGACTTTTTGCTATTTGGAGCCAAGAAGGAGAGAGACTTGGCTTTTAGAATTGGACTTATAAGGAGGAAAGTAACACACTTATGTACCAGGCCCTGAGGAAGGCAGGCATGTCTCAGACCTTTTCTTATTTATTCTAAGGGCTTCCAAGAACTGATTTCTCAGAAAAGTCAACAGCAGGATTTTCTGGGGCTAGATAATGGCTCCACAGAACAGCTAGAGCTGCATACATTTCTTGCCACGAGGAGTTCTTACCAAGACAAGGTGGTTTTTAATGCCACCTTGGTTTTTAATGCATTTTCTTGGTGAAAGAATGCCAGACTCCGTGTGTGTGAGAACTTCCACCAGTGAGTCCAGCCCAGGTGCCAGGCTCTGTAGGACAGTTTCAAGGTGCCCAGCTATACCTGACTACAGCACCTTAAATGCAGCCTATGTCACGGGACTCCCAGGTATGGACCAGGAGGAACAGTGGGGAGTGTTGGGTGCAGGGCGTGGAGGGAACAGAGCAAGCAGGCTGGCTGGAGAAGACTTGGAGGAGGGCTTTGACCTGGGCCCACCTCATGCCGTCAGGCTCAGGGAGCAGGAGTGCATTCCAGTCTGAGGGAACACTCTGAAAAGGCACAGAGATAAGAAACAATGCTCCTAGACCTCAGTTTTCTCATCTGAAAAATGAAGACAATAGTACCTACCTGTGGGCTCATGGCAAGGCAGAGAGATCATATATGTAAAGCTCAGCACAGAGTAGGTGTTCAGTCTGTGTTTTGAGACTAGACTGACCAATGCAGTGTCAACAAGGCCCACGGGGTGCTTTGGGATCTGAGGACTCCAATGTGCCTGCAGGGGGACCTCGTGGGTCAGAGCAGTGGGCTTCAAGGCAGAGAGGGCAGGCTGGAGCTGGCTCGTGGAAGACCTTATGTGCTGACTGAGGGCCCTACTGAGCCGAGAGACATCATCAAGGGGGGCGATTCTGAACTGAGGGATGGAGCTGCAGCCACCGCTGCCCATCCTGCACCATATGCAAAACTCTTTTGCTGAGCGGCTCCCAGGGCAGGCCACAGCCTTGGCGACAGCCGTGTCAGGGGCCCATGGGGACAGCCTGGATGAGCATTTTGCTTGTGACTGCTATGTCCATGAGCTGGGCAAGGCGCTTACTGTTCGCAGCTTCTCTCCTTGAGTAGTTGGCCTGGCTGGGCAGCTGGGCCAGAGGCTGGGAGGCCTTGGCGCCAGAGAAAATACCCCGGCCTGGGAGCTAGAGTCCCATTAGCTCCCACCTGTACCATTGACTGGCAGCTCACTTGGACAAGTCCCTGCCCCTCTGGCCCTCAGTTTCCTGCCCACTCCTGTGGCCTGTGACCCCATCTGATTGCCCCGCTTTTCCTCCCACAGGTGCCCATCTGCAGTGACCAGCCGGAAGCCAAGCGTGCTGTCTCGGAGATGGCGCTCGCCATGGGCTTCATGCCCGTGGACATGGGATCCCTGGCATCAGCCCGGGAAGTGGAGGCCATGCCCCTGCGCCTCCTCCCGGCCTGGAAGGTGCCCACCCTGCTGGCCCTGGGGCTCTTCGTCTGCTTCTATGCCTACAACTTCGTCCGGGACGTGCTGCAGCCCTACATGCAGGAGAGCCAGAACAAGTTCTTCAAGCTGCCCGTGTCCGTGGTCAACACCACACTGCCGTGCGTGGCCTATGTGCTGCTGTCGCTGGTGTACTTGCCTGGCGTGCTGGCGGCTGCCCTGCAGCTGCGGCGCGGCACCAAGTACCAGCGCTTCCCCGACTGGCTGGACCACTGGCTGCAGCACCGCAAGCAGATCGGGCTACTCAGCTTCTTCTGCGCCGCCCTGCACGCCCTCTACAGCTTCTGCTTGCCGCTGCGCCGCGCCCACCGCTACGACCTGGTCAACCTGGCAGTCAAGCAGGTACCCATCCCACGCCCTTCCTCCCTCTGGCAACTCAGCACATGCTTGTCCAGTGCCCTCCACCAACCAGGTGCAGCCGATACCCACAGGTGCAGCCTTACCAGGTGCCAACTGCAGATTCTGTTCTCATGGGGCAGCACCCACATCCTCCTGCCCAAGATTTTGAGTATCAGTGAACAAAGCAGATGAGAATTCCTGCCCCCATGGGTACATCCCAGCTGGGGCAGACTTCAACAAAATACAGCAGTGAATTATAGTGGGCGTTGAAAGGATCAGGAGTGCTAAGGCGCAAACGAAAGCAGGGGTGGGTGGTGGGGGTGCAGTTTTGAAGATGGTCCGGGAGGCCTTGCAGAGTGAGTGCTATGTGAGCAGAGCTGGAAGGAGAGGAGAGGGTCTGGTGGGCCGCTGGGGTGGTGTTGCAGGCCACGGGGCATAGGCCTTGGGCAGAAGTGTGCCTGGTATGCTGGAGGAGCAGCCAGGAGGCCCATGTGGCTGAACAAGGAGCGGGTGGCAGGCGAGGCCTGAGAGGAAGGGCTTCAGACTTAGGCTCTGAGTGAAATAGGGAGCTGGTGAAGGTTTGAATTTAGGCGTTGATCTGCCTGACATTTTAAGTGGTTCTCTCTGGGTTTTGGCTGAGAACAGACTGTAGGAGGTCAGAAGCAGCTAGCTGCTGGGGCCAGCGAGGAGGCCGTGCATATGCCCAGATTTGAGGCAGTGGAGGCTGGAGGCAGTGGGAGCAGTGGAGGAGCAAGGAGATCCCGAAGGCACATGTGAAGCTGGAGTGCACGGAATTGCTGCTGGAATGGGCCCGGGGTCTTGTGGGGTGGTCAAGGATGACTCTGGGGTTTGGGTCTGAGCACCTGAGAGAGTTGCTGTCAGCGGAGATGGGGGAGGCTGCAGGAGTCAGCATTCCAGATTTAGGCTTGTTGTTGTTGTTCTTTGTTTTTTACTGGGGGTGGCATTAATCATTCATTTAGAAAATCCATATGGCACTTGGTTGCCAGCAGGATTCCTGGGAAGTGGAGGGCCTTCAGGCCACCCCAGGTGGGGACCACCCAGGCATCAGCTGGCACCTGTGCCCACAGAAGCAGGCCCCTGATGCTCCCTCCTGGTCCACAAGCTCACGGGGCTTGATTCTTAGTCCCAAGCTCACATCTTCAAGCAACACTGTCTTTCTTTATTTTCTCCAAATGAATTCCACCTCCAGTGCCCAGCCCTGGGTCTGGTTGGTAATTAGGTCCTGCCCACTCCAGGACGCCAGTCACCCAACAGGGTTCGGCCCAGGTGCTGGTGAGACACTTCTCATCCACCCCTCATTCCAGCCTGGCAGCCCCTGCAGCTCCTGCTCCTGCTCAGGATGCAGGGACCTTGTTGAGGCTGGGCCCTCCCCTCTGAGGATGGGGGATTGGCAGGACTGGGAAGCAGGGCTGGGCACCTCCTGAGAACCACAGACCTCAGCCCCTACTCACTCTCGGGGTTGCTGCTTCTCTGCCAGCAGCTACTCGACTGCCCTCATCCTTTGCCACCCACAGATACTGGCATCATTGCATCTGTGGGCTCAGACTTTCCTAAGACAAAGGAAGAACCCCAGACTTCAGGCAGAAAAGCAAGATGCTTGATGGAAATGAGAGGAAGGGAAGAAATCAGTCATGAACCCTTAACAAGAGCTCGCTGTGTTCCAGGAAGCATTCTAAGAGCCTCATACACCACTGTGAATTCATTTAACTCCATCTCATCCCTGTAGGCCAACTGCTATTCTATCCTTATTTCATAGATGAGAAATCCGAGGCACAGAGGGGTTAAGTAACTGGCCAAAGTCACACAGCCAGTAAGTAGCAGAGCTGGGATTCAGATCCAGCTATTTTCCAGATCCATGCTTATACCCACGCTGCTTTCTACAGGGAAACCAAAGTAACAATTGAGTAAATGATTTCAGAACTAGGTCATGCACTCACTCATTCACTGAGCACCTACGCTGCCAGGCCCTGGGGCCACAGAAAGGAGTAAGAAAGACACAGAGCATCTGGCTGCTTGCCTCAGCTGCTGTGGGGCAGTGTGGAGGCCTGAAGGCTAGAGCCTGGACTCACGCTCTCCAGCATCGCTGACTGCAACAAAGATCTTGACCTTGAGCAAGTTACCGCCCCTCTTATGTCCTCGGGGCCCTGATGGGTAGATCAAGCTCTCTCCTAGTGCTAATGTTTTTGATGCTCTTTGATGATATTTTCTTACTGACTTCTACACAGCGCCAGCCCCTTGGCGGGAGGCTCTGCGGGGCTCCTTGGGGACTAGTACAATGTTGCTGCCCAGGATGGGCAGATCTGCGTGGAAGAGACCACGACCACTCCCTCTCCCCTGAGCTGGCAGGTATTTCCAGCACCAGTGGGTAAGACGGTGACGGTGCCCACTATCCCCCACAGCAAGACACACCACTGCTCCCTCCCTCCCCTGCCACCCTCCAACTGCCTTTGTCTAAATTCTCTGCCCTGCCAAGGCCCTCCCTGATATTCTGTTAACCCAATCCTGCCCTGATGCAAATACCAGGGCACAGAGAGGCTCATGCAAGGTAATTTTCCCTGCGTCCCAAAACTCTTTAGGGCTGCAGGCCCTGGTGAGGTTGCCAGGCAACCATCCCTCCCGCAGGACGAGATCAGTTAGAGACACCGGAGGCCTCTCAAGCAAAGGGGCTTAAACTTGTTCTACAGAGTTCTTAAGGGCAAAACCAGGGCTGATGTGGGTATGTCGGGTGGATGGTCAGAGGGAGGCAGGGGCTTGACACACAGCAGCCCAGATGTGGGGAGGTGCCCAAGCCTGGACACATCCAAGCAGATTCTGGACGGTCCGTGGTAAGCCATGCCCGTGGTTCTGGGCCTGGGCACCTGAGGCTGTTCTGCCTTCAGCCCCAAACAGCAGGGCCTCTGGGCAGCTCAGGCCTGATATGTGGTTTCTGCTGCCAGCCCGTGGGCATCTCACCACAGGGTCCCCACACATCCACTCACCACCCCAACTGCCCACGGGGCCCTTGGGTCAAGGGAGCGCATTAGTCCAGGCACAAGAAACTCCTCCAAGATTTCCTTACAGCCCTGAGTCTGCAGATTAGGAGGCAAAGCTGTATCCCAACTGTAGGGAAAACCTTTGAGACCATGTTTACAGACTGTATTATTACCAACAATAACTGATATTTGTACAGGGCCTTTGGTTTTGCTTGTGTATTTCCCTGGAAGTACACATTTCAAGATCAAAATCAAAGATCAAGATCAAAGAAATGTTTAAGCTGCACTCTGTTCTCCTATTACCTTCACCCCAAGCTACATCTGCACATGGCTGGCATAGGATGGTCGGTCTGAAACGCTCATCTGACCATGTCACTGCTGAAAAGGTTCAGTGATTCCAGTGTCCTTGGGATAATGGTAGAACCCTCACTATGTAGCTAGACTCCCTCCACAGCCTCATCTCCCCTTCTCCTGTGAAGTGTCAACACTTGGGTCCCATACTGTCCTCTAAATGGGCAGAGCTCATTCCTCTTGCTTGGCATGCCCACCCTGGGACACCTTGACAGCCTGCAAACTCCTATTCCTCCTTCAAAACCCTACCTCTGTTAAGCTCCCCCAGCCTCTCCCCTGACTTCCCCACACCTGCCTCTGTAATCTGTCGTATTTTGTAAATACTATTATTTTTCTTACACACTGCTTCATACCCGACTCAGAGGTCCATGACTGGGTCTTCCACACCTTGGGGTCCATGGTTCCTAACACAGGTTCCCAGTGCATGGTCACTGAGTGACTGATTTTTAACTGCCCACCACAAAGCCAATACCAGGCATCTTAAGAGGAGTGCACGTAGAGCTTGGAGCAAGAACTAGCCTAACTGCCTTGTTGCCACTGAGAACAACAGCCATTTATTACATTAAGCGCCCACTGTGTGCCTGTCCCATGCTACTCATTCCACAAACGTAATGCTTTTAGTCCTACAGTAACACAGCAAGATACAAGGATGCTATGAGCCAGGAAAGGGACTGCCCAGGGTCTCATGACTGCCCACCAGTGGCAGAGTCAGCATCAGAATCCAGGCCTGTGGTCTCTATGCCCCCCAGGTTGCCCTTCCACATCCTGCCACTCCCTCCTCCTCTGAGTCTGGCAGGCAGTGAGTTGGTACCACTCCCTTCCCATCCATCACCCGCTGTGCAGACATGGAGAGGGGCTAATGCTGCAGCCTCACTGGTCCTTCAGCGTCTGATCTGCAACCTAGAGGGAAATCCCACACCTGAATGCTGTCTTTCCCTCTCTTGTTGATGACGACTCTCCTTCGCCTTCTCAAGGTGGCGAACTTGATCATCTCTAAACATAGAGACTTACTAGGCGAGCTATTACACCTCTGTTCCAGTTAGCCGTGTGCGCCACTGGTCAACGGGGAGCTCTGAGCACAGCACTGTGGTTTAATAGGCTGACCGAGAATCTCATGGACTCCTAAGGCGGGCTTAGGTTCAGTCCTCATGTGGCTGTTTGCCATCCACTGCTCCCTTGCCCACCTCATCCCTCCCTTCCCAGCGTCACTGCAGAGAAGAAATATTAGAGGAAAAAAACAAGACATTTTGCAAGCCAATGCGGTATATGTGTGTGTAATCATCGAAACTCTGACTTGTGACATTAACTGCCTGATCTTCCCGAGACGCAGAGAGGAATGACTAATGAAGCAGAGTTAAAGAACAAACAACTTCCAGCGAGGAGATGACTTACTCAATTCATGCTGCGAGATGTGAGTAAGACTTCTCTGGGCAGATGTACGGAGGAGACCTCTCCGCCCTCTGCATGCCTTTCCAGCTAATGGTGACTTCAACCACAGCAGGCACACAAGCAAAATCAAGAGAATTTCAGACATGACCTCATCCAAACCTCCCAGGTAGAGAAACTGAGGCCCAGAGACAGACCTGCTAGAGTCACATGCCACTGGTGGTCAGGACAAGAGGCTGGGTCCCCAGACTCCTGGTCCCTTAGTGGCTTAAAGTCACCAAAGTGAGCCAGGCCTGCCCTAAAATAGACCAGAGGCAATCATTTTTCACAGATTGCAGGAAAAGCACTCAATGGATGGCATTTTCTCCGTTTCTTTAAACTTTCTCTTATAAGCTATAGAACCATTTTGCTCAGCCTAGTGGATTCACTTTTAATATTTTATCTGGTAACTGAGCTCATGTTATTATTACTTTTTTTTTTCTGCTGAAATTGTTTCTCAAAAAACCTGTATGAGTCATTCTGTTTTGAGAGGCAGCCTATTAAAGTGGAGTCACATCTTCTAATGGAAATACTGTTCCTTGTTCTGCTGACATTATAGAATTAAAGTACCAGCATTTCACAGTGATTCGCAGAGAACACTTTGACTTCCACGAACTCTGCTACCTGGTCTAGTTGCACCTTGATAAAAGTTCTTCCTCATGAGGGTACTGTGCGAGTGAGCGTTGGCCGGGTTAGGAGGGGGCTCAGTGGCAAGGTGCGGAGAGAAGGGTCAGAAATCTCCAGGTTCATACGGGCTCCCCAATTTATGTGTCCTGGAGCTTGGTGGGGGCCCCAGATCTCTCAGAGGGCAGGGTGAAGGCAGGTATCTTTATTTTCTGTAGCCCAGGGCCTGGCACACAGTAGGTGCTTCGTAAGTGCTCGCTGAACTGCTTGGTGAATGGCCGTCAGTCTCTCTTGCCTGGCAAAGTTGAGCCAAGGCTGTGTGCCCCAGGCAGAAGTAGAGAACTGGGTAGGAAGACGGGAGGCTGAGAGCTTTGGGTCAGGGAGTGTTGGGGGCTCAGTGTCTGCTTGTGTCTTTGTATGTCCTGAGTGTGAGCCAGTGACAGGGGCAGTGTGGGGCTCCAGGAAGACAGAGGGCTCAGGGTGAGACAGGCTGGGAAGGGAAGCAGCCAGTAGGGTGTGAGCTCATTGGCTGAGGGGATTCTGAGCTAGGAGAGCTCCTCTGTCCTGTCCTGGGATTCTGGGGCCAGAAAACCGTGAGACGGAGCCATGCTTAAGGGCTGGATTTCTGGTTGACTCCTTACTCTGCTGATGTGACTGTTCTGATTGGTTGCCCAGGGGCAGATGTGTGAAAGCCCCAGGATCCCCAGTCGTTGGCACCAGAGTGCGTGGGTCCTGGTCCCAGCTCTACATCTGTTAGCTGCATGTGACCTTGGGAAAATGATTTCATCTTTGTGCCTCATTTCCTCCATCTCTAAAATGGGATAACAGTGATCTCTACTTCGTGGGAGAGTTTTGAGGATTCGATGAGTTAGTGCCTGAGAAATGCTTGTCACAGACCCGGGTAGTGTCAGGTGCAGTGTTGAGTACCCGCCGTATCATCTTTCTCGTGTCCTTCATCATTGCCCTCCCAGGGCACCAGCCTTTGCCACAGCGTTCATGGTTTTCCTTCTTTTCCTTCCATCCATGTCAGGTCTTGGCCAACAAGAGCCACCTCTGGGTGGAGGAGGAGGTCTGGCGGATGGAGATCTACCTCTCCCTGGGAGTGCTGGCCCTCGGCACGCTGTCCCTGCTGGCCGTGACCTCACTGCCATCCATTGCAAACTCGCTCAACTGGAGGGAGTTCAGTTTCGTTCAGGTAAAGTAGTCTCTCGTCCGCCAGCAAGCTTCAGCGTGGCCCTGGCCCACCTCTCATGAGTAAGTGCTCCACCTTTGAGAACTGGCTGGGCTCTGATCATCCGCACAGCAGGACCACTCAGTGAGATGCCAGGCCTTCCTGACCCAGAGGGCCCATCCAAGCCTTCTGATAGGGGCTGCCCGCTAAAAACTTAACCTGCCACTACATGAGGAAGCCAGACACAGGCATGGGAAAACATTACATTCCAGGACACTGAGCCCTGGGTCCACTGTTCTCAGCTTCTAGAATTCTTGAGCTTTCCAAGCAAAATTGAATGACATGAAGTCACTGGACATTTTGCTGGTCTAGGTAGGAGTCCGTGGGCTAGGGAGTGAGCGAGCCTGGTCCACCACCCTCCACCCCTCGTCTCAGCCTGGCTCTGTTGTCCCCCTTAACTCCTTGATTCATGCAGTGTGGATGGGAGACAAGCATTAGGACCCCAGTTTATAGGGGAGGTGGCACAGCTTTTTCCCAAGGATGCCATTCCTATGAAACAATCCGGAAAAGGGAGGTCTGTCATCAAATGAATTTGAGAAAAGATTTACTTCCCTCTAAGAGATCGCAATGCACTTTGGCACATCAAAAATTCTAATAACATCTACAACAAACCAACCTTTGTCAACCAGACTTATTGGAGCATTAGCACCCTCCCCCTCCTTTTTTCCAAATAACAGCTATCAGCACTCCACAAGCTGGGCACTGTGGCATGTGGCTGGGACCCCAGCTACTAACAGAAGCTGAGGTGGGAGAATCACTTGAGCTTGAGCGATCCTTCCAGGAGTCAGAAGTTCAAGTGTCCAGTCTGGACACCATAGCAAGACCTCGTCTCCAAAACAAACAAACAAACAAACTCCACAGAACATACTCTGGGAAATGCTGCTAGTGGCAAGTTTCTTTTTGCATTTGTTCATTCAACAAACATTTATTGAGCATTTACTGCAGGCCAGGCATCCTGCTAGGCCTGTGATGCAATAGAGAACAAGACAGGCAGAGCCATCTTTCCATGATAAAGGAAACGGAGGCGGGGACATTGTTTACATTTCTTTGGCATCTCCCACTGTTCTCCACACAGAATCTGCGGTCAGTGTTGGCGGATTAACTCCTCCCCTCCCTTGGGTGGGAGCTGACTAATGCTGTATCCTGCCATTGTATCAGGGCAGAGAACAGCCATCCTATCCACCCCCACTATCAACAGAAATCTGTGCAGGGAGGACGTGGTACAGGACTCAGGGACAGTGACAGCGTAATGCTCTTATGTAATCCAAATTAATTGCTCCTGACCAGGGATGCTTCACATCCATTGGAACAACACAGAGTTGTAGCCATGTATTTTTTAAAGTGTGTCTGCCTCTGAATCTCCCTGACTCTGCTCATCTCGGAAGGTCCCTGGAGGAGGGCTCAGGGCTGACACATGCTAGCATACGAGAAGGGGAAGAATTTTATTTATCTGCCACTAATCCCCATGTGTCTCACACTCAAATCTAGGATTTTCCTCTTCCCACCTGGAAGTATCTGGCGTGCACGGCTTATCCACAATTAAAACCGACTGCAGGCTGCTCCCCTCACCAGAAAGCTGCTCCCTTAAGCAGCCATAGATTACATGCCCTGGCTCTGGCTGCCAGAGAAAGCCGGTGGATTTGATTTTGTTAGCAAGAGCTGACTGAGACCCTAGCAGCTGCCTTCTACTTTACATATGAAAGCGTTGAAATACAAATAGGACAGTCCTTTTGCCACTGCAAGAGCGGGGTGGTGTTAGGTGGGTAGAGAGGCAGGATTTTACTTGTGGAAATCAATGCCTGCCTTCCATCCACAAAAACCAGATGTCAATACGGAGGAGGCACTGTCAGCGTCGCCTGGGAAGCCCGGGTTCCAGCTTTCCCTCCCCGCAACCCTGCTCTGTAAGTGTGGGCAGAGCATGTCTGCTCCAAGAGCCTCAGTTTACACCCCTGAAAAACCGAGTTAATGCCCTACAGGGATTTTATGAGCCACAGTAGGAGATTATGTGTGAAAGAAAAATAAAAAGTATGTTGCTATTATTCTTAGGGTATCTGGCCATATTTCCATTATCCCTGACTAAGCTACCAGCCATCCGTTTCTGAGTTCAGTAGGCGACAGTGAGATAGAGGCCAGGGAACTCCAACGCTGGGCCTAAAAGTGGTCCAGGTCAGTGTTTGCAAACTGGTGGACACTCACTAGTGGATCATGCAATTGATTCCGTGGATCACAAGCAGCATTTTAAAAATGAAATAAAATAGAATGACAAAGAAAACAGTGGAGTGTTTTGCATGTTGTCAGGATACTTTTTCAGTTATGTGGATTTGCTAGTTATATTTGCAAATGTAGCATACCTCATTGTCTACCGGGCAGCAGAGGAAAACATGATTCTTATTGCGAGTCCCTGTCAAATAGGTTGAGACATTGATAACCCAGGCCTGCCTCCCATCCATGGACTCGGATGCTGAGGGATGGCTCTGGCAGTCTACTTTTGCAGCTCCCTGAGTGACTGATAGGTGCGCATGCCACAGTGTGTGGCAACTTCCAGTGCAGGGAACGCAGACAGTGGAACCAGAAGACCTGAATTTCAGTCCCAAGACCCCCACTTACCTGCCCTGCATCATCAGACAAGTTTCCTAGGCTCTCGGAGCTTCGGCTGCTCGCTTGTGCCTGTGTCCACCCCACATGTCATTGAGAGGATTTGAGCTAGACACGTTAAATGCAGGATGCATGCAGCCAACAGTGGCATGCTGGCTTTTAAGGTAAGCTGCAACCTTCTCCTTTAAAGTTAGCACGGCCAGTGAGAAGCTACCTGAGCCCCATCACCCTCCCCTACACACATGTCCACAGCAGACACCACGCCACGGGGACAGCCATGATTCTTGAGGAGCCGTGGCTGACCCCTAGATCTGTAATGCTTTTGTTACCGGAAAAGGGTCCTGATCCAGACCCCAAGACAGGGTTCTTGGACCTCATGCGAGAAAGAATTCAGGGCCTGTCCATACAGTAAAGTGAAAGCAAGTTTATTAAGAAAGGAAGGAATAAAAGAATGTCTACTCCATAGTCAGAGCAGCGGCATAGCTGCCCAGCTGCTTATACTTACTGTTACTTCTTGATTATATGCTGAACGAGAGGTGGATTATTCATGAGTTTTCCGGGAAAGGGATGGCAATTCCCAGAACTAAGGGTTCCTTACCTTTTTAGACCATATAGTGTAACTTCCTGACATTGCCGTGGCATTTGTAAACTGTCATGGCGCTAGTGGGCGTGTCTTTTAACATGCTAATGCATTATAACTAGTGTATAATGAGCAATGAGGATGACCAGAGGTCACTCTCGTTGCCATGTTGGTTTTGGTGCTTTTGGCTGGCTTCTTTACTGCAACCTGTTTTATCAGCAAGGTGTGTATGACCTGTATCTTGAGCCGACTTCCTATGTCATCCTGTGACTAGCAATGTTTAACCTCCTGGGAATGCAGCCCAGTAGGTCTCAGCCTCATTTTACCCAGCCCCGATTCAAGGTGAAGTCGCTCTGGTTTGAACATCTCAGACACTTTATTTAGCTAAAAACCATTGAAACAATGTGTTGATTCCACAAAGAGGCGACTTGCGCTCGCATTTATCCTTTTGTTCCCAAAGCTGTTTTTAAAGTTTTACATTTTATTTTGTGTTCCTTTGGGTACTTTTTGTTATCGTTTTGGTTTGGTTTGGGTTGTGCTAACTGTTCCAATTCAGCCAGTTAAACATGATTAGATGTTAGACTGCAAAATACCCCAGTCAGAGCAGCTCATCTGCACAGAGAAATGAAGGTTCAGCTTTCAGAACCTAAGTTCTCTCCCAGAGTGAGAGGAACTGCCTGTGACCTTGCCCACTCCAGCCACCTGCCTGAAATAATGACAAGACCAGCCTGACCCCAGCTTCGTGAGCGATTGTCCAAAGCCCCTTCGTGCCACAGTAATTGAGCACCAGCAGGAGCTACAACGACCTGGCTGTTTCTTTTTTGCTAACAAGCTTACGTATAATAAAAATGGCCCTAGCTTGGGGATCTTATTAATTGCCTCATGACAATCCCTCTCCTTCTTTTGGGCTTCTTTGGGTTCTGGGATTTTTAAATTGTTCCCAAGGAGAGTTTCTGGGAAAGAAACTCTCTGGAATCATGCAGGCTTCCCACTGGGACAGGAAAGTCAAAGGCCCTTTGTTAAAAGCTGGCCTTTGGCTATCAGCCCTTGCTATGAACCACTAGCCGGAGGCTGGAGCTTCCTGCTGTCTGCACCGTGGGATTTTGGATGGCACAAGCATGAGGATATATGAACAGGAGGAGCTGACTGCCACTGGTGGGCCTCGGAGCAGTGTCTCCACACTGTCCCTGTGCAGAGCCCAGAGTGTCCAGCAAAATTCATCACTCTCTAGATCAGGGGCTGGGGACAGTGGCCCACACAGACCAAACACTGGAGCTACAGGGCACGTTGCCCGAGGGAGATGCAAAGACCTCACTGGGGCCACTAAGGCTGGCTTTCCAGGCCTGGACGGGCTCCCATTGCCGCACCTTCTGGAAAAGCGTCACGACACAGAGGTGGGCGCCCAAAGGCTCTCAGTGGGGCTTCGTCTAAGGAACAGATAGGTCCAGGTCTTCCCCAGTCACATGACCTGAGCAGAGGGGCCCGTGTGGACTTTTCACCCTGAAGCTAGAAGGGTATGGTGACAACAGTCTCCTACATGAGTGGTCTAGTCCTGGCTGCCGATCAGCCTCATCTGCCCAACCTTAAAAAACAACAGATGCCCACATCCCACCCCAAACCAATTTAATCTGAATTTCTGGGAGTGGGGTTTGGGCACTAATATTTTACCCAAGCAAGCTCCCCGGGTGATTTTAATGTGTAGCAAGGTTTGAAAACCACAGTCTGATAGCCACAGACTGACAAACTCTCGGGGATAAAGGGCATTGCCCAGCCATCTTGGCAACACCAATAAGTCCACAATGAGGAGGGGTGGGAGGGCCCACAGTTAATTAGGGCTGGGATCCTGGCTGGGGAACATCAGGGTGATTGACGTCAAGACTTATTCTTTTCTTTGAGATGGAATTTCACTCTTGTTGCCCAGGCTGGAGTGCAAAGGCATGATTTTGGCTCACCACAACCTCTGCCTCCCGGGTTCAAACGAGTAGCTGGGATTACAGGCATGTGCCACAACACCTGGCTAATTTTGTATTTTTAGTAGAGACGGGGTTTCTCCATGTTGGTCAGGCTGGTCTTGAACTCCCAACCTCAGGTGATCCGCCCGCCTCAGCCTCCCAAAGTGTTGGGATTACAGGCGTGAGCCACCACGCCCGGCCAAGACTTTTTCCTGATGGTCAGTGCTGGGGACCTTTTTAACCACAGTCTTCCACACCAAGAGATTAGAATTTAGAAAAGTTGGGGTGGCTGAGAAGTTGCAGGGGATTTGGAATTATTGATAGACACTTCCGGAAGTGGCAAGGATTTGCTTACATGTGCCACTGACGGTCAAGGAGGCTTCTCTTTAGGAGGTGACTACATCAAAATGATAGGAATTCACTGTGAGTGACAGCACAAAGCCCACGGTGGCTTCCTCACTCTTCGTGGTGAGCCAGAAGTTGTTAAAGACCGGGCCAAGAAGATTCTAGAAGTGGACACAAAGCCAAGAAGAACCAAAGAGGGTGAGGAAGGATACAGAAGGTTTTATTTGGTTATTTTACTTGGGCCCAGGGATGTTGAACGTGAGAACCTGTCTGTGAAATTGTAGTGTGCAGCCATTGGAAAATGTTTATTATTATCTTTAGCAAAAGTATTACAAGCAATTCTCCCACACCATGTTCTTTCACTCACTGACATTCACCGTCCTGGTGTCTGTTCTGGAGCAGGCGCAAATGAAGGGACACACACACACACACACACCAGGGAGGAGCAAGAACGGGGCCCAGTGTGGAATCAGACCCACTTAGAAACACTTCTGAGGGGAGTGCAAATGAGAAGCATCTGTCAGCCGAGGCTCTGGATTGATGCCGACAAGCTAGGCTAGAAGGGAATCCATAGAGACCACCCAGAGGTCTCGGTGAGCCACCACATTTAAATTACACCCTCGCAATGTCTCCTTGGAGAAAATGCGTATGTGTTTATTGCTTGATGGTCATTGCTATTTCCATCCCTGTGTAATAGACATGGTTTCTCCTGCCCCAAAGCTCTTAGTGGCTCCCCAGTGCTCGCAGAATTCAGTCAGAGCCCCCCTGTGCCACTCTTCCCTCGCTCTCGGTGCCCTCTGCTGTGTCACTGCCTGCCCTGTCTAGGGGACTAGATGGAGGCGACTGCACCTACCCAGCACTTCTCCCTCTGACTTTAGCTTTGGAAATTACTTATCTCCCACTAAAGTTGATTAAGTGGACTGCCCAGGGTTCATATCAGTTGAACCAGCACCAACAGTAGAACCTGGATCTCTTCCTTTGTGGTCCATGAGAACTCGTACATGCCAAGAGGCTGGAGTCACAGAGCAGCACTTCCCAGCCATTTTCACATTGCAGCTCCTACAGAAAGTCATGCTTTGGGTGGTGGATCAGTCACTCTTGGCTGGAAGTGACCCACAAAAGCCCACACGTGGTTCAAGGGGTGGGAAGCTCCATTGTAAAATGGCTGGGACCATTTCCATTTGGAGTTGGACGGTCTCTTCTCCCCACGGTCACTAATCTCCAGAGGGAAGAGTAGGCCCAGCGGGGTTTCCACGCAGGATATTTATAACCCAGCATGGGGCGGGAGGTGAAGGTCTGGCATGCACAGAGGGCATCTGTGTGGTGTTCTGGGGCTTTCTATATGGTGCCAGGTCACCCAGACCACAGGCCCCATGAGTGGGCCTTCACTACTGGTGCCAAATCCACATGCCATCTGTAAATTATTTACTCTGCATTTATCTTCAAGCTAACTTAAAATCAGTCCACTTTTTATCTGATCTTAACTTAGGCCAAATGTTATCTGTGAAATAATGATTTTGGTATACAGGCAGACACTTGTTACTCTAATATACATTAAAATACACACAGAACTAGTAAAATTTGTATACACACACACATACATGTATATGTGTATATATATATTTAGAGACAGGGTCTTGCTCTGTCACCCAGGCTGGAGTGCAGTAGTGTAGTAGTGTAGTGGCACAATCTTGGCTCACTGCAGCCTTGACCTCTTGGGCTCAAGTGATCTCAGCCTCCCAAGTAGCTGGGACAACAGGCACATGCTGCCACAGCCGGGTTAATTTTTTTGTATTTTTTGAAGAAACAGGGTCTCACTATGTTGCCCAGGCTGGTCTCGAACCCCTGGGCTCAAGCAGTCCTCCCACCTAGGCCTCCCAAAGTGTTGGGATTACAGGCGAGAGCCACCGCAGCAGGCTTTAAATGTTTTTTAAACTTCTTTGAACTTAATTCCATCTGAAATCATCCAGCAGCCTCCAGAGATACAAATAACCAAGTTAAGGAAAAAACATGGTTATATGGTTATTGTAAGGAATCCGCATGAATTTGTCAGTCCTTAGATACCTTCAGCATAGAAGCATTCTTCCCATTTTCCTGTTGTGGAAGCTGAGGCACAGAGAGTTGAGAGTTATCATAAAATCACACTAAGAGTGATAGAAGTCGGGTTCCAACCCAGAGCCACAAGGGCTAAGGCCACCCTCCTTTCCCTCCGCCAGGCCAACAGAGGAGTCGTTGGCAGGATTGCTGCATCTGTCATCCCCTTGCCCTCACTCCAGCCTTTTTTTCGCTCCACAGTCCTCGCTGGGCTTTGTGGCCCTGGTGCTGAGCACACTGCACACGCTCACCTATGGCTGGACCCGCGCCTTCGAGGAGAGCCGCTACAAGTTCTACCTGCCTCCCACCTTCACGCTCACGCTGCTGGTGCCGTGCGTCGTCATCCTGGCCAAAGCCCTGTTTCTCCTGCCCTGCATCAGCCGCAGACTCACCAGGATCCGGAGGGGCTGGGAGAGGGACGGCGCCATCAAGTTCACGCTGCCCACGGACCATGCCCTGGCCGAGAAGACGAGCCACGTATGAGATGCCTGCCCTGGGCTCTGGACACCAGGCACACGAGGGACGGTGCCCTGGGCCTGTTAGGTTTTCTTTCCTTGGTGGTGCAGAGCGGTATAACTGTGTGCAAATAGGAGGTTTGAGGTCCAAATTCCTGGGACTCAAATGTATGCAATACTATTCAGAATGATACACACACATATGTGTGATATGTAGTTACATATATTCCACATATATAACAGGATTTGCAATTATACATAGCTAGCTAAAAAGTTGGGTCTCTGAGATTTCAACTTGTAGATTTAAAAGCAAGTGCCGTATGGTAAGAGAAGAGCAGATCATGCTATTGTGACATTTGCAGAGATATACACACTTTTTGTATAGAAGAGGCTTGTGCTGTGGTGGGTTCGATGTATCCCTGCCCATCCCACCCCCACAACTCCCCTTTTGCTACTCCCCCAAGGCTCTTGCAGAGCTGGAGCTCTGAGGAGGAAGGAAAGCAACAGCTCTGCCCAGAGTCACCCCTGATGCCTGTGAGCAGGGGCCACATCTCTTCCCTGGGGCAGCAGCAGGAGGACTGGGGAGGAGCAAAATCAGGCAGTCGGCCTGGAGTCTGTGCCTGGTCCTTTGCGGGGTGGTAGGAGGATGGGGGGATTGGGCTGAAGCTGCTGCACCTCATCCTGGCTGAGTGGGGGAGACATTTTCCCTGAAAGTCAGAAGTCACCATGGAGCCTGCAAATGGATCCTCCTGTGAGAGCGAAGTCGCCTCCTTGCCAGAGCCATTAGTGAACCTGGCTTGAGAACAAAGCGTCATTTCCTTCCCTCCTTTAAGCTGGTGATGAGCATCCTTTAAACCACTGTGCCTTCTCACCCGTTCCATCTGTAAATTTGAACATCTCCCAGGAAGGCCTAGAGTAGACCCTTTAGAAATCAGCCCAAGGGGCAGAGCGAGAGGACACACCAGGGACTGAAGCTCCCTGGGCGCTAGCGTTGAGCCCTTTCAGGGACCCTGCCTGGGCTGAAGGATTGTCTTCATTAAGTCGCTCCTGGGGAAACATATTGGGGACTCCAGATGTCCTCTGGCAGAGGACCCAGAAAACCACACTGGCTCCAACTTCCTCCTCATGGAGCATTACACTTCCAAACAGTGGGGAGCGACGTTTCCACCAAAGCTACACACCTAAAATGCTGCTGCCCCAAAGCACAAGGGGAGAGAGCACCGCCGGGGCCACAGGACGTCTGTCGTCCAGTCACACGCCATCCTCGCTGCTTCCTCCTGACTCTAGCTTACTTCCCCTGTGGAGAAACAGGTGTTCTTGGCTGAGCCCCCAACCCCCTGCAGAACCAGGGTGATCTGCCACCAAAAAAAGCATCTTTGAAGACAAAGGGGGTGAGGTCTTGATGAGTCTCCTGGGCCCGAAGGCATCTTCTGATAGAAGGAAGACAGTAGGGCCGGTGAAGCTGCCCAGAGAGAGTGTCACAGATGAGGCTGCCCCTGCCCCCCAGGAAGGCTTCATGAGCTCATGTCTATGGAGCATATGAGGGTTCTTCAGTGAAAAGCAGGAGAAAAGCCCACCGCAAGGATAGCTCATTAGGCACATGACCGACGCAGGGAAGGCCATGCCGGGGAAGCTCTTCCTGCTGATGTTTTCCATCTGCCGTGCCAAGGCTGAGCGGCAGAAACTTGTCTCATAAACTGGCACTGATGGAGCATCAGCTGTGGCCCACAGAGAGCCTCGCTGAGAAGGGGGCAGGTAAAGCAGAGATTTTAGCATTGCCTTGGCATAACAAGGGCCCATCGATTCCCTACTAATGAGAGGCAGAGAGAGCATGGGCAATGGAGACCCACAATGATCCCCAACCCTGGTGGGTACTGGCTGCCTGCCCTGGGCCAGGGAATGGCTCCTTATACCAAAGACACTGGCACACAGCAGAGCCCAGTGCACGTCCTCCCCTTCCCACCCACCTCTGGCTGAAGGTGCTCATCAAGAGGGAAGCGATTCTAAGGTGGGTGGCAGGAGGGAACAGGTGCCACCTGCTGGACAATCAGCACATGAAAGGCAGGCGGGCTGTGTACTGGGCCCTGACCGTGCGTCCACTGCTGTCTTCCCCACCTCACCAAGCTACTGGCAGCAGCAGCCCCTGAGAGCACATTGCTCCCTACAGCCTGGTAAATTCCATGTGCCTCTGGGTACAAAAGTGCCTCCACAACATGCTCTGGAAATCCCAAATGCCACAGTCGGAGGTTGGTATCTAAAATCTATGCCTTCAAAAGAGTCTGTGTAATTTTTTTTAACCTGGTAGACGGTCTAAAAAGCAGTGCAGGCCGGGCGCTGTGGCTCACGCCTGTAATCCCAGCACTTTGGGAAGCCGAGGTGGGAGGATCATGAGGTCAGGAGATCGAGACCATCCTGGTCAACACGATGAAACCCCGTCTCTACTAAAAATACAAAAATTAGCCGGGCGCGGTGGCGGGCGCCTGTAGTCCCAGCTACTCCGGAGGCTGAGGCAGGAGAATGGCGTGAACCCGGGAGGCGGAGCTTGCAGTGAGCCGAGATTGCGCCACTGCACTCCAGCCCGGGAGACAGAGCGAGACTCCGTCTCAGGAAAAAATAAATAAATAAATAAATAAAAATAAAAATAAAAAGCAGTGCAAATAAACACCTAACCTTCTGCGAGCTTCAGGCTTTTATTTCTGCCATGTAGATCACATATCCGTTCATCCACTGACTCCAGAGGCCTTCGGCTTGGAGCCTGCTCTCAGGCAGGCAGTATGCAAGGACTTGGGACTGCCAAGGTGAACACAGTGATCTGTGCTAGAGCTGGCCAATGAGGAAGGGCAGATGTGCAGACCTAAGGGACTAAGGGACATGCCAGGGAGGAAATGGGCAAGATCCAGGTGACAGAGTGTTGGGTGGGGGCGTCGGGATGTGAAAGGAAGGCTTCCTGGAGTGGTCTGAAGTCTGAGGCCTTGAGTGCAGGTAAAAGCAGCAGAGCTTCTCGAATTAGAATGTGCCTGGGAGTCACCTAGGAATGTGGTTCAAATGCAGGTTCTGATTCATGGTCTGGGGTGAGGTCTGAGACTGTGCATTTCTAATAAGCTCCTGGGTGACCTGGATGGTGATGATCCTCGGACACTCCGAGCAACAAGAGCTTAGATGGCATTCTTTGCCTCTGCTGTGCTGTAGTCTGTGGCACACTAATCAGTGCACACACATCTCTGTCCCCTCAACCCTCCCCAGGAGCCTGCATTCCCCTGGCAGCCCTGGCAAGGTACACGTCTGCACACTGCTATGACCCCTGCGTTCTCTTAAAGGCAAAGGGAGAAACACTCCATCCAGGAGCCACAGCCTCGTACTCTGTGCTTCGCAGGGGCTGCGGCACATTGGCCCTGGACCCATCAGGAAAACAAGAGGAGCTCTCTTCAGAGACCACCCGCCTATCATGCCGCCGAGCCTTCCTGCTGAAGCAACCAGACTGCCTTATGGTACAGGGTGAGGAGACAAGAAACCCAGTGCAGAAACTGGTCTAGTGGCTAAAAATCATTGATCGGGAACAAGAACCAAAAGACGGCCCCGCCATTTTGAGTTCATGATAAGGATTTTCCAAAGAAAGAACCACGGCCAGGAAATACATTCAGGACCAACAGTTTTCAAGGTGAAAAGCATCTTGTGCTTGGAGGTTTACTTTTCTCCTCTGTGTCCTCCCATGCATAAAGCTGGGAGAGTTAACTTTACAAAGAAGTAATCAAATAGTTGAAAAATACCCACTACTAAGGTAGCCCATGTAAGATCTAAGGAACCACCAAAATCACTCATATCAGTTCAGGAGAGAAAGTTATCATTCAGCTGTTTGACACACTGAATCTTTCCCAAAAGCCATGAAGCTGGCTCTTGGAGTACAGAAGCTTTCTTGTGCTGGGCCACTTCCCTGGTCTCAACCAAGAGACAGTTGGCTACACTAGAGCAGAAATTCTCAGTCCCATCAAAGATCACTGACTTCCTCTAAGAAATACTTTGAAAATCTCTTTACTAATTGCTGAAATTAAATTCAGAAATAATATAACCTACCTAAGCATACAATTTTTAAAATCAATGTAAGGCCTAAACTGAAACATAAAGTAGAAGTAATTTATACTAAAACATACATATGTAACAGTAATCATGAATAATTATTATATTACTAGTCTTACAATAAATAAATTGCTTTTCAAATGCAGTGATACTCAACTAAACATTATTGACTTTCTTGTAGCTGACATTTTAAGATAGACTAAAGGTGTGTATGTGTGTGTGTGTGTGTGTGTATTGTGTCCACTGTGAGTGTTTGAAATTGTGTTGAATGCTACGAAGAAATCACATAGGGTGAAGACCAATAAATGTCAACTAGATTTGGAAACATGGAAACCTAACGGTGAGAATTTCAGTGGAACGTTGAGGGTAAAAGCCCAATTGAGTATGAATAAGAAGGAAATGGAGACAGTAATTCTGGACAACTCTTCTGAGATTTGGCTGTAAAGCAGGGGAAAGAGAAAGGATTGGTAACGGGAGGGGTATAGGGGGTTGAAGGAGGACTGGTTATTTTTTTCCATGGTTCTGACCTGAACATGTTTTAAATGCTTCTGGGGAATAAACAAGGTGAAAAGGAATGATGGAAGATGAGAGAGAGAATGATAGAGAATCACAAAGTCCTGGAGGACATTGGGAAGAGATGGAGTGCAGGGTACAGGTGGCTTTGGAGGAGGAGGAGCTTGTCCTTTGCCACTAGGAGAAAAGGGGAAAAGAAATGGCTGAGTATTAAGGGGAGGGGCTAGTTGTGATGACACAGCCTGTGACAGTTCCCTTCTGATGTTGTCTGTTCTTTTTAAAAAAACAGTCTCTCCCTTCTGCTGAGAACAACAGGGGAGGAAGAAGGTTTAACTCTGAAGGTTGAAGATGGACAAAACCGTTGAAAATAATTGTTGGAGAAAATGAAAAGGGAGCGGACCAGAAAAACTGATAGGGTTTAAAAAACAAAAACAAAATTTGATTATAACCATTTTTTATCCAGAGTGAAATATACCAAATTGTGTTTCCTGGGAAGTGTGCAAAGTAGATTTTTGTTTAGTTAAATTCTGTTTTCCCTCACCAGTTTCTTTAATAATTCTAGGTAGTTTGTCTTAGTTGAGTGTCATCTCTAATAGTTACTCAAAAATGCCTTGGCTTCATTTTTGTTTTCTCTGTTCAGAAATGAACAGTCACAAATGGAACTTTGATGCACTAGGCAACCAAAAACCTCCACTGCCAATCCTCCCGTAAAGTGAATAATCAACACTCTTGCTTATTGAGTGTTGATTTCATTTATTGGACCAGAAACCTAGCTTATTTGTATAATTCTCATATATGTAGAGTCTATTCTTAAAAATCTAATTTTAGCCAACATTTAAAAGTTCCGCAACTAGAGAAATTATTCAGACTTTTAACTTCCTGAAGGGTCTTTCTGCTTAAAACACAATTAGTTCCTAAACAAAAGACATACTTTTTAAGGCAATACTAAATTTGCAGGAAGTAGGGGAAATCATCAGGACAGAAAATAAATGGGAACACACACAAAAATCAAAAACAAACAAACAAAAAATAGCTCTCCTTGGCTCCTGGCAGAAGCAAATGCAAGTCCTTTCTGAAGAAAAGCAACCTCAGTTCAGATCAACCACATAAGAAGCTTAATATTTACATTAATAAACCATAGGTGAGAATCAGTGGAAACAAAACCTGAAGGACTTAGAAGAACAGAATTGTCAAATATAGGATAATGATATATTAAATATCTAAAGAATTAAAAAATAGAGTTGCAAAAAATAAATAAGCAATATTATACTACAAAGGCACAGGCATGGTGAAAAATGGAATTTTCAGAAATAAAAAATGATCAGAAACAAACAATTTGGTGAGTTTAACAGCAGATTGGAGAAAATTATTGAATTTTAAAAGCTAAAACAATTACCCAGAATGCAAAAGAGAGACAAATGGATAGAAAATGTAAAAGAGTCATTAACAGAGATAAAGGTTAAAGTGAACAACTCTAACATACAAATAATTGGAGTTCCAAAAGGAAAGAATGGTGAAGAGGCAAATTTTAAACAGATAAAGACCAAGGATTTTCTGAAACTAGTGAAATACTGGAATCCAAAAACGCTGAAAGTGTAATGTATACCACCAGGCAGGAAAGCAAATTTAAAAGTAAAGCTACGGTTAGCCACACTAAGCAGCTCTTAAAAGCAATCAGAGAAAAATTATAGATGACCTACAATTGTGGAATTATAATAGACTTCTTAACAATATCAATGGAGATTAGAAAATAGTAGTCTAATATATTGAAAGTCCAGGGGGAAATGATTGCCAACTTAGAATTTTAAATCAAGCAAAACTGATTTTCAAGATTGAGTGCAAAATAAGAAAGTTTCAGATTACAGAAATTGAGAGCTTACCAATAGTTCTTTCCTGAAGAACTTCTAAAAATATACTTCAGATAGAAAGAAAATGATACCAGAGGGGAATCTGAAAACAAGAAAAAAACAGTGAGCGAATAAGTGGTGACCCTCAAGGTAAATCTAAGCAAACCTTTTCTCTATAAAAGAATAATATCTATTTATGTGTTTTTTTAAAAGGACATACTAGGCCAGGCACAAAGGCTCATGCCTGTAATCCCAACACTTTGGGAGGCTGAGGCAGGTGGGATCACCTGAGGTCGGGAGTTTGAGACCAGCCTGACCAACATGGAGAAACCCGATCTCTACTAAAAATACAAAATTAGCTGGGCGTGGTGGCGCACACCTGTAATCCCAGCTATTCAGGAGGCTGAGGCAGGAGAATTGCTTCAACCTGGGAGGCGGAGGCTGTGGTGAGCCGAGATAGTGCAATTTCACTCCAGCCTGGGAAACAAGAGCAAAACTCCATCTCAGCAACAACAAAAGGGACATACTAACTGGCTAAAAACGATGATATGTAAATAAGGGATTGAGTTAAAATGTTCTGAGGCTCATATTTGTTTAGAGGTTGGGGCTGGGAAAGATATGGGCTAATTTAGATCTTGTTAAGTACATCAGGAAAAATGTCAAGGGTAACCACTAAAAAGCTAAAAGTATAATGCCAAAATCCTTAAGAAGGGAAAAAAATTTTAATTGGATTTTTGAAAAACAAGAAACAAGAAAAAGAGCATAAAGCAAGACACAGAAAACAAAAAGTAGATATTAGAAAAAATCCACATATATTCATAATTGTGAAACAGAATACCATGCACTGGTATCAATCTTTATGAGGGATACACCATACGCTGGTTACCAGGAGAGGACTCTAAACACCTTGCCAATTTTTGTAAAGATTCCTATATCTGGTGGGTGCCCAGGTCTGGCAGGAGTCTTTACACAAACTCAGCTTCTAAAGGTTTTGCACAAACCCAGCTGCCAGAGTCTCAGTCTGGTATGACAAAACACCTGCACAAGTCAGGCAAAGCCAACTTATTACTCACAGATCGGTAGCAAAGATAGACAGAAGCATAGAATCCATGGTGAGCTGGTCCCCCAGAACTCAAGCAAGCTGCCCAGGGCAGACAGACTCTCATCTGCACATGCCCAACTTCACACTACTGCTGAGGGACCCTGAAAGCAGTCCACTCTGGGTTTTATATCCTACAGGTACTTAAATCACTGAGCTTAAGCACTGCAGAGCATCTTGTTCTGAGAAGAACAAAGACAAAGCCCAGGCTGTTCTACATGGTTCTTCCTTCTCTCAGGATGTTACATTCTCGTACATTCTGCCCAAGAATTGTAAGAAGGAGCAGGGAGAGCTGAATCAGCCAAGGTCATTCAAGGACTTGTCCTCCTGCAATAATCACGATAAATACAAATGGATTAAACACTTCAGTTGAAAGATAGAGATGGTCAGAATGGATTTTAGTTATATTTGTAAGTGGCATACCTAAAGACTCAAGGTAAAGATATGGAAAAAAGTATGTTAGGCAAAAACAAACTAAATTAAAGTTGGAGTGGCTAGATTATTATCAAATAAAGCATGCTTTATGAGAAAAGACATTATTAGGAATAGAGAGAATTACTACATAATAATAAAGATTTACATGTTTTAGAATAATGTTCTTTAATAATATAGCCTCAAAATATGTAAAGCAAAAAAATAAAAAAGAAAGAAAAATAAAAAAAAATAAAAAAGAAAAAAATAAAAAAGAATAAATCCCTCATTATACTAGATTATAACAAACAGAAAATTATATGCATGTGTGCACATGCATGTATGTGTATAACAACACAAGTTGGATATAATAGGAAATAGAAAAATTATATTTTTCTCAAGAAAACAAATTGAAGACATATTATACCATAAAAGCAAATTTCAATAAATTTCAAATAATATCAGCATTCTCTCAGGTGAATACGAGAAAGTTAGAAATCAAGAACAAAATGCTATATGTATGTGTGTATATATGTATACACACATATATATCATATATATTTATATTTTAATAAAATATTTTTTATATTTTGTCACCGGGTCCCTTTGTCACTCAGGCTGGAGTACAGTCACACGATGATCACTGCTCATTGCAGCCTCAAACTCCTGGGCTTAAGCAATCCTCCCACCCCAGCCTCCTGAGTAGCTAGGACTACAGGCACCACCACTGTGCTCAGCTAATTTTTAATACTTATTTTTTAGAGATGAGATCTTGCTATGTTGCCCAGGCTAGTCTCAAACTCCTGACCTCAAGCAATCCTCCTGACTTGGCCTTCCAAAATGCTGGGATTACAGGCATGAGCCATCATGCCTGGCCTAAAATGCTATATTTTAAATGTCTATACATTTTAAAACTTTAAATATACATTTCTAAATAAGTCATTAATCAAAGAGAAAATTATACTGAAAATTCTTCAAAACTTTTAAATGTGAATGATTATTAAATATCTTCACATCAAATATTTAGAGATGCAGCAAAAATATTGCTTAGAGGGAAATCAATAACCTGGACAAAAATTAGTACAAAAAGAATCCAACCCACAGAAAGTAAAAGACAGATACACACAGAGAGATATACTGAAAGTAAGAGCAGAAATTAGTGAACTAGGAAACAAAAATATAATGGAGAGGATTGACAAAGCGAAAGGTTGGTTTTTGGATAAAACTCATCAAACAAATCAATCTCTGATAAAACTGATCCTGAAAAACGATAAGATGCTCAAATAATTTTAGGGATAAAAAGGAGAGAAAACTGCAGATGAAACAGAAATGTAAAAGATAATAAGAGAATATTATATGTGAGATTATGCAAATAAATTTGAAACTTGGAATGAAAAATACAACTTACCAAAACTGATTCAAGAAAACAAAAAGTGAGCATATAGGCCAGGTGCAGTGGCTGACGCCTGTAATCCCCAGCACTTTGGGAGGCCGAGGCAGGAGGATCACTTGAGCCAGGAATTCGAGACCAGCCTGGGCAACATAGCAAGACCCCATCTTTACAAAAAATAGAAAAAAAAAATTAGCCACGTGCAGTGGCACATGCCTGTAGTCTCAGCTACCCAGGAGGTTGAGGTGGGAGGATCACTTGAGCCCGGAAGGTGGAGGCTGCAGTGAGCCGTGACTCTACCACTGCACTCAGCCTGGATGACAGAGTGAGATCCTGTCACTCAAAAAAAGAAAAAAAAAAGA
Source organism: Macaca thibetana thibetana (assembly GCF_024542745.1). Taxonomy (NCBI): domain Eukaryota; kingdom Metazoa; phylum Chordata; class Mammalia; order Primates; family Cercopithecidae; genus Macaca; species Macaca thibetana. Next base: position 116,697,903 of record NC_065589.1, read on the forward strand.
AAGAAAAAAAGAAGTAGCTATGTATCTGTGGTGATGGGCATACAGTGTATAATGATGTAATACAGTCTAACTTAGCAGTAATTACATTCAATGTAAAAGGATTTAACTCTCCAAGAAAAGGCAGAGATTGGCAGAACAAAAAATTCTTTTAAATGACCCATCCAGGCACAGCGGCTTGTGCTTGTAGTCCCAGTTACTCAGGAGGCTGAAGTAGGAGGATTACTTGAGCCCATGAAGTTCAAGTCCAGCCTGGGCAACACAGTAAAACCTCACCTCTAGACAAAACTAAACAAAAACAAAAAACCCAAAGATTTGAAAGTAAGAGGATGAGCCAGGCACAGTGGCTCACGCCCGCAATCCCAGCGCTTTGGGAGGCTGAGGTGGGAGGATCATGACGTCAGGAGATGGAGACCATCCTGGCTAACAGGGTGAAACCCCATCTCTACTAAAAATACAAAAAATTAGCCAGGCGTGGTGGCACACACCTGTAGTCCCAGCTACTCGGGAGGTTGAGGCAGAAGAATTGCTTGAACCAGGTAGGTGGAGGTTGCAGTGAGCCAAGATCATGCCATTGCACTCCAGCCTGGGCAACAAGAGCAAAACGCCATTTCAAAAAGAAAAAGAAAGTAAAAGGATGTAAAAAAGATAGGCAAACAGTAACCAAAAGAGAACTGGATGACTACATAATAAAGAACATTTTATAATAGTAAAAGTGTCAATCCATTAAGAGTTTATAAATTATAAACATATATGCAACTAACAATACAGCCTCAAAATATATGAAGTTAAAGCTGTCAGAATTGAAGGGAAAATAAACTATTCAACAATGATAGTTGGAGACTTCAATACTTCATTTTCAGTAATGGGTAGAACAACTAGACAAAAGATTACCAAAGAAATAGAAGATTTGAACAACACTGTACACAACTATACTTAACACACATCTATAGAACCCTCTACTCAACAACAGCAGAATATGCACTTTTATTTTTATTTTTTGAGATAGAGTCTTGCCCTGTTGCCCAGGCTGGCATCCAGTGGCACAATCATGGCTCACTGCAGCTTCTACCTCCTGGGCTTAAGTTATTCTCCCACCTCAGTCTCCCGAGTAGCTGGGACCACAGGTGTGCACCACCACACTCAGCTAATTATTAATTTTTGTAGAGACAGGGTCTTGTTATATTGCCCAGGGTCTTGCTAAGTTGCTAATTTTGTAGAGACAGGATCTTGCTATTTTGCCCAGGTTGGTCTTGAACTCCTGACTTCAAGTGATCCTCCTGCCTCGGCCTCCCAAAGTGCTAGATTACAGGCATGAGCCACCATACCTAGCAAAGAATATACATTCTTTTTTTTTTTTAAATACTTTTAAGTTCTAGGGTACATGTGCACAATGTGCAGGTTTGATACATAGGTATACATGTGCCATGTTGGTTTGTTGTACCCATCAACTTGTCATTGGCATTAGGTATTTCTCCTAATGCTATCCCTCCCCAAGCACCCTACCCCCAACAGGCCCCAGTGTGTGACATTCCCCGCCTTGTGGCCAAGTGATCTCATTGTTCAATTCCCACCTATGAGTGAGAACATGCGGTGTTTGGTTTTCTGTCCTTGTGATAGTTTGCTGAGAATGATGGTTTCCAGCTTCATCCATGTCCCTACAAAGGACATGAACTCATCCCTTTTTATGGCTGCATAGTATTCCATGGTGTATATGTGCCACATTTTCTTAATCCAGTCTATCATTGATGGACATGTGGGTTGGTCCCAAGTCTTTGCTATTGTGAACAGTGCTGCAATAAACATATGTGTGCATGTGTCTTTATGGTAGAATAATTTACAATCCTTTGGACATATACCCAGTAATGGGATTGCTGGGTCAAATGGTATTTCTAGTTCTAGATCCTTGAGGAAGAATACACATTCTTAAGTACATATGGAACATTCTCCAGGATAGACCATCTATTAGACCACAAAATAAGTCCCAATAAATTTTTAAAGATTAGAATTATAAAAAGTATGTTCTCCATAGAATAAAATTAGAAAACAATAACAAAAATTAATTTGAGAAATTCACAAATATGTGGAAATTAAAAAACACTCTTCTTAACCAAGAAGTCAAATAACAAATAAGAGAAATTAGAAAAAAGTTTTGAGATGAAGGAAAAAAATAGCATACCAAAGTTTCTGGGGTACAGCTAAAGTGGTAGGTACTTGGAGGGAAATTTATAGCTGTAAATACCTTAAAAAGAAGAAAAATCTCCAATCAATTACTTAAACTTTCATCTTAAGAAACTAGAAAAGAGAAAACCAAACCTAAAGAAACCAGAAGGAAGGTAGCAGCATAAATTGATACAGAAACTTGAGAAAACAATTCAGCATTATAATGTTGAACCTTTACATACCCTAACAGCCTGTAATTTCTCCCCAAAGTATATTTAGAAAAATTCTTATAGGTGGCAACAGTGGATGTATAAAAAATATTCAATATAGGCTGGGTACAGTGGCTCACGCCTATAATCCCAGCACTTTGGGAGGCCGAGGCTAGATCACCTGACGTCAGGAGTTCAAGACCAGCCTGACCAACATGGTGAAACCCCGTGTCTACCAAAAATACAAAAATTAGCCAGGCATCGTGGCGCACACTGGTGATCCCAGCTACTTGGGAGGCTGAGGCAGGTGAATCACTTGAACCCGGGAGACAGAGGTTGCAGTGAGCCAAGATCGTGCCATTGCACTCCAGCCTGGGTGACAGAGCACGATTCCACCTCAAAAAGAAAAAATTCAATGTATATGAAAACAACATGAAGATTCTGAGAAGGTGGTAGCCTTGATGGTATAATTATTTAACATCTCCAAATCCCCCATAAAGATACACAAAGCAGCCAGGATTGCAAAACTAAAAACCCATGGACAATCCCTGTAACAAACAAACTAACACCAAATCCCTACAAACCCTAAAACACAAATGGGTGGAGACACAGCTACAAGATCTGCATGGTATTAGCAGCTTTGCTGGAGGACACAGAAGGAAGCAACAGAGCACCTGGTAGGCCTCAAAACTGTGGGGTCCTCATGAGGGGAAAGAAGTCAGGTTGGCAGGAGCAGAGGAAGCAAAAAACAGAAAACAGATAAGCTGTAAGGGTTTTGATAAGGTCCAAAACACATTACCCTCCCGCACAAATAACTCACCACCTTCCTGTGCTCAACTGTGCCTTCCTGTGCCAACCCTCAACTAATAAAATAACGCGATTTAGTTCACTGCAACCTTGGCGTCATCAGTACTGCACAAAACCCTCTTCAGCACATAGCACAAGCACCATCCTATAAAATCCCCAGGAAGCCTTCGTTTCCTTGCAATCAGTTCCTTTTCTAACCTGCCTGTTGCATCCTTGCAACATATTTGCCTACTTTCTCTAATAAATCTGCCTTTTTTTAACCTACAACTAACCATCTTGGCAAATTCTTCTCACAGCCCATGCTACTGGCCCAGATAGTCACTGATCACCTGCAACAAGAACTTTAAAATAATCAAGAAACAACTAGTGTAAAGCCCGCAGGCAGCTGGAGGACAGCACCTGACCCAGGGAGGTATTTGTATCTTTCAGTGAAAGCATGTGAGTTCCAAAGGTAAAGTCAGAAGAGGCTAGGGAAGACTGGGCCTAATAAACACTCCAAACTAACCAGCCCAAGCCCCCATCCAGAACAGAAGCCCAGCTGGGAACAGACTCCAAATTGAGCACTTCAGGAAAATAGAGAAAAGCAAAAAAGAGAACCCAGACTACAGTAGGAGAGAATGGAATGGAAGTTCTCAGAAAGTGAGGGGCCCTATTTTTAAAATACTCAACAAAAACAACAGAAGAGAGTGCTCTACCATTGTGAAATGAGAAAAACCCTTAAAATTATGCCTCCTTTCAAAAAGTTCAGGAAATCTAATATTATGTAAACATAAGTAGCAGAAAAGGATTGAAGTCAAATCCCACACGGTTATTCAAAGAAAAAAAGAAAAAGTAGAATAACATCCCTGCAGACGATAAAAGCATGCCAGAGAAACACACAGGTGAAAACTACAGCCTAATATTTTGACATAAAAGCAAAGCAAAGGGAGGGGAAGGGAGGGGAGGGGAGGAAGGCACAGCTCATCTGTAGTATTCAGGAACGGGGAGCACAACTGCAAAGAAAAGAGGCGATTAGCACAAAAGCCAGGCTGGCGTTTACTCTTGGAGGAGGGGTGGGGCTTTGCATTTGGGAAAGTGAACCTGGCAGGCTTATGGGGTCAGAGTCAATTTCCTTTACATGGGGATGTTTAAAGGTGTTTATCTTGTAATTTCGTTAACCTCTCACTTTGTCTTATGCTATATATACATGTATGTGTATAATGGTGTTTTTTGTTTTTCATTTTGGTTTTGGTTTGTTTTTTGTATTTGTTTTTTTTGGTTTTTTTTTTTGAGACAGAGTCTCGCTCTATCTCCCAGGCTAGAGTGCAATGGCGGGATCTCGGCTCACTGAACCTCCTAGGTTCAAGCGATTCTCCTGCCTCAGCCTTCCAAGTACCTGGGATTACAGGCACCCTCCACCATACCCGGATGATTTTTGTATTTTTAGTAGAGATGGGGTTTCACCATGTCAGCCAGACTGGTCTCAAACTCCTGACCTCAAGTGATCAGTCTGCCTTGGCCTCCCAGAATGGTAGGATTACAGGCGTGAGTCACCGTGCCTGGCCATAATGGTTTCTTTTTTAGCAACTAAATTTGTTTAAAAGAGTGTTCATCTCAGTATTGTTCATAATTGCCCCAAACTCCATTGACAGGAGTGCATGAATAAATTGTGCTATTCAGAGGATGATCTGTTATTCAGTAATCAAATAAATGACCTATTCCTCCAGTGAAACTTAGAAACATGATTATGGAGAGGGAAAAAAACAAGTATCAAAAACCTACAAGCTATATAATGCCATTTTTATAAGCCTAGAAACCAAGCAAAAATGAAACAGTATATTATTTAGGAATACATATGTATGTGATTTTTAAAACTATGTTTTAAGGAAGCAAGGCTGGCAAACATAAAATTTAGGATAGACTGTATACCACATAACATTTTTATAATGCTCAGAAATCGGCAAAAATTAAACAATATTGTTTAGGAATAAGTAGACATGTGATTTTTAAAACTATTCTTTTAAAAAGCAGGGGAATGATAAACCCAAAATTCAAGCTGGTTTTATTTCTAGGGAAGCAAGGAGGATGGAATAGGGGAGCTAGACCCAAGTTTTCTTCCTAGGTCGTGTGGTGGGTTCACAGTATACTTTTGATTATCATGTTTCATGATTCACAAATGTGTTTTATATGAAGACTTCATCAGATCTGCACACTAAAAATACAAGTTAAAAATTGAATTATCTCCTTCATCAGTCATTCGTTTGTTTATTCATTCAGTAATGCAACAAATAGGCATTGTGTACCCGCCCTATGCCAGGCCCTGTGCTAGGTCCTAGGATAGGGCAGTGACAGACCACAGCTGTCCTCTCAAAGTTCCAGCCACCCAGGACATTCTACGCCATTGGTGATGGGGCCGAGTGGGAAATGGGTTTTTAAAAATCTGCACTGCAGAGAGCACTATTTACAATAGCAAAGACTTGGAATCAACCCAAATGCCAATCAATGACAGACTGGATAAAGAAAATGTGGCACATATACACCATGGGATACTATGCAGCCATAAAAAAGAATGAGTCTATGTCCTTTGCAGGAACATGGACGAAGCTGGAAGCCATCATCCTCAGCAAACTAACACAGGAACAGAAAACCAAACATCACATGTTCCCACTCATAAGTGGGAGCTGAACAATGAGAATACGTAGACACAGGGAGGGGAGCATCACACACTGGGGCCTGTTGGGGGTTGGGAGCAAGGGGAGGGAGAGTATTAGGATGAATACCTAACGAGTGTGGGGCTTAAAACCTAGATGACGGGTTGATAGATGCGGCAAACCACCATGGCACATGTATATGTATAAACCTGCACATTCTACACACGTATCCCAGAACTTAAAGTAACAACAACAATAACAACAAAAAATCTGCAGAGAGTAAGTAAGAGCCAGGACGATCCATAATCAGGACCTTCCATTCCAGGATAACTAGGAAATACCTTGATGGTATGACTTGAGGGAGGTAATTTTTAAATTAAGTTACTTAAGGCAGCCAACAGGAGACAGCAAAAACATCAGACAGGCACTCCAGGTCGGTGGTTCCCAATACTGCCAATGTTGTTCCCCAAAGACGTTATCTTTGTCTTAAACAATGTGATATGCACATGCATGCAAACATGCGCACACACACACACGGGTTATTCGAAGTTTATTTCCTCCCTATGTTTCTGTGCTAGGATCTCCCTTCACTTATGTATTGATAGTGATGATAGACAGTGGTCGGACTTCGTTACTGTTTAGGGAAGTGTGGTTTGGTTTTTAATGTCCATACTTAGTAAACTAAAGAGCTGCCAAATCCAAATCGATCTCTAAGATTTAGATTCTTCATTATGTAAACCCTGAAGTCTGAGAATCACGGTCCAGAGTCATGTTTGAACTTTCCTTTTTGAGTAGGATGACTAAGGTCACTTTTTTTTTTTTTTTTTTTTTTTTTTTTTTTTTGAGACGGAGTCTCACTGTTGTCACCCAGGCTGGAATGCAGTGGCACAATCTCGGCTCACTGCAACCTCCACTTCTCAGGTTCAAGCGATTCTCCTGCCACAGCCTCCTGAGTAGCTGGGATTATAGGTGCCCACCACCACGCCTGGCTGATTTTTGTATTTTTAGTAGAGACAGGGTTTCTCCATGTTGGCCAGGCTAGTCTCAAATTCCTGACCTCAGGTGATCCGCCTGCCTCGGCCTCTCAAAGTGCTAGGATTATAGGCTTGAGCCACTGCACCTGGCCTGAGGTCACTTTTCAATACTTGGTTAAGACCTTGCTTGGCCTCAGGAGTAGCCTTGCCTTGACTACCTGCCCAGCACCACCCCCATCCATAGGGCCTGGAGGAGTTCCTCAGCTAATCTCTGAGCAGAGCGGAAAACCCCCTATGGCTGTCACCAAGGTGAAAGGAAAGGATTGGTAGTTAATAGCAAAAGCAGCAGTATATGCATATGCATGTGTGTATTATTACAAATACATCTGTTCCGGCAAGATAGCTCTACTACAGAGTCAACCCACAGGAATGTTTAGCTGAGGCTCCAGAGGCCCTGTTGAGGAGTGTGCCGTGTCTGAGGTCAAGTAAGTGCTTAATCCACTGGCTCCTTCTTCCTCGTATCTGCCAGTGTGGCCAGCCGCTGCACCCATTTCCGTTCACCTCCACCATATCTGCCATTTCCACCCAGGCTTGGACCTCATTTCTTTATATCAATGTTTCCTTCAAATCTACTCACTTATTCTCCCTGAAAATGTTTGTTTGTTTGTTTGGAGACAGAGTCTTGCTCTGTCTTCCAAGCTGGAGTGCAGTGGTGTGATCTCAGCTCACTGCAACCTCCGCCTCCCGGGTTCAAGCGATTCTCCTGCCTCAGCCTCTGGAGTAGCTGGAATTACAGGCACCCACCACCACGCCCAGCTAACTTTTGTATTTTTAGTAGAGACAGGGTTTTGCCATGTTGGCCAGATTGATCTTGAACTCCTGACCTCATGTGATCCGCCCGCCTTGGCCTCCCAAAGTGCTAGGATTACAGGCGTGAGCCACGGCGCCCGGCCTGAACACATTACTTTTTAATATTCCCTATGGAGAGGCAGCATAGCACAGAGGTTATAAACACAAAGTCCAGGCCCGTCATGGGGACTTAGGCCTGTAATCACAGGGATCTGGGAGGCAGGAGGATCGCTGGAGGCCGGGGGTTCAAGACCAGCTTGGGCAACATAGTGAGACCCCATCTCTACAAAAAAATTTTTTTAAATATTACTCAAGCTGGTAGTACACACCTGTAGTTCCAGCTTCTCAGGAGGCTGCGGTGAGAGGATCACTTGAGTCCAGGAGGTCAAGGCTGTCGTGAGCCATGACTGTACCATAGCACTCTGGCCTGGCTGACAGCAAGCCACTATCTCTAAAAAAAAAAAAAAAAAAAAACCGTTAAAAAAAGAACACAAAATCTGGAACCACACTGCCAGGGTTTCAGCACCACTTCTACTACTTCCTAACCTGATTTAACCCCCTCTTGCCTCAGTTTCCCCAGCTATAAAATGAAGGTGATTATAGTTCTTACCATATAGGTTTGTTACTAGGTTATGAGAAAAACAAGAGTTACCCTTTTAACATAATTTTATTTTTAACTTTAATTTTAGGTTCAGTGGTACATGTGAAAGTTTGTTACACAGGAAAGCTACTGTCATGGGGGTTTGTCGTACAGATTATTTCATCACCCAGGTATTAAGCCCAGTACCCAATAGTTATCTTTTCTGCTCCTCTCCCTCCTCCCAACTTCCACCCTCAGGTAGGCCTCGGTGTCCGTTGTTCCCCTCTTTGGGTCCATGTGTTCTTATCATTTAGCTCCCACTTATAACTGAGAATATGTGGTATTTGGTTTTCTGTTCCAAGAGTTTCTCTTAGCTGAGATGCGAGGATCACTTGAGCCAGGGTGGTCGAGGCTGCAGTGAACCGCAATCCTGCCACTGCACTCCAGCCTGGGGTGATAGAGGAGATCCTACCACAAAATAAAAAGAAGAGAGAGAGACAGAATGAGAGAGAAAAAACAGTTTCTCTTTTTAAGGTATTTAAAACAGATCTTCCACAGCGTAAGTGCTATATAAGCGTTTGCTAAATAAGTATCTCTAACATGAATAGAAAAACGTTATTACTGGCTCTAAGACCTTAAAGCAATTACAACCTCAAAATAAATAAAAACAAGACAATATAATTAAATCCTAGCTAGATTTTTTACCTGTTAAAATGCTTGCTGGAGACCCGCTCTCAAAAGAACAGAGAGAGGCAAGCAAGTGAAGTCTTAAGGACCTGCCATCACCAAACTAAAACCTCTTCTTCTCTCAACCAGACCTGAAAGAAAACTGAAGTAACAGTAACTGTCTTCCTGCGCTACCCACCCTCAACCATCTCCAGGTCCACTAGGAGCATGTTGTACATGTTCTGGAAAGTTCTGGAAAGGCATTAAGATATAAAAAGTTAGTAGCCAGGTGTGGTGGTAGACGCCTGCAATCCCAGCAACTTGGGAGGCTGAGGCAGGAGAATTGCTCGAACCCGGGAGGCGGAGGTTGCAGGGAGCTGAGATCATGCCATTGCACTCCAGCCTGGGAGACAGAGCCAGACTCCATCTCAAAGAAAAAAAATTTAAAAAGATACAAAAAGTTGGGAAAGTGAGAGGTGTCCCGAGTAGCCCGTATACATGAAAAATGAAACCAGGCGATCCTGTGTGGATCTATATATCATAAATGCCCCTGGGCTGGAAGTGAAATATCTTATACCAACAGGTCGGCTCTGATGCAGGGAATCTGTTTTCACTTTGAATTGAAGCTCTGCTGTTCATGGCACTGCCAGGGTGGGACTGTCGCTCACCAAGCCTCCTTCCTGTCCTTGGTCTGGGGTGATTCGGCACTTCCCAGCAGGTGACTCCAGGTGACAGCCAACAGCCAGCTTGCTCCTGTTCTCTTTCGCAGGCAGAGCTGGCTCTTAATTTTCATGCATTTATTCTTTAGCCACTTGAGATGCCTGGCTGGAGGGACGGGGAAGAGATTTAGCATCTTGGTGCCTCCAAGCCTCCCATCCAGCATGGTCCAGGTTAACAAACACCTGTAAAGCATCCGTCTCCGCTGGTCCTGACAGACAGGGTGAGCACCCCCGTGCATCCTCCCTCCTAAGAGGATTAAGAGGGGGTGTTTGGAAAACAGAGCTGCATCCCTGGAGGGAAGATGCCACACAGACATCAACACACAGTTCTGCATAATCAGTTCAACAGCAGAACAACAAAAAGGGGAAGAGAAGATTAAAAAATAATCCAAATGTCATAGTACTGAGGAGTGTGATGAAATGGGGAATCAGGTGGAAGCATTAAACCTAGAATCACCAACCACCCCCGCTTCACTCTTCAAAACTCAAGGCTTCGGCGGGAAACAACATGCTCATCCTTGGGAGGGCTCCTCTAAGTCCCGCCTGAAAGACGGATGTCCACTTCTGAGGCTCTGTCTCTGAGGATGGGTACGGGGAGGCTGTGGCAGTCCCGCCATCCTGCGGGGGTGTCATGAATAATTAGCTGGGCTCTTCACAGTGGAGCGCAGCCCTAGTCTCTCTCCCTCTTCCTTGGTGGGAAGGAAGCCCAGGTCCCTGAGAGACACTGGTGGCCATCTCCCTGGAGGCTTCGGGCTGGCCGTTGACAGTGGCACCAAGGTGTAGCTCGGGGCAGGGGTGCAGGCACTTAGCACTCGGCAAGCTCTGTGGGCCTCCTCCCTGCCTCCCATTCATTGTCATGAGCTTGGCAGGAGAAGCTTCCAGTCCGCCTCTCAGTGCTGCACCCCCTCTGCCCACACTCCTGGGCATCCAGCCCAAGGCCTGCCTTGGTGCCAGTTCTGCCCTTCCTGCCTCCTCCTTCCTGCTCTGCCTTCTCCCCCTCTCTCTTCCCCACATCCATTTCTATTTTACAATGGTTTTGGGGTTTTTTGTTTTTTGTTTTCTTGAGAGGGAATCTGGCCCTGTTGCCCAGGCTGGAGTGCAGTGGCATCATCTTGGCTCACTGCAACCTCCACCTCCTGAATTCAAGCAATTCTCCTGCCCCAGCCCCCCGAGTAGCTGAGATTACAGGCACGCGCCACCACACTCAGCTAATTTTTGTATTTTTAGTAGAGACGGGGTTCCACCATGTTGGCCAGCCTGGTCTTGAACTCCTGACCTCAAATGATCCAACCGCCTCAGCCTCCCAAAGTGCTTGGATTGCAGGTGTGAGCCACTGTGCCTGGCCCTATTTTACAATGTTTAATGACCCAAACTTGAGGATTTTTCCACTTCTCTACACCATATAATCAAATCAAAAAATCAGATATTAGGCTGTGACAATGGGACTGAATCTTGGAAACTGGAAGGTCCAGTCTCAGGACATCCTGGAAAGTTCAGCACACAAGCAAGCCCCATGCAACTGTGTGATGAAACGGCCCCATACATCCAGGTGCACAGCCAAGGCGTCCCGTGCCACCTTCCTGGTAGAAACTGGCTTTTCAACTTTCTCACCCATGAAAGGAAAGCGGTTTCAGACATCAGGTTCACCCCTCTCCTAAGCCACATCCTTTTCTCATTTCCAGCTGAGGAGCTGAGCTTGAGACACTGAGGTTCCCAGCTGCCTCCATGATTCGCCAGCACTCAGCTTGTTTCACATCCTCCCAATCGTCACAGCCAGGAGAGCATGCCTCACTGACCACGAGGGAATGTCACATCCCGCCTGGCTGAGCCATGTCGCAGACAGGCTCCTGGCGAAGCACTTGGCCGACACCCCAGTATTCAATGCTGACACCCCACAAAGGCATAAGTAGCCTCATCTTGCAGATGATGAAAATAGGACTCAAACTAAATTGTGTACAGTTGTAGGGTTTATCGAGGGCAGAAAACTTCTCCATAGCAGGTCTCTGGCAACCCAGAGCCCCTCCCTGCACTCCTGTGTCCCTGTCGCTGCACCCATAGAACTCCCAAGAGGCCTCCATGGATCACTGGGCTGGTATAATTTTTATCTGGGTATATATATTACCAAATTACCTCCACCCCAAAAATACTGTTCCAGGTTTCCTGTTACTATATGGAAACACTGATGTACATCAGCCTGTGTTCATTTTGTATACTATCCGTATAGTGGGTGGGTTGTTTTGGGGGATTTTTTTGCAACCTAAAAGCTAAAATATTTTTCATGTTTAAAACTGAAATCCATGTGCATGGACGGGACATTTTTAAAAATAAATATTTCATGGGTATTTGCCAACAGAATCTTATGGTTGGTCATTTTGTAAATGATTTAACCCATCATTTCATGGGAATTAATTTAGATTTGAATATCCATAGGTAGCATAAGGTGAAAAACCTCTAAAATTTGAACCCATACTCTGGGATGGGAGACCTTAGGCAAATTAACCCCTCTGAGCTTCAGTTTTCTCATTTGTAAGAAGGGGATGTACTATCTGTGTTCCAGGATCGTGGAGATCAGAGGAGGTCATCTACCAAAAGGCCCCCACCATCCTCACAAAATATCATTACTCTCATCCTTTCATTCTTAGGTTGACTTAAATAGGGAATACAAATGTATTTACATATTCTTATTAAATTCTTCAAAACTGATAATTTATTCAAATCCAAATCATACAGAGATAATAAAAATATCTACTGTGCATAAAACCGTTAGAAAAGAATGACTCAATAACTATCACCTGACATTTTATTTCACATGATATAGTGCGATTGTCTCGGCACAAAGTGACCTTAACTGCTTCCAAATTCCTTCCTCATTTTTCCCGTAACAAATCATATGGTGAAGGAAGACCTTCATCAGGGTCATGCAACTTGGAGGAGCTTCTTGGGGGAAGGGCACAGGCATCTCTGGGCTGTGGAGGAAAGGCTCCGGAACTGGCTTTAATGGAGCTTTTTCTCAACAGGCTCTGTCCCGTCTCCCTTTGCATGTGTCAGGTCCTCAGTAGCTGGGACCCCATTTTCTCTGTCTATCGTATCCCACCCCCAACACCTGACCAACTCAAATCATCACATACATTTTTAAACAGGTAGTGGATATCCAACACTGTGTCAGGGCATGGAGAAAATAGAAAAGAAACCGAAATTGTGGTCCTGGTGCTGAGACACAGGTAATCTCATCAAGCAATTTGGGCAGAGGCTGAGTTACCTGGATATTATTGCTGGTATCTGGATTTCTTAATATAAGTTCCAGAAAGCCTGGTAACTTTTAGAAGAGTATATGGTATAGCAAGGAAAGTGAATCCGTTCATTCATACATAAATAACAGATGCATGCATTTATTAACTCCCAGTGTGTGCAGGCCGTGGAAATGTAACAGTAAGCCTGATCTTCAACCTCAGGGAGAGCCACATCTTTTGGGTAAGGTCAGTATATAAAAATGCAAGGCCAGCCAGGCGCGGTGGCTCACGCCTGTAATCCCAGCACTTTGGGAGGCCGAGGCAGGTGGATCACAAGGTCAAGAGATCAAGACCATCCTGGCCAACATGGTGAAACCCCATCTTTTCTAAAAATACAAAAATTAGCTGGGCATGTTGGTGGGCGCCTTTAGTTCCAGCTACTTGGGAGGCTGAGGCAGGAAAATAGCTGGAACCCGGGAGGCAGAGGTTGCAGTGAGCCGAGATCGCGCCACTGCACTCCAGCCTGGTGGCACAGCAGGACTCCATCTCAAAAAAAAAAAAAAGCAAGGCCACAGTGTGTGATCAGTGCCACAGAGGACTAGCCAGGACACAGCAGGATGAAAAGGAGAGCAGGGTCGAGTCTCCTGGCTGTGAAGTGCTGGGAAGGTGGGACGGAAAGGACCTTAGGGACAAGATGGTCCTTGGCTGTGCCTCCCAGGATGAATGCTAGTCTGGTGGAACATTCAGAGACCAGAGTGGGAAGTCTGAGGAAGTGGCAGCACGGTGCGCCCAGAGAGAACAGGGCAAGGGGATAGGGGAGAGCTGGGGGAGACAGGAGGGGGTGCCAAATTCCATAGCTGGAGGAGAAGCTGGAGATGTAGCCAGAGATCAAACCCAGGAAGCCCCGGTACACCATGTCAGAGTGTGCCCGCGATTCAGAAGGAAACAAGGACCCATCCGATGGTTCTGAACAGGGAGGGATACAGCAGTCAGACTTGCATTTTTAAAAGATCACTCTGGCAGCGGCATGAAGGATGGACTCCGTGGATGAGAGTCCGCAGGAAAGGACACCAGACGGGAGAGTGTCTCTGCGGTCAGGATGAGAAATGATGAGGCCCAGAGCAGGGCAGTGGCGGTGGGAAGGGAAGGGGAGGCCGTTCTCATGAGATGCTCATTCCGGCAATTCTGAGCTGACTCCTGTTGAGGAGGTATCAGCAAGTAGTGAAAGGCAAAGAAGGGTATCACTTGCTCCAGCTAGGACTAGGAATTTCTTCCTAGTACCCCCAGTGAGCGTAAGGACCCTCCTTCACCTGTGAAGTCCCTCCTGATGGTTGGTTCTGGTAGGCTCCATCACTTAGGAGCTGGGAAACCTTGGGCAGATCACTTTACCTCCAAGTGCCCCTTCCCCATTTGTAAGATGCAGATAACTAGTGCCTACCTCACAGGGGTCGCGAGCAATAGTGAGTAAATACCTGCAAAGTGCTTTAGTGAGGCCTAGCAGGGCAAGCACTTGAGAAATGTTGGCTGTTTTATGCCTGGCTCAGTCTCACTTCTGATGGCTTGTCCTGCAGAGCTTGCTAGACCTTGCTGGAAAAATACTTGAAATTCTGAAATACGGCTTTTGTCACATATGCAACATCTACACAATGGAAGTGACCACCAGCCAGAAACCAAGCAACTATCACACCTCAGTCCCCACCAGCTCACCCTCACATGTTCCCATGTACACACATGCACACCACCCAAGACGCTCTCCCACAATCCCATCACAACGGCCTCTGCCCTCAAGTGTACAACTTTGGAGGGTTATTTGAAAGGAGAGCTAATAACATGCTTTTTAAAATAAGACATCACATGTACATTTTTAAGATGGGAAGTCTCTGTTTCTGTTGAGAACAGCAAAGGAGAACATGGCAGGGAAGATCTGTGAAGGAGACGCGATGTTTGTTCAAAGACATCGAGGCTCTTTCTTGATCTCTTGAGTTTTTTTTTTTTTTTCATGGAAGAAGTTTTTATCTGACACGAAGTTCTGGTTATGAAGGAAATCCCAGAAGACAACACACCTCTCCTCACTCCTGAAGGAAGAGGTTAGATTTGGACACAACTGTGTGTGTTTTAAATAAAGTGGCGTTGTTCTTACTTAAATTCCAATTTCTTATAATATTAGAGTCGGTCTTCAGTTAGTTGTGTTGGGAGAGTGATTTGGACCATATACATTACCCTCATATATTCAAAAACGAAGGCCCAAATTCACCTATGGTGACAGACATCACAGCGGTGGTGGTGATGACAGAGGGGCAGAGAGGGAACTGTAATGGCACAAAGGAGGTTTCGGGGGCAGTGGGCATGCTCTGCATCTTGACTTAGATGTGGGTCGTGCACTTGTCAAAACCGAAAGAGCTGCATGTCTAAGATCTTTGCATTTCGCCATCTGTAAATTATCGTTCAATTTTAAAAAAGAAAGGGAGAGAGCAAGCAAGCAGATTTCCAAAGTTAAACATGAGAGGCTGATCTATTCACTTACATCATCTCCTCTGAAAACCCCAATAAGATGGGAGTAAGGAGATAATACAAACATAAACCCATGAAGACAAAGAGACCCAGAGAGTAGACATTGAGGACGAGAGAGTTGATCCAAGTTTGGAAGGTGAGAAGTGGACGGAGGGGTGGAACTGTCAGAGCAGAGAAAGTTCCAACCCCAACACTGGCAGAAAGCACCATCCACCAGAAGCTGGACGCTCACCCTCAGAACCTGGGAGCTGCAGGCCTTGCTTGGGCCAGAGACTGGAGAGGAGGCACTCACCTGCTTAGGGTCAGCTCTTACCCTCTGAGGACAAGTCACCTCCCCAGAACCAGACACCTGGCAACGGTGAAACCCACAAGCTCCGTCCCCTCAGCCTTGGTGAGTCACTCCAGCCCCCCACCTCCTCTCCCTCCCTTATACCTCAAGCCTTCTAGCAAAATTTCCCTGACTCTCGAAGGCTTTCAGGGAAGACTGAAATAATCCATCTTCAAGCTGTTCTGCTTTCAAGTGTACAGGCAACCCTGGGCCAAGACACTGAAAAACCCAACACATTGGAAAGAGAGGAAGAGGGAATACAGAGAGAATTGCTGGCTCTAGAAACTACTCTGTCCCTTTGACCTGGAGCCCAAGGAAGGCCAGTTACCAGGACCTTTGCAGGCAAGTCCCAACGCACTTCTAGCCAATACAGGGGCCTTGACACTGCAGAATGTGCACTAGGTCAGGGGGTCTCACACAGTCAGGTGTGGACGTACTGCACTCCGCCTCAAATCAGCCTTCTTAGAATTCTACTCTCCTGTGGTTTAGCTTTTGTGTTCCATCTTGCACTTAACCAAGTTTCCTTGACATCTTACTCTGGAAGCGTCTACCAGCTGTGGTGTCTGCATTAAAGCACAGGGCGGCCAGGTGCGGTGGCTCACGCCTGTAATCCCAGTACTTCGGGAGGCCGACACGGGCAGATCACGAGGTCAAGTGATTGAGACCCATCCTGGCTAACGTGGTGAAAACCCATCTCTACTAAAAATACAAAAATTATCCGGGCATGGTGGCATGCGCCTATAGTCCCAGCTACTCAGGAGGCTGAGGCAGGAGAATCGCTTGAACCCAGGAGGCGGAGGTTGCAGTGAGCCGAGATCGTGCCACTGCACTCCAGCCTGGCAACAGAGTGAGACTCCGTCTCAAAAAAAAAAAAAAAAAGTGCAGGGTGGCTTTGACAGGACTGGGGACTGGAATTAGACACCAAGGGGGTTCACAGAGCTATAAGGAGACCCTGCCACTTCAGACCTTGTCTCAGGCCCCACTCATAGCCTCAACTCAGCCCTCTGCCGGGAATAGTTCTCTGCTGTCAGCCACACCCAGCTAAGCCAGGAAGAGAGCCCACACAGGCACAGTTCTGCACCAGGGCAGACTGGCTTTTATTGTGTCTGCTGCCTTAAAGTGAGATTTCTTAATTTTTAAAATAACCTAGAAACAAATGGAGGGTTTTGTACACTACCCAAAGAGTTACTGGCATGGCCTAATCATGTGTGAGAACATTCAGTCTTCGGAAGGGAAGCGGGACATCCCCTCTGCAAAGTAATTCCTGTGTCCCTGCCCCTGCCTGGGAGTCACTGTTTGACCCCAAAGCTCTGGGCACTGCTTCCAGGCTCACATAGCTAAAGGACAGCTTCCAAGCCCCTCCACCAAGCAGAAGAGAGTCTCCCTGCAATTGGTTTGGGAAGGAGTTTTTTAAGCACCTCGCCTGGGCCAAACGGAGGAGGTTGCCTATCAATTGTTGTGCTAGGAAGCTTTTAACAAAGGAGTTATAGAAACCAGCTCAGCACCTTTCAACTTTCAACCCTCAGCTTTAAGGAATCCTCGACAAATAAACAGAGACATTTTCCAAAGCATTGACACATTATTGGTCTTCTTTTTAGAAATGGCCCATCATCAAATAGAGTGGTATAAAAGAAAAAGAAAGAAATAAGACTATAGAGGTAAAACTGACTAAAGTTAGGTATTGGCTTTGAAATAATTAAGCATTTACTTTTAAAATAAAATTGTAGGCTCGGAGAAGTGGCTCACGCCTGTAATCCCAGCACTTTGGGAGGCCAAGGCAGGTGGATCACCTGAGGTAAGGAGTTCGAGACCAACCTGGTCAACATGGCGAAACCCCGTCTCTACTAAAAACACAAAAATTAGCCGGGCATGGTGGCGGATGCCTGTAATCCCAGCTACTTGGGAGGTTGAGACAGGAGAATCGCTTGAACCTGGGAGGCGGAGGTTGTGGTGAGCCGAGATCGTGCCACTGCACTCCAGCCTGGGCGACAGAGTGAGACTCTGCCTCAAAAAAATAATAAAAATAAAAATAAACAAAATTTTAGGCGGTAGCAATTGCATGATTGCTTTTGAGCACTAGTACAACATGCCACCCCATGTACAAGCTGATGGTTTTGACTTTCAGCTATCAGACGCCAAGGCTGACTTACAGGGGAATAAACCTACTGCACACAGTCCTTAATAAATGACTGACACTGGCTCGGCTTCATCAGTTCCCAGGCCCAGACAGACTCTGCTGCCACCTGGTGGCTGAGGGTAGGCAAAGGCGGACAAGTGCAGGGCCACTCCACCTGACCTGCAGCCTGGACTTCTCTGGGTAAGGAGGATGTGCTAAAATGGCGGGAAAGGTGTCATATCAGAGGAGGAGCTGCTAGGCAAGACGTAAAGATAAACAGCTGCGCATTAATCGGCTGGTGCCTGGCAGGTATCTAGAATATTCAAACTACAAAACCGGCCTTTGCAAGGTTTTTCTTCCCAGAGATTATATTTCCTTGGACAACCTATGTATGCATTCATTCTACCAACCCACTCCACCCCATCCCACTTGAAGCAAGTCACAGCCAGAGAATACTGAAAGGGACGGCTTTATTCTTACAGAAAGGACGTTTAAATTGCCAGCTGTTGTTAATGAGCCCATTTGTCCTAATTGGGGAAAATTCCAACCAGAAGAAAGGGGACATGTCAAGGAAACATGTGACAGGTAATGTGCTCAGGGCTAGATGAATCCAAGGCCAAGACACCTCGGGAAATAAAATGGGAAGAGAAGGGTTCTTGGGAAATGAAAAATGGGTCCTTCCCTGGGTCCAAGAACACTGCTGGGCAGTGTGGCTGGAGCTGGCAGGTGGAGGGGGAGAACTGGCGGCAACCAGACACCCCTGCCTTGTAGGAAGAGGCCTGGCTCCACTGCCCAGTGCTCATAGGGGACAGCCTCCTATTCAGTGTCTAAATGTTCTCCCTGTGCGATGGGATTAATAGTATTTCTTTGTAAAATAGCAGTGTAACAGAACTTATTCCCCAAAACAGAATATGTTTAGGCAGCACCAAGCTAGCTCACCTTAACAAAGCCACAGAGAAATTCTGGAAGGTCAATGTTATCATCCCCACTTAAGAGAGCCGGAAACTGAGATCTGGAGAGGCCGAGCAGCTCACCTAAGGTCACACCTCCAAGCTAGCGACAATGCCTTTGTTCTTCCAACCCCGGGCTGCCTATGTCAGAGCTGAGCTCTCTCCTCCCACTCATGCTTGCCTAAAGCAAACAGAAAGACCAATAATTCCAATATATGCAAAAGTGCACCATTTGCCTTTTCCAATTTGTATAATTTTAAATGTCACCACAAGTTCACTTCTAGGTCACTTTTAAAACAAGCAACTTTGCTTTAAGGCAAGTGGGGAAAAAAAATTCTGCCTTCATTTGTACAGTTGTACAATACACTGTTCAGTTTTCTACTCAGTTTTCCAGGGAACAGTTCAAACAGAAACAAATGACAATCTAGGACACTTATCTTGCCTATTGTGACTAACCACCACAGCATTTGAGGTTTTTTGTCTTTTATTTCCAGCTGGTAAAAAAGCCCTCACAGGAGGCTCAGGACCGCCTCCGGGCATACGCGGAGCCACGCAGCAGAAAAGAACTGTCAGCCGCATGCAAATGCCAGTGCAGCAGTGACCGGAGTCAGATCCACAAAAACAAACTAACTTTCAACACAGGTTTTCATCTCATTTCCTCAACTGCATTTGAAACACATATGCACTCAGGACTGCTGACCAATTATTCCAGATCTCAGTCTATACCACTTTACACATCTAAATGACTAATTTCAACTAAAGAAACTCCTAGAGAGTGTATTCAATCTACACAGATCTATTAAAACATTGCTATGAGATGAGCTTCAACAATCTGTAAAGTTTTTCTTTAACATTCAAATACAATCTTAGGCCAGGCGCGGTGGCTCATGCCTGTAATCCCAGCACTTTGGGAGGTCAAGGCAGGCGGATCACCTGAACACAGGAGTTTGAGACCAGCCTGGCCAACATAGTGAAACTCCGCCTCTACTAAAAATACAAAAATTAGCTGGTCATGGTTGCACGCGCCTGTAGTCCCAGGGCTGAGGCAGAAGAATCGCTTGAACCTGGGAGGCGGAGGTTACAGTGAGCCAAGATTGTGCCACTGAACTCCAGCCTGGACGACATAGTGAGAATCTGTCTCAAAACAAAACAAACAAAACAAAAAACAAATACAATTTTAAAGTCCTTCACTCATCCCAGAAACATCCATGCTGGCCTATGAAGTGCCAGCCACTGTTCTATACCCTGGAGACATTCTAATAGCAGAAGGCAGAACAGAAAAGGGTTTTTTTTAAAGTAAAACAGTTAGACAAATGAGTTTTGCAAAGGCAAGCATTTGCTATTTTGTATAGGATAAGCAGAGAAGGCCTCTTTGATGGCATTTGAGCAGACATCTGACAGAAAGGGAGAAAACCATGCAAATAAATGTAGAAAAGTCATTGCAAGCAGAGGGAAGAGCAAGAGCAAAGGCCCTGGGGCATGTGTATGTTTACCAGCTGGCCCTGGGGCATGCATGTATTTGGTGTGCACCATGAAGAGGACCAAGGCCAAGGTTCTTTCTCTGAGTAAGGGTTTTGAGCTGAGGCATGACAGGATCTGACTCACGTTCTAGAAGAATCGCTGTGATGGCTGGGTAG
Source organism: Macaca thibetana thibetana (assembly GCF_024542745.1). Taxonomy (NCBI): domain Eukaryota; kingdom Metazoa; phylum Chordata; class Mammalia; order Primates; family Cercopithecidae; genus Macaca; species Macaca thibetana. The sequence goes on from NC_065589.1 coordinate 116,718,269, forward strand.
AGCATTGCAGTGGGGCACAAATGAGAACAGGAAGAACTGTAGTGGGGTAGGAGTGACAGCAAGAAGGCCAGTTAGAAGGAAGGTGACTGCAATAGTCCAGGTAAGAATGGTGGTGCCTTGGGCCCAGTGGTAGTAGTGAAAAAGGTGAGAGAAGCCTGGGCCCTGGATATACTCTGAACGTGGAGCAGACAGAACTGGCTGATGGCCTGGTTGTGGGGGTTAAAGAAAAAAGAGATATATCTCCAAGGTTTCTGGCCTGAACAAATGGAGGACTGGAGGTCATGTCCTTCAGTGGAGAAGACTGAGCATGGTCCAGCCTCAGGGAAAAGGCACACAGGGGCTCAGCTGGGGTGTGTTAGCATCTGAGGCATCTATCAGAGGACACCTATCAGCCACCTCAGCAGGGATGGGGAGCACCCAGCGGGGACTCCGGCAGGGAGCTGCGCTGTGGACTGAGATCCAGAGTCTGCAACATTTAGTTGTTATTTAAAGCTGGGAGCACGCATGAGGTCATCTAGGGAGAAGATATAATTAGAGAAGTCAGAGGACTGAGCCCTGGGGCCTTCCACATTGTAAAGGTTAAGGGATGAGGCAGAACTGGCAAACGAGATGGGGAGGAGTGACCAGTGAAGCTAAGCAAAGCAAGTGTGGGCAAGACGGGTGTCGGTTGATTCTGTGTGTCCAAAGATGCTGAGAGGTGAAGCAATTCCAAGACAGAGAATCCTATTCCTGTGGCAACAGGAACCTTTGGTGACCCTGCAAGAGCTGTCTCAGCAGAGAGCTGGACGGAAGCCCTCATGGAGGAAAGAGGGTGTGGAGAACTCGGTTCAGGAATTTGGCTGTGAAGGGAAGATGGGGTGACTCTTGTGGTAGGGTTCGATGGGAGAGCTGTCCCTATGCTGGTGGGGTGCAGAACTTGATGGTGTTCCAGAGGGAGGACAACGCTGAAGTGTGCTCGTTGGTGTTCCAGAGGAGGGGAGCTTGGGCACAAGGGAGGACAGGCAGCACTACTCGCTTGCCTACTCACACAGGAAGGCAAGTGGGGGACATGGCCGGGGGCAGGAGCATGTTGTCTAGGATGGCCCGAAGTGAGGACAGCAGCTGGGAGTGAGAGGAGGGGTCTCAGGGTTGAGGGCCTAAAGGAACCCGGAGAGCGAGGGGAACTGCAGGGTAGCGTGAGGACCTGACTGCGGCTTAGCAGCCATGACCGACAGCGTTGCCAGTCAGCACTCGCCCTCCACCCCACCACGTGCAGTGCAGCGGTTCGGGTGCGGGTGGAGAAGGTGGAGCATGGCAGGGTTAGGCCTGGGGCCTGAGGGGTCAGGGCAGCAAGGGTCTAGGCAGAGATTGATGAGAAGGTGCAGAGGATCTCAAGTCGGGGGTGGGACGGTGAGAAGACAGCAGGATCAATGAAGTGTAGTTCAGGTGGGATTGAAGAGCCTTGGAGGGGGCACCAGAGGCAGAGAAATGGAAAGACAGGAGAGAACGGTCAGAGAATGGGAGGTGGACATTGAGATAGCGTTGTGGACTAGGGTGCAGTTATTAATGACTACAGCAAAGGTGTGCCTCTAGGAGTAGGTGGCTGAGACAGAGACGACAAGAAGGTTGCAGTGAGTTATTCAATGACCTAAGAGGCCCTAGGGTACAGGAAGGCTAGTCTACATCTATCCTGAATTACGAGAGACAGCAGCGGTGAGCCAGGAACTATAATCATCAGGTAATAAGGGAGAGTGGCACAGGGCCTGCAGGTGTCTGCAACAAGGTTGGGGGATGGCAATAATGTGTAGTCCGATGGCATAAGGCTCAAGGTCACAGGACAGAGGGAGGGGGAAGGGGCACTGATCAGGAAATTAAATGAGGTTGTTGTGCTTTGCTAAACAGAATTAACACTGAGTGGATTGAAGATGACCGCTCCCTATCTTACCGCTCTCATTCCCCACCAAGTCACAGATGGAGGGGAAGAAGCCCTTGCCACCCTCCATCCTGGGGACTTGCCTTAGTCCTGTGAAGGAGTCACAGCCTTAAGAGTGCTCTGGTGACTGCTTTGATTGACCAGATTTGATAGATCACAAGAATACCATTATGGACGACAGTTTTTTCCCTATATATTGGATGTAATAGAAACGAAGTTAAAACCAAAAGCTTGAGTCTCTAAGGCCGCATCCCGAAAACAGTCTGCCCTTACTTATTTTGAAAGAGTCACGTGACTTCATCTGGGACCTGAAATGGATTTTCTCCATCTTAAAATCTCGCGGCCTACGAATGACGTTATTTACTGAACACTAAGCCGAAGTGGCAGCAGCACGGAATGGAGGAGGGTCACTGCTCCCTAAGAAACCACATCGTCGAGCAGCACAACACACATCCTGCATGTTTAAGTCATGACAACTATATGACCCTCTCGCTGACTAATGATCAAAAAATGAGCCTCCAAAGGCCATTATCAAAACTCTTATGCTCATATTCTAGCCCAAAATGCACATTTGGGGATGGGGAAAGTGGTCTCAGGTCTGATTCTTTGAATAAATATGTCTCCTTTGATGGAAAGAAATGACGAATACCGTGCCTTCCTCTTCCACTCCTATAAATGCTAGAAGTGCAGAGTGAAAGGTACAGAGTGGCCATGAGATACGTGCTGTGGATCCACGTGAGATATGGGTTCTTTCCAGGCCTGCAGACAGCAAGGCTCACTGTCTTGATGGTGCAGTTCAAAATATTAACCTCAGACCAATTAAGTCAATATTCCACTTCAATTACCTCTGCTACTCTGAGCAATCATGAGAGTTTCTGAAAGTAAAATACGGAGAAACTGCCCAGCACCAATAATCAGAGCCCTTCTCCCAACACACATGCATGCATACATGTACACATGTGTACATGCACAGTGAGAAAAAGATGACAAGATTGCTGGACAACTTCTGTAGTGGGCAGAGGGGTCCAAGTACAGATCCTTGGACATTCAGGCCTTGGACACTTCAGACCTGGTCTCAGGCCCCACTCACAGCCCCAACTCAGCCCTCTGCTGGGAATAGTTCTCTGCTGTCAGCCACACCCAGCTAAGCCAGGAAGAGAGCCCACACAGGCACAGTTCTGCACCAGGGCAGACTGGTTTTTATTCTGTCTGCTGCCTTAAAGTGAGATTTCTTAATTTTTAAAATAACCTAGAAACAAATGGAGGGTTTTGTACACTACCCAAAGAGTTACCGGCATTGCCTCATCATGTGTGAGAACATTCAGTCTTCGGAAGGGAAGCGGGACATCCCCTCTGCAAAGTAACTCCTGTGTCCCTGCCCCTGCCTGGGAGTCACCCTTACAGGCTCACATATGCACAAGCTAAAGGACATGCATGCCCCAACATGCATTAGCAGAAATGGGGAAGCTCCTGCTCTTCACTCTTGTCCCCAGCAATCAGCAGCAGGTTTCCAAAGGGGCTCAGGCCAGGCCAGTTCTCTGGGTGTCCAAATAGGTAGGAACATCACCATCTCTCCTGCCTGTGTCTGGGACAAGCAGAAAAAGAAGGAAAAGAAAACCCGTTGGCTATGGCAAAGAAGTTCCTCAAAGTCACATGAAACCTGGCCCAACCTGTGGGACCAGGGCCCATGTGTTCCTTTGGCAAAGGCAAGTTCTCTTCACCTGAGAAACAGAAAAATGCATGTTAAGGGGCATCAACAACGCAGATGGGGAACTGTCTCTTGGCCGTGGTTGACCACCTTTCTACCATGTTTCTCCAAGTGCCCAACTCCCTTTGTTTTCAAAGAGTGGCAGAAAGTAGGATTTGAAGCCAGAAGAGACCTGCTCTTTGACTTATCAGATTGTAGGCCTTGGGCAAGTGGCTTAATCTCTGAGGGTGAGGGTTCCTTGCTCTAAAATAAAGTTGTTGCTGCTGCACTCACTCTCACAATAAGCACCCGAAGACACGTAATGAGCGCTCACTTCCTGCTAGGCTCTGTCCGTAAGTGCCTTGTAGGCAATGTCCCGCTTGATCACAAAACTCTACAAAGTGGCCCTTATTATCTCCTCCATCTCACAGATGGGGAAACCAGGACTCCTCGGAGCTCTATCACAGTGTACTGTGTGGATTAAATGAGATAATATAAAATACATACAGTGTCTGGCACATAGCGGTGATTAAAAAAAAAAAGACTTCTCAACCGTATTTAAGAGAGTGATCACGGTTTGAAATGCACAAAATGACAAAGCTTTAAAATGCATACCTATATGTTTAAATAACATATGTGCAAAAAGAAAAAAATAAAGGTCTGAAGGTATGCTCACCAAGCTACGCAAAGGAGTGACTTTGCAAGAACAGGATTTTTACTTTAACCTTCAGAATTTTGTTGTTGTTGTTTGTTTTGAGACAAGGTCTGGCTCTATAGCCCAGGCTGGAGTGCAGTGGTGTGATCTCGGCTCACTGTAACCTCTGCCTCCTGGGTTAAAGTCTTCCTCCCTCCTCAGCCTCCTAGGTAGCTAGGGCTACAGGCATGCACTACCATGCCCAGCTAATTTTTGTCGAGATGGGGTTTCACCATGTTGCCCAGGCTGGACTCCAACTCATGAGCTCAAGTGATCACTGGCCTCAGCCTCCCAAAGTGCTGGGATTACAGGTGTAAGCCACCATGCTCAGACCAGAATTGGTTGTTTTAAAAAGCAAATGTGACTTAAAACACATGAAAAATATCAGAAACACTAAAAAAATATACATAGGACAAATAACCTAGATGGAAATATGTCAAAATGTTCATGGCAATTGCCTGATGAATTTTTTCGGCTTCTTTTGATTTCTATACAGGTTTTGGTTTGGTTTTTACTAATGCATTTTTTTTAATGAGACAGGGTCTCACTATGCTGCCCAGGCTGGTGTCAAACTCCTAGGCTCAAGCAATCCCCCCACCTCAGCCTACTGAGTAGCTGAGACTATAGGCGGACATCACACCTGGCTTGCTTTTAGTCATTCTTAATACAAACACACTCTCCTTATGAAATTGTGACATACGCCTTTTGTAAGAAGGCCTTCTCTACCCCAAGGTCACAAATATAATCCATTTTTCCTTCTAATAAACTCATCATCTTGTTTTTCATGTTTGTTATTTAATCCATCTGAAATTTTTGTGAATGGTATGAAGTAGGGCCCTTGTTTTTTTAAATACCTGGCCATGTATAAGTAATCTTTCTTTTCCTCATAATTACAAATACTACCTTTATTAGCTATTGTTTCCATGTAAATTTTATGTTTCTATATTCTATTGCATTCATCATTTTATCTAGTTCTGTATCATTACCAACTTGTTTTGATCACTGAATATATTTTGACATTTGGTAGGCAACCACCCATTCTTCTAGCCTACCTTTTGTTTTTCCAAGTTGATCTTGGCTATTCTTGCATATTTTTCTTCCAAATGAATTTAAAATCAATTTGTCAAGTTCCATGATAAATCCTTTGGGATTTTGATTGAGATTGCATTTACTTATGGATTAGGTAGGTATCTTCTATCTATAAACATGTAATCTATCTCTATTTAGGTCTTTTATACTCATCTAATAACACTATTTTATAGCTTTTATGGACAATACATTTTAGGTTCAGCACTGAAGTCTCTTACTTCAAAAAACTTAATTCTCTTGCAATCATATTGTCTACAAATGAATGTTTTGCCTACTACTTTCCAATATCTGAGAATCATTACTTTTCCCACAGTACTGGCTACAGTAAGACTTGCAGAAATATACTGAATAGTACTGGCAATAGTGTTCATTCTTGTCTAATTCATATTTTTTGTGCTGGAATGCAGTGGTGCAATCACAGCTCACTGTAGCCTTGACCTCCTGACCCAAGGGATCCTCTGACCTCCACCTCCCTAGTAACTGGAACTACAGGCGCAAGTTACCACACCTGGCTAATTTTTCGTTTTTGTTCTTTTGTAGAGATGGGGTTTCATCCTCTTGCCCAGGCTGGTCTCGAACTCCTGAGCTCAAGCAATCTGCCCGCCTCAGCCTCCCAAAGTGCTGAGATTACAGGCCTGAGCCACCGCACCCACCCGCAGCCTCTTATTCATATCTAACAGATTTGCTGAAACACTTCTGCATTAAGTAGGTTTCCTACGAGCAACCTTCATCAAGTTAAGGGTATTTCTTTCCCTTGCTAACTTGTATATATGCATGAGCAAGAATATCATCAAATGCCTTTTGGCACCTATTGAGATAAACATAATTTTTTTCTCCTTTATAGATTTTGAAAACTATATATTGAACCAATCTTCCATTCCTGGTAAAAGTCCTTTTTAGTCACAATGTATTTGTATTTATTGTAAAGACAACAGAAATGTCTTTTCTCACATAGTTCTGGAGGCTACAAGTCTGAAATCCAGATGTCAGCAGGGCCCTGCTCGCTCTGCAGGCTTTAGGAAACAATCCGTCTTTGCCTCTTTCTGGTGGTTGCTGTCTATAGGTTTATTTCTGATTTTTATTCCTTGTTTATAAGTGAAAATAGCCTATATGTACCTTTTATAAGAAAAACACACACCCAAAAAGGTACTATACATACATATTTTTACATTATCTACTTACAAATGCACAGGTAAAGATATGCTTAATTTTATATTTTAAAAAAGCCTGGTATGCAAATTGAATGTGTGCAAAGCAAACAAACGGAATATGTTTTAACCTCTACTTATTGAATTCCCTATTTGGGTTACTGCTACCATCATTAATCCAGCCACTCAACTCCAGCAAGAATCACTGAAGTCTCCATTCCTCCCTCCCCACACTATCCCCGGTCCAGGCATTCACTAGGTCCCAAACATTCTAAGGTCATTCTACCTCAGGTCTCCACTGGGAGGCTGCAGTATGGAATGGGGGAAGTCAGAATTTTAAGACAGACTTGGTTCTAATTCCATTGCACATTACTGCATTCTCTCGAGCAAATAACTTTACCTCTCTGGGCCCCAGTGTCTTCATCTATAAATATACATGCTACCATTGAAGAACTGTGGTAAATGTCAAATGAGATAACATATGTAAATTAACTACCACATCACATTTGCCACGGAATGCATGATCAAATGGTAACACCAAGAACCTCCCCACTCCTCTTCTTCCCCTCTGTCCCTGCCCTGAGCCAGGCCTTCCAAACGTCACCTGCTCAATGATGTCTTCTAAGTCTTTCTGCCATCTGGACATTGCTGACAAAGCTCACTTGCTAAAATACAAATGGAATCAAACACCTGTTTAAATCATGCTACTGGCTCCCATCTACCTACTAGATACAGTTCCAACTCCTTAGCATGACTTGTAAGGCCTACCTCAACCTACCTTTCTGGCCTTATCTTCCTCTACTCTGTTCCATGTACTTTGCCCTCCTGTACAGATGCTCCTCAACTTACAATGGGGTTAGTCCCAATAAACTCATTGTTGGTTGAAAATGTAAGTGAAAAATGCATTTAATACACCTAACCTACCAAACACTGCAGCTTAGCTTAATCTACCTTACATATGCTCAGAACATTTACATTAGACTACAGTTGGGCAAAATCATCTATCACAAAGCCTATTTTATTGTAAAGTATTAAATATTTCATGTAATTTATTGAATACTGCACTGAAAGTGGAAAACATAATGGTTCTATGGGTACTCAGTGTACAGTTTCTACTGAATGCCTATTGCTTTTGTACCACTGTTAGGTCTAAACATCATTAAGTTGCACCACCTATAAAAGTCGGGGACACTAAAATTTGTGCTTTCTCCTGAAACCTCAAGCTCTTTCTTTGCCTTTGTGTATGCTACTCCCTCCTCCAGTAAGCCCTTCCCTTCTTTTCTTCTAAGCAAAAATTCCTGTTCAATCTTCTAAGACACAGCTCAACTGGTACTTCTAAAAACAAAGAAACAAACAAACAAAACAAACCAACAAAAACCCCAGAACTAATTTCTGTCAACAACGCTCTGATGGCAGCTTTTTCTGCTATTCTTAAAATCGTTTGATTGTACTATGTCTTTCTCCATTTACTAAGGCAAAAACTGGGTCTTATTTTCTTCTTTATTAACTCCCCCAAAAGCTATGTCATCTGTGTATTCAACACTTTGCTCCTGAATGAAATAATGAGTAAAATAAATAGAATTTCTGTCTTAAAGAAGACCCTATTAACTTTTTCAATAAAGCAAAGCATCTTCTAATCATGTTAATCAGACTTTCAAAGTTTATTTTTAAAAAATAATAGGTTTTCTTAAGTTAGACGTGGTCATAATGAAACCAATTTGTCCTCCTGGCAACTCTGAGGACTCAGGGAGCAATGGCAGAGCTGGCTAAGTTCTCTAGGACTCAAGGAGCAATGGCAGAGCCAGCTAAGTTCTCTAGGACTCAGGGAGCAATGGCAGAGCCAGCTAAGCTCTCCAGGACTCAGGGAGCAATGGCAGAGCCAGCTAAGTTCTCTAGGACTCAGGGAGCAATGGCAGAGCTAGCTAAGCTCTCCGGAACTCAGGGAGCAATGGCAAGGCTGTCTAAGCCCTCCAGCACTCAGGGAGCAATGGCAGGGCCAGCTAAGCCCTCCAGGACTCAGGGAGCAATGGCAGAGCTAGCTAAGCTCTCCAGGAGTTCTGATTAAACGCAGGCTGACTGAAAGGCCTCTGAAATAGTAACTCCTCACGTGCTGGTGGTCAGCCATGATCAGCAACCACAAGTATTATATTATTTAGAAGGAATGTATCTTCCAGGACATAGACTTGTTCTCAATGAACAATTTTCTTCCAGAAGTGCAAGCATCCTGCTACTTCCTCTCTCTAAATAAATGAGTTTGGTTCTATGACAGTTTGCTCCTGAAGATGGAAAACACAGCTCAAGAAAGAAAAGAAAAAAAAAAAATCAGCAACATTACTTGTATAGGCTGCGATACTTTAAAAAAAAAAAAAAAGTAACCTTCCTACATCATAAAACCTCCCTAAAATATACACAATTCAGTTGCACATATGGTGGTATGTATCACACACCCTGAGCTAAAAGGTAGCCATGAGGGTCAAGAAATTCAGAATTTCTGGTAGCCACAGACAGTAACAGTTGCTCTAATTAGAAACTACAGAAAAAATATAAAATAAACAGTATGATCTTAGTCTTACAATCTTTTTAAGGAACTCAACATGCAAGTCACCAAAATAATTCCTAATTTTAGAAAATAAATGATAATTTAAGAATATTCCACGATAATTTTTAATAACAATTTATTTCCCTTTAAAAAAATCAAATGTTTTTCTCGTAATATATTATTTTACGACAACAAAGAAAAAGAAAGAGAGAAGGAAAGAAAGACCTAAAGAGAAAGAAATCACCAGATTTTAGCTCAAAGAGTAGAGCCTGGGATTAATTTTTTAAGATTTGTTTGTCAATTTCACAAACTCAGCAGTGGAATAAAAAGCTTAATACAGGTATGCAAAAAGGAAGCCCTCGCGATGTTTTCACCAGGATGAAATGGGATTAGCTTTGTAGTTCTTATAATCTTCTTCACAGAAGAATGCAATTTCAGTTTCACTGGCTGAAAAAAAACACAAAATAGAAAACAAGATTTCAATGTAAATCTCAATTTTAAACAAGTATGGAAATCCATATGACTTTGATTCGGTATTTTAGAATAGCTTCAGATGCCTAAAGTGAAAAAGATGAGTTATTTGTTGGGTTGCACAATGAATTTTACCAAATCAACAGGAAGTTTCAGGTGAAGTTTTAAGAATTGAAAGCTCAAATGATTTAAAAAAAAAAAAAAAAAAAAAAAAAAAAAAAAAAACCCAAAAATTAAAATCAAGAGTTAACACAAGAATCTGGTTTTCAGGAAATCATAAAATTGCTCATTTGTAGTACTCTTTACAGTGCTAGGAAATAAAAAACCTTGATTTTTTTTTCTCAAATATGCTACTCAGGTACTGAAGGAAGGGGAGGGAAAACTCTTTTTCCCCCCTGAAATTAGCCTGTAGGTATAATAATTTAATACTTAGAGGATCAGTAGAATATTTTACAGATCACTTTACATTCTCCCTCATGACCCATCAAAATATGTGTCTGAAGAAGTTAATTTTTTGCCCTGCTTATGATTAATTCATGCGGCTTCAACAATATGCAAAGTGAAAGACACAAATTGGCTGCTACCTCAATACCTTCAAATACCTCTAATTATTCACAGGGGAGATGGCACCGCTAAAGGACCCATGAAGGTTCAGAGCAGTCACAATTCTTTCAACCTAGCAGGTCAAGGACTGCGTCTTCTAAAACAGTAAGTCAGCAACATTATTAATTCAGGCTAGAGACAAATCTGATGGAAAGCCTTCCAATTATTAAACATGCAATTCTTTAAGGTGTTGTGCCAACAAGTTCCACATTCATTTTTTAAATTAAACCAGAAGTTAATACAGTCTGCTTGGCTTTTACAGAAAGAGCAAAAGGGCCTTCAGAATCTCCACAAGAAAACAGTCAAGATTATTCGTAATGAATACTGAGTACTCAATTAACATACTCTCTAAAAACAGACAAGTAAAACTCTCCAAGTCAAATAAATAGGATAAATAAGAAAGGGTGCCAAGGATTACTACTGGTCTCTTAGTTTACAGCTCTCATCTCATCATTAGACTTTATCACAAAACAATGAAATTAATGAGATTAGCATGCCATTTCATTAAAAATGTTTTTGCTGTTTTCAAGAATATCAAATTTAACGTTTGTTAATCATAAGCTACCCGTGCTCATTACAGAAAATAAACAAGTGTCAAAAGAAGAAAATAAAGCCAGCCATAGTCACAGATCCTCATTCCAGTCCTTACTATATCTTCAAGATTAAATTTAATCTGAGGAGATGAAAATCAGATTGCAGCCTCGCATGACAAGGAGCCTGTGGGGAATACAGCAGAGAGAAACTGGAGATCAATAAGGAGGGGCTGTGAAAAGATGCACCCTGTGCAAACAGTAAGTTAAGGTACAGTTAAATTTTACAAGAAAGTGGCATCTAAAAGAAAAAAGACTCCACACTTGGAATCAGTGGGAAAAAGAAAATCAAGAAAGGGAGCTTCAAAAACTTCAATATTCAAAGATATTTGGAAATCTATCCTTTATACAAAAAGCTCCTGGGGTTTCCTTTTTTGAAGGGAAGCATGCCCAGAGGTAGACTTATATAATTTGCAAGTGATTCTAATCAACCTTCTAATGGAAAATGAGCAAAAGACACCCTGTTCTTAATAATCACAGAGCAAGGTTTTATCTGTGATGTGCTATTTACATACAGAACTTTACACAGTGCTTTGCCCACACAGCACTTTGCTCAATCCACACTAACTGTAATTACAATTTTCACTTACTGCAGTTGACATTTATCTGAACCCCTTCTGAGAAACTAATATGTTGTGTGGCTCTTCAGCAATAGTAGGTTCAGAGAAGCTGATGGGAAGCAAGGACTAAGCAGTTCTGTTTTGACACATAGGTTCTCCTGGGTCCAGTTAACTTAAACATCAATCCATTATTTACATAGGGCATTTATGCTAGCTCTCATAATGTAGACTCCGAATGAGAATCTGCAGTGTAAAGATTTTATTTTCAGATGACTGTACTTTTTTTTCAGGAAATCTAGGTAAACAAATGGGTTAAACTATAATACTTCAGGTTGACTTAAAAATTTCTTCACCCGTAACAAACTGGAAAACACACAAATTAAAATTTACTCTGAACATTCAAAAGTAAAACATTAAATGGGTTTTAAATTTTAGTAATGTGGTCCTTAAGCAGAAATAGAATATAATGTTTTCTTACATCTGTAAAACTCTGTGGAAAATGTTTGAGAGAATGATTTCAGGGACTTATACTGCAAATTCATTTGCCAATTTACGTGAAAACCAATTATAAATGATTTTTAAGACCTCTACATAATTACTCTTTCCACCATTATCCCTTAAATTCCTGCTTCCCAAATACTATTTAAAATGGCTCCTTTAAAACTGGCTGGGGATGAACCCTCTGGAAGTCTACCTTGTGCTGGTCCCCCAGGGCACCTGATTTTAAATTAAATGTGCTGCAGGCGGCAGTGCAGTCAGGTGCAGAGTGCCTTGGCATGGGAATCTGAAATGAATGTGCAATCTAAAATCCAATAAATACACTGCCACTTCATCCCTTCGTCTTACTATCAAATGAAACAGAGAACCCTCCAAATACATTTGTAGGATCATTTTAATACTGATGTTCAAGTTTAATGAAATAAACACAAGCCAGGGCTTTCAAACTTTGGATATAAAATTAATAATTTTATAATGCTTCCAGACAGACATACACAACTTTAAAAGGAACATAATGATAATGACTTTAAATGAAAGAATATAAGATCAATTTTAAGTGTAAAATCCCAAGAAAAATTAAATGCAATGTATTTAAACTCTTCAACTAATTTATCTCAATAAACTCATCATCAACAAGGATTTATCCATATGTTCTGAGTCCCTAGCCTTGTGCTAGTCAGCACCAATGTAATATGAGGCGCAGCCCCTATTGTCTGGAAAAAGGAGCCTGAGACACACACACTGACTTTGTGGTACAGAAAATCCACGATCAGGAAGGCTGCCTTGTGACAATAACCACAGACTGTTGACCAAAAAACTACATGAAGGGTGAGGTGTGGCTTCTGTGGCAATCTGAGACCAAAAGGATGACGTTTCCCCCTCTCTCCCACTTTAGGAGTATCACCTATCCTCCCAAATGTCACAAAATCCTCATCTACAAATCATTCAAAGCTGTGTTCGCAGCTGAGTTATATTTCTAAGTTTTCACCACCAACAGAGGTCCCAAGTGCTGTGCCTTTTATTTCGCGGCTTGCTTCAAATATTGTTTTGGATCTGCTGGTAGAGAAGATTTCAAACTACAGTTTGAAGAAAACAACTAGCCAAAAAAAAAAAAAAAATCTCAGTCTTTGCTAGACTGGGTACATGCCTGTAATTTCCACCATGGTGTGGGGAGGTAAAAAGGAAAGCACTCTACAGAGGTTCACTCTAAGTCTTGCTTCTGGAATCCCCCAGTTTCCCAAGTCCAACACCCACATTACCGAGTAACCAGACTATCACTGTTTCTATGTAAGAGTGAAAAACAGCCACCATAACATACTGTTGAAGGAAGAAAACACGCATGACCTAAAATATTGCTACCCAGAAGAAGAAAGGGAAGGGGACCCACACCTTAAGGACACACAAATCAAACATGATCCTGAAAGAAAAGGGGGAGCCATAGAATCCCACAATATTAGCTGTACAGACAAGATCACCCAAAGGGGCGAGGCGTGAACAACAGGGATCTGGTTGGGGGCAGATGACAGAAGTGACACGCAAAACGAAAACAAACCAGGAGGGAGTTTTGGAATTATTACAGGACCTGGCTTGCCGAGAATGCTTCCCTCAGATAAACACTTACGGTTTGGCCACTGTATCTTGTTTTAAAATGTTTCCAATGAAACACAACTGGCTTTGGAAGAGTTACCCAGTCACAATTTCTCTCTTAAACCAGACCAGATTCCAAAGACAACAGTAGTAGAATGTAGCAAAATGAAAGAGAGAAAATAACACTTCCAAAAAAAAAAAAAACCCTTACACGTAAATTTATTACTTAGGGGAATTAGTCCATAAAACTACAACTGCTGACAACAAGGTAAAAACAATCTTTAAATTATAAGTAACATTTCTAGGTAAAAGTCTCTTCTTGCTTCTACTGAGCAAATCTCTTTTAAGTACGTGTTTTCCGTACTGAGTCCACAAGCAAAAACTTCCACTGACGTCAGGTGTAGAATGTTCCATTGGGATCTGCACTGCAGAGAAAAAGCCAAAGGATGAACTAGAGAATTTCTCCGTGAGAAAAGAAATCTTCAAACATTTTTTTTCCCTAATTTCCCCACCTGCAGCCTTTCTTTTCTTTTCATGACTACTGCAGAAAAGTCCTAATGATAAATTTGTTACCCTGGCATTATTCCATGGCAACGGGCTGTGGCCGCAGAGTGACAGCTCTACAGCAAGATCAGGTGGTAAAAAGGGGGAGGCAGACATGAGTTCGAATTTTTCTCTTAAACCTCTTAAAAATCTCATCAAACATGGCACTGAGAGAGGGAAAATTCCCTAGAAAAATCACATATTTCAGGCCGGGCGCAGTGACTCACGCCTGTAATCCCAGCACTTTGGGAGGCCGAGGCGGGCGGATCACTTGAGGTCAGGAGTTCAACACCAGCCTGGCCAACATGGCGAAACCCCATCCCTACTAAAAATGCAAAAATTAGACAGGCGTGGTGCACGCCTATAATCCCAGCGACTCAGAGGCTGAGGCAGGAGAATCACTTGAACCTGGGAGGCGGAGGTTGCAGTGAGCCGAGATCGCACCACTGCACTCTAGCCTGGGCGACAGAGTGAGGTCTGTCTTAAAAAAAAAAAAAAAAAAAAAAAAATCACATTTCAAGTATCATTTTCACAACTCAGTTCTCACTTAGAATTTTTTGTTGCTTTCCAGGTACCCTCATCTCCTTCCCCAGGTACAACCTCAGCTTGTCCCCAAGAGCACAGCAACACCACTCTAGATAACAAAGAGAAAATCGCTCCCTGCAGGGACCCAAATCGCCCTGAGCCCAGGGTTGCTGGCTTGCTGGAGTTAGGAGGGACGTTTGGAGTCCTCATACCACCCTGAGCCCAGGGTTGCTGGCTTGCTGGAGTTAGGAGGGACCTTTGGAGTCCTCATACCACCCTGAGCCCAGGGTTGCTGGCTTGCTGGAGTTAGGAGGGACGTTTGGAGTCCTCATACCGCCCTGAGCCCAGGGTTGCTGGCTTGCTGGAGTTAGGAGGGACGTTTGGAGTCCTCATACCACCCTGAGCCCAGGGTTGCTGGCTTGCTGGAGTTAGGAGGGACCTTTGGAGTCCTCATACCACCCTGAGCCCAGGGTTGCTGGCTTGCTGGAGTTAGGAGGGACGTTTGGAGTCCTCATACCACCCTGAGCCCAGGATTGCTGGCTTGCTGGAGTTAGGAGGGACGTTTGGAGTCCTCATACCACCCTGAGCCCAGGGTTGCTGGCTTGCTGGAGTTAGGAGGGACCTTTGGAGTCCTCATACCACCCTGAAATGAGTGGAGAATCTGGGAAAAGAATCTGACTCTGATCCAGGACCAATAGCCTTAAAGTAAGAGGACAAAAAGAGGGATTTGCTTCTCACCTTTACAGATGGTTCATTACATAAGTCAGTTTGAAATTAATCACAAGACCAACAACTCAATATTGTAGTAAAGTCAAAACATTTGCCAATTGCCTCCTCCAGGACGGTTTCCAGACAAAGCAGTTGTTCTTGAGGGCCTTTTACACACATCACTCCCGATGCCTTCATTGTTTTACACAACCCTTATGACAACCTTCTAGAATAGGTTTCATTCTTCCTATTTTTACAGAAAACAAAATAGAGTTTCAGAGACGATAAGTGGCTTACAGAAGGCCAGAAAGCAAGCAAAATGCACAGCCTTCATTCTAACTGACTTTCCCCAACTTCATGGGTTTGTACTTAAAAAAAAAAAAAAGGTCCTTTAATTACAAAGGAGAATATCAATTACCAGCAATGCCACCACCTCAAGAAACCATTTCTATAATTTTGGCATATGATCTTTTCTCCATATACACATAAACAATAATCTTACATGTATATTTTAAACATTTTAAAACAATAATGGGGTCGGGCACAGTGGCTCACACCTGTAATCCCAGCACTCTGGGAGGCCAAGGCAGGTGGATCACCTGAGGTCAGGAGTTCGAGACCAGCCTGGCCAATATGGCGAAACCCTGTCTCTACTAAAAAAATACAAAAATTAGCTGGGCGTGGTGGTACACACCTGTAATCCCAGCTACTCAGGAAGCTGAGGCAGAAGAATTGCTCGAACCCAGGAGGTGGAGGCTGCAGTGAGTCAAGATTGTGCCACTGTACTCCAGCCTGGGTGACAGAGTGAGACTCTGGTCTCAAAACAAAAACAAAAACAAAAACCCAAACCATAATGGTATCACACAGCATGTTCTATTTCTATTCAATAAATCAAGCTCTACATCAGTGCTTCACATACAAGGGAAGGTCAGGGCTAACCCCACCACCCCCTTGAAGACCTATCACAACGTCACAACTTGTCCCTGTTGGCTTAGAAACAAGTATCACTGAAATTCAAACTTGGGAAAGTCTTATTGGTCAAACTGACCCACAGAAAATTCAAGGTCATATTCATTCCTGACGGTGGTATAAGACTATCCATTTTTCCTACACCTCGAACTCCCTTGGACAATGCCACTTTTTTCATGTCTGCTAATCTTATAATAATTGCTGCTGTCCAAGGTCACCTAGACAGTAAAAGACAGAATCAGGATTTGGACCCAAGCACTCTGGCTCTAGACTCTAATTTTTATTTTTATAGAGATGAGGTCTCACTATGTTGTGCAGGCTAATCTAGAGCTCCTGGCCTCAAGCGATCCACTATCCTGGCATCCCAAACTGCTAGGATTACAGGCATGAGCCATGGCACCCAGCCCCAGACTAGAGTCTTAACACGAGACTCTACTACATAAAACAGTATCTATGTACTCATTTCTAGTAAGTCCTCATTCTCTCCTAATGAGAAGGAGCTATTTTTTATATGTGAGTTATTTCTTCTATCAGTAGAATTTCTCTTTTTCATAGTAATTACAAGGGTTCTTTATAAAGTCAGGCTAATAACGTCTTCTTTTTTTCTTTTTTTCTTTTTTCTTTTTTATTTTTTTGAAACAGAGTCTCACTCTGTTGCCCAGGCTAGAGTGCTGTGCTGGAGTGCAGTGGCATAATCTCAGCTCACTGCACCCTCTACCTTCCAGGTGCAAACCATTCTCCCGCCTCAGCCTCCCAAGTGGCTACGATTACAGGCGTGTGCCACCATGCCTGACTAATTTTTGTATTTTTAGTGAAGATGGGGTTTCACCACGTTGGCCAAGCTGGTCTCGAATTCCTGACCTCAAGTGATCCTCCCGCATTAGCCTCCCAAAATGCTGGGATTACAGGCATGAGTCACCATACCCGACCCCAGGCTAACAACTTTTTTATCTGTTGTATATGCTGCAAATATTTTTCAAAGTTTCTCCTTTAACTCTGTTTACAGTTTTTAGTTTTTACGTAGTCAAATCTATCACTTATCCCCCTTTATGGCTTCTGTCTTTGAGCTCATGCTTGGAAAGCTCTTCTCCTTCCCAAGATTATGAAATTATTGAACTACACTTTCTTTTTTAAAAATTGTTTTACATTATAACATTTAACCCATCTAGAATTTATTTTGTAATAAAAACAGAGATGAGATAAGAGTTTGAATTTTATTTTCCTGAATGCTTTGGCAATGGGCTTCACATAATTTTCTGGCTAAATCATTATTTCCTCACTTCTTTGAAATGTCAACTTTATCATCCTGTGAAATATTACCTTTTTTTTAGTTTTTGGATTTTCCAGTGTTTTCCATGGAGCTCTCTGTCAATACCCCCATCAATATCAGTCTGTAATATTCATTATGCTTCATGCTTTAACAACAAACAGGGCTACCTTCTAGGTGCTACATGCCCCAATCACAAAGGTGCCACCTGCTACGATAATATAATAGCATTTAAAGAAACAAATGCCAAATTTAAAATCATTCTTCAAAATAACAACCTTACATATTCATAACATGGAAAGACAACAATATTCTAGCAAATATTGTAGATGACAACACAGAAATCAAGTCTAAGGGCCGGGCGCGGTGGCTCAAGCCTGTAATCCCAGCACTTTGGGAGGCCAAGATGGGCGGATCACGAGGTCAGGAGATCGAGACCATCCTGGCTAACCCGGTGAAACCCCATCTCTACTAAAAAATACAAAAAACTAGCCGGGCGAGGTGGCAGGCGCCTGTAGTCCCAGCTACTCCGGAGGCTGAGGCAGGAGAATAGAGTAAACCCGGGAGGTGGAGCTTGCAGTGAGCCAAGATCCGGCCACTGCACTCCAGCCTGGGCGACAGTGCCAGACTCCCTCTCAAAAAAAAAAAAAAAAAAGAAATCAAGTCTAAGATTTCACAACATGCTATTTAAGATCCTGTTTAACTCAGATCTATGTCGGGAATTCATGCTAGTCACATGAATCAATCAGAAGTAAATTCCTGATATACGTGATTAAAGTAACTCAAATAATATTCATCCAAAAAAAAAAAAAAATCCAGGCTCCCAATGTGCACCTTACTAACCGTGTTCCTTAACAAGTGCATATAAATAATTATGAACAATGTGAGGCTGAGGCAGGCGGATCGCCTGAGGTTAGAAATTCATGACCAGTCTGGCCAATATAGTGAAACCGTGTCTCTACTAAAAAAATACAAAAATTAGCCAAGCATGGTGGTGCGCACCTGTGGTACCAGCTACTCAGGAAGCTGAGGCAGGAGAATCGCTTGAACCCGGGAAATGGAGGTTGCAGTGAGCCGAGATCGCACCATTGCGCTCCAGCCTGGGCGACAGAGTGAGACTCTGTCTCAAAAAATAAATTAATTAATAAATAATTAAGAAGCATGGCTTGTGACACTGCATCAGTCACCAACCGCAGAGGTGTATCAGGGCCACACTGCCTTTAACCACTCAGACCTCCCTGACAATCTCCACTTCCCCTCCTGCCAGATCAGCTTTAGGTGTACATATACGTAGAATAACAGTGACATCTAATGGTCACAAAATATGTCACATAACATTTATTTAGAATAAAACCACATGCACATTCTAGGCTGGAAGGCCCAATCAGGTACTTTTCAGCTGCACACACCAGGCTCCTATTTTAAATTCCATGCCTCAGTGGGCCCTGAGTGATTCGGAAGACCATCAGAAACCACACTGCATGTGATACCAACAACAACGCATTGCATTATTCCTCATTAGTTCTTACTATGCCCATTTCTCTCCAACCATCGGCTCAAGTGACAATGATAAGAGTAAGGAGACATGGTACTGACAACTCGTCCCTTAAACGGCCCCTCAGGAGAATTCTGAGCATACCTTCTGAAAAGAGCCATTTGCATTCTGCATATTTAGAGAGCGGACACCTACTGCCCTCAGTCAAATCAGAATGCACATCATTCTCATCCTCCTCCTCTCAGCAGTTACCGGGCAGTGTCAGGGGGGCCAACGGCAGCATTTACTTTCCAGTGAGTTATCCAAATACCATCAGCCAGGCCTCAGCATAGGCCAGGAGAGGGTTCCCCCTCCAGCAACACAAGGCCCCCTTCCTCACCGATTCCAGCTGCTTTCAGAGTGCTGTCTTCTTTCAGCAGGAGTCTGTCGTCATCTTCCAAACTCAACACAAGTTCATTTGTCTAAAAAAAAAAAAAGAAAAAGAAAATCTGCATTTTATCAGTACTTACATGGGTGTGTTCCGTGAGACTTCTCAAAGACACAGAGTTGTAACTTTGAGCACAGCAATAATCTAAGTAGATTCCACTCCCCTGGCCATAATGAGGGCAGTGAACAGAGGCACAGTGAGGTCCTGCCAAGTGCAGGCACCACGTAAAGCACTGGGGAGAGTCCTGTGGCGTGGCAATGAAGTCAGATCAGGATGCAAACCCAGACTCCACCAGCACTCAGCTGTGTGTGTGTTCTCAACAAGCTACACGACCTCTCTAGGACTCGATTTCCTCGTCGGTAGAAAAGGGGAGGAGAGGGCTCCTTCCCCATCACCTGTGGTAAGGGTGACAGGATGGAGCATATAAATCCTCAGCAGTGCCGGCCACAGGGTGAGCACTCTCTCTTAGCTGTCACTGTTCTGTTGCTGCATCATCATCATCTTCTCCTGCCATCCTAACCTGGTCGGCGACAGAGCAGAGCTTCCAGCTCTGGCCAGTCTGACTTCTGAGAGAAGCAAGTATACTTCCTTCTTTTGTTTTGTTTTTTGAGACAGGGTCTCACTCTGTCACCTAGGCTGGAGTGCAGTGGCATGATTATGGCTCACTACAGCCTCAGTCTCCAAGGCTCAAGCAATCCTCCCATCTCCAGCCTCCTGAGTAGCTGGGACTGCATACATGTGCCACCAAGCCTAATTTTTTTTTGTTTTTAGTAGAGACAGGGTCTCGCTATATTGCCCAGGCTCATCTCGAACTCCTGAAGTCAAGTGATCCTCCCACCTTGGCCTCCCAAAATTCTGGGATTACAGGCATGAGCCACCACACCTGGCCACAAGTATACTTCAAATGGCCATAAGTTCACATATCTAAAAACCTTGCCCAAGCTAAAAAACATTTGGTTCCATGTCAGATTAATTGGAATATTTCTCTATGTGATTTGGGGTGGGGGTAAACAAGAGTGCTCTCCAGTGATATTTACAAATCCAGCGAGACTCCACAAATACAAGTGAAAAATTTAAAGTTGCTATCTGCCCCTAAATAGCACAAAGAGATGACCACTAGTGTCACACAGCACCACTTGTCAACCAGAACACACCTGTTTAGCAACATATTCTATTTCTAGAATACAGCTGAGACAGAGAGTCAACAGAAAGGCCTCTCAGCAGCCAAATCCGAAGCCCAAGCCACGCAGGGTTCATGGACCTCATTCACTGCAGAGCACAGGGGCTTAAACTCCAGAGCACACACATTAAAAGAAAAAATACTTTACTCAAAAAATCATTTTAGAATAGGTAATACAGTCTGTAATCCCAGCACTTTGGGAGGCCAAGGCAGGAGGACTGTTTGAGCCCAGGAGTTTGAGACCAGCCTGAGCAGGATGGCATAGACCCCATCTCTACAAAAAAAAAGTTTTACTTAATTAGCTGGGTGTGGTGGCACACATCTATAGTCCCAGATACTCAGGAGGCTGAAGATGGGAAGATATCTTGATCCTGGGAGGTAGAGGTTGCAGTGAGCTGTGTTCATGCCACTGCACTCCAGCCTGAGCAACAAAGTAAGACTCTGTTTCAAAAAAAAAAAAAAAAGGAATAAAGTAATTTTTTTTTTATTCTTTGTATAATAACTCATTATACAAAGTTCTCCAAGCACATATGAATAGGAAGTGAAAAGTCAGTCTCCTCCCAATCCCCATCCACCAGCTATCTAGTTCTCCAGAGAGGACTGGGACCACTGAGAGGCCCTATTTCCCATACTCTCCCAACAGTGTGTTAGCAAAGCCTTCTGATCCTTGCCAATCTGACAGGTGTGGATTAAGTATAGTCTTAATTTGTATTTTATTATGCTCAAAGTTCTGAATATTTTCTATTTTTTGATGGAGTTGTAGGCTAATTTATCCAATAGAGTTGTAGAGTCTAGAGTATCTTCATATGCTAAGGAAATTCAGCCTTTTCTGTAAGTTAGAAAAACTTCCCCCACTTTTTATTTGTTCCTTGCTTTTTCTCAGTGTTTTTGTTTGTTTGTTTGTTTTGGTTTTTTTACATAGAAGGTGTTAAATTAATTTTCTTGGAATAAATAAGTTAGTGAACGAAGTAAAATATATGAGTCTCATATTGTTTCTCAGTTTTCTGTCATATTTAGAAAGACCTTCTTCACTCCAAGATTTTTAAAATTCCACGTTCTCTTCAAATATTTTCATGAATTTCATTTTTTGACTTTTTCATCATGGAGAATTTCAAATATACAATAAATACAGAATAGTGTAATAAACCCCCTGCCCTGTACCCAGGACCCAACTTGAACAAATTATCAAGTCATGTTCCATCTGTTTCATCTCTATCCTCATCTATGGGTTTAATTTTTTAATCCAAGGGGTATTTATTTTGGCATAAAGAAAAATACACAGATTCAACTTAGCTGCTTTTTAGATGTTTATGCAGTTATTCAAGTACTATTTATTGAATCCGCCATCTTTTCTTTACAAACCTGAAATGTCATATTTACCATACATTCAATTTCCACATTGGGGTCTATTTTTGAACTTTTAATTCTGTGCCCTTAAACTACCAGTTCATGTGATAGTGCCATACTGTTCTAATTACTACAGTTTTATAACATGTCTTATATGTTAGAGCTAATTACTCTCATTTCTCTTTTTCAGAGTTCTCCTGATTATTCGTATTTTTTACATACTAATTTTCAAATCAGCTTATTTAGTTTACATATAAACACAAGTATTGTGTGTTATTGGGGCAGCATTAAATATGTAAATTGAGAGAATTGATTTTGTGCTGTTGTATCTTCCTATCCAAAATATCCTAAGCATTTCTGTTTAAGTCTTATTTTGGAACTCTCATAGCAGGTTTTGTTTTGTTGTTAAGTTGAAGTACAATTTCACACTATAAAATGCACAGATCTTGAGAGGAGTTCACTTTAATGGGTCTGAAAAATTAATCCCAGAGCTTAGATTCATATTTTCAAGTGTGTGTGTGGTGAGGGGTGAGGAAGGACAGCAGCATTTTAAGTTTTCTTTTTAAAGACCCTGCACATTTCTTATAAAGTTTATTCCAGGATATGACTTCCACACATAAAATGGAAATTCAAGTTATTGCAATCTCTTTAATAGAAATTATTCTAACTTTATAAACAGACCACTGATTATATCCATAATACACACACACACACACACACACACACACACACACACACACACGAGGCTATGGTGGGAAGGTATCCGGTCAGTCTTTTTATTGTTGGAATGGGAAGAAATTTCTGAGGATATATAGTAACTGCAATTAGGAAAGTCTCTAAGTCCAGAAAACTAGGGAAATGGGAAAAATGCCTTTTATGAATGAGTTCATTAAGACAACAGAATTATTTAGAAGTCTCTCCTTTTGGCTGATGAAGGAAATTAAAATTATAGCTGAGTTGGAACACTGACAGGCCAAGCCAGCAATGCCACAGGTCCCGCAGATGGGGAATAGAAAATGAAAGGACAACAATAACTTGGAAATGAGAAAAATGACTGTGAGCTGGATAAGGCACAAATGAGGACATGTGGATGAAGTTTCTTTGAAGTTTTAAAACTGTATCTGTGAAAATATATTGACCTCCTCCCTTAGAAAAGTTGAAGTAGAAACTTGCAGAACCATCCCCAGGGCATCTTAACTAGCATTGTTATGATTTGGATGAAAGTTTATAAAGCTAGATTCCAGAAGCACTCTAAGTGACTTAATTGTTTTGGAAATCCTCCCTTAAACAAATACATTGTTCAACTGTAAAGACAAGCCCTAATTTTATAACTAGAACCTGCCAGTGTGAAACATATGTCTTAAATATAAGTAACAATTCTAAGATTGTTTTGTCTTCCAATGACAGGATAATTTCCAGATTTCTAAAAATGTTATAATACTGATAATTTGAACACGATGAACTATGTCTTCACTAAGATAAAGGAATAATTTACTACTTACTCCTTTTTGGAAACATGAGCATATGAAAAGCCAAACGATGTAAAACATGCAGCAATGAATGGAGAATGGGGACTCACTTTGCTTTACAACCTTTTCAAAGAGCATATTGTTTTAACTTTATTTTATATTTATATTTGTATTTTAAATATATTGTATATAATATATAAAAATATAAAATAGGACATTTCCTATTCTCTACATTTTAGGAATGAGGTTGAAAACATTTCTGTCCCCAAGGAGAGAAATTGGACGAAGTCCAAATACAGTGGCCCTATATTCTAGTACCAATCAAAGGGGCAGATTCCATATCACAGCCCCAGACACATGTGAGCATGACATTTTGAGGCATTTCACAATGGATATTGTAAAACTGGCATATACAATCATTGGTATGAAAAATAAAGTAACTAGAAGGAACCAACCCTACTAAACCCTTAACTTTTGCTCAGTGAAACTGATTTTGGACTTCTGACCTCCAGAATTGTGGGAGAATAAACATGTGTTGTTTTAAGCCACAAAAAAATTTTAAATAAATTTTAAAGCAGTTATCAATCAATGGTCAACAGACATACCCTCATGCCATTTTCTTGTGATCTGTGATACCCATTTATCTGAAAGGTGATTGAGTGTATGAAGTACAATTACGACAACAGAAGACAATGAAATAAAATGAATTCATAAGTACTTCATTCAAAAATTGTTACGGAAAAACTACTATGAGCCAGGCATTGTGCCAGGTATAGGGATATGACAAATAATATCTTGTTCTTGAGTAGTTTATATAATACAGTAAGATTACTGCTTTAAAGAGGACTCTATAGAAGGCCACTGAGATTAAAGGGGAAAAAAAATCACTCTGTCTGATAATTCTTTGATTGTGGCTTCATAAAAATGTTACTCCAAAAAAGTAAAAAAACAGAAATATAAACACGCATCAAACCCATACATAAACAGCTCTCTTTGGGAAAGGCAAGACAACTTCAGTATTGCAGGCCGTGGCCTTGGTGGAGCTAAAAGGTGTGCTCCCAGAGCCACAGTTCTGTGCCTTCTCTTATACCCAGCAAGAATCAAATCAGAACAAGTGAATTATTTGTGTTTGCTTCTGGCCCTTTTGTTCTGGTACAGAATTAAGAAAATAAAAGACACTGGATTGCCAGATAATAAGCAGTTTCTTTTATCTGTAAACTGAATTTACTTTTCCAAGTTTTATGCTTATTTTATGCTAAATATGTGCCTGATAAACAAAATATGGTATACTTTTTTTTTAATTAACACTTTTTTAAAAAGGACCTACTACTAACAGGGAAATAGCTTATTTTTCTTCAATGAAAAAGCCAAGGCAGTAGAAAGGGTACCTATAAAATAAAAAGCGCTATTATAATGGGAAATATTTTAGATGTACAGGTATTCATTCACTTATTCACAAATTCAACCAACATTGATTACTTGCTATGTGCCAGATACTGTACCTGTGGAACATACCTTTGATTTATGCGCTTGATGAATAATCTTTAGTGTATCTGAAAGAAAAAAGCAAGTTATCTTTTTACACAGTTTATTCTAAACTTCTTTTCAAATTATTAAAATGATTGGAGGGTGGCTATGAAATTGAGAAATGTAAGTCCTTGTTTTATAACCAGACTCATTTAGAAATATACTATATAGTAAAAGAAAAATTACTTTTGTAGATCATTAAAATTTTATCTTTTAAAGCCTTGGTCTTTAGACACACAGCAGTGTGTGTCAGAACTTTATGTCAACTCAGCACATTTTCTCTTAGAATGGAAGACAAGCAAATCACATTACTGTATCTTGTTTTTTAGAGTCACTACAGACCAGGATTAGCAAATAATGTAAAAAAAAAAAAAAAAAAAAAAAAAAAAAAAAGTCTTAAAATACACATTAGCAAAAGCAGTTCAAAAAAATCTACTCAGACGACATACAATGACAAGAGAGCAAATGATGACACAGGTGTTGCCACTCTCAGAATTCAAACACTGTATCTAGGACCACAGGTATTTGGAACAAAGGCTGCTAATGCCCCAAGAATATCAATATCTGCCTCTTGGTTTGCAAATACTGCACAGGCTCACACCATTTAATCTGCTCTATTCAAACCCAGCTTCACTCCTTAATTTGTTTATCTTGAAGTCAGGCTACACTGTGCATTTCCAGTAAGTAACTTCTCCACACTTGGGTAAAATTCTAATTCAGCAACAATCAGCCCTTAATTACATAATCTACGCAGCCATTCAACAGGTTGAAATTCAGAAAGTTTCCAATTCTTCACTCGTTTTTATTTAACCATTTAATGAATGCATTATGATGACAATGTATTACTGAATAAACTCCCAACCTTACACTAAAACTCATTTGTATCAATCACGTTGTAACAAGGAATTCCAACAGTGGCAGGAAATGAAAGGATCTATTTTTAAAAGAGATCTTATTTAACTATGTTCTAATAATACAGAATAAGGTGGCTATCGAGATAAGAACTAGCACTGTGAATTTGCCAATTATTTTAAATAGTCAACTTTCAGTTATCCATTGCAATTTTTTTTTTTTTTTGAGACAGAGTCTTGCTCTGTCACCCTGGCTAGAGTACAGCAGCACTATCCTGGCTCACTACAAGCTCCACCTCCCAAGTTCAAGCAACTCTCCCGCCTCAGCCTCCCAAGTAGCTGGGATTACAGGCGCCCGCCACCACACCCGGCTAATTTTGTATTTTTAGTAAAGACAGGGTTTCACCATGTTGGCCAGGTCTCGAACTCCTGACCTCAGGTGATCCGCCCTCCTTGGCTTCCAAAGTGCTGGGATTACAGGCATGAGTCACTGCACCCGGCCTTGTAACTTTTTATACAAGGTCAACATAATCCTCAGACTATAACTCTGTATTCCTAAGAAATAAAAATAAATCTAACCTAAGTAAAATGTGCATATTAGGGATGTAAACAAACCGTAATTGCTAAAAATAAGCTTAAAATGTGTGTAAGAAAATAAACAAAGCTGACTTTCAGCTTATCGATTATTCTGAATTACCTATCATGCTCTTTTTCTTACTGTAGGTATGTTCATTATTTGAGACAAGTGAGAGAAGCCAATAGTAATTTTTTAAATAACAGGAGCTCAAAGTCTGTTGCAATCAACCTGCAAAACTATAGTCTGACCTTACTAAATATTAATCCTGTTCTATATATTTTGCTAATGAGCCTTTCAACTAGAAATCCTGCTGCTCTAATAGGTTTGGCAAACACACAACTAAATGGCTACATATTTTAGCAGAAAAAGAAATGTTTTGAAGAGAAGTTTTTGCCAGATTTTTCTCTCCAACAGAAAGGGGTGTGACCTGAGGAGTGGGTAAGAAAGGAGAAATGACAAAGCAGCAAAGAGATGTATTACTGTCCCTTTCTGTGTTGAATAAGTTACTTCCCTTGTTCTTGCTTCTTTCAAATCATCCTCATAATGATCACAAACAACACCTATGGGCATTGTTTTCTAAATACAAATTCCTTGAGGAAAGCAACCTCACAAAAATATCATCTTGTATTTGTGCAGCATCTCACTCAGCTTTACGAAACAGAGAGGGATGAGCAGCCCACACTGTACAACAACTACATTTTTGTGTGCCCTCATGCGTCATGTCTAGGCGATAGGGATTTAAGATAAGTAGCATGCGTGGTAAATCAATAATAGATGTGGATGCCAATTAAATGGGAGGAAGGCTCTAAGAAATCTCAGGCTCTTGGTGGCAGAGAGAACCAGCCCTTTGCCAAAGGGCAGGGAGACAGTAACAGGCAAAACTGAAATTTGACTCCACACTCTTTCCACTCCCTAATAACCAACAAAGTGCTCTGTCCCGCAGACTGTGAGGTGGCAATCTCAGACTGTGAGGTGGCAATCTCGGATGACAATGACAGGCGAAAATAACACTGCAGCCTTCCTTGTTCAACAGAAAGCAGAAGATTGTTAAAGAGCCAAGTTCAGACAAAGCCACTTGAAGTCTACGAAAACTCGAGTGGTTCTAGAATTTCTTCACAGATAAATGTATTCATTTTTTCTGCCAATTCATCTGAACAGTATAGAAATACTAGGACAGAAGGATGTTAATAAGATAGAATAGCCTAAAAGGTACATTATCTACCACAATAATGCTTAGCAACTTGGATATTCTAACGCTTTCATTATCTAAAATTTCTTTCAAAAGAACTTCCATGGAACACAGCTTTGCACATAGACATATAGACACACACACACACACACACACACACACCCCCACACACCATGAAAAAGGAAGCCATATGTAACTATTCTAATTTAAAATGGCATCTGTAAGTTGATTCAAGTTTAAGGCTATATTTCAAGACATTGTATTTTGAAAGCCTTGAAAGCCACAATTGAGAAGTTTCATATTTACCTTAATCATCCTTTTTATTCCTTTCTCTTATTCAATATTGAGTATGTAAATTCTTTAAGCCCAATAAATCAAAGTACTTTCCACTCAGTGCCTTCAACTTCTGCTTCACTACCCCTTATAACCTTACAATTAGTTTCTGGATATTAAAATGCATACACACGGTGAAGATTGTGATTTCAAAGGATTTTAGGTCATAAGTTGTTCTATCAAATGAGAACAGAATGAAAAGCCACTCCAAAAAAATAATCTAAGGTAATAAAAAATTTATACTTTAAAATGTCTGCACCAATTAACAGAAATATGTATTAGGTGCATGATATCTTTCAAGTGAAGTCTCAAATTCAAAGATTGGTGAGTGTCCCTCTGCTGAAGGTTAATAACTGTGCCATCTTTATAACAAATAATGAATGACATCTAGCTTCTTGCCTTATTACTCCATTTTTAAATCATCAATTGTAACATATAAAACTACGATATAACATGCTCAAATTACTGGCATTTAAAATGTTAAATCCCTTATTTTAATTCTTAGTCTTCAATCATTTTCCTTTTCTAATTATCTGGCAGAGAAACTCATTTTAAACATAGTTTTGCCAAACATGCTATTCTTTGCAAATATGTCACTTCCTTACTATTACAATTCATTTGCGCAACATACCAGCATTCCTATATTTCTAAATAAACTTCCAAATTGGTTTTTATTTACAGATAGTCAATTCATTTTTGAAAACAAAATATAAGTTTGTAACAAACTAATGCAAAATTGTATTAATATATAGTTTAAAAGAATAAAAAAATGGTTACCATATTTATAATTTCTGAATGGTGGTGGCAGGCTGGTCCTTAAAGGGACATCTACAAGAGAAAGATTATTTGTATTACACAATAAGCAAATAGACACTCATGGAATATGTACAGTCTTTTGGTTCTACTCTTCTCTATCTACAGACTAAGTTACTTTGAAAAAACTGATAGGACACAGAACGAACACATCACCGAAATCCAAGGGCCATCTATATTAGTTCATTTTCATACGGCTATAAAGAAATACCCAAGACTATGTAATCTATTTAAAAAAACGTTTAATGGACTGGGGAGGCCTCACAATCATGGCAGAAAGTGAAAGAAGAGCAAAGGCACATCTAACATGGCCAGGCAAGAGGGTCTGTGCATGGGAGCTGCCCTTTATAAAACCATCAATCTCATGACACTTATTCACTATCATAAGAACAGCGCGGGAAAAACCCACCCCCATGATTCAATTACCTCCCACCAGGTCCCTCCCCTGACAGGTGGGGATTATGGGAGCTACAATGCAAGACAAGATTTGGGTAGGGATACGGACAAAGCATATCACCATCTAAAATATTAGAGCTATTGACAAGATGTTGAGTTGTTACTATTTGAACTAAGACTTCAGTAACACTATTAAAAGAACTTTTAATTTCATTAAAGACAACAGTATCTATGTATAGTTAAAATATATACTAATACACTTGTGTCAGACATATATATATAGCTGATGTTTGTTTAGCATATGAATCTGAGAACCCCTTATGGGTCTCTGACCATTAGTGGAAACCAATGACCTGGAACAATCTTACTACTCTTACCAAAATTCATATAACCAATAAATAACTCCTCTAACTCTGAAAAGACAACAAAACAAAACACAGTAAATATTCTTTTAAAAACATATTCCAAATGCCAGTACTAATTTTAATTAATAAGATCTGCTGGTACAACACCTAACAGAGAAATGTGTGTGTGTGTGTGTGTGTGTGTATAAAAATTATATATGCATATACTCCTTGACCTAGTCATTCCACTTCAGAATGAATGAGTGAATGAATGAATTTATTAATTGATTGAGACAGGGTCTCATTTTGTTGCCCAGACTGGAGTGCAGTGGTGCAAACATGGCTCACTGCAGCCTTGACCTCCCAGATTCAAGTGATCCCCCTGCGTCAACCCCCCAGGTAGCTGGGATTACAAGTGCATGCCATCACGCCCAGCTATTTTTTGAATTTTTTTGTAGAGACGGGGTTTTGTCATGTTGTCCAGGCTGGTCTCAAACTCCTGAACCTAAGCAATCTGCCTGCCTTGGCCTCCCAAAGTGCTGGGATTACAGGCGTGAGCTACTGTGCCCTGCCAGAAATTTATTATCATAGAATTATAGTATGCACATGTGTGCGTGTAAAATGACATTCATAGAAGGGTATTAACTGCAGCATCGCTCACAGCAGAAAATGTTAGGAAAAGTCCAAATGTCCTTCAATTAGGTACTTGTTAAGTAAATCATAATATGCCCAAACAATGAAAAGTACTTTTCAACTGTTAAAAGAAAAAGAAGGAAGCTCTCTACTAACATGATAACATCTTCAAGTTATGTCAAGGCTAAAGAGATATGACAGAACGTTATTTTTAGGATGCTACCTTTTGAGTAAAAAGGGGATGAAATGAGAATTTATGGTTGTATTTGCTTGTACTTGCTGACTGGGGGTAGGGAGGGCAGGGGGTGGTGCACTGGTCAGACAGGGACCAGAAGGGGAAAGGAGACTTTTCACTATATTCCTTTTTACATTTTGATCTTAAAACCACATGAATGTGCTATCTACTAAAGAAAACTAAAAACAAACCAAAAAATCCACATATCTAAATGAGGAAATGTGAAGGTTTTTTGAGACAGGGTCTTGCTCTGTTGCCCAGGCTGGAGTGCAGGGGCGTGATTATGCTCACAGTAGCCTTGACCTTCTGGGCTCAAGCGATCCTCCCACCTCAGCCTCCCAAGTAGCTGGGACCACAGGCACTCAGCACCATGCCCATAGTCCCGGCATTTTTTTTTAAAATAGAGATGGGTTTCACTACGTTGTCCAGGCTGATCTAAAATTCCTGGGCTCAAACAATCCTCCCACCTCACCCCCAAAGTGCTGGGATTACAGGCATGAGCACCTGGTCAGGAAATGTGGGGTTTTTAAAAATGCTTTTTCAAGGTCAAATACATATCAAATTAAAATAGAATTTATTCATTTATGTTACAAGCATTTAAAGCACCTACTACCAGGTATTCCAGGAACAGAGTGAAAGAGGAGCTGCCCACTCATGACAGCGTGTGCTCCAGTGGTGAATGCTGTTAACAAAAGTACATTTCCAGCCAGTGCTACGGTCCTAGGAGTGTGGTCCTCACCCGGCTACACGTCAGAATCACCCAGCCTGGCACAAGTGGATCCAACTCACAGTAGGCTGGTCCCAGGCAGAGATAGTTAAACACAAAACAAAACAAAACAAAAAAACCCTGAGATGATTCATAGTCAAATAAATTTACCCGGGGGCCAGACAGGTGACAACCGGTGAGTGAAGCAGGTCAAACAAGGAAGGGCAGTGGGATCTGAGAGCACGCGCCCATCAAAGGGGGCTCTGCCAGTCAGTGCTGACTGATCAGTGCTGTAGGAACATGAGCCTGGAGTGGCCACACTGAAAGATTTAAATGGCAGTGCTACAAGTCTAGGGTTTAGGTGAAATTTCTTGACTTTTAAAACACTATGGGCCAAAAGAAACCTCTCTGGAGGCAGGATTTGCCCTGCCAGACACCAATTTGAAACCCCTGGCTTAGGCTTACAAGAGTATACGCACTTCATTTTATTCTTCTTCTGTCTCAATCATTTGTGAATTATGGGCCAAAGAAGTATTCATTAAACATCAGAAAGGAGAATTAATTCCATTTAATGTATTGCCATTTTTATTTCCTGAATCAGACAATGAAACTCCCTGAAGAAAGCCGTGAGGTGAAGAACAGATGGCCCCATGAAGCTATTATCATTTAGAGATGTCTACGACTGAAGAAATCAAATCAGTCTTATGTTCAGTCCAGACTTTTGAGAGCAGAGACAACGACCAGGACACAGCATGCACCTATTCTCTTCCTGCCTTTAAATCTGAACTGAAGTGCCGCCTCCTCTGACAGCCTGCCTCAAGTGGGGGTCTTCTCTGATATTGTTACCTTCATAACAGGTTTTACAATTATAGTTTTGTCTTTTAACTTATTTTTGTCTCTATTTCCTATGAATTTATAAATTCCTCGAGATGACAACATGGGCTGTCCTCTCAAAACCTAAGACCATGTCCAGCCCATAGCAAATTAACACAAACTGGCTTCATGAGGGCAGGGACCACGGCCCGTTTTCTCCATTGTGTTGTCAGAACCTAAACTAGTGCCTGGTACACAGCATGTGCTCAAAAACATTCATGAAAGAACACATATAATTTAATGCCTACAATTGCCAGTGGAGAACACTGAGGTCTCAAGAAGTGCCTGGTCAGCCCAAGGTGTCAAGAGCTGAGACCAGAACCCAGCCCTCTCAACTCCCCTCCTGCAGCACTTAGAAGGGTGGGAACTAAAGCGGTTACCTTCCACAGTGGCAGAAAGACAGATTAGACATTAGACACACTCCGGTGAGGTAAGAGCTTCAGCAAAAATACCCATAAAGATGCCTACAAAGGAACTAGAATAAAACAAACATGTTCCTTAAGGTAAAGGTCATTTTTAATCTTGCACTATTACAAATAAAGCTGGGAGCATTCACATGGAGGAAATTACTTTCATTCCTCACAGGCACATACTGTCATTCCACCTAGAAGTGGAATGGCTGGATCATACGCTAGGTGTATGTTTAGCTTTCTAAGAAACTGCTGGCAGAGTGCAGGGGCTCACACCTGGAATCCCAGCACTTTGGAGGGCCAAGGTAGGAGGATCGCTTAAGCCCGGGAGTTCAAGACCAGCCTGGACAACACAGCGAGACCCTGTCTCTACAAAAATAAAAATTAAAAAAAGACACACCTGTAATCCAGCACTTTGGGAGGCCAAGGTGGGTGGGTCACCTGAGGTCAAGAGTTTGAGACCAGCCTGACCAACATGGTGAAACCCCATCTCTACTAGAAATACAAAAATTAGCCAGGCATGGTGGCACACGCCTGTAGTCCCAGATACTCAGGAGGCTGAGGCAGGAGAATCGCTTGAACCCAGGAGGCGGAGGTTGCAGTGAGCCGAGATCGCGCCATTGTACTCCAGCCTGGGCAACAGAGCAAGACTCCGTCTCAAAAATAAAAAAAGACATGGTAGTGTCTGTAGTCCCAGCTACTCTATCAGGAGGCTGAAGCAGGAGAATCACTTGAACCCAGGAGTTAAGGCTGCAGTGAGCTATGATTGTACCACTGCACTCCAGCTTAGGGGAGACAAAGCAAGACTGTCTCCAAAAGAAAGGAAAGAAATGATAAATCATGTTCCAAAGTGGTAGTTCCTTTTAATATTGCCACTAGTGGTATATGAGAATTTCAGTTCTTCCACATCCTAGTCAAAACTTGCTACAGTTACTCCTTTAAATTTCAGTCATTCTTATGGATGTGTTGTGTAATCTCATTGTGGTTTTAATTTCCGTTTCACTAAAGACTAATGATGAGTATTAATTAATGTGCTTATCTGCCATATATATGTCTTCTTTAGTGAAGTGTCCGTTCAAATCTTTTGCCCACTTTTAATTGTGTTGTGTGTCTTATTATTGAGTTATAAGAGGTTTTGGTTTTAATTGTTATTATTCTAGATAATAGTTCCTTGTTGGATGTATGTTTTACAAATATTTTCTCCACATCTGTGGTTTGGTTTTTCATTTTTTTAGTATATTTTGAAAAGGAAAAGTTTTTAATTGTGCTAAAGCCCAACTGATTTTTTTCTTTTATAGTTTGTGCTTATTGTGCTGTATTTAAGAAACTTTTACCAAAATTAAAGTCTCTAAGGTTTGTGGCTGTTTTCTTCTAGATGTTTTATAGTTTTACCTTTTACATTTAGTTCTTGGCCAATTTTGAGTTATTTTTGTATACGGTAGGAGGTAAGCATTGAGGTTCATTTATCTGCATATGCCTATCAAATTGTCCAAATACCTTGTTTAGGAAAATTACATTCTCCTCAAAAATACCTTGAGCAAAAATCAATTTAACACATCTGTGTGTCTGTCTCTGGACTCCGCTTCCCATTAACGTACATGTTTATCTACACACCAATATCACATATGCAGTACTGATTACTAGAGTTTTATAGCAGTAAGTCATGAAATCAGTTAGTGCAATTTCTTCAACTTTTTTTCTTCTTTTTGTGAGTTAAGACCATTTGAGGTCTTCTGCCTTTCCTTATACATTTTAGAATAAGCTTGGTATTATCTGAAAGGAAGAAAAAAAAAGCCTGCAGAAATTTTGATTGGAACTGGAATCAATACCACAGTTTGAGGACACATGGCATCTTAACAGTTTTGAGTTTTCTGATCCATGAACACAGTATACCTCTCCATTTACTTAGGGCTCTTTAAATTTCTCTCAGTGATAGTTAAAGTTTTTAGAGTAAAAGTCTTACACTTCTACCAAATGTATCCTAAGTTTTTCATTTTTTTTGATGTTTTATCATGTTTTTCAGTTTCCCACTGTACATTGCTTATAACTATAAATACAATTAATTCTTGTATACTGATCTTATATCTTAGTATCTTATAACCTTGCTAAGCTCAGTTTGTAACATTTGTATAGATTTCATAGGATTTTCTGCATAGATAATCATATTGCCTGTGAATAATGACAGTCTCACATCCTCCTTTCAAACAGGGTTGCCTTTTACTTCATTTTCTTGCCTTAATGAACTGGCTAGAACTTCACTACAATGTTGAATAGCAGTGATGATGAACAGATGTCCCTGCTTCCTTATCTTAGAAGGAAAGCACTCGGTCTTTTACCATTAAGTATGATGTTAGGCAACAGTTTTTCATAAATACCCTTCATCGGGTAGAGGAAGTTCCTTTTTATTCCTAGCTTGAAATAGTTTTTTAGCAGGAATGGATTTTGGATTCTGTCTTCAATTAAAACAATCTTATAGTTTTCTTTTCTTCACTATTAATATGATGAATTACACAGATTCTTTTTTTTTTTTTTTTTTGGTGGAACCAGCATTGCATTCTTAGGATAAACCCTACATGGTCATTGACACAATCTGGATGTTTTGTCCCCTCCAAATCTCATGTTGACATGTAACCTCCAATGTTGGCGATGGGCCTAGTGAGAGGTGTTTTGGTCACAGGGGTAGATCCTTCACAAATGGGTTGGTGCTCTCCATGCTGTAATGGGTAAGTTCCTCCTCTATTCGTTCACATGAGATCCGGTTGTTAAAAAGAGCCTGACATCTTCTCCCTCTCTCTCTCTCTTGCTTCCTCTCTCATGTGACATGCTATGTGGCATGTTGACTTCCCTTTGCCTTCCGCCATGGTAGTAAGCTTCCTGAGGCCTTCACCAGAAGCACATGCCAGCACTAGGCTTTGTGTGTGGCTTGCAGAACCGAGAGTCATAATGTATTATCCTTTTTAATATTTTTGGATTTGATTTACTAAAGTTTGGGCAAGAATTTTTACATCTCCATTCATGATGGATATTGGCTGGTAGCTTTATTTTCTTCCAACAACTTTCTCTGGTTTGGTATCAGGGTAAGGATGACCTCAGAGAATGAGTTGAAAAATATTCCCCCCCTCCTTTTCTTTTTTCTTAAGAGACGGCATCTCACTATGTTGCTCAGGTTGTTCTCAAACTTCTGGCCTCAAGAGAACCTCCTGCCTCAGCCTCCTAAACAGCTGGGATTATAGGGAAGAACTATTGTGCCTGGCTCCCATCCTTCTTCTGGAAGAATCTCTGCAGAACTGAGATTATTTCTTCCTTAAAAATATGGTAGAATGTACCAGTGAAACCATCTGGGCCTGGAGTTTTCTTTGTGGAAGTGTTTTTTAACCATAATTCCTTTTAAAATACAGAGTTGTTCTGGCTGTTTCTTTTTTAGTCAGCTTTGATAGTTTGGGTCTTTCAAGCAATTTGTCTACTTTATCTAGGATAACGTATTTATTAGCATTAAATTGTTAAGAATATTCCCTTATTCTTTTCATATCTGTAGAAAGTCTGTAGTGATATGACAACTCTCACTCCTGATACTGGTAACTTGTATCTTCTCTATTTCCTGATCAGTCTGGCTAGAGCTTCCTCAATTTCATTGATCTCAAAGAACCAACTTTGACGACTGTTATTGATTTTCTCTATGGTTTTTCTATTTTCTGCTGCAATCATTATTATTTCTTTTATTCTGATTATTTTAGGTTTCATTTGCTTTTCTGTTTCTAGTTTCTTAACATAGAGACTGAAATCATTGATTTGAAACCTTTTTTAATATTTAGGTGTTTTAGTACTATAGACTTTCTTTTAAATACTATTTTTACACGCATCCCACAAAATTTGAAAAGTTGTATATTCATTTCCACTCAGTTCAAAATACCTTACCTTGTGACCTCTGCTTTGACCCTTAGGCTGTTTAGAAGTGTGTTATTTGGTTTCCAAATATTTGGAGATTTTTCCAGAGATCTTTCTGTTACTGATTTTCTAATCTAATTTCATTATGGACAGAAAACAGACACTGTCTAATTTGAATCCTTTAAAATCTATTAAGATTTGTTTTATAGCATGAAGTCTGGACTATTCATAAACACTCCATGTGCATTTGAAAGAAATGTGTAAATTCCATTATTGCTGAAAGCAAGATTCTATAAACGTCAATTCAGTTAACTGGGTTGCTAGTGTTTTTCAGTTCTCCGGATCCTTACTGATTTTCTATTTGTTCCATTCATCTATTTCTTCCTGCAGTTCTATGAGTTTTTACTTCATTTATTTTGAAATTCAGTTGTTAGGTGCATTGTTACGTCCTCTCAATTGATGCCTTTATCATTATGAAGTGACAGTTTTATCCCTAGTAATATTTTGCTCTAAAATCTACTTCATCTGATATTAATATAATCCCTCCACCTTTCTTTGGATTCATATTAGCATGGTATAACTTTCTCATCCTTCTATTCTAACTTGAGTTTTATCTTTAAAATACATTGCTTGTAGGCAACATATAATTGGGACTTCCTATTACATGTCTGTCTTTTAACTGGGGTATTTAGACCACTTACTTTCAATGTGATTATTGATATGGTTAAAGTCTTGCTATTCCTTTAAATTTGTCCATTTGTTCTCTATTTCCTCTTTTACTCTCTTTTTTTGGATTGTCTATTTGACAATCTTTTACGATTCCATTTTATCTCTTTTGTTAGCTCATTAGCTGTAACCCTTAGATTGTGGGGTTGTGAGGCAGGAGGTGCTTTGAGGTTTACAGTAAACATCTTTATCAGTCAACCTCCAAATGATACTAGAGCACTTCGTAACAGCAAAAGATTTTTCCATTTCTCCTCTGCTGGCCTTCATGCTACTGCTGTCATAAATTTCCCACAAAACCCACAATACGTTGTGGTTGTGTTTCTATAAATGATCAAATATATTTTTTAAATTTTTTTAAAATAAGAAAAACTATTTTATATTTATTGTATTTACCATTTCCAGTACTATTTCTCTGTGTGCATCCAGATTTACGTCTGGTATCATTTTCCTTACGTCTGAAGAAGGCCTTCTAACATTTCTTACAGTGCAGATCTCCAGGTGATGAACTCTTTCAGCTTTGGTATGTCTGAAAACATCTTCATGTTGGCTTCATTCCTTAACTGCTTTAAAGAAGTTACTCCAGGCCGGGCGCGGTGGCTTACATCTGTAATCTCAGCACTTTGGGAGGCTGAGGCAGGTGGATCACTTGAGGTCAGGAGTTCGAGACCAGCCTGGCCAGCATGATGAAACCCCATCTCTACTAAAAATACGAAAAGAATTAGCTGGGCCTGGTGGCACATGCCTCTACTCAAGTTGGGCAGCTGAGGCAGGAGAATCGCTTGAACCTGGGAGGCAGAGGTTGCAGTGAGCCGAGATCGTGCCACTGCACTTCAGCCTGGGCGACAGAGCAAGACTCCATCTCAAACAAAAAAAAAAGTTAATCCAGTATCTTCTTTCTGGCACGCATTGATTCTGATGAGAAGTCAGCTGTCAATTTCATCTTTGTTCCTTTTTATGTAATGTGTTCTTTTTTCTCTTGCTGCTTTTAAGATTTTTTTTTCTTTATCACCAGTTAAGCAGTTAGACTATGGTATACATTGGTGTGGCTTTCTTCATGTTTCTTTTGGTTGGGATTTGTTGAACTGCTTGGAATTGTGAGTCTCTAGTTTTTATCATATTTGTAAAATTTTCAACCATTATTTCTTCAAATATATCATCTGTCCCCCATCCCCCTCTCCTTCACCATCTCCAATTACACGTATATTTGGCTACCAGAAGTTGTCCCATGCCTCCCCACTTCTTTATTTTTTCCAGTCTTTTTCTGTGTTTCATCTTAGATTGTTTTATTGCTAAGTTTTCAAGTTGACTAACCTTTTCTCCTGCAGCATCTAATCTGCAGGCTAATCCTGTCCAGTGTATACCCATCTCAGACACTATTTTCAATTCAGGTATTTTTAAATATCTTCCATTGCTAACATGTTCAATCTTTCCTCTAGCTTCTTGAACAGTTGCAATATGGTTATAATTATCTCTGTCATCTTTGTTGACTAATTTTATCACCTGCAATATTTCTGGGTTGGTTTCCACTGATTTTTTTTTTTCCTGCTCATTATGGATCATATATTTTGCTTCTTTGCATGCCTGGTAAGTTCTGATTTGATGCTAGACACTGTAAATTTTATCTTGTTGGGTGCTGGATATTCCTGTATTCCTGTAAGCTTTCTTGAGCTTTCTTCTGGGACACAGTTAAATTACTTGGAAACAATGTGATCCTTTCACGTTGTGCTTCTGAACTTTGTTAGGTGGGACCAGGGCAGAATTCAGTCTACAGCTAATTTTGCTCTACTACTGCAGCAACACCCTTCTGGATACTCTGCCCGACAGCCTGTGAATAACAAGGTTTCCGCTCCAGGTGGAATAAAATCTATTCCCAGCCCTGTAGGAGCTCCAAGCATTTCTCATTCTACTACTTTTAGGTGGTTCTTTCCCAGGCTTCCAGTGGTTTCTTTACTTGCTTGCACTGATCCATACACAACTGAAGACTCACACTCTGCATAGCTTCAAAGTTCCTCTGCAAATCTTCAGAGCTCCCCATCTCTCTGTACAGCTCTCCATGTTCCTGTACTCTGCCCTGTGAACGCTCCAGGCTCCACTCCAGACTGCCAGCTCTGACTCCTAAACTCATGGAACCCACCAGCTTTGGCTGAATGCCCTCTCCCCGCCCTGTGGCCTGGAAAGTGGCACAATCATAGGGGTCACCTTGCCTGTTTCCCCGATCCCAGGGAAATGATTGTTTTATATATTATAAACCGTTTTTTTAGTTGTTTAATATAGAAGAGCAAGCCTGGTCCCCTGGTCCCACTCCATCCTGGCTGAAAGCAAAAGTCTATGACATATCTATTATATTCTGAAAATTATTTCCCACTTTGAACTGAGTTATTCTTTCATTTTATGTTTTCCCACCTTTGAACTTAAGACTTCAGAATGTTGCAAAAACTAATTTAATATTTCATTAATAGAAAGGAAGGTCACGAGAAGGTAACCACTAACTTTTCTCACACAATTAAGTCTCCATAAAAAAAAAATCAGTGGAAAAATTTGGACAACTTAACAAATATACTACTGAAAATTAGGATGCCCCAGGGGAGTCTGAAATGTTAAAACACACATTTCAATACAAAAATCAATAAAGTCTGGAAAACCATTGAAATATCAATAGGCAATAAAATAATTCTTTGCCTCACAGTAAAGGCTCCAAAAATAGAAGTGGTACAATCTGTAACTTATTGGATGCTGGATCTACATTAGAAGACCTTTGAGAAAGCATAAACACCTAAAGGAAAAAAAAAAAAAACTAAACCAATGACTAATCTATATGGACAAAGAATACCAAACACCTAATAATCAAAACTATGCACCAACATTCAAACCTGATAAGGTATCTTTATCAGACATGATGGTAAGATTCCAAGGTAAAGCTATATTAAGATGCTTTTTAATTATAAAATAATCTAAATTATAGAAAAGCACAGAGTAGAACAAAAAAATTCATTTAACCCACCAACCCGATTTTACAAATGTTAACATGTAGTCATATTACTATAGATCCTTTACTTTTTTTTTAACTAAGTAGAACAATCTGGAAACAGCTGAAACCTCTCTATCTTTCCCCAGTCCCGCTGTTACTCACTCCCTAGAAGAAGCCACCTGCCATCCCTAGGTTAGCACACCCGCTCTGTTGTTATACTCTCATTCCAAAGATTAATAGCCGGAGATGATAAAAATAGTTTCGTTTTGTTTTGTCTGAGCAGGGTCTTTCTCTGTTGCCCAGGCTGGAGTGCAGTGGCACAATCATGGCTCACTGCAGCCTCAACCTCCCAGGCTGAAGCAATCCTCCCATCTCAGCCTCCCAAATAGCTTGGCTACAGGAAGGTACCACCAGGCCAGGCCAACATTTTTAAATTTTTAGTACAGATGAGGGTCTTGCTATGTTACTTAGACTGGTCTCAAACTCCTGCGCTCAAGCCATCCTCCTGCTTTGGCCCCTCAAAGTGCTGGGATTACGGTGTGAGCCACCACGCCAGGCCATGTATTATTTTGTATATTAAAATTACAGAGTTAAGTACTTAAAGAATCTG
The DNA here is from genome assembly GCF_024542745.1 of Macaca thibetana thibetana. NCBI lineage: Eukaryota > Metazoa > Chordata > Mammalia > Primates > Cercopithecidae > Macaca > Macaca thibetana. Next base: position 116,758,653 of record NC_065589.1, read on the forward strand.
TAGTACATCCTGTAGTAGAGTAGTAAAAACAAGAAAGCATTGCCTTAACAATATGTTGAAGGAACTGCCTCATGTGATAAGGCAATAATACGTTACGACTGTGCTGCAGTCAAATTATTGTATTCCTTTCGAAAAAAGAGAGGCTTCAAGGGAGTGTTTCTTTACAGAAGTGTGCCAGATAATACATGGAGAGAGAATCATAGAATTGGAAAAATCACAGTTTTTCAACCACCAATGATTCAGATAAGGATCATCAATAAATGCTAAAACCATTAGAAACAAGATACGTAAACGGTCTCAACGTTTATCACTCCGTAGACTACTTATAAATCTGAAAGACACTTTCACACCAGGAAAATCTGGTGGATGGCACCTTTAGCCAAAGGATTTAAATCTGTATCACCAATGAAGGGATAAACTGACATTCAGTGCTTCCTGATGTGATACAAGGAAGAATCACCTACATCAAGGCCAGCAAACTATTTTGGTAAAGGCCAGCGAGTCAGCATTTCAGGCTTTGTGGGCGAGTCTCCATCTCTGTGACAGTGTCTGTCCCAACTATTCAACTCTACCACTAAAGCACAAAAGTGGTACATATATGGTCCACAGATTGTAGTTTGTTAACCCCTGACCTACATGGTAATCTTGCCAAAACTGCTTAACCTGAATCTAATAATGAGAAAACAATCTAGACAAATGCAAATTATGTAACATTCTATAAGACACTGGCCTAAGTTTTTCTTTAAAAATTAATATAATCAAAAACGAAAGAAGGTGGGGGACTGTTCCAGATTAATGGAGATTAGAAAGACATGACTTGTCACAAAAAGACATGAAGGACCCTTCAATGCATGTTCAATGCATGTTTCTTTTTTTTTTTTTTTTTAATACAGATGGGGTCATACTGTGTTATCCAGTCTGGTCTCAAACTCCCAGGCTCAAGTGATCCTCCTACCTCCACCTTCCAAAGTGTTGGGATTACAGGCATAAGCCACTGTGCCTGACCCCTTCAATGTATATTTCTAAGTAAAAGAAGCCATTCTGAAAAGTCTACATACTGTATGATTCCAATTCAGTGACATTCTGGAAAATATACAGAGATAAGAAAAAAATCAGTAGTTGCCAAGGGTGCAGCATGGGGAGGGAGAGGATAAAGAAGTGAAGCACAGCGGATATTTTAGGCAGTGAAACTATTCTGTACGGCACTGTAACGGTGCTGCACGACATTACCCGTTTGTGAAAAACCCAAAGAACTTTGTAGCACAAAGAGTGAACCTCAATGTATGCAAAGTTAAAAAAAAAAAAAAAAAAAAAAGGTCGGGCGCAGCAACTCATACCTATAATCCTAGCACTTTGGGAGGCTGAGGCGGGCAGACTGCCTGAGTCCAGGAGTTTTGAGACCAGCCTGGGCTACATGGTAAAACCCCGTCTCTAGTAAAAATAAAAAATAAAATAAAATAAATAAATAAAAATGAAAATTGGCCAGGCATGGCGGCATGCATCTGTAGTCCCAGTTGCTAGGAGGCTATGGTGGGAGAATCGCCTGAGCCCAAGAGGTTGAGGCTGCAGCGAGCCGAGATGATGCCACTGCACTCCAGCCTGGGCAACTGGAGTGAGACCCTTTCTCAAAAAAAATTTTTTTTTAAATTAAGAAGTCAGTGGATCCCAGGAAAGAATGCAGGTGGTGACAAGAGAATCTAATCTATCTGTACTACAAAAGCTACAACAACCTTACTGAAGGGAGTAGAAAAAAAAGTGCTGATCTAAATAACTCTGGCAATGAACAGATTTTGTAAGACTGCAGTGCTTATGGCGAAAGGACACAAAAGGACTGTATCTAACTGACATCAAGTGCTTCCCATGGGGATACACTGCTATACCTGTATGCTAGAATTAAACAATTAAATAAATGGATAGCAGATGGTGGGACCACGTTTCTCACTGTTGGTGTGGGAATTAACAGATAAGCAAGGAGAGGAAGCTAGAATGAACCATAGGGTAATGGATCAGAGATGGAAAGATCAGTAAGAATTCATGTTTAACATATTTACATATAGATCGTTACATATAAAAATATTTATACATATGTACATATGCAGAAGTTAATATAGACACCTATGTTTCTTTGCCTGATCAGCTGAGACAGTTTAAAATGACACTCCTTGGTCTTTAGATATCTACCATAGAAAAAAGAAAGAAAGAAATAACACTCTAGTAGCAATGAACACATCTACTACCTAGATCCTGGTTTCTAACACCATTTTCTACTAAAAAAGAACCGAGACTCTTTGGAAATAAAGCTGATTCTAGGAATAGGACATGTACAAGACAAGTCTGGAGCATCCGGTAGTAGCAGAAAGAAAAAGTACTGAACACGTGCACCCATGCACACTGAGGGCGTGTGTCAGAGGAGCACAGGAAGCAACTGAAAGAACTCCCAAAGCTAGCATAATCTGAGCAACAAAGTCAAGTCTGCCACACAGAACTCCAAAGGATTTTTGTACATATTTTATTCTAAAGGAAGGGGAGCATAACCCCCGAGTGTTTAACTGTGGATATGAATTCCTTCTGAAAAGTATAATTTGAAAAGGAAAGGAAGAAAAGAGTAACTTTACAGTAGAGCAACTTGACATGACTTCTGCCACTTAATCAAGGTCAACATCAATAATCCTAAATCATGTGGAAAGCGTACACCTCTGATACGATCCGATAAAATCACTCTGTGCCTCTGTGACCTTCCTCTCAAAAACCCATAAGCCCAGTCTAACCCTGAGAAAAACATCAGACTGAACTGGAAGGTTGGACAGAGCTTCCACAGTGTTCTTTTTCATAGTTGGGATGACTTTACATTTGGAAACCAGATCTGAAGTATTAGTAAGAATCGAAATGCTTGCAAATTAAGAATAATTAAAATAATTTTATGTTATCTAGATAATTGGTTTGTCTAGTATTCTGAACCTAAAAAATACAGTCATCTATAGATGGTAATATATTATGATACCTCTATGATCATAATATCTGGTTAATATCCATTTCCCAGGCCCCGGGTGTGGTGGCTCATGCCTGTAATCCCAGCACTTGGGGAGGCTGAGGCAGATGGATCACTTGAGATCAGAAGTTTGAGACCAGTCTGCCAACATGGTGAAACCCCATCTCTACTAAAAATTCAAAATTAGCCAGGCATAGCAGCGCACACCTGTAATCCCAGCTACTCAGGAGGCTGAGGCAGGAGAATCGCTTCAACTTAGGAGGCAGAGGTTGTTAGCTGAGACCACACCACTGCACTCCAGTCTGGGCAACAGAGCGAGACTATGTCTCAAGAAAGAAGGAAAGAAAGAAAGGAAGAAAGGAAGAAAGGAAGGAAGAAAGAAAGTTCTCATACATCAGCAATAGGTTTATTATATTTATATGTAAATATATACATTTATATTTATTGTATTTACACGACTTAAGGTTTTGATGACCTGATGCTCTAGGGCCATGATTCTCAATGGAGAATGAATAAAATTTAACCAAAACTTTTTGGCTGAGGAGAAAATACAAAGAATGATGGCAGGTAACTAGGTTAACCTGTGGATGGCAAAACGTGACTACAAAAGAAAAGAACATTTAGAAAGCCTTGGGGAGGGAGGAGGATCGAAAAATAAAATTTAATTTAAAAAGAAAGGAAGGCAATAAAGTGTGTAAAATAACTCCAAGAGATCTTTCTTCACAATGACCATTTCTGTAACTGTACAAAATTCCCTATGCCACTGCCAAACAATCTCGCTAGCACTCAGCATTCAAAATACTAGAGCAAGATGAACTAAATTCAAAGACCTTTTTGACACAGAGTCCATCCACTTATTTCAGAGATCCCACTCAAGCAAGTGAGGCAGTAGAGAAGAATAAAGAAGCAATTTAGTGCAGTGTTTAGTAAGAGTACATGTTTGATAGTTAGTATGCCTGGGTTGATTTGCAGCTTTGCCTTTTACTACCCGTGCAACATCAGGAAAGTTTTATTCGTTTATTTATTTTTTTGAGGCATAGTCTTGCTCTGTGGCCCAGACTAGAGTGCAGTAGTGCAATCAAAGCTCACTGCAGCCTCAACTTCCTGGGCTCAAGCGATCTTCCCACCTCAGCCTCCTGAGTGCTGGCACTACAGATATATGCCCCCACGCCCAGCTAGTTTTTGTTTTGTTTTTTGTTTTGTTTTTGATTTTTGGAGAGACAGGGTCTTGCTATATTGCCCCGGCTGGCCTCAAGCTCCTGGGCCCAAGTGATCCTCCTGCCTTGGCCTCCCAAATTGCTGGGATTACAGACATGATCCACTGCAGGTGGCCAAGCAAGCTTCTTAAACACTCTGTTCCTTAGTTTCTTCACCTGTAAAATGGTTCCAACTTTAGAGGGATGTTGTGAGGATGAAATGAGATACTCTAGGTAAAATTCTTAGTATAGTACCTGATACATAGTCATGTTTGCTATCATTATTATTATTACACATTTCAAAAATCCCTCACTATCAAACTATTTGGTCTTTGTTATGTACACAATTCATAAAAGGCAAATATGTGGCCCATCAACCTTTCAGAGTTCCATAGTACCTCAAATCAAATGACAAAGGCTTGGACAGAGAGCCCACAACGCAAAAGAGCCTGTACCCCAAAAGTTCACCTTTTAGTCAGTGGAACACATTTCCTTAAGTGCACAACTGAAACAAGCAGTGGCTGCTATTCCCACTGCAGATGAAAGGTGTGAGGAGGCGGGTCTGCGCCTCTCACTGTGACCAGTACCACTGCTCTGCCGGGGAAGGCATCGTGGTACCTGGGAAGAAAAGAACACCACGACCCTGGGAAACAGACATCCTCCCCTGCCACTGCAGCAGCTTGAAAACACACCTTATTCTCAAGGACTTCAAGAACCTAGTCTGCACTGTACAAAGAACATCACAGCACTTGCTATTAAGAACATTAAGAAACGCTGCAACCCATAAAACACATGAAGATTATAAATAAAAAAGTAGGGATTTGTTTCTATTCCAAACTCTGACTATGCTTTGGGTAACGACCTCTCAAAAACACAACACTTTCTAATTGACACTGTCAGAGACCAGGAAGTGGCCCTCAAAATACGCCTCTTTAGCTAAGGATTTTTTTTTTTTAGCTAAGGGCAATTAAGCAGCAGCAGATGCAGGAAAGCTCTCAGCCCTCCCTCTGTTTGCCTAAAATCAGGACATACAATAGATTTACAAAGACAAAAAGTATCCCGCCCACCTCTCTACCAGGGAAAACAAAGGTTAACCACTGAAGACAACTTTAGACCCTTATCAGTCTAGAGATGGCACAACAGAATCCACATTAACGAGTTTTAGTAACTATCTATTGGTTATTCACCTTCCCACAAGTTGTCACCCTGAGAGATTCAGAGTTCATTTCCTTTGTCTTGTCACTTCTCTAAAATTTTACTCTTCTTTGTTGAGGATGCTACCTTATCTGGGGGAGTGAGGAGAATGAGAGAACGGGGAAGAGGAGAGAGGGGAGTGAGGAGAATGAGAGAGAACGGGGAAGAGGAGAGAGGGGAGGGAGTGAGGAGAATGAGAGAGAACGGGGAAGAGGAGAGAGGGGAGGGAGTGAGGAGAATGAGAGAGAACCGGGAAGAGGAGAGAGGGGAGGGAGTGAGGAGAGTGAGAGAGAACGGGGAAGAGGAGAGAGGGGAGGGAGTGAGGAGAATGAGAGAGAATGGGGAAGAGGAGAGAGGGGAGGGAGTGAGGAGAGTGAGAGAGAACGGGGAAGAGGAGAGAGGGGGGGAGGGAGTGAGGAGAGTGAGAGAGAACGGGAAAGAGGAGAGAGGGGAGGGAGTGAGGAGAATGAGAGAGAATGGGGAAGAGGAGAGAGGGGAGGGAGTGAGGAGAGTGAGAGAGAACGGGGAAGAGGAGAGAGGGGAGGGAGTGAGGAGAGTGAGAGAGAACGGGAAAGAGGAGAGAGGGGAGGGAGTGAGGAGAATGAGAGAGAATGGGGAAGAGGAGAGAGGGGAGGGAGTGAGGAGAGTGAGAGAGAACGGGGAAGAGGAGAGAGAGGGGAGGGAGTGAGGAGAGTGAGAGAGAACGGGGAAAGAGGAGAGAGGGGAGGGAGTGAGGAGAGTGAGAGAGAACGGGGAAGAGGAGAGAGGGGAGGGAGTGAGGAGAATGAGAGAGAACGGGGAAGAGGAGAGAGGGGAGTGAGGAGAATGAGAGAGAACGGGGAAGAGGAGAGAGGGGAGTGAGGAGAATGAGAGAGAACGGGGAAGAGGAGAGAGGGGAGGGAGTGAGGAGAATGAGAGAGAACGGGGAAGAGGAGAGAGGGGAGTGAGGAGAATGAGAGAGAACAGGGAAGAGGAGAGAGGGGAGGGAGTGAGGAGAATGAGAGAGAACGGGAAAGAGGAGAGAGGGGAGGGAGTGAGGAGAGTGAGAGAGAACGGGGAAGAGGAGAGAGGGGAGGGAGTGAGGAGAGTGAGAGAGAACGGAGAAGAGGAGAGAGGGGAGGGAGTGAGGAGAATGAGAGAGAACGGGGAAGAGGAGAGAGGGGAGTGAGGAGAATGAGAGAGAACGGGGAAGAGGAGAGAGAGAGGGGAGGGAGTGAGGAGAATGAGAGAGAACGGGAAAGAGGAGAGAGGGGAGGGAGTGAGGAGAGTGAGAGAGAGAACGGGGAAGAGGAGAGAGGGGAGGGAGTGAGGAGAGTGAGAGAGAACGGGGAAGAGGAGAGAGGGGAGGGAGTGAGGAGAATGAGAGAGAACCGGGAAGAGGAGAGAGGGGAGGGAGTGAGGAGAGTGAGAGAGAACGGGGAAGAGGAGAGAGGGGAGTGAGGAGAATGAGAGAGAACGGGGAGGAGAGAGAGAGAGGGGAGGGAGTGAGGAGAATGAGAGAGAACGGGAAAGAGGAGAGAGGGGAGGGAGTGAGGAGAGTGAGAGAGAACCGGGAAGAGGAGAGAGGGGAGGGAGTGAGGAGAATGAGAGAGAACCGGGAAGAGGAGAGAGGGGAGGGAGTGAGGAGAGTGAGAGAGAACGGGGACGGGGAAGAGGAGAGAGGGGAGTGAGGAGAATGAGAGAGAATGGGGAAGAGGAGAGAGGGGAGGGAGTGAGGAGAATGAGAGAGAACGGAGAAGAGGAGAGAGGGGAGGGAGTGAGGAGAGTGAGAGAGAACGGGGAAGAGGAGAGAGGGGAGGGAGTGAGGAGAGTGAGAGAGAACGGGGAAGAGGAGAGAGGGGAGGGAGTGAGGAGAGTGAGAGAGAACGGGGAAGAGGAGAGAGGGGAGGGAGTGAGGAGAGTGAGAGAGAACGGGGAAGAGGAGAGAGGGGAGGGAGTGAGGAGAGTGAGAGACAACGGGGAAGAGGAGAGAGGGGAGTGAGGAGAATGAGAGAGAATGGGGAAGAGGAGAGAGGGGAGGGAGTGAGGAGAATGAGAGAGAATGGGGAAGAGGAGAGAGGGGAGTGAGGAGAATGAGAGAGAATGGGGAAGAGGAGAGAGGGGAGGGAGTGAGGAGAATGAGAGAGAATGGGGAAGAGGAGAGAGGGGAGTGAGGAGAATGAGAGAGAACGGGGAAGAGGAGAGAGGGGAGGGAGTGAGGAGAATTGTTTCAAGGTGAGCAGGTCTATGTGAACCTACCCCAGAAAGTCCGAGGAAGCTGAGAGGCTGAAGACGGAGGCTGACACATTCAGTTTCTTAGAAAGACATATTGAACAGGAACTTACAAACAGAAGCCATGTCTGTGTCTCAGGCTTCGGCAGGACAAGACAATGGATCCACACACCATTATCCCCCAGACCCAGGGCTTATACCATAGGAAAGGGTGATCTGAAGGGATGTGCAGGGCAAGCAAAGCACAGTAACATCAAGGTTGTTCGACCTAAGGTCAGGATTTATAGTAAGTACCTGTTCTTACACAAGGAACAGCAGATAACCTGGAAATCTTAGAGGCATCTCGAAACTGGGGCTAATGAGAAGTCAATATGGCAGACCAGCATCCAAGATGGAGCTGCTCTGGCCTCCACAGGAATAAAACAAACATAACAAAATGTTCACACAGGGAATCTGTGTGAAGAGCATCCAGGAATTCTTTGTCCTGTTCCTGCAGCTTGTCTATGACTCTGAAATCATGTCAAAGTAAAAAAAAATTACATTGGACATACAGCAATATTATTCATCAAAACCAATGGAACTATACAAGAAATCTGCAGATTGCACCATATATAAATAACACTTCAATTAAAATAATAAAACCTTATTTTAGATGTTTTCTCAAAGGTCGATGATTAGAACACTTCAATAATTAAAAACAGAGAAGAGAAACCCATTGAGGACGTAACAGAATGAAGACTAACTTCATGCATACTTTTAGTTTGAAACAATAAACTAGCACCACCGTTTCTGTGTCTGTGACCACAATTATCAGCAGCTCTCATGACTTCCTGCTGTACGGCCCCCGCTCCCCTCCTGCCACGCTTCCCCATGTGACCACCCCACACCCCCTGTGCTCAGCTGGGTACCACAATCAGCTACACTGCACTCCCTTGCTAATCAACCTCCAAATACATAAGCCCATTAACAACAAACCTAGATATTGCCTTTTTTTAATTAAAAAAAAAAAGCCAAAAATGACGGTCACAATCCCTCATGAGGACACAGACTATTCAGTGAGAATCCTTGAGGGAGGCCCTCTGCAGATACCAGGGCCCAGAATAGGGGCTCACCCAGCACCTGGCTTAGAACCCAGGTTAATCTTTCAAAGTACTTTAGGATTTGTTAAAGATTATTATTAATGTCATAGTCAGCTATTTTAAAAAAGTACTAGTAAAACAAAATGGCTTTCACATCTCATACCTTGCTTTAGAAATATGATAAATTCCTTTACAGTTTGGTCCAAATTCACTCCATGATACACTATAGGTTTGAAATTGCGATGCTCAAAGGAACGGATGAGGCGAACTGTGATGGTCACTTCTTCAGGAGCCATGTGAGGGATTCCTGTGGCGAGAGACACGAGAACCGTCTGAATGAAGCCAGCTCACAGCTGTCTACCAGCGCCTGGCCTGCATCTCTATCATCAGCTCTCCGGCACCAGCCCCCTCTTCCATGCTGCATGATGACTGACAGAGTTCCCAAACAGAAGCCAGGTTCCAGAGTCCCCAGAAGGGTCAAGTGATTATGCCCACCTATCCACTGCAATTCTGGACGGCTCTGTCACAGACACAGATGTTCTGACCAGCAGAAAACTGACAGGGTACACAAGATGAACCAAAGTAACACAGGGGCGTGTGTATGTGTGGAAGCAGAGAAGCAGAATGGCCAAACACAAACACATGGCAAACACACGTCTATTGTGGGTACCCTACGTCAGTGGGCCCCTCAGCTGGCCCTGAGATGGAAGCACATTTATATTAGAATCAACTATCAACAGACAGCATTTCAATCTCATAAATGCTGCCAGATTTCAGGGCTGATTTAATTATATATGATGGTGTACCCGTCTTTCACATTACTAAAGCTCAGTATGTATATTTCATCCTAAAACTAAGTACTAGGCACATGTGCCAGGTCTTAATGTTATCTCATTTAATTCATTCAATTCTCTCACCAAACCATGAAGCATTTTGCCTCACGCTTTAGTGAGAGAATTAAGTGAGATAATATTTTAAAGATGAGAAGATTGACTTGGAGAGATTGCATCAACTGCCCCAAATCATAAAGCTGGCAAATAATGGAGTCAGGATTCAAGCATCAATTTAATTCCAAAGTCCATGCTTTCTAATACATGCACACACACACACACACACACACACACACACAAATTGGAAAACCACCCCAAATTATTTCCTCCAAAAAATTTCTGCACAGTTGCCAATGTTTTTTTCCATGCTTAAAAAATATTTTTGTTTTGAAGTATCTTAAGCAAACAGTTAAAAAAAAAAGAACCTGCTACACTATCCTGTCAAATCTTAACATTCTGATGCAACTGCATCAACTTTTAGGAAGAAAATACATCAGAAGTCCCGTGTACCCTCCCCAATTCCACCAGCATTTCCTGCCCTGGGACGACAGAGCAGTGACTCACACACACCATTCCAATACATAATTTTACACTCTAATTCGTATCATTTGAATCTACAGAAAATAGACTATTATGTGCAGCAATAACAACACTTTCTATATATATTTTTTAACTTTGTTTTGTTTTGTTTGAGACAGGGTCTCACTCTGTCACCCAGGCTGGTCTCCAACTCCTGAGCTCAAGTGATCCTCCTGCCTTAGCCTCTGAAAGTGCTGGGATTATAGGTGCGAGCCACCAAGCCCAGCAACACTTTCTGTTATATATCAACAATGCTTACATGCCAGATACTATTCTAAGTGCTTAGCACTCATTCTATCATCGACTGCCCACTCACCTCCAATCAGCCTGTGAGGTTGGTAAGATCATCTCATACAGAAAAAGTGAAACACAAATAGGCTGAAGTACTGTGCCCACAGATACACAGTATGGTTAACTTTAAAACATGGTGTATTATATGTAGCTTCCACAAGCCTTTCAGCATCGCTTTTCATTTATCTGTGTTGAAAGATGTAACTCTAACTCTCACATTCACTTTCTGAAGTATCAAAAACCCATTTGTTTTAAAGATACAAGCAGGGCGTAGTTCTATCTAGTAGTACCAGTACCTACTTTGTGCTACTTACAACTTTGCATGTAACTTTAAACCATAATATACAGTAAGAGTAAGTATTAGAAAAAAAAATACCTGTAATACTGATAAATGTAAGGAAAGCTATACGACCTCACTAGTAGTCAGGGAAATTCAAAATAACAATGAGACATATCACTCGTCTAACTGATAAATTACAAAGTCTAACAATACCTCCTACTGGCAAAGGTAGAGAACAATGAAAACCTCATCGATGACAGCAGGCACTTAAAGGAGCAGTACTTTTGGAGACAATTAGGCAATCTTTAGTAAAACTGAAGATACACATACCTTTTGATCCTACAATTTCATTCATACATAGATACCCTAAGGAATCTCACATATATACACAAGGAGGAACCATAAAATATTAATAGCAGTGTCATTTTTTAACTGCCAAAACTGGAAACAACTGTCCATCAACGGCAGAACAGATAAGAAAAGGATGGGGTACTCATACGATGAAATACGACAAGCAATCGAAATGAATGGATTGGAACTACAAGCATCAACATGGATAAATCTCAAAAATACTACCATGAGTGGAAAAAAGCAAGTTGCAGAAGAATCAGAGCATCCCGTACTATCATTTATACAAAGTTCATAAACATAGTCTTTATTTTGTTTCATACGAGACAATTAGTCAGGCACGGTGGCTCACCCCTGTAATACCTGCACTTTGGGAGGCTGAGGCGGAAGGATGGTTTGAAGTCAGGAGTTCGAGACCATCCTGGCCAATATGGTGAAACCCAGCCTCTAATAAAAATACAAAAATTAGCCAGGCATGGTGGCGGGTGCCTGAAATCCCAGCTACTCAGGAGGCTGAGGCAGGCAGGAGAATCTCTTGAACCCGGGAGACGGAGGCTGCCGTGATCGGAGATCGTGCCACTGCACTCCAGCCTGGGTGCCAAAGCAAGACTCGGTCTCAAAAAAAAAAGAAAAAAAGAAAAAAGAAAGGAGACAATCACCTGAGGTGTAGGAAGAATTATGTACTCGAGAAGTAATAAATTGGGGCTTCAATTATATTAGTAACATTTTATATCTTAAGCAGATGTTAGGTATATGGCTTTTTGTTTGTTTGTTTTGAGACAGAGTCTCACTCTGTCGCCAGGCTGGAGTGTGGTGGCGCCATCTTGGCTCATCACAACCTCCCTCTCCGGGGTTCAAGCAACTCTCCTGCCTCAGCCTCGTGAGCAGCTGGGACTACAGGTACACACCACCACGCCTGGCTAATTTTTATATTTTTAGTAGAGATGGGGTTTCACCATGTTGGCCAGGCTGGTCTCCAACTCCTGACCTCGGGTGATCCGCCTGGCTCGGCCCCCCAAAGTATATCATTCTTTATGCCTTTTACTACGTCTGGAATATTTTGTAACACACACAAGCAAGTCACATTAATTTGGCCTGGAAAGTCTCTCTGAATCTTATAAGCATGTTTTGTGGTTAATTAGTTTAACAAATCTTTTCACAATTTCAATATTAGTTACTTCACTATTTCTTATTAAATCTGGCTTACAATGCTTCTCTGAAAATCTGATCCCAGAATCTATCACATAATAGCAGTTCAGCAAACATCTACAAAATTAAAATTTTAAATATACTGAAGTACTCAATAAGGAATAGCTCCTGAGAAAGAGACATATAGAAGCCTCTTGTATTTCAGAAGCAGTGTTGACAGGTTTGCTAAAGCTATGACCACATCTCCCTCTTCTCACCCCCCAAAACAACAAAAAAGCCCTCCCAAACACACATATATGCACACACCTACACACACACACACACACACACACACACACACACACACAGGGAAGCCCTATAATGCAGCCCAGTGTCCCTAAGAGCTTAGAGTTGGACAGATTTAACTATTTAACTTAAAGATCAACTCTGCTTCTTAGCTGTGTTATAAAATAAGAAATCCTTGAAAAGCTGTTCCATGTTAGCCAGGCATAGTCCCAGCTACTCGGGAGGCTGAGGCAGGGAGGTGGAGGTTGCAGTGAGCTGAGATTGCACCACTGCACTCCAGCCTGGGCATCAGAGTGACACTCCGTCTCAAAAAACAAACAAACAAAAAAACAAGTTGTTCCATTAATTTAAGAAATTAACATACATTAAACACAATTCTTCGCACATCAGAGGATCTCAGTAAGTAGTAGCTGCTTTTATCATCATTATTCTATTTAGACTAAAATAGGTTTGGGTATAAAGACAGCTAAGCAGCAGATAAATATAAATTCCCGGATGTAATGAAGCGAAGGCTGCGCAGGCTGGCACTTGCATTCCTCATGAAACTGTTTTTCACAATTACAGGTTTGTTATTTTCACTTAATAAAAACCTGCCCATATGCTGTACTTAAATAGTTGAACTTTTCCATTTAAAACCCCAAAATCTGAGTTATATCTAATTTTGGGCAACTATTGTCATTTTTCTAAAAAATGTGCTTCAATTTATACTCAGTAACAAAACAATATCAGAAGGACCATTATCTAATTTGCCGTAAGGACAGTGGGACGCAGGCTTGTCTGCCTAGAGAGGATGACACACTGAAGAGGCGGCTTAGAAGACTAATCTTACAGATAATAAAATCTGACATTTTTCCCAGAAGGTTTGGCCTAGTTTTTTTTAAAAAGTGAATGTGATCAATTTTAAAAAGCACTCCTCAAATGAAAAGGCAGAGAAGCCAATAAAAATAAACTTCGGGATAAATTAACAAAAAATATTCAAGGACATAAAAGATTTAAATAAATGAAATGATAGACAATGTCCTTAACTACAAAAGTTCAAAGTAGTAAAGAAATCAAGTCTCCCTAAATTGACCTATGCATTGAATAAAATCCCAATCAAAATAAAAAAGGGCTGTTTGGGAATCTTGACACAAATAATTCTAAAATCCATCTAGAAGAATCTGTGACCTTTGTCAGCAAAGTCATAAAACAACAAAAAAGAAAAGAGACCAGTGACACCAATTATTAAAACACATTATAAAGCAACCGTTATACAGGAAAAAGCTTGTTTGATTTTCATAATTTTACAAAATCCAATAACAACTATTTTAAATGCAAAATCAAGCCACAGTAATATAAATTTTGATACTGGAACAGAAATAGATAGGCAAATCTGTGAAATCTAACAGAGAACTCAGATTTCAGGTTATAAAAAATTTAATATAAGATGAAAGTGGCATCTCAAATTAGTGGGGAAAAGATAGTTTCCTTAATAAATGGCATTGAGAAAACTAATAATGGATTTGGGGAAAAGTAATAATGGATTCTTATCTTACTCCTTATACAAAACAACCTCTCAATGAAACAAATATTTAACTGTAAAATCATAAAGAGGCACCAGAAGAAAATAGGTACATATTTTTATAATCTTAAGATAGGAAAAGCTCTAAGCAAAGACAACGCAGGAGTCATCAAGGAAAAGACTAACAGTTGTAACAACATAAAAATGTAAAAAGAGACCAATATCCTAATAGAAACAAGGATAAAGGTAATTAACAGGCAACTGGCTAAACTTAAGCCAATAATGTGAAAAGATCAGCTTTACTTCCAGCTAAAGAACTGAAAGAGAAACAGATATCAATTCTGCCATAAGACTGGTATAATAAGAAAAATTAAAAACTAGCCAACCAGTGTTGGCAAGGATATGGAGAAACAAATATTTTTTATAAACTAGTGGCAAGAATATAAAATGAAACACCCTATCTGGAGGTGAGTGGGTAGTCTGTATCAAAATTTTAAATTTGTCTACCCTTTGACATGGCAATTTCTTCTCTAATAATTCACCCTGAGAAGATAATCATATCAATTATTTTATAAACCCATGAGTTCATAATGACACTTTTTAAAAAAGCTAGTCATTCTGGAGGCTAACAGGGCACTAATTTGTTTTTCTGAAAAGTGGCTTTCCAAGTGAGGGTTGGTGGAAATAAGGAATCAAACATTTTACCCTTCCTTTCTTATACAGACAATATTTCAGTGTTACCAACAAATAGCTTATGAAGAAAAGCTTCCTCTTTATAGAAGAATTACAGCTAAAAAGTACTAAAAGAATAAAATTTTTAAAATCCCAATTTACATACCTTATCAGGATGGCTAAAATAAAACACAGCAAGAGCCCCAAATGTTGGTGAGGGTGGAGAAATTCACATACATTGCTGGTAGGAATGTAAAATGGTACTAGCCAGTCTGAAAAAGAATATGGCAATTTCTCACAAAACTAGGCATACCCATTATATAACACAGTAATTGCATTCTTGGGCATTTATGCTAGAGAAACAAAAACTTACATTGACACAAAAACCTGTACATGAATGTGTACAGCATATCCATGTGTAATACCACAAAACTGGGAAACAATCCAAATGCCCTTTAACATATGAATGATCAAACTGCAGTATATCCATATCATGAAATACTAGTCAGTAATAAAAAGAAATAAATTATTGATACAGGAAACAATCAGGG
Organism: Macaca thibetana thibetana; assembly: GCF_024542745.1. Taxonomy (NCBI): domain Eukaryota; kingdom Metazoa; phylum Chordata; class Mammalia; order Primates; family Cercopithecidae; genus Macaca; species Macaca thibetana. Next base: position 116,773,808 of record NC_065589.1, read on the forward strand.
TGAATCTCAAGGGAATCAAACTGAATGGAAAAAGGCAGTCTCAAAAGGTTGCATACTGTATAATTCCATTTTTATGTCATTCTTGTGATGACAAAATTACAGAAATACCGAAATGAAGAATGCATTAGGGTGTTGCTAGGGGTTGGGGAGGAGAGGGAAAGAGGTGTCTGTAGCTATTAAAGGGTAAAATGAGAGATCCTTGTGATGGAAATGTTTTGATTCTTGACTGTGGTGTTACCCATTTTTATCTACATGCGATGTAACTGCACAGAACTAAATGCATACACATGCAGGCATACACATATATACACACACGTGCATATAAAACTAGTGAAATCTAAATGAGGTCCATTGTTTGTACCAATGTCAATTTCCTGCCTGTAAAATCGGACTATACTCAAGCAAGATGTTGCCAATGGGGGAAAGTGGATGAAGGGGAAATGGGATCTCTGTATTATTTCCTACATCTACATGTGAATCTACAATTATCTCAAAATAAAAAGATTCTAAAAATTATCATTCTGAAAACCCTAATGAAATGAGTGTAGGTGATGATCATAAAGCGGTGTTAAAACCATCAGGTAAAAGACTGATGGGAAACTTTCGCATGGGTACATCGGGGGCTGACAACACCTGAGCTTACTAATCAATATTAATGAATGAATCAAGACTCCAGATCTCACTCCCAGTTTATCAGCTATGATAGTGTGTGTAAGAACATGTTAAATGACACCACAAGGAGGCCATCAGCCAAGTTCAGATGGTGGAAAATTGTACTGGAAAAATGACTTGATTTCTTCAACAAATGGCATGAGAAATAAAGAGAACAGAGGAAGGCTATATATTAAAAGAGACTTAAAAGAGATAATCTCAACCAATGCAACATTTAGTCTTTGTATGGATCCTAATTTGTATAATATTAGATGATATTAGGAATTAATGTTAATTCTGTGTATATCATATTATGGTTATGTTTTTAAGTCCTTATCTTAAAAGACTGAGGAATACACAGGTGAAATGGTGACCTGTATTTGCTTTCAAATACCCTAGCAGAGGAAAAACAATTATAGAAGCGTAGATTAAAAAAACATTAGTAGAGACCAAGCATGGTGGCCCATGCCTGTAATCCCAGCACTTAGGAGGCTGATGAGGCAGGAGGATCACTTAAGCGCAGGAGTTCGAGACCAGCCTGGGCAACATTTCGAGACCTCATCTCTACAAAAAATGTTTTTAATTAGCTGAGTGCAATGACACACATCTATAATCCTAGCTACTTGGGAGACTGAGGCAGAAGGATCACTTGAGCCAGAAGTTTGAGGCTGCAGTGAACTATGTACTGTGCTCCACACCACTACTCTCCAGCCTGGGCAACAGGGCAAGACTCTGTCTCAAAAAAAAAAAAAAAGTACTAAACCATTGTTAACTGTTGACGCTGGTTATATATGAAGCCTCATATACTTTTCCATTTGTAAATGCTTGACATTTTTCCTAATAAAAACTTTTGCAAGAAGATTGTAAGTGCACAAAAGTGTACATTCAAAGATTTTCTTTCACTGAAATGTTTCTAATAGTTAACAAAATTAGAATCCAATTAAATGTCCACCAGTAAAGATACGGTTAAGTAAATTATGCCATGCAATAAAATAAAATACCCTGCAGTCATTAAAGGGTGATATGGATATATGGATACCAACTTTGAAATATGGCCATGACATACTAGTGAGTAAAAAAACAAGTTAGGCTGGGTGCGGTGGCTCACACCTTTAATCCCAGCACTTTGGGAGGCCAAGGCGGGTGGATCACCTGAGGTCAGGCGTTAGAGACCAGCCTGACCAACATGGTGAAACCCTGTCTCTACTAAAAATACAAAGTTAGCCAGGTGTGGTGGTGCACACCTCTAATCCCAGCTACTCGGGAGGCTGAGAAAGGAGACTCACTTAAACCCAGGAGGCAGAGGTTGCAGTGAGCCAAGATTGTGCCATTGTACTGCAGCCTGGACGACAAGAGTGAAATTCTGTCTTAAAAAAAAAAAAAGAAGTTAAAGGGCTGGGTGCTGTGGCTCACACTTGTAATGCCAGCACTTCGGCAGGCCAAAGCGGGCAGACTGTTTGAGTCCAGGAGTTCAAGAGACCAGCCTGGGCAACGCGGTGAAACCCCATCTCTACTAAAAATACAAAAATTAGCCCGTCATGGTGGCATAAGCCTGTAATTGGGGGGCTGAGGTGGGAGGATCGTTTGAGCCTGGGAGGCGGAAGTTGCCATGAGCCAAGATTGCACCACCGCACTGCAGCCTGGGAGACAAAGCCAGACCCTGTCTCAAAAAAAAAAAAAAAAAAAAAAAAAAAAATTAGAAAACTGCCTGCGTATAGTATCACCGCATGTTTGTAATGTCAGTATGTTACATGTAAACATAAGCATGGAGAGATGTCCAGAAAAGCCTTTACCAAAACATTAACAGTGGCTATCTCTGAGGGCAGAAATCCAAGAGACTGTTACTTGTTTTATATACTTTTTAATATTGTTTGATGTTTTACCAATCATGTGTTTTTAAATTAAGCTATTTCCTGTATACTTATATTTGCACTTTTCTGATATATGTGTATGCATCAACAAAAAGTTATTTTAAAAACTCAGCTATTTCCATTTCTTTTTAAGAAGGAAGAGATAACAGAACAAAGCAAACAATACCAAACTTACGAGAGTATTGGAAAGGAGGGAAGGGCTAGGAACTTAGTTATACTCCTGCTATGTACCAAGGAACACCAAATAAATCCAAACAGCATTCGGAGGCACCAGAAGCAGGTCACACGCCCAGAGGAGTCTGAACTTGTCCAGGATGGTACAAGCCCCTCGCTGCCTCTCCAGTGGTATACATCACCATCAAAACCTGCCTTTCAAATATCCCTGCAGCCACAATGACAGCTCAGTTTCCCACACCCACCAGGCTGTTGCCACGCCTCTACCACACCTCTCCAGCCCGGCTTCTCTCCAAAATCCCTCCGCCCCTCGCCCTCTTTGCTTTCCCACAGAGGCTCCTTCAAGACCCAGCTCAGGGGCTATCTTCTGCAGGACACCTTTGAGCTGGGGTCCTCCTCTCCCCCAGGCTGAGCCATAGGCCCCTCTGGATGCGGCAGTACCTATCACTCCCTATTGATGTCATCTGTTTTAGAGGTCTGGCCCACAAGCTCCTTAAGGGAAAGAATGCTGTGTGGTCCGTTTTTATAGACCCAACAGCTTGTGTAGCATGAGACACCTCAGAAGCCCCATAAATGTTCTTTTTAAAATTGTTAATGTTGCGTAGAGTTAGGGTCTCACTGTGTTGTCCAGGTGGGTACTGAACTCCTGGGCTCAAGCAATCCTCCTGCATTAGCTTCCCAAAGCACAGGATTACAGGTGTGAGCCACCACGCCCACCCTCGATAAATGTTTGTAGAACTAATGAGCAGTTAAAGGGAGGAAACAAAACCTGATTTCTTCCATTTTCTAAGGACACACTAACATGGCAATCTTGCAGTAGAGACACAGGACCCAAGAAAATGTTTGAGATGTGGGAAAAAAGAAATCAAAATTAATATTAATTATATATTTATAAAATGTAACAGTTCAACAGCAACTTGATTCTATTCATAATTATACATGTTAGATTTAATGTAGGATATGGGTATATTGCAACATATAAGACCCAGGTGATGTTTTGAAAAGTAAGAGTGCCTAGAGCTTAGGAAGGTCTTTACACCTCTCTGCCTAAAAAACCTGTAGTTCTAGCTAGTACCTTACCCAGCTAGTCTGGGGCAGTGAAGAAAAGTCCATACGCAAAGCAAAACGAAGCTCTTACAGACAAACAAAGCAAACACAAAACTTCCATAGGAACTGCCTTGCATGGAAGCCCCAGTTCCCTGGCCAGTAACCACTGCATCAGAGCAGCCCAGCACCCTCCCCTCTGCAGCTGCTTTTTTGGTCCAAGCTGCAAGGATGGTGAGGAGGGAAGTACAGCTTGGAAGCTTTGAGGCCCCATAGATGAGATGGGCCTTCAGCCTTCAGTCCTGCAGCCTGTGATGGAAATTCAGCAACCAGGGAAAGCCAGAACAAGCTAAATGCAATGCTCCTTAACTTGCCCAGTGGCTCCCCTTCCCAAGCTGGCTGGTCTCCCCAGGGCAGAGCTCTGAGCTGCAGAGTTATAAACTGGCAGGGGCAGGTTTCTGGGTGAAAAACTAGGCACCACACACGAAAGCTCAGAGCCAAGCATCCAGATAAGCACAAAACACTCACAAGATACTTGATTGTTGATGTTACACTGATCTCTGTCAGTTCAGAACCAACATCACTACAGTTGGTTCGGCTTGTTGGTAGCAGTTATGGTTTATAAAGTTGGCTATGAACACTGAATTAGCAAATCCTGAACCACTGCTCCCAGGGCAACTACAGGATTAGGATCTTGTGAGCCCGTCTTCACATTTTGGCAAACGATCAATACATAATCTTGTTTCGTGCATGTTTCTGTTGAAAGAGACATTATGTGTTGCTGATTCATCAGCATTGAACTCCCAGCCAACAACACTCACAGCCTGCCTGAACAAAGCTTATCTAACACAGTATTTTCTCCATAAGGCACATCACAGCCTTCCTGCGCCTAGGAACACTTGACTGCATGTCTGCGCTATGCTTGGGGGACATTTTAAATAGCAGAATCACCAACAGAAAAGCATTAAAATGAAAAAAACATGGCACTACATAGTCCACAAACTGGTCACTTGTTTACAATATAGGAGCTGAAACAAGGAGGCAGAGCGCGACTGGGCACGGTGGCTCATGCCTGTAATACCAGCACTTCTGGGGGCCCAGGCGGGAGGATCACTTGAGCCCAGGAGTTTGAGATCAGCCTGGGCAACATAGCAAGACTCTGTCTCTACAAAAAAAAAGAAAAAATAACAAAATTAGCTGGGTGTGGTAATGTGCGCCTGTAATCCCAGCTACTCAGGAGGCTGAGGTAGGAGGATCACCTGAGTCTGGGAGGCAGAGGTTGCAGTGAGCCAAGACTGTGCCACTATACTCCAGCCTCAGCCTGGGCAACAGAGCGAGATCCTGTCTCAAAAAAATAAAAAATAAAAAAGGCAGAGCGTTATCTTGTTTGACCTCAGCTGGGAACATACTGAGTGACTCAAAATTTTCACTGCTCTGCACATGTCCAAGAATGACTAAGAAAGTGCCAAGAATATTGCTTTTGGGGTTACAAAAAAATGTTAGTATGTACATGAATTTGCAAATGCAGAATCTGAAAATAATTAGGATTGACTGTACTACCTAAAATAATTAGGATTGACTGTACTACCTCAAAAACCCAGTATATATGCCTTATGGTATTTGAAGAAAGCATCTTCTTGACCTTTTTGTCAGAGAATGGAATCCAAAATGAGCTATTAGAAGCTTTAAGGGTAGGCAAAGCATCAAGCACTAAGGCAGTTAACATGGAGAAGACCCTATAACCACTTGCACACTGGCTGACCTTCCTTCATGTCACACGCAGGTTTCCAAGAAATTATGACCAGAATTTTAACAGATTCCTAGAGAGAATCATTTTGAAAAACGAAAATATTTATAAAGCACATCTACTCCCTAAATTTAAGTACTGTAAAATCACACTTGTCATATATCAACTTTGCTTTAAAGTTTGTCTTATCCAAACAAAAAAGGTACAACTTTCAAAAAGGGAAGGTTCTAACCACTGTTCAATTAAATCTGACCTAAAGCTGCCTCCATAGGTAATGAACTGCACCCTATCTTACTATGTAAACAAGCTGCAACCTAACTTGCAAGTGTATTATTGTAGTAAGTAACGGAGCCTCAGCCAATCACAGCAGCCAAACTTTCAGCCAATACAGGCTGCAAACTGCCAAAACATGTCAAAATAAGGCAAAAGCCAAGCTGTAGCCAGTCAGACTATTTCGGTCTCTCACTTCTGTTTTCTGACCATAAATACTGCCTGCTGGGTATTTACAGACAGAAAATACTGTTGCTGGTTAATGCTCTCTGAACCTTTACTAGTTCAGACGCTGCCTAATTCATGCATTCTTTACTTAAACGCTGCTAAATTGAATTGTCAAAAGTTTTCCTTTTAACACCAGATTCTCTCTTTCATTATAGACAGGTTATATACAGAAAGAGTATATTAGAGTGATTACATATATATACATATGTACGTATGTATATGTAATCATGCTAAATCCTTAATTCTCCTCAAGATTTAGGAACCAGTATCACAGGGCAGAGAGTCCATCACCTTCCTTTTAAAACAAATAAATCAATAAAAAGAATATATGAAACACAGTTGTTACTGTTCCTTTATGTGAGGAAACTGAATTGGCAAACATGAGCACGTATAAAAGGAGAAAGAGCAGGAAATTGCTAAGAAGAAAATCACTGAATATGCAAATGATTCTGAAACTGCCCTTAATGATTTTGGAGCAAATAATCCTTAAGTGCAATTAAATAGCATTTAAATATGTCATTTTATTTAAAAAAAAAATGTTGTTTAAGGCCGGGGTGATGTCGGGGAGCCTAAATTATTTTTATTACCCTTCTTAAAAAGACGGAACACCTAGCATACTGTTAGTAGATGAATGATAAATGCTCACCATTTACAGAAAATTTAACCTTGGCAAATTAATAACTTTATATTAACTTCAGTTTAAGTTTGTAAGAATGACAAATTAAAATTAATTCGCACTTAGTACTATGACTAAAAGCAAAATGTTAATTGCATTTTTATCTACTCTGGCCTACTTCAAAAGCATAATTTTAACTCTTGGATGGAGAACAAAATTGTCTTCTAAAAACAGATCTCAGTAACAATATCAAAAGTTGGACATTATAATAAAAAGAAAAAAGGTAACAATAATTTTCTTTTTCTTTTTTTTTGAGAGTCTCGCTGGAGTCTTGCTCTGTCACTCAGGGTGGAGTGCAGTGACACGATCTCAGCTCACTGCAACGTCTGCCTCCCATGTTCAAGTGATTCTCCTGCTCAGCCTCCAGAGTAGCTGGGACTATGGGCACACGCTGCCATGCCCCGCTAATTTTTGTAGTTTTAGTAGAGATGGGGTTTCACCATGTTGAGCAGGCTAGTCTCGAACTCCTGATCTCAGGCGATCCACCCGCCTCAACCTCCCAAAGTGTTGGGATTACAGGCATGAGCTACCGCGCCCAGCCCCAGGAATTTTCTTTTTAGGACAGACTGGAGAAGGGATGAGAAAAGGATTGGGAGAGGCTGGTTGAAGGCACAGCTGAAATTAAATAGGAGGAATAAGTTCTGGCGTTCTATGGTTAACAGTACATTACAAAATAGCTAGAAGAGAGATTTTTAAATATCCTCACCACAAAAAGATAAATGCATGAGGCAATGGTCACACTAAATACCCTGAATTGCTCATTCTACAACATATATATGCATTGAAACATCAAACTGTGCTGCCCAAATATGTACAATTATGTGTCCATTAAAGAATCTGCTTTCCATTTTTTCAAAAGCATTTTTTTTTAAATATGAAACTCAGCATTTATATCTACATTTATGGCAGGGCACGGTGGCTCACGCTTGTAATCCCAGCACTTTGGGAGGCTGAGGCAGGCGGATCACTGACGGATCACTTGAAGTCAGGAGTTCAAGACCAGCCTGGCCAACATGGTGAAACCCCGTCTCTACTAAAAATACAGAAAAAAATTAGCCAGGCGAGGTGACATGCTCCTGTAATCCCAGTTACTCGGGAGGTTGAGGCATGAGAATCGCTTGAACCAGGAGGCAGAGGCTGCAGTGAGCCAAGATCATGCCACTGCCACTGCACTCCAGCCTGGGAGATGGTGTGAGGCTCCGTCTCAAAATATAAAAACAAACAAACGAACAAAAAAAAAACCCTGCATTTATAAACTAGGACTATATGAGGGTTAAATAACATTTGAAAACTTCTTGGCATTTTTTTGTTTGTTTAGCTGCATAATACAAATGAAAGCACCATTATTCTAGAAGAGTTGGTTAAATCATCTTTCACTGACAGAACTTTTGAGAAATATATTTTCGACAATTCATTTATAAATGATTTCAAAGTCTTTAACCTCAACCATTTTTTAGATAGGTTAAAAAAATAAACTCTTCCACCTCTAGGGGGTTAGGTAACACATTAGGTACAAGATGAATTTTAGCTAATCTGCTGACTGGCACATGCTTCTCCGTGCTGTAACTGCTTTACTACCCAATGACATTAGCAGCTGACCCTCCCTGAGGAAGAACCATTATCAGTTCCAAATAAATATATCCTTGATTACTGTTCACACGTACAGTACACCACCCACTGACAAATCAACACCTACAATTCCTCAGACCTGCCATTATGACCTTCAATCTGGAGCAAATGTACAAAACCATAATTTGTTTTCTCTGCTCAAGATATGCAAGACTCTCCATAAACCATTCTGGACAGTTGAGCTTTCCCAAGGGTTGGAGACTTAACCATTTGGAAAGAATATTTCATACACTTGCTTTCTTAAACAAGGTATACTGGGTATAAACTCTCTTTTTCTTGATTTGCAATCATCAGTGAGAATGTTAATCCCTGTATTGTGTGTTAGGAGACATTTCTCCATGGGTCTCTCACACTTCTGAGTGTCTCAGAAGTAGAGGCGCTGGCTGCTTTCATTCTTAACTATCTTTCAAGGATATGTATATAGCGAACAGCTTAGAAAGACAGAGACAGTATTTCCCACCAGACTGTCCAGTACAATGAAGATCTCTCACTCCAGGGTAAGGCTGGGCAGGTTTGCCTGCAGCCCTTTATAAAGAATTTGATTTACCTACACCTGGGGTTTTACAGCTGTGACACAAATCCACTGCACACACAGTAGCAAATGAGCTACTCTGATTGCCCCTGTGGGACCTATAGGGAGAAGGAATGGAATCAACTCCTCCTCTCAGTGGTGGCATTAGATTCCCATAGGAGCGCGAACCCTATTGTGAACTGAGCATATGAGGGATCTACGTTGCACGTTCCTTGTGAGAATCTAATGCCTGATGATTTGAGGTGGGACAGTTTCAACCCAAAACCATCCCCCTACCACCCCATCCATGAAAAAACTGTCTTCCATGAAACCGGTCCCTGGTGCCAAAAAGGTTGAGGACCGCTGCTGTACAACACCATCCACCCAACAGGATGTAATGGACATTTATGGAACGCCCCACTAATGACTGCAAAATGCACATTCTTTTCAAGTACCCACAAAATAGATGCCAAGACATCCATATTCTGCACCACAGGAAAAAACCATGATGAGTTTAAAGAAGTGAAATTAAACAGTGTGTTCTCTGACCATAGTGGAATCAAATTGGAAATCAGAAACAGAAAGCTACCAGCAAAGTCTTCAAACACTTGGAAACTAAGGAACAGACTACTAAACAAGCCCTGGACCAAAGAGGAAGTCCCAAAGGAAACTAAGGCCAGGTTCGATGGCTCACACCTGTAATCCCAGCACTTTGGGAGGCTGAGGTGGGCAGATCACTTCAGGTCAGGAGTTCGAGACCAGACTAGCCAACATGATGAAACCCCATCTCTAGGCCGGGCGCGGTGGCTCAAGCCTGTAATCCCAGCACTTTGGGAGGCCGAGGCGGGTGGATCACGAGGTCAGGAGATCGAGACTATCCTGGCTATCATGGTGAAACCCCGTCTCTACTAAAAATACAAAAAAACTAGCCGGGCGTGGTGGCGGGCGCCTGTAGTCTCAGCTACTTGGGAGGCTGAGGCGGGAGAATGGTGTGAACCCGGGAGGCGGAGCTTGCAGTGAGCCGAGATCACGCCACTGCACTCCAGCCTGGGAGACACAGCGAGACTCCGTCTCAAAAAAAAAAAAAAAAAAAAAAAAAGAAACCCCATCTCTACTAAAAATACAAAAATCAGCTGGGCTTGGTGGCAGGCACTGTAATCCAGCTACTCAGGAGGCTGAAACAGGAGAATCGCTTGAACCCAGGAGGCAGAGGTTGCAGTGAGCCGAGATCACTGTTCTCCCGCCTGGGTGACAGAGGGAGACTCCGTCTCAAAAAAAAAGAAACTAAAAATACACTGAACTGAATAAAAGTTGGACACAGTTAAAGCACTGTGAAGAGGAAAATGTATTGCACTAAATGCATATATTAAATGAGAAAAAGTCTCAAGTCAATAATCTAAGCTCCCACCTCAAGAACCTAGAAAATCAAGAGCAGAACAAACCCAAAGCAAGCATAAGGAAAGAAATAATTAGGAGCGGAAATCAACAAAATTGAAAACAGAAAACGGAAAATCCATGAGAAAAGAGCTGGTTCTTTGAAAAGATTTTTTAAACACTGAAAAATCTTAAGCAAGACCAGCTAGGAAAAAAAAGAAGGCACAAATAACCAATATCGGTAATGAAATGGAGGATATCATTATAGGCTCTGCACATATCAAAAGGATAATAAGGGAATACGAACTAATTACATACATACATTTCACAGCACAGACAAAATGGACCAATTTCTTTAAAAACTCAAACTACCAACACTCACCAGTATGAAATAAACAATATGAATAGCCCTATAACTATTAAGGAAATTAAATCCATAATTTAAGAACTCCCAAGAAAGAAATCTCCATAAGAACCTGATGGGGTTCCTGGAAAAAAGGAAGGAAGGAAGGGAGGAAGGAGAAAAGAAAAGAAATCTCCAGTCTTAGAAAGTTTCACTAGAGAACTCTACAAAACATTTAAAGAAGAATTAACATCAATTGTACACAACCTCTTTCAGAAAATGGAAAAGGAAGGAACATTTCCTAATTCATTTTATGAAGCTAGTTTTTCCACAATAATAAAGCCAGACAAAGCCATTACTAAAAAAAGACAACAACAGACCAATATCCCTTATGAATATAGACATGAAAATCCTTAGTAAGACATTAACAAATAGAATTTAGCAATACATAAAAATAATTATACACCATGACCAAGTAGTTTTTTCAAGAGAAGCAATGTTAGTTTAATATTTGAAAATCAATCAATGTAATCCACCAAATTAACAAGCTGAAGAAAAATCACACGATCACATCAAGTGATACAGAAAAGGCACCTGACAAACATCAATGGAGACTGAACATCCATTCACAATAAGGACTCTCAGAAAAACAAGAAAAGAGGGGAACATCTCAATTTGATAAAGAGCAACTACAAAAAACAAACCAAAAAAACCAAAACTAGAGCTGACATTAGACTTCATGAGGAAAGACTAAATGCTTTCCCCCTAAGATCAGGAACAAGGAAAGACAGCCATTCTCACCATTCTTACTCAACCTGCTGCTGGAAGTTTTAGCCAGTGAAACAAGGTAAGAAAAGGAAATAAAAGGCAGAGAGTTGAGAAAGGAAGAAATAAAACTGTCCCTATATTTGCAGATGACATGATTATCTACACAGAAAATCCCAAGAATTCTCAAAAAAAAAAAAAAAAAATCTAGAATTAATGAATTTGGCAAAGTCACAGGATACAAAATAAACACACAAAACCAACTGTATTTCCAAATAGTAGCAAAGAACACATGGAATACAATATACAATACGAATACAAATACAAAATACAATAACATTTGCAATCACTCAAAAACAAGTATTTAGGTATAAATCTAACAAAACATGCACAACAATATTGAAATTAGGCCAATTAATAACACTGCAATGGCCTCTAGGTTTTCAAGTGACAGGAAGCATTGTTAGTCTCTGATTTTAAATCAAAAGTTAGAAATGATTAAGCTTAGTGAGGAAGGCATGATAAAAGCCAAGAGAGGTTGAATATTAGGCCCCTTGCACCAAACAGCCAAGTTGTGAATATAAAAATAAAAATATTAGCCAGGCATGGTGGTTGTACCCATAGTTCCAGGTACTCGGGAGGCTAAGGTGGGAGGATCGCTTGAGGCCTGCAGTTCAAGGCTGCAGAGAGCTGAGATTGTGCCACTGAACTACAGCCTGGGTAAAAGAGTGAGACCCTATCACACACAAAAAGAAAAAAAACAAAAAACTAAAAAACTAAATCAAAGCAACTGATCTTTGAGAAGTGATAATTGCATTATCAAAGTACCTAATCGTGACAATACCCTAACTTAAAACCTGCTGACTAGGGGATGTGTTTGACTGCAAATCTGGTCCACACAAGCAATCTGAGTTTCCATCAAGGAAGCTGTAAGCACCAAGTAGAGCAAAACCAAATCCAGGCCTCACATGGAAAAAGCAGCTCTGAATTGTGATTTTCGAAGAAACCTGCATTTCTTACACTTCAGTGTATTTTCCCCATATTTAACTCCAAGATTTTTGTTAATTTGTTTCGTTTTTCTTTCTCAAACAAAATTCTCAGACTGAAAACCCTAGATTTGTTCCCTATTGCATCTTCATTTCTTCCCAAACCGTCCATAAAACCTGACCTACACTAAGTTAGTAAGTTAAGTCTGAAAGTATCTACCTTCCCTGAGGAGGGGGGAGGTGTAGGCAGGGCAGAGAGATTTGTAGTCCAGCCCTCTTGCCACAAATTATGAATTAGAGAGGAAGGATTTTGCTTTTTTAACGATCTCCAGAGAATTTTCCATCATTTCCCTCTCGTCACCCAGCTCCTTTGTAACCACTTCCAGAGAAGTCTTCCTTTAGCTTCTTAAACATCGATCCTAAAACACTTCCAGACACCTGTGCTGCTCCTTTCTGTTCCCATGGAAAGTAGTCTCTGTAACAATCTCGCAAAGCCGTTCCCCTCCGTCTCCTCATCCTCTTTTCAAATCCTTTTACGATTTCTCATCTCACTCAGCATGACAGTCAAAGTCCCTGTGAAGGCCAACTTCTACATCACTTAGCCAGCCTGCCACCTCCAAAACTCTCCAGCCTCATCTTTCTACTCTTCTCCTGGTTCCTTGTCCACGCCTTTACACTTGTTCTCTGCTTGGAATCCTCCCTCCCTTCCTTGAGGAACTTTCTCAAATGTCACCTTCCCTCAATACTCCCCCTCCTTCATTTAAAACTATAAACTTCCAACTCTCTAAGCCTCCAAAGAACTCTATATTTAACTTATTGTTAAATATGTGCTGAACACCTGGTCCTGTCCAAGTTTGTTAAATCAAGACAAATAAGACACTGTCCCTGCCTTTAAGGCCCCAGATGGAGAAATGCACCACAGACATCAATGTGCAATACAGGACTGATACTAAGGCCACAGGCAAGTCAAAGAACGCGTGCCAAAAGTTCAGAGGAAGAGGCCTCGGCTTCGCTTCTGGCTTCTGGAGACCAGTCCAGCTTTCCACCATCACGCAGCTCACCAGGGACCATCTCCGGGGGTCTCCTCTAGACCCCAAGAGACGAGCGGGTCCCGCTCACCATTCCCAGGTCTGAGAGTTTACTTGTCCAGAGAAGCAACTTCCGGCCTCTGCAGGCCGGGCAAGAGATTTAAGGAAAGAAAAGAAATATATGGACCTCCGCTCTTCGGTCTCCGTCCCCTCCCCCTCCCCCGCGTGCCGTCCCCACAACGGTCCAGTACTGAACCCAACTCTCAACCTACTCCCATCCGCAAAACTAACCGCTCTACTTCCGTGGTCCCCACCTGCTCCCGGCGTCCCCTTCGGCTACTCCCAGCGCGTGCGCAAGCAGTCCCACGTGGGCTCGGGCGGGGCTGGCGCCGCGGCGGGGGCTGGGCACGCCCCTAGCACAGAGCTGGCTTCTGATTGGCTTTCCGGTGCTCTCCCGAGCGGGGTTGGGGCGAGTGAACCGCGCCTCTAAAAGCGCTTGCCAGTGCAGTCTGAGCGATCGTTTCCTGGTCCTCGCCTCCTCGGCAGTCTCCCTGGAGTTCTTGCAAGGCGGCCAGGATGTCTCAGGTACAGCGCGTGCACAGCCAGGCTGGGACGGTGCAGCGGGCTGGAGGCCTGTTGGTGGCTCACCCGGCAGCCAGAAACTCTCGGGCTCTTTCCTTCCGTGCCCCGCAGTTCCTCCTGGACCCATGCCCAGCCCTGATTCGTTGGACAGAGCCTTGTGAGCGGGATTTTCCGTTTGGGGATTTCTAACTCTGCTGCCCACCCCGCAACTGCCGGAAAGTTGCCCATGGGGTGGACTTCGCTGTGTAGCGGGAGAGGAGTGGGAGTCGAGGGTGCTCGATGGAAAGATGGGGGAAGGGGTTGCACGGATTGGAGGAACGAGGAGACTCAGTCCCCATCCCGAAGCACAGGGCGGGACGTCGCGGCGGAGTGGGGAAGCGAGGAGGCCGTGGACGGGAGCTTGGAGGTCAGGGGAAGTACGGGGCCGGGTTCTCCGAGTGCGGGACGAGGAGAATCGCGGGCGGGGAGAGGTGACCCAGGGACCCCTCCCTTCCCTCCAGCGTAGACCCTTATCGGAGACCAAGCTATGTGGGGCGACCTCTGGCCCCTCCCGCCTGCCTCTGCCAATCCGGGCACTGGGACAGAGGTCAGTGTTGAATGCCCAGGCCCCAGGGGGAGGGAGGGGACCAACGGGCTCCGGCGCTGACACCGGGGCACTTATGCCCTGTCCCCTTTCAGAGGTTTCCAGCATGCTGTGCCGCCTCTGTCCCCAGGCCAGGGCTTAGCTGAAACCCCGGCCACTCCCTAGTGCCTGGCACGGTGGTGGCCAGGCAGTTGGCCGCGCTGCTTCTGCCACTTCTCCCGTGGGGTGGACACCCACTGCTGGCAAAGGCTTGGCCTGCCCTCTTCACTGCTGTATTTCCAGACCTGATGCCTGCGTTTGTGAGAGCGCTGGATACAGGGTTTTCGATTGAATGAGTGAACTGGAGGGGCTTCCCCTTCTTGTGTTGCTGAATCTTTCTAGCTGCCCTGTTGGGGCAGGGTGGGGCAGACACACTTCAGGGGCTGCATTGCCCGAAGGGTGCCACCTTTCCCACCTCTCCATCCCTGTAACTGGACTCTGTTCAGGCCACAGCAGGACTCCTACCCTCTCCCACCCAGAGGAGGCCCTCAGTCCTCTCCTCACCCTTCCATTTAGGCTGAGTTTGAGAAAGCTGCAGAGGAGGTTAAGCGCCTTAAGACCAAGCCAGCCGATGATGAGATGCTGTTCATCTATGGCCGCTACAAACAAGCAACCGTGGGCGACATAAATACAGGTATGCGGAGCGGGGGTTGGGAGGGCCTCTTCTCATCAAAGCAGGCTCAGCAGCCCAGACTGGAAGTCCCTGGGAACTTCACTCTCAAACTGCCTGAGGCCCTACTCTTCAGTTGGGGTATGGTGATGGTTCCTGGGTTGGAAAAGACGGTGTTCCGGATTCTCAGTGTCTCCAGTAGTAGCAGAATTCAAATCCTGGCTTTAGAAGGTCTTTACTGGTTATCACCAGCAGCTCCTCTCCACTAGGGAAGAAGCAAAGGCTGCAGCTTGGAAAAGACTTGCTGTAGGCTCTCAGCTCAGTGGCATCATTGTTGAGCCGTTCAGCTTCTGCCCTAGATGGGCAGGATCAAAGGTGGAGCACTTGACAGCCTGGCCAAGCCTGATGTCAGGAGCAGAGAAGCACCTGGTTCCTTGGGCCAGGTCAGAGCATTTCGCTAACAAGTCTGTGCCTTCCTGATGACAACTTTTTCCCTGTCCGAAAATCTTGGTGCAGATTTTGAGGCTGTACTTTGGACTATCATGTTCTGTAATAACGTCTTTCCTACCTTGGGCAGGTTTCATTCTGTCCCTAAGTCCCTGAAACATGGGTGGATACTGAGGCAACAGCACAGTGCATTCTGTGCAAGGACTCAGGGTTGTCATGGCAGCACAGACGGGAGGTCTCCCCTGCCCCTGTTGAGGAGGAAAGTGAGCATGGTCCCCATTTCCACAGTAGCTGGGGTGGAAGATGGAGCATGTGGGCTGGCTGTCAGCCAGCTAGAAGCAGGAAATGGCACCCAGAATGACAGATCGCAGGCAGTACCAAATCAAACCCTGGGGTTCACATGGAGCACTTAGTTGAGGAAGGTCTTGTGGCGAAGATGGGTTTTACAGTGAGTTCGTAAACTCTGTCCTTCCAGGGAGGGGAAGGAAAGGTGAAGTGGAGGAGGCCAGAGGTGCTGAGATGCTTTTCTGACAGTGTTTTCACAGAGACTGGCCTGTGCCGGTACTAGAGTTACCGGTTTTCACATGAGTCTAGATAGACTGGCATGGGAATCTTTCACTTACTGATCAAAGAGGTATCATTGGCTCTCTAGGGCTGTACTATACAGCCCTATTACACGATTATAAAACATGACAGTCCAAACACAATAGTTTAGTACAATAGCCAGTAGCCACATATGACTCTATAAATTTTAACTGAGGCTGGGCGCAGTGACTCATGCCTGTAATCCCAGCACTTTGGGAGGCCGAGGCGGGTGGATCACGAGGTCAGGAGTTTGAGACTAACCTGGCCAACATAGTGAAACCCATCTCTACTAAAAATACAAAAATTAGCTGGGCATGGTGGCACGTGTCCGTAGTCCCAGATACTTGGGAGGCTGAGACAGGAGAATCGCTTGAATCTGGGGAGGTAGAGGTTGTGGTGAGCTGAAGACGCACCACTGCACTCCAGCCTGGTCAACAGAACGAGACTCTGTCTCAAAAAAAAAAAAAAAAACTAAAAATAGTTAAATAAAATCAAGTTTAGTCTTCATTCACAGGAGCCACATTTCAGATGCCCAGTAGTCATTTCAGGTACTTGGTGTGGCAAGTGGCTCCTGAATTGGACATTGCAAATATACATGTACATTTCCATTTCCATCGCTTGGAGAGAGCTGTCGAGGAGTGCTATTCTAGGATCCTGATGATGACCGCAAGGGCAGTTTGTTTCAGCTGTCCCTGGGAACAGTTCCCTGAAAGCGCTCAGGAACATTTTCTCAGACACAGTGCTCCAGGCTACGGACGCTGTTCCCTTTGGCTTTGGGGCTGGGCGTGTTAGTGAAATAGGACAACAGGGAGATGGTGAGTATGTTTCCCAACTGCAGATGATAACAGGTCTATAAGCATAAAGTCATCATGTAACTTAAAGAAACCTTACCCTCGGTGAAAACGCCCACAGAGCAGCAAGAAATAGACTAACAATTTGGTAGAAAAATGGGGCTAGGATATAAACAGTTCATGGGAAAGGACACTTGATATCATTACTGATTAGGGAGAGAAATTGGGTAGCTAAGAGCAGGGGTGGGAGAGAAACTTTATAGTATTTTCCTCTGTCGCTTTTGAATTTTAAGCCATATGAATGGATGTTTTAAAAACAATTGTAATTAAAGTATAATTTTTTTAAAGGAGAAATTTTGGAGTCACTTAACTTGTAAGAAAAAGGTTATCTTGTCATAAGAATAGTGTTCTTCCTATTTGCTCTAGATTTTAAGTTTGGATTGGCGTATATCTGGTTTTCATAGGGCAGAACCCACTCTACTAGACCTATTTAACCCCATGAGAGAGCCTAGAAGGAACAGGTGTAATAGAAGATGGCATTTATGGCAAGAAGGTTGATCAAGTTCTCCATTAGAATTCAAACCAGATCTAATGCCTTTTCTTTCCTTGTTTAAGAACGGCCCGGGATGTTGGACTTCACGGGCAAGGCCAAGTGGGATGCCTGGAATGAGCTGAAAGGTAATTGTTCTAATCAATTTCCTTCATTTGTGAAACCCAGTAATGAAAGAGTCTTCATTATGAAGCGTAAAGGAAGAGGAGAGGAAACAAAGTCAATGGGGCACGTGTGGGAAACCAGCCTGAGCTGTGCCAGAATGGGAAAAAACTGGGCCACCTACTTTTTTTCCTAACACCGTTTATGCCTTTTCTAAAAGCACCATCTCTGAGCAGGAGTATCATTTAGAGAGGAGGGGCTGGGAATCAGGCCACTGAAAAATAGTTTTGGAAATAATGTAGTTGGCGTGGGCTTCGGATGTGTTCAGAATAAGGGGTGGTTTCCTGTCTGCAGCTCCCTCTCCCCTACAAGGCCAGGCGGTGACCTCCTAACCCCAGTGGCCCTCCCCAGTTCCCTCCTAGCCAGAAGGGTACATAAAAGAAGGGAATGAGCTAATGCATGGCCTGCCACTGGCATCGTAGGCTCAGTGAATGGAGCCATTATATGCTAAGCACCAGCAGCCAAGAAGTATCCAAGCTCGTACTTAATCACGTGCCACCTGCAGCAGCAAGACCCAAGAGTTGGCACCAAAACTCCTGGCAGCATTGGCGTTCCTGCTGGCTAGTTTCTGAATAAGCCCTCTGTCTTTCTGCACATGAGCAATCCTTGAATTCAGAAAGGGTTACGATACAATAAACATACTCCCAGGATCTGCAAGTAACTGGGAAGGGAATGCCCGTCTGCCTGGCCGTTTTCATGGGACATTTCCATACCATCCTCAGGCCCCATACTCTCCAGTGCTTCACGACAAGCTCTGAGTTCCAGAGGGTCTCTCTCCTTCACCACAGAATCTAGGAAACTGGGTGTCACTGTCTCTGAGGGATACCTTCCGTGTCCTTTCTACTGCAGCAAGAAGACAAAGATTTGCCTCATTCCCCTCCAAGAAGCAACCACTTTTGCTCAGAGTTCCTGAAACTTTTCTCATAGCCTCCCTCTGGGGAGAAGAAGGTGCCTGACTTTGCTTTTTCACTGCCAGCTTAACAGCTCTGGGAGATAGGAGCCCAACCCAGAGACACTGAAAAGGCCAAAGCCAATGTCAGCCACGAGAGTTAGCAGGACCAGTAAAGGCACCACGGTGACAGTTTCTTGCCCGTCTGGAGGGTGGCGCCTCTCCCCCGAGGCTTACACTGGCCATTACCCCCGGGACAGGTGGGGGATGCAGATGTCCAGCAGATGGGCGACAGGTCTTGGCCAGCCCCACCAGGCTTTCTGAGTACGGTGGCTTATAGAGCATTCACTTCGGGCCAGGTTCCATGGATACTGTCTCCTCCAACATGTAATTAGTAGAATCTCAACTTTATAAGTGAGAAACTGAGCCTCGGAGAGTTACAGCAGAGCTGTCTGGGGCTCTGGAAGCTGCTTATTTCCTACCACGCTGCCTCCCTGACAAATAATCCTATCGATTCCTTACAGGGACTACCAAGGAAGATGCCATGAAAGCTTACATCGACAAAGTAGAAGAGCTAAAGAAAAAATACGGGATATGAGTGACTGGATTTGGTTACTAGGCCATGTGTTTCTCCTAAACTGAGACAATGCCTTGTTTTTTCTAATACCATGGATGGTGGGAATTCCAGAAAATAACCAGTTAGCCCAGCTACTCAAGGCTGCTCACCATACGGCTCTAACAGATTAGAGGCTAAAACGATTACTGACCTTCCTTGAGTAGTTTTTATCTGAGATCAATTAAAAGTGTATTTGTTACTTTAAATAACTTTAGTGATCTGAGTTCTTGAGATGACTTGCTCTGTCTGACCTCAGCCTTGCTTCCTTTCTCTAAAGACCTCTGGTAGTGCTTCAGCTGCATACCTGGTAGGGTATGAGGCAGGCGGTCCTGCCCTGCACCCTGGCCCAGGGTGTGCTGGCCCTTTGTGGGGAGGAGGAGGATGGTAGAAGTGGCCTTTCTCGCCTCCTTCCCAGTTCAGCCACACTGAGGAAGATGAGGCAGGCTGGCTGAGACCACAGTCTGCAGGTACTTCTGTCGGGGATGTTCCTGCCCCAGGCCCTGCGCGAGGCAGGGTTTACAGTGTTTGAGGTTTGTCTGAGGCCCAGCTGGTCCCTTATTCCAGAGTGCCCGAGCCAGGGTAGAAACCCTCATCAGGAATGGAGTGTGAACCTGACAGGAGGCGTTCCCCAAGTCCCAGGGGAAGCCACAGACAGCTGTCTAGGCAACAGTTAGTGGGCAAGGCGTGTGTCCTCTGCAGGCAGCAGGGAGAAGAATCCTGGGAGCTTGCAGAGGGGAAAGGCTGGAGCTTGACTCTGGAGGACGTAGGAGGTAGGTTGTTGAAAAGTAATATCGAAGAAAAGGAGACAGCTCTCTAGACCCTTCTTGCCAGATGTTCCCCTCCAGCTCTGGATTTACAATCCCACTGCCCTTTGCGGTAGGGATCATACCTCAATATTGTGTAATGGGGATTACTGTGCCCATTATTTGAGTGAAGAAATGAAGGCTCAGAGGTGATTTAACTGGATCCAAGCCCAGGGCTTACTGGCCGGGAGGGCCCTGTTTGTCCCCCTCCACAACGTTCCCTCTCATGGCCCCTGGCTGCCACTTAGTCTGCATCTCTGCTGTGGCACAGCGAGTGACATCTGTCTCTGGGCTAGCGTAAGGTGCTGGTGTGAAATCTGTCCCTTGACTGTGCAGCTCATTCCGGAAGAGTGGCTTAGACAAGGAGGTCCCACTTCCAAAGCTGGAGTGAGGCACAGATGACAGAGACTTTTAGGCACCTCAGGTGAGTAGGTCATAGCCGGTTTGGGAGATGCCCTCCCCCCTCACTAGCAAGTACTTTACTGGTTTCTCAGAAAGTACTGTTTGTGCAGTTCTGAGAGCACCAGCAGCCTGGGGCTGCACCTGCTCCTGTGGCTCCCACAGGAGTCCTTGTACCACCCAGGGCTGGCTCACAGGGTGTCAGTTGGGGACAAATTATCGGGGGGAACCTGCCCCCAATATTTCAACATACGTTCTATTTTCCATAAGTGTCGGCCAGCAGAGAAATAAAGAGAAAGAGTACAAAGAGAGGAATTTTAAGGCTGGGCCACCAGGGGTGACATCACATATCGGTAGGACCGTAATGCCCACCTGAGCCTCAAACCAGCTAGTTTTTTATTAAGAGTTTCAAAAGGGGAGGAGATGTAAAACAGATACAAAGATCATGTGCTTCAAAAGGCAAAAAGCAGAACTACTAATAAGGGCCTAACAAAGATCACATGCTTCTGAGGGAACAGGACAAAGGGAAAAAGCAGAACTACTGATAAGGGTCCAACAAAGATCACAAGGCAAAGGGCAAAAGCAGAACTACTGATAAGGGTCTATGTTCAGTGGTGCATGTATTGTCCTGATAAACATCTTAAACAACAGAAAACAGGGTTTGAGAGCAGAGAACCTGTCTGACCACAAATTTACCAGGACGGAGTTTTTCCCCACCCTAATAAGCCTGAGGGTACTACAGGAGACCAGGGTATATCTCAGTCCTTATCTCAACCGCATACGACAGACATTCCCAGAGCAGCGTTTATAGACCTCTCCCCTAGGAACACATTTCTTTCTCAGGGTATTAATATTAATATTCGTTGCTAGGAAAAGAATTTGGTGATGTCTTCCCTACTTGCACACCTGTTTATAGGTTCTCTGCAAGAAGAAAAATTTGGCTGTTTTTGCCCAACCCCGCAGGCAGTCAGACCTCATGGTTGTCTTCCCTTGTTTCCTAAAAATTGCTGTTATTCTGTTCTTTTTCAAGGTGCACAGATTTCATATTGTTCAAACACATATGTTTTACAATCAATTTGTACAGTTAACACAATTACCACAGTGGTCCTGAGGTGACGTACATCCTCAGCTTACAAAGATAACAGGATTAAGAGATTAAAGTAAAGACAGGCATAAGAAATTATAAAAGTATTATTTGGGAACTGATAAATGTCCATGAAATCTTCACAATTTATGTTCCTCTGCTGCGGCTCCAGCCAGTCCTTCTGTTCGGGGTCCCTGACTTCCTGCAACATCTCTCCCTTTCTTTTTATATAAATGTGCCATGGCGATGAAGTCTTGTTCATTCTCTTGGTTTTGACGCAGGATTCTTTGACTGGTCCAGCACACTAAAAACAAGCCAATTAAACAGAGAAACATGATTCCAAAATTTACTACAGTGGAGCCCCCAACAGACTTAATCCAAGTCGTGGGGTTTAGTCCAGAAAGACTTTCTGCCACCTGATGTAACGCCTCAGCTCCAGGCACAATGGATAAATGAGCTTGAGAGGCTTCAAAATTTGTTTCTTTGGGGGAGGGGGGAGGGATTGCATTGGGAGTTATACCTGATGTAAATGAGGAGTTGATGGGTGCTGACGAGTTGATGGCTGCAGCACACCAACATGGCACAAGTATACATATGTAACAAACCTGCACGTTATGCACATGTACCCTAGAACTCAAAGTATAATAATAATAAAAAAAAAATGAAAAAAAAAAATTTGTTTCTTTAATTTAGTTATGTCCAATGGTAAATTATCTTCCCTACCCAGAAGGTGTCCTTTGACCATTTCCCACAAATGATCAGTCTTGTTGTAGGAATATGGTATGATGAAGAAATCAGAAGTATTCCAATCACACTGCATTTGCATGCAATGTTCGAGACTCACTACCCGATCTCCAAGCAAAATAACAGACTGTCTTAAATCATTAATTTGATTAGCTAATTTTTGATCAATGCCCTGTTGAGAATTCCACATTTGGGTAGAATTGGCTTGTCAATCATTAACAAAATGAGCCGTTTGAATAGATTGGTGTAATGCCATTCCAGCAGTGGTGGCCAGTGCAGTAACCGTAATTAGGCCCATGATCACAGCGATTAAAGTGAAAACAAATCTCTTAGATCTTTTGAGAATTTGTTGTAACACTTCATCAATTAAATGTACTGAGGGGGAAGATTCCCAAGATCTGGGTAAAGTTACCAGTATCCAGATTCCTTCTTGAGCTCGAACCAACATTACACTTTTCCTGAAGTCAAAACGGGAGTTAACACAAGTGTATAAATGACAATTAATGCACTGGACAGTTTGATTGTTCATCCAAATTTTGATATTTCCCACTAACAGCGTGTAAGGAGGCTTGACACAACTCTGTATAGGAATTGTCAGGCTGGAGGTAAACAAAGCAGAATGTTTGAATCTACGTTGATACTGAGGAAGAGGGGCGACAGTGGCAACACCTGATGTTCTCCGCCATAAAGAAGCAATCCAAGGTGCCTGGGGATGCTGAAGAGGTACAGGGGCATACCTGGGTCGAGAAGAATTATAATGCCAATTGAAGTCCCATAAAGGAGGGTCGGCATCAAAAAGAGGAAAAGGGTTCAAAGGGGATTTATCATGGGGTTCAGAATCGCGGATGCGAGGGGCAGTAGTGGGGATAACAGAAAAGTTTCCCCTTCCCATACTCGCAGTCTGTACATGGCAATAGTCAATTTCCAAAGTTCTGGGTGTTCTGGGCTCAGAATGGAGAATATCATACCCTTGTAAAGGGGGGTAATGCCCTTATCTTCCCATTTCAGAACGAGCTGAACCTCCTATGCAAAGTAAGATGAAGAGCCTCGTCCTCCCAATAAGAAATAAAATAAGTAGCCTCCAGGCATTCCCTTCCGCCAGAGGAACAGTTGTTTTTTTAAATAGCCTTTTGGTGCCCAGTCTATTACTAAATCATATGAGTAATACTACTGCATGTGAGTTAACACAATCTTCCCGAATTAAAGTTTTAGATGGACCCTCAAAATTTTTAGGACATGGTTTTCCTACAGGTTTATACTGAAAGTATGGGGTATCTCCTATTACTCCCCTTTTTATTTGTATTAAAGGAGAAAGGGAGAGCTGGAGACTAAATGTCCCCATTCCCCTGTGGCTAATCTCTCTGGAAGATAAGCAGCCCAGACTTGAGTTTCTAGATAGATACAACATGTCTGAGGCACAGGGGAGGATATTTATAACCCATAGTAACATTAAATGCAGTGCCTTCTTCTGGTTGAGCGGGGCAACGGTCATCTGTAGCTCCAGGCGCACACTATCGTTAGTATAGATTTCCGCAGCAGCATCCATCCAGGTGAGAGGTCGAATAAGTGGAGGACCCCTCCGTTCAGGGTCCCTGACTTCACAACACAAATGAGATTGGCAGTGAGGGCATCACCAAGCGTCCCCTCGTCTGTGAGGGGCCCACAGCACCTCTGGTCCATCTTAGCTGGAATCTGGCTTTGGTGACACACTGACTTGTGAATCCTACTTCAGTCTCTCAGTGCTGAGTCATGTATCACCTTGAAGCCACAGTTCCTAGAATGGGTAGAATCTGCACCTCACAGTGCTGACAAGATGGGTCAGTGTTTAGCGCGGTGCCTACCCACCAGCAGCTGGTTTGCAGCCCAAAGGTCTCCCCGGCGGGCTGGCCTGGCCTGGCCGCACCGTGCTGCTCCTCACCTTAGCAGGGCTCCAGAAATTTAGGGGTCAACCACGCAAGTAGGTGGGGGTTATCTGAGGATGTCCTCCCCAAACAAATAGTTCCGAGATTCACAAGTCTGGAAATCAGGACTGAGGATCAGGAGCCAGCCAGAAGGCAACATGGAAAGGCCACAGAATTTCAAGTGGCGAGAGCTTTCACTCAGTCACCCTCCAGATTAAATAGACATGGGGCAAGATGTGTCACCTCTGTAAGCCTCATATTCTTCATCAGTAAGCTGGGGCTGAACAGAAGGTCGTGTGTCCATTGAAAGCCAGAGAAGGCGAAGGAGAAAGCCCCCGGGGCTGGCTGGCTTGATCAGAACCAGGCTTGGGCTGGGAAGTGGTGAGGGGGTAGTTGAAGTACCCACATAATTAAGGGTGCTTCACATTAAATTATAGGTATTTGAAGTTGAGGATGAGCCAAGAGACATCACCAGCGGGGGCGGCTTTTGCACGGTTGTGCCATTGGGGTCTGAGTCAGGGCAAGACAAGGCCTGTGCCCTTTGCAGTTCCCACGGAAGAGAAGTTCAGAACGTGTTTTCTCCTGTTTATTTTGTGGTCACAGTCAATCTCTCTTTCAAAAGGACTTGGGATAGCTAAGAATAAACCCCAAAATCAGGGCTGTCCTGTGCTAGACCCTAGAAATGAAGACTCATTCTTGCCTGAAAGCTATAAACTGCAGTGCAAAAGATGTGCCATGGGGGGCCCTCTCCTCCCCCTCCAAGCAGAGAACCCGCCTCCTTCTTGGCAACAACCCGCTGCCTAAGATACAACTCAACCCTTGGAAGAGTAGGAATCCTTGGTCCACAGGTTTTCTTATTGTATGGTTTTCAGTAAGTATCCTTGCTAAATAATGAATGAATGTAAGCCTAAACTGTAAATATTTTCTTTTTAACGTAGCTGTTGATAACCAAAATGAGTGACTGAGGCAGGCGTCCCCATCAATCGAGGTTTATTGAGCCAGCTTTGAGAGCGTGCCTGGGAAAACGCACAAGCCACATAGACAGATCTGTGGCTGTTTTTCTTTTTCCAAAGAGGCTCTCAGGAGGTTTAGTTTTTATACAGTTTCCCTAAAGGTTTTTATACAGTTTCCCTAAAGGGGATGGGGCGGGGTGGCAGTGAGAGGAATGGTTACATACATGTGAGACCTCAGTCAGTGCCCACTAAGTCTACGTTTTACTAAAATAAGATTTGAAGAAAAAGAGAATAGAGGAAGCAGATGTCTCAGGGAGGGGTGAAGGAACAATTAATCTCATCTTTGTTCTGTACTTGGGAAGATAAGCTGATAATCTACATTATCAGTGTGGAGTCCTTGGAAAGGGCTGGTTTCTGTTTAGCTCTTAGGGAAGACAGCCTAATGGTGGTTAGCCAGGGACAGGCTGTAATGAGGTATGTCTGAACTCCCATCCCATCATGCTCAGGAACTCAGCTTCCACGGTTTCTCTGGGGTCCTCCTGGCCAAAATGGGGTCCGTTCATTCTGTTGGGGAGCTTGGATTTCAATATTGATGTGGCTTGGATGTGTGTTCCCTGCAAATCTCATGTTGAACTGTGAGTCCCAATATGGAAGGTGGGGCCTGGTGGGAGGTATTGGATCAGGGTGGGGGGGTGTTGGGGGAGGGTGGGAGCTGGTAGACCCCCATGGATGGCTTTAAAAGTCTGGGACCTCCCACTCCTCACTCTCTTGCTCCTGCTCTCATATGTGACATGTTTGCTGCCTTCCATCATTGGAAGCTTCCTGAGGCCTCACCAGGCGCAGATGCCAGCCAGCACTATGCTTCCTGTACAGCCTACAGAACCATGAGTCAACTAAACTTATTTTTATTTGTAAATTACCCAGTCTCAGGTGTTTCTTTATAAAAACACTAAGCAGTGCCTAACACAATTATTTCTCGTTTCTCCCCTTTGGCTGGGATTTGCCAGAGGCAGCATAGATGGCCAAACTTTTATTTTGTCCCACATTATTGCCAGGATGGTGTGGCTGCCCGCCCCATGTCCATTCTGTCCCTTGGTGGAACTCCTATTGCCAAGGGACTTAGAGCCAAAAGACTTACAACCAATTAAATGTTCTAGGTCAGATGAGAATGGAGGTGGGCAGGCACTTAACAACCTTAGAACCTTTTAGAGCCAAAAAGCAAGGTTATAAAATGGGCTTATCTATAAGTTATATGAATTGAGCTACTGTAGTCTTGTTTTCAGTTAAATATGTAGCAATGTAAAACTATTTGAGCTAAGGAACTTAGAGACTTTTGTTGTGCCAAAATGTTTTGTTTTTTTTTTTTTTTTTGCAGTCTCCTTAGAAATTTGTCCTCAGGTAGTCAATAAATTATGTCATATCTCTAGTTTCATAAACCCCATAACTGGGAACAATTATACCCAGAAGGCTTCATCACAGGTGTCTTGATGTTTGTGGCAATTCTCTTTTAAGCCTATGAGAAGCAGAAAATTCTTTATGGTTGGGATGGATTGAAAAGGGGCCACATAATGGCCCAGGAGGCAAAGTCCCTAAGCCGGCCAGCTGTTTGAGCATCTGTGTGCCCATCCTTGATTTGGAGTCTAAACCAATTCTATCCCTCAAAACCAACCCTTACAGTCTCGCATATCCACCTGCTAGATATCCACCTGCTAGATCGTCCCTGGGCCTAGAGGGAGGGTGCTTGAACAGTTTTAGCAGCAGGCATTGGTAATGAAAAACAGATCAAGCCTAGGGGGTATGAACCCCAAAAATCTGAGACAGATCTCAGTTAATTTAGAAAGTTTATTTTGCCAAGGTTGAGGATGCACACCCATGACACAGCCTCAGGCAGTCCTGACAAGATGTGTCCAGGGTGGTCGGGGCACAGCTTGGTTTTACATATTTTAGGGAGACCTGAGACATCAATCAATATATGTAAGAAGTACATTGGTTCCATCCAGAAAGGTGGGTACAACTTGAAGCAGGGAGGGAGCTTCCAGGTCACAGGTAGATGGGAGACAAATGGTTGCATTCTTTTGAGTTTCTGATAAGCCTTTCCCAAGGAGGCAATCAGATATGCATCTATCTCAGTGAACAGAGGGATGACTTTGAATAGAATGGGAAGCAGGTTTGCCTTGAGCAGTTCCTAGCTTGACTTTTCCCTTTAGCTTAGTAATTTGGGGGCCCCAAGATTTTCATTTCACATTTTCCCCCCTTTCTTTTTTAACATCTTTTGGAGAAAGCATTTGAAAAGAACATGAGTTTCTGGTCTCAGGTTGCATCTGATTTCTCATGGGGAGAGCAGTTTATTCCTAGATGGGTAGGTCCCAAAAGCTCATTAGTAGCTTTGTCCTATGAAGAGAAAATAGAAAGAGGAAGGGAGAAAAACAACAACAAACAAAAGAAAGATCCTGGAAAGTGGCTTATGTATGTAAATAGGTTGCTGTTATTTTCTTCTGAAGTTTCAGTTGTCCAGCTTCAGTTCACAGGGCTTTAAGAAAGCACAGCTTAGTTTTCAGTGATTTCAAATTAGAAAAAAAACATTGGGAAAGAAAGGAAAAGAAAGACGAAAAAATTAAAAATATCATGTTGGAGACTTATAGCCAGGAAAAATTAGAATTCAGCCAAAACTGTAGAAAATAATAAAAATTGAAAAACTTTAGGCAAGACTAGAATCTAACAACAGGTGTACTATAGTTTTTGAAACATAATTTTTCTCTCGCCAGTTTACCATTTTTACTAAAGACAAATCATGGTAGGGCCAATTTGCTTTATTATATTTGGCCAGATTATTTGTATAAAGTACATCAAGAATAATTATTTTTCACATAGGCTTTTTAAAATTTGCTTTGATGGAACTTTCTCTCAGATAAGACTTTTTAAAAGCCAAGCCCAGCCATAGATTTGTATCAACAAATACCTATGAGTTGGGTGAATTTCCTCTCCTCTTCAGGTCCCAGGATAAACCTGGGGCTCCTGGGCCTATCAGAAAGTGACATTCATTACTAACCACAGGTCAGAAACCCTTTAGAGGGACTGTGTAGACAAGGTATGAGGCCAGTTTCCCCAAGGGCTTTTATTGGCTCCATAAGTCAAAGTTGATTCCTTAAAGGAAAACATACCGTTCCAGTCAAAGCCTTGGTAAAATAACCAGTTTCTCCAATTGTGTCCTGTTACAAATGAAAACAGATTCTTATTGCACTTATGCAAATAACTGTATTGCTGTAAGTTAAGAATACTCACGCCTGTAATCCCAGCACTTTGGGAGGCCGAGGCAGGCAGATGACAAGGTCAGGAAATCGAGACCATCCTGCCTAACACACGGTGAAACTCCGTCTCTACTAAAAATACAAAAAATTAGCCAGGCCTGGTGGCCAGCGCCTGTAGTCCCAGCTACTCGGGAGGCTGAGGCACGAGAACGGCGTGAACCCGGGAGGCAGAGCTTGCAGTGAGCCAAGATAGCGCCACTGCACTCCAGCCTGGGAGACAGAGCAAGACTCCGTCTCAACAAAAAACAAAAACGAAAAAGGAATACTCACAAATAGTTTTCAAATTCTGGAGAGATCAGGTACAGAGAAACATATGCTCTAAATTTTGTTCATAGGCGTGTACTAAATTGTTAAAAGCTGTCAATAGCTCAAAAGAAAAGTTTCAAGACTGAAACACAAAACAAAGGATCAGCAACGTTTTAAGCAAAAAGTCAAAAAGATTAGTTCAGTCCATGCAGTTAACTCCTGTTCTGTTTGATATTCATGAACGTTTTAGCTCTCCATGAGTCCTGAAGGGTTTTCCTCTATTCTGATGCCACAATCTCCAAAGTTATCAGAAACCTGCATTCGAGAGCACCTGTTAGAGTTTCATAGCTGATTATAAAACCACTTTCTAAAGAGGACCAAAACAAGACAACAATTATCCATGGGTGAGAAAAAGTTTTAGGGCAGCCATAGTCAAAGACACAATTGACAAGGAAATTTGTTACCTCTGTCTCACACAATAATTTTAACTTTACAATTATGATTATTACTGATAATGTACACTAAATCACATAAGAATTATAGAAGTTTCCCGTAATTTTGGAGCACACACCAATAACATTTATACAAATACAGTCCAAAGAAAATCAAACACCATTTTGTATTTGACAATGCTTCCTGTATAATTTTTGTTCCAAATAAACCAAATTATGTCATTTTTGGAGTCACTTTAGATGCCTTTTTCTAAGGGAGGAGACTACCCCTCATACTGTCTTATTCCCAATTTCTGCCTCCAAAGAAAGAAGAAGTAAAAACTAAAAGGCAGAAATGAAATCCACAGGCAGACAGCCTGGTGCCATGCCCTGGGCCTGGTAGTTAAAGATCGTCCCCTGACCTAACCGGTTATGTTAGCTATAGATTCCAGACATTGTATGGAAAAGCATTGTAAAAATCCCAGTCCTGTTCTGTTTCGTTCTGATTACCAGTGCATGCAGCCCCCAGTCACGTACCCCCTGCTTGCTCAATCAATTACGACCCTCTCACGCGGACTCCCTTAGAGTTGTGAGTCCTTAAAAGGGACAAGAATTGCTGACTCAGGGAGCTCAGCTCTTGAGACAGGAGTCTTGCCAATGCTCCCGGCTGAATAAACCCCTTCCTTCTTTAACTCGGTGTCTGAGGAGTTTTGTCTGTGGTTCATCCCGCTACAATTCCCCATAATTTGGAAGCTTCCTTTGGATATGATCAAGTTGGATAGAGTTAGTCAAACCCAATGGGAAAAAAGGCCGAAACAACAACAAAAACAGAAACAACAACAACAAAAAGTTAAGCAAAACAAACTATCTCACAACTTAGATGATTACTGAGCGCTCCTATGGTAAGGAGAAATTAAGATGAGCTGGTTGTTAACTTTAGCCAAGACAAAATCCCAAATCAGCTGCTTACTTAGGGATGGGTCTCATGCTGAAGTCTGCTCTCTCCTATCCTGAAAGCAGGGAGGATGGATGGAAACAGAAAGATAAAAGAATCTCGATTCCAGGTGGCTCTGAAGAAGTGTGAATTATCCCTGGACTGCTTACCTCAAAATTTATTTCTTTAAGAGAATAGATCCTGCGTGTTGAAACCACTTTTTTCAGGAGACCGTTACACACAGACAAATGTAATTCCTAGGTAATAAAGGTATTGTGATTAGTCAGGACTTTGCCCATATTAGATAAGTATGGTAAAATCCTAGAGTATAGGACTCAGGCTTCTGGAACAGAAACAATTGCATTTATAGTTATGTGAGAGTCTCAAAAATTTGGTGCTCCAGAAGTAGAAAATGAAAAGGATACAAATTTAAGGGGCTCTTATGAGACGGAGTATCGCTCTGTCACCCAGGCTGGAGTGCAGTGGTGTGTGATCTGGGCACACTGCAACCTCCGCCTCCCGGGTTCAAGCAATTCTCCTGCCTCAGCCTCCTGAGTAGCTGGGATTACAGATGCATGCCACTACACCTAGCTAATGTTTGTATTTTAGTAGAGATGGGGATTCACCATGTTGGTCAGGCTGGTCTCTAACTCCTGACATCATGACCCACCCGCCTCAGCCTCCCAAAGTGCTGGGATTACAGGCGTGAGCCACTGCACCTGGCCTAAAAGTTTCTTACATTTGGATTGTGAGCATGTATTCTGTATTTGTTACATTCCCTCTGCACTTTTCAATATTTTTAAAAATAGTGGGCATGGGATGTGGGGGGAAGAAAATCACTGTAGCACTCCTCCAGGCCAAGTGGGCATGAAGAGACATCCCTACAAAACTTCCTTACTGATGAGGGAAGTGGATTGGCTGAGCTCACTAGGGTAAATTAGATGATTGTTCCCAACGCCTTGCACCCTCCGTAAAGGATTATCTGTCTGTGCCCTTCACGGTGCCAACCTGAAGAGTGCCCACTAGAAGTGAACTGCTTGTCCCCACCCATTCACTCGAGCTTGGTCATAGGACTTGCTTTGGTCAATGGCATGTGATCAGACATGATGCAAGAAAGAGCTTTATATGAGCTTGTTTGACTTGGCTGGCTCTCTTGAACTTCTGCCATCTGCCATGAGAAGATGCCAAGGAGCCACTGTTGCCAGGTACATGAGAGACAAGCAAGGCCTACCTGAACCTAACCACAGCCTTGAGCAAGTCCAACTGATCCCAGATAAGCCTGGCAGAGCCACCATCAACTGAAGGCCTGTGAGCTAGAAATTAACAAATAAATCTTTTAAGCCACTGAGTCTTAGGGGTTGTTGATCATGCAGCATTATTGCAGCAGATGTTTATAATGAACATCTGATGTTTTTGTCTGTCTGGCATCCTTCTCTCAGCCTACTAATAACAGTTCCTCTTTCTTTGGAGCAACTGCCAAAAGGTGCTTTGGGCAGGCTGCCAACCACAGTGCCTCATCCCAGAAGTGGACGTATGTGGAGTCCATTCAAGATAGCAGGAAGGAAGAAGAAAGGATAAAAGGGTACCCTTCCTTTTTAAAGATTTGTGGTTAGCAGAATAATGATCTACCCAGAGAGGTTCGTGTCTGAATCCCCCAGAACCTGTGAATAGATTAGGTTGCATGGAAAGGGGAAGTAGGGTTGCTAATCTGCTGATTTTAAGGTGGGGAGATGCTTGGATTATCCAGATGGACCCATTGTAATCACAAAAGTGTGGAAGAGGTAGGCACAACAGGCAATGTCAGGGTTATGCGATGTAAGAATGACTCAATCAGCCATCACTTACTTTGAAGATGGAAGAAGGCACTAGCTAAGGCACATGGCAGCCTCTGGAAAGTAGAAAAGGTGAGGAAACAGATTCTCTCCTACCGCCTCCAGAAGGAACAGTCCCCCGACACCTTGACTTTAGCCTGGTGAGACCCACATCAAACTTCTGACCTCCAGAACTGTAAGACAATACATTTATGTTGTTTTAAGCTACTACATTTGTGGTGATCTGTTACAATAATAGGAGCTGATACAGGATCTTTCCGTAAAGGACCACACACCTGTCATTGGCCAGAATTTAACCACCTAGCCATGCCTACCTACAAGAGAGATGGGCACATTGCCAACCTGAATAAAATCAGGAGAATTTATGTCATTACCAGGGGAAGGAGGAAATGTATGTTGGAGTGAACAAATGGCAGTCTGAGTCACAGAATCCTGTTCCTCTGGCCACAGTGACCTTCCAAAGATGGGCATATGAGTCAACACACTAGCTGTCTCCTGAGATTGTATTTGGACTTTAGAAGAAAAATCTCTTTCTCATGGAGATACTAAGCCTAGAGCTTACTGTAGCCACTCCCGCCACCCTGCCACCCACCAGGAGAGAATGAGTTCAACGACAAAGAGAGGAAGAGCTAAGAGATGGAGATTGTTCTAGTTCTCTATTTTTGTGTAACAAGTCACCTCAGAAATTAGTGGCTTAAAATAACAATAATCACTTTATTATTGTTTTTATGGCTCTGGGGTTAATCGGGCTTAGCTGAGTGGGTCTTGTTCAAGATGGCTCCCAAGACTGCACCTGATGGTGGAGGCTGGCGCCCCACAGAGCTTCCTCACTCATTTGTCGGGTGGATGATTGATACTGGCTATTGGCCAGACGCCTACACCTGGCTCTCCATGTGGCTTGGGCTTCCTCACAGTATGGTAGCCGAGTTCCCAAAGTGAGTGTCCCCAGAGAGTGGGCAGAATTTGTGTCACCTGGTATAACCTCATAAATCACACAGCATCCCTTCTGCCATAGTCATAAGCCCACCCAAATTCAAGGAGAAGGAACATAGACCCCATCTCTTCATGGGAAGAAAGTCAAAGTCATTTTGTAGGAAAGGCCCATGGGATGGGAGATTGTTGCAGCCATTTTTGGAAAATATAAGCTTCAAGAGATTCATATTATCACATGAAGCTTCAATTGAACTGTTGTTTCCAATGTAACACTTTTTTGTGTATGCTAGTGCAAGAGAGGTTTCTGTCATTTTCTGCCTACAACAACATTATACACATGTCCCACAAGACTCCATAAGTGGTAGTTGCCTTTCCCCTGTTCCTTCTTTTCCAGTGACCCTTCACTTTCCATGTGGATGGTGGAAATTTGTCACTAAAGCTGTCTGTGTTGCAAGAAAGCGTAGCAGCAACCTTTGCCACTATGGACGGTTATGAAACTTTTTCAACTTACATAAAAGTTGAGAGAATTTTACAGCAAACACCTACATATTCACTACATAGATTTTCTTTACTTTAGTTGCATTATCTCTTTTTTAAAAAAAAAATTGTAGAGATGGGGTTTTGCTGTTTTGCCTACACAGTTCATAACCCTGCCTTACAACTACACTACACTCTAGGGAAGTTTTATAATGCATCAGTCCCCGCCAAATGGAGGCAGAGCCCTGCTCTTCAGCAGTCGGCTTTGTTCCTCCTACCCACAGACTCAACGTTTTCATGTACGAATCTAAACTGGAACCTGCACTGTCTTTATAGTATAAGCAAAAAATTTGCAAATTTTGCCGTGTTCTTGGACAGACTGAACAAAAGATTAAAAAAAAAAAAAAAAAGAAAAAGAAAAGAAGGCAAGGGGCAGTGGCTCACGCCTGTAATCCCAGTGCTTTGGAAGGCTGAGGCACGTGGATCACCTGAGGTCAGGAGTTCAAGAAACTTTAGTAGAGACGAGCTCCTCTCTACTAAAAATACAAGCATGCCTGTAATCCCAGCTACTCGGGAGGCCGAGGCAGGAGAATCACTTGAACCCCGGAGGCGGAGGTTGCTGTGAGCCGAGATGGCGCCATTGCACTGCAGCCTGGGCAAAAAGAGCAAAATTCTGTCTCAAAATAAAAGAAAAAAAAAAGAAAAAGATTCGCAAATTTATTTTCCATTTCTTTCTTTCTTTTTAATTTTAATATAGCAAGCTTGTCCTTAAGCAAATTGATTTTTAAGAGATATTAAAGAAGCCTTGGCAATATTGCCTTCTCAATCCCCAGAGAGAAATCTTCACATTCCATCTCCAAATTGCTACATTTTAAGAAATATTTTTCCAAATATGAAAAACAATATGCATGCATTGCAGAAAACTTAGAAAATATTGAAAACTATGAAAAAGAGAACAAATAATCTCTCATAATCATTTAGCACATAATGGGAATCATATCGCATATAATAGTTCTATAACCTGCTTTTTCTCCCCTAAAAGTATATCATGAAAAATGTCTGCATAGTAGTTGCATCACATTGTTAAACTATTATTTAATTAGTACCCTATAAGCAATACCCCATTTCTCCTGTTGTTATAATAATTTGTTAAACATCTTTTTTTTTTTTTTTTTTTTTGAGAGAGTCTTGCTCTGTCGCCCAGGCTGGAGTGCAGTGGCGCCATCTTGGCTCACTGCAAGCTCTGCCTCCCGGGTTCACACCATTCTCCTGCCTCAGCCTCCCGAGTAGCTGGGACTACAGGCGCCTGCCACCGCGCCTGGCTAATTTCTTTTTTGTATTTTTAGTAGAGACGGGGTTTCACCGTGTTAACCAGGATGGTCTCGATTTCCTGACTTTGTGATCCGCCCGCCTCGGCCTCCCAAAGTGCTGGGATTACAGGTGTGAGCCACCGCGCCTGGCCTGTTAAACATCTTTATACATAGATCTTTGAAAACATTTTGATTTTTTGCCCCTAGAATAGATATACCCTTGGATATAACTTATTGAGTAAAAATGTATGACCTTTTATACATATTGTTAAATTATTTTCATGAAAACCTCTTACTAGTAATGTATAAAAGCGCCCTCTCTGGATGTGAGGGTGATCTGGCTGTGACATCTGTCACCCCATTGATCGCCAGGGTTGATTCGGCTGATCTGGCTGGCTAGGCGGGTGTCCCCTTCCTCCCTCACCGCTCCACGTGCGTCTCTCCCGAAGCTGTGCACTTGGTCGAAGAGGACGACCATCCCCGCTAGAGGAGGACCGGTCTTCGGTCAAGGGTAAACGAGTAGCTGTGCTCCCCTGCTAGAACCTCCAAACAAGCTCTCAAAAGTGCCCTCTCACCAACTTCTTGCTAGCACTGAATATTATTATTTTAAACATTGTTGTTTTTGTAATTCAGCTGATAAGTGGTAGCTTGCAGTTTCGGGCTCCCTTGAAAGCGAAAAGGGTTTGATGGCTGCCTTCTCCAGGTTTCTCTTTAGCGGCCTCTGCTGCTTCAGAGGCAGTCTTTCTCTCTCTCTCCCTTGGGGCCATCTTGCGTAATTTCTGGTTTCCTCCTTCCTCCTGTATTTTGGAGTTCTTCACACAGATTTTTTCTTTTTCAGTCCCAGCTCTCCACTTCAAAGTCTGCTTCTGCCAGGGTGCAGCAGGTCAGATGTTTTCCATTAACTAAGGTAGTTCATGTTAAATGGTTAACCCAGAGCCCTCTGGAGCCAGCAGAGGTGTTGAGTGGAGCTGCGCCTGCCAGGAAAAGCCCCCTTATCCTCATCTCTGCCCAGTGGGCAGAGCAGCATTTTCCGCTTAGCAGAGCAGGCCTGATGCAGCGCTCAGGGGGAGCCAAGCCAGTGCTGGCATTGCTGCCAACAGCTACTGAGGAAGCCATCTCCTTAACGATGCGTGTGATCAAGACTCAAAAGCTTAAAAGGGAACCTGTATATCTTGCGTGGGCAGAGACCATGAGTCATCTAGAAACGGTGTTTGGGGCTCTGAGCAGATGACACCATTTCTGGCGGAGACGGCCATGAGACAGACAGCAGGACACAGCCGGGGCCAGGGGTCTGCAGAAGTCACAGGCTAGAGCCATAAGACCACCTGGCCAGGGCCAGGACACAGACCATTCTTTTAGCCATGCCAAACTTTAAAGGACTTTCCATTTGTTATTTCTCTCCATTTTATTATGAAAATTTTCCAACATACACAAAAGTTGAAAGAATTTTCCAGCAAACACCCATGTATCCACTACATAGATTTTCTCACAACATTTTACACGAATTGCGTTATTATTATTTTTTTAAGTTTGTAGAGATGGGGTTTTGCTATTTTGTCCAGGTTGGTCTCAAATCCCGGACCTCAGGCAATCCTCCTGCCTCAAACTCCCAGAGTGCTGGGATTACAAGCAAGAGTCACTGCACTGGGCTGCATTATCATATATTAATCCATCTATCCATCATCCCTCTATCACTCAAGCAATCTAAATTATATTTTCTTTGAATATCGAAGTAAGTTGCCGATGTCCGTATGCTTCCCCAAAAAACTGAAGCATGTATATTATTAACCAAAGTTCAGTATTTATTTACAGTCCATTATTTCCTTAGGGAAAGATTTATATACCACAAAATGCACGCAAAAAGGTGTACTGTGTGATGTTTTAACAAATGCATATAGTTGTACAACCCAGATCCCTATCAAAATATAGAACATTACTATCAATCCAGAAAGTTCCTTCATGCCCCTCCCCAGTCAATATCTGTCATCATGGTTCTAGAGGCAAATTCTACTCTGACCTTTTCTACCACAGATTAGTTTTTCCTGTTCTACAGCTTCCTACAGATGAAATTATATTTTTGTGTATGAGACTTGTATTTTTTGTGTGAGAGTTCTTTTACTCCATCTAAGGACACTTTACTATATAGGAGGAAACCGGCAAACTATAGGGCCTGCCAGGATCCTGTTTTTGTTCAGGAACCGAGAAAAGCTTTTTCCCTAAATTGAATTTTAAGTGACAGTGAGAAACACCGTTAAGGGGAGCAAAGGCTTCCTACCTCATTCTATGAGGCCAGCACTGCCCTAACACCAAAACCAAACAAAGACATTACAAGAAAAGAAAACTGCAGACCATTGTCTTTCATGAACATAGATGCAAAATCCTCAACAAAATATTAGCAAATTGAATCCAACAGTTTGATAGAAAAGTGTAACTGACTTTGGGAGTCTGAGACAGGCAGGTCACTTGAGTTCAGGAGTTTGAGACCGGTCTGGGCAACATGGTAAAACCCTACCTCTACTAAAAGTACAAAAATTAGCTGAGTATAGTGGTGCACGCCTCTCATCTCAGCTACTGGGGAGGCTCAGGTGGATGGATCGCTTGAGCCTGGGGAGGTTGAGGCTGCGGTGAACCGAGCCTGGGCTCCAGCCTGGGCTCCAGCCTGGGCAACAGAGCAAGACACCGTCTCAAACAAAACAAACCAAAAAAAAAAAAAAACAAAAGAAAGAAAAGTGTAATCACCCAGCAGGTTCTCCTTGCCCACTGCCTAGAGAGAGCCGATTTATCAAATAGTTTAATTCTCACAGAGCCAGCTGTATGGGTGACTGCAGTTTCCTCGTTACTCAAATCAGTCTCCCAGAAAGCTAGGGGATCAGGGTTTTTAAGGATAATTTGGTGGGCATGGGGTCAGAACGTGGGAGTACTGACAGGTTGAGTTGTAGATGAAATCAAAGGGAGCTGTTCTCTTGTGCTGAGTCAGTTCCTGGGTGGGGGCCACAAGACCAGATGAGCCAGTTTCTGGATCTGGTACCAGCTGATCTATCGAGTACAGGGTCTGATCTTAGTGATATTATCCCCAGGATAATTTGGGAGGTTTAGCATCTTGCAGCCTCTAGCAACGTGACTTCTAAACGATAATGTCTAATCTTGTGGCTAATTTGTTAGTCCTGCAAAGGCAGTCTAGTCCCCAGGCGGGAAGCGGATTTGTTTTGGAAGAGGGCTGTTATCCTCTTCGTTTCAAAGTTAAACCATAAACTAAGTTCCTTCCAAAATTAGTTTGGCCTGCGCCCAGGAATGAATAAGGACAGTTTGGAAGTTAGAAGAAAGATGGAATCAGTTAGGTCAGATCTCTTTCACCGTAATAATTTTCTGTTCTAATTTTTGCAGAGGCGGTTTCAAAAGAATTATGCACACAACCAACTGATATTTCTCCCAGGAATGCAAGGCTGATTTAGTATTCAAAATCAATTAATGTTACTCATCACATCAACATGTTAAAGGAGAAAGTCACATGATCTAATTAATAGATGCAGAAAAAGCATTTGACAAAATTCAGCACTCATTTATGATTAAAAAAAAAGAAACCGTCAGTAAACTAGGAATAGAGGGGAATTTCCTCAGCTGGGTGAAGAATATCTACAAAATATCTATAGCTAACATGTTACTTAATAGTGAGAGACTCAAAGCTTTCCCACTAAGGAAACAAGGAACAAAGCAAGGATGTCCTGTCTCTCCACTCCTTTTCGTTGTCCTGGAAGTTCTAGCTAATGCAATGAGATGAGAAAAGGAAATAAAAGAATACAAACTTGAAGAATAGAATAAATACAAATAAAAATACAAATTAAAAAGGAAGAAATAAAACTATCTTTGTTTGCAAATGATATGATCTTCTATGTAGAAAATCATAGTCAATGCAAAACTTCTGGAACTAATAAGCAATTATAACAAGATTCCAGGACACGAGGTTAATATACAAAAGCCAATTACTTTCCTATATACCAAGTGGAATTTGAAATTAAAAACACAATACTATTTCCATTAACATCCCCCAAAATGAATTTCTTAATTATAAATCTAACAAACTGTGTCCAAAATTTTTATGAGGAAAAGTACAAAAGTCTGATGAATGAAATCAAAGAACTAAATAAATGGAGGTATATTACATGTTCATGGAGGAAGACTCAATATTGTCAAGCTATTAGTTCTTCCTCAGCTTGATCTAATTTAATGCAGTCCCAATCAAAACTTTATCAAGTTATTTTGTGGATATTGGTAAATTAATTCTGAAGTTTATATGCAGAGGCAAAAGATCTAGAATAGTGAACACGATATCTTCAAGTACAAAGTTGGAGGACTGACAGTACCTGATATCAAGACTTACTATCAAGTTCTAATAAGACAGTGTGGTATTGATGAAAGAATAGCCACATAGGCCTATGGAACAGAAGAGAAAGCCCAGAAAATAGCTCCACATAAATACAGCTAAGTGATCCTTGACAAAAGGGCAAAGGTCATACACTGAAGAAAAGATAGTCTTCAACAAATGGTGCTAGAACAACTGAACATCCATATGCAAAAAAAAAAAAAAAAAAAATGAATCTATGCACAGGCCTTCCACCTTTCACAAAAACTAACTCAAAATGGATCACAGACCTAAAAGTAAAATGCAAAAGTATAAAGCTTCTAGAAGATAACATAGGAGAACACCTAGATGACCTTGGCTATGGTGATAACTTTTTAGATACACACCAAGGGCATGATCCACAAAAGAAACGTGTGTGTGTGTGTGTATTTTTGTAGAGACAGGGTCTTACTTTGTTGCCCAGGCTGGTCTCAAACTCCTGGGCTTAAGTGATCCTCCTGCCTTGGCCTCCCAAAGTGCTGGGAATACAGGTATGAGCCACCATAACTGACTGACACAAAACTGATAATTTGAACTTTTTAAAAATTAAATAATTAAAATGAATATTCACACTATGGAATAATATACAGTAACAAATGGAAAACGACAACCTCATACAACATATCCTACAAGGTTGTCAGAGGAACACGTAAAGGGAATGCTACAAGGTTGTCAGAGGGACATGGCAGAATGCTCTAGTGCAATGGCCCAGGTCTGGAGGAAGGAAGGCCTTGGGGCCTGATGAGCAAAGTGTGAAGTGTCTAGGGAGGGAGCTTTGGGACAGAGTACTTAAAGCATGGGATTTACTTCAGTGCCAGCAGGTCTGGATTCAAATCCCGGCTCTGCCACTTACCACTAACCTCTCTGAAACTCCATTTACTCATCTCTAAAAGGGATTATTATGATGACTGAATGAAATAAAATGTGTTCAGATGTATAAAGTGCCTGGCACCCAGTACCTACTCAATACATGGAGTGGGTTTTATTGTGTGGCGGGAACAAGGTCTTTCAGTGGACTAACAAAGGGTGTGGAATCAAAATAATCTGTTTATGTGTCCGTTGCCCCCACTGCCCAATGGACAGTGGAATAGGGACTGCACCTGGCACACAGTAGCCATTCAGTATGTGCATTCAAAGAATGAACCTGCATGGGAAGCATGGGAGCTCCTATGATTGAACCAATCATCATTTTGGGGGTCCCCACAAGCTTACTCAAGTCCTGTTGCCTGGCTGACTGTGCAGCCTCTCCTTTTAGTGGCTGGAATTGACACTGCAGGTATAGATTTATGCCACTCCCTGATCTGTTTATGCAGAGCCCAATCCTGGACCCCACCGCCTGCATCTTGTCACCTGCCTGGTGGGATCTGAGGGGGAACTGCTTCTCTGAGTCTCCTCATGGTATGCCTCCCCACCACAACTTCCCCCTGCCTATCTGGCCCCAGGTTATAGCACCCTTGTATACTCTTGAAAAAGCTGTTCCCTTCTCTCCTGCAACTTATAACACCCTCCTCTATCCCACCCACTCATGGGGACATATTTCGATCACAGAACTCTAGATGCATTTTATTGATTGATTGATCGATTGATTTTGAGATGGAGTCACACTATATTGCCCAGGCTGGAATGCAGTGGTGCGATCTAGGCTCACTGCAGCCTCTGCCTCCTGGGTTCAAGTGATTCTCCCACCTCGGCCTCCCAAGTAACTGGGATTACAGGTGTGCACCACCAAGCCTGGCTAATTTTTGTATTTTTGGTAGAGACATGGTTTCCCCATGTTGGTCAGGCTGATCTCGAACTCCTGACCTCAAGTGATCCACCCGCCCTGGCCTCCCAAAGTGCTGGGATTATAGGCATGAGCCACTGCCCCCAGCTAAATTCTTTGTTACAATTATTTGTTAGCACAACTGCCTGCTTCCTCCTGGGTAAGGTCCTTGAAGACAGCAGCTGTATCTTCCCTATCTCAGAGGTTAGCCACATAAATCCTCAATAAACACACTTATTGAATGGATGAACAGATGGACGTCAAAATTTCATCTCCTTCTTGTCTTCCTCAGCTGTACCCCATTCAAGGTATTCCAAAACAAATTCTATTAGTAAATCCCCATTGCCAGCAATCATTACCACAATTAAGATACAGGAGCCCCCCTTATCCACTGTTTCACTTTCCAAGTTTTCAGTCTCCTGCAGCCAACCACAGTCCAAAAATATTACATATAATAAGATATTTTCAAAAAGAGACAATTCACGTAACTTTTATTACACTATATTGTTATATTTGCTCTATTTTATTATTAGTTGTTATTAATCTCTTACTGTGCCTACTTTATAAATTAAACTTTATCATAGGCATGTATTTATAGGAAAGAAACATATATATGTGTGTGTATATATGTGTGTGTATATATATGTGTGTGTGTATATATATATAAGTGTGTATATATATATAAAAAATAGAATTTTATTGCTCCATCATGGGAAGCACAAAATAGATTTCCTGCTGAGTGGACGGCTCCTTCCAGGTTGTGCCTCTCACCTCCTTTACAGCCATGAGAGCCTCTGAGTTTAGCCTGAGGACTGGGAAGGTCAATGGAGGTTTTTGTTTCTGTTTTTTTGAGACGGAGTCTCGCTCTGTCACCCTGGCTGGAGTGCAGTGGTGTGATCTCGGTCCACTGCAACCTCAGACTCCCAGGTTCATGCGATTGTCCTGCCTCAGCCTCCCAAGTAGCTGGGACTGCAGGCATGTGCCACCACACCTGGCAAATTTTGTATTTTTAGTAGAGATGGGGTTTCACTATGTTGACCAGGCTGCTCTTGAACTCGTGACCTCAGGTGATCCACCTGCCTTGACCTCCCAAAGTGCTGGCATTATAGGCGTGAGCCACCACGCCCAGCCGACAATGGAGGTTTTGATAGGCTAGGTCTTGAATTGACACGCATCACTTTTGCTGATATTCCATTGGCTAGAATTCAAGCACAAGGCACCCA
Source organism: Macaca thibetana thibetana (assembly GCF_024542745.1). Taxonomy (NCBI): domain Eukaryota; kingdom Metazoa; phylum Chordata; class Mammalia; order Primates; family Cercopithecidae; genus Macaca; species Macaca thibetana. The sequence goes on from NC_065589.1 coordinate 116,815,698, forward strand.
AATTGATAAGAAAGGCTAGAAAATGTAGTCCAGATGTGTGTGCCCAGAGAGAAGAGGAAATGGGTTTCCTTAGTAGTCGGCTACTCTCTGTCACACCAACTTAATGGGAATTATTTTACCAGTTCAAAGATTTGAGAATTTAGATTCAGCTCTGTCACTAGCATCAGTAGACTATTTTCATATTTAGAAGGGTTTTTGTGTGGTAGTTAATACTACCTTTATTAAACAGAATGTAGTTTTAATAAACCACATTTAGAGAATGATTTTTCTTTAGCATTTGGACACTGATTACAGATGTTATTCAATACATTTCCTAAGTGGCTTAAACTAAAATTACAGTTTTATCACGATGGATCATCTCAAACTTCAAATATTCTACTCCAGGAGTAAGCAAACTGAGGCTCACTGCCTGATTTTACAAATAAAGTTTTATTAGCACATAGCCACACCATCATTTCCATATAGTGTATGGCTGCTTTCCCTCTACAACAGCAGAGTTGAGTGGTTGCAACAGTAACCACATGGCCTGTAAAGCCAAAATTACCTCCTGGCCTTTTAAGAAAAAGATTTAGACTGAAACAAAATATCCACAAATACACCAGACAAAAGATTACATTTAAACTTGTTCTAAAATACCACCAGTATGAGAGTCCGCTTTCTTTTTTTCTACTTTTTTTTTTTCTTTCTTTCTTTCTTTTTTGAGACAGAGTCTTGCCCTGTCTCCCAGGCTGGAGTGCAGTGGTGCTATCTCAGTTCACTGCAACCTTTGCCTCCCGGGTTCAAGCGATTCTCGTGCTTCAGCCTCCCAAGTAGCTGGGATTACAGGTGCACCACTATGCCCAGCTAATTTTTGTATTTTTAGTAGAGACTAAAATTAGTTCTGGCCTCGAACTCCTGACCTCAAGTGATCCACCTGCCTTAGCCTCCCAAAGTGCTGGGAATATAGGTGTGAGCCACTGCACCCAACCAGGAGGCTTTTTTTTTTTTTTTTTTTTTTTTTTTTTTTTTTTTTAGATGGAGCCTCACTCTGTTGCCAGGCTGGAGTGCAGTGGCAGGATCTTGGCTCAATGCAACTTCCGCCTCTTGGGTTCAAGCAATTCTCCTGCCTCAGTCTCCCATGTAGCTGAGATTACAGGCGCAGGCCACCATGCCCAGCTAAGTTTTATATTTTTAGCAGAGACAGGGTTACACTATGTTGGCCAGGATGGTCTCAATCTCTTGACCTTGTGATCCACCCTTCTCAGCCTCCTAAAGTGCTGGAATTACAGGCAGGAGCCACTGCACCTGTCCAGGAGGCTTCTTATAATCACCATCCTTACACTTGTTGTTTTACCTTTTTAGAGCTTAGAACGCGTATATTGATACCTTCAAGGTATACAGCAAATATATCCTTAAAAACAAGGAGCAGAGATTAAGGAGAAGAAAAAAGAGAATAAGGAAAAGGAAGAGGAGAAAGAGGGACGGGAGGAAACATATACTTGTTTTAATTAGGATGTTTTTTCTTTTCATAGATTATTGGGTAACAGGTAGTGTGTTTGGTTACATGAGTAAGTTCTTTAGTGATGGTTTGTGAGATTTTGGTGCACTCATCACCTGAGATTAGGATGCATTTTGATTAATTAGGACAACTAGAGATCTCATCCCCCAGAAATCACAAATGCAGTCTGGACAGATAGTCTCTCTGGGAGACTCGCCTGGTCCGTCATTGTGTAGCACTTTGGGGCATCTTTCTACTCTGGGGCTTTGTGTGACTGACAACAGTAATAGGTTCCTCCTTGCTTTTCCTGGTCATCTCTCACTTGCTCACCCTTCCATGTTTATTCTTTACCACTTACAAATGGAGAATGCATCTTATATAGCCTTAGAAACAGACATATCCACACCCTCCTCACTATTGCAATTTATTCCAATACTATCTTTTTACACTTTATATAAACATTTCTTTCTCAGGTATCATTATATTCGCATGTCTTTTTAGACTAAACTTATTCTTAACACTACAAGTATTCCATTTTGATGCTCAGATTATGATAGATGGTTACCAGTTGTTACAGTTTGGCCAAGCAGTTCGTTTGGTGCCAAATTTTTGAAACCTTCCATTGTTTGGGGCCAACAGCAGGATATTCTAGGACCATCCTGATCTTTCTCAACTCCCAGGACACAGACAGGTCATCAGTTACCTTCTACCAGAATCCTGATTCCTTTGGTGTAGAATTATATTAGAGTACAAAACCTTGGCACTTAGAATTAAGCAAAATACTATTGCTTACTGCTGAGTGTTTTTGTCTTTTAAGACAAGGTCTTGTTCTGTTGGCTGGGTTGGAGTGCAATGGTGCAATTAGAGCTCACTGCAGCCTCTTACCCTTGGGCTCCAGCTATCCTCCCACCTCAGCCTCCCAAGCAGTTAGGACAACAAGTATGTGCCACTATACCTGGCTAATTTTAAAATTTTTTATAGAGACTGAGTCTCACCATGTCCGGGCTGATCTCAAACTCCTGTCCTCAAGCAATCCTTCCACCTCGGCCTCCCAAAGCTTTGGGATTACAAATGTGAGCCACCATGCCCGGCCTACTGAGTCACTTTTGAAGCTACAGACAGAGAAAAGAGATGCCTTTTGAACATGTCATTGATCCCCTTTCAAACTGATTTTTTTTTTATTAAGTCCTAGAAAGACAAGAATGTTTAAAACTCGATTTTATGAAGACAGAAAAGGTTTCTGACTTCCAAACGCTTCCCATTACTTATCAAAAGTAAAGCTTCAAGGGCTGAGACTAGACCATTAATATAAATTACAGTATCAAGAAGATACAGAATGACCAGGCTGTTGCACTCCATGAGACAGAGGAGGGCCTCCAAGGAGGTGTGAGGGGGCGGAGCTGGCAGGGAGGTGGGAAAGGCCTGGAGGGGAGCCCACAGTGTCTTCCCCCTCTCCCTAGGCTGAGTATGGAGGAAGGAGGCTAAGTCCTACAAGAGCAAAATACTCAGGTGGTGTGAGGGTGGAGGATGGATCCAACAGGCGGCTCCTCCCCTGCTTCTGGGCACTCTGCTGGGTCTTAGGAAGGCTGAGGCCCCCTGCCTAGGAGAATGGGGCCCCAGGGCCGAGGGCCAGGCCCAGAGAGCTCCAGCATCCGGAGATGCCCACGGGCCCCAAAGGTAACCCAGGGCTGGCTCCCTCTGAGGAAGAGAGCCTGAGGAGGAGAACAGGCAGGACTTTAGGGCCAGGGCTTGAAAAAGAGCGACATCCAGACCTCAAGGATGGCAGCCCCAGCAAGTGCCCAGGCAAGGGCAGGCCAGCACAAGGACTTGGGGAGAAGGCCTGACAAGGCCCTGAGGTTCCTAAGCCATTCACACCTCCGTAAGGGATCCAGTGGGGGCCCTGTGACAGTTTCAGGCCAGGGGCCATCCTTCTGCCCCACCCCCTTGGGGAAGAGGGGTGAGAGAGGAGACGCCTTCAGAGAAGAGAAGAACTGATGGGAAGTCCTAATTCTGAAAGGGCTAAGTCTTCGGAAAAAAGTTTCTTTTAAATTGGAAGAGACTGAGATACTTTAACTCAGTAAGTCACCCACCTCTCATCATTCCATACCCACCCTCGGTGGACTGGAAGCAAAGCAAGGTGAGGCTGGGCAAGTGATGGAAAACAAAGATGGGGCACATCTGGCTGGACCACTCCCAGTCTCCCGACCAAGCAAGGGGCGTCGGGGGAGTGGGGTGGCTCCACCTACAATGCACTTCGAGCTTTTGCCTCTAGAGGGTGAGCGGATACCTCTACCCACCCAGCATTTTCACAGCTTCCTCAAGACAGGGTCGTCCTTGGTCCCTGAAGAAGCAGGGTGCCCATTCTTGAAAGCCCTTCACAGCTTCACCAATCAGTGCTTTCCCTTTGCCAGCTGTGTTGTAACGCCGTGGTTTTTTTTTCCTTTTCCAAATATGAGTTCTTTTTTTTTTTTTTTTTTGAAACAGTCTTGCTCTTTTGCCCAGACTGGAGGCAGTGGCGTGATCTCGGCTCACTGCAACCTCCGCCTCCTGGGTTCAAGCGATTCTCCTGCCTCAGCCTCCAGAATAGCTGGAATTACAGGAGCCCACCACCACACCCAGCTAATTTTTGTAGTTTAGTAGAGACAGCATTTCACCATGTTGACCAGGCTGGTCTCCAACCCCTGACCTTAAGCAATCCACCCGCCTCGGCCTCCCAAAGTGCTGGGATTACAAGTGTGAGCCACCGTGCCCAGCCCAAATATGAGTTCTTTTAATTTGAATCTGTTTTTCTGATACACATGCCCCATCCCAAACTGAAGACTTTCATCTCTCTCTCTCTCTCTCTCTCTCCACACATACACACACACACACACACACACACACACACACACACTCCCTTTAAGAATAGCCCTAGAAGGCCTGTCCTTCTCAGGGACATCCTGGGACAGTCTCATTCATTTCAGGAGCTACACCTGCTCAGAGCCTCTTACCTGTGAGCTGTTCCCCAAGGATGGGAGCAGAACTGCCCTTTATAGACACCCCCTTCCCATTCTCCATTTTTAGCATTTTTCCCTTCATGTTAGTCCCAGCCCCAGAAATGCTTAGGATTTATGCTGTCTGGGAATATTCGCTTTCCAAAAGGAGAAATGGGGAACAATGCAACACTCTACCTGACAGATGACTCATCTGTGGTTCATGCTCAGGCATCAGAGAGCAAGGGAAGCTGCACCGGGGCGAACCTGCCTTCCCCAGCGCTCCTCCTGCCTCCCCCCAGGGGACACTGCCTTCCCTACCTGCACCACCTGAGAGGCCCCAGTGCTCTCCTGATGTCCAGGCAGGTTAAATAGTTGATTACCAGAAGAATAATCAACAGCAGCATTTTGGAGCTGTGCACCAGGAAGTCTGTTCTAAGCTATTACATGGACTAGGCACTAACTCATTCTTCCTTCATAGAGTAAGAAGCTGAGACACAGAGAGGTTAAGTAAGTTTTCCAAGATGCACAGTTGGTAAGGGGCAGGGCCAGGCTGCAAATGCAGGCATCTGGCCTCAGACCCTCACCCTAACACTCCACATTGCCTCCTCTTGGGCTTTTTATGGAGAAGGAAATGATGGCTCTCCACTTCCTCCTGCCCCCATCTCTGTCCATCCTGGGGACAGGGAGAGCCTGGGACAGAACGGCCCTGGAGCAGACTCAGCCACCATGCCCAAGTGTGGGGTGGATCCAGGGTAAGGAAGAGATCTTGGACAGAGAGGGAGCACACATTGACCGGGAGAAGGGATTCAAGTCGCCCACACCCAGTGCTGGACCCAGGGGCCTAAAGCAAATGGAGGCCAGATTCTCACCTTTACAGAGGCTGCTGCTGAAATTCTTGGTCTTTGGGCTCACAGGCTTATAGACTCTGCCACGGTGCGGGCCTGCATTAGGCGCCAGAGATGCGCAAATAAGTAAGATGTGTCCCTGCTCTCCAGAGTTCCCTGTCACCTGGGAACCGTGGATGAAGCCACTGCACCACCTCTGGGTCTTCTTGCCAAATAATCTAACCCCAATCTGATAAGACCCCAGATCTATCAGCTTTCAGGAAATACAGGGGGCAGGGAAAGAACACGTCAAACTACTCCATGGAGATGCAATCAGCAAAATCTGGGTGGCACAACAAACAATCCAGTTTTGTCAAAATAAAATACATGCTATGGGGAAGTAAAGAGAGAAGGAGAGCTTCTGAGAGACAAATCAACATAGCGCAGTGCATGGACCCTGGCTGGATCCAGACTAGAACAAAGTCGCTTTTTTTTTTTTTTTTTTTTTGAGATGCAGTCTCACTCTATCACCCAGGCTGGAGTACAATGGCACGATCTCAGCTCACTGCAACCTCCGCCTCCTGGGTTCAAGCGATTCTCCTGCCTCAGACTCCCGAGTAGCTGGGACTACAGGCTTGCGCCACCATGCCCGGCTACTTTTTGTATTTTTAGTAAAGTCGAGTCTCAAACTCCTGACCTCAAATGATCCGCCCACCTCAGCCTCCCAGAGTGTTGGGATTATAGACGTGAGCCACCGCGCCTGGCCAAAATAACTCTTTTTTTAAAAAGTGATGAGACAATGAGAAAGTTTGAATACTGATGGGACATTTGATGACATTAAGGAATTACTATTTACTTGGAGACAGGATAATTTTATTTGGTTTCATTTTAAAATAATTCTTATTTATTTATTTATTTATTTATTTATTTATTTAGAGACGGAGTCTCGCTCTGTTGCCCAGGCTGGAGTGCAGTGGTGCGATCTCGGCTCACTGCAAGTTCCACCTCCCGGGTTCACGCCATTCTCCTGCCTCTGCCTCCTGAGTAGCTGGGACTACAGGTGCCCGCCACCTCGCCTGGGTAGTTTTTTGTTTTTGTTTTTGTATTTTTAGTAGAGACAGAGTTTCACTGTGTTAGCCAGGATGGACTCAATCTCCTGACCTTGTGATCTGCCCGCCTCCGCCTCCCAAAGTGCTGGGATTACAGGCGTGAGCCTCTGCACCTGGCCAAAATAATTCTAATATTTATGTCTTAGAGATACATACAGAAGTATTTATGGATGAAAATGATGTATTTGCTCAAAAACATTGAGTGAGGGGTTGGGGCATGGGTGGTGGCACATAGCTACAGCAAGGTTGGCCATGAGCTCGTCATTGTTGAGGTGGGTGATGTGCACATGGGAGCTGATCTTGTCTTTTGTACATAAATGTTAATAATTAATATGTGAAATATAATTCAGGCAAAAAAGGACATAGGCCTAGAAATAACCAACGGCCCTATTTGCAGCCAGGTTCTCAGGCCTGAATCTCCGTATCTGGATCCAGCCTCCTCTGCCATCAGGGGCTGAGCTTTCTCTAAATTCCTGTTGCCTCCTCAGGAAAGTCACGGGGCTTGAGTCTTCTAATGCCCTGGGCTGGCTCCCCAACTCCCTGAGGACCCGTAATTCCAGTAAATTCCAGAATTCAAATAAGCCAGTCTCTCCTTAGCTACACAGAGCACCGATGCTCCCATAGCTTCATGGAAGCCAGACTCTGGGATCATCGTCCCAATGACTAAGGGCGAACACTTAGTAAGGGTCCACTGTCTACACAGCTCTGTGCTCAGTTAGTGTTTCAGCAGATGGGCACATCAAGCACACAGCGAGGATGTAAGTTGCCTTCATAGGGTGACCCACTTATCTGGTTTACTCAGGACTGACTTGGTGCTGGCACTGAAAGTCTGTTGTCTGGGAAACTCCTCCGTCCTGGGCAAACCTGGACAACTGGTCACCCTGAGCCCACACCTGGAGGGCCTCCAGTCAGATCTGTCTGGTAGCACAGTCCATGTGCCTTCCACCATGAAACATGGCTTTTCCAAGCTGATGAGTAGAATGGTCTCAATTTCAAGTGGTTTTCCCATCAATTTTCTTTAGTGGCAACCCATTTTTTTAAATAATGAAAAAATTAGTACTGATGAAAACTGAGAAAATAATGTTGACTGCTAGTTTGACAGACTTTTTCTATTTGAGGCTCATTCATATATTCATGTCAGGAAACTGGATTTTCTACTATTCTTCCTTTCTGTTTCACATAAGGGAATTAAGATATTGGCGTTTCATGGTGCTTGGCAAAGAGCATTGTGGTTCTCAGGGGATTCCTTCCTGGACAGTTTTGTGATCCCTGGGGCTGACCAGGCACTCCTTCCTTCCTCCTGTGCGCTGTCTGCCCAGCGGCTACCCCCAGGTTAACTGGTGTCTGCTCAGATGGAGAAGAGACCCTGTGGTTCAGCTTACATCTGATCACTAGCCCTGGAAGGGAGGGCAAACAGGCTTCAACTTGAATGCTGAGTCCAGTCGATGGATTGGTAGTGGCTGCCTAGAGTACTATGTTGAGAAGGATTCTGAAGCCACATCCAGACCTTGGCACACATTTATATCAGCCATTCCCCGTTGCACTTTTGTTTCCTTTAAAAACCCACCTGCAATAAAGGCCACATGAAGCTCATATCCAGGATTACTTGGGTCTGAGTTTTTGGGGCAACTGTCCTTATTTTTGCTCATGTAAAATATTTTCTTATTTTTATTTTTATTTTCTTATTTCTTATTTTTATTTTTTTATTTTTGAGACAGGGTCTCGCTCTGTCTCCTGGGCTGGAGTGCAGTGGCGCAATTACAACTCACTGCAGCCTCAACCTCCTAGGTTCAAGTGAACCTCCCATTTCAGCCTTCCAAGTAGCTGGGGCTACAGGTGTGTACCACCAAGCCTGGCTAATTTTGTATTTTTTGTTGAGATCAGATCTCACTACGTAGCCCAGGCTGGTCTCAAACTCCTGGGCTCAAGTAATCCTCCCGCTTTGGCCTCCCAAAGTGCTGGGATTCCAGGCATAAACCATCACATCCAGCTCAAGTAAACTCTTTAAATCACATTGTGCACTTCAGCCTCTTCCTTTTAGGTTGACGCAGAGGACGCAGATGAACATCCTATGGAAGAGATGTGCAGGGTGAGGCATGGGAAAAGAGTCTCAGAGCTTCCATGCTCTCTCTGGACACAGCACCCCCTAGGAACTTCCATGTGTTCCATGTCCAGAAACAACTAAACCCAGTCCTTTTGGGTTTTTATGGAGGATTCATTACATATGCACAATTGATGAAATCATTGGCCATTGGTGACCAACTTAACCTTTAGCCCCTCTGCCCTCTCTGAAGGCTAGAAGTGGGAGTGAAAGTCCCAATCCTCTTGGCCAGCCAACAGTTAATCCATCAGCACTCAACAAGACACATCGCTTTAGAGATTCCAAGGGTTTTAGGAGTTGTGTGCCAGGAAACAGGGATGAAAACCAAACATATATTATATCTTGGCCAGGCATTGTGGCTCACACTTATAATCCCAACACTTTGGGAGGCCAAGGTGGAATAATCATTTGAGTTCAGGAGTTTGAGACCAGCCTGAGCAATATATCCAGACCTCATCTCTACTAAAAATAAAAATTTTTAAAAAGTAGCTGGCTCATGTCTGTAGTTCCAGCGACTCAGGAGGCTGAGGCGGGAGGATTACTTGAGCCCACAAGATCAAGGCTGCAGTGAACCACAATCACACCACTGCACGCCAGCCTAGGCAACAGGGCAAGACTCTGTCTCAAAACAAAAAAAACCCCCACATATTATATCTTATTATGAGTCACAATACTGTATCACAAGCACTAACTGTATGCCAGAGACTGTGGCATATGCTTAACACATATCATCGCATCTAATTCTCGCAATGACTCTGAGTTAGGGATGGTTATTATCATCATTTCAGAGATGAGAAAACAGCAAAAAGAAGATAGGTGGGTTACCCAAGTCATCAAGACTTTACAGCAGAATGCCAGTCTCCATGTTCTTGGTGCAATGGTCTGTACCAGTGGTTCTCAAAGTGTGGTCCCTGGACCAGTAGCCTCAGCATCACCTGGGAACTCGATAGAAGAAAAATTCTTGGGTCCCACCCCTGACCCGCAACATCAGAGGCTCTGGGGGTAGGGCCCAGGCGTCTGGGTTTCAGCAGCCCTCCTGGTAATGGATTCACATTGAACTTTGAGAACCACTGTTCTATCTCTACTGCCTGCTTTTGGCCCCATCCTGCAGCAACCACCCAGTGGAAAGAAGCCATGTGAGCTTGGAACCGAAACACCCCAGTTGCAAGGGCAAAGAGGGCAGGAGTGATAAGGTGGAGCTTTTCTAAGCACCAGAGGCGGTTGCAATATCCCAGAAGTTTAGAAAGCACCCACGGTGCAGGAGCAAAGATTTCTGGTTTATGATCCTTCAGCAACACTGCACTCTCTACACAGGTCTCAAGGAAATTTCCCCTAAGCATTTAAAAATCAGACCCTAAAAGAAACAGAGCCTGAAGGTGTTATCCAAAAACACCAGGGTTCATTTGCCTGGGGAGTAACAAATAATTCCCCACAACAACACAGGTTTTGATCAATAGGAGTTTTATTTCTTGGCACAAGTAAGGAGCGCACTGGGTGTATTCTCCAAAGAGTATCTCCCTGAGGGAAGTGACAGGAGGGTTTTATGGGGGTGATGCAGAGAGCAGAGGGTGCATTGCTGCATGCAGAGGGGAGTCCTAGCGGCGCAGGCACAGCAAGTCATTACGCCAGCGCGTGGGTTGCGTGTTATGGTTATAAAGCTATAGCTCTGCCCAGGGTGGATACTTCAGCATGGTCATGAGGAAAGTTCACTGAGGCTCATCTATAAGTTGCTGGGGTCTGTCAGGAGCTGGTTCCAGCTAACTAGGTGACCACATTCCCCAAAGGGTTTGGGAAAACCGGGCTGCAGGGCAGGAGGCTGTAAAATACCCTGATTGCTTGAGTGGATTACATTCCTGTAGTCCCTGGAGACCCTCCCTGTCTGCTTACATTTTTGGTAAGTTCTTCTCCCTCCTTCCAGGCGTTGTTCCTATTCTCCTTTTCTTTCTTTTTTTTTTTTTTTTTCTTTTTTTGAGATAGATGAGACAGAGTCTCGCTCCATCGCCCAGGCTGGAGTGCGGTGGCACAATCTCAGCTCCGCCTCCCAGGTTCAAGCGATTCTCCTGCCTCAGCCTCCTAAAGAGCTGGAATTACAGGCACTTGCCACCACCACTGGCTAATTTTTGTATTTTTAGTAGAGACAGGGTTTCACCATGTTTACCAGGCTGGTCTTGAACTCCTGACATCAGGTGATCCATCTGCCTTGGCATCCCAAAGTGCTGGGATTGCAGACGTGAGCCACTGTACCTGGCGTTTCCATTCTCCTTTCGTTCATTCACTCACTCATCAAACGTTTGCTGAGCACTGCCATGTGCCACTCACTGCGTCCAGTGCTGAGGATGCAGATGAGCCATGGAATGGGACTGCTTTTAGTGCACGTCAGTAAGAGGAAGCTTCCCTGGTTCCTCCATGGCACCGCTCCTCCTGCCCCGTTCCTGAGCAGTCCCCAACCTCCAGCCACGAAGGGGTAAGGCCACTTCAGGAAGGAGCCTCCAGGGCTCTGCGACTGTTAGGCCAATTGTTGGATGTGAGGTGGGGAGCATGGACAGGAAAGTGGACCTTGCAGCACAGGGATGGGTGAGCCCATGGAGGGGGCCACCACCCAGACGGAGAGCCCAAAAGTCCCGCCAGTGCTCTGGGTCCAGCGGCTCTGCCTGTGGATGCTGTGGCTCGTCCCCAGGGGCAGGGACCAAGCAAGGGGACTAACACTTATTAAACACTTACTTACACGGCACAGCTGGTTCTTTCCACCCCGGGGAGTTCTCACAACAGCCCTGAGTGTTATCCCTGGTTTTCCAATGAGGACACAGGAAAGCTGAGCGTCTTCTCCAAGATCCCACAGCTGGGAATCAGGTTCCAGTCCATCTGATGACACCCCGGGCTGTCCCCATAGCTCCGTGCTGCCTCTGCAGAGGGTGGTCACTGGACCTATCATGCCTCCATGGTATTCCTAGGGGCTGCTTTAGTTCAAGGAGTTTGGTCTGGAAACACAGAGCCTTGGTCTCACCTCTAACCAGCTATGTGGACCCCTTAGGTCTCTTCTCCCTGGAGACCTCCTTTTCCTCATCTGTAGACTAACAAGGTAAGAAGGTCCGGGTCTCTGTCCTCTCCAGCTCCACACAGCTGGCCTCTGGTCCCATCTGCCCTTGAACCTGTATCTCCTACACTCCCAGGCAGGATCTGCAATGAAAATGCAGGGCCCCCTGGCCCCAAAACTATTCAGAATGTCAAAATGCCCTTTCCTACATTATACATGTCTTCAGATCATAAGCTTTGTTGCCCACTCAACACCAGTGGCAGTTTGGAGAAGGGAGAGGCCACCCAGACCCACACATTGGGCCAAGCAGGAGGCACCACAGACCCACAAACCCCAGCCGAAGGCATGGCCCCTCTCACTCAAGGAGAGTTGGGATGGGAGTGTTATGATTGGCATATACTAGGTGTGCGTCTGTACCCGGGCACCTGCTAGCAGGTGTGGAGGGAAGGATGGCTCCTGGCTTGGCTGCTTTTGGTGTCAGTCACAGGCCCCTACTGGAGAGCTTCCTGTCTTCTAGGCACTCCTTAGGACATGAGGTACAGGAGCTCCTACCCTGAGAACATGCAATGGATGGCACCTGGCTTTGCTTTAGGGCCACCAAATTCTGCCAGATTCTATCCAACCAGGGCCAGCTTCATGAGTGTATGATCCACACACAGGTCCCTGTTTCAGAAGGACTTGCTTTAAGCTCTGCTGTCACCATTGTCACACCTGGTGACACTGACACTCGTGGGAGAGAGTTCATCGTTTCTGATCCTTAGAACCCCTCTTTATACTGATTTGGGTCTCTGTGGTGCCTTCTGCTTGGCCCCATGTGTGGGTCTGGGTGGCCTCTCCCTTCTCCAAACTGGCACTGGTCTTGAGTGGGCAACAAAACTTATGATCTGAAGAAATGTATAAGGTAGGAAAGGGCAAGCTTAAAACGAATGTTAGAAAAACTATCTTGCATTTCTGCATTGCCCGCTGGAATGCTCACTCTTGACACCTTCACCTCCCAGGGCTGACTTTGCAGAAGCTGCCATGCTGAGAGGAGGCCCAAGCTCCCCCACATGGATAGACTCCATGAAGACGACCGATCACCTGACTGCACCCAACTGAGCATCCCCCAGCTGGAAACACCAAAGAACAAAGCAAGACTAGATGTTAGACCTCACGGTTCCTGAAGTCAGGCTAGGCCCTCCCTAGGGCTCCCCTACTGGCCAGATGGATGCAAATTCTGTGGGCTTATACAATCTGGTGGAGTCTCCTTAAAACAGAGGTGTAAAATTATTTATCTCATATTAGGTTTGAAAGCTAATATTTATTTAGAAGAGACCCATTCGAGAAAGAGGTCTTGAAGCTTGAGCCATGCACCTCTCTGGCTCCAAGTCAGCTGTTTTTGAACTGCAGTCTTCTTTCTTAGTCTAATTGTGCTTCTATAACAAAATGCCTGAGACCAGGTAATTTATTAAAAACAAATTTATTTTCTCATAGTTCTTGAGGCTGGGAAGTCCAAGATCAAGGCACCAGCAGGTTCGGTGTCTAGTGAGGGCCTATTCCTCATAGATGGCACTGTCCAGGTGTCCTCATGTGGCAAAAGGAATGAAGGGGAGCAAAGTCTCTCCCTTTGGCCCTTTTTTAAGGACAATAATCTCACCCATGAGGACAGAGCCCTTGTGGCTTAATCACCTCCTAAAGGCCCATCTCTTAATATTGTTGCTCTGGGGATTAAAGTTCAACATGAATTTTGAAGTAGACATGAACATTCAAACCATAGCCCTTCCAGTCCCTCAAAGTGCAGAATATGAGCTGGAAGTGGGAGGGGTCAAGAAATGACCCTTGACTAAGGGAGCTGGATCACCACCACACAAGCAGCAGCAGGGGTGGAGAGCTGGACGTTGGCCTGGGAAGGGGATCCAGGAACATGGCAGGCCCTGGATGCTGGACCTCCAGGGCAGAGCAGGACCAGACGCCCGGCTGACTACCATGGAGGGAGGAATTCCTCCTATTCCCTGTATGAGAAATGGGAATTTTACCATCATCCCTAGAATGCAGAAGCCACATTAGCGACATTAGCGTTAACATTTACACTCTTAATTGTTGTTACTGCATTTGGGACTCCCAGCTCTAGGCGATATGATTGCCAAGCCATTGCCATTTGTTACTCCACTAAGGGACATTTGGGAACATCCTGCCTGCATGGGTTCCAATGTCACTGCAGCCAGAGGCTGTGTGGGAGATGGGGAGAGACCAGGTGTGCTCCTGCCATAGGGCTCCCCCATCGCTGGGTAAACTGAGGCTCGGCCTGATGTCTTTCTAATTTAAAATCACAAGACCAGGACCCGCACCACTGGGTAAAATGAAAGCACCTGCCCCTGTCCAGGAGACAGTGAGAGAGCTTGGCAGTTGGGATGGGGGTTGGGGGGTGGAAATACACAAAAAGATGTACTTAAGAAATGGCTGAAAAACAAATAAAATGAATGCTAACGAATACTGTACAGACTGACTGAGTATATTCCCAGGTACAGTGACCAGTGTGCGCAGCCAAGTCCACATGCTCAGTTTCGATGGTGGTCAACTCCCTAGCAAGCCCCCAGCTTCAACGTGTGGGGCTTTTTTTTCTCCACTTCAGTTTCAAGTCCCACAGCAAGCTGGTTGGCCCAGTGGGCCTGGATCTAGGAACATAGATCCAGGGTGTGGATCTGAGTGTTCCTCCAGCCTTCTCTCCCTTGGATGTCTCTGTGCCGTGGCCTTGCTCTGTCCTGCTGGGGAGGGACTTTCTTAGGCAGAGAGGAGGGCAGTGGCCGCTGACTGCCCCACCTACGGAGACACCAGAGGAAGAAGGGTATATGTATACACCAGGTGTATACATAATGCCCCAGAACTGTCCCATTTGGGTTGGCTAGGCACCCACCCCTCAGACCCATCCATTACTGTCACCACCCCCAGGCCATGTGCCCCTTGCCACAGCCAGGAATGACAGGATTCTGAGATTGTGGTTCCGTTGGGAACAGGTAACGTGGGCAAGGGGAGAGGGCCAGTCTCCCCCCAGAGAACAGGGCAGTGCTACCAAAAGAAGGGAGAAAGAGACACAGAGGCACTAAAATCTCTTATGTCTGCAAGATGTGTGTATGTTAGAGGCAGTGGGGTGCCAGACTTGGGTGGGGGAATAAATCGATTCTTTGTCTGTAATGTCAGGCAGAGGCCAGCAGAGGGAGATGTTGGAATGTGTTGGGATTTGAGGGCCCTCTACCCACAGACAGGACTTGGGAAGCCAAGTTTATTCTCGGCTGAGACATTTCTGTGGGTGGTGACCCGGGTGTTTCAATGTACACTAACTTTGTCTTACGTACAAAACTATTTAAAACACTGTATAAAATTACCTTCAGACTACATGTATAAGATGTATATTAAAAAAATGAATTTCATGTTTAGACTTGGGCCCCATCTCCAAGAGATCTCATTCTGTATATACAGATAGTCCAAAATCTGAAGAAGAAAGAAAAAAATCCAAAATCTGAAACACTTCTGGTCCCAAGCATTTTGGGTAAAGGACACTCAATCTGCATTGAATTAACAGCACCGCCCAGCCCAGCCAGCCTGCCAGGGGCGTGAGAGCCCTGCATCCACAGTCGCCTGCCAGCTCCAGTCCCCACTTCGATTTTCCCCAGAGGGAGGCATTTCCTGGTGCTTTGCTCACCATCTAGGCAGCTGGCCATTCTGAAAGGTCTGCAGGAAATGCCGTTGGGCGCTTTCTGAGACTCTTTAATCAAACCCAGGCCTTCACGGAGCACCCAGGTTGCAAGTGGTGAGTCCAGAGTGCGAGTGTTGTGCTGAGAGTGCTGATCCTGCAGAAAGCCCTGGATTTGAAACCCCAGCTGCAAACGAGCCTGGGTCAGCTGCCTGACTTCCTTGTGCTTCTGTTTCCTCTCCCTAATATGGAGATATAGTACTACCTGCCTATAAAGGTTGATGTGGGCCGGGCGCGGTGGCTCACGCCTGTAATCCCAACACTTTGGGAGGCCGAGGCGGGCGGATCACTAGGTCAAGAGATCGAGACCATCCTGGCCAACATGGTGAAACCCCGTTTCTACTAAAAATACAAAAAGAAATTAGCCAGGCGTGGTGGCAGGCGCCTGTAGTCCTAGCTGCTCGGGAGGCTGAGGCAGGAAAATTGCTTGAACCTGGGAGGCGGAGGTTGCAGCGAGCCAAGATCATGCCACAGAGTGACTCCATCCCAAAAAAAAAAAAAAAAAAAAAAAAAAAAAAAAATTCTAGCGTGCCTAGCACAGTATCTAGTGTATCTAGTACACAAGCGCGCAACAAATATTATAATAATATTATAATCCCTAACACAGACATATAGGAATAACCTACTTAACTGGTTGCACGTAAATCTGTCTCAAATATTTGCAGCTGACCCCTTCAGGCAGGAACAGCCCATCACAATGGATAGAAAGCATTTTAAATGCCTGTGGGCTCCCTGCCTTCTTAAGGACACCTGACCCAACTTTTCCAATTAACTTGAGGTCGCAGAACATCAATCAGTATATTATGTATTTTTGTTTTATTTTAATTTTTGTGGGTACATAGTTGTTGTATATAACTATGGGTTACATTGGATGTTTTGATGCAGCATGCAAAGTGTAATAATCACATCAGGGTATATAGGGTATCCATCACCTTAAGCATCTATCTTTTGTGTTTCAAACAATCCAATTATACTCTTTTACTTATTTTTAATGTACAATTATTATTATTATTATTTTTACTATCATCATCTTGTGCTAGCAAATAGTAGGTCTTATTTATTCTTTTTTTTTTTTGAGACAGAGTCTCACTCTGTCGCCCAGTCTCGTCCCAAGTGCAGTGGCACGATCTGGGCTCACTGCAAGCTCCGCCTCCCGGATTCACAGCATTCTCCTGCCTCAGCCTCCCGAGTAGCTGGGACTACAGGCGCCCGCCACCACGCCCCGTTAATTTTGTGTATTTTCAGTAGAGACAGAGTTTCACCCTGTTAGCCAGGATGGTCTCCATCTCCTGACCTTGTGACCTGCCTGCCTCAGCCTCCCAGAGTGCTGGGATTACAGGTGTGAGATACCACGCCCAGCATATTTATTCTTTCTATTTTTTTGTACCCTTTATTCATCCCTCTTTCACCTCCATCTTCACCCTGCCCAGGTACCTTTCTCAGCCTTTGGTAACTCTTTCTACTCTTCATCTCCATGAGTTCAGTTGTTTTAATGTTTACCTCCCACAGATAAGTGAGAACATGTGATGTTTGTCTTTCTGTGCCCAGCTTATTTCACTTCACATAATGACCTCCAGCTCAATCCGTGTTGTTGCAAATGATAGGATTTCATTCTTTTTTAAATAGTTGAATAGTACTCCACTGTGTGTACATATCACATTTTTTTATTTCTTCATCTGTTAATGGACACTCAGGTTGCTTCCAAATCTTGACTATTGTGAACAGTGCTGCAACAAACATGAGAGTGCAGATACTTCTTCAATATACAGATCTCCTTTCTTTTGGGTATACACCTAGGAGTGGGATTGCTGGATCGTATGATAGCTCTATTTTTAGTTTTTTGAGAAACCTCCAAACTGTTCTCCGTAGTGATTGTACTAATTTACATTCCTACCAACAGTGAATGATAATTCCCTTTTCTCCACACCCTTGCCAGCATTTATTATTGCCTGTCTTTTGTATAAAAGCCATCTTAACTGGGGTGAGGTGATATTTCATTGTAGTTTTGATTTGCATTTCTCTGATGATCATTGATGCAGAGCACCTTTTCATATACCTGTTTGCCATTTATATGTCTTCTTTTGAGAAATGTCTATTCAGATCTTTTGCCCATTTTAAATCTATTATTATTATTTTTTTCTATAGAGTTGTTGGAGCTCCTTATATGTTCTGGTTACTAATCCCTTTTCAGATAGGTAGTTTGCAAAGATTTTCTCCATTCCATGGGTTGTTTCTTCACTTTGTTGTTTCCTTTGCTGTGCAGAAGCTTTTTAACTTGATGTGATCCCATTTGTCCATTTTTGCTTTGGTTGCTGTCCCTGAAAGCAAAAAGAAAAGTCTTTCCCACTCCAGTGTCCTGGAGAGTTTCGCCATGTTGTTTTTAGTAGTTTCATAGTTTAGGACCTTAGATTTAAGCCTTTAATCCATTGTGATTTAATTTTTGTATATGGAGAGAGATGGGGTCTAGTTTCATTCTTTTGTATACGGATATTCAGTTTTCCCCCAGCACCATTTATTGAAGAAATGGTCTTTTCCCCAATGTATGTTCTTGGAAACTTTGTCAAAAATGAGTTTACTGTAGATGTATGAATTTATTTCTGAGTTCTCTACTCTGTTTCACTGGTCTATGTGTCTGTTTTTAGGCCAGTACCATGCCATTTTGGTTACCATAACTCTGTAGTATAATTAAAGTCAGGTAATGTGATTCCTCCAGTTTTGCTCTTTTTGCTTAGGATAGCTTTGGCTATTCTTGGGTCTTTTGTGGTTCCATATTAATTTTAGATTTTTTTCTATTTCTGTGAAGAATATCATTGGTATTTTGACAGGGATTGCATTAAATCTATAGATTGCTTTGGGTAGTATAGATATTTTAATGATATCAATTCTTCCAATCCATGAACATGGAATATCCATTTTTTGTGTCCTCCTCAATTTCTTGCATCAATGTTTTGTAATTTTCATTGCAGAGATCTTTCACTTCTTGGTTAATTCCTAAGTATTTTCTTTTTATCTACTGTAAATGGGATTGCTTTCTTGATTTCCTGTCAGATTGTTCGATGTTGACATTTACAAATTTTTTGATTTTTTATGTTGACTTTGTATCCTGCAACTTTACTGAATTTGTTTATCAGTTCTAATAGATTTTTTGATTGGGTCTTTAGGTTTTACCAAATATAAAATTATATCATCTGCAAACAAGGATAAATTTGACTTCTTCCTTTCCAATTTGGATGCCCTTCATGTCTATCTCATCTGATTGGTCTAGCTAGAATTTCCAGTACTACATTGAATAACAGTGGTGACAGTGGGCATCCTTCCAAATCTTAGAGGAAAGGCTTTCAGTTTTTCCCCATTCAGTATAATACTAACTGTGAGTCTGTCATATATACCTTTTATTGTGTTAAGGTATGCTCCTTCTACACCCAGTTTGTTGAGGGTTTTTATCATGAAGGGATATTGAATTTTACCAAATGCTTCTTTAGCATTCATTAAAATTATCATTTTTTTGGTCCCTCACTCTGTAAATATGATGTATTGCATTGATTGATTTGTGTATGTTGAACCACCCTTGCATCCTTGGGATAAATCCCACTTGGTCATGATAAATGATTTTTTTTAACATATTGTTGAATTCAATTTGATAGTATTTTGTTGAAGATTTTGGCATCAATGTTCATCAGCTATACTGGCCTATAGTTTTCATTTTCTGATGTGTCTTTGTCTGGTTTTGGGATCAGGGTAATGCTGGCCTTGTAGAATGAGTCTGGAAGTATCACCTCCTCTTCTGTTTTTCAGAGTAGTTTGAGTAGCATTGGTACTAGTGCTTAACTATTTGGTGGAATTCAGCAGTGAAGCCAAATATGCTATGTTAATTCAATACAGGTCGAGTATCCTTTATCTAAAATACTTGGGACAAGAAGTGTTTCAGATTTCAGATTGTTAAAAAGATTTTGGAATATTTGCTTATATATAATGAGATGTCTCGGATATGGGGCCCAAGTCTAAACATTAAACTTATTTATGTGTTATATACATCTCATACACATAGTCTAAAGGTAATTTTACACAATTTTTTATAGTAATTTTGTGCATGGAACAAAGTTTGTGTACAGCGAACCATCAGAAAACAAAGGGGTCACAATCGCAGCCACCCATGTGGACAATCTGTGGTTGTTTAGCACCGTCATCACTCCTGACTCGGAATTTATATGCCACCAATAGGCAATCATTTTCTTACCATTATTCACATGTAAGTATTTAAGAGTAAAAAGTCTTACGTATCATTAATAGAGTGAAAAAATAATGTGCTCATGGTAATTAAGCAGCACAGTAGCATCACCAGAACAGCTGCAAAGCAACAGCAACAAACAACGGCAGGCTTTTGTTGCCATTTTTAGTGGGGTTTGTTTTTTGTGTTTTGTGTTTTGTTTGTTTGTTTGTTTCTGAGACAGGGTCTCACTCTGTCACTCAGGCTGGTGTGCAGTGGCATGACCATGGCTCACTGCAGCCTCAACCTCCCCAGGCTCGGGTGATTCTCCTGCCTCTGCCTCCCATGTAGCTGGGACAACAGGCACATGCCACCATGTCCAGCTAATTTTTTAAAAATTTTTTGTAGAGATGGTTTTTGCTGTGTTGCCCAAGCTGGTCTCCAGCTCCTGGGTTTGCCATCCTCCCACCACAGCCTCCAAAACTCTGGGATTAAAGGCATGAGTCACCAGGGTCCAGCTAATGTTGTGTTTTGAATACAAAGTTACTGTGTGCTGTACTTTATTTCGTAGGTGAGTAGAAACATCAGAAGCAGTTGAGGGCCCAGGAAGTGGGTCTTGTAGAGATGAGGAGGTATTCTGCTGGATGGTTTCTAGAATATTTCCTCCAGAGTCCTCTGCCTTATTCACAACTGTTTTTGTCTTAAAATCTCTCTTGGATTTTATAAACTGACATGATTTCTTGCTCTGTTAAACTGCTCCAGCCCTTCAATGAGCCCATCACACGTTTTCACCACATGGTCTATAGGCAGTTTTTCTGCAGTGTTGCATTAACGACAACATCTTCATATCTCTGTTATTATAATCAACTTGATTCAGAACCATTTTGGCTTTTTTGCCATCAGTAAATGAATAAACAACTAGAGCCTCCTTATTGATGTTGAAAACTTCTTCAATAGCCACTTCTCCCAGCGTACAGACAGATTCTGGAGGGTTTTTTGTTGTTGTTGTTGTTGTCGTTGTTTTTGTTTTGTTTTTTGTTCTGTTTTGTTTTGTTTTTGCATATGTAAGGGGGTCAGACATTGCTTTTGTCTCACTTGACATACGGAATCCTTCAAAATCACCACCTTGTTCATTGTCATCACTGAACATAGTTGCAGGGCAGACGTTGTTCCAGGCATGCACAAATGTCTTCAGTCACTGTGTTCCAAGCATTTACAACAGCATATATAGCATCCTTCTTGCTAAACTTCTTTTGAAAACCTTTCACACCCACACTTCTCTTCTCATGCTAACAGCAGTTTTTATATTTACTCTTTATTGATTTAAGGACCCTGGTCACATGACTAAATTAATAAAGCCATGTTTGGGGAAAGTACATGGCATAGACATTATTTTTTATGAGAATTTCAGCCAGAGAATGAGCAGAACAGTTGTGAAGAAATAACAAAATCTTGCAGTCAACATCTAGTCCAGCTTCCTGGCAGTGAGCACAAGCCACTGGTACAAAATGTTTGTGAAGACAATCAGAAAAGATGTCCCTAGTGATTCATGCCTTTCTGTTAGCATAATAATAAACTGATCATAAATTATTTTTTATTTTATTTATTTATTTTTTTTTGAGACGGAGTCTCGCTTTGTTGCCCAGGCTGGAGTGCAGTGGCACGATCTCGGCTCACTGCAAGCTCCGCCTCCCAGGTTCATACCATTCTCGTGCCTCAGCCTCCTGAGTAGCTGGGACTACAGGCACCCACCACCACGCCCATCTAATTTTTTGTATTTTTTAGTAGAGACCGGGTTTTCACTTTGTTAGCCAGGATGGTCTCGATCTCCTCACCTTGTGATCTGCCTGCCTCGGCCTCCCAAAGTGCTGGGATTACAGGCGTGAGCCACCGCGCCCAGCCACAAAATTCTTTCCTTGAAAACAGCAAGGATGCAAGCTTTTTCCTATCACAGCAAGTGTACACTTAGCATGCCTGCCGCATCAGCACACCCCAGCACTTATTCTGTCTGTGGCATCCTTAATTCCCGCAAGGTCTGTCTCATTAGCTGTAGTCAGTGTCTTTTGGGGGCAATAATACTAAAACAATGATGCTTCATCAGCATTAGAGACTCATTCTGGCATCAGACTTTCATCAGCAATGACCTTGGCAAACTCATCAGTGAATTCCTCCACTGCTTTGTGATCAGCAGATGTTTAATCACCAGAAATCTTAAAAAATGTAATGTTAGGTCTTTTCTTACATTTCTGCAAACAATCTGTTGAATATTTACAGTTCCCTTTAATTTTTAGTTCATTGTGACACATTTTTACTTGTTTCATGATCAGCATACCCTTAAGGGGCACGTGTTCATGGCAGTGCTGATAGATCCACTCTTTCAATACACAATTGGGATCTTCACTTTTAGCTTTATGTAGGGTTTTTCTATGTTTCATTAACTTCTTCCGTTCATCACTCTCAGTGTAGAGCCTCGACAGTTTATCCCTCTGTTTCTTCAGGTCATATACGATGGCCATTCGAACACTATACTCTTCTGTAAGATGTTGTGCATTTGCACCGCTGTCCAGCTTTTTCAACAGCTTGACTTTCTGTGCTATACATATAAATATTTTCTCTTTTACTTTTGCTCTTACGCATAAATGTATCTGCAGGCCTTTTCGACATTTTTAAGAACATCTCTTCACTACAGAGAAGAGAATTTAAAAAAAGAAAAAACAATGAATAATGCACACACTGTCAGGCCTTGTCCCCATGTTCTGCATTGTGGGAAACCTGCCACTGGCACATCCAAACTGCACACATATCATTTTGTTACCCTTCGTGGGTGTGCTTGTGTGAAGGAATCTGGGCATGGGCAGAAAAGATGCATTGCAGCTGAAGGGAACTGGGACTGTCTTTTTTCCCTTGGGGACTCCAAATAAACAGTGTGTTGTATACCTGCATTTTAACTGTGACCCATCACATGAGGTATAAAATTTTCCACTTGTGGTATCAAGTCAACACTCAAAAGTTTTGGATTTTGAGCAAAGTGTGGTGGTGCATGCCTATAGTCCCAGCTACTCAAGAGGCTGAGGTGGGAGGATACTTGAGCACAGGAGATCAAGGCTGCGGTGAGCTATAATTGCACCACTCACTGCACTCCAGCCTGAGCAACAGAATGAGACCCTGTCTCTAGGAAAATAAAATTGAATAAAATAAAATGTAGAAGTTTTGGGTTTTGGAGCATTTCAGGTTTTGAACTTCTGAATCAGGATTGCTCAACCTGTAATGATTTCAGGGACCCTATTTGATGATAGAGGAACCTTTGGGGTGTTTGTTCCTTGATTCTCATTTGTGATGGACACATGTGAAATTACCAAGTGAGTAGCATGTGGATAAGCAGAATAGCTTCTCTCTCAAGGTACATGTGTAGACTGATGCAGCTACATAGATCTCCAGCACACACACACACACAGACACACACAGACACACACAGACACAGACAGTCTCTTACTTACCACATTTACCTACAGGAAGAGCAAACCCCAACCCTCCACTTCTGAGCTCATGTTGCTCTGGGGCAATTATAAACCAATAAATGAAACTCCAAGATCAAAACATCTCCTTAGAACCCAGAACAGAAGAAAAGAGTAGAGCAAGAAACTAAGGAAAGCACAAAGCCTTGAGGGCAGAGGTTTGCAACCTCAACTGCAAATTAAAATCGCCTACAGAACTTTAAAAAATGCCCTTGTCCAACCACACCAAAATTCTGAGTTCTTTGGTCTGGGATAGGGGTTTGTTGGTGTTTTCTAAAGCTCCCAAGTGGGCCAGCCATGGTGGGTCACACCTGTAATCCCAGCCCTCTGGGAGGCTTGAGGTGGGAGGATCATTTGAGGCCAGGAATTCAAAACTAGCCTGGGCAATACAACGAGACCTCCTCCCCCATCTCTACAAAAAAAAAAGTTTTAAAAGTTAGCCAGGTGTGGTGGTACACACCTGTAATCCCAGCCACTTGGGAGGCTGAGGCAGGAGGATGGACACCTTGAGCCCAAAAGTTCAAGGCTACAGTGAGCAATGAAATCATGCCACTGCACTCCAGCCTGGATGACAGAGTGAGACTCTATCTCTTAAAAAAACGTAAAAATAAAAACAAAAGAGCTCCCAGGTGATTCTAATGTGTGGTTAGAGTTGGCAACCCTAGCTTAGAGTCTGGCCTCAAAAGTTTCACTTTACTCTCAGAGTAAATTCCCTAGAGGTTCACTTTACATTTCTATACTGCCAAATAGTCTGAGAATTAGAGACTTGTTATTGTTCACCAATATCTTCACATTAAAAGTACTTCCCTCCACTTCTTGGAGGGGAGTAAATCATCCATTTACAACTAAGTGTTCATTAGTTTCTCACTAAATGAGTTCTAGGTCAATGAAGGAAGAAAAGTTGGCAAATGTGGTAAAGGGCACCTGGGTTGATTGTGCCACAGCCACAGCTGAAGAGTCTAGGACAGTGGTTTTTAATCAGCCAGCCCAAACTATTAAATCTGATCCTCTGCAGCAGGGCCCAAGGGTCCAAGCATCACCCTCACCTTCCTCCCCACCTTTTTTTTAAAGAGAGACGGAGTTTTGCTCTTTCGCCCAGGCTGGAGTGCAATGACATGATCATAGCTTACTGTGACCTTGAATTCCTCAGCTTAAGCAATCCTCCCAACTCAGCCTTCCAAGTAACTAGAACTACAGTCATGTGTCACCATGTCTGAAATATATACATACATATATACACACACACACTGGCATGCACACACACACACACACATATATATACACATATAGCTTGAGAGAGAGTCTCGCTATGTTGCCAAAGTTAGTCTTGAACTCCTGTCCTCAAGTGATCCTCCCACCTCAGACTCTCAAAGCAAGCACTGGACAGCTTCCATAGTTTTAAAAGCTCCCCGTAGGATTCCACTGAGCAGCCAAGGATGGTGACCACCAATCTAGTGGGTGAAAGTATCAGGAAGCAGAACATTAGTAAAGGAAAGTAGAAGAAAGATATCACCTGTTGTCAGTGTTGAGGCTGACAGCACAATACCCCCAAAATACAGTGCTTTGGCATGCTGAGCACTTTTGAATGAAAGGACACTAGAAGGCCTCAGACGCTCTCTCAGAACCAAGGATTTTTTAACCTTCTCTTTTTTCTCACCCACCAAACTCCCACTATGAAGCACAGGCAGGAGCTCCCTCTGGAGTTCCCTTATGTGACTAGGGAAACCTTCTTCCAAGAGAAATGCAATTTCTTAAGACCCTCTCCTTAGAATGTCATCAAATATGCAGGAAATACTAATTACCGGAGAAGAGAAAAGACTAAAAGTAGTCACCATGCCCAGGGGAATGTTTTTTGTGTTGTGGGGTGTGTGTGTGTGTGTGTGTGTGTGTGTTTTGAGATGGAGTTTCACTCTTGTTGTCCAGGCTGGCGCGCAGTGGCGCAATCTCAGCTCACCACAACCTCCACCTCCCAGTTCAAGCGATTCTCCTGCCTCAACCTCCCAAGTAGCTGGGATTACAGGCATGCACCTCCACGCCTGGCTAATTTTGTATTTTTAGTAGAGACAGAGTTTCTTCATGTCAGACTGTCTCAAACTCTTGACCTTAGGTGATTCACCTGCCTCAGTCTCCCAAAGTGCTGGAATTACAGTCGTCAGCCACGATGCCTGGCATGGACGTTTTATCTATTTTTCTGAGGGTAGCTCCAAGAGGTTACCTGGGAGACTTTATCTGCATAGTAAGACAACCTTTGTTCACAGTGAGATTCTGCCCCTCACCTTCCCACCATGTGGCCCAGTACCCAGAGGAACTTTGTCCCAGACCATTATCTATCTTCCAGGCCCATTTATTCCCCCTGAAAATCATTTACTAACCTCTCACAATTTCCTGCATTCTCCAATGAAGAGGGCACTATTTAAGCTTCAGCCATCTGGCCCTTCTTTGAGTCTCATGTTATGTGTGGCTCCTGTTCTTACACATATCAATACATTTGTATGTTTTTTCTTCTCTTAATCTGTCCATTGTCAGTTTGAAGGAAAATTATCTTTGCCACTACTTTGAGGAGGAAAATTTTTTCCTCTGCTCTCTTAGCTTTGCTGATTGTGGGTCTGCAAATTAAACTGACAAAATACAGCTTAGAAAGAGAAAATGTAGATTTTCATAATATACATACAGAGTTCACAAGAAGAAATGTGCCTCAAGGAGATGGTTAGAATTTGGGGTTTATATACCATCAGAAAAACAAGTGGGCCTTTAGGAGAATAGATGGGAGATATGACAGTCTTGTGGCAACATTTGTTTATATGTAGCACTGACTTCTAGTCAGTGATTGTAAGAATCAATCTTTACCTGAGTGTAGTGGCTCATGCCTATAATCTCAGCATTTTAGGAGGCTCAGGTTGGAGGACAGCTTGAAGCCAGGAGTTCAAGACCAGCCTGGGCAACATAATGAGGCTCTGTCACTACAAAAAATAAAATAAAATATTAGCCAGACGTAGTAGTACAAGCCTGTGGTCCTAGCTACTCAGGAGGCTAAGGTAGGAGAATTACTTGAGCCCAGGAGTTTGGGGCTACAATGAGCCATAATTATAGTGCTGTACTCCAGCCTGGGTGACAGAGTGAGACCCTGTGTCTTAACAAACAAACAAACAAACAAAAAATCAACCATCCCTGTTATTTCTGGGGGAGTAATTTATGACAATTGAATATGAATAGTAGTAGAACATACCACTCCAAAATGTGCCAGTTTGGCATAGAATTATTTTGACCTGAAGGCAATTGAGAAGAAGCAAATCCAAGAAAAGCTTTCTGCCCTCCCTCTATTTGCCTAAAAGCAGGACAGAAATTTGTAAAGATGTCCTCCCTCCCCTTTCTACCAGGAAAGACAGAAGTTAGTCACCAGAGAGCTGGAGATGACCCTAGATTCTTATCATCCTGGAGATTCCCCAAAGGAACCTACATAGCAAACCTTACTAACTAGCCCTTATGTACCATTAATCTCCCTATATATTTCCCTTCCCACAAATCGCTACTCTAGAAACTCAAAAGTCTTACTCAAAAGTCTTTTTCCTTTGTCTTGTCACTTCTCTAAGAACTTATTGCTCTTTCATTAAGATGCCATTTTAGTCCATCTGTGTTGATATAAAGAGTATCTAGGCTGGGTGCAGTGGCTCACACCTGTAATCCTAGCACTTTGGGAGGCCGAGGTGGGCGGGTCACAGGGTCAGGATATCGAGACCATCCTGGCTAACATGGTGAAACCCCGTCTCTACTAAAAATACAAAAAATTAGCCGGGCATGGTGGCAGGTGCCTGTAGTCCCAGCTACTCAGGAGGCTGAGGCAGGAGAATGGCGTGAACCCGGGAGGCAGAGCTTGCAGTAAGCTGAGATGGAGCCACTGCACTCCAGCCTGGGCAACAGAGCAAGACTTGTCTCAAAAAAAAAAAAAAAAAGAATATCTGAAACTGGGTAATTTGCAAAGAAAAGTTTATTTGGCTTACAGGTCTGCAGACTGTACAAGAAGCATGGTGCCAGCATCTGCTTCTGGTGAGTGCCTTAAGAAGTTTACCTATTGTGGAAGGTGGAGGGGAGCCAGTGTGTGCTGAGATCACATGGTGAAGGAGGAAGGAAGAGTGAGAGGAGAGGAGCTGTCGAGCTCTTTTCAATAACCAGATCTTGCAGGAACTAAGAGTGGGAACGCACTTGCTCTGGTGAGAATGGCACCAAGGCATTCATAAGGGATCTTCCCCCCTCAATCCAAACACCTCCCACCAGCCCCACCTTCAACACTGGGGATCAAATTTCAACAGGAGAGTTGGTGGGGCCAAATAAATCATATCCAAACCATAGCATTCTGCCCCTGGCCCCCCATGTCTCATGTCCTTCTCACATTGCAGAATACAAGTATTCCTTCCAATAGTCCCCAAAAGTCTTAACTCGTTCCAGCACTGACTCAAAAGTCCAAAGTCCCATCTGAGACACAAGGCAAGTTCCTTCCAGCTATGAGACTGTAAAATCAAAAACAAGTTGTTTACTTCCAAGATACAATGGTGAAACAGACATTGAGTAAACATTTCCACTCCAAAAGGGAGAAATCAGCCAAAAGAAAGGAGTAACAGGCCCCACGCAAGTCCAAAACCCAGCAGGGCAGACATTAAATCTTAAAGCTTCAGAATAATCTCCTTTGACTCTGTCACCCTAAAGGAAAAAACTGAGGCAAACTTAATAGAAATAGGGAGTTTATTTGAGCCAAGCTTGAGGATTGCAACCCAGGAGCATAGATTTGCCCTGAATATACACTCTGAGAAGCAGCAGTTACAAGTGGATTTTTAAAGGAAAAGAAAGGCAATTCCTAAGTTGTTTACCAAACATTTGATTAAAATAAGATAAGATATTGATTGGCTGTACAGTGTCTTTTGTATCATGAATTCCAGGAACATGAAGGTAATGAGTGAGACAGCTAGTTGGGAACAAGATGTCTTTCAACAATTGTCCCTGTCAGGCCTCTGAGCCCAAGCCAAGCCATCGCATCCCCGATGACTTGCACATATACGCCCAGATGGCCTGAAGTAACTGAAGAATCACAAAAGAAGTGCAAATGCCCTGCCTCGCCTTAACCGATGACATTCCATCACAAAAGAAGTGAAAATGGCCAGTCCTTGCCTTAAGCGATGATATTATCTTGTGAAATTCCTTTTCCTGGCTCATCCTGGCTCAAAAAGCTCCCCCACTGAGCACCTTGTGACCCCCCACTCCTGCCCGCCAGAGAACAACCCCCCTTTGACTGTAATTTTCCTTTACCTACCCAAATCCTATAAAACGGCCCCACCCTTATCTCCCTTTGCTGACTCTCTTTTCGGACTCAGCCCACCTGCACCCAGGTGAAATAAACAGCCATGTTGCTCACACAAAGCCTGTTTGGTGGTCTCTTCACGTGGACGCGCATGACAGTGCCCAGGGATGGGTGCTGGGGAATGAAAGGGAGGTGAGAAGTATGATGGGATGAAAGTCCCATGCTCATGTCTCTCTGTGCCTGATACATTTTGCGTACCTCACATAGCTCAGACTGCTCTAAGCTATTTTACTTTTCTCAACTCTATATCCTGCATCCTGGGCACACTGGTGCAAGGGGTGGGCTTCCAAGACTTTGTGTCCATGGCTTTGCTAGGTAAAGCCCATATGGCTGTTCTTACAGGTTGAGGTTTAATACCTGTGGCTTTTCCAGGCTGAGGTTGCAAGCTGCTCTCCTACAACTCCACTAGGGAGTGACCCAATGGGGCTCCTGTGGGGACTCCAACCCCACACTTCCCTTGGCACTGACCTAATAGAGGATTTCTGTAGGGGCTGTGTTCCTGCAGGAGGCTTCTTCCTGGGTACCCAGACTCTCTCATATATCTTCTTAAATCAAGATGGAACCAGCCAAGCCTCTACCACTCTTGCATTCTTCATGCCTGCAGACTTAACACCATGTGGAATCTGTCAAGGTTATAGCTTGTGCTCTTTCAAGTGGTGGCCCAAGCAGTTCCTGGGACCTTTTGAGCCATGGCTGGAGGTGGAGCAGCAGGGATACAGAGAGCACCATCTTGAGATGGTGCAGGGAAGTGGCATCTTGGGCACGGCCCCTGAAACCATTCTGTCCTCCTATGCCTCTGGCCCTGTGATGGAAGAGGTGGCCTCGAAGATTTCTGAAATGTTTTGGGGGACTTTTTCCTATTGCTCTATTACCACCTGGCTTTCTTTTATCCATGCTAATCTCTATAGCAAGTGATTGCTCAGCCAGATTTCTCACCTGAAAATGCTCTTTTTTTCTGTGCCACTGGCCAGGCTATGGATGTTCCCAGTTTTTATGCTCTGCTTCCCCTTTAATTGTAAATTCCAACTTTGAGTCATTCCTTTGCTCTCAAGTTGATTTAAGTTGTTAAAATCAACTTGTCACTAATCAAATACTATGCTGCTTAGAAATTTCTTCTGCCATAAAACCTAGGTCATCACTGTTATATTTAGCCTTCCACAAAGTCCTAGGGCATGAACACAATGTGGCCAAGTTCTTTGTTAAGGCATAACAAGGGTGACCTTTGCTCCAGTTCCCAATAAGTTCGTCACTTCCATCTGACACCTCCTCAGCCTAGATTTTGCTATCCATATTTCTATCAGCACTTTGGTGACAACCGCTCAATTAGCTGCTAACATTTTAAGTTCTAGATTTCTGTCATCTTCCTGTCTTCTGCTGAGCCCTGCAGACTCTTCCAACCTCTGCCCCTTATCCAGTTCCAAAGCCACTTCCATATTTTCAGGTATCTTTATAGCAATGCCCACTCTCAGAATCAATTTTCTTAGTCTGTTTGTGTTGCTATAAAGGAATACCTGAGGCTGGGTAGTTTATAAAGAAAAGAGGTTTATTTGGCTCATGGTTCTGCAGGCTGTGCAAGAAGCATGGCATCAGCATCTGCTTCTGGTGAGACCTCAGGAAGCTTCCACTCATGGTGGAAGGTGAAGGGGACCTGGTGTCACACTGTGAGAGAGGAAGAAAGAGAGGGGAGGAGCTGCCAGGTTCTTTTCAACAACCCGTTCTTGCAGGAACTAAGAATGAGAACTCACTAACTCCCATGAGAATGGCACCAAACCATTCATGAGGGATCTGTCCCCAGGATCCAAACACCTCCCACTAGGCCCACCTTCAACACTGGGGATCGTATTTCAGCATGAGACTTGGAGGAGCCAAACAATCCCTATCCAAATCATAGCCGATGCTGTACAAACCCAAGTTGTATCCACCCTTTTGAGTTTGCCCACTCAAGCGTAATACACATGTTAATAAACTTTTGTTTGCTTTTCTCTTGTTAATCTTTCTTTTGTCAGTTTAACTTATGGGGGCCCAGACAATGAACCTAAGATGGGTAGAAGGAAAACAGTTTTTCCACCTCTAGAAGTTCTTCTTGGAAAGCTCTGGTTTTAGGCTGATAAAAGGTGTAGGACAAACAAAAACAAAACCATTCTCATATGCCTTCAATTCAAAATAACGTGTATGCCGTAGTGGTGTGTTCTGGGCCCCTTCACTATGAAACAGCTGTGGCCAGGCCTACTCTCCTTTGACTGTCAAATAGAGCAAATGTGTGTGTTTACCCTGGGGCACCATCTGTCTGCTGAGCACCCCTTGCTCAAACCTCAACTCTAGGCCCCTGATTCATCTTCAGTGGGGAAGGCTGATGCCACAGGGGAGGACAGAGAAGACATTTGAGCACTATGCACCTGGGACACAAGTCATGCACACCTTCCAGCCCACTTGTACCCTATCCTAAGCATGTTAACACACTCCCTATGTCTTCCCCTGCCTTCCTGCTGCGTGTTTTCAATTGATCTAACACTCCATATGACTCAGGCAGCCTAATTTGCCCTATGAGCCTTTCTATTTTGTGACCTCTGTTTCGGCCTGTCTGGTGCTGTGCTTAGAGGCTTCCATAGCAAAAAGATAATTCTCTACATGACAGAACTTGGACAAAGATATTCATCAGTGTGGTTGGCTGGGGGGGGACTCTGAAGCGACCTAGTTGTTCACCACTAAAATGAACAAATAAAATGCAGTGGATGAATAGCAGGGTAATCACAGCAGTGAGAGGCAATGAACTAGATTATGAGCTTGCAAACTTCTTTTATCATGAGTCACAACATAGAAATACCTTTTATATTGTAACATGGGATCTATCTATCTGTATCTATCCATCTATCTATCTATCTATCTATCTATCTATCTATCTATCTATCTGTCTATCCATCCATCCATCCGTCTTTGAAAAAAATTCGTAAAAATACATTTAATTATGTCTGAGGCACTCTGACATTTTCTATTCATTTTTGATAAATGCTAGTGATGCTCCTACCAAATTCATTTCACTAGTCACTAGTGGGGCCTATACTTTCATTTGCAAAGCATTGACTTCAATGTACATCAACAGAGATGGTCTTAAATCATGCTGTTGGGTAAGAAGAGTAGGAAACAGAACAAGATTTATAGCACAATGCAACTCAGGAAACAAAATCCACACACACACACAAGGATACACACTTGGTTACAAATATATATCAAACACATTAGAGGGCGTGCCTCTATAGGGAATGAAAATAGAGTCTGAGGAAGAACATGAAAAACCAATCCTAGAAGGACCTTGAATATGAGGATTCTGTCAATATGCCATGATCTGAGAAGAATGGTTAATGAGCTCTGAACCAGCTAAACAAAAAGATGGGATGGAGGTGGGTCTCCTGCTGGAAAAGAAGTTTGAGAATCACGTAAATATTCACAAAGTACTTAGGAGCTGGAGAATGTTGTGTTTAGAATTCTTTAAATGTATCATTAAAATCAGTTCATAAGGATACAGTATCTTCTGGTGCAAAGTTGGAAGACAGAAGGGTCCCCTGGCCATCAGTGTAGGTGAGACCAGCTGAAAGGAAGTGTGCAGTCACAGGCTTAGAAGTTTGCAGTCACAGAACAAGGCTGGCCAGTGTACCTGCCACGTGCTTCGGGGAGAGGGCCTGGGACCAGGGCCACCTGCCCCCAAGGAAGAGCTCTGTGTTGGGTGGACAGCCCTGCCTCAGTGCTGGCCCCTTCTTGTCCATAGTCCCTGTGGCCCCGGAGACCATGCTTCATGCCACATGACCCTGCACCCAGTCCTTGGTCACAGCTTTAGGGGACAGCGTTGGGCCCCTAGCTCTGGAGGAACTGGCTCTCAGACTGCCGGCTTATCATTAAACTGAGCAGCCTAGCTCTACTGGGCTACAGAGATTCTCCCTGAGGAATCTGAGCCTGGAAGTGGAGAGGTCATTTGCCATGAGGGGTGAGGGCTGCTATAGAGCCGCCATGAGCTGGAGTCCAGAGCTGCAGTGGATGGCGAGGTGGGGAAGGCAGATGGAGGTGGGATAGCGAGATGCGGATGTTGCAGGTGTGGCTGGGTTATCTCACCAGCACAGCAACAGGGCTGGTCTTACAAGTTCAACTCTTAGAAGGGCCAGCAGGTGACATGGAGGACAGACAGAGCCAGGGGTAAGACTGGTGGGGCCCACAGAGCATAGCCTGTCCATAGGGCAGCCCTGCAGGGCTGTGGCCATTGTTCCCATCTGGCCAAGGGATCCTCAGGGTTCCAGATTGTCTCATTTTCAAAAGAAGTCAGGGTTGGGGCTCAGAAAATGATACCCCAAAATGTGGTGCTTTGACTTGCTGAACTGAAGAAAAAGCCTCTGACCATCCCTCTGATCTTCCCCGGCTCCATCCTTTCTCTCCCAAAGAAAAGCACGAAGTTGTTCTCTGAAGTTTCCTAATCTGCCTAAAGTCTGGACCCACTGAAGAAGAAAACAATGACTCCTGGTCCTTTCCCTAAGTTTTCATTAACCAACTCATATGGCAGGAAGACTGAAGTCTGTCCACATACCTGGGCAGGCTTTTGTCACAAACTATTGTCTGCTCTGCAGGCTCAACAGACTCTGTCCCAGGCCATTGTATGTTCTTCAAGACCATTGAATTCCCCTAAAGATCACTTAGCACCCCTCTGAAATCATTCACACTTCTCCATCTCCCTCTCCCCTAGAAAGAAGAGTACAGAACCATCTGTACCCCATCGTACGGTGGGGCGACCACGCTGTGATTCACCCCCTTGCGTGCTAATACATTTCAGTGCCACAACCTCCTTTTGCAAGTTGACTTTTCAGCAAACCCTCAGAGGGTAAGGGAAGTTTTTCCTTGACCGACCCCTACACCAGAAATCCAGAATTTAGCATATTTAGCATAAAATCCTCAACTTTTTCTTTTCTTTTCTTTTCTTTTTTTTTTTTTTTTTTTTTTTGAGACGGAGTCTCACTCTGTCGCCCAGGCTGGAGTGCAGCGGCGTGATCTCGGCTCACTGCAAGCTCCGCCTCCCAGGTTCACGCTATTCTCCTGCCTCAGCCTCCCGAGTAGCTGGGACTACAGGTACCCGCCACCACACCTGGCTAATTTTTTGCATTTTTAGTAGAGAGGGGGAATTTTTTTTTTTATTTAACTAAAAACACTTTGAGGCCGGGCATGGTGGCTCATGCCCGTAATCCCAACACCTTAGTAGACTGAGGTGGGAGGTGGGAGAATTGCTTGAGCCCAGGGGGTTGAGGCTGCAGTGAGCCATGATGATGCCACTGCACCACAGCCTGGCCAACAGGGTGAGACCCTGTCTCAAAAAACAAAAAAAAAAGCCACACCCAACACTTTGTGGAAAAAACAATACAGGACTACAGGCTGAGGATGATGGGCAAGTGCTGGCTGAAGGTCCGAAGTCCATCCCCTTACCCTATTCTCATGGGGAGGCCACCCTGCCCCGAGTAAATTCCCCGAGAGATCCCAGTTTCCCGTATTGCTCCTCCCAGACCCTTTGACCCAGACTGCTTTCCTTATAAACATCTAATCTAACAACCTAAGTGGTGAGGTGTTTCCTGGGTTTCCCCAGAGCTTAGGCAAAGCCCTGTGTAAACCATTTAACTTCCATAGTCATCAGCCCAGTTATGCCCAGTACTCATGCCCACGCTGTTTCTTCTTTGCCCCTCACTGGTGATTCCGTGCTCACCAACCAACTCCTGGTGCCTAACTTTGCTTCTTGGGCATTTTGATCCCAGCAGGGGTACCCCGAAGAGGAAAGAACACAGATCCACTCTGGGGAAGAGATGATCTGGCAGTCTGTGCTGTACAATAACTCTGGGTGCATTTGTTTACTGTCTCCAAGAGACTGAGTGTCCCAGCATATGTCCCAGACATATGCTGATGAGTACAATGTCCAAGTCTGCGAAGAAAAAGTTGATAGAAGTCTCTTCCGTGGGGGTTCGGCGTGTGCCTGGAAATCTGTAGGGTCCTGATGCCTCCATCTGTCTTGAGGGAGGACTTGACTTTGGAAAGGGAGGCCCTACAGAAAGGCCACCCTCAAAGGTCCCATCTACGTCATTCTCCCTCTCCCCACCTCTCTGGTACCACCTCTAAATACAGAAGCACCTTCAAAAAAACTCACGTGGGGGAAGTTTCCCATATATAGAGACGTTTAGGAGAAAGTTTCCCATATATAGACACATTTAGGAAAGATTCTAGTTCCTCGTTTCATTCATCGCTTCAAGCATAGCCAGCCCACCCCTGCATTCCCCCTTAGATGTTGGGTGTCCCCGATGAAGCTGCTGACTGACAGGCCCTTTCTTCAGTTGCAGGGTGAACATCATACCTGTGATCCTTCCTCACCCAGGGGAAAGGCAAGAAGGAAAGACTCAGGGCAGGGCGGGGAAACTGGCTCCCAGCCAGCTCACATTAAAATGCGGTAAACAAGGTCTGTGTTGCAATCAGGCGCCTGAGAGGAGGTCAAGGAGGTTGAATGCTGGGCTGGGGCTCAAGGCAGAGGAGGCAAAGGGCACGGGGTGGCCTGGCTGGAGGGAAAGGAACCAGCCTGGAAAGGTCTGGAATCAGGAAGCCATGGGGTGGGGGCTGGGAGAAGAGGAAGACCTGGTGGGTAAAGGCGGGGCAGCAGGAGGAGAGGAGAGGGAAGAGGCCATGGGCCACAGACAAGGCAAGACCTGGGGAGGTCAGAAGTACAAGGCACGGGCAGCAGGGAGGGCGGGTCATCCTGGCACCACGCAGCTTGCCCAGTGAGCTTCAAGACACTGCTCCTTGCCGACTCCCTGCTATTACCTCTGGGTGTTTGAAGTGTGTCTGCCCCACCTCGTCCCTCCCACCTTCCAACTCCTCAGAAGAAAAACCTCCAGCGCTGGGAACTACCTCCAAGACTAAATCTCCGCACAGAGGAGTCACCTCTCAGATCTAAGTTTCCCCAGGAGCAGGGACCACCCAAACTTAGAGCCCCTGGAAACCGGATGGTCAAGATCATGAGTTATTCAGACTTATGCATATGCCGGCCAGGACAGTGCACCTGACACCTTATGCACATTGCCTCATGGGATCCTCACGACACCAGGAGGGAGATGCTTCCCAATTGACAGAAAACCGAGAAGCACAGAGGGCAAGTATTTGCTCAGAATGCATTCGAAGCCTGGTTCCTCTGTAAGCAAATCTTACTGACCAACCCCTATTTAGGGACTGGGCATGGAGTGGTGAAAGAGGGAAAAAGTCCCAGCTCTCATGAAGCTCATGATATTTTAGAGAGGGAAAGAGACAATCTAGGAAATAGACAAATAGCCACATTCAGCGAGTGATCAAGAATTTACAAAGGTAAAAGGGTGGCAAGTGGCGGGGGCGGGTGTTATTCTGGCTGGGAAAGTCAAGAGATGCCCCTGAAAAGGCCCTAAGGCCCTGCAGACACCCAGGGGGAGGTCTTGGCAGGAAGGTGGGGGGATGGGAGGCCAGGAACCAAAGCTTCATGAGCCTTGGAAAAGAGGGATGGGAAGATGCTTGAAGGGACAGAGGAAATGAGAGTGAAGGCTGTTCCACAGGCATCCAGGCTAGAGAGGAGGGGATCTGGGGTGGGCTGAAGTCAAGCAGGCGCTGGAGGGGCAGAGAGGAGAGGATGGAGTATATGGAGGGTGTGAGGGCAAAGAGAGCAGGAGGATGCGGAGCCTGAACTAGGGAGGCCCAGGAGAGAGGAGAAATGGAGAGGTAGGTTTTGACTCTAAAACTCAAGCACTGTTCCATTGACAGGGACTTTGTCTTTTTCTTCTTTGTCCCTCATTGGTCAGGACAGTGGTGACAACACAGTAGGTATTCAATTACTTCATTCATTTAGTCAGTGAATATTTATTGAGAACCTACTACATGCCTGGCTCTGTCATAGGCACCAGGGATACACCGGTGAACAGGACAATGTCCTTGGCCTCTTGGAGCTTACATTAAAAGGGGGAGACAGGACAAGTAAATATGTGTATGTGAGCAGAAGGGAAAAGAGAATGGAGGGGCTATTTTAGATGTGGGGGTCGTGATAAGGTGACATCTGATCCCAGACTTTAAAGAAGTGAGCTGGTGAGTCTTAAATGAGAGAATCTCGGGGAAGAACATTTCAGGCAGAAGCAACAGCAGGTACAAAGGCCCTGAGATGACGAGTGTTTGTTGACCGAACAACAGATCTAGTGCTTGTTGACTGAATGATCAGGAATTGTGTCCCTACCAATACACTTGAAACTCTCTAAGGAACATGCCTGGGTCTTCCTCATCAGAAAAGAGTGGTCAGAGGGGTAGGAGGGAGCCACTTCCTGCCTTTCTTTACGCAATTCCTCTTTCCCCAGCCCTGGCCAGGCCTAGAAGCAGGGGTCAGGGAGGGTCAGGTGCTAAGTCTGTCACAATCTGGAGAAAGGGCAGAGAAAGTCAAAGAATAGGCAGG
This sequence comes from Macaca thibetana thibetana, assembly GCF_024542745.1. NCBI lineage: Eukaryota > Metazoa > Chordata > Mammalia > Primates > Cercopithecidae > Macaca > Macaca thibetana. The sequence continues at coordinate 116,852,490 of NC_065589.1, forward strand.
CTGTGTGCTGTCCCACGGCCCAGCACTCATGCCCACGCTGTTTCTACTTTTAACACCTGGGGGTCCACCCGGTCATCCAAACCCCACCTCTGCCCCTGCCATGACCCCCCTCACACTAAAACTCCTTACTTCTCTGGTCATTCTCCTGGTGCGTTATTTGTCTCTGCAGGGTTTAAGGGAAAGCTTCTTCACCCTCTGAAGTTTCAATGAAAAATAAACTCACAAAAGGCACATTAAATGGAGAAAAAGGTATATCCATTAATTCAACGTGTATACCCGGGGAGAATGAGAGAGTTGATGCCCACCCCTCAGCAGTGCTCAGAAGCTTCTATACTATCCTGGTAGAACAGGTGATGGGAGAGGGCAGAAGAAGAATTCTGTAGAGGGCTGAATGGATCAGGGAATAGAGATTAACTTGCCGGGTGTGGTCACATTCTTGGTCCTACAGGGAGGAGGAGAAAAACAATTGTTCCTTTTGGTGGGTCTGGATGTTAGGCAGATAAAGGAACTTCAATTTCATCCTGTGTTTTGGGAGAGATGGTGAAGGGAGGGAAGGTCTGAGAGACCTTCAGACTTCTTCGGTTGGGTAAGTCAAAGCGCCACGCTTTGGGACTTCTGACCCCAGTACCTCTCTGGCTATCGCACCAGGATTTGAGAGGGCTGTGGATGCTGTCACTCCCCGCACCACCCCAACCCCTAAGACACAGAGCGACCTAGGAGACTCCAGGTCTTAAAGTCTTAGCTCAGATTCCACCCAGATTCTGGCCATATTCCCAGTCCTCATGTGAGCATAAGATGATCAGAACTGGATAGTCACTTCCTCTTTATTATTCTTAAGTCATTTCTGCTTCTCCAACTATCTTGCTGACAAAGACATGTTGCTCTAAATTCTACTGATTCAAGACTTTTCTATTCTTACCAGCAAAGCATAACAGGCTGCGAGAAACATGCCTGACCACACACAAAATTGGAAAAGGCATGCAGTGGGTGCAGATGACCCGACCTAACTGTTCCTTCTGATTTTAATTCCAGGCACTTCCCTCTTGGCCAGGTGAGATGCTATGATCTAGAAGGTCTCTCCCACAGGGCATTCTTAGGGCTCAGTGAAAGGACCCCCACCCCCAACAGGACAGGTCTTCCTTTCCCATGTGGGCTCTTTACCCAGAACCCACAGCTGCAGAGGGTCTGGCTTCTGGGACCCTTGACTGGGGAGAAAGCAGGTGGGGGCCACGGAGGGAAGGCCCCAGAGCAGAGAGGCACCAGGCTGGCTGAGCCTGGCCAGCTGCCCTTTGCCTTAGCTCAGTGGTTATCAAAGCCTGGCCCCCAGGCCAGCAGCACCAACATCACTTGAGGCCTACTCAGCCAGAAACTCTGCATTGGAGCCTCCCAATCTGTTTCAACAAACACTCCAGGTGACTCTGGTGCAGAATGGTGGCAAGAACTCAAACCTGGACTAGGCCTGCCGGGTAAGTGGAGTCCCGGCTCTCCGGCAGACTCAAGTGTGGGTGGCCTGGGCCAAGCCCTCCTGTGCCTGGGCCATTTCTCCGTTTGTCAAGCCCTAGGACTGGGGTAAAGGATTTGACAAAGTCTCTTGGGCAGGGATGGAATCAGATGAATATCTAAGTGGAAGATACATAGACAATTGTAACTACTCCTCTTTCTCACATGGCTCTACAGGGGAAAACAGATGAGTGCAGTTGCTTTGTCTTTGGGTAAAGTCACCAGGAGCTGCCTGCCTGAGTGAACCAGACAATTTAATTTATGCCATTTAGTGAAGGGTCTTGCTTTACCACCACATTTGAGGAGGGGCGGCATGGAAGCCTCTCTGTTGGAATTTGTGACCCTTGGACGCTTCTCCCACCTCCATCCTTTTTGGGCGGTAAAAGCTTTTAGGTGCTGCCTCTTTAAGAACTCAGATCTGGCCGGCTCACACCTGTAATCACAGCACTTTGGGGGGCCGAGGTGGGCGGATCACCTGAGGTCAGGAGGTACAGACCAGCCTGACCAACATGGTGAAACCCCGTGTCTACTAAAAATACAAAAATTAGCAGGGTGTGATAGGGCGCGCTTGTAATCCCAGCTACTCGGGAGTCTGAGGCAGGAGAATCGCTTGAACGGGTTTGGGGTTTGAACCCGGGAGGCGAAGGTTGCAGTGAGCCGAGATCGCGTCATTGTACTCCAGCCTGGGCGACAAGAGCAAGACAATGTTATAAAAAACAAAAAAACAAAACAAAAAAAAACCCCTCAGTTCCTATCGAAGTGGAGAAAAAATAACCACATTTGTTTGGCGTATTTGCACTTTTAATAGTCCCTGAAGAGTTCAGGAGGAAAGCAGAGTTTTACATCCCCTTTGAGGGACGCAAGTAGGATTGCCCAAAAGGTTCCACTCCGTTTACACTTAGCGAGGGCCCGGCAAGAGCCCCACCTTTCACATTCATTTCCCTTACTAACCGAGGCTCCGAGACGCTCAACAAGTAGCCCAAGGTCACCCCGCAGGCAGTAGAGCCCCGGCGCGTGCCTCCTCCCTTCGGACCCTGCCGCGTTCCCAGAGGCTCGACTCAGCAAGCTGGAACAGGAACCGAACCCTCGGGCCCTCTGTCGCCTTCCCGGCCCTCGAGGAATCTGCGTCCCAGGCGAAGCGGTCCTCGGAGGTTCCGGAACGTCGGAGTGACTTCCCGATCCTTTACCCTGGGACCCGAGGGATCCCTCCCCCCGAGTGCCGGGTCCTCCCCGCGGCTCCCCAGGGGCTCCTCCGGCCGCCCTCGCTGACTCAGCGTAATCTGAGCCGCGGAGCCCGCCCGGGGTTAATTGCCGAGCTTTGAACGCCCCCTCCCGCCCCGCCCGCCTCCAGCAGCCGCCCCGCCCCCGCGGAGAGGTCCCGGGCAGGCGCCAGCGGCCACAGCAGAGCAGCTGGAGGGAGCGAGGCTGCAGCGCGGCCGCCGGGCGCAGCATGACTGCCATCGGCGTGCAGGTAGCCGGCCCCCGGCGAGGCGCTGACCCGGGGTGCTGCCCCGCCGTGGGAGGTGGGGGGGTGGCGGGACGGGGGGAGGGGCGTACCCACCGCGAACTTCAGCGTCGGCCCGGGGATGTGAGCGCCCCCAGTGCCCGCCCCCTGTTGCAAACCTGGGTCCGGAGGAGGCTGGGCGGGGAGCAACCTCAAGGAGCCTGCCTCGCATAGCTGCTCCCGGGGCGCGGACTTTGGCTGCCTCTGTTCGCGGCCTTGCAAGCACCCGAGGCTCCCAAACTTCACTGAGAAATATTTCTTCTCTTTGGGGTCACCAGTGACTTACTGGTCGGTTTACCATAAGGGTTCCCCTTTGTGAGAAATGAGGCGCATCTTGGGTGGAGGAACAGAATCGACTTGCAAAGTGAGGCTTATGTAACAGGATGCGTCTCTTGGGAAGCTAGACTCTTCTGGGGGTGGAGGTTAGGAAGACCGTCTCCCTCCCCAAAGCTGCTTTTGGGGTGCTGGGCTGGGGGTGGACTCGCTGAGGCGCGAGTCCTCTGGGAAAGGCTCTGGGGAGGGAAGAAGCCCGTGTCTCCGAAGGCTTGGCTTCTCCTTAGCGGAGTGCGAGATGTTTATGTTGGCTAAGAACCTACACATTCCTACCCGCTCCCTCGGGTCTGCTGCTCCCCGAAGGGAAGTCAGTGGGTGGCGGTACCGCTCCCCAGCGGGCGAGCTTCCTTTCCGCGCAGCTCGCCCGCTGCAGAGTCTAGCCGCCGGACTGTCCCCGGGATTACAGAGGCCCGTTGACTTCGTGTAGAAACGCTCAGCCACAACACTGACCTAGTAGATACTGTTCCGCCCAGTTTATACATGAGGTAACCGAGACTCGGAAGTAACGTGCCCTCAGTGGCTGGCCAAGGAACAGAATCAAGATTCAAACCCAGGGCTTTCTGGCTCCAAATCCCACTGGCTCCTCCTGCCTTTACCTAACGGGAGAAACCCTATCCACAGGCCACCCCCAAAACCTCTTCTATAGCCAGAACCTAGGCACCTGGGCGAAGCTGGGCATGGGACGCAGGGAATTCCTCCCCTTTGTTCTGGAGCATGTCTGGAATCCTGGCCAGGCAGCGTGCTGGGACAGACCAGGTGCCGTCCCTCCCCTCCAGGAGCTTACAGCCCTTGTGGGGAGAGAGACTTGGAAACAGGGCATGGAGGGAGCGAATGCTCAATTAAGAGAGGAGGAAGCCTGGTAGCAAGGTGAGAGCTCAGCTGGGGAGGCCACAGGCTCCAGGTGAAGGGTGGGTGCTCCGGCCACTTCTGGGGTAATAACTCTTCATCCCTGCAACCATGACTTGCCAGGGGACAAACACAGGTAGGAAGCAAGTTCTGGGTCATGCAGGCAGGGGTGGGCCCGGCTGGGGCTGAGAGGAGCAGAGGCAGGCCCGCTCATCAGAGGCTGTGAACTTCCAGGATGTTGATGATGGTGACGGCCTCACCTGGGTGGCGGGGGGAAAGTGGGTGATGAGGGGGAGCAAATACGGGAGACATGTTGGGGATGTGGCGAATGAGTTGGGAGGAGCTTAGGTTGTCTACCTGGGGGTGCTTTGGTTAAGGGGAACACATGAGGCCCTGAGTTATAGGAGGAAGACCATGACACTGGACTCAGTACCCCAGTAGTGTCAGGTGACCCTATTCTATAGGTCACAAGAAATCATTCAGGGTTACAGATGAAAAAGGAAAATGCTTACATTTTTAGCAGAGAAGTTAAGGCTCAGAGAGATTTAAGTGATTGCCTAAAGGTACCCTGCAGGGGTCCTCCAGGTCAGGGGCAGGACTTGACCTCCCCGTCCCTTCTTTTCCACTGCATACCTGTCCAGCTGCCCTCCAGGAGCCGTTTCAGGCCCTGCATCACTGAAAGCTGGCGGAGGTGCGGGGTGGTTAGGAATGAATACTTCAATATGTGTTATTGTTACTAATATTAATAGCTACCATGAGTTGGGAGCAGTCCCTGTACCATGCATCTTTATATGCAGGATCTCATTTGATTCTTGGGAGTTTCAGCGGTGGCCGGAGAGTTTAAGTGAAGCTCTACTTTGGGGCAGGAGGGGGAGGAAACGAGATGAGGTCAGCTGTCTTCACTTTCTGATTCTGACGTGACATCTAAGGGCCTGGAGATTAAAGTCCAGTCTGCCTAGGACAGGTGGGGCTGGGGAAGGGACTGGGGACGTGCCTGTTTTCCAGCCAGCATGCTGTCTAGGGTTAAAAGGTTTCTGGGTCCTTTGACTCGTTCTCTGCATGTGGTGCTCCTCCTTTTTAGGACCACTTATCATTCTCTAGGGACCTTGTAACCTTGTCAGGTGCCTTCATGGCTACTACGACTTTCCTGCAAGTGTCATTAACTTCATTTTCTAGATGAGAAAACAAGGGCTCAGTAAGTGAAGGAACTGCCCAAGGACAAACACCTCTAATGGTTTGTGGAGTAGACATAGGTTTTCAAAATTTCCTTTGGTTTCTTTCTTACCGGTAGATTTGTTTTGTGTGTGTACTAAAATGCAGTACAGACCCCTGGACCCCCAGTGTCCCGAGCAGGTACAGGGCTCAGTTGAAGTGAGGAAGGGGATGCAGCGCCAGCCTGCTCAGCTTCCCTGCCCACCTGGCTTCAGCACTGGAAGCCCCACCAGGCGCAAGGGGACACAGTTTGAGAAGCACAGCCCATACGCATAGCTCTGTGTTTTTGACTGCACCCAGGCTGCCTTCATCTCAGCAACTGGTCCTAGCTCTGGCATGGCCCTTGAGGCATCCCTCTGCACGCACCTTTTCCTCACCAAGCCGGGCATGGGGCGCAGGGAATTCCTCCCCTTTGTTCTGGGGCATGTCTGGAATCCCCGCCAGGCAGCGTGCTGGCACAGACCAAGTGCAGTCCCTCCCCTCCAGGAGCTTACAGCCCATGTGGGGAGGGCTGTAAGGGCTCAGTACTGAGCCCCTAGCACAAAGGCCCTGTCCTTAGAAGGCCCTAGTCAGTATTTATTCACTGAATGGATTCCACCTCCTGTATATCATACAATTGTCTGGGCAGCCGTAACAAGCTTCATTGCGATTTAGGTGAGTGATCTTGGGCAAGTCACCTGCCCTCTGCATAGTTTCCTTCTCTGTACACCCACCACGGAGCCTCCTACTTTATCAACCTCATAGGTTTGAGAATAAAATAGGATCCTACTTAAGGCAGAGGTGCTAAAAGCAAACTGCATCCTTATTCCTGTACCCCTGAGGTTGAAATTAGTGGTAGCTCCTGTGTCTGGGGCATGTGAGCAGATACCCTTGCCAGGCTCTTTGACCAGGAGTCTCCCAGAAGCAGGGCTTTATTTTATGTCTCACACAGACAGGAGTGGCCCAGACCTGCCTCAGGAAGCCTCCATTCGCCCATGGCATAGGACACACCCTGTGTTCCTCATTGCTCCATTCTCCTGGGTCCTAGCAGTGACCGTCATGTGTGCCTGTTTTGCCTACCTCCCAAATCGAGGTGTAACCTGGCAGCTTCTTTTTTTTTTTTTTTTTTTTTTTTTTTTTTTGAGACGGAGTCTTGCTCTGTCGCCCAGGCTGGAGTGCAGTGGCGCGATCTCGGCTCACTGCAAGCTCCGCCTCCCGGGTTCATGCCATTCTCCTGCCTCAGCCTCCTGAGTTGCTGGGACTACAGGCGCCTGCCACCACGCCCAGCTAAATTTTTGTATTTTTAGTAGAGACAGGGTTTCACCGTGTTAGCCAGGATGGTCTCCATCTCCTGACCTCGTGATCCGCCCGCCTCGGCCTCCCAAAGTGCTGGGATTACAGGCGTGAGCCACCACGCCTGGCCAACCTGGCAGCTTCTAAACACACTTCAACGCAGGTCATTTAATGTATGACTGTGCAGGAGACTCGGTTTAAAGGGAGCTTCAGACGGAAGTGACAGTGGTTGCAAACGACCTTTGACTTATCTCACAGCTCTCCCTTGAGCACCCACTGAATGCCCAGGTACTGGGGACACCGCAGTGCATAAACACAGAATGTGGTGTTGTGGTGGTTGGGGCTGCCTTCCCAGAGCACATAGTGTTGGAATGAGACAGAAATAATATGTAACTACAAACTGTCCTCAGAATGGTGAAGAATTTGAACAGGTGCCTGACACAGAAATACCAGGAGGGGCCTGACTCTGGGTTGAGGGGGCAGGAAAGCGCTCCCAGTGGAGTAGACTTTAAGCTGAGACATGAAGAATGGAGAAGAGGTGTTGCCCTGGCGGGGTGGCAGGAGCTGCGGAAGAGCCTCTACAGGCTGAAGAGCCAGTCATCTGAGGAAAGAAAGTTCTAGACATGGGGAGAGGGGAGTGTGCAGGGAGTTGAGGTTGGGTGGGGAGGCGGAGCGGATTGTGAGGGGCTTGTGGGCAGTGTAAAGAGTTCCTGAAGTCTTTCATTTGCTTTCTGGGTCAGGGCTTGGGTGCAGTGCCCGGGTGGTAACCTTGAACTGTGAGATGAGACACCTCACTGGACACCTAGCCTGGCTTGCCAGGAGACCGGGGTGGGGGCACCTCCTTCCAGGGCTGAACCGGAAGCGGAGGAGAGCTGCAATGGCCTTCCCATGCCCAGACACTGCAGGAACAGACAATGGGGTTGGCAAGCTCTGGATAGGGTACGGGCCGCACAAGTCTGAGGGCAAGGTGCAAGCATCACTTTCAGTACCAAGAAAAACAAGGCGATAGCCTAGAGTCCAGGGCTGCACGTGGACAGCTCAGAATGATCAGGTGGGTGGAGGTTAGGACAAAATCGTGTGTCCTGGGCAGATGGAGGGGAACAGAACCGTGTATTGATGTGCTAATGTCTCAGTGCTTGGTACAACCCTGGCAGCTCTGCCAGGCCGTATTCTTGTTTTTCATACAAAGAAACCGAGGCAGGCTGCATGCTCAAGGTCATGGGAGGCAGGCACGACAGGTTTTCTGAACTCAGAACTGACTCAGATTTGTCGGTCGGTTTGGACTTCTCACCCACTCTAAGATCACGAAAGAAAGCAAGCTCAGGGAACTCTTAGTGCCTGGTGAATACTGGATGGCAAATGCTCACAGGTCTAGAAGGGTGGAAGAGTTCCCCAAAAATGTTGGGTCTGGTCTGTTCCGGGCTTCACAGGAGACCGGAGCAGAGAATAAGACTGTGGGAAGCGGGAAGGAGGGCGCAGGGGTGTTCCCTGCAGAGGTTCCTGGGGGCATGGCAGGGCTGTGGCTGACAGGGTGCTTCCTATGGTATTTTCCAGGCCCGGAGGCCTTTGGGCCAAAGGCAGCCCCGCCGGTCCTTCTTTGAATCCTTCATCCGGACCCTCATCATCACGTGTGTGGCCCTGACTGTGGTCCTGTCCTCGGTCTCCATTTGTGACGGGCACTGGCTTCTGGCTGAGGACCGCGTCTTCGGGCTCTGGCACTTCTGCATCACCACCAATCTGAGTGCACCCATGTGCTTCAGAGACCTGGGCCAGGCCCACATGCCCGGGTTGGCTGTGGGCATGGGCCTGGTGCGCAGCGTGGGCGCCTTGGCCGTGGTGGCCGCCATTTTTGGCCTGGAGCTCCTCATGGTGTCCCAGGTGTGCGAGGACAAACACTCACGGCGCAAGTGGGTCCTGGGTTCCATCCTCCTCCTGGTCTCTTTCGTCCTCTCCTCTGGGGGACTCCTGGGTTTTGTGATCCTCCTCAGGAACCAAGTCACACTCATCGGCTTCACCCTGATGTTTTGGTGCGAATTCACTGCCTCCTTCCTCTTCTTCCTGAACGCCATCAGCGGCCTTCACATCAACAGCATCACCCATCCCTGGGAACGACCATGGAAATTTTAGCCCCCTCCAGGGACATCAGATTCTACAAGAAAGTGTGGTCAGGATGGGACTTTTCTAACAGGTGGCCTCTGGTGGGGCTGAGGTGGGACAAGGACCTTGAAACGGCTGCCTCTTTGCCAGTGACTTGTGGGTGATCAGCCAGAAATGGCCGGGGGACCTCTGCAGCTGATGTGCAGGGCCAGAGGCCAGGAGGGCGCCTCAGGGCCACCAGCTGCACAGACCTAGCCAGATGCTGATTTTAGAAGAAGAAAAAAACATTTAAAAACTCCTTCTTGAATTTAATTCCCCGGACTGGAACAGAGTTGGAAGCAGCGGCGTAACTGGTGCCTGAGCTAGCTGCACAGCCAAGGATAGTTCATGCCTGTTTCATTGACACGTGCTGGGATAGGGGCTGCAGAGTCCCTGGGGCTCCCAGGGTCATTAAGAATGGATCGTTCTTCCAGCGAAGGGTCCAATCAGTGCCTAGGACTGTCTTCCACCAGCTCAAAGGGCCTTTGTATGTGTGTCCCTGGCTTTAGCTTTGGTGGTCAGTGCCAAAGAGGCAGAGTTCAGGATTCCCTCAAAATGCCCTGCACACTGTAGGTTTTCAAACCATTTGACTTGGTTTGCCTCCCTGCCCTTTGTTTGAACCTTACAAACCCTGGATAACCCCAGCTTCTAGCAGCTGGCTGTCCCCTCTGGGAGCTCTGCCTATCAGAACCTTACCTTAAGGTGGGTTTCTTTCTGAGAAGAGTTCTTGAGCAAGCCCTCCCAGGAGGACCCACCTGACTGCTAATACACAGCCCTCCTCAAGGCCCGTGTGTGCACGTGTCTGTCTTCTGTGAGGGTCAGACAGCCTTAGGGCACCATTTGTAATCCCAGAACACATTTCACAGAGCAGGTATCTAGATCTGCTGGACTCCACAGGAGGTGAGGGGGAGCAGTGAGAGCCTGGGTAATGATTAGCACCCATGCTGGGGATGCATGGAGGTGAAGGGGGCCAGGAACCAGTGGAGATTTCCATCCTTGCCAGCACATCTTTACTTCTGTTCATGAAAGTGCTCCCTTTCTAGTCCTTTCTCTGCCCAGAAGTAGGTGAGGATATTGAAGTAGGTGAGGTTATTGCCCTCAGCCCATTTCTTTTTACACAGACTCCTTGCCCCTCCCTCACCTGGTGAATTCTGGCTCCCAGCAATTGCATGGGTTTTTGGTCTCTGTCCCGCTCTTGTCACTGCTCCAGGTTCCTTTCCTGGTCTGGGCTGAGCACCTGTACCTACCTCTATTGTGATGTTTTAAAATTCTTATCCCAGGATGCATGGAGTCATGAGGCAGTCTGCTTTGTAGGATGTAAGGCCATGGACTTTAAGGTTGAACTACCAAGATGCCCAGAGTCCACGGAGATCATCCCAGAAAGGTTTCCATGAATTGATCGGTTTTATGGAGTACGGAGCTCACCAACCACACAGGCGGCATCTTAACCTGGGAAATGGGAACCTGGAGCAATCTACAAGTTTCAAAGGGGATGCGTAACCCCCTTGTCTCTTCATGGGGAGGGGATGTATGGCGGTGGGGAGTCAGGGCCCAGAGAGGGATGCACTTGTCCAGCGTCACCCAAAGCCAGGAGTAGAGCTGACCCACCCACCAGCAGGATGCCTTTTCCTTGACACGGAGGGGAGTTTCTCTACTTCTCTCCAGAACGCTACCCCCTGAGCACTAGTAGGTTTGGTTTTGTAGAAGCATTCAAAAATTGAGTCCTTTTTCATCCTCACATGGGGGCAGGGAGCACAGATATTCAAAGGAACCGAGAGCAAGAGTGGAGGGTGAGACTGAAGTCCCCAGGAGCTTGGAGGGGCAGCAGGGAGAGCACAGACACAGCCTCGGAGCATGGGCATTTGAAGTCAAAGGCCCTGGACTGAACTTCCGCCATCTCTTTGCTTAGTAGCTTGGGCAAGTCATAGGGCTTTAGTGGACCTGTCTTCTATGAAATGCGATCATGCCCCATTTCCTGCTGTGTCTGCCTCAGGCTGAGGACATCTGTGTGAAAGAGCAGGAAAAACAGGGGTGTGCCCCTCACACCCTGTTGGGGATAGTAAAAGGGACTGGGGGCCCTGGGGCTTCCGTGGCCTCCATGGTGACTTCATCCTATTATTTTAGCTGTTGTCCTGAAGGTTTGGGTGAGAGCTACTAACCAGGTGAGTTACAGTAGGAGACAGACAGAATCTGCTGAGGGCAAACATTTCGTGTTGACTGGGCCTTCTAATCTTGTTCCTGAGTAACTGAGCTGGGGGACCAGCGAGGAGCCCTCCTCCTGCAGGAAGGGGTTGGGAGCAGGCCAGAGCATACACCCTCACCTTGTGTCAAGGCAAAAGGATGGACAAATACAGATCAAATCTCATCCCAGGCACCCTTTATTTCCTTGTCCCTTTCTGGGACCCCTGAACTCTTCCCAGAAACCAAATCCCAGGCCCTTATCCTGCCCCACAGTGCCCCACATCCCTTTGGAAGAGTCCAAGACCTGGGAAGGGGCTTCTACAGCTGAAGCAGGGTATATTATAGGGTGTCTGCTGGGAAGACGCGCTCTCCCGCAGCAGTGCCCAGCCGTCTCAGGACCTGTCTTGGTCTCTGTCCGTAGGTGGCCCTGCTCCAGCCTCTCAGATGATGCTGGTCCTGCAGGTGCCCTGGCTCTGCTCCAAGTGGCTGGCCTTAGTGCTGTTGCTGAAGGAGGAGCTGAGGGCCATGGGGTGCAGTGGGAGCTCACGGAGGTGCCACTGCTGCCACTTCTTCTGAACCTCCAGCTGCACCTGCCCGGGAGACCAGCCATCAGCCCAGGAGGAGAGGACAGTTCTGTGCCTGGATCCCTGCTCACGCCCCCGGGGACTCCACGCAGTGGCAGGACAGCCGCTCCTGCCCAGCTGTCCTGTCCCCTAGCCTGCAGGCCACGCAGATTGACTGTTTCCAGCCCCAATGTCCAGTAGTTACTGAGGGTCACCTCTCTCCTGGGCACATGCACCCACAATCTCATTACATTGTGTCCTGAAGAAAGGACTTGTGCACCTTGGAACAAGTGGATACTTATTCCCATGAAGCCACCCAAGCTCAGAACTTACCTGGGACCCAGGGAGTTACTCTAAATTTCCTTCACAAGTGCCAGCTGCAGCAGCTGAACGTTTGAAGCTAGGCTTGATGTTTGATTTTTGGGAAACATCAAAGGTCATTCCCATTCAAGTGCAACAAACCAGATAGATGGTCAGTAGTCACAGAAAGGCTTAGCTCATGTTGACTACATAGCTCTGTATGCCCAGAGCCTGGCGTCCTGACCCAAATGCTCTGTGTGAGGCTCGAGTCCTCAAAGTGAGTATGCAGTCTCCCAAGGAGTCACTGCTCATCTGGAGGTCCCTAAGGATTAAGCTGCAGACAGTTCTGAGTCACCCATTTTACATATGGGCAGACTGAGGCCCAGAGCACGGCAGTGACTGAGATCGCCCATTGAGCAAGCAGCAGGGCAGTCAGGAACCTGGGTTCTGCCGAACTTTCCTCCTGCATTTGCTGAACAGATCAACGTCGGCACCAGGAGTGCTTGTTAAAACACATTTTCTCAGACTCCAGCCCAGACCTATGGAATTTATTTCTGTGGAATGAGAAACTAGGAACAGGGTCCAGCCATGGTTTTAACAAGCCCTCCAGGTGATTCTGTTGCTCCCGTTAAGACTTGTAAAAGAACTGGCCAAGCTCCCTGCCACCATACCCAGGACTCCCTCTGACTCTTTCCATCCCCCTTCCTACCACCCCTCCCAGGTAGCTCCTGACCCGGAATCCAATGGCTAGGAGCTCTCCTGGGTACCTGGGTGACCCGAGACTACTCACCTCCCCGTTGAGGAAGCAGTAGAGGACGGCCACCACCAGTCCCTGCCAGACGAACAGAGGCAGCAGGATTAGCTCAGGTGCTCAGCATGTGACCTGAACCAGCTGACCAGCTGCACCCTCCCCAGGTCTCTTAATCACCAGCTACAGGCTCATTTCCCCCCCTCTCTTGCCTCACTGGGAATTAGGCTACCTCTTGTGGGCTGCCCACGGTGCCCCTGGCTGTGCTGGCTCACCCAGCGTAAACTGTGAACTCCTTGCAGCCAAGGGTAGGCTCCCTTTCGAACACATGTGGTATCAGGGACAGGTCAGTAGGGGCTGCTAACCCAGTCAGCCGGGCTCAGGAAGTTCACCTGGAAGCCACAGGGATGGGCGGCACCTGAAGTGTGCCCACTCTGCTGGGAGGGGTGTAGGCGGCCCAGGGTTGCACCCTGGGCCGTGCATGGTCTTGTTTCAAGATAAGCTGGAAATTTGAATATGTTTAAATGTAGATAACTAATTCAAATTGAAAAACAAATGTGTAGGCAGAACAAACTATGTACAGGCCCCAGCCAGCCAGCGGTGAGCAGGGTTGGACCTCCCTGCTTAATGGACAGGTGGCTGCACCTCCATGCTCAGAGTTTTATGTTTCCTGGTGTGGTGAGGTCTATGCCTGTAAGATCCTCTCTCCCTGGTATTTGGAGCTCGCGATTTCCTGATGGTGCCCCCAGGATCCCGGTGTGGAGCTCTGTCAGGGGAGGGACTCCAAGCAGGCTGGGGTGCCTGCTTGGAGCCTAAGAGGCCTACAGGTGAGCAGGAAGCGGTGTCGCTGCGGTGTATTCGCCCTGCTCCTCTCCTTTCTCAGGGACCCACCTCAGGCCACCCTTCTCTCCCTTACGGGCCTGCCCTCCCCACACAGAGGCCTGACCTCAGATGGCCCAACTCCTCCTCCCTAGTCCACCCAGGCCTGCCTGTAGCTACTTACGAGATTGGAAAGGACCTCAAAGGGTGCAGAATCAGCTCATCGATGGTGGGCTTAACATGTACAACTTCTCAGGGATATTGGCATTTTAAAAAGAGTTAGAGGCAAAGCTGGAAGGGTTTGCTTTAGAATTTCAGGTATCAATGACTGCCACATAGACTGGGGACTATTTGAGGGGCAGAAACACTCAGGGCATTGGTTTCCAAGTTTTGCTGCACATTAGAATCACCTGGGACCATTTGTCCATGCTGCACTCCCCAGATCCCAGTAGCTGGGGGCATCAGCAGCTTTTAAAGATCCCCAGACAGTTCCAACAAACAGGCATCATGGTCTGGGAACTACTGTCAGAGAGGCAGTGAAAAGCATTTCAAGGCAGGCTGTGAAATAAAACAGACCTGGATCGGAGCACAGCTAGGCCTGAGTAATTGTAGGTCCCAGGTGCTTCATTTAATTTCACCAAAGCCCTTGGAGGCAGGTGAGAGGATCTTCACCTTACACGTGAGGGAACTGAGGCACGGAGGGGTTTAGGCATGCCTGGAGCTCTGTGTGCTTGGCCCAGAGCCACGAGCAGGCCGACGGTGCTGCCCATTGCGTGGGCTAGGGTTGCCTGGCCTCCGCTGCCCTGGGGTCCAAGGACACATTTTCACTGTTCAGAGGAAGGAGTTAGCTGTGCTCCAGGGTATATAGGGCAGACCGCACATAAGCCAGCAAGTTTACTAATCTCCACTGTGATTCTGCAATCATTAAGAATGAAGACTTTGAAGAATTTTAATGACATGAAGAAATGTTCGTGATGGGCATGATAGAGAATTAAACAAAACAAGCAAGATACAAAACCATACACATCATGATCCCAATTATGTGTGTGTGTGTCTTTGTGAACAGAAAAGAGACGGAAGTAAACACACCAACATTTTAACAGAGGTTATTTCTGGGTTATGAGATTCTAGATGTTTTTTTCTTATTTTTCTTTTTTAAAAAAAATTTCCTTATTTCCCAAATTATTCACAATAAGCAAACATTATTTGTACAACCAGAAAGAGTAAATAAATTTTTTTTTTTTTTTTTTTTTGGAGATAGAGTCTCACTCTGTCACCCAGGCTGGAGTGCCATGGCACGATCTCAGCTCACTGCAACCTCCACCTCCCAGGTTCAAGCGATTCTCCTGCTTCAGCCTCCCGAGTAGCTGGGACTACAGGCACACGCCACCATGCCTGGCTAATTTTTTGTATTTTAGTAGAGACAGGGTTTCACCATCTTGACCAGACTGGTCTCGAACTCCTGGGCTCAGGCAATTCGCCCGCCTCAGCCTCCCAAAGTGCTAGGATTACAGGCGTGAGCCACCGTGCCCAGCTGTAAATGTACTTTTAAAGAGTATGTGACAGTGATGGTGTTATTACAGTTGTATGTGTTCTTCTTAAGCCCCGCCTTTTAGAAATGCATACTAAAGTGTTTGCAGATGAAATAACATGATGTTTTGAATTTACTTAAAAAGATGGGGGTAGTAGGTAGGGACAGAGATGAAACCAGACAGGCCATGAGTGGATACTGCTGAGGCTGGGGATAGGTAATGGGATTCACTATCCTACTGTCTTCACTTTCGTATATGAACGACATTTTTGTGTGTATATATAAGAATATATATACACACACATATATGTTTATAAAACTTTAAAAGATCCTTTTCCTTCAACAACAATCCTATGAGAACATCAGAAAAGTGCTTTTGGTTTTCTCTTGACAAGACATTTTCCCAGGGAGGTAGTCCACAGTCCCAACCATTAGCCCCAACTCTGAGGGACAGGAAGTCTCCATCCATGGCCAGGCAGACCCAGGTGCAAGCTCTCAGCATAGTCCGTTTTCTGAGCCAGGTCAAGTCCTTCCACCCGACTGGTCCTCAGATCCTCTACCTGCTAGATAGGCCATCGTCTGCCCAGCCTCCCTGGACGTTACAAGAGCAGTGGTGGGGAAAGCTAGCTCCCTAGCCCCCAGGCCGAGAGGAAAAGAATCCTGGATTAAGCCAGAGGCTGAGTTCTCTGAAGGTCTGGGGCCCTGACAGGGGCTACTGGGCAGAGAGCCAGCTTAGAGGAGGGTGTGGTCTGAAGGTGTGGGTAGGGCAAGACCTGACTCCACTCGGTGGGTCCCCAGTGATGCATCCCTAGAACCTTTAAGTAACAGGAAGACCCTACCCTGAACAGAGCTCTGGGGATGAGGGGAGGGTTTGAGCCCCTACTCACAGGCCGAGGCCACCCCACTGAAGGCTTGGCTGGACAGTCTCACCCTACTGTGGAAATGTTATTAAGGACTAAGTTCTTTAAAAAAAAAACCAACTGGGAGAATTTTGTCTCAGGCCCTAGAGCCTATAATCACTGGCTTCTCCTGGCCATTAGTTTGATTTTGTCTTATGGATATGAGAAATCCTGAAACAATTGTTTCGTCTTTGCTTTGGCTACTGGGAAGCTCCCTACCACACTTACGACCCATCTCTCCCTCCTGTATAGAACTTTATCATATTTGTTTCTGTGTAGCAACCCAGGCAGTTGTATATTCTTTTTCTCACTGATCCTTCATCTGCTTATTTTTTGTCCTTTGTATGTTTTTCCCAAAAGCGACACTGCATTATTTTTGGAAGGAAATAGCTATGAGTAAATAAACAAACGGCATTGTGAAGTTTGGGATTCATGTTCAGGCTTCCTCTGTCCAAACACGTATACTGTTGTTGTTGTTTTTTAACTTCACAACATCTTGTTGAATTAGTAGGTAAGTGATTTTCCACCTCACTTTTTTAAAGTCAGTTTTTAGTTTTAATAATTTGCATATGCACGTGGTTTCAAAGAATCAAAAGGATTCCTGTTACGGAACCAGCAGCCACCTGACACCCTGCCCTCACTTCCTGTTCCTCAGATGCGACTACTCCTTGGAACTCTCTTAACTGCTCCTAGAAATTATGCTGATGTCGCTACTTGAGGAGTTTTCAGTCTAAGGAATTTTCTACGGACTTCCCAGTGTGAAGATGACGACAGTGTTCTCTTCCAAACACCCGCCCCGCACTCTTGCAAGGCTCATCTTCCTGCCTCAGTGTTTGATGACTCAGCCATCGCGGTTACGTTATTTTGACCATGCATATGCTGTTGAGAGTTGTACAATATAGTGTACTGGGGCTACTTTTCCTTTTTATTTTCCCTGAAGTCAGTTTCTCTGTCTCTCTTAGTTTTATCTCCCACTTCCATTTGACTGGTGGGGACCAGGGGTCCCTCTCGGGGACCTGTAGCACTGTCAGGTCCGACCCCTTCTTCCCCTGGGTCTCCGCCAGATAAGGCATCTGGCTCGCTGTCTCTACGCCCTCCACTTCTCCCTAAGCACAGAGAGAACTCCTCTTTTCGGCAGGCAGCCCCAGTCCCGGAAGCTTACCTGGAATGAGCCAAGGGCCAGTTCAAAAAACAGCTGCATCTCCATGGCGTCCTCTGGGGAGAAGGCGAAGACGATGTAGTGGATGCCAAAGAGGGGGATCAGCAAGAGAGTAGACCTGGCCAGGCGCCTGGGGACACACAGAGACTGCAGCCTCCATTCTGCCTCCCTGTGCCCTTCTCCTCCTGTGGGCACACAGCTGTGCCACTCCCCAGCTCGGAACTGACTGCTGAGGCTGGCTAGCAGTGCCCCACACTTTTTTGTTTTCATTTTTTATTTAGAACATTTCTAACTCCCACGTATCTATCACTCAGATACAACAATTTTTGACTCATGGAAAAGCCCCAAACTTTCTGATCATGCAACTCCATCCGTAAAAAGAAAAAAAAAATCGGTACCTACACCATTAACTTTATCAATTACGTGCCTATATCACTGCTGCTCTATGTCTAACATCATCTAAGCAAAGCCAGGTTTCTCATTTGCTAGATAATAAATATCTATAAGGATAAATTCTTGTATTTGCTTCCCAGGTTAGAGTTGCCAAACTTAGCAAATAAAAATACAGAATCCCCAGTTAAACTTGAATTTCAGATAAACAGTGGACACCGTGTGGGGGTATAAATACTGAAAAACGATTTGTTGTTTATCCATAATTCAAATGTAACTGGGCATCCTGTATTTTACCTGGCAACTTCATCCCAGGCCCCCAGGAATCTGACACCAGGTAATCCAAGCCACTGCCAGATTCTCAAACACAAAACACCATGGAGAAGGTCTCTGGGGGACACTAATTTGTCCTGTTTTTGTTTTGTTTTTTTCTTCGTTTTGAGACGAGAGTCTTGCTGTGTTGCGCAGGCTGGAGTGCAGTGGCGCAATCTCGGCTCACTGCAGCTTCTGCCTCCCGGATTCAAGCGATTCTCCTATCTCAGCCTCCTGAGTAGCTGAGATTACAGGCACCCTCCACCATGCCCGTCTAATTTTTCTATTTTTAGTAGAGACGAGGTTTCACCATCTTGACCAGGCTGGTCTCGAACTCCTGACCTCAGGTAATCTGCCCACCTTGGCCTCCCAAAGTGCTGAGATTACAGGTGTGAGCCACCGCGCCTGGCCACTAATTTGTCTTTAATATAATTTATGGGCTGAATTATGTCCACACCCACTGCCAAATTTTTACACTGAAGTCTTAGCCCCCAGTACCTCAGAATGTGACTGCATTTGGAGAAAGGTCTTGAAAGAGGAGGCTAAGTTAAAACGAGGGTGGAGTGGGGCCTAATCAATCAACTGGTGTCCTTAGAAGAGGAAACATGGACACACAAAGGGACATCAGGAATGCCCACACACAGAGCAAAGGCCCTGTGAGGACACAGCCAGAAAGGCCAAAGAGAGAGGCTTCAGAAGAAACCAAACCTGTTGCCACCTTGATCTTGGACTTTCAGCCTCCAGAACTCTGAGAAAATACGTATCTGCTGTTTAAGCCACCTAGTCTGTGATATTTTGTTATAGAAGCCCTAGAAAACAAACATATTTCTCTCTAACATTTGAAAGGTCTTAAGTATTTTTGGATCACACACTTCCCTAAAATCTGATGAAACCGAAGGTCATCCTCCTTTGAAAAATACACATACTGTTCCTACACACATTTGTGTGAATTTCAGTCTTTAATGCACATGTGGAGACTCCCTAGCCTTGCCCTAAGGATAAGATCTCTCTGCCTTCGGGCTTCCTGCCTGAGATTTCTTAGTGTTTCCATCCCCATACAGTGTCTGAAGCTCTACAGTCAGACCATTCCCCCCAACCGCCCCCGCGCACCTGGTAAACTTCTTAGGACTAGGTCTGCAACTTTTCCTCCATCTCCAATAGCTAGCACCAGTTGAGTACATAGTAGGTGCTCAGTAAATGCTTGCTGACTGACCATGCCTCAGTCTTTGCCCTTCACTTACTTATAATGGCTGACTTCATTTCCTCTTGTTTCCTGGGTTCTAAGTTTTCTCATCAGGATTCTTAGAATGTTTATAAAAAGGATGAAATTAATCTGCAAAACACAAGGCAGAGGTGGAGCTGAAGGTATCTTGCTTTTCCAGCCACCTCTCCTGGCCCTGTCACCCGGACCTGAGGGCAGAGAAGACATTGCAGACATCACAGCCAGGGTGGCTCACCACTGCTGCCCGCCCTTCCCATCCCCAGTCCTGGTGAAACTGTCTAGAGTCCATGGCTGGAGGCAGGACTCCCTCCTACCCTGGGCTGCAGGGGCTCTAAGGTCTGCTCAGTTGCAGGGCAGATCACTCACCCTTGCACAGCATTGGACGCCCCTGGGGATACTGTTAAAATGCAGGTCTGGGGTGGACCTGAGAGTCTGCATTCTAACAAGCTCCCAGGTAATACAATGCCAAAGCTGACTGACTTTACAGCAGTGGTTCTCAAAGTTTAGGGTACCCATTGCTGGGCTCTAACCCCATAGGCTATGGTTCAGTAAGTCTGGCGTGGGGTCCAAGAATTATTATTTTTAACAAGCTCCCAGGTGATGATGAAGCTGCTGGTGTGAGGACCAGTTTGCAGGTCAGTCGCCAGCTTCAAGAAGCCACCCTTGATTACTTCCCTTTCCTGATTCACTGTATTTAGGGATAATATTACTGTTTAAGAGCACTTAAAATCTCTTTTTTTTTTCTTACCAACTATGATCGGGAGATAAAAAT
Organism: Macaca thibetana thibetana; assembly: GCF_024542745.1. Taxonomy (NCBI): domain Eukaryota; kingdom Metazoa; phylum Chordata; class Mammalia; order Primates; family Cercopithecidae; genus Macaca; species Macaca thibetana. The sequence continues at coordinate 116,872,189 of NC_065589.1, forward strand.
ATCTTAAAAGCTCAAATGCATGTGTCTGTCAAACATGTATGTGCCTACTTATCTGCCAATTCAACTGCCAGTTCCTGAAGGTCAGGAACGCAGTCTTTTTATTCATTTTGGTGTCCCCTCCCCCAACCCCAGTGCCCAGGGCCAACAACATTAGGAAGTTGCCCACGTGGTAGCATCTCTCCCTCCCTCACCCACCTGCTCCATTTTATAGAAACAGGGATCAGTGGAATCACCCAGCCTCACACCCGCATTGTTCACACAAGCAGCCTGGGGCCTGGGAACACTTGCCAAAAGACACAGGATTAGTGGCCGTCTAGGACTCCTGGCCCAGCACTGCTTTTCGGGGAACCCTGCTTCTCTGCAACTTGTTGTAAGCTGGCTATGCATGCTGTCAGCTCATTGAGGCTATTTAGTTTAATTTTGTTTGCCTTAGAGTTGTATTTAATTTAATAGGGAGCACTGGAAGGCAAAAAAGAAAGAAAGGAAGAAAGAGAAGAAAGGGAGGGAGAGAGGGAGGAAGGAAGGAAGGAAGGAAGGAAGGAAAAGGAAGGAAGGAAGGAAGGAAAAGGAAGGAAGGAAGGAAGCAAGGAAGGAAGGAAAGAAGGAAGGAAGGAAGGAAAGAAGAGAAAAGAAAAGAAATCTTTAAGGTCCCAAGAATGAGTCTATTTTGAAATAGTGGAATTCCAGGCCCCATGCTAGGTTGGTAGGGAGATACTTTGCATCAGGAGTGCTCATCCAACATCCTCAATTGCTGAATAAACTACAGTCCTCTGAAACCAGCCCCGGACACTGGAGCTGGCTGTCCTTCATCCAGGGTTGTCCTGGACTGGGCTGTCCAAGTCCCAGAATAACAACAGGGCTGGCTTAACTAAATGAGGAAACAGCATCCGGCATGAATATTATGAAGCCATGGCAAATCAGTTTCTCAAGGAATTCCACATGAAACAGGAAAGCTCACATCTATTGCTAAATGAAAAACAAACAAACAAAAACCTAATTAAGGCTTTTGAAAAAGAAAAGTATGTCTGCTCAAAGAAAAAGATAGGAAGAAAAACACATGGTCAGAACATATATGTAGCTGGGAGAATGATGAATGATTTTTTTCCTTTTTAAAAAATACATTCTGTGCCCGGCACAGTGGTTCACGCCTGCAATCTCAGCACTTTGGGAGGCTAAGGCAGGCAGATCACTCGAGTCCAGGAGTTCAAGACCAGCCTAGGCAACACAGTGAAAGCTCATCTCTACAAAAAATTAGCTGGGTGTGGTGGTGGGAGCCTGTAGTCCCAGCTACTCTGGAGGCTGATGTGGGAGGGTCACCTGAGCCCAGGAGGCGGAGGTTGCAGCGAGTCATGATTGCGCCACTGTAGTCCAGCCTGGGTAACAGAGACCTTGTCTCAAAAAGTAAAACCAAAACAAACATTTTGTATTTTGCATTTTTTGCTCAGATTATATAATTATAAAAGAAGGTTGTCATGGAATGGCCCCCTCCTCTCAACCAATCCCAAGATGCTACCCAGGCAGCTACTGGAAGAGAAGGGGCCCTGTCCTGTGCCCTCTCCCCCTACCCCACGCCAGCAAGCCTGGCAGGGCATTTGCTTTCAACTGGTTCTGCAGCCTTGGGCATCCCTGAGCTGTCCGTGTGGTCGTTATTTCCAGCCGAGGCACTGCTTCCATCCAGGAGATGATTCCCATGTGTCGCCATGTGCCTTCCCTCATCTGTCCCCGTGCTGAACCATACCCATGGGCTGGGCTACAGGACTCGACCCTGGTACACAGCAGAATCGCCTGGGGACCAGTACCCAGGCCTCTTGCCAGAAAAAGAAATAGAATCACTAGCTATCAGTATTTTTAAAAAACTCCCAGGTGATTCGAAAGGGCACCAGGATTGACACCCGCAAGCTCCTGTCCAAGATGGCCACCCAGCATCTCTTCCCTGGGCCCCCCCCCTGCAGGCCTGAACCCACTCGCAGCCTTGCAAAGTCCCAAGACCATGGCCCCACTGAGCTTCCCCAATCTGCACTCCCACCCTGTTCAGATCTCAGCTTAGCGACTCATCCCAGGTTAACGAGCAAATCCCTAGAAAAATGCTCAAGGCCCACAGGTCTGAACCAGTGAAGGTGGAATTTCAGGCCAATGGGAGCCAGCCCGTTTAGAACAAGGAGCTCTGCTCACCACACTTGAGCTGCTGCTCGTGGGAAAGAACCAGGTTCGCAGACTCTTGCCTCCAGCCTACCCCTCATCCCACTCCCCGACATTCTGTAGGGGGCAGAGCTTCCACACCCCATGCTGCTTACCAACATCACAAACACTGTGGTTTATCCCTCCTGGCACCTACAGGGAGCCCTGTCCCTCCGCCCTCTGCCCCTGTGGGCTGGTCACCATTTCTGTCTCTCCCACTGATCCCCAGTTCGGGAGAGGAGGGCCACTCACCAGGATGGAGAGGATCACAGGCCCACGAATGATCCACCAGATGGATGCGTTGGCATTGATGTCCCAGCACCTAAGGGAGGGACAGCTGGGCATGGTTACGAGTGGGAGCTGGGCTGACCAGCAAGGACATGTTCCCTGAGGTGGCCCTTGGTATGAAGGACCCATGTTTGTGGCACTGAGCCCCTGCAGTGGTGTGCCCAGTACCATTAGAACCCCGCCCCTCCTGCCACCCAGGAGCACTGCTGGGGCTGAGGGAATGGCCACCTGTCTCCCTGCGAGAACCTGAGAGCCGGGAGACTCCCAGATCCAAAAGTTAGCTCACTGTCAGAATTCCCCAGCGAGCACGGTGGCAAACTAAGCTACCGACAGAGGCCAGGAAAATGACATCAGTAAGGGAAGTGATGGATGGCTGACATGTGACCTCAGGATGCAGGGACAACAGGCCTGGAGAGTACTTAGCAAACTGGGGAGTATGTACCCTGTCCCAGACGGCCACAGCTCTGCTCCAGCTCATTTTTCCACGAGGAAAAATGGAACATGTTAAAGGACCTCTCCATTTTTTTTCTAGACGAACTGAAAATCCAGACCTTTAAAAAAAGTGAGTTCACCCAATACAAAAATTACTTTGAAGCAATGATTTCGGGCTGAATTTGGACTATAGACACTTGGATGTCTCATTTGACCTCATCCACTTATTGGCCTGGTTGTGTCATTATGCTCCTGAGAAATCAACTCTCATGCTGCCCCGCTGCCTCACCGCTGCCCTGCTGCCTCTCCTCTTCCCCAGCTGCTTTCACGCTTGCTTCCCATGTACCTACTCCCAGGTGCATCCCCTGGGCTCACTGCCACCCTCAATGCCTGACTTCTTTAGAGCCTGGCTCTGCAGGGCTCCTAAACACCCAGGGGTGGAGAGGCATCCAGGAGGGAGATCCTAGGAGGAAGAAAAAGCTGGGCTGGCCCTTCCTTGAGCTTCCTCCACGGAGCAACACCTGCCTGGAGCCCCATAGCTCTTGTCTGGCACCTGACCCACACACAGAGCGGATGGGCAGCAAGAAGACAGGACGGCCGGGATGGTGCAGGCATGGCCAAGGCTGCTCAGCCCACCTGGAAACTCACACCTGGGAAGCAGTGGGCATTAGTCCAGGGAACTCATCTGTGGCTTCTATTTTGAGAAAAAGGCCTTTTCTAGATGGCTCCAAAGAAGTAACTACGCTGTTTGAAAAGCTGGACGACGTCAGAGACGTTCTTGTTATCCTCCTTCCATTAGCTTACCCAACGTCCTCCAGAAGGTGTCTGGCAATAGCCCACAAAGCAACAAAAATGGCTGGAGAACCTGAGGATTAAAAAAAAAAGGGAGGGGCAGAGGAGACAGGACTCAATTTTCAACACACATATGAGAACAGGACAATCGGTTACCCCGGCCCAGCTACTGAGCAGGTGCCAAGATTTGGTTTCCACAGAAACCCCTCTGCCATCTTGTGCCATCTTGTATAAATGTGGCGCCGTGTGCCTCAAGGGTGCCGGGCATGCCCTGGGGATTACGGCAGAATCAAAAGGATCCCAAAGGTCACTTGGTGTTAGGGGTCTCCTGGTAACCCGGGCCAGACTCCAGAGGACCACTGCAAAGTATAGAGGGGCTGGGACTCCTGGGCAGGCTCGTGGACTCATGGAGGCAGCTGGTAGATCCCCCTTCTCATACTGCGATCTGCCTGGCCATGTGCAGCGGGGAGGAGGAAGCGGAGAAGGGGTAGACGCAGCTCATGAAAGAAACGTTGATTTTATTCAAATATTGGCTTGTAAAAAGCTTGGCCATTTAACAGCTAAGGTAAGTCATCATTGTCATGTTTAAACAAAAATATATTTCGGACTAGAGATGAGATCAAGTCCACAAGAATTTAGAAGAGAAAATACAGCATTTCCTGACTTCTAGTTAAACATGGCAAACTGAACTTATACATTTATCCCTACTTGCCCTGTAGCCCCTCTAAAATGATAATAAAGAAATAGAAACGGTAAAAGCCTATAAGGACAAAGACTGAGAAGGAAGGGCAGAGTAGAGGAGAGATGGCAACAGGCTCAGGCACACAGAAGGTTGGCAGAGGAGTGGCAGCTGATGTCCTGAGCAGAGGAAGCTGAAACAGAAGTGTTGTCTGGGGCAATGCTGCTAGAGAAGTACCCAAGGATGCTCTAGGGCCAGGGCACTCGGTACCCAGGAGGCAGGTGGCAGGGTGGGGCTGGGGCAATAGAATGGTTTGAAGTCTGGATAAGAAACAGATAAGCACCCCAGGCGACCAGCACTACCCTCACGAGACTGAATAGTTAACTTCCAATAGAGTTTATTCTCTGCAAAAACTGAGCCAAGGAGAACAGGGCTGCAGCCCAGCAGAGGGCTGGAGGGGGTGCTCAGCCGAGCAGGAATGGAGTGATGGTCTACACCAGCACTCAAGGTGGCACTTGAGCACCTGGTATGCGGCTGGTCCCTACTGAGTTGTGCACTAAGTGCAAGATAGATACCAGATTTTGAAGACTTAGTACAAATAAAATAATGTAAAATATGGCCAGACGCAGTGGTTCATGCCTGTAATCTCAGCACTTTGGGAGGCCGAGGAGGGGCAGATCACCTGAGGTCAGGAGTTAGAGACCAGCCTGGCCAACTGGGTGAAACCCCGTCTCTATTAAAATAAAAGACAAAAATTAGCCAGGCGTGGTGGCTCATGCCTGTAATCCCAGCTACTCGGGAGGCTGAGGTGGGAGAATCGCTTGAACCCCGGAGGCAGAGATTGCAGTGAATCGAGATTGCACCACTGCACTCCAGCCTGGGTGACGAGAGAGAAACTCCGTCTCAATTAAAAAAAAAAAAAAAAAAGTAAAATATGTCATTACCAATTTTTATATTGATTATACATTGAAATGATACTATTTTGGTTGCATTGGGTTAAGCAGAATAGATTATTGACACAAATACCGCCTGTTTCATTTTACTGTGTTGATTGTGGCTACCAGAAAATTTTAAGCTAGATGTATGGCTCAGATTCTGTTTTTTTTTTTTTTTTTTAAGCAGAAATACTTAAATCAGATTCTATTTCTAACGGACATGCTCAAGCTGAATGGTAAAAGCCTCAGGTCCGGGGCCGCTCAGTTTTCAGGCCTCTACTGAACAGGCATCTACGCCTACCCCAACCCTCTACCCTCTGCCCGCCTCCCTGCCACTGCAGGCTGGAGATGAAAGGATTCTCTAGAGGAACTGAACAGCCCCAGACAAAAGGCCTATAGATAGCCATGGGGGGACCCTCCAACACTTCCAGCCCAGTGTCCCTTGAGAGACAAGCCCCACACCCCTGACAGCCATTAGCCGGCTCTGAAGTGATTCATCCTTAAATAGGAACAGACAGCCAAGGTCACCAACATCTTATTACATAAAAGACAAAGACCAAAACAATCAGAGAAAAGGAACTCAGAGGAAACAGACCATACAGGAAGCAGAAGGAACTTGAACAAAACAATTCTAAGGAACTCCGTAGGAGAGATAAATGGAGAGATAAAAGGTCGCATCTACAAGACACAAACAGGATGCTGTCAACAGGGAGTGCTCGGAAAACAAGAAAGGGGGCTTAGGAATGGAACATATGATAACCACAACTCAACATGCAATAGATGGGTTGGAAGATAAAGACTAGGAATCTCTCAGCAGAAAAAACAACAGCAGAATGAAAAGCAGGAAAAATAAATTCGAACATTAGAGGTTATTCCAGGATGTACAACATTAGACTAAAGGGAGTTTCAGAAAACAGAGGATAAAAAACAGAAGGAAAGAAACAATTAAATAGATAATGTAAGAACATTTTCAAGAAATGAAAGACATGAATTTTCAGATGAAAGGGACACCGTATGCCAGGAAAAGAGATGAAAAAAGACTTGCATCACAGCACATCCCTGTGACATTTCAGCACACCGAGAGAAGATCCTGCAGTTTATGTAGAAAGGAGTAAAAAGTTCAGGAAGCAAAATGGCATGGCACTCCCAATAATGCTGATGCCAAAACAAAAGACCCTCAAAATTCTGGGGAAAATGATTGTTCAACTTTTCTTTTTTTGAGATGAAGTCTCACTGTTTTGCCCAGGCTGGATTGCAGTGGTCTCAGCTCTCTGCAACCTCTGCTACCAGGGTTCAAGCTATTCTCCTGTCTCAGCCTCTTGAATAGCTGAGATTACAGGCATCCACCATCACGCCCGGCTAATTTTTGTATTTTTAGTAGCAACAGGGTTTCACCAGGTTGGCCATGCTGGTCTCGAACTTCTGACCTCAAGTGATCTGCCCACCTCGGCTTCCCAAATTGCTGGGATTACATGTGTGAGCCACCATGCCTGGCCTTCAACTTGTTTTATGTCCAGCAAAATGATGAATTATGTGTGAAGGTTGAACAAAGATATCTTCAGATGTGCAATTTAAAAAAGATTCCTTCCAGGTGCTCTTGGTTAGACAGATACTGGAGGATGTGCTCCAACACAACTAGAGAGTAAACCAAAGACAGGGAGACGAGAAAGGAGGGAAACAGGATTTGTGGAAGAAGGTGAAAGCTAAGGGAGCTGAGTGAATCTGGAGAACAGCCAGCCCAAGTCAAGCAAGAAGGCAGAAAGCTCTAGAAAAAACACTGGCAAGTATATCAGGTTGAATAGTGTCTCCCTAAAATTCATGTCAACCCAGCACCTCAGACTATAACCTTACTTGGAAATAGAATATTTTCAGATGTAATTGGTTAGGATAAAGTCATACTGGAGTACGGTGGGCCCCTACTCCAATATGACTGGCATCCTTATAAGAAGGCCATGAGAGACACACAGACAGAGAAGACACAGAGGAAGAAGTCCATATAAAGACATAAGCAGGAATGAGGCTGATGCAACTACAAGCCAAGGAATGCCAAGCATTGCCAGCCACCACCAGAAGGTAGGAAAGAGATATGGGACGGATTCTCTATCAGGACCTCCAGAAGAAACCAACCCTGCCAACCCTTTGATTTCAGACTTCTGGCCTCCAGAACTGTGAGACAGTAAATTTCTGTTGTTTTAAGCCACCAAGTTTGTGGCAATTTGTTAAGATAGCCTTAGGAACTAATATAGCGGAAACAAATAAATAGGAACTGATAGATTTCCTATTGCATCTGATGATTTGGAAAATAAATAGCTTTGGAAGGTTGTCCAGAGAATTTGAGAGAATTGATGCTAGCAATATATTTAAAAAAGAGCAAATGAAAAATGATTCCAGGAAAATAAAAAGTTAAATAAGATTGAAAGTAAAATTATTGTACACCACTTGTCTCAGTAGTAAACACTATTTACATAGATATGATAATGTATACACTGAATCTGATTTAACCAAAAATTATAAGAAACTGTAATGGAAGAATGGAGGTAGAGGATTAAGAATTTTATATTATTGGTTGGGTGCAATGGCTTACAACTACAATCCCAGCACTTTGGGAAGCTGATGCAGGAGGATCATTTGAGCCCAGGAGTTCAAGACCAGTCTGGGAGACATGGCAAGACCCTGTCTCTATAATAAATGTAAAAAATCAGCCAGATGTGGTGGCATGCACCTGTAGTCCTAGCTACTTGGGAGGCTGAGCCAGGAGGATCGCTTGAGCCCAGGAGCTTGAGGTTGTAGTGGGCTATGTATGATTGCACCACTGCACTCCAGCTTGGGCAAGAGAGTGAGAGTCTCTCAGAAAAGAAAAAATAATTTTATATTCTTATCTTCCACCATAAGGAGTCAATAACTAATGCTTCAAACAGACAAATCAAGAAATAGTAGTGTATTGTTTAGAAACACGAGAGTCAATCTTAGGAGGAACAAGTTAAAAGGGTGAAAGGGCATTAACTCTGGAGGCTGAGCTCGGGAATAAAAAGTGAAGGCAGGAGATAGCTTTTGTTTATTATAAACCTTGTAGTCTTTTGTTTAATTATTTAAACCAATTACATGAGTGACTTTGATAAAAATAACAATTAAACAAATGCCTTGGGCTGGGTGTGGTGGCTCATGCCTGTAATCCTAGCACTGTGGGAGGCTGAGGCGGGAAGATCACTTGAGGCCAGGTGTTCAAGACCAGCCTGGGCAACATAGTGAGACACTGTCTCTACAAAAAATAAAAATAGGTAAATAAAAATTAGCTAGGTACGGTGGTGCATACGTGTAGTCACAGCTACTCAGAAGGCTGAGGCAGAAGGATCACTTGAGCCCAGGAGGTTGAGGCTGCAGTGAGCCATGATTGAGCAGTTGCACTCCAGCCTGGGTGACAAAGAAAGACCCTATCTTACAAAAAAAAAAAAAAAAAATCTTGCCTCAATTCTTGGTGCTTTGGGCAAAGAACATGGGTTTTGAGAGGCACTTCTTCATTATCTTCCATCCTTAGTGCCAAGTTGGTGGGAATGTTTGGAAAATTTGTAATGCTTTAAGTCGATGGCTCAGTGTGGCCCCCGGACCAGCAGCATGAGCATCACCTGGGAAAATGTCAGAAATGCAGTCTCTGGCCACCCCAGACCCACTGCTTCAGAGTCTCTGGGCAGCGAGTGCAGCAAGCTGGGTTTGGCAGACCCTCACCCATGCTCTCAGTCACTGAGTGGCAGCCTGGCTCACCAATTTTTTTTTTTTTTTTTTTTTTTGAGACGGAGTCTCGCTCTGTCGCCCAGGCTGGAGTGCAGTGGCCGGATTTCGGCTCACTGCAAGCTCCGCCTCCTGGGTTCATGCCATTCTCCTGCCTCAGCCTCCGGAGTACAGGCACCCGCCACCTCGCCCAGCTAGTTTTTTTTTTTTTTTTTTTTTTTTTTTTTAGTAGAGACAGGGTTTCACCGTGTTAGCCAGAATGGTCTCGATCTCCTGACCTCGTGATCCACCCGTCTCGGCCTCCCAAAGTGCTGGGATTACAGGCGTAAGCCACCGCACCCGGCCCTGGCTCATCTATAAAGCCTGCACTATCACTCTTTTCTGGGCACAGAGTCAGACCTCAGCCACTCTGAAAAAGTCAAAGCTTTGCGTAAGTATTAAAAACCTTAAACGTGCTCACTCCTTTCCACTCAGGAATCCATATCCTGGGATTCTGTCTTACATACAGAAAACGCTTTGCCCATAAAGGTATTCATCACTGTGCTATTTATAATAGTGGGACAACCTAAATGTCCAAACGGTTGGTATGTGGTTAAATGCATCTATATTACATCTATCCATCTATATGGTAGTTTAAAATGTTTATGAAAGAGTTGAAATAATATAGAACATGCTTATGTGTTAATGGGAAGAAGCGAAATTCAAAATTCTTCATAGAGAATGACCACAGCTATGTGAGGAAAAACTGCAAGTAGAAAAAAAGGTTGGGAGGAAATCTCAGAAAAAGTTCAATCTGTGGGACTAGGGTAATTTTTTTTTTCTACTTAAAAAAATTTTTTTTTGCAAGGTTTTACAGTAGGCGTGTACCCATTTAAACAACCTATCTTTGGGGAAGTCAGTATAATTTCAAGCAGGGGTCGTTACCTTCGCATGAAAAAAGCTTCTCACAGATAGAGGGGCTTCAGGCCTTCCAGGGACCCCTTTGGTGTCTCGCAGGCAAACAGGACAGGAGCAAGAGAACCACTGCTGTTTTATATGTTACTCAACTCTCAGCACCCAGCGCAGGGCTGGCGTATAGTAGATGCTCCATAAAGATTTGAAGAAGAAAGGAAGGTTCTTGTTATTTCATTCAAACATCTTAAAATCCTGTGACAGAGATGTTATCACAATGCAGCTTTGTAATAATCTCTGAACACAGGGAGTGCTCAAAGAATGTAGAATAAATTACGATCCTGGTATTATAGATGGGGAAACTGTCCATGTTCATACAGCGGAATCCTGGCATATCTGGGACTTAAAGCTTAGTGAGTTGGGCTCAGCGAGTTGGGTGCTTTTTTTTTGGCAGAGTCAGCTGCATAAGGCAAGTCCCTGGTCCCCAGGCTCTCTGGGATTGCTGACCTCTGGAGACACTGGCATAACCCGGCAACCTCCCGCTGGCCAAGGGTCAGGTGCTAATTGGGCTGCCAAGGTTCAGAAGCAGGAGGGCTCAGCAAGCTCTGCCAGCTCAGGCAGCTTCCCTGATGGGGAGACAGGGCCCTTGCAAATAAGGATTTAGACCAGCAGCAAAGGCAGCAGAAGGCACTCCTGGCAGGGACACTTCTTAAAGGCACTAGGACGAAACCAAAAGAAGCTAATGCCGGGTGTACATGACTATCTCTATAAGCCTCTGAGTCACTCACAGGAACCTGGCTCTCTGTCTAGAACTCCTTAGGGTAACTTTCACGTTTATCAAATGAACAACTAATGGATGAATGGATACAGGAATGGATGGAAGGGTGGGTGGATGTGTGCATGGGTGGATGGGTGGGTGGATGGATGGATGGATGGACAGATGGATGGATGGATAGATAGATGGATGTTAATGGCAGGGTAAAAGTTACAGGGCTTTGGAAACAGACAAGTGTTGGCTTGAATCCTGAGGTCTGTCTTTGTTTACTGTGTGAGGCGAGTATGTTATGTTATGTCTCTGAGCTGAGGTCTCTGAGAGGCCCCTGGAGATCGCTGCGATGATTAAATGATACATGTAAAGTGCTGAATCCAAGGCCTGGCACACAGCAAGTGCCCTCAAAATGGAAGTTGTTTATCGTCTTCATTGACGGGAAAGGAAAAGGGAGAGAGATGGAATGGGGGCCTGCACTTGGCTGTCTCGCTCTCATTTCCCCTCTTTCCTAGACGATGAATCCTGAGTTTCCTTCGGGAAGTCACGTGGTTTCAGTAGCTTAGGCCAATCAACATATTTCATTCTCTCAGGCCTCTGTGACTAGTTCAAGGGTGTCTATAAGATTTAAGCAGTCCAACCAGAGTGCGCCTTAGAATATTTGCTGTGAATGCTGGACAGAGTCTCTTCTTTCTCTCACTGGAGTTTGGTTCAAGGAAGTCTCTAGCCCAGAAGCTGCTGGCCATTCCACTAGAAACAGCAGCCTAACTATAAAGCCGATGTTACAGAAGGCAAAGTAGAGACAGAAAGAAACAGTGTTAAGCTGCTGGATTCGGCCTCTCCTGAAGTTGGTGATCCCTGGACTTTTCAGTTATATGAGCCAATTGATTTCGTTTATGTTTAAAGCTTGACAGATTTTCTGATGCCAGCAGTCAAAAGCATCCTAATACAGAAAGGAAGCAAGAAAGAGGATGTAGGAATGGACCGTCTGAAGGCAGATGAGGCAACGAGTATTGGGTAGGAACGAACTGTAAAAAGATCTAGATGCCAGAAACTGGGGCTAAATTTGAGCTATGATTTCCCACTTGACAGATAAGTAAACTGAGACCAGAGGGTTAAACATCAAGGAGATTCTCTAAGATTACACAAGTTAGCTGCACGCGGTGGCTCACGCCTGTAATCCCAGCACTTTGGGAGGCCGAGGCAGGTGGATCACCTGAGGTCAGGAGTTCAAGACTAGCCTGACCAACATGGTGAAACCCTATCTCAATTAAAAATACAAAATTAGCTGGGTGTGGTGGCACATGCCTGTAATCCCAGCTACTTGGGAAGCTGAGGTAGGAGAATCACTTGAACCCGGGAGATGAAGCCGAGATCACACCATTGCACTTCAGCATGGGCAACAAGAGCGAAACTCCAACTCAAAAAAAAAAAAAAAAAAAAAAAAAAAAAGTTTCACAAGTTAGTTAATTGTGGAGCTGGAACTAGTAGCCAAACCCTCTGACTCTCGACTCAGCGCCCCTTCCCACATACCAAGCAAGTACCAGACCCAGGGAGAAACATACCCCATCCGAGTGCCACAAATCCCTGGAGGTACTTTCTTTCGGAGAAGAAGGAGATGGCGAGGAGTGTGTGAAGGTAGAGGCCTTCCACCAGCAGCCAGGAGTAGTTGGCCATGATGCAGTACTGGAACAGCACCATGACCAGCTTGCAGCCCGCCTGGACAGAGAGAGGCAGCTGAGCCCAGGCCGGGTGGCAGTGGGGCTCCCTCTGGTGAGTGGCCCCAAAGAGAGCAAGAGGGTGTTGTAGGGGCAGGAGCCAGGCCACAAGAACAGGCCTCTGGGGTTCAAGGCCATCTTCTGTGGCCTTCCTCCATCAGGCCTGCAGCATTCTCTAGAGAGTGGGAGTCCACAGACCTGGTGGGTTCAGTCAAGCTGGCCAATGAGCCATCACAGGAGCAGGAACTAGGTTCAAATGCTAGCACTGGCTGCCAGGCTAGATGAGGAGACAGTCCTTCAACCACAAAACTGTGCCGGATACTGCCCAATCCCCTCATTTTTTCAGATGAGGAAACCAAGGCCTAGAAAGGGAAGAGATTTCTGAGCAAAGGGTTAAAAAAAATGTTTTCTAAGCTCAGTTCCCTTGCAAACACATAATGATGGGATGTGCCAACTCTGTTAGGAGGCACCACTGATTATGGCAAAAATGGCCCTGGCTGGTACATTGCACTCTCCACATATCTGATGGGAATGTCATAGAGTTGGACTTCCCCGACGCAGTGACTGACTCTTTTAACAGGCATGTCCCCTGCAGGGATCCCTGGAAGTTATGCTGATAGAATTGTGGGGCACCAGGCTTCTACACCAGCACAGCTCCTGTACCTTTGCCGTGGTAGGGCCTTTGTCCTTTTCTTTGCATTGAGCTGTCCCCTGAGGATGGGACAGCTCCTGGGATAGCCCTAGGGCTGCCGCAAAGACAAGCCCGAGAAGGAGGAGCACCCAGTGCTGCCTGTGAGACAGTGGTGGTTCCTGCCTTATGGCCTTCCCAGAGGCTCTGACTCCAGGCAAGGCCCATTGTTGACTTGTGAGTCTGATGTTTAGTAAAACTTGAGAAGGTTCCCTGCTGGGGCGTTGCTGGCCTTGTCCACTGCTGGTCAGGAATGAAGCGTGGCTAGGATTTAAGGCTCCTGACTCCCAGCAAGTACTCTTGTTTCATCCTGGAGACCTCCTTGAGAGACATGGATCCTACTTGAAGAACCTCTCAGTCTGAGTCAGAAAACACACACACACACACACACACACACAACTATGAACAATACAAACAGGTGAGTGGTAGGAAATGGCAGGCAGGCTGGCTGAACTAATCTCAATTTCCAATCTGTTTTCTCCCTTGCTCGCCTCTACAATAGAGACTGTGACAGTAAAAAACTCAATCACCCTGCTTCCTTTGCAATTAAGTGTGGTTACATGACTCAACTCTAGCCAATGAGATGCAGGTAGGAGTTTCTGGGGAGGGTACCTCTTCTCAATAGAAAGGCAAAGCTGCCCAAAAGAAAAAAAAATGTTTAACCTTTTACCACGTAAAGCATGACATCAAAGGCCTACTCTAAGGATGGCAGTGCAGAAGCAGGGAAAAAGACTGTGTCCCTCATGGCATCGCACAGCCATTGCGCCACCTCATCTGTGGACTGTTTCTGTAGGAAACAGTTCCCATTTGTTTAAGACTCCAATATATAGTTTTCTGTTATTTGCAGCAAAGGGAATCCCAATTGACACACAGGGTGATTGCAATGAATTGAGTCATCTGGGCATTTGGAAGGAGAAAGGGGGTTAGATTTAAGAAAACACAACTGTTTTATCGCAAACGCGTTTATACAGACATACTGGCCCGTGCTCACTCTTTTCTTTTTATGACCAACCCCCACCCTCTACAGACCGGGTCATCTTTCTTCAGCTAGGAACTGGCAGAAGTAGGGAAAAGAGGCATCTCCCTCTATATCTAATTCCTAGAGTGGCTAGTTCACTCCTGGACACTGGGAGTTTACGGCAACCCCCACAAGCTTCTCTCCTACGTGACCCAGATTGTGCACATGTGGCTGTGGAATCTCCCTGAACCTCCTGGCCCAGCGTCAGCACTGGCCACTTCATCCTTGGTATTAAGTGCAGCCTCAGCAGGGGCTTGGAGGAAGGATAACTAGGCTACTTCCCTCTCCAAAGTTAGGCTGGGGAAGGTAGGCAGGCCTGGCGACACCCCGGGGCACCCAGGCATATTACCCTGTGGGCATCGCAGTAGGCGATATCATCTGAGGAGAAAAGCACAGCGTCCTTGATGAAGTTGGACAGGGCGCGAAGGATGAAGGACACGAACAGGTGCATGTGGATGTAGTTGCGGGTGCAGTGGAGCCTCCTGCAGGGAGAGAATGTAGGGCCATAGAGGCCAGAGTCCGCTGAGGGGCTGGGACTCAGCCAGGCCCACCTGCCTCTAGTGCACTGGGGAAACTGAGGCCCTAGACTTCAGCTCTTTCTGGGTAACACATTCTGTGAGCATAACCTGAATGAGGACGAGGGTCCCCAGATGGCCAGTCTAATTTGCTACATGCTGTAGTGAAAAAAAAAAAAAGGCCAGCCACAGTGTGGCTCACACCTGTAATCCCAGTACTTAGAGAGGCCAAGGCAGGAAGATCACTTGAGGCCATGAGTTCAACATATTGAGACCTCTGTATCTACAAAAAAAAAATTTTTTTTTTAAATTAGCTGGACATGGTAGTGCCTGCCTGTATTCCTTGTACAAGAGGCCGAGGTAGGAGGATCGCTTGAGCCCAGGAGTTCGAGGCTGCAGTGAGCTATCATTGCCACTGCACTCCAGCCCCTGCAGCAGAGCAAGACCTTGTCTCTAAATGAATAAATACAAAGCTGGGGCTCTAGGGGCAACATTGTATTCTGCCCTGAACTACCACCATCTCCAGCTCCCAGAATTGTTTTGCGGGAGGGGTGAGGATGGCAACCAGAACGGGAGAGGGCTGGGGGCACAGAAAGAACACAGGCTGCGGGAAGAAAGCAGACCTTGGCTCTGCCACTTAGCAGCTCTGTGACCTTGAGCAAGCCTTTCCACTTCCCAGAGTTTCAGCGTCCTCCTCTGCTGCAGGGGACAGAAGTCAGTTACTTGTTCTGCTTCTTCTGGGACCGGAAACAGGCTTTCTTCTGGGAAACCCATTCCACTCCGGATTGGAAAGGCTCCACCCTTCTCACCCCTCATGACAGACTTGACCAATCAGAGTGCTCCACCGCTGTCCATAGTGATTGGCTCAGAATTGAGCATGTGACCTAAGTCTGGCCTATGAGAACTCGGAGGACTTCTACTGGAACCAAGAGGGAAGAGGCTCTGGTTGGCCCTGGTGTTGCTGAGCTAGTGGTATGAATGCCAGTAACTACTGGTGGTTGTCTCTGCCACTTCTGCAGAAAGACTGCCAGAGGATGAGGCCAACCTAGAGCAGAGGAATGGAGGGAGACAGACCTAGTGCTGCTGATGCCGCTGAACACCTAGATCCAGCCATGCCTACAGCAGATGCCTCTGAACTTGCCACTTATGTGGGTCAGGTCGCCTTTGTTTTTCTTACGCTGTTTCGAGGTGGATTTCTGTCTCTTGCAACAGAATCTCGCTAGTACTCCTGTAAAATGGGGTTCCTGTTATCTATCCCATAGCATTGTGTGAAAATTAGAATAATACATATAAAGCGACCAGCCATAAATTCTCAGTAGTGCTTAGTAAATGTTGAACAAATAAAGCGATCAATGAGGTGACAGGAACATCGATGTTTTGCCATAGGTCAGCTTTAGATCAAGAGGTGACAAGGTAGTTTACTCAGACCTTCCTCTTTCTGTCCTGGGTGGCTGAGACCCAAAGTCTGTGCCTGGGGAGGGCTGGGGTATGGAGAGCTGGCAATGTGTTCTCACCGGAAAGCACAGAGGATGCCAAGGGCGACCAGGAGCATGACCAGGGAGGAGCTGTAGCCCACGGTGTACATGACTTTCAGCTTCAGCAGGTAGGAGTGCTGCAGAGAGAGGCACGTGTCAGCCCCGCCGGCCCTCTCCTGGCTAGCTCTGCCCTTCTGTGCCTCACTGCACCCGCTTCAGGCAGCTTGAACCCCACCAACGCTGCTATTCTGTCCATACCCCCAGGACGCCAATACACAGACTCATAACACCGTAACATCTTGGCACTGGAAAAGCCCTTAGGGATCATCTGCTGCCAATTCAAACTTCCACCTTATGTATAGGGCCCCTTACCAACTCTCTGAATTCAAGCCTTTGCTTGAATACCTCTAGAGACAAAGTGCTCACTGCCCTTTGAGAAAGTTATTTGGTGTAAAACAGCACACAATATTAGATTTTGTTTATGTGAAGTTAAAATAAATTGGCCGGGCACGGTGGCTCAAACCTGTAATCCCAGCACTTTGGGAGGCTGAGACGGGCGGATCACGAGGTCAGGAGATCGAGACCATCCTGGCGAACACGGTGAAACCCCGTCTCTACTAAAACATACAAAAAGCTAGCCGGGCGAGGTGGCTGGCTCCTGTAGTCCCAGCTACTCAGGAGGCTGAGGCAGGAGAATGGCGTGAACCCGGGAGGCGGAGCTTGCAGTGAGCTGAGATCCGGCCACTGCACTCTAGCCTGGGCGACAGAGCGAGACTCTGTCTCAAAAAAAATAAAAATAAAAATAAATAATAAATAAATTACTTGCACCACCTATTGGTCCATTTTGTGTCTTCTGGAGCCACTTAAACTGGATTTGTCTTTTATATAAGGCCGGTTTTATAGAGAAAAGTTACAAAGGTCATACAGGGAGGCCTGCCATTTTTTAACACAGCTGTTCTGCCTATCTGTTTCTCGTTCACTTTCTCTATGTCAAATACTCGTTCATTTTCTCTATGTCAAATACTCCCTGTGTCAGGTCAGGTGCGGTGGCTCATACCTGTAATCCCAGCACTTTGGGAGTCTAAGGAGGAAGGATTGCTTGAGCTCAGGAGTTCAAGACCAGCCTGGGCCACACTGTGAAACACTGTCTCTACAAAAAAATTTAAATAGCCAGGCATAGTAGTGCACACATGTGGTCACAGCCACTCAGAGGCTGAAGTAGGAGGATCACTCCAGCCCGGGAGGTCAAGGCTGCAGTGAGCTGTGATCCAGCCACTGCACTCCAGCCTGGGTGACAGAGTAAGACTCTATCTCAAGTAAATAAATACATACATACATACATACATACATGCATACAAAAATATTCCCTGTGTCTTCAACCTCTTTCCACAATCCTTCAACCATTAGTTAAATTAATATGCTCCAGTTTGTTAATGTTCTTCTTCAATAAGACCCCCAGAACCACATAGCTGAAAAGCTCCAGAAGCATTCTCTGACCAGGAAGAGGTAGAAGGGGTCCATCACCTCCCATCTCCCCTGATCTATACATTGCGCGCCTATGCAGCCAAGCAGGCATTCACTTATCCAGCAGCCATTTCACACTATTGGCTCATCTTTGAGTCAAAATGATCTAAGTGGAATATTGGTCAGAAAATTAAAAGATCTGACCAGGCGTGGTGGCTCACACCTGTAATCCCAGCACTTTAGGAGGCCAGAGTGGGTGGATCACTTGAGGTTAGAGTTCGAGACCAGCCTGGACAAAATGGAGAAACCCTGTCTCTACCAAAAATACAAAAATTATCCAGGCATGGTGGTGTGCACCTGTAATCCCAGCTACTTGGGAGGCTGAGGCAGGAGGTTTGCTCGAACCCAGGAAGCGGGGGTTGCCGTGAGCTGACATTGCACCACTGTGCTACAGCCTGGGCGACAAAGTGAGACTCTGTTGCAAAAAAAAAAAAAAAAAAATTAAAAGATCTGCATGGCCGGGCGCGGTGGCTCAAACCTGTAATCCCAGCACTTTGGGAGGCCGAGGCGGGCGGATCACAAGGTCAGGAGATCGAGACCACAGTGAAACCCCGTCTCTACTAAAAATACAAAAAAATTAGCCGGGCGCGGTGGCGGGCGCCTGTAGTCCCAGCTACTCAGGAGGCTGAGGCAGGAGAATGGCGGGAACCCGGGAGGCGGAGCTTGCAGTGAGCCGAGATCGCGCCACTGCACTCCAGCCTGGGCAACAGCGTGAGACTCCGTCTCAAAAAAAAAAAAAAAAAAAAAAAAAAAATTAAAAGATCTGCATTTAGGTTCAAAAAATAAAGTGGTATCAAAAAGAATCAAGGGAATAAAAATTAAAAGAACAATGTTTACCAACCAAACTAACAAATATTAAAAGTAATAATTTTCTCTGCAGGTGAGGGTATAGTGGGACTAAAAACTGGTTCGATCTTTCTGGAAGATAATATAGAAATATGTATCAAGAACCTTTGAAATATGACCCTTTGACCTCCCTTCTTCCTCCAGGAATTGATTCTAAGAAATAATCAGAAATTTAAAAGTGTATTTATACATGAAGACGTTTATCACAAAAGTATTAGTGATTTAAAAAACCCAAATGTCCAACAGTAGAATAGTTAAATCCATTATTTTAAATACAAATGACTTTCACGCTAGACCACTAATAAAATGTTGTTTACCAAGAGTTTAAAATAAGTCAGGACATGCTGATACATTATTACATGAAAAGGCAGAATTCAAACTTTACACGTGCAATGTGATTCCAGCTGTATGTAAAAACATATTAGGTTGAATTATATGAAAATGGATTCTGCTGACAATTAAAAAAAAAAAAAACATTTTAGGCCAGGCGCGGTGGCTTAAGCCTGTAATCCCAGCACTTTGGGAGGCCGAGATGGGCAGATCACGAGGTCAGGAGATCGAGACCATCCTGGCTAACACGGTGAAACCCCGTCTCTACTAAAAAAATACAAAAAAACTAGCCGGGCGAGGTGGCGGGTGCCTGTAATCCCAGCTACTCGGGAGGCTGAGGCAGGAGAATGGCATAAATCCGGGAGGCGGAGCTTGCAGTGAGCTGAGATCTGGCCACTGCACTCCAGCCTGGGCGACAGAGCGAGACTCCATCTCAAAAAAAAAAAAAAAATACATTTTAAAAAGAACTATATGAAATTACCTTTTTTGTAGATCAAAAATGATTGAATATCAACACAAAAAATAAAGAAAGTAAAAAAATTGAATATCAGCCATTCCATGTGTTTCAATCTCATACGTACAGAGAAACCAGATTGTAAAGAGATATGGTCGATGTTAACAGTGGTTAACTTTGTATTATAGGCTTGCAAATAGACTTGTTATTTTCTTTTATGATTTTTCTATACTTCTACTTTTTCTACAGTAGATAAGGGCTATTTATAACCAAAAGAAAAGGGTAATTAATGTTTTAAGAAGGCACAAGAATAAAATAGGGGAAACCTGGCTGACAGTCTTCATGGGAAGATAACCTTGAGGTTAGAAAGGCCCAAGCTCCATGGTGTCACGCAGTGTACTGTAGAGAAAGAACACAGGCTTCAGAGCCAGGAGACAAGGGTTCCAAACCTGGACTGTGACTCACCAGCTGTGTGACCTTGAGAAAATTATTTAACTCCTTTGAGCTTCATATTCCTCATCTGCAAAATGGGAATAATAGTATCTACCTTGCAGACTTGTTGGAAGAACAAATACGGTGTCAGATAGAGTACCTAGACAATGCCTTGGCATGTAGGAAACACTCAGTATATGGTCATTTTAATTTGTCCCCACCCCACCATCCTCCTTCAAAATGAGTCAGCAGTTTGAGATGGTATGAATTCTGAGGCATGAAATAGCTCAAAAATTAGCTCTATTCTCAGTTACACTGATGGAGTGCTGTGGGCAGCTGGCCACATGGGAAGGTTTGGAGAGGCTGGGCATGTTATTTTAAGAGTCACATTAATAAACTGAAGTATTTCTGGAGGAGGGTGATTGTGTCATCTGAAGAGTACAAGAAAAAACTGGGTCCATGACACCTGGAGGGGAAAAATACACACTTAGAGGAGAAAAGTGTTAGACTGAATGACATGTAGAAGAAGGGCCGGCCGGCCCTCATGTGTGAGCTCCAGTTGGGGGAAGTTTCCAGAAAGGAGGTAGATTTTTGACTCGGGGTGACTGAAAATTTTCTTTTTTTCTTTTTTTTTTTTTTTGAGACAGAGTCTGGCTCTGTCGCCCAGGCTGGAGTGCAGTGGCCGGATCTCAGTTCACTGCAAGCTCCACCTCCCGGGTTTACGCCATTCTCCTGCCTCAGCCTCCCGAGTAGCTGGGACTACAGACACCCACCACCTCGCCCGGCTAGGTTTTTTTAAATTTATTTATTTATTTTTGTATTTTTTAAGTAGAGACGGGGTTTCACTGTGTTAGCCAGGATGGTCTCGATCTCCTGACCTCGTGATCCACCCACCTCGGCCTCCCAAAGTGCTGGGATTACAGGCTTGAGCCACCGCGCCCGGCCAACTGAAAATTTTCTGACAGCGGGAGGTGGCCTTGGATGGGAAGGCTACCATGTGACACTGAGTTCCTCACTGATGTAACTGCTCTCCTGAGAGCCAGGAGTCACCTCTCAAGGATGAGAGGAAGACCCTTGAAGGGCAGTGGGTTGCTTTGAATTAGTGGTTCCTGGGCTTTGGGACATCAAAGACCTGTGAAATGTCAAAAAATTGAGGACCACTGTGTTAACCTATAATCTCGCCATCTACAGATGAGCCACATTGCGGAGGGCATCAGCCTCACTCCTGGGGATGCCCAGACCAGCCTGCAAGAGCCTGAAAAGGCACAGGGTGACAAGGGTGGGGTCAGGCAGAAGATTCTGCACTGTCCTGCGGCTGTGGCCATTGCCTGCCAGGTGACCAGCCCGCCTCTCATGTAGACCCGTTGCTGCCTTGTAAGGCAGGAACCATAAGGCCTCAGCCATCCAGAAACAGCCTTGCTCCCTGGAGGTTTCATGTGACCTTTGGTCCTTAGTTTTTTGTTTGTTTGTTTGTTTGTTTTTGAGACAGCGTCTCACTCTGTCACCCAGGCTGAAGTACAGTAGCACAATCATGGCTCACTGCAGCCTCAACCTCCCTCAACCTGATTGCTCCTGAAGCCCATTCTCTGCATTTCCAGTTACGCAAGCCACATGTGCTTATTAAACCAGTTAGAAATGCGTGCTATTTGCAGGACAAAGCCTTCTTACGAACCTTCATCCCGCCACCCATCAAGATACCATTCCTTTTTAGTTTTATGGATTTTACAAATTTGATACAAATAAGTCCCGTCTCTTCATATAAATCGATGATAGAACTGTTCCTCTGCAAGACAGAGCCCACTCACCATCCCTCCAGGACCACAAGTGCCCATTCCTTGTCGAATCTCCTTATTAAATCATCCCACTCTGACCATATCTGAAGACCTCATGTATGTTCCCAACGGGATGACAAGCCCTGGGAAGGGAGGAACTGCATCCTCTCTCTTGGAGCTCGTCCTTCTTCACGTAGAGCAAGGCTGATGCGCTATAGAGAGAGGGGTCTTTGCAAAATGCAGAAGAAGGTGTGCTCTGCTACCCAACTTCCTCCTTTCTCCTTGAATTCTGCCACTCTCCACCTGTGCCTTCTCCCATAACCTCACCTTACCCTCCCAGGGACAAGCGAAGCTTGCCCATATTCCTTCTAGGAAGTTTAGCTAATGGGACCTGCTGAATGTACTCCTTGGGGGGACACACACCTTATGGGGAGGCATCAGAAGACAGAGGATGGAGCACTGGCGCTTTTGGAGCTAGACTCGGTTTAAATCCTACCTCCACTACTTTATAAGCATGTTCCTTAATCCCTGAGCCTCAGTTTCCTCTTCTGCAAAGTGAGAAAAACAATGAATGTACAGGGTTATTTTGAGGATTTCATACTAGCCACCAGCCAGGAAGGCACTCAGTAGATGTTTAAGTGCACAGCAAATATTTACTGGGCCCCCATAGGTGCCAAGCATTGTGCTGGGCACTGGGACCTGGAAACGAACAAGACTCTGATTTGTCACCATGATTTTGCCCAGACCCAGCCCTGGCTCACAGCAGGTCCTCAGTGAGCAGAGTGAGTGAATGCCTTTAAGGAGCGTGTATTGTAGTGAGGGAGGTGGAGGCGTGTGGCACACGCTGATCATTTTAGTGTAACATGGTAGGTAATAGTTGGAGGCCACCGGCGAGCTCTAAGGGAGCCCTTCCCGTGGGGAGGGGAAGAAAGGGCTGGCACTGATGGGCTCGAGTGGAGTCTCGAAGGATGTATAAGAATCAGGAAGGAAAAGAGAGAAGGAAAGTGCTCTCCAGGCAAGGGGCCCTAACAGGGACAAAGGCCCAGGTGGCAGGCAGGATGGCATGGTGTGTATGAGATTTGAGAGACAGGGCCATCCTGGGAAAGGACAGTGATGCAGAGTGAGCTGAGCCCAGACAGGGCCCTGATGGCCACCCTCAGAGGAAGACTCTGGAGGTCCCCAGAAAAGGTCAGCCGATTGCTGAAGGCAGCATCCTCTCAGCTCGGGTAGCTCTGCAGCCAGACTCCCTCCTTGCTTATCAGCCAGGAGACTCTTTCGAATGCTGTAAACATTTTTTTTTTTTTTTTTTTAAGAGACAGGGTCTCACTCTGTCCCCCACCGCCCAGGTTAGAGTGCAGCGACACAATCACTGCTCACTGCATCCTCGAACTCCCCAGCTCAGGTGACCCTCCTGCCTCAGCCTCCTGAGTAGCTGGGACTATAGGCACGCACCACCACGCTCAGTTAATTTTTTTTTTTTTTTTTTTTTTTTTTGAGACGGAGTCTTGCTCTGTCGCCCGGGCTGGAGTGCAATGGCCGGATCTCAGCTCACTGCAAGCTCCGCCTCCCAGGTTTTTACACCATTCTCCTGCCTCAGCCTCCCGTGTAGCTGGGACTACAGGTGCCCGCCACCTCGCCCGGCTAGTTTTTTGTATTTTTTAGTAGAGACAGGGTTTCACCGTGTTAGCCAGGATGGTCTCGATCTCCTGACCTCGTGATCCGCCCGTCTCGGCCTCCCAAAGTGCTGGGATTACAGGCTTGAGCCACCGCGCCCGGCCCTAGTTAATTCTTAAACATTTTTTGTAGATACAGGGTCTCACTATGTCACCCCACTATGTTGCCCTGGCCTCAGGCAATCCTCCCACCTCATCCTCCCAAAGTGCTGGGACTACAGGTGTAAGCCACCACACCCAGCCAAAAGCAAACATTTACCGCGCACTTACTGTGACCAGGCACCCATCTCAGCATGCACATATATTAATTCACTTAGTTCTCTTGACAAGCCTACGTTGTCAGCATTATCAACACCATTTCCCAGATGAAGAAACTGAGGCACATTGTGATTAAATCTTCCCCAGCCCCACTAAGGTCAAGGTCGGAATTCAGACGCACCAGCCTGGCTCTGAGCATTTAGCCACCATGTTAGCGTTTCTTTCAGTTGAATGAAACAGCACCTCCAGTCTCGTGGTGGTATGTGACAGTTCCTACCTGTGCCTGGGGTCCTCCTAACCCTCATCTCCGGGTTGATAGACCAGGGCACTGAGGCAGACCCACTGACACCTGTGCGAGTAGGAGGCGGGGGGACAGGGGGCAGCCCTTACATCCTGACCACTGTCCCAGGCCTGTGCCACCCTGTCCTCTCCCAGGGCCTCCTCACCCCACAGGTTCCTGTCCCCGGGTTTGTGGGGTGGAGGTTGACAGGCTTACCCGCTTCTCGTTGGAAGAGTCGTTCACGTTAACACCACAGGCCAGATTAGGCCTGGGGAAGGTTTCTGACCAGCCATCCTGTGTGCAGTTTCGGAACAAGGAACCTGTGGGTGCCAAGAGTCCTGTAGGTGAGCCGTGGGCCCAGGCGCTGTGATTTTCACAGTAACATCTATTGTAACATGGAGCTGCTACAACCACTTTATAGTGTGGAAACCGAGGCACAGAGCAGTTCCGGAACTTGCCCCAAAACCACACCCTAGTGAATAGGGGGAAAGTGATTTGAACCCTGGGGCTCGGGCTCCAGAGCCCACGCTCTTAAGCACACACCACGTGCCAATCCCCCTTCTCACCCCAGCCAGGTGCTGCTCCTGACCCCAGACCCTGCCGCCGGTTAACAGGCGGGTCCCCCGGAGAATCTGTGGTGGCTGCCCAGCACCTGACCGCTCCTATCGTGATTTTTTTCTCAGGCTCCTATTTTTACTCATCTTGCTCCACGGAAGTTCTGTTTTAAATGGAACTTCACGCCCTGCTCATGCAGCCATTTGAAACCCACCAGAGTGCCATTGAGATGAACCCCTCCAGGCAGCGCCCCTCACGGAAGGGTGGAGGGTCCTTCAGCCAAGACCTGTAGGCCACCCCTCTGCATTTCTCTGCATAATAGATCGTGAGACCACCACAGTCCTCCAGTTCAGCTGCTCACTGCCCCCCACCCCTGGCACGAGGCCACATGCTGGGCCCTCTCACCACGTGGGCCGTGGTTTCCCCGCCTCCCCAGTGCCTGGCCCAGAGCCTCTGCTTATCAAACGCGGGCTGGCTGGCTGGCTGGACAGAAAGGCAAACTGAATGGGGATGAAGAGCCTGCCCTGAACTCTTCTCCTAGGGAAGAGGAGAGCGCTTCCCCACTGGAGCTTTTACAGCAGGAGCCCAGCCTGCGGAAGGGAGCCACCAGCCAGGAAGGAAGTATTGGAAGGCCACCGTGAGGAGTTTCCCTCCTCGGGCGGAATGGCCCGGCTGCATTCTGTAATCTAAGCTGCCAAGGAGGGCTGGGATCTGGCTCCCCAGCTCGGTTCGGTGTAGGCGTTGCAGCGTGCGGGGTGCTGATGGCCGAGTCCTGTGGGTGGGAGCCCTGCCACCCCTTTGCTCTCACTGAGAGTGGCATGCTTCTTTCACAGACCCCAGGGACTGGGCCCCTGGCTCACAGGGTTTAGGGTCTAATCCTCACAGTGCCCCACTGAGGGAGGTGCTGCTGCCCATTTTACAGGCCAGAACATCAGGGCCCAGAATTGAGTTATGGTGCCCAGCCACAGTGTATGCCATCACTGTTCTGCCCTCCCACCGGGCCCTCTTCCTGAAGTCTCAGGGGCAGTGTTAGTACCAGGAAACCGTGTCCTCTGAGATCTGGGCATGCCTGCCCTGTGAAGCCTCAGGAGGCCTGGAGCCCAGGTTTAGAAGCAGCCAGATCCGAGTTTGAAACCCAGTGCAGCCTGTTGGTCGCTGTGTGACCTTCGGTGCGTCATTTCTCCGTGCCACAAAATCATCACCCACACTGCAAGAGTGAGCAGGGAACATGAGAGCACACGGAAAATGCCCAGGCTGGTGCCAGGCACAGAGCGGGCACCGAGGCATCATTCCCCTCTCTTTTTGGCCTTTCTAAAATAGGCAGGAGTGGGTGGGGCTTGGAATCTTGGAATTTAGGGGAGGGGTGGGGAGGTTTCTGGAATTAAATCAAGGGAGTTAGGTTGTCAGATGGGAAACAACGGTGGTCAAATTTAGGCTGGGTGGACGGGAAGGCGATTTAAGGGAACACAAACTCCCCCAAGGCCAGAATCGAAGGTTATCAGACAGTGCATGCCTAGAGGCTGGGCTCCCTGTGGGCTCGCCCAGGGCAGCAGGCCTGCCTGTTTGGGGCCCTCTCCTCACTGACCCAGCAGGACTCCCAAGACAGATGCTGCATGTGACCCAGGCCAGGTGCCCAGAGCTGCTAACAGGGCAGGGCCCCTGCCTTCCACTCTGCAGAGCTGCAAAGGAGCTGCCTCCCCACTTCCCCAGGGCTGAATTCCTAATAGGTAAGGGAACCTTAACCAGGCACAGGCCAGTGTGCACCGCAGGGGAACCCGAAAGGATGTTTGTGTGTGTGTGTATATATATATATATATGCAGTTTGGGGAAAGCCAGTCCAAAGCTTTTATCTGATTTTCAGAAGGCTCCGGGGCCCTAATTAGGTTGGAAAACATGACCGCTTTAAGGCCAGATCCTCACTAAGTAGGAAGAGAAAGAGGGCCAAGGGGACACCGCTGGGGAAATGTGTCTTTTGATAAGGAACTCTGGAAGACCAGCGTCCTTTTCAGAATCAAAGGAACACACCCTTGAGGGAGCGTTCTAGGCCTGGCATGAACAGAAACATCTGGGGGCAGAATCGGCCTGCGGTTTCTCCAGTCACATGGACCCCACCCCCCCGTCAGGACCCATGTAGTAGGTGCCCCGAAGGAAAATTAGTTCATTTTTCAGAGCACCTTGTCCTCACTGGGCGCTCCCCCTGGGGTTAGGGTTGGGGGCACCACCTGGGGAAGCCTGCCTTCCTGCCGGGAGATGAAGGGGCAGGGGTCTAATCAGACCCAGAAGTAGATCTATGGGGAGGAAGGTGGGGTGGGTGGGAGTTCTTGGTGACAAATTGAGGCCAGACAGGTGTTGACCTGTGCTCTGGGCCACCCACCCCGAGGCTGGGTATGAACAACGTGGCCCCCACCACCCTGGAGCGAGCCCAGAGCCCAATAGTCAGGCCTTGGGAGTGGCCCTGCAGCCCCACAGCGACACCATGTGGCGGCGAGAAGAAACTGCAGCAGAGTCTGCACAGGACCCCAGCTTCCATCCTCACGTTGTGCGGACATACCGGGACCCCCTGAGCTTCCTGCGGTGGACCATGAGCAATCCAAGGGTGGGGGAGCCTCAAGAGGGAGACACTGAGCCTTTACGTAATGAGGCAGGGAGGGGTTCAAGCAATTAATTGAGAAAAAATGTGACAGGACTGGCACCTGGTCCCTTTGCGGCCGAGAGCACCAGCTCTGCCTGTCCCCTCTGCAGAAGGGCAGAAGGGACGGTGCTGGGGGAGGCGGAGGCACTGTGGCTCTGGGAAGGCTGAAAAGGGAGGGCTGTAAAGGAGAAGAGCTTCCAGTCCTTTCCATCAGGAGAAAACCCTGTCAGCTGTGGAGGAGCACTGCATGGGAGTCAGAAAGCCGAGTCTGGACCTGACCAGCCTGGGGCTCCAGGTCCCCCACATCTGGACTCATCTCCTGTGTCCTGAGCTCCCAGGACCCCAGAGGCAGGCATGGAGGGGCCACGCTGGCAGGTAAAGTTGGTAAGCTTGCAGGGGTGTGTGTGGCAGGGGTGAGGGAAGTAAGGTGGGAAGGAGAAAAAGGAAAAGAAGGGAGAGCAGTAGGGGAGAAGGGACAAAATTTATTTCCAAGCACAGCCTTACAGGGCAGGTCTACTTATTTTCCCCATTTTACAGTCAAGAAAACTGAGGCTCAGCAACAGTGAGCAACTTGGATCCTGGGGCTGACTGGCACCCAGCTAAAAGACATTTCCCCAAGTCCCTTGCAGTTAGTTAGATGTTGCCATGTAACTGAGTTCTAGCCGAAGGAATGTAGGCAGAGTGGGGTCCTTCCCAGGCCGGCCCCTTATGAACCTCTGCCATGTGGTCCTCAGGGTCCTTTCCCCTCTGCCAGTCAGCCTGGAAACTATGTGACGCCACAGTTGTGAGGTATGGGGTGCTGGAGTCACCGTGTGGAGGAGAGCTGCATGCATCAGGAACACCTGTTTCCTGTTTTGGAGGTTTTTTTTGTTTGTTTCTTGTTTTGTTTTGTTTTGTGTTTTCGAGACAGAGTCTCACTCTGTCGCCCAGGCTGGAGTGCAATGGCACGATCTCCACTCACTGCAATCTCAGCCTCCCAGGTTCAAGTGATTCTCTTGCCTCAGCCTCCTGAGTAGCTGGGATTACAGGTGTGCACCACCACGCCTAGCTAATTTCTGTATTTTTAGAAGAGATGGGATTTCACCATGTTGGCCAGGCTAGTCTCGAACTCATGACCTCAGGAGATCCACTCACTTCGGCCTCCCAAAGTGCTGGGATTACAGGCATGAGCCACCGCGCCCGGCCTGTTTTGGACTTTCTGTGGACAAATTTGCATGAAGGCTTTGAGATATGGGGCATTGTCTGTTACAGCAGCCAGCACTACCAAGCCAGGAAGTGGAGGAGCGGGGTTCAAGCCTGTCTACCTCAACCTCCCCAATTCCCATAGCGTAGGGTGTTGAGTGAGGCTTCGAGGGAGCAGCATGTTCCCCAGATATGTGTGTGAGTGTGCACACATGTGCATATGTACAGCAGAATTACGGCGAGAAGAATCTGCACTGCCTTCCCACAGTCTCTGGCCCATGGTCATCTTTGCCTTGCCTGACTTTGAAAGGCTGGTGGGTTTTAGTGTTAAATCACCTGTTCTTGTTCAGGCTTCATCAGGCAGCTTTCCTGTCCTGCATGGACCAGGAAAGAGGGGCAGCTGCACAGCTTTTCTAGTTCCTGTTATTATTACTCTTTACCGGATCAAGGGAAAAGGCCTGTGATCTTCAGGGCGGTTTATGGTGACTAAATGAGCCCATGTGTTAATATAAAAATGCCCGGTGCATGGTCGACTTCTAATCAATATGAGTCAACTAGGAAAATTCTTAAAACTGCAGTTGTTCTCGGGTAAGAGAACCCCCTGCTCCAGGAGGCCAGGGGCTCCCAGGGAGCCAGTTTCTCAGCAGGGCCTGACAGAGGAAGGAAGAATTCTGGAAGGCTAGGCCATTAGGGAGCCTGCCACTGCCAGGAGGGGATCCAGACATGGGGACTGGAACAAGGCCCCTAGTTGCTAAGGGGGCAGAAACATGGAAGGAAGGAAGAGAGCTCCTAACTGAAGGGCCTGGGGAAGACAGAAGCAGGCCCAGGCTGGCTCCCTTACTGCCTTCCCCAGTGCACTGCCTCCCGCCCCCTTGCTTGAGACCCTGAGAATTGAGTCCACCCCACATTCCCAAGCAAGGCTTCCAATTCTTTGCAGTGATCTCCCCCCATCATTGTACCCATACTTGTCCTCAGAGAAGGTTCCTTGGCCTCCTGCCTCTAAGCTGAGGCCCCACCCAGAGGGCCACCCCCCCAGCCTCTCCACCAGGCCCCATGGGCTGAGTGGTTACCATTTCTGCTGGTGAGCATCCGGAGGAATCTCGGGCACTCCACCTCCACCATCCGGCCCGGCACAGAAGAGGGCCAGCAGCTTATGTTGTCCCACATCCCCTCACAACCTGCCAAGAAAAGCAGCATCAGACAAGGATGGGAGATGGACCGAGGGCTGCCCTACCATGCTGTCCACATCACTGACACCCTCGCCTGCCTGGAATTCCCATTAGACTACTTCCAAAGTTCCCAGTAGGTGCTGACTCCTTGGAATCAGGAACCAATAGTGTCTAATGCACCTTTTCCTCTTCGGACCCTTGGACTCTGCCATCTACATGGTAGTGCTCAGTGTTGAAGATAGAAGAAAGTAAGAAAGGGAGGGAGGAAGGGAAGAAGGAAAGAAGGAAGGCACCCTCTCCTATAAGCTTTGCAAGTGAAGGTCTGGATTTCTCTGGAGCAGATGGCACATCTGTTGGCCAATCAGTTTGCATTAAATGACTAAGCAGCAGTGGGCGTCCCTCCTAGCTGCATGGTATGACTACCTGGGGAGCTTTAGAAATAGACATAGCCGGTGTGGCACACAGCGATCCTGCACGAATTGGTTTGGGTGGGCCCAGGCATCATGTCCTTTAAAAGCCTTCCAGGTAATTCTAACGTTTGACTGCAGGGTTGAGAACTCTTGTCCCACGGTTCTCAAATTTCAGCTTGCATTAGCATCACCCAGAGGGATTATTAAAACACAGATTGTTCAGTAGGTCTGGGGTGGGGGCTGAGTATCTGCATTTCTAACAAGTTCCCAAGTGATGCTGATGCCGTTTGTCCTGGGACCACACTCAGAGCCACTGCCCTGGCCTATGGACACAGCTCCACAAGGGTCACCACTTATTTGCGGCAAGAATATTATTGAGGATGTTGCTTTCTACATCACTTGAGTTCCCTTGATGAGGCCCCTCCCAGAAGGAGAATCTGGTCTCAGTGCAGTGAGAAGCTGAACTTATTGTGAACAGCTAGTATATATAGATACTGCATTTGAAGCTGGTTTCTTCTTTGATTTGGCTGCTAGGAAGCTCAGAGCTAGATGTGTGGCCCACTAAAAGACTTTAATAAAATTAAGACTGAAAGACTTGAATAAAAAAAAATCACTAGGTGTTTTCAGTGCAAAACTAGGCATTGTCTAAGTACAGCTTTCTGGATTATCTGATTCAATGGGGTGCCAGGCCTTTTGTTGTCTTCGAGCTTTTCTGCAACTCTGTAACTTCTAGATGATTGGCAGCAATGCAAATGATTCTCGTCCATAGGCACAATCATTATTGTCCAGTTGAAATACGATTAATTTCACTTCCCTCCCTGTGTATTCAGCCAGCTTTGCATCTATTTGTAAATTCATATTACCATTCTGTCTTATAGGTACGGTACTGCATTAGTCTGTTTTCATGCTGCTAATAAAGGCATACCTGAGACTGGGTAATTATAAAGGAAAGAGGTTTAATGGACTCACAGTTCCACATAGCTGAGAGGCCTCACAATCACGGCGGAAGATGAAGAAAGAGCGAAGGGACTTCTTACATGGCCGTGGGCAGGAGGACACGTGCAGGGAAACTCCCCTTTATGAAACCACCAGATCTCATGAGACATATTCACTATCGAAAGAACAGCATGGGAAAAACCTGTCCCCAAGATTCAATTACCTTCCACCAGATGCCTCCCATGACACATGGGAATTCTGGGAGCTACAATTCAAGATGAGATTTGAGTGGAGACACAGCCAAACCATATCAGGTACTTTGAATTCTATGAACCAGTGATAAGATCTTACTGACTCCCTCACAAATTAAACAAGCTGTTCGGCAGGTATTCTTTTGACATTTGTGTGTGAGCTGTGACTGTACTGTCTTTTAAGACATCATTTCACGTAACCACCCACCAATCCTCCCAAAGTTGATCCGAGGGCAGCCACGCAGGGAAACTGCTTCCTGCGACAGATTTCTGGAACCCGTGCCCTCTGAGAGGTCAAAACTTGGGCCAGGCTTGGAAGGGGCTGGAAATGAGCTGAGGGACACCCATGAGGTGAGCCGCAGTCAGTGGTCCTCCAGTTTGGGGAACATGGCACAGGGCAGAGCCCAAAAAGAAAGAGCCAGGACTCGAGTCGGCTGACCCGGGCTCCAGGCCTGCCCCACCTTGCCAGCTGCCCTGCTCACTTGCTCGTCTCTTCCGGGAGGACCAGCCCCTCCCTCCTGAGGCTATCCAGAGGAAGAGCTCAAAGCCCACCTCAAAAGCCTGCCTGGAGCAGGCACTGGGACTGGCAACCCCTTTCCCACTGGCCTCCCCAGGCCTGTTCCTTTCTCATCTGGACTCAGGAGGTTGGACTAGGCTGGGTCTCCTGAATGGTGGCAATCCTTAGCTCTGGGGACTGGGCGATGGATGCGGTGTGCAGACGTCGCGGGAGTACCCAGATGGCAAACGCTCAGCTTTTTAAGGAGCAAGAATCTATTTTCAGGCATGAATCTGACCAGACCCAGAGCATCCATAGTGTCCTTGACTCCGTCATCCCCTCTAAGTGAAATCTCCCTGGCGACCTGTCCCATTGCAGAAGCGTGAGCCTCCAGTCTACATCAGAATGAGCTGGGTGCCTGTCAGAGATACGCAGACCTCTAGGCCCCAGATCCTCCTTGTGAGGCTAGACCCAGGAATCTGCATTTTAAGAATTCCCCAAAGACGCTGCTGCAGCGGTCCCAGGACTCGCTTTGAGAATTTCCACTCTGAGCCTCCCTGCTCCTCACCGCTGAGCGTTCCTCATTTCTAGGCTCAGCGCTACCGCTGGCTCCCAGGAGTAATTCACAGGCAGTGAGACAGGCGGTCACAGACCCACCAGTGGGGGTCACTGCCAGCTGTGTCTTCACCTTGGTGCCTGGGTACAGATGCCTCCCCCACCACCAGGCAGAGAGCCCAGGAGAGCAGGCTCCTGGGGCTATGATGGGCCAGGCATAGCACAGGTGCTCAGCAAACAGCAGATGAACAAATGAAGGGACGCCAGCTGGAACCGCTGCCTCCCGCACCAGTCCCCGCCAGGCACCCCTCGTAAACGGGCTTTCACCTTGACACCCAGTTGACTTCTACATTCTGCATTCAGGGCCTGCCAGCTCTGGTGTGGTGCCGATGGGGAAGAGCTCTGTGCGTCCCACACTTGAGTTCATGTAATCCCATGGCAGTGCCCCCCAGTTCCCGAGGTGCCTGGCTCTACCCCCACTTCATAAACGCGGCAATCAAGCTGAGCCAGAAGTGGCTTCCCAGGCCACACAGCCAGGGAATGGAGGGGATGAGAGCTATCTTCACCCAGCCCTCCAGCCACCTGACCTGTCTCCAGATGACACTGGCCCCAGCTGCCTAGTGCCCTCCTTGTTCAAGCCAGGCTCTGGGAACTGGAGAGAGGTGGGGGGGTGGGGAAGGGTAGGGTGGGCAGGGCCAGGGCCTGGGTCAGGGAGGATGCTGGCCTAGAGCGGGGAAGCCACAGCAGGTGTGGCCTGTTTCTCCCTGAAGAGAGGCCCAGCCCCCTAGTGGGAGAGGAGAAGTGGGAGGGCCCAGAAAGGAACCCAGTCCTGAAATCAGGATGCCTGTGGGGGCTTTGGAGGTGGGGCAGTCCCAGGAACCACAAGGGCGGCCATGAGCAAGGGCGTGGTAGAATTGGAGAGGGACACAGAAGGCCGTGTGTGGGCGGGGCTTTCATAGGACAGTGGAAGCATTTATGAGGCCAAGGAGCAGGGGTCTGTGTCCTTGGAGGCATATGGGAGATGAGGAACCCCTTGGATATTCCAGAAGCTTCACCTGCAAGAGGAGGAGCAGGAGCTTCTCTCTGCTGCGCACTCCCCAGGGAGGGCTCCGCCACTATCCCGAGGCTGCTTGTTCCCATTCCAGCTGTGGACGCTGCTGGCTGGGCCTGAGCAGGGTCTCGGGAACTCGGCAGGCCTGCCGGGTAACCCTGGGCCTACCCAGATGCCTGTGGGGTGGGGACTCAGTCCTGAGGACCCTTTACGGACAGCCCACTATTTGTCTCCATGCTGACCTAACCTGGCACCTGGAGTTTCGGGAGGCAGAGGCTGACCCAGGGCCCTCTTTCCCTTTGCGGCCATCTCAGGGTGGCAGCAGGATGCGCAGGGCGCCTCGTTTCGAGTTGCAGCTCCCCTGCCGGCTTGGGTCAGCCTCTCTTGCGTTGGAAGCAGCTGGGGCATTTCCAGAGCATGGAAAAAGGCAGGAACCTTTGCCTCACTTGGGGAAAAACAGATTCAGCGCTGGCTGGACTGGCCAGGTCAGCCAGGGCACCAGCCGCAGGCTGGCTGTCTGGCTGGTTGGCCAGACAGATGTGGACGGTGCCAGCACGTCTGAGAGGCTTCCTAACTTGGGTCATGTCAGGCAGGGCCCCTAGGGATGCCTGGGGACAGGCCATGCCAGGCCTGTGCTGGATGCACATCACACGTCCCGGAGCTGAGGTTGACCGCAGCCCAAGGGTCATTAGGGTCACTGCCCCACAGCAGAGATGAGGGAGCTGAGGCTCCAAGAGGGGGAAGTGACAAGTGTGGGTGCCAGAGCTGGTGATAATGGAGCTGGGATCCCACTCAGCCTTCCCATCTCGCCAGCCTGGGACAGGCTGCCTCCTCCAGGCTGGCCTCGGTGGCAAAAGACCTGACTGCCAGCCCCACACAGCATTGCTCATTTCCTGAGAACCAGTGCCACTACCTTGCTCTCTTCCAGCCCTGGCTCCACCATCTGGGCACAGAAGGCACAGAACAGACCCGGGGTTTCCCAGCGTGAGGTGAGCTCACCACTCACTGGCGGCCTGTGCTTTTGGCTGGTATATAGTTGAACATTTTTTCATAGTTGCACTTTTTAAAAGAAAATTTAATGTGTATTAGAAACATTATAAAACTAGCATATCACAGCTGTGATTTTATAGCTACTGTTGTTTAGGATGAGGCTAAGTTTTTTAAAAGTCCATTGATTGAAAGGAAAACATGCGAAGGAAACCACAGTACAGGAGGTGTGTGGCTATAGCCGCGCTGCAGGGAATGTGGCTTGGGGGAGCCGGGCAGTCCGTGTGGCCTCCTTGGTGCTTGTGGAGGCTGCCTTGCACTGTCTCCAGGCTTTGAATGCAGCATCTCGGACCCCACTCTTGGACTCCCCAGTCCCCCAAGCCAAGCATGAATGGGAGGCAGGGGAGAGCGCTCCTGGCTTAGCTTCGGATAGCTGTCCTGGCTCTGGCCTTCCCAGGCAGCCATGGCAGGGAAGGGACGCAACCCAGGACTGGGGTCTCCCTGGGCAGTTTTAGTTCCAGAGCAGCACAGTTCACTGCCTGACTCGGGGGTGAGCGGCATTCATTGAGATAGGGGATGGGGGAGCTTTGTCAATAGTGCCACACTTACTGAGCCACGAGGGAGGGGTCACCGCCCCAGGAGAGCCAGGGCTAGAAGAAATATACATTAGCTGTGTGGGCAGGCACATCCAAAGCATGAGAAGAGCAGACCTCCCCACCCCTTGTTGTCTCTGATGGCCACCTCCGCCACCAACTGTCTGGCTGGAGGGGGTGGGATGGAAGGCTGGGAAGTTTCAGTGGAGAACCAAGAGAAGACAATGCCAGCCCACAAACACCGCCTGGGGAGGAGGGGCTGCCTGCCCCAGTGCCCATGGCCCAGGAGGACGGCATGGGATACCAGGTTGAGGGAGGTGGTGTGGTGGAGATAGAATGGGCTTTGGACCCAAGCCTACCTTGGGTATGACACTTAACCTCCGTGAGCCTCAGTTTCCTCATCTGTAAAATGGGCACAGTAATATTTCCCAGGATTTTTGAGAGAATTAAATGATACGTGGGTGCAGTGGAATACTTTCTGATCCATCCATCTCTTCTTTTTTCTTCTCCTGTGTTTTTGTTTGTTTGCTTTTGTTTTTTGGTTTTTGTTTTTGTTTTTTTTTTTGCCTTTCCTCTCTCCTTCCTCTTCAGATTGAAGTCACAGAGAAAGGCAGGAAAACTTCCTGGCTTGGGTTTCCGAAGGCCTCTGGGGGATGAAGAGGTGTTCTGGAATAATCAAAGCACTAGGGAAAAACTGAAAAAGAGCAAGAATTCCCACAGGCTGGGCAGAGATGGAGGGGAAGTGATGAGTTGGGACATGGAAGGTTCCAGAAGGGGCGCAAATACCCAGCTGCCCAGCCAGCCCTGAGGAGGTAGGATGGCCCAGAGGAGAAACGGCTGTGGGGGCAGGTCTAGACAGGCAGACCACACACAGCCTTGCCGAGCCCGTGTCTCTCGGCAAAGCACAGGAGGGGCCAGTGGCCCAGGATAGATGGCCCTGCCAGTCCCCACCTGTGACTGACAGCATTGTCAGCCGCAGGCGAGATCCCCCTGAACACGGTGGTGCTACGTGAATCTCTAGCCCCCTGGGAAAACTGCAGGGGAAGATTCAGAAATGTCTGCCATCCCAGGAGAATGTAATCAGAATTAAGGTCAGAAAATGGAGAAAGTTCTAGTTTCACCCAAAGGGGTTTATAGGTAAAGATTCGTGGTCTTTATGTTTGTGGAGCCCCTGGTCTGAAGCAGACCCAGCAATGTCAGCTTCTTCTGGCCTGCCCACAGGGATAGAAAGGTGGCCCCAGAGGCAGGTCTGGGTGGGTGGGGGGAGGGCTGAGAGAGGGGGAAGTGCCATCTGAAAGGGCAGGACAGTGCCTGGGAGTTTGCCCTGTGTCTACCCGGCGTGGAGCCTCCATCCTACAGTCCTCTATTTATAAATAAGCTCAGATGGCCTGATAAAAATCTGGGGCTATTTCTGGAGCAATGTGTCAGGCTGCAGTGGCATGGGGCCAGGCTGGGCCATGCTGAACTGGGCCACTCACACCCCTCCATGTCCGTGGTGCTCACTTCATCGGCTGATGGGGTCACCAGGGAAGCCACAGCTGCTCTTTGTCTTGCCCTTGTGTCTGTCCTCTCCTACCTTCTGGTTCCGCTGGTGTTTGCTCTTTCCTCTGCCTACGGACTGCCACATCCATCTCTCAGGCACCTCCACCCCTGCTCACCCCCACTCATCCCTTTCTCCTCCCCAGAATCCACAGTGGCTTAGGACAAGCTCCTGCACAGCGGCCTGTTTCCCAGTTGCATCGTGTCTCCCTTTGCCTCTCTTGGCTCAGCCCTGGCCCCATCCCCAGGCCATCCAAGGGGCAGCCTGGTGAGTTTTCCTCAACTTTGCTAATGGCTTGACCTACAGTCTTAAGTCGAGAAGGTGTCGCTGTCATTTGTGATGGCTGGACACACAGGAGCTGTGGTCAGGATGGGGCTAGAGGAGCTGAAATCCCAGGGCAACAAAGGTATTTAAAAGCACATCACAGGAAAAACAGCTAAAGAGTCTTGGAACCAGGAATCATAAGCTGTTTGATGGGATGAACTCTTTTGAGAGTGATGAGGTGCCCATCACTGAAAGTAGTCAAGCAGAGAGTCATGGAATTAGGAGACTGGGAAGAGCATCAGACACTGAATGAAGTCTGCACTAGATGAGATGAAGAACCCTTCCAGCCCTGAGACCGAGCAGCCACTTCTCTGGAGCAGGCTGGCCCATCTATGTCCAGAAGGCCAGCCCCAGGCCAGCTTCTGAGCACGGGGAGCTAAGTCCTTCCCCTTCCAGAGACTGCACAAAGTGTGTACCACCCTCACGGAACCCTCCTCATCCACCGAAGAACTCTTCCTCACCTGATCTAAAGCTCTTCATTTCATACCACCTTTCAAGCGAATTAAGGATTAATTGCCAGCAGCAATCTCGTCTTTTTTGTTTGTTTTCTCTAATGGAAAACCCTTATCTCGGGAGGGTAAGGTTATCAGTCATTTACAGCTCAGTTGTGCTGTGTTGGATTAGACTGGATGGCAAAGCTGAGTCCTGTGTCAGCTCTGTGTGATCCTGGGCTGCTTGGAGCCTGTTTTCTCATCTATGAAATGGGAGTAATTATAGTGCTTATTGCACAGCTGTTTTAAGAACTAAAAATTTAAATTGTCTAGAATGTTATACGAACATAAGCTAACATATTTTGGAAAAATGAGCCAAGATCAGTGGTGCCAAGAGAAGAATGGGCAGAGGTGAGCTGTGGGCAGCCGTGGAGGATGGTCCAGGGCGTGGCTGCCAGAGGGCATCGGGGGCCAGGAGACTCCAGAAAGGAGCTAGGAGCTAGGAATGTTAGAGAAAACTGCACTAACAGCCAGCACGCGTGAAGAACTGATTCATGCTACACTGTGGATGAACCTAAAGAACATTATTCTCGGCAAATGCAGACAGACACAAAAAGTCACGTAGCAAATGCTTCCGTTGATATGAAATGTCCAGCATTGGCAAATCCACAGGGACAGAAAGCAGATTAGTAATAGCCAGCAGCTGGGGAGAGGGATGGAGGGGAATGATGATTTAATGGGTACAGGGATTTTATTTTGGGGTGATGAGGAGATTTTGGAATGAGATAGAGCTGGTGGCCGCATACAGCATTATGAATGTGCTAACTGCCATT
The DNA here is from genome assembly GCF_024542745.1 of Macaca thibetana thibetana. NCBI lineage: Eukaryota > Metazoa > Chordata > Mammalia > Primates > Cercopithecidae > Macaca > Macaca thibetana. Next base: position 116,909,804 of record NC_065589.1, read on the forward strand.
GAATTATTGACTTTAAAATGGTGAATTTCATGCTATGTGAATTTCACCTCAATAAAAAAGGTACAAAATAAAAAACCTGTTTTCCTGGACCCATGCCCTGGGGAGTGGGCAACCAGCAGGCAGAGACAAGAAGAAAAAGGGGATGGCATGACCCCACTTGAAGGCAAGGACACTAAGGCTCCGAGAGGACCAGCGTCTTGCTCAAGGTCACAGAGCACCTGTGTGACAGAGCAGGACACATGCCCAGGTCTGTCTGACTGTCAAACCCACACCTTTCATGTCACCACATTGTCCTTCTGGAACATTCTTTCCCTGGGGAGAGCCATGGCCCTTCCACCAGCCAGCTCTGAGGGGGTATTGACTTCTGTAAACAAAGTAATAAATAGCCCTGTGGGGCAGGCCATGCAGTTATTAGGGTGACCGTGAAGTGTTCCCACAAAATGCCAGTAAGACCTTGGCCACCTAACCCGGAATAGCTGAAGAGTTAATTTTTTATTTGTGATAAGTGTGGCGGGCTCGGTGACAGCTCCTTGAGTGGTGTTTCCTGTAACTCGTCTGGCGTTCAAATATTAACCTCTACCCCAGGGAGCTTAACCATTAACCCTGCACTCTCAACGGAGAGCCCCAGCAGTCCCTTCCTCCACACAGGTGCCAGGATAGAGCCTCGGTGCTGAGAGAGGCCCCCTGGGCACCAGATCTAGGCCTTGGCCATTTTTCCTCTTAGTCTTTTAGGGGATTTTTCCTCAGACATCACACCCGCTCCACAGTCCCAGATGGAGCCCTTGGCCCCGGCTTCTGACCCCCTCAGTGCGGCAGACCTGAAGACTTTTCCAGCAGGCAGAGTCCTTGGACATCTTTAGGGCTTTAAAACCATGTTTTCAAAGTAACAGATCCCCTTTCCTAAATGCACACTGCAGAAGGCCAATATGCAAAACAGATCCCAGTGACAGCTGTTTGTGATGCAAGGGTCAGCTGAGCCACCCTTTCACCCACCTGCATGCTGGCCCTCCTTGGTTCTGCCACCAGGGCCTGGCCAGACACCGCAGCTCTTGCAAAGCCAGGGGAGCCCTTTTCTCAGGGAGAGTAAGGTCCGGAGGAGAGTGGTGTGGTCAGGGCTTGCCCAGGTGCCCCCAGTGAGTGTGAGGCAGAAGTCAAGCAGGAATCCCCAGTGAGCTTTCTCGGCCCTGGATGCAGTCAGGACCTGGCAGAAAGGGCTGTTGCACTGCATGGGGTGCCTTAGGGAAGAAAGATGACCGACTCTGCTCAGATCAGTCAACCCAGAATTGAGACGTGGACGTGGGTGCAACTTCCTGGAGTAATATGGATGTGCACTTGGCATTGGTAAGGTGACTGGGCAAGAGGTTCGCAGAAGAGGCAGCACCCACAGGCAGGGCTGAGCGCCTAACTGGACCCCAGCCATTCATGGCAGAGGTCAGCCTGGCTGCACCAAAGCGCTGGGACAGAGGCCGTGAGAGGAGCTTCTGCCTTCTTCAGGTAGTAATTCACTTATTCCCCACAACAGCGTCGTGAAGTTGATCCGATTATTTTCCACACTTTAAAATGGGCACATTGAGGAGTGGGGAGAATCCTCTACCCAAGAGCCCCAGAAAGGAAGAGTGGCACCGACTCCAGCTGACTCTGTCTGCTTCCTGCCTGGCATTCAGCCCTGCTCATCTCACCAGATCCAGCCGTGAGTCCCACCCCGGTGGGGAGAGTCTCTTCCTCGAACTGTGACAGCCCAACAGGAATTCCGGGTGCCCAGAGGGGAGCGGGAACCCCAGCCAGCATGGTCACTAGTCAGGGCCTGAGTGAGGCAGGCAGAGCCAGCTCACCACTCCGTAGCGGAGGGCCACAGAAAACAGGGACTCCCCTCTGTCCCCCAAAGCCAGACCCTGGAGAGCATCCCTCCACCGGTGACCAGGACCACATCGCTCGCCTCAGCTAATCTGTGACAAGTTGGGCAGCTGGGGGCATTTGTGTCCTCTGCAGGGGCCTCGCCTGCCTCCAAGGCTCCATCTCATCTCCCACTCTCTCCTTGGGGCTGGCGGTCTTTTGTTTTCTCTTTTCTCCCTGCTCTCTGTCATGTATCCGCCCTCATTCACTCAGTAAGTCAGTCAACAAACACACACTGAATATTCAGTCTGGCAAGACCTGTGTCAAAAACACTGGGGAAGAAGGAAGGCGACACTGTTGCTGCCTCAGGCTGGGGCAGGGACAGTCCAGGAAACACACGTTTACAGTGCAGTGCAGAGGTGCGAGGAGAAAGAAACAGTCTCCTGCAGGAGTCGGGGTGACTCACTTGGCCAGAGGAGCTATGGACACTCAGACGTCATTCCTAGAAGAGTCTGAAAAGACGGGTGGTTTCAGAGGGAAGAAGATGGAGAATGGTGTTGTAGCAGAGGGGTCTGCATGTGCAAAAGCTGGAGGCAGGAAAGAAATGGACAGGCAGGAAATTGCAAGCAATTTGGTTGAGAGTTGAGCTGATTGGCAGTGTTTGGGGTGGAGATGTGGACAGGGGCCACGTCAGGAGCTGGGCCTCATCCTGGAACCACTGGAGAACAGTGGGACATTTTAAACACATCTCGTGTTAAAATAACCATCCCTTACTTCTCAGTATAAACGAAAGTTCACCATCAGCCCCCAGAGAGGCTCCGCATTCTAGGCCCTATCTCATAGGGCTGCTGTCATCGGAATTTCAGGCATTGTCCTTGGGGAGACGAGGTGGGGGGCACCCACGACTCGGCTGCACCTCAGGCTGGCCTTGTTGGTGCCTTGCTTCTTCCTGTCCCAGACACAGTTGCTGGGGGTAGCAGGAAATCAGAAGGCTCTCTTTGGTGCCCCCATGAATGCCGTAAGACCATGGTCTGGCTCCCCAAGTGCAGTCAGAGCCAGAGGGAAAGTGCAGTCAGGTAGAGGGAAAGCAAAGGCTCACACTATGGGAGAGATGTCTGTCCCTGTCCCTGTCCCTGTCCCTCGCGCAGTGGTCGAGTGCATGGGCTAAAGCACGTTTGCAGCATCCACGTTGCTGCCTCTGCTGATCACACGCCCTCAAGTTCCTCTGCTTCCAGCTGCTCCTGACAAATGGGGGCCGGGAGGGCTCCAGACTGGCTCCTGGGTCCTCTTCCCTTCCCGCTCCTGTACTCTCCTGGTGCAACCTCAGCCTCACCTGCGCCTATGCGGAGGTTTATCCCCAGCCCTCATCCCCACTCTGTAGTCTCACCTCTACATGTCTAAAACTACATTTGTGATTTTTAATCTCCTCTCCTCCAAAATACTGATTTTCCTTTACTTCTTCCTCCAGTTGCTCAAGTCAGACACCTGGGGGCCATCCTGGATTCTCTGTCTCTCACCTCATTCCCAATCCAGCTCATGACCATGTGTGGTCAGTGTCTCCCACCCACACAGCTCTGCTATGGGTGTACGCCTCTCCAGCCCTCGCAGCGGAACCTGCTTCTAACTCCTTAGCCTTAACCTTTTCTGGGCATACCCAATCTCACTTTCACCCACTGGCCCAGTATCCCTTTGTCTGGGGGCTTTCTCTAGCTACTGGAGGCAATTCTGTCCCTAAGCACAGCAGGCTGGCAGTGCAAGGGAATGAAAGCTGCGTGTCCTGAAGCAGCCCCACCTCTGACTGATGGGACACTGGTGGATGCATCCTCCAGCTCCTGTGCGACTTGGAGGCGTGTGTTCCACAAGTGCCCACAGTGATGACGCAACATTTACCAGCTTTCTTCCCTTCCCTGTCTTGGTTCCCAGTCCTACTGATCTGGCCTGGAATCACCTGCTTCTGGGGAATCCAAACAATGACATCCTATCCAGTCCCAGTGATCATATCTCTTGCCTAGACCACCGGGCTCCCAGCGGGTCTCTCTGAACTACTCGTGTCCTTTTTCAGTTCACCTCCCACACTGTGGCAGAGGTGATCTTTCATAATGCAGACAGTCACACCCCTGGCCTCCTAAGACTCTCCTGGGCTTTTGGCCGCTCTTAGGATAGGATGAAAATCTCCCAAGGGCTGATGAGCCCCTGTGTGCTCATCCTGCAGCAGGATCCTTCATGTCCGTGCTCAGTAACCACCAGTCAGGCTCAGGCCTTGGCTCAAACATCATTTCCTCAAGAAAGCCCTCATGGAGGCCCAGGCCAGGTCAAGCTTCCTGATTAGACACTCAGGCAGACCCACATACTGCTCTTATCTCATTTTTTTTTTTTTTTTTTTTTGAGACGGAGTCTTGCTCTGTCTCTCAGGCTGGAGTGCAGTGGCCGGATCTCAGCTCACTGCAAGCTCCGCTTCCCGGGTTTTACGCTATTCTCCTGCCTCAGCCTCCCGAGTAGCTGGGACTACAGGCGCCCGCCACCTCGCCCAGCTAGTTTTTTGTATTTTTTAGTAGAGACGGGGTTTCACCGTTATCTCATCATTTTATATGAGTTTCTTTCTTTCTTTCTTTTTTTTCTTTTTTTTCTTTCTTTCTTTCTTTCTTTCTTTCTTTCTTTCTTTCTTTCTTTCTTTCTTTCTTTCTTTCGGCAGACCCACATACTGCTCTTATCTCATCATTTCATATGAGTTTCTTTCCTTCCTTCCTTCCTTCCTTCCTTCCTTCCTTCCTTCCTTCCTTCCTTCCTTCCCTCCTTCCTTCCTTCCTTCTTTCTTTTGACAGAGTTTCACTCTTGTTGCCCAGGCTGGAGTGTAATGGCGCGATCTTGGCTCACTGCAACCTCAGCCTCCTGGGTTCAAGTGATCCTCCTGCCTCCGTCTCCCGAGTAACTGGGATTACAGGCGCCCACCACCACACACGGCTAATTTTGTATTTTTAGTAGAGACGGGGTTTCACCTTGTTGGCCAGGCTGGTCTCGAACTCCTGACCTCAGGTGATCCACCTGCCTCGGCCTCCCAAAGTGCTGGGATTACAGGCATGAGCCACCGCGCCTGGCCATGAATTTCTAATCACTTGATCCATGTCTCCCTCACCAGGCTGAGTCGTGGTGACAATGGCAAAGCCTGCCCACTGCCATCCTTCTCTTCTTTCTTACGAGGAGGACTTGGTTTTGCTCCAGGTGGTTACATGCACAGCTATAAACTCATCCTGCAGTATCCATTGCAGCTGGGGTGGCCATGCAGTCCTATTCCGGCTGATGCAGTATACGCAGAAGTCACCGGGAGAGTGTCAAGAAAGTCTGGCTTACAGTCTATCTCATCCTTCCTGCCAGTGACTTTCTTCTTCTTCCTGCCAGAAATGCAGGTATTCTCCTCTCCTCCCTGGAGGTACAGCAGCCATTATATGACCATGAGAACAGACGCCACACATTCAGGCAAAAGAGAGGAGGAATCCGGAATATGGCGACATCTTGGAACTTTGCTCCAGCTCTTTTTGTAATATGCAACAAACAAATTGCTATCTGGTGAAGCCAGTGTATCAAGCTCCTGCCACGCACCGCAAAACACATTCCTAAATGATGAGAGCACAGCCGACAACGCTCCTTTGTCACCACTCACCTGACACCACTAAGTGCTAAATAAGCATTCTTTGAATGAATGCTTTTCATTTCACACCAACTCCATAAAATAGATGTGAAATCTTGTTCAAGATCAGTCTGTCTAATTTAAAAGCCTGGGCTCTGTTTTTCTTTCCCTCTCTCTTTTTAAATTGAAGAAAAATCATATAACATAACATTAACCATTAACGATTCAAAGTGCACGATTTAGTGGATTTAGTACCTTCACAATAAAATATTGTGGAAACATCACCTCTATCTAGTTCTAACACATTTTTACCAATTCCAAAAGGAAACCTGTGCCCCTCAAGCAATCACTTCCCATCGTCCCTTCCTTCAGCCCTGGTAAGCACTAATCTGTCTCTATAGGTTTGGCTCATCTGCACATTTTATATTAGTGAAATCATACAGTGTGTTCCTTTATTTTTTTTAATATTTATTTATTTATTTTGAGACAGAGTCTCACTCTGTCACCCAGGCTGCAGTGCAATGACATGATCTCTGCAACGTCCACCTCCCGTGCTCAAGCGATTCTCCTGCCTCAGCCCAGCTGGAATTACAAGTGCCCGCCACCATGCTGGCTAATTTTTGTATTTTTAGTAGAGATGGGGTTTCGCTATGTTCGCCAGGCTGGTCTTGAACTCCTGACCTCAAATGATCTGCCCACCTCGGATTCCCAAAGTGCTGGGATTACAGGCATGAGCCACCATGCCCACCCACAATGTATGTCCTTTTGTATCTGGCTTGTTTCACTTAGCATTGTTTCAAGGCTTGTCCATGCTGTAGAACGTATCACCACTTCATTCTTTTTAAAAGCTGAATAATACCCACTGGATGGATACACCACATTTTGTTTATCCATTCATCAGTTCATGGGCATTTGGGCTGTTTCCACCTCTTCATCCTTGTGAAGGGGGCTGCTATGAACATCCGTGTACAGATGTTCGTTTGAACCCTGCAGTGGGTTCTTAATGCTATACCCCTCCTTATGCTTAGACGACAGACAGCAAAAACAAGACTTTTAGGAAGGGAATAAAAATAAAGTTAACATTTAAATATAACATTAACTCTTAAAGTGTTGATTAATAATAACAATTAACATTTAAATTAGCAATATTTACAAGGCATCTGTATTTAACACACTTTATCTCATTTATCATTATAATCCTGAAGAAGTTATCACCTCCATTCTTTTTTTTTTTTTTTTGAGACAGAGTTTTGCTCTTGTTGCCCAGGCTGGAGTGCAATGGCACCATCTTGACTCACTGCAACCTCTGCATCCGGGTTCAAGCAATTCTCCTGCCTCAGCCTCCCTAGTAGCTGGAATTACAGGCGTGCGCCACCAAGCCTGGCTAATTTTGTATTTTTAGTAGAGGTGGGGTTTCACCATATTGGTCAAGTTGGTCTCGAACTCCTGACCTCAGGTGATCCACTCACCTCAGCCTCTCAGAATGCTGGGATTACAGGCGTGAGCCACCACACCTGGCCACCTCCATTCTATAAATCAGAAAATAGAGACTCCGAGGGCTAAATAATATGCCTGTGTTCACACAGCCAGTGAGTGTCACCCAGTAGGCAGCCCACACTATTGTGGACCCAGGCTGCCTTTCCTACTACCTCACTCATGGAGCTGGCAGGGAGGTGGGAGAATGAATGAGAGGAAAACTGCCTTGCAAAGAAATTCCCACCAAGCTCTTAAGTTGGCCAAGTCAGCACGCAGAAGCTGATGGTAGGAAAACACTGGCTATGTTCACTTGCCCAGGAAAAGAAGAGTAGTAAGGATCTGGCTTTGGGGTCCATGTGATCTGCTCACCAGAACCACTCCAGCCCTGGCCCCCCCAGCTGATTGAGTAAATAAAGCTAGATCAGCCTCCCACATCCAATCCTGGCCCAGGACAAGCTCCTCCTGCCCAGCGGGACTGGACATGCTCCACCCCCAAGAGAGGACATGGGCTGTGGCAAGCCTCATACCTGGCACTGGCTGCTCCGTGCCCAGGTCTCCTGTCTGCTCTCTGGAGAGTTCCTGCAGGCACTGGTCTTGCTCTTCCCACAGCACTTGCAGCACGTCACATAGTCGGGGAAGGGCTCCAGTCTGCAAGTCCAAAACCAGGGATGCTCATCATTGCCACTAATTCAATCCTGTCACACAAGGACTTTTCGTGGGGGAGAATGGGGCAAGACAATGGGGATTCAACGGGGATTCGAGTAAAGCAAAGCCCTTGCCTGTAAGGATCTCCTGGTCCGCAGGAAAGGTGGAGGCAGCCACTCCTGGGGAGAATTCAGAACACATCTGGGAAAGCTGGGATGTGTAAATCATCTGTGGCTTGTCCACTGCAAATTTTGCTCTTAAGTTTATCGAGGATCCTGAGCCCAACAAGCTGTTTGCTTTCTCAGCACCTTACTCTTTGTCTGTGGGACTTACTTTATGCTACTCCAACTGTGTGAGTCTTTTCTTTTTTGAAAGCTTAGTGTTTTTTGTCTTATTTGGTCTTGTTTTCTGTTTTTCTAGAGACAGGGTCTTTGTCACTCAGGCTGGAGTGTCGTGGTGTGATCATAGCTCACTGCAGCCTTGATCTCCTGAGCTCAAGCAATCCTCCCACCTCAGTGTCCCCAATAGCTAGAACTACAGGCCAGGTATGTGCCACCACGCCTGGATAATTTACACACACACACAAATGCACACACACACACATATGTACACACACACACGCACACATAATAGAGAAGGGGGTCTGACTATGTTGCCCAGACTGGTATCAAACTCCTGGGATTATAGGCATGAGCCACTGTGTCCAGCCTGAAAACCTACTTATGATTCAGACAAGTTCTTTGAAACGTACACTTAACCATCTTCTCGTCCCACAGAAGACAGCGTACATCCCACCGAGAACAGCGACTGCAGGGAGGAGTTGGACAGGAGGATGAGGGAGGGACTGGCACTCAGCTGTGACTTCCTCACTCTTTCCAGTGGCACACAGCTCACGCACTACTGCTCTTGTCCTCTTCCTTTTGGGGTCTCACCTGGTTCTTGCTGAAGCCCATAATCTCTGGAAATTCCAACATAATGGAGCAGGGAGAGAAGTCCTTGGAGACAAAGCCACCCTCCAAATTGGCCCAAGTAAACAAAAGCTCTGAGCCAGAGAAGGGCAGCTAAGGTAGCACTATGGTCAAAACGCTAGAGGCAAACGGAAGTCATTCACTACTCTTTCCAGAGTAGGCTTCCTATCATGGCTCCATTATTTGGTGCCTGAGACTTGGGAAGTATAATGAATGAATATATGAATGCACAACTGAACAGATGAATACACTGCACTCCTACTTTCCTTACAAAGTACAGATGTGGCATTTTAATATTAGAGTCCTTTTACAGACACTAACTTAATCAGGTCTCAAAATAATACAATAAAAAAAGAAAAGGAAGGAAACTGAGACCCATGGTGTTAGGGGATATGACCAGGGTCATCCACCCAGCCTTCCAAGAGGTTGAGGGCCAGGTCTTATACCCCCTTGTCAATCCTCCACTAGCGATTTGCAGATGGAAATTCCAACATAATGGAGCAGGGAGAGAAGTTTCTGGAGACAAAGCCACACTCCAAATTGGCCCGAGTAAACAAAAGCTCTGGACCAGAGAAGGATAGCTAAGGTAGCACTATGGTCAAATGGCTCAGAGGCAAACCGAAGTCATCCTCTGTTTAGTTCCTATTCTGGATCTTTCACGTTACCACCCTTCACTAGTGCTGTCGGAAAGGATCTACCAACTGTCAGCAACTGCTCCTTTCCCCAGCTCCCTGACACCAACTGACCAGGGTTTATGTTCCCCATGAAAAACACACATCACCTCCCCTGGCCCAGAGCTTGTGATCAGTCATGGCCGGCTGCTGCAGAAACATCTGGGCCCAGCCAGCTCTAGGATCATAGAACGCTCATTCTTTCCCCAACTTTCAGCCCTAAGTTTCCATTTTACTCCCAACACAATACAGCAAATGTGTTAATCACGTTGTTTGTCATTTAGACTCTTGATCAAAACAAGTAGTTTCCCTAAGAATATAGCAATTGTCAAGAGAGCTGGCATTGGCACACAGCTCACGCACTCCTGCTCTTGTCCTCTTCCTTGTGGGGTCTCACCTGGTGCTTGCTGAAGCCCATAGTCTCTGACACCCTCTGGCTTCTCAGTGGAGGAAGTGGAAGAGCTTGAATGGAAAAATCCACCTAGAGATGGCCAGGCACTGCCTGTTAGTTCACTGGTCGGCACACATTCTGTTCAGAGCCACTTAGAAATTAACATGACTCTCAACAGGAGAGAAAGTGCTGGAGGTAGTGAGACCAGGTATAATCTTTTAAGGAATCGTAAGTGTCACAGTAAATAAGTAAGTATAAAGAAATTAACATGACTCTCAACAGGAGAGAAAGTGCTGGAGGTAGTGAGACCAGGTATAATCTTTTAAGGAATTGTAAGTGTCACAGTAAATAAGTAAGTATAAAGAAATTAACATGACTCTCAACAGGAGAGAAAGTGCTGGAGGTGATGAGACCAGGTATAATCTTTTAAGGAATCGTATAAAAGAAGCAGTGACCCAGAAGACAGAACAATAGAAATTACACAACCTGAACAACAGAGATAAAATAAACTGAAAATAAAAATTAAGAAACCTTGAGGAACCTGATGGGGACTATAACAAAATATCTAGCATTCATTTCTTAGGAGTTTCAGAAGGAGAGGAGAAAGAGGGTGGAGCTGAAAAAAGTACTCCAAAAAATAATGGCTGAAAACTTCCCAAATTTGGCAAGAGACATACACTTGTAGACTGAAGAACACAAACCAGCCTTGAAGAAGATAAAACCTTAAAAGTCCACACCAAGGCACATTATTTTTGAAAACTAAAGAAAAAATCTAGAAAGCAGCCAGAGAAAAACTACACTTTATCTAGAGGGGGAAAACAGTTAAGATGACAACTGATTTTCCATCAGAAGTTAGAGGAAGATGGCACAATATTTTTAAATATTTTTAAAGTGCTGAAAGAAAAGTATTGTCAACCATGAATCCTATACCCAGTAAAAATACCCTCCAGGAATGAAGGGGAAATCAAGATATTCTCAAATAAGAAAAAGTAAAAGAATTTGTTGGCAGTAGACTCACCCTAAAAGAATGGCTAAAAGAACTTCTCTAAATATGAAGAAAAAGTTAAAGAAGGAAAATTGGAACATGAGCAAGGAAGAACACAGTAAGCAAAAATGCGGGTAAATGTGATAGGTTTTCCGTCTCTTCAGTTTTCTAAATTATGTTAATTATTGAAGCAAAAATTACAACACTGTCTGATTTTGTTCTAAATGTATATCAACTACATATTTAAGACAAGTATATTACAAATGTGGAATGATAAAGAGACAAAAATAGAGGTAAGATTCTATAGTATCCTTGAACTGGGAGTATGAGAACACCAGTAGACTTATTATAAGTTGTGTATATATAATGGAATATCTATGAGCAACTTAAAAAACTGCTTAAAGAGATACACTCAAAAGCACTGTAGAGGAATCAAAATAGAATTTTAAAAGTTGTTCAACTAACCCACAAGAAGGCACAGAAAAGTAAACTAAGAAATAAAAAACTTAGAGAACAAATATAAAACAAAAAATAAAAAGGCAGACTGAAGCCCTCACATATCAATAGTGACATTAAATGTAAATGGTCTAAACACACCAATTTAAAAAGAGATTGGCATATTGGATTTTAAAACATGATTATACACTGTCTATAAGAAACTCACTTTAAATATAATCTAGGCAGGTTGAAAGGATGGAACAATATGTATTATGTAAATATTAATCAAAGAAAGCAGGAGTGACTATATTAATGTAAGATAGTTTGTAGAGCAAAAACAATAACCAGAAACAGAAAGACACATTACATAATGATAAAAAAGGGAAGCTATCAAAAATACATAGCAATCCTAAATGTGTATGCATGAAACAATTATGCTGTAAAATATGTGAAACAAAAACTGATAGAACTGAAAGGAGAAATAGGCAAATCTACAATTTTAGTTGGATTCTACACAACCTTCTCTTAACAATGGATAGAATAACTAAACAGAAAATCAGCAAAGATGTAGGAAAATACCATTATCAAGACAATCTAATTAATATTTATAGAACATTTCACCCAACAACAGCAGAATACACATTTTAATCAAGTATTCGTGGAACATACATCAAGGAAATCACATTGTGGGCCATAAAACAAAACACAACAAATTTAAAATAACTGAAATCATATACAATGTGTTCTCTGACCACAACAAAAACAAATTAAAAATAAATAACAGAAAGAAAAATGGAAACTCTCCAAACACTTGGAAATGAAGCAACACACTTCTAAACAATCCATGAGTTTAATATTGAAAATCAATCAATGTAATTCATCATATTAACAGCTGAATAAAAATCACATGATCATATCAATAGAGGCAGAAAAATTATTTGAAAAAATTCAATACCCATTAATGATAAAAACTCTCAGAAAAATAGGAACAGAGGGGAACTTCTCCAACTTGATAAAGAGCATCTACAAAAAACCTACAGCTAAAACCATACTTAATGTTGATATTTCTTGCCTTAAGGATGGCAAGATGTCTACTCTCACAATTCTTATTTAACACAATATTGGAAGTCCTAGCCAATGCAATAAGACAAGAAAAAGAAATAAAGGCATACAGATAAGAAGGAGGAACATACATATATATATGAGACACTCAGACAACTCATAGCAAAAATAAATATATAATTCAATTTTAAAATGGGCAAAAGGACTAAATAGACATTTCTCAAAAGAAGACATACAAATGGCAGCAGGTATATGAAAAAATGCTCAACATCACTAATCATCAGAAAAATGAAAATCAAAACCATAATGAGAATTATTTCACCCCAGTTAGGAGGGCTACTATTGAAAAGACAAAAAATGATAAATGCTGGCAAGGATGAGAAGAAGGGAATGCTTGTATACTGCTGATGGGATGTATTGTAGTATAGCTATTATGGAAAACAGTATGGAAGTTTCTCAAAACACTAGAAATAGAACTATCATATGATCCAGGAATTCCACTTCTGGATATATATCCAAAAGAAAGGAAATCAGTATGTCAAAGAGATATATGCAGTCCCATGTTTATTGCAGCACTACTCACAATAGTCAAGATATGGAATCAACCTAAGTACCCATCAGCAGATGAGTAGATAAAGAAAATGTGGTATATATACACAGTGGAATATTATTCAGCCATAAAATCAATGAAATCCTGTCATTTGTGGCAACACAGTTGGAAATGGAGGTCATTATGCTAAGTGAAATATCCAAGCACAAAGAGACAAAAAAAACACATGTTCTCACTCATACGTGGGAGCTAAAAAGGTGGATCCCATGAAGATAGAGACTAGATGGGTTGTTACCAGAGGCTGGGAAGGGTAGGGGAGAGAAGGGGTTGAAGAGAGGTTGAATAATGGGTACAAATATAGTTTTGATAGAAGAAATATGACTCAGTGTTTGATAGATCAGTAGGGTGACTATAGCTTAAAATAATCTATTGTATGTTTCAAAATAGCTAGAAGACAATAATTTCAATGTTTCTAGCATAAAGAAAAGACAAATATTTAAGGTGATGGCTATGCCAATTACATTGATTTGATCTTTACAAATTATATGAATGTGTACGATTGTCATATGAACCCCAAAAATATGTATATTATATGTGCCAATAAAAAATAATTAAATTTATAATAAAAGGTTGAAAAAGAAAAGAAATAAGCCAGGCCACAAAAAGACAAATATTGCATGTTCTCACTAGCATGTAGGAGCCTAAAAAGTGGATCTCATGGAGGTAGAAAATAGAATGGTGTTTACCACCTGCTGGGAAGGGTTGCAGGGAGGAAGGGATGAAGAGATGTTGGTTAATGGGTACAAAAATACAGTTAGGTAAAAGGAATAAGTTCTAGCCTTTGATAGTATAGTAGGGAGATGATAGTTAGCAATAATTTATTATACATTTCAAAATAGCTAGAAGAATTGTAATTTTCCAACACAAAGATAAATGTTTGAGGAGATGGATATCCCAATTACCCTGACATGATCATAGCATATTGTATACATGCATCAAAATATCACAATTACCTCCAAAATATGTAAAACTATGATACACCAATCAAAAATACAAAGAAGAAGAAGAAAAACCTATTTGTAGATAACATGACTGTCTACATAGACAATCCCAAGGAATCTGCCAAAAAATTCCTAGAACTAGTAAGTATGTTCAGCAAGGTCTCAGGATGAACACTAAACACTGACAAATGAATTGTATTTCTATATACTTGCAGTAAGCCCATGCACAGTGAATTAAAAAAAAAAAAAAAAAACAGTGGCCAGGCATAGTGGCTCATGCCTATAATCACAGCACTTTGGGAGGCCAAGGTAGGTGGATTTCTTGAGTCCAGGAGTTCAAGACCAGCCTGGGCAAGATGTCAAAACCCCATTTCTACAAAAAATACATGAATTCGTTGGGTGTGGTGGCATGAGCCTGTAGCTCGAGATACTTGGGAGGCTGAGACAGGAGGCTTAAACCCATGAGGTTGAGGCTGCAGTGAGCAGAGATTGCACCACTGGTCTCCAGACTCAGTGAGAGAGTGAGACCCTGTCTCAAAAAAAAAAAAAAAAGAAAGAAAAGAAAAGAAAATACAGTGTTGCTGGGCACGGTGGCTCAAGCCCGTAATCCCAGCACTTTGGGAGGCCGAGAGGGGCGGATCACGAGGTCAGAAGATTGAGACCATCCTGGCTAACATGGTGAAACCCCGTCTCTACTAAAAAAATACAAAAAACTAGCCAAGTGAGGTGGCGGGTGCCAGTAGTCCCAGCTACTCGGGAGGCTGAGGCAGGAGAATGGCATAAACCCAGGAGATGGAGCTTGCAGTGAGCTGAGATCCGGCCACTGCACTCCAGCCTGGGCGACAGAGCGAGACTCCATCTCACAAAAAAAAAAAAAAAAAGAAAGAAAATACAGTGTCACTCAGAATCAATTAAAAAAAGAGGTGCTTAGGCATAAATCCAGCAAAACATGTACAGAATTTATATGCTGAGAATGGCATAATGCTGGTAAAAGAAATCAAAGGTCTAAATAAATGAAGAGACATACCATGTTCATGGATTAGAAGACTTAACATAGTAAAGATATCAGTTCCTTCCAAACCATGTTTAGCACAATTCCTATCAAAATCTCAGCAAGTGTTTTGGAGATATAAAGAAGATTATTCTAAAATTTATGTAGAAAAGCAAAAGAATGAGAATACCTAAAAGAGATGCTTTTTTTAAAGAAATGAAACAATTTATTTATAAGTGCTAAAACCAGGAATCAACTAGGACTTCCTTCAATAGGTCAGTGGATAAACAGATCATAATACAGACATATAATTGATGATTATCCAGTGATTAAAAAAAAGGACTGAGCTGCTGGGCACTGTGGCTCACACTTGTAATCCCAGTGCTTTGAGAGGCTGAGGCCAGAGGATTGCTTGAGTCCAGGAGTTCAAGACCAACCTGGGCGACAGAGTGAGACCTCTTCAAAAAAAAAAAAAAAGAGAGAGAAAGAAAAAAAGAAATGAGCCATTAAGCCACAAAAAGACACAGAGTAATCTTAAATACAGATTGCGAAGTGAAAGAAGTCAATCTAAAAAGGTTACAGGCTGACAGTGGTGGCTTACACTTGTAATCTCAGCACTTTAGGAGGCCGAGGCAAGAGGCTTGCTTGAGTCCAGGAGTTCAAGACCAGCCTGGCAACACAGTGAGATTCCATTGCTTAAAAAAGTTGATTTAAAAATTAGCCTGGCATGGTGGCATGCATAGGATTGCTTGAGCCTGGGAGGTGGTGGCTGCAGTGAGCCATGATAGCACTACTGCACTCCCGTCTGGGGGACAGAGTGAGAAATAAATAAATAAATAAATAAATAAGTAAATAAATAAATAAATAAGTTACATACTATATAATCTCAACTGTATGGAAAAGGCAAAAACTTTGGTGACAGTAAAAAAAAAAATCAGTGGTTGCCAGGGGACAATAGGAAGGGAGATGGGCTAAGTCAGGAAGGAAGAATAGGTGGAACATGGGACTTTTAGGACAGTGAATCAATTCTGCATGATACTGTAATCATGGATACATGTCATTATACATTTGTCAAAACTCATAGAATATACAACACAAAGTTTATTGTAAACTATGAACTTTAGTTAGTAATATTGTATCAACATAAGCTCAGCAATTGTAATAAATAAACCACATTGATGCAAGACGTAAGTAATAGGGAAAACTGGAGAGGAGGAATTGAAAGGGTATATGGGAACTCTTTGTACTTTCCACTCAATTTTCCTGTATACCTAGTTCTCTTCAACAAAATTAATTCTGTTAATTTTAAGAAAAGTGGAAAGAATCGGTTTACCTGATTTTCAGAGGTATTATATAGGTACAACCATCAAAACAGCATATCAATGGAAGAATAGAAAAGTAGATCAACAGAAACAATAGAAAACCTAGGAATAGACCTACATAAACATGCACAACCAATTACTGACAAAGGTACAAAGGGATTCAATGAAAGGATCGTCTTTTCAACAAATGGTGTTGAAGCAACCAAACATCTGTAGACAACAAAATGAACCTTGAGCTAAGTCTCACACTTAACACAAAAAGTAACTCAAAATGGATCATGGGCTTAAATTCAAACTATCACACTTTTATTTTAAAGCACAGGAGCTTGGGTGCAGTGGCACATGCCTGTAATCTCAGCACTTTGGGAGGCTGAGGCAGGCGGATCACATGGGATCGGGAATTCGAGATCAGCGTGGCCAACATGGTGAAACTCCGTCTCTACTAAAAATACAAAAATTAGCTGGGCATGGTGGCGCATGCCTATAATCCCAGCTACTAGGGAGGCTGAGGCAGGAGAATCGCTTGAACCCGGGAGATGGAGGTTGCCGTGAGTCAAGATTGTGCCACAACACTCCAGGCTGGGCGACAGAGTAAGACTCTGTCTCAAAAAATAAAAACTAAAAATAAATAAATAAGTAAATAAAAGCATAGGAGAAAATCTTCAAATCTAAAGTTACACAGAGTTCTTACGCTTGGCACCAAAAGCAGGATCCATATAAGGAAAAATTGACAAATTAGACACAATAAAAATTAAAACTTTGCTCCATGAAAAGCCATGTTAAGAAGATGAAAAGACAAGCTACAGAATTGGAGAAAATATTTACAAACTACATATTCAAGAAAGGAATAATATCTAGAATATACAAAGAATGCTCGAAACTCAACAGTAAACAAGCAAAAAATCTAATTAGAACATAAGCAAAAGACACGAAGAGATAGTTTACAGAAGATATACAGATGGCAAACAAGCACATGAACATGTATTCAACGTTGTTAGCTATCAGGTAAATCAAAATTAAAACCTTTATATGGTATCACTCCATATCTATCAGAATGGCTAAAATACTAAAGTATCAACACCCAATGCTGGCAAGGTCATAGGGAAATGGGATCACTCAGACATTGCTGGTGGGAATGTAAAATGGTACACTCACTGTAGAAAACAAGTTGGCAGTGTCTTGAAAACCAACCAGGCAACTAAACATTCAACTACGACAGTCCTGGGCATTTATCCCAAAGGAATGAAAACCTACGTTCACAGAAAAACCTGTCCATAAATATTTATAGCAGCTTTCTTCATAATGGCCCCCAAACTTCAACAATCCAGATGTTTTCCAATGGGTAAGAAGTTAAGTAAACTGTGGTATATTCATACTATGGAACTCTACTCAGCAGCAAAAAAGAGCAAACTTATTATTGATTTTTGCACCAACCTAGATGAATTGCCAGAGAAATATGCTGAATGAAAAGAAGCTAACGTAAAGAAATTACATACTATATGATTCCATCTTTCCATTTGTATAGCATTTCTTATTTTATTTTATAACTTTTTTTTTTTTTTTTTTTTTTTTTAGAGACAGAGTCTCTCTTAGTCACCCAGGCGCTGGAGTGCAGTGGTGCAATCATAGTTTACCACAGCCTTGAACCCCCGGGCTCAAGAATCCTCCTGCCTTAGCTTCCTGCACAGGTAGGGCTACACATGTGCCGCCACAGGCGGGCTAATTTTTTAAACATATTTTTTGTAGAAATAAGGTCTCTGTTGCTAGGCTGATCTTGAACTCCTGGCCTCAAGCAATCCTCCTGCCTCAGCCTCTCAAAGTCTTGGGATTACAGACATGAGCCACCATGTCTGGCCTATATAATGCTCTTGAAATGACAAAATTATATAAATGGAGAAGAGATTCGTGTTGTCAGGAGTTAAGGAAGGAGTGGGCACGGGAAGGAAGTGGAAATAACTATAGCAGGGCACCATGGAGGGCCCTTGTGATGCCAGAAAAATTCTATATCTTGACGGTAGCAATGTCAATATCATGGTTGTAATCTTATACTATATATATATGTGTATAAAACTATACACACACACACACACACACACACACACACACACAGTTTTGCAAGATGTTACCATTGGGAGAAACTGGGCAAAAGTTACAAGAGATCTCTCTGTATTATTTCTTACAACTGCATGTTAATTTACAACTATTTCAAAATAAAAAGTTGAATTACAAAAAAAAAGACAACTTAATTATCTGAGTATAAAGAGAACATCTAGCTGGGTAAATTATGGTGAGTCCATTTAACAGGGTATGTTCAGGCATTACACATGATTATTTAAAGAAAGTATTTAGCAGTACAGAGTATTAACAGTAATACTATGATGTTAAACAGAAAAATCAAGACACAAAATTATATGTACAGTATGATTGTAATTATGCTAAATGTACCAATGTTTGAGAGAAAAATCGGGAAGAAAATGCATGAAAATATTATAAGAATTATTTTTTAAACCTTTTAAAATAATGTTTAAATATGCAGAGGAAGGTAGACAACCAATGTGTGCACAGCCCTGCTATCACTATGTGAGCATGTCAACCGAGCTGCCGTTAGTCAGGGGAACAGGAGAAGAACGTGTCCTGTGGCTGTCACTAGTAAGGCAGGCTGGGGGCTCAGCAGCAGTTACTTTATTAGTTTAAAGAAAGAAATTATTTCTTTAAATCAAGGTTTCTGAACTGAGAGCCAAATTTGCTATGGGTGTCACATATGAAATGCAAGTTTGCATTCCACCTCCTCGTTCTCGTTCTTTTTTTTTATTTTTGAGACGGAGTCTTGCTCCGTCACCCAGGCTGGAGTGCAGTGGCGAGATCTTGGCTCACTGCAACCTTCACCTCTGGGGTTCAAGTGACTCTCCTGCCTCAGTCTCCCGAGTAGCTGGGACTACAGGCACGTGCCACCACACCCTGCTAATTTTTGTATTTTTAGTAGAGACGGGGTTTCACCATGTTGGCTAGGATGATCTCAATCTCTTGACCTCGTGATCTTTGGCCTCCCAAAGTGCTGGTTCGTTCTCGTTGTTACCACCAGTGATAACCTCTTTTGCCAGAGACTGCTTCCCCGATAAACATTCTTCCCTTTCTCTAGTATAATCAAAACTTAACTGGGCAATTGTTTACCCACCACAGTTACCAATTTGCTTGCAACTAAGGTGTGCCCATGAGATTACATTCTAGCAATAGATTGGAGTGAAAAACACATGAGCAAATTCTGTCTCATGCCCCTGAAGGAAAGGGACGTGCCTCCCTCTTCCATATGTGGATATCACGGTGAACCATATTCAACCACGGGGATGAGAGCAACAGCCCTAAGGCTGATTGTTCTGCTGGACTCAGAGGACTAAATCCATCCTGGACTTTGCTTCTGAACCTCCGCATTCCATCACATTCTCTTTTTAACATTTTTCTTTTTCTTTCTTTCTTTCTTTCTTTCTTTCTTTCTTTCTTTCTTTCTTTCTTTCTTTCTTTCTTTCTTTCTTTCTTTCTTTCTTTCTTTCTTTCCTTTCTCTCCTTCCTTCCTTCCTTTCCCTTTCTTTCTCTTTCTCTTACTTTTTCTTTTCCTTTTCTTTTTTCTTTTTTCTTTTTTTTCCTTTGAGACAATCTCACTCTGTTGCCCAGGCTGGAGTGTACTGGTACAATCATCCTCACTGCAGCCTCAACCTCCCAAACTCCCAGGCTCAAGCCATCCTCCCACCTCAGCCTCTTGAGTAGCTGGGACAATAGGCGCACACCACCACATTCGGCTAGTTTTTGTATTTTTTTGGTGGAGACAAGGTTTTGCCATGTTGCTCAGGCTGGTTTCGAACTTCTGAGGCTCAAGTGACCCTCCTGCCTCAGCCTCCTAAAGTGCTGGGATTACGGGTGTGAGTCACCATGCCTGACCTAAATAAATTTTTTTCATTGATAAATAAAAAGTGTATAGATTTATTATGCACATGTTGTTTTGGAATATGTATACATTGTAGAAAGGCTTTAATTGAGCTAATTGACATAGGCATTATTTCACTTTTGTGTGTGTGGTGAGGACACTTAAAAACTACTCTCTAAGCAATTTTCAAAAACAATATATTGTTATTAACTTTAGTCATCATGTTGTACATCCATTGCATCCTCTTGATGTTAATATACAGGAAGTAACTCAGACTTAGGAAATGTACTGCCAGGGACAGGAAAGAAGTATGCTGTAGTTGGAAGTACTGGTCTCAACTCCCTATGGGGTTTATACATATGACTCCTATCATGGTGGGCGAGGTGTACTTCTTTGCTTGGCCTTGGCCATGTGACCATGGTCAATGGGACATTAGTGATTTGATGTGAGCAGAGGTTTGAAATACATTTGCACACTTGTCCTTGCTCACCTGCATTTTGGAACCTGGGGTAGCCTGCTCATCTTAGAATGAATGATAGGTGTAGCAGACTGAACCTAATCCAGGGGATGGAAGCAAGCCAGGAGAGCCCAGCCCGGATTAATCATACCCTAGCTCAACTGTAAATGCCAAGAGGGAAATGAACACTTATTGCTGCAAGGCACCGAGATGTGTGCAATTGTTATGCAGCCTAGCTGACTGATACAGGGTGGGAAATAAACTCTAGGGCAGCATCAGTGTGTGTGGCTAGTGAATGAGGTTTCCCAAAAGTAGGTGGCAATTTCCACTGTGAGAGTTTAAAGAAAGGGATCCTCTGGCAAAGAGGACTCTCTTGAGAGCAACAGAGCAAGGTTAGAAATGGGATAACATATCTATAATGGGAAGCCCCGTGCAAGAAAAGTTCAACTTCCTTGGTGATTTTCCTTTGCACTACAGAAACAGTAATAATGGAGGATAGTTTAACTTTTTCTTCTCATCCAACATTTCTTTTTTTAAAACTGTGGTAAAATATACATAACATAAAATTTACCATTTTAACCATTTAACGTGTGCAATGCAATAGTATTAGGTACCCTCACAATGTTGTGCAACCATCCCCTGTATCCATTTGCATTACCCCAAACAGAAGCTCTGAACTCATCATTTAGCAATAACTCCACATCCCCCCATTCTCCCAGCCCCTGGTAACCTCTATTCTACTTCTGACTCTAAGAATTTGCCTGTTCTAGGTACTTCATATAAATGAATCACACAATATTGGTTTTTTGGCACCTCGCTTGTTTCACTCAGCACATTTTCAGGGTTAATCTATGTTGCAACATGTATCATAATTTCCTTCTTTTTTTATTATGCTTTAAGTTCTAGGGTACATGTGCACAATATGCAGGTTTGTTACACAGGTATACATGTGCCATGTTGGTGTGCTGCACTCATCAACCCATCATCTACATGAGGTATTTCTTCCCGTGCTATCCCTGCCCCAGCCCCCCACAACCCAACAGGCTCCTGTGTGTTATGTTCCCCACCCTGTGTCCATGTGTTCTCATTGTTCAACTCCCACTTATGAGGACAGAAAACCAGAATTTCCTTCTTTTTAAGGCTGAATAATATTTCATTGTATAGATAGACCACATTTTGTTTATCTGCTTATCTGTTGATAGACGCCTGGTTTGCTTCCATCTTTTGGCTATTGTGAATAATGCTGCTATGAACATGGGCGTACAAATATCTGTTGAGTCCCTGCTTTCAGTTCTTTGGGGTATATACCCAGAGGCTGAATTGCTGGATCATACGATAATTATATTTTTAACTTTTTCAGGAACTGCACAACTGTTTTCTATAGGGGCTACCCCACTAGCCAGGTACAAGGGTGCCTATTTCTCCACATCCTCACCAACACTTATTCTTTTTCTATTGCTATTGTTTTATGATGGCTATCCTCGTGGGTGTGAAGTGGAGCATCCCACATTTCTTTAGCCCTTGATCCTTCCTCTAAAAGGTAACAAGCCAAGATAATGTGGTGGTGGGGGGGCGGGTATCCAACTAAAGAAATGCGTGGTGTCCACCAGCGTCTGACAGGAATGTCATTCTGCTGAGAGGACTGAGTCCATGTTTCCTGGTGGTGACCAGCAAGGAGGAACTGGAGTCCCCAGGGTTGCTGGGAGTGGCTGGGAAGAGCATGTGGCTCCATGGAGCAACCACCCAGAAGATGTGGGACATGAGAAACAAGCCCTCTTACTATCTCCATCAACCTAGAGAAGACGGGGAGAGGCTGATAGTTAGTAACTATATGCATGTGTATATGTACACATATTGTATATACTCATTAAATTTAAAAGTATTAAATACAATTTTACTTGTAATTCACAGGAGGGACAAACGAAGATGAAAGAACTGCTGAACTTTATGTAAAATTTTCCTCAAAACAAGAGCTATTCATTTTTTTTTTAATCCCTTTAAATTTTTGTAATTGAGTTTGTATAACCACATTGAGCTTTTTTTTTTTGTACTAGTACCAAAGAGTATAATGACAAATAGTAGTTCCCTTCCATAACCTTTACCTGCTCTCCAGGCAACCGTTTTCAACTTTTTTTAGTTGTTTATTTTCATTTTTGTCTGCATGTTTCAAAATTATATTCTTGGCCGGGAGCAGTGGCTCACGCCTGTAATCTCAGCACTTTGGGAGGCCGAGGCAGGCGGATCACGAGGTCAGGAGATCGAGACCATCCTGGCTAACACGGTGAAACCCCGTCTCTACTAAAAATACAAAAAATTAGCCAGGCGAGGTGGCGGCGCCTGTAGTCCCAGCTACTCGGGAGGCTGAGGCAGGAGAATGGCGGGAACCTGGGAGGCGGAGCTTGCAGTGAGCCGAGATCGGGCCACTGCACTCCAGCCTGGGTGAAGGAGCCAGACCCCGTCTCAAAAAAAAAAAAAAAAAAAAAAAAAAAAAAAAAAAAATTACGTTCTTATATTGTTGTTATTTCTTGTTTTTTAAATCCGAGACAGTCAAAACATCCTATTAGGGAAGATAAAGATGAGATGTTTTAAAATCTTCCTACATATACTTCTCTCCCCATATATTACATATACTAATCTTCATTTCATTTTTAGTGAAGAATGGTCTATATTTATAATGACTTATTTTGACTATGAAATATTGTCCGCTGCTGAGTCAAATTATGTAAAATGATTATGTGTCTTTCTTGTACATTTTGTTTTTCCTGAGGTCAATCATTACTGTTTTTTCATTGGATTAGTTTTCCATGTACATATGGCTAATTTTTCCAAGTGCTCCCACAGCTCTGTTACACATCTATCCACAGTCCTATTGGTTTTTCCTCTGGAGATTTCTGTCTCAGAGTTCCCCTTTCTCTTACTCCATGCAGGCCTGCTACCTGGCTGTGGTTTGGGGTGCCCTCTCCCTGTCTCCTGGCTGCAGTCTCATTTCCCAGGTATCGAGGCTTTTTCCTTGGTTTGCTCTCATTTTGAAAAAGCACAGAATTCTCTAGTAACCTCCTAAGAAAAAGGGATAACTTTTTGAATCTTTGCAGAAGTGAAAATGGTTTTATTAATTTAATTAATTATTAAACTAACAATTTGGGTAGAAAACACTAGGGTGAAATAATTTTCCTTCACAATTTTGAAGACATTTCTCCTCTTCCTGTATTGTTAATAAGAAATCCAATTCTGATTCTAAATCTTTTGAATGCAACTTTTTTGTTTTGGCCCTAGAAATATGTAAGATTTTTCTTTGTTTTTAGGTATTTTGAAATTCCTTGAGGAAATGGGTCATTTTAAATTTATTGATTGGATACTCATTGGGCATTTCAATCTGAAGACTTGTGTTCATTTCTGGGAATTTAAAAAAATTATGTTTTTAATTTATTATTTCCTCCCTTCATATGCATGCTGTCTGTCTGGAATTTCTATTAGCAGAGTATTCGACGAGGTGCACTGATCCTCCGATCTTTTCATCCTTCTCTACTATTCTACCACTTTGTCTTTGTGATCTTTTTTTTTTTTTTTTTTTTTTTTTTGAGATGGAGTCCCACTCTGTTTCCCAGGCTGGAGTGCCGTGGCACAATCTCAGCTCACTACATCCTCTGCCTCCCAGGCTCAACTGATTCTCTTGCCTCAGCTTCCCGAGTAGCTGGGATTACAGGTGCATGCCACCAAACCCAGCTAATTTTTGTATTTTCAGTAGAGACGGGGTTTCACCATGTTGGTCAGACTGGTCTCCAACTCCTGACATCAGGTGATCAACCCTCCTCAGCCTCCCAAAGTGCTGGGATTACAGGTGTGAGCCACCGCGCCCAGCCTTTGTGATTTTCTTGATAGAAGATTTCCTTGACATTATCTGTAGAGTTTTTTATGAGTGTTTTGTTTCATACATTTAACTTCCAAGAATCGTTTCTTATTCTCAGATGATTCCTTTTCCATAGCATCCTTTTCTGGTTTTGTGGCTCAGGCATCCTTTTCACAAAGGATTTCCAAATATTAGTTGTATGTCTTGTCTCCTCTTGTCTGCATGATCTGTTTCCTCAAGGCACCTTTCTCATGGCTGTTTGCTTCCATATTGGAGGCCCTCCTCAATGTCCAATCTAAGCTTGAGACAGTAACACGGTCCCTGGAACCACTGTGGACCTAAACAGCTTCTTGCCTGCTGGCCTTCACTGTAACATAACCAGGCCAAGAGGGAGCCCACTGCTGGGGTCTATGGGTGGACTCTCCTCAGGGTCTGGGGCCTTTCCAGGGTGCCACAGGGTGACTTGACAGTTTCTCTTCTGCCCGCTACAGGCATTGAGGTTATTTTTTTCCATACAGCTATCACTTCATCCACTTTTCATTTTCCAAAGATTTCTGGAAATTTCTGCCTCATCTCTGTCTCTTGTTTTGTTCTCTTTGTATGGGTTTATCCCTTTTCTATTCCTTTACTGTCATTTTAAAAGTGTTTCCAGAGGCAGAGCAGATAAACACATGTGGTCAATCTGTCATCTTATACTGAAAGCCCTAAGCATATTAAAAAAAAAAATTCCTCATAAATTTAATAAGAGACTGTCAGAGAAAAATCACTAAATGGTACTTTTCTATATTATTTTATTTTTTTTTATTAACTAAACAAAAACCTACATTACATATTCTTTCCTCTTTGGTTTCAGAGCCTGAGTCTCAGCCATCATTACATGGAGTTTTGGAAATACTGCTAAAATCACGTCGAAGTTTGGCTTTTAAAATATTTAGACCACAAATGCTTTGTATAACTTTGTCTCTTCCTAGAATTTTAAATCCACTTTCTTTTTTCTTGTTCATCACAAAACTCACAGGCCTTCACCTCGTTAATTACACGTCAGAGTTGTACTTCAAGGTTCTGAAGAGAGCAGCTTTGTGTGACGTTGCCTATTATCTTCTCTGGGGTGTTCTTCAAGGAGCCCTTTGATTTGCTGAACTGAATCTTTTCTAGGGTCTTTTGCAGAACCGTGGAACTGGTGCCCATCCATTGCTTTCCTGGGTAAATTCCACTTTTTGGTATCCCATATTTTACATTGAGTTTTGGTTTTGCTACATATAACTATGGTAATTTTTTAAAGAAGAGGTGCTTAAGTTGTAAACTATGTGAGTCTTTGCACGTCTAATAGCGTCTCTGCAGGGAGTATCACCCTTTGTTTCACTCAACACATAGTCATGTTGGTCCCACTGTGGTGTAAAAGTTCACCTCTTGCTTGATGATTCTGTGATGAACGTCCACCATCTCTTTCTCTGGGGTATTTTTCCAGATGGTAGACATGTTTTGAGGTGTCTGCGAAGCCTCTGAGCCAACACTTCTTCCTGGGAAGAACCCTTTCATGCCTAGGCTGAGTGGTTTATGCTGTGTGATCCTATCCCACTGATTAGACCAAAGGAGACCTAACTAGGCGTGGGACAATCTGCCTTCCTTGGGTATTTGGTGTTGGCATGGGGAGAAAGCCAACCTCTCCCATTCCCAAAGCATGCAAACTTGGAGGCCATGGAGCAGCCATATTCTATCCCGTAGAAAGCAACAGAAAAATCCAGTCTGCAGAGAGAAAGAATAACAAAGCCGAACCAATAAGAGAGAAAAGGTATCAAGGGGGTTCTGTTAGCTATTTTGGAGTTTAATTTTGGGCTCTTAAGTCTGAGATGGTAAAATATGGCAGGATATATAATAGAAATCTTTTAAATTCTGAATAAGGGCTGGGCACGGTGGCTCACTCCTGTAATTCCAACACTTTGGGAGGCCGAGGTGGGTGGATCACGAGGTCAGGAGACAGAGACCATCCTGGCCAACATGGTGAAACCCCGTCTCTACTAAAAATACAAAAATCAGCTGGGCGTGGCGGCACGTGCCTGTAATCCCAGCTACTTAGGAGGCTGAGGCAGGAGAATCGCTTGAACCTGGGAGGTGGAGGTTGCAGTAAGCCGAGATCATGCCACTGCACTCCAGCCAGGCAACAGAGCTAGACTCCGTCTCAAAAAAGAAAAAAAAAATCTGAATAAGGTAAAGAGACTCAACATCATTTCTCTTCTCATACTTTATAATTACTTGCCTAACAACCAGAGACTGGGAAGAAATCGCTTCAAGAGTGGAAAGGGAAGTAGTAGTCTAGTTTATACAATGAGAAATAAGAACAGGAAAGTCATCATTGTATAACCTGTTCAAAACTCAAAATTTTAGCAAACATTTATTGGGCACCTACTATATGCTCAGCAGTCTGCCCATCACTGGTGACATGAAGGTGAATGGGACATAGATTCTGTCCTTGAAGCTCGTGGTCTCCAACAAGGGCCAAAGAAGTCAATGGCCAGATAACCCACGCCCAGCTAAATTTTGTATTTTTAGTAGAGACGGGATTTCACCATGTTGGCCAGGATGGTCTCTGTGGTGAGTGCTGTGAGGAATTGTAAATGGGAGTCGCATTGCCAAGTCTGCCATTTTGAGAAGGAAGGAGGATGAGGTCAGAGTAGTAGTAAAGAACCCCTATGAGATGGCTCTACCATTTAAGCAAGAAGTGAGGATTGTCTTTGAAATGGTTAATTTTCAGTGTCAACTTGACTAGATTAAGGGCTAACTGCTTACTTGGTAAAACACTATATCTGGGTGTTTCTGGAGGAGATTGGCTCAGGAGTTGGTAGACTGAGTAGGGAAAATCTGCCTTCAATGTGGGCAGGCACCATCCAATCGGCTGGGCCCTGAATACAACAAAAAAGGCAGAGAAAGGTAAATTCTCTCTCTCTCTCTCTCTCTCCTGGAACTGGGACACCCTTCTCCTGTCCTTGAACATCCGAACCCCAGGTTCTCCAGCCTTGGATTTCAGAACTTGCACCCGTGGTCCCCCCATGGTTCCCAGGACTCTGGCTTCTGACTGAGTTCCACCATCAGCTTCCCTGGTTCTGAGGCCGTCAGACTCAGAACCACGTTGGACTGAGCCATGTTGCTGGAAAGATGGAAGGGAACGAGGTGCCCAGTACTGCATGCCTCTAAGATACGTTGGGTATTTCCTAGTGTCTCAGTGTAACTATTTATGGTATCCCTTCTCTCTCAAAAATTGCATGGATCACCCCCGGTAGCATCAGGACTGGAAAGTATCTAGTGCATACAAATGGCCAACAGATAAATTAAAAGCTGCTCAGCATCACCAGTCATGAAGGAAATGCAAATCAAAGCCACAATGAGCCATCATCTCACACCTGTTAGGGTGGCTCATGAGGAGTGAGAAAAGTGCTAACAATGATGTGGAGAAAAAGGGGACTCTTACATACTATTAGAAGAAACGTAAACTGGCTTAGCCATATGGAAGACAGTATGGAGGTTCCTCAAAACATTCAAAATAGAACTAACATATGATTCAGGAATCAGACTTCTGGTCGTAAACCCAAAGGAAATGAAATCAGCACCTCGTAGGGGTACCTGCACCCCCATGCTCACTGCAGCACTATTCACCATGGCCAAGATGTGGGAGCAACGTACGTGTCTATCAACAGATGAATGGATAAAGAAACATGCTGCATATATACAATGGAATGCCAGTCAGCTTTAAAAAAGGAGATCCTATCATTAGTGACAACATGAATAAACTTGAAAGACATGGTGCTAAGTGAAATAAGCCGGTCACAGAAAGGAAAATACTGCATGATCTCACTTATATGTGGAATATAACAAAGTTGAATATGAAGCAGCAGGGAGTCGAATGATGGTTGCCAGGGCCTGGGAGGGGTTGAGAATGGAGAGATACAGGTCAAAGGGTATGAAGTTGAAGTTACACCAGGATGAATAAGTCTAGAGATCTAATGTACAGCATGAGGACTATAGTTAATAATACTGTATCGGGCTTGGTGTGGTGGCTCACGCCTATAATCCCAGCACTTTGGGAGGCTGAGGCGGGTGGGTCACCTGAGGTCAGGAGTTCAAGACTCGCCTGGCCAATGGGATGGGAAGCCCTGTCCCCACTAAAAATACACAATTAGCCAGGCATGGTGGTGCATGCCTCTAATCCCAGCTACTCGGTAGGCTGAGGCGGGAGGATCACTTGAACCTCTTGAATCCGGGAGGCAGAGGTTGCAGTGAGCAGAGATCGATCGCACCATTGCACTCTGGGCTGGGCAAAAAGAGCGAAATTCTGTCTCAAAACTAATAACAATAATAATAATACTGTATCATACACTGGAATTTTACCAAAAGAGTAGAAGAAACATATGTTAATTTGCTTGACTATAGTAATCATTTCATTGTGTATTTCAAAATATCATGTCGTACACTTTAAATACTGTTTTTTGTTGTTGTTGTTTTTTGTTTTTGTTTTTGTTTTTGAGACAGGGTCTCACTCTTTCACCCAGGCTGGAGTGCAGTGGCACAATCATGGCTCATTGCAGCCTCTACTTCCTGGGCTCAAGTGTTCCTCCCGCCTCAACCTCCTGAGCAGCTGGGACGACAGGCACACACCACCACACCCAGCTAATTTTAAAAATTTTTTGTAAATACAGGGCCTCCTATGTTGCCCAGGCTGGTCTTGAACTCCTGGGCTCAAGCCATCCACCTGCCTCAGCCTCCCAAAGTGCTAGGATTACAGGAGTGAACCACCGTGCTTAGTCTACAATTTTTATTTTTTAAAAAAGATTATAAAAACGAATCCAGTGAATGTGGCAGATCAAAGGCCCCTGGTGAGGCTCGTTTCTGTGGTTGGAGCGTGGGAGCCAGGTTGCAGTGTGAGAGTGAGTGGAAGTGGAGGCGATGAAGGTGGACGCGTCTTACAGGAAACTGGCCACCAGGGGGCAGACAGCAGAGAGCTGTTAACTGCCTGGGCTGGATAGACGGGAAAGTGAACCAGCTGATGAGAAAAGTCAGTGGAGAGGAAGAGGGTGAAGGTTGGGTGAGATGGCTGTCATTGTGTCCTCTTGGGAAGGAAGTCGGTAGGGATAGGAGTATGGACAGGCCGTCGTCTGGGGGACAGCCTCTCTTCCACTTGGATGCTGTTATGGACTAAATGTGTCCCCACTAAATTCACATGTTGAAGCCCTACCCCCAGGGTGGCTGTATTTGGAGGTAGGGCCTATAAGGAGATAATTAAGGTTAAATGGCATTGTAGTAATAGGTCCTGATCCTATAGGATTGGTGTCCTTACAAGAAGAAACACCAGAAAGGGCCTTCCCCTCCCCTGCATCCACACACTCATTGGCAATGCCACATGAGGACAAAGTGACCGTGTGCAAGCCAGGAAGAGGGCCCCCACCAGAGACCAAACCCTGCAGGATCTTGATCTCACACTTCCAAACTCCAGAACCGCAAGATCAATTTCTTTAGTTTAAGCCCCCAAGTCTATGGTGTTTTGTTACGATAACACAGCTGACTAAGACAGACAGGAAGGAAGGGAACAGAGGGTACAATTTCGACACATCTGCAAGGGCAAGATGTTGGTTAGAAGTTCATCCAGGTAGTCTCAACTCTTGGGAAATGGAAGGCAACCCATCTGTTGAACATGAGAGGGAGGCGGGAGGTGAGAAATTTGAAAGACACGTGGCCATCAGGAGCACGCCTGAGAGCCTCTGGTGAGGGAAGTAGGGTGGAACATGGTGGGATCTGGAGATGACTCTGGGAACCTCAGGAGCCTGCAGCACAGTGGGCTAAGACTCTGGGACATGATAAACCAGGGATGGCCCTCTCCAAATGCCATCCTTGGAACAGACACACCATGTAGAGGCTGGGTGGGCCCCAGGAGTCCACAGGAATGCTGAGAAGCCTTCTGTTTGTAATGTAAGCAAGTAGATAGCATCTGAGTATTGTGGTTTTACCTTGAGCAGGAGGTTGTCCCGAAGCCTGAGTGAAGGTCAGTGGTGAGAACCCACAGCTTGCTAAGAGCAGGGATGCAGGGACCAAACTGGGGCTCACTGCAAGAGGCTGTTCTGGTGGTGGAGCTCGAATCCCAGATATTAAATCTAGGCTTTCAACAAGGGGGTACCAGGAAGAGGGGCTATGTCCTCCCTTGGCATGGTAGGAAATCTGGGGCCCTCCCAACCTGGATGGGGATCATGAGGACAGGGTGAGGGTGGGAAGCTCTGCGGGAACTCCAAAGGGTGATAATGCCAAAGCAGGTGGACTCCTCTTTTTCTGTTGCCTTTTTTTCTTTTCTTTTTTTTTTTTTTTTTTTTTTTGAGATGGAGTTTTGCTCTTCCTGCCTATGCTGGAGTACAGTGGCACGATCTCCGCTCACTGCAACCTCTGCCTCCTGGGTTCAAGCGATTCTCCTGCCTCAGCCTCCTGAGTAGCTGGGATTACAGGCATGTGCCACCATGCCTGGCTAATTTTTTTGTATTTTTAGTAGAGACGGGGTTTCTCCATGTTGGTCAGGCTGGTCTCAAACTCCTGACCTCAGGTGATCCACTTGCCTCGGCCTGCCAAAGTGCTGAGATTGCAGGTGTGGGCCACCGTGCCCCGCCTAGGTGGACTCCCCTAAAGAGTTTGGGAAATGATGCCTCCTCCTGTTGGAGTTTATGACCCCATGATCATTTCTGGGCCCCTCAATAAACGCTGTGTGTAACTCAGTTTTTTTTTTATGTTTCACAAATTGATTAGTTTAAATGAAAAATTAATGCTATTTTGAAGTTTGGGAATTTTATGACAGCCCCTTGGGCACCAGAAACCCGGAGCAGGCCTCTCTTTTGGAGCAGATGCATGTGCTGGTTAAGAAGCTCTGCGGCAGCTCACACCTGTAATCCCAGCACTTTGGGAGGCCAAGGCGGGAGGATCAAGAGGTCAGGAGTTCAAGACCAGCGTGACTAATATAGTGAAACCCTATCTCTACTAAAAAATACAAAAATTAGCCAGATATTGTGGCGCACGCCTGTAGTCCCAGCTACTCAGGAGGCTGAGGCAGGAGAATCGCTTCAACCTGGGAGATGGAGGTTGCAGTGAGCCAAGATCTCGCCACTGCACTCCAGCCTGGGTGACAGAGTGAGACTCTGTCTCTAAAAAAAAAAGAAAGAAAGAAAGAAAAGAAAAGAAAAGAAAAGAAAAAGAAAAAAGAAAAGAAAACAAAGGTTTTGGTTTCTTCTTTCAGGTTTAGGTTTAAGGTCTCATGTCACCATGTCCAGCTAGGTGGTGTTAAGCAAATGGCCTCACGTCTCTCCAAGCATCCGTTTCCTCATTTGCACCATGGGGCTATTAACTGTTGATGTGAGTGTTAGTGTTAGGAGGGACTCAGCAGACTCTCTGGTGGAAAATAAGAGTCAATTAAAAGAGCCTTCATCATCATCATCATCATCCTTCACTTATTAACTTCAGGGATAACAAACATTTAAAAAGAAATCCGCAAATACTTCTTCAGAAAACTAGAAAGTGTTTTTCCAGGTACACAAAAAAAAATCCCCATTGACCCTCCTCTGAAAAGTCATCAATAATCAGCTCCCAGGCTGGGCATGGTGGCTCATACCTATAATACCAACAGTTTGGGAGTCTAAGGCAGGAGGATCACTTGAGCCCGGGAGTTCAGGACCAACCTGGGAGACATGGTGAGACCCATCTCTCAAAAAAAAAAATAATTAGACGGGGATGGTGGCAGGTGTCTGTAGTTCCAGCTACTTGGGAGGCTGAGGTGGGAAGATCACTTGAGTCAGGAAGTTAAAGGCTGCAGTGAGCCATAATTGCACCATTGCACTGCAGCCCGGGTAACAGGGCAATTACCAGCTCTGCAGGCAATGCTTGCAGGCCTTTCTAAGGTTCTGCTCACTGTGCAGCCACAGGGCTTGTCAGCCTCTGGGTCCAGATGCATGACAGGACAGGCAGTGACCACCATGTACCGAAGGCTTCCATGTGCCAGATCCCGTACTTGGAATTGTTATACTTCTTAGCCATCAACTGAGGAGGGATGGAGACAGGAGGGGGAAAGAAGGGAAGGGAGGGTGGAATAGATCAAGGAACCCATTCTCTGCAGAAGTCCTTTGTCCAGTTTGGAGACTGGTTTTCATCAGGCACACCTGTTTCCATTCTCTGACTCAGATGCCCTATCACCAACCCCACTGCCCCAAACCCAATGTGAAATGAATACCTATTGTTAGTCCTATCTTATATCTGACCTGAAACATGACAACCTTTAAGGCAGTGGTTCTCAAGCAGGGGCAATTTTGCCCTCCCTATCCCCAGAAAAATTCGGCAGTGTCTACAGATACATTTTCTGTTGTTACGGTTTTAGAGAGATCATGAGCTCCTACAGGGTAGCGGTCCATGATGCTGCTAGACATTGTACAATGCAAGGACAGTTCTCACAATAGAGAATTATCTGGCTCCAAATGTCAATAGTGTTAAGAAACTCCGCTTGAAGGAAAAACCAGCCCCACACACCTCACTTAACTCACTAAGGTTAACAAATGGGCGGTTTGCCAAATGCCATGGATTAAAAAGCGCTACCTTGAGTGACTCTTTTTCTACGGCCCGACACATTTCTGTACAATTTAGCAAGTAAAGAGTCCTTTCAAGAAATGATTCTTCGTTATTTGTTGCTGGATCATCATCATTTCATTCAGTCATCCACGCATTCATTCAACACACACTCACTGAGCTCCCTCTTACACTGGTGACAGACTCTAGGGATAGAAGATGAACAAGATGAGGCTCCATCCATGCTCAAGTTTAAAGTGTGTGTATTAGGGTTTGGGGGACAGATGTGTTAGTAAATAATTACAGTGATGTTCCAGGTAAAAAGTTCTCATGAGATGCATGGGGGTGGGGCCGCAGAGCGGGGGTGTGCTCAGTATTTCTTATGGGAGGCCTCAGAAAACTGCCCTATTTGGCCATCACCACTTTTTGGGTTCCACTTACAAGGGTCACTTCTGACGCCTCCCTATATGGAGTAGAGGGAGAGTGGTAATAAGCAATTTGCCCTCAGTGACCTCCCTCCATTAGGAAGATGCCTATAATTCCCCTCGAGGGGGAGCTTCTAATGAATAAAAAATTATTTGAACACACTTAGATTTCAGAATCAAATGTCTGACCACCCAGAGTCAAACAGAAGGAAAGCAGGGCTCCAGAGGCTGGGAAATATTCCAACCAAAGTAGGTCAGTTTCACTCCTATTTATTACAGGAGTTCTCAGCCAAGAAGTGTGAGATATAAGGTCTACAGAAGCCATAAAGTAATCCGAGGGCCACAACTTATACACAGAAAACCATCTTATGATTATGTAAGACAGTAATGTGCCATGGCTCATGCCTCTAATGCCAGCACTTTGGGAGGCAGAGGCAGGCGGATCACCTGAGGCCAGGAGTTTGAGACCAGTCTGACCAACATGGAGAAACCCCATCTCTACTAAAAATACAAAAAACTAGCTAGGCATGGTGGTGTATGCCTGTAATCCCAGCTACTCAGGAGACTGAGGCAGGAGACTCGCTTGAACCTGGGATGCGGAGGTTGCAGTGAGCTGAGATCGCGCCATCGCAGTCCAGCCTGGGCAACAAGAATGAATTCCGTCTCAAAAAAAAAAAAAAAAAAAAAGAAAAAAGAAAAAAGAAAGAAAGAAAGAAAAAAAGAAAGAAAGAAAAAGAAAAAAAGGAAAAAAAGGAAAAAGAAGGGGCATAACAGACAGAGCCCTGGATGGTTGGGAATCAAGAGACCTGGGTGCTAACCTTAGTGGGTTAAGTGGGGTGTGTGGGGCTAGCAGAGCTGCTAGTCCTGGCTCTGCTACTAACTTGCTGATGTCGGGCAGCTCCCTTCTCTCTGAGGGTCTCAGTGTGCTCATTTTTAAAATAAGGGATTGGGGCCAGAGCCTAATGAAGCATCCTTCCAAGGTACACTGAAGACTTAAACCAAGGGAAGCCTCTCATTTTCCCCTTCCACTTATTCCCGTGATAATCCAGGAATTTTCTTGAGACAAGAATGCAGACTGAACCTCAGTCCTGCACTTGAGGTACCAGTTATGACAGTCTCAGAGTCACTGCAAATACTTAAGAAGGAGGCTGGGAGGGTCCCAAGGAAGGAGCTATTGCCTCTCCTACCCCTAGCCACGGAATAACACACCTCCAGGCTCTACCTGGCTTGACACTGTCCCCAGTATCCCAGTTGGCATTTCTCCAAACTGGGAGTCGAAACTCATGAGTGCATGCTGTTGCTCTAGCATCTTCCAAGGCCAGCACTGCCCCTGAAGAGAGGAGGCTCCACCGTGGAAAGGGAGTTCCAAGCAAGCTCCAAATTGCACTCATCCCAACTACTGCTGCTGAAAGTCTTGGGGCTACCAGAAAAATGAGCATCTCCTGAGTGTCAACATTGGGAGCATTGATTTTCCTTATAATCCAACCGGAGGGGACTACGGGAAGACAAGGAGGTTGGACACCAGGAGACTTGCCCAGGACAGAGATCAGAGACTCAACTGGGTCCCCAAGCACTTTCCCTAGGAGCTTCTTGGAACAGACACCTTGGGGACCAGTTTGGAATGCTAGTGGGAAGGGATGATTCTGGAATCTGGCCCCCACCTCTAACCCCCACTCCCTCCCCATTCCTTCCTTTCTGCTGGTCTGGGTGGGGCCACTCTCTTTATCACAGATCCCAGAGCTCCGAGAGGCCGGAGACTCCCAGGAATTTCTGTAGGAAAGAAAAACAAACCACCCATCCTGCCGCTATTATTATTAGTAGTAGTATTTTCCTCCTCCAGCCCCTTGCCAGGACCTGGCTTTGGGGAACAGCAGCACCCAGCAGTCACCAGACACGCAGACATTAGGGAGCCGCGTCCCACACGAGAGGGTGTGGGGAGAGTGGCAGACGGTCCCATCGCAGACCCGGAAGCTCTTGCAGGAGCTCCCTTCAGGTTTTCCCATCTGCAGTCCGTGAGTGTGAAAATGTCAAGGTTTGGGGGCAGACTGATACTGATGTGGGTTGCAATCCTCTTCTTCTGACTTGGAGCAAGAATTGTTATTCCCCCTCTCATTTCCTTTCCTTGTCTATAAAGTGAGGATGGTAATAGCAGCCTCGAAGGGTGATTGAGAGGTTTCAAGGAAAGATTGGAGGCAAAGCGCCCAGGACACAATAGGCACTGCCCGGGGCGGCTCCAGAATTTCCGTCTAGGAGGGTCTCAGAAGCCAGGCTAGAGGAAGGGGTGGGTGGGGGGCACGGGGATTCATCTTGGAGCTGCCTTCCCCTGGCGCGCACAAGGTTTTTCTTTGGGAAGGGGTCCCTGCGGAGAAGAGCTGGGAGAGATTAAT
The DNA here is from genome assembly GCF_024542745.1 of Macaca thibetana thibetana. Taxonomy (NCBI): domain Eukaryota; kingdom Metazoa; phylum Chordata; class Mammalia; order Primates; family Cercopithecidae; genus Macaca; species Macaca thibetana. The sequence continues at coordinate 116,945,374 of NC_065589.1, forward strand.
GTTGGGAGGATTGACAGGGAAGAGTCCCCATTCCTCAGCGGAAGATCTGCTAGTCCCCTCCACCTGCATCCTGCCAAGGCCGGAGAAGCGGCGAGACTGTCGCTCCCTGGGTCCCCTAGCCTTCAGAAGGGGGCAGTACTCACCGAGTGCGCGGCGCAGACGAGCAGCACCCGCAGTAGTAGCTGCTGCAGCGGCGGCGACAGGTGGGGACGCATCGTGCCCGCACGTTCCCCGAGGGCGCCCCGACGTCCACCCGCCCGTGCCCTTTGCCCACTCGGGAGCTCAGCGCCCCGCGCAGGATCCCGGGCTCCGGCCGGCCGCTGCGCCCAGTGGAGCCATGGCTGAGCCACCCGACCTGCGGCGGGCCCGGGGACTGCTCCTCCTCGGACCAGGTGGCCGCGCGCGCTCAGCCGCCCAGCCCATTGATTAGGACGCGGCGGCTCCGGCGCGCTTCCTCCACCCGGCGGGGGACTGGCTGGGGGCCGGCGCGGAGGCCAGCAGGGGAGGAGGCAGAGGGAGGGCGCGGGGGCCGGAGTAGGCTCCTGCAGTCTGGGCCCAAGCTGGAGGAGGCCAGGAGAGGGCACGCTGGCTTAGTCTTCCACGCGGCAATCCCGCACTACCCCAGGTCCAGAAAGAGCACTGTTTCTGGAGTCCACGGACCGAAGGCGCAAGCTCGCTAGGGGGTCGGTGGGCAACTTAGGTCACCTTTGTAAGCCTCGGCTTTCTCAGCCCTAACAACACATCTGAGAATACCCACTCTCAGACTGAAAGTTGTGACACAGTCAAGGCCCATTGCATCTATTCTCCCCGGACAGCTACTTGCACTTTATTTCCGATTTTCTGTATTTTTTTCTTAATTATTGAAGTCATTAGCTCCCATTCCATGAAGTTTCACTCCGATGAGCTCCTCCTTTCATGATGACCAAGGAAGATCTGTGGTACACTCAGGCATCTGGGGACTGTCCTGAGGATGAACCGCCTGGGAAGCTATTTAAGCCTCAGGCAGATAGTCCCAGTAGCCCACTCCAAGGGTGCTCCCTATCCTGGAGTACAAGGCGCCCCAGATGGCCTTTTTTTACTGTCACATAAAAAAGAGGGTTTCACCATGTTGCTCAGGCTGGTCTTGAACTCTTGGGCTCAAGAGATCCTCTTACCTCGGCCTCCCAAAGTGCTGGGATTATAGGCATGAGCCACTGAGTCCAGCCCTAGATGGGTCTTGTAAACTCAAGTTTTCTTTGTCTGCACTGGTGCCTACTCCCTTCCCTCTTCTCTCTCCCCCTTTCTTTGTCTTTCTCCCAGGCACTTGAAGTACATCAGCTCATTTAATTCTCCCTCAAACCCCTAGGTGATATGATGCCCATTTGACAGAGGAGGGCATTGAAGGTGGAGGAGGTTTCATTACATGTCTGGGTACTGCAACTCAGAGGCTCAGACAGGAAAGCCTGGATCTACCCTTCCATGGCTGACCTGACTCTCTGTAACTGGCCTCTACTCAGACGGCCATGCAGCTAGTAAAGTAACAATGTGCTCTTGTCCTTAGCAGCCTTCCCTACCAGAAGAGACTGTTAATAAATCAAGGCTGGTAAATCCCAGAAGAAATAAAAGGGAGGAAAATCCATTCAGCTTCTAGGTCCAAAATCAATGCTCAGTACACATCAAACCTAAAGTATACATAATCACCAACTTCCTTCTAGAAACTCTTTCTACATAAATACTCACCCAAGGGCCTAATGAAATGTGCAAGGACGTTTGCGGAAGCACTGTGACAGTGGCAGGAAATGAGATGATATATGGGGAGAGGGAACCACCCTTATTTCTTTCTTTCTCATGGGCAGCAGTCATTACTATAATGCTCCTGACTTGTTTCTACCCCCTCACCCTCTCTCTGTCTGTATCCCTCTCTGTCACGCGCACCCAGACGCATGCATGCATGCATGCATGTATACACAGGTGAGACCAGTTTACATGACTGATGCATTCAGAATAAGGAACTGGCATGAGTTCGGTCCCCTCCTCTCTCCTTCCTTTCACAGTGTGCCCCGCTACAGAGAACCTGTAACTGGATTTCCCTGGGCCAGGCTGTGATTGGTGGTCGAGGCTCTACTGGAACTGGTCCAGTACCACCAGTGACAGGGTAGTGGTCTCTCTAATTCTGGGGTTTAGTTAGGAAACCGCTTGCCCACAAGTACAAACCACATTTCGCAATACTGACTTTATAAAGTGGTATTTGGCCCCATCTGTCTTGATCTTATAAGGGGGGGGGGGGGGGGGGAGGGGGGGGGGGGGGGGGGGGGGGGGGGGGGGGGGGGGGGGGGGGGGGGTTCTCAATTGGTTCAAGATTCAGGCTGGAAAGAAAAATGTTATTTCCTAGGCTCCTTGAACCTCAGCATCCTAAATGTCCATCGCAAAGGGCGTGAGGTAAGGATTTGCAGTTTTTACTATAGAGACTTCTGTGTTGTTTGAATATTTTCTGTAACAATGCTGTGTATGGCTGTTTGGGGTTGAAATAAATAAAAAGAAAACAACACAAAAATGCGATCCGTGCTTTATACCAGAGCCTCATGATATCTGATGAAAAAGCAAAACAACATTAGTTCTGGGCAATTCAATAAATTTCTGGCCTGTAGCAAGCCATTCTTGCTTAAACGGGAAGCTCTGCCTCTCGGAGAGTTGAGAAAAGGGATTGAAGTGCCCCTTGAAAGGTCCTTAAAACCTGCCTGAAACAACAGTTTCACAATAGGGGTAGAAGGGAAGAGGTAGGGAAACTAACCATATATTTACCACCTATCGTATGCTGGGGAGTCTGTTAGGAAGCTCGGGTGTGTTATCATATCCAGTCCTCCAAGACCATATAAGAGATGGGAACTTGAGGCTTAGGAAAGATAAATGCTTGCCTCTATCAGCACAGCTAATAAGGGGAGGAGCCAGGATTTGAATCCAGGACTGAGCCCAAGCCTGTGTCGTGAAGGAAACCAAATATTTTGCCCCAAAATATACTTATTTGACATACTTTGAGATGACTGTTCGGAGGGCCTCCAAACAGAAGCAGCCCTGCAAAGCTGTCTTTTATTGGGGAGATTGCATCTGGAGACAGAACTCTGCACTGATGCAGCCAGGCTGTCTTTGTGGAACCTCCCCGTGTCCAGATCTAAGAAAGGTTAACTGAGAGTTAGACACCTTAACGGTCTGAAAGACACACACACACACGCACCATTTGTCCTCTCTCAGGCCTGCTACCTGTGAGGTTTCATCTGCATAACAAGCCCAGCTTTACCAGCCAGGCCTCCTCTTCTCCATCACCCCCCAACCTATTTTGCCACACACCATAAGCCCCCATTCTTCCTGTAACTTCAAGATGGTATATGAAAGTGTCCGCCCCCTGGCCATTTCTTTGAGTTCTTGTATTTTGAAAGACTCCTGTGCACATTTTGAAATTTGCATGCCTTTTTTCCTATGAATCTGCCCTTTTTTTCAGTTGATTTTCAGTGGAATTTCAGAGGGCAAAGGAGAAGTTTTTCCTTGGTGCCTACAGCTCTTTACACAGTACTAGGATTCCTCTCCAACATGGAGATGGTCTCCTTACACTTAGGGCTTGACAAGCTCTTTTGTGCACATCTTCTTATTAATTAAAAGAGCTCTGTGAGGTAGGTAGGGGCCAGCAGGCAGGGGCCTGGCAGGAGAAGGAGAAACTGTTGCTCAAATGGTTTAATCAAAGGGAGTTTAATGAAAGGACTATGTGCAGGGCGTAGGCAGGAACCAGCAAGGGATGGTGAGGTGGAGGGATCAGCAACAGGAGGTCTGAAGGGTGATGAAGACTCTCCTTGACTAAAGTTTAGTCAGGCTCCTCTAGCCCTCTTCCCAACTAAGCCTCGACCTTGGCTCCCCATCCTGTTTCCAGTTTCCCTAGCCCAGTCTCGGTAAGGATCCTGTGAAGTAAGTTTAGGAAGAACTCCTACTCCACTCTTGATATCTCATCACTTTTGATATCTGCTTCGGTTCCTCATTCTCTACCTTTGATATTTAAGCCCTTGGTCTGCCTTTAGCAAGAATCCTATTTAGAAGGTTTACAAGAATCCTGCCAGCCTTGATATCTCCTCTTAGTAATTTTCCATCCACTGACCCTTACCGTGCTCCTTGGCTGTAAATCCTCACTTATCCTGGTTGTATTTGGAGTAGAGCGATTGCTCCTCCTCACTGCAAAGCTCATGTTGCTATAGTCTTGAAGGAAATCATCCTTACCATTTTAGCAAGTGTCGGAGTAACTTTTTCTTTAACAAGGGACAAAGAGCGAAAGCAGTGCTTCTAAAAGCTGGAAAGAGTTGTTCTTGGGAGAGGGGTCACCTGTAGGAGCTGTTGGGGCTCAGAAACTCTTACCCCAAAATATGGCGTTTGGACATGCTGAACTGAAGAAGGCTTCAGGTCTCTCTGACCTTCCCCTCTACACCCCCGCCCCCACCCTGCTAACCCCTGTCTCTTCCAAAGCATAGGATGAAGTTTTTCCCTCAAGTTCCTTCATCTGCCTAAAGTCAGGGCCCACCAAGAACCATTGTTTTTCTTCTCCTCCCTGGTGTCTCATCATCTATTGCAGAAAAGAAGACCAAGAATGTAACCACACCTGAAGAGACCCTTTTACAAGATGTTTGTGTCTCAGACTCATTCAATTCCAAAGGAAGCTATTTACCAGTTAATCTCTGTTCCCCATCCATTCCTTCTTCTTAGAAGTCATGTTGCCCCTCAACAGAATGACCCTTGTACCCCACTCCATAACCTGTATTGCCGCAATCTAAGCCCCCCATTCTTTCTGTAACCTCAAGATGGTATTGAGAAAACTGTTATTTGAGGAATGCAAATCCTTTTAATCATCAGGCCCAGAAAGACATTAAAATGAGACCATATTCACTTCTTCCTCCCCACTTTGACCTATGTATTTATCTTTATCTTTTTTCTTTTCTTTCTTTCTTTTTTTGTTTTTTGAGATAAAGTCTGTCTCTGTCGGCCAGGCTGAAGTGCAGTGGTGCCATCTCAGCTCACTGCAACCTCCTTCTCCCAGGTTCAAGCACTTATCTTGCCTCAGCCTCCTAAGTAGCAGGGATTACAGGTATGTGCCACCACACTTGGCTAATTTTCATATTTTTAGTAGTGATGGGGTTTCACCATGTTGACCAGGATGCTCTCGAATTCCTGGCCTCGAGTAATCCTCCCACCTTGGCCTCCCAAAGTGCTGGGATTACAGGTGTGCGCCACCACGCCCGGCCTATGTATTAATCTCTTGAAATCACTTGCTATTACCACAAATAGCTACAAATTAACCTAATAATGCCACACTGGACACTATAACCCATACACTATAGCTTACCATGTATAACCAAACACTAATCAATGTTATTCCTAATCAATGTTTAACTAATCAATGTTAAACCAATGAGAATTCCTAACAAACAACTTTGCATCAGCCCATTCCCTGTCCCTCTTTTCTGCCTTTAAAAATTCACCTGTAATGCTAATTCAGAGCAATTTGATTCTGCGCTCCTGGATTGCAGTCCTCAAGCTTGGCCCAAATAAATGCTCTACTCGTATTAACTTTGCGTCAGCTTCTTCCTTTTAGGTTGACATATCTGGCATATGTCGGCAGGATTCAGCGTGACTCCCCCAGACCAGCTGGTGTCTCTCTCCGAAAGCAGTACTTGGTACCAGCACAAACATTCCCTCTTCAGAAGCCCCACTGGTTGTTTCAGATGTTCTCCTACATTCAGACCTCCTACTCTTTGGTTGGTGATTAGACTTCTTGGGGGCTGTTTTTCAGACCCTCTCTTTCCTTTAAGAGTGAGGGCTTCCGTCTGTCTTTGGACAGGAGGTTTAGGTGAAGAGCACTGCAGAGAATTGCTTTTTTTCTGCCTCTGTCTCAGGACTGGGGTCAAAGTTTTTCTGCCTCTGTCTCACAGCGGAGGTTTGGGTCAAAGGATTGGCATTAGGCGCCTACAGTCTTGCTTTACCTAGCATACTTTAAACATTGTAGCTGCTTCCCTGTTTTTGAAATTCGGGTTTGATTTTGCATTTGTGACCAACTCCTTTGAGTTAACCAGCAGCTGGCTTTGTGTACAACACTCATGGGGCACTGTCTTGTGGATGTCTAGGAAAGGGGACCCGCCTAATCCAGGATGGTCATAAGCAACTGTGACCACAAGAAAAAGTGGAGGGGGAATCTCTTGAAATACCTAAAGTAATTTATTTGCACACACAATCGGAAAAAACGGTCTGTAGAACCAGACAACTTAAATGGGGGACTTGCCCCCAGTGGCACCCAAAAGCCTTCTAAAACAAATTCTGAGAAAAATTGCCTTTCATTCAGGAGGCAAACCAAAGATGTCCATCATCAACACCTGAAGAAGTTCCCCAGGTCTTTGAGCCCTTCCCTGAAATTCCTACTGTGGCAGTTCCAGAGTCACTATGAACCGCATCTGGTTCTGAACCGTTCTGTGCCCAATTAAAAAGACCACTCAATGAACAAGATGAGTCTCCAAAACACAACTTTGTTGCCTAGCTGACAATTGCTTAGGGTAATAAAACAGGTAATTAAAAGATTAATAGTCTTTTAAAGGGGGAAATGGATGAAAATAAAAGTGTTGAGCTTATAAAAATGAGGTTCCAATGAATCTTCCCTGCACCAGAAGTAATCACTGACATTGATGTTGAAATGCTAATATCCAGGGAATGTGCTATGCAAGATCAGATCTGAAACAAGTTAAAAATCCTTTAAATGCGGCCAGGCATGGTGGCTCACGCCTGTAATCCCAGCACTTTGGGAGGTCCAGGCGGGTGGATCACCTGAGGTCAGGAGTTCAAGACTAGCCTGACCAAAACATGGAGAAACCCCATCTCTACTAAAAATACAAAATTGGCCACGCGGGTGGCACATGCCCGTAATCCCAGCTACTTGGGAAGCTGAGGCAGGAGAATTGCTTGAACCCAGGAGGCAGAGGTTGCAGTGAGCCGAGATCATGTCATTGCACTCCATCCTGGACAACAAGAGTGAAACTCCATCTAAAAATCAATAAATTAATCAAATTAAAAATTAAAACAATCCTTTAAATGCTCAAACTACCTGCTTTGTATCATCTGGAAGATTTGCTAAAAGAAAAAGGAAACGAAGTAAATAAAAGCACTCCATCCTGTGGTCTAGGAGCAAGGATCTGGAATCTGGAGCTGTCCCTGCTATGGCCGATGTTCAATCCTGGTCGGGGAACCAGTTCCTTTTGGTTTGATGTTTGCACGACTTTTGACTTTTAGCGATATTGCTTTGCCACTTGGGAGGGTGTCTTTGGGAAAAAAAGATTCAAAAGTCAGAAATATCAGCCTTTTGTCCTGGCTAAAATCTAATCATAAGAGATTTGAAAGGAATTTTTATAAAAGGAGCTCTATGGCCAAACTGTTAAAAACACACACACACACACACACACACACACACACACACACACACACACAGCAGAAAAAAAAAATTTGCTTTTTCTCTTTGGATCTTGTTTTTTGGATTTTTTTTTCCAGTGGACCGAAATTATGTGCTTGGTCCTTGTGTTTACTTCCCTTCTTAAGGATTGTTCTTTTATTTGCTTCTACTCCTCCCTATTCTTTCTTGCTCTTTGCTGCCTTCAGTACCACAGGAAGAATCTAGGGTTGACATCTAATGATGTCAGAAAGAATTTAGGGTTGACATCTAACACTTTAAGGAACACAGGAAAAGTACCACTGCCCCCTTTTGGTGGTCTTCTGTCTTCCTGTAGAGTCTAAAGAGTTGTAAACAGATTTTTCTCATGTCCAAAACTCTACTCTCTTTTGTGTTGTGTTACCTGATCTCTTTGGCTTTTGGGGATACCAGAGATTGCTTTGTAGTGTGAGAGAGAACTTGACCTTGGTGTGTGTGATGACTGGCAACAGCTGCAGTTCTGGAGGTGGCCGAGAGCACTCGTTTATAGTAAATGGTTATTACTACAGGAGGCTACTCATTTCTTTGTGTTTAGATAAGAAATGCATAGTTTAAACACTTATAATGTTTTGTAGCAAAGTGCACTCTGAAAGTGTTGCATGTGCTTCCCTCCTTTTGGGGACCTGGAAATCAATATAAAAGTGAGATCCTCGATCTTTAAGGGTCTAAATGTTCTGCCTTCAGTTGTGCCTGCTTTGCACATATTTAAATCATTAGGTGCTAAAAACTGTAAATGCTTCATTGGTCCTGTTTCTTAATGGGCTCCACCCTGATCCCAGTGGTCCAGCTGGAAAACAGACACTAGATTAAAAGCTACCTATCTAAATAAACTTGATCTCTTTATAAAATTCTATGGTAAATTCCTATGATTTTGTATTACTTTGACATCCATTTTTAACCTTCCTCTAACACACCCAAACTCCTTGAAAAGCTTAAATTCTCTCTGTGTGTGTTTTTTTGTGTGTGTGTGTTTGGAATGTAAATTGCTACCTTGCTTTCTCTAAAATTCAGTGAGTGCTTGGACCATGTGGGACAAATAACCTTTAACTTGTTCCATTTACAAAGGCATAGTTTGAATCCAGCCATCCTTTTAAACTGGTGAATTTTACTTGTCTTGTGGCCAAAATTATAAAATCAATACTATAAAGATTTTGTGTCTATCTGTATCTTTACATGTATGTGTATATGTCTGTCCATAGACTGTCTACATGAGTATCAAATTTACTTATAAATAAATGAGTACTCATAAGTAAATAAGCTCAAATGCTTTTCAAGTCCACATGACTTTAATAATCTTCAGCAAATAAAGAGTTTCAATACTGTTGGTAAAATAAAATAGAAATGCCTTCAGATATTAATTTAGACATTTTTGCCTGGGTTTCTATTATAAACTTTCCAAAAGGTTTATCATATCTCTGCTAGATGTTTTTTTCAATCCCCTGGGTTTACCAGGAGCTGCTTTTGATCTTCTGTCTTCTGTCTATAAGGGGACACATGGATTTGGGACCTTTGCCCATAGACACTCAGCTGAGACCCTAGAAAATAAGGCCAGACAAAAATGTGGGTTGTACTAACAAAACTTTCCTTTTTTTTTTTTTTGAGCTGTCTCCCCTTATGTGTCCTTGGTTAAGTCATAACCTTCATTACAGCTTACTGGCTTTGGTAAGTCACTTAAAAGGTAACTTTTGTTTAAAACAAAAAAAGTCCAAAAGTCACAAATATCAGCTGTGTGTCCCAGCTAAAATCTGATAATAAAATATTTAAAAGGAATTTTTTAAAAGAGCTCAGTAGTCAAAAGTTTACTTAAAAGTTTACCTTCAAAGGGCAAAAGGGAAAATTTCCCTTGACCCCTACAGTTAGGCACAGCTAGTAGGACCAAAGCTCTGCTCTTCTGGAAGCCACAGTTAAGGGAATCCAAGGCCTGAGTAGCCCTCTGGAAGTTCACTGAACAATCAACTCACAAAGTACAAGTTAATTGCAGAAAGGCATGCAAAATTTATTAACATATTTACAGAGAACCACAGAGTGATTGCCTACTCCCCAAGAGAGTACAGAGGCTTATATATCATCTTGAGGTTACAGAAAGAGTGGGGACTCAGAACATAGCCAAAACCAGGTTTTGGTGGTAAATCAGATGATAGTGGCAAGACAGGATGTAAGAGGGAGAGAAGAGGAGGCTTGGCTAGCAAAGTGGTCATGTTATGTGGATGAAACCTCACAGGAATTTCTATGGAAACAAAAGAAAAACAAAGGTTAATGGTTAGAACAAACTATAGTCTATAGTTTTATCTATCATTTTTCCTTCAACTGAAAACAACTTTTAAAGTGCTCTAATTAGATAAAATTACTTTCCCTTCAACAAAAAACCACACTTTCATGCTTTAATAAGCTCACCAAGAAATTTAGCAAGTATCAAAAATATCATAGAAGCAGCAGTTTTATGATCTCCAAGTTGAAGGTCTCTAGTCTCAGAGACCTCCACATTTCTAGTCTAAACCTGTCTGACCAATACACCCAGGCAAAGAATGTCTAAATTAAATTGTAAAGATATTTTTATTTTATTTTACCAAAAATTTGAAAACTCTATTTACCACAGGTTACTACAGTCACATGAACTTGAAAAGTATTTGTGCTAGTTATTTAATTTATGAGTGCTCACTCATCTTTAAGTTAATTTGGTATCATGTGTAGATAATATATAAACATATGTATAGACATATACATGTATGTAGACACAACATGTAACATACACATGCACACATGCATGTATTTTAAAACCAAAGAGATAAAGGAGTTTAATGTAAAAGAGAGTAGTGCTTTAGGCTTGAGAGAAATTTGTCCATTTATAACATATGAAGTTTCATGAGATAAAACAGAGATTCCTTCCAAAAAGAGGAGTCTATGTCACCTTTTCTGTTTTCCTTCAGGAACCTCAAGCTATTAGAAACTGTTTTGTGTCCCCTCATGTGGCATCAAAGGTGGCAAGAGGGAGGGACAGACAGAAGTAAATAGAAAAACAGACATGGGCAGTACATAGAGTTAACAGGGATTTAAGAAGAAAAGAATTCAGTCAACTAAGAAGTTTCTACAGAGAGAGAACAGAAGCCTTTAAACAATATGTATGTATACATATGCAGCCTAAATACCAGTTTTAATTACATAAACTTTTTATTATTGAGCTCTTTTAAAAAATCCTTTTTAATATTTTATTATGAGATTTTAGCTGGGACATACAGCTGATGTTAATAGCTTTTGAACTTTTTTAAAAACAAAGTTACCTAAGTGACTTCCCAAAGCCAGTAAACCTTAATGAAGGTTATGACTTAACCAATGATACACAAGGTGTATCTAAAGAAGTGCGAAGCAGTCCTTACAAGATCCAGAACCACCCTAAAGACAACCCCAAAAAAAAAAAAGGAAAATTTTGTTAGTACAACCCATATTTCTTTCTGACCATATTTTTTAGGGTCTCAGCTGAGTGTCTACAGACCAAGGCCCCAAATCCCTGTATTCCTTTACAGACAGAAGACAGGAGATCAAAAGCTGTCCAAGGAAAGGGAAAGGATCAATAACAAATGAGTACCCCAAAAGCCAAGAATCACACAAATACCAAACCAAATTTTATAAATGTTTCTTCTCCTGGGCTAAAGAACTTAAATTTGCAGGGACTGGTGCTCTGGCTGGGAATTAAACCCAGGCTGCAGCAGTGAAAGTGCTGATCCCTAGTCACTAGATCACAAGCTGGAATGGCATTTAATGTTGATACCAGAGGGAATCCAAAGCAGGAAGTTTGAGGATCCAAAGGATTTTTAACTTTGTTTTTGGTCAGATTTTTGCTGTCTCATTTAGTAAAGAGAATTTTTAAGGCTAGCCATGACCCCATTTTGTGTCTTTCCCTTGTTTGGATCTTATCAATTGTTTAGAATAAAAGATCTCTAAAATTTCTTTTTAAACTTAAGAGTCTTTCTAATTTAAAAGATCCATCTTTTGGGCACTGATTAATTTTCAACGGTGTATTTATTCCAAAAGCAACTCAATCCAATACGCTTTTCAGAGAGGAAACAATCCTCCTGCTCCCCAAAAAATTCACTCCCATGAATAGGCTGAGATAGCAAAAAACTCTTGCTGCCACAGATGGTTAAGAATAGTGTTTGCCTCCAGCAACCCACAAATTTGTGGAGGGTTCACCAGTCACAGACTCTGTGACACTGTGTAGGTCCTCCTGGGACTGGACTTTCCCCACAATAAGGGTTGGTTGAGACAACAAAAGCCACTTATGGGTGGGACTTAAGACAAATTCTCCCAAGAGCTTGACATACTCACAGCAAAAAGTCTCAGGTCCGGCCGGGCACGGTGGCTCACACTTGTACTCCCAGCACTCTGGGAGGCCAAGGCAAGCAGATCACCTGAGGTCAGGAGTTTGAGACCAGCCTGGCCAATATGGCAAAACTCCATCTCTACTAAAAATACAAAAAAGTTAGCCAGGCGTGGTGGCGGGCACCTGTAATCCCAGCTCTTCAGGAGGCTGAGGAAGGAGAATCGCTTGAACCCGGGAGGCAGAGGTTGCAGTGAGCCGAGATCGCACCACTGCACTCCAGCCTGGGCAACTCCGCCTCAAAAAAAAAAAAAAAAAAAAAAAAAAGTCTCAGGTTCTCAGCCATTTTCAGGCTGGCCCCCTGAGAGGACCCAAAAATTATGCCCCCCGGGATGGCAGAGAGAGTGCTCCCACGTGGCCACAAGTCAAGTTTTCAAGGATATAAACAAGATGAGAGTGGACTTTATCTGGTAGTCCTCTTTATGACAACATAGAAAGACAAAAACAAAGACTCTTTCTGGGGAAAAGGGATCAAATGATATGAATATTCATACCACAAAGTACCAAAAAGTACACTAGACCAAGACTAGTCACACAAAGACTTTTCTCTCTCCAATAAAAATTTTGCAGAGGAAACAACGATTTTTACTGTCTGCTTGACCTAATTGCACAGAGAGAGAAGCTGGGAGCCAGACTGGTAAGAAATTCTGATCCTTACACCTGCTGATCAGGTTCTGGATTCCCTTCACTATGGCTTCCAGAAGAGCAAAGCGACTTTGATGATTCTCCTCACAGAGCCAGACTGTTGGGGCCAAGGGAAACATTCCCCTTTACCCTCAGAAGGATCACTGAAAAATCAACTCACAAAAAAGCAGATTAATTGGAGAAAACACATACAAATTTATTTAATGAGTATACATAGGAACCTTTAGAATGAAGACCCAAGCTACCAGGGAAATTGTCCACTTTTATGCTCAGGTTCAGTATGGACAGCCGTGTAGAAATATGATTGGACAAAAAGGGTCTGAACTCACGTTAACAGACTGAATGGAAATGCCCAGCAAGGCCTATCTACATAGATTCTTCTGGGCCTCTCTGAGCAGCATTCCTTCCTCCTGGGTACAGGGCAGAGAGTCCTCTCCAGAATGGAGGTCCTATGACCTACAGTCAAACGAGGTCAGATGGTTTCTTTTTTTTTTTTGAGACGGAGTCTTGCTCTGTCACCAGGCTGGAGTGCAACGGCACGATCTCAGCTCACTGCAACCTCCACCTCCCGGGTTCAAGCGATTCCCCAGCCTCAGCCTCCCATACCTGGGATTGCAGGCACCTGCCATCACGCCCAGCTAATTTTTTTTTTTTTTCTGTATTTTAGTAGAGACGGGGTTTCACCATGTTGGCCAGGATGGTCTCAATCTCCTGACCTCGTGAACCATCCGCCTCGGCCTCCCAAAGTGCTGGGATTACAGGGGTGAGCCACCGCGCCCAGCCGAAGTCAGATGATTTCTTTATGGCCAGTTTTTATACAGAAAGGCAGAGGAAAAGTTAGAGTAATATTTTTTGGTTTTGTGGTTGGCTTTGGGGAAAAGGGGTTCTGGTTTCTATGATCTGCGCTAGGGAAAAGGACCAGTTTCAGTGGCTGGCCTTTGGAGAGAACAGGACTGAGAGAAAGGTGGGCAAGAGAAGGTCAGAGAAAAACTTTTGCTTCTGAGGCCTTCATTTTGGGCTATTGTTTTCTGAGTCTCAAAATCATGTATATTCCAAAATAGCCATAAAAGAGGAACTGAAACGTTCCCAACACACAGAAATGATAAATACTCAAGGTAATGGACACCCCAAAGACCCTGACTTGATCATTACGTGGTCTAAGTATGTCACAAAATGTCACCCGTACTCCATAAATATGTACAAATATTATGTATCAATAAAAACAAAATCAGAACAAAACAGAATAAGGAATCCTTTCTCTGCGTCTTTGAGATATATGCAAATCTTTTTAAAACCTAAACAAGCCTCTTGCCAGTTTGCATCCCAGGAATGTCTTTCTTGGAGGCCTTAGATCCATCTCACTGAAATGTGAACACCCAGGAGATGATCCCCTGTCTTCCTGTCTCTGTGGGGGTTTAGCCTAGGCATTTGGCTCCTCGTTGTGATTTCCTGCTTCTTACAATTAGGAAATCTGAAATATTTTCTTTTTCTATTTGATAAAGACAATTACATGTTTATAAAAGGTTATATCTGCCTGGCCATATAAAAGGGTGAGGTTTCTGTCTGTCTTGGCAAACTCCTGTGGATTGCCAGTGATGCACATCACAGTCTGGCTTGATGCTTCTTCCATCATAAAATAGTTTCATTGTTTTCCTCATTTTGTGGAGCAGATTCACCAGGTTGACAGAAGATCTTACTTTTAATTACTTTTCCAATTATGACTTATGTTTCTTTGCATTTTTCCAACAGCAATAAACACTTGTTGGAGAACTAACTTTCAGTGGATGAGTATTTACTGAACGCCCGTCCCAGGTGCTATGCTAAGACGATAGAGACCTGAGGAAATTGCCTTTGCCAGCCCCGGACCCACATAAAGCCAGGATGCTATGATAGCACCCCTCCCAGGAGGCCCAGAAAGATGACTGAGGCTGGTATTAAAGAATTAAGAGACTTGCGTAATCACGTATTTAGCAAACCTATTGGATGACTGACACTAGCAACTGCAGAATGTATGGTGGATGATATTGCAAATTGTGATAAATTCTATGATAGCATATAATAAGGGACCAGGCCAAGCCGGGAGGATTAGTGCATTAGCTTGAGTCGTATCCGCTGTCATTTTTGCAGGTCAAATACATTTGAATATCAACAATGTTGTAAGATCCAAGTTAATGGACATCTGTTGGTTTTGCTGTCCAGACTTCATTCCCCCTTCTTCTGGGATAAGAACATCCTTTCCCCCAATCTCAGACCATGTAACTTGGGTGGGGCTTTCTCCATGAGCAACCCCAAGAGTCAGCACATGACCCTGAATAAAGAGCTTTACCCCATCCCTCAACCAACTAACCACAGTGATTTCTTCAGAGATGGGCACAGGACTCAACGTGGACCAATAGGAGTGGCATCAACAAAACCTATGTGTTGGTATTATGATCAAGCTAAAAGGAAGATGGTAGCCTTTTCCACAGCATGAGGAGATCCTGGCTGAGAATGAAGCCAACTTGGCTGGGGAGAACCAAGAGATGGTGTGGGACAAAATCCTGATACCATCATGTGGCACCTAGATGCAGCTGTGACTGACACTTCTCTCTCTCTTCCCACCCACACCCTCACCCCCTTCCCATATGTTTTGACTGTTTAAATCAATTTCCATAACTTGTAACTGAAAGAGCCCTGACTTATACTTAGGGAAGACTTTCTAGTGAAGTGATCTTTGAGCTGAAGCAGCTGATTTGGGGCCAGGAGTGAGGGTAGGGGGTGGTGAGGGGGAAGGAGAGCTCTGGGAAGGAAGTGAGAAATTGGCTACCCCTGTGTGTCTGGGTCTAAGGTCTTCACCACATGACTGCACAAGTGCAATGAACTTGCTCTGCCCCTTTGGGGTTTTGCATAAACCAAACAAAACGATCTGTCCTCTCCTGAATGTCAGCTTTACTGGGAGCTGAGCTAATGTATTATTGATGAGCCGTAAATAATGGGACAAACATGATTTCCTATTCTGAAGTACAAAGGTATAACACTAACATTTTAATGAGGTTACTATGGCCCAGGCTCACTGTTTACACTCTGGAAAGGTGGACTGGCTTTCTCAGGAAAGCAGGCTTTTCTTTACTTTTCTTAGTTGTCTCCTCCATTTGTCAGCATCCTTTTGAATATTTATATGAATTATTATAACACAGATCGAATAAAAGAGAGCAAATAAGAACCATGCCTGAAAGACATGGTTACTAGTCTTCCCAAGGCCTTATCTTCACTGGTTGGAGCAAAGAAAGGTCAGGTGCACCCCCACCTCCCAGAGACTCCCCACATTTCTGCCTGATAAGGCCTTTGAAATAAAGACAAGAATGTTGACATCAGACAAATCTAGTTTCAGTAGTCCTGACTCACACTGGCTTAAACAGCAATTAAGTTGTTTCTTGACTCACATAACGAGAGTGCAGACACAGAGCCTGTTTTCAGGGTGGACTCATGCATGGACCAGCCTCTGTTTGCCTATGGTTCTCTTGGCTCTGCCCTCCTTGGAGTTGGATAACATCAAGATGGTGGCCAGGTGGCTACAGCAGTTCTGCAGCCTCGCATCCACAATTACCCCCAGAAGAACAGAGACTGTGGTATTCGCTCAAAATGTTGACACTTGGTTGGGTGCAGTGTGGCTCACACCTGTAATCTCAGCACTTTGAGAGGCCAAGGCAGGCTGATCACCTGAGGTCAGGAGTTCGAGATCCGCCTGGCCAACATGGTGAAACCCCATCTCTACCCAAAATATAAAAATTAGCTGGTGTGGCAGCACACACCTATAGTCCCAGCTACTTGGGAAGCTGAGGTAGGAAAATCATTTGAACCAGGGAGACAGAGGTTGCAATGAGCCAAGATCGTGCCACTGCACTCCAGCCTGGGCAACAGAGACTCTGTCTCAAAAATAAATAAAAAAATAAATAAAAGATGTTGACACTCCTCCATCCAAAGGTAGAGTCCATGTTTCCTCTTCTTAGACCTAGGTGGGCATTCATAACTGCCTCAACTAATGGATGAGGTGGATGTGATGCTCCATGACTGACTTCCAAGGCTAGGTCATAAAAGGAAATACAGCTTAAGCCTGGCTTTCTCCTGGGACACTTTTCTTTGGGACCTGTGGTCAGGTTGTGAGGAAGTCTGGCCACATATGACTATGTTGGCCAAGAGCCTCGTCAGGCTCCCAGCTGACAGCTTTAGGATCAACCACCAGATGAAGCTGTGGGTAGTCAGAATACGCCACCCCAGAATACCCTTTTTGGCATATTTCAAGTTGATTATTTAGAGAACTGCAGAAAGGAATAGTTTTGAAAGCTGTCCTTTTGTAAAGGAAATTTATATCTATCTACGATAGTAAAGTAAATAGCAGATACAAGCAAAGGTTTTTCTCTGAAGCCTCTTTACCTGCCCAAAGATGGATGAAGGTCTGATATCTTCCCAAGACAGAGATTACCACTGGCAATCACCTATTCTTTTGATGGCTGTTACCTGAGAGACCTTATCTGCACAATAAGATAACCTTTGCTCACAGTGCATTTCCTCCTCTCACCCTCCCATAGTTTGTCACCAGCATCTCCCAGGAACATTTAATTCTCTTTTTATAACTCAAAATACTATATAAGCTTCTAGACTTCATTGGGTTATTGGATACTCACCTTCTTGTGATACCTCTGTGCATGTAAATAAATGGGCATGCTTTTTCTCCCCTTAATTTATTTCCTGTTTATTTCAGACCCAAACCTTCAGAGGGGCGAGGGAAAATTTTCCTTTGCCCCTATGATGACTTTAGATGATTCTATCTTCCAGCTTTCATGTCTTCCACCTGGCGCCCCAAACATCCATGGAGCAGAAACAAACCATCTCTGCTGTGCCTTGTCTAAATTTCTATCCCAGAAAAAAAATAAGAAAAAATAAAGAATTATAGTTGTTTCAAATCACTAAGTTTTGGAGTAATATGTTATGGAGCAATAGATAATAAACACAACATAATTTTTAATTCTGCAAAGTAAAACCTATGAACAGCACAGTCAAATGACAAACTGGGAAAAAATTTTGCAACAGTTATCACAAAACAAAAGATGAATGTTTCCAATATATAAAGAGCTCCAACAACTCAATAAGAAAAAGACCAACAGCCAAATGGAAAAATGAGTAAGGGACATGGCTTTACAGAAAAGAAAACACAAATGTCTCCTAAACATATGAAAATATGCTCACCTTCACTCATCATTAGAGAAATGCAAAATAAAACCTTGCTGAAATACTATTTTTTACCATCAGATTGAGAAAAATATAAAGGTTTTATAATATACTCAGTGAGGCTGTAAAGAAACAAACACTCCTATGCATTACAAATAGGAGTAGAAATTAATACAACACCCATGGAAGACAATTTAGCAATAGTTATCAATATTACAAATGCACAGATTTTTCGACTTAGCAATTCAACTTTGGAAACTTTTGCTTCAGATATACTCATATGTATATGAATGGATGTATATATGTGTCTGTAGAAGTGATGTGCACATCTATAAAAATAAGTAAAACATTGCTTATAAAAGCAAAAGTTCAGGAACAACCTAATATCCAACAATGGGGGACTAGTTAAAGAAATATGGAATATTATGTGGTCATAAAAAAGAATGAGGAGGTACTTCATGTACAGGTATGGTATAATCATTTGGATATATTTTTAAGTGAAGAAAAGGGAGTCACAAAAGTAAGCAATTTGGGTTTTTTAAACAATGGGTAAGCCAGGCACAGTGGCTCACACCTGTAATCCCAGCACTTTGGGAGGCCGAGGTGGGCTTCCCTCAACACTTGAGCCCAGGAGTTCCAGACCAGCCTGGGCAACATAGCCAAACCTCATCTCTACAAAAAGTATAAAAAATTAGGCAGGCATGGTGGTGCATGCCTGTGGTTCCAGCTACTCAAAAGGCTGAAGCCAGAGAATCACCTGAGCCTGGGAAGTCAAGGCTGCAGTGAGCCATGATCGCACCATTGCACTCCAGCCTGGGTAATAAAGAAGACTCTGTCTCAAAAATATACAAATAAAATAAACAAGGGATAAACTTCTTACAAATACAAGCATACACACAATTGCTTTGATATGTATAATATATTCCTATAAAGATAAATTCAAATCTGGTAACATGAGTTACCTCCGGGAAAGAGAACTTGATGGCAAAAGGCAGAGGAAGGAGAGAGATTTTTTACTTCTTGAATTTTGAACCACATGACTATATTACCCATATTCCAAAGATATATATAATTTAAACTTTAGAAATCACTTGGTATAACTCATTAATGAGTTAATTTTACAAATATTTTTGAGGTCCCAGGATGTGCCAGGTAGTGTGCAAGGCACTGCATACACTGTGGTGAACTAGTCAGCCTTCACTGAACTTACAGTCCAAGAAGACAGATGTCAAAGAGGTAAACCCAGCAGCTATGGCCTGAATGTGTCCCCCAAAATTCCTTTGTTGAAACCTAACCCGCAACGTGATGGCATTCAGAAGTTGAGCCTTTTGGAACATGTTAGATTATGAAGGCGAAGCCCTCGTGAATGGGCTGACTGAAACAGGCCTAAGTGAACTGGGCTTATGAAACAGGCCTAAGAGCTCATTAACCCCTTTCACCACGTGAGGACACAGCCAGAAGTCTCCATCTATGAACCAGAAAGTGGTCCCTCAGCAGACACTAAAAGTGCTGGTGCCTTGATCTTGGACTTGCCAGCCTGCAGAACCATGAGAAATACATTTCTGTTGTTTGTAAGGAACCCTGTCTAAAGGATTTTCCTATAGTAGCCAGAATAGACTAAGACAGCTATGAAGGGAAAGAACACAGTACTGGAAACAGCACCAAGGTGCAGGACCCGATATAGAAAGAAGGGCAGGAAAGCCCCCTCTGAGGAAGAAACCCTTAGGCTGAGTAGGAATCAGCCAAGTTTCTCGTTATTTATTGCTACAGAATAACCTACTATCCCAAAACTCAAAGGAATGAAACAACATCATTTTATTATATCTCACAAATTCTGGTGTCAAGAATTCAGGTAGGATGCCACTGGGCAGTTAAAGCAGTCATAGAACCACCTGGACTCAAGAGGAGGCGACAGAGACCCCGCCTCTTCTTGGGAGCAGTGCCAAAGAATTTGCAGCCAGCTTTCACTCTCTATACCAGGCAAAGGGGAGGTGGGGGAACATAATGAAGCAGGGTGAGGAGGAGATGAAGCAAGGGGCCAGCAGCTAGGTCCTACAAAGACCTAAAAGAGTGTAAAGGATTTTTTTGCCAGCCACGGTGGCTTGCACTTATATTCCTAGCATACTGGGAAGCTAAGGCAGGAGGATCACTTGAGTCCAGGAGTTCAAGACCAGCCTGGGTAACATAGTGAGACCCTGTCTGTACAAAAAGTTAAAAAAAATTAGCCAGGCATGGTGTCATGCACCTATAGTCCTAGCTATTCTGGGAGGCTCACCTGAGCCCAGGAGTTCAAGGCTGCAGTGAGCTATGATGGTGCCACTGCACTCCAGCCTGGGCAACAGAGCAAGACCCTGTTTCTGTGGGGGAAAAAATAAGAGTGTTAAGGAAGTTGAATTTTATCTTCTGTACAATTTGAAACCACCAAAGAGTTTTAGGCAAGGAAATTAATGACTCTCCCTATACTACTGAGGCTTATAGCTTCCATGCCTTTTATCACACTTGTCTCATTGCACTCATATGGCAGATGCTGTGACACCTTTGTGTTCTGCTCATTGTAAACTCTAAGTGAAATAAATGTGGACCACATAAATAAATTGATTACATAATTGATTATCTAATACAGCTATAATTGTAAGGCTCCATCAGTTTAATGATTCTCAAACTTTAATGTGCCTATGAATCTCCTGGGGAATCTTATTAAAATGCAGGCTTTGTTCCAGTAGCCTGAACCAAATTCTGGGAGAGCCCAAAACTCTGCATTCCTAACAAGCTCCTGTGCCACAGTTTACACCTTGAGAAGTAAGTGTCCAGAAGTCAGTATATGTCAGTTGTTTTCAGTTGGAAGAAAGAGAAAATGGAATGCAAGGACCAAACAAATAGAAGTGAAATGATATCATCCAGGCCCAGGGTCTCTCTGTCTCCTTGTTCTCCTGACCTTGTCACCTCTTTAACACTCGGGCCCCTCATGACCTCTGATGGCAGCTGCAGTTCCAGAATCACTTCCTGACACTCAGAAGTCCGGAAGAAGAAAAATACCGTATCTATGTATATCTTTCTTGGGAGAAAGAAAGTCTTTTCTAGACCCCCAGAACCCTTTTCCTGTCCCTGTGACCAGAATGGGGCTACGTATCCAACCCTAACTAAATCACGGGCAGTGTCAGCAAGGGGATTGGGAATTCCATACTTGGCCTGGATTGCATTGTTTTGTTTTGTTTTGAGATAGGGTCTCTGTCACCCAGGCCAGAGTGCAGTGTCACGATCATAGCTCACTGCAGCCTCCAACTCCTGTGCTCAAGCAATCCTCCCGCCTCAGCCTCCTGTGAGCTGAAACTACAGGTGTGAGCCACCACACTGGGGTAATTTTAAAAATTTTTTGTAGAGATGAGGTTTCACTATGTTGCCCTGCCTTCTCTCAAACTCCTGGGCTGAAGTGATCCTCCCATCTCAGTATTCCAAAGTGCTGGGGATTACAGGCAAGAGCCACCACACCTGGCCTGACCTAGATCAATCAGGGTCTACTGTTAGAACTGGGAACTGGGGAGAAACTTGAGTAAAGCTGTGGTTCCATTAGAAAGAAAGTGAAAGTAGGCGACCAGCAGTGTCCACTACACTATAATATTCAATTGGATTTACTGCTTATATAGAGACCTATGGGTTATCTATATATAATAGGAACTTTGGTGATTTTTCTCAAGAAAGTTAAGTACAAATGAAAAAGTGTTACCCAATATCCATTAAGAAGCATATGAAGTTTAAGGCAGAAAAATTGCTTGAGGCCAGGAGTTCAAACCCAGTCTTCGTAACACAGCAAGACCCCCACCTCTATAAAAAATTAAAAATAAAGAAGTGTATGAAAACAAATATCTCATGATCTGTGCTGGATGGAGAGGTCTGGGACTGTGGGAAGCATAGTACCTGTTCTGAAATCTACAGTTTTGGGCCAAGAAAACAGAAGGAACTAAAGCAACCTACTCTATAAACAAATGAATTGTTTCACCCCCTTGGCCAACAGGTACTGAGTAATCAATATGGACAAAGAACTGTGTCAAAGTGGCTGGGTGCGGTGGCTCATGCCTGTAATCCCAGCACTTTGGGAGGCCGAGGCAGCCGGATCACCTGAGGTCAGGAGTTTGAGACCAGCCTGGCCAACATGGCAAAACCCTGTCTCTACTAAAAATACAAACAATTAGCCGGGCATGGTGGCAGGCACTTGTAATCCCAGCTACTCGGGAGGCTGAGGCAGGAGAGTCCCTTGAACCTGGGAGGCAGAGGTTGCAGTGAGCCGAGATTGTGTCATTGCACTCCAGTCTGGGCAACAAGAGCAAAACTCTGTCTCAAAAACAAAAACAAAAACAAAACACTGTGTCAAGGATTTTGGGAGATCCTAAGACAAGGTACAGTTCCCTCCCTTAGGAATTCTGCAGTTTAAGTCACAGACATGAATCATGTTGGGTGCAATATAGAGATAAAGATGGCGGAACAAGGGGTTATGGAAGTCCAGAGGAGGGAAGGAGTCCTTCCGGACTGGTGGGTTAGGAGGAGGGTGGGGAGGAGAGGAGACCTTATCCAGAGCTAGCCTTGAAAGATGGGGAGATTTTTAGTAAGTAATAATGGTGGGGGACAGAGAAGAATTGGAGAATGGGAAGATGGAAAAAATGAACATTTCTCATTGGGAAAGAGCAGGGAGGGAATATACGCATCCAGCACAAGAGGCAATGTAACAAGACAGGTACCCTCACTGGACTCTTACTATACCCTCTCATCAACATGAAGCCGTAAGTAACATCAAGCAAGTATCAAAGCCATACAAGCAGGGAGTGAGACAAGGACAATTCCTGGGAAAAGAGAAGCTTCAGTTGTCTTTGAAAAAAATAATGTTCATGGATGAGCAGGGTGGAATGGACAGGGCAGGAGGTCAGAGGAGCGGGCGCGGTTTCATGTTTACAACCCCTAAATATCAGTATCAAGGACAGAAACAGTTTCTTCAATGAATAAATTGCAACAACTAAAAAAAGAGATGCAAGAGGAATCTGTTGATGAAAAGAGGCCTAAAAGACACATCAATCTGTTTTGATATACAAATTTTATTTGAATTCTTAAATATCAGTATCAAGGACAGAAACAGTTTCTTCAGTGAATAAATTGCAACAACTAAAAAAGAGATGAAAGAGGAATCTGTTGATGAAAGGAGACCTAAAAGACACATCAATCTATTCCAATGTGCAAAATGTATTTGAATTCTGATTCAAACTCTAAAAATAAATATGGCACGAGATAATTTGAAGATGTTAATAAATTATAATTTCTAAGGTATTGTGGTTATGTTTTTTTAAAGAACGCTTATCTTTTGGAGGTATATTTTGAAATATTTATTGATGAAATGATGTCTGGGATTTTCTTCAAAATAATACTAGGAGTCAGGGAAAGATACGGATGAAACAGGATTGGCTAGGGTTTGATCATCGTTGCAGCTGGGTGTTGAAGGTCTATTTTACCAGTCGGTCTGCCTTCGTGTATGTTTGAAATTTGCTGCAACACAAAATGTAAAACAAACTACAAGAAAGTGGGCGTCAAGAGTGATGCCTGTCAGGTGAAGCCCCGCCCACTGGCTCCGGCGGCTCCGCCCCGTCCGGCTTCTCTCCCGCGCTCCGCTCTTGCAGGGTTCCAGTGTGTGGTGTTTCCAACTTTCTCATGTCCCCTCGGGAATCCATTCGCATCCCATGCCGTAAGTCGCGCTGTCAATTCTTGGCCAGGCCCGGCAAACTGCTCCGAGCTCCCAGGAGTCACCCGCCGCCTCTGGTCCTGGCCCGCAGCCGCCCGGCTCCCCCGCCCTGGGGCGTTTGGTCGCGCCCGGCCGCCAGCCCTGGGAGCGCGTCCGCGTCGTCATGGCGACGCTCCGAGCGGGCGCCGGCGCCGGCCGAATCCGGCCCGGGAACCACCTCCAGGGTGAGCGGCCTGGGACCTGGGGCCGGGGTGGCCCAGGGTCAGCCGCTGGGGCGCCGCAGCCTAGCTGCTGAGGCGACCGAGCCCCGGGCGGTGTCCGTCCTCAAGTCGGCCGTAGCTTGGGTCCGAGGAGAGGTCGGGCCCAGAGGGTGACAGGAGGATGGTAGCGGGGCGGTGCACGGGCCTGGGGCGACCCTGACCCTTAGCAGGAGTGGAATGAAAGGTCGCGACGGGGAGGAGGCACTTGGCGGGGGTGAGAGGGCCTGCCTGGAAGAGGATGGGGCGAGGGGCCTAGGGTGCGGCGGTGAGACCCGGAGCCAGGCCTACTGGGGCGGTAGGCTAGCCGGCGTGTGGGCGGCGTGGAGACCGCCTGGCTTCTGGGCCTGCCTGAAGCACAGGGGATGTGAGGCTCCGGGAGGAAACGGGCTGCAGGGTGAGCCTAGGGCGGGCGTTGAAGGGCTGGAGGGAGGGGAAGCAGGTGAGGAGAGGGCCATGCAGCCGTCAGCGATGCTATGAGAGGTGGTGCGAGGGAAGGGGAGAACTTCTCTCTGAAAGTGATTGTTAAGCGCCTCCTTCCATAGATTCACTGCATGTCGCTTGATGCTGTCCGTCTCGGGAGTCTGAAGCTATGAGTCTTCTCCAGAAAAAACAAAACCAAAAAAACACATAAAGATCCACACTATTTAACATTCCATCTCAGAGGCTTCACCGGCCAGCCCCACGGCTTGCACAAGGGCCCCAAGTTCAGAGATTTAGTTGTGGAATATATAAGGGAATGTGAGATTTGTAAAATGTTCTTAAAGGGCTATAAATTATTAACACCAAATTAGTAGTAGAAGCAGTGATTGCTAAAGAATGTTAAAGTGTGTTGGGATCACTGTGAACTTCATGAAGAAAATGGAACTTAAAATGAGTGTGATAAGGGAAGGCAAGTCGGACACAGGGTTTGGCATGAACTGAGATCCACAGAGCTGGAATGCACCCATGTCTGGCACCTGGCTGGCCGTAGGTTTCACCCCCTCCTCATCACCCCTCCTCCTTACCCCTTCCTCATCACCCCCTCCTCCTTACCCGCTTCTCATCACCCCCTCCTCCTTACCCCCTCCTCATCACCCCTCCTCCTTACCCCCTCCTCATCACCCCTCCTCCTTACCCCCCCTCATCACCCCCTCCTCCCTCACCCCCTCCTCCTTACCCCCTCCTCCTTACCCCCTCCTCATCACCCCCCCCTCCTCCTCCCCCCCCCTCCTCATCCCCCTCCCCCCTCCTCCTTACCCCCTCCTCATCACCCCTCCTCCTTACCCCCTCCTCATCACCCCCTCCTCCTTACCCCCTCCTCATCACCCCGTCCTCCTTACCCCCTCCTCATCACCCCCTCCTCCTTACCCCCTCTTCATCACCCCTCCTCCTCACCCCCTCCTCATCACCCCCTCCTCCTCACCGCCTCCTCCTCACCCCCCTCCTCCTCACCCTGTTAGCAGAGGGATGGAGGAGGGTAACTCTGAAATGCCAGTTGTCCTGTAAACAGTGCCTTCAAGTGTTAAAGACTTCCATAGTCACATACTCTAAGAAACTCATTTGGAGAAATCTCTGAAAGAAAAGTCTTATTTAACTGTCTACATCAATATTTTCCAAATTTGTTTGACCTAGAGCCTGTATTTTTCCCTTCTCGGGCCCCTGCAATGAGCTCAAGAAGCATCTCAGAAGTACATTTCAAGAAAAGCTCCTGGGGAGAATCAAGGACCACAGGAGGGTTTGGAGCAATGGCATGACATTGGGTTGCGATGGGTTATGTAAGAAGATTAATGGGACAGCCGTGTGTGGGAATGGAATGGCCCGCAGAGAGGAGAGCCAGGGAGGGCATGAACCACAGTAAACCACACAGAGACGAGGTACATTTATCAAAGAAAGAGAAAAAAATGTGCATGGTTTCTCATGGATGATTATACTGCTGCTCTTTCCTCCGCAGGACATGACCTTTGGCTCTAAAAAGAAGACTCCATTTTTCATGATAAAATGGCAGTGGTGAAAACCCCCAGCAGAGGACTAAAGAATGCTAAAGAACCCCTTAATAATGCATCGCCCCAGCTCTTGAAGGACCTAGTGGAGGAGCCGAAGCAAAGAAAAGAAGTACCTAATCACCTCCTCGAATCAAGTAGGTGGCTAGAAGACAGATTTGCTTTACAACTCACATCTTCACAGGCGAGCCAAAGTCCAGAAAGCATAATGGGATTTTTTAGTGCAGATTTATCTATATCATTTTATAGGCTTATACGAATTTTTATTACTAAGAACAGTCATTCTATTTATATCCATCTGCTTAACTGATAGATTTTTGTGGAGTATGTAAATTAATCAAGTTCTGTTGCTTCCACTTCTTCTAATGTCTTTCCTATCTGCTCCCCCTATCTTGCGTCTCATGTTCAGTGGGCCGCTGGGACTCCTCCCCCACCACATTCTTCTCCTGTCAGTTTGCTTTCTAAAATCCTGGCTGGCTCTTATCCCTAATCTGCTCAAACTCCCAACAGTCACCCTTTGCATACAGAATAAAGTCACAATTCCTTTGCTTGGCCCCCTTCACTGTCTAATCTGAACCTGTCCACCCAGCACCATCCCCATCGCCATGCCCCACTCATTTCTAGCTCTGGCTACATGAGGTTCCTTCCTGCCCTTCGGACCACAAACATTTTAGACCTTTTTGCCTTTTCATGTACCTATCCTGTAGTCTAGAAAGCCTGAGAAATCCTATAGCTATTATGGAAAAGGATAATCATTTTGCCTACATTCTTTCCATTCAATCCACACAACAATACATCATGAGGTAGGATCTATTTACATTTTACTCTTGGAGAAGGTGAAACTCAAAGAGACCACATGATTTCCCCAACATGGCACACCTAGTAAGTAGAGAGCTGGTGTTCAGCCACCAGAGCCCTGGGTCTAGCTCTTAACATGCTTGGTTACCCACCACTCGTCTTTCAAAGCCCATGTCAAATGTGGGGACATAATACTGTATTTGGATATGGTTCTGTTGTCACTGTAGAACTTGTCAAGTGAAAATTGATATATGTGACCATTTCTGGGCATTAGAAGAAAAATGCCAGTTTTATATCTACTCTGTGGCTCTAAAATAAAATCTTTCAACATTAAAAACATTATAGAATAAGCTGGGTGCGGTGGCTCACTCCTGTAATCCCAGCACTTTGGGAGGCCAAGGTGGTCGGATTATTTGAGGTTAGGAGTTTGAGACCAACCTGAATGAACGACATGTTGAAACCCCAACTCTACTAAAATACAAAAATTAGCTGGGTGTGGTGGCAGGCGCCTGTCATCTCAGCTACTTGGTAGGCTGAGGCAGGACAGTCACTTGAACCCAGGAGGCAGAGGTTGCAGTGAGCCAAGATCGCGCCACTGCCCTCCAGTCTGGGTGACAGAGCGAGACTCCCTCCCTCTCAAAAAAAGATAATCAATCAATAAAAATAAATAAATTTTTAAAATTACAGAATATGGTAATTTCAGTGCTTAAAAATGACCAAATAATAACCTACAGAGATCATCAGTTCCCCTACCACACCAGCCTTAACCCATTCTAGCTGTTCAGTTTGACCCAAGTGGATGACAGTGACAGCTCACCTGGTGAGAAGAAAAAAAACACCAAATATTTCACACCCACTTCAGATGTACCCCAGAATTATGATGATCAAAGGGATGGGGTGAGGATGTCTGTGCTTCACAAGATTTGGATGCAGTCAAAGTCAAATGCTATCATTTGTAAGAAGGTGGACAGTACATTCATGAGGAAGGCAGATTACTGGTTGGAATCCGACAGACCTGGGCTTGATTTTTGTTTTGTTTGTTTGTTTTATGTTCTTTTGAGACAGGGTATTGTTCTGTTGTCCAGGCTGGAGAGCAATGGTACAATCACAGCTCACTGCAGCCTCTATCTTCTGGGCTCAAGTGATCCTCGCACCTCAGCCTCCCATGTAGCTGGGATCACAAGCGCACACTACCATGCCCAGCTAATTTTAAATTTTTTTATAGAAACATGGTCTCACTGTGTTGCCCAGGCTGGTCCCAAACTCCTGGGCTCAAGCGCTCTTCCTGTCTCAGCCTCCCAAAATGCTGGGATTACAGGTGTGAGCCACCATGCCTAGCTTTGATTTTTGATTACCAGCTGTAGGCAAGTTTCTTAACCTTGTTAAGTCTTACCTCCTTCATCTGTAAAGTAGAAATAATACCTACCTCAAAGGGCTGGAGTGAGGATTATAAACAAATGTATGCATACCACTGCCTGGCACAAAGCGTGTACATAGAGTGGGTTCTCAGTACCTTCTCCACACGTTTGCTGCTGCCTAAATAAAGAGCTGGGAAAATTTTTGTAGACCTGAACACTTCTGTGAGCTCAGCCATTTAAAAGAGACATTCACATGACACCAAAAGCAGTTTGAGACTTACCATTCTGAGTGATAACTTTTCAGAGCTTTAAGTTTTAATATTACTCTATATCACATTGTAATTCTAACCAGAGGAAATCAAATAAAAGTTAAATACACAGTAATAAAATTAAGTGTGTGGTATTTGAATACTTTGAGCTGGGTATTCATTATGTAATGAGTAATCTCAGTGCTAGGCAGAGCAAAGACAGGCCATATGCTCTTTATAAGCTGGTGTTTTATGACAAAGACGTGTACAAAATGTGTGAAGAGCAAATTCTTTCACTAGGTAACAATCTGCCTGATTTTGTGTTGTAATGATAGTATCTCCCAAGTGATGTTTAAAAATAGAGAGGGAGAAGGAGTTCAGTTTATTTAGAACAGATAATTAATCTTGTTGACAGCTGGATCCAATGTCTACAACTTTCATATGCTTAAAATGCCCTAAATTAAAGAAAGCTATGTTAATAAGGATCAACTTTAATATTTTCTTTGATGTCTCATGATGTGCTTATCTACATTGTTTTTATAGAGGTTTATGCAAAACTTGTGAATAATAAGGTCATACAGGCCAGACCTGGCATAATACATTTTGGAGGCTATCAAGTAGAAAAACAGCACCAACAGATTCTGGTAGGTACTTTTAAAATGGGATAATTAATCCCCATAATGAAGTGACACGAATGTTCTGAATTTATATTATTCACTTATCTAAAGAACAGCATAATCAGCCGTAGTGCAAGTGTAAATTGGGCCAGAAAGGTAGTTCTATGATGAGAAACTTTAAGGTTGCATCAGTGTCTTGGACAAGTTACTTTCCTCCTGCTAAAGGCTCCGCTTGCACTCTTTCCAAATATGTGTCATTGCTGAGTGACTCTTAGGGGCCAGGTGCTGTGCTTCGTGATTTACATGATTTAATTTAATCCTTATGCTAGCTCTGTGGAGGCTACATTATTCCTCTCATTATATATATAGGTGAGGAAACAGAGATTCCTAAAGGTTAAATAATTTATTCAAGGACACAAAGCTGCTAAGTGTCAGAGGCAGAATTTAGCTCCTGGGCTGCCTTTCTCCGCATCACTCTTGCTCCAGGCCTGTAGCACCAGGAAGAGGGGTGTCCCTTTCCTACGAAGCTCCAAGCAGGGCTTCCTTTTACCTGCTTGGGTCAGACGGCCATGCCTAATCAGTCACTCTGGCCAGAGAGAATTTGTCTAGGTCCAGGGAGGCAGG
Organism: Macaca thibetana thibetana; assembly: GCF_024542745.1. Taxonomy (NCBI): domain Eukaryota; kingdom Metazoa; phylum Chordata; class Mammalia; order Primates; family Cercopithecidae; genus Macaca; species Macaca thibetana. Next base: position 116,974,688 of record NC_065589.1, read on the forward strand.
GGTCAGCCCCACTGAACAGGCTTCTGAAGAGATAGCTGCAGGGCTGGACTGCAAAGGAGCCAAAGCCTATAGCAACTGCAGTTTAGCACAGAGCCACACTGAGGCCCAGCCCTTCCTGGGTCCCCTTCACTGACCTGGATATTGACTGGGGTGGGCTCTGCCTTATTTCAGGGTCCCACCTAAGCATCCTGTGCACAAATGGACCCGAACAACCTCAGTGACTTCACCATGATCCCCTAGTCATGCCTGGCAGGACTTCTCAGAACTACTCCAGTTTGGCCCTAGATCCAGGCCAAACTGTCCCCATGTATTGTTGGGGAGGGGCGGAGGTGGGCTCTTTTTACATGTGCCCTCTGAGACTCTGCCTTTGTGTGCGATGGCCCTCCTCTGGCCCTGTCTCCAGCCACCGCAAGACTCCACTTTTAGATGTACAACATTCTTAGAAGCCGTATCTTAAGGTAGATCATTTTAAGAAAGTTCTAATCATCACGTTCAGTTGTTTAGAGTGAGGCAAAACACTGGAGGAAACTGACAAATAGTAAAGTTATCAGGAAGGAAATTTCTCTCAGGAAGACCCCAAAGAACAGAGGAGAACACAGTTTCCATGAATCCTTATACAATGAAGTGAGTAGCGAGAATAGGTGAGAAGGGGAACCTGTTAGGTGCCAAGTATTTCCTCTTAGGAAAAGGGTTAGGATTTGAACCTGTTATTAGGAACTTCACCTATCAACCTCCAAGGTCACATTTCTTACAACACAGCATCAAAGACCAAAGTTAATGATTCATTTTGAAGCCTACTGATGCTGGTTATAAGGTTTGCTGTCTATGCTGTGGTAGGATAGATCTAAAATAATTATGATTCATAATTACTCATTGTTTATAAATCAAATATATGCCAAAGGCTAAGATAAAATTTTATTACTTGCTCCTTATCCTTTCTTTCTTTTATTACTGCTTTATTGAGTGATCATTTATTATCATAAATTTACCCATTTACAGTATACATACAATTCAATAATTTTTAGTATATTCTCAGAGTTGTGCAACCATTGCCACAATCTAAATTGAGAATATTTTTATCACTCGAAGAAGAAACCCCACACCCACTTTCAGTCCCTCCTCATCCCCTATTCCCATCCCACTCCCACCCTAGGCAATCACTCATCCAGTTTGTGTCTATAGAGTTGCCTCTTCCTGGACATTTCTTGTGAATGCAATCATACAATACATGGTCTCTTGTGACTGACTTCTTTCACTTAGCATAGTGTTTTCCAGGCTTATCCAAGTCATAGCATGTAGCAGTACTTCATCTCCTTCTATGACTGAACAGCATTCCATTGTGTGGATAGAGCACATTTGGTTTATCCACTCATCAGCTGATGGATGTTGGGTTGTTTCCACACTGGGGCTATCATGAATGATGCTGCTATGAACATTCATGGGCTTGCTTTTGTGCACACATTTAGCATTCTCTTGGAGATATACATAGGAGGAGCATTGTTGGGTTATATGGTTTGTTAGCTTCCTGTGGCTGCCATACCACAAATTTAGGGTATTAAACAAACAACTAATAAAGTCGTAAAGACTTACTCCTGTGTTTTCTTCTAAGAGTTTTATAGTTTTAGCTTTCGTATTTAGACCTATGGTTTATTTTGAGTTAATTTTTATGTATTGTGTGAGGTAAGGGTTCAACTACAATCTTTTGCGTGTTCTACCATTATTTGTTGAAAGGACTGTTCTTTCCCCTATTCATTGGTCTTGACTCTCTTGCTGAAAATCAATTTACTGTAAATGTAAGGGTTTATTTCTGAACCCTCAGTTGTACTCCATTGATCTATACGTCTGCACTTATGGAAGTACCACACTTCATTCCTGTAGCTTATGGTAAATTCTGAAATCAGGAAGTGCGAGTCCTCCAGTTTTGTTCTTTTTCAAGACCATGTTGGTTATTTTGGGTTCCTTGTAATTCCAAATGAATTTTAGGATCAGCTTTTCAATTTCTGCAAGAATACTTTTGGGATTTTGATGGGAATTGCATTGAATCTGTAGATCAATTTGGGGAATGTTGCAACCTTAAGAATATTACGTCACAATTCTTTTTTATAATAAATGTTTTATAACTTTTGTCACTAGCCTTAGGATATTTTCCACCTGTGTGGGTTCGGAAGATGAGGGCTCACCTTCCTTAAAATAGACTTTCCTCAGAATTACATAGGCATAATTAGCTTGCTAAGAGTCCTGTAGTTTCAAGAAATATTGACATTTTTTAAATGATGGCAACTATTAGAGTTAATAATGAACCGATAAGTTAAAAAGTTGCTATATCAAAAAAATTAACAATATAACACTTTTGGATCACAACATAGCTTTTTAAAACTGGCCTCTTTTTTTTTTTTGCTTAGTATAATGTTAGTGATTCCAATAGTGTTACTAAACTTAAAATTATTTTAACCTCCTCATAATTTTAATCATATTATTGTACACTTTACTATTTATTTCTTTAATTGGTCTCTTTTTTTGCATATTACTTTGTTATCTCTAACGAAGTTGTACTGTCTGGTTGATGTTACCTTGTTTCTAATAGAGTTAAGGGTTTTCTTCTGTTTAATTCCACATACAGTTGGTGAGAGTCCCCATTACATGCCAAACAAAGTGTTGAAGCATCATGGGAAATGCTAAGGTGAATAAAATCAAGGAATTTTCCAAGTAGCAGAAAGTGTTTCAAAACCACCAAATAGCTCAAACATGAGACTAGGCAAGGAAGGTGGCATGAGGAAGTCAGAAGAAAATGTTCTGTAGAGAAAAGGCACCATTTCACCTCTGTAGGAGGGTGTTAGAGGCATGTGGAGGAGAGGCCATTGGGGATAGCCCAGAAGCTAAGTAGGAAGTGGGGAGAAGGCATTCGGGGCGCAGAGGAAGACATGCAGGGGCTCGAGTTGAGCCAACAAATGGCCTATTTGGAGGCTGGTTTGCCTGGAGGGTAGGGCTTTGGCGTAGGTAATGGAGAAGGTGGGACATGTGGGTTGGGACAAGAATATCAACGTAAGGAGTGTGCATGTGATTCAGAAAGCAGCAGGAAGTTAAGGAAGTATTTTTGAGAGGGTTATGATGCATTTGAGGAAGATCAACTTAGTGGAATTTTAGAGGATGATGTGGTTCTTTTCTTTCATTAGCATCCCCTAGGGAAACATGAATGAGAGAAACTAAATACTAAGGAATAAGATTTTGTCAGGTAGGATTGAGCTTTGGAAGATTGCAGCCATCACAGTGTCTAAGATTCCTTTGTCCTCCCAAGAATCAATTTTGACTTCCTTCCTTTGTGGGTGATTTCATCCCCACTTAGAATTCGTGGGGAGCAAGGGAGTATGGTTTAGTTATTGAAAAAGGTATGAAGCCTCAACTCGGCTTCATTCTGCTGCGAATGGAGGCCATGTCTGTCTTTCATATTGCTGCTTCCCTGGCACCTCATGCAGTGCCTGAGTGAAGGCACCCAACAAGCACTTGTGAGAGTTGTGAGGTTATTAGAAGAGTGGCAGAGGCTCACTAATCCCAAGGAAATACAATGTAAAGTCTAGGTGGTCATATTGCTTCTATCAGACATTAAATCAAACAGAAATAGATAAAAGTCAAGTGATTTCATCTTCATGACATTCTCGGAAATCTTGGGAGAGCCAGCCCCCAGTTTCCACTGGCAAATTGAAGCGGAAGCTTAAGGCAGTTGCCTTGAAATTCTTGCCAAACAAGGTGGAAAATCCAACAACTGCTTTTATCTTGGTTTGGCTACAGCAAACTATGCAAATTGCCCAAGAATGGAATGACTGAATGTGTATTTAAAACCACAAATAAATTGTTCATTAACATTTCAGATCAATCCAGCCCTGGCTGAAGGATCTGAAACATTTTGCTCGCATTCATATTGAGATCAGTGTTTCAATGTACTTTAAAATTTCAAATAATGGTCCCTGGTTTTCTCAAAGCCAAGACCCCTTAAATTTGTTTTTACCTTTGTGGAGTGATTTGGTCCTGGAAATGATTAAGTAAATAATCCATCAGTTTTCCTTCAAGATAACCAGTGTTGCTGTTGCCAGCCCAAAACAAAATTGTTAGCCTAAAAAGTCTTATCTTAAATAAATGAACAGTTTCTTCTGGCTTTGTCAAATAGTAATATTTGTTTTTATATTAATTTACATTAGAGACCTGTTCTATTACAGCCTTAGAGACCCCCAAGATCTTGCATCTCAAAATCAGGGCCATGAATCCCAGTAGCTGCTCAGAGTGTGGGGATGGGAGAATTGAAGCCACAGTATAAACACAGCACATCTTTCTAGAGCATCAATTTCACTCTTACATTTTGGAGAAATGCAATATAGAGCAAAATTTTAGAGCAAATGCATGACGAAGATGCATTTTAAAATAAAACACTTTAAAGAACGTATAAGGCTGCTTGAATTTTGTCCCCAGATCCCTCAAGTTAAGTATGGACCTTCTTTGAGAAGCTGTGCTACTGAGCTTGCAACTTGCAGGCTGAAGTATTGTGTTTGAAGGTTAGCCCTGACCGACTCCAAGCCAAGACTTCACTGGAGGGCAGGTTCTGCCGTTCCCTCTAGAAGGAGGAGAATAGACTCTCCTGAGGAAACACAGAAGGGAGCCTGAAGCAGCATGGGATTGGGGGTGAAGAGAGCTGGGAGCCCTCTTGAGGAAATTCCTATAAATCCTGAGTAACAGCTGTTAAACTTATGACTACTTGATGTGTGGTTGATGGTTTTTGTGGGGTTTTTGTGGAGTGGGAAGCGGTTCTGAAAAACTCTAGAAGGGGCTGAATTTCACTTTGGAGTAAATATGGCACCCTGCGGAGACAGCACCAAGGAAACAGGGAGCCCCAGGCCAGCAGAAGGTCAGCTCCCAGGGGAACAGAGATCCCAGAGGGACTGGGAGGTCTACTGACCCAAAATTGAAACACAGGGTAGGATTTCAGGCAATTTTATCTTGCCTAAGGGTAACATTGGATTGCTTGTGTTTTGTTATGTTTTCAAATAAACTCTTCGTATTAATTTAACGTACACTTTCTAAGTACTTGATTCGTTTTCCCAAGGTTTGTTTTTCCTTTGAATGATAATTATTTTTCCCAGTTTTAGTTATAAATGGAAAGGCAGGACTGGCATTTTATCTCTGAAGGGATATTATTTATAATGATCTAAAAATAAAGCTGATCTGCTGATAAAGTATAAAAAGAAAGATAGGAAATGCAGGCTGGGCACTGAGATGCGCTGATCCATCAGACAGTAGGATGTAGTGGAAAGAGCCCTAGCCCAGAGCTGGAGACCGGGTTCTAGGCCCAGGTCTTCCACTCACCCTGTGGCATGGACAGTTCCAGGTCATTGTGTCTTCATGAAATAAGGACATTGCACAAAATTGGCTCTGCAGCCTGGGCTCAGACAAATCTTTGATAGGACAAAAAACATGGATGATTATAGGAAACAATGAGTACTTGCAACCAAAAATTGAGAACTGCAAAATTAATAAAATCTTCCTCTTTTGGAAGTCAGTCTTTTGGATGTTGACTTTGTTTACTAAAGCGTGGAGAATAAGCTGTTCATTTTTTGCTATAATTTGTCATGTTTTGTTGTTAAGTTCATTGAAAAAGCTCATTGGCACAATGTCCCCTGGAATTGTCTTGGGCATTATTTGGTGGAAATATCCCTGCCTGCACCGTCACTGTGTCTGCTGACTGCCTTCTCTGCCATCTGCCATGTGGGTCACAGCTCACTGCAGCCTCAAACTCCTGGGCTCAAGTGATCCTCCCACCTCCGCCTCCTGAGTAGCTGGGATTACAGGTGTGAGCCACTGCACCCAGCTACCCAGGCCTTCATTCTCCACTCGTCTCCGTTTCACTTCAGATCTCAAACAGAAGCTGAATATTTTCTTCCTGTTTCTGAGCTCTTATTAACTAAATATCTACACTTTTGTTTGAGTTTGTTGTTTCTTATTTCTCTGTTGATCCAAATGACCAATTCCAGATCAAGAATCTTTTAAAGGTAGACATGGGAAACTATAGTCAAATAATGTATCTTTTACTATCACGAATTGAATCTATGTTATTCTTTAAGAAAATCATCTACTATTTTCTTATTGCTAATTTTTTTCTTTTTCCTTTTTTTTTTTTTTTTTTTTTTGAGAAGGAGTTTCGCTCTTGTCGTCCAGCCTGGAGTGCAATGGCGTGATCTCGGTTCACTGAAACCTGCACCTCCTGGGTTCAAGTGATTCTCCTGCCTCAGCCTCCCTAGTAGCTGGGATTACAGACTCCCACCACCACGCCCAGCTAATTTTTGTATTATGGGGTTTCATCATGTTGGCCAGACTGGTCTCAAAACTCCTGACCTCAGGTGATCCACCTGCCTTGACCTCCCAGAGTGCTGGGATTACAGGTGTGAGCCACTATGCCTGACCCTCCTATTGCAAATTTTTTACTCACTTGACAATATAGATATTATGTCATGAATTCTGGCATGCCCCCTTCATGTTCAAATGGGTAGTGGTTAGATTTGGATTTGCTCTGACACACTCAGGTTGGAGGAGAGGTCAGGTCTCTTTATTTGTCCATAGGTGCTGGCTGGATCTCCAGTCTTGGGCGTTTAGGTTCCTGTCTTCCTTGGGACCATTCAGGAATACTGGAAAAATGGAGCCAACCCAGCAGCTTGGAGGACAGATCTCTGTTCTGGTCTTCTGCCCATATTGTTGCTTGTTGGAAACTGACCTAAGCCAGTGAGCTTATTTCTAATTGTCAGGCAGATATTGAGAGTCTGACCCTGACAGCATGTGGGAGTCACAGGTCCACTCCTCAGCAGCCTTGCTACAGGTGGTCTGCTGCAGCGAACAGGTCTGAGAAGACACTCTACAACACATATGAACACTTACTAGCAAGCAGGCAGAAAGATCACTGTGTTTGTAATCTCACAAAGTCCCAGCTATAGCTCCTGGTGGGGAGGCTTTAATGGCAGCAGATGTGACAACTGGCTGACCGAATACTTTAGTAAAGTACAGAGCATGGGGCCTGAGAGGGAGTCTGGGGCCCTTGAATGTAATTCTAAAGGATATTGGTCTTTTGCGCTCACCTTTTGTTTGAGAGTGGAAATGCCTGGATAATATTTCTAGTTAATCCATAGATTCTGAGTATCCTTACCACTAATACAGAAGACTCTCCAGAATGAACTTAGGTGGCATAATTGAAACACTCTGGGGGCTGCCTCTGGAGTGTAGATGCTGGGTTAGGATCCTTCGGTGCTCACAAAGCACTCCTAGAGGCCGGTCGCGGTGGCTCATGCCTGTAATCCTAGCACTTTGGGAGTCTGAGGCAGGTGGATCATGAGGTCAGGAGTTCGAGACCAGCCTGACCAACATGGTGAAACCCGTCTGTCTCTACTAAAAATACAAAAATTAGCCGGGCCTGGTGGTGCGCACCTGTAATCCCAGCTACTCAGGAGGCTGAGGCAGGAAAATCACTTGAACCCGGGAGGCAGAGACTGCAGTGAGCCGAGATCGTGCCACTGCACTCCAGCCTGCACAACAGAGCAAGACTCCGTCTCAAAAAAAAAAAAAAAAAAAAAAAAGCCCTCCTAGAGTGCAGATTGCTGATTTCCTCTGAGTTTAACCACTCCCAGGGTACATATTAAAACCAGTTTATACACCCTTGTTTGTTGCAGTGTTCTTAGTGAATTATTTTTAAGGAATAACAGATGATAGAACCACTTTTGCTTCCAGTTCTTCCTGGACTCCAGCTTGAGAACTTCACAGCCCTCCCCCAGTGAGAAGCATGGGGACAGAGCTCTTTGTTAAGGTTCCAGGCCTGGAGCTGAGTGGCCCCTCTCCATCCTCAGGTGGGTCCTGTCACCCCAGGACTCACAGCACACCTCTCCTCCTAGCCTCTCTCACAAGGGCTGCTCTCATGGGTCTGGCCCCTGGGAACTCATCCCTTCACCAAGACTGCCCATGTGCAGGTCCCCTTGGAGGCCAAGAGAGGCCTGGGAAACTTTTTGTTTGGGCTTTTAACAAGTTTTGTAAGAAAAGGAAGATACACCAAAACAGGGTCACAAAAATTGTAGTGCTTTAAGAATGTTCGCATGTAACAAATAAGAACGTTTTAAACACATGCATGACCAGACACAGTGGCTTATACCTGTAATCCCAGCACTTTCAGAGGCCAGCGTGAGAAGATCCTTGAGCCCAGGAGTTCCAGACCAGCCTGGATAACATGGTGAGACCCCATCTCTACAAAAAATAAACATTAGCTGGGCATGATGGGGCGTGCCTGTAATCCCAGCTACTCAGGAGCAAAAGCAGGAGGTTTGCTTGAACCCAGGAGTTCAAGGCTTCAGTGAGCTATGATTGTGCCACTACACTGTAACCCGAGCCACAGAAAGACCCTATCTCAAAAATAAAAAAATAAAAAAGCAACAACAAAAGAACCACAGGCAAACACAGTGTGCCCTCGTCAGGAGGGAATGTCTAAAGTCTTACTTAGAACATTGAAGAATGTCAGGCCTCAAGCAATGGGCCTTCCAAGCCCCTGGGACAGGCCCAGCCTCTGGCCTAGACTTCAGAAACCAAAGGTCTCTTAACCTTCCCCTGGCCCAGGCAAAGCCCAGATCCCCAGAATTCAAAGTTCTTGTGTCCCTTTCAAACAAAGGAAGGAAAAATACCTCTTTCCTCAGAGACCCACCAGATGATCCTGCCTCACAGGGATGGCCTTCTCCTGTCACTTTCAGAGAATTCCCACCCTCGACTTCCTTTTCATCTGCCCAGGCATGGATTGGAGGCTGTCTTAGCCATGTTCCTTTTCCTGACTTTCTGATAGTTTCAGTGTCCTCTGGCCCCTAAACCAGTGGCATGTAATTAGAGAACCTGTAGGAGTTGGTGCCTGACTTCTTAGCTCCATTGAATCACAGGACTAAATTGAGTTCAACAAAAAGCACTTGCAGTAACGTTCAGGACTGTGGAGAGGGGCCTCTAAAGGATACTAAGTCTCGGGCTGGGGTGTGGAGGCTTTGGTATTGTTCCTACAGTACTGCAGGCTTTGGTATTGTTCCTAAGGGGGAAAGTGGGGACAAAGGGAACGTTTTATAATTCTTGAAATGGTGTGTGTTGTGTTTATTATTCTTCAAATGGTGTATGATGTATTTCAAATCTTTTAAAAAGTTAAAAAATACAGGATATCTCCTCAAGTTCTTTCAGGAACAGATGAAGTCTACATAAATGAGATGAATATGCAAATAAATAAAGCCGTGTATTTCCTCTAAATACTTCTTTTTCTCTCCCAGCATCTGGTCAATGTTTCCAACGAAGACACAAGTGTTCATATTTTACCCCCGCAAACCAAATACTTTGAGATCAATTATGTAAGAAAGGTAAGTGTCATTGGTTTCCCCGTTCTCCCATGGTGTGGTTGTCTGCGTCTCAGGCCTGTGGAGGGTGGGTATGTGGTGTATTGTCCCCCCTGGTGCTGCTGTCTGTGCAGTCCGGGGCTTGTCCTGACAAGAGCCCACCTGTCTTCCAGGAACACCACCTGGTCCCTGGCTTGTCCCTCACGGTCACCGTTACATTTTCTCCAGATGAGTGGCGATACTATTATGACTGCATCCGCATTCACTGTAAGGTGGGTCTCTTAACATTGCTTTTTTTTTTTTATGGTGGGTTAAAACTGACATTCTCAAGGGTGGCAGGAAGAGAGGTGGAATGACCACTGAGAGCTTTCTTGGCCCAGTACCGGGTGTTCCCCGGGTGACCAGTGTGACTGGTGTGCGAGGCTTGTTGCCCAGTGACATGGCCCAAGATGGGAAAGTGTTAGGCTGCAAAGGACCTGGACAGAGTCAGGAGATGCTGTTTGCTGCAGGCTTCCCACTGCCCTGTGCCTAAAGCTTCATCTATCATGTGGTGCTGGCAGTTGCTGAAGCCTTTTCAAATAACTTTAACATACTCCCTTAAATGCTAGGTTGAAAAACTAACAACCATCCAAGTTATGATTATAAACGCCAGCCACTGGCCTATGCCTGGGATTGCCCACAGAGGCAGCCCTGGTGCGGGGATGGGGGTGGTTCCGGGAGGTGGGAGCTGTTTGAGTTCTTCTGAGCCTTTCCTAGGTCACCTAATTCATCCTTTGGCCTCCAGCCAGAGCTGCTGTCATTCCTTCTCTTAACACTGTCCCCTCTGCCCCTCCCTTTGCTTGATAGTCCAGACCCAGGCTTCAGCTTGAGAAGCCTTTAGGTTAACTAAATTATGTTTAGTTATGTTTCAAAACCAAAACAGAAGAGTATACATTAGTAACAAAGGAGTTTCTATTGTTTTTCTTTTTAAGCAATGCTTTTATTTCTTACAATCTGTACAATAAGGTGACTTGCCTTAAAAGCATTTCACTTTTTCTTTCCAAAAAAGTTACAAAAATTTGCAAAGTTAACTTTTGTAAATTGATAGTGTTGTCTCTGACTCACATCATCATATTAGAGATGCATTTCCACAGGGGGAGGGAACGAACCTTAGACCCAACATACCCTCAGTAATATTTTAGATCAAGAAGCGCATTTCCTTAAGAATGTGGTAGACCATTTTTATTTTTTTGGCGTTTCAATTAAAAAAAAAATAAAAATGGCCGGGCACAGTGGCTCATGCCTGTAATCCCTGCACTTTGGGAGGCTGAGGCAGGTGGATCACCGGAGGTCAGGAGTTCGAGACCAGCCTGGCCAACATGGTGAAATCCCATCTCTACTAAAAGTACCAAAAATTAGCCAGGCCTTGTGGTGCACACCTGTAGTCCCAGCTACTCCGGAGGCTGAGGCAGGAGAATCACTTGAACCCAGGAGGTGGAAGTTGCGGTGAGCTGAGGTCACACCACTGCACTCCAGCCTGGGCAACAGAGTGAGACTCCATCTCAAAATAAAATAAAAAATAAAAACAAAACCAGAATATTGCTTTCAGATGGAATATTCTGTGCTGAACAGAAGAAGAATCCCTAGAACAGGCATTGTATATAATGCCAGGACACATTTTCTGTTACTACCAAATAATGCTAATAATAATACCTCACTTTTATGCAGTACTTTTGACTTTTTAATACCATCATCTGCTTTAATTCTAAAAATACCTTTAAGGAAAGATGTGATTATCTCCACTTTGCAAAGAAAGAAACTATGCCTGGAGAGGCTAACAGTCCTTCTGAAGGTTAACGTCCTATGAGACAAGAAGCAGGTTTCTCTGCCCTCTTGCCAATACATTGTTTTCTATTCTGTGCTGTCTGGATCAGATGACTCTGTGTTGGTTCTCTTTTTCTTGGGCCACTAAAGATTGTGTTTCTTCATAATTTTCTGAAATAGAAGCAGATAGATTACTGTCGTCATATCTCTATGAGGCGTCATTATCTTTAGCGTCCTTGGATAATAGTGAACATCATTTCAGTAAAGGGTACTTAAACTTTTCTACGCTTCGTTTATGGCTAAGAAAACTCAGTATTTCTAATGTTGTAGTTAAGTGCCGAAGTTTCTTAAGGAAATATTTTTTAATGATAGAAAACAAGATAAGAAATAAAGCATCTACAAGTTTGTCTAAAAGTCGTAGTCTTCAAAATGTTAAACTTGACTTTTTCTGATTAATTTTAGGGAGACGACACTTTGCTTGTTCCTATTCATGCCTATCCAGTAATGAACTCACTGGACTTTCCTTCATTTATAAATCTGTCAAATGTTCTGCTTGGTGAAAGGTGAGTTACCAAAATGTCAACAAAATGTATAGGACGTGAAAAACTAAGAGATATTCATACGAAACCTTAGACTTTTGTTTTTCCTAATGGAAGTTCATCCTTCTACCTGAAATAGACTAGACTTGTCATTGTAAAAGGCCAAAAAAAAAACCAAGAAAAAAAGCAAAAACAAAAACCAAACATGAGTCAAAAGATCATAAGCAAGAAGGCGAATTTACTGGTCAATTAACAGAAAGGTGCAGGCCACGTGGATCTTCAAGGGCCTCTGGGTCTAGGGATTTAAATCCAGTTGCAGGAGCCTGACTCTCCCCATATCTTAGTTCCACTGTCTTGCACTTCATTCTCAACAGGTCCCCTTCATGGGAGCAAGACAGCCTCCAGGAGCTCCAGACATTAGCCTGGGGATGGGGTGATTGGAGAGGGTGGAGAGGTTGGTGACATTCAAGCAAAACCCCAGGACTGAGGCTTATGGGACCAACCTGGATCATATCCCCATCCATTAACCAATCTGTTTTTGAGATGAAGGCAAAGACAACAGAATTTCACTACAGAAGCCAAGGCTCAGATTCTCTCCTTTTTTTGGGAAAATGGTGAATGATTCCAATATAACTTAAGGAATGTCTTGTTCTTTCAGTAAATACTAAATGTCTACTACCAGGCATAGTGCTGTCTGTCCCTAGATGGATATTGAGCTGTGAGATATTGATATATAGTTGCCCTTCAATATCCATAGAGGATTGATTGGTTCCAGGACCCCCCACAGGGTCCATGGATGCTCTAGTCCTTTACATCAAATGGCATAGGCTGGGCTTGGTGGCTCACGCCTGTAATCCCAACAGTGTGTGAGGATTTCTGTTTCTCCTACATTGTTGCTAACAATGAGAATTATCAGACTTCTGCATTTTTGGTGACTTTTACATTCTTAGCCCCATGCTCTTCCATTCTCTATTTCTTTTCCCCAAAAAATTCTACAAGAACTCCACCGCAGTACTTCCTCCTTCCCGCTCACCAACCCTTCCTGTGTTCGCTCACTCCTCCTCAGTAGGTCTGTACAGGGACGCCAAGAGTTTAAATAAGTGAATCCTTCCTTGCAGGGTCCTCTCACTCTCTAAATTTTGAGAACAGCTATTTCCTTTGAGTGGGCAAATACAGCGATTTTTATCAAAGTTGAAGTGGCAGGAAACAACTAACTCCGTAGTTCACTAATTCTTTTTTTATTTTCTTCTTTTTTCCCTTCCATAAATTACTTTTTGTTTGGATCATAAGCCAGACTTATGAGTTGAAAACAATGAATTATAAAACTGGTGAAAATAATATGCCTAATAACGCAGACATCAGCCTTGGGTTCTTAAACCAAAAATCTACCAACCTCCCTAGAGGCTGTTCCCAAGCTACTTTGTGTATAATACCCTTCATTTGTAACCAGAATGAAAATTTCAGCTGAACGGTTTATTTAACGGAGTTATTGTATATAATGATGTGATATTTTTAAAAAATCTTTCAAAAGATAAGCACGCTACTCTTTTCTTCCAAACATTCCAGCAGCAGGCATAGCCTTCCAAGACTTCATGCCCTTCATGTAATGGCTTGTAATCAACTTTTAACTGCTCAAACTGTGCTATCCTACATTCGGTCCAAAATGTGTGGTAACAGGATGGGGGGTGACTACTGGAAAAGGCTTTCAGCTAAAGTGTTTTCTATTAATCCTAGGCTACCTTGGGGTTGAAGGTATCATTTGGGTGGGTTCTTTATGCAGTATTCATTCAGTCAGTCAGTTAACAAACCTTTATTGAATGCCCGCCATGTGCCAGGCACAGTGTTAGGTTCTGAGGATGCAGAGATGATCAAGACTTGGTACCATGACCAAATAGAGAGTTTCCATGCCTAATTCAGTGTATACTGAGAAGGGATGACCCGGCTTCATTGAGGTAAGTTGAGGGCAGGCAGGATGAGGAGCTCAGGCAGCACTTCCAGGGGGAGAACATGTCTGAGCTGAGTTTGGAAATTTGACTAGAAATGAGCCAGCAAAAGGAGGGTGTGGAGTAGAAAAGAAGAGGGGGTGTTCCAGGAATCATCATCTGTAGAAAATTTTAAAACAATCAAGTCTACTAAAAGTGAGTCCGCTTTTGCATATTACCATGCACTGACAATTCTTAATATTGCCAATGATAAAATACTCCTCCCTGCAAGGGTGGACTTGCTCCTAGCCACTGCCTCTGATGCATGAGAAGCTATCACCTTAAATGCCAGTCTCTCCTGTGGTCTCCAAGCTTGCCACTCTCATTTTTGTTGGTGTCACAGCACTTTGTTTCCTGTGAGACCCATCGAGCCATCCTACTCTGTGCCGACTGCGGTCCAGCCTTGCTCCTTCTCTGCCTTAGCATGAGCACCGCCCCCAGCCCTTACCGACATGAGCACCCTCAACGGGGCTCCATTCCTGTCTGCAGGGGCAGCTTGTCATCGGATGATGGGCCTAGAAATGTGCACCTCTGAGTGCTGCCTCTTGGCACGTGTCCCAGCTACCTGGCGGTGCTGAGCCCTACCGCACTGGTCTTTCCATCCCGCACACCCCACTCAGAGGCAACTCCTGGGTCAGTGCCTCTTTTGGCTTCACCATCTACTTGTCATGATGTCTTTCAGCAATGGGACCTCTGACTGTGCTTGCAGGGTGGTTTTTTTTTTTTTCCTTCTAAGTTTTAGATTTTATTTTTATTGTATTGTATCAAAATATATGTAGCATAAAATTTACCATCTTAACCATTTTTATGACTATTTATCTTACCATAATAGGGCCTGGAGTTTTTTTGAAGACTTTATATTCTTATAGCAGTTTCATTCAAAGCAAAATTGAAATGAATGTACAGAGATTTCCCATATCTCCCTGCCCCATGCATGCAGAGCTTCTCCTTATCAACAACCCCCACCCAAGTGCCATATTTGTTACAATCAATGAACCTACATTGACAGATCATTATCACCCAAAGTCCATAGTTTAGGGTTCACTCTTGGTGCTGTATAGCCTATGGGTCTGGACAAATGTATGGCATGTATCCACCATTGTGGTATCATGCAGAGTATTTTCACTGCTCTAAAAATCCCATGCTTCTCCTATTCATTCCTCCCTCAACCCCCACAACCCCTGGCAACGACTTTTTTTTTTTTTTTTTTACCGTCACCATAGTTTCTCAGAATATCATATAGTTGGAATCATATAGTATTTAGTCTTTTTCTGATTGAATGCTTTCACTTAAAATATACATTTAAGGTTCCTCCATATCTTTCTAGGGCTTGGTAGCTGATTTCTTTTCAGTGCTGTGTAATATTCCATAGTCTAGATGTACTACAGTTTATTTATTCATCCACCTACTGAATGGCATTTTGACAGCGTCTAAGTTTTGGTAATTATGAATAAAACTGCATTAAACGTCCATGTGCAGGTTTTTGTGTGGATGTAAGTTTTCAGTTCCTTTGGGTAGATACCAAAGAACATGATTATTGGATTGTATGGTAAAAGTATGTTTAGTTTTAAAAGAAACTACCAAACTGTCTTCCAAAGTGTCTATAGTGATCTACTCTGATGATTTCTTTTAACTAGTTCAGTTAGACTATTGATGTTCATAGTGATTATTGATACAGTTCTATTAATATCTACCATATTTGTTAGTTTTGTATTTGTTGCCCTTGTACTTTGGTTCTTTTTGTCTTCCACTATTTATCTTCCTGTGGTTTTAACCGTGTATTTATATGATTCAATTTTTTCTCCTTTCTTTTAGCACATCAGTTATATTTCTTTGTTTACTTTTTTTAGTGGTTGCCCTAGAGTTTGCAATATGTATTTACAACTAATCCAAGCCACTTTCAAATAACGCTGTACTGCTTCACAGATAGTTTGAGTACCTTAACATAGCAAAATAATCCTAATTTCTCCTTCTCCTTTCATGTATAATTGCTGTCACTCATTTCACTTATATATATAAGCATACATAAACATTATATATACATATATATGAATATTTGTACATATAAGATATATACATAAGAACACACAATTGAAATCATTATTGCTATTATCCTGAACAAACTGTTAGCCGTTAGATCAATTAAAAATTTTTTAAAAAGTTTTAATTTTGCCTTCATTTATTCCTTCTTCAATGCTCTTCCTTTATTTTTATTTTTAAGTTCTGGGATACATGTGCAGGATGTACAAGTTTGTTACATAGGTAAACGTGTGCCATGGTGGTTTGCTGTACTATCAACCCACCACCTAGGTATTAAGCCCAGCATGCATTAGCTATTTTTCCTAATGCTCTCCCTCCCCTTGCCCCCCATCTCCCAATAGGCCCCAGTGTGTGTTGTTCCCCTCCCTGTGTCCATATGTTCTCATTGTTCAGTTCCCACTTATATGTGAGAACATGTGGTGTTTGATTTTGTGTTCCTGTGTTAGTTTGCTGAGGATAATGGCTTCCAGATCCATCTGTGTTTCTGCAAAGGACATTATTTCATTCCTTTTTATGGCTGCATAGTATTCCATGGTGTATATGTACCACATTATCTTTATCCAGCCTGTCATTGATGGGCATTTGGGTTGATTCCATGTCTTTGTTACTGTGAATAGTGCTGCAATTATTGTTCTTTCTTTCTTTATGTAAGTCCAAGTTTTGACCCATATTATATTAATTTTCTCTAAAGAACTTCTTTTAACATTTCTTTCAAGGCAGGTCCACTGGCAACCAATCCCTTTGTCATTTTTGTCTGAGAAAGTTTTTATTTCCCCTTCACTTTTGAAGGATAATTTCACAGGGCACAGAATTCTGAGTCGGTGGTTTTTTTCTCTCAACACTTTAAATATTTCATTCCACTCTCTTCTTGCTTCCATGGTTTCTGAGTATAAGTCAGATGTAGTTCTTATCTTTGTTTCTCTGTAGGGAAGGTTTTTTTCCTTCTGGCTTCTTTCAATATTTTTTTCTCTCTCTGGTTCTCTGGAGTTTGAAGACAATATGGCTAAGTGCAGGGTTCTTTGCCTTTTTTTTTCTTTTCTTTTGCATTCATCCTTTGTGGTTTGATGTCTGACATTCATTTATGGAAATTATTAGTCATTATTTTAAATATTTCTTCTATTCCTTTCTTCTCCATCTGGCACTCCCATTACCTGTATATTATACCTTTTGTAGTTGTCCCGTCGTTTTGGATATCCTGTTTTTGTTTTTCAGTCTTTTTTCCTCTTTATTTTTCTGTTTTAGAAGTCTCTATTGATATGTCCTCAGACTCACAGATTCTTTCCTTAGCTGTGTCCAATCTGCTAGTAAGTCTATCAAAGGCATTCTTCATTTCTGTTATTATGTTTTTGACCACTAGAATTTCTTTTTGGTTCTTCTTTAGGATTTCCATCTCTCTGCATACACTTCCCATTTGTTCTTGCATGCTGTCTACTTGTCCATAGAGCCCTCAGCATATTAATTATAGTTGTTTTAAATTCCCTGTCTGATAATTTTAGCATTTCTGCCATGTCTGGTTCTGATGCTTCCTTTGTCTCTTCAAACTGTTTTTTACCTTTTAGTATGTCTTGTAATTTTTCCTTGATAGCCAGACATCATGTACTGGGTAAAAGAAACTGCTGTAAACACACTTTTGTAATGTGTTGGTAAAGTCACAGCAGGAGGGTATTCTACAGTCCTATGATTAAGGCTCAGTCTTTTAGTGAGCCTGTGCCTCTGGACTGTGAACTTCACAAGTACTTCTTAGTTGTCCCCCACCTGCTTAGGTGAGACAGAATGGCTAGTGGGCTGGAGCTGAGTCTTTCCATTCTCCCATGTGAAGACTAGAGCTAGCTAGAACTGGGTATTTCTCTTTCTGATTTCATAGCACGAACAAAGACACACTTATACTTTCCAAAAAAAAAGTCTTATTCAGGTATAATTCACATATTATAAAATTTGCTAATTTAAAATGTACGATTCACTCTTTCTTAGTATATGCAACTATCACCACATGCAAGTTTAGAACATTTTTATAACCCCCCCCAAAAAACTCATACCAACTACCCATATCCCACCCTCAAACTTTCCAGCCTCAGCCAAACCCGAATTTACTTTCCATCTCTATAAATTTGCCTGTTCTGGACATTTTATATAAATGGAACCATACAACATGTAGTCTAGTGTGACTGACTTCTTTCACTTAGCAATCATGTTTTCAAAGGCCATCAACTTGTAGTTTACACAACTCAAATCACTATTTCATTCTTTTTCATTGCTGAATAACATTTCATTTAATGGATATAACACATTTTATTTATCTATTCATCAGTTGATAGATATATGGGTTGCTTCTACTTTGGGGCAATTATGAATAATGGTGCTATGAACATTTGTGTATCCATTTTTATGAGGATACATATTTTCATTTCTCTTGGTAAACACCTAGAGGTGGAATTGTTAGGTCATATGGTAAATCTATGTTTAATATTTTGAATGACTGCCAGACTGTTTCACAAAGTGGCTGTACCATTTCCATTCCCACCAGCAATGTATGAAGTTCCAGTAGCACTTACACTATTAAATTAGTATAACAACCACCCCCCGCCTTGTTTTTTTTGAGTTGAGTTTCACGCTTCTCGCCCAGGCTGGAGTGCAGTGGTACAATTTCGGCTCACTCAACCTCCATCTCCCAGGTTCAAGTAATTCTCTTGCCTCAGCCTCCCGAGTGGCTGGGACTACAGGCGCGCGACACTACACTCAACTAATTTTTGTGTTTTTAGTAGAGATGGGGTTTCACCATGTTGGTCAGGCTGGTCTCGAATTCCTGACCTCAGGTGATCCACCCACCTCGGCCTCCTAGAGTGCTGGGATTACAGGCGCCAGCCACCGCACCTGGCCAACAACCACTTTTTTTTCCAAGCTTTTTTTTTGAGACAGAGTTTGACTCTGTCACCCAGGTTAGAGTGCAGTGTCAGGATCTTGGCTCACTGCAACCTCTGCCTCCCAGGCTCAAACAATCCTCCCACCTCAGCCTCCTGAGTAGCTTGGACCACAGGCATGCACCACCACACCTGGCTAACTTTGAATTTTTTGCTGGAGATAGGATTTCACCATGTTGGCCAGGCTGTTCTTGAACTCCTGAGCTCAAGAGATCCACCTGTCTCAGCCTCCCAAAGTTCTGGGATTACAGGCGTGAGCCACCACACCCAGCCTAACTACTACTTTTACAGCTAAAAAAGAAATACCATACATGATGAGAAAGCACAAAGCTGATGGGAGACCATAAATTCAGCAAAAGGTGAATTCAGAAGGGTATATTTTCCCTTTCACATAGAATCAATTGGGACAGAATTGTCAGAGGTTGTAGGATTTGTGTTTAATACCACTAATTCTGCTTTCTTACTTTGCGGTTGCCCCTTACTTTGGGGCTGCTTTTGCAGTCCGAGGATAGCCTCTCTTAGGGCAGGATGAGACCTCAGCACATTTTCCCCAAGGTCCTGAAGTGGGCTGGTATATATTCATCAGACACATTTTCAGTGGCTGGATTTGATGGTTGTAAATTTTCCTTACTGAGATTAAATTCCACGTGGGCACTTGCCGACTACCTATAAACAACTCTGGTGGCTTAAGATCTGGTAAAATGTATTTTGACAGCCTCTGTAAATAACAGAAAGTTGCATTCCAGTTTCTGTCCAACATTTCCAAGTCAAACACAGCATCTGTGGGGTACAGAGGGCTTTTAGTTCTCCTTCCCTTCTGTAGGTTGAAACTGTGCTTTATAACTAGATATCCTAACCATTATAGCTGGTTAAAATTGGTAATCACTCAATATCTTAAAGAGTATTGTAGATAAAATACAATCTCAATCTTCCCATAATAAGTAAATATGGATATGCTTATATTGGATACAGAAATTTTATATTTTTCCAATCCCATGGTTCTAAAAAGGTTCATGTTAATTCATCATGGTCTGTAGTTTACCCAACAGCATCTTCCTGGTACCAGATAACTAGTTGAAACTTGGAGCAGGTCCAGTCGGTTGACCAGTTACTCTCCCATCAACTCATTTTCCTTGCACCAAGCTGACTTTAACCAATTGGTTAGCATGCTCTAACAAACCTGATTGAAACTCACCTGGGGAAGTGATAACAAATCCAGGAGAGGATCCACTGTGGATCTGGTGGCTGAAGATCTGGTAAAATGATGCCATGGACAAGGCCACCATAGGCTCCCGCAGCAAGTGGCCCATGTACTCATCTCAGGGCTATAGAGGCTCTGCAGCCTGCAGGGCCACATTAACAGCATTCACAGAAGAGGCTCCTGGCGACTCCATTCCAAAGCCAGGATACTTTAGCTTCTTGAACTTTTACATCATAAGTTCAGAAATTTACCGAAGGATGCGTTTCCTTACTTAGTGAATCTTATGGCTCCTTTTAGAAAGCGTGGGAACAACCAAGGTCAGAATATGATGCATGAGTGTAACCAAATTCTCCTACTGCCCCTGGAGCTTAAAGCATCTGGGCCACATGGGAATGTGCATTCTTAAGCTAGTGCTAAGAAGGAAGACTGATGGTAAGAGTTTGCCCCCACATAGACAACCACCAGTCTTGAATTGTGCCAATAAAGAGTCTCTAGGAGAGGGGACTGAGAACCAGCTGTAACTGGGTTAGAATGCTAGAATGCAGATGTCAGGAGAAGACGATCAAATTGATATTCACAAGTGTTTTTTGAAACCCTTCCTACTCGAAAAGAAAAAATTCACTTGTTTCAGCTTGTCAAGGGAAACACTGCTTACTCATATGAGGGACTCATTTTATGTGCCTCAAGTTTGAAATTGATGGAAAGGAGCAGCAGCATTTTATGAAAGCATCTGACCAGGGTGACTTGAGCTTGCGACACAGTTGTTCTTTACTTTTACTCCTACTTGGGTGGAGGAATCCACAGTGAGCTTCTATTTCACATTGATATTTGGATAAAACAATTCTTGTCATTTAACAACAGCCTAGGTGGGTACACCCATAGTCTCAGCTACTCAGGAGGCTGAGGCAGGAGGATCACTTGAGCCCAGGAGTTCGAGGATGTAGTGAGCTCTGATGGTGCCACTGCACTCCAGCCTGGGCAACAGAGCGAGACCTAATCACTAAGAAGTAAAGAATTTTTAAAGAGCCTAATGTTTATTATAGGAAAAATTTTTCCATACATTGTTGTGTAAAACTTCTTTAATTTAATATACCTTTGCTGACCTAATATCAATCTAGTTACTCATCTTGACCCAGTCTCTTTTATGAATTTTAGCAGGAAAAGAAAATCATCCAACCTCTAAACTATAGGGATCTGTCATGCAATAATAAAAGGGCATACATATTTCTTCCTTTCATTTACCGAAGTGGGCGCCACCTTAAGATAGTCAACGAAGGGGGAACTTTCAGTGGAAGACTTGGGTTATTCTTTTCAAAATTTTCTCACAAAATGTTAAATTCTTTCTTGTGGTTCCTAGAGAAAGCAAGGGATAGACTGAAAAACCTAAGGTGAAGAAAGCCAGTGTTGACCTTATAAAAGCCTACCTTGAAAGTGGTAATACTCTGCTCTCCTCCCCTAGATTTTGTGCAAATGGGTCATTTGGTTTGCATGAGGCCAAGGGGTGGAGTGGTACAAATTTGGAAACAACGTCTAGAGCAGATGATTGTATGTACCAGGGGCAGTGGTTACACGTGGAACCTTTTTCTTGTTTAGGGTTTACTATCTAGTCTGTATAAATTCTTGGAATGATTCATTACATTCAACAGCATGTACACATTGTGGCTTCTGTGAAACTACCAAGCTAGTATCAGTACTAAGAAGAAACTGTAAACTACTATTAGAAAAAGTGTTCATGGATGAATTCCCATGAATATTTGAGAATATAACATAGGGAATTTCAGAGTCTGCCCACAGTACATTCCTGGAAGGAGCAAAGATGACAGTTGTGGATGGTTTTTGGCCCTGGAGAGGCACCCCTACATTGAGAATGCTTTCTGGGTTCTCTTCCTCCTTGCCTGATTAATACACTTGTCAAATCTGACACCTAAACACTGCACAAGTAGCCACCTTTGGTCACTGCTGCAGCAGCAGCCCAGGTTTGTAGTATCTGCACACACATGCATGCACACACACACACTCACATACATGCAACTTTTAATGTAGTTTCTACCATGTAATTATGTAATGCTTGTCAAAATATTTAGAATAGAGTAACTACCAACTCTTTCACTGAACTGTGACTATAATTTCTCAAATAATTTTTTAAATTAAATCTGCCCCAAATTTCTCACCCCAGATTCTTATATGCTGCAATTTCAAAACCACAAGTATTTGAATTTAAGTTGCTTTATTTTTAAAAAATGGATATCTTACTCCAGCACCAAGTGAGCTTCTTGTTTTAATTACTGCTGGTGGGTAAGGTATTGGGACCAGCAAACTGGCAGCTGGGGATCCTGCTGGCTGTTTCAGGCCACACGCTATTACGGGTCATTTAGCTCTGAGGAAGTGGGGTTTGAAGATAGTTAGTGTGTGGTTTCTTCTGCTGCCTACTCTAAGAGAAAAGACTAGCAGCAGTTTTTAGTGTGCCCTCTTATCTTTCCCCAGTAAATGCTATAGTTTTCTCAACAAAAAAAGAAATTAGTCTGCAGGATGCTTTTCATATCCCTTCACGTCCACCTTCGCTGCCTCCCTCCCCTCGACCATGGCTTTCATTCCTTCTGCTAGCTCGCCCTGTCCTCGGGCCCCAGCCACAGGCCCTGCTCCCACCTCCAGTCGGCCCTCCTGAATCTCCTTCCTCACCCCACCTTCCTCCATGTTATCTGCAACTCTGGTGAGGTGTAAAGAACTATTGTCAAATGTGTTAATTATATTTAATTTTTTAATAGGCATTTTATACTGTATGATTTCACTCATATGAAGTACTTAGAATAATCAAATTCATAGAGACAGAAAATAAAATGGTGGTTGCCCGGGGCTGTGGGGAAGCAGAATAGGGAGTTGGTGTTTAATGAATATAGCATTTCAGTTTTGCAAGATGAAAAAGTTTTGAGGGCAGATGGTGGTAATAGTTTCACAATAGCATGGTTGTACTTAATGCCACTGAATGGTACACTTAGAATGGTTAAAATAGTACATTTTATATTATGTATATTTTACCACAATTGTTTTAAAAACCTGTGTTTTGGAAATATGAATAGTGTACATATGATCTCTACAGATGACAGATATCATGTCATCTGGTCACCTCTAACTTGTTCTGAATTCAGTTCCTGTCCAGCTTCCAGAGAAATGCCTTCACTTCCTTTGCCAAGTATGAATAGGTGGCCTTATTTAATTCAGGTTGTTCCCTAGTGTCTTCAGAATTCTTCCTTTTCTTAAACTGCTGGGACAGAGGTGAAAGTGGAGGGGTGGGAGCAGCTTTACCACTAGGTGGGACTAAGTCAGGTTGAAGAGGGAACTGAACTAAGGGCTAGGAAGTCAAAGGTCAGGCCAGGAGAGAAACCATCAAGCCCCCTTGACTCTTTCATTCCACCTACTATTTTTTTTTTTAACCTTAAACTAAAGTTTTATTTGGGAATTTTAACTTCATTTCTTTTTCTTCAACTTTTATTTTAGGTTCGGGGATACATGCACATATTTGTTACATAGGTAAACCCATTTCACAGGGGTTTATTGTACAGATCATTTCATTACCCAGGTACTGTGCCTAGTACCTTATACCCAGTAGTTATTTTTTCTGCCCCTCTCCCTCCTCTCACCCTCCACACTCCAGTAGGCCCAGTGTGTGGTGTTCACCTCTATGTGTCCATGTGTTCTCATCATTCAGCTCTCACTTATAAGTGAGAACATGCGGTATTTGATTTTCTGTTCCTGCATTAGCTTGCCATTTGATTCCCTTTATCTCTAATATTGGTCTAAGCTTAATCTAAAATGAGGGTGTTATTTAATTCTCTAGGTGGAAAAAATTAGTAAATGCCTGTTACGTGAACATTTCTTTATGTAAATTTGTGTTTATCTTTATTTGACTATATCAATAAAGTTTATGGGTCTACCATACTTCTGGTCTGAGGCCCCAATCCCCGTGAGATTGATTGTGTCTTTGAAAATAAGATAAGCAACACAGGAAAGTTCAAAAGAACATAAATTATCTTAGATAAAGAGCATTATTGAACCTATTTTGAAACCTATTTTACCCTCAGCTCTTTATAGCTCTTCAAATTGTTGCCTGTTTCTTTGGGGATTAGGGTTTAATCAGACAGCTAATATTGTGCCTTATTTCCTTCAGTTTTTGTTGATCACATTCTGAATATAGCAATTTATATCTAAAGCTTAAATGAAAATAACTGGCAAGTTCCCTGACTTTCTTCCTTCTCTCTATGTGTATGCCGGTCCTTGAGAGGAAGTTGGTAACATTTTATAAAAGGTCTTGGCATTTGCCTCAGCTCCAGCTGCTATAGCAAATTCCCATAGACTGGGAGGCTTAAAGCACAGACATTTCTCACATATCTAGACTGATAATTGTGAGATCAGGGACCAGCATGGCTGAGCTCTGGTGGGGCCCCTCTTCCGGCTTTCCTCACGTGGGGTGGTGGGGAGGGGCTCCAGTCCCTTCCTCTTCCTAAAGGGACACTAATCCCATCAGGGGGCACCACCCTCATGACCTCATCTAAACCAAATCACCTTCCTAAGTCCCCACCTCCATCATGGGAACTGGGGCTTCCACATGTGAATTTTGAGGAGACACAAACAGTCCATAGCGGGATGTTATAGTCCTTTTTTGATGGTTGCTTATTAGAGGAAATGCCCTCTAAAAAGCTTAACAAACGAGGCACAGAGGGATCAGTTTCAAAGAGAGCAGCAGGAGGGAAGGGGACTGCAATGCAAACAATGCAATGCCAGGAGCTTTTCTGTAATATTAGAGACCTATGAGAGGGGCTATAGTACAGCAGGTAAGAGCTTAGGTTCTAGAGACCTGGCTTGAAAACTCCACTTCACCATTTTTTAACCATGTGACTTTGGACCTCTCTTTAGATCAGTTTATGCATCTATAAAATGAGGATAATAATAGTACTTACCTCAAAGGGTTGTTAAGAGAGTTAGATAACATATAAGCACAACAGCTGGTACATATTAAGAGAGAATACCAAAACAAAGACTTTAAAATTGCCAAATTAAGATTGCATCCAGAAATGGGGTAAGATAATCATTCGCTGAAGAACAAATGAAGCAGGAAAGAGAATGTTCTCTGGTTTCCTTTTTCTGTATAAAAACCACCCTGAAGGTAGTAGCTTAATATATTATAACAACAGTCATTTATTTTGCTCATGGATCTACAACTTGGGCATGGCCTAATGGGGAGTGCTCCTCTCTGCTCCATGCACAGTCAGCTAGGGCTGGTCAGCTGGGAGCTGAAAGACCCACTCTCAAGATGCCCCACTCAAATACTGGCTACTGCCTGGGAACTCAGATGGCCTGAGGGCTGGGAGTCTGGTTCTGTCCTGGTAGGTCTCTCCACAGGCTATGTGGGCTTCCTTACAACATGGTGACAAGGCTCTAGAATGACCATCTCAAGAGAAATGGAAGATACCAGTTGCTTAGGCCTTAGCCTTAAGAAACAGGTACAGCATTATTTCCACTGTATTCTATTAGTTAAGTAGTCCTAGAGCCCAGAATCAAGGAAGAACACATAGACTCCATCTCTAAGTGGAAAGAGTGTTGAAGAGTTTGTAGACTTATTTTAAACCTGCCACAACGTGTAACCCCAAAGCTTGCCCAGGCTCTGGATTATTTCGTGAGTCTTCTGTACCTCCAGAGGGGAAAGAATGGCACATGATATATCATTGTTGTCCACATCCTTTGATCTGTGAACGATTCTCATATCAATGAGCAGTTGACAATGGAAAAGTCCTACTAAATTGACTTAACCCTAAAATGAGATCACTGGGTCTATTAACTCCAAGCTTCACTTGGTATTGATACCACCACATGTTATTGTCTATGTTATAGTTTACCTTATCCATACATCTCTATGGAAAGGCTTTCTTTTATCTTGATGTTTCCCTCAAATTTCATACAAGTGAAATAACTAATGGTTAATTTATTGTGCCTTCTGCATCTAGTCATCATGGACAAAGTTAGCATTTGTCATGCTTGTTGTCAGTTAACCTTCTTTTTCCAGAAAAGAAGCCAAATCCTATTATGGTAAAGTGTTCACTCTCCTCTCTAGATATTGGGATTTTTTAGTTAGAGAGTATATTTTAAATTAGAGAGTATATTTGATTTTATGTTAAAGTAAGTTCAAGATCACTTGTTCTAGAGAAAGGACAAGAAAAAAATTTGAATTTCTGTTAAGTCATTTTATTATATTTACTTTCTGTAAGGCAAATTTGTGCTCTCTTCTACTAGGCATACAATTTCCACATGATCATAATATAAAAGTCTACTATTTAAAAGGTTTGAGTTCAATTTTATTCAAATAGGGGATAATTATTTTAAAGTATTTAATATATTTTTATGTATAGCCTTAGCATAATTGATAATATGTTTAAATAATAAGGTAACAGGGATAAAAGTTGTAATTACTTCCAAAAGCACTAACATCTGCTTGCCTTAATATTTTAGTTGCCTGATTCCTATAAGTTACAGAAGAACTCTAATTCAGTATCCTATTTACCTCTGAGAAATATATATATATATGTATTTATATATATATATGTATTTATGTTTCTTCATTATATATCAGATTAATGGTATTTAACAATGAGAATTTAGTTTAAAATATAAAATTCCACCCAGAATAGGATTCTGTCTCTTTAAATATGAAAAACTTCTAAATAAATTTCGTATTAGCCAAAATTCCTTTTGACTCAAGTTCATCTGAACTGTCTCTGATTTATGATTATGGTGGCCATGCAAACTAATTTGACATGCATAATATGCACGGCAGTAGTGAAAGCAGAAGTTCAGCAATTCCACTGAAAATTGTACTTGCACTGCTATATCTGCTTCTGAATTATGGTACTTGGAATTTTGTGCCCTTAAGGAACTGTTTGTTTTTCCAGACTGGCTAATGCATCAGGAACTTGGCTTCAAATAATTATTATTAAGCAAATACCCTGACACCTTGTCTATGGGATTTATCAGAGCTGTGAAATTAATTGAAGATTGAGTATATGTGACAAATGGGAAAAGCCCCAGGAGTTTTTGTTTGTTTCAATTCAGGAAAATGCAAACATACAGCTTTTAGCAGAGGAGCCGTGAGTGTCAGACTTTGCTTTGCTGGGACAGCCTTGAGCACACCCCTGGGTTACTGACCTAGGGCAACACAGCCTGTGTGGCTATGTGAGTCCACTGGCCTCATCTTCAAAGACTGTATTTGGGCAGTTTAACACTTCAGATTGCACATTACCCAAGGCCTACTTAGGTTCTGAGGGGCATATATACCTCACAGGCACGTGTAACTAACTTGTAATGTTAGTGTTTCTACCCAGCGCTGGTAGAGTAGCTGACACTCAGTGGGACCTGAGCACCTATTAGGATGAATTGCCTTACCTTCATATATTCTGTTTTTCAGAATTAGGAAACATCTCAGAGAGTGAAGATTGACTGCATATCTCTAACAGAGCCTGATTTAAGATAAGATTTGTGAGTTTGGTAGAAAATCCTATGAAGTTTTCATTTTACCGTTGACTAAAGACCATACCCTGTGCGGTGACCCTTATTCAGAATTTTTATCAGAAACCTAGGGCCCCTGAACATGAGTATATAAA